>NW_026526765.1:87651175-90211175 GCF_024362965.1 Panthera pardus
TATACTCTGAGCATAAGTCCAGCAGCTGCTGTCTGTGGCTTTTCAGCCTCCATTGTGATTCCATCTTAAATAAGAATCTCTGTCACTGCAGCCTTGTTTTTTTTTATGCTTTATATTTGAAAGACAAGACAGAGAGAGACAGCATGAGTGCGGGGAGCAGAGGGAGAGGAAGACACAGAATCCAAAGCAGGCTCCAGGCTCTGAGCTGTCAGCACAGAGCCCAACTCAAGGCTTGAACTCACAAGCTGTGAGATCATGACCCGAGCCAAAGTTATACACTTAACCAACTGAGCCACCCAGGTGCCCCTCTTCTACTCTTTTAGTAGCAACAGCAGTTTTGGTTGGGTGTCATCCATGGGTGGGACACAGCTTTCAAGTTGCTGTAGGTAAAAAGGAAAAAGACAATGTTTCTGCTCTTGTGGAGATTTATTCTAAAGCACCGAGGCTCTCCCTTCATCTGGCAGCCACAGTAGCTGTGATGTACATATTGTTCTCACACAATCCCTTCAATGCTCTGGGGCCCTGATCCCTCATGGTCACACGTCAGAGCAGTATGGGCATCGAGCAGTGTGTGCTAACACAGTTGTGGATATCACTCTCTTGGATGGCTCATCCTTCAGAATTAACTTGTAGGCTAGTTTTCTCAGGGCATACTCACAGGGTGTGCTAGCTGGGAAGGCAAAGGCTAAGAGGCCCTTTCCCATCATTACTATCCAATCATTCTAGAATAACCAAAATCAAAACTTTTCCATCTGCAAGTATCTATATAGAATGGCATATAGCCACTCATTGGTGAGCCGGCTGGTTTATCAGGAGAGAGAGAAATCAATTAGAAAAAAAAATTGTTTGAATGTCTGGTACTATGGGGAAGGAGTTGAAGATTCCATAAATAAAATCTGTGTTCACAGTCTAGAATTGGTCCCTAAAAATCTCTCTGCCATTTAATAAACAGAGGGGTAGAACAGAACTTGGGGAAGTATTTTCGGTCACATCCCAGGCTGAAATCTATTATTGGTGCATATAAGACATGGAAACTACAACGGCAGGAGTGAATGGCAAACAGGGGTTTCCCCCATCAGTCCAAGGGCCAACCCAAGAGAGAAGTGGACCAGGGTCAAGCCCGCTGGAACTCTTTACTCTCTTCAGCCTGGCAGAGGCCTAGGGTAGGAGATTGGTGTTAGGAAAAGAAGCAATTTAACCTTCATCTGGGAGTCCCTCGCTATCTCAGAAATGAGGATTTGGGTATCTCAAGTACAATTCTCAGGTGTGATCAGAACTGTCGTGACACAAGTCAGTCAGTTGTGAACCTCACATCTTCTTCTGTGTTCCCTTATTGAATGGTCTGTGTACACTCTGCTTTTCACATAAGCTAGTGATAAACTGCAGATCCCAACTAACAGATTCTTCAAATCACATCAAAGGTGATGCCCTTTCTCCTAAAGGAGAACCTAGAAATAGAGAAGACAATCCCCAAAAGCACCTCTTGCAGTACTTTCTCAATATGTTATGTCTTCCTGGTGGTGACTGAGAGTACCGGGAGCTGGAAAGGAACAGCCCGTCCTCCACAGAACTCTGAGCAATCGTAAACACACACACACACAAACATGACCATTTGCACCCCCTCCAAAATAGTCTCTGTGTCACCTCCACTGTTTCCACTGCCAAAAGGATACTCTATTGCCACAATCATGAAGTGGTTTTAGAACTTGCTTTAACTTACCAGAACTTGTGTTCTGTGCATTTTTCACTTCATGTTATTAAAACAAATAAATAACCCTGCCATCTTAGGAGACTACCCAACTCATTTCAGCAAGTCTGACAGTGTTAGAAAGTATGACTGTCAAGCTTGTTTGCTTGTTCATTTATGCGGTAAACAGTTACGAGAACCTTTACTGAGCCCACATGTATTACTGCAGCCCTCTAGCAGGAACCAGAGATACCCAACTCTTACAGAACTCACTACCTAGTGGTGAAGCAGACATGTCAGTAGATAACATGAGAAGGGGGTCCCCAAGTGCCTAGACAGAGCTTCACGGGGCAAGTGATGGCATTAGGTAACAGGTGGCCTAGGATGACTAAGGTTCATATATCAGAGAGCAGAAGTAAACATATTCTAGACAGGAATGAATGACATATCAAAACAGTGTTATTACACTGACTTGGGAAATGGTAGGAAGTTCCCCATTGATGAAACCCAGAGTGCTGAGGGAGAAGAGAAGGAATGAGGCTGGAGAAGAAGGGGAGGACTTGCTGTGAAAACCAGTGGTTGTGGCCATTGGGAGCCGCCATGGTTTATAAGGAAAGCACTGCTACGATTAGATTTGCATTGTCAGGAGACCCTGCCAAAAGTAGGATGAAGGATTGACTGGAAAGTGGGATCAGAGGACAGACTGAGGATGGGAGACCAAACAGAAAAAATAGTAATTGTTGAGTCAAGAGATGGTGGAGTCAAGGGTGACTTCTGGATTTCCAGCTTGGATAACTAGGTTGTGAGGTTTTCCAGGAAAAGAAAGATGGGAGGGGAATGGATGAAGGGATAGGTTATACTCAACAACATAAGTGGGGAAATAAATGAGAAGAAGAGATCGTGGGAATCCTGTAGAAATGAGGAAGTATGGTGACTGAAAATGGCAGTCCTGAGCTGATGATAAATATAGGCAGTGGGGGCTACTCCCACATCATGACTAATCATGCACTGACCCAACTTGAATAAAAAGGCATTTACAGCTAGATAAGAGCCAACTTGGAAACAAAAATAATGATTTAACTTATGTATATACATATACATCTTCTTTTGTTAAAATAAGTCATTAATGGTTTTTAAAAGATGCTTCAACGTGTTATTTTTAAAGAATCAGTGCTCCCAATATTCTTCCTTTTTTGTCCCCGTAACCTATTTGCAAGTAAAATGCCATAGTTGAAAAAGGTTAGTAGGTGAAGTTACGTTTATATTTTAGACTTTCAAAAATCCTCCTTCCCAATCTTTGTTAATTTACTCCTCTCCTCTCTTTCCCAACCTTTGTTTAATTTGTTAGTTCTGTCCTATCTTTTCCTTCCTTATTTAAGAAGTCAGTAACATCATTCATTCTTCAAACCCACTTCTAATTTGGTCCTTCATATGCCAGCCTTTTATTTTTTTATCCCATCTTTTATTTTTTTAGCTTGCTTTTAGAAAGACTATTAAGATTAACTGCATATTTTAGCATGCATTTCAATCATTATATATTAAATGTTCCCTGCTTAGTACTTTACTTCAGATCTCTCTTGGATTCAGAATATCAGGGAGCATTTCATAGCTAAGTGTGCCAAACTTCTCCATCTCAATCCTTTTCCCGTCCAGCCTCATGATGCATGCCTTGTCCAGGTTCCAGAAGAGGTGTGGTGGAAGAATTCCTAACAAAAACATCAACCCACTGACCTATCCTGAGGCAGCCTGAATCATCTGATTGGCCCTAAAATCACCCTGATTTTCCATGAATCCTCCAGGCTAAGGTTGGCCCAGAATAAGACCAATGTCAAAGCCCGGGAGAATAGTGGAGCAGTAGACCAACATCCAAAAATGGGGGGAAAAGATGAACTTTGCCCAAGAATTTTAAAACATGCTTATTTCAAATTTATAGGATCTGATTCACATTCACAAAAGTTTCCCCATGCTCTTCACTATAAAGTTTCTGTTTTTGTTTTTCTACCCTTACACATTCTGCCTAGAATACCACTCCCTTTTTTTCTTCCGTGCTGAATTCTGTGCCCTCTCTTCTGCTACTCGTTTCAAGGGCTGAGATTATATGATTATGGCTTTTTTACCTTAAAGCTTTCGTGAATGCATAGTTCTTTCTGACACTCTGTATTCAGACCAGTACTCTAATTTTTAAGTGTTTAATGATATAAATCTCCTGAGTTATAATCAGCTTCATACTGCATTGTTTTCTCACTTAAAAATGATACTTTTCAGGTGGCGTGTGGGTGATTAAGCATCCGACTGCAACTCAGGTCATGATCTCATGGTTTGTGGGTTTGAGCCCCAGGTCCGGCTCTGTGCTGACAGCTCAGAGCCTGGAGGCTGCTTCAGATTCTGTGTCTCCCTCTCTCTGCTCCTCCCCTGCTCACACTCTGTCTCTCTCTCTCAAAAGTAAATAAACATTAAAAAACAAATTTACAAAAGTGATACATTTCAAAAAGTAGTCGATTTATAATAGTTACTTAAAAAGAGCAAAATAATAATGGAGTTTTAACATAATGTGAAATAGTAATATAAAATGGTGAAAAAGAAATGACAATTGAAAAAATACACACTGAGACTCCTCTGCCTCTAGTATCTGAGCATTCTTTCCTGTTGTGTTTGTCCATCCATTCAGTCTCTCATTAATGCTGCAAACATTTATTAAGCTTCTCCCATGTGCCAGGCCTGTGCTAAGTCCTGGTGATACAAAATGACTCGTAAACAATCCCTAAGCTCCAGGAGTTCACTTATGGAAAGAAAACCATGTAAACAGAAATTCTTAATCATATCTTCAGGAATGCATCTTTGTATCCAGAAGACCTCACGTAACACCGGACACATAGTAGCACTTAGTAAATATATATCAAGAGGTCTGGATCCCACTGCCATTTCTGCCTCCGGCCAGACAGACAGCTTTGGTCCAGTCTTGAAATATCTGCATACACTAACATTAAAGTGGAAATGTGTGTTCTGTTCATTCAACAAGCATTTCTTAAGCATCTACAAGTGTGTCAGTCTCTGTTCTATATTGAAACTCCAAAAGTGAAGAAAGGAAGGCACTTTGTTAATTGCTTCATGAGCTAGCAAGGGAGACAAAACATAAGTAATAATATGCGATAAAGGCTCTAATAGGAAAATGTATACAATGAGTGAGTACATGAATGAGGGAGAAATCAATTCAGCTCTGGTGATCAGAGAAGTCTACAAAGAGGAGCTAATGTGTTAGCTCTGCCTTGAAGGAGGACTGTCCAAATCCAAGGAACAATAGTGGTGGGCTCATTCCAGAAGCCCAGCTTGAGCAAGGACACGCGATGTGAAAGACCAATTGATTAGGCACCATTAATTCTCCCCCTGTAAGACATGAGGAGGATCCTCGGTGATCTAGTCCAGTATTAGAGTACCAGTAGTTCTAGGAACTATCACCATCTGATTGTTTATATGACACAATTTGTGGTTATTAAAAGGCATGGGTGGGTGTTTATGTTGTATACATTAAAAGTCTTCAAATCTTTAATTAGTCCCTTTTATTTCTATTATTTAAAGATGAAGAACTGCTCAGTGAAAAAAATTTCAAGTCCAATATTACGATTATCTTTTCAGGAAAGGAATAAAACAAAGCAATGAAAATCTCCAGCGCTTCCCAGCCTTTCCTAGGCTGTTAATATCTAGTTAGAATGAGCATTAATTACCTAGAGGAAATATACTGTTAAGGTTTATATTTTCAATTTTTTATTAATATTTTCACCACTAATGAATAAGTTGGGATAAATTTTAGTTTTTTATAGTCTGTACTAGATATGATTTGCTTGTCTAATTAAAGTCTACCTAGTGATTGTAGTAACTTTGCAGTATTTTAATGTGTCTTTTCATTTCTATATTAAGAACAAAGAAGAACTATGGAACAGGAAAGATAGTGCAGACAATGCTTACAGTTTTGGTAATTAAAACCTATGGAGAAATTTCTTTCTACCTGATCTTTCCCCTGTCTAAGTAATCTGTGCTAGAAATCACACACACACACAGCACATATTATAGGACAGTTCAAAGATTTTTAATTTAAATTTGTGCTGCCTGCTTCTCTAAAACATAAGTGCACCAAACAGTATCTGTGTGTAATAGGTTTTCACTAATTGCTGACGGTATTTTAAGTGAAGGAAGTCCTTGCGCACAGATCGCCCTGATGGCCACTCCCCACGGGGCTCAGGGCTGCTGGGACTAACAAGGCACTTGGGAGCAGCACACAGCTGTGGGAGGGTGTTTACAAAATACCCTCAGAAACTTCACTTACAGGCAGTGTCCACTTCAGCTGCACCTCCTTTTCCTATATGGATTTACTACTTTCTACAGATTATTCTGCTTGTTAAGAGCGGATGCTTATTTTCATAAAGCTATGAAAGACAAGTGCGAAAATGATTTAGAATGAAAGAAAAGGAAACTACCTTTTCTAAGTTGATGCCTTTTTTTTTCTTGGCTTTTGTGTGAACATGACATTCATGCAACTAGCAGAGATAATTCCTGACACATCAACCCTCTGAAGTAAGGGTAATGCTAGCTGTACAAGAAAGGTTGATTATTTGGCTTTTAAGAAAATTAATGAGTATTTTGGGGCTTTTAGCAAAAGGATTTGAAATTGCTGCTGTAGAGTGGGTAGGTACAAAGAAAGGAAGATGATGAAGATATATATTCTTGAGGACTAATATTGCAGGCATGGAAAGAAGTTGAACGATTGGAAGCTTTAATCTGTGATGGTAGCTCTAAAAGAAACTTAATTTTATGTAGATAGCAAAAATATAAAATATATAGCTTCATTTAATTGAAAAAGACCAATAACTTAGTTATTTCTTTATTACTAACAAGAAACAATTATAAAAAGGGAAATCAGTTTTAACCATTGTATACAGAAGGGATTTGATAACATAATGCCTAAGATGAGAAATGAGAGCTCCATGTGGCATTCTTTTTCATTTATATTCCTTTCAGTAACGAAATGGAATCTGTTCCCTACATCTATTTCATTAGAATTTTTGAAGCACCTGTCACCTATCATCATCAGTTTATATGTATTTCAAGTTGTCTTGACGAACAAATGTACTAATGCAGGGTCCATATGTCCACATGTCTGGGAGGGGAGATTCCACGTGGTTTTTGGACTACCTGTCTGGACTCCTTTTCCCGTTTATTGTTTGGAGTATGTCACCTTCTGTCAATCTAATTACTTCTCTAAGAAACGGCTGTTCTCAGCTCACTGCATGACAATCTCTGCCTTGTGAAAACATCCCAGAAGCCTCTGCAGTCAATTGATCTACCCCAAAAGTGTCACTGTCACATGGAAAGTTGAATTCAGTATACAGACTCACTCAAGATTTACAGAGTTCTCTGAGGGAAGAGTTTCTTTAGATACGTAGCCAGAGAAGCTGGTTTCAGTAGATCTCTTGCCTTCTCTTGACATACAGAATAAATCTTTTCAAAACGTAGTCAGCTGAGAGACACAATATATACAGCCAAGACTTCTAGCCCCTGTAGTAATAATAATGATGATGATGGTGATGATGATGTAAGTGCCTACATTACCTGACCAATAACATTTGTAAAAGATCAGAGAAGCTTTCAAAGACCAGAGGCAGAGATTTTCATTTTTCCAAAAAAAAAAAAAAAAAGCCCTGAAGAATAATGCTTATTTACCCATTATTTACCCAGTTAGCAGTCCCTTTAGTTTATACTGACTGTTTATTACTGTGATAAAGACAGACGTGGCTGAATCTAACAGTAATTCTTTTGCCATCCTCAAACAGCTATAGATTTTTAATATAATAAAGATAAGACTGCCCATATAGTTCCACATTCACATGATAGTATTTAAGTTTGTGCCATCGCATCCATTTTCAGAGCTTTGTACTTCTACCATAATCATCTGTTCTTGGCAGAAATGTGGTCTACAAGCTCTCAGTTGAGGATAATATTTTTGAACAATTTTTTCAGTGTTCTAGTTATGTGATTATGGGAACTTGGAACTCAGTATTAATTTGCTCTTGGATTTTGTATTTCTATATCTCAGAATGCCCCCCTTTTTAAATAATGCAATTTAACTTGAAATAAGACTGCAATACACCTTTTGCTCTTAGAGATATTTCATTACTTAAATACTGGTGATGTTCAATGAAAGATAATGTAATTAGATACAAAAAGAATTTATTAAGAGAAAAGGAGCCGCTGTTACCCTTCCCCCTCACCGTTGTTTCCTTTGTGACTTCATGGCACTAGCTTTGTTTGCTTAACAGTTGATGTAATTCTTTAGGTACAAAATGAGCTCTTGATCTAATTGATTTTTTAATCCAAAAAACTGATAAGTGCTTTATTGAGTAATAAGCATTCCCACTCTAAAATTTGACATCTAAGAAATACCAATATTTTAGCAATATTCTCATTCTTAAAGTTTTCCCACAGCCTAATTTTTAAATTTTTCTGCCTAATTTATTTCAGCGTTCACTCTACTGCTATAGTCACATATGAGTGGGAGACATCTATTCCACATCCCTCACTTTACGAGTGTGGGAAAGGCTGGGCAGGGGAAGGTGGCCCCACGTCGCTCACGGCAGGAGGCTGAAAGGCCAATCATGCTTGGCCATGCTGGTTTGAGACCTGGCATGAGGTTTCCCTAAACTCTTCATGAAGCACTTGTGAGAGATAATGAGTTAACATTTGTGGAGATCTTTCAATGAAGTGTAATTGATGTTTGAATTTTTATAAACCGAATGCAGTATCTCCCCTCAAAAGCTTCATAAGAATATTTAGCACACATGTATGTGCCAGATGGATAGTAATGACAGTTGATAGGCCTCTCCTAGCCCTTGCGTTCTGTTGTCAAAAATCTGCACATCAAAACAACTATAATTTTTACAATAAGATTTATTGGGTAATTTTTTAGGGTGCACATTGAAGAATCTACTGTCTAGATAAGACTATAAATTAATGTTCTATAAGATAAGATTTTAAACTGAAGGTTTATATAAGAATATTCCTATTATGCCTTATAGAAATATAGGCAGATTTTGAAAATTCTCAGATAATATTTTCTTGACCTGACATCTTTCCCTACAAAGGTGAATTTTTATGAAAAATATGTGGAGTATGATGCAAGGCACTGCAAAATTATTCTTAAAAGCTCAAGGATATATGGAGATCAAAGCAGAAACATCATTATGTAACAAAGAGTTATCACCCAGAAGAATATGCTCGTGGTTGAGATAATGCTAACAAAACAGCCTAAAACAGGAAATTAAGTTAGTGAATAAAACTATTATTGTAGGGGTGCCTGGGTGGCTCAGTCGGTTGAGCATCCGACTTCAGCTCAGGTCACGATCTCACGGTTCATGAGTTCGAGCCCCGCGTCGGGCTCTTGGCTGATGGCTCAGAGCCTGGAGCCTGCTTCCGATTCTCTGTCTCCCTCTCTCTCTGCCCCTCCCCCATTCATGCTCTGTCTCTCTCTGTCTCAAAAATAAATAAACATTCAAAAAATTTTAAAAAAATAACTATTATTGTAATGTATTGTGACATTCTTTGTAATATTATTTTAAGAACTCTCCAGAGGTATTTCTTCTGGATAAAAATGATGGCTATAGATCTGTGGTAGGGGGACAGGTGGCCCCACCAATTATAAATTCCCAAAGATTATAAATGTATATATATATATTATCATCTTGTGTCAAAATACTCATTTTAATATTCAAACATTATACCACATAATAAGCTGTAGCCATATGTTTATTTGTTATATTATACCACAATAACATTAATAAATATTTACAGAGCTGCAGTGTCTCATAGATGTATTAGAAATGGTACCTCTCTTAGTATGATTTTAAGTGAAACTCTTTAGTGCCTCAGAAAAAAACTAATTTTAAGTGTTACATTTGTTACACATTGATAAGAGCCAAGGAGTTTAAATTGTTAAGACTGACACTCCCTTTATAACTCATGTTGTTTTATTTATTTTCCCCAATTGCATGAATTAAAGATGGAGTGTTATCTCAGCTTTGAATTCCTTAGCTTGATGTCACAGCTTTTGCTTTATTTGTATGTGAATTCTGTCTTTAATAAAGATGAGCTCCGCTGAACTTTCCATTAATGAGAGACACTTAGGTACCCAACTCTTTAAAAACGATTTTGGTAGTACCAGGAAAATTCAGAAATGTTGCCAGTCTATTAATAATTGACACGGCATGCTGTGTGATTAATCAGAAGTTTTATGATCTCTAAAAACATAACATTTTCTTTGTAAATCAGATGGTGTACAATTAACTTGACAACCATCAGTTAAAAGGAAAGAAAGAGAGAGAGAGGGAGGGAGAGGGACAGAGAGAGGGAAAGTAAAACTCAGGACTCCTGACTCATACTTTTTCCATGTTACATACGTATTTATCCTTCTGTGACAGCTGAGACTAGACCAGACCTACATTCAGGCGACAGGAGGTTCAGGATAAGGCACCGACTTTTCACTTTCATGTGTCAGGAGACAGTCTCAGGGTGACCTTACTCAGCTGGAACCAGGAAGAACTTTTGCTAGTTTGATAGTTGTTGACTTAGTTACCTACTTCCAGCATTCTCTGGCTTCCTTATCCAGCTGATGGTAAGCTAAGCTCAGGTGTTGTGACTTTTCTTTCAGCCTATGTTTAGGCAGGTAACTTCTCAGCATTACCACTCTCAGTACATATTTTCACAAGTATAGAACTCTAAACAAACTACACAGAGGTAATTCTCCTTACGATCACAGTGTCTGAACATTCTCACTGGGTACTTCGTGAGAATATGAGCTGGGTTCTCTTACGGCATTTTGCTCTCAAGTGCATAGCCTAAGGGGGTGGCAGGACACCATGAGTACCAACAATTATGCTAAACCCGAACTAGAGCTCTGTTTCTGACATTTCTGCTTTTGTCGTGATCACAGATTCTGAAATCATTGTGTAATGTCCTAATTTCTAGTTTTCCTGTGGGAAGATAGTGTTGCAATTTGCCACCTTGCTCGTATTTTTCTGTAATTGTCTCTCACTGGATGTTTGAAGCATGTATGAATTCTGTACCATGAAATTTCAGCCCTCATGCCATCTTTGTTTATTGACTGAATTTGGTTGTAAGCGGAATATTGCCCTTTTATTTTTCTGTAACTAGAAATGAGTGCACTTTTGAAATCACTCATGGGTTCTCTCTATGGTTTCTTTAATGTAAAAAAGCATATGTAATAAAAACCCGAAATATTGGACAGCTTGAACTACTATAACACCCCTGAATGTCTCTTACAGCCTCTGTCTAGGTTTGAACTTTCCAAATTATGTATTTCAGACGTTGAGAAAGAAGGGCCTTAATGGCTGTGACAGCCCAGATCCCGATGCAGACGATTCAGTAGGTCACAGCCCTGAGTCTGAGGACAAGTACAGGAAAATTAACGAAGATATTGATCTAATGATCAGCAGGCAAAGATTGTGTGTAAGTACTCGGAACACCCTTCATTTTTTTTACTCTTGATATTTCTCTGAACCTGGCAGGCCTTGAACAAGAAAGAGAACAAAGGCTGTGAAAGCCCCGATCCCGACTCCTCTTATGCACTCACCCCACGCACTGAAGAAAAATACAAAAAAATTAATGAAGAATTTGATAATATGATCAAGAGTCATAAAATTCCTGTAAGTACCAAAGGTAGATGGCTGGTCTGCTGATAACCGCTGCAGTAACATACCTTAACCCTTTCAGTGATGACTTTCTGTAAGAAGCATTGGAAAGTCAAACCAATAAAATAGCCATCTCACCCCACAGGGCAGTGCATTTAGAAAGCAAACCCCGAGGGATGCTGAAATTATGTAATCTAAAAGAGTTGCCATCCAGAAGTTCATTCAGAGGTAGAATATTTACAGGAAGAAGAGAAAGATCTATGCAACATGCCCTGAATTTACACAATCTTTTAAACACACAGCTCACACAAATCACAGTGCATTAGTAAAACGCTGGAATGTCCTTCTGAACAAGCTTGAGGATTTACTATAGAACATACGTATATTTGTACTGAGACCGAATACACTATGGGAGCCACAGTTCTCTCATGTAAACTGGCCATCAGCCCCCCAAAGAAAAGCTTGGCTCCAAATAAAGCTTCTTCAGCCCGTCTCCCTAAACATGAGATTCAGCAACAGCACTGAAGGGTTAAAGCTAATGCTCGCTGCAGGGAAACAGACTGCATGAAAACCTAATGGTAAGATTTCAACATGTTTGTGTGCTGGGGTGATTTTAAAGCTTTATCAGAATATTCGCTTTGCCTACACCAACATTTTCCATGCTTTAACATTTGGCTAAATTTTGTCTTAACCAAGTCAAAAAATTTCTAACAATCAATCATATGCCTTGCCAGATATTTAAGAGAAATAACTCTGCATGTATTATTTTGTTTGCCCACAGAATGAGGGGAAACGTACATACCTTTATTATATTCTGTCATCAATCAAATGATGTTAATTTTATGGCATAAAAGTGATGAAACTCAGAGGCTCACATGCTTTCTGAATAACCAATGTTAGTGTCTGAAACCCTCATTTTATACAAACTCTTCAGTGGGTAATTAATTCCTTTCTCAAAAAAAGAACATTTTTTGTAAGTTAGCAAGATACCCTAAACTTGAGGGTTGGGAAAGATTCGGCAGTGAAAATACGCCTCAGCAATTATAAGTGCAGATATTTGGGGACAAGAGCTCTAGGCTAAGTCCACAACTACACTCACAGGATAAATTAATGCCTTACACATAGTAGGTGTACAAACAACCTGTGTTGAATTAAAAGGAACACTTTAAAAGTTATTTAGAAAATGTATGAACATTAAACTTTCTATCTTCATCAGTATGTCTGCTTCTTTTGTTAAGTGAAATAATGTCAGCGGAAGAGATTTTGTTGAATCATTATTAATATATTGTATCATGAAAGAAAGCTTAAATGCCTTAAATTCTTAAAGGTTTCATAAAACCGAGTACTATATACAACACACCCACAGTGGGCACTTTATCAAAAATAACATTTCCCATCAGATGCAGTCATGCATACCTGTTATACCCAGAATTCTTATGTGATAAAATACCCATTGAGATTTTATTTTGCCCAGAAGAAGGAAGGAAGCAGTTCCCTTGAGCCAATTTTTTTAATGTTTACTTATTTATTTTTGAGAGAGAGCACAAGTGAGGGAGGGACAGAGAGAGAGAGAGAGAGACCTAGAATCTGAAGCAGGCTTCAGGTTCCCAGCGGCCAGCTCCGTGCCTGACTTGGGGCTCGAACCCATGAACCGTGAGATCATGACCTGAGCCAAAGTCGGACACTCAACTGACTGAGCCACCCAGGTGCCCCTCCTTTGGGCCAATTTTTAGTTCTTACAGGCTGAGTTTCTCCAGCTATACAATACACTGTTTAGAGCTGCCAGGCACAAAGGTTTGTGAGTATAAGATTGTCGGTGTCTGCGACAGGAGGAATCCCCTGCACAGCTAGGAAAGAGCAGTAGTATGTGTATTACAGCGGATCACTCTCCCTGGATCACTCTCCCTGGCCATGTTCTTAAATGAGTATGAGGCTTTAACCCCCGAAGCTCTGGGAGAATGCCCATATTTGCACACTGGATCCTTTTTCCCATGCTTTAGGAGTAAGAGGTGTGATGCATACCTCAGCTCCCTTGCAGTATTTCATCCCGTCCTGTAAAGAGTTCAAAATCAGGATACATGATTTCTTAAGAGGTGCAGTGGTGTGTGGTGGGGGATGAAAACCACATGAGAGTTTAGAGGTCGGGCTGTGAGAAGGACTACACAGCTCCTAGCTGTGCCGCTGAGTCTTCCTCTCTGTAGTAAGTGCTTCAGCCTCCACGATGAAAAGCGCAGTTTTCGCACATCGCTTTCAGTTGCTGGAAGTAAATTTTGTTGAAAGTTTCCACAGCTGCTAAAACATTTACAGCAGGGCAAGGACACTCTGCCCTTTGTATGTAGGGAGTGTCTCCACCTCTTTAAAAACATTACAAGACTGTTTTTCTATTTCAAAGACCCGGTTTGAAGAGTTTCCCTTTTAAAATAGAAAATTTAATATTGCAAGCGCCTGTTACGATATAATTTATGCCCATATTCCTCAATTACATGAAATAATCCATGGATGATTTGGAATCTTGTTGACCAGCATTTCCTCACGCGGGGCTTGCCACGGTTCATGCTGGGCATCACAGCAAGAAAGAACAGTTCCATTTGAGGAACCAGGAATTAGGAAATGGGCTGAAGGAAGGAGGGGTGGTTGCAAGATTGGTTGAGAGAGAACAGGAAGGGAGGAAGTGGAAGGAGTATGTGTTTTCTTCAAATAGCAGACTGTGAAGACCAGGAAACACTGCTCTAAGTAGGAGCAAGGAAAGAGTTAAAGGCCTGGAGATTATCTGCAAAGGAGGAATGCTCCAGGGAAGGAAAAGATCAGAGGTATCAGCGATGGAGGTAAAATGGCAAAGCTACTCCAGGAAGGGGAGGATGGGATCGGAACAGGAAGAGCAAGGAGTTACAGGTAGACCCGTGACCTAGTTAAGGGGGTAGATGGGCAGAGTGAAGCTGACTGTACCACCACCTGGTGACTTCTCTGTTTTGTATTGAATTTAGCATCTATAGATAGTGAGGTGGGGCACTAAGCGCTGAGAAGAGGACCAAGAATGATGAAGGTGTAGACATTTCGAGAAAGCGAGAGTGAGAAGGGAATGAGCAAGTACAGGCCAGAGTCGTCAGGCAACCTTGCGGAGATTTGGATATCAGCAATTAGTAGTCACTAGTCAGCAGAGTTGTGTGATTTGTTTTTCTCCCCCCAGTTCTCAGCAGCGTGGGAATGGTTGATCGAAAGGTAAGGGAGTGTCATTCATGGCCCAGTAAAGGGATTCAGTTTAGCCATTCACATTAAATAAAAAAGGGCCTGTTAACTAAAAATATTTTATTAAAAATATTTTATTTGACTTTTTATTGGACTTTTCCTTGTGGTAAGTTTGGGAAAATAGTGGGTTTTGGGTAAGAGTTCAGATACCTTTCTGACCACGATGACTCACTTCAGCAACCATGATCAGTTTGCTCAGGGATAGACACTAAAAGCTTTTTTTGCTGTCATGCCTGTGTCTCTTATGCAGGGCTGGCATTGTGGGCATGTGACCTGTGTAGTTACACAGGGCCCTGCCCTCAGAGGCTTTGCCATCACCATCTTGAAATTCTTCATAATTTTTTAACAGGAGCCCGTCATTTTCATTTTGCCCTGAGCCCTGCAAAGTACGTAGCAGTCCTGCCTACAGCATTTTATTTAATCACCCCAAATTTCCTCTTCCTTCCTGTCTCAAGTATTGTAAAATTTGTAGCCTGGCCCTGAGATATTTGTAAGTTTGGAGTTCTTAACTATATTCTGGCTTTCAATTTTTAGACAAAAATATTTTAAATAGATGCTTCTAATTTCCCTAATTTTGAAAAGTCAAGAAGAAAACAAGTAATGACAAATTCCTGTAAACATTTATACATTATTGTTGCCTTTGCATTCCCTAAAACATTTAGAGCTGGTTCATCTCTTTATGTTTGTAAACACTTCATGTCTCGGATCAGGTCAAGGGAGATTAAATGACTTGCCTGGTTCAATGACAATTTATTACACAACTAGACTACAACTGAGATTTCTGATAGAAAGTAAGTTGTTCTTTCTGAGTCTCTGCATTGTCTCCTTAGTGTGGTCATTTTTAAGCTTATAATTCTACTTTAAAACTGTGTAACCAGTTCCTAATACAGATAAAGAAGCAAAAGAAACAAAGCAAAAGGTTTAATGCAAAAGGTGTTAGCATGTTATTATGAAGTGTGATTTTTTGAAGTATGCTTTGATATCAGAGCTCTACTGACCACTGTGTAGCCAATCACAAGAGAATTTTATACTTATCATCGAAATTGTTTACAGTTCAGAATGCTGGAAACTGAGTAGTTCTTTGGGATGATGGTCAGAGGAAGAGAGGAGTAAAGAGATTTTCACTGAACTGGTTATTAGAGTGGTTCAGAATTTATTAAATAATTATTAAGAATCCTTTTTATTTTGGATGTGCATGTAGTGAGGGGAAATGGGCTTTGCTCTCTACAGAGATGCAGTCAACACTCTGTAGAATGTTCAGGGGAGTAGTTTGATAACAGATCCTTAAGTACCCAGTAATAGATAAACACTTACAAACACTAATAGTGAATACAAATTAAAACATTCGTAACTAAAAAATAGCTTTAAAATACCAAACCTGTGGGGCGCCTGAGTAGCTCAGTCAGTTGAACATCTAACTCTTGATTTCAGCTCAGGTCGTGATACCAGGGTCTCAGGATCAAGCCCCACATTAGGCTCTGCACTGGGCGCGGAGCCTGCTTAAGATTCTTTCTCTGTCCCTCTGCCCCTCTCCCCTCCTCACGTGCTCGCTCTCTCTCTCTCTCTTTCTCTAAAATAAAAATTAAAAAATAAAACTAAAATAAAATACCAAACCTGAGTAAATATGGAAGAGAGGAGTCTTTAAGGTTTATTTTTTCCTAAGCACAGAGCTCACTCCAACAGGGATGCTCACCCACATTTCATAAGAACCCCATTTTAGCTCATTATTTTCATGGTACACAAATAAGCTGTTACCATGAAGCCCATACTCACTTCACAGTATCACTTCTGACTGCAATATTTTATTTCTCTCCAAAAACTTGTACTGTGTTACACAATGATTTAATTGAAAAAGCAATAGACTCAGTCACTTACTAGTTAGATGATCTTGGGCCACTTAATCTCATCGATTTAAAAAGGAAAGGATTATATCTTACAGTGAAGGGATGTTGAAAGTGTTGGATCATATAATGTGTGTGACTTATATAGTCCAGTGCCTGCTTGGTAATAATACACAGTAAATTGTAAGCTTGTATTTTCATATTAGTATAGTGTCTTCCTAAAAACCCTCCTTTAATGAAAAATAGTCAATTCATATAACAAATAGTAGACTAGGCTCTGCATTACCTTGCAGCAAAAGAGCTTTAAGAGCTTGATGAAAGGGGACATTATTTGGCCAACATCATAAGTAATGTTACAAGGGAAAGAAAAGCAAGAGAAAGAGATCAAGAGATGGATGGTTGGTTGGTAGGGCAAGCTGTATGATTAAATAAGGTGGTCAGGGTGGGCTTCCTTGAGAAGGCCAGATTTTGAGCAGAAAACTGAAGGAGGTGATGGAGTTAGCCATGTACATGAGGCAAAAATGAAGGAGGGAGGAAGAGGACAATAGGAAACCAGATAATGAAGCCTAGTGAAAGCTGGAATTTATAGGACCTTATAGAACATTGGAAGAAGCTGGGCTTTACTACGAGTAAGGTGGGAGCTTCTCAGGGTTTGAAACAGAGGGGTGTTATGATCTTATTTGTGCTTTAATGGATCTATTCAATTGCTAGATCAAAAATAAAAAGAAGGAGAGCAAGGATAGAAGCAGGCAACTCTTAAGGAAGCAACTGCAGTGATCAAGGAAACAGGGGATGATGCTGGAGACTTTAGAATGAGAAGTGGTTGGAAAGTGGGTATGTTGGAAGTTAAGCCAATAGGATTTCCAGATGAACTGGGTGTTGGGTATGGGGAGAAAGTGAAGATTCACGGGTAACTCCAAGGATTTTATTCTGTGCCTTTGGAAGCATTGAGCTGTCATCAGCTGGAGATGAAGAGAGGTGTGAGTGGAGGTAGGTTGGAGTTGGTTTTGAGATGTCTATTAGACTAGACATGAGACAAGTAGAAATATTGAGGTTGTTGTTGGATATGCAAGGCTGAATCAGGAGAGAGAGCTGAACTGCAGATAGATAAAGGACCATGCTACTCTTAAATTCAGAGAGCAGGGAGAAGAGAAAGAACCAGCAACAAAAACGGAGGAGAGCCATCGAGGTCAGTAGGAGGGAAAGTTCAGGGTCTTGAAAGGAAAGGAAATTTGTCAAGAAGGAGTGACCAGCTGTGTCCCAAGTTGAGGCCTGAGGACTTACCATTGGAAAGTCAATAATGACTATGACAAGAGCATTTTCAGTGAAGGGGCAGAGGAAAACATTTTAATAGAATGAGCTGAGAGAACACACTGCTGTATTTACAACCCAAATTATAAAAGCAGAACTGCCATTGGTGACATGAGTTTTCAAGATGGTAAACAATTCTTAATGAAGTTCTTTACAAAACGAAGTTAAATATTCCCTCAATGCACACAGTAATTGCATTTCTGGAAATTTCAGAGTATAATAAAATCTGTGTTTCAATGTATAGAAATACCTTGTGTTCGTAGAACAAAGTTACTTCTGACTCACATCATTGGAAATGGGTTTTTTTCACACATGAATGTGCAGAGGGGCTTTGGAAAGTTGAATGGGGTAAGAGATGATTCTTTGTTGTGTTGAACTGTCCCACATATAATAGGGTATACAGCATATCTGCCTACCTACCCAGAAAATACCAGCCACACCCCCCAATCATTGTGACACCCGGAAATTGTCTCAAAGATTTCCAAAGTGCTCCCTAAGGAGATAGTCCACCCCTGAAGAGTACCACTATTCTAGATCTAGAGAGTCACTATTGTGGCTCTGGTGGGAAAGGTGGTAATTGAAGGGAGTTTAGTAAAAGGATTGTTTGTCGATAGGTAGCATTCCGTGAAACCCAAAGGAATAGTGAAGTATATTAGGGCTTACAACCTGGAAGCTGTTAGCACATCTAGGCCTGAAGGAGCAAGAGGAGAGAAAAGAAACCAGAGCACACAGAGCAACACCTAAGTCTATGAAGATGGGACCCAAAAAGAGGCATGACCTTCACTAGTCCTCCCATGGCTCAGCAGGGAGGGAGCTACAGTAGAAAAACACCGTGATTGCTCTCCTATTCTCTGCACTTCTGCTCGTCCCTCCAGTGGTCCAGCTGAAACCAGAGGGCGAGAAGAGCCAGGCAGATGCAGGCTGGAGAGTCAGCCTCCTGGGCCCACAGCAGTGAAGAGGGTGGAGAGTGATTCTGGAGGGGCAAATGGAGAAGACCTAGCACAGTACTTACCTTTGTTTCCTTAGGTATTCTAAGTAATTCCTATTTGGCCTTTGACTATAGGAATACAGTATTTCATTCATTGTCAGACATATATTTTACAGCATACACCAATACTTTTTGTTGTTTAAAAGGCTCTAGAAATTTGGGGATATATTCATTCTTTGATGTGTTATCAAATGTTTATATTTCATTATATGACAATGTTTATCCAAAAGTATTTTTGTTACTCTCTTTAAGATAGTGTCTTAATAAAGAATGACTGTTTTAATAAAGCATGTGAACATTTTTATTTTCCTCTAAAATAGTGAGGAATCAAAGACATGTAAAAGAGTTATGAAACATTTGCTTCTGTCAATATTGACATGTCCAGATCATGGAAAAAAAGAAAATAGGACAAATAAAGTATAATAGAACATAAGCATAAATAAAAAATAGTAGTGAATTTACCATCAGGATAAACAGCTTCTGCAGAGTATGCCATATGATGCAGGCCAGCCAATGAACCAGTAAAAGAAAGTTGATTTTAAGATTACTGAAAAAAAAGGCAAAAAAATAAATAAAAATAAAAACCTTTCAGTCACATGCACATGTGCTTTTAAACTGACACAGTGGCTTATTTGAGAATACTGAGGGAATGTTCTATATAAACCCTGTCTCTAATATATATATTAGATACACACATAAACACACACATAAATCCATTTTTTAGTAAGAATGCTGTATGCTCTGACACCATGAGTCCTCTGGCAATATATTCAAACAGTGTTTTCATTTATAATGTTAATTTTTCTTTTAGAAAAAAGGAGGTAGGGAGTTGTAAGTATGATTATCTAGTACAAGCAGAAAAATAAGCAAGATTTTGCTTAAATTGCTAAAATAATACCAAAATATCAATAATTAGGACCTGATTACTCTAATTAGGTATCCACACAACTTCAGGTCCCTAAATATTTGCTCACTTTCTCACTTAAGATAGAGGTCTTTCCATTTGTCAGTGTCAGTATATCCCAAAATGTGAACTGTAACATACATTATGAACTATCATTTTAAAATATGGATCATTGAATGATACATGCTCTGTTGAATTCTGGATCTTAAAATGTCTATTATCTTTAGAGTTACTATCAAAAGACAGACTTTTAAAAAATAATAATTAAAGTATATGTGCTATTCACATGCCTGGAGATGATTTTATATCATTAAACTTCTGCATAAATATGCTTCAATAAGCAATTAAACTGAAGACTCTGGTTTGCATTTTAATCCTCCTTTTTCTCTGTGAAGTCATCATAATCATGTACCTTTGATCTTGCAGTCATTTCTGGCACCAGATTCAGACATCACAAATGAACAATTATTACTTAATAGAATGGAATTCAAAGACAATGGAGTCTAATGAAATGGGGCTTTGTTTTAAACAAAAGTGAAACGTTTTCTAATAGTTGCAAAGAAAGAGTTCTAAGCCCATTAAAGAAATCAATTTATGATCTGAACATGTTGAGAGCTCTTCTTAATGGTCTTCTAGACACCAAGCAGCTTGGAATTTAAAAATTTTCTAGGAAAAGTAAAGCCTGTCTGTCCTTGAGGGCTTCTGTTTCTCTTCTTTCCTTTTACACATATTTTTTTTTCTGCTCCTACAGGCTGTTCCACCTCCCAACTTTGAGATGCCAGTCTCCATCCCAGTGTCCAGCCACAACAGTTTGGTATACAGCAACCCCGTCAGCTCACTGGGAAACCCCAACCTTTTGCCACTGGCCCACCCTTCTCTGCAGAGAAATAGTATGTCTCCTGGTGTAACACATCGACCTCCAAGTGCAGGTAACACAGGTAGGTCCTCATGAGGACACAATGTTAGCAAATCAGTAGAAGGAGCCACTCTTGGCAAGATGTTGACTTTTTCAGTTTTCCATTTGTTATGTTCCTTCGTTGCTTAATAGCCCTATTTTAGGTCTTTAACCTCGTTAGCCTGTCTTGTGAGATCTTTCATAATCTGCTGTTTATCTGTTCAGACTATCTATCACCAACCTCTCATGTGGCTATATTTTAACCACATGCTTTCTCAAACAGAAAGTAGAATATCCTGTCTCCCTTCTTTTGCTTCTGCTCTTCTCCCACCTAAAATGCCATTTTCCCTTTTCCTCTTAGCCAGATATCACCCCATTCTGTGAAATCTTCCCCTCTGTCCTCTGATAACATTTGTGCCATTTAGTTATTTATTATTTTGATCAATTTTTATTACTTATACAGAAACTTATACCACAAAGGATTTAAAATGGAAACGAAATGTGATAAAATAGCATAACTTCTAAGAAGTGTGAAATAAAAATAAAAAGAAATTAAGAGCCCATCGTAAGAACATACACACCTGCCACAAATTCGTCTCAATGCTTCTAAGAAATCCCTACTGTTGTACAATTCACAGTGTTCCAGAGAAAAGAAATCAGTGCTCAGAAAAAGTTCAGCCATTCTTCATACTCAGATCAAGCAAAACACACTATGATGTGCTATATTGAATATGTGTCTGTTTCCCCACTGGATTTAAAGAACCTTCTTGAAGGGAAGAAAGTCTTCCTGATTTGCCAGCTTCACAGTTGGAACTAAGTAGATGCATATTAAATACAACCAAACAATTCCTTCACACTTCCAAAAGAAGCACCAAAAATAATTATATTTCTAAATCATACATAGCAAACCATTATACATTACATTTTATTTTTTAAAAAGCACTCTATAGGAGAAGTTTAATATGTCTCAGGCACACATAACTGTATTAAAAGCAGTTTATTCACAGAAGACTTTTTCCTTGAGAAAACTTCCATATCTGCCTTATAATTAAAACTAAACATGTATTACTACTTAGTACGGAAACCTTATATAGAAAATATAACCAAAATAGCCAAATAATAAAATCTTGCTAAATCTTGAGTCTGAGAGATATGTATAAAGGACTTCATTATGCCATTCTCTCTACTTTTGACTATGATTGAAGTTTTTCATAAGAATTTTCAATAACTGTATGTTATTCCCTTCACATCATACTCAAATGCAGTTGAATTTCCTATTTGATAAACTCATGCTCATTTTTTTTTGAAATTTCATACTTTATTTCCAAAATATTATTTGTTTGGAAATAATAAACATTTCTTAAAATATAATGAACATTTTCTTCAAATTCCAAAAAAAGAACCAACAAATAATTATGGAGTATCTCTTAGAATCCATTAGAAAATAACCTAGTTGATACTCTGTTCTTTTGGCTAAATCTTGTTGCTTAAAAACTAACAGTAATTATTATTTTCAATATCTTACTGAAACTTCCCAGCTCTTATATTTTAACACTGCCAAATGTTAATGTACTTTTTTAAGTTAGCAGTGAATAAGCATACCTTTCTAACTTTTTAGCCAATGAAACCTATTTTATGGTGTCAGTAAGGAAAATTCAGGCAGTAAATGAGGTCATTCACTGTGGGTAGGTTCATGAAATGACCAAAGTTCTGGACAATTAGCATTTTACAAAACTAATTATAGAAAATATATTTACAAAGAATTAAACATCAAATATATGGTTATTTAAATATATAGTAAACCTTACTTTTTTTTTTTGCTTTCAGTAAAACATCCAAAAATAAAATTTCAGAGACCATTTAAACACTGGATTTTTAAAATGTAACCTTTGTTAGAAAGAAAGATTCTGCAAAATGTCAGTGATTGAATGTAGGTTTAATGTTTGAGCACAGCATGTCATAATAAAACAAATGTCAGCCTTCCACCTTATTTTACAAATTTAGGACTCTTGGGAGAGCCAAAATACTGTGGTTGCTAAAAGTAAAGTGTGTTGTTTTGTGGGCCTTTAGCCTTTTCTCCTTTTGATCTTCCCCTTTAATCCATAGGTGGTCTGATGGGTGGAGACCTCACATCCGGTGCGGGCACCAGTGCAGGTGAGTAGACTTCTGTATTACAGCAAGTGTCATTGTTCAGGGTTCCTTTACTGGGTGATTTGCAGGAAGTAAGTCTTTTGAACAAAGTAGAGAGATCTGTGAGATGCATGGAAAAATGGCCCCAAGAATTTCTAAAGCATTTTTATGAAGCAGGAGGGGATGGATAGTAACTTAGAAGAAAACTGTTAACCAGAACTTTTCTTAATCAAACTTCAGCTAGTCAACATAATCAGAATTGAAAGCTCTGATCAAACCAATTTAATCCTGGATGCCATCTCTGGATGCAGAAGTACCTTCAGCAAGCCTTACCAATTGAATTCTGTGTTAATCATTTCACATTAAATGTGAATCTCTCTCCACCCAAAGAAATACCAAACTCCTGTACGTTTACTTCTAAAGGAGAATACATTTTTAAAAGGAGAGAGTGAGATTATAACCATTCAACAATATTGTTAATAAAATAAAGCCAATTTTGGCATTAAAATGAGCTCCTAGAGAATAGGAATACAGTGTACCCCCAAAAAAAGCTCTTTGAATATATTATACGCTTAAGAACTTCTTCCACTATGGCCAGTCACACTTCTCCACAGTTCCATATCAACTCATACTATTGTGATTATTGAGATTGATGTCATTTTCAGTGCAGAGATAAGACAGCACAGTAGTTTTTAATGCTCACTGCAGCTCACTATTGGCATAACAAGTAACCATGGTAATTCCTGCAGCTGTAACATGCTGTACATTTAAAATAGTACCAGACAGGCATGAATGACACAAGGTTATGTTTGAAATGTCAAAAACATCCAAGCTTATTGAAATATCCATGGACAACCTAATTAAAATATTTTGCCAGGGTCAAATTTACCAGCCTGCTAATTTTAAGAAAGAAGATAAAGAAAATCAGCATACAAAAACATTTTTATAAATATATCCACTTGGGGGTAATGTTTCTCGCTTCTGATATTGGCTCTGCATTAATTCAGTGAGTAATGAAGAAAAATTACTAGAACTACACAGTGAATTAATAAACAGAATCAATGGCACTAGCCTCCTATTTTATCTATCTTTTAAAAATTAAGTAGAGGCAAATTAATGAATAAACTCCATATACTATCTTGCTGAACAGTGAAACGAAGTACTCATTTTTCCCCTGAAAAATACTTTGAGGTTTGTAGCCTCAAAATTACAAAACCAGATCAAAGCCAGACCAGTGTTTCTTGGATTCAAGCCTCTGCCAAAACTATGGTTAGAGAGAATGTTGGGGACTAAGAATTGGGGTTGTCACAAAGACCAAGAAAAAGATAAATTTAAAAAATGGTTTAGATGTTATGATATTTTATCCAGTATCTCGATGCTTTTATAGGAACAGCCAATAGTGGTGATTAAAGTTATTAGAAGTAGTAAAAAAATATATGGGGGGGATGGGTTACTTCTCCTTAATGGAAATAGACTCTTGTTTCTGCTTAATAGCTAGAATGCTTTAGGATTCTCTATTGAAAATAAGAAGTGTTTGGTTGTTCAATTATGCTGTCATTGTCAATTCCCTGACAGCCCACTAAGTTTAATGGCCCTCCAGGGAGAAAGAAGATACTCAATCCTGTACGTGTAAAAGTTAGCCACATGTATGGCCATAGCGTCATTGAACTAAAAAAAATCTTACGAGCTTAGCAGATTTATCTTCCTACTTCAGGACCTCTGCCATAGACAGAAGAATCTTCTGCTTCAAAAATAGAAGGAAACAAGAAGGATTGCTCCATCCTGATATAATAAACATTATATCTGGATGAGTGTATCTCATAGCCATGAGCATGTAACTTTCCCAGTTACTATAGACTTCTGAAAAGGTTATTTCCCCACTTTTCAAAAATAGAGGAAGCAGCCCTTTGTAGCTCTGGTTCCACAAACACCTGTTGCAGATGCCATTTAGTAGGCTTCAGCTTAGCTGTCATGTCCTGCTACAGGCTCAACCATCTTCCCCTTCTTTCTCAAACCCGCCAGTATCATGTGTCAAAGCTGAATATATCTGTGCTGATGTCAGAGAATCACATAACACCAGGGGAAGCAAGGCCAGCCAGAATGTCTCTGCACTTTCAGAAAAGAAAACTAAAGCAAAATGACCAAAAGGTATCTTCCAAATTTTGAATATTGTCATTGAAATTCAAGGTCTCAGATAAAGTTAGAAACTCTGAAGCCAAGTGTACATAATTACTTTTCAGTCTTTGTAATTTTTATTCAAAATCAAATCATCTCAACCTGTAAAGAGGAGAAAATACCATGCAAAAAAGAAGTAAATTTAACATTTAGTGTGTGCTTATAAATACCAAGAGACCAAAAAGATAAGCATTCTCTTTTTTCAGCTCAGCTTGATGATAAAGTATAACATCTTTCCCATCCAATCCCCGAGCTATACCTCTCTCTCATTCCATCATCCAGTGAATCAAGTCTTACAAACTCAGCCTCCAAGGTATTTCCTAAGTCTATTCTTTTCTCTCCATTCCTGTCCCAATGCCTTGGTTCACATTCATAGCAACATTCCAGGGCTGTTTCCAGAGCCCCCCAATTTGTCTCTCTGCTTCACATTGTACCCCACTCAAGTCTCCCCATGACTGATTAGCCTTTCTCATCATTCATGTGCCTAAAATCCAGCAATGGCTTCCCATCTCTTTCAGAATTAACCATGGGCCTCTTATCTCTGGCCTAGCCCTCATCTCCATTCTTAAACTTTTCATTCTGCCACTGCCGGCAAGAACCCTGCACTCTAATAATACCAGACATTTAAATTGATCTTACTATGTGCTTTATAAAAAGTAACTCATTTTTTCTCATTATGGCTCTTTAATGCAGATATGCATATTATACCCTTTCTATAGATGGGGACACTGAGACACAGAGAGGTCAAAATAATTGCCCAATATGGAACCCAGGCAGTCTGTCTCCAGAGTCCATACTCTTAACCACTTCATTGTGCTGCTGCTTTCCAAATAGCGTGGAGGCCACCTGCCTTCATGTATGCATTCCTAGTGCTCCTTCCCCTCAACTTCCTCTTGATCCTGAGCATTCCTTGTCATCCCTCAGAATTCAGTCCAGCCATTCAGGAATTTTTTTCTTCTGGAAGGAATTATGCATCTCTTTTCTTCCACGGCAGCCTGTGACCACATCACTTACCTCATTGCATTGCAGTTGCAATGTCTGGGCATACATCTTCTTCTTTTTGTTTTAATGTTTATTTTTGAGAGAAAGAGACAGAGCATGAGTAGGGGAGGGACAGAGAGAGAGGGAGACACAGAGTCTGAAGCGGGTTCCAAGCTCTGAGCTGTCAGCACAGAGCTTTACCTGGGGCTCAAACCCACAAACCGCAAGATCATGACCTGAGCCAAAGTCAGACGCTTAACAGACTGAGCCACCCAGGTGCTCCTGGGCACACATCTTTCTCCCGGATACTCAGCCCTCAAGGGCAAACTGTGTCTTTCTTACTCAGTTTGGATTCCCAACACAACACATAGGAGGTAGTCTATGGCAGACGCTCCGTTAATGGTTGTTAGCTGAATAAAGGAAAAATTGATCTACTGGTTATAAGTTGTAATCCTGTTGATGCAAAAAAATGGAAGAATACTTCAAAGAAATAATGTTAATTTTAAATGTGAAAAGATAGACCCTTGATCTGTAGTTTACAAAAATAATGTATTCTTCTGATACTTATACAATGAATAGTGAATTACTTGATTAAATGGATGAGCAACATTGACCAATAAAGTTTTACTCACTTTTCTATCATGCTAGAAATCTAAAGAAATGATATGCTGCAGTAAATGAAATGTGTGTTGGTACCTCAGACCATCACAAATCACCTCTTAAAAAAATTAACCTCTTATCACTTAAATTGAAGCAATTTCAAAGATAAAGGCAAATGGTAATTAAGAAGTAACAGCATAGGTTTGCACTCTTGGTGTAAGGGAAGTATACAGCAGGTCATTATATAATACATTAGTAGTAGTGGCATTTCTAGGTTTCAGTTCAGTTATTCATCCACTACTTAGTCCTTTCCTCTCAACAACCAAAATCGGAAGACACTGCTTTTCAAATTATATTTTGTCATATCTCTGTGTATTAAAACCTTTAACATGCTAGTCTTAGTGATTATTGAGGATTGTTAAAATCGAGCTCAGTTGAGGTTTTATAATCATTAGATTTGGGAGAAATAAGAGGTAAGCATTCTCTTTTTCAGCTCAACTCGATGATAAAGTATGGCATCTTTCCCACTCAGCCTGTGAGCTACATCGCGTGTTGGCTCTGCCTCAGGGCCTCTTGTGCACGTACCCGACTGATGTGGTACACGCACAACAATGCCTTGTGTTGGATTATTCACTATCCTATTAGTACCCTTTGTTTTCACTTTGATAACATAGTTGCTTTTTATTGTGTAGGAAGTACCAGTATGCTCAAGGATTCATGATTGAGACAAAAGAAAGAGAGAAAGAGAGAAGGGGAGGGATAGAGAGAGAAAGAAAGGAGAACCCTTTAGGAATCTCTTTGAAAATTTAGAATTTTACAATTTACATAGCTATTTGACAATAAGGCAAAGGAGATTTATGTATATTGGTTAATAATTTTAATTGGCATTTATTGTAAATTAGATATAATTTTATAAAAAAGAAACTAACAGCTGTTTCCTTATTTTGATTGTTAATTGTTTACTATTTTATGCATTTGGTTGTCAAGCGTTGTCACTTCTGGAATGCTTAATTTATATCAGCTAAATACATGGAGACTCGATGGTGACAGTGCACTGCTGTGGATGAATCACTGAGCAGTGAATAAGGAGCCCCAGCTTCCAGGCTTTGAAAAGACTCCATCTAGCACGATCTTAATGCTGTGACTTTGAACCTTTGAACTCAGTACACATATTGGGGATAAGACACAGATATCTTTAGCGCCTTCTTACACCCAGTGTTTTATGATTATATGATCATAGAACTTCACTTGCATGACTTTCTTTGTAATTCATTTAGTATTGAAAAAGAAAAATTTAGCGTCTTATAAAATAGAACTCAAAAAAGGAAAAAAATCATACAATGTTTTAATTATCCTGTCCCAGTACCATTGTTTTGCAAGTATTTGTTTTTTGAGAATACTTATCAAAAATTTCTTGGCTGACTTTCTTATCAGCCAAAAAGACTTCTCTGCAATTCTTACTCAGTGATTTAAAATATCAGTAAAGTAGTTAAAAATTCAGTCTAAAAGAATTGGCTGTAACAAGTTTACATTTTTGTAATCTAACAATACACAAATTCAGACTGTAATATTCAAGAAAGAGAGATGGATGCCATTTAATTGCTTTAAACAAGAAAACTACTTTTGTTAGTATAAAATATAACTTTATATTACTTTTTTTAAATACTGTTAAGCAGCATGTGAAAAAAATCCAAATTAATAGTTGGATTCTTGTTTTGAAAGTATTATTCTGTTAGTTTGAATTATTCTGATTAAAAATTCTAAATTCATTTGCAGTTTTACCTTGGAGTTCACCCAAAACATAAAGATCCAACAGCATTGCTTTATTATTACCTGTGAAATTAACTAACAATGATATTTTTAATCCAAACCAAGGTTATCTAGAATTATTGAAAAAAAAAAATACTTAGTCCCCTAGTTGGATAATCTACATCAGGTGATACTTAGCCATCGCCAAGAAAATCAGTAGCCACTTTCCATATACAGGACCTGGAAAATTATAAACTGTACCTTGACACCATTCCTTAGGGGCCAATGTTGAAGTGGGAGAGGCAAGTCAAAGAGACAACAAATGAATGTTACAGGCAAGGTTAGGATATCATAAAATCTGCTTTCAACCCCGTTAGTTTTACTTCCTTGTTTTAAATTTTTTAAAGTTTATCTATTATTGGGAGAGAGAGAGAGAGAGAGGGAACGGGGGGCAGAGAGAGGGAGACACAGAATCCAAGGCAGGCTGTAGGGTCTAAGCTGTCAGCACAGAGCCCGATGTGAGGCTGGCACCCACAAATTGTGAGATCGTGATCTGAGCCGATGTTGGACGCTTAACCAACTGAGCCACCCAGGCACCCCTAGTTTAACTTAATTCTTAAGGAGTTTGATTTCTGCAGAAAAAAACAAAATTTCAAATTATAGCTTCCTAGATGAGTGTTTAGCAGATTTTAGAGCCCTTAGGGTATCATGATTTCTGTCCTCACAATTTGTATCTTTTTTATCTCCATCTTTCTATTATATTCAGTAAAGCAACATAAAAATTTGTC
Source organism: Panthera pardus (assembly GCF_024362965.1). Classification (NCBI taxonomy): domain Eukaryota; kingdom Metazoa; phylum Chordata; class Mammalia; order Carnivora; family Felidae; genus Panthera; species Panthera pardus. The sequence goes on from NW_026526765.1 coordinate 87,680,166, forward strand.
TCTTCACTAATATCCCATTGATTTAACCTGAGAGTGTGACTAATAATAAAACTTTGGTCATTTGTTATATTAATACAAGCAGTTTAATATTTCCCCCTAAAATACTACTTTACTCAGCATTTGTCTTTTTTTCTTTTAACAGTTCTTTTTCCTCACACACTGTTAGTTTTTCTTCTCCTTGTTTTTGGCATCATCGTAAGATTTTATTTGGGGATACTACAGAAAGGAAAGCTCTTTTCAAAATCATTAGTGATATGAAATTGTGCATCCATAGAGGGGAGATGCTGAAGAAGGGATGTGGTTAAAAAAGCCCCTCTTTTGGAAATCAGTTTTTTACCTACCAGGGACTTTCTGGGGCTTCAAGGCTGTTGGCCAAGAGTGTAATTTGCTGTTTTTAGACAAACTTTTGCCAGTCACTTAAATTTTAAGTTTAAAATTCAAGTGTGTTCACTAGACTCTCAATTCAAAGAGTGTTATAGTCATGATACAGTCTCGTATTTAAAAGAGTAAATCAAATACATTCCTTTCATTTACTTTAAAGGAAACTGTATTGTACCAAAACCTGGATAGACAATTTCAATTGATAACCTATGGATGTGTCCACAGGATGCTTTACTATTCACTGGGTTTATTTATTATTGTTCCATTTTAATTGTTTCAACTGAATTTTTTACTCGTTAACTGTTTACTAAACACTGTGCCCTCCTGTCACAATTTCTTGACCTTGCCCTCCATTGACAACCTCCAATTATGACGAAGAACTGATTATGCTGTATTGGTAGTGTAGGGGAAAAACAACCTGCGATACTATTATAGGTTATTATAATGTAGTAATAATGGCAAATCTAAATCTGTGGTCAATTTCCATATTCAAAGATGATAACATTAATTTACATAACAATCATGAAAAAGGACCCGGGTTAGTTTAACCTTAAGCAACTCAGAGAAATCTACAAGATGGTGGAGCAAATTCTTGCGCAAGCAGTAATTGGGGGAAATATTCCAGAGGCAGATATTCCAAGAAATAAAATAACCAATGAAAATACACAATATGCCTAGGATGACGTTACTGCCCTTGGGAAGTTTGTGAACTCCCATTTTATAGGATTGTTGTGAAAATCAAATGAGGTAATGATGCAAGGCAGCACCTAGCACAGTTTGCGCACCAGAGTAAGTGCTTGTTAATAAATGTGAGCACTGTCAGTATTACAATTATCTATATTCTCGATTTCCTAAGCAAAAACTAAAGGTTAATGTATTCGCAGTAATAGTAAATGTTCAGTAAGTGAGTAGGGCACCAGTAGGCTTCGCAGAGATGTCTGCCACGGCCCCTACCCTCAAGGGTGGGAATAAATAAGATATATTAATAAACCAAAGGCAGAATCAGAGTGCAGTGCAACATACTTCCCTTTGAACATTATCATCTTCTGATGTGTTTGTAGCAGTTGTGTAAATGTTAAAACCACAAGTAATTATTCTTTCTCTTCTGTCACATTCTCTCTAATTTGTACTGTCTCAATATTTTTGTTTATAAAAATGACTGAAAGAATGAGCGATTGTGTCAATAATGAAGACACCCCCTCATTTTTAGCAAAGAGACAGCCCCAAAATCTCAAGAAGTGAACAATTAAGTGAGTCATAAATCTATCATTCATTGTTAAGTGCAGTTTTTTTAAGATAGCAAGGTTCAGTATCATTTTTATGGTGCAATTAAAAACTATCCCTTCAATAAATCAGTAGTCAAAGTAGAATGGTATTTTGAGTGCCTTTGTGCATTGAAAACATCAGGTTGTCAGATTCTTCCTTATTTGCAAATGGAGCTTTTATCCCAAGAAATACAAGGATGCGTTCTAAATCTGAAACATCTGGGTTTTGTAATAATGTAGTAGAATCAGCTTGTGTTCTGGATTCAAATAAAAACCGTCCCACTTACCGACAAGTCACGGAAGCTCCCTGAACCTCAGTTTCCTTATCTGTCAAAAATTGGGAAGATATTGTCTGACCCACATGACTGTTAGGACAAAGGAGAGAGTGGTTCGCCAAAACAAACCTGTTTTGTGACAACAGACTCTCAATCTTTGGAAAAACAACTCAGTGAGAAGTAAAATTTCTTTACTTCTGCCTCACAATCCAGAGCCTATTGTATGTGCTAAATGTTCAGTGCTCAGTATCTAGTTGGCCGATAGACTGTTAATTTCACAAAAGATACTAAACAATACACATCCAAGAGACATCAAGGACAAGTGGGGTAGATATGAAATCCGTGAAGGTCTGGTTCAGCATCAGGGTGACATGGTCAAGCAGAAGAGGCAAGCTCTTTTTAGAATGTCTACTGCCCTCTAACTGGTACAGCCAAGAATAGTCTTGGCTTTTGTGTATTCTTGGAGTATTTTTCTAAGAATACACCACAAAAGACACTGAGGTTTTACAGGAGTCTCTTCATAGTCTAACATTATGCATTATTATATTATTTCCCTAAGAAACCCTCAGATAGAGTGGAGACTTTATTTTATATTTAAAAATCTGTAATCAGGAGTCTTTACCAGGATAAGAATCAGAAAATTTGCTTTGCCCCTATTCCACAGGAGGCATATTGAAATTTTCATCATTCCCAGATTTCTGACCTCCAAATGTTTTGTGGTTGCCTTTTGCCTTAGAGCCATCCCATGAAAAAGATCTCCTTTTCCCTCAAAAAAAAAAAAAAAAGTTTGTGATTCACAATAGCTGAATAACATAGTTTCTAGCACTTTTAACAGGGTTTCAGGCATTCAGGGCACAGTGAGTGTAAGACTGAAGTCTAGAAGGTCATAATATTTTTCTACTAAACTATTTTAAGTGTACAGCTTCCAGTAGAGCAGTGGGTTGTATGAGCAAGTTTACTGTATACAATTTAAGGTAATTGTATACAGTAGAAAGATGTATGTTTGAGATATAAAATAATGTCCTGATATTGGAAACTAACTTATCTTAAAACCTTTAAAAACTCAGATATAAAATTAATTGATTGTAGTGAGCATTATTATCTATGTGGCACCTTTAGTTTAACGAGACTGTATGCTGTAAATGTTTTTAAATTGTTCTAATGCAAACAAACAAACAAAAAACAAAAACCCAGGTTGATAAACAAAAACTTTTGCTGAAGTAAAAGCAGAAAATAAATATCAGAGGTTCAACTTAATGCTTTTCTATGGCGGTTTGCCCAAAATTCCAAGAAAACAAAAACAAAATCAAAGATACCATTAACAAATTACTAAACAAAGTCAATTTGATACACCTATGTATTAGAAATTATTTTCTAGGTAACAACTAATAACAGATACTATAAAATACTGAGCATTTCACTATCGTGTTAAGTGGTTCTGATGGAAGCTGGTCTCTTAAATTGACAATAGGTACATAAATGTCTCTACCCCCCATTTCAGGGAGATTATTGACTAAAATATTACAAAATCTGCCTTTAAGAGCATATTTAATCATCCACTTGAAATAGCACACTGAAAGTTAAACAGTTGTTCTGGCATTTAGTGTTGCTAAACCCAATATTTCCTATTTGTAAATATTTATTTATCCAGGAGACCAGAAATGCGGTTCGGAACATCACCATTCTGTGCCTCTTTGTATAAGTTCAGCATTTTCTGAACCAGCAATGCCATTTATGACGGCCAAGTTGACCATGTTCCTGAAGTTCTCACATCACCTCTGGCTTAGGAAGACCCTGTAGGTCTCACCTCCCAGGTCTCAGACTTGACTTGTTTCCTCTCTTCCTTTGTATTCCTGTAATTATAGGGTGAGATTTGACACAGAAGGGTTTTCAAAATCCCAGAATGTGACCAATTCTCAGGGAACAGGGCTCTGCTGTGCTTCAGAGCATGGACTCTGGACATACTTCTGGTTCAGTCATGGCTCCACCAGTTAATAGCTGTTTGACATTGGGCAACTTGCTGGACCTCTCTGTTGTCATGTGTTCTCATTATGTAACACAGGGATACTATTAGTACCTGAGAGGGTTGTCACTGCAAGGATTAAAGGTGTTTTATATCCATGTAGAATAACAAACAATTATATAGCAGTTACTAGGTGCCTGGTACTATTCTGGGTCCTCAATGTGTATGCTTGATGTTGTTGATACTATTGGTAAATAATACTCTATAAAGTATTTAATATTGTTAATATTATTGCATGGTCATATTGGCACTGGCTGCCTCAGGCAAGTGTGTGAGAGTCTCTGATTCAGATTACTTTTATGCTTCTCTCACACTAATGGAATCATTACCTAGGGCTAAGAAAACTAAGGCTCAGTATGGTTGAAGGAATTCTAAATCCAGAACCTGGGTTTATCTACTTTATCCTCTTTTTGTCCTTGACTCCTGTCTGCCTTGCAGATCTTTCCAACTCGGCTGCCTTACTCCTCATGTGTTCTGTGGCAGATGAATCCTAACTAGCATCCCTATAGCAGTCTAATCTCTAATCTACCCCTTCCGTGGACACTATTTCCCTGTCACACAGTTAAGGATGTCACTTACCACTCGCAAACTAACTTTGTTCCTTCTCCATAGTATAAAGTTTAGTAAAAGTTTAGTGTAAAGTCTAGAGTATAAAGTTAACATGATCTGAGAGGTTTGTGTTAGTCAAGCCTACTTTTCCAGCTTCTGAAGGCTACATACTCTAAAACCACCAATATTGTGTCCTCATGGGAATGCTCATCTCTCTCCAATACAGTTGTGACTGGGAGATCTGTTATGCATTCTCTCTCTCCAGAAAGTCTCTCTCTGGACCATCTAATAAAATTTTATTCACTCTTACTTACGACCCTTCCACCGTTTTTTCCTAGGATATCATGCAGTCCATCTTTTGGAGGAAAACTCTGTATGAGTAAATTATTGTTGAGAGTTATAGAGACAACCTATGGCAGTAAACATAAGCACTCATCAGTACAGAAGAAAAGATGCAGGGCCTCAGAGTTCCCTTTTTCATCAGGGAAAATTTCTACTTTATTTGAGTGTACCACTTGCGTTTAGCTAAGGTAATGTCCTGTGAAAGATTAACAGGTGCAACAAGTGAAGACACAGCTTTCAATTAACTCTCTATAAACAAATTTAGTAGTTGGGCACTTGCATGACTTCTTGACTTCAATATTACATGGTTGATGAACAGTTTGTCTCAATGGTGTCCTTAGTCATCAGTGTGCAATCATTACCTCAAATAAGAAATGTTCTCAAGTAGTGCATAGAGGAGACACCCTCGATATTTGAAATTAGCAAGTTACATATTACATTTTCAGTTCTCATGTCACATTCCCTCAGTAACTTAACTTTTAAGTGCCATTCCTGAATAATTCCTAATTTTTCCAGCATAGTCTGTGTATATGTTTTGCAGGCATCTGAAACACTTAAAGAACTAGTCTTCTGTGTGTATCACTGCCTCTAATTGCAGTAGTGTAGAAGGGAATGCATTCAAGGTGGGCTGCGTTGTCTGAAAGGCTGTCTGAACTCTCATGAAAGAGTTCAAATTCATTTAAGATGAATTTGAATTCAATGGGAGAGCAAACACTGCTAGAGCAAAGACTCAGGCATATCCAGAGGACTGAGAGCTTGTCTGTGGACAGTGGAAATTAGGTGAGATAGAAGGGGTCAAATTATGCGTAGTTCTGAGAGTCAAGCAGGGCCCTGGCCCAACAGTGTTAAGTATGGACGGAAAAAGTAACATGATAGAAGCAGCACTTTAAAAACATTTTTAGAGAAAATCTTGAGACCGTACATCAGATTCATTATCACACATATGCACAAAAGTTGGCATACAGATTTACAGGAGCTTACAGTGTGAAGCTCATCTTAAGTCCCGGCGAAGAACCTTTCAACTGGAGACCAGGGACCCTGATCAAAGACTTAGTCAAATGGTTATGAAAGCCTTACCGAGGATGGTGGCAGTGGAGATGGAGAGAGGCGTTTCTCAAGAAAATTTAACAAGATTTGGTGTCTGATTGGGTAGGGAGCTGGGAGATGAAGCTAGTCAGACATGACAATTTGGGAGACTGAAAAAAAAGATTTTTCCAATGAAAAAAATTAGCCTCGGTCCATAAAGACTAGTTTCTGTTTTGTGCTTATTAGTTTTTCATGCTTGTATTTATAACTGAAAGTCCTGGGAGGAAAAAGAAAAGATTCATGTCTAAACATCCAAGTAAGAGAAAGTTTTAGAACTTTGGGCTCAAGGAGAGCTACATACTCAATTGAGCTCTGTGAGACAAGGCAAAATGTCCTCCTCACAACATCTTAAGCCAGGAATATGTTCTTTGAATTTACAACTTCTTAAAATAGGAGTCAATAAAAAAAAAAAAAGCAGCAAGTGTTTTCAAGTTAACTGGAGAGAAAAAATTTTTTTTCTCCTAACACCATATTTCAAGTTTTGTATATTTACACTAGTTTTAATATGCATGTTTAGAAACGTGTAACCAATTGAGGTAGATTCTGTTATCCTTCATACAAATTATATTGTGAATGCTTAACTTGTTTCATTTTATGTGAAACAATATTTTTAATCAAATCAAATTATAAAACGAACGGACTCTAAAGTCGGTCTGTTCTTCATTTTCTTATAATCTATAATCAGGAAATCCATTCACTCACGCTTTATAATTTTTGTGCTTTTAAAGTGGTCAGGAGAATGTGACATCTGCATACAGTCACATCTGAATTGATCGTTGTCCAGGCAGAAGGTAATTTTAAAACATGGCATGAGGAAAGGTTGAATCTGAATATTAGAACATTACCGAGAAATTAACTTGAGTAATTTGCCACCTCCCCGACCCCCGACTTTGAATGAGACCGTTCTCTTTGGTGAATTTATCTTAAGGGAGGACAACAGCCTCAACGCAGGCCACAGCGTTCTGAGCGAGGAGGCCCGTGGTTTCCAAGCCAGTTTAAATGCAGGCTCTTCTTAGCAGTAAACCACACGCATGTATTCATCATTGATTTTCAAATGATAGGTTTCTATATCGCTGGTTTAGGATCCACAGTCTTGCATTCCTGAATCTATATTATGCCAAAAGAATAACAACTTGGTGGCTGGAAACAGAAATGGTTATTATACGGCTCCAAAATGCTAGCTGGCACAATATGCTAAAAACAGCAGAAATTCACCGGTAAAAGGCAGAATTTATTTGTTCTTAAAAATAACTTTGTGCTCTAAAAATATGGATTTAAGAAGTGTCATCGTGGTTCAAAATATTTTATATTCAAAATGTAAACACCTTAAAATATGTGACTAATCTTCTAAAATGGTATAATTTCCAAATAACAGGAAATATTCCAAGAGAAAAATAGAATGCTTTTCAAATCCATTTTTGAGGCATTTATTGGATGAAAAACTATAATATATGTTTACTTTTTTTTTTTCCTGCTGCCCTAAGTCATTGTTTAAAAATGTGGGCAGAAAGATGTAGGCTTTGTTGGAATTTTTCAGAGTTTACTGTAGAAAAAAAAATTTTTTTTAATTTTCAAAAAAGAAACCTTTTCTCAGAGCCTCTGTGAAGCATTTCCATTTTCACACACTGGCCCAGTGTTTGTCATATCACAGGACAACACATTTCACAAAGCGGTTTTACTTCCTTTTAGCAAAATAACTCCTCCATGCAAACCAGTATTGGCATCTACCAAGCCAGGGTTTTAGTTTCTTCTGATCTATTCAAGCTTCATTGCACTGCTTAACTGACTTTTTCCCCCCTTCTTTTGAAATTACCCACCTAATTTTCCATTTAATTGTTTATTTAAACCAGATCTCACGCAGGCTTAACAGATAAGTGACATATGTATTGAGTGTATCAGACTGAACTTCAGCTGACAGGAAAGTGTAGTGCACATTTTGTCTTCGTTCTCTCAGTCTCTTTTTATCCAGTAGAATATCTTAATTAAAACTAGACCCTTAACATATTTGCAAGAATGATTCAATTAAGACACATTAAATATAAACTATTTTGTCAAGAATTTTTGTAAGTGAACATGTTCTTTGTATCTCTCCTAGTGAAATAAGGTAAATGTAGTTGTTTCATATGATAACTTTTGCCACCAAAAACTATCCAAATTAACTGGAAAAGAAAATTTTGGCTGTTGACATATTTAGCTGGCTATAGAGGATTTAGCTTCTTTCAATGAAGTTTTATTATACAAGTAATTTATATTCAAATTCAACCAACATTTCCTAAGCAACTTCTGTGTACTTGACACGTGTTTTGGAGGGGGTTCATTTATTTTTAATCCCCCCCCCCCAGTAACTTGGAGAATTTTACGGATGATCCGATTGACAGATTTAATCTTGTAGTTATTTGTTATATATTCAGCCTGTTTATTCATGCATAAAATGAGACAGGTAAATGAATGGGATATGAAGAACAAATGTGCTCTACACAGTATGCCTCAAATGTATTCTAATTCAAAAAATGTTTCCCTAAATATTTCCTGAAATACCCCTGTGCTTTGCCTTCCCAGTCCCTCATCACCTCTAGCTCACACCATCAGTGCCCCATACTCCCAGGCCTTTCTAATTACAGGATACGCCAGGGCCAGTAGATCTCTCTGTCCACTTAGAGGCCTTTGTTCTACTTCTACTTCTGCTCTGTGACCTTCACGGATCTGCATTGCCACCATTTACACCCAAGGTGTGTCGGGCTGGAATTCAAGATCTCCACGTCCCTCCAAGGTCTTCGACACTCCTCTCTTTTTAGGAGTTCCCTTCTAGCCAGATTGCTCACAGTGCCCCCCGACTCGTGCTCTGTAAATTCCCACCTCAGCCCTTTCCCACAGCCCAGTCACAAGCCCAGTGTGTCTTACTGTCTCTTCTCTTTTTTCAAGGCCCAAATCAGTTCCTGCCTCTTAGGTGAATCTTTATTGGATAATCTCTTCCCTCCTGGGAACTCAGTAACACTTAATCTGGATTACTCTGTGGGCATCTCTCCCTAGGCTGCCTTGTCTTGGTTTGTACGTCTCACACATGTGCATATTGGATTACCATAAAGGAATTGCAGGGCCTTTGAGGACTGGGGCCACGTCCTTGCCTCCTCATGGGGTAGCACACAGTATCATTCATCCTGGAGTAATAGACACTTGTGTTTTAGGATAATGATAATGATGACCAACCGTAACAGCGAGGTTTGATTGTCTCCTTTAAAGTGCTTCAGAAAACAAACATCTAGTTTTACAGCAAGGATTGTAGAGTCGGGTAGTGGGTTTCTCTTATTCCCCAATCAGAGGCCATGAATGAAGCCAACAGATGACATTCTGCCTCAGTTAATGTTGCCTCAACTCCTTCCGTAGCTCTTCCTGTCACGGAGCAGTATATTTTGAATGATGAGAAATGGCATCCTTCAGATACCCGTTTCTGTTAGTAGGGCATTGAGCATCAGAGATCTAAGAAAACCCCTTCAGTGTTCACATCATAGGACTATCCCTGTGCCTTGGTGAATCAGTACTTTTGGAGGCATCAATCCTTCATTTCAGCTCCTAAGTAGGAGTCCTGCATTTTGAAATTCTGTGTGAATAGGAAAGCAAGCTGTCAGGGTCATACACGGAACTTGTGAGGAGAGCAAACCCGACATAAGAGGACCAGAGGGAGAAACCACTCAAAGAAAAGGGGAAGTCAACAGCAAACTGTGGAAGAGCCTACTGTCCCTGCATGTCCTCGAAATGATAGTCTTACTGGTATGCCCTCTCTTCACTTAAGGACACACAGACACACAAAATAAAACCCAAACCACTGAACTGAAAGAGTGAGTCACGCCAGCCCAGGCCTTTGCCAAGCTAGTCCATTAAAGTGCAGGGCAGATTCTGTGCTTTTCTTAGACCCTGAACGAAGACTGTCTGACTTTCTTCCCAAATTTTTTTAATGGAAAAAAAGTATATGCTGATTTCTGAGCAAGTTGGTATAGATTAGCTGTCTTCTCGTTAAACATTTTTAATCTTCCTTTAGAGAATGTTAAAAAAAAAAAAAAAAACTAACTGGGTTACCTTCACGTGGAGGCTAAGTTGGTCATCCCACAGACTATTTTATAAGTCATACCCTGTTAAACTTTTATTTTTCATCTCATATAGTGTATCCTGTAGAAACATTCTTGAGTCTAGATTTCTCCCTGAGTGCTTTCATTGTTTTGTGTTAACAGGGAACGGATATGGCAATCCCCGAAACTCACCAGGTCTGCTGGTCTCACCTGGTAACTTGAACAAGAATATGCAAGCAAAATCTCCTCCCCCCATGAATTTAGGGATGAATAACCGTAAACCAGATCTCCGAGTTCTTATTCCACCAGGCAGCAAGAATACGATGCCATCAGTGGTAATGCGAAACTACATTTTAAATAAATGTTGATAATGTTTTGTATATGTTTTGCTGTTTTTGTATTTGTCTAACATTTTGAATTACTTAAGTGCTCCTAGAAAATTAACATATCAATGCTATTGCTGGAGCCCTGTTTGTATTTAGCCATTATTTCTGGTAACTGGTTCGCATTTCCCTTTTCCATGTTAAAAAAAAAAAACAAAAACAAAAAACCAACATCCAATAAACTTCACTATAAAACTGGTGTTCTGAGGCAAAGAAACCATTTCCTTTTAAGCTCTCCAATTTATAATTAGAAAAAAAATCATTGCTTATTACTCTGCTTATGTTGCATACAATTTGACCAATGTTAGAATCAAACTCACAGAATAGGGAGTTTCATAACAGATTTTATAATGTTGATCTAGTTATGTCCTCAAGGTACTGACAACCAAAAATCTTTTCCATAATTTCTACATGAACATTCTCCTGTGAATTGGCCATTCTTTTCTTAGGTATATTGCAGTGATAATGCTTAATACATCATGTGCCTGTGCTCTGCCTCAATTCATATTTCCATATATGTGCTTCATGCAAATAGCTACCTCTCAAAAGCAAATTGTTTTAAAATCCTATGCATTATGAGAACAAAGGTTATATTTTACAACAACAAAAAAAGTTGACACTGTAAGAAAAAATTAAATAAGAAATAAATAAATAAGAAATATAAGCAATATCCCCGGACTCCATCATTTTTCTTTCTCCTGGGTCTGCAGGCTAAGATGAAGATAATGATTGTGGGGCCAAATTCAACAACAAAGAGACTTACATCAGTGTTCTCCAAATTAGCTTTGCTTAAGAGCGAGAACATTTAAAACCAAGATTCGGTAGACAAATTTAGACCATTCTGCAAACACATTTCTCTTTTTTTCCTTTCTGTGCTCTGTGGCAGGCTTCACGGTAAAACAGTCCTGCAAGCTGATTAGTTTATTATGGCACAGTGCAGATTAATTTTGAATATCATCCCCCCCAAAAAAATCACATAATACGCAACATTCCCTTCGGAAAGGACTGAGTCTAATAAATAAAACCTCCCATGGGGCCATAGCCAAGCAGTGTGGGCCATACGGGGCAGGCTGTCTCTATCAGCAGGTTTATTCCAAGTTCCTTAAAACTGATGTTCTCCCAGGAATCCTGTGAGTGGTCAGTACAGCCTCTCACTGGTGGCCAGGTGCAGGTCCCCCCAACCCCCGCCTCCAGCGCTCCATGAGTGGAGTCTCAAAATACAAGCTTTTTTTTTTTTTTTTTTTTTCAAAACGTGGTACTGAAATAATGAAGTTTGAGACACTGACCTGTGCAGAAAACTAGATAGATTGTCTTCACATTTGAGACAAACCGCTCATTAAGTGAAACAAAGAATGTCTTTGTAAGGAGTTATCTTTAGAGTCTGGGTTTTAAAATTGTTTAAACTGTTGTGTCTATCAGAAGATGCTTTGCCTTTTGTTGAAAAGGTTTTGCCCAGTTATAAATATTTACAGACACTAATTAATAAAACTCCTTCCCCATGCTCTCAGTCTGAGGATGTCGACCTGCTTTTGGTAAGTAGAAAGAGAACTTCCCTTAAATGATACATGTAAGGAGAAACCCAAGGTGACTTTTAGGTGGAGGGCTCTAGCAAAATGGGAAGATATCAGAAGTTACCATAATATGTCAACATTAATTCTGTTTCGGGGCCATTAATTTCAAGTACCACACACAGGTGAAAAGAATATCAGGGTATTTATTTTTCTGTCTCAACCTTTGTAAGTGAAGACCATGTTTTCAGTTTATTTTAGGACCTGATTTATAGTAAAATTCAAACGAAAATAATTTCCTTAGTTATTTAAACCATGAGGATACTTATTTTTCTAAGAATTAAAGTCTCATGATCTTTAAATGTATGTGAATCTTTAATCTTCTTTCTGTAAGTAGTTAAATACACATGTTAGCTGGTTTGCCATGTAGTTCTGAGGGAAGTTTAGAAGAATCTGAAAAAAGTGGTCAGAGCACCACCTGCTGGTCAGAGTATAGCATGAAATGTGCCCATCTGCTCTGCTGTATATAGAACTGAACATGAAAACCACCACGGTTGATTTTAATTTTTTTTTAATTTGCATTTGAATAAAAACTGAAACAATGGAAGTACAGTATACATATTTCATCAGTTTTCAACATAGTCTGTTTTTACTCATAATAAAGCCTATGGTACTTGTTACTAGTTCAGTTGCCTAGGAGATACTGATGTAATGGGTTACTATGGCAACAACTGGTCTCTTGAAGGATTGTAAATGATAGGGTTGGCAGAGTTCATAGAGACACATGTTAAATGATTAATTTCAGGAGATTTGTACCAAGTTATCTCGTTATGTGCAAAACTAATACTGAAATCTAACATTTTTAACTTTTAAAAAATTCTATCAATAATGTCTCTTTATTTACTTTAAAAGAATCAAAGGATAAATAACTCCCAGTCTGCTCAGTCATTGGCTACCCCAGTGGTTTCCGTAGCAACTCCTACTTTACCAGGACAAGGGATGGGAGGATATCCATCAGCCATTTCAACAACATATGGTACCGGTGAGTAGCTTTGCCATGTTCAAATAGTACATTAAATACTTTTTATTAAAAAGCAAGATGAAAAAAGATACTACCTTTCAGTCTGTTAGGAAGCTTCAGGTAGTACCTGTGGCGTCCAGAGACTATACTGTTACCTATTTCTTGCTAAGACAAAATAAATATCCATATTTTTCTTTCTTAAGTGAAAGTTTTTATTAACCCAACCTGAATTCAATATAAAAGACCAATTTCAAGGAAAACGAGCCATTATTTCTTGATGTAATAGAAAGCTCACTTTCTTAGAATTGTTTAAAACAACATTTGTAGATCATCAAATATGTGTATGCTGTAATGCCGGATTGTACTTCTAATAAATTAAAATTTCAGGCGGTTGTCCTTCAAAGCTCTCGTGGAATACTTATTTTTCAGTATATGATATGTATCTCTTTTAAATCAAAATTGCTCCTGATGCTCTATCTCCTTCTCCCCCCCCCCAAAATGAGAGAATTTATAATGATCATTAAATAGCACTAATAGAATATTTTTAATTGGACATGTTTATTTACCATTTTATAATTTCCAAATTAAGTCTTTTCCCTTATTTTATTTGTTCATCTAGAGTACTCTCTGAGTAGTGCAGACCTGTCATCTCTGTCTGGGTTCAACACCGCCAGCGCCCTTCATCTTGGGTCAGTAACTGGCTGGCAACAGCAACACCTACATAACATGCCGCCATCCGCCCTCAGTCAGCTGGGGTAAGCAATATTATTTCTCTCATAAAACACTTTCAGAAGGCATTTTTAAGTGACAAATGGCAATCTCTAAACACTGCGCTCTAAGGTCCCATTAAAGGAGGTACAATCCTACTTTATCGAAATCGGAAAGTAATGATCAGATCGGTATCTTTCAAGCAGGTTTAATATTACTTGGCTTATTTTTTAAGAGGAGGGGAGCCCTGTGATAATGAGGTAAATTATTTCCCTATTGTTTTAGGCTATACTGGTTTCCACTTGGGTCAATGACAAAATTTCATTTAGTTAACTTTTCATGTAGCTCATGTGGGACATAAGAAGGCACTTAAAAGTTCTTAACATTTTTGAGATATTTGGGAATCCTTATCACTTAACGTAAACCATATAGTCATGCTAACGTTAACCTAGTGCTCACAGGATCTATTATTCTATTGATATACAGATTTCATATAGTTATAATAATGCATTCATAGTATGGCTGTATATTTGTAGACATTGTATAAATAAAAATGTATATGTATGTGTACATATATATATATATATACTAATTACCTAAATTTGGGTATAAAAATAATTTCTGTTGTTTTCTGAAATCAGAATATGTGTATTTCTGCCCCCTTGTGGTAACTTTGAGAAATGTCTTTATCATAGAAATGACTCCTGTCATTTATCTGTAGAAATGTGCAAACCTTTAAAAAGCACTGACTTCATAATTCACACTTTGTGTCAAACAAATAGCTTTCTTAAGTTTAAAACATGAATCAAAGATCTGCCTTTCAGTTGACATAATAACTCCAAAACTGTAGTTCATCTTCAGAAGAAAAATACTAGGAAGATATAAAATATTGAAAGATAAATCTTTGTATTTTAGAAACATTCTGTGTGTCTACCTCACTTTTACTTTTCTGCTGAGCCATTTGGTTAGAAGATCTAGTTAGTTCTATACTTCTGTTTCTAAAGAGATAATGAGTCTAAAAACACTGATTACAATAAAAATCACTGATTGACATCACAACCGCATCTCTTACCCCTCGCTGCCCTCCTAGCTTTCATATGGAATCTATTTCACATAGATTAGTGCTCTAGTAATGGAGTCTTCCCCCATTCACTGCTTGTCTGTATCCTGCCCACTAATCACTATTGTTGAAAATCTAAACTTTCATGTAAACCATAAAATAAATTCACATGACATTGTTGCTGTGCTTTCTTAAAAGATTGTTAGCTTTGAAGATATATTAAATATTGATATAGGGTTTCTCTTTTAAATTAAATATCGATAAAGGGTTTCTCTTTTTAGGACTTTTTAAGTTTTCTCAGAAATGTTAACTATGCAAGTAGACATTTATTGCAATAACTTTTTAAGGTAATTATCCCTAAGTACATCGTACCATCATGGCAATCTTAAAATACATACAGGTGGCAGTGCTCTGCTATGGCTAAGCAGTGAGTCCACTGTACGTGCTTCTTGACAAAAATCAGGGTAGTTGTTTACTTCTCACTTTTCACAAAAGTCATCCATTAGAGGACTGGATTTCCTTAGAAATTATCAATGTCAAGAGCCATAGTATTTGCTTTGAATGTGGCTTTCTTTTGTTATTAGTAACACCTGAAAATTTGCATTTTATATATAAAACACATTTATGTATTTTAACTATACCATAATTTTAAAAGTCCCTTTTTTTGCATGTGAAGAGTCTGATTCTCTGCTGCCCTTAATAAAGGCTTCAGTAAATGAGAAAGGAGAGGACTGGCCTAGAGAGGAACCGAATGGCAACAGCCAAGGATGAAGCATTTTGTTTAGTTCCGGTTTCTTTCAGCAACGGTTATCATGGTGCATAATTAGTCTATGAGTTTTTATTGTATTTAATCACTTCCCTTATCCCTCAGATAGAATACCCCCTTCAGCCCTTCTAATCTTGGCTGGCCCTCCTTCTTTCCTTCCTTCTTTCCTTCCTTCTTTCCTTCCTTCTTTCCTTCCTTCTTTCCTTCCTTCCTTCCTTCCTTTCTTCCTCTCTCTCTCTCTCTCTCTGTCTCTCTCTGTCATAACACATACACACACACAGGGTAGCTTTTTAAAAATGGGTCCCTTCAAATGGACTAGCCCATGTTTACACAACTAAATGTTAAACTGTTTTAAAAAAAAACTCCCAAGTTGTAATATTTATATTAATAAATTATATGGGGTGCCTTAATTCCCTACAGTGTTAATTATTTTAAGAAATAAGTATCTTTTTAGGCTAAAGTAGCTTCATGCTCTTGTGTGGTGAGTTCACATTCCTTTGGACAGATAACAGTGTTCAAAGTAGATACAGCCTCCAGAGTGGCTTGGCTATTCCCAGCAGCCCAAGATGATCACCACAATTCTTTCCCAAAATTAAGAGTATAAAAGGACTCTTCTGTTTTGTTGATGGAAATGCCTTTAACTCCAAAGCTGTACTTCTAACACTGTCTAGCATCTGATTTTATCTAACCAAGGCAGATAAATGGCATACATTGATTTGATGTAGGAAGCAGAGATGATTGGCCAAAGGAACTTGGCCCTCAAGGGTTAAGTGTCATTTGAATATGGAGATTTGAGAAAATGACCCTCAAATTTTTAAGTACTTTTCTCATATCACCTTTAAAAAGGAGCAACGTGTTTTCTGGAAACATTTCTTTACATCATCGTTGTTGATGTGGGTGTTTACAGACGACTTTTAAAAGGTTAGGTTAAATATAGTTTGATAGTTTAATTTCTGGGCGGAGGCAGTACAAAATTTGAACAAAACTATCCGGTTCTGTTTCACTTCTGAACAATTGTGGGGAAGGGTAGGTGTTTTCCCAGTTGGAAGGCATCTGTAATAGATGTAAACTTGCAGCAGGATTTGATATGGGCAACTTGCACATCAGGCTTCTGTCTCCCACCCACCTCTTTCTCACCCACACACATGGAGCATTTCACAATTATCTGGGCCTATAAAGATTTTGTTCTCAAGAACAAGCAGACCAACATGCTTGTATGTGAATCTAGCATGCGTACCACTAAGTGATTTTTTAATGCATTTTCTTTCCAAGATAATACTTTGGTAACAGACACTAGCCAATTACATTTCATGCCATTTGGAATCCTATACCACAGTGTACTAAAGCTGAATCGAAGTTATCACGTACATTTCGTTACTGTGGGTTGAGTGTCCCCAGAACTACTCAAAATGCTTCATATATGCGTTCAGTGTCAAATGAAATGCCACCAAAAAGTAAACTTAGGGACTAGCCTATTTGTCTACGGAAGGCATAAACAATCAGTATTACATCTCTTATGGGGAAGGCCTGCAGCAGAACCCATCTGAGCCAGTTCACAATGGGAGATACAGTAAATAAGTAGGTAATGCAGCTTCCAAAAGCTGTGTTAAAGAAGCAGCATTTTGATTATACTATTTTTTGCTTAATTTTTCCAGATTAACTGCTTATACTAACTAGTCCAACTCACCGAATTTTTTTTTCTAATTGTCCATGTTTCTCTGCCTGTGAAGAAGCTATCTAAATGTCAGAGGGCAGTCAAAAGCATTTGTTGATATGCCACTTTGTTTTCAGACTCCTAATTGACATTCATTATTAAAGAGTTCTGTGACTCGTAGTAGAAGCATTTAATTAAATTTTAGTGAAATAGTCTTTCTTATCCAGAGCCAGGAAAATTCTTTCTTCCAGAAATCAAAAGATGATTTCCTCTGACATCAAAATGAATCACTAAGTAACTTTGAATCAAGATAAAATAGTCCACCGTTACAGATCCTTTTGAAATACAGGTGTCACCCCCCACTTTAATATCTTCTTGATTTGAAGATTATTTAATTAAAACTCTTAGAAAATTAATATGCTAATATCGACTGTAAAAGAAAACCTACGAATAAATAATGACAAGCATAAACAGATGATTGAAAATCATATACACTCAATGTTGGTAACTTCATGTAAATGTTAAGACTGTTTTAATTCTAACACATAAAAGCCAGAGAAAGAAAGGCTTACTAGGGAAACAAATAATTCTCCTTTATGTTATTCTCCACATTAGCTCATCTATTAATAAGAGAAGGAAAGTAGTTCTTTGCCAGTAGGTGGTGCTTTTGTATAAAACATCACTCAAAGATAAACTCATTTTGACTAATTTTATATCTCTATACATTTTGAGCCTGAATCGCATCTCCCAAAAAGCCGGCCCGAAGTTATTCCACTTTTTCCTCTGAAACATATACCCATTTTCTCCCTGCTCATAATGGCTTTTTAATGTCCTCTAATTCTCTCCATTTGAAAGTAACGTAATCACATACAGGAGTAGGTAGCCTGGCTTTCCTTTGTTTAGAATGGGCGTATCTGGATAGATTATTCTTTCCTGCAGCTCCTCCTCCTCACTAAAAAAGGTATCTGCACTCTCTTGACAACATGGGCAAGTAATGCCGACTCTAGCCATGAATGTCCGTGCAATCAGAATGTGAGAACAGTATGAGCATCTTAAAATTGATGTCAGCAATGTTCTTCTGGTTTATCCTGATCAAAGTCATTGTGATTGCTAATCTACACTAAGGGCTTAATGCTTTTCCCTCCAGAGTTTCAAGTATCTAAATTCTTCCACATTTTGGAAGATCTCCTGGAATAAATGAGGATTAAGGCATATAAACACGATAAAATCACACTAGATCCTTCTTTACAACAACCTTTCCTTAGACAAATCCAGATTCCTCAACTCATGCCAATTATAAATATGAGTGATACCCTACTAAGCACCCCAGCAGGGAGAGATTCGCAATGATAAAGTTGAAGTAGTTGTGGAAAATAGACAGCAGTTTCATCCCATGTAACTGACAAACAATGGAGAAAGTCATACTGTTGATCAGTTTTAGTAGGGTAGGAAGTCTCAGTGTTTTTAAGCCAATAAACTGTTCTGCAGATAACTTTCAACCTCCTTCCCCTCCTTCTCTCCCCTCTTCCAATCTTTTCACCAGATACAGTTATAATTACATTTACATCATTTACAGCTATAAATGTAGCATTTTGTGCATTTATTCATTTGAAATTTGAACTTTCTTCACTTTGTCTGAAGACTATACAACTTAACGTGCATGTGCTTATTACACAGAGGGAAACGTTTATATCTATAACTAGCTTTTACAGAACACACACATTAGTAAATCAAAGGCGTCTAATTCAAAGGCTAAACACTGTATCTTAAATCTTAGCTTATATTTTGGAAGTAGTCTAGGGAGAAATTCCATGGACACAGAAAATGCTTTTTCCAGCATGTCATGTTAAGCCTTTCTGAGCCAGTCACCTGTATGTTTAGGGAGCCTGTCAGAGACTAGAGGTATGATTCATGAGGCCCAGACCAGTGAAATGCTGTAATTACTACCGTGCATCCTAAATGGCTCTGAGAAGGCAATGCCCCTAAGTGCTTCGAGCACGCTCTCCTCCCTCTGGGCATGCTCTGGTGTCTATGCGAGTCTTGAAGCTGATGTGTTATGTAATTGTGAGTTCCTGGGGGCTCCAGGCCTCCTCCATCTGTAACTGGGTTTCCTTTCCTCCTACAGAGCTTGCACTAGCACTCATTTATCTCAGAGTTCAAATCTCTCCCTGCCTTCTACTCAAAGCCTCAACATCAAGTCAGAACCTGTTTCTCCTCCTAGAGACCGTACCACCACCCCTTCGAGATACCCACAACACACGCGCCACGAGGCGGGGAGATCTCCTGTTGACAGCTTGAGCAGCTGTAGCAGTTCGTACGACGGGAGCGACCGAGAGGATCACCGGAATGAATTCCACTCCCCCATTGGACTCACCAGACCTTCGCCGGACGAAAGGGAAAGTCCCTCAGTCAAGCGCATGCGACTCTCGGAAGGATGGGCAACATGATCAGATTATTACTTAATAGTTTTTTTTTTTTTCTTGCAGTGTGTGTGTGTGCTATACCTTAATGGGGAAGGGGGGTCGATATGCATTATATGTGCTGTGTGTGGAAAAAAAAAGTCAGGTACTCTGTTTTGTAAAAGTACTTTTAAATTGCCTCAGTGATACAGTATAAAGATAAACAGAAATGCTGAGATAAGCTTAGCACTTGAGTTGTACAACAGAACACTTGTACAAAATAGATTTTAAGGCTAACTTCTTTTCACTGTTGTGCTCCTTTGCAAAATGTATGTTACAATAGATAGTGTCATGTTGCAGGTTCAACGTTATTTACATGTAAATAGACAAAAGGAAACATTTGCCAAAAGCGGCAGATCTTTACTGAAAGAGAGAGCAGCTGTTATGCAACATATAGAAAAATGTATAGATGTTTTGGACAGACCCGGCAAAGGGTGGCCATTGGTAAATGTTAGGAACACACCAGGTCACCTAACATCCCGAGAACGCGCTCACAAACCTGCACGCATATCATTGGCGTATGGCACTCATTAAAAAGGATCAACGACCATTAAACGAGGACCATACCTATTAAAAAAAAAAAAAAAATGTGGAGTTTGAGGGCTAACGTATTTAATTAAATAAATAAATAAATCTGGGTCTGCATCTCTTATTAAATAAAAATATAAAAATATGTACATTACATTTTGCTTATTTTCATATAAAAGGTAAGACAGAGTTTGCAAAGCATTTGTGGCTTTTTGTAGTTTACTTAAGCCAAAATGTGTTTTTTCCCCCTTGATAGCTTCGCTAATATTTTAAACAGTCCTGTAAAAAACCAAAAAGGACTTTTTGTATAGAAAGCACTACCCTAAGCCATGAGGAACTCCATGCTTTGCTAACCAAGATAACTGTTTTCTCTTTGTAGAAGTTTTGTTTTTGAAATGTGTATTTCTAATTATATAAAATATTAAGAATCTTTTAAAAAATCTGTGAAATTAACATGCTTGTGTATAGCTTTCTAATATATATAATATTA
Source organism: Panthera pardus (assembly GCF_024362965.1). Taxonomy (NCBI): domain Eukaryota; kingdom Metazoa; phylum Chordata; class Mammalia; order Carnivora; family Felidae; genus Panthera; species Panthera pardus. The sequence goes on from NW_026526765.1 coordinate 87,700,728, forward strand.
TGGTAATAGCAGAAGTTTTGTTATCTTAATAGCGGGAGGGGGGTATATTTGTGCAGTTGCACATTTGAGTAACTATTTTCTTTCTGTTTTCTTTTACTCTGCATACATTTTATAAGTTCAAGGTCAGCTGTCAAAAGGATAACCTGTGGGATTACAACATATCACGTTGCAACACCCTAAATTGTTTTTAATACATTAGCAATCTTTTGGGTCAACTGACATCCATTGTATATACTAATGAGTTTCTTTCATGCTATTTTTTGTTTTGTTTTTGCATTATTATCAAATGCAGGGCCCCTTTCTGATCTCACCATTTCACCATGCATCTTGGAATTCAGTAAGTGCGTACCCTAACTTGCCCGTGTCCTAAATTATCTGGTTGGTTTTCAGCCTAGAATTTGATACACTTTTTAGAAATATGCCCAGAATAGAGGAGCTATGTTGGGGCACATGTCCTGCAAATATGGCCCTAGAAACAAGTGATATGGCGTTTACTCAACGCATAAGTTATAAATTCCCACAGAAGAAAAATGTGAAAGACTGGGTGCTAGACAAGAAGGAAGCAGGTAAAGGGATAGTTGCTTTGTCATCCATTTTTAATTATTTTAACTGACCCTCAACAATCTTGTCAGCAATATAGGACTGTTGAACAATCCCGGTGTGTCAGGACCCCCAAATGTCACTTCTGCATAAAGCATGTATGTCATCTATTTTTTCTTCAATAAAGAGATTTAATAGCCATTTCGAGAAATCCCATTAAAGAACCTCTCTATGTCCCTTTTTTTAAATTTTGCAAGAAATAATGATGACTCTTGTCTGATATTCGTCTATAAGGGATTAATTTTCAGACCCTTTAAAAAGTGAGTGCCATAAAAAAAAAAAGTTGATATATATTGTTTAAAAGAGATTTAAATCCAAGAATGATTTTCCTTCTCTTGGAATGTGAAGATCTGTCGATTCATCTCCAATCATGTGCATTGACATACACAGCCATGAAGATCCAGACAGAAGAGCGACACTGTTATAACACGTGTAGGACATTTCTTATCCATTCTTTTCTTTCACTTGCATAGTTGCTGTGTGTTTCTCACTATAAAAGGCTGCCGCTGGGTGGCAAAAGCCAAGAGACCTTACTAACTAGGCTGTATTTTCTTAACTTGATCTGAAATCCACAATTAGACCACAGTGCACCTTTGGTGGTATCCATATAGGATGCCAGCCTGCCTTGTACTAATGTTTTATATACTGAAAACAAACAAAAAAATCTGTCAACCTTTTCCTATATCCCACTACTCCAGGTATCCATGGAACATGAAAGAAAAACATTTACGCAGAGGAAAAACAGAAAATCATCCCTGAACATAAAACAGACACACACACACACACACACACACACACACATTGACACATGGGAGGAAAAACTAAGAAAGTCATTTTCCTCACCATATACTTGACCCCATCCTTACAACCATCCTTGTAACTTGATGTGTATAAAATATGCAAACATGTCACAAATGTTGTTGTCATTTCAAAACACTTTACCAATATCAGCAGAGATTTACCAGTGGGTGGGAAAGGGTCATTATGTGAAAATATGAAAAAATAGCCATATTAATTTTTTACCTGCAATTTGCCTCCGCAACAAAGGAAAAGTGAATTTATAATGCTGAACAGAGAGTAAGCTAAAGTACCAGCAGAAGCCTTGGCTATTTATAGCAGATCTGACAATAGTTTTATAAGAACATGAAAAGAACAGAATCACTTGAAAACGGATGCCAGTCATCTCTTGTTCCCACTACTGAATTCATATAAAGTGGTAGCAAGATAGCAAAGGGATAATCTGAGAATTTTTTTAAGACAACTTAATGAGAAGAAGCACAATTTTTATTGTGATGAGTCACTTTCTGTAAACAATCACTGTCTATCTTTACCCTTCTACCTTATCTGTAATTTACCATTTATTGTATTTGCAAAGCTAGTATGGTTTTGGGTTTTTATCACAGTAAATCCTTTGTATTCAGGAGTCTAGGGCAGAGCCCTGAGGGAGTGTTATTTTACATACCCCATCCTAGGGTAACATTTTAGGCAACATTCTTCATTGCGAGCAAAAGAACCATAAACAGCGTTTTACACAGCTACAAATATTGTTATAGCTAATCCTATTTTAAAAGATTTTTGGTAATATTAAGCTTCAGTACTGGTAACACATGCAAGATACGCAAGCTGCACCACCTGTATATTGTATGCATTGGTGAGTGGAAGGCTGTTCATTTCAACCTTTTTTAAAATTGTGTTTTTTAGTAAAATGGCTTATTTTTTCCCAAAGGTGGAATTTAGCATTTTATAATGATGAATATGAAAATACCTGTCATCCTCAGATCGTTTTCAGGGTGACTAAAGCAAAAAAGTTCCAATACACTTTTTAAAAGAATGTCTGCCCTCTCACACTTTGATGTGTTGTTTTTCTTACATACCCATCTTTGAATTTAGAGATAGCATTTTTTTTTGCCCCTTATCATGAGCTTTTGTTTGTTTTTCCGGAGGGTAAATGTTTTGTATTTTCTTTCTTTAAAAAAAAGTTTTTTTTTTTTTAAAGAAGCAGCCACTTGAACCCTCAATAAAGGCTGTTGCCTAAGCATGGCATACTTCATCTGTTCCCATCTGTGCCATCTGCTGTGATGTCACTTACATGGCGTTAATTTCCTGCCACTACAGATCTTTTGAAGATTGATGGAATACTGGTGTCTGTTAGAACACTTCAGACTACAGATGTAATTAAAGGCTTTTCTTAATATGTTTTTAACCAAAGATGTGGAGCAATCCAAGCCACAGATCTTCTACATTCAATTTGTCCATTTGGGTTATTTTCATAATCGGGTATTGCATTTTGCCTTCCCTATTCATACCTCAAATTGATTCATACCTCAGTTGAATTCAGAGAGGTCGGCTAAGTGACAGATTCTGTTGTGGTGTGAACGCAGTACCAAGTGTTCTCGCGGAGCAAAGTAGACCTGGGTCACTGTAGGCATAGGACTTGGATTGCTTCAGATGGTTTGCTGTATCATTTTTCTTCTTTTTCTTTTCCTGGGGACTTGTTTCCATTACATGACAGTAATTAAAATAGCTTGTAAATGAGGGCATACAAGCATTTGCAACAAATATTCAAATAGAGGCTCACAGCGGCATAAGCTGGACTTTGTCGCCACTAGATGACAAGATGTTATAACTAAGTTAAACCACATCTGTGTATCTCAAGGGACTTAATTCAGCTGTCTGTAGTGAATAAAAGTGGGGAATTTTCAAAAGTTTCTCCTGCTGGAAATAAGGTATAATTTGTATTTTGCAGACAATTCAGTAAAGTTACTGGCTTTCTTAGTGATGCAGTGTCTGTGGTGCGTTTTTTTAATTAATGTTTTGCTGTTTAAGTTTATTCCACTTAATCATGTTTCTTAAAAAGCAGCTTCTCTCACAAGTGCAACTGAGCATTCTGAGTTTTCGGCTCAAAATACTTAAAAAGAGGGGTATTTGTGTTTTGGGGGGAAAAGGGTGTAAACTAGATCACCTTTCTTGGAGTGATATTTGTACTCAGCCAGTGTGAGAAGTTCAAGGTTCTTACCACGATCTTGAATAACTTGCCTCAACACAGAGAATTTTCCAAAAGTCACTCTGAGAAGCACTGCCACGACAAGTTAAATTATTTTTTAAACTAAAATGTGTAGAAAGCATTTTCAGATTCATTTATTTTTTTCATCGAAATAGTTTCTTTACCCAAAACAAAACAAAAACAGGAAAGCATAGGCTTTTATCTAAATACTTGAAAAAACTAGTAAATTCATACATTTTTAGAAACTAAAAAATCTATCTATTACCTGAATTCAATAATAATTGCTAAAGGGAATGTCTTTAGAGACACCAACGTAAAGACTAATGTCCGAACTGAAAAGGGAAACAAGAAGGCACTGGCCAGCCACCTGGAGAACTTGGACTATTGCGCTGACAGTCATTCCCACTCTGCTGGAAAAAGAATGCAGCTTGGGGAAACATTACATGTGGCTTGAAGATAGCAGTGCTTTTCTGTCTATTCTTTTTATTTGTTGTTGGCAAACGTTTATTATGTGCAGTTCACATGGTGCGTTCTAGGATGAATGAAGATGTAGCCCTTGCTCTTAAGAAACTTACAAACTAATGGGAGATTAAAAGATTAGTGGCATGTAGAAACCACTCTCAGAGACTTCTGCAAAGTGCTAGGAAGGAACCACTTGAGTCATCTTTGGAGCAGAGCAGAGCATGAACACTTCTTAATTTGCCGAGCAGAGACAGGCTTGGACTTGTCTTTGGAGGGTGGGTAGGAGGGAGAAAGGCCCAGATGGATGAGGGCAGGACTGACTTGTGGACATGTGAGTCTGCAGTCACACATGACACTACACTTAGTTTCATGTTCTACTGTCACCATCTTGATAATTTCTTTTTTATGTTTATGTACTTGGGGGTGGGGGGTGGGGCAGAGGGAGAGGAAGAGAGAGGAATTCCAAGCAGGCTCCAGGCTGTCAGTGCAGAGCCCAACTTGGGGCTCAAACCCACGAACCGTGAGATCATGACCTGAGCTGAAATTAAGGGTTGGACACAACCAGGCACCCCCATCATCTTGATAATTTCATCTTTGAACCTGTGTTTTGTAAGTGAAGTTTGTGCGTGTACAGAGGAGATACACAGAAAAAAGTGCAAAGCTTTGATTTTAGTGACTTCAGGGGCATCTTTTTGCTGCTCTTTTGAGGAAAGGACATTTTCTTGTCACACTGAGTCCCACAAATTATGACTCTGGATGAGGGCATTCTACAAGGAGGAAAATAGGTATACAGGCACAGAGATGGGAAAACAAGAGAAAAATGGACAGGAATGGTGGCCTATCCTGTTTAAATAAAGTATAGCCATGTATAGGTGTTGGAGGAGGTCATCAGGAGGACATGACTGCCCGTTGACCTGCAGGTTGGACCCGGGCATTTGGAGCCTCCTCACCCTCACCCCTGTCCTTAGAAGTACACTCCCTGTCCCTCAACCAATCCCACAGTAGGAGCCATTTTCAAGGATACAGCCTACAGCCTGGAGAAAGCAATGTGTTGTTGAGACCCACTGGATGGTATATATGACTGCACCCAGTTAAGGCCTCTATATAGACTCTTAAGAATCTGGCAGGCTGGTGTGGAGATGTACTAGTCTTGGAGCCACCAAAGACCAGACTCACACTTAAATTCCCTTCCTTAAACCTGCCACCTACCAGTCTGGAGTCATCTGCCTCTTTCTTCAGTCTCATCTTGCCTGTGTGTATGGAAACCAGTTTCAGATTGCACCCAGGAAGGTCCCAAGGTTTCAAAGCAACAGCAGAGGAACAATAAGAGATAAGACTGGAAGAGTTGGTTGGGATCTGATTATACAATTGCAAGTGAAGAAGTCTGGAGTTTGAGCTGTCAAAATTCAGCAAAAGATTATATTAATGGTAGGAGTGATGATAGAAATTGTTAGCATTTACAGTTTTGAGCTTAAATAATTAGGATCATAGTAATGTCTAGATAGGAAATGGAGAGGTCACTGCTGTGTGAGGAAGGTAATTAATTCACTTTTCAGCATGTTGGGCTTGACTTCTATCCAAGTAGAGTAGGAGCATGTTGTAAATGTAGGCTTGAACTCAGGATACCATTTGATGCTGAAGATAAAGTTTTGGATGTTCCTGACAGAGAAGTAATAATAGTGAACACCATGACCGTGAAATGAACTTGTCAAGGGGAAGGTCATGGGTGAGTGAAAAAGTAGATTTAGAAGACAGTGTTGAAGAGGGCAGACCTAGAGAAGAAAGGACCTGTGAAGAAGTCAAGGGGCTTTTAGACAAAAGGAAATCCAAAGTGTGCTGTCAAGATAAGAGGTTCCAAGGTAAAAAAAAAAAAAAAAAAAAAAATTCAACAGTGTCAAATGTTTTATTGAAGTCACAAAGGTGGAGATTGGAGGAAGGGACTTTGTCTGTGGGTGTTATCTGAGAATCATTTCAATAAAAGGGTGTAGCAGAAAGAGGTTGTCTAGCAGATGTTGTGAAATTTCAGGCAGCGAGTGTGAACAAACCTTTCACAATGTTTGTGATTAAAAGAAGAGTGCTGGTGTGAGGGACCAGCAGAGTCAAGGATAAAGGGACAGGTGGTTAAATGACCAGGTAGTCCCTGAGCATGTTTATGGGTCAAGAAAGACCTAAGGGAGCAGAACACAGACGTGAACCATCGTAACCCAAGGGCAGACAATTACATTTTGTGCCCCTCGGCCCCATTCCTATGTGGTTCTTTCATTTCAGTGATGTTTGGGAGTCTGATTAGAGTTCTTGAATCTAGTAAAGGAAAATTATTCAGGCAGAGTGTCTGAGTTTTCATTTTGTGAATTGAGTCCTTCTTCCATTTTGTTTGCCTATTCCTACGGCATCTTTCCGGTACATTACCCTTACCGATCAACTACTAAACAAGATTCAGATGAAAGAGGAAAGCCAAGTTTGCTCCCCTACTGTTGTCTCCCTTGGATTCCCACTGTTCTTATTTCCTGAGAGAAAATGTCTTTATCAGCAAAAATAAAGCTATTCCCTTAACCTCTCCTCTCCCAGGCAGAGGTTACAGTTTAAAAAACACATGGGAAATGTTCAGTTTCTGGCCCTAGAGCGGTATTTCCTGGTTTTTGAGGGCCAGCTCCATCACACTCAGTCTTGACCAGCTCAGAATTAGAGAAGAATCTCTAGTCCTGAAATTCTCATGTCTAGCAGCCAACTTCTACTGTAGGCCAAATGGAGATGACAATCACCCTTTGACTCTGGTAACTCATGCAAGGGCTGGGCTGAAAGGAAGGAAACATGAACTACCAGGGGGACAATTCCACACTGAGCAGAAAGTACTTTAAAAAGTACTTTACCCAACACTCTACCATTAGAAATGTGGGATCCATATGAGTTCCCATGCCCCTCCTCCCCTCCATGAAAACAGCACCAATGCCCTGAAGGTTGGAATGGCCCAGGGAACCTGAGAAAACAGAAGCTGAAGCTGATGTGTGAGGGAAGGCAAGATGCTAACATATATTGAGTTCCTTTCTGCAATGGGCTTGACCTACATTATCTACCTGTTCAATGACACTGGATGCAGTTTTTCCAGAGGTCATCCAGTCTCCTGGTTGCGAATCAGCCCAACTTTATCCCTCCCAAGTAAAGAAGCATGTGTCAAGTTATCTAAGTATCGATTTTGTCACCTATCACTAAACTCACAGGGTTGCTCCGAAGCCCAGTTAAGATGTGTATAGTTGCTAACCACTAAAAATATCAGATCTCTACTCCCCCACAAGTTACTCAAAATAAACATGACTCTGCTCTCTAAAATAATGGTAAAAGAAGGCAACAAAGTTCTGATTTTTCCTATGATGACTACAATGTGCTTTTTTATTTCTTAGCAATTATCACATTCTTTCCCAAAAGACAGTGTGATGTGCTCCCGCTTTGCTGATGCCCAAAGCACATTTTCTCCTTACAAAGAATGCTGTGCTTTGGGCACCTGGGTGGCTCAATTGGTTAAGCATCTGACTTTCTCTCAGGTCATGATCTCACTGCTCCTGAGTTGGAGCCCCACATCGGGCTCTGTGCTGACAGCCCAGAGCCTGGAGCCTGCTTCAGATTCTGTGTCTCCCTCTCTCTCTGCCCCTCCTCTGCTCATGCTCTCTCTCTCTCTGTCTCTCTCAAAAATAAATAAACATTTAAAACAAAAAACAAAAAACAAAGAAAGCTGTGCTTTGCAGTATTCATCCTAAAGCTTCCCACTAATGGTGCTAAGTATATCAACACAGAGAAACTTTTCTAGAAGCAGTAGTTACAGTAAGAGACCATATCCTCAAGCATTTATTCCATAAATATTTGATATGGTATGTACTTGCTTCTCTTTATAAAAATGAGTGCTGCTCGGATTGGCAAACCTATTTGTATGCAAAAGTTTATATGTGTAGTATTTATGATTAAAACATTGAGAAGGTGCCCATTCATAAAGGAATGTTTAAAAATCTTGGGGTGCCTGGGTGGCTCAGTCAGTTAAGCATCCGACTTCGGCTGAGGTCATGATCTCATGGTCCGTGAGTTCGAGCCCTGCATCGGGCTCTATGCTGACAGCTCAGGGCCTGGAGCCTGCTTTGGATTCTGTGTCTCTCTCTCTGTCTCTCTCTCTGCTCCTCCCCCGTTCATGTTCTGTCTCTCTCTGTCTCAAAAATAAATAAACATTTAAATTTTTTTTAACGTTTATTCATTTTTGAGACACAGAGAGACAGAGCATGAATGGGGGAAGGTCAGAGAGAGAGGGAGACACAGAATCCAAAACAGGCTCCAGGCCCTGAGCTGTCAGCACAGAGCCCGACGCGGCGCTCGAACCCAAGGACCGCAAGATCATGACCTGAGCCGAAGTCGGACACCCAACCGACTGAGCCACCCAGGCACCCCTAAATAAACATTTTTTAAAAAATTAAAAAAAAAATAAAAATCTTGTGATGCATCGACACAATGAAATACTATGCAACAGTATAAAAGAAACAAAACAGAACACAACACAACACCCTCTACATCCTGATATGGAAATTTTCCAAATATATTGTGAGATAGAAAAGCAATAATGAAAAAGTATATATAGTATGCTATCTTTCTGGTAAAAATATGGGAAGCAAAAACATTTGTGTAAAGAAACACTGGAAGCATACACAAAGAAACCAACAAAGGTACCAAAATAACAAGGGGTTGGGAAGAGGGGCCAACAAGATGGAAGCAAGACTTGACAGAATGTACCTATTAATATTGTTTTGATTCTTGAACTATATGGATATGCTTACTTATTGAGAAGAAGAAAAGTTTTAGTAGAGATGAAAAGGCCTCCAAACAATTAGAAATGCCACATAGAACAGACTTTTAGAAATCTCTCCTAAAAAGGCCTTTGGGAAATGCTAGCATGTAGAGCAACCCTTGGGACTGGTGAGATTGCCTTGAGGATTCTTCAGCTGTCACTTTCTGCTGGATGACAAAAAGAAAACCTTAGAGTTAGGACTTCGCTTCTCCAATTGACCACACTGGCCAGGAAAAAGCCTTACTAAAGCAAACAGTCTCCTGTGGTTAAATCGCAAATATTCTTTTCTTAGAATATTTCCATTTTCTTTGCCATTTTCCAAGTTATTACCTACCTCTATTTTAATTTGTTCCATAATATTTAACTTACTCTGCCTAATCAGAATATGTATATCCTATCTAGCCACCTAATTTTAAGACTGCAAAAATCAGAAGACCTTGGCTGGATTTCCATTGAACTGACAGCTGCCTCATGCATTGTCACTATACACTGTCCCCACATGTAAACAATTCAGCTAGAGTACTAGAACACACAAAACGTGTCATCCTAACCAACTTCTGCATCCATAACAACCAGCTGAAATAGCATGGATATCATGTGATTTTCTAATTCATCAGCTAGATTTCCAAGTAAGATTTAGAAGGCTCAAAATAATATAACTTTTTCACAATTCCCTACCTTCTTTTTCTCTGCATTTACTATCTTGGTTTATGTTCTTTGCGTGCATAAAACTCTACCATTAAAACATGTTAAAGAAATGATTTGGCCAGGTCAAAAAACACATCCCCTACTTCAGAGTTCTACTGACAACAAAGGGTAAGACTTTCTACTACCTCTCCCCCTGAAGTCTCAATGAGTGATGTCCTAACTTTGAGTCCTTTGAGTTCAGTTATTAAGAAAGGATTCAGAAGAATGGTTTACTTCATCTACACGGTGCAGCCTCTCCAGGATTCTCTTTAAAGATACTGACAACCACATGAGAACATATACAACAGCCCTTTTAAGTTCACCTACCTTGATAAAGCCCAGTTTTCTTCTGCCTTTAACAACGTGTTTTGTAAAATCTGGGAATAGAAGAGAAAGTTACTGTGAAATACAGAATCAAGAAATATGAGATAAAACGCACTGAATGTCTGCATTAAGAAATTTTTACATGACTAGTTATTAGATAAACCAGAATGCAATCAATGTTGGTGCTAATTGTAATAATTATTAAAACATCACTCATTAAAATGTGTGCAAAGATTATATTGAGCACAAAAGAGAGCATGTTGTATAATTCTATTTATACTGCACCCTGAGAACAGAAAGAACTCACGTACAGTAAGAGAAATCAGAACAGCAGTTGACTGTGGAGGTAGAAATTGACTGAAGGGGCAATATCACTGGGGTGATAGAAATGCTGTATATCTTGATTGGAATACTTTGTCAAAATTCATCTCCTTGCACATTTAAGATCTGTGCAAAAAAAAAAAGATTTGTGCATTCTATTCTGTAAATTTTACCTCAATTTTTAAAAACTCCTCATGTGAGGGACACCTGGGTGGCTCAGTTGGTTAAGCGTCCGACGTCGGCTCAGATCATGATCCCACATTTCATGAGTGTGAGCCCTGCATCGGCCTCTCTCTTGTCAGTGCAGAACCCGCTTCGGATCCTGTGTGTCCCTCTCTCTCCGCCCCTCGCCTGCTCTCTTTCTCAAAAATAAAATAAACATTTAAAAAAATGCTATGTGAAGAGAAATCTCTAACTCAGAATACGATGTGGGAAAGAGTAGTAAGAGAAGTCACCCCACAGTGCCTCCTATTGAGGTGTAGTGGGGCCTCCTTCACTACAGATAACCCTCACACTTCCATCAAGCCTCAGTTCAAACCAAGATGAGCTGGTCAAAATTGTTTATTCTCTTAAGTACCTTCAGCACCCCCCCCAACCCCCCCACCCCCCCCCCCCCGCCCCGGTGACAGTCGTTGAAAAAGATTCACAATGTTCCTAGATAAAGGGAGATAAGCTTCAGTTCAGTCAAGACCAAATGATCACAAATGCTAAAGGAGTCAGGGTAAATTAATATGATTACACTGTGACTGATGATGTAATACAACAGTGCACATCAAATAAATTGACTACTTCAAGGATGAAGGCATTATGTATTCCAGACTATTAAAGGACTTGACTCTTTTGCTGTCCAGGGTCTTTATACCACGTTCTTACCAAGTCTTGCTCAATATAATGTTAAACCTCAAAAAAGAGAGTAAGAAAGCTGGGATGTTTACCTTCTGTCTCTAGACTGTCCAAAAAGAGACTTCATTTGTTTTTCCCCCAGGGAAACTATTTGAAGCCGCAGTACGTGTAGAAACCAAAACTGATAGTCAACGCAACTAGTAATATTAAACCACTTTTCCATAAAATTGATCATCCACCTACCTACCCAGCCCTTGAGGGTTAAATAAAGGACAACACAAATGAAAATAAAAGGCCCAGGTGCATTTGGAGGTGCACTTAGTGAAATTAAGTGCAAGGCTTATTTGCTTAAGTACTCTGGAGCTATAGAGGGGAGGACATTGCCTTCTTCTCCTAATTATAAAAAAAAAAAGATTTTTGGGGTGTGTGACTGGCTCGGTCAGTGGAACATTCTATACTCTTGAGCTTGCGGTTATAAGTTCAAGCCCCACAGTGGATGTTGAGATTCCTTAAAGTAACATCTGGAAAAAAAAAAAAAAAAGATCCTACAACATGAAAACATAAAATATTTTTCATAAAGTATTAGGGGCTATTTGTTTTTATGCATTTAACCAAATTCATATGTATAACTGATTAACATTCAGGATTTACACACACAGACACACCCCTGCATATATACACACATAAATAATGTAGAAATAGTTCATGCACATGAATCAGAATGATACAATAAAATAACAGAAAACAGGCCTTGATTTGATCTACATGAATATCTTTCTAAGAATATAAAGTCTATGAGAGCAACTATTCCCCACCCAGGCCTTTGCTCACCCTCCTCGGTCTGTCTCCAGCACAGAGCTGTGCTCACCCAGGCAGCCTGTCCTTGTTGGAGGGCAAGCAGAGGCATAAGAAATCTGCATTCTGCAAAGTAGGTATTTGGACCTAAATTATAAGGCCACTGGCTTCCTGCTCTGTTTTTCCTGGGTAACATCAAAGAATGATTCTTGTATTACTTCCCAGTATTCCTTCATACTGAAAAAGAGGATGTGGAAAAAGTGCACTGTAAAAGTGCACATGTGGAAAACGATGAGCAAGCAAGGATCCCACAGAAATACAAAACCACCAACTTTCATCTCATTATAAACTGTCATATAGATTAAAATAGTCTCCAGTGTTGGTGTTATGCTATTTGAAAAATCCTTACACATATAACTGTGTAAATACATATACACATTTATATCGTTTTTATACACAATTATATGTGTATATATTATGTATGTGAGTATATAAATGTATATGTGTATGTATATATGTCATGGATGTATATTTGAGTATATATATACACATGAATCAGGCACTCAGTATTTACTTGATTAGTTTAGTGAACCATATAATATATATATTCACAGCATCTTAATGAAAAATAAATATACCTCCAACTGAGCTGAAAGGTTCCAGAAAGCAAGTGGACACAGTAAATGAAAGTTTTCCTTATCTGGAACCAGCCACTAAGAGTAATTAACTAAACATTAAAGCTTAAATTAATTATTCATAGTTTTTAAATTAAGGTCACTCAGCAATGGGGCCAAAGGTACAAGTATTCAAAGGCTAGTCCATGCACCTAACCATTCACAAACACTTGGTTTGTAAAGGCTTTTCAAAAGTCAACCCCAAAAGATTTCTAAAACAACCTTTATTTTTTAAGTTTATTTTGAGATAGAAAGAGAGAGAGCATATGTTTGGGAGGGTCAGAAAGGTGTAGAGACAGAATCCCAAGTAAACACTGCAACATCAGTGCAGAGCCCGATGTGGGGCTTGAACTCACAAACGGTGAGACCTTGGCCTCAGCCAAGATCAAGACTCAGATGCTTAACCAACTGCACCACCCAGGTGTCCCAACCCAAATAGATTTCTGACTCCATCACATTCACTTCATTATACGTTAGTCAGCCAGTGTGATCGAGCTGCTCACAGAAAGTTTTCATCTTCTTCTGGCTGACTCTTGGATAATGACCAGAACAATTTGAGAGGCTATAGGATACCTATTTGGGAAATTTAGAATTCCACCCTGACCATTACCGGGTACGATACTTCTTTCTTTCCCCTAATACCAAGGCCCCAGGCTGACCTAACTGGTACATCCTCCATGTAGCAACCTAGCCAAATCGGGGCTTTATCTGTTTTGTTCACTGTGACATCCTAAACTGCTAAACAGGTACTTGACATAGAATCACCTCTCGAGAAATAATTATTGAATTAGGGAACAAGTGATATGAGTGACAAACTATTCCATAACTTTTTAGTTATTTAAACTAGTTAAGAATACTTTATATGTTTGTACATGCAGATCTAGTTTATTCATTTTAACTCCTAATACCATTTCCTGTAAGAACAAATGGCAATTTTTAATTCCCTCTACTGATGGATAGTTTGCATGGATCAGCATGGAAAAATCTTAAAAACATAATTTTTGGAGAAAAAAAGCATATTTCTGGAAATATAAATATGTAGTAAAAGATTTTCGCGATGCACAGAAGAAATACACACTAACTGCTGGATAGTGGCTACTTCTGGAAAGAAAGGCAAGGAAAAAGGATTAGTAGATGGAGGGACAGCTAATTTATAATTTTGTTTTCTTTTCTTAAAAAAAGAGAAATTAAACCAAAAATTAAGATCTTTCATTTATGGATGGTGGTTATAAGGATCTGTTATTTTGTTTGCATTTTTCTGTACATTTGAAATATTTTATACTCAAAACTAAAAAATAATTTTAAGAAGATGATAGGGGCACTGGGCTGGCTCAGTCAGTAGAGCAGGAGACTCTTGATGTTGGGATTGTGAGTTAAAGCCCCATGTTGGGCATATAGCTTCCTTTAAAAAAAATTTAAATAAATAAATAAATAACAAAAAGATGATAATATTTTCTGCCTCTAACAAACTCTTTGAAACATAAGGACTTAAGTTCAAACAAAGAGTACACTAACATAATTAATGCTCAAAATGAATGATTTCTAATAAAACAGTTTTATTTTTATATGCATAGAAGTAAAATTAAATTAAAATTTTTAAGGAGAAGGGAGCCAGGGTGGCTCAGTCGGTTAATAGTCCAGCTGTTGGTTTTGGCTCAGGTCATGATCTCATGGTTTGTGAGTTCTAGACCCGCATCTGGGTCTGTACTGACAGTGCAGAACCTGCTTGGAATTCTCTCTGTGTCCCTCTATTTCTGCCCCTCCCTTGTTTTCTGTGTCTGTCTCTCAAAAATAAACAAATAAGTAAAACCTAAAATTTTTTTTTAATTTTTAAGGAGAAATACCATCACATTCTCCCATTATATTTATAATCTTGTATTCTTTTTTTCTTTAAAAAAATTTTTTTTAATGTTTATTTATTTCTGAGACAGAAACAGAGCATAAGGGGGGAAGGGGCAGAGAGAGAGAGAGACACAAAATCCGAAGCAGGGTCCAGACTCCTAGCTGTCAGCACAGAGCCCGACGTGGGGCTCGAACCCACAAACTGTGAGATCATGACCTGAGCCGAAGTCAGTCGCGCAACTGACTGAGCCACCCAGGCGCCACTATAATCTTGTATTCTTATAAATGCACTGTTAGTATAATTTCTCATATCCATTATTTGAGTGGCTAAGAGTGACCCATTCCTAGTTAATTTATGCATAATTTCCAAATAAACTTCATTATACAGAGGTATTTAAGGGTTATATAATTTTTGTGTCTTTGTGACATCTAGTTTCTCCACTCATACTTCCACACTCGTAATTCCACAGAAACAATTTCCTCCTTACTACCACTATACTTGTAACCTAAATCATTTAGACACCAGGGATTGCATTTTATGTACAAATCCAGTATGCTTTTTTTTTTTTTTTAAGATTTTTATCTTTAAGGAATCGTTACATCCAATGTGGGACTTGAACTCACTACCCCAAGATCAAGAGTCGCATCACTCTACCAACTGAGCCAGCCAGGCTCCCCTGAGTCTCCTGTATATTGTATCTTGTTTTACCTAAACCCCTCTGGAGACTTGACTTATCTGAAAGAATTCTGGTTAATTGAATAATGTAAGTCTGCTATACCAGCAAGAAGTTACATCTATAAGCAGAAAGAAGTCAGAGTTCTTTAAGTTGGCTAAAAAGAAACTTAAAGCAAGTTTGAATCTTCAATAATCTTAAATTGAAAAACCAGGTACTATATAGACAGCTTATAATTTTGTACACTATTATGCCAAAGAAATGTGAAGATGAAGTAAGAATAAGAGGAAGAAACAATTATATGTCATCATGTTCTTTTACATTTTTTCCCACAGATCAACATCCCACAATAGTGAATTTTAAGGAATTTTTTTATCTTATTTTTTTTCTTTTTCTCTTTCTTTAAATTTTAGTTAGGTAACATGCAGTGCAATATTCGTTTCAGGAGTAGAATTCAGTGATTCATCACTTATACACAACACCCAGTGCTCATGACAACAAGTGCCCTCCTTAGTATCCATCACCCATCTAGCCCATTTCCCAGCCCACCTCTCTCCATCAGCCCTCAGTTTGTTCTCTATTATTAAGAGTCTCTTGTGGTTTGTTTCCCTCTCTTTGCTTTTTTTTTCCCACCTTTCCCATATGTTCATCTGTTCAGTTTCTTAAATTACACATATGAGTGAAATCATATGGTATTTGTCTTTCTCTGGTTGACTTATTTCACTTAGCAAAATACATTCTAGCTCCATCCACATCATTGCAAGTGTCAAGATTTTGTTCCTTTTGATGGTTGAATAAAATTCCATTGTGTATATATACCACACCTTCTTTATCCATTCATCAATCAATGGACATTTGGATTCTTTCCATTATTTGGCTATTGTTGATAGTGCTGCTATAAACATTGGGGTGCTTGTACCCTTTTGAAATTGTATCTTTGTACCATTTGGGTAAATACCTAATAGTGCAATTTCTGGATCACAGGGTAGTTCTATTTTTAGTTTTTTGAAGAACCTCCATACCGTTTTCCAGGGTGGCAGCACCAGTGTGCATTCCTATGAACAGTGCACAAGAGTCCCCTTTTTCTGCATTCTTGCCAACACTTGTTGTGTCTTGTGTTGTTAATTTTAGCCATTCTGACAGGTGTGAGGTGGTATCTCATTGTGGTTTTAATTTGCATTTCCCTGATGATAAGTGATATTGAGCATCTTTTCATGAATCTGTTAGCCATCTGGAGGTCTTCCTTGGAAAAGTGTCTGTTTGTGTCTTCCGCCCATTTCGTAACTGGGTTACTTGTTTTTTTGGGTGTTGAGTCTCAGAGTACTTTATAGATTTTGGATTATCATATATATTGTTTGCAAATATCTTCCCCATTCCATAGCTTTCCTTTTAGTTTTATTGATTGTTTCCTTCACTGTGCAGAAGATTTTTATCTTGATTAAGTCTCAATAGTTCATGTTTGCTTTCATTTTCCTTGCCTCTGGTGACACATCTAGTAAGAAGTTGCTACAACCAAGGTTGAATAGGTTGCTGCCTGTGTTATCCTCTAGGATTTTGATGGTTTCCTGTCTCACATTTAGATGTTTCATCCATTTTGAATTTACATTTGTGTATGATGTAAGAAAGCTGTCCAGTTTCATTCTTCTGCATGGTGCTGTCCAGTTTTCCCAACACAATTTGCCGAAGAGACTTTTTTCCATCGAACATTCATTCCTGCTTTGTCAAAGATCAGTTGATCATATTTTGAATAGTGAGCTGATGAATTTCTCATTCTTCCATTATAAAATACATATATTCAGGAAATAGGACCAATATAATGACAAGTTTGATAAAACATGTACAAAGTTCTCAAGTAACCAAGCATGTAAATTCATTTAGACTTTGACAATGTGTTTTTCTTCATTGAGGAAGATGGTGACTGAGCAAGGAAGGATAGTCTTTTCAGTCATTTGTGACCAAAGGACACAACTGAAAGATGGCTGTGATATTCTCTTTGTTTTTCCCTTCACTAAGCAAGTAGTTATTAAATCCTGGGTTCAGACCAGTGGTATTTTAGGTGCTTTGGATAATAAAATAATTTTTCTAAAGTATAAGCCCTGTTTTCAAAGTAATTTGAAACTAGAATGTCCTTAAGAGTTGAAAATATCATCTGTTGCTGTGGCAAAGAGCCAAGCCAACCAGTCCCTAATGGACAGAAATCCAACCAAATATCTTGGCTTGTGTACTCCCATCCTCTGCCAGCTGAACCAAGTGGTTTGGTGACAGGAGTAGTAACACGTGAATTATAACATAAGCAGTATAATCAAAGTGGATCTCTAGATAAAGTTAAAATATATAGTACTACAAAACTAAATGAGAAAGGAAACATGATAACTACAAAAAACTTATCATCAAGGAAATACAAGCCAAAAGCACACTGAGATACCACCTTACACCAGTCAGAGTGGCTAAAATCAGCAACTCAGGAAACTACAGATGCTTGGGAGGACGTGGAGAAACAGGAACCCTCTTGCACTGTTGGTGGGAATGCAAATTGGTGCAGCAGCTCTGGAAAACAGTGTGGAGGTTCCTCAAAAAATTAAAAATAGATCTACTCTATGACCCAGCAATAGCACTGCTAGGAATTTATCCAAGGGATACAGGAGTGCTGATTCAAAGGGGCACATGTACCCCAATGTTTATAGCAGAGCTTTCAACAATAACCAAATGATGGAAAGAACTCAAATGTCCATCAACTGATGAATGGATAAAGATGATGTGGTTTATATATACAATGCAATACTACTTGGCAAAGAGAGAATGAGATCATGCCATTTGCAACAACACGGATGGAACTGGAAGGTATTATGCTAAGTGAAATAAGTCAGTCAGAGAAAGACAGATATCATATGTTTTCACTCATATGTAGATCTTGAGAAACTTAACAGAAGACCATAGAGGAAGGGAAGGGAAGGGGAAAAAATAGTTACAAACAGAGAAGGAGGGAGGCAAACCATAAGAGGCTCTTAAACACAGACAACAAACTGAGGGTGGATGGGAGGGTGGGGAGA
Source organism: Panthera pardus (assembly GCF_024362965.1). Classification (NCBI taxonomy): domain Eukaryota; kingdom Metazoa; phylum Chordata; class Mammalia; order Carnivora; family Felidae; genus Panthera; species Panthera pardus. The sequence goes on from NW_026526765.1 coordinate 87,718,826, forward strand.
GGGGAAAATGGGTGATATGCACTGAGAAGGGCACTTGTTGGGATGAGCAGTGTGTGTTGTAGGGAAACAATGAACCACAGGAATCTACTCCAAAAACCAAGAGCACACTTTATACACTGTATGTTAGCCAATTTGACAATAAATTATATATTTTTTTTAGAAAGCAGGCTTTTTAGTGAAAAATACTACAAGCTATTTTCTTTTGCTTCAATTAAATAAGTAACATTTTTTTCAAGAATAAAGGCATCAGTTAAGGAAAACTTACCTGCTGTAAATTAATGATTATATTATTATTTCTCATGTTTGGAATTGTATTTATATATCTCTTCTAACTAGTTGTTTCCAGTGTTTTGTTTTTTGGTTTTTTTTTTTTTTTTCAGTTCAGAATGCTAGAATTGAATTTTAAATTGTGACAGTGATGATTTTAGGGGGTCTGGGAAACGCTGCAGTCCTGGAAGGATATGTTTTTCTGCTGTGTTTATTTTACATAGAAATAATGAGTGTGCCAAGTGGAGAAGTTATTTTAACCCCACTTTGTGAATCTCTCTGGGCAAATCTCATGTATGTTCCCCTCCTTCAGTGCCTGGGTGAGCAGCGGGAGCTCCCTTTCCTCTTAAGAAATGTCAAAAGGAGGAGGGGCAGGCTGGATATTGTGACACTATTGTACAATGATGTAATAGTGAGTCCCTAGGCTTAGTGTTTCTGGAAGCTCCATAACAATGTGGAATGTTATGCTGTGTTTGTCTCTGCCGCTATTTCTGAAGTCTGTGTGTGTGCGCACACGCATTGTGTGGTGACATAGATAACTGTTTGGATAGGTCTTGATGTTAAAACCCTCACTTTACCTTCTCTGCATCACTAATCTTGCAGCTACCTCTCTCTCTTGAGGAATAAAATTGTATTTTATGTAAAGACACCATCAAGACCGTGTAGTAGCATTGCAATTACGTCTTCAGACCAAAAGGACGAGACTCAACAGTAAGCTGGAATACAGGCTTAATATATTAAAAAAAAAAACAATGTGGCAGGCAAGAGGTAACCAGCCTTAAAGTAAAAGCCAGAAGTGGGAGACAGTACTTTTTTAGGGTAGGACGTCAACTGGAGATGTCCATATATAATGTGGAATTACAGCATTGGTTCCAATGAAAAGCATAGCTCCGTTAAGGCCACAAAATGTCTTTTAGTAAAAGTCACTAAACCCTTCACTAAACCTCCCTCTCTTCAGAGTCTTTAATAGGCAGTGCATCATGGGAGAGTTTAGTCAGAACATTTGTCCTGAACACTTGTCAAGGGCAGGGCACAAAGTACTTGGCAGTGAGGATATCATGAGGTTGAGGCCACGCAGCACTTTCTTTTGGAGATTCTCACCTAGGTCTTAGGAAATGCTGTGCGTCAGGCCATTCTTACCCAACTTCTGGGGATAAAAACCAACACATGCGTGTCCATTTCCCTCTAATGTCCAAAGAAACAAATTCATGCCACCAAAATAATAACAGCTGACACTATACAAGTGTTTATTGTATGCCAGAAACTAAGTGCTTTACGTGTGTTAACCCAGTGAATCTTCACAACAGTCTTGTGAGGTAGGCACAATCGTTAAACGTTTCTACAGGTAGGAAAAATTGAGGCACAGAGTAAGTAGTTCGGTAAATTGCCACAGAGTCACCCAGTAGGTAAATCGGGAAGCCAGAACGTGAATAACACAGTCTGAGTGTATCACCCTTAACCTGTAAATGCTGAGAATTAATGCACCAACCCTTTCCAGGTGCCTGCCCCTCCCCTTATCAGTGTAATGAGGTTCATTCTAAAGGTAAGAATTTCAGCTATTATATCACATCAGGGTGGAGCTTTACCAGCCAGTGGAATTATAAACCTCCATCATTCCTTCATGAGTCAGCCAAGGGACAATGTTGTCATGAATTAGCTAATTCAAGAACTCTTTCTGAAGTTCATTTAAAAATTGAATCTAGGAGATTTGAAATAAATGTTACAAAGAATGATAATTCTTTGCAAGTCATTAAGTCCCAGAACCCACATAATTGTAATAAAAGAGAGAAACAGGAAAATATCCAAGATGTTTTACAGGATTTGAAGGGGAAGTCCGTATGGCAAATGTACTGATTCAAGGCAAGTGTTTAGGCAAAGCCTGTGTCAGTTTCGGTCTTTGTGACAAGGCATGGACAACTAGTAAAAGTAGTTAAAGTGTCAAATATGGTGCACAATGAAAATCAAAGAGGGGAAAATGTGAGAGTCAATGTTTGGACAATTTATATAAAAAAAAATATGGGTACAATATGGCAGAAGGTGAAAGAAGGTGGCCTCCCCTACAAATGCAATATGCTCAATGAAAGAATGTTTTATTTGGGCATGTCAACAGTCAGCCTAATCTGAAAACCCAACCATCAAGTGCCAGATGAGGGGTGCAAAAATGCCAAGAAACATATCAAGAGGTAAAGAGAGCCAATAAAAAAAACTTCCATCTTGTGTCAGTTTTATGAAAGGGATTTACATAGAAATCAAGGGCTAATAATGAGAGCACACAAATTACTGTGGAAAATGATGATTAGTGATAATAATTGTTCGAGAAAACATGTGTGTCACCTGCCTCTAAATGGTAATTTACGTTTGACTAATGAATAATTCAAGTTCCTAGGCTTAGGACAGGCCCTGCTGTTGTTACTAACCAGTTTCCTAGTCAGGCTAAGGGGAGAGGGCGGCAACTGAATAGACCCCCAGAATTACCTATCCCTCACAGGCAATTTCTTCATTGCCTCTGACTGCCTGGTCAGGCTGGCTGAGGCCTGAGCATCTTTCTCTCCCTCCCTCTCCAGCCCCCTCCTATGCTTGCTTGTTCATCTTGTTCATCTTCAAAGTCTGAATAAAACAAAGAGCTCATAACCTACAAGTTTCCAGACACCTAAGAGGCTTTGTGTATATGGCATGTAAGACTTTGAAAGAAAACATACAAAGGGATAATCTGCTTGGCAAATTAGAGGAAGACATTGTCTGAATATTGACCCCAGTGCTCAGAAAGATGTTTCATTCAGTTTCTCTGCAAACTCATGTTCTAAAATATAAAATGTATCAGGAGTGTTGTTGCAGATACTATTTAAAGATTGAAGAGACATTAATGGAACAAAGAAGTTACTATCAACAATCTTCCCAAACGAGAGGTATCAGGATATGATCCTCAAAGGAAGAGGGCTATTATTTAAAGAAAAAGGGGAATAGGCCTGCTACAGTCTTAAATGTTTGTATCCTCCCAGAATTCATATGTTGAAACCTATTCCTCAGCATGATGGAATTTGGAGGGGGCCTGCAGGAGGTGAAGAGCTCATGAGGCAGAACTCTCGTGAATGAAGTTAGTGCTCATATGAGAGAGACCCCAGAGAGATTCCTTGCCTCTTCTGCCTTCTAGCAAAAAGACCAGAATCTATGAACCAGAAAATGGGCTCTCACAAGACATTGAATCTGCCTTGATCTTGGGCTCCTCATCCACCAGAACTTTGAGGAGTAAATTTCTGTTATTTATAAACCACATAGTCTATTGTATTTTCTTATAGCAGCCTGAAGGGGCTAAAACAAGGCTCAAAGTTATAATTTTAAATATATTTGGGTGGTGTTTCCATACCTCTTATTGTCCTCAATGAAGGGTCTATATGAAATTTTTAATTACATGAACACAAATTAATTTAGTAAAAATTAGCTATTAATTCTCCATAAAATATCTTTGCTCAAGGTATAGAAATATTTAGAAAGCATTTCACTTTTTATATGTATGTTTTTGCGATGATGTTGTTTTTGCAGAAGCAACTTTTTTATAACACTTCCTGTGTCTTCTGGATTTCTAGGGAAGAGAGAGATCAAGAATGAAGAAGGAGAAAGAGAAGGAAGAGGAGAAGGATCAGGAAGAGAATGGTGAGAAGAAAGGAGGAAGGGAGGAAGAAAAGGAGAAAAAGGGAAGAAAAAGAAGAAAATACACTAAAAATATCCTCCCTCCATGTGTTAAAAGCATTGCGGAAACTTTTACTTGGTTATAGAAATACCCATGCGGTCTTACCTGTTAGATCTTGCAGAAAAATCCTTTTGTTGTTCAATGTCAAGTTCTCAAAGTTTACAAATAAGCAGAGTAAGCAGTATCCTAGGTAAAGTGATTTCGAAGACACTGACTTTAAAAATAATTTTCTTGGGGCACCTGGGTGGCTCAGTCAGTTGGGTGTCTGACTTCGGCTCAGGTCATGATCTTACAGTTCATGAGTTTAAGCCGTGCATCGGGCTCTGTGCTCACAGTTCAGAGCCTGGAACCTGCTTTGGATTCTGTGTCTCCCTCTCTCTGTGTTCCTCCCCTGCTCCTCTCTCTCTCTCTCTCAAAAATAAATAGACATTAAAAAATTTAAATAATTTTCCCTCTGTTCTGGTTTAGAAAGTCCACAATTAGAGAGGTGTTCTATTTTGTTTACTTTGTAATTGGATACAATGTAAATATCTCTAGGAGACAGCAATGTAGATCCTTTACAGTTTAGTATGAAACTTTTTCAGATATTTTTCTACAAATGATTAAAGAACAAGGAGAGCCTGATACAAAGGGTGTCCTAAGAAGGGGAAGGAAGTGAACGCAAATGAAGAAAGGATTAGATGCAATACAGTTAGTTTTCCCTGACTTGGCAGTTTTGCCTAAGAAGATGGTGACCAGCAGCATGTTGCTCTAACCTCAGGAAGGAACCATGTCAACTGTCTTTACATGCAGAGCACCAGCCATAGAGTAGCCATTCTATGGATGTTTACTGAATTAATGAATAAATGAATGCAAGTATTTAATGGTTAATATATTCCTGATATTTTTGTATAGTCCATACACATGATCGCTAGCCTCTAGAAAATTGCTTCCAGAGACATGGCATACATAGCAAGTATTTTTTCCAAGCACCTACTCCTCTGCATTAATTTCTAAACCAGGTTCTGCCTTCCCCCACACCATTTTAGTTCCCAATATGGAAATATCTTATATTTTCAATTAGCAAAGCAGATCAGGTACTTTTGCGTGGATATTATAGCTAAAGATGGATAATGATAGAGATGTCCAAAAGATGATCTATATTACAAACAGATATATTTCATAATTTACTTAATATTTACTGAGTTACCATGTGTCATGTGGTGAGTAAGGGGGGCAAAATCTCTGACCTCTTGGAGTTTATATCCTTGTAAAGGAAACCAGACCAAAAAAGTTGTCAACAAATATAGAACATGTTTTTGTTCAGAATGCTATAGGTTCTATTTTAAAAAGAGAATAAGGCAGGGGTGCCTGGGTGGCTCAGTTGGTTAAGCGTCCGACTTCAGCTCAGGTCATGAGCTCACAGCTCATGAGTTTGAGCCCCGCATCAGGCTCTGTGCTGACAGCTCAGAGCCTGGAACCTGGTCAGATTCCGTGTCTCCCTCTCTCTGCCCCATCCCACTTGCATTCTGTGTCTGTGTCTCTCAAAAGTAAATAAACATTAAAAAGATTTTTTTTAAAAGAGAATAAGGCAGAGAAAGACTGGTAGGGTAGTAGAGTTGGCCTGGAAATGCTGCCTGAGAATGCATTCAGAAAGCTGGAGTCATGTTAATTTCTGGAAGTATCCAGTGTGGAGAATAACAAAGGCAAAGTCTCTAGGGACAGAAGGGTGAGTATGGTTTTAACATAGGAAGAGAGGAGTCTTCTTTTTAACCCAAGTCCAATTAAATTGTGATTGAATGCTCTTTAAAAATTAATGCGTGGGTTAGTATCCAAAATCTGTAAAGAACTTAGCAAACTCAACACCCAAAAAACAAATAATCCAGTGAAGAAATGGGCAGAAGACATCCAGATGGCCAACAGACACATGAAAAGATGCTCAACATCACTCATCATCAGGGAAATAGAAACCAAAACCACACTGAGATACCACCTTACACCAGTCAGAGGGGCTAAAATGAACAACTCAGGAAACTACAGATGTTGGTGAGGATGTGGCAAAATGGGGAACCCTCTTGCACTGTTGGTGGGAATGCAAACTGGTACAGCCACTCTGGAAAACGGTGTGAAGGTTCCTGAAAAAATTAAAAATAGAACTACCCTATGATCATCAATAGCACTACTGGGAATTTATCAAGAAGATATAGGAGTGCTGATTCACAGGGGCACATGCATCCCCAATATTTATAGCAGCACTTCCAACAATAGCCAAATTATGGAAAGAGCCCAAATGTCCATCGATTGATGAATGGGTAAAGAAGATGTGGTATATATATATACAATGGAGTATTACTCCACAATGAAAAAGAATGAAATCTTGCCACTTGCAACAACATGGATGGAACTGGAGGGTATTATGCTAAGTGAAATAAGTCAGTCAGAGAAAGACATATCATGACTTCATTCATATGTGGAATTTGAGAAACTTAAGAGAAGACCATGAGGGAAGGGAAGGGGAAAAAATAGTTACAGAGAGGGAGGGAGGCAAACCATAGAGACTCTTAAATACAGAGAAAAAACTGAGGGTTGGTGGGAGAGGGGAGAAAACACAGGAAAGTGGGTGATGGGCATTGAGGAGGGCACTTGTTAGGATGAGCACTGGGCGTTGTATGTAAGTGATGAATCATGGGAATCTACTCCCAAAGCCAAGACTACACTGTATGTTAGCTAACTTGACAATAAATAAATAAATAAAATTTGCATTAAAAATTAATCCTTAAAAGTTAGAAACTGATCTTCTAAACCAGTTTCTAAATTCTATTTTTGTCTTTGCCATTTTTTTACTCAAAAGTCTTATGTTCCAGAGAGGTATGTTCTTTCCTGGGCTTTCTTCATCATTGCACTGATGAGTTTAAGCATGAAGACTGGCCAGAATTTAAAACTTGAGCCTATGTGGTGTGATTATGCAGCCATGACTTGAAGTTAGAAAAGAAGAGTGAGTGCATCCCCTGCAAATACACTCATCAGAATTTACACGTGAACTAGGGCACATGAAGGGACTGTGGCCTGAGATTTGGACATTCACACATTTATAATCATCAGTACATGAGCATGGGTTCATTTTACCATGTGATCTAATCATTGCCTTGGAAGGGAAAAGGTAGGACCCTTAAAGACTAGAAGAAAGAGCTAAATTTGGTTGATGAAGGAGAAAGGCAGAAAAGGCTCAATACATGAAGACAAAGTTATTTTATGCTCCTAGATAGTGGTTTTTGAGTATTATTTTATGTGAGAGTATAAACGTTTCCTTGATGCAATAGAATATGTGAGACAACAAAGCAAATGAACATTTTTTTCCCTAGACCTATGACGAATTGCATCATCTTTGTGTGTGTGTACGTGTGTGTGTGTGTGCTACAGTTGTGGCCACTGCTGACTGTGTCTCACGAGATGTGCTTTATCTTTAATTTTTAAAATGGTTGCAGTTCTAAATACATGACAGTAGTAGCTTGAAAGTGTTAATTCCTAATATTATGGTATCTATTTTAATTTACCATTACCCTAATAGTATATCCACTGTAGCTGTAAAGCAACATCTTTAAAAACAGCTACCACAGAAGACCTTCTCTGGAATTGCACTTGTTGTTCCGAGTGTCTGCAACAGTCAGAAATGGTTCCTAAACTGGCATATCAGGGGATAATTTTTCTTTTCTTTTTTTTTTAAATACCATTGGAAGGAAAAATAAAGAAGCTCATTTTCTTGTGTGTCTCAGAAGTTGATTCCAAGGACAAAATGGGTGTTAGGAAGTAGAGGGTAAGAGAAGAAGGAAGAGAAAAAAAAGGACGAAAAAGAGAGGAGAAGAAGAAAGAGAAGGAGGAGGAAAAAAAACAAATCCAAATATATTGTAGGAAGTGACTTTATTCAAATAAGCACATTATCTCCCCAAGAGGAATACTTTGCATGCATATTTTGACACATTTATTTAAAATTTTTAAAATTTACTTTATCACATGTCATAATGAATAGAGAATAATCTCATAGTTTTATCTCATTTTTCTTAAATGAGGTACATAAAAATACAGATACATTAAATACCAAAATTTTTTTGAATACAAAGATTCTCCATATCAGAACTAATAAAATTAAAAGTAACTTGTTTAAAAGCCATGAAATTTTTTAAACTATCATTTAATTTTCTCTATGTGTTGGCATTATCACCTCAAACATCGAGGGACTAGCTCCTTTATAATCTTTATTCCTGGTTATTTGTTTTCCTTCTTTATATCATTCCAACACATCTTCTACAACTCTTACCACAAGTTGTAAAACTAACCCACCAAGGAAAGTGGCAAAATGTTTGAGTTTCTTGCAGACGTCTGTGGGGATGACCAAGAAGAGATCCAGAGTGCCAGAATTAACACCCCACAAGGTTTGACTCTGCCCCTGTGAAGAACACTGACTGAATGGAGTGGGAATGTAAGCCTGTTACAAGCTTTCTTTCCTAGAAGGCAAGCCAGCTTCGCCATCCACGACTTCTAGTCCTGCTTTTTCACCAGCTTTTCCTTTTAAATGGGCAACCAAGGACCACAGGTTGGAGTAGCGGGGAGGGGGGGATGTGTCTCCCCTGAAAACCTTGCTGACTTCACCTAAGACCTTCCGTCTAGGGTCCCATAATGTGTCCAAACTCCCTCTGCCCCTTGCGAGCTCTGCATCTGTGTGAAAGTCATGTAACTGTCTCTGCACTGCAGTTTTCAAACTGGAAGGAAAGGAAGGGACAAAGAGAGGGAAGCAAAACTGCCTTATGTGGTTGTTATGAGACTTCCTGAGAGAAAAATCTATAAAGCATTTAGCTCAATGCCTAATGCTCTAGAATTATTAAATAAGTGGTAAGTACATTACTTAGCTCATCAGGCACATACTTTCCAGACACGCTTTTTAAAAAATCAACAGAAATAAAAATAAAGTTAAAAAACACGTTTTTCCCCCCATCCAAAGAAATATATGAGCAGGTAAATTCTGTTTTATGTATAGTTTTGTGAGTCTTTTAAATTAACCCTGGAGAGAGAGAGAGAGAGAGAGAGAGAGAGAGAGAGAAAGGGAGAGATTTCCCATGTTTTGGACGGTGCAAGGGTCCAAGACATAGCGAGGGTAAGGGGAATCACTTTAAAAACAATAAGGCTCCTTTAAGTTCTTCTAAAGCAGATGGGAAACTGAGGCCAGGAGGAGATTACCCCTCGGCCACGTTCACGGCGGCGGGGGAGCGATCCTTCGGACGTCGCCTCTGCTGGAGACCCGCCCCACCCTTCTCTCAACGCTCGAGGGGGTCTGCGGGAGTCCTCGGCTCCCCGCCCAGGCTCCACGGTCCTCAGATGCCCCGAGGCTCAGCCCAAGGCTCACCCTCCCCGGGCGCGTCTTTGAACCGCCTTTGAACCGTTCCATTCCGGGTGTTCGCCTGCTTGAACAGCTCCAGGGACGGGCTTAGGAAAACGCACGTAGAGGAAATGGAACGGGACGAAGTCGGAGGGTCAGGGAAGGTGGCTGCGCCAGGACGGGGGTGAAATGCTCTCTGGAACTTTCTGAGGCGGCTCACAGGGGTTCCAAAGGTGCCATTCCCGAAGGCAGAGCGAGAGGCACCGCTTTCCTCCCTCCTTCAAAAGTTTCAGGACAGGAATCCAAGTTCAAGCTGTTGGATTACCACGATTTCCCCAAACTGCGCGGAGGACCAGCAAAATGGACTTCTATTATCATCATCGTGGTGGTCGTCATTTAAGGTGGAATGAGACATTGAGGGTAGAATAGGTAGTGAAAAATTCACTTGCAGACCTTGGGTCCCACACCTCATTCTCCCGGCGGATCTCCCTCCCTCTTCCCTACTCTTCGCCCAGGCGCTAACATTTTGCAATTTGAGAAAAAGGAAAAATAGGAAAAATACAGGAGAAAAAAGAGCGCGACGCTCTTCAGGTTCTTAAAAAATATGTAGAATGGCTTCAATGGCTCAGATTTATTTTCTAAATTGTTTCACACATAAAGCCTATAGCCAAAAAAGAAGGTAATAGCCGGGATGCGGGAGAAAGAGCCAGCACGGTCCTTGAGCAGAGCTCCCGCGCGGCTGCGGGCTGGGGGCCACCGGTCGCCCACCCGCTCTGGTCCCAGAACTCACTAGGCCTTGGACGCCCTGAACTTGCGACACCGACTCCAGGGCCGCACGTCACCAATCATCTCGAATGCCAGATTTATTTTTATTTCTGCAAATTTTCCAAATGCGCTGTTTGGGAAAGGTCGTCGCTCCGACTCGCAGCGAGGCAGCCGGAGGACGCCCGAGAATTGGGTGGGAAGGGATTGCCCGGCCTTTGAGTCTTTACAGCCCCACTAGGGGCCGGGGTCGGGTGTGGGGGCGAGGTGAGGAGGAAGACGGTGGCCACTCGCTGGCCAAGTTCTCAGAAGTTCTAAGGGCCAACTCTTCCAGTCCAGTCTTTTCTAAATCTTACTGGGGAAGAAAGGTCCTGAACGTGCACCATATGAGAAGAGGGCGACCTCTTTCATAGCAGTACCAGGTTGCTGGTTATTCTAACTTGGGAAACAAGGTCTGTCGCCGCTACCCTGGTGGAGACGTGCCAGAGTTGGGACAGTGGCCTGGGGCTCCAGGGCCTGCCAAGCGCCGGAAGCTCGCTGTTTTGACTCTCCTGGATCAATGTGGGGCTAGTCCTCATCGCTGCCCACTTGGCAGTTGGCTGAGGAAAGCTGCTGTGAGCGCCGCCAACAAGACCTGAGACCGGGTCCCTGGGGGCCTGATGGGCTCAGGTATGCCCTTGGTAAGTCCCAGTTTACAGGAAGGAGAGCGCTCATTGTGTCTTTGATGACAGGGCAAAGAAGGGTGCTACGTGGCCAAAGGTAAGTCAAGTTCCCATGGGCCCCAAAGAGGCAAGACTCCAGTTTGGAAACTACTCTAACCTAGGCATAGACCCCCACCTCTGGCCCCAGGTGTGCAGTCGCCCCAGGTGGTGCCAAGAATGATTTGTGCCATTTCCTGGGGGCACGCAGCTTAAGCAAGGAGGGCAGGAACGCGAGTCTATCCATGCTTGGAGCGCTACAAGTTTTTTTGTTTTGTTCTGTTCTGTTTTTTACTCCGAAGTTGATGGGGTTTTCTATCCCTTGGTTAGAGGGAAGCCTTGCGGTGAGGTGAGGTGAGGTCGAGGAAAATGTCTACCACCAGATGCTCTGCTGCTATGCGGGTCACGTGTGGGCGTTTTAAAATTGAAAATTGTTGTTTCCTGGTCAGTTTACTGATGAGAGCACTTGAAAAACTATTACAACTCGCTTTTACCTATTAAAATCTATTATTTTATTATTGCATTTTTGTTGCAACTGATATTTTATATTTGGGACTTTAAACGCTCATACTTCACTTAAGCAGCTCTCGATCCTGCCTCTTGGGTCTGCAATGAAATACAGCCCTTTGAAACCTTCGGTCTCCATGGGTTCATTCTCATCGCGTATTCCACACCCTGATGGGGTACCGTCCACCCCACGCCAGCCCACCCCACGCCTGCACTGCATTCTGACAGTCTTGACCTGAGGGTAGCCACCGCACACCCTGTGGCTTCCTTCCGACTCTGGACGGCCCCATTCACAGGGGCCAGTTCACAGGGGACCCTCAACGTCTCTGTACGGAAAAGGAGGGGATGGGAGCTCCCTCTCTCGGTGGTGCTGAACCCCCCATGCCCAGGGTCCACTCGGAAACTCGGCCACCACCCAGGGCGGGGCGGAAGGTGGGGTGGGGGTGGGGGGGAGGCGAGGCCTTGTTCCTTCCTCAGCCTTCCGGCCTCTGCGCCTTACTTCCAGGACATTTCCGAACGCGCAAAGGGGAGAGGGGGAAATTCGGCGAAATAACACTGCCCTCCTCCCCCGCCCAACTCCCAGTCCTGCTCTTCCTTCCCCTGCGGTCCCAAGTTTATTCTGCCACCAGAGGAGACTGCTCCCCCGACCCCTCTGTCCCTCCCAGAGGTTGTTGTCCCCAGCTATAAGGCCCCAGTCGCGCTTCTAACGGTACGTGCGGGCGCAACCCGACTACTGTTCTCCGGGCGCAGATCCCCAGTCCCGGGCGGTGTGAAACCAGCCCCAAGCCGGTTGCGCTCACGGTGTGAGGAGAGAAAAATGCCTCGGCTTCCCCATATCAGCACCAACCCCCAACCCTTAACGACAGATTCGAGCACCTGCAGACCAGCCTGGCACAAAGGGAGGAGGGCCCGCGACCGGCTGGAAGCAACCCCGGGGACGGGGTCCCCGCCACGTTCCTGTTGCGAGCAGCTCACCATTCGAGCTTCGGCCGGCCCTCGGGGGAATAGTGCCTGTGAGGAAGGAAGACTACGAAATCCTTAAATGCCCTGAGGGCAGGACCTGGGAGGCAGAGTCCAGGCCAGTCCTCTGGGTCCGCAAGGTTCCCTCACTTACTGCCAGGGGGCGGAACCCTGAGCTCCGAAGTGGCGGGTCGTGGGATTTTACCAAGGCCTCACCAGCTCCTGCGTTCTACTGAGGTGTGCACATGGGGAAAGCTAAAATGCAGAAATATATTTATTCCCCCAAAATGAGCGTTCGGTCTAAATTACTACGGTCCATGCTTTGCCTTTGACTCGTACAGTCCTGGAACGATCTTCTCCGAAACTTCTACACTAGTTTAGCTAACTGATTAAATAAATGGAGGTGAGACAAAACCAGGTCATTTCATTCTCCTAGCCTTTCTCTTTATTTCTAAGATGTGAAAAGGCTTTTTTGTGTTATCGTTACTAGTATTTTGGTGGCGTTTGTCTTCTAATTTGCCTGAGGAGTGTGAACTCAGAGGCATCTGGACTGTTCAACACATCATTTGCTCTTTTGCTTTCCTCTTGTTAGCCAAATAAGCATCTTTTTAAAAAATTTTTAATAGCAAAAACAGGTCACGGGAGTGCTGAGGAACTTTGGTTACAGAAACACATTCTGATTCCTCTCCCCGACTGGATAAAGGCCCCCTGAGCTTCGAAAGCTCTGCTTTCCTGTAGGTTCGGAAACCAAAGTTCTTGAAGCTCATTTCTCAAACCCCTTCCGCAGGATCTCCCTCCCTTGCTGAAAGGAACTGTAAACAATGACTTGTGTTTAGAAATAAAAACACGTTAGGTTTAGAGTTCAGATGCATCGGAAGGGGGAAAGCCCTGGATCGACATCCCTTGCTGTGGGTTCTCTTCTCCTTAAACTGGAGACCCGTGTACCTCCCTGTCGCTGGGTTCAGAGGAAACGCCAGGCATCCGCGCACGCAGAAGTTTTCTCCGCTAAGGAGCCCCGACTGCAGACTCGCTGGAGCTGCATATCCCCTCGTGTCCACTAGAGGTCACTGGCCCCTCGCAGCTCACAGCGCCGCCGGCCGCCCCCCGCTCCTTAAGCTCAAATTAGCCGCGCGTTAATTAACACCCGAGTCCATCAAGGCGCGTTCTTCGGTACAGTACTCCGTCAGGGCTTATATAGGCAACCCAAACCCAGCCAAAGCAAACCTCCCCAAACCCAACACTTCCAGCATGTCCAAAATGGGAGACAGGCGCCTGAGTAACCCGGGGCAAGGTATAGTGCCATCACGCTTTAACTTTTGTTCTGTGGGGCTTGCTAAATTGCTGTAAAGATAACATTCTCTGCTAGCGCAGGTTCGGCGGGGCAGGCTCTGCGCTCCAGCTTTCGGAGGCTGGGCAGCGTGCGTTCTGGCCCCTTTAGCATACAGGTCCTCCGGGCGGATTTTTCCAACTCGGTAGCCACGGGGGGAAAGGGGTCCAGGTCCACACCGTCCTAGGCGCACACGAATATAAAAGAATGTTTATTTAGGGCGCGGAGTACATAAAAATGCCCAGATGTCTTTGAAATTGGTAGAGCAAAGAAAAGGAAACGACGCCGTTTCTCATGCGTATTGACGCGGTCTGGAGGAAGGGGTGGGGTGGGGTGGTTGAGAGGGACACTAGGAAAGCGACCCTGGTGATTTTAACCTGCGAGGAACCGGGTGCCTGCAAATGTCCAGGGAAGGTCCCTGTCTCTTGCTGAGTGTTCGTGGGGTTTTTTGTTGTTGTTGTTTTGTTTTGTTTTGTTTTAAAGATACACACAGAGCTTGAGACCTAGCTTTTTTTCCCCTTTCTTTCTTTCTTTCTTTCTTTCTTTCTTTCTTTCTTTCTTTCTTTCTTTCTTTCCCAACTAAAGCCCCCAGAATATTTCCCACTATGGACTGAGGAGACTGAGTCATGTCTTCAGGGCCTCAGCTAAATCCCTAAGAACGGCATGAAACGAAGCTCAGGTTTATTCCAGTAGCGCTGTCCAAGTTTATGATATTTGTAAACCGCCACGACAAGTGCCTTTCCTACGGTGTTCTGGTGGGCGGAAGGGTCACCTGAGGAGCTCATAATTCTTTTGGAGAAAAATTTTGGGGAAATTAATACTGGTTTTGATAGGAGTTTACGCGGCCGGAGGTCTTTCGTTTTAGCGGGGAAACAGGAGGCTTGGGAAGGAGGACTGTGGATATCCTAGCAGTTTGGGGACCGACCTTTTGCACGGAGTCATTGGTGTAGACCCCAAAAATCTGGACATTCAGGTCTTTGGGAGAGCGAGAGTCAGTGCATTAGCCACGGTTTATCCAAACTGCTCAGTTACAGGCAAAAGATACCTGCCGTGCCCTCATTGTGGATAGGGCTTCTCTTGGGTTGGTTTAATGATGGCCGATTAATAAAGCCAGTAGTCCGCTTTCAGTGGGAAGGGACCTCCCATTAGGCCACGCCGTAGCTACCTCCAAGGTCAGCATCAATAGCACCCAGGGGGCGGGTGCAGGCCAGTAGAGAGGGCTCTCAGCAGGTGAGTATCCCGCCCTTACAAAGGTCTGAGGGGGCGCCTCAGGTAGCTCACTCTAGCCTGGAGCAGCGAGGGACAACAGATGTCCCTGGAGAGAACTCTGGAACCTAGAAACTGCGGCTTCGATTGTGTGTGTGTGTGTGTGTGTGTGTGTGTGTGTGTGTGTGTGTCTGCGAGGTACTGAGAAGCCACCCTTGACACCTCTCCTCCAGGATACAGTTCCCACCTCCCTCCCCAGACCGAGGCGCCGCCCCCCAGCCCGAAATTCGTTCCTCTTCTCCTTGGCCTTTGGCCCGGGCGCTGCCAAGCCAACGTTCCAGGCCCGATCCGCCGCCAGAACCCGATCCAGCTCAGCACCCACACAGGTGTCAGCTTGAGCTGACATTATGTAATGGATTTGGCAGCCCGGGCTCTTACCAAACGGAATTAAGGAGGGTAGGGTTTTCTCTTTTCTTTTCCTTTTCCTTTTGACTACATCTGGTGTCAGGTGTACTTGATCCTCGGCAGCAGGTGTTTTTTTGCAGGAAAAGACCAAGCGGAATGGCGGCTCAGGTCAAAGCACTCCCGGAGAAGGGCCAGAGACAGGCCTGGGAGCCCTGTGACCAGCCTCCAAGCTCCCCTCCCGGAGCCGCTCACCTGAGGTTGTCCGGCGGCCGCAGCCTCAGCGAAGGGTGGCCTGAAGTCCAGGCGGGAGGGGCGTGAAGGAGGCACCCCCCACCCCCGGCTCGCTCTGTTTTCTGGCCAAAGCGTATGACTCTTTGCCTTTTATTAGCCTACATAACCTCCTGCGAGCCTGGTTGAGTGTAAGATAGGACGCAAAATCAGGAGATTCGAGGTAAACTATCTTCGCAGGTGACAAGGAGCCCAGCCTTCATCTCGGTAGTTTCGCCTGAGAGCAACCTCGGGCAGGCACAGGTCTCTAAAAGTCAACCAGAGAGAGCCAGTTCGAGACTCTTTATAAGACGCCAAGATTACGAGACTCTTGCCCAATTAGAATTTTAAAAATATTTTACCAATTTTGGTGTGCTGTAGAAGTATATTTCATAAACTGCCAGCCCCCATTTTATAAGACAGACACGAAAGAAAATTTAGGAATGGGGAGCATCTCCCTCTCCAAACCTTCAGTTTACTTGTGGGCACCAAATAGTTGTCTTCATGGATTTCAATGTCAAGGGCTGGTTCGAACTATTAAAGAGCCGAGGAAGGGTTTGTGCTTTAAAGAGCCAAATGCTCAATTTCAGGTAGTGGGTTTAATTTGGAATGATAACATAGGAAATAATGTTTAAATGACCAACTGAGAGGCTAAATTTAAGTCTCCGTGTTCAGTCACCAATGTCATATCATTAAAGGTGAAGTGAAGGCTAAAAAACAAAGGCTGGGAGAGTTATGACAGTAACTGTAAGACAATGGCCAGGGGCTGGGTGTCCAAATGGTTATTTACAGATTTGGACATGTATCCCAACTCCTTAATTTGGACTGGTGAGTTCAATTGAAAACTCACACTTACAAAGACTTGAGTCGCAAACTACACAAATAAAAACCTCTCTCCCTCTAAAGTAGCTCTCATATACAGAGGTAAAGCTGGCAAACCTTTAACACTGATATTTTCATGACCCTGAAGTGTCCTGTACCCCTATGTTAATTGTAGCACCAATGATTACCAATAAATAATTTTTTTAATCTTGTGAAAATAAGCAGGGAGAAGAGTAATATCTGCAGAAAAAAATTAAAACAAAGTTTAAACTAGCTCCATTGATATGCCCTGGTCAAAAATGTTTAGTCGTGAATTATTGCTTCCTTGGTGCTGTGGAAGCCATGGATGTTATCACAGGAGCTCTTAGCAAAAAGAATCAGGAAGCAGCACCCCACCCCCACACCCACCCCCCACCCTGTTTTGAAATGCACAGGAGTTTCTTCACGAATTCTGTTTGCTGGATCTCATCTTCCAGCTGAAGATCCTGTAGTGATCTGGGAAGGGACCAGCCCTGACATGCAGCCGTCTGTTCCTGGGAGGAACTTGGAGATAGAGCTATACTTTCATGCCAAAAGGACAAAATGATTTTGCCCAGAAGCAGGTTGTGTTTTCAAGTTACCTTTCCGGTCTAATCACATGGTGCTTAAAAGACTGATACACATAGAGCACACTCATCAGTGCAGTCACGAGTGAACCAGTTTCCGTTTGGGATTTTCCTCGAGTCCTCCTAAAGGGTCCCAAACCTTCCAAAGGGGCAAGCTGTACATCGTTGGGGCATCAGTGGCTATCGGGGGTCGAATTGAGACATTTCGGGACATTTTGCTAGTAAAGAAGATGAAATCTCCGAGGTCATCATAGACGATTGAGTAGGGGAAAAAAGGAATGCAATTCATAAAGTTGACTGTTTAAAATACAAAGAAAAGTTTTGCACAATGTTAAGCCTTTTAAAATATAACCGAAATTTCTTTTGTCATCTTCTACCTATCAGATAATCCATTAGTTTCTTTTACCTTAATTGTTCTGTATTTCAGAGCTGCACCTTGTTGAGCCCCCTCCCCTTCCTCTGGGGACCCTAATCCTGAGGCCTCAGGATTAGAAGCAAACAGCAGCTAATAATTTCAAAGAAAGAAGCACGTTCTGTAAAAGTGTATTCAATAAGCAGAGCAGTTTAATTATTAAGCAATTGTTAAATAATGAAAAAATGACTTCTTTCTCCATCATACTATTGTACTCTAGCCTGAACGTTGCCCTTATACAATTACCCACTTGTAAATGTGCTACTGATCCACGGAGACTGCACTCTCACCCTCAGAAAACAAGCTCCAAACCGCGCGGGTGCGCGAGGACCGGGGTGCTGATGTGCGCGGTGTGCGCTCGTAGCGTAGCGACCCAGTGGGGCAGGCTGGGCTGGGGTCTGCGTGCTTCCTACTTTCTCTCCTATCACGGCTCTCCAAAAGAATTTTTCCAACTCCACTTTGGATTGGTAAAATACGGTCTGTAATTAACAGACTGCACACCGGCTCCTTTTGCTGAGGGGAAGTAATTTCATTTGCCTACAACGAACAATTTTTAAAGAACAACTTCGTTTGTTCCATTTTCCTTCAAAACTGGGGTGGGCACACACTAGCAATATTGTACCATTCTTATTCTTGAATGATATCCGGCAGGTAAATGGGTTCTAAAACATGCCAAATGTTGAGCAGTTTAACATTCAGGGACTTTTTTATGCCACAGAATAGGTCTACAAGTCTATGGCAATACTAATCCTTAACTAAATATACAAATGCATTGCTCACCAAACCATCCACTGCAGTGGGAGAAGGAGGATGGTTACCGTGACATCATTGCTGTTATTTAAATTAAACTGCTATGGCAGAATATAATTGTTAATAAAAGCCTTCTTCTCCCCGCCCCTCAAGGTTTCCCCTCCCCCTCTGGCATTTTATGACGTGCCACCCACGATAAATGTAAGCAGAATTATGTCGATCCCGGTAGCGTATTCTATAACTGTAACGTCGCAGCTACAGGTCAGCAAGGAAATGCAGAGGATAATTACCTTATCTGAGGAATAGTTTGGGAAAATATACTTTTTCATGAGTTTAGGCTGCTGGTGTTTAAACTTTTCTCTATAAGTGTGTGTGTGTGTGCCCAGAGAATTCTAGGAACGCTTGTGCGCACCTCTGTACTATCCCCATATTTGTACATTAAACGCTGCCATGTAATCATTCCATTGGGCTGGCTTAATGCATTTAACAGAACTAATGGGTCGTCTGTGCCGAAAAAGCATGCTCCTATTTTTTAATCCCGTCACGTAATAAAACGGTTTTGTACCAGTCTGAGCCTTCCACCTTTATCCATTATAGATGCTCTTATCCAAGAAAACCATTTCAACAACTTTTGGTTCCTGATAATTGCTAAAATGTCCCCCTTCCTTCTATGCAACTTTTTTTTTTTAAAGCCTATTTTCGTGTTTAATAATAACAACAACAAACAATCCTTGCTACATAGAAACTCGGTTGAAATGATCCGGTGAGCTCCCGCCTTGGTCCTTGCTGCTGAATCTCAAATACTGGATATGATCGGACTTGGTCGTGGTCTCCAAGCTGCAGGAGACCGAAGCTACTTTTTCGTGCCAGGATTTCACCTTCTTTCTAGCCTGGAGTGTGCGCGCGCTAAACACACACACACACACACACACACACACACACACACACACACACTCACTCACTCACACACACACGCCCCTCCGTAAAAGTAAGCTGAGGGGGTTGCCCCAGTTGTGAACAGAGACGCAGGACTGAGGCTGAGCCTGGCCGATGGGGAAGCCGCCCGTGTGAGCGTCGCCCGCACCAGGGGCTATGGCTAAGGTGGGCGCCGGAGATCAGGGTGAGGACGCGCGGGGACTGCGCGGGCTTCCATTTCTTGTCTGAGACGCAGGCGAAGATGGCTAGGCGCCCGAGAATGAAATCAAAGTTCCGTGGAGCTTGGAGCCCCTAGACAGCCACCCCTGTCCGGGCGAAGGAGAGCCCTCCGCGGTCCGAGCTTAAGCGTGGAGCGGCCTCCGGCGCTCAGTCGGCTTGGGTAGAAGCCTGCGAAGGGGGTCCCGCGGCGCTTTTGTACTGCCCCGCCTCGGCCAGCCGCGATCTGACGCACCGGCTCCCCCGGGACGCTGGGGGCGTCGCACTGCAGCTGGGTGGGGAGCAATTTATCCCTCGCGTCCCATCCCAGCCCATCTTCGGTTACTCCACCCTACCCCTCCCATCCCTCCACCTCCTCCTCTTCCTCCTCCTCCTCTACCTACGCCTTCACTACCTCCGATTCTCCACCTCCTCTTCATCCTCCATCCTATTTCTCTCTCCCCCTCTCCTCCCTCCCGCCTCCCTTCCGTCTCCCCCCTCCCTTTCTCTTCTGAATAAGCAAGCTTTTGCCTCTAAAAGTCACAAGTAATCCTCGTGTGTGACAGAGAGAGAGAGAGAGGGAGAGAGAGAGAGAGGGAGGGAGAGACCAGCCTGCCGAGAGGAGCGGCAGGCAGGAGGGGAATCTGGCACAACGGCTGGGAGAGGAAACTTGACGCTTCTGGGCCACCATTTGCCAGGGCCTCGCTCGAGGTAAGTACCCTGGGAACAGCGGAGTTCGATTCCAGGCAGGGTCCAGCCTTCCCCCGTAGCCCAGGCCCGAGAGACGGGCACCATTACCTGGGGCTACCCAAATAATGATGAAAATGGAGGTGGGGTGAGGGCAGGCGGGCGAGGGTGGGGGCGGCGGGCAGGGTTCCAGTCCGAGGGCGGGAGCCAAGAGGATGTGGTGCGCGCCTGGGAGGTTGGACGCCGGCTTCTTGCCCTGGGGCACCCCGTGCGTCCTGCCAGGGTTCCAGGCGACCACGGGAGGTTTCCAGCTACCCGATTTCCCACTCTGTGCTGCGCGGTCCCACAGCTCCTTCTTTTACACATTTGCGTGCAAATGAGATCCTGCTCTGTCATGAAGTGACAATCTGCGCCTCGTTCAAACCTCAGAAAGGGAAAGTTTGGCAAGGAGGGGACTGCGCAGCTCTGCGGTTCCCTGGAACCTAAATTGGGAACCAGAGATTTGCGCAAGGAATTGATAGTTTTCTTTTTTTCCTTTAAAAAAATTACCCTTAACGAAAAATTGTATGTATTCAAAAATATTATTGGATTACTATGTCTGATCAGCTGCTGATTACCTACCAATAAGCGTTTTAAACACACACGCACATTCGCGCTCGCTCGCGCGCGCACACACACACACACATACATATACACACCAGGGGCTATGTGCAGTCGGGAAGGCTATCACAAGTAACCAAGAATTCATAGTCGCGAGGGCTTTTAAATGTGTAAAGAGTGTGTACGTGCCCTCCCTGTGTACAGAGAGCAGAGGGAGGGGACAGAGGGAGCGCGCGTTGGCTCGGCGTTTTCTCTGTGCCTGTGTGTTTCGTGTGTTGTCAGCTGGCTCTGGTTTCTAAGCGCTGAACGCTGCCAGGGGCGGGGGCCGGCATCCACCATCCACCTCGGCACCCTAGTGGCGAAACAGGACTCATTTGTTTGGTGCAGAGCGGTGACGACCTAGAAGAGACTGAAGTGTGGTTAGGTCGGCACCCTGCCATCCATTACACCTGCGGCAGATGGCTCAAGTGGTAGAATGGTTTTGTTTGCGGGGAAGAAGAAGGGAGGAGGGGGAAGCTAGAGCCTCGCCCCACTCTAAGGAAGTACCATAAAGAACCAAAGACATGAAAGAAGCCATATTCATACCATCAAAAGCAATAATGTCGCGGTCCATGAGTGAACCTGGGACATGTTAGTGACCTTGGTGCCTGACACCAATTGATGACATGGCAGAATTTTAGGATCAATATATTTTCAAAGGTATTTGTGATGAAGCACCTGCTTCTTCCCTACACACACACACACACACACACACACACACACACACACACACGTCTCCAACCAGATGCACACAGGTGTCCTTGGAGCTATACTCCCTGTAACCAAACGTCAATGAGCCCCTGTGGATTTCACCAAAGCTAAAAGGGAGGCCACTCCCAAGGCAGGGAGCCTCTCCTCTCCCCAAAACAATTTTTTGCAATCAGCCTGCCAGCTACCACACACAAGCCTCCCCTCCCCAGATAACCAAATAGCTGGGATTTAGTGGGGTTTCTAATGTAACTGTCTCTTTTTCACATGCAATGATGTGCCTTTCTGAACAATATTCTCATCCTTGCATCCCTTTCTTCCTTCATGCTCCTTAACAAGCAGGGAAGGAAGTACACACACACACACACACACACACACACACACCTCCTCCCAGGCGAGCCCTGAGGAGGGCAGGTGTGACAAAGGAACACAGATACAGTCTAATGATAGCTTAGCCTGTCTTCATTCCTTAATTTTCTTGCTAAGAAAGAGGAATTAAAAGAGAAATATATTAAGGAAGACCTAAATAGAATAAGAAGCCTCATCTCCACCTTTAGTTCACATACACATCACTGTAAAACCCATGGATATATATCTGTATATATCTGTATATTACATTACATATAATATAATGGTATGCATATATTCACATTTCTTGTGGAATAAGAAACAATTTCGCTGGCCTAATTTTCTGTTCCGAATTTAATTGGGGTTTAACATGATTATGCTTTGGGGGTGATTAGGTATACAGAGAAATTCCACCATTTTGACACATAAGTTCTATTTCTTTTATTTTCTTTAATAATAAATTAACAATTTTTAGATGTCAATAAAACCAAAGAATATCAAGCAACAATGACAAATTATTCTAGCTAAGATTTTCAAGTCACAAATGAAGCTACATTCTAGAAACCTAATGCTTCCCAAGAAAGGAAAACATTTCAATCCCTGAATTTGCCAAATTGCTTTCAATACACAGAGACCTCTGAACTGGGTTTGGTTGATGGGTGCTTGTCGTGTGCCCGTGTAATTTAATTTTCCTGTAATCATTTTCTTTTTTTGGTGAAGGTTTCCATTTTACAATGAGAAAGTTGACTTTGATATGCAGTGGGGTGCAGGACTCATTGAGAGAAATGCCATTAAGATATAGCTCTATTTTATTCATTATTAGTAATACAGGTTTTATTATACATCATACAAACTGCTAAGGGCCTGCTCTGAGATGTGAATTCACATATTATCAGAATACATTCAGAGAGACTTGCAGGATAATTTTTAAAAAGAAGAAGAAAATACTTGCAAATAGTTGAGGGGCAGGCTTCTAGAGCATTTTAGACTTTTTTAATAAAAAAAAAGGAAGAAATTGGTTCTAAGACTCTTGACTCTAGGGGCACTAAGAGATTCCAACCTTATTTAAACAAAACAGAATTAGCAAAACGTTGCAATTGTAGATAATGCAGACAAAAATTTAGCCCTAACAAGAGTCCTTTCCCCCTTTTCCTCAAAACACTTTATTTATTCTTAATTTCACCTTATTCAACTTTGCTTGCTTGCTTATTTATTTATTTATTTATTTATTAAAGTAGTCTCCGTTCCCAATATGGGGCTTGAACTCACCACCCTGAGATTCAAGAGTCCCATGCTCTACCTGCTGAACCATCCAGGCACCCCTCAAATCACTTTAGACCCTAGTTTCAATCAGTATCTAAAGTTAAGTAAAATAATTTCCAAGATGAACTCGAACTTTCTATGAAAAGTTTTTTTTTTTTTTTTTAATTCTGGGATTTTAATAAGTATTATTTTCAATGGAAAAATCTCAAGGATTCATATTAGTTCAGATACTCCAATCTTTCAGGAGAAGAAATATATTTTTTAATACTCAAGCAAGTTAACACCCGAATCGCACGAAATCAGGTTTCTTAGGCCCAGGTGAGACTCAGAACCAAACACGGGAAATAGGAGGTATCTGAGGGAGAAAAGGAGCCTAAGATCCCTCTTTCCTCCACCCATTGCTGGGACCACCTCCTTTTCACAGGAAATGGCTTTTCTGCTTGAACAGAAAAGACTGATAAGAGAAAGTAAGTCTGGAATACGTGAATTGGTTTCTTTCTGGCCTCCTACTTCCTAGGTTTTCCTCAGGCCTCGCCATCCCGTGGCACCCTCTCCCAACCTTCCCAACCAAAACCAACAATCGAAGCATTTACATTTACATTTTTAGAATCTGTATGTGCCCTTAGGTCTCGAAATATCGCCATCACCCCAAATTTGCCTTTACTTCCGGCGTAATTAAGAAGATCATAATCCTTAAAGAAAAACCACCCAATCTCTATCCCCGGCAACGGTGACAGCGCGCTTAAGGTGCGCGGGGCTGGCGAGCATGAAGGCTAGGCTGGTCTGCGTGCCAGCCACTGACTGTGAGCCTGTGTCCTTGACTCGCACATTTCTCCTCTTAAGGGAGGATAATGAACTCTCCTAGGTTCCTCATTTGCAAAGATATCATCTTTAGTCAGCAATGAAATGGGGGTGGTGGAGAAGAGGCCTGGGTCATGAACCCGAAGAGGTCAGGGTTCCAACCTCAGTCTGAGTCTCTCATAAAACTAGGAAACGGTGGCCAACTGCACTGCGGGTCCCTTCGGTACTCAGAAGAAAGAACCTCGGGCTGGGAAGCGTGTGTGCCCGCGTGATTGTTCAGTCTCATCCTACAACCCCCCGAGGAGTCTCTAGAAGCTGAGGCTTTGTCTTCCTGGGGGCAGGCGAGGCCTAGAGGGGCAGGACGAGCCCTGGGCGCAGATTCCTGTGGCCTCCCAAGCCCACGCAGACGAGCACCCCCAGCCCAGGGCCGCCCCGACGGCCACGACGCGGTGCCCGCGTAGCCAGTAGGTGTCGCTGTTCCCCTGCTGGCCCGAGCCAGGAGCCCCGCGCTGGCCCCCCGCGCCACTCAGCCTGCCGCGCCAGGCAGGTTCACAGACCTACCAGAGCTCCCGAGAGAGGGCCGCTACCCACCTGGGACTCTCCTCTCGCTCACCTGGTCACGACCGCAGCGACACTGGCCGGCCTAAGGGAGCGCCTTGGGGGAGAGAAAGAGGAGAGTGGGGGGTTGTTGGGGAGCAACGCGGGGCCCCGACGGAAGCGGCTTGAAGCCACCAATTCTCCCTCCTTTCTCTTCTCTTCACGTGCTGTGGGCAGCGACCGGGCATAGGGAGCGTCTTGGTAGAATCCTGAGCCGGGAGATTCAACCGGGGCTCTACAGTGGCTTTAAAAATAAGAGGTTGAAATCCCAGCTTCGTGGGAGCTAGCCACACAAAGAGTGGATTGGTTTCAACTTCTTGCCTCAAAAAAGAAGAAAAAGAAAGAAACCTGGGCCTGGCCACATGCGCGATCTACATACCATCTTGTACACACATCTGCACGCAGAAATGCCGGGTAATCGCGACCGCCCCCCTCCCCTGGCCCAGGAAGGAGTCAGTATTTGTATGTGGTTGTCTTCTCCCAAAGCATCGCTTGCCAAATATTATTCCCCTTCGGAAACCTAGTAGTTAGCACGTCTTTGGGCTCTGTATTGAAATTCTAGGTATTGAGAATTCTGCGCCCTTCTCTGGCGTCCTGCGGTTCCCTGCCTTCGTCCTCGGCCTCGGTGTGCCGCGTAAGAGATTATTAATCAGAAGCGTTCTTTTTGTGTGTGTCTCAAAAGGAGAAGGTTTGGCTTATGAATACTGAAAGGAATATTTACACTGGGTACATCCTGTAGGTAACTGGAGATTTTCTTATGATTCTGATGTTTTATACAGGAAAATCACTGTTCTGATTTGTAGATAGTAAGGGGGAACCGCACTGAAAACGCCAAATTCAGAACTTCGAGTTATTGAGTTAGCATTCAAAATGGAACTGGCTATGTATTTAAACTAACGTTTAAAAGCCCTATCTTCTTTTAAAATGTGGGAACATTTTGCAGTAAAAAATTTTAAAATCCCACACTTGATCTATATTTTTTGATAAACGCAATCATTTGGTGAAGAGGAAAAATGTATCAATCAAATATCAAAGAGGATGATAGAAAAATTCTTACTTAAAGTCCAAAATATTTTGGAACACGTCTTCTTCCTGACTCTGGGCCTTGGTCTCACTATCTTGGAGGACAAGGCTGGGCAGGTGTCTAAGTATTCAAGGGAAGCCTTAATTTTTTAACAAGAGGTGGCCAACATCATCTTTAAATGTCATGCCTTTTGCTATGTTTCACAAAATTGACTCCTTTATGTTAAATCTATATCTGTTATACAATTCTAAACAATTATTTCTGATACTGAGAGGGCAAATTAATCATTTGGTTATGTGGGAGGGGGGAGAAACACGTGTCTAATTGGAGGTTCTGAAGTTCAGTGAGGTGATATTTTTAGCTTGGAAAGTCCAAAATCAGATATTTGGGTATCTTCCCCCCTCCCATCTTTTCCCCACTGCCTCCCCATTTTACTTTTATTCACCCAACCCTTTGGGCTCTCTTTTCTGTTTTCTCCCACTTTCCTTTGCCTCTGTCTTCCTTTCTGTCCTTGTCATCCCACCCCCCACCCTCACCACCACAGCTCCTTTCCTCTTTCCTCTCCCTTCCCTTCTTTTCTCCACCCCCCCATTCCGCTCCCTTTCTTCTATGTTGTGTGTATCTCTCTCGGTTTCCGCCCCCCCCCCCACACCCCATTTATCGCCTGATCCTATCAGTCAAGTTAATATAAAAGTAGCAAGTGGGAGGCCTGGACACTTTGGGGAGGTGTCGGCCGCTGCCAGGTTACCGGACGGAGTGGTGGCCCTAGATGCAGGGCACGCAGCTTGTGGAGGAGTTGGGGTCTGCCCGAGGTTGCGGGGCTTATTCAAATGCCGCCCGCTGCTGCTGTGATTCGCAGGGACTCGGCCTCCATATGGTAATGCGGGGCGGAGTGGGGGGAGGCGCAGAGGGTAGAGGAGGGGAGGATGGGGGTGAGGGCGGGGTGGGAGGGGGCTCCGGCACCGCGCGCTCGGCTGCCGGGCTGGGACAGAGCACCCGGACCCGCGGCGGCGGCGGCAGCGGCGCTACCCACCCTCCGCCACAACACCCACTGAACCAGCGAGCCACCGAGCCACCGGCCCCCGGGGTAAGCCACAGCGCGCGCACGGCAGTGACGGTGACGGTTCAGATGCTTCAGGTTACTACCATGAGCCAATAAGGGAGATTAGAAACAGAAAAGGAGATTACTGAGAGATCAGAGATAAGAGGTGTACCTCTCTGTGTCCCTTGTCACACAGCGCGCGCGCGCACGCACACACACGTCTGTACACACATGCATGCACAGACATCCGTACATGCACACATTCCTTGCTAGTACCATCTAAATATATGCACCGCCACTCTACGCCCTGAAACGTGGCGGTGTATTTGTCCTGTTCTCTGCATAAAGGCAGGCAGGTATGTTAGAGAGTCTAGGCAGGAACAAACCGCCACGCACGATTGAACTGAAGCCAAACTGGAAGAGACATTTAACCTGCCGAATTGTTTCGCTCAGCCAGGTGCCCCCCAGAAACCGGCAATTCTGCAACCAGTTGTGAAATTCTGCAACTATTCATAAAATGTGCTGAAAACGTACTTTAGGAAAGGCAATCTTGCTATGTATGGCAAGGTAAGGGCAAACCTAAAGGACGAGTGTGTTTCCGTTTTTTAATGTTTTACGTGTAGCCATCTGACCACTTTTTATTGGGTGACATATCATATGAGCACTTTGGTGTAGGGTTGGAAAAACTACAGCCAGAGGTAAGGCTGGAAATGCCATAAGAATTAAGGGTGCTAAAAATGGATGCTGGATAGTCCAGCATGAAAGATGGCATACAGCTGTAGGTTTAAAATGGGAGAAAATACATCTGAATATTTATACATGAAAGCCATTGGGGAGGGCCGAGTCTTGCCCTGAGTATCTGTGCAGGTAAGTTATTCATAAGAAAACTAATTACCTGTGCATGTACTTGGATTTGTTTAATTGAATAAGCTGCATGTGTGCATACTTGCTGTTCTTGGTGGCTATGCAATTATGGATTCAGTCTTTTAAAAATGATAGCTTTGGGGGAATCTTAAAAGTGGACTTCATACATATATATTTCCAAAAGCCATTGTGCTGAATAGATACGTTGCCAGGAAGGAAAATCTGACCCTATGAACGAGATTACCATTGCTTGAAATCTAACTCAAGGCCTGTATATTTTAGGGTAAATCAACTGACTTAATATAGTCAGTTGTTTTGTTCATTTGTTTTCATTTCAAAATCAGGAATTAAGGATGCTTTTCAATCGAGATAATGTGCCTGTTTCCAGTCACATGAGATAAAAATGAAACTCAGTAAATTTTGAGTGTAGCAGATAAGGTACAACATACAACATGGTTGAAAATGTCTTCCTTGCAGAAGGCTGTCCGTTGCTGTGTCTACACATTTTAAAATAATTTTTTTTACAGTAAGAAATGCTATAAGGCTATAGGGTAGCGAATGCCGCAACTCTCAGGCGATCAGCACAAAAATTCTTTAGAATCTTTGGAGTCACTTCCCTTTTTACATACATTATCTCAAACACACTGGCCCGAACTGTGTTTTTGCTAATATGAAGTTAATTAGATAATCAAACTTAGAGCCTTCAGCGATGGACATTACAGCCTATCAAGGGGGTATGTCAGGAAAGAAAAAAAAAAAAATGTGTCTTTTCTTTTATGACCAAAGCAGGAGGTTATACAGCTGGCATTACATACATGACAGATGTGCATATTTGGAGCCTTAAATACACAGAAGCAGAGAGGCAACTGTGCATATTATCTACCAAGAGACAGCAGCAGACACTCGCCAAAAAATACAGACAGAAAGGGACAAGAAAGACAGATAGACATAGTAAGATAGCAAAAAAAGGAACGGAGGGGAGAATCAATAAAACGATACAATCTGAACTTTTCGCGAATTAAAAAATGCAAATATATCTTTACATATGCATCAGTATTAAAAATAATACACGCTGGAACCAACAGGAGCGGGAGCAGGAGGAGGAGGAGGAGAGGTGGAGGAGGAGGAGGAGAGGAGGAGGAGGAGGAGGAGGAAAGAATGGAGGCGCCGCGGAGCCCTGATTATGCATGGGCTGGAGCTGCCTCCTCTAACCTGTTCTTCTCCGAGCCCGGCAGCCGGCGGTCCTCAGCCGCCCACAGAACAGGAGCCGAAACAACCGTTCCCGAAGGCTACAGCGTTTATTTTTCTCTTTTGGGGGTTTTGGCGGTTGTTTCAGGGGCTCGCCAACTGGCCCCTTTAATTAAAAGCTTCAATAAAAGGCGATCGCGCCAGGAATGCACCGGCTCCTCTCCGCGCAGGATTTGCATATTTTTTTAATGCCCTAATTTCCTTGATGTATGTAAATGTAGCCGGACGTAGAGGGAGACAGGGAGCTGACGTCAATGGACGTGACCTCGCAGCTAAACCTTGAACGTGAAGCCGGGATGGGGGAAAACACGGAGCGGCAGCCGGCGGAGCCCGCTAGTGCGGGCGGCGGCAGCGGCAGTAGCCAAGCCCAGGCCGGAGGAGGCCAACGGGCCCCGTCCCGACCCCGGGGAGGACGAGACTCCGTCTTCTTTCGCCACTGCCTGGCTTCCAGACTCTCCAGCCTTCCGGCCGCACACACAAGCTCTTGTCTTGCGCCTCCAACCCCACCAAATACACGTTCTTTTGCTTCCCTCAGAAAAACAGCACACTCAAAAACAACAAACCAAAATCAACAGATAACAAACCAGATCAGATCCCCAAATGTTATAAGACCAATGCTCAGGTAGCTTATCAGAAAGAAGACTCTGACAATGGAACATAATTTTTTGTTTGTTTTTTTCGTTTCTTTTTGCGGGTTTTTTTTTTTTTTTTTTTTTTGGCTTCTCTCCACAACAAGAAGAGGGGGCGACCTCAGACAACAGCAAATCAT
The DNA here is from genome assembly GCF_024362965.1 of Panthera pardus. NCBI lineage: Eukaryota > Metazoa > Chordata > Mammalia > Carnivora > Felidae > Panthera > Panthera pardus. The sequence goes on from NW_026526765.1 coordinate 87,747,973, forward strand.
TCCTAAAACATGATAAGCTACACGTGTTTCCAGTAGGGAGAGGTAAATCGCCCAGCCGACTGGTGGGAGCTTCTCTTTTTGGTACCTATTTACCTGTGCACTCATTAAGCGCGTCAGCTTCATTAACAGGCATGCTGTTAGCCTGCGTTGTAATGTGATGAAGTGTGCGTGCGTGTGCGTGTGTGTGTGTGTGTTTTAAAGGGGTCCTTGGGCTGGTGAGCATCAAGGCAGGGGCTGCGAGCGAGATGAGAGAGAGATGGGTGATTCTCCGAGACCGCCTCTGGGATTTATCTGCGGGGCCATCTCAGCCAGAGATCCTGGGCTGGAGTTCGAGTTTCACCCATTTGGGGAGGCAGGGTGTGCTGGTCAGAGAAGGCTCTCTCTCTGAACAGCCAGGCCTTTCCTATTACATTGTGTGGGAGGAGGGCTTTTGAGGTGTAAGCCATTCCGTGGTCGCAGCCTGGGGCGCTGCCTCGCCGGATTCAGCCTGGTGTGTTTTTATCTTGTAGCTCAGCAGCCTCGGCGAGGAGGTAGCGACTCTCGGCTACCCGGCAGGGAGGCCTTCACACTACTCCCCACCCCCGCCCCTCACCCAGCACCGCGCGCCGGCGTGTGCGTGCCTGCGCACCGGGCGGGAGCCACTGGCACCTCCCAGTGCACATCCGCCCCCGCTTCTGCTCGCTCCCCATTCCTAGGCAGCTAAAAAACGATCCTCGACCTCTTTTGGGCCGGGGCCGTGTGGAGCCCCGGGCTGAGGGCAGAGCCGTTGGCTGGCGAGGAAGGGGCGCCGGAGGACGCGGTGTCGGCTTCCCAGTCCTGCCCTTGGCCGCCACAGCTGCCGTTTCTTCGTTTCACCTCGCAACCTTAGCTTTGTTTTCCTGACACGCTCGTGGCTACCGGGCCCCACGCCTTCGAGGGGAGTGTATGCGTGTGCGCGGGGGGCGGGCGCGCGCGGCGGGCGGGGGCCCTCCCGCTAAGGACACGCATGGCTGTCTGTCCTCCGGCTGCACTTGGCGGGAAAGCTGGGGGCAGCCGGCGGGTCTTTGCGCCGGCGGCTCTCATTACCACCTCCTTTCTGCCTCCCCCCCCGCCCCCGGGCCGCATTTACATACGGGCCACTCGCCTGAATTTTTATAGCCCCCGTTCCGCCCCCGGTCGCACGCGCGCAGGCTCGGACCAAGTGCCCGCGCGCGCAGACACCCGCGCCCAGGCTGCGGCCGGCTGGGAGCGCAAGCAGGCCCAGGGGTGCAAGCCGCCCTCGGCGAGACGGATTCTTGCACCCTCCCTCTCGTGCCTACACCCCTGACAGCCTCCCGGCTCGTGTTCCAGGAGGCCCACTTTGCCCCCACCCTTCTCTCCCTGCACACTCCCACCCACACCCTCCCACATCTCTTTGCCTCTTTTCCTGGAACGAACACACACACACACACACACACACACACACACACACACACACACGCTTTTTCTTCCCCCTCAAATAGATAACCCCTATGGCGCGTCCCTGGTACCTTTTGAATAGCTCTGGAGTTTAAAGAATAAAAATCCTTATAATGTATTGCTTGTCTTCAGCCAAACACATTTGACGACCACAACAAAAAGAGAAGGAGGAGTGAGGAAAGGGGACTTGAACCAAAAGACCTTTCTTTTTTTTTTTTTTTTTAAAGTCCGCAAGTCAAAAGGTCATTCTCCAAGTTTGTAAATAAAATTGCAAAGGGAGTCCTTAAAAAAAAGAAGGAGAGGAAAGAAGGAAGGTAGAAAAGATCCACAAGTTACATAAAATGGTGCATTGGAAAAACAAGACAGGCCTATTCTTTAAAAAGAGAGAGGGAGAGAAAGTCTAAAGAAATCAAGAGGAAAATAGAAACGGGGGGGGGGGGAGAGGAGAAAATAAAAGATAGAAAAGGCAAAAGAAGTTTCCAAAGAAATGTGTGCTTTGCATCCTACAATAGGAAAATGTAGCCATTGCCCTCCTTCAGACGAGACATTTCTAATTTGTTCCGTCTGTCAGGAGGGGACTATGAGAGGTTTGGGTGCAAATTCATTATCTCTGGCAACGCAGAACGTAGTGTGGGGACTGAAAAAGACCGTGGCAATGGATGAACAATAGGGCTTCAGTTCATCAGTAACAAAAGCAGTGGGGAAATTGGTTGAGTTTCAGAGCACGTCCTCCTCGGCAGAGGGGGCTGGACTAGACCTTGGACAGCCCCCCCAAAAACTTGCCGAGCCTCGCACACACCACTTCACTCTCCACTCCGAGGCTCAGGGAGCAAGTGCCTGGAGTGGGGGGGAAAAGTTGGCTTTTTTCTTCCTTCGTCTTTTGCGTCCTTCTCTCTCTCCCAAGAAGGGAAGATCCGTTTAAACTATTTTAGACGCAATCAAGCAAGAATCACCGTGTGGAATTGAGCGGCAGTTTTAAATGTGCTAAGGAGAGGAATGATCTGAAAAAAATTTTTTTTTTCTTTTTTTGAGACGCCGAAAGGAGCATGCTTTTGCACTGCGGCTGCCCTGTGTGTGACTGACTCTGGATCTTGTCTTCTGGCCAGCGCCTCGATTCCTGCTCAGCTGGATTTGGGGGGCAACACTGCCTCGCGCAGGGAGGAGAGCAAGTGAGTACCGTCGCGGCCCGCAGGCGGCAACTCGGTCGGCGGCACAGGGCCAACAGCCCGCTGCAGCCCCACGCCCGCGCTCCTCACCTCGTCCTCCAGCCGGTGACCGCAGAGCCCCGCTGCGGGTCGCTCCGCGGGCCAGTCCGGGGCTTTGCTTCAGCTAATTGATTGTGAGTCTCGGATGCTAAACCTGTTGATCTCTTGAGTTGTCTGAGCCAGAACTGTTAATTATCCAGCGGTCTGACCCCCAATTGCAGAGAGATGCCAGGAAAATTTCACATGGGAAAGGGGAATTTTGTATGTAATTTTGTGTTGTTGGTGGGGGGACTTTTTTCTTATAAACCTAGAGCTAAGTACAATCGTATTTTGCGTTCCTGGATTCAGGATTTGCATTTTGTTGAATAAATCTTTTAACCACCTTAAAGTTGCAATCACCTGGCAACGAAGTGAGGCTCTGACTGGATTCTGGTGTAAACTTTATGTACACTAGCTAACTAGACCTAATGGATTTCCACTTTCTCTTTCTCTTGCCTTTTGAATTCTGGGAGCCGAAAGGCCGCTTTACAGGGTTATCCTAAGTTCAGATTCATCAAGATAACAGCTACCATGGTTAGTTATTGGGACTTGGAGCATTTCAGCTTCAGATGCTTCTGGTATCTGAGCGGATCCCGGTCCCTGCAGTTTGCCTGGAGCCCAGACCCCGCGGAGGGAGGCAAGACCTTCCTTCGGTGGCCTGGAATTGTCTGAGGGAACACGGGGAGGTGGGAACTGTATTTGCATAGGTGTCTGCGGCGTTTTCTCTTGCAAATGTACCGGCGCTGCTTGAATGGGGGACTGTCTTATGGGGTCAGGGCAGCAGTGGTATTGATCAGAAGTTAGACCGGAGGCCCTGTCAAGTCACGGCCATGGCCGGAGGCTCTTTTGGAGCCGTGGCTGCCTTGGGCCCAGAATGGCAGGGTCGGATCCAGTTTCCTCCCTCTTCTGGTGCCCAACTCTTCCCAGCACCCTTCTTCCCCACCTTGCCACAAGTAATTAGGGCCCTGTCTCGGGAAAGGAGCTCCCATAGTCAGCATAATTGAACCAGTGGAGTACTTTCATTTTGCAAAACCAGTAGCCCCACCCCACTACTCCAAAATAACAATAAGCATTAAAAAAAATCATAAAAGAAACGCAACCTATTTTCGAGAGAGTAAGACTTCTTTAATATATTGAGTCGTGGAGGAATGGGGGAAGGGAATAAAAAAATCCACCACTTTACAGCAATCAGGTTTTACATTATTCATTGATTTACTGAAGGAAATAGCCAATCAGGAGCCATAGATATGAATGCACATCTCACCGTGCAGTGGCCTTACAGTAAACTATTTGCATCTTTCTAATGGATTAGATATTTATCTAGGGATTTCCATTGTTTGAAAGGCCTGGAAATCTAGTTCCTTAAACATTTAGAAAATACGACTTTGTTCCAGTCTTGAAATTCTTACATGGAAGAACTCTCCTTCGTCTTTTGTATGGCAGGTTATAGTGTTCAAATCCCTAATGTTTTTTAAGAGTCCCTCTTCTTCCAAGCTAAAAATAAAAGAAAAGAAGAAAGAAAAAAATTAATTTCCTAAACCCCTCCAGATTCTGCATATTTTGCATTCCCATTATCATGCATGTCTCCATTTAAATGCAAATTAGCATATTTAACCCTGTGGGTGCTGAAGCCCAGCATACATTGTACTGAGGTTTTTTGGAATCTCTTGGCAGTTAAAGGGATCATGGTAATTGTGATACTTTAAAATGAAGCCAAATCTAAACATGATTATATAGATATATGTATATATTAAAACTGTGATTATTTGTTTTCTTGACTGTTTTTCAGAAGAGACTACAAAGAAGCATAAAATGAATAGACAATACAACCAGCCAAAGGTAATTTAAATTTTTACATTTGGTAAAATAAAAATGACGTACAAAGTCCAAATAGAATATCATTTGCTGGGTGGTAGGTCTGTAGTGTATTGCATATGTCCCAGTTCATGCAATAGGTACAGTTCCAGAAAAATCTAAGTTTCCATATGTGCAGTTTTTTCCCCTGTATGTAGCCTTTGTATACTATATATCAAGGATAATGCAAACATAACCTGTAACTGCCTATAAAAAATGAAATTCGGGATACAGAAGACATAATAGGACACTTTTTTTAGAAAGTAAGCCAGACAAGTACCTTGCCTGAACTATACAAATCACTGTAAATTAAATGGCTTTTATTTAGAAAATGGTAGTCTTGACTGTATTAGTGGACTGTGGTTTACACACGTAAGAATCTACAAACTCAGTGTTAAAAAGGGATTTCAGTAATAGGCCAATTTTTTATATACCATGCAGTAGTCTGAATAGGATTCAGAGAGGTATTCTAAATATTAGTAGCAAACCTGATTATTTGCATTTATGGAATAGCATGAGTCTGATCCAAATATGTGGAAAATCATAACTTTTCACTTCTGACTTAAGCAGAGATTGTTTATTCCCAAGAAAACCAGGATGTTTCAATTCATGTTTCAGCCATCTGGAGACCTATAAAAAGATGAGAAAACAAGCATGACAATCATGTCCTAATCTACTGGCCATTAATGGGAATTTATTAGAGAATGAGCAAGCAAGCCATTTGAATTCAGTACATCCTTCAATATGCAGATTTCAAAAAGGGTATTTTGTAGCTCAGATAAATAGCTTTCTGAAAAACAGAAATATCTGAAATATAAACATGTAGGTGTTAATAGTTGCTCATAACAATGCATGGCAGGCATTTCTGGGAATCAGCACAATTGTTTCAACTGTTTCAAATCCCAAATAATAATAGAGTCCTTGAACTGTATATGATAAACCATGGTATGGACGTTGGCAATATTCAAAATAATCAGGTGTTCAGTACTAAGCCTTGCTATATATCTTTTATTTCTCCATACCTTGAAAGAGGATAGAGAGGTAAAATATTTGATTGGCTATATGGCTAATGAGCAGACTGCCCATAATCATTATGTTAGCCATTTTCACTTTTTGGAGCTCTCACAATGAATCTACAGTTTATGTGGCATGCATGGGGGCCAGTCCTGGAGTCAGCTGATATGACTATGTGGCACTGCTTTAGAATATGCTATTTTAAGACAGTATTTTCTGTAGCTTCTAAGTGTAGAAGCACTTCAAGTGGTCTGTGTCTTGGCTTTCATGATAGTTACTTGGGTTCTAAAAATGCACTTAATTTTTAAATGTGGAAATGTAGCCACACTAATTTGTGGATTCACACAAATATGGACTGACACACAGACACATACATGTATCACATCTCTACTTTCACCACCCCCCACCCAGACATATGTAAAGCAAAAAGATATTCTAAAAATATCTGGCATTCCTTAGGGTTTTGACTTAAAGAATTGAATTCATCTGATCATATGCTTGCTTTATGTAGTACATGCCAAATCACTAATGATTCTGCTTCGAGGTCTTGGAAAGCAAAGCCAAAATACTCTCAATCTTCCAAGGCAGCAAAGCTCATTATGGTTTTACATAATGTCAAAGTGGCATGTGCCTCAGTGATGTGTTCAATTCTATCCATTAGTTTATGTTGTGACCTCGTAGTTCAAGAAGGAGCAGTAACTCTATGGGAGTGTGTTTCTCTGAATTACTTTGTAGTTTGCATGTACATTTTATATGTCACCCAATGCAGCCATTTCTGATCATAATTCTTGTACCAATTGGATTTGATAAGAAAGATACATATACTATTTCCCCAACTTAGACTTTTCTAGATAATAAGAACATGAATGCTCACCAAAAAAAAGTAAATAAAAATCTAAGGGAAATTGGCATCCATGTTTCTAAATTGTATCTTTAATTGGTGTAATATTATTGTTTGAACTCTAGATTGGGGCTTAGCAATTTTGGTTTTCTTTACTTGTCAGTCTTTTCTCTGGATTTATATATGTGTGCTCTGTATGTAATTTGGTAAGCATATTCACACTCATGTCTTAACGTGAATAAATTTCTGAATTAATGGAAGAGTATATATTAATGCTGAAAGTGTTTTAGTCATTGGGGAAAATAGTCAACCTAAAGAAATGAGAGTATTGTGATAAACTAGTGATGTGTGAAATGAATATGAAGGTTGATAACATTCGCTTGTAGCATATATTTTAAAGAACAGTAACACCACCAAACAGGACTCCTAATTTTGGAAAACAATCAGTAAAGTTCACCCAGGGTGGATATGCACCTTATGTGGGCTGCACCTTAGATATCCTGTTGTGGGGCATCTGACTGTTAGAACTGTACATATTATAGATGCATTAAACATAGATTACCCATTACGAAGGAGGAGAAGAAAAGAGCTTTTTCAAGTGACCATATTTACACTTTGAAAAGTCCTAAGAGAGGAAGGAGGCTAATTAATTAATAAAACAATAGTCCCCTCTAGATACAAGAAAGGTGGGGTGGGGAAGGGGAAGGAGGGGTGGAGTTATGCTCTTACCACCCAGGTGTTTTGTCTTTTTCATGAGGTAACAATACTTTTTTCATAATTTCATAAGGAATACTAGTGTATTTTGTCCTTCTGTATGAACATTGATGTTTGAAACTATAAACAAAGGCTCAGCATTTTTATTACAGCAGAGTTGTGTACAACAGTAGAAACTAATGCTGCAGTGCTTACCTGTGCCAGATTCTAAGGCACACACCCTATACAGTCATTAAAACAAACAAACCAAACAAACAAACAAACAAAACAGGATGAAGTCGGCCTGCTTAGAGCATTCCGTTTGAACTTACAGAGCAAAATATGCTGCCCTATCGCCATGGTACATAGATACAAAACATGACTGAGCTGTGAAGCCATTAAAAACACACCACCAGAGCAAATTGTCAATGTAATCACACATCGACTCACTGCGTAATACAGATCTGATTCCCAGCCCCAGAAAGCAAGGCCCTGCTTTAAGCAATAGCAAAGTGCCTTCCATCTGTCTGCCCATGCAATCTGCCAGAAGAGAAACGCAGGCAAAGACGTTCCCCAGATCTGAAATGCTTTTATCTGTCCTTAGAGAGAGATTTCTTCCAGTCTTTGGATATTAGAGCGATCTACAGTAGCACCGAAGAGGTAAAAGGCCGCGGGTTGCTTTTCCTGGAGCAGTCGGTAGTGCTAGCGGAAGAGATGTTGATTGAGAAAATAGGGCTTGTAGCGATGCTGCCGCTGCTGCTGCTGCCGCTGCCGCTGCTCGGGCAGGAGGCGTGGGGCAGTTGGCTGATCACTGATGCATATCAATAACCATGTACTTGAGATTTCTCATGACATCATCATTACCTTGGTCTCCCGCGGTCTCGAACCTTTGACCTTGCCGGGCTGGTCCACGTTTTGGCTGTGAAAGCCCCTCCAATGATGGCCCTTTTCTCCTTCTTTCAGACCGGGGGCAGCAGCACACCAGCAAGACGGCATCTTCTCTTCCCCAGCCTAGAAGCCCTGTGAAATCGAGGATCTTCCCCCTAAAACACACACACACAAGATATGTGCAATCAAGCTGCCACCGCTTGGTAAAAAGCTCATGGTGCCTAACCCAAAAGGATCAGGAGCAGATCCCTGAATCAGCTGTCACCTCTTCTATAGAATGGGATGTTTTTTTTTCCTTCCTCCTTAACCTGCGCTGGAAATTGCCGTTGGCTTTATACATCTCTATAGAGGGAGGCTAAAGAGTCTTGCGTGAGAATGAAGCAATTTACAATGCAAATAGAGGCCTGTGGAGGGACGGATGCTGCTGCACACTCCTAACCGCCTGCTGCATCTTAATAGCTGGTTTTATTTTCTGATATTAATAGATGAATTGTTGGCTAACGCTGCCGGAGATTACTTGCTGAAAGGAAAAAAAAAAAGTTCGGAATAAACTTTGAAAGCAACAGATCTCGTTTGGATGTTTTAGCCGCACACACAAACAGAAACCAGGTCATATTCACATACAAGAAGGAATCTTGTGCACGGCAAGTGTCCTGGAGGACTGCTCTTCGGTACTGCCAGAGAGAGCGGGATCTGGAATCTGGCCAGAGGAAGACAGAGGCGTGTGAGGGAAGCGAGTTGTTATCTTTGGTTATCTAGCTGTATGAGTGTATTGGTCTTCATAAAGCTAGATAACCGAAAGTAAAAACTCCTTCAAGATCGCCGGGGAGCGTGTGAGAATGAAAGACTACAACCAAGAGACAGTAAAAACCAGAAAGGTCAGGAATACTTATTGAATCTAACTTTGCTTTTGTTTTTGTTTTTGTTCTTTTTCCTTATGTTAGAGGTGGGATTAGAAGAAATTAAGTGACACACAGATGGCAAAATAGAAAGGTGCCAGCTACTTTGAGAGGTGTTGTTACAGCTGCGGAGGAGAATTGTATAGTGCTAATCAGTAAAGATGCATGTATAGTTTTTAAGGCAAAAGTTTATACGAGGTCCCCCCCCCCCTTAGAAAGCTGTTGTAGAGACGTCTGGTATCTAGTTTAAGAATGATTTCATAATATATAGACTTAGGCTATTTACTTCTGAGGTCTCCCTCCCCTGAAAAATTTGAAGACTGTGTTTGGAAACTACATGTACTGGGGTTGTATATCAAATTATATTAAATTAGACTTTCAGAAAAGTTTATAATGGAAGGTTAATAATTTGTAACTACTGAGGACATACAGCTAGCAGAGAAAATGCAAAAAAAAAAAAAAAACACAGCGAAGGCTGATTTTTTATTCTTCTATTCAAAATACAAGGACAGATGCTTCTCTGTTCCAAGAGGGTTTCCTTGAGGAAGCTACTGAAGCAGAAAGACATGATGGAGACGAGATCGCCTCCCCTCTTGTCAAAGTGTTAAAAAAATGTTCTGTCTTACTCTGCGCCTAGCATTGGAAATGAAAGTGACATTTACGCCACAACCCACGTGTGCGCCTCCTCTCTTTTTGTTTAAGGATGATCAGGTCTATCCAGGAAACAGCTCTGGCATCCCAAACTGAAATAATTAGGACGTATATAGACCTGACAAAAATGGAAAGGGGGTGGGGAATCTGAGGGTCTGTCTTGCCTAATTGATTCCGATAAACGGAATGCAGGAGATGTGAACGGCAGGACGCTCCGATTCCCACGCTCGGGGGCAAGTGGTAAAGCGGGCCGGCAGCCTATGACAGACAGCCCTGTTGGGGGGTGGGGGTATGAAAAAAACATCAAGCGCACACACCATACTCATCTCCATCGCTTAAGAAAGTAGAGGCATTTCCCACCCACAGCCATCTGCAGCCTCCCAAATGGTAGCACCAACTGGTCTGTAGCTGCTGCATACATGCTGTCTGTTTCTGTTAATTCTGTAACCACTGTTTAATTTGGCCATAATTAAGTTCAAGTTTCTTCTTTGGTTAAGATTTTCAATATTTAAGGAAAGCTAGTAGAAAGCAGTTCCAAAAAGTTTCCGCCTGCCCTTCATGTCAAATTCTCAGTCTGTACTTTTGGCCTTGTGACTGCCTTTTGACTTGTTTGGGGTGGATTATATTGAAAAATGCAACTTTATATAACAGACATTATTATTGCTTCATCAGGCTGTTTACCCCTTGACATGATCTATGTAGGAACTTGGCCTAATTATGCCAGTAGACACAGTGGAAGTAAAACTATAAAATCATCAGCCTATAGAAAGTTAATTACAATAATAATGTGATAAAATGTTGTTTTGATATAGTTCCAGTGAGATGCATTCTAAACAGCCATTTTTATTTACTCTAAAAATGACTATACTTAGCAGAAACCTTGGGACTTTGGAGGTCCCCACTGTAATCTTTTCATAAAAGTTCTTACATTGTTCCACGTGTCAACAAGCAAACGTTTGTATAGGCATTAAACGTAAATACAAACGTTGCAATAAGAAAATGCCTAACATGGCCTGTTATCTTCCATGTGGCCTAGATTACTGACAATCCCAAATCCCAAATATATACAGTTTTTCTTGAAAAGCATTACATTTTTCTTTGTAGCTTCAGCACCTTATAAGACTTCAGACTGGAAAAGCGTGTAAAACTACTGTTAGTTTCAGTTAGAAACTCTGAGAGACTTTATTAACGTAAATTCTCATTATGGCTGCTGAACACGTGCCAAAGTTTTACTACAGTAGTGACCGTTGAGAAGACCCTTGTTTATTTACATTTGAAGCACTGTTTGTGCAAACAACCTTTCATTGTTAAGTGCCTGTATTCCTTTCATTTACTTCATGTCCAGGGGTGCTATTTACCTAGAACCATTGTCTACTACAATTAACATTTACATTACAAAGTGTGTGGTTTTCTTTCTCAAGGAGGTTCAATTAAGGCAATAAGATGTTTGCTAGGGAAACCTATTGTTTACTGAAAGCACTCAATGGAGTCAAATTACTGAAGCTTTTGCTTACATCTTGGTCTTTTATGTAAATGTGTTAAATATAACATCTAAGGAAAATAAACAATATTATAATTATGTGTTTGCCATTGTCATATCAAACTTGCTTTGTACCATACTAATGTTACATGACTTATCAATCAATAAAAATACATTTCAATGTTATTATTTTCATTTTATTTTTTGCTGTTCCACTATTCTTGATGCAACATGTCCCAATTTTTCTTTTTTCTATTGCACATCAAATTTCTGACATTTTGTTTTATTTGTGTGTGTTGAAGAGAGGTACTGTATCTGAGCATGGGTCTGAAGGATGTCCAAGGTAATCTCTACAATGACCTTATAATAAGGTGATATTTCTTTGAAATCTGAAATATTCCAAAGGCATGTACATATAAGTCAAAGGAAGTGTAAATATCAGTTAAGTAGTTCTTTGAAAGCTAGTTTTAACATTGGCAGAAACCGGATCAAGTTTATTTAGCATACCACTGCATTGTAAAACAGTTGGAGTGAAGTTGCAGGTTGCGTGAGTATGCATGTTAACTAGTGGGAACCAAGCTCAGTCTTTGTGAAAGGGGAGCAGCAGATTGCTGTGCAAGGCCAATGTTAAAAAGGCAGCTGAATTTAACACCATCTGGAAGAAAAGATCCCTTCACGACTTTCTCACACCGTCAGACAAAACTAGTGTCTCTTGTTCCGAGCCCTTGTCTATGCAACCATACAATACTGAGTCATTATACTTTTGCTGAGAGAAAATTTGAGAACACAATATGGGTAACCAGTGAATGACCAAGTTTCATTGTGCCCGCTTAAGTCGATTGAAATCTACGTCTAGAGCTATGAATGGTAGTATTGTTTTCCTCACCAGGGCTGTACTAAATGTCAGCACAGTGTAAAGAAAAACTTGAAGTCTGCAAATAACTTACCAGATCTCAATTATAATATTTTCCCACACTAGAACTAATATCATTGCGAGGGGCTACATTGCAGAAAATACAAAAAGAAACGAAAAGAAATAGAGAGTTCATTTAGAAGTTATTTTATCCAGACAAACATTTTAATTTTCTGATGGGAACTTCAATTCAGGCTGCAGGCTGGGTTGAGAAGCGAAATTCCTTACTGGGAAGTTCAAGTTACAAAAATGCTTCTTGTGCAATTAAAATAGAATGAAACAAACAACTACTCCCACCTGAAACCCTCCCTTCCTAGATATAAGGAGCCTTTACTCAGGTTTTATTGGCTTTAGCTCTGCTTAGAATTATTACTGTGAATCTAACCTAAATTTTGCTTTAAGTTTTGGCAGACACTGCTCTTTCAGAGTTTGCCACTATGATTGACATTGCAAAAGAACATCATAGATGTAAATTTCCAAAAATACACAACACTCTGGCACCTCCCTAGGTGGATTCTGGTACCCTCAGGAATACACCTCCCTTTGTGTTACACCTCCTCCCCATTTTCTAACTTTTCTTTTCTCATGATGTGTGTGAATCAGTTATTATACTTAGATTTAACATTCACATAATCTATTTAACTGTAAACAGTCAGAAAAAGAAGCAAAACAGTTCAAAAAGAGTAAAAGGAGTTGGTTGCGTATGTTTTATTAGGTTGTCTCTTTTAAATATAATTGACTTTGCAATTTTGTTATTGTGTCACCAAGTGTCGCATAGTTCTTAACATGTAAGTGCAAAACAATGAGTAATTGCTGTTTTGCTGAATAATACATCTGAGTTGCCAACGTCAAAGGTATTATTTTGTGTATTTCTAAACAGGAGCGTTAACTGCAGGTTTTGACATCTAGAATCTTTTCATGAAATACTTAAAAAAATTGGCCAATAGAATGACACCTGTAAAAGGAAATATAAGGATATAGCCAACTGATTTTCCTTGCCCTACTTTATACTAGAAAATTAACAATAAAAGGTCACTTAATAATAGAATTATAAAGGATATAACATAAAAACACAGTCATTCAGAAAAATCCAAACAACAACAAAAGTGGAAATTGGGGGGAGGTAAAAAAGATATACAGGAAAACTGCAATATCCTTGCAAGCTGTGAGTGGATATATCCACCAGTATCAGCCCCCTAGTGAAGTTGCTATTAATGTGCATAGTAATGAGATAAAAACATTTACATTCAAAATGAATTATGTTTTCAAAGTGGCCTTTAAGTCTTCTTAAACAATACATTTCTACTAGTGTTCTGTTTAATTTTTAAATTAAAATGATTTTCTTATTTGGAAAAATATGAATTCTAATTTGATATTGTGTAGTCTTTGATGAAAATTAAGAAACCACTAGAATAAGAGATAAGGATAAGTACATTTCACGTTCATAGAAGTTCTTCCTATTTATAGATTACATATACATAGTTCAAGGCAGTTTGGCATTTTAAGAATTTTCAATGTTTAGAAATGAGGAGATAGAGCCAAAGGTTTTATTTTCTTATGTGGCTAGAATATGTATGAAAACAGTGTATACCTGTATACCCAGTTTTCTCTATGGATCTGTACCTCTGGAAATACCCTTGTGGCTTAAGAATATTGATACCCTTTTTACACTCTGTCTTGCTATGATTTAGCTTTCCCTTAATAATTTAGGGTAAGTAAAACATATACTATATATTGCTGCATTTGGATGGATGCTCTGGTGGAGAGGTAGTGAGATGGGGAACAGAGACAAGGTGTCCTTTGGGAGTTAATGAGTAAAAAGACATCTATAATACTGGGCCGATTGTTTTAACGTTAGTACTTCGAGACAGTTATACAGGTCCTACAGTGATGGGGCATGTAAGCTAGTTCTTCAGTGTCTCCAGATTTTAACGGATGGCTTTGTTTCCCTGTTTATGTGTTCATCGGTTTCTTAGCACAAGTTAAACCTAGTACAGAAATCAGCAGGAACCTCCATTCTCATCTACTCATCTACTTGGAGAACCCATTTCACCCCTTTTGGGAATCGTTTGACTTTAGTGTGGAATTAACTCTAAAGATGGTGAATGGAAATGAAAAGTATATAGTTATATTTGCTGCTAAAGAATGTTTGCCCTCAATCAGGGCCGCGAGAGTTAGTACACTTCCTTTGAAAGGTGATGACCATCTTTGAGATGGGAGCATGTGGCTTTCCGCTTTGCAGCCAACTGCCAGACCACAGGGGGTAGGACTTTAAAAAGTGAAGATAATCGACTTTATTCAGGGAAATATGGAGTTCAGAGCCATATTTGCTCAAAGAGAAGCACATCAGTGTGTTTGGTGGTTTTTGACTGGGGTTTAGCTGAGCTCGGGCTTAACGCATTCTTGAGATCTAAAAATAGCCAGGCTTAGCAGCCGCATTGCAAGGTGCTTGGCGTGGGCGGTGCACAGAGGAGAGAGCCGACTCTGTGACTGGCTGCGGAACTGGCTGGGCTAGGCAGTGGCAGCAGCGAAGGCGGCCGGCTTGCCGCCGGGCAGCACGACGCCTCCCGGTGACCGCCAACAGCCAGAGTCCTCCTGCAGCTGCGGCTGCTTACGGCCCTTTCCAGAAGCGGGCGTCTGATTGGTGTTTCCCGGGAGACGGGCTGCCAGAGCGGCCAGAGCTACTGGAGCTGGTGCGCCGGCGCGCGCGCTCCCGGCGCTGGCGCGCGCTCCTGGCTGGCGCGCGGCAGGGCGGCGGGAGGCGCGCTGCGGCCCAGGTAGCGGGCTGGGAGGCCTCCCAAGTTCACGCGAGCTCAAGTTTCAGCGCCCTCCCTCCAAGGTTTGAGAACCTTAGAGGGGGGCCGGCAGCATTCCTCTGCCTGGCATGTTGAGTTGCATCCGCTAGGGCTGTTATGTTTTTTTTTATTTGCCCGCCCTCCGGCCCCTCACCAGCGACCTCAGACCTGCTTCTGCCCCAGCTCCGGAATGCGGTTTCTTAGGAATCTCTTAGGGCTTGTGGATGGGGGTGGCGTCGGGGTTTAGTCACTCCAAGACGTCGTTTGAAAGCAGGCATCTGGCTGCGGCTACCCCATCCCCGGGGTCCCTTCCTCAAGCTAGCAGGCAACTTGTGATTAAGGGGCTTTCTATACTGCTGGCGGTTTCTCTAGTTATGCCCAGGCATCTTTCCTGGATATGATCAATATCACTGATAAAGATATTATGTACTCCTCCCCTCATTTTTTATCTCGGTGAAAAGCTAACGGAAAGAGCACCCACCTTCCCCCACACATACCGGGGAGCTCTTGGAGAAGGAAGTTTTCTGAATTGGGAACCAGGGTTGGTGAGCTTCCTCCGCTCTGGGCCCTTCCCTGGATCAACTTCCACTTCTGTCCCATTGCCTTTTCGGGACTCAGCGCGCATCTTCCCCCTATCAGATTTGCAGGAAATATTAATCTCCCTGTTGGGTGGATACAGTAGAACTTGTTCAGAGATTACTTTAAAAAGAGATCTGGGTCTTAAGCACTTACTAAAGCCAGTTAATAACATCATGCATGGACATTTAAACTTGTTGTAAGTTGCAGAGAGGATTAGTGGGAAGTCACGCTGTGCGCAGCTAATGATACCATCTTAACTCTAACCGGGCTAAATCCACCTCGCCAGGCGCAGGTCCAGCTCTGTGGCCTCGGGTGAGGAAGGGAAAGAGGAGGGTCTTAGAAGAAAACAAGGAGAGCGAAACGGGAGGAGCCACTCCGGTCCTCGCTTCAGGTGATGGTCACTCGTACTGGGAGGTGGCGGGCGGTCCTGCTGCTAGGTGGGCACGAGCACCCGGACGAAAGCACAGGCTTCCTGGTGTACAAGTACGTGCCACAGGCCACGGGGTGTGCTTTAGTGACACTAAAGGACACTTACCTACATGTTAAGCAGGTTTGATTCCATTCACCAAAGGGTTGCACCAAGGTCTGTAGCAAGCTTAGGTGAGAATGTGGGATTCCAAAGGCGGTGGCGTTTTGCTACTGATCGATTTGCATTACAAAGGCCGTTTACTTTCAGTTCTCTTGCAAAAGTAGTCAAGCTCAGTATTTCACAGGTAAATTTCGAAGCATATTATTAATAACTTCCTGTCATAGGCTTGCTCAACTGGTTTCAAACTGATTACTGTTTTAAGGCAGTTTTCGACTACTTTATGACAGGGCCAATTAGAAATAATCTTGGGAAAATGCTTCGAAAATGCTGCGTTATTAAAACACTCACCTAACAATATTCATTTGGTTCTGTCACTAAGTAGCTGTGGGAGGGATATCTTGTGTTCTCAGAGTTTCTTTTAATAGTCACTGGCCCTGCCTGGGAAGCTATCTGGAGCTTGTTTAACTGCAATCTGGCTCTTAAAGTTGATTTATTTTTTATTATTTATTTATTTATTTTAGTTTTGAATTCAAATTTGACAAGGTTAAAATGGTTATGTCTTATATAACTGCTAGTGAGAGACTGGAAGTAACTACAGATGTTAATTATGGTAATAATTGGTGAAAACTTGCAAATGAACCACTTGGGAAAAGGAATGTGCAAAATCATCATCATCATCATCATCATCAACAACACTTTTTCTGAATCAGTCCACAAAAATGATTTACAGAATATCACCCAGGATATATTTCAAATTTTTGTCTTTGTGCTTTTAGGGGAAAAATATAATCTACCTATATAACCATTCACATGCATGTATAAATATAAGTGAAATTTACTGGAGTTGAAGGATTTCTAACAAGTATGATAAAGAAATATTTTCCCTGATAAATATCTCAATTATAATTAATTTATGCATTTATCAACCCTGGTCTAATGAAAAAAAAACCTTATTTATTTGGAGGTAATGCTTCTGTGACGACAATATAAGATTTACTATCATTGAAGTTCAGGATCTATCCACTTAGTCCTGTCAGGACTAGATCTCTTGTATAGTAATAATAAAAGTGTACTTAGTCCTTATTTTTAAATCAGTGAGAATTAGGAAGTTACCTGAAATTGTCATATGAATTTAACAGTCTCTGAGAGGAGCTCAAATAATGGATTTCAGGCCTTACTTTTAAAAAGCACATGGTTTAGTTTGTACATAGTAGCTGCTCAATAGATATCATTGTAATGTATTGAATTAACCTTGAAATACATGATCTATATACAAAGTTAAGTTAGCATTGGCTGACAGGAATCTGAAGTTGAGGGTGTTGAACAGTCTGGAATAGTTTGAAAACTGTTTAGTAGCTTTAAATATGAAGTTATCACCATGACAAACTCATGAGAAGTGACTTTGAAAAGAAAGGAAGAAAATTAATTTGATAGGTCTTCATCTTTAGGGTCTGTAGTATGTGCCTCTTGAGTTATTCTGGTAGTGAAAATATCTGGATAGCCAGGAAATGGGGATTAACTGATGGATTTGTATTTGCATTGTTTTATAAAGTAACTCTATGACAATTTGTAGGTACCAAGATTAATACAAGTAATAAGTTTAGTTGTCCCCAAATAAAGTTAGAAATTGCTGAGTAGCTTAGACTTTCACACTCAAGAATCATGCTCAATTATAGTCTAAAATCTGAGTTTGCAGATATGACATGGGACGCTAGTGATTCGAACAGCATAGTACAAATACTGCATATATTTCTGCCAAATTTGTCTCAGATGGACTAGCTGCTAAGGAAGAATCCATAGCATGACTGAGCTAACAGAAAGTGTGTTACCTTTCCGATAGGTAATCCCTCCATTTGCGAGCTGTGTTCATTGACAAGAGAGAGGACTTGAATTTCTGTCACTTTTCTGGACTTCAGCCTTAAGGTCTATATTGTCAATTCAAAATAAAATGAACAGAAATTTATGTTAACCAATAATTATTATTAAGACATAATTATTTTCTTGGCCAAAAGACATAGAAATTTGGCTTTATTTAAGTTCAGCCTAACTAGCTCCATTTTATCAGAGATTGTCTAATTCAATTTTTATTTTTCAAGTTGCTTTTTATACTATAAGGAGCCCTCCTATATAAAATGCAGTTTAAAAAGAGAAAAATATTTATGCTTTTATCATTTTAAGTGATCAAATACTGCAGTGCTAGATATTAGAATATCATGTGCATCAATATATTATTAACTTAATCTAATGCTCAGAGTCATTACCACATTCATGGGTGTCTTTCTGATATCTCTCCAGTCCACTGGATTTTGAAGTGTGATTATGTAAATTTTCTACTGATAAATAAATGACTATAATTGTACTTGAAATACCACTCAAATTCTTAAGACCATGGCATCTAAATAATATATTATGCATTCCTTAATTATTTATCAAGACTAATTCAAAATAACTGTAGGGTAAAGCATACATTTATTTTTAAATAGCCATCCCCTTCCCCAATTTTTTTTTCCATCAGGTTAAAAAATATTCCAGATGGTGAAAATATGGACAAATGAGAAAAAGGTTGGTGAGTAGAGTAAACAAGTTTATTCCTCAAGGAAACATCTCTAGTTTGGCCAATAATTCTATCACCCTGATGTAATTTTTATGGCATGTGATCTTAATGCCAGTTGGTGACAGAGGAAATCATATTTAAATGTTAAACATCAGTGTAGAAAATTCCTTACCATTACTTGACAAGGAAAAAGAGAAAAGTTAGCAAAAAAAAAAAAAAAAAATTGTCACCGATGGGTATTTTTTAAGGTTCTTTTATAATCATAGTAGGGAAATTATAATCTTAAGTTACAAAATTTGAGTAAGGGTTATACAGTCAAATGACACTAAATTTAAAGTATGGCATTCCTTCATTTAATTATAGCTACAGAAAATCACAATGATCAAATGATGCCTTTTCATTGTTTAACATTGCAAGGCTGTATTCAGAACTCTTGTACTGTGCCTTTAAAGAAGCGTGTGTGAGTGTGTGTGTGTGTGTGTGTGTGTGCGCGCGCGCGGGCATGTGTGTTTTACTTACATAAATTCTAATTGCAGAATCCACTCTAATCACCATGTAGAAATCATCTGAAGCCTCATAAGTTCATGAGCTACACACTTTTCTTTTTTATTCTGCAGACCACACCTTATCTGGTTGCTAATGAAATACAGGAGATTGATTGCAGAAAATCTTCAAGGGAATATTTGCTGTACCACATATAGTAAGCTCCATTT
Organism: Panthera pardus; assembly: GCF_024362965.1. Lineage (NCBI taxonomy): Eukaryota > Metazoa > Chordata > Mammalia > Carnivora > Felidae > Panthera > Panthera pardus. The sequence continues at coordinate 87,767,057 of NW_026526765.1, forward strand.
GGTGCATTAGCATTTAGCCATTTTATGCAAATTTAGAGAAAATGACTCATGTATATGATTTAATATGCATCAGCGATAACTCATACCACCCTTATAAGAAAAAAGAAATTAAAAATTCATTAGAAAACTAGACTAGTGTCACTACATGGTTAAAACATTATTAAAGCATATTTCAATGTTTTGCTTACACTAGTGTTCTCATCATGGTGCCACCATTTCATGACAAAGGCCGTAGAGGAGAAAACATTCAACTTAAAATGTCTGCTGGCACACATCGCTGGATTTGTGTGTCACTAAACAATGAGCGAGCATAGCCTTGAATACCAACTATTTAATTAGCACTTTCGGAAACCATGCATAGAAAATAGCTCATTTACATGCATCTGCTTAGCGATTAGTCCCATAAAAAGCTACCATTTTTTTTGTTGTTTAATATAGCGAGCATTTTACCATCGGCCATGAAAAAAATCAAAACATATGTTATTATTTTCAAATCCTGAAATTCAGAGATTTAATTAAAACAGGCAAAAGTCTTCATATTTCTCTTCAAGGTATATTTAAATTATTTAATTTAACCTTAAGTGTACCATAAAAGGCTGGATACAAGTAATAATTAAGAACTTCAAAGGGCAACGGAAACCCTCTAACAGTCCTTGGTTTAATTAAAGGCTATTATTAGAAAGCTCTCGAATATACAGTTACATTTAATGACAAGTGATGGCTAGTAAAAGCAGTGTTTGAAAGTTATGAGTATCTTATTCTACATACAATTGATAGGTTGTAGAAAGTATTGCTATCATTTCATTTTGAAAATAAATGACATGTATTTTTTGAAAAATCAAATTGATAACATTAGAAACATGTTAGTTTAAGATGCTTTGCTTTTCATTAATTCTCTAGTCTACACATATCTGTCATGATTACAAATTAATTGTATGCTTCTTAAAAAGCATTTCTGCCAATTTCAATGTCTTTGAGAGGGTGTTTTTTTGAATACACTGGTGTATTTAGGAAGCCATGTATACAAATGTGTATGGATTAATTAACAATAAAAGTGGACTTTAGTAGTGCATTTTGAAATGTAACATTCTTTTTTGGAATGTGAACTGATTTTTCATATAACAGTAAAAATTATTTTTTAGAAGTTTATATTACCTACCACATTTGTGTGAGTAGACAATTGGCCAAAAAACAGGTGATTCTAAATAGATTTAGGAAAGTGCACAAACCATATAGAAAATTGGAATGGGTCAGTTATGTAAAATTTGCTGTTTATCATAAGTAATTATATTCATTGTAGTATTTTACTTTATATGTATTTATACAGGGAATTTAGTTGGAACTGGCATAAAATTCAGGGCAGATATACATATATACATATACTTATATATATATGTATATATATATATTCCAAGTGAAATTGAACAAATATTTGAAGAACTCATTTAGAACATTTTACTGATTCTGTTTGTTAATTATCTTTAGTAATTGGCTTATAAAGCATCTATAATAAAAATTGCCTATTAATTAAGCATATAAAATTTTAATTTTATGAGTAATCTATTATTTTGAAAATGTGATACTGTTTCCTTTGTTCACTGTGGACCAGTGAATATACCATGAGATGTTTGGTCTTAGAAAGATTGTGTGGATTAAATATGTAGATATGAATCTATACCTGTGTGGTTTATTCACATAATGTAGTATATGTACATAGTTCACTGTGTACAAAAAGTGTGTTCCTGATGTGTCTTTTATATGGCATGTTTCTTTAATTTAAAATTTTTTTTTACTTAAGTTTATTTTATCCTCCTCATAACCAGTATTCTTCTCTATTTGTGTATTATACTCACACTACTTCCCTCCTGCTGAGACACTCAGAACTTGAGGTTTGTAAGCAGAAAACCTACTTATCTTGTTCATTGCTGAAGATCTAGCACCTAGAATAGTGTTGGACCCATAGTAGATGCTCAATGATTGTTTGCTGATAAAAGAATGAATAGATTTAAATACAACATTGATCTTTCTGAGATAGCTGTTGCCCTATGGATCTAAGGAATTGATTTGGATAGACTGGTTCTCCCAACATGGAAGCCCTGTTGAAGCTGCCCAGCTATGATGAGATTATCCTTCCCGGATAGAGTAAGACCATTGTTTGGTTTTGGGGTAAGTGATGACTGGAAGCAACTTGCAAGCTAGATTTCAAAGTACATTTGTAGGAGAACTGCACATATATTTGAGATCTTATCTTTGATATGGGAAATACCAAGCATTTTAAAGAATAGGACCAAGTTAACTGGACACCTTGGAACTGAAACCTAGAACACAGAATTACTGAAAACATATTACAAACAAATATTTTACAGGGTATTTTAATATTTTTATTTTACTTTGATTAAAATACCTAATTCACAAAAGCATGCTGTTTGTAAATAGCCTGAAATGCTTATAGTTTTAATGATAGAAGAAATAGATGTGATTCAATGTCTCCCCTGGGGCCTGACCTTCTTCTTGACTACGTTAGGACCATTTTTGAAAGCTCCATTCATTTCCTTAGAATAGTAGGGAATTATGAATAAAGATATAGTTTGTTACTAAACAGTGCTCCTAGGATTTAAAAATTAACCTCTCTTGAGTGTCAAAACTGCAATCCAACAGTTACATGGCGAATTTAAATCATTGATTATAATTTCGAGAAGAAATTGAAATATATCATTTGGTATAATCAGTGAAAATTTGTCTTTTCAAGTTTTCAAACAATATGGGTTCACAATAACAAATGTAATGAAATCAATCAAATGTTTATTGGGCTCTAATGTTCCCACCAATAATGTTCTACCATTGTTAGAAAATAACCAAGAATAAATTGTTAAGCAACAAGTAGATATATTCATAAGACCAGGTAGTTAGAAAAGTGAGTCATTGAAAAAGCACAGCCCTTTTCTATTTATGTACCATTGAGAAAGAATGTTCTTCCCCCCACCCCCCTCCCTCCCTGCAAAAAGCTTTATTGTTTCCATTTGGTCCGCAGTTTGGGCAAAGACTCCTGGGTGGTTAAAAAGCTGCCTAGTGGCAAGGGCTCCAGGGTGGTTAAAAAGCTGCCTAGGGAGAGGCTCAGGCAGAGAAGCCCTGGTATCAGCGGGTTGCCGGAGGAGCCCCTCAAAGGCTGCTGGGCTCCCGAGGCTCCTAGTCATGCTGAGAGCTTGAGAGCGAGGCTTTCGAAGACCTACTGGCCCGGCCCAGCCTGCAGGCCTGCCTGTCTGGGGGGCTAGCCAGGTGGTCGCCGAGTTTTTGACGAGGTTCATCTCCTGACCTAGGAAGTGGTTCTTTAGGAAGTCACAGGGAAGGACGTCTGTGCCGGCAGAACCAAAGGCACGAAGATCCCAAGGAACCTGGTTCAGGTTCCTCTGCAGAACCACCTCGGCCTCCGTGGTATACAGGGTTTTACCCCACTTATCTTGGGAAAGCCTCTGCGCGACCTGGGAGAGGGTGCCGCGGCAGAGGCGAGCACGCTGGCTTTACGTCTTTATGAGACTCTTGGGCCGTCACGCTACTCCTCAGACAACTCCGGAGAAGCCTCCAGAGCCACATCGTCGTGGTCGAAATAGAAGCCCAGAGAAAGGTAGGTATAGGAGGCCTGCACATGCATGTTGACCAGGCAGTTGACGGCAGCCTCCGCCTCCTTGGAATAATTCGGTCAAGTCTGGAAGCTGCTTGTGGTTGATTGGCAATAAGGAACATAGCTTAAAAAATTGTGTTGGTTGGTCCCGGGGGCAGGGGATGGCTGAGAAGATGGATCCCAAAGTTGGAGCTGGAAAAGAGTTTGGAGGGTGACTGGAGGCTGGAGTAAAGGGCACCCCTGGGGCTGTTCTGTGCAAACATTGTTGAAGCAAGAGAAAGATCCATGGGCACACTGCCAAGAAAAAATGTTCTTGGTTTGGGAGTTGGGTTAGGCTTTTGATTAACTCCATTAACTTTTTCACATTATTAAGGTATTGTTTTAGTCTTTGAATGCATTTTTGGAAGCTGAAGTAGACGTCATGTTAGTGCAAAAGGAACCAAATGATCCCTTGGGAGATATAACAGACTTCTCAAATCATTTGTCTTGAACATCGTGACTGACTGTGGAATCTGGCAACATCTGCATCCAAAATGATGTTGTCAACAGACTTTATCAGAAAGCAAAGCAGAGAATTCAAAGTATATATTTTGTCTGGGTCATTTTCATGCTTCTGACTTTTAATTAGAAAGGAAGTGTCCACTGTGTAAGTGGCCATACTAAAGGTAGACCCTAATATGAGGAAATCAATTAAGAATTTCTGGGCCAATAGAAAGTCTATTAACCAGAAAGTATTTATTGAGTACTTTATCAGAGTATATAGTGCTAAGGGCTAATTATATGTTTGGGAGGGTAGGGTTGGGAGATGTAGAGATGGAAAACTTTGGAAGAGGACTTAGGAAAAGTGTAAGAAATGATGCTAATTTTAAGAAACCTAACATCTGGTTGAAGATTAGATTAATAAATATGAAAAATTAGTGAATAATGTAAGACTGTTGAATTCTGGGATACCCATTAATAATATTGTAGGAATATACAGTAAAGATAAATCATTGTGAATAGCTAAGGGAAGATTAGTAAAGAAAGTAATATTTGCAGCTTTGTATTTGAGATTTGAAAGAGTTGTAGAATTAAGACAGATAGAAGGGAAAGGATTCTGGCCCAAAAAATCAAAATGATTTATGATGATGTGAACACATCAATGAACAAAGCATGTTTTTGAGAGTGAGAAAGGAGAAGATCTTTATACTCAGTAATGGTGATTAATATTTGTGGATAGGTATGATAAGGCCAAATTATTTATATTCTCGAAACTTGGCCATTAGAGAGAGACATGATGATGAAAATTGTGGAGTTATTCTGGGTTTCTTCTTTGATACGTTCGACAAATATTTATTGAACATCTACTATGTGCAAAGTACTGGTCAAGCACTGGGAGAACAGTGGTGAACCAAATCCAATTTTTGCCCAACATCATGAAATTATATTCTAGCAGGAGTGCTAGACTTTAAATAACAAAATATACAGTTGACTAATTATGGCTATAATTAGTTCTACAACAGAGTAATAGAGTATTGTGAGAGTGTCACTAGTCTGAAACGGGGGGTGGTTTTGGGAAGCTTGCCTTAAGTATTGTTTGAATTGAATTAAGTAGTAGAGATGACTGAGCAAAGGGGAAGAAATATACGCAGAGTTTGATAGTCAGAAGAGACAATACATGACAAGGTCGATAGGAGGAAGACTGCCATGTTTGAAGAACTTCAAGTTCAGTGTGACTAGACTACAGAAATACACAGAAAATAAGACAGAACAGTCTAAGATGAGGTTAGAGAGGTAGGAGGACCAAATTATGCTGACCTTGTAGGGTTTTGGTTTTGAACTAAGTGTGGTGAAAAGCTACTGATTGATTTTAAGCAAGAGAGTGGCATGTTTGGATTTACATTTTTAGAAGATGATTCTGACTACAGTATGGATTGGAGAGGAAGGCAAGGGTAAGTGAGGGAAACTAGTTATGAAGCTGAAGTAATAGTTGAGTTAAAAGATGTTGATGGTTTAGACTAGGGTGGTTGTAGTGAAACTGGAAGGAGACAAATAGATTAAAGAGGTGTTTATGAGGCAAAATTGGCCAGATAAACAAAACGAAAAAAGTGGTTTTTAAATTTTTTTTGTAATGTTAATCTATTATTGAGAGAGAGAGAGGGACAGAGCATGAGCAGGGGAGAGGCAGAGAGGAGGAGACACAGAATCCGAAGCAGGCTCCAGGCTCCGAGCTGTCAGCACAGAGCCTGACGTGGGGCTCGAACTCAAAAACCGCGAGATCATGACCTGAGCTGAAGTGGAAAGCTCAACCGACTGAGCCACCCAGGGGCCCAGAAAGTGGTTTTTACAAAATGGTTCACTGTCATCAATATTCATGCGGGCCCAAGTGGGCCTAGTATGGATATAGGGAAGCCACTTGGAGACTGTTGCAGTAATCTGAGAAGGTGATGAAACCTGAAACTGAGAATGGAGAAGAGAAGAATGTATTTAGAGACATTCTTATAGAGCAACATATAAATTTTTTGACTCAAAAAGTTTAAGTCTTAGTGATTTTAGTGGCTTTGGTCGCTAGAAAAAGGAAGTTAGGGAGGAAAGTATTGAGTTTGTGATATTAGATGGCTATATAGGCAGATGTAGGAGTATGCTTCTATTTGGGAAGGCATCAGTAGAGATTTGTGTTTGGATTAAAGTCATAAAGTATGTCAAGTTTGCCAAAGACAGAATATAGAGTAGAGAATAGCAAGCCAAGGCACTGATTTCTGACGTTGGTGGAAGAAATAAGCATGTATCACCCGTGGATGGGATAGCTTATGTCTGGAAACACAGTCATGCTCAGTAATACCCGTTTGAAGGCAACTTAGATTTTACTATTTAGTGTGTGTGCCATTACTGAAATAAGTAGAATCCTCCCCCAGATGCCTGCAATTTGCCACATTTAAAAATATGTTATCTTAAGGGTGCCTGGGTGACTCGGTCGGATGAGCGTCCTACTCTTGATTTCAGCTCAGGTTATCATCTCATGGTTCGTGAGTTCGAGCCCCTCAGCAGGCTCTGTGCTGGCGGTGCAGTCTGCTTGGGAATTTCTCTCTTCCTCTCTGCCCCTCCCCCGCTTGTTCTCTCAGTGTCTCTTCAAAAATAAATGAATAAACTTAAAATAATTAAAAAAAAATATGTTGCATTGAAGTAGAGAAAGGGAGGAGAGACTAGTTGGAAAGTGTTCAAATAATTTTAGAAGTAATCGAAATTTAAGGAATGCTTCATAAATATTTAATTAAAGATTACCAAGTAATCCAGTATATGTTCAAGTTCATAGACATTTGTTTTAGAAAAATGTTAGCTTATTCTTTCATTCAGCAAATATTTATTGAGAGCTTACATGCTTTGTATTGTTCTTGCTCCTACTGATTTTATGTCTGATTATGGAAGCTACATTTTATTTATTAGTTTAATTTAGTTTTTAAAGTAACCTCTATGCCCAACAAGGGACTTGAGCTCACAACTCTTGAGATCAAGGGTCGCATGCTCTACCAATTGAGACAGCCAGGTGCCCCTGGAATTTACATTTTAAAGAGATGAGATAGTCAATAAACAAGTAAATAAAAGAAAATATGAGATATCCATAAGTGCTATGATAAATAAAACAGGGCAATGGAGCTTACTTTAGATTGGGTAGTCAGCTGAGGCTTGCTTGAGCAACAAGTGATGTTCAGAATGGCACATGAAAGCATAATACTGCACTGAAGTCTATAAAGAGGTGCGTATACTTATCTCTGTGTACGTGAGATTAATGAACCTATTTGGGTTTAATAGTAACAGAGACTTTGACATAATCTCTTTTGGGATCCAGAAAAAGATTAAGATCTTTTTCTATTTCAATGTATTATGAAGTTTTTAAGTTGTTGACATTATCAAGTATAATTTTTCTTTTCAAGATATTCTTAATTGTCTACATCATAGTTTTGAGACATATTGTTTTCTAATTATGTGTCCTTAATGTACTTTTGGAAATTCACGTTCAGATTTGAGTTTATTGTTTATTAATCTTAATCAATTTTTGAAAATAGGCACACATATACATGCTTTTAAAAAGATGAAAGTTCTAGCCATTTTCACAGGTGTAAGGTGACATCTCATTGTATTTTTGATTTGCATTTCCCTGATGATTAGTGATGTTGAGCATGTTTTTATGTGTCTGTTGGCCATCTGTGTGTCTTTGAAAAAATGTCTATTCAGGCCCTCTGCCTCAAAAGATTAAAAATAGAAAAATCGTATGATCCAGCAATTCCACTACTGAGTATTTACCCAAAGAAAATCAAAACTCTAATTTGAAACGATACATACACCTCTTTGTTTATTGCAGCATTGTTTACAATAGCTAAGATATGAAAAAAACCCAAAAGTCCATCAATAGATGAATGAATAAAGATGATATGGTATATTTACAGTGGAATATTACTCAGCCATAAAAATGGCAAGAGCCTGCCATTTGCCACAACAAGGATGCATTTAGATGGTATTATGCTAAGTGAAATAAGTCAGAGAAATATAAATAATACCACATGATTTCACTTATATGTGGAGTCTAAAGAAACAAGACAAATGAATAAACAAAGAAAAAAACAGACTCTTAAATACAGAGAATGAATTGGTGGTTGCCAGAGGCGAGGAAGGTGAGGAAATAGGTGAAAAGGGGGATTAAGAGATACAAACTTTCAGTTATATAAAATAAGTCACAGAGACGAAAAGTAGAGCATAGGGAATATAGTCAATAATGTAATAACGTGGTTTGGAGACAGATGGTGACTAAATTTATAGAAAGCACTGAGTAATGGAGAGAATTGTTGAATCACTCCTGAAACTAATATACCACTGTGTTAATTATACTTCAAAAATATATGTTAAAAAATAAATAAAAAGTTAAAAGTTGCACAGAGATGGATGGTAAAAACTAGGCTCCCAGTTCCCTGAGTTTCACTACCCATAGATAATGAGCAGTTTCTCGAGGTTTGGAAACTGTTGTAAAATTAAAAATGACATTACTTTGCTTATGTGAAAGTTCCTCAAATTATAGTTATATTGGACTTTGGAGATATATGTCTACTGTTTCACAACTTTCTCTCAAATATAATCTCAAGTGTATGCAAAGGTTGGATTTAAACATAAATCATTAAGGGTCTCATTTGTTGAGGTTATCTTTGGTGAAAGCTAGGCTTCAGTGAGTTCATATTGTTTATTCTTTTTAAAATTTATATTTCAGAGGCTTAAAGGAAAGTTATGGGCAGCCTCCCTCCAAAAGGTATTTATTTATGCCTGAAGGGAACTCGTGAACACTAACTGTTGTGAACACAGGGAGTTCACAATTATGGTTTAATTTATAAACTCTTTCCCTCACAACCTCATATACTTGACCAACTTTCAAAATGCTAAGATAATTAGTGATTCTCTACTCACTTCAAATTAGCTAATCTCTAGACTTTAGCTTAAACCATCGTCAGTAACTTTGTTGTCAACTTTGACACCCTTATGAATCAGTTAAAAATTTCAGGATGGTGTGGTCTCCTGGAATCAGAAGAATACGCTGCTTGATCCCTAACCTCTGTCCAATGGCCTCCTGCAACCACAAGAACAGGAACAGCAGCGGCCTGATGTCTAGTCAGTCACTCCTTTCATTAGCAGATTAGTAGTTGATGTGTCTGTTCTGCCGAAATCTCCTGAATTCTGTTTGCCCTTAATAACTTAATCAGAGTTTAAGTTATATTCAGATATTCTGTCTCTAGTCCTAAAACGGGCCCTTCAGTTCAGATCATTCGTCTTAGAGCCACTGTGGCTGCCAAAGGGAAATTTTACAGCAGTGTTAGCACAAAGCATTCCCTGGTTGAAAGGAGATGCAGCATTATGTAGTTAGGTGAATAAATAAATGTCTTTGGTTTTCTCGATAGCATATTATAAAGAAAACTTTGAACATCAAATATATTGTTAACCAGTGCCTAAATTGGGGAGCAAACCAAGGATGTAAGCAAACATTTCTTTCTCATCCATTACAATTATTCTGACTCTTCTAGAACTGACAAGGAAAGAGTGGTGGGAAGAAAAGAAACCTTATTGTGTTTGACACTGTGCTGGGTACTTTACATACATTGTCTTATTTAATCTTCCTGAAAACTTTGTAGTTTATATTAGCCTCATTTTTCAGAGCCAGAAACTGAGGCTTGGGAGGTTACTTAAAGCAGGTAAAGAAAGGAAGGGACAAAAGGAAGAATGAACAGGTGCAGAATGAGGGTTAAGGTATATTTATATTTAAACAAACAAAAACTTGTTAGAGAATTTAATGATTTATTTATCCATCTTAAGAGTTAAGAAAAGCCTCATGTTAGTGAAAACTTAGCCTTTTGATTTCATAAATTATCAGGTAATTTAAGGGAAAGAAACAGCCCATGTGATGGGAAAAACCTCATATCTACCAAATGAATTAAATGTTTCGTTTTGTGTTCAGTTGCTATGGTATCATGTAGGTATAATTTATAAATTATATAAATTTTACATATTTAGAAATTAAATCTATATGATTATTTTATCACTTGTATTTATTAACAAAAATTATCCATTTTTATGTGTGAAAAAATTTCCGGCTTTATTGAGATATAATAGACAAATAAAAATTGTGTATATCTAATGTGTACAACATGAAGGTTTAATATACATATACACTGTGAAGTGAGTACATCTTTTTTTTAACGTTTATTTATTTTTGAGACAGAGACAGAGCATGAACAGGGGAGGGGCAGAGAGAGAGGGAGACACAGGATCTGAAACAGGCTCCAGGCTCTGAGCTGTCAGCACAGAGCCCGACGTGGGGCTCGAACTCACGGACCATGAGATCATGACCTGAGCCAGAGTCAGACGCTTAACCGACTGAGCCACCCAGGTGCCCCTGAAGTGATTGCATTTTTTTGCATCTTTGTGGTAAGAAGTTAAGATCTACTCTCTAAGCAAACTTCCAAATATATAGTATAGTATTATTAACTATCCTCACCATGGCATACATTAGATTCCAGGAACTTCTTCATCTTAACCTGTTTCTATCCTTTGACCCACATCCTGGTTTTCTAGACCCCAAGTCCCTGGCAATCACTGTTCTACCCTTTGGCTCAATTGAATTCAACTTTTTTAGATTCCACAAAATCATACAGTATTTGTCTTTTCTGTATCTGGCTTATTTGATTTAGCATAATCCCCTCGAGATTTATCCATATTGGCATAATTGGTAGGCTTTTCTTCTTTTTTTATGCTGAAGAATACTCCATTGAATATGTATATTACATTTTCTTTATCCATTTATCTGTCAACAGACACTTAGGTTATTTCATACCTTGGTTGTTGTAAATAATGCTGCAGTGAACTTGGGAGTGCAGATATCTCTTCAAGATCCTGATTTTATTTCCTTTGGATGTATACAGAAGTGGAATTGCGGGATCATATTGTAGTTCAATTTTTATTTTTTTTAATGTTTATTTATTTTTGAGAGAGAGAGAGAGAAAACGTGTGTGAGTGGGGGAGGGGCAGAGAGGGAGGACAGAGGATCCTAAGGGGGCTCTGTGCTGAGAGCAGATTGCCTCATGCGGGGCTCAAACTCAACAACTATGAGATGATGACCTGAGCCAAAGTATGACTCTCAACTGAGCCACCAAGGTGCCCTGTAGTTCTATTTTTAATTTTTTGAGGATCCTCCATACTGTTTTCCATAGCGACTGTACCAATTTACATTCCCACGAACAGTGTGCAAGGATTCCCTTTTCTCCACATCTGTGCCCAAACTTATCTCTTGTCTTTTTGATAATAACCATCCTAAAAGATGTGAAGTGATAGCTTTTGTAGTTTTTCTCTGCATTTCCTTGATGATTAGTGATATTGAGTACCTTTCCATGTACCTGTTGGCCATATATATGTGTTCTTTGGGAAAATGTCTGTTTAGGACCTTTGTCTTTTTAAAAATTGTGTTATTAGTTTTTTTGCTATTGAGTTGTATGAGTTCCTTATATAGTTTGGATATTAGCCCCTTATCAGATATATGGTTTGCAAATATTTTCTCCCGTTGTGTACATTACCTTTCATTTTATTGGTCATTACCAATACAGATGCTTTGTAGTCTGATGTAGTCCCTCTTGCTTAGTTTTGCTTTTGTTGCCTGAGTATGTGTGAGATTTTATCTTTAATTTCATGGAAAGAAAATACGCATTGGGATTATATTTATCATATATGATATTATAACTATAAACATAATTGTAGTGTTAAATAAGTGACAATTTTGCTTTGCTTTATAACTAAGTGTGTGAGGAGAGGTGTCTTTGATGATCAGAAGAAAGTCAAAATTAACATAACCCACATTTGTCACTCAAGCATTGCTTGAATCAAATATATACTAACATTTTTCCCCTCTAAGCCTCTGAATTTAAACAACAGATGAATTGTTCTGCACGCTCTACAGAAGAATTGAGCAGGCTGTATTGCTGCGGTTTGATATTGCCAAACTGCATGGAAGGCAAGTTGATACCGGGTGAAAAACATTGTAAAGTAAGGGATGTTTGTACCTTATATTTTAGTAACAGATGGTCTTTGTTCTGAGCCTTTTCTCTTCACGTTGTTTTCTCTTTCCACACCCTTATTCTTTCTTAAAGAAAGATGTCCAATTCTTTCATGTCTTCTCCAACTTCATCCTATTAATTTTTGCTCTGGGGACACGATTGGAAGAAATGAATTCCTGAGATGAAAATGACTGATAGGGTTTAATGTCTTATTTCTTAAAACACAGTGTAGATCAAAGGAATAAAAATTGTTTTATTAAACAAACATTCTTTCACTGTTCTGTGTGTTTCATAAACGTTAACTTGTTTAATTCTCATAGTCACCTCTTAGGTAGGTTTTTGATTCTGGAATGTCAGGTGGTCAGTAAGAGAAAGCTTGGGAAGCAGTTGATCCTTTTATCTTTGAAATCATTTCATGAAATGAAATTCTTTTTGTATGGCCAGCCTCATTTGTTACTCCCATGATAGTGATCATGAACCAAGGCAGATCAAGCACAAATCTTATGGTCAGTCTTGTTCTCTGTGGGGCAGTGATGACAGGGCCAATGATTGCATTCGGTCGGACCCTCGTGACAGGGGTTTTGTTGACTCATACTGCAGGTGGATATGTTCACATTTCAGTTTAAAAAGTTATATAGAGATTTGCTAACTGAAATTTTACTGTTGTTATATTTGAGACATAATTTAATTTTTTGTTACATGTAATGTCACAGACCTTTTATATCTAATGTTTAAAAATGTTAAGAAGTTTATTTTTTGGCTTTTGGAGTATCCTCTTATAATCCCAATTTTAAAATGAATTATCCATAAACAATAGTTGCTTTCAGTTTTTAAAAACACATTTCTTAGAGGAGCCCTTCTTTATAAGGATGAGAATGAATTGTATTCTTTTTTTTTTGTAACAGTGCTATACGGAGGTATAAACATGTTTTAAGGATATCATAAATTGTCACTTTAGTTATTTATTCCTGTTTAATGTGTGACAATATTTAAATGTGTAATACATTGTTGTTTTAACTACTGAATAATAATACTCTGTCAGGAATCTCTAAAAGCCCCTTCTAAATACAGGAAAGAATTAAAGGATTATAATTCACACAATACTCATTTAATTGAATTTCTGCCTAACTTGAGAATATATGGAAGAATCACCTAGAAATACTATGTAAACAGTGAAATCAACAAAGAGGAAAAAGTACTAACAACAGTATATTGATTTTATTTTTTTAGTTTTTAAAAACGTTTATTTATTTTGAGAGAGAGAGAGCAAATGAGCAGGGGAGGTGCAGAGAGGGGGGGGGAGAGAGAGAATCCCAAGAAGGCTCAGCATTGTCAGTGCAGAGGCCGAGGTGGGGCTCGAACCCATGAATTGTGACGTCATGACCTGAGCTGAAACCAAAAGTCAAATGGTTAACCGACTGAGCCACCCAGGCACCCCAACAGTAGATTGATTTTAACTGAGAAGTATCAGATCTCAATTTTAATTGCCATCATTGTTTAAGTTTCTCAAATCTTATATGATAAATTGACTGATAGCAAATTTATCCACTCTGAAACTTATAATTTATGTAGTGATTCCAGTTGCCGTTTGATTTCTCAACTGGTAATTTCTCAAAAAAGTCTTCGAAGAAATAGAACAACATTTGACTAAAGTCAATACAGACGGCCTAAAACAGTAATTCTCTACCAATACCGTATAATGGTAGAATTGAGTCAGACCAAAATATTGTGCAGCAATATCACTACTCAACTTATCATTACTCATTTAAATGGTTAAGTCATATTCTGTGAAACATTTTGTTGATGCTGTGACATTAATAACCCTTAGGCAACTGAACCTCCCCACTATATAGAGGTGATATAGAGGTCACACGATAAGCTGTACACGTTGTTTAGAGTCTAGCCTTCCTTATGAACATTGTTTAAATTAAAGAAAGGCAGTCATCTGTCTTGAAACCTCACTTTGTGCTCAAGAGATGTAGTTCTGGAACTAGTTTTTGCTGTGTTGATGCTTGAAAATGTACTATTTAATGAAAATTGAGTTCTAGATAATTCATTTTCATCTCCCCACCTACCATGAGGAATTATGGTGAAGGAAAATAAAAATAAAAACTAGTTGCTATAACGTGATAACTAGGGAAAAGATTATAGGCCCTTTTATTTTCTCACAAATACCTATAAATTTAGGGCATTCAAAAGAATTCATGCAAAATCACGATTGAAATGAAAACATTCCCTTTTTGCTAGGGAATTTAGTTCAGTGTCTATGATGTGCCTTAATACATCTAAAATCACAACAGAGTAGGTCTGTAGCTTCACCATATACAAATTCCTTGAGACGCACCATACAATTGTTGGTCTGAGTAAGCATCAGATTTATTACCTAAATGTTTTCAATCACTATAATAGGTTTACCTCACTGTAAGGAAGATACTTTTTCAGTGAGTCACATGAGTCCCTCATATTTCAAAATATTTTTGCAATTTGTGATTGGTCATCTTTTCCTACACAATTATTGGTACCAATTACATTTTATGGATTAGAAAATAACTTGGATATGTACTAAATAAGGTTTGAATAAAGTAGAATGATTGCTTGGATACTTTACAAAGATGGGATTTGTGGCATGTCCTTGGACTCAAATGAAATGCTGAGATCTGTGCCACTAGAATATGAAATGCTGGTAATCCATGGTATGTGGTGGCATCACAGTTAAGCAAACTATCAACTATTAGTTGATTGTGATAAAATACCTTTGGAAAGAGTACCTTGGGAAGTACTTCACTGGTTATCATACCATATTTTATCATCATGGCTGTATTCTAAAAGAACATTGGTATGCAATGGATTCATCTGAATGAACTGGAACATTTACATAAAAAAATTGAGAAGCACAGGTTTTTAATTCTTAGTTTAAGGCATGGTCAGAGAGCCGGAGAGCTTCAAATCATTTCTTGTCTCTTGTAGCAACAATATCAATATTGCTGAAGATTAAAAAAAATTAATTGTAAGGATTACAAAATTATAACATAAGTTGAATTCACAGGGTCACAATTGTAAAAGTTAGAGCAGTTGGAAGATATGGGACTCTGAAACTTGGAAGGAATGCATTGCAAACGGAGGCCGCTTCCTTGCGGTAAGACTAGCCTTCCCATGCTTACCCGTGATAACCTTACCCAAGGCAACTACCTTAAAGAGGATGCCCCTTCTCCTAAAGACTTACCTGAACCATTCTTTGTAGACTCATTAATAGGGTCATATCTTAGTGTGTTCTAAAATACAAAGTCTCACCCAAGAAGAAATAGCTTACATACCAAGAAAATTGCCACATTTTGCTAATTTGTACATGGAGAAATTTGGGGAGTCAGGAGGGAACAAATTCTGAGGGTCTGGACCAAAAAGGATGGAACAGAATATTGGGTTGGGTAACATTTATGGATATGGGTGCACTTACTAAAGATTTTGAATTCAGTGCATTAGCTCATGTAGCTGGAAATGACTCTAACAGTTTACTTTTTGTTTACTGAAAGTGAGACTCAATGGTGGCCTATATATGAAGAGGAAGAGATGCCAGAAATTCCTTGGAATAGTAAAAGCCAAAGGCTAATGGAAATAGGAATGTTGGAGTGTATTTACCATGCATATCAGGATAGACATTCCTAACTACATCTCTTCAGACAGCCCAGAAGATAATCACTTTACAAAGCCTTGGAGAATACATTAGGGAGGGGAGTATTGGCGTTCTTAAATAGCTCTGTGGTGACTGTTTTCTGTAGATGAAATAGCACTTAATTTCCAAAAACAAGTTGGGCACATTTACTGTAATGGGTACCAGAGACATAGTGGCAATTAGTATGTTTTGATCTACCGGGATATTCAACAAGGGTAGTCCTCCCAGTGGGCAGACTTTCAGTTTGTCAGTTTGCTTGATTTTAGATACAGGTAGGAGTACATTATACTAGTTTACTAGGACTGTCCTAACATACCACAGATTGGATGGCTTAAATGCCAGAAATGTATTTCCTTTCAGTTCTGGAGGCTAGAGTTCAAGATCAAGGCATGGGCAGCTTTGGTTTCTTCTGAGGTCTTTTTCTTTGGCTTGTAAATACCTGTCTTCTCCCTGTCTTCACATGGTCTTTCCTTTGTATTATCTTTGTCCTAATCTCTTCCTGTAAAGGCATCAGTCATTCTTGCTCTCCAAGGAAGGAATATTTCCACCTAGAGATCCACATGGTTCATTGAATTAGAATTTCACCTGGATATTCTGGGTTTCTCATTCCACTGAACCAAAAGGGCAGAGTAATTAATTTCAAATTACCAATGAGTACAATTATCCCTTGGAGGTAGGTACGTGTGCATACAAGCACAAAGAAAGGAAAGAAATTTGTAGAACTGGTAGTGTCTTAATTTCTATAACTGGTCTTTTATATATATAAATTCTTTCTTCCAATACCCAATCCCTCTTTCCTTTGCCTTTCCTCACCCAGGAACTTAGCTAGTCAAAAGTCCATTCATTACCTGTCAAAGTGACCCCAAACTTTCATCTGTGATGGGTCTGTGTCCTCTTTGTTTGTTTGTTTTGTTGTAGTTTTTAACTAACTTTTACTATTGAACATGAAAGTCCTAAGAAGTGCTTAGAGAATCCCCTGAATTCAGACATGGTCTCCTAACCCTGTTGGGTAGTGTCACTGTAATTACAATCAAGAAAATGAACATATCTGTATCCTTATATTCCATTCTAATTTCTCCCTCTTCTCCCTCCTGTCTGCACCCTCACATAGCCTCACATAACAAAGGTTACTTTGAATTTTATATAAACTTGATCACACAGTATATACTCTTTTGTGGGTAGGGATTGACTTCTTCAACTCAGCATGATCATCTAGGATTTATCCATGTTGAGTGCCTCAGTACATCAGTCCTTTTTATTCCTAAGTAGTGTTACAGTATATGGATATGTCACAATTTGTTCATTCACTTATTGATGGATATTTGGATTATTTTTCACTTTTGATAATGAAAATAAAGCCACTATGAACACATTTGTATCAATTCTTGTATGGACACATGCTTTAATTTCTCTTCGGTAAACGTGTAAGAGTGGAATGCCTGGATCAATGGTATTCCATGGATCAAGTTGTGTGTTTAACTTCTTAAGAAACTTGCAAACCTTTAAAAAAAATAGAAAGTTGTACCATTATTTATTTCCACCACGTGTTTATGAGAGTTCTAGGTCCCCATCCTCAAGAACACTTCATATGGCCAATCTTTTAAACTTCAGACATTGTAATAGGTATGTAGTACTATCATTGTGGTCTCCATTTGCATTTTCCTAACTGTTGGTGAAACCATCATCACAATCAACATAATGAGCATGTGCTAAGCATGTGCTAAGCATGTGCTTGTTTGCCATTCATCTGTCTTCTTCAGCAAAGGTGATTATTTAGATCTTTTGCCCATTTGTTTAATTAGATTGTTGGTTTTTATTGTTAATGAGTTTTGATTTTTGACTTGTATACTCTGGATACAAGTCCTTTATCAAATATATAATTTACAAATATTTCTCCTACTTTGTGGCTTTTATTTGCATTAGAGAGTAAAAGTATCTTAATGTATCTTTTGGAGAGTAAAAGTCTAACTTTAAGGAGGTCCACTTTATCAGTTTTTTCTTCTATGGATCATGTTTTTGTATCTGAGAAATCTTTGCCTAACCCAATGACACAAACATTTTCTCTTGTGTTATTTCTAGAACTTTTAGTTTTATATAGGTCCATGATCCATTTTTCTTTTAATATTTATATATGGTATAAAGCAAGAATCAAAGGGGTTTTTTTTTGTTTTGTTTTTTGTTTTTTTTGTTTTTTGTTTTTTTTTGCCTATGGATACCTAATAGTATCAGGACCACGTGTTGATAGTTAACAGTTCTTCATATGATATTTTCTCTTTTCCTATAACTAATGTGGTTTGTGTTTCCTGACTGGACTCTGACACAACCTGGCTATCTCTTGAATTGTCATCTGGATTTCTAGTATATGTGCTGCCAAAGTGAGCCCTTGTCATCTGGATTTCTAAAGAACTTTAGTTAACATTTTAATCTAGGTTGTTACAGCCTGATGCATAAATAGTGTTCAAATGGAATCCTCAAGACAGACATGTAGGTAATTATATTAATTTTGTTGTAAATAAGTTAAAAGTTCTGGTTACCAATACCTAGTAATAAAATATTTTAGATGAAAATGAGTATTTTCTCAGTTAATACTCCCACAGTTGAACATTAGAGTCTGAGTACATCCAAGAGTTTGGATTGGGGTGGGTGTTAAGTGTTAATACAGTACTTAAGTATTGAAAATAAATGACTCCCACTTTGTTTTTCTTAGAAATGTCTCTGGGTAGGGTTCAGTTGGTTAAGTGTCCATCTCGTGATTTCAGCTCAGGTCGTGATCTCACAGTTCGAGATTGAGCCCCACCTCAGGTTCTGTGCTGACAGCATGGAACCTGCTGGGGATTTCTCTCTTCCTCTCTCTCTCTCTGCCCACACCCCCGCCCCCAACCCTCCCGCTCATACTTGCTCACTCACTCTCTCTCTCTCTCTCTCAATACACTTAAAAAAAATACAGCTAGGGATGCCTCGGTGGCTCAGTTGATTAAGCATCCAACTTTGGCTCAGGTCATCATCTCACAATTGGTGAGTTCGAGCCCTGCATCAGGCTCTGTGCTATGAATGCTTTGGATTCTCTGTCTCCCTCTCTCTCTGCCCCTCCCTTGCTCTCTCTCTCTCTCTCTCTCTCTCTCTCAAAAATAAACATTTATAAAAATACAGCTATAAGAAATACCTCTGGATATTTGGACTGAATGGATGGATAATTTGGGTTGGATGAAATCAACCAACCAACCAACCAACCAACAAATAAATCCAAAATCAAAACAATGGAATCAGTGAAGCAAGCCATGTCCAAAATGAAATGTTTTGTACTTTCATGTGACCTAATCACTCATTTTATTTTTCTTTTCAACTATTTTTAGGCCATTATATAGATAAAATAATGATAAAAGTGAAGACTTAACAATTCCTCATGGAGTCCCATGAGAGTGTGAAGTTCCTTGTCATTAGAATCTTGACCCAGATTTTATTTAAGATCTTGGTAGGAAGCAGAATGTGGAGATCATAAAGCGTAAAGTTTGTACTTTGAATCTACCTGCAGCCTGTGCATTCTCTTTTACAACAATCCCAGGTTTAGGGCATATTGTGAATTAATGAGTATCTATATAGTTATGACCAAGCCTATTATTTAATGAGAAAGACTACTCTCTAAGCTAATGGTTTGAAAATACACGTACCCTAAAAGTAATTCTTAAATTTTAAACATATATAAAATAGCCAATTGTGCTGTTTCTTCAACTTGACTAAGCATTCGCTTGCTGTCATAAAATGAGTAGAAAAAAAACGTCAGTAATATTCAGTGACTTTCTAATGAGGCTCAAAGAGCCAGAATACATTTAAAATATTGAGAGAGAATCTCATACCAATTTTTAGACCAAAGAATAAAGGAGGGGTTGGTTGATAAACTACTCAGAAAAAGCAACCATGTTAAAGGTGATGTTTTGGCTGTTAGGCTTTCTTCAGGCCATAATATATAAAACTAACATTTTTATATTTCTTCTTTTGCCCAAGGAAGCCCTCAAAGACAGAATGCTGCCTTTAACCTTATTTTATATTCCACAGAGTATTTTGAAGACTAGAAAAATATAGCTGGGGCAAAAATGATTGGGGCTCTGAAAGATCAGAAGAAATCTATCATTTTTTTTTTTTTAAATAAGCAGGCACTGAGAACTTCATCTACAGAGTTATTCTGAATTCAGTGTTCTAGACAAGGACTTTTGTAGTAAATAAATAAGACTGACCTAGAGTTCACTGTATTTTTGGATCTGAGTGTTACCTTCTTTTAGATTGGTTTACTCAAAACATTACCTATATTTCTATAATAATATTATTTATATTTGAATTTGAAGTGAAACATTGAATTCTAAAATGATTTTAATTTAGACTACTGAGTTTTTACAATACATTTTACTTATTCTTTCATAACAGCCTGAAAATATTAAATTATATGAAGATATTTTCTATAAATTATTAAAATCACAATATTTTATTGTTTTTCTCTTTGAATTTTGTTTATAGTGTTTTAAAAATCAGTTAACAGTTTGGAAAAAATTAAGATGACAGAAGTCAAAGCACTAATTCCAAAAACTACTAGCAATTATGTCTTCATATCTTTGTATTTGTTTGATGAATAAACCATACATGCTCTGAAGAAAAATGTTTACCTTTGATAGATATGGCCAGGTATATGTATGGATTGTGATGTTCATTGAGGAACTCAGGATAGTGTTCTAAAAACTAGGTAGCTACCAATGTCACCAACTATGTTGGTCGGTTGTGAATATCTAAAAAATGGAACAAATACCTACTACAGCTTAAGGAAAGAGAATTAGAAAAAGGAGAGGCACTATTGATTACTAAAAACCAACTCCGAACCTCATGTTTTGCACTTATTATCTCATTTAATCCTCACAACCTCATAGGAATAAAACAATTTACCTGTTATTATACAGCCAGAAAGTGTGACATCCAGTACTGAGGTATTTACTCTCAAAGCCTGCTTTCTCTCTGCTACAAGTAGTTCCTCTTTAAATATATACCAGGTAATATTCATTCATTAATTTGATGGGAAGCAACAACTTTATAACCAAATGGCATCTCATCTAATACTGTGGAATGTATTAAATACTCATGAAAAGTTATATATCTTTGGTACTGACTTTCAGATATTCTATAAAAACTGTAGATTTCATGCCATGTTTTTTTTTTGTTTTTTTTTTTTAAGAATTGTTTTTTCAACGTTTATTTATTTTTGAGACAGAGAGAGACAGAGCATGAACGGGGGAGGGTCAGAGAGAGGGAGACACAGAATCTGAAACAGGCTCCAGGCTCCGAGCTGTCAGCACAGAGCCCGACGCAGGGCTTGAACTCACGGACCGCGAGATCATGACCTGAGCTGAAGTTGGCCGCTTAACCGACTGAGCCACCCAGGCGCCCCTCATGCCATGTTTTTAAATATAGTAGTAGTAGATATTTTTAAGTTCAAATTTCTGTCGTAAAGTTTATTTTGGGTTTCATTTTTATAATTTTAAGTGCTGATATTTTATAATATTGATGAGCTTCAATTTGTCATATACTTTTCTGGGATAAAATAGATTAATATAGCCCAAATGACTACGTAAAATTACAAGTTCTTGTGCAATAAAGAAATCATTCAGAAAGTGGGTAGTCTGTTAAAACTTGTGTGTTTTGATGATGGTAATTATAGTCTCTTATTAATTAACTTTTTATTCTCTTTAGCATTTAGTGAAGTTCTTTTGAAAATGCCAAAGAATTGGGCATATTTTATATTTTACTCACTAATAAACTAAGTCAGTGGATGGATTCAATATCAAGTATGATTTTCAAAGGAATTGTAATGATTTAAAAAACTGGGAACTTTGTGTTATTTTTTACTGTCATAGTTTCTATAGAGCAGCACAAGTTTCACATCAGGGATGTATGTCTTAGTACTTTACTCTTTATATTATCTAAATGTGATGTACTGATCAAACCCACCAGGGGATAGAAAATGATTTCCCACTCCTTGGGTTTAGAACACTTGCTGCGATTGACTATTTCTACTCAGCTGCAGGACATTCTACTGAGAATTTGTGGTATATAAAAAAAGTTTTTGTAATCTCTGAGGATGTTTGTAGTAATGGACATCTTGGGGGATAGATTAGTTTACTTTAACTGTGTCTTAATGATGGGACCAAGGTGGAGAGGCATTTCATTTTGAGTGAAGTTTGACGAACAGATCATTAGATGTGTTTTCAATTCTTTGGGTCAAAGCTAAATGACCAATACAAAGAAATGACATTCAGAACTCATCATCTGATTGGAAATGGTGCAAGCAATACTTGGAATAGTTGCATCCTTTCTGTTTAGAGTTAAAACATTCTATCTCTGTGGTCACAGTCCATGACTAAATGTGCCATATGTTTGTTTGTTTGTTTTTTCTTAATATGAACTAAAAGTTTGGAAATTTTAAGAAATTTTTGTAATACATTCTAACTAGGACATTTTAAAGAATTCAAACATAGGAGATTGGAATAAGTAGCTTAGAGTTACGCTGACAACAAAAATTGTGATGAATTGTTTCCTAGTGATTGGTTCCGAATGTGACAATTCTGTTTCTGTTTGTGACTCAGTAGATCCTAAGACTGTGTAAATGATTACTAAAAGGTGATTATAAGCTAACTTTATAGATGCTTTTTTAAAAGGTCTTTCTCATGGCTAGTACTAGAGCAAGTATAATTGTACTTGTAGGAGAAGAAAAAAAATGTTAGTATGCTCAAATACTTTTTTTGATTAGAAGAAAAATTATTTTGCTAAACTGATACTATTTTTAAATATTTCAGTGGTGTATTTAGTATTGCTCCTAAAAAATTAGTTTTTTCATGAATGCTTGTCTTCAATCATCTCTTTGACCCTGGGTAGTTTTACAACTTGGTAAAAGAACGCCAATATAGCATGTACTGAACTCCCTTGTCAGACTTACTTCCAAAATACTCGTTTTTTTGTTTTTTTGTTTTTGTTTTTTTTTTGCTAGGAAGGACTTCAATTCATGATTATTTAACAAATACTGAGGAATTATCTAATAAATGTGGACTTCTAGGGTCCAAATTGATTATTATCTGAATTAACCTCATGATTGATTCCAAATTGAATTGCTGATTTTCCAACCCATAGTTCAGTTTTCTTTTCCTGCAGAGTCTGTCATAGCCCTTTTTATTTGTATCTTGACATTTTCATTGCATTTTTAAAAATAGAGAATTCTCCATTTTGTGTATGTCATTAACAAAATGAAATTCGTAATTAAAATTAAAACCACATATGGTGTGGCTAAAAAAGTGCTTATTTTTCCAAAAATGAAACAGAAATGAACAAACGACCCCAACAGTATGGTAACTATCTATAGTGCTGAGACGTTGTGACAATACCTGTTCCTCAAGATATGCTCCCATTTCCCCCAACCCAATCTTCAGTGGCTGTGTGAACCTGTGGAGGCCAGGTAGGAGTGGGACCGAGGATATTTTATTTGAAGAGCAAATTAAGTAGGTCTAAACAGTGAAGCAGTGCTCTGAGGAATTGGTGAAGGCTTTTGCATGAAGAAGCAGCAAGGAAAAAATATGAAATGCATAAAAACTCTGCACAGCAGTTTTAGAGCTTTGATAAAATATAAAATGTCTTTAACCCCTTTGCTGTTCTTGCAAACGCCTGCAATTCAAGAATTTTATTATTCTGGGGCTAACGTAGTTTAAACCTCAATAACTGAATGTTTCCTTTGGGATACCTTCAGGCAAACTATATATTGATTTTCTCAGAATGCACTGTATTTTTCATTAGTACTAAGGTTTGGTGGATATCTAGTCATTTGTTCACCAAATTCCTCTGAAAATTAAAATGGACTATTCCATTTTGGCTGTGGCGTCTTCAGCGCATGGGCATTAATTTTTTTCTGTTGGACACTACCAGGATACACTATTTTGACATTCATCTTGTCCAGAGCATGTGGTACCAAATCACCTCTTTAACTTGGTCTGCCATTTTCCTCTAAATACCATTCCCAATGGCCAGTTGGGTTTGATGGCACATTTGACATTGACAAAATCAAAATATTTTTCTGATTTATATAGTTTTCAGCTATGAAGTTACAGATTTGCCTACATAATGTAAATAAAATAATATCTTGTCTTATCATCCTTTTATTTGAATTATCCAGAAAATTAGTTTTTTCAAAGGTAGTAAATCATCTTGAATTGGCTCAGTACTCACTGTTTCTTCTGTTGGTAGAAACTTAGTCTATAACGTAGGTTATGTGCTTTCACAGTTGCAAGTAGAATCACGGACGTAATTTTGGTGTACCTTCAGTCTTTATGAACCACTTCTGTTTTCCTGAGTGAGGAGGTCCCCAGCTTTTCTTAAAGCCTATGCTGCTCACTAAGCCAGATGTGTATTCAAGAGATCAGGTGTTAAAGAAAGCTTACTACTTATTTTGCCTTATGCTTCTTAAGGGCCTAGCACAGTTTTGACTCTACTAGCCACCCCCAAATGTATGTAGTTTGAAATAATAGTTGATGCCTTTTTGTGGTATACATTTAAATCATGTAGTTTGCTAGTGAGTGAGAAAACTAAGCCTCCAGAATCCATGTATCAGCATGGATTTGTGGTTCTAATTTAATTTTTATTATAACCTTCTGAAGTCGGTGCATATTAATATGCCAGTCTTACAGATGAGGAAACTGATAAAATTGTATGCTCTGGTCTGATTGTAAATTCATAACGATTCCAGGAGGACTGAGGTGTATTCTTTGGAAATGTCAGACATCAACTGTAACAGGAATAATGCAAGGAAACTAGGAAGGGCTCAGTGCAGATATGTGTTTGCTATTTCATATTTACTATAATTCATCCTCAGTTTTGAATTTCCAATATCAAAATTTTGGAATTTTGAATGCCTTCTAAGAGTAGATCACTGTTCTAGGCACGGAGGATTCAAGAGAGAACTACACAGGCAAGTCTCTTGCTTTTAGAGAATTTACATCTAATCAGGGAGAAGGCAAGAGAGTCAGTACAAAATGAAACAGGTAAATGAACAAGGTAATTTCAGATAATGGGTAGTGCTTTGAAGATAGTGAGACAGGGTGATGTACAAAGAAGAACTGGTAAAGGCAGAGTTGGGCTGGGACTGATGAGAGCTACTTTTAATTGGTTGATCTTTACTGAGGCAGTGAAGTTTGTGTTTAGCCTCGAATGATATGAAGAGCCTAGCCTTGTGGAGATCTGGAATCCAGGGAAACAGGTGAAATGGCCCCACTGTGGTAATGAGCTTGGTGTGTGCAGGCAACAGGAAGAAGATGAGTGTGCCCGCGAATAGGGTGCAAGGTGGCAGCATCATTAGTATGAGGTGAAGTCTTTTATCCTCGATTAATCGAATTCATAATTTGGCTATAATGATGTAACTTCAGGATTCAGAATTTAAAACTTTTAGGTCAAGTTCAGTGTTCACTTAAAATATTATAAGATTTTGGATCAAATATCCCTTTAAAAGAACTCATGTGAAAAGGAGATATAAAATTCAACTTAAAGTTGCAAGGAAAAATCCATTTAATGAAGTATTGAGCACTTCTATGTATCACACTCTGAGCTAGGTAGAAGTAGGTGTATGAATAAGACATAATCCTGACATTAAGGAAGTTCCTGAGAGGTAAAATGCAGGTTAAAACTATTACCTATCAGTCAAATATGTGAAAAATCAACCAAGCTCAAAAGTTATCCTTGTGTCTGAAACTTCACTTGAGTATCTTCTTAATTACAACTAGCCTTTCTTCTCCAGTGTCCATTGTGTTTGAAATCAAGTTTAAATTTCAGCAAAGTAGAGGTGCCTGGGTGGCTCAGTCAGTTAAGCGTCTGACTTAATTTTGGCTCAGGTCATGATCTCACGGTTTGTGAGATGGAGCCCCACATGGGGCTCTATACTGACAGCACGGAGCCTGCTTAGGATTCTCTGTCCCGCTCTCTCTGCCCCTCCCCCACTTGCACACACACTCTCTCTCCTCTTTCTCAAAATCATTAAAAAAATAAATTTAAGCAAACTAAATTATAAACTATGTGTGCTTATCAACTAGTCATTTATTAGTTTTATTAACAACACCTGAAAGATTGTGTTCAATTTATATTAACAATTACTACATCTATGCTGTAAGCATAACAGAATAAGGTAGTAATGTAGAATTTTTAACCCACATCTTCAAACTGTTTCCACATATCCTATCACTTGCAATGGTATATATTTTGTTTTCTATATCTGACTGTAATCATTCTAAATTTTCATCTGAATTTCTAAAACTGACCAGTTTTAGAACAAATGTGGGTTGATACAGTACTAGAGCCCCTTATTTTTCTCCTTTTTATTATAAAATACCAAAAGTAATATATTTCCATTATAAAGAAAAAAATATTACAGACATTTATAAAAAGTCAAAATCCTGATAAGCTTCCCTTTCTCCCCTCCAATCCCAAACCGCGGAGGGTCACCGGGAATAGCTCAGTGTGTACCCTCAAGATCTTTTTCTACAACTACCCCTCCTTCTCCACCCACAGGCTTTGCTTAGTTTTCTGTTCATGTGAATCATACTCTACATGTTCTGTGACCCACTTAGTAGCCTATTACCAATATATTTTCAAGTTAATACACATAGATTTATACTACTCTTTTAGAATGGCATAGAAGTCTATAGAATAGGTATCTCATAATGTATTATTAATTTTTGCTTTTTAAGATGGTATATATTACAAAGTAGTCAACATCCAGATAAGAATAGAGAATAAAGAAATAGTGAACACCTGTGTCCATAGCTCACTGCTCCATCATTCATTTAGCAAAATGTGTACTGATGGGAATATATGTTATTTCTACATCTTCAGTGTTAGAAACAATGTTCCAATGAATAACATCTTTGCACACTTATCATTCATGCAAGTGTACAAACTATTTATGAAAAGTTACAAAAAGTGCATTAGGAAACTTGAGAGACTCAGCAAAATTGTCCTACAAAATGGTTGTGGTTACATTACTATTACAATGAACACGGAATGTATGTGAGCATACTTGAACATGGTATACTTATATAATGAAGAATGAAAACAATAGGATTTTAATATAAAACAACAATTTTTAGAAAAATTGCATTCGATTTCTAAAATCATTTAATCAAACTCAGAACTAATAAACTTTTACTTTTATTAACTTTATTATCAGTCAATGCCTCAGGTTGTTGTCTGCTTGCTCCTGCATTCAGATTTTTTTTTTTATAGAAATAGAAGTATGTCTGCAACGAGCAAATAAACTTGATTGTAAAGGTTTGCTCCCTATAGTTCGCATTTGTGTACTCTGTTTGCAACTACTATAGTATCTTTACTCTCTGAAGTATTTTTATGTAGTGTTACTACTACCCTATATAAGAGATATCACACAGAATCTTTCCTGAACTATTAGAATTGGAATAATTCCAATACAATGTTTTAACCTCTAGGAACTGGGTGAAAAAAATCTTTCCCTTTGTCATCATTCTTTTTTTTTTTTTTCCAGAAATTCCAGCTTCGACTTCATTTTCCTAAACCCAGAAATGTTGAATTTAATCAAACATACAAATGTGTATTTCAAACTCAACAATTAGAATCAAATTTCAACTAATTTTATTTTTATTTTTTTAAGTATTTATTTATTTGGAGACAGAGCACATGCAAGCTGGTGAGAAAGGGAGAGAGAGAGAGAGAGAGAGAGAGAGAGAGAGAGACAAGTGAGAGAATACCAGGCAGATTCTGTGCTGTCAGTGAGGAGCCCGACACAGCACTTGATCCCACAAATGACAAGGTCATGACCTGAACCCAAATCAAGAGTTGGACACTGTTTCACTGACTGAGCCACCCAGGTGCTCCTCAACTAATTTATAATAAATTTTCTGGGGTACGTGGCTGGCTCAGTTGGTAGAGTATGCTATATTCTTGATCTCAAGGTTGTGGATTCAAACCCCACATTGGGTGTAGAAATTATTTAAAAATAAAATCTTTAAAAATGAAATAAAATAAAATAGCTTACTGAGGAATGTTCTAAACAATGAATACATATCATTCTTGTGTCATGTGAAGAAAATACATTAAACAAAAGTAACTATAAATATTAAAATTAAACAGTTTAAAATTAAGGGAACCCGATTTACAGAGATGAGATTTTAAGGTTATTTTTAAATTGTTTTCCAGGAAGATAGAAAAGATAAAGATTTATTAAGTGAATTTATGTTCTCAAATCAAAATAATTATTGAGCTCTGCTGCATAGATGGCACTATGTTAGGTATTGTTGAATTCGATCATAAATGAGATATGTCCCCCACAATTCAAGGAGCTTATACTTCAGTCAAGGGGTAGACTTTGGTCTCTCTTCTAAGTGGGTAACAGTTATACATCTCTCTGCAGTTTTCTAACTAAGATAAAAAGTTACAAAGTTGATTGGATCAATGTTTAGGTGAAGACAGACTATGGTTCCTGTCTTACACTTTCTTTTCAGTGAAAGCCTTCTACTGAGATGATAAGAATCAGGAAGCTTTTCTTTCAGGGTAGCATGAGGTAGACTAACACAGAATTTTCACTAAGTAACTCTGTTATGGATTTATATATTTCATTATATATACATATATATAATATATATACATATATATACACATATACATATGTATATATACATATAATATAATAATATATAATAATATACATATATATATAATATATATATACTCTCCTCCATTATGAGGAGAGTATGTTCAATGCTGAGAAAAAGCATGGGCATGGAGATTATGTGTATTCTAGTGAATCATCAGAAGATTGAGTAGATAACCTATGAAATTTGGGGTTTATGATTTATGTAGTCTTTTGTTGTTAAAACAGGTATATTTATCCTTACCTATTTACAGAAACTGTGTGGAGGATTGGTTTAACAGTAAAAACCAGAAATAGGTCTCCAAAATTAGTGTTCTTTAGATAAAGTTGAGTCCTTCAGCTACTTCAGTTATAAATAGACTCAGTGATATCACAGAGTAAGCTTTTATGAATTAAACATACATTATATTATTTTCAAAAAATTTTTTAACATTTATTCATTTTTGAGAGAGAGAGAGACAGAGCACGAGCAGGGAAAGAGCAGAGCAGAGAGGGAGACACAGAATGTGAAGCAGGCTCCAGGCTGCAAGCTGTCAGCACAGAGCCTGATGTAGGGCTTGAATTCACTGACTGCAAGATCATGACCTGAGCTGAAGTCAGACGACTAATGTACTGAGCCATCTAGGCACCCCAACGTATGTTGTGTTCTTAAAGCTTAAAGAAACATACGGTGAAACAAAGTCCAAGAGTAACTAGAACTTTCTCTCAAAACAGTTTGCCTTTTTAGGTATGTCCCCTGAGTGTTATGCTCATTAATAATGCACACACAGACATATCACTCCAATCATACTTTTTTCTCAATCTGACCTTGAAATTAAACCATTAGAATCAAACCATTAAAGGAATAAATATTTGTTTAGTCACAATGAAAGAATGGATGAATTCAAGTCTAATTTGCAGTTTAATTTCAAAGTAATGAAACTAAAACTAAATATTTTAGGCATATGTGTCAGATCTTAGTAAAAAAATACATTTCCTTTACCAACATGGTTTATTTCCATGGTGAACTTTAAGTAAAATGTCCTCTGTTATCACTGTGAACTTAAATTAACCTCAAATTAACTTATTATTTTAAATTATTTTTTTCTATGTTCATAAAATCACAAAAGGTGTTTGGCTCTTTATATCTTCAAGGATGTTGAATTACATCCTGATTGTCTGAGATAGTTATATGTCTGATATAAACAAGCATTTTTTTATTCCTAACTGGGTTATCACAATTCACTATAGCAGTGGTTCTCCAATGTTTTATATTAAAATCATCTGGGGAGCTTGTTAAGAATTGAGATTGCCAGGCCTCTTCCTTTAAGATTCTGATTTAGTAAGTCAGGGGTGAAGTTCAGAAATCTTTATTTTTCTCAACTACCTCTTTCTATTTTGATACAGGTGGTTGATCCAAGCCTTGCATTTTAAGCTTACTGCTAGAGGCCAAAACCTAAAATAGATTTACTGAATTATTTGCAGTAAAACATAAATATTTTCATTACTTTTCACTACTTCAAACTTCATGTACAAATTCTCCCATCAACCTGTTTGCCCTCAAATTCACAAGTAAGCAATAAATCTGGCTTCTTTCCTTTCCCATGGAAAATAGTACTTTTTTCACTTTATGTTTCTCTAGTATACTTTTGAAGACACAACTGGTAGTCTTTATGAATAAGCTGAGGCTTTGCAGATTACGTTTTGCTTCCAAATGTCTTCTCTCTCAATTTTTATATCTTTGTAAGAAACTGATAAGGAATTAATAACCATATTAATAACCCAGCTTTATAAAGAGCCAGTTTTCAAGATGATTGGGATTTTTAAGTGGCATGATATTGTTGCTCTTATGGGGGCTCTTTGATGTGGTGGACATGCCATTTGGCTCTTCCCTTCTGAATGTCTTTGTTTGGAGAGTTGTAGTTGTCTGTTTCCTCTTTAGTCCAAGGATCATTTCGAAACATTTATTGTTCACAGCACAAATGCTAATTCAGTGTCTACTAAGTAAGTAGCAATATTCTAGGCCCTAGGGATACCACCGTGAGTTAAACAGAATTGGCCATTGTCCTCATCAAGCTTTCAATCTAATTTATGGCCTGAAATAATTGGTAGCTTTATGAGGTTACTTGGATTGTCCAAGTGAACTTGAAGTTAAATGAAACATTAGTGATACATGGTTGGTAAAGATTTTTAGAGCTGGAAGGGCCCTTAAAGATAATGCATTTTAGTCACCCCATTTTAAAGATGACATAACTGAGATTAAGGGAGGTCAAGACTTTTCCCGAAGTCATGGAGTTTGATAGTGGTACAGACCTTGAATTTAGTTCTGATTAAAATGTTAGGATTTTAGGGACAAATCTCAGAGATCATTTACTAGAACTCCTCATTTTAAAATTGAGGGTACTGACCCAGGTCACATAGCCACATGGCTGCTTTGTGGCACAGGATCTATAGCTAAACGTTCTTTATGCCAAGCAGTGCCCTTGACATGATATTTTGGTGTTGACTCTGAGTTCAGGACTTTTCCACTTACACGATATTACCTGTCTTAGGGGCAGAATGTTTGGCTGAAGTTACTAATTACTTTTAAAAACATAAACTTTAAATTTTAGAGTAAATATAGATTTATGGAAAAATTGTGAAAATAGTACAGAAATTTCCAATATACCCTGCACCCAGTTCCCTCTCTTATTGACATCTTATATTAGTATGGTGCATTTGCCAAAGTTAATGAATCAGTATTGATACCCTATTATTAACTAAAGTCCATATTTTATTCAGATTTCCTTAGTTTTTATACTATATCCTTTTTTGTTCCAGGACCCCATCCAGGATGTCATATTAAATTTAGTCACTATATTTCCTTACGCTTCCCTTGGGTATGACAGTTTTCCAGATTTTCCTTGTTTTTGAGAACCTTAACAGCTTTGAGAAGTACTAGGCAGACATTTTGTAGAATGTTCCTCAGTTGGGATTGGTCTGATGTTTTTTCAAGATTAGCCTGTAGCTCTGGGTATTAGGAAAGAGGGCCACAAAGGTAAAGTACACTTTTCATCGCATCATATCAAGATTATCTACTATCAACATGACTTAATCACGATTGACATCAATATTAATTTTGACAATCTGGCTGGGGTTAAAATTAACCATAAAGTTAATATTTCCCTCCCCTTTTAATACTTTCCCACTTGCAAGAAAGTCAGTATGGGTACCACACACATAAGGGGTGGGGAATTATACACTATCTCTTTGAGGGTACAGTATTTACATAAATTATTTAAATTTTTTCTGCGTGAGAGATTTGTCTCTTATCCCCTGTTGACTTACTTATTCAATAATTTATATCTGCATGGAGTTAGAATTCAATAGTACTTTATTTCATTGTTCAAATTGTTCCAACTTTGCCCATTGGGAGGTTTTTCATTTGGCTACTGTGTCCCTTTGACATTCTCCCAACAGTGTGTGTGCATGCATGCATGTGTTCTGTGTGTGCGTAAGTAACATTTTCTTACTTTCTGGAACTGCAAGATGCTTTAGGCTCATTTTGTCCATTTTCTACCTGAGTTCTAGAGTCAGCAATTTCTCCAAGGAACTCTGGTTCCTTTGATTGGAAACTAAGTTCTGGGCACTAGGTGTGCTTGTTATTTCTGGGGTATCTTTGTTGCTAGAACCTCTCAGCTGAAAAAGCAAGAAAATACATGTGTATATGCTAACCAACGCGTATAAACATATCTATAAATATTTCTCTATATATCCATTTGTATGTATATTAAACAGAAATTCATGCTGATGTCCTTAAGGTTAATCTATTAGCACATGGATCATTGTAGCCTTCTCTCTGCTTATCTGTACACAATCTCCCCACTCCCAACAGTGAGAAACCTGGCTTCTACCATTTGCCATTCATTTGTTTAATTTTCCAATTCCAGTATAGATATATAGTGATTTCAATAACTTTATCAACTAGAGCACAGAACTTATGTACAGACTCTACACATTTCCAAGTTGCTTAGGTCAGCACCTTATTCTCTTGTTCTCTTCAGTGAGGTTGTTTTTTAGGCACTCCTAAAAAAAAAACAAACAAACTTTTAAAGCACAAAGAGTGAACATTAGTATATGCAAGTTTAAAAAAATCATCTAGGGACACCTGCGTGGCTCAGCCAATTAAGCGTCTGACTTTGGTTCAGGTCATGACCTCAAAGTTTGTGAGTTTGAGCCCCCTGTTGGGCTGTGGTGCTGACAGCTCAGAGCCTGGAGCCTGCTTCAGACTCTGTGTCTCCCTCTCTCTCTGCCCCTCCCGGGCTTGCACTGTCTCTCTCTCTCTCTCTCTCTCTCTCTGTCTCTCTCAAAAATAAGTAAACATTAAAAAAAATTTTTTTTAAAGTTTTTTTCAATTTTTTTTTTATTCTTGAGAGAGAGAGAAAGAGGCACAAGCATCAACAGGGGAGGGGGAGGAAGAGAGGGAGAGGGAAAAGAAGAGAGAAAATCCCAAGCAGCCCCACACTATCAGTGTGGAGCCTGACTCGGGGCTCGATGCAGGGCTAGAACTCACAAACTGTGAACTCATGACCTGAGCCAAAATCAAGAGTTGGATGTTTAACCCACTGAGCCACCCAGGTGCTCTCACTCTTTGTGCTTTAAAGTTCTATGGTTTTTGGGGCGCCTGGGTGGCGCAGTCGGTTAAGTGTCCGATTTCAGCCAGGTCACGATCTCGCGGTCCGTGAGTTCGAGCCCCGCGTCAGGCTCTGGGCTGATGGCTCGGAGCCTGGAGCCTGTTTCCGATTCTGTGTCTCCCTCTCTCTCTGACCCTCCCCCATTCATGCTCTGTCTCTCTCTGTCCCAAAAATAAATAAAAAAAAAAGTTGAAAAAAAAAAAAGTTCTATGGTTTTTAACAAGTGCATATCATGTATTCTCCATTTCAGTATCATATGGATAGTATCACCATCCTAAAAAAATATCTCCTGTTCTTCACCTGATCAACTCTTCTCCCTAGCCCCAAACCCCTGGTAACTACTAGTCTATTTATTATCTGTACAGTTTTGTCTTTTCCATAATGTCATATAAATGAAATCATACAGTGTAGCCTTTCCAGACTGGCTTTTTTCACTTAGCAATATGCATTTAAGATTCATCTGTCTTTGCATGGCATTAATCACTTTTAATCAAATAAGATACTAGAATGTATCTATGTCACTATTTGCAATTTTAATTGTGTTGGAATCAGTGTATACTAGCTGTACTAATAGAAGCAAGGAAAGAATACCCCATTGGTAGAGGAGGTGAGTCACTTCTTTTTTAAGTGTTTTATTATTTACTTTGAGAGAGAGAGAGTGCACATGTGTAGGGGAGGAGCAGACAGAGAGAGGGACAGAGGATCCGAAGTGGGCTCTGTGCTGACAGCAGAGAGCCTGATGCAGGGCTCGAACTCACGAACTGTGAGATCATGACCTGAGCTGAAGTCAGACGCTTAATTGATTGAGTCACCTAGGCACCCCTATATTTATTTTTATGTTTATAAATGATACATGACAAATTTTATTTTCTGTTATACCTCAATAAATCTGGAAAACTAATGTCGATTGTAGATGAGTAAATACAGAAAAGGATAAAAAAGGAAAAAAATTGGAATTCCATTACTTAACTGCAAAGGCAACATTTTAGTGCATTTTCAGTCTTTAAATGAAGTTTAAAATTTTGCACATGTTTATTTTCTTTAACATTACAGTATTCTTCATTATTTAAAACTGTTCTTAAAACATTTCTTGGCCTTTGGTAAGTGTTGAGTATTAGCTATTGTTACATGATAAGTGTCAGTGGGATATGTCTGGATTTTCCATGTGGTTAGCCTCAGGTCTAATTTATCCATGGGCTACTTTTTCACCCCAAGTGCTTTGAAACCTTCTTAGTTTGCTGATAATGTAAGAAATGTATGATGTCATTATTGTAGCATTAAGTATGTTTTAGATTGATTAAAAAATTAGTTTTAAGTAATACTGTCAGGGGCATGGAGTTAGAAGCCAGAAAGTGTTTTTAGAAATGAGTCAAGAGAGTGTGGAATGTGTGTGTGAATCATCTGTCATGTTACCAAGCCCATCATTCTCACAATCTGCAAATTTTCAGCAGTCTCAAATGAATACTTCACATTGTGACTTCATTAATGATTTGAAAATTTTGGAATTCACTAAATAGGAGATACAGCTTTTCAAATATAAATGTAAAATTCTATTACAAAGAAATTTTGCATTATCCAGAACTCAGAATTTTCCCTTTTCTTTCTGACATGTTTATTCTATCAACACAACACAAATTCTTCTTTTTTGAAAAAAGGTTTATTTATTGGGGCATCTGGGTGGCTCAGTAGGTTGAATGTCCGACTCTTGATTTCAGCTTAGGTCATGATCCCAGGGTTACGGGATCAAGTCTTGCATTGCTCTCTCTCTCTCCGTCTCCAAAATAAACAATACATTTTTAAATGTTTATTTATTTATTTTGAGAGACAGCACATGCATACGTGTGCACAAGTTGGGGAGGAGAGAGAAGGAGAGAGAGAAACCCAAGGAGGATCCTAGCTGCCAGCATGGAGCCTGATGTGGGGTTTGGTTCCACCATGAAATTATGACCTAACCTGAAATCAAGGGTCGGATGATTAAGCTACTGAGCCACTTAGGCACCCAGATACAGCACAAATTCTTTTTTTAAATTTATTTATTTTTGAGAGAGAGTGTGTGTGTGCATGTGGAGGAGGGACAGAGGGGGAGACTGAGTGTCCCAAGCGGGCTCTGTGCTGACAGCAGAGAGCCCCACATGGGGCTTGAACTCTGGAACCATGAGATCATGTCCTGAGCAGAGATCAGACACTTAACTGACCGAGCCATGTAGGTGCCCCACAATACGAATTCTTGAGCAGCATCATCACCAATGCCCATTAGTACCATAAATCTAAAAAGCCTATTAGGACTTTAGCCATCAGAGACTGTGAGGTATAAGACATGCAAATATTTAACAGATGTTTCCCAGAGTATCCCCACTAAATCTCAGAACACCAGATTAAGGACTAGCAAAATTCATCAGCTCATTACTATATGCAAATACCATTTTGTGTCAACAGAGAAAAATGGCTGTAAGTTAAATAGTACTTATAAATTACGATAAAAGTAAACTGTAACTTTAAAAACAGAAGGATTGAACAAAGCACGGATGACAAGTTTGATAACCTCTGATGTAATGAATAAAACTGTAGTATTTAGATTTGTGCATTTTAGAAAATCAGAGTGGGATATAGTTTGAGGTCAGTCAGTTCAATCCTGTTTGTTTTTCATTTGAAGAGGAGAAAACATGACCAGAGATGTTGGTTGACTTATTCAAGATCACTCAGCTAGTGGTAAAGCCTAGACTAGATAGCCGATAAAAATGTATCTAGTGTAAATTCAGTGTTTGAGACTGTGAACTATAAAAAAATGCAAATGTTTATGCCACCTTTCCTGTCCTCAGGGAGACTGAAATCAAGTTCGATCTTCATCAGGACAAACATATGTGTTCATTGCAAGGTGGCAACTCATGCCTCAAAAATTGAGGGAAATACAGATTTGGGTTAAAAAATTATAAAATTATTTGTAGCCTCTTAATGTAAAAAGTGTTTTTACAGAGTCAGGTCTGTCTGAACTGTGTATAGGAATAGAATTGAGTTACCCCACAAGTGTTCGGAATTGATGGATATACTTGGAACTTTGAATGTTCAACATTTTTTTTCCTTTCCTTATCAATTTTTAGAACATAGAATCCAGCTTAAACTATTCTTCCAAACTGGAATTTTCAACTTGGCTCTTGCTTGAGAAATGCAGTGACTTGTAGATATTTTAATGCAGTTTCATGGTCAGTGAATTTTTAAAGTGGGAATGTGAGAGGAAAGATCATTTGAAGATATATTCAAGAAAAGAGAAGAGATCTGTGGTTTGTGAAGGGAAAAGTCAATAATTTATATATAAATCTTGCATATGAGAAAATTTTAAATACTTTGAAAATCTTGGCTTTGGGGGGAATTCATTCTTTCATTCGTTTACAAATATTTATTAAGGCTAGGTATTTTTCTAGATGCCAAACACATAGCAGTGAACCAGACAGACATAAATATCTTCCCTCAGTAAGCTTATTTTAGTTGTGGTGAAAGACATGATAAACAAATAAAGAAGTTAAGCATATAGCATGTCAGATGGTAACAGATGCTATGGAATGAAGGGGATCAGGGCTTTGAGTTGGGATTGCTATGTTAAGTAGCATCCCCTCCCTCATGGGGAAGCCCTCAGTGAGAAGATGACATTTAAAGAAAATCAATGGATACGAGGAGGCAAGCTGTGTAGTTCTTGGAGGAAATAGCAGCTCTGAAGGAAGAGTGTTTCAGGCAAAGGAAACAGCAATTGCAAAGGTCCTGAGGTGAAAGTATGCTTAAAGTATTTGAGGAGGGCAGTTCAGCTGGAGTAAAATGAGGGAGGGAAGATTAGTAGGAGATAATGTCAGAGGAAAAATGGAGAGTCATTAAGTTATTTGAGGTCTTTGGCTTTTACTTCAATTGAGATAAGAAATCTTTGGAGGATTTTGAGCAAGGGAGTGATGTGGTCTGGCACATACTTTTCTTTTTCTTTTTTTGGCATATACTTTGAAAAGAACACTGTAAGTGCTATTTTGAGAATATCCTCTATTCTCTGAGATGGCAGACCAGTTATTGCAATATGGTAAGGAGATGACCATGGCTTGAAGCAAACTGGTAGCAGTTCAAGTGGTGAGAAGTGGTCAGAGATCTGGGTAAGAGATCCAGGTAAGTAGAGCTGACCCATTTCTAATGGATTAGTTGAGAGAACTGAGAAAAATACAGGAGCCTAAGATGACTCTAAGATTTTCGCATTGAACTGCTGTAAAGTTGGGAGTCGCCATTTGTTGAGATGGGGGGCACTGGTAGGAGCAGTTTGGGGAGGTGGAAGATCAGAAATTTGGCTATGAGTATGGTTAACTGTCTTTTGCTCATATTGTGACCTGAGATCTGCTCTGCGTGGCTATGTAAAAGTTAGAAATCTTAGGGACTTGAAATAAATGAACTTCCTATCAGTTTTGCCAAAACACCCATTGGAAGATTTTATTTTATATTTTTTTGTTTGTTTGTTTATTTATTTATTTATTTATTTATTTATTTATTGAAAATCTAATCAGCTTTATTAAGCAATTTGTGAATTAGGCAGCATCCTTTCTAGCAAGCAGAAGGGAGCCCCTGAAGACTTTTTTTTTATCTAGATAATGTACCAAAGGATTTGGTAAACACATCTTTATAATATTTAGAATTTACATTTAAATTGTGAGATTTATAGTTTATGCAAATCTAGGTCATCTTTTTTACCCAGGATGCCAAGAAAAACTTTAAAATATACAGTTGTTAATGGTAAGATAGGAATAATAGAATCAGTTAAATGTTAATGGGTTTAATGACATTCATTTTTATTGTATGATTTAAAGCAAATCCCAGATAGCATATCTTTTCACTCATAAATACTTCTGTAAAAATGTTTGTGTCTGAAAAATATGTTTAATCCACTTGTCTAGCTATAGCTTCCAATTCCAATTCCCATTCTAATATACGTCTACTACTACATTGAAGGCCTTATCTGTCTACAGGTAGGTGTAGGAGATCCTTAAAGCACCTCTTAGGAGTTGCTCTGAATAAAGTGACAGTAATAAAGTTAAGTAAAAATTCTTCGGTGCGATTTACACTACACATGCTAAAATAAAACACTTCCTTTTTCATTCAACCTTGTGTGAAGTGTTTGATTTTTCTAGGAATGTTTGTGTAAACATCCATTATATCCTCTTTGAGAAAGTACGGCTACTGCCCATCCACCTATGTCTATATTCTATTTAAGAAAGCAAGAGATCTTAAATGATCCAAAGAGAAGTTTTTAGATCATCTATGTTTTCAAAATATGCCCGTGGAAATAAACTTTTAGCCATTATACAGCTTTGGGAAATTAAGAAATTACCTAAGATATATTTTACATAATAGATTGATCAATATATATTTATCTTTCAACTGCCCCTAAATTCAGTTACACGTATTATCATCACACTTATAAACCTATGGTAGAAATTTATTTTAGCCAAGAATATCCCAAAAGATAGTGAAAGGACAGCATAGATTTCAGCTATTCTCAGATACTTCAAACTGATCTTTGTGGTACTTCAAGGGTTTATTTTGGAAAGGACATCACAGGCATGCAGGTGTGGAAGTGCTCGTAAGGGTTCATCTAGTTCATCATGTCATCCTAAGGATTATAAAATTTCCAGATGCAAAACTAGTTATAATGGGTTGGTTTTCCAACCTGTGAACTCTGGAGAACTCTTCTAAAGACAGAATCTCCTTTTCAAAGATATTAAAAATAAGGTTTCTCCTCATTTCACTTTTGCAGAGTCCCCAACAGTGGTGATATATTTTAAAGGGTCTCCTTACAATACTTTAAGCCCTTAAAAGAGTTTAAAACTTAAACTTCAAATAATCTTCCCTTTGACAAGGTCTTTTGGTGTTCTTCAGATAAT
This sequence comes from Panthera pardus, assembly GCF_024362965.1. NCBI lineage: Eukaryota > Metazoa > Chordata > Mammalia > Carnivora > Felidae > Panthera > Panthera pardus. Next base: position 87,806,153 of record NW_026526765.1, read on the forward strand.
AGTCCTTTGTTTAAAGGAAATCAGACTTAAACTTGTGTATTAAGTGATTAAAGTAAAGCTCATTATTATGTTTTCCATGTTACTTCACCTCTGAACTTTCAACTATGACCTCTACTTTTGATCCATTTCCAAAGTATTAAAATATAACCATTATAAAGAACTATCCTTTATAATGGCACAATCACCAACATGGCCCTTGGCTATATCTGATTATTCAAGCCTTGTTCTTCAGCTTTGAGACTACCTAGTATTTTTTTGGTTCATTTCATATCGTTGGTTACCCAACTTTCTTTTTCAAGGACTTTTACAGTATCCGTCTTATTACTTCCAACAGTAAAATCATTACAATATTCAAAAATTCTATTTTTTGCTTATAAAAGGAAATATGCAAAAAAACCCCACATATATTAGGATAATAGGTGATTATTTTTAGAAAATTATTGAATATTGTTGCTATGTCAGCAGTAACTAATACAGATGTGTATAACTAATACATATATACATATGTAAATTACTCTAATGGATTAAAAAATTAACTGTGTTAAAATCTGAGTTAATGATATTGCAAAAGCATATTTTATTGGTCATTTTTGGAATCCAAATCATTGTTCTGAAAATTGATGGATAAATGTAAAGAATCATGAAAGAAATGTTCTATTTTTTAAATCTCGGAAATTTAAAAATAACTTCTATCACTTTTCACCAAATATTAAGAAACTTCCTTTTCCTTCATGGTAGCATTCTAGATTCATTTTATATCTGTCACAATTATACTAGCATCTATGCTGGGGTTCTAGGATTTTGTAAGATCAACTTGGAACATTTAGAGTCTTAGTAAGTAATGTTCTTTTCAGTCGTGTACTTCAGCAAAAAATTAGTGGTTCAGTTTTAACTTTTTATTATTTTATTTTTATTATTAAAATTTTAAAAATTGAGTATAGTTGACATACAATATCAACTCTATGAAAACATTGAAGCAATGGAAACAATGAGAACATTCAGGTATATGACAGTTTATACATTATGCTATGTTCATCACAAGTGTAGCTACCATCTGTCCAGATACATCGCAATTACAATATAACTATATTCTTTACGCTGTGCCTTTTATTCCTGTAACTTACTCATTCCATAACTGGAAGAGTGGTAGCTGCTTTATATGAGAGAATGAAATGATTTTCTTTTTTTTTTTAAACGCAAAAAATACATATTTTTTTCATTTAAAAAAGTATTTAGAACGCATAAAACAAGGCAACATTTATTCTTTCTTCTCGTCTTCCAGTGTGGGGTCTGTTGGTGTTTCCTCCATGGTTGCACTGTTGCTCTCTGAGCCAGTGTTACTATCACTGGTCCCTTCCTCAGGACTGTCCACTGTCCACTGTCCACCCCCTGTTGCCCACTCTCCTTGTCCTCAGGAGTAGATGTGCCTTATTCACCATTCTCTTGGCTCTCCATTGCTTGTTCAAGGTGTGTCTCCTCTGTCTCCACTGGGACTCTTTTGTTGTCCTTCTTGTCCTCGGCCTTACTGGAAGCTAGCTCTTCCTCAGGAACCATGCTGCTCTGAGTTCATCTTGCTCCGCTGCCTCTTTCTCTCTTTCCTCCTGCCTTTTGTGAGCCTATTCGTCTGCCTGTACAATTTCAGCGGCGATTTTTTCCATGTCCACTTACACTTTCAAACTGCACAACGTTTTAAACTCATTGTTAAATGAATCTGTGCTTTCCAGGAATTTCCTCTTCTTTTCCTGGTGTCTCTCCTCTGTTTGAAGAAGTTCAGCTTCTAGTTTTCACTGATGAACCATTAAGGACTGGACCTGTCGTTTGAGGATCTGCGTTCTAGTTGTTGTGACAACTGACTGAACGTCTGGCACCACACTCTCACTAAGGATTTCACTGATGAGGTGGTGGTTTCTCTGGAAACGGGCGGTGGCTGTATGCTCCACTGAAAAGCCATCATCATAGTCATCTGGATCTTCAGCAGGCTAAATGCTCATGCAAGGTTCTCCTTTCTCCATGCAAGACTCTCTCTGTCGACTTTCTTCCTCTAAAGCAGCTTTGGTGCGACTTTTTGCATTTATGTAAGCAAGGTATGTGGGGGATTATAATAGGCCTTCATAGATCCATTGTACTGTATCTTTTCTGCTTTGTATTCATTTAAATATTCTTGTTTTTCTTCATCAGTGAGATCTCACCACATGCCACCAATAATCCTGCCAGTCTCCCACAACTTTAGGTCGGGGTTGGAAGATTTTACTTGGTCCCAGACCTTTCTGCTGTACCTCTTGTAGGGCATCAGTGGCTTATCTGGTGGCTTTGGGGGTTTTGGAATCACAATGCCAGTGGATGCCGTGACCCGCCTGTTGGTGCCCGGGTTCTCTCCCAGCCTATAGTTGTAGCCAAGATGACTGTGTGGATTGTATCCCACAAACCCTGGTGTGCTGGGCATTTGTGCTGCAGGAGCTGGGGTGGGAGGTGGGGCATAAGATGGTCTTTTGCCATTTTGGAAGGTTAAATTCTCAGTTCCTTAAGAACGAATCTGAGATGTCGCGGGCAGAAAAAGCGCTCGTAGCTCTGGCCTCGTTTTCCTTTGTGAAATGATTTTCTTCAAAGGCTCTGCATTAGTGGATTAAAAGGGGGAGACTCAAATGTGGAAGAGTGAAGATTTCACTGGTGTTGTTGCCAGCGCCTCTAGACTCCTTAAGAGCCTTCTTTAGGGAGAAGCTTCCTAGAAGCTTGGTGCTGTCTTAAAAAAATCTCAGGAGCTCATTAGCTTCTTGTGGGACCATGCATTTTGGCTTACATTTGTAACAACTCTTAGACATTAAACTAATGGCTTTGGGCTTCACAATTCCATGGCTCCATGTAATTGCCCTGTTCTTTTTTACTTTTGTAGATGTGTGATGTTGAGACTTTCTTCCTCAAGATCAAATCCACTCCATGATGAATCTTGATCTAGAACATTTCTCTGCCCTAATCCATTCAACTGCCTTTATTTCCTTCTAATTGTTCTTCTCGCTGGTTTTGAATCTCAATCTCAACATGAATTATATGGCAAACTTCTTCCAGGGTACGCTCTTCTTCTAGAAGGAAAGACATTTATCTACCTTACCTTTCCCTTATCCTTGCATGTAAACCCATTTACTCACATTCACCAAACATATTTCCTTAAAATAGTCACGTCTGCAGACTTCCAGATACAGCTAAAATGTTCCTGTCTTCAAGAAGTCTTCCTCAAACTCCTCAGATGTAGTTAATGGATCCATTCTGTTATAGAGTCTTGGCACTTGGTTTGTAACTTAGTTGTAGCTTTTACTGTGTTCTCTAGTCACTTAATGATGTTAATCTTACTAGATGGTAGCTTTTCAGCGGCAGAAGCCATGATTTATGTATCTTTTTCTGTAGCACAGTTCCTAACCCTGGGTAAATATTCAATAAACGTTTGTTGAAAGAATAAAAAAAACTAATGTGTAGATAAATGAATGGTCTAATGTACTTTTGTTGTCTCTCTGCCATTTTTTTGCTTGTGCTTATGGCATTTTTTGTTTTCATGGTCACTACAGTTTTACATTTATTAAGTGAAATATGGTCTTCAATACAGATAAACAGTCCTAATTCTTAATTCCTCTTAAATTCAACTTGAATACTCTATGCATTGGTAAAACACAATGGAATTTCATTTTATGTTTGTTTATGTGGGAAAATCCCAAGTGAATTTCTACAAAAAGGCAAAAATTAGGGTTGGTCAAGAGAATGACCACATGATATGATTTGTTTTATTAGAGCTTGTCATCAACAGCATTTGATTTCTAATTTACTTGCAATAGTTTTCTTCCTTCTTAGTAGACATTGGTAGTTAGCAGGAAAGCAGCAATCCTCTAAGTAAGTTAAATTTGAAAATGTTTTTCATCGACTTGATAGTGGGGAAGTCTGGAGTCAAATGGTAATATTTGTATCTTGGCAACCTCATCTTTATTATGTCCCTCCCTCATTGCTTCCCTGGCCATGCGTACCTAACCCTCCTCTTCCTTATCCTCCCCTTAAAAGGGTTTTGACCTAGTAGATCATGTGGGTTAGGAGGTCTCCTCAGTTACGTGAATCACAGTTTCCTCATCTTTAAAGAGGACTACTAGATCTAGATGTTTATGAAGCTCAAATACACAATGCACACAAAAATTTTTGTGAATTCTAGCAAATGATATCAATTATAGGATTATTATTTTTAATTTATTAGAAGCATCACCTGTAGCATAATTTCGTACTTCTATTTGTGTCTGTGTGTCACTTAAGATAACAATTAAGTAGTGCAGTAATCTAGTCTTGTTGGGATGCTCTTGGGACATGCTAAGCATTTTAGCAATAGACATCTGAAAAGGATCTTTCTGTCTGTTTCCACCTATGAAGATTCATGCTCACAAGTAGGGTGTGGAGGGCAGGCAGATCAGACTGATTGTGGGGCAGGGAAGGACTGACAGTGAGGGCACAGGAGATTAAACAAGAAGCAGTAGAGTATACCTCTACCTAGAGATGGCACTATGACCAACATTGTGAGATCAAGCCCCTTATTGGGCTCAGGGCGGAGTGCAGAGCCTGCTTGGGATTCTCTCACTCCCTCTCTCTCTGCCCCTCCCCCAATCGTTCTGTCTCTCTCGCTCTCTCTTTCAAAATAAATAAACCTTAAAAAAGAAGAGAAAGAAACAGTTTTTTTTTTCTATAGAAATGTCTCCCTGGCTAGTCTGTGAGTGCTGTGAGCATTGTTTTCCAATATATTTATTATAGCTTTACCCTCCTCAAAAACAGGTATATAAAGAGTATGGTTTGGAAAAATTAAAAGGAAGTGAAGAAGTAGAAAGAAATATGTACATAAATTTCCTACCTCCTAGGTGAGATCTGGGGAAATTTGCTTATTCCAATGTTCTCATTCTTTAATTTTACTGTGTTATAGTTCATTGCCTTGTTAAATCATTTTACTCTGGACACTAACCCTTAAATGATGGTCAGTAGTTATCTATCACTTTATTTTTCACTTTTATCCTGAGCAATTTGCTTAATGCATAGTAGGTGCTCCATAAATTGATTTTAAATAATGAATAAATAATAGTATTTTATACTTTTGAAGTAATTTCATACATATTTTGTCAGTTTTTCTTACCTCGTTCTCCATGTGTGATTATCATCTCATTTAAAATGGTAAAATTAACTTTGTTTCTTCCAGGGTATGCTGATCTGAGATGGGAGCTCAGTTTAAAATCAGTTTTAAGTTAGGGATAGCTGGGTAGCTCAGTCAGTTGGGCATTCAACTTCAGCTCAGGTCATAATCTCTTGGTTTGTGAGTTCAAGCCCCACAGTGGGCTTGCTGCTGTCAGCGCACTTCAGATCCTCTGTTCCCCTCTGCCCCTCCCCTGCTTGTGCTCTCTCAAAAATAAATAAAACATTTTAAAAAATTAAAAAAATAAAATCAATTCAAGTTACACCCCGGGTTGGTAGTCGTTTAGTCTCAGAGCAGGCAGACCCATCTCTTGGTAGTTACCTTGGCCTCCCTCTCTGTGATCTGGTCTCTACCCTCCCTCCCTACATCTCTGATCTCACCTCCTAGTACTGACCCTCTCTCACTGCTCTCCAGGTACACTGGCCTCCTTGCTGTTCCTAAAACACTCCAGATATGCTTCACATTGGGGCTTTCTTTTTTTTTTATTAAAAAAATTTTTTTAATGTTTATTTGTTTTTGAGAGAGAAAGAGACAGAATGCGAGTGGGTTGGGGCAGAGAGAGAGGGAGGCACAGAATCTGAAGCAGGATCCAAGCTCCAAGCTGTCAGCACAGAGCCCGACATGGGCTCGAACCCACGAACTGTGAGATCATGACCTGAGCTGAAGTCCGATGCTCAACCGACTGAGCCACCCAGGTGCCCCAACACATTGAGGCTTTCTCACTAGCTGCTTCTGCCTGGAACATTCTTCCCATAGATTTCTGCTTGTTTAACTCTCTCACCTCTCATCTTAGCAACCGAACTCTCTGATAGACATTACTACCATTCATCAATATCCAATTCCCCTCTCAACGAGGCAGATCACACTTCCTTTCTTCCTTGAAGTTAGACAGGAGCATATGATTTGTTATGGCCAAAGAAATGTGAGCAGAGGTGACAGGTGTCACTTCTAGGTGGATGTTTTTAAAAGCCTGTGTAGATTCTCCTATGTATATTCTCTTGTGTACAATGCTGTCTTCCCTGTGTCCCTGCAACTGTCAGCCTTTCAGATGATGGGGTCTCTATTAGCCTGGATCTCTGAGTGAGGATGGCATGGGCAGAATGCCCACCAACCTGTAATGGATATTTTGCATGAGCCAGAAATAAACCTGCATTGTTTTAAGCTACTGAGATTTGAGGGTTGTTTGTTACTACCACATAACCTAGCTAATTGTGAATAATATTACTATTCAATCATATTACTATTCAATAATACTACTTATTACTATTCAATTCTGCAGTCTATTCTCCACCCCCACCCCAGGGCACTCCTTTTTCTTTACTCCACTTTACCTTTCATAGCACTTATCACTTTCTATACAGATATTAAATACTTTATTTACTATGTTTATTTTTTATTGTCTCTGTCCTCTCCACTCGCCATACTCCCACAAGAATGTAAGCTCTGTGGGGTTAGAGCTCTTTGTTTTATTCAATTATAGGAGATAAGGCATTCAATAAATATTTATTGAATGAATGAATATTAAGGACCACCATGTTCTGGATGTTGGAGATGCAGAGATAAAACACCTTCCCTTACTTGCCCTAGTCTCATGACTGATACAGATAACATGTAATTATATCGGCAATTCATTGAGAAGAGCAGAGGTATAGCCACGGCACTGTTGGGAGGCATTAGTAGTCACTTTACTTTGCCTAGAGATGTATGTTAGGGAGGCCTCCAGACTCATAATTTTGGGCTGGTATTTGAGGCCAATTAAGGGAGACCCAGGCAGATAAGGGAACAGGGAATTCTAGGCAGGATATACTAAGAAAGACAATGAGACAATGAGAAATAGCATGGTTTATTTCAAGAGCTGCAGATAGTTTGGTATTGCTGAAGTTCCATATATGGAGGATAGAAAGGTGAGAAAGGTCCTGTGATGGTTAATTTTATGTGTCACCTTGGGCTAAGGGATGCCTAGATAGTTGGTAAAAGCTTATTTCTGGGTGTGTCTCTGAAAGTGTTTCCAGAAGAGATTAACATTTGAACTGGTGAACTGAACAAAGTAGATGACCCTCTCCAGTGTGGGTGGGTATCATCCAATCCATTGAGAGCCTAAATAGAACAAAAGGGTGAAGAAGAACAATTAATGTGTCTCTACGTGAGATGAGTTATCAATCTCCTGTCTTCTGCTTTTGGACTTAGCTGAGAACCTACTCCACCAACCCTTATTCTTAGCCTTTTGGACTTGGATTGACTTACACTATCAGCTTTCCTAGTTCTCTAGGGTGTAGGCAGCAGATCATGGGACATCTTGGCCTCCATAGACACATAAGCCAATTCCTATAATCAATCTCTTATCCCCCCCTCTCTCTTTCTCTTTGTATATCCTATGGTTCTTTTTCTCTGGATGACCCTGAGTGATACAGATTCCAGGAGTGGTGTATGTTGCGGTATCCCTTCTAAGGTGAAGGATAAGTTACATCTGGCCCCTACTACAACCAAGAAGTACATTACCTAGTGGGTCTCTGAATTCTGGAGGCAACATATTCCTCATCTGGGTGTGTTACACTGGCCCATTTGCTGAATTCCCTGAAAAGCTGCTGGTTATAAGTGGAGCCCCAAACAAGAGAGGGCTCTCTGACAGGTCCAGGCTGCTGTGCAAGCTGCTCTGCCACTTGGGCCATATGATCCCACAGATCCAATGGGGCTTGAAGTGTCAGTGGCAGACAGAGATGCTGTTTGGAGTCTTTGGCAGGCTTATATAGGTGAATCACAGTGCAGATCTTTGGGATTTTTTGGATCAAGACCCTGACATTCTCCATTCATAAGTAGTCTCTTTTTTCTTTTTTAACATTTTTAACATCATGATATTCTACATAGCATTACTTTTTCAGATCAAGGAACTCAATTCATAGCAAAATAAGTGCAGCATTGGGCCCTTATTGGTGGAATTCACTGGTCCTACTATGTCACCTCCATCCTGAAGCAGCTGGCCTGATAGAACGGTGGAATGGCCTTTTGAAGACTCAGTTACAGTACTGGCTAGGGGGCAATACTTTGCAGGCTGGGGCAAGGGTTTTTGGAAGGCTATATGTGTCCTGCAGTTATGAACCTGTGAAATCAAACATGTTACATATTTCCAAAATGCAGTAGTGGGATAGGGATTAGGTACACATTCCCATTCCAAAAGGGAGAAAAAAAAGGAGTAACAAATCCATGGTAATCCTAAACCTAATAGGTCAAACAACACTAAATCCCAGGGCTTGAAAGCAATCCTTCTTGGCTCAGTGCTCTGCCTTGTAGACAGACTGGGATCAGAGTTGTGCCCACAAGGCTCTGAGTGGTCCCACCAGCTTTGCTGAGTGCAGCCTATGATGCAGCTCTCCCAGGCTGGAATCACATGCTGTTGTTTTACCAGTCTGTGGTAATGGAGGTAGCAGGTCCTCATGGCTCTGCTGGGTATTGCCCTAGTGAGCACTGTGTGGTAGTCCTGCCCCAGCAATGGCCCTCTGCCAGAGTTGGGGACTTGGTGGCTCCATTCTTTAAAATCTAGGTGGAGGTAGCCATGGCCTCTGTATTGCTGGATATAGCACATGTTGTACCAGGGCTTACTAAAGCCACACCTGTGGGCTGAAAAATGTGACACCAGAATGTGGGGAGCTCATTTCGATCTGAGACCTCATCATAATAGCCTTTACCATCCATATTTCTACCAATATTCTGTTTATGACCATTTATATGTTCTCTAAGGAGATTGAGGCCTTCTCTATAACTGTCCTCTTCTCCTTCTAAGCCCTTCACCAGATTTGTTTTTTAGGAGTCTCTTGACAGCAATATAGGCTTTTTCTAGCATGCACTGCAAAACATTTCCAGCCTGTACCTGTTACCCATTTCCAAAACCATTTTCACATTTTTGGTATTTGTTACAGCAGCACCCCATACCTGGTATCAATTTTATGTCTTAGTGCTTTAGACTGCTATACCAAGATACCACAGACTGGGTTTTATTTCTCAGAGTTCTGGGGGCTGGGAAGTCCAAGATCATGGCACCAGTAGATATGATATCTGGTGGTATAAGTCCTAACCTGAGTCCAAAAGTCTGAGAACCAAGAATACCGATGTCTAAGGGCAGAAAATGGATGTCTTAGCTCAAGCAGAGAAAGTGAATTAGCCCTTTCTCCACCTTTTTGTTCTATTGGGGCCCTTCAGATTGACTATGCTCACCTACATGCATTTCTTTACTCAGTTCATTGGTTCAAATGGTAATCTTTTTCAGACATGCCCTCCAAGATACTTCCATAAAGAATGTTCTACTAGCTACTTGTGCATCTCTTAGTTAGCCCTGTCAAATTAACACATAATATTAACCATCAAAAGTCCCCAAATTGATATATTGAAGTCCTAATCCCCAAGGACATGGTATTAGGAGGTGGGGTCTTTGGGAAGTAATTGGCTCATGAGGGTAGAACACTCATGTTTGGGATTAGTGCCCTTATAAAACAGCCCCCACAGAGTTCCCTACCCCTTCTGCCATGTGGGGACACAAAGAAAAAACTGCAACCTGGAAGAGACCCTCACCTGATCCTGCTGGACCCCTGATCTCTAACTTCCAGCCCCCAGAACTGTGAGCAGTGCCTGTTGTTTATAAGCTCCCTACTGTGTGGCATTTTGTTATAGCCACTGAATGGACTAAGACAGGGCCAGATCATGAAAGACTCTGAATATCATCCTAAGGAGTTTGACCTAGTGGTGTGTAATCTACTGAAGAATTTTAAGCAGGAGAATGAAGGAATCATATGAAGTATATTTTATAAATATTACTGTGACTTCAGTATGGTTGTTGGACAGAGAAGGTAAAAAGGCTGATGAAATAGTCCAGGTAAGCGATGATGACTGTGAACTAAGGCAAAAGCAATGAGAATTCAGAGGAAATGACAGTGACATATTAACCATGGGGAAGACGAGAAGATTCAAAGCGGAAGTCTGAGATGTTATTTTAAACATTTTGTTATTACTGTTATAATTTTAGTGACTGAATGATTCTCAAAGTAGGTAAAACAGAAGGAAGGCAAATGATTGAGTTGAGGTGACTATGAAACTCCTGGAAATAAATACCCAGTATGTCTATGGATGCATAGGCCCAGGTCAATAGACTAGAGGAGTCATTAATCTCTAAGACTGGTTAAAGCTATGGATATAGGATGAGAGTGGAGGGAATCCTATAAAATCACATACTGGGATTGGGAAGAGAAAAGATTAATCTGGTTAGAGAAAGATACGGCAAAATCCAAGATTAACAAAGAGAATGGTCTGTGAAGACTTGAGAGAAGAGAGCGTGTCTAGGGTTCAACCCATAAAATTCTACATGGAGATCAAGAGCTTAGAAAGCAGCCAGTGGATTTGACTTATGGTATGAGTGAATTTTACTTACCCAGAAGTAGAGATATCCTTAAATCCTGACTCAACGACTGTGAGCTGAAGTGCTGAGGAACCCAGACACGTTCAGGGTCACACAGATAATTAGTGGCAGAGTTGAGCTAAAATGCTCTTTGCAGTACTTCTTCTTTGTCTTAGGACTACATTTTTCGATATTTGAAGAGTCCTTATAAGCCAAGCCTAAAAGACTTAGTAATAAGACTCATCCGTGTTTGTTCTTTTCCTCCCCTGGCCAAATTCAGCTCATTGGAAAATCCTGTTGACTCTTCCTCTAAAGTGTATCTCTGTTCTCATCAGCTCTCTCCACTTCTACCACTGCAACTCAATCCAGCCCCCATCAGCTGCTCTTGCCTATGTTACTGCAGTAGCCTCTTAACGTTTCTTGATGCTTCCACTTATGCCTGCTCCATAGTCCATTTTCAACAGAGCAGCTAAAATTGTCTTGAAAAATCAGATCACTCCTTGCTTAAAATATCCCAAAACATTTCCTGTAACACTGAGAGTGAAACCCATACTCTTGAAATGCCCAAAAAGGCCTTGTGTATGGTCACTATTGCCCACCTTTTCGACCATGTCACCCTCCACTTTCTTCTCCATTACTGTTCCATATACCACCCTTTTTTCCATTCCTTATACAAGGCAGCGCATTCATGCCTCACTTTGCACTTCTGTGGCCTCCCGGATGCTCTTTCACCAGATTTCTATGTGGGTGGCTCTTTGTCCTCATTCAGGTCTCAGCTCAAATGTCTCTCAAGAGAGAGGCTTTCCTTCTCATCCTAACTAAAGGAACCTCCCTTAGCCCTCCTCCCCAATTCAGTCTTTATTATTAGAAAATCTGTAGCACTTCTTAGCACTTCTTGAAATGACGTTGCTTATTTGTTTACTCATATCATCCATCTTTTCCAGGAGAACAGGAACCCTGTCTACCCCGTTTGCTTCAGTATTTCCAAGTCCTCGAGCAGTGATTGGATTATAAGATAATGGTTAACTCTTAGGTTTGTCACTTGTCCAGCACTGTTCTCAACACTTTACACATACTAACTTGTTAAATTTTCACATTAATTCCATGAGGTAGGCACAATTTATAGGTAAGGAAAATGATGCGCTTAGTTAGGTCAGTTAGGCCCTTGCCTAAAGAAGTAAGTGGGAATGCTTCAGAGAAGTGCTTCTTAGATGTCAACACCCATCAGAATCACCTGAGGGGCTTGTGAAAACAGAGGTTGCTGGGCCCCCACTTCAGTATTGCTGGTTCTGCAGATCTGGGATGAGGCCCAAGAATTGTCATTTCCAGTAAGTTCCCAGAGGATGCTGGACCAGAAACCACCCTTTGAGAATCAGTACAATAGAGTTCACAGAGCATTTTTTTTTTCAATATCTATTGTAATAGTCACATCCCTGTAACCCATTATTATGCCCACTTTGTAGTTAAGGAAACTGAGGCTCAGAGAAGATAACTGGCCTTTGACAACCACAGAGGAGGGAGGGAGTGGAAAAATTTCTTGGACTCAAATCTGGCTCTAAATCAGTGTTCTTGGCATTGTCCTAAGAGGCCCCTCAATGGCACTAAATATTTTAAATGTTGCTTCAGTAGATAAATTGCAAAGACTTCATGGATTTGGCAGATTAACAAAGGAACCCCATGGGAACAGAAGGACCTTCCATTTTCTACTCTATTCCAACTTAATTAATCTGAGTAACCAAGATGGTTTCTACACAAGGTGACTTGACCAAAATTTATTTGCATTCTAATTTAGACCTGCCATAAATATGATCCAACCACTTTTCCTTTTTTGCTTAAAACAGAGCCATATGATAGCATTGTAAGTGAGGTTTCTCTGGCTCATGTTACTGTTAAAGAAACTTTCTTGCAAAACAAAGAAGAGATTCAAGACTATTTACTGAGAGCTACAACCTTTCTATATTTATCATTTAATCCTTTTTATAAATAACACTTGTTCTGAAAAAGATAAAAAAAAATCTTATAACAATTTTGACTAAAATTTCTGAAGTATTTGAAATTTTTTTTCTTAGACAGCAACCCTACCACACACCAGAGACTTGAAGCTATAAAACTTTGTTTTCCTGGGGTTCTTTTAGGCATTAACATTCCGATGCCATATTCTTATGACAAAGACTAATAAGAAGAGAAAATGGCATACCCTGGATCTATTTTAGTGATAAAGATAGGAGTGGGAAATGGTAAAAATCTACCTTGTTCTCATTACTACAGTGCTAAAACTGTCATCAATTATAATCACTCACCACATCCCTAACGTGAGACTTTGTTGGTAACTTCTCTTCAACACAAACTCAGTCTCCTCTAATCCAGTGTGTGTGAGAAATATATGTGGAAATATATTGATAGTGCTTACATTGATGGCATTCTCTTCACTTATAAAAGCATGTGCTGAAAAAGAAGTAATGTCAGCACATAATAACCAGGTTTCTATAAGACAGTTATTTCTGTTTTATTGCCCATCATTTTATAAGCAAAATAGAAAATGTTCCAAGCATTTACCTTGACCTATATTTCATAGTCATAGTTATCTATGCAGAATTTTTCTTTTGTCTTTGCTCAGTGAGCAAAAATGTCAATATATTTTCTCTCTACCCTTTGCCTATGGCCTCCTGTTCAGTTTTGTTCAGTTTGACTTGACTCATCTCTCTTTTCTTCTTTAGTCACCCTCCCTTCTCTCCTCTCTCCTTCCTTCTCTCTTCCCTGTCATCTTTCAGCAAATAATTATTGGGTCCATGATGTTCTAGATTTGGAAAGTAAGACAGTTATAGTCATGCTGGAGAAGAAAACGCAAAAAAGTCCCGTAGTTCAAGGTGATACATTGTATGATGATGAAGCAAGGAAACAGTACACAGGAGGTGCAATAAGCATTCAGTGGGGATAGAGATCCCTATGGAACTGGTGTTTTTGTGGATGACTTCATAAAAAACATCTCCTGTAATCAATTGCTGCACAATAAGTACCCCAAAATACAGCGGCGTAAAATAATAACTTGTCTTAATTGTACCATCTGGATTGGCCCCAGTTGTCTTCTGCCTCACCTGGTATCTGCTGGTGTTAGAATGTGCAGGATGGCTTCTTAACTTGTTTAGAGCATCTGGCACATCATCTAAATAGCCAGAACAAATGGGCATCTGTCTCTGCAAGGTCTCCCCAGTAGAATAGCTGAATCTCTTTGCCTGGTGGCTCAAGGTTCCAAGAGAAGCATTTCAAGAGTACTAAGCCCAAGTGTGCAAGTACTTCAATACTTTCTTGCTTTCTACTTGCTAATGTCCCACTGGCCAAAGTCACCATGGGATGTAGTGAATATGGAGTGGCTAATGAACACTTGGTTCTTGGGGACCACCAATTCAAACAAAGCACTTAGAGGAGGGCCTGACTACATATGTGGGGTGTGAGGAACAAAGAGAAGTTACATATGGAGAATGTGAGCTCAAAGGATTAGAAAAAATGTGGCACTATTCATTAGAAGAGAAGTTACATGGATGAGCCAGGCTAAATTTGAAATGATGAAAATGTCCATTAGGCAGTCAGAAAGTTTACTGGAATAAAGACATGAACTGAGGGTTGAAGTGGTAAACTCTGGTGTCTTAACGCAGAAAAGAATTAGTTAAAGCTGTGTGACTGGTGAGTTCTGAGAACGGTAAAAGTTGAATCAGTGAACTTTGAGCTATGCTTATAGTTAGAAGTTGGAAGGAGGTAAAAAACTGAGAACTGAGGGTGGGTGATGGGTATTGAGGAGGGCACCTGTAGGGATGAGCACTGGGTGTTGTATGGAAACCAATTTGACAATAAATTTCATATTAAAAAAAAAAGTTGGAAGGAGGAAGAAGAGCCAGATTAGGAGACAAAGATTTTGAAAATTCCTTTCATGGTTTATGTCACTGTTAGTGTTTTTATATTTATATTTAATTTGTCTCTCCTGTGTACACATCTGGGAATAGAATGTAATTGAGAAATAATTTGATTTTATTTTAGCATCTTTTATAGTGGAGTACCCCTGGTGCTTTAAGTTACTAACTTAAAAATATGTACTTATTAATAAGCTTTTAATATCTTGGAGACTTTCTCATGGTTCTCAAGTAGGTGGAATCATTGGGTGAAAAGTAAAGTTAATGATACAGCTTGACAGAGTTAGGCTTTTTTTATCAATTAATTTTATTTTATTAATTGTATTCAGCTTTATTAGTCTTTGTGTTGTCCTGCTTTCGGAAAGTAACAAAATTGTATAAAAGCTTGGTTTCAGTGATGAATTAATTTTCTTATGAAATGGATGTGATATAAAGGCTAGATTAATGCAAGGGCAGATGAAAATTATGTTGCAGAAATATTTTCTTGGTATGCACTGACAAAGTGAAGCCAATATTCCGAGGCAGTTAATAATTTTCTAAGTTTTCTTAATGCAATATTAGGTTAGAATTGTTGATTGAAGGACTGAGTTCAGAAATTCTCTGAGGCAGAGTCAGGAAGTTTCTATAGGTAAGCACTGTCTGATTTTGATGAGCTACCCAGGTAGGCCTCAGGTAGTCTATAGTTAATATGATAGTAAGACCCAAACAATTGTGGGCAGGCTGTGGAGTCCTCTCACCCTTCTGCCAGAGAACATGGGATACTCCAGAGAACCCATTTGGATGAGGTAAGACAAGAAAACTGAACACAGAGAGGTTGAGTTAACATGTCCAAGATCACACAGCTAATAATAGCAGAGTCAGGATTTAGATGCAGGCATTCTGGTCCCAGAGTCCACATGTTTAATCCCGCTACACATAGTGCTGCTTTAATTTTAATTTGTTTTCTTAAAAGCTGCATCTTGTTTACATAATAATTTTGATGGTTTTAATTAAACAATCAGAATCAGTTTTGCCTGTATAAAGACCAAGATATATTTTATCTTTCCCTCTCCAATTTCTTTTAAAAGCTAGGATGGTTTAGACTGGGATAATAAAATTATTCTTTGTGTTAAATAATAATTTTGTGGTTATACCCCTTAGAGAGTCCTTTTGTGTGTTGTCTGCTTATTTAATCAACTGCATGATCTAGGCAAGTATATATGTGTCCTCATTCACTGAAGGCACAGAAGAGTATTGGAATTTAGCCTAAACATTGTTTAAATAGAATACTTTCCTAATCCCATTTGAAAGGAACAATATTAAAATAGAATATTCCATGCATCATCATTTTATAAGTACAGGAGTATAGGTGTCCCTTAATCTATGTATATCATTCTGCACTAGAGGGAGTGCTGTAAGGACCAAAAGAAGCTTTCCTTGTAAAACTGTTTAGTGCTTAACAAATGAGCCTATTTATGTGATAGTAAACTTTTTCTTAAGCCATTTAAAACTATGCATTGTAAACAAATAACCCAGTGAAGAAATGGGCAGAAAACATGAATAGACACTTCTCTAAAGAAGACATCCGGATGGCCAACAGGCACATGAAAAGATGTTCAACGTCGCTCCTTATCAGGGAAATACAAATCAAAACCACACTCAGATATCACCTCACGCCAGTCAGAGTGGCCAAAATGAACAAATCAGGAGACTATAGATGCTGGAGAGGATGTGGAGAAACGGGAACCCTCTTGCACTGTTGGTGGGAATGCAAATTGGTGCAGCTGCTCTGGAAAGCAGTGTGGAGGTTCCTCAGAAAATTAAAAATAGACCTACCCTATGACCCAGCAATAGCACTGCTAGGAATTTATCCAAGGGATACAGGAGTACTGATGCATAGGGGCACTTGTACCCCAATGTTTATAGCAGCACTCTCAACAATAGCCAAATTATGGAAAGAGCCTAAATGTCCATCAACTGATGAATGGATAAAGAAATTGTGGTTTATATACACAATGGAATACTACGTGGCAATGAGAAAAAATGAAATATGGCCTTTTGTAGCAACGTGGATGGAACTGGAGAGTGTGATGCTAAGTGAAATAATCCATACAGAGAAAGACAGATACCATATGTTTTCACTCTTATGTGGATCCTGAGAAACGTAACAGAAACCCATGGGGGAGGGGAAGGAAAAAAAAAAAAAAGAGGTTAGAGTGGGAGAGAGCCAAAGCATAAGAGACTGTTAAAAACTGAGAACAAACTGAGGGTTGATGGGGGGTGGGAGGGAGGGTAGGGTGGGTGATGGGTATTGAGGAGGGCACCTTTTGGGATGAGCACTGGGTGTTGTATGGAAACCAATTTGACAGTAAATTTCATATATTAAATAAATAAATAAATAAATAAAATAATCTCATCACATTAAAAAAAATAAAAAATAAATAAAACTATGCATTGTAGAGAGAAGATAGCTCGTTGACTTATCTTCTAGGAAAATTCTCAAAATGATTGTTGGAAATAGTTGTAGAAATTAGACCAGAGATCCTTTCTGCAAGACTATGGTGACATTGTTGAAAGGAAGAAAACGATGATGGTGGACGTCCAGGTGACCTTGTTAATAGTGTCTGCCCAGCAGAAGGACTGACGCCAAAGCCCAGAGAATCAGAGAATGGGGGAGTTTAGGGATATCAACGTGGTAAACACCAACATTTTATAGAGAATTTTAGTCGATGGGACCAGAGGTAAGACCTACATTCCTGAGTTTTCTCATGGCCTCCATTGACAAATAGAATTTTTAGTAGAAATATTAATATTCTTTACATTAAAATGCAAAGGAACTGAAATTTTCAAGTGGACTACTTAAACAACATGGGGTTTATAGTTAATATGCTCTACTATTGGATCATCTCCTTCTTGATTATATTACATAGATTTGAAAATATTTCAGCTTTCAAAATTAATTCTTACAATGTTATTGTAGTGATAAATAAAATGAAGAATCTGATGTAAAAATCTCTATTAAAATTACTGTAACATTCTTTAAATCCATAGGACCTGAAAATACAGTGGAACATGATGCATCATGTAGAGTATTTGTTTGTGTTTATAAAATTTCCTCAAGTCTTTAAGGAAATTGGAACTTGCAGTGAACTTTTAATAGGAAAATAACTTTTTCTGATTACGTCTTTGATTTTAGCATTTTAAATGATTTTCAGTTTAAAAGTATTCAGAATTAGGTATATAGGATAACTGGTAGCATACACATAGTGACTAGATAAATCATTCTAATAATTTTCAGGATGCAAAAGTAATTATATATATTATACTAGTAGATTTATTTCCTCATTTTAAGAGGGGCTGTCATACATGCAGCTTTAATTTATTGTGACTTTAAAAATTCTGTGGGATTTTTGTTATACATGAACTAATGAATAACTAAATATGCTTTAGTCATAGTCTTTCTTTCAGTGCACATAGAGTTTAGGCAACTTTCCATGTAGGAATATGACTCATCTAGTTGAAAGATTTTTTGTTAGCTACTTGTATCCCCATTGTGATAGTAGGTATTAAACTGAAGCTAGGAGGAAATTCCTTACTTTCATATGATCTTCAAATAATTTTAAACCAACTAAATTCTTTTCAAGCTTGAATGTCATGTGTTCCAATAACCCTAGGCTCTTTTTGAATCTTGTTATCATAGAATACGTGATTTTAGAAATGTTTTTATTTAAGTCATAAAATAAAATGTACCCCTGCTATAGCATGGATATTGCATGCCTTTGGATTTAACATGAGCCCGTCTTCTCTCAGCTAACACTATTGTTAGGATGAAGTTCCCACAGATCACAAAAGCTGAGAACTATATTTTATTTGAAGTCTCTTACTCTATGTACAATGGAGGAAATGGCTTGCTCTTTCATAGTGGATTCCAAGAGAGTGGGACCCAATAGAGACAAATTAGTGATAGACTTGCATAGTAGACCATGTCTGCATTAAGAAACAAAGTCAGGACAGTTATTTATAAATTTGATCAATACAAGTGTGGTTGTTTGTTTTTTTTCCCCTCAAGTTAATGACTCAATTCTCCACTTAATGTTAGTTGGTATATCAGTTCAGTGTATTATAATATTGTTTATTTTAATCTTGTTTATTATAATCTTATAATTATAATCTGTTGTTTATTTATATAAATTTATAGCAGTGTTCCATCAGTACTAATTAATCCATTTGACTAGGATGACCCCATTATATTTAAGCATATGCATTGAGCCACTCATCTGTTCTCTCATTAATCCATTCAACAAACTTTTGTTGTCTTCCTAGTGTGTGTTAGGCCCATCCCTGAAACACATCAGTCAGTGAGAAAAAACAAAAACAAAAACAAAAACCATAAACTAAATAAATCGGTATGATCTTTGCTCTTATGAAGGTTCAGACAAATGGAGGAGGCAGGCATTAATCACATCACCATACTAATGAAAGTATAATTACAAACAGGTAGGTTCTTCTATGGAAAGCAACCCTGTAGTCAGTATAACAAAACAATTAGGCTTTGTCTGGGTGTGAAGTAGAGATGAAAGAAAGGTTCTGTTTGAGTAGAGTGGAATGTGAGGGTGCTTTCTGTTGAGAGAAGAAAAAAAAATTTGCATTGATTCCAGGTGAGAGGAACTGGAGAAACTGAAAGAAGGTCAGCATTGCAGGTGTTCAAGTAGCAAAGGAGAGAGAAACACAAGATTAGTCATGGGCCAAACCACTCAGGAATGTTTAGGCCATTTATAAACTTTGTCTTAATCCTAAAATCAAGCAGAAATTGTAAAAGTGTTTTGAGAAAGGGATTGTGGTGAGTTTAACTATAGACCCCATAAAGATATGTCTAAGACATAATCCTTGGAACCTGTGAATGTAACCTTATTTGAAAAAGGACTTTTGTAGATGTAATTAAGAATGTTGAGATGAGGTCATCCTGGATTATTCCAGAGGGCTGTAAATCCAGTGAGATATCCTTGAAAGAGACCAAAGAGAAAAACCATGAAGGAGAGGGCCACATGAAGACAAAGGCAGAGATTGGAGTGAAGAACTACAAGCCAAGGAATGTTGGCAGTCATCAGAAGCATGGAAAGGGCAAGGAACAGATCCTCTTCTGGAGCCTCTGGAGGAAGCACAGACCTACAGACACCTTGATTTCAGACTCTGCCTCCATAACTGTGAGAAAATAAATTTCTGTTGTTTGAAACCATCAAATTTGTGATAATTGGTTATGGCAGCCCTGGGAAACAAATATGGAGGTGGCGATTGTTACTTTGTCATGGATGCTTCAGCTACACTATGTGAAGACCTGATCAGCCCTATTCCATCACTTGCTGGTTAGGTATTTTTTTCAATTGGCTCTCTAGCTTGAGCTAAATTTAAAAATTATGTTTGATGTAGTCCTACTTGTCTATTTTTGCTTTTGTCACTTTTGGTTTTGGCATTCCATCCATGAAATCATTGCCAAGGTCAATATCCTGAAGCTTTCCCCTATGTTTTCTTCTAGGATTTTTACATTCTCAGATCCTAAATATAGGTCTTTAATCTATTTTGATTTTATTTTTATGTCTAGTATAAAGAAAGGGTCTAATTTTATTCTTTTGCATGTGGGTATCTGGTTTTCTTAATACCATTTGCCAAAGAGACTGTCCTTTCCCCATTATGTGTTCTAGGCACCCTTGCTGAAGATCACAGTTGACTCTATATATGTGGATTTATTTCAGGACTGTCTATTGCTGTTCCATTGGTCAACTTGCCTGTCTATATGACAGTGCCATACTGTTTTGATTACTGTAGCTTTGTAATATATTTTGAAATCAGAAAGTGTGATGACTCTAGATTATTCTTTTTTAAGATTGATTTGGCTTTTATGGTCTTTTATGGTTCCATATGAAAGCACAAATAGACAAGTGGAACCACATCAAACTATAAAGCTTCTGAGCAACAAAGGAAACAACCATTGGTGTAAAAAGGCAACCTATGAAATGGGAGAAGTTATCTGTACACCCTATATCTGATAAGGGGTTAATCTCCAAAATATATAAGGGACTCCTACAACTCAATAGCAAAACAAAAACAAAAACAAAACCAAACAAAAAAAAGAACAATTTGATTAAGGTTGGGCTATGGACTTAAATAGAGATTTCTTCAAAGAGATATACAAATGACCAACTGGTACATGAAAAAATGCTCAATATCACTAATCATTAGGGACAGATAAATCAAACCATAATGAGATGTCACTTGACACATGTCAGGATGACTATTATCAAAAACCAAAAACATGTGTTTGTGAGGATGTGGAGAAATTGGAACCCTTACACACTGTTGTGGAGAATACAAAATAGTGCAAGTGCTATGGAAAACATTATGAAGTTTCCGCAAAAAATTAAAAGTAGAACTACCATATGATAGTTATCCAGCAATCCTACTTCTGAGTATTTATCCAAAAGAATTTAAATCAGGATCTTAAAAGAGATACTAGCATTCCCACATTTATTTTGGCACTTTTCACAGTAGTGTGTAATCAATCTAAATGTCCATCAGATGAATGACTAAACAAAATGAGGTATATACATACAGTGGAGTAGTATTTCACCCTAAAAAAGGAGGAAATGCTACCATTTGCAACAAAATGGAAGAACCTTGAGGATATTTTGCTAAGTGAAAGAAGCCAGTTTTCAGAAAGATGAATGCTGCATGATTCCACTTACAGAAGATATCTAAGAGTCAAATTCATATAATCAAGGAGTGGAATGGTGGTTACGAGGGACTGGGGGGAGAGGGAGATGGGAAGTTACTAATAACAGGCATAAAGCTTCAGTTAAGCAAATGAATAAATTCTAGAGATTCGCTGTACAACATTGTACCTTTTAGTCAACGATAACTGTATTACACATTTAAAAATTTGTTAAGAGGGTAGATCTCAATGTTAAGTGTTCTTACCACAACAATAATAATAATAATAAAAAAACTTTTAGAAAATTATGCTCACTTGGCTTCATCTTGTGAGGTTTTCCTAATCAGGGGCAGGAACCAAATGTAGGTGTCCACTCTGTGAGATTTACAAGGTTCAGCCACTGAGGGAGTCAGTAGGAACTAGAAGGAGGCAGCTTCTGAGACTGGAGGCCAAGGGCCCTGAAGATGAATCTTGCTCTAACATTCACACATTATGTCTTACTTGTGTTTTCATTTTCTTAAAGCTGTAAAACACCCATTTTACGTACTCATTTTGAGAATTAGCAAGTCTGTTCATAAAGAATTTAGCACAGTTTTTGGGATGTAGTAGCAGCTGAATAAATGGTCTCAATTGTTATGGTTATTCCAAAAGGGCTAGGAAGAGTCATCTTCTATCTCTATAGAATGGTTGACATTGGGTAGTCATTTCAGTTACATGCTCTTGACTTGAGTCTGGGTAGTTCAGCTCATTTTTGGAGATGGGTTGAATCTGCTCCAAAAGAGGATGTGAGGCAGGGAATCCAAGGGAATGAAGAAAGGTGAAGATTTTTAGGATTTTCAAATAGCCTACTTCTGCACCATTCAAATAGGCTTATGGGTTAAACAATCATATTGTGTTTAAAATATCATTTTTTTTGAAACACCTGTATGTCATCATGCATGTATGTTAATTTCATAATCTTATTTCAAATCTAGTTTCATTATAATTTTGTATATAAAGGATAGAAGTACTCTTCCAATTTATTGACTTCCTAGATGCTCCTTGGGTGCTTTTGAAAGCTGCATTTGATGCTTTCCCTTCATAATAAATAAAGTATTATTTATTTAGAAAATGACTAGACACTACCTTAGTGCAGTTGAAGAAATTTGTTACCAAATCTCCTCAGAATGACCATATATTTCAGTAAAGATCCATTTATTTTAAACTATGTTTGAAACTCACCTAGGTTCATATTTTCTCACATTTTATCTGAGAAATGCACAATGTTTATTTGTAAAATGGAAATGAATTTTAATATTGCACTTCTTACTGCTGTGGGGTTTAGAGTTGACTTCATATCATTAAATGCATGGATGAATTAGTGTATTTATTTGCATGTATGATATATCTGTATTTCAAAGCAAACATTTCAAAGGAGCACCAAAATATGTATGTAAAATTTGTATTTGCCTCCTAGTAATATTCATAGAGAGGGTATGCACTATACAGATCTGGGTTTATAAGAAAAAATTGGACTGTTTGGAACTCCATTACCCAATTTTCATGGCCATATGTGTATATATGCAAATTTGGCAAGTGTTTATGACATAATTTAAAAATCTGACAATAAATGAGCAAGATGGAATTCTACCCACAGGTGACTTAATATCAGTCAAAACAGTGCCTTTGCTCTTCTGTATTTACAACACAGCCCAGACACACAGGGCCAAGCAGAGTTTGTGAGACAGTTACCCACACACATTTCATTTTATGATGTGGACACTTTACAGTAAATAACCTGAGTCCAAGGACATATTGGAAATAGCGCCGGGGGCTGGTATGCCATTTTAGTTATCCATATGTGTGAACTCTTTAATTAAGCACAACAAGGTCTCATTTTTTCATACATTTTCCTCCAGATTTTTGTTCTTAGTTTTTATTTTATTATAAATAGATTTTAACCATCTAAATAGATTTTAACCATGATTTAAACATAAGAGGGCCCAGTTGCATTTTGATATGTGGATATCTGATTCACACGGAAGTTAATGGGGGTTATGAATACCTACAGAGAAGAGAATACACCCAGAGCCTCCAAAACAAATTTAGAACAATTTAAAATGCCCTGGAGTAATAAAGAGCTAGTTTAAGGGGTCAGTAAGAGGGTAAATATATGTTTTAAAGATTATTTTTGTGAAAATTCTTGTGGCTTTGAGGCCCAAGGGAGGAATAGATGAGTGTGAACAGAAAAAAAAGATAAACTAACAATTATGCCTAGGGTAAAAGTGTAAATTACAGTTTACCTTGGCAGAAAGCATGTGCATGGTAACATTTTTTTATGAGAGCTATTTATATTTCCAAGAGCTGTGTTACAGTTGTTTATCCCTCAGAATGTCCTTGTGAGGTGTGCATTTCTTACCAATCAACCTATGTGACAGTGACATGGGATGCATTCATCATTCTGTTTCTAGGATCTAATATTTTAAGTGATCAACTAAGCTACTGTCAGTATGTACCTGTGCAAATTGGAAAATGGAGAATAAACGTGGGTTTTAGAACTTTCCTCAAATACTTCAGTGACAGCATTTGGATTGGATTTCTTAAGGAACCATGCTGTTGTGTTATATAAGGGACATGGAACACATTTGTTGCCAGGTACCATGCCTGCCTCCCCCATCCTTCCACCTCACTTCTCTTCCATAGTAGGCCTTGTTCTTAATTCTCGAGGTCCCGGAAAGATACATGCTTAGAACCTAGGTTATGAATGCTATTTAAATGTTGGCACTCCTACCCTCTCCTTAAAAACCATCAGAAAATATTAACTGGATCAGTGAAACCAAATAAAAACCTTCATCCCCACTCCCCCCAAGATAATATAACAAAAATAATACCAACACCAGTTGTGTGATATAACATAGACCACCTATTTTTATTTGGCATTATGTAGTAAACAAAACAAAACATTGAACGAAAGTCAGAGCACCTGAGTTCTAATCCAGTAATTTTCAATTCTGGCTACACTTTAGAAACATCTAGTGAACTTTCAGTACCTACAGATGCTAGGGACATCCTTTCCTCTCCCTGAGAGTCTAATTCAGTTCATTTGGGGTGAGAATCGGCCATCAGTATTTTTACAAACTCCTCCATGACTTCAGTGTTCTACTTTACATTCTATACCATTTAATTTTTGAGAATTCCTTTCAAGAACTCAGCCCCCTGTAGGCTTCTAATATTTCCACATTTCCAAAATTGGGGCAGGGTGCCTGGGTGGCTCAGTCAGTTTAACATGTGACTTCTGCTCAGGTCATGATCTCTCAGTCTGTGAGTTTAAGCCCTGCGTCAGGCTCTGTGCTGACAGCTCAGAGCCTAGAGCCTGTTTTGGATTCTGTGTCTCCCTCTCTCTCTGCCCCTCCCCTGCTCATGCTGTGCCTCTCTTGCTCTCAAAAATAAATAAAAAATTAAAAAAAAATTTTTTAAAAATTGGGGCTGCACACACCTAGCCTGTTTGTCTCACCCAGGCATGAAAGATCAAATGAAGGGATGATTTTAAAACTTGTGAAAACTAGGACATGCTGTACAAACGTGAGACATGATATGATCAGGTTAGCTTTCTTGTAATTTAAAGAAGTTAATTTGAAGAAACCTTGAGAAAACTTTTTCCCATCTCCAGTTTCTTTGATTTTATACACTGGCTCCTTGGTAAAGCTTCAGTCTATTTTTACTTATGTGTATACCGTGTACTTATTTATGCAGAGTTAAACGTTAGTTTGCTAATTGATGTCTATCAAGTCAGTGGTAAGAACAGATAGTGAGAAGTGCTGATTTGTGTGTATTCTGTACATGCATGTGCACAAGTTTGTCTACATACATATCTGGGAAAAACTCTTGATAGTTTTTTTAAAGAGTGGATAGTGATAAACATATAAAAAGGCAATAGGCCAAAGCATGTTAGTTTATTCATTCATCCAAAAAATACTCTTTTGAGGGATAAATATGTGCCAGTCCCTCTGCCAAGACATCGAAATAGATGACATTGTCAATGCCCTCAAGAAATTCACAGGCAATTGACAATGACAGACAAGTAAACCAACACTTATAATACAGAGTCATGAATGCTGCAATTGAAGATTTTTCAGCATTCTGAAGAGTCTGTAAAGAGGAGTGAAGGGCATGAGAATGTGGTGAGGTAAGGCATAAGAGAAGATATGAAATATGAACTGAGTCTTGAGGGACACACAGAAGTAAGGTAGGTAGAGGAAGGGCATGGGTCCTCTAGGCTGAGAGAAAAGTGCAGGAAGAGAACGGATGGAATGTGGCCCATTCAGAGAAGTATGTGAAGTTTATATAGCTGCATGTGAGAGTATATTTGGGGAATGTGTAAGTTTACAATTTCTTCTGAAGGCTGTGAGGATACATTTTATTTTACATTGGGGAGTATAGATTAGATTGCCTTTTGGTAAACTCCAGTAACCATGAGAAAGGGAAGGAGATGAACTAGAAGACAAGAGAACAAAACAGTTCATCATTGGTGTAGTCCAGGCAAAAAAAAATTATTCAAGACTGGTAGTAAGAAAAAGGAATAATTTAGTAGATTGAGCCATTTAACAGAGTGAAATCAATAAAATTCAGTTAAAGATTAATAATAACCACATTAAACATTTTAAAAATAAAACCAACACATGAATAATAGGATATTAAAATGGGATTATAGTAGTGTGAATAGTGGCCCTCCAAAGATGTTCACGTCCCAGTTCCTAGAATCCAACCTGTGAACATACGTTACTTTATGTGGTAAAAGGGACTTTGTACATATAATTAAGTTAATGATTTTGAGATTACTCTGGATTACCTGGGTCAGCCTGATGCAATTACAAGGGTCTTTTAAGAGAGCAGCAGGAAGATCAGAATTAATGGTAGGAGACATGACAATGGAAGCAAGAAGTTGGGGTGGTGTAAGGAAGGAATCGTGTTAAGAAATGTGGGTGACCTTGAGAAGCTGAAAAGATACAATGAATTCTCCTCTAAAGCCACCAGAGGGAAAACATTCCTGGCAACACCTTCTTTTTAGACTTCTGACCTCCACAACTACAAGAGAAAAAAATTTTTAAACCTATGAGTTCGTGGCAATTTGTTACAGCAGAATTGGAAGCCATTACAGGGACTTTTCCTGCCATAGTGTCAGTGGAGAGGCAAACAGAATAGATACCTGGTTACCAAAGAAAGTGTGAGACGCGCCCCCATCATTTCACTCCCGTTTATTGACAGTTGGAGAAGGTGTCTTTGGGAGGGGATACTTTCTAATCACAGCCTACCGAAGAGTGCTTCATGGGCATTATTTGTAGAGCTTACAAATAGATACCCTACAGGTAGTTAAGAGGTACAGAGGTTTCACCCTTGATTCTTGACAAGGAAAGCTGTGAACTGGGTTCCAATGTTACCTAGGTATTCTAGACAGAAAAGGGCTGACTACTTGGTTGTGCACCAAGAACAATGGTGCTATACAGAGACTGAATCCTTTGGTTTTCTACTGTTTCTTTCTGTTCACCTTATCCAGCATCCACTTATCTTTGAACCCAAATTGTCCTGTAAACTTCCTGCCTTCTTGCAATTGTTGCATGACTGTCTCTTTGCACTTTGGTGTTACAGTCTCAATGCTCTCCCCATTTTGCATTCTTTCTTAATGTTATTGGAGTACATCTTCAAGTATTTTTCCTTAGAAAAGGTATCAGAAAAATTTCTGGGTACTTGTGTGTAGAAAGACATTTTTTTTCTCCTCCTCCTCCATTATTTGGCTGGGTATAAAATTTCAGGTTCAATATCATTTAACCCCAAAACTTTGAAGATACTGTGTCATTTTCTTCTAGCATCAGTGATGAGATTCCACTTTCCTTCTTACTCATTTTCAGCTTCTGTTCTTTCATATTGGAGGGTTTCAAGAAACTATCTTAAAATCTTCGTGTCAGAAATTTTATAAAGTATGTCTAGTTGTAAGCCTTTTAAACAGTTCATTCTGTTTATCATATTGTGGTTCTTTTGATTTGAAGACCACATTTAATCTAACTCTGGATATTTTATTCTACTTTTTCCTTTGTTGTTTCTCCTTTGTTTTAGAAAAAAGTCATTCTCAGAATTAGTTATATTGATATTAAATTTCCTAGAATAATAAATTTTCTAGAAAATCTCTTAAGTTTTTCTAAAATCTGTCATCTGTTTTTTCTCCTTTTTGTGATGTATTCTCAACATTTAGTTTTCTATTGAATTCTTTATTTTAAGTATCATATTTTTAGTTTCTAAAGTGGATAAGTGGATGTTGGATAAGGTGAACGGAAAGAGAGTAGAAAACCATCTTTTCCCTAGATGCATCTTTTTGTTTTATGCATGCATTATTATCTTGAATCTGCCTGAGGATACCAATTACTATTTAAAAAAAAAAAAAACAACTTCTCTTTACTAAATCATGTCTTGTTTTAGATTAGCATGCAGAAAGTTTATTACAGAGTGTCCTTGGGATCAACCTGGGGGAGGGAAAAGAAAGAAACACGACTGGGCAGGGGGAGAGATTGAGCTGCAATGCAATTTCTGTGGAGCTCTCAGCTAAATTCCAGGAAGTTTTCAAGCTGTGATAACCCTGCAGAATTTCTCCAAGTTGAGGTGAGGGGACCAGGACCTTGTATCTCCATGTTGATCAGTCATTGGATATGGGCTTGGGTGTCATGGTCTTGGGTGAGGTGGCTCTTTTCAGCCAGTACAATTCCCTGGAAGCTTTCTGCTGGCAACTCTGCCAGCATCTAACTGAAGGGGAATCTGTATGGTTACTCTCAGCATCTATCACATTTTTTTTTTAAAGGTTAGGTTGTTAGGTCCTACTTGCTCAATTTTTATCTTTCTCTTTTATGCTTTTGTTTTTCCCTCAAATGTTTGGTGAATCTATATGTATGAAGGGAAGTTTAGGTAGTTAATATGGCTAACTCTATCTGTGTCTAAAATAAGGCTTTTCCCTTAATGAGAGGACTAACAGAGAGCTCTCTGTATGTTATTGGGTCATGTAGACTGGCAGGACTCACTTTAATTATCTGGCAATTCCAAATTTCAGAATCAGGGCAACCTTATTTTGGGGTGCTGTCTCTGCTACATGTCTCAGATAATTTTAAAATTTCTTTAGAAATTATCTGATTTTGGGCCTGGGGGATAAATGCTAAGTCTATATGCCATATAGATCTGGGTGGGGGAGCTGGGTTGGAGTGAGGTTCTTGAACAAGAAGCTATCCATATTCCAATATTGCCTAAACTTGTTTTTTACAAAAATAATCTCAGACCTTAGTCAAAAAGCCAGAATTCTGAGCCATGTTGCCAGACTCACTGAACCAGAGTCCTCAGAGAAGGATCCCGAGATTCTCTAAGTTTAATAAGAATTCCATGTAATTTTATGATCAGCCAAGTTTGGTAACACCACCTATAGACAGTCCTCAAGCCATCAGCTTCCCCATCTACCCATCCATTTCACCTCCACTTCCACTCTTTGTACCTGTCTATTCATATGATAGCTTCCACCTGCTTCCTATCTTACAGAAAATCATCAAACTCTCTGGTCTTCCTGTTCTTAGAACTGTTATCAACTTATTCCCTTTTGTACTCATTTACTGTTTCTTCAATGGTTTTTTAATAAAGAGGGAAGGTAAACATGTGCACTCAAAATACCCTCTTAAATCAAACCTCAATAACCATATTTTGGAAAAATCTTTTGAGCCAGGCTAATGTGCAATGTAACAAATTGGTTATAGGAATAAGGGAGATAGAGCAGTTTTAGATAATCCTCACCTGGCTGCTTTTAGCAGTTGGGCAAAGTTTTATATGTTTCACTGAAAAGAAGAATTATGTGGTAGGGACAAATCATTTTGCTGGGAAAGGTATTGAACTTAGTTTTTTACACGTCCAGTGTAATATGAAGGCCTAGGGAAGAGATCTGATCTGGAAGCATAATCTGTGGATCATTCATTCATTCATTCACTCATTCATGGTTTTGCATGTAGTAAACACCTTCTTAGTATATGCCAGGATATGAAAGTAGAAATATCTTATAGAGGGTAGAAACAAATTACTAAGAGTGCATGGTAACTCACAGGCAAAGTACCAAACTCAGGCCTGGGTGATCAAGAAGGATCTGACATTCAGGCCAGACAGGACAAGTTGGATGAGTCTGGCAAAAGCATCTAGCAATAGTATAGAGTCAGTAGAAAAGCTGAGAGCCCCCCTGCCAAAAGAATACCAATAGGAAATTTTGTATGACTAGTTCTTAAGCAGGAAGGAAAGTAAGAGAAGAGGCTGTAAAGGCAAAAAAAAAAAAAAAAAAAAAAAAGTGAGGTAATACAGGGTCTTATACAGTGGGAAGCCAGTGAAGAATTTCAACTAACCATCCTAAAAGTGGATCTGAAACCTTGGAAATGAGTGATATCACCTAGTGGTTCTCTAGCTTTGGTCTACATTAGAATCAACAAGGAACTTGTCAAAAATGCACTTACTATGTGCAGCATTGCAGTAAGCCCTTTACATACATACACTTCTTTACATATATTGTCTTTTAAACCTCACAATCTTGGAAAGTGAGTGGAATTTATATTCCCAAGGCCACATTGCTAATAAGTGCAGGTACTGAGACTTGAACCTAAGCATTCTGGCTGTAAAGCCCCTGCCCTTACTCCTGCACTGTGTTGCCTCCAGACAGAAGTGTTGTACAAAATAGACCCTTGAATTTCACAGAGGACATACAATGAGGCCTTTGAGAATTTTGAAATTTATCGTGGCCACCTAGGATGCCATTTATTCTCTCCCACATTGAGAGATTTTGATTCAGGAGTTTGGAAACATGCCTAGGAATTTGAATTTTAGCAAGTCTGAAGACAGTGTTTTGTTGTGGATGATTCCCTGACCCTGCTTGGAGTAATGTGAGAATAGGGAAGAGGTCTGAGGTTGACCTCCTCAGGACAGACCAATTCGTTAAAATGCCT
The DNA here is from genome assembly GCF_024362965.1 of Panthera pardus. NCBI lineage: Eukaryota > Metazoa > Chordata > Mammalia > Carnivora > Felidae > Panthera > Panthera pardus. The sequence goes on from NW_026526765.1 coordinate 87,836,313, forward strand.
GAAAAGAAATGCCTGGAGAAGTAGGAGGTAAACTTCGAGTATTGTTACAGAGTAGGAGAGAATTTGAAGAAAGAGGTCAGTAATAAGATATGCAAGAGGTAAGACAAGTAAGACAAATTAGGTAAGGGCTAAAAAGTACACATTGGACATGGTCATCATTTCACTGATAAGGCTGAGACCTTTTCTTCCAAACCTCTGACGCCCACTTCAGAAGAATTTCTACTTCTGGTTGTCCACACTGCCTGACACTAAGCCTAGAGGCAGTTCCATTTTTCTGAGTTTTCCCTTCCCCATAGGAGCAGTTAACAGACTTTGGGAAGGTCATTTCTCTATAGCCTACCTTCATAGGCATTGAATTTCAACCACAGCATAGCTATGAATGGCAGACTCACTTAAATTTCTTATAGATTTGCAGATATGCTCTAGGATTTGATCCTTTAAATATGCAAAGAGTGTTTGTTTCAACAAAGTGCTGCTCAAGCAGCAGTCTCTTTACACTGAAGATTCTGCCACCCATAATAACTGAACTTGAAGAGAAAAAGTGAGCTATGGTTTAAGGAAAACTCTGTGTCTATTTTTAAATGTAGGCAAACAAAGTTCTCACAATCGGCGTATAAGCTGGAGGTAGATAATTCTTTGTTTTGGAGTATTTAATGCTTTCAAAATTAAACAGACTCTGAAGTTATACTGATTATTCAGGCACTAAAGGTAAGTGATTTCTTTTCAACATGCCGAAGCGTATGTGCCTGATTCCTGCTGGTTTTTACTGGGATGGAATCTCAGCACAGAGTTGCCTAATAAAAAATAGTGTTAAAATCTTCACTTACTCTCAATTAGAGATGTCTACACTACAACCTTCAACAGTTCCAATTTCTTCCTTAACACAAAACATTTCTTCTAAATTGAATTCTAAACCTAAATTAATTCTTCTTCAGTCATTTTCCCATTGTTAATAATTAACGTATTTATCTTAAGTTAGAAGCCCAAGTTCTTAGCCTTGGAGATCACGGAGAAATTTTATGATAATAAAAATAAATAACAATTATTGAGCACCTACTGTATTTGGCATTGTGTTGTGTTCTTTGCACATCCTTCAAGCCCTACAGATTTTGAAAGTGAGTGATACATTCTCAACGTTGTATGGCTAGTAAGTGTCAAAACTGAGACTTGAACTGAAGGATTCTGGCTGCAGAATCCCCGTCTATACTTCTGTACTGTGTTGCCTCCAGATAGAAGTGCTGTATATAATGGACCCATAAATTTCACCAAAGCTACAGAAGAGGCCTTTGAGAATTCTGAGATTTATAATGACACCAAAGGAAACGATTTACCCTATGAACAACAGATATTTCCTAGACTCATATAAGAGCTTGCTGATCCTCCTGTGGACTAGCGTCATCACCCACTATATGCATCTATACCTGATGTCATTGTGGATTACACCACGTAGACCACTGAGTCACTGGCTCTCATTTGTTTATTCAACACATGTTGAGCATCTGATGAATATGCCAAGATCCTTATCTTCATGGAGTCTATAGTGCAACGGGGGACCAGGAATGATAAATCTATAATATCAAGAGTCTGATAGGTTACTCTGTGGTTCTCATATACATATTGTTTCATATACATGTTGTTGCGGTTGTAGAGCCCATTCAAAGAGAGAGGCATCTTTTAGAATGTAAGAAGGGGATCGTTTAAGAGGTTGCTAAAAACCAAGGGAATCCTCTTTGGAAAGGGCTGAGAGGAACCATCCTAATCAGATGGAAGCACCAAGGGAAAATATTCCTCTTTGGAAGGAAAGAAAGAAATCATGTTGAGGAGGTGTTACACTACAAATTTTGAAACATTAAGAAAATAACATCTAGATCAGTATATTTCTTTGGTTTGCATGTTCCTGTCAGATAAGAGTTAGAACACCCCAACAATCACTAGACATTTCTGTAGTAACCTGAGGTAGAATTTCACACTTCCAGAGAGAAAGAAAGAGTAAATAGCAGTTCAGTATAGAGTCGGCTTCCATCTATCGTGCCTTGCTAGTCTTCCCGTACATTCACGCCTTCTGAAATGGCCTCCTACTCATCCAGAGAGTTTGGGGATTCATAGTTTCTTTATATCAAACTCTGAAGGTAAAGAAGGATGAGAACTTCTGCTTTTATGATTACTGCATTAGGAAAAAGTAAAAAGTGGGCGAGAGGATGGGTTAAATAGGGGATTAAGGAGGGCAGTTGTGATGAGCAGTGGGTATTATATGTAAATGAAGAATCATTGAATTCTACACCTGAAACTAGTGTTGCATTCTATGTTAATTAGTTAGAATTTAAATAAAAACTTGAAAAAAATTAAAAAAATAAAACACTTGTAGCTAATGAAAAAATGCAAGTCTTTGTAAAAACAAAAAAAGTAAAAAGTGATTTTCTAATCTATTGCTTTTATTAATCATAGTATAGAGCTTTTTGTTTGCGTCTAACTTTAAATTACTTTATGTTCTAGATTTGAAGCTGAGTTTTTAGAGAATTTTAATGACACACAAAATTATTTTTCATAATTCACCAGAAAATCTGAATGTAAGGCCTTTTATTTGTTTTAAGTTTTTTATATTTATTTTGAGAGAGCAAGAGAGTGGGTAAGAGGCAGAGAGAGGAAGAAAGAGGATCCCTGCACTGTCAGTGCAGGGCCCAACGAGGGGCTTGATCTCATGAACCATGAGATCATGACCTGAGCCAAAATCAAGAGTCAGATGTCACTGAGCCACACAGCTGACTGAGCATCTCCAAATGTAAGGCCTTTTAATTATTTTTATGGTAATACCTACTGAAAATACAAATGGATTAGCTATTGTGTTAACTATCACCATCAGCCAACCTACTAGAAATCTTAAGTGTTACCATAACATTCCTTTTTTAAAAATTTGAAGCATAATTATCTCTGGGTTATTTTCAAGGCAATCTATTTCAGTTAATGTTTATGCTTTGTTCAAATTTATAAATAGAATTATTTTTTCAAAGGAGAAATTTAACCAAGGACGTGATAAAGAATCAAATGAAAAATAAACATTTTAAACTTCAGCAGAAGTCATTTTTCTCAGGAATGTATGTAAAAACTTTTCCTTTTCCTGTAAAAACTCTCATTTATATTTACACTAAAACTGTGGATAAACAGTTTGTGTAACACAATTTAGAAATCGTTTGAGGGATACAATACTTTCTTTTTTACTAGACAGTTAAAAATAAACTTACCAGTTACGTTCATATCTTAACAGTTAAAAAGCAGTATAATTCTGGAATTGGTCCTTGGTTTTAATTCTCTTTACAGTACTTACTAGATATATATTCCTGGACAAATCTCTTAATCTAGTGGAGGCCTTTTTTATTTATAAAATGGGGTAAGGATAATTATCTCACAAGTTTGTCAAGAAGACAGATCAGATAATGTATACAGTGTAGTCAATGTACATAAGCTAGGAAGTCCTACACATATTATGTTTATTTATTTTTGAGAGGGAGAGGGGCAGATAGAGAGGAGGAGAGAGTATCTGAAGCAGGCTCCAGGCTGACAGCAGAGAGCCCGATGTGGGGCTCAAACTCCCAAACCATGAGATCATGACCTGAGCTGGAGGTGAATACTGAACCGACTTAGTGAGCCACCCAGGTGCCCCAATCCTACACATATTATACATACACAGACATACTCGTAACACTTTAAGATTGGTTAACTGGAATTGTAGGGCAAATCCAGTGAAATTATAATTATAGAAGAAATATTTTATGTTTTAAGATGATAAACTCCTTTAAGAATGTCTACAACTCAATGATATAAGGAAAGGGAATATATTTAAATGAAGATGTCCCTGTACTGCAGTCAGAACACAGCATGGCCCATCTCAGAATTAGGGTGGACGGCAAGAATATTTCTTCAATGGGACATGGGTGCTAGATTTGATCTGTTTAATCTTGAATAACCCTTTAATATTTCATATGATATTGATTTTATAGTGATAGGTGTATTTAACTTGATAGAAAGTCATTTTCAAACTTCTCCCCTACCCAGGCTACTTATTTTATTGCTGGACAATAGCTATGAAGGTAGAGATTTTGTTTTCTATAACTTGCTTGCATTTATGGAACCCCACCTTTGCATGGAGCACTAGGTAGGGTCACTGGGTGGAGATGGAATCAAATTCCATAGAAGGTATCCCTATGACCCTTTAGGAGCTTGAAGGAATGCACATCAATACTTGAAACAAAGGAAAACACATTTATGGACCAACATGCCCGTGACAGCAAATTGATATAGAAGCTGCTGGCCTGAAAGAGAGATGACAGGTCTAAATATTTTTAATTCAGATTGTTTGCTGCTTGGGTATTGTCTGTAGTGGTCAGTCACAATATGTCTGAATGGTTGTCAAAAGCATGATTTGAAACTTTCACATCTCACAACTGCTCTTGCTTCTGTTCCTTTTCCTGTTACTCTTGCCCTATAAATTGGACAAATTGTACATTTGTAGGGTAATTTATAATTTATCTTATGTGTTTTCATACTTATTGCAAGAAATTACATTTGCTCTCTTCTACAATTAAATAAAGAGGAAAATCCACTCTCTCAGATCCTACCAATGAATAGTTTATTGTGTCTAGACTAATTATTATAGTAGTTGCATTAAGGCAGCAACTGTCCTTTTTGGAATACAACATGAAAAAAGTTCCATTTGATTCTGTTAAATAACTAAATAATGAAACCATACTTTATTTTATTAAGTTTTTTATTTTAATTCCAATAGAGTCAGCATGCAGTGTTATATTAGTTTCAGGAATACAATATAGTGATCCAACAATTCTACTCATTGCTCAGTGCATGTCATAAGTGTACTACTCTTTAATCCCCATCACATACTTCACCCATTCCCCCACTGACCTTCCCTCTGGTAACCATCAGTTCTCTATAGTTAAGAGTCTGTTTCTTGGTTTATCTCTCTCCATCTCTTTTTTACCTTTATTTGCTTTGTTTCTTAAATGCCACATATGAGTGAAATCATATGGTATTTTTCTTTCTCTGACTTACTATTTCACTTAGCATCATATTCTCTAGCTCCACCCATGTTGTTAAAAATGGCAAGATTTCATTTTTTATGGCTGCATGATATTCCAGTGTGTGTGTGTGTGTGTGTGTGTGTGTGTGCGCATGTACCACATCTTCTTCATCCATTCATCTATTGATAGACACTTGGGTTACTTCCATATCTTGGCTATTGTAAATAATGCTGCAGTAAACATAGGGATGCATTTGTGTTTTTGTATTTTCTGGGTGAATACCCAGTAGTGTGATTACTGGATCATAGGGTAGTTCTATTTTTAATTTTTTTAATGTTTGTTTATTTTTGAGAGAGAGAGAGAGAGAGAGAGAGAGAGAGAGAGAGAGAGAGAGAGAGAACGAACTAGCAGAGGAGGGGCAGAGAGAGAGGGAGGCACAGGATCCGAAGCAGGATCCAGGTTCTGAGCTGTCAATACAGAGCCCAATGCGGGGTTCTAACTCATGAACCATGAAATCGTGACCTGAGTCAAAGTCGGATACTTAACTGACTGAGCCACCCAGACACCCCTATTTTTAATTTTTTGAGGAATCTCCATACTGTCTTCTACAGTGGCTGCACTGGTTTATATTCCCATCAATAGTGCACAAGCGTTCCTTTTTCTCTACATCTTTGCCATCACTTCTTGTTTCTTGTGTTGTTGTTTTTAGCTGTGCTATCAGGTGTAAGATGATATCTCATTGTAGTTTTGATTTGCATTTCCTTGACGATGGTGACATTGAGCATCATTTCATGTGTCTGTTGGCCATCTGGATGTCTTCTTTGGAGAAATGTCTATTCATGTCTTATGCCCATCTTTAAATAGGGTTGTTTTTTGGGTGTTGAGATGTATAAATTCTTTATGTACTTTGGATACTAACCCTTCATCACATATGTTGTTTGCAAATATCTTCTCCCATTCAGTAGGTTGTCCGTTAGTTTTGTTGGTTGTTTCTTTGCTCTGCAGAAGCTTTTTACTTTGATGTAGGCCCAATAGTTTATTTTTGCTTTTGTTTTCCTTGTCTCAGGAGACATATCAAAAAGATGTTATTACTGTCAGTGTCAGAGAAATTACTGTCCCTTCTAGAATTTTTATGTCTACTCATACTTTTCAAGTTATAGTTTGTCTATCCACATCACTCCACAAATGACAGGACTTAATTAGTCCTAATAAGCTATTCCTGGTAGAACCTATTGAATCAGTCAGAATAGGGTAGGATAAGTCTCAACATTTGGTCTCTGGTCTCTTTACTTTAAAAAATTACTGAAGACTCCCAAAGAGCATTTGTTGAAGTGGACTATATACACTGTTTGGTTTTTTTTCATATTAGAAACTAAAGTTAAGAAAATTTAAAAAGAGTTATAATTTTTAAATAGCAATAATAAATCCACAGCAGGTTAACATAAAGCATATCTTTGTGTGAAATCACTAAATTTTCCAAAAAAAAATTAATAAGGACCGTGCCATCATTATACATTTTTTCAAATCTTTCTGCACTGGATTCTTATACCAGTTTCTGCATCAAATATGTTGCAACATCACACAACATGTAGAACCTTGGAAAGCTCTGCTTTGCACTTGTAAGGAAATGCGAGCAAAAGGGGAGATAACATCTTCATATCATTATGAAAATAATTTTTACCCCAGAGCTTCTGGAGTCCCAGGGGGTCCCCAAACCATACTCTGAAAACCACTGGGCTTAGTTATATGTCGATAATATACAATCTTCAAATCCTAGTATCTTAACAGAAAAGTTTATTTTCTTCTTTCTCATTCTAATATCCATTTAGGATCAGTTGGACATTTTTGCTCGATGTCATTGTGGCCTTTACTCTGGGACCCATTTTAGTGGAGTAGAAACTCTTTACAACATTGCTGGTAACCGTGGCAAAGGGGAAAGAAAGCATGGCAAAATAAGGACTGATTCTTAAATTTTCCTGCTGCAAATGACACCTATTACTTCTGCTCATATGTCATTAGCTAAAGCAATTCACATATCCTAGCCTGACTTCATGAAGGCAGGGAGGTATAACCCTCCTGCAGGGACAGACACAGGATATTAGTGAACACTAATACTATCTACCATACCCACTAATATTTTGAACACACCTAACTCTGTTGTGTCAAGTCATTAGATGTTCATAGACTCTGATCTTAGACTTTAGTAAGGTAATTTTTATCTTTGCCTCCAAACCTGCTCCTTTTCTAGCTTTTAAGAATTTAATGAATTCCTGGCATATGTTCAGTGTTTAATAAACATTCATCAAATAAATGAACAAATACCTGCCAAAGTCTCATTTAGATTTGGGTGTGACACTTATGTGCCTAAAATTCTAAGAATGATCTATCCAAATACTGGCCACATTAACTTTGGATCTGGGAAGGGTATTTTTGATAATCTAGCTCAGCCTCATCATTTAATAGATAATTCAATTGAAATGTGAAGAAATTAAATCATACCATTTTAATCCTTGAAATGGAAATAAAGTTAATTGTGTCCAGTGTATATTTTGGAAATGGTATTGAGTTTGGGAATGCTCCTTGATAAGTCCTAATAAATACTCAAATGATATAATCATACACATTTCTACATCAGAGTTTCATATTATCCAGTATCTAAAATTTCTAGGACTCAAAAGAAAAGGCATTGTAAAAGCAACTATAGTTTAAACACTTTAATTTACTTTCTCTTAAGGTGCCAGTGGAGTAAGAATTTTTTGCCAAATTTCTAGTTTTTTTTTTTTTTAGAGGCTTGCTTGCACTCATTCTGATTACTAATGTGTTGACCATTTCTGTAAAAGCCATCTTCTAAAACCATTTATGCTCATAGAAATATCTTGCAGATGATAAGGTTATATAATATAAATTGCCAAGATGGGGGTGATTGCTCCCACCTCCAAAATATCCAATCTTTACATTTTATTTTCATTAACTCTAGAACCCAAAGTGCCAAACTTATGTAGAAGAGATTGACTGAATATAGACAAATAAACAACACTGCGTTTCCCCTCAGTATGGTAAAATTAATCAGTGAGAAAACTGAAAGTGTCTATTCATAACATACTTTCTTCTTAAGAACAGTATATTATTCTAATTAAACTTGGCAATAGCCCAATAGAGGTAGGTAAAGGACAAATATTCCCTTTTCATAGATGAAAAAAATCAAGGCATGAGCAGATTAAGAGAGAGGCCAGAGGTTACATAATCGGTTATTAACAGAGCCAAGAAAACATGATGATGCTTACTTCCAAGATGGTGCTCCAGACATGTAGCCACTGTATCCGTGGTTATACATTTTGATAAATAACAAAAATTAGAAAAGCACATTGGTCAGAGTGTTTGGAATGAAACCTGAATTGTGCATATAGAAATTATCTTTGCAGGAAACATGAAATTGCTTCCATTTTCAAAAGCCTGCTCCCCCATATTTTTTTCCTATTGTCTTTGTATTCAAAAATATCTGTTGTCTAACTTAAAATAAATGCAAATATAACTGTGATACAAAGTAGCATTTGTGCCTCTAGTACCATTAAAGACTCTCATGTGTCAATGGGTGTTTAATTAGGCTGTATTAGATTAATCCCATGTCTCCATTGGTTGTAACAAATGAAAAGATAGTATACACTGTCATGGGGATAGACATTTAAAGTTCAATGTAACTTTCATATTTTTCCATGTTGATCGGTCAGCTAGGACTTCCTTTTAATTTGATGAAAATTTGATTTGTAAATCAGAAAACCTTTTAATTGCAAGAAATGCAAAGCAGGAATCTTTTTTTTTTTAAGGATTGACATTACCTTTGTTGTTTGATACATTAAAATAAGACCCATAAGGGACAGCTCTAAACAATGAACTTCATGTAAAATAGATAAAAGCTTGCTTCTTGGGCCTACATAGAAATTCAGAGAGTTGGAAAGAACAACTTAATACTTCTAATAGGATAATATTGCCTAGGTAGCAATAGAATATTTGTTATAAAAGGTCTTAAATGTCATTTCCTAATGACATTTTGAGGTAATTTTAACCACTTTTAAAATAATTGCATATAGATTATAGTTATTGTATAAGAAAAGACTTGCTTCCAATTTAAACAAGTTAAATGTAAATTTAAGTTGTGAAACCTTATTTTTAAATCAGAAAAATATTTCGGACGACGTGTAAGTTTTGCTTTGTCACTGTACTGTATTCCGTTCAATAGAACAAAGACCAGATGCATAATGAGCCAATGTAAATGAAGTCAAATCAGCAAAAGCATAGTGGGGGAGGGGAAGGTATAAAATATGACAGTTGGTATAATGACCAGGGAGTAGAGAATTTAAATGTTTAATGCCTACACATTCAGATTCATTTTTCTGTCATCGCTTTGAATGGGTAGACTGAGGTGCTTGAAAGTCCAGAATGAAAACATCATCCCTTGGACCAAAAGAATTATTAATATTATTTAATAGCATGGATATGATCTGCACTCATAATCATCTTCTTTCTACCACTCCCCCGCCCACCTCAGAAAAAAAAAAAGAAAAAGAAACGTGGTTATAATTAGAGATCATTTGAAAATGCTGTAAGTGTTTATTTGGGGCTTTCTCTCTTACCCTCCTACACTAACATGCCAGTTTCCCATCTCCCAGCCATGATGGAAGCTCAGAACACAATAGGAACACAGCAACAATATGCATTGCAAATACATGTATATCTTTCTGCACAACCTATCTTACTGACTCTTAATAAAATGAGTATCTTCTAAAAAATATCCTGAGCTGTAAATTGCTTTACTACTGATGACGGGCTTTGGAAAAATACTACACATGCCTTACAATCAACTAGACAGACTTGTGTTAAACAGAATTGCTTAGCTCTTGTCTGTAAATTACTCCCCTCCCTCTCCAATAAAGGAATGAATCTTGCTTAATAATCTATGCTGCTTAGCATGTGTTATAACTGTACATGTGAAAATCTTTGCATTTTACATATCCCATACTTTAGGACTATAACAAGCCTTTATCATCATGTTCTCACATTTAACATTTCCCTACATAGAATGTGAATTTTTGAGAATACTGACATAAAGATCATTTAATGCAGTGTCCCCCACCATGCCATTTTCTCTCGTGTGCAGTTCCAAACTATGGCTGTCTTGAAGATATTCATAAATTCATTTCGCTGTCTAGGCAGTTTAACACACAGTAATTAAACTGGAGCTATAAACAGCAAAGCATATACATGGACTTCTCAGATTTCAATATTACATTAAACTAGAGGATATTAATCCCTAAAAATAAATGCATTGATAATATGAACGTGGAATTGTATTTTGGGGTGGAGATAGGTAGGAAAAGAATTGAAGATTACTGTAAAGTAAGCTAAATTTCTGGTTTTAGTGTTAATTATTCAAAAGAATTTGTGTCTTTACAGCTTAAAAAAGGAAAAATACCCACATTCTTTGGCACTGGTGATGTGTACTAAAAGGCTTCCCTTAAACCAGCTCCACGAAAGGGAGGAGATGTGTGTTGAGGGCTGGAGAAACACGGGAACCCAAATACTTGCTTTGTAAATATTTAAGCATTTTTGCAGGTTAGACTCTAAAGAAGAAATAAAATGCTAGCCTTTTACCTTTGAACCCTTTTGTGGAATATCTTAATGTTGCCAAATGTGAATATAGTGAACTTAATCAGTAAATTTGACTGAGATTTATGAACTTTTTCATTCTAAATGCATTTACATATACACAAGCACATATATGTACATAAATTTATTTTATTACATCCATTTTACACAAACTGAACCTTAAGCAGTTGAAGTAAAAAAAAAAAAGCCAATCAGAATACTCTTCATATATCCTTAAGTCCATAAACCTCTTTAAATTGTCTCTTTTAAAAAACAGCTAAATTATGGAAATGCAGACTGCATTACAGAATATTTGCCAGTTATATCTTGATTCTTATTTGAAATTCCCACAAGAATATAGGCATGACAGTAATATAAACCATAGAAACAGGCAAAAAAAAGTAGAACACAGGGACTTGTAAATAAATCCATGAATATCAAGAAGCACAGATGCCAAGATTATGCATTTTTACCAGTACAGTTCTGTGCTTGTAAACTATAAGGCCAGACATTTGTAAGATGCAGTGTAGCAGGTCCTGCAGAGGGAGGGAGTGGAAGGAGAGACACTGAGAAAGGTGGGGAGGAGGGAAGAAGGGAGGGAAAGTGAGTGAGAAATGGAGGGGGGGGGGGGGGAGAGATTGAGAAGAAGAGTGTGTGTGTGGGTGAACATAGCCAGACACAATAACGCATAATAATGTTAACATTCCTGCATGTCTAATGGCTTAAATATGCTGTGTGCCTCACTCTAGCTCCACACGGCAGCTGATGTCAAAGAATCATTTAATATTTTATCAATAGTCCTTCTTTGAACCCCCCTTTTTTTTCCTATAAAAAGGATTCTGGGGTTGCCAAGCACACACACAAAAATTAAATCTCTTGAATGGCAAAATTTTAAGACACAACATATTTGTGAATACTTCATGTTCAGCAAGATTCACACCATTTTCCAACGTGTCTTACATTATTTACATCTTAGCAATGTCAACATGTCTTATTTACCAAGGAAACATAAAGGCTGATTTTTAGCATCTTTTTTTTTCCACATTAGGAATGTATAGCTTTATTTTTTAATGTAAAAGAAACCCATTGATTGAATTATTATTATAATACCAGTTGGACTTTTAGGTTTTTTTTTTCTAGTGGAAAATATTGTTTTCTTGTTTGACGGATACTATGCCTGTAACAAAGAATGACTGAATTGTCTTAACAAAGAAGATGAAGGCTGTATGTGTTGGTTACAATAGAATAACCACCTTCCAGATCTCTTAAATCCACAATATATGTAGTGTGGGTCCTGAGTGGCTTTTGTTTTCAATGTCTTTTGTAAGCTTTTAGGGTTTTTTCTGCATCAAATGTCAAGTTAATTTACAGGGCGCTATTACTGATATGTTTCCTTGGTTTGTGGTTTTCTGTGAAAGGCAGGCAGCTGAGACCAAGTCTTAGGCTAGGGGGGAGGGGCAGCCGGCGAGCCCATAACACATACACTGTGCCAGGGTCTGTAAATTGGCTGTCTGTATGACAGCGGGCCCAGGGAAACCTCTAGTCTTCATTTGCATGCTGAAGAATATCCAGGATTAAACCGGACTGATTTTCATACAGGATTTAGACCTGACATTTATTATTCGGTTCACAGACCTCTTGAAGGAAAGTTTGTTTTCCACTCATAGATGAAAAATCTTCTAAGATAAATAAAGACTGGCTTAGCAGTAACAGTAAATAAATATCTTTCCTGTATTTCTTATGAATTTATCATATATGATTACCAGACAGATGCTTGCCACCAAATTATTATATTTTCCTCTTTAGCAAATCTGAAGAAAAATATCTATCAGGGCCCAACTCAGTATTTATAAAACATATCTATTTAATACTGGAAGTTGATTTTTCATAAATAAAATTTAGAGACAGATGTGATTTTTAGAACAAATTAAAACAATATTGGAGTAGTAAAATACTCTGAAATGCTTAATTTTACATCTGCTCCATGTGTTTTTATGAAGACAGCGAAAATTTTGGTTATACTGTAAGCATCAATTACACAGTTTCATATAAAGCATGAAAATTATAAATGAATGCTACACATGAGCCCTATCTACCAAATTTATAACATATAGTTCATTTTCATTGCTTAATAGATCCATAAAATATTCCAGTGTCTTTTAACATTTAAGTATTAATTGTTTGTCCAGACAAACACTTAGAATCCAATACTTGGGCAGTATTTTAACTAAACTAAGGTTTAATTTCTAGTATTCGAACAGAACATATTTTGACACAGTACCAATATGAAGAAACATGGCAGAGTTGCCTTACATTTTCTGGAAGGCATTTTGTATGTGGGCCAGAGTAAAGAGTACGTGTAGTGATTAAACAGGCCCAGAAGAAATTTAGGATTCCTCATGTATTAATAGACAAAACAGATTTCTCAAATGCATTGAAAATACACTTTCATACACTTAGGAAATGTAAAGTAAAATCATACCAGTGTCAGCAATTAAATATATTATTGTTTCTGTCGGTGCATGTGGAGAAAACACTGTAAAATCTGCGACATATTTGAATTTTTAATGTGTCAGTGGAACTTTTGAAAACATGTTCCGCTATTTGATTTCTTTATGGATCTTAACTTATTCATAACAAATCTTAAACATGGGCAATATAGGATGTATTCTTTGCAAATTTTTGTTTGTTTTAACATTGCATTTTATTGGAAGTGTGCCTATGAATCACAATGATACCTTCAAATCAGTTTATGATTATACCCAAAATAAGTAAATATTATTAAAGTTTTAGACTGTATCAATGAACTTTTTATAGTGAGCTATCAGTATCATGTATACAAATCAGGTTATTAACCAAGCATTTAATAAATGAACAAATGAGTCTATCTAGTTTTGCCTTAATTCGATTACCATACATAACATGCACAAGAATAATCAGACTCTTTACCAAAAATTAGGTAAAACCAAAAAGTAGAAATTATTGCTGTGAAAAGATTTTTGGTCATCTTTCATGAAGAAATATTTCTTCTTTATGTATATGTAAATTACAAATGGTAACATAAATATTGTAAAATGTGTCTACACGTGCAAAGTGAAGAGAATCCAGGCACTTATTTGAGCAATTCACGCCAACCCCCCTCACTTTTGCTTGCAATAGATAATTGAGACAAAAGTAGTTTTCCCTTGAATTATCTGGATGATTGCATCAATTCTTCACTTTGCTTTATATGTGTGTATAGACACAGCAATTGTGTATCTTCAGAAAGTGCCACTTTAAAAAAACATGCAAATACAGAACACAGTCATGTAAGACACTGCTACCTTTCAGACGTAATGTACCACTGAACTTATTTGTTAATCAAATTGGGATCTTAAAAAAAGGGAGGAGTTAAATATATCTTCCTAAGTAATTATTTCTAAAGCAACATACAGTGATGTTTAGATGTAACATACAATTATACATGCATCATGCAAACTAGGTTTCTTCAACCTTCTCTGGCATACTAATGCCCTGGTATCCTTCATTATTATTTCTATTAGCAGTCTACTTCCACAGTAGGCCCTGCTAATTGTAGGGAGAGTATTCACGATGGTGTGTTACCAGGAAAGTACTGAGGAACAGTTAATTGTGAAAGTTTGACCCTCAACCCGAAATCTTGAAAATATATGTTTGAGAAAAAGGAATTCTGAATTCAGGTGGTTGGAATGGGGAGGGTCGTTTTCAATCAAGCCAATTTTTAATGACTTCATTGTTAATACACTTAAAAATTGGGCTGATATAATGATTTGAGCTCACTCAGTTATTTCGTCTTTTTTAGTGACTGCATAAGAAATAGATATTAATTGCCCGCCATTTAAAATTCTTGATACAATTCACACTTACTCACTTTAAACTCAAGATGTCTCTCAATCAAATTGTGGGGCTCTTTATATCTTCAATGTAATTAATATTGTACAGTATTCATGACAAACATAAAGAACAAGGAAAAGGATTCCTACTTGGTAATCATCGTAAATATGAAATTGTCAAGCTAGTACTAATTAGTCACTGAGATAAAGATAATATGCAAGTCTCCAAGAGGTGCAACAGACTTAGAATAAAATTCAAATATGCCACAATTAGATTATTGTTTCAAATGCCTATGCTTAATAAAGTTGGTGGGCCATTATTTGCCAAATAATTCTGTCAGGCAAGCAGTCATAGTTTAAAAGTAATTAAGCGATTCAACCTCATCTTTAAATGGTACATGCAAATATCCACGCTTTTGTTCATTTGGAAACATGTAAGATGCTTGATAAAAAGTATTGCATAAGAGAAAATTCATTATATCATACTTTTTAAACTTCAACAGGTAGAGAATCATTTTTAAACTTGCCTTTAAAAACCATTCTAGTAAAGCATTTGATTGTTTAACATTTTTATTATTCAAGTTCTTACCATTTCACACTACTCCCTAGAGAGGGGCCAGGAAAATATTAAAAATACTATAGAAATATAAAGGATAAGATATTTGTCACTCTCGTTTAAATTGATGTATGCTGCTGTCCTATAAACGTCACATCGGATAACCCTGAAAAATTACCATGAATCTCCATAATTACGCATATTCATGATGCTGTTTTGCATAGTGCTAACAGCAGACTGCATGTGGGGTGGGACGTGAAGGGGGGTAGGAGTGATGTGACAGATTAAAATTATTACCAGTATCATGGAAATAGACATAGCAACAGTTCCATTTTGTTAGGTCTTACAAAACAAAAGCATATCATAAAATTGCACAGTAATTAAATAACTAGAAATTTTTCTCCTACATATTTCATCATAAAAAGTTAACACCGATAAGCTGACTAGAATTGTCACTGTTACTTGAAATGTGCTTATATTTGTCATAGATTCCTAGGTACAAGAGTATGTCAACTGGAAGGACGGAGTGCTTTTTAACTTTTTTTTGAGGTGGGGAGTGAGAAGGTAGGGTGACGGGGAATTTTCAAGCCTTCCGAAGTACCTGAGTTTCTTACGTGATTCAAAAGCTCTTGGTGAGCTGAGTGCAAATCATGTAGGTAGAATTCTTCTGCTAAATATGAGGACTGAATCATATTCAGTAAACTGTTAAAAGGCTCTAAGAGAAAAGTTGTCTGGTGTCTATCTCAATAGCTTTTTGTGCTGAGGCAGAGAGCAGAGTTAATCAGGGACTCTAGAAGTAATTATCGACAGAGTTTGGGTAATACAAATGCTTGGGTAAACAGCGATTGTTCTTTCCACAAGATTGCGAGTAGAAACAACAATACTGGTATTGTCCTCCACTTCTCATTAAGGGGACTCGGGAAGGGAGGGCTGCACTGCCAGGCGGATGGGAAACTGACAGGCAAACTGTGCTCGAACGACTCTCTCCTGATCCCACTACCACAAGCTCTGGCTTTTGGCATCAGGAGTGCCAGCTGCATCGGGAGAAGCCAAGCCTGTCATACCATCTTCACATCAAATCTTCAGGGTACAAGAGCTAGAGCATAGTTAGAGCTTAATGAAGAAACAAATACAAAAGGGAAGATTAGGCCTTGTTAACACTTGCATTCATTTGTTCTTATAGAAACTGCACTGGATGGGTTGTTTTATAGAACTCATTCTTTTTTTCTCCTCAGCAGAAAAGTTACATTGAGGATGCATTTTTTTTATATTGTAAATACACAGAGAAAAAAGAAATCTTTCAGTTCCCCTGTAACTATCAGCCAGCAAATTGTTTTGTCAAAAATGCCACTTGAAGCAGTGATGTCCATGACAACTGTCAAAATTGGTAAATAAATACTTTTCATTTTTTTATATTAATCATATTGTACTTCTTGCCACATGAAGCATTTCTTTGCATACTTAAGTGGTACCATTGAATTCCTTTGAAAAAATGGGGATGTGGAACTTTATCTATTGTTACTGGGTAACAAACAGTCTCTCCTCTTTGGGGTGCAACATTTATGTTTCATGGCACCACATTACTTTTATCTTCAAATTAATTGCATTTGAGAAAAAGGAACCATATTTTTGAAGTTCACTATAAACTAGTCAGAAAGTTTGACAGCAGAATGCTACAATTATTTTTTATTGTTGTAAGCAGTCAGTCAGCTGTACAAAGGTGTATTGTGTACAGCTGCAATGTAAAACCTATTTTTGTTTATGCTATCTGTCAACCACTTAATATGGCTAAGGTGCCTGCTGGATGATATTCTAAAGGAAACAAGAACACTTTAATTGGAATAATGTACTTTCTAGTCTATACCTTGTATATAGGGCCTAGCCAAGAAAGGTTCATAATGCATCTGTGGCTGTTAAACTTTGGATACGTGTTGAAAGAAGATAGGCAATTTGTTGTAGACTCTGAAGAGAGGAATGTACCGTATCTACATTGGGACTGAGATACTTGACTTTTATAAATTCTCACATACTGAGATGCAGATTCAGTGAGGAGACCCTTCATTTTCTTGGCCTTGCTGATGATGGAAAACAGAAATATGGGCAGTGAGGTATTCTTTCAGGAGGTAACTTTCTGGAGACATGTGAAAAGACAATATCCAAACCATGCAGCCTAGTTACTAAATAACTTATTTTTTTTTATGAGAAAGGCATTTAAAATAAAATAAAATATACTATATAAATGGTCCAAAGTCCAAGTCATTTTGTGTAAATTGAATCAGCCCAAGGTAAATTTACACCTATACTCACATAATGATGACAGAGAAAGATGTTATAAATTAGATTTTGTATTCCATGAATAAAGTTTACCATGTGCTATAAACCAAGACTCTAAATCTCAGATATTGCTGCCAAACTATTCCTTAATTTTTGAGGACTGTTGAATTTACGTTGACCTAATGTGTATGAGTTGTTTTTCCCTTCATATGTCCTAAAGAAAACCAGTATTTTCAGCATGGTAGGAATGGATCCCCTTTTTTCTGTTAGTCTGGAGATACCACCAAATTCGTGTCATGTGCTGAGTTCCCCTGAATGTTTCCTGTTTTGTGGTCATTATATTTGCATGACATGATTTTGTTTATGGTATATCAAACATCCAAATAGCAGTGGACCTTGAAACACCCAAAAGTATCTCATATTTCCTAGTGCCCGTATACTTCTGGTACTCTGAACTCACGGATGTCACCATTTTAAGGTGACTGCATCTTAAAATGTGAGGTCACGTTGTAGGGAACTGACCTCATTACAGAAAGTCAGAGAATTTGTTACCAAAAATTCATTGATTAATCATGTAAATGGCACTTGGTACTTACAAGTGGCAGTTCTCATATGCTTTCAGACAGAGAGCAGTTAAATACTGAATAATGCTGTTTTTATTTGTTAATGTTATTAGTGGTTTCCTCAGTAGTTTGTAATTCAGCATGACAGGTAGATTTGCATGATGTCTCCAAATGTGTTTAGTTACATGATAGTATTACTATAACTTTCTGTGATAACAAGTAAAATGAAACTACATTTTTCTTTCTGATCAATAGCACTCCTTTTTAGGATTTTATTAATAATTACTTCAGCATTAATGTGAATACACTATTTCATTCGTTTCTAAAACTGTCCAACCAATTTTAGCTGATACTATCAATTATGTATCAACAGGACAAGCAACTAGGGTAGGTACAAGAGAATCTTTACCTCTGCAAATCGTATCATCTTAAGTACGACATTACAAAATATATTTGTGTTGATTTGGATTATTTTAAGACAATAGCATGATAGAAAAGAGTAAAATAATTCATGTTCCCCAAAAGCAAAGTTTGATAAAAACATTTGTTTTTGGTACTATAATCATCACATGTACACATTACATATTTTTAAATGTCTTACAAAAATGAATGCAAGTTAACTTTTCTGTTTGAAAATGTCTGAAGCTGGACATTTGTTGTAGAGTTTAGGTGAGAGGAAACGGGGTGTGGGCATTATTACTGTTTCGTACATTTAATTGACAGTGATCTGGCTCCATTTTGGATCACAAAACATGTAAAGAGTTTTATATTTTTGTATAGTTTAATGTTAATTTTTACAGCTTTATAACACAGGTGAACAAAAATAAATTATACTTTTATTAAGATCAGGAAGTAGCCACCTTTCATTTACTTAGGCTTTCCTTTACAAGGAGTTGATTTTACGTGAAACATGAGCTCTGATATGAAGAATCAACTTTTCTCTTTCTTGTGGGAAAATTTTGTTTGGTAAGAACAGAACAATTCAAATGCAACTAAAGAAATTAAATATGTAGGAATATTGAATATTTGGGCGCTGGCTAAACTTCTTTTGAAAGATGTCAACCTTGATCAGGTCTCTAACAAGAATGAACTTGCTACACTGCTCTCACTCACTCCTTGACTTCTAGCAGTGTGGGACCACCTAGAGTGAAAGATGGCATGTATAGGAATGGAATCATAACTGGCTCTAGCAGCAACCCCAAATTAAAGTCATTATCCCACTAAGAATCCCTTTTGGTCCCCACCTGTGTTGCAGAGAAGAAGAGCATGGTGTTTCAAGGGATGGCTGACAGAGGGGTGGGGGTGGGCTGGTATGTAGTTAGAGTTTGTGTAACCTGAGTTCATGCTTGTATGTACTAGATAAGTGCCTCTTTGCTTACTTTTTTGCTCATAAGCATCTGTATCTAGGGGCTTAAAAAAATCTATTCATCCAAATTCTAGTTCAACTAATATTTCCACTCAATTACAGATGCTGCTTGCCTTGTGTGAATCAGATGGTCATTTTGGCACATAGGAATTTGTAAGAGTGCCGGTCTGGGAGTGAGATCTGGGTTCGAATTGCTGCTCGTACTCATTTGGAGCCAATTGCATTGTCTTACTGAGCCTCAGCAATTTCTTCCTTACGTAGTGACTCTAAAAATTACGTAAATATACATAAAATATCTGAAAAAATAACTAGTACTATATCTGAAACATAAGAGATGCCCCAGAATAGTGGTTACTTTCAAATTTCAATGTGTAGAGTCCAGAATAAATTCATATCTGAGTAGTTCTGCTTTAAGAACAGTTGTTTTATCCTGAGAGGGGCAAGGAAGGGCTGAAGAGCCCCTTCATCGATGGGGGGAGGGGCGTGAAGAGTGGCCAGACCCAGTGTGGGGCTATTGCCTGACTCTCAAGTCAAAGTCCACATTTAACCAAACCATGTGAAATTTTTGCATCTTTCTTGTAGCTTGCAAAAGTTGAAAAACTAGGTGCTTAAAAACAAATGAAAGAATGAAAGTTGGCACAGAAATACAGTGTTTTTTTTTTTCTTTTTAACATGGAACCTGACATATAATAGACTAAAGAAACATTTGCTGAATAAATACACAAGTAAAGGTGAATTTTAAATATGCACACCACTGAAATTTGAAAATAAGTAATTCAAGTTCACCTCTACCACTGTCCTTTTTTTTTTTCTTTTGAGAATAAAAAGTTCAAGGGACTTTAAGAGAATGAAGGACATTCTAAAATGATCCTTCTTTATGTTTGCATATGTTGAATAAAAACCTACTTAGCATACACCTTTATGAAGTGTACCTTAAAGTACAAAAATAAATCCATATGAATGCATGTTTCTTATACAACATTTTCCACCACAAATTCTGGCATAGTCACATATTTATTCATGGAATAATCCATCATTTCTTCATAGTGCAAGCATTTATTTAGAATATTGTCTTAAATAACATAGTCAGATGTTTACTAAATACATCCTTTACCCATCCCATGAAGGGTACATTTTCAGACATCACCACATACATTTGGGTTTCGTCAAGTTGGCTGTGTATGTAGGCCAAAAAAACGAGTGCCTCCGTAGGCGTTGTGTTGACCTGTTAACCTGAATTTCATTTCTGACTACTTTTGTATTTAAACTTAAATTCCATAACCTATATATGCATGGGGGATTAATTCTCATTTGAGAATTATCCTACTTTAAAATAACTGTTAACAGCAAAAATAGGTGTTCATTCCAACCGTCAACTGTTTCAAGATTTGGAGCTCGTCTTCTTGAGAGCTCTTCACAGAGCAGAGCAAAGAGGCTGTTTGATTTTTTTTTGGGGGGGGGGGGTTGCTGGTTAGGTTTTACTTTAACAGGATGTTTCCTCTTCATCTGTTTTTCAAAATATCAGTTATATCAATATTAGAAGGGTAAACAGCTACAAAATATACAGTATATAGAAAGAATTTTCTTAACTAGTCTATTGGCTAATAAAAGTACACATGAGGAAGAGGACTGAACAGAACCCATGGTCTCTTGTTTCTGGAGAGGAACAAACAGGTTACCCTCCAACAAAATGGGAATAGACACTTGTGTGGTAGGGACAGCATTGCGGTAGAATCAAGAAACCTGGGCCATTTCTGATTCCACCTCTTAGATGTCAGAGGGGAAATGAACAAGCACTTGCCCCTCACGCAACCTCTCAGACCTCTTTCTCAATGATGTATTCCTAGTGATTATACTTCATATAAATCTCAATAAATCAAAATAAGACTGGGTGATGCTAATATCTTCTTTCTGGTATAAAACTTCTATTTGGGAAAATTATAAAGATGCAGAATCACTTTAAGAATAAATATATGATGCAGATAATATTGTAAAGCTCCCAGCTAATAGCATCAGCCCACTTACAAGTGCTAATTCTAATGTACGAAAGTGTAGGTTGAGTGTTCAACTTTGCAAACACATCTATAAAGATTAGAAAGGGAATTATCTTTCTTTCTAGGAAATACACACGTAAAAGTTAATGCAAGAAAATGTTTCTATTTCATTATTTATTTTCTTCATTGCACTTTGACTTTAAGGCCAAAAAGAACTATCTTTATGCTAAATTTTGCACATTTTTTTATCCTGGGACAATTGATGATGATTTTAGATTATTATTTGAATATCTGTTGTAAAAGTGTTTATAGGTTATTTTTTGTAGCTTAATAATCTTTAAATATCATTTTTCACACGATACATATTTTAACTGAAGTGTGAAATCAAGATGATGTATTTACCTTTGTTTCTACAATACAATACAATAATGATCTGATAAAATAGATGTAAAATAATCATCCTACTAAATAAATAATAAATAAATAAATAAATAAATAATAAACTTTATGCCCATGTTTTTGGGATAATAAGCATTTTTCATAGCAGCATGTTTATTTTAAAGATTTTTAAAAATTGTATTTTGAAACATGTGTGACCTTCTCTTGTTAGGACTTACTGAAAAATTTTTGTTAACATTCGGCTTTTTCAAGTAAAAGACAAATGTAGCCTACAGAGGCTCCCCCCCCCCCCCCCCCCCCCCCCCCGTATATTGCAAAGGACTTGTAAGGACAAATTTAATCAGGTAGTTCAGTATTTACAGTATATAAGAACTTAGGATAGCCACAGAGAAACAAGAGGATAGTTGTGCCTCACTTTTCTTTACTTTGAAAAAGAATGTATCACACGACAGTTTTTACTGATGATTAGGATTCCGAGATGTCCTAGTAAAATGAAGCGCATGTGTCATACCTCACTCATATCAATCCACAAGGACATTCTAATAACAAGTTTGCATTTACTTATGTTCATAATTATACAGTTAATACTTTACATTGTTTATTTTTTAGCAAATGTCCCATTTTATATAGAATAAATTGTAATCAGCTTATAGTGCTATAATATTAATAACACCAGCAGTTGCATTGGCTCTCCTTCCCACAATACACTCATGCCAGTTTTCGATATTGCTGTTCTTTGCTGCATACACATCGTTGTATGTTTCTCACCAATCAGAATCTTCTCTCTTTTCTATCTCTCTCTCCCTCTCCACCCTTATCTCTCTTCCTTTTCTTCCTCTATTTCCTCCAGCCTTTCCTTTTCCCAGCCCAGTTGCCTGCCTTCCCTGCCCTCAGTTCTTCACTACAGAGGACAGTGAACATATTAAGAACATTCAGTTGTGGTTGGGCTTCTAACCTTGCTCAACTCCAGCATTAGCAAAGGGATTCAGTTTCTTGAATTCATTAATAGTGTTTTGCCACAAAAGGCTTTGTAGTTCTCTCCTGAATATTGAGCCTAGCTTAATAACATTCCATTTATGTTAAAGACACATTTAATCTGTAAATGTGACCTTTAGAAGAATTCTCTTGTTTTTCATTAAAGAAACACTGCATTACAAATATTAATTATTCCTTGATGCCATATTTTAATTAACTAATCATGTGCTATTTGCAGCAATAAAGAGTGTAGTAATGTATGTACGGTAATGCTGTGTAATGCAAGATCGATATCAAAGGATCTGTTGCTGCAGAAAAGACATGTTTTGAGTATCTTCTCTGGATGAGTTTGCTTATATGAAACATTTAGTCTAGAACGATGCTTTGTTTTGCTTTGTTTTTTGTATTTTTAAATGCCAAGGCATGTCTGATTAAAATGCTGAACATATCGTTAGCCCCATCACTAATAAGTGAACGTTCACTGATGCATATTAGCAAGGTCTAGCAATGTGGTGAAATTGTCACTTAAGTGCTGGGAATCTGAACACAGAAAATGACAGGCAATGCCGAAGGTCCGGCTCCAGTGCATGTCTTCACTGTAGCTAGAGTCACTGGAATGGTGAAACCAGTTTAGGTTCAAGGTCGCTGCTGACATTCAGCTGTCATGGCTTCATTGTCTGCAGGCCTTCTCTCCATTGACACATTCAAGAGTACTTTATAGCAACCACAAAGAGCCAGTCAATTGATACCATTACACTTCATGCACACACAAACCACAAGCCTGTTCAGGACTGTTGATACAGTCTAACATTTATTCATTAAGGGATCTATTGAAAATGCAACTTGCCCAGCCCCACTCTTAACAACATAGACTTACTTGTTTAGTCCAAACATTTAGCTACGTCTTTTTCAAGTTTTGCACAGCATTCTCTAATTGAAGTAACATTATCTGCATTTTAATGCTACACCATTTATGTCCAATGAAAGATTACCTGAACAACCCTGCCATTACCACACTAGTTTAAATACGGGCAGTCGTATAGAAAAAATATACACAAAAGATGTAAGCAGGGGGAAAGGGAGATATTTATTTGTTCTGGGAGTGCCACGGAAATCCAATTGCTCAGAAATGAAATAAGAGTCTGGAGTGAAAGGAGGGAAAACCTAAGCTTGGGTCAGGGAAGAGGCAGTGATTAGCTCCATTGTTAGGAGCTCTTTGAGCTTCGTTGGTTGTAAAGAAAAACCCACTAATGAATCTATTGAAGCTTGCCAGAACTTTGTGTGGAAGACAACTTAAGTTATGGTGCTTATCTAAAAAATGGTAGTAAAGCATGTAGATATATAAAACAGCACATATGTCTCTTTATTAACAGCTTGCCCACAAAGACAAAAAAAATTGTTTAAAGGTTGTATGTTCAGCCTTTTTAGCACATATATGTTTAATTCAGTATTCACTGGTCTTAAAAAAATCACCTCAGTGATAAGGAGATATAAGAAAATATATTCAATTTAATAGTTAAAAGACAAGGATCTAGGCAGAAATATAATGTAGCTAATCTTTTCTTGGTGTTCTACCACTGTTTGTAAAGAAAGATGTATTTAAAAGTCAACTTAGCATGCTAGTTCATGTTTGCATATTTTAAATATGCAGAAACCATTTCATTAATGAGCGTGATCAACTGACATTAAAAATAATAGACTTTGGGAAAAAAAGATCAATATGTCTATGTGCTACATTTAGTGAAAAATGTTTATCATGCTTCCATCATATATGGCATCTCCAACATAAAATTGAGTCCATTTTTGCGATTCAATTAATATTAATTCCATATGCCTATTTAATTCTACAAAACACGTTGCAGTGTCTCAAATAAGGCTGGTGTTAAAGTAAGGATTCAGTGAGGTGGCAGTATACTAGGAAAAACAATTGTGGCCAACGCCTTGGTTAAGATCATTGCTAGTACCTGGAAAACCTACAATGTATAACAAGTAGAAGTGGAGCATCTTCTTCCAAAAGTTTTGCCTTAAGTTTTTCCAAATACTTTCAAGTGTTATGTTGGTGAAGCAAAGTTCAAACAATGAGAAAAGATCCTCGTTCTCCCCATGTCCCACCCCTCACTGTCAAACTCATCCAAATTCCATGATTTTTCACCAGAATGAAGTTTGTTACTTGGGAAGCATGACTCTCTGCCTCTGAGAATTTGTTTTATAAGTAAATGAATGTTAGGTCAATGAATTCACTCATTTTTTTCATGATGACCAAAGCATTATTTGGACAAAGCATATTATTTTGGGGCAACAGGAGTAATCACAAGCAGAATTCTTTCTTAGAATACTATGGGTCTTTTTCCTTTTGGCATCTCAGATTTCTGTCTAAGGTCCTGGGAGACTTCTTGTGGAGATTATCTTGTAGTTATCAGAAAGTTGTCTCTTCAAACCCATGTCCATATAAGGGAAAGTACCATTGCCATGGTATTGAGCAACTTTCTTCGGGTCTTTATTAATTATTCAGTGATCAAACTAGGATAAGCAAAGGCTAAATACACACTAGATAAAAATGAGTGATATGTCTCAGGTCCAAACCATCAGGAATCCATTATGTTAATATTGGTTACAAAGACTGTCTCTATTTCTGTAAGATTTCACGTCAGGAATTTTGACTTATTATTGATAGTAGGGCAATGGGAGGATGAGAATTACAAGAGCTATATAAAAAAATTGAAGCGATAAAGGGAAGCAATATTTATAGGATATCTACTACATTACAGATGTTATACTGGGCACTTAACCTATGTTGTTTAGTCTGTACAACAACGCTTTATGTGTGGGGATTATTATTTTTTTATGTTATGAATATGAAGAGAGAAGTTCCAAGATTCTTTAAAACTTACCTGAGGCTACAAAGCAAGTAGTAACGCTGCGATTTAAACTCAAGACTATATTCTCCTGAAGCTTAAATTGCATGAATACTTACTTCAGCCAAAGAACTTTGGTAAAATCTGGCAGATATTACTGATGCCATTTATGGTGAATATTGCCATTCTCCTTCTCCTTTATAATGCCTCACTTTATTTTTTCCAGATTGATTCCCTACAATGAGCTTTTCATTTTGACCTTCTTTTTGTGTCTTTCCTGTGCTCCTAGAGAACATTGAAGGTCGATCATCTTCTTTATGAGACGCCTTCCATATCAGCTTAATAGAAGCAACTTCACTAATAAATGACAATGGTCAGCTTATTTACAACATTTCTACTGGATTTTTTTTCCTCAAGTAAAGAATATGAAGAGAAATCTGTCAGTCCAAAATTCTGGGTCCCTGTAAATATTATATAATCATTCAAGCTCCCTTCCAAAACTTTCATTTATTTTTGTTAATTTAACACTTTTTTTCTAGGAAATTTCTTTTGAGATGAGGAAATAAACTTTATAGTAAGTTACCCTATATTTTCAGATTTTATGTGCAGACATGTAGGTTAAGTTTATAGTCTGTATGACAGTATACTTCTGCATATTTTGTTCCTGTGTGTGTGTGTGTGTGTGTGTGTGTGTGTAAACTTTCAGGCATATCCTACCTAACATCTAACCATTCTCTATTCTCACCACTCTTGTATGGAGGAATTTTTAATATGCTTACAACATATTTCTTCTAGAAAAATAAGACTATTTAAATGCAAAGTTATCTGTAAAATATCTTTTTCCATTTTTTGAGTATTCACTCATTTAAATGACAAAGAAATTATTCCACTTGAAAATTATAAAGGATATAGTGCTTTTGTCATAGACACTTTTACTTTCCCTCATAATGCCTTTTTTTTGTCTGTCCAGGTCTATTTCCAAAAACTATCCTAAATTGGACCTTACTAAAAATGACACCAAATAATAGCAGAAGGCGAGTGGTGAGCAGGACAATTGACTTTCATTTTCAAACTTTGCTAAAACTAGATGTATATTTTTACTTTTCATGATGTACCTTGGTCAAGAACATTTTGAAATTATATTAAATTATCTATTAAAAACCAAAATTATTTTTGGGAAAATCTCCCCCTGTGTAATTTTTATTTTTACTCTTCTCTGCTAGTACATAGTTAAAGCAAATATTATGTGGCATGGTTACTGTCAGTATTTCACCCATTTTGGTGAAAAAAATGTAAGTCTTACAAATAGCTTACAGAAAAATAATAAACTCTTTTAAGAAAGTGAAATATGCTTTTAAGATATGCTTTCAGTTAATTTCTAATCTAGAAGGAGGCTTATTTGGTGGTTGTACCCTATAATTAGGGAGATCAGTAATCAAGACAACTGTGATTTATTTTACTAGGAGAGCTCAGAGACTGAAGACATCTGGCCTAGACCAGTCTGCTGGTAAAATTCAGAATACACCTAAATTTGCTTTTACAGGATTCTCTTCAGAGGAATAGGAGGAGAGGTTATATTCTCTGCATGAGGACAAGTCTACAGTGTCAAAATCAAGTAATATTTGTCTTCTGACAGCAGAACGTTGTATCATATTTCTAAGGACTGTATGCACTTGGGTGAACGTCAATGAATACTAAACACTAATTGGTCTGATACATCCATATGCACATACGCAAATACACATGGTGGCCTGTAATGGTTGAAAAATTACATTTTGCTTCCATGAAGAGATGTGTCACTTTTAGGTCAGAGAGGGATTTTGGAGGGGTAATCTCCCACAATAGAAAACTATCCTGACAATGGTGGTGGTTGAGCGTTGTTTGTTGTTTGGCTTGTTGATGATGCTTAGCCAAGGAGACACTTCCTTTCAGATCCTGTCTTCCAAACCCCAGGGCTCTGTTCTGGGCAGTTCAGCCTAATGGAATTAAGCCTGACACGTTTCAACTCTATTTCTTTATAAAATAAACATAAAACAATGGTCTCGATTTCTAATAAAACTCTTGAAGCATGTGGGACTCCAACTTTCCCTGTTCTTTACACATCTGTAAATAAAGCGCATAAAAGAGGAGCACAACAGGATAAATCAACATAAATTTGAAATCCACTGCAGCATATTAAATGGCGCAGTCTCAGTCAAAGACAGGCTGACCCCACGGCTTCGTGCAGTTTGAAGCTAATTGTTTTCGTCAGGATGGGAACGTCTGGAAGTCCATGGCTGTATCCCACCAGTAAGGCTCCAGTAACTGAGCCGGCCCACAGAGAATGGACCCACTTTGTAGCGACACAGCGGGCTCAGACACCACCTATTCTGCTCTCCAAACTGTCATGCATAACAACTTTATTGTGCTAAATTGAACTTGAAAGCAACCAAAGGCTATGAGAAGGAGAGGCTATGAGAAAAGTGTGCTGTCAGCGCTGGCAAAGGCTGACCTGGAAAGTAGGCTCAGAGACAGGGGAATAAAAGACCAGGCCCCATGAACACCGCATATTGTTTCATTTTAAAGTATGATTCCCATACCAGAGAAAGTAGCAAATGTGATGTAAATTTATTTAAATAGATTCGACTGCTTAAAAGTTTGCCAGCCGCTCTTATCCAACTTTCCCAGCTCTCTGATTCGTTACTTACAGTGGGAATATAATGACATATAGTCATCATTGTAACAGCTTCTTTGCAGGGGCACAATGATGATTAATAGCCAGCAGCAAATTTTCACATGGGCTCTGAAGCACTATGGCATTAAGCAGCCAAACAGTCCCAAATCCCCCTTTTCTGTTCCGCTGAAAAGTCCCCTCCTTGTACCTTGCAGATAGGAACAAAGCCTATCTTAATTCCAATCAGCTTTTCCTCATTCAAAGGGACCTTCTCTTTTTCATAATTGATTCATGTGCATTTTTTAGTGTTTCACTGAGCCGAAGCCACTTTTCTCCTTTTTTCTGTTCTGCCCCCATACCCGCGCCCCTCTTTTTTTTTTTGAGGAGTGGGAAACATTTCAACAACAACAACAACAACAATAACAACAACACCAATAACAACAATAAAAAACAGTTCGTTTTTTCTTCCCCAAATATTTGCTAAATACATTTCTCAATTAGTATTCATTTGTGTTTTACATTTAAAGGGTTTAAGACAAGAATTAACTCCTGGATTACTTCATCCTTGGAAAAGGTTTTAGTTATAAAAAGTATGAGCTCACTGAAATAACTCTGGGTGGGAGCCCCCCAGGGATGCCCTGTTTGGTTGGGGGAGTCTCAAGACCTCTCATTCCCACGAGAGACTCGCAGTTGGAACAAGGACAGACTCCCTCGCTCTGGACAGATCCTTTTTTCCCCTGTGTTGGGAACCATCAGAAAACGGACAAGTGACCAGAGGGGAAGGCAGCAAATGAAAACCTCCTAACCTGCTCTGTCCTCAAGTATCATTTTACCCCAGAGTAATCTCGCATTATAATTATTTGCAGAAGCACTTTTGCTATTTGTAGAAGCGTTCTCTCCCGTCTACACTTTCTGCCTCCTGTGAAAACGACAAAAATGACATCAACCAGTGCTGTCGTAGAAGGGGATTCCCACATGCATACTCATCTGTGTGTCTGTGACAATGCAATGACCACCGTGTGCAGAGTCTTTGTAGTTATACTTTGCATTTTACTTACGGTTCTTAAAATTCTGCCCTCATTTTATAGGGAACAGGGTGACTATATGCCCCTGTTTGTTCAGCACACGCCTCAGTTATGTCTGTTGTTTTTATATAACTATTAGCAGTGCTCTCATTCACTCTCCGTTTGATTTGAGCAGTTTGCAAAAGCCCTACCTTTTTGTTATTAAAACTGTCCCAAATGACACACAAACCGAAAGGCCAGGTTGTCTCTTACCCAGGTGCTGTAGACTGATTTACCGCATTGCAGTTTAGGGGAAAGGATCTGACTTGGAAACCCTGCTGCCCATGTGGCAGCACTGACTTTTGTCTCGCCCACTTTTAAGAGGTCAGCTGACCCTTTACAGCTTCTTTGATACGTAGCAGAAAGGAGGTCATTTGCTGAAATGAAAGACACATTGCAAACCAGATTTTAAGTGTGACACTCTTCTTCAGCTGGGTCACGGTTCTCAGTGTGAACCAGAGCAACACAGTTCGCTGGTCAGATAAAAATACTATGCCATGTTTTTGATTATGACCTTTCTCTTGCTTTGGTGTCTTCAAATGGTTAAATGAAGACTATGTCAGATTGATAGGAGGGATTCTGTTCATCATTTTCACTCTAGTGCTTATAAAAAAAAGTAATGTGAAAGTGGCATCATGTATCTATGTTGCATTTTTCATACAAAAAATCTCATACAGAAAAGTGTATTCTAGTCTTTTGGTTATAGAACCAAAGTGTCTCAGGGAGTGTTAAAAATCCATATGGTAATATTCCTGAAGTCTGGATTTTGTATTTGGATTTCAGAGTTAACAGAGAGATGTGTAACATCTTCTGTGAGCAGAGAAGTCTCTACTCACTGAGCCACCGAAGAGGTTCACAAATGTTGTTTATTACTGAAAGTACATGGAATTGGTGGATTCCTGATATGCTAGTTTCAGAATAACTTAAGTAAGAACCTAAAATTTCTCACTTGCCATCAAGTCACAACCCATAGTCAAATATCAGAAGGACATGCATAGAAGAATTATGACTCTGTTCTAAGTTCTTTTTACAGGAGCACTGTCCTTTAGTGAAACTGTCGTTCTTAGCCAAATTTGGGCCTATCCAATCTTTATGGGTGCACTTTTTTCCCCTTTTAGATAATTCTTTCAGAAATGAAATGAGTGGAGTACATGAATGATGTTTTCTGACGTACTCTTATGTCTTTATTTTCTCATTATCTTACTATTATGAAGAAGTATAACTAAGACTTTGATAAAAACCATCAGTTTTGTTAGATTACGGTGTTGTGTCTGGCTGTGAAACTCCCACCTTCATGAAGGATTTTGCTTTTTGCTGGCTAAGACAGAATTCTTAAATGCAGTGACCTGTGGGACTCTCATATAGGTTGCTTCTTCATCCCTGAAGTTCTCTGATGAATTGCTAGGGACACACAGAGGATGGACCCAACACTGTGCTCATCTTGTGTACTGGCACCATTTGAGGAACTGGATGAAAGTCAGGGTGCCTCTTTAAAACTTTGATTTGAGATTGTAATGCTGCCCGTTGCGTTGCTCACCTTCCTTTAGAATGTCATAAAGTGCTTTTGTGACAGTAGAAAAATCTCTGTATACAAAATATGTAAACTAAGGCCCACTGTCATTACACACGCAGAGCTTACTTCTTTCCTACCCAGACCTAATTCTTCCCGGATGCCTAAGATATTTACTTTATGTACATATACTCCTGACTCTCTAATCTCAAGCCAGTTAAACAAATATGTCATTCCCAGGGTGATTATTTCTTATTACATGATGTGTACATTTAGAAATATAAGATCTCTTAATTGATTTCTATCCTGTTCTTTGATATAATCAAGCTTAAGCCTCTACTCTGCTTTTCCAAGTTTTTCTTTCTTTTACTTGCTAATAAAACTCTGGTTTCTTTTCCAGTTATCATGGAAAAAAGGGCATAGAGAGAGTGAGCACATATCCGTGAAATGAATCATGGTCAGTCTAAATTTTTCATTATAATTCTATTCTCCTTTGCCAGTGTTTGAGTGAGAGATGGGCATGTCCCTCACCACACTAAGGCACATCATAATCAAATTGCTCAAAACCAGTGGTAAATAAAAATTCTTAGAACAGTCAGTGAAGAAAAGTATATTATATAGAGGAAAAGTATAGTATATAGAGGATGACAGTAGATTTCTCTTTGGAAGCAATCCAACAGAGAAAACAGTGAAGCAGCATCTTTGCAATTTGAAGGAAGGAAGGGAGAGAGAGAGAGGAAGGGAGAAAGAAAGGGAGAGAAAGAGAAAAAAGGGAAAGAGAAAGAGAAGAAAGAAAGAGGAAGAAAGAAAGAGAAGTGAAGGAACAAAGTAACAAAGGAATGGAGAAGTCTGTTAACCTAAAATTCTATACCCAGCAAAAATAGCTTTAAAAGATAAAGTTGTTTCAGACATACAAAATGACCTGCAGACCCCACACTACAAGATATGGTAAAGAAATTCCTTAAGGAAGAAAGAAAATAAGTCTACATGGAAATGAAAAGCACTAGAAATGTCTATTTCATGAATATTTTATTTCATTTGTTTTAAGGCTAATTTAAATCTGACAACTGACTTGTATATGCTATCTAAAGAACTCTTAAAACTCAACAGTAAAAAAAAATCAATTAGAAAATGTGCAAAAGATACAAGTAGACATTCTGCTGAAGAAGATACAGAGATGGCAAATAGGCACATGAAAAGATGTTTAATATCCATTAGGGAAATACAAATTAAAACTACAATGAGTACATTGATCAGAATGACTAAAATAATGAAAATAGTGATAGCATCAAATGCTAGATATGGAGAAACTAGATTATTCATACACTGCTGGTGGGAATTTAAAATCGTACAGTAGTAGTTTTTAAAAAGCTAAACATGCTCTTAGCATATGACCCAGCAATCACACACCTGGGCATTTATCCCAGAGTAATGAAAATGTACATCTATACCAAAACTTGTATACAAATGTTCATAGCAGCTTTGTTTGTTAAACCCCAAATTGGAAACAACCCAAATATCTATAACATATGAATTGATAAATAAATTGTGGAATAGTCACAGGAGGGAATAACTATTGTTATGCACAACATTGTTGTGAACTATTGATATGTATAACAACATGGATAATGTCAAAGTACTTATACTGAGGGAAATATGCCATATAAAGAGCACATCTTGTAGGACTTAATTTATATAAAAATCCAGAAGATGCAAACAAATCAACAGTGATAGAAAACAGATTAGTAGTGCCTGGGATTGGGGGGGAAATGAGGGAGGGGGTATTGCCGAGGAGTATGAGAAAGCTTGCAAGAGTGATGGGTAAGTTCATTACCTTGGTGGTGGTGATTGTTTTATGGGTTTATACATTTGTCAAAACATCAAAAAGTTCACTTCAGTTTATTGCACATCCATTATTCTTCAAGAAAAAAAAATATAACAATAGAGGGAGAGTCTGTTCCCCTCTCCCTTTGATTAAGACTGCCTTAACTAAGAAAATATGGCAGATTGAAGGTTGTGTGGTCTCTGAAATTAGGTAAGGAAAGTCCATGCAGCTTCTCCCAGTTTACTTCAAGATGCTCAACTTAAGACTTGCTGATCCACCACGTGGGAAATATGGCTACCCCGAGTGCCCTCTGCTGGGGAGACCACATGGAGAAGACCTGAGACTAGGAACAGATGAAGAGCTGCTCAGCCAGCATCCCTTGGTCAAGCTGTCTCAGCTGCGGCCATGATCTGCTTGTACCTGCAGAAGAGAGATCCCAAACCAGAACCATCCAGCTGAATGCTGAGAGTTAATAAAGGAGTGTTGTTGCTTTTTGTTGTTGACTTTAAGTAAAGTCTGAGCCCAACATGAGGCTTGAACTCAGGACCCGGAGGTCAAGAGTCACGTACTCTACTGATTGAGCCAGCCAGGGGCCCCAGGAGTGTTGTTGCTTTACATTAAGTTTTGTGACAATTTGTTACACAGCAGTAAATGACTAGAATCCTACCTACCCTATATTTTCCATGTTAATAGTATAACTTCCATTCTTTTCAGGAAAGACTATTTTGTGTTAACAAATGACTAAATGTAATTTGTGCTTTATACATTTTTTAAACTTTCCATATAAAGAAATTTGCAGATCAGAAAGAATTGTCATCATATACGTCCTAGCTTTTAGTTTAGAAAAAATAAATAAATAAATAAACCTCATCTGTGAATTAAGAGAACTACTTGTTTCAGTCAAAAACCTTCAAATTTAGTTAAAATCAGTCAATCAATCAGCAGACTACTGAATGTTGGATTTTGTTGAGGATCCAAAAGATACCTGGCTTGTCATGACCTCTAAGCATATATCACCTGGGTGGTGAAGTAAAGCCTTTTTGTGGCAGGATGTGGTAGAAGGTCCTCATGGAGGAGGAAGAATTTGAGCTATAAATGATGTTATAAATTTCAAAATTTTAATGATTTTGAATTACTTCATTTTGTCTCAAAGAAAAATTTATTGTGCGCAATTATCCTACTAATATTAGACATCAGGAAATACAACCTGGGAACTCTTATTTGCTAATCAGGCAATTTCCTCCCACAATTTATCTATTTCCTTCAACTCAGGGTTATTCCTGAATGTATATTTTTCAAACACTTTGTCTGCTTTAATTTGAAATAATCTTAGCAATGGGACAATTGTAATACAGCTAATGGGTAAACAGGGGTGCTGCTTAATGCAGTCACGTTGAGAGGTGATGGATTTGATATAAATAGTAGCTAATAGCATTAACCTGTGTTAGGTCTAGAAAACAATTTACAGTGTTTTTGCGTTCAAAATTTATATACTAGAAATATATATTGGAAATGTCTTTGGTTTGGCTCTCATAAGCTGAGAGTTCCAGTGGTGTGCTGGAGCCTACCTGTACTGGCTTGCATGGGCCAAATGGTATCACCTCTTTTCAACTCCAGCTAGAGTGGGAGTTCTGACACTACAGAAATGGCAAATGTTGTAAGTCAGGCCTCCCTCACCCTGGCTCATCCCACTCCAGAACAGATTGTTAAAATTTATCAGCACAAACCTGGTTAAACTTCCAAGTCTTTGGATAGACATCAGTTTCAGCAGGTTTCTCTGACTAGGAGCAGGTCTGAAAACTGTGTTTGTAGGTGAGGCCAATGCCAAATGAGAGAGGATGAGTATGAGTTACTGGGAAGGAAAAGAAGCAGGTAATAAGTTTTCAAGAAAGTATTTTTTTTTAAGTTCACTTATTTTGAGAGAGAGAGAGAAGGAGAGAGAGAGAGCATGAGTTGGGGAGGGGCAGAGAGAAGGAGAGAGAGAATCCCAAGCAGACTCCACGCTGTTAGCACAGAGCCAAACATGGGTCTTGATCTCACAAACCACAAGATCATGACCTGAGCCAAAATCGAGAGTCAGACACTTAACCAACTGAGCCACCCAGACACCCCTCAAGAAAGTATTTATCACAGTAGTGTGAATTTTTTCTTTTCCAGCTTCTGCGCATCCTTGAGGGACAAAAATGTGACTTCCTGACTTCTCCAAGGGAGGAAAGAGGGAAATAATGGCCAATGAGGTAATGGGAATTCTCACCTTTACTAGTTCCAGAAGCATGACAGAGGTAAGCCTGAAGTTTCTGTATGGGAAGGATTGTGCTGATGAGAGAGAGATTTGACCATCAAGATCCCAAAGGCCTGTCTTGGGAGGTTGTAACACTAGGAAAAATACCAGGTAGTTTGGTGCTAATCCATTTTTTATGTTTCATTTTTTTGAAAATCCCTTTAAAATATAATATGCACATTAATAAACATCAAGGTTTTTATATCATGATTTTAGAAAACAATTTTTAATATAGAAAATTTTACTCTTATTCCTCAAACCACCCCTGTGGTAAGCCATGATAGAAGAAGTATCCATCAGCTTGTGAGATGGTCTGATCCTGCCTACTGGGAAATCGGTGGCCTCAGAAATAAATCCAGACCTACACAGGGTGACATATGATGGAGAGAAAGCACTTAAATTGACATGCTTGTAAAATATGACTTGTAATTTAAGAACAAAAACCACTTTGTGGGAGACTTAAACTAAAAGACAATGAAGTATTTGAGAGAACTGTTGCTATGTGAGACTTTAGGAGGGTGATGGAGATATGGCCGGTTTGCACCATGATCAGAGATAAACACATGTAATAATCACCATATTTGCATTTTGAAAATGTAAAATATGATTCTCATTGTATTGCTCTCCAACCCCCCTTTTTAAATAATGTTTATTTTATTTATTTTGAGAGAGAGAGAGAATGAGAGAGCAGGGGAGGGGCAGAGAGAGAGAGAGAGAATCCCAAGAAGGCTCTATGCTGAGCATGGAGCCCCACACAGAGCTCCATCCCACCACCATGAGATCATGACCAGAGCCAAAATCAAGAGTTGGATGCCTGACTGAACCACCCAGATGCCCCTCTCCAATCCTGTTTTAATTGACTCCCCATTTACCTCTGTTCCCGGGTTGTACTGTAATATGTGTTTTCTGTTGCACTATTGAAATCCAATCATCTCTACACTCTAAAAAGGAACCATATCAGAAGATTACAAACCTTGGCCCTTAAAGTATACACAGTGTAGTAACGGGTGTAAGAGCGAGTATGTGGTTTGCAAACCTTTACAAATAGTTTTCCAGTTGACAGGCCTAGTAGACAACATTAGTCTTCCATGTCTCCTACCTATTTCCACGTGGCGCTTCTCTGGGCTGTTGCCTCCTAATACATGTACTTCCCTACACCTCTGCACTATTTCCTCTTCTCATTGGCATTTATAACTCCCAGGTTTGTATCGTTTATGGATTTCATTCATGTACCATTTACCTTTTTTTCCAAATAATTAAGCTCAAAATTACATTAGAGCTTACTCAAGCTGCTTGCCACTTGGATAAATTATACATCATGGCTCCTCTAGTCAATCACCATCTAGCATTTTCAACATTCTGCAAGTCACTTAGCTTTATTAGTTGTATTCTCTGGCAGCCCTCAGGAGAATGAGGCTTATCCAGGGAATCACAATAAGAAAAACATGCAGCAGTTGATTTTTGTTTTCTTTTAACATTTCAACTTGAATGTGTTTCCGGTGTCTTTTTTGTGAAAAAGAACATTACTATCCTCTTATCCTATGCTAGTCAACACTATTATTTTGGAAACCAGTAAGATGGAAATACTTTCACTTATGTTTAGCTAAGGTTTAATATATAGAGAGACATGTGGAAATCATCTTCTTACATATTGCACCTTTATGAACAGTTCATGTTTTAAAATTCAGGTAGATACTAGTTCTATTAATTATGTTTAAGTTATTTTTCCCCTTATTTCGGACTTGTCTAACTTGTAGTAAATATGGAGTATTTGTTCACTGCTGTATCCCCATTACCTAGAACGTTATCTGACATAGTAGGCACTCCATAAATATTTGCTGAGTGAATATTAATAAAATTGACTAAAAATTTAATAACTATATCATCCTTTTATGATAAATATTGGAATATAAATTTAATGAACATAGAAGCCCTGCTTGTACTTTCTGTTGATCTCTAGTAAGCAAAGTGCCTTGGCAATATAATGTGTGCTCAATAAATGAGTCTTGTCCAGTATTTTTAATAGATATCACCCAAGTAATGTGTCTGTCTATCTTAGTGTGAGCTCCCTGGCAATTTACATAGTCAGTTATCTGAATCACTGTATCATTTCTCCAGATATTCTAGTATATTCAGTATTTAAGGAAAGGTGTATAACATACGTCCTGTGGCTTCAATACTTGGCACACCTTCAACTGTGGAGTATCTGTGTTTAAAACCATAATTTCATAAGTGCAAAGATTCTTAATTACTCTCTTTTCAGTTATTGTGTTCTCATTACAAAAGCAGTACATATTATAGGAAATGTTATTTTCTTATTATAGAAAATTTGTAAATCAGTGATGAAAAGAAAAATCACTCAAATTTTTTCCACTTAAAAATGGCCATTGAAACTGCGGTATCTAACCTTTCAATTATATGTTTGATGTACATGTTTATAGATCCTATCACTATATTACATGTGATTTTGAAACTTGCTTATTCCCATTAATTTAACATGAACATCTTCCTATGTTTTATATATTCCTTATGGAATTATTTGAATGATCAGAATCATCTTTCCTTGAGTCATTGCATGGTTGATTTCTTCTTATTCTTCTTTCTCCCCTTTTTCATCTCCTCCTGAGTGAGGCTTCCTTGATTACCACCACAAGTGGCCATGAGTCCCCACCCCCAGCTTTTTTCTATCATGTGAAGCATGAAATGTGTCTTTATTCATTATTGTACTCCCAGTGCCTAACCAGTGTCTGACATTTGGTTAAATATTTTTGAAAAGAAATGAATAAATGAATGAAGGAAAGGATGAAGAAAAGTCTGCTGATAAGTCCACCATAGTGATATAATGCCCCTACTTTTATACATTAGATTATTTATGTCTCTTTTATTATTATAAATATCAGTTTGACATATTTCCCTGGATAATTTTTCTCTACACATCTATGATTATTTTCTTAGTTTATATTTCTAGAAATAAAATTGCTGGGCTAAGGATAAGCAAAGTGTTAAGATTTTAAGTATTACCAGAAAGTTTGTGACAACTTACACTCATCAACAGTATTTCAAATTGCCACATTAGTCCAGTCGGAAATAGATTTTTGTCATTTTAAAACAACATTATCAGTCAAGAAATTTTACCCCATTTTAAATAAAATGTCTTTGGTTGTTAGATATATCTAATATTTCATTGCATAAGCACACAATTATTTTCATGTGTTTACTGGTCATTGTCATTTCTTCTTTTCCTTTGGTTAATTGTTCATGTACTTGCCAATTTAATATTTTAAGGTTTTCTATGAGTTCATTATATACTAAGAAGTCATTTAATTTCTTTTTATTCATTTTGTAAGTATTTTCAGAGTTCATGGTTTTTCTATCACTTTTGTTTATTGTATTAAAATTTCCATGTGATGTCAACTTGAAAACATTACCCAAAAAGTAGAGATAACATATATATAAATCTATTTGTGCATCCCCCAGCTTCCACAATTATCAATACATGCCTAATCTTGTTTTACCTCCCTACCCTCAGTTCCTCTTTTTACCTCTTCCCAACTCCTGATTATGTTGAAGAACATTATATCATTTAATCTGCAATTATTTCAGTATGTATCTCTAAAAGACTGAGACTGTCCCCCCTTTTTAATTTATTATTGAAATATGGTTGACCTATTTTTTAAAGACTCTTCCTTTTCCATATAGTCTCAAAACTAAAATAATAGTTTATGGTATAAAACAGAAGACTTTCAATTGTTATGTAACTTTAATCTTTTTCCTTAAGGTTTCTGCTTTTGTTGTTATTCTTAGAAAAATTTCCCTTCACGATCTTATAAAAATATATCTAGCTTCCTCTAGGATTTTAATGATAGTCTTTATAGAAAGTTTTGAAAATACAGCTGAATTAATTAAAAAAGAGTTGAATCTCATATGTCATGCATATCACTCTCAATATTATAGTGTAGAATATATTCTATGTATATAGAAATATTTTAAAATGTATTTTTATAAAATTAAACCATATTATTTTTTAAGCTGATAATTTAGTCATCCCATGTCAATGAAAATTGACCAACATTATTTTCTAAAGGTGTATAATATTCAATAGTAAAACTGTATCATAATTTATTTTGCCCAATGTCTTAATGCTGAATATTTAGATGGAGTAAGATTTTTTGACAATGTAAATCATTAATTAGGTTAATTAAATAAATACTGAATCCCTCTGGTATGCCAGACACTATATTGGCACTGAAGATGCAAAGGTGAGAAAACACACACACACATACACACACACACACACACACACACACACACACACACACACGCATGCACACAGTGCAGGTTCCTTTGTGGCATATGGCTTAAAGTAGTCATGAACATTTTTGTTCACATATCTTTGCATTTAAAAAATTGTTTATTTTGGGGGGTAGGGGGGAAGGGCAGAGAGAGAGAATCCAAAGCAGTTTCCACACTCAACATGGAGCCCAATGTGGAGCTTGATCTTATGACCATGAGATCATGACTTGAGCCAAAATCAGGAGTCAGATGCTGAACTGACTGAGCCACCTAGGTGCACATTTTTGTGCCATTTTTAATTGTTTTCTTTGGATAAATTCCTAAAAAATGAAAAATACTTAAAAAAGTAATTTTCATAAAGACTGTTAAATTTTCCTACAGAATGATTTTGACATTCTACATTAAAAAAAATTAATGTTTACTTATTTTTGACACAGAGAGAGATAGAGCATGAGCAGGGGAGGGGCAGAGAGAGAGGGAGACACAGAATCAGAAGCAGGCTCCAGGCTCTGTGCTGACAGAGCCTGATGCAGGGCTTGAACTCACAAACTGCGAGGTCATGACCTGAGCCAAAGTCAGAAGTTCAACCAACTGAGCCACCCAGGCACCCCTTGCCATTCTACATTTTAATCTGCACTATATTAGTGCTAGTGCCAGGTATCATTGCTTTTTTCAATCTTTGGTAATCTGATAGGTGAAAAATGATTTGTCACTGTTATTTTCCTAACACTAAATGGTAAAGTATTCCATTTATTATTAATGATATTAACTACTTGTTCATATGCTTATAAGACCTTTGTATGTCTTCTTTTGTGAATTACCTGTTCATGTTCTTTGCACATTTGTTTCTTATTGAGGTGTCTGCCTTCTTACCTTTCATAGTTTTGTTTTTTCAGTTAAAACATTGAATGTCTCACAGCAATGATTACTTATGGAGGTTATAAATGTAAAACCATTAAAATATTTTGGCATTTGAAGTCTGTAGTACCAATGCAATAATAGTACCAATGCAATTTGGAGACTTTTCTAAATTGCTCAACAGTGTCTACATAAATATCTTTATATGGGAAGACTCAATTGAAGGCACCAATTCATGCATAGGTGAAATGCTTCTTTAGAGTTAAATGTAAAACAATGATAGTTTTGTGTTGGAAGATAGAAGAAATGGTGATTATGGAATTGCTAATGGGTGATAGAGGGTTCTGATTTAAAAATGGTAGTATTGATGAAAAATCATTGCTATCTGTCCGCTGTCATATTATACAAAATGATGTTGAGAACTCAGAATAATTCTTAACGTGTGTATAACAAAAGTCACCAATGCAATTAGCACCCTTGTGGGCAATATCAAGAGAAAAGCTCAAAGATTGAATTATTGTGGATATAAAATACATTTTCACCTGTGACACAAATTGGCTTGGAAACATAGACTTCCTTAGATTAGACTCTCTCTAGTTGGTGAATAGGGAACTGATTTCAATTTCTAGGACCATTAATCTTTTACCTTTTATGGGTACTAAATTATCTTTAAATTAAAACAAACAAACAGTATACCTGTCAGACTGTATCTCAGAATAAACACAGGCTGCCAACAACTTGTAATTAGGACCTCTAACCTGATCTACTTAAATGGCTTTGACAAGTAGAGGAACATAAAACCAATTTTCATTTTCAAAGAGGAAAATAACTTTTAATCAAAAATTTGAAAAAAATGACATA
This sequence comes from Panthera pardus, assembly GCF_024362965.1. Lineage (NCBI taxonomy): Eukaryota > Metazoa > Chordata > Mammalia > Carnivora > Felidae > Panthera > Panthera pardus. The sequence goes on from NW_026526765.1 coordinate 87,877,164, forward strand.
CTTTCAATTTTTTTTATAAATAGTATATCACACTGAATTTAACCACATTTTTATACATAAACTGAGTGATTATCTCTTTTGTCTGTGTCACATTTTTTGTTGTATTTGTTTTTATTTTTGTTTTAATGTCTTATACCCAAATTAAAAGTAGTAGTTTGAAGGTGGAAGTACTAACATTTTCAGCACACATGGAATCAGTAACACTACATTTTAAACCATATTAATTGTCAACCTGAATGACTAATGTCTTGAGAATGTTCTCCATGTCCCCTACCCAGCATGCTTTGGTGGAAAGCGGCTTTAACCAATGGTAAGCTACCAACCACATAATTGCTAGCATGAAGGAGGGGCAGAAGTCATCTTAGCTATTGTGGAAAATCTACTAAATTTATTGTTGTTGTTGTTCTGCTCATTTGCACTGGATAGAGGGAGGCCATCTAGATTTTTCCTCTGCTGTCACTTAAAAATATTAAGGAAATAAAGGCTATGGAAGGAAGTCAGTTAAGATAATTTAAGTAGCATGTGATGGGATGGAAAACCTGCCTTAGTCACATACAGCCTGAGTCACATGACACAAAATTCCAGAAGTACTCTGGCTGCATGTACAACTGGATACAAGGATCAAAAGATCTCATTAAGATCCTATTTCTCTTTCCTCGGCTTTTACCTCTTCAGCTGTATTCATAACCAGTCTGTACCCTATTTTCTTTCAGAACTCTTAGCCTTTGCTCTGACAGGACTGGCTTAATTCAGATGTCCATTACTGAATGAGCATTGTGGTTAGGGAAATCCTTGACTGTACCCGGGCCATAGGCTCCAGTCACAGGATCAGAGCAATCAAGCCCCTTGTAGGCGATGTGGAACCAGAGGAGGGGAGGAGAGAATATCCAAATAAGTGGATGTAGAAGGAAAGGGGAATCAATGTTGTGGAGGCAAACCACAACACTACCAACACTACCGTCTGGAGTGTAGAGTTTTCTATTCTTGGACTCTCATTCTTTTGTATTATTGGTGCTCCCCAAAGAAACAGCCATAACCATCAGAATAAATTTAGACAAGCTTTCTTGTCACACACCCACAAAGAAGGAGTCAGAAATACAATGGCAATACTGAGAGGTGAGTTTAAGAGACATGAACATCTAGAAAGAATTTCATGTGTAGTGATGATGTTGTCCAGGTCAACTTAATACCCACCAACCCTTTGTAAAATTTTTCATGCCCAGTAACTTTGGTAAGATATTTTACTTTTCTGAAAGAGTAATGAAACTATCTTGATTGGACATGAATATTACTATTTTTGCAGAACCACCTTCAATAAATTAACTAGGAAAACTGCATATTTTGTCCATGTATTTAAGGAGGATAACATTTGTAAGTGAGAGTGGATTTTTCATTTCTTAAAGATACCCATTTGTAGGTGTAGGATTACTTTTTAAACCATTATACATTGTAAAAGAAGTGCCAAAAAGATTGACTATATCCTCTTTAAAACTTTAAGAGGACACCTTTAAGATTTATCAGTTTCTTACAAAATAGGGAATGTCATCCTAAAATATAGATAACCCCTGGCCAAGAAATGCTGTGTTATCTGCAAGGTGGTCTGCAGTGGCCAAATATCTTAGTACTTATATTTCAGTACTTTTAGCAACCCCTACTTGTTGCTGATGATTAAGATTTTTCATTTTCATGTAATTTTCAAGATAAGAGTTGCAAGATTTTAGATGCCCCAACAGAATGTTTATTATGAGTAAGAGAAGGCAAGTGGCATACAGTAGAAAATTTGGGCCCTTTCTGCTGTGATTATTTCTATTAGTGAGAATTGAGGGGGAAAAAAAGACAAGTAGTTACAGGAAGACTGTTCTTCAAAAACTAATCCTTGAAAAAAAGGAGTTGGGATTTTAGCATTGTTTCCTAAGCCACAAAGAGCTCTGGGTGGGTAAAGTAGGTACGTATGCACTCCTGGAGAATTGAGAGAGGGGCTTTCAAATCAAAACAGAGTTAGATTCCTTCTACAAGCGTTTTTGAATATAAAATTATTATTCCAGATCACTAAAAATAATTGTTTTGACTACTCGTTGCAACAAAGCTGTAACAAAAGTTAAAAATCACACTTCAAACTGATTTTTGCTACCCAGCAGAAATGCTACCCTTTAAAGAGAAACTCAAGAGAATCCTTGTGGAGACCAGAAGAGGTTTTGTGATGCTTCAATATGTCCTAAAAATATAAGTGTTACCTTAGCAGTTATTTTTATTTATTTTTAGCAAATTCATGGTAGATGTTGTGTTAACAATCAGTGCTCTAATCCATCTTTTATTCTTTTCTAGGATAGTGTTATATATTTTTTTGGATTGTCAATAATTTTTTAATAGACATGTCAGTGAATTACTATCATTCTGAGGACTCCCATCCTGGAATTGGTTATTGTGCTTCTCCTCAAATTGTTGTGCTGAACAGTGGAAAATCAAGCACAGATATAAAAATACATTTAAAAATATTTTATTAATTTGATTTTTTTCTTCTTTTTTTTTTAATTTTTTCTTTTAACGTTTATTTATTTTTGAGACAGAGAGAGACAGAGCATGAACAGGGGAGGGTCAGAGAGAGAGGGAGACACATAATCTGAAACGGGCTCCAGGCTCTGAGCTGTCAGCACAGAGCCCGGTGCGGTGCGGGGCTCGAACTCACGGACCGCGAGATCATGACCTGAGCTGAAGTCGGACGCTCAACCGACTGAGCCACCCAGGCGCCCCTCTTCTTTTTTTTTTATTATGACTCAAGTAATGCTTGATAGCATCTTTTCACTTTAAGGATATGGCATAATTTGGGGCCTTAAGTAAAGAAGGAAGAAAAGAACTTGGGGAAAAAGATCATGCCATACTGGGAAGAATACAGGCTGAGAGCCAGATAGACATGTGGGGATCTCAGCTCTGCCATTTGGTAACTTGGGGTAACTTAGCTCTATTGATCCTTGGTTTGCTAATCCTGGAGAACACACTGGTTATGTCTAATTAAAAGGGTACTGTGGGAATTGAACATGCTAGGCTTTGTGACGTGCCTAGCAGAATCACTGGTAGGCCATTGCCAATGACTGCCAGGAGATCATAATAAATGCTAATTATATTATTTTATCATAATACTTATTTTAATTAAATATTTACTCAGAAACCGGGGGCACCTGGGTGACTCAGTCAGTTAAGCATCCAACTTTGGCTCAGGTCATGATCTCACAGCTCATGGGTTCAAGCCCCACAATGGGCTCTATGCTGACAGCTTAGAGCCTGGAGCCTGCTTCATATTCTGTCTCCTTCCCTCTCTGCCCCTCCCCCACTCATGCTTTTTCTCTCTCTCTCAAAACTAAATTTAAAAAAAAAATTAAAAAAACTTACTTAGAAGCTGAACAAAACTTTAATCATGCCAAAAGACAACCTATAATGCATATAAAATATATAATGTACTCTAAATGTATAATTGTTCATACATAATAGACATTTATTTCTAATGCATGTAAATAAAAAATAGGTTTTCCTGTTGATAGGCTAGGTAACTCAGGGACCTGGTTTCCTTTCATCTCTTGGGCTCCTCCATCTTCAAGTCATGACTTCTGAGGATGTCATGCTCATTTGTATAAATATGACATAATGAAAAAACAGAGAAGAAGGTACTTGAAAGGTTTCCATGGGTCTTATCTGGAAGGGCATTTATATTTCCCTGGCCAGAACTCCATCTAACATGGTCGCATCTAACTGCAAGGTGAGATCAGGAATGGAGTCCAACTGCCTGCCCAAAAAGAACGTGATATGTATTTAAGGAACAGTCAGCCAGTCTCTGCCACATCAAGAAATTAACAATTAAAAGGTTAACATGAACAAAATGTAACAAATTTATTATAAATAACTGAACACATTTAAATACTATATTTATAATTTTATAGTGGGTTATATTATATAACTGGAGTAGCAAAAGAAGAATATATACTTAAAATAATTAAATCTTAATGGAAAATGGTGTATTTGAGGAGGTTTATAGAAGAGGAGTGCAGAAAAGTTAGGTGGATATAGTTGGGAAGGTGATGTTGCATTCTGGAGAATAGTCTGGGAATATTCTTGCTCAAGCATTGAGATACCCATCCAAAAATGACCCCTAGAGCTGTGTGCCTACACAAGTGAAAATTCACAGCCTCCACCACAATATCATCATGCATTTTTGGAAACTTTATTATCCATTGGACTGCTTTTGGTATTTGCTTCAAGCCCCAGATGGTAAGCATAGAGGTGAGATAGGGTCGAAAACAGGAAGTTCTGGGGTGCCTGGGTGGCTCAGTTGGTTGAGACTCTGACTCTTCTTGATTTCAGCTCAGGTCATGATCTCAGTCATGAGAGTGAGCCCCACATCAGGCTCTGCACTGAGCAGGGAGCCTGCTTGAGATTCTCTCCCCCTCTCTCTCTGCCCCGCCCCTGCTCACATATGCATTCTCTCTCTCTCTCTCTCTCTCTCTCTCTCTCTCTCTCTCTCTCTCTCTCTCTTCTCAAGGAGGAAAATCGCAGAAAGTTCTAGAAGGAATTTTAAAAACTCAGTTGATTTATTTGGGAGGAACCAATGCAATAGCTCTTACTGATTTGTAGGTTGGCAGGAAGGAACTCAGTTCAATCAGGACATCTTCATATTCTCAACATTAGTTAGAACCTACTAAGAAAATTTATTCAACATGAAAAATTTTAAATGATCCAATTTCCTATTTAGGTTACTTTTTATAATGAAAAGAACAAAGAATTGAGGAGAGACTAAAATAGTGTTTTTATAGACTGGAGAGGCAAAGGCTAAGGGGTTAGATGGCTGAAGCTCATGAAATCATAAAGGATATTGAGTGAATATAGATTATACACTAAATCCAAACATGTGAGAAACAGGTGGAAATTCTTAAAGCTTGAATCTGATAAAGGTAAAACCTATATACCTTCTTTCCTGGTTGTAGTTTGACTAAAATATTTTGAGCAAGTGTCCAAGGTTTTGGACATAGCGGTGTGTTCTCATTTTCTACTTCTATATGAATGTCTCTATTTTATGCTCAGAGAACAAACAGAATTGTAATTTGTATTTTCCAATTAGCATACATGATTTAACGTACTTGGATATATAAATCAATTTCTTTGGGAATTTAGGGGCACACCATCCTGTTGATGTACTCCTCCACACTATGTTCAGTCATTTGGAGGGGCACTGCACCCTACATGAAATACTTCCATTAGCTGCTGACTTCCGAAGCTAATCCTTTTTACATTCCTACTTGATCCTTCTTATGTCAAGAAGAAAGTCTCAGTTTGGTGTTCATCTGTCTTTAATGCCTACCACTTGCTAACTTCCCTTTTAACAGAGAATAGGAGTTCAGTAAACACCTGAATCTATGAAGAACCTGGGGTAGATTTGACAAGACTTCACTGGAGAATGTGAGTCAGTTGAACTCATGTTAGAGAATCTGCAATCCACAGATCCAAGATGTTTCCTATGTTAGTTTACTCAAAAGTAGTGTGTACATGGAAATGTTATAGCATCAAAACCTAAAATATAGGCTTCAAGAAAGGTTAATCTAAATTCATGGATATCAGAAAAATATCAAGAGGTCTCCGGGTGTATCCCTAACCTTTTGAGTTTCACATGATAGAAGACCACTATCACATGACCTGCTCCTTTATGCTCCTAGAAGAGACAGAGTATTGGATGGACCATGGTTCAGACCCACTAGACTAATTCTTGTGCTTTTAAGTAAAATCCTCTGTTTCTTTGAAAAGACCTCTTTTAAATTGCAGATGAAGCTGGACTGGGGAAAGGTGTCCCTAAAGAGAAAGTAGCGTAAGTGCCCATGTTAGTACTATCTTACTGTGTGCACAGGATAAATCTAATGCAGATTGAACTAATCTAAAGTTCAACATCTGTTTCATTCAAAGTGGAACATTTGAAATTCAATGCAAAGAAGGACTTTCAAGCCTGGCTTTTATTCTGTACAACTAATTGCTGTAGTCAGTTTCCAGTTTTTGAGTCCATAAAGCCCCTTACCTAGTCTCAATAAAGGTCCCATAAAGTAGCATTATAATTTGATGAGTGTTTATAGGTTTCATTCTGGTTTAAAAAAGAACCATTGTATATAATTTCATAAATTTTTGAATTTAGTAATATTGAATATCATTAATGTTAAACACCATGGTTAAAATCCTATATTTTGGAGCTGGACAGACTTGGGATACAATTTCACATTTGCTACTTAGTGATTTTAGGTAAGTTGTTTAGACTCTCTAAATTCCAGATTCTTTTTTCTTCCTACAAAATAGGCATATAAATAATATCTATCACACAGGTAACTTTAATGAACTAATGTATTAAACAAAGTAAATAAGCTGTTAGCACAATACCTCATAAACAGTAAGGGGTCAAACATATTAACTGTAATTAATAATCATCATAGTAACAGTTTTATTCAGCACTGATCTTTTGATTTAATAGCTTGTTTAGAGAACACAAACACTCAGGTTAAATGCATGTTTAAAAAGAGTCTCTTGATGTTTACAAACATGCAGATGTTTGGCACAATGGAAATAAAAGTAAAGAAGTAAAAGTAAGAATTTTAATTTTTTTCTGGAAATTTTGATTTTTAACACCCACAACAATGACATTATAAAGTATGTCCATCTTAGTCTTCCTTTACTCACATTTTCTCTGACACACTCTTTAGCTCCCTCTGCCCTAGGCGGTGTTCTGCTCCCCACTCCCCTAAGACAATAGAATGTTTTAAAACTGGAGGGCAGGAGCTCAGGGCTCATCTCTGGGACAACCCCCACTGACTCAACCACCTTTCTTAAGGAGAAACTAAAGCCCAGAGGAGGATGGATCAGTGGTTTGCTCAAGTTCAACTGAGTCTGAATTTTTTTAAATTTGTTTGTTTGTTTATTGAGAGAGAGAGAGAGAGAGAGAGCGAGCAAGCAGCTTAGGAACCGGGGAGAGGAGCAGAGAGAGAATCTCAAGCAGACTCTGGCTATCAGTGCAGAACCCAAAGTGGGGCTCCATCTCACAAACCATGAGATCCTGACCTGAGCAGAAATCAAGAGTCATATGCTTAACCAATTGAGCCACTCAGGAGCCCTCAAGTGAGTCTGAATTTAAACTCTACTTTTCACCCTCATCCCAATGCATCATACTGGTCCCCAAAACTGAGAGGGCTCAGTATTTTTAATAATCACAGTATTTTAATAATCACTGTCAATGATAAAGATATAGGAGTGTATTTTGTTTTTTTAGAATCCGTTAATTTTTTGTAAGCAGTGTTCCTAAGGTAATTTCCAGAAGATATTATATATAAATTATTGTCTATTAATATTTATATCAATTATTTTAATATAAAATTAGTACTAGCACAATAGTATTGTTAATATTATTAACATTTATATTAATTATAACATCTTAACCTTACATGTGTATAATTTTCTTTCTAAGTAAAGAAGTATTTTGGTATCACCAGAGAGCACACCATTTTTACGAAATTCCCAGACAGTATTTAGTTGGGGAAAAAATTCTTAAGATGACATACTAAACCTTAAAGAAATAACCAGCTCAGACCCCAAATTGTGTGGAAAAAAAGTCTCGTTCTGTAGTTCTATGATGCTGGGATTAGGCAAGCAGCTGATGGCTTGATCAGTCAGGGGCTAACCTGAAAACTGCCGACTTCCTGGATGTGAGCCAAAGGTTGCCCTTGGGGTTGAGATAAGCCAGTTAATCTCCTGACTGAAACAACTAGTCTAGACATTGAATTGCTCTGGCCCAGTACTTGTCAGGGATACTGTGGAATGACTACATTCTAATTTTGCCTAGTGTGTAGTCCTGGAAATTACAAGGGTGTTTTAGGCAAGAGTGTGGTATAGTTGCTATAACTTGACTAATTCAGCTGCCAGGCGGATGTTACATAAGGTAGAGTGTTGGGCTTATGTATTTTTTTTTTTTTAGATCAGTTCCAGTCACTAATGGAGAGAAAACAGCTATATAATAGGTCTAGCTTGTTTTATTCATGTGTAAGGATGTAATAAGGAATCTGTAAGCTGGTATTAGCTGTGCTTCTGATCCTCTGAGAGGTTCTTCTGACTGTGAGAATCCTTAAAAGTTGTTGAGAGAGTCATTTGGGATTACTGTATGCTGATGACTTTGAACTGGAAGACACATACAAAATGAAAAGAAGACTTTCTAAAGAGTCAGCACAAAATAAAGGCAGTCATTGGACATTAAGCAGAAATTTGACACAAAATTCTACCGTTACCTGATACTTTGATAAAAGAAATGCTAAAACAGGTTAAGCAGTGAAATGGCTGTTGCGCAGGCCCGGAACTCTTCAAAGCACCCCAACTTCAGCCCAGAGAGCATTGAAGACTCCAACTTCCAGTTGGGTCTTGCTCCATTTTGATATTTGTACCATATCCATTCAATATTAGCCCCTATTTCATTTAAGCTATTTTGGGCTAACAAGATGAACAAAATCAGTTCCTTTCTTTAACGACTTTATGTTCTAGTAAAGATGGTCACATCAAATAAGAAAAGACTATCATCAAGAAAAAGGTGAACAGCCATCATTACATAGTTACTTGGGAATTGAGATCACAGCTGAAATTTAAGACTTGTTTAGAAATCTGTCTCCCTTCATTTTCTTACTTATTCTATATATTCTTCTCATCATCTGCACCTACAGCTACTACTTGTGTTTTATGTACACTACTGTTTTCCTCTCTAGCCCTGTTCTCACATATGCTCTGCTAGCCAAATGTATAATGAATAATTTTTACAAAACTGTCAAGATCTTTGAGCAGAACCCATTGCTTATCATATTTGGATGTAATCCACGTGAGTTGGCTTTACCATATTCCACCTAGCACCAACTTGAACTCTTGTTCTCTGAGATTCCTTCATTTCTCTCAGCTCCATGTCTAATTGACCTCTAAGTTTAATTGCTTCTATCCACTTGACTCATCCTCTGCTACAGATTGGATTCTGGGATGCAGATTCTGCTTCATATCAATTTCTATGGAAGGAAAAGAAAGGAATTAGGATTGGGTAGAGGGTAAAGTTGAGCTGTGATGTGGGCTCTATAGCCTCAGCCATAAAAAGTTGTGGAGATAAGACCAGTCCTAGATGCCAGCAACATAGAATTCCCTGCAGTTCCCTAAATGTATCACATTTATGTCTCCACCATTCTATTCCATTTACATGGAAAGCCCTTTTCTTTCCTTATCTGTCTGCTGAATTCATCCTAATCGTTCTTCAAAGAGTCAACTCAACTTCATTTCCTTTAAATGGCTTTCCTGGGGCACCTGGGTGACTAAGTTGGTTAAGTATCTGACCTGATTTCGGCTCAGGTCATGATCTCAAGATTCAATTTGTGAGTCTGAGCCCCACATTGGGCCCTATACTGACAGCGCAGAGCCTGCATGGGATTCTCCCTCCCCCTCTCTCCCTCTCTGCCCTTCCCCAGCTTGTACTCTCTCCTTCTCTCTCTCTCTCTCCCTCATAAATAGATAAGTAAACATTGAAAAATTAAAAAAAAATCTGTCTTATAAAAAAAGTGTCTTCAACATTTCTGGACAAAGTCAAGCACTTTCATTTCTGTAGGCTCTCGTCGTGAGCTGTAATTATTTTTCATTTGTCTCAATCTCTACAATGTAAAAACTCAAAGGACCAGTATATTATAGATATATAAATTCCATGTATATTATAGATGCACAAATTCATCTTGTATCCCCTATGATTAGCACACTTCCTGGCTCAAAACTGTGTGTTTCATAATGAGAAAGAAAGAAAGAAAGAAAGAAAGAAAGAAAGAAAGAAAGAAAGAAAGAAAAAGAAAGAAAGAAAGAAAGAAAGAAAGAAAGAAAGAAAGAAAGAAAGGCCTTTCTGTACTAACTGTAAACTTTATTCTAACCAACACCAATAATTTCTTTATTGAGGCTTTCTTGAACTCTGTGTCTAATTATTTTGTCAACACAAAAACATTATGATTTGTGAAATTTATTCTTGATATACTTTGGCTTTTGCATGACTTTTGGATCTCTGTGAAAAAAAAAAATCACACGTTCATAATTACCAACCACAACGGTTTGATCCGTGATAAAATGGACCTGCCTGGTAGGGTGTAGGAGTGAGAACCTAAATGGCCTTAGGCTAAGCTCACAAGAGAAGTGCTGGCAGTAGTTATTCAGAGGCATTTGGGCCAGTTAGGGGCAGTCAGTATGAGGCTGACCCATAAGGAGGCAAGAAATGTATATGTCAGCAGGTGACTGGAATAGGGTATTGGGGAAGGGAGAGGACAAGGGCTGTTTGATGACTCCTTGTGGCAAAGCAGAGGGATTCAGGCCATCAGCCTGATGAAGGCTGATCCATCAGAATGAAGGCTTCTTCCAGGAGATCCAGCCATAAGTAGTGGACACCCATTCACAGCTACTGGCACTCAGAGGTTGTGGACAACCCTTGGGAGACCTAGTGTGAGGAATGCATCCAACTACTAGTTTTGGAGGTGCCAGGATTAAAGCAGAGAACCAAGCAGGAAATTGGAGCAGCAGGAGGGAGACGCGGGATATTGGGACAGGGCTGTATGGCAGAGGCTTTGCTACCGTGGACAGAACGGGAGTTTATTACGGAAAGGAGAAGCAGCATAACAGTGGGTCTGGCAAGAGGGTTGACTTGATGTGGAGGTACTGAATGAAGCCTCTGTTGTCTCCTCAGGTACGGGTTTGGGAGCTATTTGACAAAGGCTTGATGCTATAGTTTGTAAGAATGACCTTCAGTACTAGAGAGATAATGGACAATAAATCACACTTCATTTTAGTCAAGATCCAAGGAAACTATAGTGTCAAAAGTTTCTTCCACTAGTAACCATGAATTATCAAGATATACTCAAAGGTCTAGTTAAGGAATTTATTTTGTGACTGCATTGAAAACAAACTCCTCAAATAGCTCCATCCTTACTGTGCTGTGACCTGTATACTCCTAACGGTTCAGAAGAGTGAAGAAAGAAACGCTGGAAGAGAATGTGTTTAAAAATACACATTTAACCTGTTCCTCAAAGCCATACCTAAGGTGAGAAAGGTGCTGCAAGAATGTAGGAGGAGGGCTCAGGCTGACTTCTAAAGGAGGAAGAAAAAGCATACCTTGTCTAAAATGAAAGCAAAATGTAGTGATGTGGTGATATTTTATGTTCACAACTAGGTCATAACTGGGGGACTGCATTTCTAATGAGGTAGTGGTCAGGCTAGGCTGGGAGCAGGGAGAGGAAGAGCAAGGCCTCTCCCTGTGTACTCATTCCACCTGGGACCAAGTAACCACGGAAATGTGCCGCTTATCAGGAAGAATGGGTGCATGAGGTTGGGTCCAGCGGTGGGCAGGAGGGAAAATCAAGAACAGAGAATGACTTCCTGTGTCATCTTTGGCCTTTGTATAGTAGGCTGCTTATATTTGTCTTCTAGAATAGAGATTATTTTTATTGATCATGGAATGGCTATGTGATGTGTCATCTTGGTTGAACTCCCTTCTCAGAATTCCCTTTTGAGTTTGCTTCTGGTTCATGGGGGCTTCGAGGAAGATTGTTTCACATGACTTGGAGAGCGCAAGAAAGGCAGCAGCCATTTTGTAGCGTGTACACATCTTCTTGCAGGTATTCTGCCAAATACTAATTTTGGTGTGTGTTGAAGGAGTTTCCAGATGTAATTAAAGCCCCAAGTCAGTTGATTTTGAGTTAATCAAAAGGGAGAATACCCCGGGTGGTACTGACTTAATCTGGTGCAAGTTTAAAGAGGGGCTACGCCATCCTTGATGTGCAGAGGCTCCAGGTAGCAGATAGGAAGGAAAACTGTAAGATGGTTGCACATTTACTTGGTTGGAATGAAGTAGCAGCTGGCCTACAAATGCCTTCCCTTTCCCGTGATCTTCCTTCAGTTTCTCTGACTTCTGAGTCAGCATATGTTTAGCTCCATGGTTAAGGCCCCTGATTCTGCACAATACCCTTGTCACCAAGTTCAGAGGCAGCAAGAATAGATGTTTTAGTCTATACCTGTTGGGTTTGAGCCTCTTTGTAATCTTCATTCCTGCCTGCCTGTGTACTTTGGGCTCTAGCATTTGATGTAGAGACAACCTTGCAGAGATTGCTTAGTCTGGAATTCCCTGTAATAAGTCCACACACACACACACACACACACACACACACACACACACAGATATGTATCTGTACAAATATGTATATATGTATGCATTTATACATGTATAATTATACCAAATATAAAATGTATATAAAAACATATGCTGCTTTTGTTTCTCTGCTCTCTCTGGGTTGGTACAGTACCATATTTTTACCTTATTTTTGTATGTTACCTTACAGTTTACCAAGCATCTCCACATATTCCATGTTTTAGATTTCAATTTTGTGATTAATTCTAATATACCAAGAAATGAAAGAAAAAATACAGAGAATTTAGCAAAGATTTGGTATTGCCCATTATTACACATTTTGAGGTGGGAGTGAAATGGGTAGGGAAATCTGGGTGCAGAGAGATCTTAAAGAAGTAACAGATCTACAAATTCAAAAAATAATACAAAACCTATGCAACAGGTATTCTGTATTCTCTCATGTATTGCTTAGATATAACAGTTCCAATTTAATCAACAGTAGGCATTATGTCCCAGGCTGGCCACTCTCTAGAAATATTTAATCTCTTGAACAATGAAAGTCACTATTGAAAAGGTTATGTACATATACATATATTTATACAGACACAAATATTTTTTCCCCTGTAACAACAAAAGGTATGGAATACTGGAACAAAGTGATAATTTTGGAAATAACAGTAAGCTTATAACTGAATAGGCATCAAACACCGATATTTAACTCTTCATTGTTTTTCTTCTCTTTCAGGCTTTATGAAAACCGAGAAAGCCACTGTCCATGCAGAGTGGAAATAACATTGTAATCCCACTTGGATCAGTCTTAATGAGGACCACTAATTGCAAAACAACTTTCCCCACCATGGTTGAGGGAGGGCCCATGGGAAGAGGGCATCTGATTTAAGCAGGAAGAGGAGGGTCCTCCCTCAGGATATTATGCCTGCATCGCCATGCCTTCCCACGTGGTAAAGCCGTGAGAGAGGGGTTGATAGTGGTCCACACCATGTCTTCCATAGTGCGCAAGAAAGTCTGCAGTAAGAGCCAATAAAGTGACACCACAGGGAGAGGAAAGAAAAGGGCCAGTGAAGGGGGAAACCTGCTAGTTTCGTGGGAGGTTCCAGCTGTCTCTAAGACCCTGACTCTCCTGAGGGTAGCTAAATTTTGGATTATTATAAATTGCATTTTAAAGAGCAGATGAAGAGCCCTGGGGAATAAGGATGGGTGCAGTGTTCTCCCTCTTTCTTTTAAGATTCTTGCATTCCAGGGTGCAAAGTTGAGTCAGAGTCAGGTTTGCTCAGGGGCCAGAACTTGAATCTCTATGGCCGGCAGAGATGTAAGTGGAATGGAACAGTTCTGGGGATTAATCTTTTTGCAGACTGGATGGGCCCACAGAACTGGAAGTGAGACCTGAGGTGTACTTGCTGTAAAGTTGAACATTTCTTTTCTTGAAAAGTAAGGGTAAAAATGGGGGGAAGTCATGAAAGGAGGAAGTATTTTGAGAAAATTTTAAATGCCCCCTATTATTTTGTAGTTGTGGGACTTGGGTTTAATTTGAATCTGTAAACTCTCAGAGGGCATCTGTAGGCATTTAGAAAAGGGTGGTTAATTTGCAGCAGATACTAGCTTTTGTGCAAAGGCAGAAAGATGTACTGTAACATATGATGCAGATCACTTTAGAGTAATTGAACCATGGCTTTTGCATGCTTTCGATCCGAAGCTTATCTCCATCTGAAGCCTGTAGAAAGTCTTTTCCCATTTACATAACAGGGCAAGAGATTATTACAACTAAAATTAGATCCATGAATTGCTATGCACAGTGCTTTGTAGCATAATCAAATTATGATAAAATAGCCTTTATTTCTCTATTGCTATATAATATAGTTAGGTTCTTTAGTAATTTGTTTGGAAGTAAAGGAGTGGCTGTGCGATCTTATTACAGTAAAGTATCGCTGATTTTTGGCCAAATTGACAACCTTGCTTGATTGTTTTTTAGAGATGTTTATTTGAAGAATGGGAAGGATCCTGATAAGGTCTAATTTGTTTTCCTTTCTTTACCCCTGCCCTTGCCTTTTAAAAAAAATATGGGCCACAGCTCATGAGTTCTTCCTGCTTACCCTTATCACTTAACCTGATAATACCATCCCGAGAAAGTGGTTCCTGTTCATTTGATATTACCAGATAAAGTCAAAAGCCTTATGCCTTCCCAGCACTGAAGATTCCTTAGCTGTTTTCTCTCAGATTCTGAACAGGGCAAATCACAAGAACCTTGTTGCTTAAATTATTATTGTTTAGATGTAAATATGGGAGGGGAGGGAAAACAACCAAATTGTTGAGAAAATAAATGAGGAAGTAGGGGAGAGGGGAAGGTGGAAATTAAGACTGAGTAACAGCAAAAAATGATCAGAAAGAAGAGAAGAGGAAATAGATCACAAGGATATGGGTATGAGGGAAAAGGAGGATAGAGAGACAGCAAAACATAATCCAATGGAAGCCTGTAACATGGTGTAAGAGCAGATTTCCATACCATTTTGAGGCTCTGAAAGTTTCCTGATGACTCTATTCAGCAGAACCCCCACTCCCGCCCCATTCTATATTACTGTTAATGCTAAAGGTAGCAGTAGCTGCAGAGGTGGCATTTTCCTCTAATTTAATTTTCAGTTACTGAACTCAGTTACTGACTCTTTACAGCCTGAGGGAAGACGAGCCTTTGTTAAAGCAGTGGCCGTTCACTTTCACTTTTCTTTTCAACCTCATTAGATTTCCTGAGGTTTAGTTCTAGACCTAAAGCACTGCACTGTGGCAAAACTATGTAAAATAACGTTTTTGGTGAAAAGCAACACCTGCAAAAATGTCACACAAATTTCAAGTTCAGTGGTATCTAGTGATGTCACCGAGTGAAATCCTTGTGCAGAAAATGCAAGTAATAGGGTATTAAATTTGTTATAGCCTGTGACTTCCTTCATGGCATCGTGTGGTGCAATGATGAGCCAGAAAGGCTTCTTGTCTGGTGGCACCTTTGTATGTGTGCTCAGTGGGTAGCACAGCCACATGGGCATTAGCCCCATTGAGGTAGGATTTGAAAGGGAGTTGCTAATCTCAGTCTACATTGGGTGTCAGAATTCTGATTTAACCCATGTAGGATGAGCCATTCCCCGTGTACAGGGAGATTCATTACAAAAATGGCATTTTTGATTCCTTGAAAATGACTAAATCCTAGAATGAGAATGTATGATTGATTGTGAACAATAATGTAAATTATCTATAAAGGTTATATAATGATTCTGTGATCTGTCTCTAGTTACATGTCTTTCAGGGCATTGTTGCTGTGCTGGCCCAATGTGTGGCCCCTGGGTTGGTGCCCTGTCCCAGATGGGCAGGCACCACCAGAAAGGTTTTATTGCCTCAGGACTCCCTTTGCTACACACAGAGTCTCTGTTCCTCTGGTCTTTGTGACAGTTGTTTTCTCTCCTCTGGTGGGATGTAGATATTTTAAAGCCACCTAAATGAGAGAAGTCCCTCCTTTGAGGAGTGTAAATCTAACTGGATCCACCATTTGCTCAGTGCCATGGCACTGTCTGGGTAGCACCACTGAACTTTCTGTAAGCAGCAGTAACTTGAAGTGTACTGCAGACAACTTCTGCTATATCACGTACACTTGCTTTACTTGAGATACCAGTTGTGCAAGAAAAATTCTAACGAATAATGATATTTAAGAGTTACTAACAAAAAACTTAGCTTGCCAGATGACTAAAATGTTCTATATTTTATTCTCAATTAAAGACGTGATGAAATAAAGTGAGATGTATTTGATAGTAGGAAATGTGTCAGATTTCATTTGGGCTTGTTGTAGAGTAGTATTTTACAGACTCTTGAAAAACATACAGTAAGCAGGGAGCCTGCGTGGCTCAGTTGGTTAAGCATCTGACTCTTGATTTCAGCTCAGGTCACAATCCCAGGGTCATGGGACTGAGCCCCACATTGGGCTCTGTGCTGAGCATGGAACTTGCTTAAGATTCTCTCTCTCTCTCTCTCTCTCTCTCTAAGATAACATATATATAGGTATACATATACATATATATATATATACATACAAATATATACACATACGTATATATACATACAAATATACATGTATATTTACATATATATACATAACATGTATTTCTTAATATAATACATATATATTAAGAAATACATTTTATGTCATGACCCATTTACTGAAATTTATACAGGTCTTCCTAAGAAATCATGTGATGTGTTTTGCCTGTTTCACGTCTGTCCTGTTGTATTTATTTCATTTAAAAATGCTAGTTAGAACCCACTACCTTTATTTCATTACCCAGCAATAGGTAGTGACAATTTGTAAACACTTTTTCTAGGATTTGGAGGAAAAGAAGCAAAAAGGGTAGGAAAAAGTTCAACTTAATGGAAATTAAGTAGTAGACATGTGAGTATAGATTCTAAACACACACTAGGTGTTTTGTTCTGGTTGTTTTAAGCATTGAATTTAACTTCTGATTATTATTTTAAAAGATCTTGATGGTAACTTGTTACACTGCCTTTAATATGAGATTTCAGACCAGTTTGTATGGAAACATAGCATTAAGGCTCTGTATGATTATTATCTTATTTAACCTTCAAAATAACACTAAGAGAGAAATCATTTATCACATGAAGAAGCTGAGGTTAAAAGTTAGGCAGTTTGCATATTTGGAACCTTTCTTGCTTCTTGAGATAGGCCTGAATTGCAATATACGTTTCCTCTTAGGACTGCCTTTGCTGCAGCCCAAAGGGTTTGGACTGTCATGTTTTCATTTTCATTGCTTCCATGTATTTTTTAAAATTTCTTTTTTAATTTCCTGATTAACCCATTCATTCTTTAGTAGGATGTTCTTTAACTTCCATGTATTTGAAGGCTTTCCAAATTTTTCTTGTGGTTAACTTCAAGTTTTGTAGTGTTGTGATAAAAAAAAAATGCATGGTATGATCTCAGTCTTTTTGCACTTGTTGAGGGCTGAGACAGGAAGCTATCAAAATCCTAGAAGAGAACACAGACAGCAACCTCTTTGACTGTGGCCACAGCAACTTCTTACCAGACACATAGCTGAAGACAAGGGAAAAAAAGCAAACATGAACTATTGGGACTTCATCAAGATAAAAAGCTTCTGCATAGTGAAAGAAACAATCAACAAAACTAAAAGGCAGCCTATGGAAAGGGAGAAGATATTTGCAAATGACGAATCTAATAAAGAGTAGCCAAAATCTATACAGAACTTACCAAACTGAGTACCACCCCCAAAAAAAGCAACCTAGTTAAGAAATGGGCAGAAGACATGAATAGACATTTTTCCAAAGAGGATATCTAGATGGCAAACAGACACGTGAAAAGATGCTCAAAATCACTCATCATCAGGGAAATACAAATTAAAACCATGATGAGATACCACCTCACACCTGTCAGAATGGCTAAAATCAACACAAGAAACAACAGGTGTTGATGAGGATGCAGAGAAAGGGGAACCCTCTTGCATTGCTGGTGGGAATGCAAACTCGTCCAGCCACTCTGGAAAACAGTATGGAGGTTCCTCAAAAAATTGCAAATAGAACTGCCTTCCAATCCAGCAATTGCAGTATTAGGTATTTTCCCAAAGGATACAAAAATACAAATTTGAAGGGGTACATGCTGCCCAATATTTATAGCAGCATTATCAAACAATAGCCAAATATGGAGAGAGCCCAATGTCCATCAACTGATGAATGAAGACGTGGTGTATACACACACACACACACACACACACACACACACACAATGGACTATTACTCAGCCATCAAAAGTAATGAAACCTTGCCATTTTGCAACGAGCTAGAATGTATTATGCTAAGTGAAATGACTCAGTCAGAGATAGACAAATACCATATGATTTCACTCATATGTGGAATTTAAGAAACAAAACAGATGAACATATGGCAAGGGGTAGAAAAAGAAAAGGAAGAGAAGCAAACCACACGAGACTCTTAACAACAAAGAACAAACTGAGGTTTGATGGAGGGAGGTGGGTGGGAGAGGGGCTAGATGGGTATTAAGGAAGGCACTTGTGATGATCACTGGGTGTTGTATGTGAATGATGAATCAGTGAATTCTATTCCTGAAACCAAAATTGCACTGTATATTAACTAACTAAAATAGAAATTAATGAAATAACACTTGTCAA
This sequence comes from Panthera pardus, assembly GCF_024362965.1. Classification (NCBI taxonomy): domain Eukaryota; kingdom Metazoa; phylum Chordata; class Mammalia; order Carnivora; family Felidae; genus Panthera; species Panthera pardus. The sequence continues at coordinate 87,895,557 of NW_026526765.1, forward strand.
AGTTAAAAAAAAAGTGTTAGGCAATTTGCTCCAGGTAATGGTAGAATTAGTAAATAGTTGACCAAAATTTTTCCCAAGTGCTGTGATTGCCCTCCTGCACACAGGTCCTTTGCTGGTGGTGGGGGTATGTGGATTGGAGGGCTATCAGAATTACTATCTTCCCATGGAGATGGAGATGGACTAAAGGAAAAGAAAAGGTTGATCTTTAGTATTCTAAATAGACCTCACCTCTATACGTCTAAACTTTTTCATACCATAAGTTTGTTTATATAACTTTTAACTAATGACTCAAAATGTTACAGGCAGATTGAAAAGTATACCCATTAGTCATGAAAATTTTACAAGTTAAGTAAAAGCACAATTTATTATCTCTAAAGACAAAATAAAACTTTGGAGGTATTACTCTTTCTAATAAGCTGTCCATCAGGTAAGCAAGGCATTATATTGAGAATAAGATGGGAATAAATGACACCCCCTTCTCATTCCCTAGCTCTCTAGTGACCCAGTTGTTGGACTGGAGCTGTTGTCTATAGTTAACAGCCTCAAGTCAAGGAAATTGGGCCTAAGGTAAGGTGTATATGGTAGATAGGTGAATGAATGCACACAAAAAATTCTATCCATTTATAAAACATACAAGGACACAAACTGAGATATAAGACATGAAAAAAATATTTCATTTGCCTAAGAACTAGGTTATAAGCACATAAAAGAAATTTAGAATAGGATAGCTTAAAAGTTGCAATACAACTTAAAAATATAATTAAGTAGATTAAATAAGTACCTTTTTTAGAGTTAAAAGTTAAGTTAAAAGGTTTAACAATGGACATTGAATATGATGGAATTAATTTTTAGAAGAAGGAAGAGGAACGGCTTTGAAAACCAGAGGGCCTGAATTTCACAGATTCTTACAACCAGCAGTACTTAAAACCTGGAATTAAAAAAAAAAAAAAAAAAAAAAAAAAACAATTGGCAAGCTAGGCTCTGGAAGAACCACAAGGGCAAGAGAAAACTGAGTCCCCATACTTAAAGAGACAGTACAACAAATAACCCAGCAGAGATACAGCATAGAATCAGACTTTGAAAGCCAGCTGGAGCATACAAGAGGGAGGGTTATTTACTAATCTCAGAGCAAGTCCTGGAGGGGGACAGAAGTTGCTGGAGACCTCCAGGAACAAAGGGACTGGCAGGTGCTATTTCCCTCCCACACCCCCTAGGGCAAACATATGGGCACCTACGGGACCCAATACCTAACTTCCTAGCACTGCTGCCCTGCCTTTCCACACTGTGCTTCCACCAATCCACCCCTCCCAACAGCCTGCCTCAGTCCAGGGGGCTGCAGAACCCCTCCTGCAGAGGACCAGCTGTACTCAAAGCTAGCTAGCACTGCTGCCCCACCCTACTGCCCCCATGCTGGGCTTTGTAGATCCACTATCTCCAATACACCTTTGGCTAGAGTACATACAGGGCAGTGTCACAGGCCTGGCAGTGTGCAAGCAGCTGCTATAGTGACCAGCACCACTTCAAAGTGATTCCTGCCCCCAAAGAAGGAAAGATAACCACACACCAGTCAGATGGAGGCCTCAGCAGTGGACTGGAAGCAGACACTAGTTTGACAGCAGGTCCTGCCCACCAATGAAAACTTCTCAGGGGATAACACAGGAAAAGTACACTCCGGTTTGGTGCTACTGCATTCTGGCAAATGCCTGTTCTGATTCAACTCAAGCCCAAGGTGGCCCAGATTGGCCCACTGACACCACTGGAACCAAATATTGCACACGACAAGCAAAGAGCCATTGCAAATGACTGGTCTAAAGGAAAAAAGTGGCTCAGCCACAACAGCAGGGTGCATATATTACACATTGGAGACACCAAGTGCCAGATTCTGATGAACAGGAGACACTGCACAGCAGGACAGTACAGGGCCTCTTCTTCATAAGGACATTACTTTCAAGTGCAGATATATCTATTTTTCCTAACACACACAAACAGACACAGAGAGTTAGACAAAATGAGGAAGCAGAGGAATATGTCCCAAAAGAAAGAAAAGAACAAAATTGCAGCAAGAGATCTAAGTGAAATGGAGATACATAATATGCCTAATAGACAATTTAAAGTAATGATTATAAAGATATTTACTGGACTTGAGAAAGGGGTGAAAGACATCAGTGAGACCCTTAACAATGAGATAAAAGAGAACCAATCAGAGATGAAGAACACAATAAATGAAATTAAAAATACACTAGATGGAATAAATAGTAGATAAGATAAAACAGAAGAATGAATCAGTGAGCTAGAGGACAGAGTAATGGAGAGTAATCAGGCTGAGCAGATGAGTGAAAAAATAATTATGCAAAATGAGAATAGACTTAGGGAACTCAATGCCACCATCAAGCATAGTATTCTCATTAGAGGGATCTCAGAAGAAAAGGAGAGAGAAAAGGGGCCAGAAAACTTATTTGAAGAAATACTAGCTAAAATCTTCCCTAATCTGGGGAAAGAATCAGAAATCCAGATCAGGAAGCACAGAGATCCTCCAACAAAATCAACCCAAAGAGGCCCACACTAAAACACAGTAATTAAGATGGGAAAAAGTGGTGATAAGAGAGGAATTTTAAAACAGCAAGAGAAAAAAAAGAAATTACATACAAGGGAATCAACAGATTTTTTAGCAGAAACTTTGCAGCCCAGGGGAGAGTGGCACGATATATTCAAAATGCTGAAAGGAAAAAATCTGCAGCGAATACTTTATCCAACAAGGCTATCATTCAGAATAGAAGGACAGATAATGAGTTTCCAGACAAACATAAGTTAAAGGAATTCATGACCACTAAATCAGTCTTACAAGAAAAGTTAATGGGGACTCTTTGAGTGGAAAGGAAAGACCATAAGCAAGAGTAAGGAAAGTAGGAAGCACAAAATCAGTAAAAACAAGTACATCTGTAAAAATCAGATTCACAAAATGAAAGGATATAAAGTATGTTACCATATTCCTAAAACGTGGAGAGGAGAGGAATAAAGAATGGGTTCAATCTTAAGCAACCATCAACTTAATATAGACTGCTATATGCAGAAGATGTTATATGCAAACTGAATAGTCACCAGAAATCAAAAACCAGTAATAGATATGCAAAATTAAAGAGAAAGAAATCCATGTATGTAACTAAAGAAAGTCAACTAATCTTGAGAGAAGAGTGCAAAAGAAGAAAGGAATGGAGGAAAACTGCAAAAACAACCATAAAACAAGTAACAAAATGACAATAAATGCATACCTATCAATGATTACTTTGAAGGTAAATGGACCCAACTCTCCGATCAAAAGACATAGGGTGATAGAATGGATGGAAAACAAGACCCATCTATATGCTGCCTACAAGAGACTTATTTCACACCTAAAGACATATGCAGATTGAAAGTGAAGGAGTGGAGAAGCATTTATCATGCAAATGGATGTGAAAAAAAAAAGCCAGAGTAGCAAAACTTATATTGGACAAAATAGACTTTTTTTTTTTAACTTGTATTTATTTTTGAGACAGAGAGAGATAGAGCATGAACGGGGGAGGGCCAGAGAGAGAGGGAGACACAGAATCTGAAACAGGCTCCAGGCTCTGAGCTGTCAGCACAGAGCCTGACGCAGGGCTCGAACTCATGGGCCACGAGATCATGACCTGAGTTCGCCGAACTCAGACGCTTAACCGACTGAGCCACCCAGGCGCCCCCAAAATAGACTTTAAAACAAAGACTGTAGCAAGAGACAAAGAAGGACACTATATAGTCATAAAGGGAACAATCCAACAATAACAATTGTAAATATTTATGCAGCCATGATGGGAGCATCCAAATACTTAAAGCAGTTAATAACAAACATAAAGGAAGTAATCAATAGTAATAAATAATAGGAGAATTTAACACCCCTAAAAAACCAATAGAACAGATTAATGAAACGAGGAGTTGGTTATTTGAAAAGATCAACAAAATTGATAAACCTTTAGCCAGACTCAAAAAAAAAAAAAAAAAAAAAAAAGAGAGAGAGAGAGAGAGAGGACTCAAAACCAGAAAGAGGAGAAATAACTGACACCACAGAAACACAAAGGATTATAAGAGAATATTTTGAAAATTATATGCCAGAAAATTGGACAACCTAGAAGAAATGGATGAATTCCTAAAAACATACAACCTCCCAAATTTGAATCAGGAAGAAATAGAAAAATTTGAACAGACCAATGACCACCAATGAAAATTGGATCAATAATCCCCAAACTCCCAACAAACCAAAGTCCAGGATCAGATGCTTCACGGGTGAATTCTACCAAAAATTTAAAGATAAGTTAGTACCTATTCTCAAACTATTCCAAAAAATAGAAAAGGAAGAAAAATTTGGAAATTCATTCTACAAGGCCTGCATTACCCTGATATCAAAACTAGATAAAGAAAAGAAGAGAACTACAGAACAATATCTCTGATGAACATAGATACAAAAATCCTCAACAAAATACTGGCAAACCAAACCCAACAATACATTTAAAAAAATTATTCACCACGATTAGGGATACCTGGATGACTCAGTCAGTTAAGCATCTGACTCATGATTTCATTTCAGGTCATGATCCCAGGGTTATGGGATCAGACCTCCTTTGGGCTCCATGCTGAGTGTGGAGCCCGCTTAAGATTCTCTCCCTTCCTCCCTCTTCCCCTCTCTCCTGCTCATGTTTTCTCTCTCTCTCTCTCAAATAAAATTAAAAAAATCATTTACCATGGTCAAGTGGGATTTATTCTTGGGATGCAAGTATGTCTCAATATTTGGAAATCAACGAATGTAATACATCACATCAATAAGAGAAAGGCATGTGATCATTTCTATAGATGCAGAAAAATTATTTGACAAAATACAACATCCATTCATGATAAAAACCCTCAACAGAGTGGGTTTAAAGGGAAGATACTTCAACATAATAAAGGCCGTATATGAAAAACCCACAGCTAATATCATACTCAATGGTGAAAAACAGAACTTTCCCCCTAAGATCAGGAACAAGACAAGAGTGTCCTCTCTCACCACTTTTATTCAACATAGTACTGGAAGTCCTAGCCACAGCAATCAGAATGAAAAAAGGAATAAAAGGCATCCAAGTTAGTAAGGAAGAAGTAAAACTTTCACTACTTGCAGATGACATGATATGATATATTGAGAACCCTAAAGATTTCACCAAAAACTACTAGAACTGATAAATGAATTTAATAAAGTCCAGGATACAAAATTAGTGTACAGAAATCTGTTGCATTTCTATTCACTAATGATGCAAAAAAAGAGAATTAAGAAAGCAATCCCATTTACAATTGCACAGAAAATAATAAAACACCTTGATGAAAGAAATTGAAGATGACACAAACACATAGAAAGATATTCCATGCCCATGGATTGGAAGAACAAATATTGTTAAAATATTTAACAAATATTGTTAAAATGGTAGTATTACTCAAAGCAATGTACAGATTTAATGCAATTCCTATCAAAATACCAGCAGCATTTTTCCTAGAACTAAAAAAAAAAAAAAAAAAAAAAAAAAAAAAAAAAAATCCTAAAATTTGTATGGAATGACAAAAACCCTGAAGAGTCAAAACAATCTTGATAACGAAAAATAAAGTTGGGGCGCCTGGGTGGTTCAGTCAGTTAAGTGTCCAACTTCTGCTCAGGTCATGATCTCGTGGTTTGTGGGTTTGAGCCCCACATCGGGCTCTGTGCTGACAGCTCAGAGCCTGGAACCTGCTTCGGATTCTGTGTCTTGCTCTCTCTGCCTCTCCCCTGCTCACGCTCTGTCTATCTCTGTCTCAAAATAAATAAAACATTAAAAAAAAATTTTTTTTAAGAAAAAGTTGGAGGCATCACAATTCAAGATTTCAAGTTATACTACAAGGCTGTAGTAATCAAAACAGTATGGTACTGGCACAAAAATAGACACATGGATCAATAAAACAGGATAGAAAAACCAGAAACAGGGGTGCCTGTGTGGCCTAGCTGGTTAAGCAGCCGACTTTGGCTCAGGTCATGATCTTGCAGTCCGTGAGTTTGAGCCCCGCGTTGGGCTCTGTGCTGACAGCTCAGAGCCTGGAGCCTGTTTCAGATTCTGTGTCTCCCTCTCTCTGACCCTCCCCCATTCATGCTCTGTCTCTCTCTGTCTCAAAAATAAATAAACATTAAAAAAAATTTAAAAAAAAAGAAAAAGAAAAACTGGAAACAAACCACAATTATAAGATACATTAATCTTCAACAAAAGAGGCAAGAATATGCAATGAGAAAAAAGCAGTCTCTTCAACAAATGGTGTTGAGAAAACTGGACAGCTACATGCAGAAGAATGAAACTGGACCACTTTATTTCACCGTACACAAATAATGGTCAAAATGGATTAAAGACCTAAATGTAAGATGTGAAACCATAAAAATCCTAGAAGAGAGCATAGGCAGTAATTTCTCGGATATCAGCCATAGCAACATTTTTCTAGATATGTCTCCTGAAGCAAGGGAAATGAAAGCAAAAGTAAATTATTGAGACTACATCAAAATAAAAAGCTTCTGTACAGCAAAGGAAACAGTCAACAAAAGACAACAAAACTAAAAGACAACCTACTGAATGGGAGAAGATATTGCAAATGATATATCTGATAAAGGGTTAATATCAAAAATTTATAAAGAACTTACAAAACTCAACACCCAAAAAATAATCCAATTAAAAAATCAGCAGAAGACATGAACAGATACTTCTTCAAAGAAGACATCCAGATGGCCAACAGACACATGAAAAGATACTCAACAGCACTCATCATCAGGAAAATGCACATCAAAACCACAATGAGATATCACCTCACACCTGTCAGAATAGCTAAAATAAAAAAACACAAGTAACAAGTACTGGCAAGGATGTGGAGAAAAAGGAACCCTCATGCACTGTTAGTTGGAATGCAAACTGGTGCAGCCACTGTGGAAAAACAGTATGGCGGTTCCTCAAAAAATTAAAAATAGAACTACTCTACAGTCCAATAATCCCACTCTGGGTATTTACCCAAAGAATACAAAAGCACTGATTCTAAAGGATACATGCACCCTTATGTTCATTGCAGCATTATTTAAAATAGCCAAATTATGGAAGCAACCCAATGTCCATTGACAGATGAATGGATAAAGAAGATATAGATATAGACATAGATATAGATATAGATAGACATATAGATACACACACAATGGAATATTATTCAGCCATAAAAAATGAAATCTTGCTATCTGCAACCACATGGATGGAGCTAGCGAGTATAATGCCCAGTGAAATGTCAGGGAAAGACAAATATGATTTCACTCAATACATGGAATATAAGAAGCCAAACAAAAGATCAAAGGGAAAAAGAGAGAGAGATAAATCAAGAAACAAACTCAACTGCAGAGAACAAACTGATGGTTACAAGAACGAGGCGGGTGGAAGGATGGGTGAAATAGGTGAAGGAGATTAAGAATACACTTACTGTTTTGGCAGCATCTGAGAGAATGAAGACCATTCTCATGAATCAAACGACTGACATTCCAGAAAATGCTGACATCACTCTTAAGGGACCCACTGTTTTGTAAAGGGTCCTAGAGGAACCCTGTGAAGGGACTTCAGTCACATCATTGTAGAGCTCGGTGTTCTTGGAAAGAAAAAGAGAAGGCTCCAAGTTGACAAATGGTGGGGAAATAGAAAAGAATTGGCTATTGTTGTTTGCACCATCTATAGTCATGCACAGAACATGATGAAGGGTGTTACACTAGGTTTCCATTACAAGAGGTCTGTGTATGTCACTTCCCCCATCAATGCTGTTATTCAGGAGAATGGTTCTCTTATTGAAATTTGTAATTTCTTGGGTGAAAAATACATCCACAGGGTTCAGATGAAACCAGGTATTGCTGGTTCAGTATCTCAAGCCCAAAAAGAAGAGTTAATTCTTGAAGGAAATGACATTGAACTTGTATCAAACTCAGCTGCTTCGATTCACAAAGTCACAGCAGTTAAAAACAAGGATATCAGAAAATTTGGGGATGATATCTATGTTTTTTTTCTTTTTTTAATTTTCTTTTTAATTTTTTTAAAATTTACATCCAAAGTAATTAGCATATAGTGAAACAATGATTTCCGGAGTAGATTCCTTAATGCCCCTTAACCATTTAGCCCATTCCCCCTCCCACAACCCCTCCAGCAACCCTCAGTTTGTTCTCCATATTTATGAGTCTCTTCTGTTTTGTCCCCCTCCCTGTTTTATATTATTTTTGTTTCCCTTCCCTTATGTTCATCTGTTTTGTCTCTTAAAGTCTTCATATGAGTGAAGTCATATGATTTGTGTCTTTCTCTGACTGACTAATTTCACTTAGCATAATACCCTCCAGTTCCATCCACGTAGTTGCAAGTAGCAAGATATCATTCTTTTTGAGCCTTGTGATACATTTTTTTTTTCAGTTTACTTATTTATTTTGAGAGAGACAGAGACTGTGCAAGTGAAGGAGGAGCAGAGAGAGAGGGTAAGAGAGGATCCCAAGCAGGCTCCATGCTGCCAGTGCAGGGCCACATGCGGGATTTGAGCTCACAAAACCATGAGATCATGACTTGAGCCAAAACTGAGAGATGCTTAACTGAGCCACCCAGCTGCCCCAAGACTTAGTGATATTTAAAAGATGCAATGAGGGGCGCCTGGGTGGCTCAGTCGGTTAAGCAGTCGACTTCAGCTCAGGTCATGATCTCGCACTCCGTGAGTTCGAGCCCCGCGTCAGGCTCTGTGCTGACAGCTCAGAGCCTGGAGCCTGTTTCAGATTCTGTGTCTCCCTCTCTCTGACCCTCCCCATTCATGCTCTGTCTCTCTCTGTCTCAAAAATAAATAAACGTTAAAAAAAAATAAAAGATGCAATGAAAGCTGTATTGATTTGGGGGGGAAAAGAATATACTTATCGTGATGAGCCCTGAGTAATGTATAGAATTGTTGAATTACTATAATGTACACCTGAAACTAATATAACAATGTATATTAAGTATACTTGAATTAAAATTAAAACGTTAAAAAAGTAGATGTATTTCATTGATATGTTGTATTTTAAAATGAAAAAACAAAATACAGTATCTACTAAATGCATCTGCCCCAAAAGTTGACATTGAAAATATAGCTATAAATATGAAATAAAAATGGAATTTAAAAAAAGGAGGAGAGGGAGAAGCCCAGGAAGAAGAAGAAAAGAAAAAATATTAAGGATTATTATTGGGTGATTTTGTAATCATTTTGAAATTCAAAATGTTTTTAAATTGAATTTTCTGTGTCTTAGGTCTTTTAAAGATTACACCATATTTGCAGTCAACTGATAATATATGGATTTTTTTGGTATGAGGTTTCTAATGTATTAATATTCTTTACTTTTTAGATAAAAAACTCGAATGCATGATTAGGGGAATATATTTTACATTTTGATGAAAGAATAAATTATGTGGACTGAATGAAACTTTGGGGGCTCATGACTTAAGTATTATTTAAAAGTCTTCTCTAGAATTACTTTAATTGGTTATGAGTTCTCAGAAATAAAGTATAGCCTTGAAAATATAATCACTAAGCTATCAATTTTAAATATTTATTTTAATTATTTAAAGAAAAACTGATCTCTTTGTCTCAAAATCCTTCACTTAAGCAGAAGCACTCCTATTTTATATGCTAGGTACAATAGCAGGTAGGTGTGGTGGACATCACTGCTACTCCACAGTCTTTCCAACTCTCCTCCCCTTCTGGCACGTGAAATCATTGTTTTTCTACCTCCTTGAAGTTAGGTGCAGTCATGTGTCTTGCTTTGGCTAATGTGCAGAAGAGAAGTGCACCACTTGTAGGTGGCATTAAAGAGCCTGTTCATTACTCTTTATGTTTTCTCTTCCTTTTTTTTTTGTGTTGACCTAGGAGGGTGCATGTTTGATAGAGTAAATGCTTCAGACAGTCATCCATAGAAGACAGGTTTCCAGGACCTGCAGACTTAGGGTGAGCAAGAAATAAAGTTTGTTCCATTTTTCACGAAGACTTGAGAGTTGTTTGTTACTACAGCATAATCAAGACCCTCTGATTATAGTTGGTAAATCAAAAAAGGTGGTTAAAACAAAGAATATTAAACATACTGCATATGTAATTCTAATTAGTTTTAGTTTATAATAAGTAGGTGTGTATAAAATAATAAATATTTTTGTTGTTGTTAACCAACAGCTTTCCTTTGAATATGAATTTGTCAACCTGAGTTCCATGCTGTCTTTTGCTCATTACCACATAGATCATGCTTTGTATGTGATTTTTCCCTGGAACAAAGAGGTAAGGACCCGGGAGATGCATTCTGAGTGAATACTCTCCTGGCTTTTTACGTTGACCCCTTGCAAACATTTTGCACTTGTCTCTCTCCTTTACGGTTTAGGTAAAGGGGATTAAGAGGTACAAACTTCCAGTTATAAAATAAATAAGTCATGAGGATGAAAATACAGCATAGAAAACATAGGTAATAATATTGTAATAACATTGTGTGGTGACAGATGGTAACTACACCTATCATTGTGAGAATTATGTAATGTATAGAATTGTCAAATCACTGTGTTTTACACCTGAAACTAATATAACATTGTATGTCAACTATACTTCAATTAAAAAAAAAAACCCAGACACTTAAAAATATAAGCCTACTTTGACGGCATTTTTTACAGAGACTTACCTTTATCAAGTCTTTCTAAAACACTCTCCTTAGTTTTCATATGAATATCTGTCATTTTCACACTCTTGTTCATCAATATATGTGGTATTTAATGAAATTGTTTAACTTTAATAACAAGTATTAATGGTAGAAAATATTAGGAATCAACACAACTGTTTCTTAACAAGCACATAATTCATTCAGCTAGAGTAGAAGACTAAAGAATACTAGAGAATAACCTACTGATCATGAGTTTTGCTGCAGAGAGCACCAGTCCAGGCTTTACATTGGAGCCTAGAGAATCAGTATATTGGACACAAATCTGGTACATCTCAGGAATTCTAAATGACCTTCTTCCTTCTCCCTCTTAGGTGGCACCCACTCACACTAAGGTACCTTTCGTCTTGGGAAAGAAACTGAAGAGGTTTTCTCGTAGTCTGGCAGGAAATAGTGGAGCGAAAGTTCTAACTTAGACAGACTGATTCCTAACCAGGGTGAGAGAGGACAGGAAAATACTGAAATGGAGTTTGAGGCACATGATAGAAATAAGACAGCCTGGGTAGGAATGCTGATGCCAGATCAGAGGCTCTCTAAACAATTGCTCAGAAATTAAGCAGCCTCCAGGTAAAGTAAATCAGAGTGTAAACCTGCTCCTTTTGAAAGAGGAGCTATTTCTGCTTTTTATAATAATTTCTGCAGATGGCTGGAGTTTTCAAATGTTATTTCATTTATCCAGCCATTCAACAAATATTTAATAAATACCTGCTGGGCCATGGGAGATTTTAGGCACTGTGGATATACAGATATAATTAAGGTAAAGCCCAAACATTAAGAAATTTATTAGACTGATAGAGAAGACTGACAAGTACTCAAAAAACTAGAATAAAATAACAATAAACATGGGGTGTGAGCAGCACAGAGGAGTGTATCAAATGCCTTGCCTGCGGCTAGAGGAGTGGAGAGACATCCCAGAGACAATGAAGAAGAGTAGAGTCCTGAGCACTGGACATCATTTTTCTAGGAGACAAGGGGAGGAAAGGACATTTTAGGCAGAAGGAATAGCACACAGCAGGAAATGGAATCATGAGTATAGTGCATTCCAGAAACAGCTGTTAACATGGTAGATTTAGAGTATGGCCAGAAGAACCATATAATTCACCCACAAAACCAGGATGATACTTCTGAGAGTGAAATGGGGGTGCTTTTCATAATTGCTCTGGGACAACAGGAACAAACAGGCACTGTCCCAGGTAAACTAGGATGTTTGGTCACCCCAAGGGAGGAGGCTACAGAATGGGAAGGGTTTAGGAATCACTTAGACTTGAATTTGAAACAAGTCTTGGATGGTCAGAGGCAGAGTGACTGTGTTCAGTCAGTTATTTGGCTGACAATTTCCTCTCATCTGTAAAATGGAAATAATTTCTTCCTTGTAGGTTTGTGCTATGACTGTATGCGATAACACATATAATGCAGCTAATATAAGCTAGATTATACTATGTGCCCAATAAATGTTTCCCCGGTGTCTACACTACCCCCACCATAGGACAGAGAAGGAGGATGAGGCTGGAGGGTTAGGCAAGTATTAGATTTCCATAGATCTTTTATATCATGCTAAGGAGTTTAAATTTAACCTGGAAAAAATAAGCAGAGGATTTATCCAATCATATTTGTGCTTTAGAAATTTGAGTCTGGCTGCAATGTTTAAGATATATAGCAAGGCAGTGAGTCATACTGAGGAGCTCCTGATGACCTCTGGCACTACAAAACTTTGAGATCTTCATATTTTTGGAGGAGACTTAACCTCTGCAGATGTTGGAAAATGGGGGTGGGTACAGCCTATCACTGTCTGGAGGAGTGGGAGGGAGAGCCAGCAATGGTGGTTTAGAATGGGAAGTTCTGACAACTCCCTAAAATCAGGTTCTCAGTGTAGTTCCAGACCTGCAGCATCCGGGAACTTGAATTTGCTAGAAAAGCAAATTCTAAACACTAAGTAGACCTACTGAATCAGCAAGTTGGCAGTGGGGGGGGGGGGGGGTCCAATGATCTGTGTTTTAAACAGCCTGCTGGGATATTCGGATAGATATGAAAGTTTGGTAAATCCAATTCAAAGTATCCTGCAAGGCTAAAAATTAAATAGGAGATCGAGGTCTGTGAATCAAGAATAGTAATGAATATGTCCCTAAACTAAGGGAGAAACAGAGGTAGGCATTGAAGCCAAAATATAAAGCCAGGGATTTGGAGTACCAGGGAGATAAAAAGAAGGCACCCCTAATTGAGAAAATAAATAAGCAGTTGAGATGGTCTTTGGGAAACACCTGGAATAAGTATTATAGCTTATTTTAGTTTCCTGCTGTAACAAAGCACCACAAACAGGGTGGCTTGAACAACAGAAAATTATTCTCTTATACCTCTGGAGGCTGGAAGCCAGAAACCAAGGGCTGCCTGGGTGGCCTGGTTAAGCATCCGACTTCGGCTCAGGTCATGATCATGACGTCGCGATTCTGCGTCGGGCTCTGTGCTGACAGCTCAGAGCCCGGAGCCTGCTTCAGATCTGTGCCTCCCTCTCTCTGCCCCTCCCCTGCTCAAGCTCTGTCTCTCTGACTCTCTCTCTCAAAAATAAATAAACATTAAAAAAGTTAAAATAAAAAAAAAGAAGCCAGAAACCAAGGTGTCAGGAGGGCTATGCTGTCTCTGAAGCTCTAGGTAGAACCCTTCCCTGCCTCGTTCTAGTTTCTGGTGGTGCTCCACCCTTGGTGCTCCATGACTTGCAGGTGCAACACTCTGACCATGGCCTTCTCTGTGTGTGTCTCTCCCTCCACGTCTCTTCTTACAGCTCACAGTCATCTTGGATTGGAGTCCATTCTGAAAACCTCATCTTAACTAATTACATCTGCAGCATTACTATTTCCAAATCAAGTCACATTCTGAGATACTAGGAATTAACACTTAAACATATTTTGGAGGCAGAACTAGGACATAAACCAGCCCATAACCCATAAACCAGCTCTTATAAGCTGGCACTGCATAGTTTGGGTCCCCTGAGAATGACCCTGAAACAGAGATTCGTGTTTAAATAGTTTATTTGGCAAGTCCAAGAAAATACCTTAGAGAAGTGGGAAGGTGGGGCAGGGAAAAAGAAGGCATTCAAGAAAGTGTGTGGGCAACTGGGGCTTAATCTGTTAGAGAACTCTGGGAAACATATAGAACCTATGCCTCGAACACAAAACAAAACCCATGCCTCAGAGGGGACTCAGGTGTTTTTATAGCCCCAGATGAGGGTACTCAGGGGTGCCATGAACTCTTAGGCATTTCCAATCTGCTACAAGCAAAGGAAGAATATGTCTTACTGGCCAGGAAAGCCCTTAGGTAAAGAGATGCTGGCAGTTGTCAGTCAGGCCAACATACGCAGAAATGGTCAAGACTGAGGGCGGAAGTAACAGAGGCATCTGCTATAAGTGGAAGGTCTGGCTTTAGAAAAGTAGGATAAAATAAGGAAATAAATAAATGCAAACCTCACACATAAGTCAGCAAATTAATGGGTCAGGAAGTCTATACAATATAAAATGGCCAATTTGACTTTTAAAATTTCTCACTGAGTTGAGTTGATTTTGTTTACTCTAAACCAAAGCTTTATAGCCACGGAACTGTAAAACAACAACAACAACAACAACAACAACAACAAACAAAATAGGGAAGGAAGGAAGGAAGGGAGAAAGATTTTATATGATTTTAATTATTGTAAAATTACTGATGAGACTATTTGGAGCTTTTCAAGATAGTTCATTTTTCCAGGGTTGGGAGAATTAAACAACAACAACAACAAAAGGAAAAGTAGGGAGAGATTCTCACAGCTTCCTACACCTCAGAAGGACACACCTGGACAGAGAGAATCTAAATAACCTGCCCATGATCGTTCAATGAAGTATAGAAATGTCTGGAAACAACGTTTTCTGCTTTGGCTTCTTTTTTGCTTCTTTAGCTCCTCAGCGGTGTCTAACTTATCTGGAAGACCAATATAAACTGAACTGGTATATGGTGCTCTTTTCTAAAGTGGCACAGTAGATTTCTTAGTATTAAGGGTTTTTTTTAAGTTTATTTATTTATTTTGAAAGAGAGAGAGAGCACTAGTGTACATGCATGTGTGAGCCAGGGGTGGGGTGGGGGGAAGAGTAAGGGGGGGGGGAGAGTTGGAGAGAGAGAGAGAGAGAGAGAGAGAGAGAGAAAGAGGACAATCTCAAGCAGGCTCTGCAATGTCAGTGGGGCTCCATCTCATAACCGTGAGATCGTGACCTGAGCCGAAATCAAGAGGCAGATGCTCAGCGGACTGAGACACAGGCGCCTATTAATGTTTATTTTTAAGGTGGACACCTCACATTTTTACATAGGTAGAAGTTAATGCCACCATTATCTTATTTAAAAAAAGGAAACTGAAGCTCAGAGTTTTTTTGCTTAAGGTCATACAGCAAGTTTTTAATAGAATCAGGATTACAATTCAAGATTTTTTTTTCTCTTTTATCTGCATTCTTTTCAACTAAATACAACTATTTTCTGGTTATTTAGGATATATATATACATTATGATCCAGCCATGGAGATTGCTTTCATAAAATATACTTCACTGGGGTTAGAGGCACTCCAACATAATTTGACCTTCTCATATTTGAACTGGGTGCCAGGAAAGTGGCAAATGTCAAAAAAAGTGTTTTTCTTCTTCACATATTGTGCTTTGTAACTCAAACATTTTGCATACAGAATGATGTTTCTTACCAATATAGTAATAAAAAATCCAGTGTGGTTAAATCATAATAACTTCAAATGATAACATAATTGAAGTTGTATGCAAAAAAGTTTAGCTGTTTCAACACCAGAATAGCTAGCTGGTCCTGGAATAGTCAACGGAGGAAAGAGAATCCAATTATTACGTTCCCAACATAGTATTTAATGGAGAATCAAAGCTTTATAGGCTCATAATTTATAATCATCTCATGCAAAAAAAAAATCATGAAAATTATACTTGTGAGAAAATTTCAGTAAAGTTATACAAATAGATACAGATTTTATATTTTCTTTTGGCAATGATTAAAGTTAGAAGGAAAATTTTGTGTGAATCTCTAGATTCTTATAGATACAGTTTCAAATCCTGTCTCCCACCTATTAGTAGGTGGGATTGTCCTGTGTTTTGTCATCTGTATTCTCAAACTGTCCTGTGTTTTGTCATCTGTATTCTCAAACTTTTATCCCCATCTGCTAATGTAATGCCTGCCATACATTAAATGCCATTAAAAACTCATACTCTAAATAAAACTACTTGTAAGGATTATCAAGATAAATGACAAAGTCTGATATATTAAGTAGATACTCAATAAAAAATATTTTTATTCCCAGTCATGGTATGTGTTCTTTGTGCTATAGTATGGTACATGTTGGGAGAACTATGGAAAGACAGAGACTTTGGAATTAGACACACTGGGATTTATAAATCACAAATGTGCTACTTTGCAATGTAGTGACTATGGACACATAAATTAACTTCTCACAAACTCAGTTGTTTCTTCTCTACAATAAAAAACAGGAACAGTAAGCCTTCAATGTTGAGAATCAAATTAGCTTATGGATATATGTGGTTCTTTGATTTTAGTTTTTTTCATTTCTAAAATGGGAATTCCGGGGCGCCTGGGTGGCTCCGTCAATTAAACGCCGACTTTGGCTCAGGTCATGATCTCGCGGTCCATGAGTTCAAGCCCCACATCCGGCTCTGTGCTGACATCTCAGAGCCTGGAATCTGCTTCAGATTCTGCGTCTCCCTTTCTCTGCTCCTTCCCCACTTGTGCTCTGTCTCTCTCTGTCTCTCAAAAATAAATAAACATTAAAATAAAATAAAATAAAATGGGAATTCCATTCTTTACTATCTTAAAATGTTATGAAGGCCAATTTAAATAATGTATTTGAAAGTGAGTTTTTTGGAAGTCTAATTATTATAAAAATGTTAATTTTTATCACTAAAATTTTATTAAAATTATTAAATATTGTATCATTATTATCACTAAAATCTTTAAAATTAAAATATAATCTAAACATAATTTCTGATGAATAGTAATTTCTCCTATGAAGTGTATGCTTAACTTCCAAATTTAATCAGATCATGGAGTTGTTGAATATTATACCTTATGATTCAATATTTAAAACTTATTTGTAAGGGGCACACTGGGTGGCTCAGTCAGTTAATCGTCCAACTCTTGGTTTCAGCTCAGGCCATGATCTTCCGGTTCATGGGTTTGAGCCCCAAATGTGTAGAGCCTGCCTGGGATTCTCTCTCGCTCCCTCTCTGCCCCTTCCCCCCACCCTGTGGTCATGTCTTCTCTCTTTCTCACTCTCTCTCTTAAATATAAAAAAATTTAAAACTTTTTTGTGAATATTTAAGTTTCTAGCAAACCAAATATATCTATCTGCTAATGATTATTAACATTATGATTTTATTTTTATTTAAAACATTTTTTTTAACGTTTATTTATTTTTGAGACAGAGAGAGACAGAGCATGAACGGGGGAGGGTCAGAGAGAGGGAGACACAGAATCTGAAACAGGCTCTAGGCTCTAGGCTGTCAGCACAGAGCCCGACGCGGGGCTCGAACTCACAGACTGCGAGATCGTGACCTGAGCCAAAGTCGGCCACTTAACCGACTGAGCCACCCAGGCACCACTATTTTTATTTTTAAAAGTTTCCTTTAATCAGTCAGCTCTACTCTATGTTAAATAATGATTTAATTGGTAAAGTGCCATTTTACATTACTTTTTAAGGTCTCACTGCTTTTTGAAATCATAACAGTGTAAAATGTTTTCCTGTAATGAAATTAACAAATTAGAAATATTGATTAATTCCAGTGGCTGAAGCCCCACAGGTAATTTCTGAATTGCAAGGTCCCTGCCCTGATGACACTTATATATGAAGTAAGATAAAAGACAGACGAGACTAACGTTGTCAGCAAAATATACATAAAGGAATGTAGACTAGTGGGATATTAAAGCAAAGAGGGTAGGAAAGGGTGGCGGGTGGGTAGTGGGCTGTGTAAAAAAGGAGAGCTGGGAATGGCCTGGCATGTTCAGAGACTTGGGCCTTGGAAGTTATAGTCAGGCAATGGTGATGAGAAGAAACAGGAAATAAGTTGCTTGTGGGAGTCCGTGTTTCCCAGGCTTAAGAGGCAATGAATAGACACTTAGGATTTTTAGCTGAAGAATTACCAACTAAAAGTGAAGTTCTGGGGGATTAACTTATCAGTGGCTTCTAGAGCTGAATAGAGTGGAGAAAGAGAACAGCTTCAAGGAATGTCAATAATTTGGGTATGACCTGAGTATGATGACAGTCATGGATTAAAGGTCAAGAAGCGAGTTACTACAGAATATTAAAACCTGTACTTATCAGGTGATCCAACAGGAATATAAGTTTGTCAGACAGAGGAGAAAGTTTGGAATTTCTTTGAGGGTGGCGGCTCGAGTGGGTAAAGGCATTGTGGATGATGTGACCCACTCCGGTATAGAATCGTGTCTAATCTCATGGGGCATCAAATTATAATAGTCTTTAACAGACTAGGGCTGGAGTCGCAAAAGTGGACTAGTTCTGTGAAGGAGAAAGCATGGGCTTGTACAGCTAACCCTGGTTTCAGATATGGAGCTCAGGGAAACAGACTTGGTGTGCCATAAATTTCCCCTTGATATTGTAGTCCCCTTGTATTGAAAGCTTTTCTCTAAGAGCCCCTCTTGTTCAAATTACCAGGTAAACTTTCTAGTTATGAAAGTCATTTCTAGCTATTTCAACCTTCACACGTCAACCAACACACTTATACTCTGTTAAGTTGAACACCAAGAAAAGTTGTCGTTTTTCACATTTATTGTAACGGAATGTTCTTTGCAATGCTTTAGCTATGGCCACCTAAATGTCAACATTGTTAACAACACTGTCTCTAAATTAGATACCTCCGGGAAAGCTCTTTTAGTTGGAAGACTTTGCATGTTATAATACTTCCTATATTTGAATGTATTATTAATAAGAGGTAGCTAGCTTCCAAAGTATATGTACTTCCAGCCTCAGAAAGATATTTCCATTATTTTCATCATCTGGGTTTAAATTCAGCTTTGTATTTAAAAGTTTTATGATTGCTTCGGAAAATGAGTGAACACAACCCAAAAGAATTTTAGGATTTTAGTGTTTAAAATACCTTTTGCCAGTCTCGGAGTTGATTTTAATAAAAACACAACTGCAGACAATTGTCTATATTAAAAACATTAAAAAACATCCAGCTGTGTCCAGCTGTTTTGTCAGTTTAAGGGATCAGGATTTCTTCTTCCCTGCAAAAATGGAGCTTTGGGTTTGGGGCTTTATCCCCCTATGCTCCTATGGTATCTCTTTCTCATGGTATCCACTTTAGAAAGTTATGTGAGAAGATTTTGGGGCCATGTGTTTGTGTGGTGCAAGGCAATTGAGAATATGGGTTCCTTTTTTCCCTTCGGCTTTACACAAGTCATTTACATATTGAGCTCCCACAGTCATCTCCATTAGTCTTCCTCACTTCCTCTCAGTGCCTCCTCCAGGTGGGTTCTTAAGTCACTTAGGAAAATATTTCCTATCGTTAGCTGTGTTCCCCTTTCAGACATCCAAAAGCTACTGGACAAGAAGCAGTTCTTTTGTGCCTATTGAATTTCTTAAAAAAACAAAACAAAACAAAACAAAAAAACCCTTCTTACCTTTTTTTGTCATTGAGCTAGGAGTCCAAGAGAAATTTATTTGTGCTCTCAAAGTCATACGATTCTTTAAAGTTATGATTGTTCACAGGAGCCTAGGCAGCTCAGTTGGTTAAGCGTCAGACTCTTGGTTTTGGCTCAGGTTATGATCTCACGGTTTGTGGGTTGGAGTGTTGCATCTGGGTCTGCACTGTCAGTGCTTGGGACTTTGTCTCCCTCTCTCTCTGCCCCTCCCTTGCTCATGCTCTCTCTCTCTCTCTCTCTCTCTCTCTCTCTCAAAGTAAATAAATAAACTTTTAAAAGATAAAAAAATAATATTATGATTATTTAAAGTTATGTGCATTCTTCGTTAGCAGCTCACATTTACAGTTTCTGGTATTATTGTTATCCCAATAACAATGTTAGAATAAAAATTTGCACGTGTAAAACCTAATACTTTTCAGTTGTTCAGGCATTGAGAATAGGATTTCTTACCCACACTCATACAAACATCCACAACGAGTAGCAACTAATCCAAGTTTTAGGAACTCAGTAAGGATTTATTTCCCAAATAAAAATAAATGAGTGGTTGCTGATTTTCTTCCTTTTTACATACGTGGACAGACTTTAAGATATATAATTGAAATAGAATCTATATTTAAAGTTAACATAACAAAATACTATATCTCTACTCTCTATGTATCTATTTCAACATGTACATTTACTTGCAGCTATAAATACATATACACGTGTTTTGTATCCAAACATATTTAATTTATTAGCACTGAATTGATTCCCCCAGTCTTCCCAGTATTCAGGCAGCAACATGGTTTAAAGATTAATTATAGTTTGCTTGATATCGAAAACTGAACACTTAACTGAAATTTAGAATTAGAGTTACATCTAGAGTCTTCATTGATGTCTCCTTTCTAATTACGGCAAAATGTAAATTGCAAGATAACAACTGAATGTTTCATTCTGTCGTGCTTCACATTGCCTCAATAGTATGTGTGCTGAGTTGGTATAAGAGCGTTGATAAATATTAGCCAATAACTTGTCCAGCTGCTAATGTAAAGCATCTGCTCAAGTGCAAAACTCTCCTTCCTGGAAGTAAAAACGTGCAGGTAGGCTGGGCAGGTGAAATTTCTGCAACAGCAGCGCCCTTCAGGCCCAGGCAGCAGGAGGACACTGCAGAGAATGCCTCGCTCTTCCATTAGAATTGCTTTGGAGCTTATCCAAAAATGAAGACAATTGATCAATACTGCCCTAAACAATTATTTTTAACAAGAATATTGTAAATTTTCAATCTAAAAATGACATGTAAAGTATGTATCTGCATTCTGATTCTCCTCAAGCACTCTTACGTGCTACTGGCCTCAACGATGAAAAAACAGGAATTGATTCATAACATCACTGTGTATTGGAGCAGCCAAAAGAAGTTGCTAAATCCAGTCCCAAATTAAATTAATGGAACAATTTTTCTAAAGTACGTTCTTGATCACTGGAGATTGCACCCATGCGAGATCACTCGCATGATTTGAGTCCTTTACGTGCACTTGAACTTGAGAACCTCTGCAGGAGTTTTTGCCAGTCCCGGAAGGTTTGCGACTTTTCAGCACCGTGCTGTAGAATGTCTCCTTCTCCACCTATAATAATTACTGTTATTTTCAAGCTATTGTAAATTGAGCACGGCATCATTTATTTGATCAAGCTCTCCTGGCTTGTGTCACTTTAGCCCATTGTTCTCTCTGGCAGGTAAGTCTAATCCTATAGCTTTTTAACTTCAAGCCTAAAAGAGGAAAGCAGCACAGCCTGCCATGGCCAAGACATAAATGAATCTAGTTCATCTAACTCAAAGTGCCATGTTGCCTTTAGCATAATCCAAGTCACGAATGCTACCTTGTGTTCCTGGGCTTCCCTTCTATTTAGAGTAACTTTCAATTTCACACACTAACACTCTGTGCCAAAATCGAGTCTGTGACTGAATCGTGGAAAAAATGTAATTATTGCTTAGTTAGGTGCCTGCTCCATTGGATGGCCATGAGTCACTTTTGTCCTCTTCTTTCTTTCATTCTTTCTTTCCTTTTTTTGTCACGAGGCTCCTGTCCTTTAGATTCCTTCTCTCTGTGTAAAGGGCAAAGTCTCTCTAGACTGTTCCCACAGTGTCCTCAGTCCAATAGGTTACAAAGGTACTAACACACACACACACACACACACACACACACACACACACACACACACAAAAAGTGGTACCCTTGGGAAAATCCATTTCTTCTGGGGTTGTTCCTGTTCCAATGAATGCGGACTTCTTTGAGCTGACAAATACGTTTAGCAACATCTCCGTACAAATGAGTACAGGTTATTTCATTCAGAGTCCAGGGAAAAAGCCTTCCCTTCCTGGATATGCATGAGGTGATGAATACACTCTTTTGGAACAAGGAAGCTTTATTTAAAAGACTCTTTGTATGCTGCTGAGTACCCTAATGAGCTATCCAGGGTGGTGCATCAGTGTGGGAGCCATCAGAGAAGGCCCCTACTCTCTGTTCACTAGCCCTGCTCTCCTTTGTTGTTGACTCACCAGTACTCGTCACTCCCCTGACTGAGTAGAAGAAAAAAAGTGACTTTCATTGTATAGCCCAAACCACCAAAGTCATCAGTTTTATATATGGCAAACACTGGACATAGGAACCTGATCTCTTACTGCTTACGCCTATGAGGGATCTCTCCTGGTAGGGATTTTGCGACTCCAAAAACAGATGCAGAAAATCTCAGTCTGAAAGCGTGAGGGACATGCTTGTGTGTGAAGTTCACCCTGTTTAATGAACCTTACACCACCGGTGAATCTGTTTAGATACAGTTGGCCAGAATGGATCTATACAAATAAAGTGAATAGTTAAGACAATGATCTAGATCACTTGGGCCCCAACTGCCTATTTCAGGAGTCATTGCAGAGTTTGCGTTAGAAAGATAATGCCTCAATTCTTCACTTCATGTGACATTTGCAGATTTGGTTTTAATGGAAATGTTTTCTTATCCTAATAGTCATGGACTTAAATTCACACTGCAGTTTGTTTATTTGAGACACAATTTATAATCACACATCTCTAAATTTACAATATTTTAGTAACATAGAGCCTGTGGAGAAAAAATAATCCAAAATTAAATCAGCTTCTAGATGAAGGTGAAATAAGTCTCTTGCTTCAAATATACAGATATTTAAGGTCAGGTGTGAGGGGTTTTTTTTTTCCACCCAATTTATGTCAATTGTTGCCTTCAGTCCCCATTTGCCTTTTTGTGTATAATAATGATCTAACCTGGTACCATGCTCCAAAACACTACTACATCTACAGACACCCAAGAAATATGTATCTGAGGCCACACGAGTACAGATAATGTATTTTTGTAGAATGTCATTTGTGCCAAAGTATCATGAAACCCTGCGTGGTTGATTTGATTACAAGAAAGACAAGTAAGCATGTTACCCTGTTTCCTTCAGCTGGCAGCTGCCGATGTGGGCAATTCCAGGCAGAGAGTATCCTCAGTCCTTGAACATAATTTTACTCATGGAACTGAGAAGCTCAGTGACTTTGTGTGACACTCAACCATGCCTTCATGTTTTTGTTCCCCCTGCCTATATAATACGTTTCCTTTTAAGTGACAGGCTGAAAACTTGTGGCAGAGAGTAGAAATGAGTGAGAAAAGTTGTCTACAGGTAAACCCAAAAACTCACAACACAATTCTCATACTTTTGAAAAAGAAAATTACAGTTCTTCTCTCAAAATTAGGCAGCCAGGGTGAATTGCAGAATGTTTTATAATATACACCTAAAACCTGTACCTTCTGAGACAAGAAGAAAAAAGCCTGTTTCCTCTGGCCCATTAGCAGCTACTCGAATTTTGGCACTCTGTTCTGTTTGTTTTTAATTGAAACCTCAGTTATAATGAACCCATTGTGAGTAAGGGTGGAATGCCACTATCTGAACGCAGATCAGTTTGCCTGGAGTTTAAATGCAGGAGTATATTATGAAAGAGCAAATATCACATGCAGCTGACACCTTCCATACTAGTCCTTAGTAACCACGTGTCCACTATATAAAATTGGAGTTGGTGATTTAGATCTCTGTACTTAAAAAGGCAGCTCCCAAAACAAATGAAAATAGCGTTTGAGGGTGCAGTGATGGAAGCAATATGGAAATCGGCTAAGAAAGTAAACTCCTGTTGTGTATTCCTGTGCTTGTGTCCAAGGTGCTAATTACACTAAAGACAAGAATTAACAGGGAGAAAATATAGACGAGAAAGAGCTGTGACACCTAATTGTATTTACATAGATAAAGAGAGACTAGATGGGAAAAGAAAAGAAACAATGAGGAAAAAGTTCTCCATTTAGTCTCTAATTAGTTAAGAAACATTTAAATTAATAACACAATCTGAGTAATGCAGCTTATGCGGCATATATCACATTTTCAATTAATTCTTGAAATAGTTACTGGTGTCCTACTTTGTTTCAATTTTGGTAAATTGGCTTACAGTCACTTTTTGATGGGTGTCCCATAAAGTAAAAATTAGTAGCATCTCATCTGCCATTAACTACTCTTCTTGTAGCAAAACAATGTTAACATCTATAAAAGAAAAGACTTAAAATAAATACTGAAAGTGGCCCTATTGATTTATAAGTTTAACAATGGCATCAGAGGGGAAGAGAGGGGAATAAGTTTTATTAGCTTCCTTGTATAGACCTGTAGTAGAAAACCCCTTGATTGTCCATGTTTGATATAAAAGTGGTCACTCGGTGTTCATTATTCCTCATTGATATGATATAATCGTCATCTCTGGTATTTTGGAGTTCAGAGGAAAGGTCTGAGATTATAGTACTGCCTTTAAATGGCTAGCTTTTGTGCTAGAATTATGTAAAAATTTGCAATCTGCTGATTACGCTATTAGGGAGCTGCAGCCTCATTGACCTGATGTCATAGTTACCTTCGGAATTCTTAATGTCTCAAGGCAGACTATTACATGATCAAGGCCTGTACTTCTGAAAATTCTCTCATTTGATTGTGGCTGGATATCTTTGTGTGTGCGTGCACGCATGTACGTGCGTGCATTTAATTTTGAGTGATTCGGAAAAAAAACACTTTTGTGTGACCTACTTTTAAAAAGCCGTGATCTTTCAGCCTAGTGAGTCCAGCTACGTTTTTGTCTTTGTTTGTTATTTTGTATGCCTTCCCATGAAAAGTAGCCACTAAACCATGCATAGGTAACGGTTACAGAGGACCAGATATAAGCTAAATGGTGGTCATGTGTAACACTCAGGCAAATGATCTTGACACAGGAAAGTGAATTGAAGAAGTAGTTAGAAAAACCATCAGTTTATTTCTAAGTTTTCTTTCCTAAAAGGAAGTATTACGACTCAAGTATAAAAGCATATTTTTGTTAAATTGATGAAAAGTGAATCAGAAATATTTCTTTTGATTTACAACTCTGTCATCAATGCATGCAAGTCCATGAGTACATTCTTTTAAAATTTTTCCTCTGAGGACTGGCTAATTATCTGTTACTCAACACCCTTTGCCCCCATTTTTGCATTAATTTGTCTGTCCTAACAATATACCAGTATGGTTTAATCATATACATTTAACCTACTCAGCCTTTTGTGAAGGACATATTTATGTCTCAGAAAACCAAAATGATTCCACTTTGTTCTGACAGAATAACCTCCATTTCCTTCAACTGCCTGTTTTTAGGTGATATTCTTAGCAAGGGATTTTATTTACTAAATGACATTTCTGCTAACCTGGAAAGGAAGATCTCCATTCTTCAGATACTATCATTACCAAGCTTTAAAAAGACTTGATTGTACCATGTTAGGAAAACAGTGTCAGATTTTCCAACAAACTTTCTCCCCCTGTAATAACGGAGCATAAAAATGAACTTCAAGGGATTGAAATGACTACAAGGCAAATTAATGCAATCAAGTCTTTAGTAACAACTCTGTCCATATCTGTTAAATATTTTCAAACTATTCTAAAAAAAACACACCCAGAAGGCAAACTAACAGTGAATAGAAACAAAATGGTCAGCAGCGTGTGTCGCATGTTATTTGAATGGAAAGTAATTTATCGCGTCTGAAATAAAAGCTGTTTATTCTTGTGTTTCACTGTCTGTAACAATCTTTACCATTTATCTGTGAAAAAGTGAGAAACTGTACCGTTATTAGCATATGAATACTTGACACATCAAATTGGCTGTACAATAACAGAAGGACATTTGCTATTGGTGTATGCACACAGACAAAGCAGCCATTTTGAAAAAAAAATGGAATGGTGTGGGTGGTTTAACCCTTTACTTATCCTAGGTTTCCCACTCCTGATTTTGACTGGAACAGTTTGGCAGTTAGAATCAGAATATTTTTATAACAAAAAAAAGTAATCAGGGGCCATTATGCTTACGATAATTATATTGATGCATTCACTCTACTAGAAAAAATAGAGCAGAATGACAATAAAGGAATTTGAGAGAGAGAGATTGTGGTGTGGTGTGTGTGTGTGTGTGTGTGTGTGTGTACATGCACGCGCAGGGTGGGGGAAGGGAGTGGAGTCTGGCAGTGTATAGCGGGTACAGAAATGAAACAATGCCTACGTACAGTTTTATTTCATGGCAACAACATAGTGGTCCTTGGGTCAGAGGTGTGAAACTATTTCTCAAAGAAGCTGCATACATAATTGAGGCCCTCTGAAGGGTTCCCAGTTGAAGTTGCCAGGCTACATTCATTTCAAAAGCAGAGCCATTTGTTATCAAATTTAAATTAACTCTGTGCACACTGAACTTGAATTTTAGAGCCCTGCTTACTTACAATTCTTAAAATAGTTGAGAAAGGAGAAAACACGGATCTGGGAAATAGAAATAAGACGGTCCCCTCAAGGAACTGCGGTAGTTCTCATGGAGGCCTGCAGTGTAACAATCTTTCACAGATTAAATTGAGAAGATCTATTTGGAATGATGAGAAACAAATCTGTATTTTCACATGCCATTTTTGTAGACTCAGGTTTATTGCAGAATCTTTACATTTGCACATATGCATTTCAGCGAGGTTTTTACCTTTGTTAGGGTACTAACCCCATTCCCTCCTTCCACCCCCCAGATTAATTATTCTTCACTGTGAGAATTAGAGTAGGATAATTTATAAAATTGTACAATACTCAGACTCTTTGAATATAATATACCAGCTTCCATTCTTCTCTGTAATGGAATACAGTTATTCTTTTCCTAATCTGCATGGCTTTATGCATATTTGAAACAAAGTTTGCAAAACTCACTAGTTGAGTTTTTTGGGCAACTTTTCAAATTGTTGATACATTCATTCAAACAAAAAACTAAAAAAGCCCAGTGGAATGTGTAAAATGTCCTGCTTTGGGATCTTTCTGTAACTACACAGAGGAGAAACTTGCCCCAAAAACAATGTGTGCAAGGTTTTTTTCACAGGATGCACACAGACCTAATAACCCATTAGTCTGTGGCAAAAATGTTTACAGTTTAAGCTATCTCAATTATCAGAATTTTTTCCATCACATTCAAGTTGGCAAAATTAATTTTGGGACAAACTTTTATTCCTGCTAAGTTTAATACATAGAACTAAGCCGTCCATTCTAAATAATCCATGTATTTTTCCTCTCTTTTGAAATACAAACGTAAAGGTTTTAATCGCCATCCCCTCATCCTTATAAGACACTGATTTGTTATAATCAAGCACCCTGTTTTCATTGTTACAGTGAAACTTTAACTTTTTAGTCTGAATGCATAGTAAACTTTGCTTTCAAGGAAATAACAAACACAAAAATGAAAAATCATTAAAGGCTGTGATGTTAAATGTAGTCTTCCTAATACCTGCTTGAAAGACCCCTATAAGCATAAAGAACATGTTTTATTCCCATTATAAAAATTAGTACTTGTAAAGTACTATGATAGCCATAGAAAACAGAAGCTGATCATTCTAATGACAATGTTCACGATACAAGAATAATTGATATGTAATATGAAAGTAAAGAAAAAAGGGCATTATGCAATTTTAAATTACTCTAAAAATTATTGAATGAGCACATACAGAAAGTGGATATTAGTCTAGCTTCTTTCCTTCCACTGATATGTGTCATTTTAAAGCCACAAACCATTTGCTTATTTAAAGTTCTCTGCGGCCGATAATACTACAAGGTTAGTATGTCCTACCAAGTGCTCTTTGAGAATCTTGTTTACTTACTGGCCGTAGTCATGTTCCATGCTTATGTATCCATGACAACACAGCAACATAGCAGAACAGTGCTAATTTTATTTCCTTCCTCCCTCCTTTCTTTCTTTCTTTCTTTCTTTCTTTCTTTCTTTCTTCTTTCTTTCTTTCTTTCTTTCTTTCTTTCTTTCTTTCTTTCTTTCTTTCCTTTTATTTTTTCCCCAACTGCAATATGAGATTAAAAGTAAGAAGCTAAGGGGCACCTGAGTGGCTATGTCTGTTGACTGTCCAACTTTGGCTCAGGTCATGATCTCGCGGTTCATGGGTTCAAGCCCCACGTCGGGCTTCGTTGTGACAGCTCAGAACCTGGAGCCTGTTTCAAATTCTGTGTCCCCCTCTCACTCTGCTCCTTCCCCACGTGCCCTCTGTCTCTCTCTCTCTCTCTGTCTCTCTCTCTCTCAAAAATAAACATTACATTTTTTTTTAACAAAGTAAGAAGCTAAGTCTTATAAAATAGCAAAAGCTTTTCGAAAGTTAAACTTTATGGGAACACATAACAGTTGCTTGTGGTGACACATTTCTATTATTTCAAGCCTCTACTTCTGTCTACCCATTGACCATAATAGTACCAAATGGTAGAAAAATTAGAATAGATAAAACTTTGCAAATTCTCTTAGATTTTTTTATAATACAGATAATGTGATTTGCCTGTGTCAAGACTGAATAATTAGCAATATCAATTTTGTATCCAGGCTTGTATACTTTTGTCTTTTTTGAATGCTCCAAATTATTTCTCTAATGTAAAATTCTTTTAAATGAAAGTGTTTTCCACTCCAGGGGACTATCAATGTATTTGTGTCTTAACATTTAGAAGTTCTTTACTACCAACAGTTTGCACTATTGATATATTAGGTTTTTATTAGAATATTTTAATGAATATGCATAACAGAAACTTTTGAAAAATAAAGTACACATTTTCTTCTTTCCACCTGGTTTTTGTTTTTGCTTGTTGAAAGGGTAAGCTTATTATTCTACAGAATTATCTTAAAATTTAAAGTTATCTCAGTGAATCTAAATACTATGTAAATAACCACCCCCTTTGATGGTTAGAATTACTCACTGGGTCTAACAAGATTATATTGTATTTGAGGTTCTATTTTGGACTTTTTCAAAATATGCTAGCTTTTTCTAAGTCCAAAATTAAAATTTAAGTTCAAATGGTTATTAATGTTTCATTTGATAATTTTATCATAGAAATTTTATCATCATAGAAATAAACTTGAAGATGACCAGATACAAAATACCCCAAGTCTAAAGGTTCATCTATTTGGTACCCTTGTTATTTTGACACTCGATATCTTCAGAAATTACCCAGTAGTAGAAAAACTACTCTGATATGACTGAAAATGTTCTCATCACCATTCACTACAATAGAAATTAAGTTTTAAAAGCACAATGAAAAATAATTCTCTTTTCCTTCCCCTTTCTCTTCTTTCTCTCCCTTACTCTCTCCCATCTTTTACTTCTTTCTCAATCTGTTTCCTGCTTGTTTCTCCTTTCTGGAGTCTCTTATGCTAAGCCAGTGAACTCACACACATCATGCTCTGAAGAAACTGTGGCACACATATGGCAGTGAACTGGCTTGGTAAACATATGTCTTCACGGGCATTGGATGTCTTGCCAGGAATGAGATATTCCATTTTGGGGAATGAGGGTGGGAAATGCTTAACCACCTACAGATGTTTTGCAGCAAAAGCTAAAGAATTGCAGTCAAAGAGCTGCAAAATGTGTAATTTGGAATTTTTCCAGGTTTCTTTTTTTAATAAGAAAAAAGTTAACAGCTTTCCTATTCATCTCTTTTGAGAAAATTTACAGTCGTTTCCCAGTTCTGCCCCATTCTGAAGTAAGGACAAAAGGCTGAAACCGAAGCTGTCCATCTGCTCCATAACAGTAATGTTATAATGGGTGCTGTCCATTTTTATGCTATTGCTCATGTGTGCCCAGGGGACTGGAACTATTTAATTCACTGATTTCACAGCTCTGTTGTGTGTCACAAAAGGTTAAAAAAAATCCAACACACTTTTTAGCACCCTGTTTACAAGGATTCCCTGTAAATCTAACTGAAGTAACAGATTCCCACCCTGCCCCCCATGCCAGCCCCCCTATTTTTCCTTCTAATTTAGTGCATTCAGATCACAGGTAATAGATGGAACTCACACCATTGACTCGTCCTTTACAAAAAGTGGATATTTCAAATCTGCTGTGAATGTTACTTTCAAATGCTCACAAATTCCAGAAGTAGATTTGAAAAGAAAGATGTTTGTCTTTAAGATCTTGGGATTAAACAACTCTGTTTTCCCAGAAGTCCAAGAATTAATGCTCTAGATTAGCAGAGAGTTAATGAAAACCTGCAGAGGAAGACTGACGACTTCTATTCCTCTCCACTGGGCAGGAGGCTGAGCAGTCCCACACACAGCTGGTGTGTGCTGGTGTTTTGCCAAGGCCGTAATGAATCCTGTGCGCTCTGGGGCATTTTCTTGGAGAGACAGAGGTGGCAGGGCAGTACCCACTTGGGTCCATTCCGTGGTCCTCTCAGAGCCAGGGTATGGGATGTTAAAAGAGAAAACATGGACGTGAAGTCAAGGATATCTCTCCCTATTCCCACCAAAAAGAGCCTCAATGAAAATGCTTCAGAATATCATATACTTCCTGCAGCCCATTTGTGAGAATACGTTTCTTTATTATTTTTGATAGTTAAAATATTAGCTGTAGATAATGTACCATCTAGATGCAGTTGTCCCTTTCATTTTTTGTATCGTTAACCCAACTCACTTTCGACGATGGCAACTATGAAGGTACCTGTATAGATTCTTGGGAAAGCTAGTTTGTGAGTGAACAAGTGTAAAGAGCAGTTGGGTTCCCATCGTATGCCATTTAAAAATACAGGTAAAAATCAAATTTCTTCATTTTGTTTTTCAGTAATGACAGCAAAGATTTATTTTGTGTTCATAGGTTATATGAAAGTAATCGATGCTGCAGGCACCTGAAAATTAGAAATTAGAAGTGCTCTCTGACTTTAGAAAAATTCCCTAACATAGTATGTTTGTCTGTTAACACTTTGCAAATTCACTTTGTTCATTCCTTCATTCCTTTTTATGTTATCCAAACATTTTTTGAGAATCTACCGTGTGTTAAGCCCTGATTCAGAGAGACATTAACAGGTATTTCAATAGACGGGTTCTGTTGTTAAATAGGTTTAGGAAACACTGCCTACTATATTTCCCTTCTTTGAGCTATAATAGACATCTTCATGTACCAGGAAGGCCTCTTCCGCTCAAGTGGATCTGAGAAATCCTTTACTTTATTCATATTTTCCCATAAATATTGGAACCTTTGTTTCCTCTAAGCCCTCTTTCCAATACAAAACAAAGTAATACCAGCTGGAATCCTACAGTACCGAAAGTGGTAGTTTGGCCACCATCCGCGTTACACAGAGAACAGTGCAGCAGTTAGGACTATTCTTGTTTCATTCATTTCCAATGGAAATTCTAGTAGTCTTGTTAACCAGACAAACGTTACTAGGAAAGCAAGGCTGTTATGCTTCCGGAACACGGGTTCCTTAAAGAATCAAAGTTCTGGATTGCCAAGGCAATTTCTTTTTGCTTCAAATATATCTTTCTTATAGGCAATATAAATAGAATTAAACTAGTGTACAATGCTTCTATTTATTTTCCTGTAGAATAAACTCATTACAGTCAGTGTATTAGAAAGTCTAGAATCCTAAAACTATGGGGCACATTGAGGGAGAGAACAGTATAAATGACTGAACTGATTTTTACATGTAAGTAATTTCATAAACCGATTCAACCAGGTAGACAAAGGTAAAGTTTATTTCTTGAAAAAATTGTTATGATATTTTCTGCTAAGACACATTCTTTCAACAACATAGTAAATCTCTCTTGAAAATGCAGAGATGTATTAAATTGTTAGAACTTGAGGTTTGGGCAATGAATTAAAAAAAAAAGTCCTAAATAAGTCTAGTCAATACATCTAGATACAGGCTAAGATAATCGTATACTACCAGTCTTTTATTTTAAATTTGAAAGTTTTGTTTTTACTCTATAATAGCTAATGTTACAACGAAATATGTCTTCTTTGTGGAGAGCTACTTTTTCTGGACCACACAAATGAGTGCTCAGGATAAGTGACAGTTTGGTCTGTCAATTCAATTTATGATGCTATGCTGTAAGGAAATTAAAATATATATTTAATAGAACGTGACAGTAACAATGATATTCTACAGATCTATGCCATTTATGAAAAAAGAGGGATCCAACTAAAGAAGTTTATGAATCTCCAAGAAATAAAAAAGGATCTCATCAGAGAACTATTACTATTCTCTTTCTGATATTCTACTGAAAGTGAAACACATTCACCAATTTTCCAAAGGCAATTTCTTTTCACTTCAAATAAATCTTCCTTATAGGCAATATAAATAGAATTAAACTAGTTTATAATGTTTCCATTTGTTTTCCTGCAGAATAAACTCATTACAGTTAGTCTATTAGAAAATGATATTAAAGGATTTAATTGCCTGTGCATATTAAATATGCTTAAAATTTATGAAAATAAACATTTAGAAATTGAATAAATATTTTGCAATAATATAAATGTGAATGTGGATTTACTACAAATCCATAAGGTTGTGTGGATACACAGAACAATAACATACAGTATGTACCTCTATGAGATACGTGAAAATTCTAGAGTATAGAATCTAGACCAAACAAGGGCAAAAATCCATTCTGGATAAGGCATGTGGGATTGCTAATAGATCATAAATAACAATTCGGTTTACTTAGACAATATCTTTGTATAAAATGTCACATTTATGAGAATGAGAGGAAATTTACAACAACAGACATGGTGTTCTGTTAACCTGCACACTCATCCCCAAGAGAGAATGTGTGCTTGAATATGTGTCTTCACACTTTCAGAATAACATGTATCAGACTTGCCTGACTGACAGCTGCCAATTATTAGAAGTTTCTGTGAAATGAAGAATCGAGTTTACAATATAACGCTAATTAGGAACAAACAAAACTAATGATTAAGTAAACTTAATCAAGTCCCAAAGTCCTGGAGGTGCTATGAAACCTATCCTTGCCTTAGTTCTGGTTTCTCAAAAGCTTCTGGAAGGATCCTTTCAGGTTTTAGATTTTATTGCCAGGCAAAGAGTAAGAAGGAAGACCCGAAACCATTTTTGAAGACAGGTAAGCACTTTTATGCAAACTTTGTGTTTATTCTCACACAACATCCATGCAGGACTGTTTAATACATTTTTGAGAATGGAACAAAGCTGCCAGAATGAAATGAGTCCAATTTAAAAGAATAAATCCAGGCTTAACTTTGTAAGGCATTTTTTTTTTTTTTTCAAAACAGGTTTCTTCAGTTTGAGTGGGAAAATGAGTGATTAGCAGAACTGGAATTTTCTGTGTATACGGTGTACTAAAGAAAAAGTTAAGGAAGAAACTTTAAAAAATATATACTTGGGGAAATTTTGGACTACAAAAGGAAATCTCAGTTAGAATGGAGTTGGGAGGCAGGCAAGGGGAACTCTCACACCCTACCACCCTCCCACAATTGCAGACCCAACAAGAAGAGAAAGGACCTTGCATATGGACAGAACTTGACTCTCCCAGCCTGAGGATGGAAGATTTCTTCCTCCCCTGGCAACAGCCTAGCCAATGGGAGACAGTTAGAGCTCCACCAATGAGAAGCCACTATACTTAGAACTCCCAGCTTACTCCAATGGACTTTTTGCTTATAATTGTCCTGCCCAACTTCCCCTTTCCCCTGTGAAAGAGTGTTCCTCTTTTATGCTTTGGTGTAGTTTGCTTTTCCTGGATCTTTATGCTCTGTTGCTCTTTTAGAAGCCAGTAAAATAACTGGCAGTTTTATTTTTAAAGTTAACATTACTTAGCGATCAGAGGTAGGATGCAGAGAAGAGCCCCAAAAGATTCGGGGCTAGTGAGTAAACAGGTGCTGCTACCCACAGAGCTGATGGGACTCACTGCCTTCTTCCTGGCCTTGGGGTTAGACGGTAAGTTTTCTCCTGGATTTTGAGTTTCATGCTTTATGTCTGAGCTCTCCAGGCTTTATGCGGTGTTGGTTTGAACACCTTCATTTTTTTTTTTTTCTTTTTCTTTTAATCTGTAAGAGTACTCATCTGGCTTTCTGTCTGACTCCTTTTCAGAGCTGGACTGTTCCTTCTGGAACTATGCTGGACTTCGGTCTGATTCCTTCTGGAACCAGGCTGTTCCTGTAGAAACTGTGTTCTTAGTGAGTGTTTCCTTTTGGTCTAGAGAAAAACCGCTAATAAGTCAAAATGATTTGAGGGCACCGCTCTCCACTGTTTTATGTTTAAAAGCTATGGTCCCTCCACATGCACAATGAAAACTAAGTGGACTGACTTAACCAAAAGTACTTGAGAACTTCATTGGCCAACGTGGGGAATTTTCAATCTCTCCAAACTTGTTTTGCTCGAAATTAACTTGGAAGCTGCAGCTTCAAAACAAAAAATCTGAATGGGATGCCCATTTTAAATGGTACTTTGAAGCTTCCAGATGTTTTTTGGATTCTACGTTTGCCTTTTTGCAAAATAGTGTTTCTAAAGTAACTGAGGCAAACAATCCAAAGAAGTCACAATGGCTTCTGAGGTCTCCGTCCCCCCCTCCCCCATCTTCTTTATCTGCAGACACTGGCAGCCACCTTGTGCTCAGGCCCCACCTTTGGTGCCATCTTTTTCTCTTCTCTCTGCTTTTCCCCCATCTCCTCCGTACCCACCAGGCCCCCATTCTAATGCTTTTGTCAAATTTCCCTTTTACTCTGAAACTCCCTTTACACCCTCTGCTCCTGAACCTATTAAAACCACCCCTTTAAAGTTAAGTGTTCTGAGAATCTTAATAAAAACCCAAGTTTCTTATGTTCCCTGGACTAAGGACAAATTGCAAACCATAGTTAAAAAGTTTCTTAAAGTGGCTGAGGACCCCCATGATCTTGCTGAAGAATTTAACATAGTTATTCAAGCTTATTAAGCTGGTTTCTCAGATTTATATCAATTAGTCGTCGTGCTTATTGGTGTGGGCCAGGACAAACATTGGATGAAATTAGCCCAATGGGAGCATCCTCAAAGGAATTTAGAGAAACAGACCCCTTACTTTTGTCAAGAGACTAGAAACCTTGCTGGAAATCTCCACCACGCATTACAGTAGCTTTCCCTAAATCTTTTGGTTGGTTGGAACAAAATTCAGACTTGCACACAAAAGCCCAATGAATCTGCCCATGATTATTAGAATTGACTCCAAATTGTCTTTAAAAAAATTCTGGTCTGTCTTTAATGTCGAATCCACCTGGGTAGCATTTAACTCGGTGTTTATTAATGGGCCAAACCAAGAGTTTTCTCTTTTAATTAAAAGGACTAGGATGGAAAAAAAAATAAATAAAATAATAAGATAAAATAAAATAACCAGGATGGAATGGGGGTTAATGTGGCAAACCAGCTTGCTAGCGTGCTAAACGAGTCACCTAAAAGAAAGACTGAAGTTCTCAATTTTCAACTCCAACAAATGAAGGCCTCTAAACAAAACCCAAACCTTCTGGTTTCAGTTATTATTACAAAGAGGGCATTAAAAAAAAAGATTCTTGGGGCACCTTGGTGGCTCAGTCGGTTAAGCCTCCGACTTCAGCTCAGGTCATGATCTCGTGGTCTGTGAGTTCGAGCCCCGCGTCGGGCTCTGTGCTGACCGCTCAGAGCCTGGAGCCTGTTTCGGATTCTGTGTCTCCCTCTCTCTGACCCTCCCCCATTCATGTTCTGTCTCTCTCTGTCTCAAAAAAAAAATAAACGTTAAAAAAAATTAAAAAAAA
This sequence comes from Panthera pardus, assembly GCF_024362965.1. Lineage (NCBI taxonomy): Eukaryota > Metazoa > Chordata > Mammalia > Carnivora > Felidae > Panthera > Panthera pardus. The sequence continues at coordinate 87,931,127 of NW_026526765.1, forward strand.
AAAGATTCTTGCAAATTTAAGCATCTCCGGCACCATCAACTCTCTAGCCAATTTTTCTAATGTTCTAATTCCCATTGACAGGGCTACGAGGAACAACAGGGGCTATTCCCAATTTTCCTTTTTTTTTTTTTTAAGTTTATTTACTTTTGAGAGAGAGTGAATGAGGGCACGCAAGGGAAGGGTAGAGAGAGAGTGGGAGAGGGAGGGAGAGAGAGAGAATCCCAAGCAGGCCCTGCGCTGTCAGCACGGAGCCCAATGTGGAGCTCAAACTCACCAACTGTGAGATAGTGTCCTGAGCCAAGATAGAGTCACACACTTAGCCAACTGAGCCACCTAGGCGCCTCCCAATTCTCCCTCTTCATCAGCTTAGAGAAAGCACCCTCCAGATGGGGAATTAACTTCTCTCTTGTCTGAATTGACGCTGAAGCGATATTCTGGGTGCTTAGCCCCATTGCTATAAAGCAGCCCCTGCCTCAGAGTCCTAAAACACTTCAAACAGTAGGGGTCTCTAATAAACCTCAACAGGTTCTTGTCTCTGAACCTATTTCCTTTAGTCTAGGCCCTTTGAGAGCTACTCACCCCTTTTCTCCTTAATTATTTTAAGTTTATTTATTTTGAGAGAGAGAGGGAGAGAGAAAGAAAGAAAGCACAAGCACAGAAGGGGCAGAAAGAGAATCCTGAGCAGGCTCCATGCCATCAGCATGGGCTAGGGGCTCAATCCCACATAGTGTGCTATCATGACCTGAGCCGAAACCAAGAGTCAGATGCTTAACCCCCTGAGCCACTCACGTATTCTCCTTTTCTTCTTAATTACTCCATCCCTGTTCACTTACTAGGCTAAGATTTTTTAAAAATGTTTATTATTTTTGAGAGACAGCATGAGTAGGGGAGGGACAGAGAGCAACACACAGAATCTGAAGCAGGCCAGCACAGAGCTGCCTGCACAGAGCCCAACGCAGGGTTCGAACCCACAAACCATGAGATCATGACCCGAGCTGAAGTCGGACGCTTAACTGAGCTGCCCTTTTTCTTCTTGATTACTCCACCCCTATTCATTTATTGGACCAAGATTTCTTAGAAATGTATCATGCCAGACTTTGTTCCAGAAGGGGGAAATAATTCTAGAATTCGACAACAGTAATCAAAATAGCCAACTAGGGGAATTAAATGACCATTTGACATGTTTCATTCATTCTGTGTCTGATGGCACTATAGTGGAGTCTGGGGACACTGATCAGTTGTTCCTCTTGGATCACCTACCATACTCTTCATACGCAAAATCCTAATTGATATTAGTAGAATCCTCAGTGCACGTCCCATCAAGAATCGAATAGATCTCTCAAAACTCTTCCTATAATTAATCAATGTCCTATAAAAGCTCTTGAGGGCATAATAGAAAATTACAAGGCTTAGGGCCTCATTAATGCCCACACTAGTCCCTGTACCGCCTCTATTTCACCCGTGAGAAAATCCAGTGGCTGAGGATGAAGGTTTGTCCAGTATTTGTGGCAATGAATAGCACTGTTATCCTTTGGCACCCTGATACTCCTAACCCCCCATATGCTACTAACACCCGTTTCCACTGAAAGCAAATTTTTTACTGTAATTGATCTATGCAGTGGATTTTTCCTGTTCCACTTGATAACAATAACCATTATCTTTTTGCCTTCACACTTGACAAAACCAGAAATATACCTGGACAGTAAGTAATTCCCCAAGGTTTTACAGAGAGTCCTTCTTTTCACAAACTTTAAAACATGATTTGGATGTTACAAAGTTATCTGCAGGTTTTGCCCTGTTACAATACACAGATAATTTGCTTCTCTGCTCTCCTCCTCAAACCTCTTCACAAGAAGAGAGCATCCACTTGTTAAAACTTTTGACTTTAAAGGAACAGAAAGTCTCCAAAGAAAGAGTGCAGTTAGCTCAAGCTCAGGTTCGATACTTAGGGCATCTGATCTTGGAATAAGGGCTACATTTGGACCCACATGAAACCCCTCATCATTCTTTAAAACTGACAGATTACTTTTGAGTCAATTTATAGGAAACTCATTTAGCCAATGCACATTTTTCATGGCTTCCTGTTGGTTCTTATTTAAAGGATGAAAATAGTAAATATCATGCTGGATGTGCTTTTGCAACTCTGTGTAAAGTTGTTGAGGCAGTACTGATTGCCAGCACTGGCTACTTCAGCCTAACAGGCTGAGTTACATGCTCTTATTCAGGCTCATAGTTTAGCCAAGGGAAAAAACGCAAACATTTATACTGATAGTTGGCATGCCTCTTGGAATATTATGGAAACAATGAGGTGTTCTTACCTTCAATGAAAATAATTTTCAGAATGGCTCCTATGTTCAAAATTTATGAGATGCTATACTTTGGCCAGCTGTTCTGGCTATTGTTAAGCTTTCTGGGCATTCCAGACTTGACTCTCTGGGGGCCAAAATGGTCTACTCTGCTGATATTTCCACCAGAAATGCTTCTCTCAGGGGGGCCTATAGCCAAACCTCTGGCATGATCCAAAGGGATAGTCTCCCAAATTATAAATTGTCCCCAGAGAGGGAAAAACAATATGAAAATCTAATAATTTTTGGCTTGATTAAAAAAAGAACACAGCCAAATGACAATCTGGCCTTACTAGAAATCCTAAAATTCCCACTACTTACACCTGTACATGCACTAAACTATTGGTCTACTAACAAAATGATCGCCTTCATGTATCCCACCAGTATTGGTGGGAAAAAGCTAAGTGGATATCACAAAGTGGTGATATCCCTTGTTCCACCTGTCCGAAGTATAATCTGGGGAAACCTGTTTGTACAAACGGATTTCATACAGCTTCCCCATCTCGTGGATATAAATGTTTTAGTCATGCTCTGTATGTTTTCTGACAGGCCCAAAGCTTTCTCTTGTAGACAGGCCAACGGTTCTTATGTTAGAAAAGATTACCCCTACCTGGGGAACCCTCTCAAACTTCATAGTGATCAGGAACCCATTTTACCAGTCAGATGCTTCAACAGGTCTGTGATATTTGCCTGGTTTTTAAAACACTTTAATTATGCATTCCATCCTCAATCCTCTGAGTTTGTTGCATGCACTAACAGCTCTATTACAACTTAACTGGCAAAATTTGTAGAGATGCTCCAAATAGGTTGGCTGAAAGCATAGCCTTTGGTCCTTCTAACTCTCAGATCTACCCCCTTGGGACCTGAAGCTGTCACCCTTTGAGATAGTCACTCTTGAGATTGTCAAGTGCCAATGCCCTTGGCCCCTGCCTCTTCTGATCCATAGTTAGTAAAAGGAGATATACTTCAATATTGTAAAATTGCTAATTGCTTCTGTTAAAAATATCTGTACTTTGGTAGAACAATGTTACACAGTGCACTCTGGGGAGATGATGACCTTAAGTATAAGGGGATTTATCTATTGGAAAAGACAACTCCAGAAGGAGTATTCAACCTCTCTGGGAAGGCCTCATCAGGAACTGCTAGCCAATCTTTGTGCCGCTAAACTCTAGGGACAGACTCCAGGATTCACATGATGCATCTAAAGAAAGCACCCAACACTGACTGGACCTGCGTATCATCTGGTGACCTGAAAGTAAAGATTTCCTGGAATTGAAGCAGACGACATCTGATGAGATGTTTTCCCAAGATGTTCAGACCAGGTCTGGATATCTTATTCTCACTATTGTTTTCTCTTTTTTCTGTGGAAAAACCATGTCTCTGTATGCATTTCCCAGGCCCTTGTGAAAAGGGGAAACCCCTTTTTTTGATTATGGCCTTTCAGAAACAGCCTCATTGTGATCCTGGGACAAGGTAATTGTCACTTGCTTTTTCTGAAGGTGTAGAAGGTTCACAATTCACAAAAGTCTTGTTTCATCTGAACTATTAAATGATTTTGGATTCTTACCCAAATTCATGGTCTCTGAATTTGCAACCTTACAGGATGTATTATCGATAAGATATTTGGTTCCAAACAGTTATTTGAGATAATACATTTTAAAACATCTTAGAGGTTTTGCTATTCTGCAAAAAATTCATCAGCTATTGCTTCGTCTTTGTACCTGAACTATATCTTCCTAAAAGAACTCAGTAAATTTTTTCATTGAGCTCTTGGCAGCATTCAGTCGTCTGCTTTCATGGTTGCTCTAAGTGGAAGCTTCAGGAGGCATATATGACTCTGGATTTGCTTTTATAAGGAGAACCTTTCTCCCCTAAGTTGGAATAAGTGCCAATAAATATTTCACTTGACTACTTTCAGATCTAGAGCCCTGATTTAGAGTCATCATACAACTTGGAATTGTTAAATTTCTTGTGTTTTGTGTAATTATTTTAACTTTTGTATTTTGTTGACTGTTGAACTTTTTAAAAAAAAATGTGGCTCAGTGGTTTGAGATAATCTCCAACCCTTATGATCTGGGGAAGATACAGACTTGAGGTTGAAGTACTTGATAGTTTCTCCCTCCTAACTTTCCTTGTTACTCAAATGTGGCTTTCCTTGGTTTCCAACTGGTATATACTTTCCCTCTGACGTAGAACATGGTGACTATAAAAGGTCCTTCGTGTTACTTAAGAACATACCACTACATATAAAGAAACTGGCTATTGATTAGTGATTCTTTCAAAGAAAATCTTTATCAAAAGGGGGATATGTGAAAAATAATAAAAGGAAACATTTAGAATGGAGTCAGGAGGCAGGCAGTGGGAGTTCTCATGCCCTAGCATACTTCAACGATTACAGACCCAACAAGAAGAGAGGGATCTTGCATGTGGATACTACTTTACTATCTCAGCAAGAGGAAGAAGGTTTCTTCCTCCCCAGGCAATGGCCTAGTCAATGGGAGACAGTTAACAGCTCCACCAATGAGAAGCCACTATACTTAGAACTCTCAGCTTACTCCAGTGGAATATTTGTTTATAACAGCCCTTCCCAACTCCCCCTTTCTTCGATAAAAGGATGTTCCTCTCCTTTGTTCTCTGGACTTGCCTATGGTTTGGCTCTAGTTTGTTTCTCCTATATTGTAATTCTCTGCTCTTCTCAAATAAACTGATCTTTGGCTGGGGTTTATTTTCAACAGCCTTCATGGGACTTACAGTCTGAGAAGAAGACAAAAAGCAAATAATCAAAATAAATGTGTGTGTGTGTGTGTGTGTGTGTGTGTGTGTGTGTGTGTGTGTGAAAATTAAGGCATCCTGAAAGGATAGAGTGACAGAGGTATTCTTTTAAATAGGTTGTCCAAAGAACAGCTTTCTGAAGAAATTACTTTTGAGGAAAGATATAAATGAAAGAAAGAAGCAATAAAATACCTGGGGAAAGAGTTTTCTAAGCAAGGGATCAGCAAGTGCAAAGGCCCTGAGATGGGGACATCCTGCTGTGTTCCAGGAGTAGCAAGGTCAGTCTGCTTGGAGAGTAATAAAGTTGATTAAAATGAAGTAGGGGAGGCAGCTAAAGTTAGATCACAGAAGGTTGTATAGGTTGTGCTAAGGACTTAAGATTTATTCTAGGTTTGATGGGAAGGCAGTGGAAGGTTGCAGTCAGGGTTATGATATTTGCATTAAAAACATCACTCTGAAAAAAAAAATCATTCTGGCTGCTTTTTGGAGAATAAATGGTAGGAATGCATGACTGGAAGCAGGGAGACAATTTCAGTGGCTCTCACAGTAACTCAGGTGGAAAATGCGGGGACTTTGATTTAGACTGTCAACATTGATGTCTCAGTGGCAAGGCACAAGTTTAAAAGGACACAATGAACCTCTTTCAATCCTGTCAGTATGGCTTTGCAGCTGCATGTGTGACCTCATTTGAAAATAATGTCAAAAGTCTAAATTTGACTTTTTTGTGACTGTGAGTCCCGGGTCATAAGGACCTTCTACTTACCCCCTTGATGACCTTAAAACTGGCAATGTTAGCCTCATGGAAGTGGTTGCACCTCTGTCTCCATGCCAGGACAGTTTTGTAGATGCTGGTATAGCCTGGACTCATGACATTACCACACTCAACAAGTCTACTCTCAGAACCTCTGTTTCCAGTGCAAAGGCCCTGTTGATCTTTCTTGGTGGTGACATGAATCTCTTTTCACAGACAGGATACAGACTGCCCTCAAGAACTTTTCATGACTTCCTGTGCCCTTCTTTTTTTCCTTTGCCTGCGCTTTCAGACAAAGTTGGTAGCTATGGTCAAACTTTGTGGAGGAAGGGAAGGATTAAACTACTCCAGACCCATGTTTTCTGACTACAAAGTCTGTCTTCTCCATACAGCCAGCTTGAAGGAGCTTAGAGAGAAGCTGAAAGACTCTTGCTTCAGTCTTTTCAAAATCTCCCATAAAAGACAAGTAAAACCCTTTAAAAAAAAAAAAGGAAAAGAACAGTTTTATATATACATTTCTATGCTTTTCTAAAGGTTTTGTTATATTAATTTTTGGTATTTTTTGAGTCACTTACTGTGATGTGGAATTTTTTCCCTTCCCACTTGCCTCCAAGGACATAATATTATCGCAGGCTTTCTACTAAAAAGATAAAATTACTGCCACAAGTAGTGCGAAGTCACAGAGAGATCATATTCCAGATGGAATAGTTTCTGAACAAAGAGGATGCTTTTTAAAGATTCGACTAAATGTGACTTTTCAAGGGCCAGTGTAGGCAGTCTAGACGCTAAAATTACCCAGCCCATCTATGGATGGGAGGGGCTGTAGCTCTCCGGGAGGACCTCTAGTTACACCCAGGGCAGTCTGCTGACAGCTGGAAAGAGCTTACTCTGAGGGTCAGATGGCAGAAACATTAGTTTCCTCTCCTGTCCTATCACCTTGATTCTCAGTGACTTTCATATGTGAAATATCATATGGAAAATAAAAAGGTGTTTTTATCTTGTAGTATCAGTGTTTCAAAGTATTTGCATTTTTATTGCAATAAAACATATATGAAAGCATCTTGTAAATTGTAAAGCACTATGCAAATGGAAGTTGTTAGGATTGTTACTGCCTCATTTTTTCATAAAATCCTGGGAAGGGCAGGTGTTAATACAACCCCTATCATATAAGGCGGAAATTAGGATGAGATCAGGAGATGTTAGCTCCATGTCCTTCTAGTGAATGATTTGAGGATTCCACAGAGCCAGTTAAACACTCGTATTAACTCTCTTCTCACCATAAACCAGGTTTGATAATAGATCTAATTAAGAATAGAAGGATGAGGGAAGTGACATGATCAAGGCTGCATTTGCATGGATACAGAGAATACATTGTAGGAAAACAAAAAGCTGGTGGTAGGAGAACCAGTTGAAGTAGGTCAGGAGAGAGAAAATAGTGGGCCTGGGTGAGGTTGGTCCTGTAAGTCAAGGGGCAACAATGTTTCAAGCATAGTGCCAAAAGCTCAAATAAAAGGAGGATGGAAAGGGTCCACTGGGCTTATCTGCAAGGTTCCTTGTCAAGAGCAATTTGTAATGAACTGGTAGGAAGCAGAAATCTTTGTGTTAAGCGCTAAATGCAAAGTGAGAAAGGGGACCCTCAAACTCTGAACTAAGAAAACCCGATAGCTCAGTTAATTCCAAGATTAATAACCAGGATTCATTTTGTATTTTTTCAAATAGGTGAATCAACTTTCAGCCTTTCTTGGACTCTTTCGTTTTTGTTAGAAGTCCTCTTTATTCCCCCCTTATGGTTTAGTGACATTGTTTCTTCTCTAAAAGAAAAATCAGAGGAAAAATCTGCAAGCAAAACCTTGTCTTTAAGCCTACATAGAAATCCAAAGCAGTAGAATTTGCACTGGGTCTTCAAACATAAACTTATAGACATATATTTCCATGGCTACAAGTCAGCCCTGACATGATAGTTGAACTGAATTCAGTTCTACTGAGGGAATCACCTGGCTAGACAATGGCAAGAAACTTTGTAACTTCAGAGAGTGTGAAACCACCTGGCCAAAGTCTAGACTGTCTAAATCATTCTGAAACTAGCTATTGTAATTACTGACTAGATGGTTTGAGGAGATCATCTTGGTAAACCAAAGAATCTATTGTTTAAATTTATACTTTTTGAAGGATTGCTTTGGAATCATAAAGGTAAAACATTGTTAAAGATAGCTTTTTTTAAAAATAAAACTATTCGGCAAAAGGTTAAGGCCTATGCTGAAGATGATTTGTTTTCCTTGATAACACAAAGCTTTTAAGAAGAGACTTTTCCTATGAAGACTATTATGGCACAACTGAAAAGTCCTCTCTCCCTACATATATTACCATCATAGTTCATGAAATACTTTGGTGTGCTTACTCTTTTATATGTCCATGCCCCTCCACTCTGTCGTAAGCCTCTTGGGAACAGGGACTGTTATCATATTCATCTTTATATCCCCAATAACTAGGAAATAATTGGGACTTAATACATGCATTGAATGAATTAATGATTTTTTATTATCTACCCAAATATATCTGTTAGTCTCATTTTGAATTTCCATTGGTACAATAAGAATTGGAATTTTTCTGTTGTCTTATAGAGATGACTATTTTCCCCACAATGCATTTGGAATATTATTACTAAGACAATGGAAAAGAAAATGTCACAATTCATTTGAAATGCAAAGAGCAAATAAACAGCAGTTAAATAACAGACACTAAATGTTGCACGTATGTCAGGTAATAACAAGAATGCTTTTCCTAGAATTTGAAACACTGATGAGTGAGATTGTTATGGCATTAGAATTTTTTTAGACTAAAAAGGATCCTGATGCAAATTAATATTATATGCATTAGAAGAAAGGAGAGAGCAGTGAATTGGTTGAATCAGTTCTACTGACAGAAGACTCCATAACTTCAAAGCTTGCTATTTGACACTTTATAAGACAGAGTGGAAAGGATGTGGCTGGGAGAGAGAACGAGGACAGTTTTCTTTGGTTGCAATGGTTATACTTTTCATTACTTCCTATCTCCGTGGGGGTTACAGTGGACCCCTCAGGAAGGACTTAATACTTTGCTAAAACAAAACATAGTTCAATAAATAACAACACACATATACACCATTGGGTAAATTCATTGAACTGGACACTTATCTGTCCAACTCAATCTTCAGTCATAACAAAAGGGGCAGTGAAACTTTTCAAAGTGATTCTGATATATTTAACAATGGTGCATTGAAGAATGAAACTTCATTTATGCTTTCTAAAAAATTTTAATAGGGCAAGATGTATTTCATTTAATGTATAACATTAAGACACAAAATTTGGACAGTATGCACACAGAAATTCTTGTGGAACTTAAAATATATGGAATGACAGTCTTTAGCATGATTTTGTAGGATACCAAGTGCTGTACAATCATACTTAGGAGACTTCACTAAAAATGTCAAGTAGTGACAGTGGTCATTCAATTTTTTATGTTATCATACATTTATTGAGTGCTAGGCCCAGATATCACTCCTCTAGTGATAATAAGCAAAGAGGCAGTTTTAAAGAAATAACTTGTATTGTTTTCCATAGAAAACCATGCAGATCTGCTTATTGGAATTTATCTACTTATTAGAATTCTAAGTGAACTTTTCTGTCTATAACATCTGCCAGGAAATCTTACAAGAATAAGTTAACTTGTGGAATTTCTGACCCTTGTTCTTGGATGATATACTGTGATGTCAATAATATTTGCGGCTACTATGTGAACAGCTTTTCCTACAGAGATTCTTAAGTCAGAATCTGAGAGTGAAGAGAAGGTTCTTTTTCTCCTGATCATCTAAGCACATCAAAATGAAGTTGCTGTGATGAATGTTCCATCCTTAAAATAAATGTGCTTGGAAAAGAGCTACCTCAAGGGGATGGCTTTCTGCATATATTGCTACTTTCAGAGCAAAATAATTAGACTCCCTTCCATATCCTCCCCACCCAAAAAATGGAAAACGAGATCATATTGAGTGCAATTTAAAAATTGAAGGGTTGGGGCGCCTGGGTGGCTCAGTCGGTTAAGCGTCCGACTTCAGCTCAGGTCACGATCTCGCGGTCCGCGAGTTCGAGCCCCGCGTCGGGCTCTGGGCTGATGGCTCAGAGCCTGGAGCCTGCTTCCGATTCTGTGTCTCCCTCTCTCTCTGCCCCTCCCCTGTTCATGCTCTGTCTCTCTCTGTCTCAAAAATAAATAAACATTAAAAAAAAAATTAAAAATTGAAGGGTTGACTGTATGATTTTATTTGATCTCATATATCTTTCCATATTTATATATCTAGCCCTGACCTCATCTAACCTCCAGACTCAAAGGCCACCTGCCTGCTTGACAGATCCACTAGAAGTTAATAGGCATCTCAAACTTAGCGTGTCCAACACTTAAGGCTTTGTCCCTGCCCCTTCCAACAATTTCCTTTCCCATAGCCCTCTCCCTTGTAGCAAAGTGTACCACTGCCCATCCACCCAGCAAGCCAGACAAAAAACCTAGGAATCATTCCTCACTTCTTAATTCCTTTTGTGCAGACAGTTCTTCAGAAGTCTTATTAGTGTTGCCTTCAAAACACATTCTGACTGGGTCCCCTTTCAGCTCCTCCACAGCTACCACCTCGGTCTCAACCACCATCATCTCTCTGGGAGGCAAAGGCCTCCTAAAACTGATCTCTCTCCTTCCATATTTGCTGCTTTATAGTCTGTCCTCTACTCAGTACATAATCTTTTGAAAATCTAAATTGGAGTGTACATTCAGTAAATAAGACCCTCTCATGGCTTTCCACTGCCACCTCCTTCCGCAGTCTGCAGCGCTGTATGCGATTGGGACCTTGCCTGCCTCCCTAACTTCAGTTCATTCCACTTTTCTCTCTCATGACATTCTGAATGTCATGGGCCAACCTGTGAACACACCAAGCTCACACCTCCTTAAGGCAGTTGAATCCCCTCTAATATTCCAGATCTTCACATTTGGTTGGGTTTTTTTGATGGGGTGATGATTGTGGGTCAGCTCAAATGTGACCTCCTCAGATGTCTTCCATGACCACCTAATCTAAATCTTGACCTGAATCCATTACCTAATCCATTACCCTATTGTTTTTTTTTTCATAGATCATATCACAATGTGATACTTTGTTTTTTAGTGGATTGTCCAACTCTCTCAAGGAAAAAATATCCTCCATGAAAACAGGCATTTGGTCTGCTACCTCAACCACAATATCCATAGCAGCTGGAACAGTGTTGGTCCCTAGTTACCACTTGTTCATATTTGTTGAATGAATAAATACATGAATGCAGCCCAGAAGTTTTATAAGTATATTTCAGAATTTAGCAATGAGTAACACTATACTAAAAGTAACAGCAGGCTGAGCTTTTGTGCAGTCATTAATTAATAATGTGTCAACTGCGAAGGGCCTAATAAATCCAGGTGATAGCACTTCAGTGGTCAAAATACATTGTACTCTCTGTGGGAACTGAATCCCTGAAGAATTGTAATCCAAAAGCTCAAACTTTTTGAGGTTGTAGATTGAGATGAACTCTTAAAAAAAAAATGTAGAGATCGGTTAAGAGAGGCTGACGAGGGTGCAAATGTATAGAGTGAATGGAGTGTGAGCTTCAGACTTCTGATGACGAAGGATAACCAGGGAGGTGGAAATGCATCAAGTGAGAAGAGCAACCCTTAAGAGACTTTTTACCTGGCTTGACCTGAATTGAGATGAGTTTTGATTACAGTAAAGGTTTAAGGATAAGGTTAGGAATTAACTTGTATAATAATAATGTTTTATAAGTGCAGTAAGCGTTAGGATGAGTTTTCTTTTTTCTTTTTCTTTCTTTAAGTGTTTGTTTATTTTAAGAGAGAGAAAGTGCATAGGTGGGGGGAAGGAGTAGAGAGAGAGAGAGAAAGAAAGAAAGAATCTCAAGCAGGCTCCACACTGTCAGCACAGAGCCTGATGCAGGACTCAGTCTCACAAACCGTGAGATCATGACCTGAGCCCAAATCAAGAGTCAGACACTTAACTGATTGAGGCACCCAGGGATCCCAAGAGTTTTGTTTTTTAAAGAATGTCACCTTTGATCATGGTAGGTAACCCACAGAAACAGAAAAAATAATAGTCATAGGGAGTATGGAAAACAAAATCTCCAAAAGCAATATACACAGTGTCTAAATTTGAAAAAAAAAATGGAAAAAAATATGAGAGCCTGAAAAGGTCAAAAAAATATAAAACAGAAGATGGTGACCTGGACTCATAAGAGTTGATACCAAGTTTAGAGTTAAAGACACACTCAGTCGCCCCTAATTATCCATGGCAACATGGCAAGTGTTAACCCCGGGACGCCTCTCCTCATCACCCAGCAGTCAGAATGCAATGTGTGAATTTGGAATAGAAACTCATTTCGCTCTCACAAAACATAATTATGAGGTAAATTTTCTGGAAAAACAATGCATGTAATAGATTCCAAAGTCAAGTGGAAGTGATTTTTAAATTATTTGCTGTTTTGGGTTATTCAAAATAACCAAATGTTGATTTTATAGCTATATCATCACATATTTGAAATGAATGAGAGAATAAATGAATTTATATACAGTGAAACATTAGATTGGGGTGGTAATTGGCTGCAAATAGAAAAGTAGGGCAGTTTGATATATAAGCTCTCATTTCTAGCATAACTTTATGTTTTAAAATTTATAAATATTATCTATATGACATATACACACATATGGAATCAAATGGATTTCAGACTAGAATGCACCTGACATAATCTAGTGCAGTCTTTCATCATTACAGGCATAAATTCTCAGTTTTATCATTAAACATGTACTCAAACATGATCAAAATTATTGTGTACAGGGTGACTAAGGAACTTTAACCAGGGAGGTTGTGGGTTTTGCTCAAGGTCACACTATTGGCTTAGGGTAGAAGTAGCATGGCTCTTGACTCCTAGGGTCACAGTCTCCTAAGAAGAGTACATCCCCCCATCCATCATTGGATAATTCAAACCAATTTAGTTAGAAGTGTTTAAAGAGATAGATTCTCTATCAGGTGATTGTCTTTCTTACTTGAATTACCTTTCCACTGTCTTCTGGAAGCACCTGTTAGGAAAGAAAACAAGTTTGGACAATTTTTTCCAACACTCTACTTATAATAATTTAATAAAAATCCTGATATTTGAAGGAAGTAGACTTAAATTCCAGACGTATGTTTATTCTTTGGGCCCGCATAACTATGGAGAACTTGTATCCTTAACAAAATTATACTGTAACTTCAGCATCCTTAAATTAAAGAAATATATTTAAAATATGCTGCAAGAATTTGTCACTTTTTCATATTTTTTAACCAAAAATATATATCTTTATTTCTTTTAGGAACTCTGGAACACAGAAACGACTGTTGACACCTGATTTCCCTTTGGCAGATGACCAGATAGAATCAGCATTAACAACGTGCAGAAAATGCCAAACGCGGGGTAAATGACAAATGTGCCAGATGATTTAATATCGAGTAAAGATAAAAGGTTAACAGAAACGATCTTTTCCTCTTAGTTTGCAAAATAAGTCAAAAATGCTTTTTGCCTTTGTAAAATACTTTACAAAGCATGGCTTTAAAATGAAGGTACTAGCTTTTTAGTGGCTTTTATATATGTTCTGTAAAAGCACTATTATACACTTGATAGTCACAAAGCAGTTCAGATTAGTGTATGTCTAATAGTAAAAGGGGATATTTAAGCCCAAGATTTGAGGAAAAAGTAAATAATGAGCATCAGATAATGTATTTCTTCTACAATCTTGAGCGTTCATAATCAAGCCTAAGAGTATTTTAGGAATAGGCTCCTAACCAGTCTTCCTTGCTCTTACTTGTCACCAGGGGAACTTGGTGGCAAAAGAGGACAGAAGAGCTTGAATGCAGCATCATGCTGGCTGACAAAGCATACTGGCTATGGCCTCTGCACTCATTTTATCTTCTATTTATTGAGAATATCTTTTTGTTTTAGTTTATTTATTTATTTTGAGAGAGAGAGTGTGTGTGTGCACCCAAGTGGGGAGGGGCACAGAGAGAAGCGGGGAGAGAGAATCCCAAGCAGACTCTGCACTGTCATTGCAGAGCCTGATAGGGAGCTCAAACTCACGAACCATGAGATCATGACCTGAGCCCAAGTCAGAAGCTTTAATAGACTGAGCCACTCAGATGCCCCCATCTTTATTGAGAATATCTTAATAGGTTTCTTTTAATTTCAGAAATAACAAACAGCCAAGGCAGATTAACTTCAAAAATATAGAAAGGCACAAAGGAAAAATGAACATTTTAAAAACAAAAAACCATCACCAATCTGACTACCAGAATATGATCCCTGTTAAGATCTAGGTATCGTGGGCGCCTGGGTGGCTCAGTCAGTTAAGCATCTGCCTTCAGTTCAGGTCATAATCTCATGGCTTGTGAGTCTGAGCCGCGCATTGGGCTCTGTGCTGACAGCTCAGAGCCTGGAGCCTGCTTCTGATTCTGTGTCTCCCTCTGTCTCTGCCCCTCCCCTTCTCGTGCTCTGTCTCTCTCTCTCTCAAAATAAACATTGGGGAAAAAAATTTAAAGATCCAGGTATATCATGGGGCATGGTTTGTGCTCAGGTCATGATCTCATGGTTTGTGAGTTTGAGCCCAGCATGGGGCTCTTTGCTCTCCTGTCCAGCAGAGCCCGCTTCAGATCCTCTGTCCCTTCTGTCCCCGTCTCTCTTTGCCCCCCCCCCCACTCATGCGCACTCTCTCTCTGTGTCTCAAAAATTAACATTTTTTAAAAAATGAAAGACCTTGGTATGTCATGACCATTAGGTTATACCATATATTCTGTTTTTACTTTTCTTATCAGTCATGTTATAACCAATTTCCCATTTCAATAAATATTCTTCTACAACATCCCTTAAATGGCTGCATGCTATTCTATGAATATATATTACTTAGTTAACCAGTCTCCAGTAATTAGAGTTCTAGACTTTTATTTTTTGCTATTATTGATAATATTAGCACATTAATTTTTATTCTTCGGTATCCTTACTTTTTTTTTTTTTCTTCAAATAACGATATCATGTAAAGGAAGAATAAGGAAGTATCATTTATTTTTACGAATAGAAATAGTCATTAGAATAAAGGATTATAGAAGTTATGAAAAGTGTCTTTTAACAGATCAGCACAGTGATATAATATTGAAGTAATCATTAAATTAAGTCTGGTTTTTGGGCGCCTGGGTGGCTCAGTCAGACATCTGACTTCGACTCAGGTCATGGTCTCACAGTTTGTGGGTTTGAGCCTCACATCAGACTCTTTGTTGACAGCTCAGAGCCTGGAGCCTGCTTTGGATTCTGTGTGGGTCTCTCTCTCTCTCTCTCTCTCTCTCTCTCTCTGACCCTCCCCCACTCATGCTTTGTCTCTCTCTCTCTCAAAAATAAAAAACATTAAAAAAAATTAAAAACAATAAATTAGGTCTGGTTTTACTAAAAGAAACTGGTGTATATATATTTTTAGACTCCTGAGTTATGGTTCTACCATATAATCATAATATTAGAAAAATCACATTTTTGTGGAAGTTTTTATTGTCAGAGATAGCTGTAAAGTTTATACAGAATCTTCATTAGCAGTCTGTTGAATACGGAAACACTGTAGTTGGGGCTTTCAGTTATAGTTAAATTGGCAAAAAGTTATAAATCCATATGATCTCCTAGTAACAGAGGGAACTAATAGGAACCATATTTTGAAGCTATTCTTGTATCCAGTCATATATTTTAAAATATATTGCAATGTTTAGTAAAAATGAAGCCTTTGGAAAATTTTGACCAGGAAAAGGAATAGAGAATGCTTACCTACAACATCTGTAAATGGTGGCTTATTGTAATGATATAGTAGAGCTCTATTCAAATGTGGGTTTAAGGAATAAAGATAAAACCCAAGTAAATACATTTTCTGAAATACAGTGACAACACTGGTGAACTGGTTTTAATATGGAATAACTAAATTTGTTAACAAACAAGATTCTTTCTAATGAGTTTATTTTATGCAAAATTATGTGCTATGCTTTTCTTATCCCCCCAAAACAAGGCTTCACTTTACTATGCAGTTTTCATGAACATTATACTATATGAACTAACAAACACACGCTAAGAATTTCTGCAAATCTGTAAAACCTTTCTTTACTTCCTTGATGAGTTCCACTGAGGTCACTTTATAAACTAAACATTATGAGTGGGGAGGATGTTCCCGTATTAGAGTTATGAAATAGGTTAATAATTCCATATTAGATGATATTGCTCTTCCAGGCAGGTATCTTTCATAGCCAGTAACATAAAATCAAGAAACTCATCCAAACCAAGAACATATTTTGTTGCTATCTTTTAAGAAAGGAAATATTATTTCTTTTCCCTAGAATTAATTTCTTGACTCACAGCTGTAGTAACTTCCATTTTTCTTTCCCCAAACCTAATACAAATTCCACACATCTTCTGGATCAGAACATAAGCCTTTTGAAAAATCTATATAAACCAGCTGTTTACAAATTTTCTTTTTTTTTTATTGGTTAGCTTCAAGTGAGTTTTTACATAGACCCAGAAATGCAGACAAAATTCTCTATAGCCACTCCAGCACACTGTGTGACACAATATTGTAAAAAAGGTACATATTGTTTTCAGATAAGATTCTTTAAAGCAGATGCACATTATGATGATCTGATAGTAAATACCCAAAGCTGTACATTATCACATCTTTGAACACTTTGTGCACATTATACAGATCATACAAATAGACTGTGCACTTTGAGATTAACATGACCAGTGGATAATGATGTCTGCAGCACTACAATATGAAAAATATTAAAAAATATTCTGTTGTGTTTACTCTCAATTTGGAGTTATGGTGCTAGTATCAATTTAAAAATCATATATTTTGCTACCAGAAATATATCTTCATAAGCAATATTTCTGGTATTCTAATAAGACACTCAAACACCTGATCAGCACATATGTATACGTATATAAATTTATATATATGTCATGGTAAAGTTATTAAACTCATTGATTTTGCAAAAAAAAGAAATATTTATTTATCTTGAGAAAGAGCTGAGGAGGGACAGAGAGAGAGAAAGAGAGAGAGAGAGAGAGAGGGAGAGAGAGAGAGAGAGATAATTCCAAACAGGCTCTGTGCTGTCAGCACAGAGCCCCATGCGGGGTTTGAACTCATGAACTGCGAGATCATGACCTGAACTAAGATTAAGAGTCCCAGGCTTAACTGACTGAGCCACCAAGCATCCCTGATTTTGCAAAAATGTTTAAATTATAATAATTTCTTAGATTATATGCACAGGAATCTTTTTTCCAAGCCTGTTCCCAATCTTTATGCTGTAATCACATAAGTAGAATCGCATGTGATGCACAATAAAATACTAGCTATAAAATCTGAAACAATTCTTAGTTCTTGATAGTACTGTAGTGTAACACAAAAGCAATGCATTCTTTGTTCTCTGTTCCCTGAAAACCACAAAACTCTATTAGCCCTCTTAGGACATATACCGGAAGCAATATTGGTAATTTTTAACAAGAAGTATTCCAAAAGTGTAATGACATAATTGGAGGGATTTTGTATGAAAAAAAGTAAGGAACTTAACTTCTAATGAGTAACTCTCTTAGATTCTCATTAAACCAAAGTTTACATAGATATGAAAATGAATAAATGTGTGAATGACCATAGCAGTCATGTAGTTTAGAATTATCAGTGTGGAGTCGGATAATCTGAACATGAGTTGTAGGTGGAGAAGAGAGTAAATGGAGTGTATGTATGTTGTTTGTCCTCTGCTGTAATCCTAGGTGTTGGTGCATTTTGTCCTGGTTCATCCTCATGATGAGGCAGGCAGATATCATGTGCTCCATTTGGCAGTTGGGCGAGCAGAGGCTCAGTGGTTGGATGTAACTCATTCCTAGGTGACATTGCTAGGATGGGCACCTGAATTTACAGGCAGGAGCCCTCCTTGGCCCATCACATTCCATATTCTCTGGCTCTAACACTTAGAATTGAGCTTTTTGCATATTAGTTTCCTCATGTGTGGGAGAGGAATAAGAAACCTGCATTACCTATCTCTCAAGGCATTTTTAGAATCAAATGCAATATGAAACAACTTTGAAAACCATGTGGGGCACTCCAAGAATAAGAATAAACAGAACAAACAGCTAAGCTAGGTTTCATTAGCAATACAAGCCATAAACCATATTCCATCACAATTCCTTCCCCTTTTGTCATCTTTCTATTTGTTCTTCCAGCCCGTCTCCCCGAATTCATCTGTTCCCCTCACTGAAAATCCTTCTTTCTATGAGTTTAAAGTTGCCTGATAAGAGCCCTGAGCTGAGACCCTAGAATGTACTTTCTCTTCCCCTGTTTAGCCTTCATTTTCTTTATGACTGTTGAGTCAAGGGCTGTTTTCAACTTGTAGAAGCCCAGTCTTTGGCTGTGGTCCCCTTTCTCCATCTTCAAAACCAGCAACAGCAGGTTAAGTGTTTCCCATGTCACGTTTCTTCTCTGCCACTTTTAGGGACTCATGTGGTAAGATTGGTCCCAGGATAATCTCCCCATTGCAAACCTTAATCACATCTGCAAAGTCTCTTTTGCCATGTAAGGTCACTTAGTCATAATTTCCAGTGATTAGGGCATGGGCATCTTTGTGGGATCATTATTCAGCCTGTGGCACAAGTCCTAATGATATTACTCAAACCAAAGAATCAGCTATGCCAAAGGCCAGCTCTGTGCCTAAACTTCTTCAACTATTGAGAGGATAACTCCCATTTCCCCTTCAATCCACCTTGAGTCAGGTATTTTGTCACTTGCAACTTGAGAAGCCCTAACTACTACAAAATTTGACTGAACCTCAGGCTTTTTTTATTGTGTATATTTATATCCCAAAGAGCTGCTATTTCAAAGCATACTCTTTAGGGAATGTTGTTGATTTTTTTCCCCCAACTCCTTGATTTTATAGAAGAAACCAAGACCCAAAGAAGAAAACTAATTTTCTCAAGGTCCCAAAGCTGTTCATTTCAGAATCAACAATGAATCTCCAAATTCCAGACTGTCACTACAATGTTTGAGTTGATGAAAATTTTCACCTTCATCAGAGATGTCTTACTTCCCCTGCAATGGCCACCTCAACACCTCCTTCCATGACAACATGCCCAGTCCCTATCTGTGCCCCAACAACTGCCATCTGGATTTTACTTCCAATCGCAACTTCTCCTTTTCTATCTAGCTAGAGAAAGTCAAATGACTACTTGACTGTTGGACTGATTATTTATTTACTCATTCATTTCTCCTTTTTTAAAAAACAATATGGGGCACCTGGGTGGCTGGTCGGTTAAGCGTCCGACTTTGGCTCAGGTCGTGATTTCATGGTCTGTGAGTTCGAGCCCCGCGTCAGGCTCTGTGCTGACAGCTCAGAGCCTGGAGCCTGCTTCGATTTCTGTGTCTCCCTCTTGCTCTGCCCCTCCCCTGCTCGTGCTTTGTCTCTCAAAGATAAATAAACATTAATACAACAAAAGTACTTAGCTGGCACTAATAAACTAAATTGCCATCTCATATTTGTTAGATATTAATCAAATCTCCACATGTTACTATGTCTTTTTTAAAAAATGTCAGAAAATTTTAATAACAATATTGTCATCTTCCTGTAGACAAGTGTCTGTTACTGTTTTAGTTTCTCATGACCTGGGCCAAGGTGACCTTGTTCAGCTTCTAGCTGGGAAAGTATCTGTTTTCCTGGCAAGGATATAAGAATGCACAATGGAAAAGGATTTCTAATTTCTGGGACTGAGAACAGCTTAGTCTCACAGCCACTCATGACTTGCTCAAGAGGTGTCTGTGATGTTTGATTCTGTTCCCAGATATCAGCAATGGATTAAAGAGGTGAAATAATACATTACCACTAAATGAACTTAGGAATTTTTGGAGTTACAGTCTATTAAAATATTATTCCTGCAAATTTCACTTTCTACATGTTGTTTATTTTTTGAAAGGACAGAAGCAAAATGCATTCCCTGGTGTTTCTCTCTCTTCTTAACCTCTTCTTTGCTCTTCATACTGCCAACCTAAGTGCATCCTGACACTGGGCTCCCTCCCAATCTGGCAAATTCAGAACCCAAAAGCCTCCATATCATCCTCTCCAGTGATATTTGAAGGCTACTTCAGGGTAAGGTTTGTGAGGACCAGATGGTCCCACAATGGGAGAAGGAAGGTGTGCTCCCTTCAGATCTCTCCAACAAATTGCTGTGCCTTCCATGCCCAGGCCAGAACCCACTGTCAGAGTGTACTTATTTTTTCCTTATCTACTCAGAGCTACTGCCTCGGTTTCAAAAAGCCAGGTTTTTCCCTTGAAATGGAGATGACATGTATAAGTTATCACTGATTTCTGAGACCTTGCTTTTCCCACTGCTGCTTAATTAAGATCATAAGTTAAGTATTGTTTTATTTCCATTTGTTTTCAGTTTTAGTAGAGAAAAAATCGTGTGTGTGTGTGTGTGTGTGTGTGTGTGTATGTATGTTTTCTATCTTCTCACGGTAATAAGAGGTGAAATCCACAAACTGCTTAAGTTTAAATTCTTATCCCATCTCCTAACTGCATGGTTCTAAACAGGTTATTCAACTTCTGTATTCCTCAGTTATCTCAGCTGTAAAGGGGAATAATAAGAATGCCTTCCACCTGAGTTGTCGTGAAGATGAAGTGAGAATACACACAGGATGCTTGGACCAGCATCTACTTTGTAGTAGCACTCAGTAAGTGTTGACTATTTGTTGTGGTGGTGGTGGTGATGGTGGTTATCTAAGAGGAAAGTTCTGTGTCCGTTGTGAACCAAGGAAGGACATAAACGCTGAGTGGAAGCAAAGGAAATAATAGTAGGGAAAAAAAATAGACGTGTGTAGGTCACCAGGAAGAAAATGAAAGAAGCTTATGACCACTATTTTTTCCTCTAAACCACAGAAGCTGTAGTACATCCTTCCAATAAGCCCCCTGTCTTTAGGCTTTTCCATACAAGGGGATTAGATTCTCTAGGTGGAGAATACTAAATTGAGGAATTCTCTGGTGAAGAGGGCTTCTGAGGACTAATTTGTTTACTTCATTACTATACTTAACACTATTTCTATGGGAAATACATTCCAGATTACAAACAAACCAAACTAGAAAAGAACTTTTCAGATGAGACCCCTCAGTAAACTAGGGAAGTCAACAGAGGACATTTTTGTTTGAGAAGAAAAGAATGTCGGTGCCATTTAGATGGTCATGGTCTTGTCACCATCATGCTAGATGTTTTCTGCTGCTTTTTATATGTAAAAAAAGCAATGAACATAAATTTTAAAATTTCAAAAAAAGGTGGAAGTAATGTCTTCACTAAAAATTTGCAAATGAAATATTTCATTATATTCATCTTTTTATGCAATAATAAAAACTTCAAACAGGAATTCTTAAAGTATATAATGAATTTGGCATTATAATGAAATTCAAATAATATTTCCAATTTTAAAGACATGAGAAAAGAAGAGAAATCAAAATGGTGATTATCAATCATTGCTGAATAATCTGAGGAAATAATTATTCCAAAAGTACAGTTGCAGCTGGCAGTAAATGCTATATGATATAATTATTCTTTATTTTTTCAGATTTTACTATTAGAAAAAATATAATTTAACTTGGTTAACATATCTTGATATTTACATAATAGAAAAATAGTATTTTTCACAAAGAAAGACTTAGTTGAGAGACCAAAAGTTCAATCTTTTTAATTATTTACAATTTTACACAAATGATGAGAAAACACTATGGAATATTGGGGTAAAATATCTTTTTAAGCCAGTAGCTCATGAGGAGTCTCAATCAATCATTTTTCATATTATTGAAACATGTTTATTCATTACATCCCATTGGGTAAATGCAGATGGCATGGGATAGATTGTTTTTCTAGAATGGGAACACTAAATAAACAAACAAGTCCATCATAGCAGAATCCCTTTGCCAAGATGCAGTGCAGTTGCTGTGTTCCTCTTTAACGATGGTTCTTCCACTGTAGCAGCCAGCCCCCACGATGGCCTCTAGTGATCCTTGTCTTTGGGTATTGACACCCTTCTGTTGATTCATCCCATACTGAATGGAGTTGGCTGTGTAGCAAACCGGATATTGTGAAAATGACAGGGTATAACTTCTAAGTGTAGAAACAACATTAAAGCTTCTATCCTGTTCTCTTGTATCACTTGCTCTGGGAAAAGTTGGCTGTTACAATGTGAGGTCACTCAAGAAGCCCTATGATGAGACTGTTATGCCAGAGAGCTCTTCAGACTTGAAAAACTTTGAGCCATAACCACCATCTAAACCACTTCTGAATTTCTGCTAAGTTTGGGGAGATTTGTTACACAGCAAGAGAAAACTAATATTCTCTTTCTTCAGAACACCTTAATTATGTCATGTTATGAAGGCCATGGTTTCTTGAAGCTACTTTTTATACTATTAGTAACATCTGCCAGCTTGCAATGTTGCTTGGGTTTTATAATGTCAGATGTCTTCCACCAATTTCTAATTTCTTGTTGGCCTTCAGCCTCTATTTCCTCTGTTTCTTTGAAGAAAGGAAGGAAGTTTAGGTGAAAGCTCCAGAACAACCATTTGCAACATTTGATCATCAGTATGGGCCAAAATTACTCACCAGAACTAAATTAATGGAGTAACTAAACAACAACAGAGGGAAGTACCATTAAGGGAAAACACAAAATGGCATATGAATGCTCACCAACTGAAAGCTTAGAATGATACCCATCATATATATTGGCTTACTGGCTATGAGGAAAAAACTGAATATATTTATATTATATTTGTATCAATCAGGAAACGTGGATTTTGCTGTAATGTAAATAATCCTCAAATCTCAGAGATTTTATAAAACAAAGATTATTTCTTGCTCACTCTACTTATCCATGGGTTTACTTGGAAGTTTAGTCTGTATCATCCTCACTTAAGTCTAAGATAAAAGCTCTTGGAACATTTCCAGTCACCATGGCAAAGAGAAAAAGCTATAGCAATTTATACTCACTTTTGCTCAAATTCCATTGGGCATAGCTAACTTCAAAGAGGAAAAGGAAATATAATTCTGCTGTGTGCACAGGAAGAATATTTGACCAACAGCACACATGCCACC
This sequence comes from Panthera pardus, assembly GCF_024362965.1. Lineage (NCBI taxonomy): Eukaryota > Metazoa > Chordata > Mammalia > Carnivora > Felidae > Panthera > Panthera pardus. The sequence continues at coordinate 87,954,220 of NW_026526765.1, forward strand.
ATATGTATTCAAATTAATATCAAGTATTACTGACATGAATATACAGTTCTATAATAAACCACTATATAGACAGTGCTGTATGAGACAGACTTACAATGTGACTTTTTTTTTGGCAAAGGTGGGAGTGGGTAAGCTGGGAATAAAATGCAGTGGTGAGAATATAGAAGGATCAAAAAAGGTTACAATAAACTTTATTGTAATAAAAGGATAATTAAATTTATTTGTTATTTTGTATTAAAGACAAATGTTTTAGAGCACAGAGAAGAGGAAAGAATGATAGTAACTAAATGTTTGAAGAATCAAGGAGTGAATGGATGAATGTATGAAGCCTTAGAATTTTAGTATCTCATTAATGATCCTGGGTGGTTCTAAGACCCTGAAGTTGACCCAATCCCTGTAATAGTCTCTTTGATTAATTCGCTACCGTTCCTAGAATGCTCAGTACTATGAGTGACTTGGGTCAATCTGGAGTCCTTGAATTTATGGGAAATTGTGTGAAGTCTGGACCGTACTGAGTTTGGCACATAGTGAGCTTGGCCATTTCTCATCTCTTTGAAGTCCCTTCATCATAAGTTGTGGACCTTTTTCTTCCATTGCAAAATTTGCAAGAGAATCATAACCCTGGCCACACAGGATATTTACCATTAGCTCATGAATACAATTGCAAGAGAAATGTATTTTCTTTGTATATTCATTATATTGAGATAGATGCTAATTCTTTTTTTTTAAGTTTTTTTTTTAAGTTTATTTATTTTGAGAGAGAGGGGGCGGCAAGCATGAGGGGGAATGGCAGAAAGATTGGGAGAGAGAATCCTAAGCATGCTCTGCACTGTCACTACAGAGCCTGATTCGGGGCTCAAACTCATGAACTGTGAGATCATAACCTGAGCCGAAGTCAAAAGTTGGGCCCTTAACCAACTAAGGCACCCAGGTGCCCCTGTTCCTTTTTAAATAACACTCTGTTCTTGTTTTTTGGTTGCATTATTTTCTCATATATCTGAAGGTATAGAACTATAGATAATTTTGAATTTTTTCTCTATTCTTTGGGTCACTATCTTTCCCTCTGAGTTTAGATTTTTTTGTCCTCATCTGTCTTGTTGAAGACTTTTCTTCTGTGTCTGGTAATTCTTAGTTACCAATCATATTTTAAGAATGAGACTTAAGCTGAATGAAAGCTCAGAGCACGGTCAGAGTTTGCTGACGATAAGGTTCACTGTAGGGAGATTGACTAGTAAGGCAGCATTTTCCTAGGTGAACCCCAGATTTCAATTTGTATGAGTCTTTCCTTGGGGTCCTTTCAATTTTTTCAGAGAGGTGTCTTGAAGTCTCCTACCTAGAAAGACCTGTTCCTTGCTGTCAACATTTTGCAAGCAGAGCCAGAGAAGGGGATGGAGGTTTTACAATTTAGTACTAAACTTTCATTTATTTTAGTCCTGTGTTTTAGCCTCAGCCTCTGCTATGCCTGAGATCCTTAAAACTAGTGGCCAGTATAGTCCATTTTCTTTGGAGAATAATCCCCTCTTTCCTACAGGGTAGTGTGTGTGTTGTGTGCGTGTATTGTGTGTATATATATGTGTTTGTGTAGGTGGGGGTGGGGGGGGGTTCATCTTGTCTATAGTCACACTTTCTACCCCCCCTCTGGTTTTTAGCCCTGCACTTCATCCTTGCTTCTATATTCAGCCCTTCAGGACTTTTTGACCCAACCTCCTGGCTTTGTCCCTCTGATCTGCCTATACTTCTCTACCTGCTTCTTTTCTAAATAGTTGTTGAAATCCCATGTCCTCTGTTTTTTTTTTCTTTATCCTTTTCTTGTAGGCAGATACCTTTGTTTTTCTTTTGCTATCATTTTGGCAGAGGTTGTAGGAGGAGAAGAGATGAGTGCATGTAATTAATTCACCATTTTTAACCAAGAGCTCCTTAGGATTTTTTCTCTAAAGCACCAAGGCAATCAGACTTTTCACAAGAGCCCTTGATCCTTACATTCTTTTTCTCCCATCATTTGGCAAAGTAGAAAAACAAATTTACTCTTTGATCTAGTAACATGGCTGAAAAAATCTAAATAAATAATTGTCTGCTATAAAGCATTTTCTCTTCAGCTGTTTAATAGTACACCCTATGTACACCCTCCATAATATTATTCTATGATTACATATTTTGAGATTTTTTTGAAAGAAGTGTAAAATATCAAACAGGTTTAAAATGCTATTAGCTACTGAGTAAATGTTATATGGTGTTTAAACTCCCCCTTTTTTTAATGGGCCACCAAAAGGTAAAAATAGAAAAGAATTTTGTGAGTAACCTGATTTTTTTCCATCAATCTTTTCCAGTCTTTCTGGGACCATTTAAAACGATTAGTATTTCAAAATGTCAAATTTTAGCATTTCTTCAATGTATATGTTTATCAAATTTTCATTTAATAATTCTGTTATTCTTTCTGCCTGTCATCTTTTTTTGTACGTAAGATTAAAGCATTGCATGTATGTAAATTCCGATTGCTCTCTTATTTATTTTGTAATTAAAAAGTATTTCCATAAAATATTTAGAAATATTCCAAATGTGTATGTAAATTAGACTATTAGACTGATCACAACTGCCAGACTGGTACCCTTTCAAAGTAAGTTATTTATCTATAATTTCAAATGTCCTAACAGAAGCAGTCTCAGGGTTTTCAGCAACTTACAGTTATTGATATTATTGGAAAATATTTTTAGACTGTATTCTAGAATATATACACAAGGTTTCATCTCTGGGAAATTATAATTTAAAGTATGACTAGGCAGGGATGCCTGAGTGGCTCAGTGGGTTGAGCATCTAACTCTTGATTTCTGCTCAGGTTCTGATCTCATGGCTGGTGGGTTCAAGCCCCACATGGGGCTCTGTACTCACAGCCTGGAGACTGCTTTGGATTCTATGTCTCCATCTGTCTCTGCCACTGACTCTCTCTGTCTCTGTCTCTCTCAAAAATAAACATTAAAAAAATTTTTTTAAGTATGACTAGACAAAGAAATGTGAAATGATATAGAATTGCTAAGATGAGGAAGGAATGTTCTCAGAAGGAAAAAACCACCCAAAGGCAACAATTGAGGATGTAGAAAGGGGTTTACCAAGCTGGTTGCAACTTCTCTTAAGAGACAGGACTGTCAATTGAGAAAATGCCAAGGATGAAAAGCTGAATATTGATCATTTCAGTCGGTGATCATTTCCTCCCACTCTTTGACCCAGAAAAGCAAATTAAAACTTTGAAAGAAAAGGAATGAAAAAGTGATGTTCTAATGGTGGGACTCCTTTCCTTGGACAGGGAACCTATGTAAACTGTTACTCATTGTTTTTTCATCTCTGAAGTAAGGCTGGTGAATTACATAGGTGAACACTTTTAACACATCACCACCACAACAAATGGTAAGTGTTAAATGAGTTAAGTAAAAGAAAAACTTAGCCAAAATGAAATGAATCCATTTCAAGGTAAACAACGGGTTTCCATTTCCAGTGAACCTAAGACACTACAAGGGGACCAGATAACATTATCGGCATACAATGAAACCACCTGTTATTCTAGAGTCTAAATTGAGAAATCCAGAAAGTCTCCAGTCTCTCAGTTCAGGATATTTTAGATTTAACAACAAATAAGAGTTTCAAATCTCAAGATGCTAAAGAAAGTGTTTATGATGTAGTAAGTAGCTGATTATAATATTGGGAAAAGATTTGTTCTGATAACATTTTCATGCTTTGGATTTACTTTTTAACATAAAATACTGGTATTTTATAATATTGTACCTAAAGTTTTGCTTCCAAAGTTGTAATAAAGTCTCAAAAGGTAGAATCAAATGAGTATGTAAGAGGAAGCAAAATGAAGGATAATAAAAAATAAAAACAGTCAATGTGAAAGGCAGTGTCTTATCTATATATTAATAATATTGAGGTTAGGACTTCAGGAGCAAGATAACTAAATTTTGGGATTATGCTCCAGAATACATAGACATAGTCACAATGAAGTACAGACCTAGGATTTGGATGCAGAGTCTTTTTCACATTGCAATATTGGGCAACTACCTGACCAGGGATCCCCTCCCCTTCTCCACTCACATGGATGCACACAAAGGAACAGTTGGAAACAGAGCAGGGCTGCCAGTGTCCCACAAATAGGATGGCAAATTTCCCAAGAATTGCACGTAGGGTTAGAGGAAACCAAGGATGGAGAGTGCCTTAAAAAAGAAAATCCACAAAGAGATATCTGACCCTAACCTCGGCTACAGGAGCTAGAGAGAAGAGAAACAAAGACCTAGTTATACAGACGACATTAAAACAAACACATGTACAACATTGATAAGCATTTTGCTTAAAGGAAGAAAAGAACAGGAAGGGCTGAAAGTCTCCACACAGACCAATCTGTTTGATGAAAACATATTTCCTTTTTTCTTTTGCTCTCCTCCAGAAGACAGTGTACAAAGTGCTCATTTATATTTTCTTTGTTTTCATCCCAAAGCTGGAAGATCAAAGAGTTAATAAAACCTCCTTGCTATAGAAGGTCATTACAAAACTAAATGCAGCAATTCAAAGTGGAAAATAGAATGAATGCCAAGGAGATGTTTAACGAAGTAACATTCTACATGTATTCTTTGAAGAACATTTGCAGACTCGTTTGATTGCTTTAGAGCTCACAGGGCACAATGCGTCCTGTGCGGAGCCAACAGTGACTGATGGTTGCGTTCTGCGGCACTGAGGCCAAGCCACTCAGAATCACAAGTATATTTGAGAGTGAATTACCTAATATGGTGGAAATATTCATGAGTATTTTGCATAGCAAAATGGTATTAAAAACTTCCACATTTTCCCCCTTTAGGACTAAATGTCCAAATATAAGACATGAGTCTATTCATTTGAAAAATAATTTGAAGCCCTATTTTCCCAAGAACTGACAAGTTGGATGGCAAGATAAGGGATTAGCTTGATGTTTCCCATTTGCTTTTGAGATCCTTCTTTTTTTTTTTTTCTGTTTCTGTTTCTTTTCCTTATTTTTTGGTCCTTTTTTAGCACTTACATTCTTAGAATGGGAGCAAATACGGAATATAGAGAGGTAGCCTGTGGAATTATCAATATTGTCATAGGATTCATTTGAGAGAGACAGGCTGGTACATTGCACTTGCCTTACTGTGTGACATAAGGCAAGAATTTGCTCTTCACTGTAGCCCTTGAATCTTGGCTTTGAGACCATTGGTTTTTTTCCTAGAAAAGATGCAGAACAGTCTAGAACATCAGAAGTCACCAGCCTGCTGGTGGACCCATGACTATGTGGTGAACCCATGACTATGTGGTGACACAGAGGCCAATGGTGGAGATTATTTAGAGTCTCCGAGGTATAATCAGACTTTTTTTTTTTAGTGTTTAAAAACTTGGGAAATACATGTTGTTTTTCTTTTCAAGACGATAAGGTTCTTCTCTAGGATAATTTGGGAAAACTGGCAAAGCAGGTGTTCAGATAATGATTCCACTCAGAAGAGGAGTGTAATTAAATAACAACATAGGAACATAAAGATATCTGAGATTAAGTTTAAGCCATTAAACTTTTTAATTATTTGGAGCGAATAATTGACCTATTTTACCATAAAATGAAACTTTTGAAGTACTGTTGAATGTTGTCCTGATGCCAGTAGTCTTTTTTTTCCCCCCCTTTTTGCATCAGTGGTGCATGTCACCTTCCTGCGAGGCAACCAGTTTGCAGATCTGGCCAGAGGGAAAATTACTGGGCAACAGAATGAAAAGGAGGCATAAGTCAGCTCAGCTCTCTGAACCCTAGAAAAGGCAACTTCCCTCTAGCTCATGAAAGAGGACGATTGTGCTCAGTACCACTTATCCGGTGCCAACAATCTGGTAAGCCCTCTATTCAGCGCCACACCAAGGCTCTAGCAAGGTGACCCAGAGTTTCGGGCTGAGGTCAGGGAAAGGTCAATGCCTGAAAAATGGAACTAGTCAAAAGGAAAGAATCCTAGGAATGGGTGAGGTTAGTCACCCACAAGAGTAGCCCGATCCACAAAATGGCATAGAAAAGCATTTTTTATGGAATTTAAAGTTCTAAATAATCCCTCTGGCCTCGGCAAGCTGGGGCTAGATGCTCTGAAGTATGCTTATAGTAATCAGCATTCTGTCACGAAAATTCCTATAGACTTCATCCATCTCTTCATTTCTACTTTTCCGTTTCTTCAGTTCCCTCCTCCCCGCCACTCCAAGCTTCGAAACTGAAGACCAGACAATAGGCATGAAGACACTATCACCTTGTTATTAGAAACCCTGTCTAAAAGCTAGTCAGCTTTCCCTTCTCCAGTATCTTTCTGGTGCCTCCCTATAAAGGCAGAGTCAAATACATGCCTACATGATGACGTTAGTTGTGCATGGTATGCCATGAGTACCCATTTTAAATAAGCACTTTCAAGGTAAACGGAACCTTGATGTTTGGAATATTCATTTGTCCTTTCAGAACTGTCCTTCCCTCACGTGATACATATGAGTGCTTCTAGGGTGCCTGTTATGAGCAGAGGTTATCAGGATGAAGGAACGTGGGCTTAGGGTTATTTATTTTCAGGTTAAAAAAAAAGACATTTCTTCCCCTAGATGGCAAAATGAAAACATTTTACAAATAAATCCACAAATAAAACTTGATCACTTTAAAGATGTGAAAAGATTAGGTATACTTTGAAAAGGAGTTTTATTCTAAAGAAGCAACCAGAAGCTGATATGTGTAACTAAAATGTTTACTATTCATCTGCTTTCTTTTTCTAAGAAATCCCCAAATCATGAAGTTAGAAGGTATTTCATTACTTCTCTTTAGTGTGTGGAAGGATGGAGAGAGAAATTTCAATTCTTTTTGTTTTATATTTGTTGTCAAGAATTCATATAAGAAAGTCAATTTTATACAAAATAATTTCATAAAATTACTTTAAAGAGAGTCAATTTCCATAGATCAATTTCAGTAGGTCATATAATATAAGCCTTTTAATATGAGCTCCTTAGTTTTATTAGTACATTATAAATTATTTATCTTGGAAAAAATACATTAAAAACAGAATTAGAATGTCTTTGGTTTATATAGCTCACAGCATTAAGTTAAAATAGTATAATACATGTTATACAGCGAGAAATGTAAATGTGGCCTAAAAGAACATTTTTGAGTCAGTTTCACATTAAACATTGAATAGAAAAGTTGACTTATCTTAAAATAAAGCAAGTCACTATATCACTCTGCTACAAGCAAATGTTTCGTTTGTAAATAAGGATGAACTGACAGTGCTTGAAAGTGTAGTTCATCAAAATCACAACAAGAAACCAAATATTATGAATGTGTAAAATTCCATGTTTATTTAATATCCATTACATAGCCGGTTCATTGAAACCAGACTTTGTAAAGACAAATAACATTTCTGATGAACATAAACAATATCATATAGTTGAAATTCATCCTGTATTTTCACATGAATAAAGATGTCATTATGCAAGAGTTTCAACAATAAAGACCTTGCTGTGAATTGGCATGGCATGCTTCAAGGCAGCACCAGCCTCCGTCAGCTCAAGAGGGGACATTAGCAGCTCTGCGCCAAGGAGCTCAGTGATCCCATGTTCACCCTCAACTGTTGTGGAACCTTTCCCTGATATCAGAGTTGGTGTCCAGTGTGGTCTTTGTCATGGGTACTTCCTCAGAGGACACAAAGCTCAGGCTGGGTATTCCTAATACAAAAAAAGAAAGAAAGAAAGAAAGAAAGAAAGAAAGAAAGAAAGAAAGAAAGAAAGAAAGAAAGAAAGAAAGAAAGAAAGAAAGAAAGAAAGAAAGAAAAAAGGCAGAAAACCAATGGCAATATGCAGATAATGCACTTCTCTAGTGAAGGAGAAGTATTATACTCAATAATACCAATGATTATCTTTATAGTTGCACGTATTTATTGAAGTTTACTGTGTGCCAGGTACAATACTAAGCCCTTAACATTCACTGTTGTATGAAACAGATGAACATAAAGGAAGGGAAGCAAAAATAACATAAAAACATGGAGGGGGACAAAACATAAGAGACTCTTAAATATGGAGAACAAACAGAGGGTTATGGAGAACAAACAGTAGGGATTGTGGAAGGGGGGGATGGGCTAAATGGATAAAGGGCATTAAGGAATCTACCCCTGAAATCATTGTTGCACTATATGCTAACTAGAATGTAAATTTAAAAAAATTTTTTCAATAAAAAAATAAAAAATATGTCAAAAAAATAAGACAAATAAAAAAAGATTTATATCTAAGAAATATTCACTATAGCATTATTTACAATAGTAAACAAATGGAAACATTCCACAGGGGCAATAGTTTGGGAATTAGAAATATGTCAAATTCATAATCAGAATACTATGTAGCCATTAAAATCATGATATGAGGTAATGTCTGTAATTGTCATGTTAAGTAAAAAGAATACAGAAGTTCACAGACTATATAATGTGATATTTGGTTAAAAAAATCCTATATATCTGTGCAGTTAAATTCTGAAATGAAATTTAAAAAAATTCACTGTTGTATAAAATAGTCACAAGAATACTTTAAACACTTTAGTTATTTGTGTTTTATAAACAGGGAAGCTAAGCTCGACAGAAGTCAAGAAACTCGAACGCAGTTTCACAGTAAATAGTAGAACCAGAATGTCCTTTGTGGCATCAAACATGGCTCAGGGAAGACCAGTAGCTTCCTGTGTCTGACATTGTAGATGAGCTGATAGCTTCTTTCAAGCTATTTGTAGCCCTTTTCCACCTTGCTTTTCTCTATTATGGAGGCTAAAATTCCTCACATTCTACAAAGACCTTTTTATGTCTTTCTGATAATATTTTTTCTTCTAATTTTTACATTCTGAACCACAACACAGGTCTTCCTGCTCCTAGGAGTGACCATGTGATAGATTCTGGCTAAGATGTATGGTGAAGTTGCTAGCTAGGTTTTGCAGAATGTTTTTTTAAAAGAGACAAACTCAGTGGTATGGTAGGTCTCTAGCTAAGAGGGTAAACCCCATGTTAAGTATTCTATACAACATATATACACCACACACACGAATGCACACACACAGAGCAAGAAAAACAGACTCCTGGTCCTTTCACCCCTCCACCCTTCTTCTTTACCTATCCTGGATTATCCATCTTCAGATTGGTTGATACATAAAAGAAAAAACAATCCTTCTGGTAAGTCATGTGAATTTGGTCCTTGTGGCTGACTATACTGATCACCTAAAACTGCTTTATAAAGTTTTGTGACTTACTGGGGAAAATAGTCACTAATATTTGTTAAATAAAAGTATAAATGATTGAGCTGTATATCTTAATTGAGGTATATTCTGTTCTGTATTTCTACAATTAAATTAATGCTGGGTGAATTTCCTTTTATTTAAATACCAAACACAAGCACATCTGAAATAGCTATCAGTTCTTTTTGCTCTATGTGTGTAGGTTAAAAAATAAGACAAGCCCTCTGGGCTATGTGCACAGAAAGAATAGCTATAGCCCTGATCAGAGGGTGCCAAAATCTAGAATTGAATTCATTGTTGGGCCCAACAGAAAAGGAAAGGAGAAAATCAAGGGGAGAAAAGAAGACATTTTTGGAAAAGGTAAAACACTCAGATTAAAAAAAAAATTCTGTGAAATTGAACAAAACCCACTTTCGCACCCCCTCCCCCTGTTAATGATTGGAATCCCATTTCCAACACTCATTGGGTGTATGACCAGAGATAAGGTTGTTTCACCTCTGTGAGATTACCAGTTGTTTTCATATATAAAGTCAACATTTTACAGCCCTTCTCATAAGATTGTTTTTGGGATTAACTAAAACAATGAATATAACTTGTCTGGTGCTGTGCCTGACTCATAGAATACAGTTAACAGATTTTAATTCTGCCCCCCACCCAGCTCCCCATTACCCATCCCCTTTGACAGAAAGATGACTTCAAAGACTTCTGTCTAATCTCTGAAAGCATTATTTTTCTTCACAGTCTAGTCCCTATACAAAGATGACATTTGGTTGGACATAGATATTAGTGAAAAAAATGCCTCCAAGAGGGATATAAGCTTCCTGAAGGCAGTAACCATGTCTTATTAATGTTTAATTCTTCAAGAACTTGAGTTTCTAAAGAATGTCCAGTTAAGGTATTTAAAGAGAAAATAACTTTTGAGGCCCCCATATGACCGTTTAATGATTTATCAAGTCTAAAGCCTCCTCTTTTTCAAGGTGTAATCTTGTCAGCATTTACTACCCATTGAGCACAATACTTGAAGACTTGTAAAGTAATTCTGAACAAAGGTAAACCCATATTGTCCATAATAATAGGAAGTCATGAAAAAACAAAAAATATAGTATAATGGTTGTTTACTGTGAACTATTCCCTATGCTAGGCTCCTTTATACATCATCACTAATCATCTTCACAACTATGCAAAATGGGTGTCATTAGCCCCATATTATGAAAGGAAAGCCAGCCACCAAAGACTTGATTGGCACTAATAAATGAATGCAGAGTGCCTTCATCACAGTTTGACTTCAGATCTCTCATATTCCAATGTTGGAGCTCTTCACACTCTACCTACTGCATCCCAGAAGACATGCAGACTATGAATTTCTAGAAAAAAGAAAAAAGTAAAGGAAATCAGACATCCAGTTTGGTGGAAAACAATGTTTGGAGACCTTAATTATTCAGATCTATAATGTCAAAATTATTAATTGCTAATAAAAACCAATAATAGGGTAGGTCTATTTTTAATTTTTTGAGGAACCTCCACAACCCCAATGTTTATAGCAGCACTCTCAACAATAGCCAAATTATGGAAAGAGCCTAAATGTCCATCAACTGATGAATGGATAAAGAAATTATGGTTTATATACACAATGGAGTACTATGTGGCAATGAGAAAGAATGAAATATGGCCCTTTGTAGCAACATGGATGGAACTGGAGAGTGTGATGCTAAGTGAAATAAGCCATACAGAGAAAGACAGATACCATATGTTTTCACTCTTATGTGGATCCTGAGAAACTTAACAGAAACCCATGGGGGAGGGGAAGGAAAAAAAAAGAGGTTAGAGTGGAAGAGAGCCAAAGCATAAGAGACTCTTAAAAACTGAGAACAAACTGAGGGTTGATGGGGGGTGGGAGGGAGGGGAGGGTGGGTGATGGGTATTGAGGAGGGCACCTTTTGGGATGAGCACTGGGTGTTGTATGAAAACCAATTTGACAATAAACTTCATATATTGAAAAAAAATTTAAAAAATAATAAAAATAATAAAAAATCAATAATGCCCAATAGTGCTATTAATAATATAAAAAAGTCTCATTTAATCTTCACAACATTCTGTGAGACAGATGTTATTGCCTCCTTACCTGAATAGATGTTGACATTTAGAGAGAGCAATGGCTTTTCCAAGTAACAGATCTTGGACTTAAATTCTGACTTCATCACCTAGTCTAGTCCAGTCCATCACCATCACCTTTCCAGTATACCACCACATTCTGCCTGCCATGCTACTTTGCCTAAATTTCAGTGAAAAAAGGACAAAAGAAGATATGGCAACATGGAGTAAACACCATCTTTGGCTCTTCCAAAGGGCCTTTACTAGATCTAAATGCTTTCTGCTGACAAGGCTTTTTTTTTTTTTAATGTCTTCTGAGAAGGCATTCTGATAAAGTATGGATTCAACAGAACAAGTCTTCCCACTGAGCAAGTATTAAAGCGATTTTCTGAAGGTCCTTAGTTCATGCTTGGTTTTCAGTATGTCCTTTTCCTTCTTAACATCTGTTTTCAAATGAGCAGTGAGGAATCACTTTAAGGACTAGAATAGCTCTGGGATATTTAACAGATGCTGGAACTTATGTTTTGGGCGCCAGTTCAGATCCAAAGATATATGGTTCTCTCCTCTTCTAACCTATGACTTTAAGCAGTAAGAGCAGACCAGTGTGTTTAAACTAGTATATTGTACCATAAAACCATTGTTTCCTATTTTGATTTAGAGATGCTGGTGAGGAATCAACTAGGATTGTTACCACTGAGAACTTGCACGGCAGTAACCATCATTCACTCCAGTGACACATGGTGTGTCTCTTGTGCTTTTTGAAGCAGGACAGCTGGATATAAGCAATCAGGTGAGGTGGGATAGCATACATTCCTTTAAAAAATCTTTCTGAGTTTGGAAAAGGTGGAACTAGGGTGAGCAGCAGATAGAGCAGCAAGCAGTAGCTAACCAAGAAGAAAGATGATAATTCAAGCTGGGACTAAATTAAAATGAACAGAAAGAAAGCCCAAATGAGCCAATAGCTAAACATGGGAATGAAAAAGACTTAAATGCCAAACATATCAACCTTGAAGACTAGAGGACCCTGGACAATACAGGTGACAATCAAAGCCAAAGGCACTCAGCACTCAGTTATTCTTTCTTTTTAAGGTTATGTATTTATTTTAAGAAGGAGAGAGAGTGTGCATGCTAGCAGGGGAGGGGCAGAGAGGGAGGAAGAGTGAGAGAATTCCAAGCAGGCCCCATACTGTTTCTGCAGAGCCTGACGTAGGGCTCAGTGTGGGTCTGGAACCCATGAGCTGTGAGATCATGACCTGAGCGGAAATCTAGAGTCAGACGCTCAACCACTGAGCCACTGAGGTGCCCCAAGTTTTTGATGCCCCTTAAGTGTTAAAAACACTGTCTTCCAATTTGACAATAAATTTCATATTTAAAAAAAATAAAATTAAATTAAAAAAAATAAAAAATAAATAAAAACATTGTCTTCAGATATTATTAAGGAAAGATACCTGAATCAGGAAGACTCAATTATATTTATAGATAACATTCTGGCTCCTGGAGTGGGCCAAAGATGTAAAGGCATCCTTCTAAACCTAGTGTTTGCAAAGGCTTCTTTCTGTTTGTGCTCTACATTACATAGTTCTCCTTTTATTCCTTCTTGAACCGCTATTTACTATTGTGATATACCATATTAGCAAAAGCAAACACTTCTGTTTCACTCTTCTAACATATATCTATTAATTTAGCCTTCACAACAAACCTCTGAGATAGGATCTATTATTATCCCCATTTTACAAATGAAGAAACAGCACAGAGAAGTCTGGCAGGTTCCCAAAGTCATGCAGGTAGTTAGTGAAACCAAGCCATCTTCTCCAAGTCCTTGCTCTTAACCACTACACAAAGATGCCTTGCTTAACTCTTTAATGCAGTTAAAATATTTGACAGTCCTCTAAGAATAAAATTTCACTACAAACAAACTTATAGGTAACTTCCAGGTATTAGTGGGTCCATAACTGACCTGAAAAATCAAATTGTTTTTATTAAACTATGATTTAATTTCTAGTCTCTTTTGGTATGCAATTATATTGCATAAAATATAGGAATAAAATATATTGTTTTACTTACGTGATGATAATAATTATTAGAGAAATCTGAAAATTTCAGGAAGAACCTAAAAATTATAATTTTTTAAATGGCTGAGTTCAAAAAGCCAAGCTAAAGCTAATGGGGCACCTCTTTGAGATGTGTTTAGTTTACAAATAACAAAAGACTCCTATATTCCTACCATCATTTGTGGGCATTGTAAACATTGTATTAATGAAAATGCTAGTTCTGTTGGTGGCATTTTAAACAAGGAAGAGGCGGCTGTACTTTAGAGCTGAACATATACATAATTGGAAAAGGTGATGATGAACTAAACCATATTTACACAAACATTTGAAGTAATCGCTCATGAGTCCTGTAGAATAGTTTTCCCCTTTTAAAATGATCACACACAGTACCCTATTGGTTCATTTCTTGGCATCTTATTCATGCTGTAAAGCTCCCTGCTGGATAGGAAATCTAGTCTCCGTCACCACCTTTTTTTCGAATTAAGTTTCTCTCTCTTGCTGGGTGCATGAATGAAGTAAAATCTAAGGATTTTTCAATTTGTTTCATAATTTTTTGAAATGGGAATTTCAACCAGTGGCCATCAGAACGACAAACTCCAAAACTTTATGTCACAGTAGCAAAGGATGTGCATAGGAGAGTGTGTGTGTGTGTGTGTGTGTGTGTGTGTGTGTGGTTTATTTATGTGCCCAGCCAGAGACTATTGCAGTGATGACAAAAATTGGAGAATAGAGACTGGTAAATATGCTCTCTGTGGAGAAAAAATGCAAATTTAAAATGAGTTGGACTTTCCCTCTACTACATATTTATTTACCAAAGTCATAGAAAACCCGAACTCATTTCAGGCTTCTTGAAAAGTAAACCAAAAAATGATTAAGCATCTCTGATAAAAGTGTGCATATATGGCTAGAATGCTAAATATCACAGATGAAAAAAAAAAAGCAACTTCCTATACTTTAAAAAAAATCCCCCCCAAAACCTATTCTGACCAAAAATCACTTCCAAGCAATCTAGTAAGTAAAGTGTGAATGTATTAACCTGATGGTTTTCTGAAGTTTTCCTGACAGTTGCACATGTAAAGTTTCCATCTCTTACCTTTCTAGAAGCATGAACTGTCCATCTGTGTATCCTAGACATAACAGTATCCAAGACGACACCAGCATAAAGTATAATGAAGTAGTGTTTCTCAAAATGTGATGCAGGAACTCCTCGAGTTCCATGAAAATCCTACACATAGCCTGTGGATGGTCTTTGTAAGGTTAATCAAATATCAGTGGCAATGGCAACACTCTTTGTGCTGGCATGAGCTAATAATCTACTTATGATATATACTAAAATTAGATGTCAGTTCATTATTGCCTCATCAAAAAGAGCACTAATTCTGATGAATTACTTTGATGGGTACGGCTGGGGTAGGAGCAGTAGGGTGTGGATTCTTTAGTTTTATCCGAGTGGTGTAAGGATTCAAGTATTTTTCGACTCATGTTCTTGGGACACCCATTTTTGTAGCCTCCTGAGATTTCCTAAATTGTTGTTTTACTGATCCTGAATCCAAAGAGAAAAAAGTTGACACCTTCTAAAAGAGATAGGTTTCAAATGACTATATGGGGTGCAATTTACATCGGAATGATTTCTCTTAATTTTGAGCATTAACCATTCCCATTGCTGTAGTACCTCCCAAAGGAAGCATGGTTCATAGTCTTCAGACTGCCTTTTGGCACAGTAACATATTCTCAATCTCACAGTAGTAGCCTGAAGGGCAGGAATTGTGGCCTTTTTTCTTCCTTCTTTGTATCCCTAGCACCTAAGAGTGTGCTCCATAGAATCAATTTGAATGAATGCCTGGAGACACCTAAAGTAGATGATTTGGTGTATAGTTATACTCGATTACCTAAATATAAAATTACTATCGTATAGAAAGTAAAAAACATAATCCTAATGCTTTTCAAAAATGTACAACCACTTCATGACATGCCAAGATGGCTCCTGATATAGAGTCCTTCTGTGACAAGCTCACTACCCCACATAATCATTTGAAGAAACACTGGCCCCCACTTTCATATCGCCTTCCCACCTTACGTATATAATTCTATATGAGTTTAAAAACCTCTTCGTCCCAAGATTTAGACCCACTAACCTTAGGTTTCGCTAACCAATTCCATGTGGTTTTATAATAGCATCTATTCTACAGTGCTCAACATCTTACAACATGCTTTTTCATGAGCACCTGTGTTTTGGAGAAAGTGACCAGTCTGTCACCATGCAGGCCCCCTAATGTCAGCTCACTTCTCTTTTGGCACCTTTCTGGCCCACCAGAGATTGTGGAAGAGGGATACTGTGAAAAGACTATTTAAGTCCACTCATCAAAGCAATTTAAGTGATGTATTGGATTAAAGTGTTATCACTATCTTAGCCAGTTAGGTTCCTGAATGGACTGGAGGAGAGAAAACCTTTCTGATGTACTTTGACTTTAAATTTTAAGTCCGAGTTATTTACCTCCCGAACTTACAATCTCCAACTTTCCTATTTCTACACTTCTGAATAATTGTTCCCTCTTTCTGGAATGTTCTTCCTGGCTCCTCTGGGATAGCAACTCAAATCTTCTGGGACTATATCCAATGCGATCACCTCTGGGAAATGTTTCCCAGTTTTGTCATTTGTCACAAGCACATTTGTCAACATGTGCTTGTGATTGATTTTTCTTACATATTTTCTTGGGCAAACTCTAAGGCCTGTGTCTAATTCATGTTCATGTCTATATAATATTGAAGAGAGTGTCTGATTAGTACTTAGTAGATACTAAGCAAACATTATGGTAAGTGTAAATAATTAATGACTGCAACCACCTCTCAGAGATTTCAATTCCTTCTTCCTGGAATGGAATGTAGAATTAAGCCCTGAAAAAGGAAGTGACCTTAAAATTTGTTATTTTTTTAATTATTATTAAAGAAACTACTCTTTAAGGAGGGATGGAAGAAAGGAAAATTTCTCCTTGGGTTTTACTTGGAGAGGTCACATCTTTGTTCTTTCAAAGTCGGCAAACATCAAACAGTTATTATTCAGGCTAATTTAATTTTCATGGTACTGGGCTATTTTATTATAATTAGCTTCTTATACTACTAATAAAGAAGAGAAAAACATATACAAGGTGAAAGCATCTGTCTTCACAAAACCAAATGCCAACAATTCCAAGATCTTCACTCTTTCCATGGTGGTTATATATCTGAGCTTGTCAATGTTAGAATAGACTTTAAGCTCCTGGTCATTTCCTCAAGCAAATATGATGAAACCAAAGGATCAAATAATGTTTTCAATTTATAATGTCTCACTACAAATTTTTAATTTTTTATAAATGAATTATTAAAGCTGCAAATGATAGTGGCTTCCTTTGAAGAATTATTTAAAGCTCTCTTTAAGTACTTAAAAGATAATAAAGAATAAGAAAATTCTGTGATTGGTTAAAGGGCAAAGGTATGTGTGCTATTGATGACGGCAGGAAACAGTCTGCCAGGTGACTTCAATTCAGCTGAATCATGTGACCCATATTTGTTGAGTAGAGAAACCAAGAAGTAGGCCAGTTAAGGAGGCTTGACAAAGATTGGAGACCCCTGGGTCAGAAACCCTGCAAGCAAAGATAAGTGATTTTTTTTTTTTTACTGAAAAGGATCAATACCTTATACATCTAACTAAGCTGTCTTCTCCATCAGCTAGAGTATGTCTTTTAGTCTCCTTGAGACTCAGTGCCCTCATTTGTAAATGGGACCACTGTAACATCCTTGGTAAATGATGAGGACAGGCAGACCTGAGATAACAACCCTTTCTGAACTCACCTAGAAAGGGGAAAGCTAAGAGAGAGAACCCTACTGGGAATTATACTTCGAATGGGAGGCTGAATGTTGGGAGTAGATTCCACACAGCTATGGGATGACTTGGTTTTGGTAAGTAAATAGCTCTTTGTGTCTGATTCCTCACTGATGGAATGGAGAGGTTTTTCAGGAAGTATAAAACAATTGAAACCTATAAGTAAGAGCAAAGTCATAAAAACCATCTGCAGTCGCATAAACTAAACGGACTCACTCTGACATGAATTGCTAAAGAGGCATTGTGGAATCTTCACATGTAGTGTGGCTTCTAGTCTACTCTCCTACCCCTGTTTCAGGGAGGATTGTGAGAGAGAAGTTATAACGACTGGGTACCTGAGATGAATCCTGAATGGCGCAGGGTGCATGACATGATGCTCCTGGCATCAGGACAGAATGCTCCTGAGACCATGTCATGCACAGCAGTCTCATGAGTGAGCCAAGGGGTTGTAGAGATGGGTTCCAGGCCTTTGTGAGAATGGTTTGCAAGTGATCCCCAATTTCAAATGGCGATCCTTTTCGCTGTGCTCAGATACACTGCATCAGAAACGAATCTGCTCAGGAATTCTTAGAAGACAATCAAATAGGGTGCAGCAGCTTCTTCCTTCTCTGGGGAGTTATGCTGAGCAGCCTCCCTTCCACATATATTGTGCTGTGCGTGGAATGGTGGGGGGGGGGTCCCTTGGAATTCTTCAGAGACTGAAGCCTCTCTAAAGGCTATTTGGCTGGGCTCTCAGAATCAAGAATGAACACGTTAGAGCCAGAAGTGGGTCTGAAAATGGGAATCCTCAATTTGGGAGAGTATTAGTAACTTAGAAAAGGTGGTGAATTTATTTTTACCTCATTAAACAACCTGAATGTTATTTAGACATTAAGAGAGAGAATCAGTGTAATTGTTTCCCATTTCAGCCCTTGGACTTTATTTCATTAATAGATGTTAGTTACTTCTTTAGACAACCAATATATAACACAGATGCCTATTAGTCCCAACATCTGAATAAAGGAAACTGAGGCAGAGCAAAGTTAAGGAATTCATTCTCATCTGACTGGAATTCTTAAATATATTAAATGCCTTACTCTGTTTCACCTCTTTCCATATACAGCATAGATTTTAACACCTAAATGATTAATTCACCAGCTTGACTCTGCTACCCACCTTCTCTCTTCCCCCGCTTTCCCACTGGGAGATTGGCTTCAGTTCATAGATAATACATGGACAAGAGGACAAGAGGAAAGCTTTTATTTATTTATTTATTTTTTTATAAGTCAGTAGTTCGGTGACCGCTCTGTCATTCTGAAATTCTGTTCCTTGTGCTCCAGAATGTCTACTCAGCTGGAGTGGCCAGTACCTTAAGAGGCCATGAGTCTCCATCAGTAGAAGGAACTTGCTCCTCTATCCCCCTCAGACCTCACAGAAATACTTTGTCAAGAATCTCTGGATTTCACAAAGACATGTAGATTTCTTATCTCAAACTGCAAGTTTCACTATAATATTTTTAAGATCTTTAAGACCCATAATTTCCCTGAATTCAAACCTCTTTCTAGTAGCATTTAGGTTTGTATTTCAACGAGACCCTATACATGTGAAAAGATACATATTGTTTAGGAAATTAGTCATTAGGTTTACAAGTATTTACGACTTGTAAATTTAAAACAAAACATATTTTGATTTACTCAGACGCTAGCCTCAAAAGAGAAAAAACACAAGTTTAGCTTTTAATTTAATCTTAAAAAGTTTTATACTGGGGAATTTTTTTCTCCACTTTGGTTCTCAGCTAGCCCATGTCTCACAAATATAGTTTAATTTTCCTGATATTTACAGTTCCTCTGAAATAATCTTATCAAGTCACTCCTGTCATTCATTGTTTTTCAAGCTCAAAGTTAATGTGTAGTATTCACAAAGCGATAGGGGAAAGGACATTTTATTTTATTTATTTAAAAAAAATTTTTTAACATTTATTCATTTTTGAGAGACAGAGAGAGACAGAACATGAGTGGAGGAGGGGCAGAGAGAGAGAGAGAGGGAGACACAGAGTCTGAACCAGGCTCCAGGCCCTGATCTGTTAGCAGAGCCCAACACAGGGCTTGAACTCATGAACCACAAGACCATGACCTGAGCCAAAGTTGGATGCTGAACCAACTGGGTCAGCCAGGTGCCCCGAAAGGCTATTTTATTTTATTTTATTTTTTTAATGTTTATTTATTTTTGAGAGAGGGAGAGACGCAGAGTGTGAGTGGGGGAGGGGCAGAGAGAGACAGGGAGACACAGAATCTGAAGCAGGCTCCAAGCTGTCAGCACAGAACCCAATATGGGGTTCAAACTCATGAACCGCGAGATCTTGACCTGAGCTGAAGTCAGATGCTTAACTGATTGAGCCACCCAGGTGCCCCCGAAAAACCATTTTAAGCAAAATGATTCAAATTAGTAATTTTTTGGAAATGATTCAAAAAGAGAAGTGACATTTACTTGGCAAATGGCCTGTGGACTACAGACTGTCCTGACTGGGATTTTCTGCCCTCTCAAGGCTTTGAGTTTCCCACCTATCCAGTGAGTCAGTCTCCAGCTCCCCAGCACCTTTGTGACTTTTACTGTTTCAATGACTATAGCCTTTATGTAATATTTGCATTGCTGTCTTCTCTGAACTAATGTTTACTTAATTTTTGTCCTGAATTAACTTAAAAATTTTAACTTAACTAAATGTATCTTAAAAGAAAGTTTTGTGTCCCCACCATAAGTAAATGGACAAAATTTATTTAATGGAAACCATACAGTGTTATTAAATTCTAGCTCCACAGGGTTGTCTGCTGAAGACTGAGCCTGAGGCTTGCTTTCTGTTTCTTAAAAAGCCAGAGAAAAGTGGTAGAGAGTTCTTTGTCTGCCCCAGTCTGAGACTTTCTTCCTGATATAATTAGAAGTCTCAAAAAACCTGAAATAATGCAAACTTTCTTATTGTGTTCTTTGGTATCGATATGCCTCCTAAAATTATCTTGTATACACCAGTGGTCCATATATATCCCTCAACCTGGGAAACACAGAGTTGAGTGTTGTCCAAGACCTCTGCCAGCTATAGCTTTTTTTCTTTTTTTAATGTTTAATCTATTTTTGAAGGAGAGAGAGAGCGTGAGTGGGTGAGGGGCAGAGAAAGAGGGAGACACAGACTCCAAAGCGGGCTCCAGGCTCTGAGCTGTCAGCACAGAGCCCGATGCAGGGCTGGAACTCACAAACTGTGAGATCATGACCTGAGCAGAAGTCAGACTCTTAACCGACTGAGCCACCCAGGTGCCCTGCTATCACACTTGATTATACTGCAAACCAGGAATGGCCCGTCTGATTTGGCTGTTGCCCCTTATCTAACCATCAAATTGAAAAATGTCATTAAATCAGTTGAAACTTTTTTGAGCAGTGCTGAAAGACAAATTCTGGGATCAGTTTAACAAAGGTACTCTATTTTGATAAGGGAATTGATGCCGTTTTGACAATATTGCCAAACTTCATTTTCTTTACCTTGTTCTGACTGCCCAGTGACCATTTACATGATGCAAGTAAATGTTTTAAAAACTGAAATGAGGGGTGCCTGGGTGTCTCAGTCGGTTGAGCATCTGACTTTTGATTTTAGCTGAGGTCATGGTCCCAGGGTCAAGGGATCTAGCCCAGAGTTGGGCTCCAATACTGGGTGTGGAGCCTGCTTGGGATTCTTTTCTCTCCCTCTCTCCCTGCCCCTCCCCTGCTCACACTCGCCCTTTACGAAAACCAGTGAAAACTGAAATGAATAGCTATTTATGCTTAGAGTTTTGTTTGTGTTTGTTTTTTTGCTATAATTTTGTACACTTAGAGTAAAACCTCAGTTCAAGAACTTTCTTCCTCCTTTGTGGAGTGCTGCTAGTGTCACACAAATGACCAAAGCTTAGAACCGTTTTGTTATCCAGCACAAAGTAAAATGAATTATTAAAGTTGACTCATATAGAAAGTAGCCATGGAAAATTAGTGGGGAAATTCATTGTTATTTTTTGACTTCTATTACCAACATAAAACACCATAATGGCAATTGAGATATCATTATTTTTCAGTAATCCCTTGTACCTGGCAGGAACTCCAAGGAGTTCTTCCTTCTGCCTGAGACCTAGAGATGGTAGTTTTTATAAGATTAAAGTTGGTGCTAGTCATTTCAGATACTCACTTCCAAGTAGAAGGTGGGGGCTCACCCTCACCATAAGTAGCCTCAAAAATGCACCTGGCTCCTGCCACCATGAGAGAAAATTTCCAGTTAGTGCAACTGCTGCTCCTTTCTACCTACCTACTTAATTCCTACTTCACTTTGCTTAGAAAACAGTACAGGAAATAAAAGGCCAGGCTCATAATTTGCACGGCAAATTACCCACAGCATCTGCAGAACCAGACCCTGGGTTGGAATCTTGAAATTCAGTGGCTTGGAGTCTTGAAGAGCAGTGGCCTGGGAATCAGGAGACCTGGGTTCTGGGTCAGCTTCACCACTAACCATGTGATACTGAGAAACTCTATTGTCTTTAGTGATGTTCAGTGTCACTTTCTCCAAAAGACAGGGTGAGAAGAGACCTATGTAGCCATTTCTTCCCTTCACATCCTATGATTCTATTTCCTATAGTGTTACAGTGATATCTAGTGTTAAAAATAATGTTCAATTATCTGAGACTTTGAAGTAACAACCCAGCGTGGCATGAGATTTTAAAAAGAATAGGCAGCATAAACTCTCATCAACAAGTCACACACTTCATTAAGAAATTAATAATAGACCCACAATTAGACAGATATTGTATTTCTGATTTGCTGGTTAACTCATTGACTCTGCTATATATTGACCTTCAGAAAGCTAGGGAATGATAGATAGGGGCCTAATCATTAAGTAGTTGATCTTCAAACATACCTGCATTAATATTTTATCGATTGCATTTCATTTTAATTGTAGTGTGGTTAAAATTCCAATGAGATAAATATTTTCCTTTATGTGAGAACCCCAGAGAACAGTAGCTTTGAAACATTTATCATAAAAATAAACACAGACTATTACCCAACAATTATGCATAAAAATGTCTGTGAATGACTAGATTAATAGAGGCCTTCATGTAAAACCAATGATCTACATTGAGCCTTACAGGAAGAGCATGTTTCCACAGATACAGAATATTCCCAACCTGGAGAGCTGGCTGAGAAAATGCAGCCAGAATATTACTCATTTAGTCTTTTCTACAACAGCTCCATCCTACAGCCTAAAACTAAAAGCCAAAGACTACATTTTCCAAATATTTGTCAAAAACAAGGGAATTGTGCTTATTTATTTTAAATTCAAACCCAAATGTGCTCATTTTTAATCCCACAGTTTTTAACTCTGATATTCATCTCTTTCCATGAGCAGTAGTCTCACCTCAAGAAAAGAAGCATGTGATAGTCCTTTCAGTCAGCCAGCATCTCTCTGTTGAAATGCAACTATTCGAAGTCAATAAGTGGTAAACTTTGGTAGGAGTCTGACTCAACTTGTTATTAGAGTTACTCCTGAGAAAGGGTCTTCAGTTTGGTGGAGCTCCTTTCTTCTGATCATTCATTTAGCAAACTCTTGTGTCGGGCACATACTAATCTTCTCACACACGTTACTTATCACACTGTATTTTTCCAATGGAATCAAATCTAAAACACCTAGTGACTGAGTCCTGGAACCATACTCCCGAGGCCATATGTCAGCCTACTTCTATCAAGAGAGAGAGAGGGAGGGGGGTGGGGGGGGGGGGAAAGGAAGTCTGAAACTAGAAACCATGAGATAGTATTCTGTGCTCTCTTCTCACTTTCCTGAATTATGTATTTGTCCACACCTGGCTTTCCGCAGTGGGAGGAGGCAGCATAGGCAAAGAGTAAGAACACTGCCTCTATGACCAGACAAATTTGCCATAGAATCCTTGCTTCCCCAATTACTGGATGTGGAACTTGGCAAGTTTTTAAAATCTCTTGAAGCCTAAGTTTCTTCTCTAAGTTGGAAATAATAATATCCTACTTGAAGTTGCTGCAGGGATAAAATGAGATAATGTGAGTAAAGCTCTTAGTACCGAGTCTGGAGATGATAAGCACTCTGGAATGTGCAGCTTCAATTTAATCTTGTCATTAGCGGAGCATAGATATGACAGATGAACTAAGACTTATTAAGTGCCTAGTACTCCTTGGGTGAAGAGAGACTCTAGATATTTCCTCTCTACCTCCACCTCACCCAAGTTTCTTCTTTATGAATTTGAGAGCGAATTCTCTGGCTTGTGTGCCATCTTTCCCTTTATCTCCTCTTTCTAATTCCTTGTGATTAATTTTAGCAATAGCACTGGATATCAGCAAAACCGTCAACGGAGAAAAAGAAAAACAATACAAACTCAAATCATTACCTAAAATTTATTAGTAGATATTTCTAAGTGGTGGAAGTAATGATGATTTTTATCCATTTGACTTTACTCTTTATATTTTCCAAAATTCTGCACTGACATATATTACTTTTATAAGAACAAAAAAAAAATGTATTTAAAAGTGTGTGTGCATGAGTGTGTGTGTGTGTGTGTGTGTGTGTGTGTGTGTGTGTGTAGCTGGGGGAAGTTACTTATAAAGGTCAGTAAAGATGTGGTTGCAGGGGATTGTCTGAAATAATTGGAGCACAACTGAGTACTAAAACAAAATTATTTTAGAAACAGCTCGGGACTTGGAGGACATTGGTTTAAATCTTAATATGATGATTTAGTAGCTGTATCACCTTTGTTGCTTAACCTTTCTAAGCCTCATCTCTCTCATCCATTAAATGGGGTAGTAATCTCATTCTTCTGCAGTTTCTTGAAGGCTGAGCTTACATGTGAAAAAGGTATGATATATGGGACTGAGTTAGAGTTCAGACTTAAAACCTGAAGAGTATTTAAATGCTTTATTTGAAAAAAATAATTGACTAGAAAATTTAGACAAAAACTCCTGCACGAATTAAAATTATTTCATGCATTTGAATGTTTCACCCATACCTGAAGTGTATAACATTGTAAAAACTAAACTTAATATTTTTTCTCACAGTCCCTTCCCCAAGTAGCTCCTTTTCTTAGATTTATTAGTGCCGTTGATGAAAAGATCCGCCTCATGGTTCCCCAAGCTAATAACATCAACTCATTCCAACTTCTGATTTTGCAATATTCAATCTGTTCCTTATTCCAGTTGAGGTTCCCTCTGAAATATTGGTTTGATTCCATTCTTTTCTCTCTCCTTCAGGGTTTATCCACCTCAGCACTATGACATTCTGGGCTGGGTTATTCTTTGTGATGAGGATCTGTTCTGTACATTGTAGGATGTGTAGCTGTATCCCTGACCTCTGTTTAATGACAACCAAAAATGTCCCCCAGACATTACCAAGTATCCCCTGGGAGGCACAATCTCTCCCAGCTGAGAACTCCTGCTCTGCTTTGCACATGTCCATAACAAGAGCACACCCACATCACAGGTCTACATGATACTAAAAGTTGTAAGAGCAACTTTTAAAAACATTTACCCCAAATTTAGTGTTTGAATCGAAAATTCTTACCATGAATCTCCATGTAACTTTCAGAGAGTTGCACAGGAGGATGCAGAAAACAATGTGTTGATATCTCTGATATTCTCAGAATAACGTAGTGCTAAACATTGGCCTTGTTCAACGATGTTATGCATTATTAAGCGAAAAGGTCTCCCTCATCACTGAATCTTATTCTGAGAGTAACCATTTAAAGCCAAAATGTCTTCTTTATATTTTTGTTGTTACTTGCATCTAATATGTATTTTTTACATATCTTCTTGCTTATTTACGTTAGAACGCATATTCATTGCTGTGTAGAAGCAAAATGTAATCTGTAATCTCATAACGTCTTTCATCCACACCAACATAATCACTAGTGTGTTCATTAAATGTTAAATAATCAAGGACTATGTATTTTTATAATGCATAAATCCTTAGTAGATTATTATATGGATGTGTAAGAGTGTGTAAATGATGTTTAGGGGAACTGGTTGGGGCTTTCGCTTATACTAAGAATGCATTATTATTTTTCCTATTTAAAATAATGAAATATTTGCTCTTGCAACAAAAAATTTTGCTTTCCCACATGTTTTCAGAAGTGTATTAGAATCACATATGTAGGAATACCTGCAGTTATATTACTTGAGCATTTACTATGTTGGCTTTGTGCTAAACATTTCATATACATTGTCTCTTGAAAATAAAGTACCTCAGCACAGATACCTGAGAGAATAAAGAATAGATACAAAAGAAAGGTAAAAGACTTCATTTTAAATTTTTTAGAAAATATATAACTAATTTTGGCTCTAATCCTGAGATTTAAAAAAAAAAGAAAAAGTAGCTGTTCTCATTGTAAGCATGAAGGATTCCATTCCCTTGTTTTCCATTTACTCCTCCTTCATCGGAATCTGGCTTCTGTTCTATCATTTTACTAAAACTCTACTAGCCATATTCATCAACAGCCTTTTGTAGTAAACCTTATTGTATGTTACTTCTTCACTTTATTTAAAATACCTTAGACCATTTAGCTTTTTTAAATAACGTATTCTCAAATGCACATCCCAAAGCTAGATTTCTTGCCTGATCTGTAGACCCTGTATTTAACTATACACTGAACATCAGTATCACAACTTAGATGTCTTACAGACAAGCCTATGATTCAATTATGCAAAACTGAATTCATCACATCTCCTTCACCCAAAATCTGCTTTTCCTCCTGTGTCTCCCATTTTAATAAATGGCTTCATGATTACCTCCATTTCTAGAGCCAGAAATAAGGTATGATCCATGGCTTTTCCCTCTCCTTTATCTCTTTCAACCAATCAGTCATCAAATCCTATTGATTCTCTCTCTTCAGTAGCTCTTAAGCCCATGATATTTCCACCCTCCTGCTATCGTCTTAGTTCTGAATCTTACAGTCTTTTGACTGTTTTATGCAGTTATTTCCTAATTGGCCACCCAGATGGTCAACTAAATATTAAAATAAACTGCTTATTTTTCTGAATTGACCAAATACGTATGCTAGCATAGATAAAAGAAAACACCAGACATAGCTGTCAGACCATGCATATTATGGGACTGGTGCAGCAAGACTGTGGGGAGGAGCCAGTGAGAATACCACTAAAGAACATGTGGGATCAGTTGCAGGTGGGTTATGGCAGGCTCCTAAATTTGATTACCGCGAGTCATACAGGAAATGCCAAGGACTGAAGTAAAACCAAGAACCAAAGATCAGTGACTTTTTAAACCAACCAAGGTAACCTACAGACGGAACCCGGGAAGCAGCAGTGGAGAGATATGTAGGATTCTGCAGAATATCCCATTTCTTATCCAGGCCATTTTTAGCAGACTAGGTGCATACTTGCTGGTTCTTAAACAATGACATATTAAAAGATGTCGTGCAGCAACGTTCTTGAGATACGTGGTCTCAAGCCCTATATGTGTATATAGAAGTTAGGAAGCCACTACCCTCCACTGTATATAAAAGTAGGAAATTATTGGATTGAGCCATACATAAATCAATTATCAGTAGAAGGTAATAACAGAGCTAGTTATTTGGGGAAAAGGTAAATTACAGGTGTAATTTTATGTCTTCTGTATCTCCTCTAATCCAACTTCATTTTAGGATCTCTTAAGGCAAAAACTTTGCCTGTATCTGTCTCTGCTTATAATATCTGCTTAGGTTACATCAGTCATCCCCACAGTATAAGTTTGCTTACTTTGAAACAGTATTCTGTATAATTCTTGCCGCTTGACATTATATTAGAAAAAGTGTTGACATGATATGTTAGTCTTTGGAAAGGACAGTAAACACTTGTAAAAATAATTCATTGCAGGTAAATAAGGTAGTTAGCAAAGGTTGCCATTTTAAAGTAAATACATGGAAGTTGGATATTCTAAAAGGCTCTCCTAACTTTCCTCAGACATAGATTAAAACAGTATTTTGTTTTCCGATCAACATCAATTTCTTGCAAATAAGTGTCAGGCTCTGAGTTAAAAAACTACTTTCTTTTGATTTTATTTTTTACAGAAATTTGAGTGAAAGTAAATAAAATTTTTGTTGTCTAAATATTATAGATCTCTGAGTAAAACTTTGAGATTATCATATTCCTTGGATAGTTGATGAGTAAAAACACTGTACAAAGTAGAATTTGAATATTGCATTGATTTTTCCAATTTTAAGTGATTTAACCTGTTGCAGGCAAAATAAACATGGGGATTTGCAATTCCTGTTTGGCTCTTCATTCTGAAGTGCTAAATAGTTTTATTTCTTTGTTCTGTCTATAGTCCCTAACTGATTTCGTGAGTTCCACTGTCTCAGAGGCAACTCTGAATTCTCTTTCTAAAGATGAAGAGTTATGGAACAGATTATATGAAATACTGTATAGTTAAGATTAATTAATGATGATTATAATAGACATTAATTAATAAATCCATTCTAATTGTAATTACTTATAATAGTGAATTAGAAAAAGACTTTATGTTAGTGGATCAATGAGAGAAAAGGAGGGTCTGTAAGTTTGCTGGAGAATGGGTATGTGGTAATAGAGGATAGGGTTTATTAGCAATATCACCTAAATCGCTTGTCCATGGACATTTTTCACATATCTCTAAGACAAGATTTTTTTTCTGATAAGATTTCACATGTCCAAATGGTTCAGTGCTGACAGACTCTCTCAATACTTCCTCCAGATTACATGGGAAAACATCACAAGGAGCGGCTTGTTAGCCCTACCTAATGATCTGATTTTCTGTGAACTAAAAAAAAAGTCTGTCTGCACAAACAAGGTGTTTGTGTCAGGACCTAAAAAATGAAGGTCCTGAATTGATTGATATGTACCTGGCTGATAATGCTATATATATACCACATCAGTTTCTAGTGTTCTATTGTTTTCAGTAAACAATACTCACATTTTTATCATGTTTTTATAGTTTGCAAAGTGATTTCACATACAGTACCACATTGGGCCCTAAGGAAAATACAATGAGATGAGTAGGGTGGATTTTTGCCAATGTATACAGATGAAAAACCTAGATATCTGGAATGTGGCCATAAAATACCATGGCCACTTTAAATCTCCCTTCAGGTAAGGAGTGCAGGAGAAATAGAAGTTGACTGAGCATCTCAACCACAAGCAGTCATCGCTGAACACCAAGAGATTATTCCACAGAGCAAAGAAATCTGCTCTTTTAGTTGTCTCTATACCAAAGGTTCTTTGGTTTATTCTAGCAAGAGTCCCCAGTTCCAGGAATCTAAGTACAGGGTTTCCCCTGTATGTATCCACTTCCAGACAGCTTTTTTTGATTCTTACCAAAAAGTATGAAGGGAAGAAGGTGTATTCATCTGACTAGATTATATGAAACATCAGAAATTAGGTAGGGAGATGGCAGTGGTGGGACCTCTTAAAAACCTTTTGTTTGTTTTTTATTTATTTTATTTTACTGTTTTCTTTGTATTATTTTTTTCTTCAAAACCCTTTGAATTCTTTTATCACCAAACTGGTCCTGGTTAAATTAAAATCCAGTGCTGAATGGTAACAAAAGAAAACAGTCTCACAGACACTGTATCTGAAGAGCTCTTTTAACGTCTAAGCACAGTGGAGAAATAGCGTGAGGACTTGCCTAAAGCAATTGCATCTTCAAGGTTAAGACAAAGTCTTGGTCACTGACCCACATTAACAATAGCTGAAAAAATCAGAAGCTAAGTAATGAAGTGACAGAAAAAGAAGGAAGAACAGAGGAAAGAAGACATGAAAAAGAAAACCAGGAGAAAGGAACAAAGTACAAAGTAGAACTTCTCTTATTTTTTTCTATTTTGAAAAAACATCAGAAAAATATTTAACCATAGCTGTTGTACACAGGTTTAAAATGCAAGAATTAGCTACATACTAACATAAGTTATGAGTTTAAATCCAAGATCAGTGGCACATTTTTCATTTTGTAAATTTTAATTTGGAAATCTATGAGATGTGAGGATTGACCCTGGCAAAATGATGGAGATTTTTAAAAACTAAAATGTACCTAAATCCCTAAACAGAATTGTTTTAACATATTTTTAATATCGTATCTCTAAAATTAGGATAAAAAAATCATAGTGGGACAAGATGAAAAAACGTTTCCATTTTAGGTAATGTAACACACGTGTTCTTCTGCATTCAGAAATACATTCTACTCACTGACTACATTTCATTTTCAATTTCATTGACATATGTTCAAGAAACCCAGTTTTAAGCATGTTCTTTTAGTAAAATGTCACTTTTGCACATGTATTCAATTTGCTTCCAGTTTTTCCCCCCATATGTTTTTCTTTCAGTTTAGTCACTGAGAGTCTTAAAAACTATGGAGGACTATTTTTTTCTCTGTCCCTGAGATGGGCTCTCGTCAAACTCAAGTTATGCATCTAAAAATTCAGTTGTAAGTAAATAAACACAACATTCACTATAAATAAAATAGAACAGTTAAAAATAATAACCTGGAGTTATCTTAATCCTTTATTCTACACAAGGCATTCAGTCAGTTGTCCTCCATTCCAGGATAGAGTGATTTTGGAATATGGTGATTTTGTACCTTACAGTGTATTTTAATAAATTTTTGCTGAATTGAGTTGAAATTGATCATGTCACATAGACTATCTACCTGAGACAGATATCTTTGGGTCATTTATGTTGTTTTGATAACGGTATCCCCAATTTCGCCTTCCCACTCCATTTTTATCACGTGCATGATAGCAAAAAAAGGGAGGATAAAATCTTTATAGAGATGCTATGGCAAAATAGACAATTATAAAACTGATATACTTTCTAGATGGATCCCATTTACTCTAGAAGAAAATATATTGCAGTTTACCTCTACTGCAAACAATTGTCGAGTAATATTTTGACATTAGTTTTGTCACCTGTCCTAAGTCACATGGTTTGTGGCACTGTTCGAGGTAGAATGTAAAAGTGGTGATGCTCATGTTATTCCTAATTGTATTGGCTTTAGCAAGAGAAGGTGGAAAATGGTTTTCCAGGGGTCATAAACGTCAGGGAGGGGATGAAGAGGGCCATCCCAATCTCTACATACTTCATGGTCAACTAAATGGTCCCAATTACCTGGATAATCCTGAAACCTATTGTTCAAATTCTGATTGGTGTATCCATTCTGATTGGTGATTGGTTGCTATATCCATTCTAATCAGTTCATTTACTTTTAACAGCTTTATTGAGGTAAAATGAACATATAACAAACTTCTTTTTTTAACTGTGTAATTATTTCATAAAGTTTATTTATTTATTTTGAGAGAGAGAGAGAGAGAGAGAGAGAGAGAGAGCGCGCACAGGAGGGGAAGAGAGAAAGAGGGAGACAAGAGAAAATCCCAAGCAGGCTCCACACAGTCAGTGCAGAGCCTGATGCAGGGCTCAAACCCATCAACCGTGAGATCATGACTGGAACTGAAATCAAGAATCAGACACTTAACTGAGATGCCCAGGCACCCCTTAACTGTATAATTCTTTAAGTTTTTCCATTTGTATACAACTGTGAAACCATCACCATAGTCAAGACAATGAATACATCCATCACTCCTGAAAGTTTCCTTATACCTCTTTCTAATTCCCACCTCTTGATCACTCCTTCAGACAACTACCAGTCAGCTTTCTGTCACTATATATTAATTTGAATTTCCTAGACTATTATATAAATAATTTGTACTCTTTTTTTTCTAGCTTCTCTCAGCATATTTAGGTTGCAATCCTTCCATATTGCAAAATGTGTCAGTGATTCATTTTTTTATTGCTGTGTAGTATTCCATTGTTTTAATATACTATGGTGTTTATTCATTCACCTGTTGAAGGTAGAGCCATGCAGGTTAGACTTTAGATGCATGTACAGTTGTGATTGAGTTCTGCCTACTTTTCTAAGCCTGGTTCATCCTAATGTAAATCATATACGAAGTATTTCTGTGACAAAATATCAACACCTCAGGATTGGTAAACTATTACCCTTTTTTTCTTGAATTTAGGCTAGGTCTGTGTACTAAAACCATCGGTCATCTCTGTCAGTCAACCCTGAGGAAACAGTTTAGGAAAAACAGCTGATCTGAGAGACTTCAAGTTACTTAAAGCTTTCTCCTGAGTTTCATGGATTCTTCCCTTACTTGCTCTTTTGTTTCTATCTGTTTGAGGAAATTATCCAAAACGTAAGCGTTGGTAACTTTTTAAAAATAAAGATTAGGGGCACCTGGGTGGCTCAGTCAGTTGGGTGTATGACTTCAGCTCGGGTCATGATCTTGGGATTCATGAGTTCTAGCCCCGTGTCGGGCTCTGTGTTGCCAGCTCTGAGCCTGGAGCCTGCTTCGGATTCGGTGTCTCCCTCTCTGTCTGCCTCTCCCCACTTTCTCTCTCTCTCTCTCTCTCTCTCAAAGATAAATAAACGTTAAGAAAAAATTTAAAACAATAAATAAAAATAAAAAAATAAAAATATTAATTGCAGCCTTATACCTGTAAGTCAGGAGTGAAAGATATATTTCATTAGGGGGAAAAACTTCTGTTTTATTTTATAATTTTAAGAGGTATTTTTAAAACTAAGAGTAAAATTTCCTTTTGAAATTTGAAAAATCTGTTGGTGTTAATCTTCTAATTGGTTGAAGGGCATAGGACTGAGACGGGGCAGATTTCTAATTTCATTGATTGGCACTGTAGGAAAATGCTCATATTTCGCAGGTATACCATTATTAATGCCCAATCCTGTAGTCCTTTTTCATGCAGAACTCCCACTGGGAATACCACATGAGAAAGAAATGTAGGATGAGACCCGATTATTATAATTCACAAGACTAATTATGACTTTGAGTTTTCCTGGATAAGCTAATTCTTTCTGCACCCTGGGATCAGTAAGCACGAAAGTAGTCTCACAAGGATTTCGCTGCATTTAACATTACATATATTTATAAATAAATCCAAAGACATTAAATAGCCCTTCAATTCTCTGCTATTTTCTTTGTGTTGTGTTTTTTAAATGATAAGAAAAAATTAAGTAAGACAATGCCACAGGTGTAGTTTCACTAAAAAATAAAAATAACAAATAAGCTACACACCAATCATGTCTTTTTTGGCATTGACTCACTTGTTTTAAACAGACTGTTTATTTTTGTTGGCATCACTGGTGAATAAGACTAAACAGGGACATGGGGAAAGCAAGGATTAAAGAAAACTTGAAAGAAAGGAGAACCTCAGACAAATAAGAGTTGGAAGGAAAAGAGAGAAAGAGAAAGGCTGTTGTAAGATAAAAAGACTGGCAGGAGGGGCTCTGCTTAATTTTCATTTTTATTTGTGGAGGGCTTTGTGAGTGACATAAAATGATGAGATATTCTTGAATGATTTGGAATCTGTTCTTGATTTTTTGGTGTGACAAATCTCACAAACACTGATTCCAGAGTTTTCTGTGATGCCACTATCAACAAATCCCTCCAACGGCCTTTTTTATTCAGTCACCCATTGTACATTTATCTGAGAGGGAATTTCTTTGTGTACTGAGTAATTTCCATGTTGTGAGGTTTCTTGTCTTCAGTTACCTCCAGTTTTATGCTTTAGTCAGAAAACTCACATAGCATTCAAAAAGGAAAACTCAAAGCAATATAGACTTTTGTGCCTCTTACAAAGAATTAGCGCTGTGTGCCCCTACCAATATAGCAATATATTATATAAGGTCAATACTCCTTTTCACATGCCTCTAATACAGATGCATTTTATGAGGTAGAACAGCAAACACTGAATCACTCTAGTAGAGATACACAAAACAAGTAATTATCGCTAGTTGCAGAAAATAATTATGCAGTTGTGTGATGAAAACCAGTTTTTAACTGGGAGGAGAAATTCTACCAAAAGAGCATGTGGAAAAGCTAAATGTTGTATTCTGGAAAATAAGCCATTCTATAAAACTTCCTAATGCAGCTGTATCATCCAGAAGAGGTACCATGCTTTTTTTTTTTTTATAATAGCACATTGCATACTGCATGTAATGCAGTGTGCTCGTGTACAAGGCACACATAATTACTGCTATTTTCTGTTGGCTTTTCTGTCAAAATGACCATTTTCTTTATTATCAATTCATCTAATATTTTAGTAAGAATACCCTTTATTGTCATTTAATGCTTACCAGGTAGTCCTTGATTGTGATTCAATAGACACCTAGGATCACTAGCCATTCTTATTTGGAGTCAGCTATTACTATCATAAATGTTATTGCATATTCTCTGTGTCCAAGATATATACAAAAGCATTTAGTATCAAAAAAAAAAAAAAGCTAATGGGGCTTTATTTGTAATGCAGCATATTTTTCTTCACATTATATGGGACATCAACGAAATGTGTACGTTTCTACAGAAGGTACTATCTCAAATATCTACGGTGAGTCCCCACTGCTCTGACATATACCTAGCCCCCATTGAAGCCAAGAGGATTTTGTTTCCCTAATGTTAAGCATGGCTGTTCTGGGCCCTTTAACTAAATCCACTACCATGAATGAACTTAGAGCAGAAACAGCAAGTGCAGCTACATTTAGGCTTATATCAGCATTTCCGTTTAACACATTTTAAAACTACATTTAAGTAATGTGGAGGTTATGACATGAAGTGACAAAACCCAAGCATGTGAGCTGGATGAAACTATCTTTAGCCAGGCTTCCTGGGCCAATGTAGTGAAGTATATGGGCTAAAGAAAGAGGCTCGGCTTTGCCTCTGAATTTTCAGGAGTGTGAAGGCTCTTTTTAAAGTCTTCATATTAAACATATCTTATCTATACACCATAATGGCATCTGTGGCCAGCAAACAAGCCCGTGAAGCTTGAGGAAGTTTCCATCCTAATCCTTTTGATTGCTTCTTGCTGCTTCCTCCCCCTCCCCGCCCCCCACAGTTGCTTGTTGGACTCCATACATACCACTACAAAATGAAAAGAACAAGCAAACAAGACTTCCTTTGGGGCAATATCTGTGGTTGGTTTTAAGTGAAATATAACTTTTCTGAGCAAAGCTTTGAAACTGGTTTAGTAATTTGGGGCTAAGAAAGAACTGGTCAAGATAGGACCTTTAAAAATCCATTTTATAATATGATGACCAGTGCAAATAAATGACAAATACATCTGCATTTAGCATATCTGTACACATGTATCTATATACTCTTAGAAAATGTAGAAACCTTGATGCATGTACCTAGGGCTCTGTATTCATTTTAGCTTACTTATTATTACTAACATCTTTGGGACACCTATCAATTGTAAATCTGTCGTTATCTCTTCATTTCCTAATTAGTTCTAGAGCTTGATAGTAAATGCATATGTTGGTGTGGTATATCACTTTGCCTTTAATAATAAATTATTATACACCATATTCTAAATGTTTTGCTAGACTAATATTTTCCATCGACAATTTCAACGATGCAGTAAAATCAAATATATATTCTCAAATTGTGTATATTGGGGTTTTTAATAGATCCTAAATATCACTAAATATTTTGCTCTTTTACAAGTTATTTTGTTTTAAAAGGGGTAAAGTGTTCTTTTAAAACTTGGCAAAATAAACATTTGTTGCTAATCTTATCGCTTGTTTTGCTTTAAAGCATGTTAATGATTTTTCTGATTATTTAATATTAACAAGTGCTCTTTTAAAAAAGTAGATCTGCTCATTTGGGGTATTGGGTTTTAAATATAATGTTAAGATTAGTGTGATTAAGTACTTTGAATTCTTAAATAATCATTTTAACCACTTCTAACAAATTTAAGTTGAATGCTTTTAAAAGTTCTTCCAAAACCATCGTCG
This sequence comes from Panthera pardus, assembly GCF_024362965.1. Taxonomy (NCBI): domain Eukaryota; kingdom Metazoa; phylum Chordata; class Mammalia; order Carnivora; family Felidae; genus Panthera; species Panthera pardus. The sequence goes on from NW_026526765.1 coordinate 87,989,304, forward strand.
GTTTTATTTTGTAAAATCTGCTTCAAAAATTAGTCTACCACTGTGAATGAATTGCTTTTAATAGAGAGATTGGGGGAAAAAAAGGAAAGGGAGATTTAGGAGAAGAAAAATGTCAAGTGAATCAATATGATTAATTAAATTAAATGTGGATTTATAAAACTCATATTCATAGATTTACACAATATATTCACAGTGACATTTAAAACATGTTTTGAAAATCCCTAAAATAAAGTCCCATGTACATGAAGATATTTTCCATCTTTAAGAAATAAAAAAAAAACCCTTAACAACATAATAGAATTATACAACTTTACTGCCATCTCCTATACATTTCGATAGTTTTTTGACAGAAAAACCAGAACAATTTTAACATGTAAAAGTTTTAAAGAAAATTATATCCATTTTTGCTACTATCTAAGATGTTTATACTTAAGCCAATAGATAATCTTGACTACTAATGCAACACAAATAGTTTTTCTTGTTTTAAATTCACATCAAGGTCATTTTGATGTTAACCCATTAAGTCTACCTATATGGTGTTAACCCGTTAAGCTCGCTATGCTATTCTACTGGATGCCAAAATTGTTAAATTTAACAGGTCAAATATTTATGAAGAATGAATGTCAGTTTTTACAAGCTGTGAAATATGATGTGGAGGAAAGGAACTGGTTCTTAGGTTTCTGAAATTGCTTTTTAAAAATTCAGGTAATACAAAGATAAAAGTGGTACCTTAAACCTACTTGTAGAATTAACATCTATGAATGATAAAAATGACAACAGGGACATTAGCATTGCACAACAGCTAAAATAAGAGATTTGGAGAGAGTATTCAGGTTCAGACAGTACTTAATAGTGTGATTTGTACGCAAATCAATTTGACTTAAGAAAATGAACAGTCTTTAGGTATTAGTTCTGAGTTATAATTACTTCCATCCTCCCAAAAGTCTGTTAATGTTGGTGGGTTTCTCCCCCCAATCCTGTATGTTTCATATTAGTCTAAAATTTTTTCTTCCAGTTTTCATGAAGAGTATAGTATGTTGCTTTCACAAAAAATTCAGTCACAGCCCAAGCTATTTTAACAAATGACAATTTTTCCCCTGTAAAAAAGGCTCCAAGATAAAGATTTTTACATCACAGAAAAAAATGGAGGAAAATTGAGAGAATACTTTATTTCCTGTAGTAGCTTGCTATTGATGATGAAAAACAAGGAAACAAATGTAATTGGTAAAACAAACCCCAAGGGAAGTTTCAAGTATCTCAAACAGGGGAATATTCTTAGTTGTAAATAGCTCAGTTTTATTTCTAGAACCTAAAATATGTATCTCTGCCCCCCCACCCCAATCTCGCTTCCAATTTCAATACTTCAGCCTTATCAGAGTAAACAAGCTATTGTTAGAATAGAAAACCCAGCTAGGTCTGAGGGCCTGCTGCCACTTCCCTCTCTTCCTAGCACAATCCAGTGCCAATAGCTTTTGGAAAAGGGAAGAAAGAAAGGTCTGCTACTGTGCTGTGTGGAAGCAAAGGGGCAGAGGGGCATCACTTCAATCTCTTGGCTCTGGTCCTTTCTCTCTCGCATCTCCAGAGAAAAGAGATGCTCTTCATTCACAAAACAAAACAAGAAAATCTCTATAATTATTTTTGGCTCAGCTCCATTGAAATGCATTCTCCTGGAAGCATCTCTGTTTTAGATTAAAACAATGCTTAGAATATTCATTCTTTGCTCTTTCTTTCTCACTCACCCTGCACGTCACCCCCAACCACCGCTCTCCCCCAGCCCACCTCATTTTTCTCTTGCTTGCTTATTTCCCAGCCTTGGTTTCTTTTGCTCTCTGTCACTGCCTTTGGTTGTATTTTCTTTTTCTCAATCATACCAAACTTAGGCCTTAGAGTTTGTTAGCATCGATACCTACAAGTGCAACCTAAGGTCTCCATGTTCACTGTCAGTTGGTCAAGACTCATAACCTCTGCCAACCAGGAAGTTTCCCCAATCCTGTGTCCATCATCATATTTTATGATGGTTGATTTGTGATCTGATGTTTCAAAGCAAAAAGTAGGTGATTTCTAGCCTTTTCCTGTTCATTAAAATTGGGAATAAAATTTACTTTCTCTTTCCTCTAGCCGTCTTCAACGCACAGTCCTCAAAAGATGGATAAAATCTTCATTGTCCTTAGTAGGTGGTGGTTATTGAATTCCAGGGGTAAGGTATGGAAAATTTTTTAAATCCAAATTCCATCATTTAGTCACTGACAAAATTGAGCTCAAGAAATCAGAATGTATCTATTAATTTTTTTTTTCTATCACCACCTTTACCTTTGGTTTTGTTTTCCTTAATAAGGGCAAAAACTTTTACCATTTCTCTTTTTGTTAAGGGAAAAAAATTACAGCAAATGGAATATAGAATTCCTGCTTGTGTGTGCATATTAATAAAAGTTATCTGCGCTATGAAACATGGGGTTCTCTTCTCTAAACAGTGGGTTCATTTGTGCCCTGATTTTTATTTATACTGACGTATTTTGTGGAATTCCAACTTCTTATACCTTTCAATTCTTGGCAGCTGTAGACAAAAGTTGCTGATTAACCTTTTGTAGACAGAGGTAGATCTGATACCTACTTTGATGAGCATTATGTGTTTTTCTATGTCTCACTTTCTCATTGGAATAATTAATTTGTGCTCATTTCAAATTCTTGGTTGTTAGCAAAGGCATCCAACCTTAGTACCTATCACCCATGGAATGTATCCTATTTAGGGGTGCCTTCTTGCTCCTTTGAACAATGAATGTTTTGTGTGGAGACTGTAATCACATATAAGTAAGAAGTAGCCTTCCTGCACTATCTTGACAAACAAAACAAAATCCTGACAGTTGCCCAGATGTGAAAGGTCTCTGGGATTTCCTATCTGCCCAATAACACTAAAGTAATCTTGTAAACATGTATTTAAAAGAGTTTGAGAATCTATTTCTAAGCCCTCACAAGAACCCTGATTACTGAACTCTATTTGGTTTACCAAGTAGAGAGAAAGAAAAGAAAAAAAAAAGAAAAAAAAAGGAAAACCACACACACTGCAATTAATTACACTGTAAACATTTAATAAATATTCTTTCTTTCTATCCTTGCCCTTTTCAAAAGGAAAGGTGGTAATTTACATGTGCTATGCCTTTTTCTTCTCATTGTTTTATTTCTTTTCTTCCTGGCTTTCTTTAACTTGTGTAGAAAAGAGGTGGACATGTTTGAGGAGATAGAAATGTTTACCTAGTACATTTATTTTGTCATATAATAAAACAGCCTAGGCACCTTCTACTTTGTCTTAGAAGCTTTGTTAAACCACTAGTTCTGGAAGCTGCATTTTAATTACAAAATATTGTAAAGGAAATACAGTAGGAATACACAATCCTTGATTCTCAGCCAAATGAGAGGAAGTTTAATAGCAATGTATAGTTGCAGGAATGGTTATGTTGGGGATCCATATGCATTTTCAACTCACACATTCAGGCAGTGCAATAAAGCAGGGAAAAAACAGCTGATACACAAAAGGGACCGTCTAGACAGTACCCCATCAGTCTGGCTAAATTTGGTGCTGGCATTCCCAATGGGATTGTAATATAATTGTTCTGGTGTCTGCGTTCATTCCCCCTGTCAAACACCATTCCAAATATATATCCTTCTCCCCCCAACCCTTTTCCTTCCATAAATGTGAAGCCCAAATTGTGCCATGCTAGAGAGAGTGTTAGATGGCCCAACACCAAGAAAATGTTATAATTTAGCAAAATCACATTGTTCACTTTCTTAAAAAAAAAATCCCTGTTACTTCCTAAGTCCAAACAGAATTAATTCCACTCAGATTTTGATAATTTAAATTAGAACATGGAAAAATTTACATGCAAATACAAATAACCTTGAAATATTGAGCACTTCAGATGAAAGTAAATAGACCTTTTTACTCCTTTATATTTATTAACCTTTGTTAGAAAATTTAACAGAAATCAGAGATGTGAAAGTGTAATGATGGACATGGATCATAAATTCTAATGAAGGAAAGGCTAATGAAAAAATGTTAAGCAAAAGCACTGAAAAAATGTAAATTGTGTATTTTTTCTTTCTTGGGTTTAAAAGCCATAATATTTTTTGGTCTCTAGCCATCTTTTGAAAGTTAAATTTCTGTTAATTTATATATGAATGCTTCAATTTTTTTGGCTTTTTAAAGGAGAAACCAGAAATATTGATTCAGTGACTTGTGGTAATTATCAATTAATATTTTCTAAATATTCTGGTTTAAGACATCACGAAAATGAAAAGCACTACTTACAGAGTAAAATAAGCTAAACATCCTATCATTAAAATGAATAATGCATACATTATTGATGAAAATGCTTATAATCTAAAAACTTCCACACCATTGAAATTTAGGTGGTCAGATTTATTTTCAAGAAAAATGCAGATTTTGGGATTGCCATATGAAACAATAACCAAATACACTTACTTTATTTTCTGTTCCAAAGTGTCACCTCTGGGCATTGTTTAGATATTAAAATTGACCAGGAAATGTATTTTTTTAATTTTTTTTTTAATTCCAAGAAAAATTATCTTGAGAAAGAGGCTGAGCTGTTTTGTTTTATTAATTATGGGTGTATATTTGTACTTCCTGTTTGGAGGTTAGTAATCCTTTCTCTGATCCTATAGAAAGAATTTGTCTCCCATCTCAGCAGTTTTGAGATGCTAGGTAGACTAGGATCTCAAGTGAGTTAACAAAGTCCGCACCCTCATCAGGGACCACTCTAACTAGAGCAAATTCAAAGGAAATACTTCAGGCACTAGATCCTGGCTTTATCCAACTTTAGGAGGCTGAGAGAGTGGTACACCAACCAAGACTGGGCTAACGAGAAATGGCTGTTCCAGGAAGATGCAAGACACAGGGCCTCAACCCGCACAAAGACAGAGCACAATTGCACAGAAAATCACCACCAAAGCAATCAGGAAATATTCAGATACATTTTACAGAGGTCTTAAAATTCTCATGTAAAAATGAATGATGAAAGATTATAGAAGTCTTAAAATTCTCACGTGGAAAAATAAGATTAAGAGATTGTGTCTTCTCATTTTTAATTTTTAAAGGTAGCGACTTCATATTTTTTTCCTTCTTTGTATGACATTTTTCTTCCGACTTTGTACATGGGTATGAGAAACAGGTCGTTTAAAAAAGACAAAATAATGATATTTGAACAGTGATTGCCTAGAACAGGGTGGTTTGCTTGTGATTGTTTTTTAATCACTTTATTTTATTTTTTTACATTATGTACAGGCGGAAAGTGAAAGAAAGGCAGGCTGTAGGCCTCTCTGAGATGAAACAGTGTGGCAAAATCTGAGTTTTATACTTGATTCTCAAACTATTGAATAATATCCTATGAGACCTCTTAGGTCTTAACTGGATTAAAATGAATATATTTGTGCTCTGGCTCTTTTCAGCTAACTAATGTGCATGTGAATTGATAGTGTGCGAGGGAGCCGGTGAGAGCAAGTGTATGTGACACAGGGAAAGGATGCGGGCTCCGGGCTGAGGGTGACTATGAAGGAGCGTGCAGGAGGGTGTGGGCTGCCTCCAAGAGTGAGAGCAATGAAAATTAGCAGGCCTTGGGGTCTGGTGCATTTTGTCGAGAGCCAGAAGAGAAGCTTAGCTGGGAGATGAGGAGGGAGGGGAAGCATGGTGAAGGGAGGGAGGGGAAGGGGGTGTGGCGTGTGCGTGTGCGTGTGCGTGTGTGTGCGCGTGTGTGTTGGCTCTGAGATGTCAGTTATGGCTGAGCCTTGGGTTTTTGTTTTGTCGGTTCCTAGCGTAAATAGGCTGGAATCTCAGGTTCAGGTTGGAGTGCGTGCAAAGGCATCATCGTTCGAGTTTCTTTTTCTGGCCCTTCGCTAGGGCTGCTGCTCCGAACATCGCCGCTGCTACAGAGAAGTGGGGGGAGCAGCAAGGGATGGGGGTCTGTCTGCAGCTGCCCCTCTCACACTTGAATAAAAGAACTTTTTTTCAGGGGTAGGGAAGCTGTGAATACCTTTCCCAATAAGAGATGAGGCATATTGAAAACTATATTAAATTACCCTGATTAACAATTTAGCCACGAACAGGGGAGCTTTGGGAGATCTCTATAGGCAGGACTGGGGGCTATTCATGCCAGCAGCTAAGAGGTCGAAAGGTTTCTGAAGTTCACAGGCTCAGAGCCTTTGTTATGCTAACAGACAATCTCAAATCAGCTGCCTAGTGGAGTGTGAAATATAAATGATTCCTTGAGAACTTCCAATAAGTTGTCACTCTTGCTCTCCAAATACCGGGACAGGCTGCTAATTTCTAGCAGGCCCTTTTGCAACATCGCTAGCCCTAAATGAATGCCTTTGTAGTTCAAATAATCTTTTCAAGGGAGCTGTCCTATCATCATAGCCCAAATGCATCTTGGTTTTGACTATTAAATGAAAATCAGGGCTCAGCAGTGCTTGACTTTTCCAAGCGGTCCGATGTTTGGGAAGGGTGGCGGCAGCTCTCATGCACAACAAGTTAGCACCCACTGCAGGAGGGCCAGGGCATTAATAACAGCTCGAGGCCCCAGGAGCTACCCCAACTCTCACCCCCACTCCCTACCAGGAACAATGCTCTGGGAGAGATTTACGTGGCTTCCCTCAGGCTAGACTACCTTCCTCTTTCAACCACACCAACATCTCTCTGATTTATGGACCCTCTGTCCAAGAGGACAGCCAGCTGACCTGCGAGCATCTGACTGGTCACTTCGAAGCATCAGCTTTGGAGATGGATGTATTCATTCTTCAGGGCATGCAAGGCCAAGGGGAAGAGGGCAAGGTGTGTGTGTCCAGGCTGTGCCCCTGGTATCAGATGCTTGTGGATATTATTTTATCATTTTCCCATAAGGAAGATAGGAACGTGGCTTCTGATCTTGGGTGTGACCCATTGAGCATGTCCAGATGGATAGAAAGAGGTCCTGGTCCTCTGAGTCTGAATTACAAAGCTTTTTAAATGAGGAAAACCACTTCCCATTCCAAAACCAACACAAGTTGGAGGCAGTGGGAATGAGAATCTATCTGGGAAAGCATGTGCCCAAATTAAACATTCTACTAAGAAAGGACAAAGCTAATTTATACAAATAAAGAAAACACATGAAAGAGAGGACAGAAACCAAGGAAATTAGAAATCCGTCTCCATCGATCTTGCCAAAGGAAGGTCTTGCCTTAACAGTAATAATTTAGGTCCTAAAAATGTTGATATTTCTGACTCTATGTGCTCTACTTCTTTGCTGAAATACAAAAAAGTCCATGATATCACAGAAGTCTCTGGGTTTTTTTTTTTTTTTCCAGACAGAGCAGGTTTGATTTTTGCCAGGGAATTGGGGGGAAAAAAAACAAATGGGCTGTATTTCTTAATATATTCCTAAGGTAAGTTTATAAACTTATAAATGTACAAAAGCAATATATTTTAATACACCCTTAGGTAACTTCATAAATCTTGATGATGCAGCTCTACAGAAAAACCAAAAGCCTGATTCCCCTTCATCTTCTTCCTCTAACTACGATTTAAAATACTACACCAAAAGTGTTTGGGGGAGTTCATTTTGATTGGTATAGAAACTGGTGTAAGTAAACACTTTTTTTTTTTTTTTTTTGCTTTGGATATACCAAGACTTATCACTATATATTGATAATTAAATATAAAAAAGCAGTAGTATAACTTATACCAATTTTGAAATGACCTAGCTTACATGTTTAAATCTTATTTTTAAAAAAGCCAGGACACAAAATACAATAGGAAAGGACTCTGGGATTCAACTCAGAGAATCTGGCCGTCAGAATAGGAGAGAGTGTTTAGTAATCAGGTCATTATTTGTCTTTCAAATCCGTATTTGTTTCACTCAGTAAAACAATCTGCAAATAATATTGGCTAGAAAAATTAGTTCAGATTACTGACATTGAAGGAGTAAAAATAAAGTTTGTGGTTTCTTCTGCCAAATACCAGAATTAGATACTAATTTGTTACTGATCCCCTCACACCCTTTTCAGAGGGACTTAGGATCCTGGATATCCTTATTTCAGAGATAGCAGAATGATTGGCTTCGGATGCACTTCTAATTAATTACACACAGAAAGGCAATAGCTCAAAGTTCAGTGGATCTGACACAACTTGCTTAAATTTAACTTTTCATCCCCTCTCCGTTTAAAAATTTTTAATTAATATGAAACTATAAGCATCTACATGTTATTGACACATGCTGGATATTCAGAAAAGAAACACCTTCTCTGTGCTTCCGAATACTTATTTTACCTCTTCCAAGTGTCCTCTCTCTTTCCGTCTTTAACACATCAAAACAGGGAAGAAAGCGCTTTTGTGTTATAACTACAGAGAAAACATTTGAGAATGTGTCAATGCTGTGAATACCAGCACCAGTTTGGGGGTTGGTTTGTTTTTCCCCCTGCCGTGGTATTTCTTTTCCCTTTGCTTTTGCAGTCTTTAAACTCTGACCACTTTGAGAAAAGCAATGGTTGAAATGAAAAGTTAGGACAAATTGTGTTAAACCTGTGTGTTGCCAGAATATGAGCATGATGAAAGCAGTGTTAGGACATTACAGACCCAGAGCAGCTCTCCACACACAGAAAATTAAAATAAAAAATAAAAAGCTGGTCTTTTTTCTTTTTTTTTTACTTTCTTAAATACTTAAGACCTGAGACAAAAGGAATCCCTATTTAAAAAAAAAACAAAAAACAAAAAACAACTTTCCAAGGTCGCCATTTCTCCAGATTGGGGGTATCTGAATGCGTGTGTTTGTGTATGTGCATGTGAGAGTGTGTTTGGAGAGAAAAGAAAGAATGGGGGAGGAGGAAGGGCAGATAACTTTACTGACATATTAATTCTTTAGATAGTAGTAAATGAATGGTCCAAATAGACATTTGTTTCCCTTAATAGGTTTTGTACAGGTCTCTTACAAGCTGTGGCATATGCTTCATTTATATGTATATTTATTTAGAAGGATTGAGAATAATAGGTGTAGTTTGTCTATAGTCACAGTTATTATTTAAAGTCCAAAGAGGTTACAACTTTTTTCTACCCCAAACACGAATACAAAGGTCTCTTGTATGTGCTTCCTTGCATTACGTTCAAGGCCAATTAAAAATAAAGGTAATATTCTAACTCTCGAGCCTTGGGAGGAGAAAGGAGGCTAAAAGGCAAAATGACTCCAAGATGGCTGCCTCTTCCTTCTTCCCCCTCCTTTCTGCCTATTTTCCACATAGAAATTAATGTAATATTTTGTTTAGAAATCACATTGTAGGTCATTTGCAAATGAGGCAGCCTCGGAGGCACCAGTATCTGCCTAGAATACTCTCACGATGCCATCGAGGTATGGAGAGATTAAAATGCAAACATTCAAATGTATTTAGATTTGTACACAGTGGCTAGACTCACACACATACACACTTGAATGTATGAACAACACACACAGCTGCAAATGGAATAAAGGGCTGAAATCCTTCTTAATTCTTAGGACAGAGGGCAAAGGAGGGCGCCAGGCCACCTCCTTCCTCCCCAAAGGTTCGAAAATACCCTGTTCATGGTCTGGATTCGATTTTTTAAAAAAGATATATCTTTCTGATGACTCTCTCATTAGGCAGACTTCTAAAGTCTGGGGAGACAAGATTTCCATAAATTATCTCTCTAACTCATCTCATGCTGGTACAAAATGCAACGCTAAAATTGTTTTTTTTTTTTTTTTACTTTTGCATTTTTTTAAAAGAGAGAATAGCAAGCTAACCAGCTTCCTGACTAACATGTTAAAGGATTAAGATCACTGGTAATTACTGCTATTAATTATAATAAATATATATTCTCAGTGATAAAATCCCACCCATAAAGCTAAACTAAAATCATGTCGAGAATAAATAAAAGTATATTTGGGGCTTTATAACAGATTTATAGCAGGTTACTCTCTAGACTGAAGTGCACTAGGCATAGAACAAAGCAAATGGTTTAGTTCCTATAGGAAATATATTAAAAAGGAAAAAAAAAGAAAAAAGCCCACAACCCTTTATCTAAAAGCCATCAGGGACAAGCACTCAATACAAGTTAACAAGCAGGAACTGATAAGATAACATTTATATGAGGTCAGAAGTCAAATGCCAGTCAAAGGCTTTTAACCTCTTGGGTCATAAACAGGAATAGTTAAAAGTGAGAGGTAGTTATTTATCGGATATTAAGGGTACCTGATCATTGCCAGAGAATCACCAATGATGAAACTAATTAGGATTTATAGAAAAAGAACTTTGTAGCTGTTCAAAGAAAATTAACCTACAAACCCATCATTCTGCAATTGGTAGAGAGAAAAACAAACAAAAAAACCCACCCTTCTTTTGAGGGGGAAAAGAAATCTAGCAATTTAAACAGATTTAGTAACAAAATCTCTCTCAGAAACAATATTTAAAGTTAATGTATATAGATTAATATATGGTAAATGATAGACCTTGTAAATTCTGTATTAACCATCTCAAAACAAAAAGAAGCATCACATAATTTATTTTCAATTTTTGTTCTTTTTCTTTTATTCCCTCCTTCACACCTCCTAAATTAGACAGGATATAACTCCGATTTCACAATACTTCTTGCCCTCAGAATGCCGTCATTTATAAATTTAAAAATATATATGTATTCTAATAGCAATTATTTGAAAACATCAGAATATCGAAACTGCTTAATTAAAATTTTATCTTCATCTATCCAGAGAAACAGATGTCTCTTCCTTTATTTGCTGTCAGGATATTTTCCTTTGTTTTGATTTTTGTCCTTTTTGTCTTTTTTTTAGGTTCACATTCCAAACAGTTCTTGGTCTCAGAGTCCATGCTGGCTTATATTTTCAAAGCATACCACCCCCCCCCTTTTTTTTTCTCTTTTGCAATAAAAGAAAGCAGATCTAGATATTTCTTTCTAGAGAGAGATAGAGGGATTGTTGTTAGGCCTGCTAAGGCCCACTGTTTCTTTAAACAGAGTCCACAATACACTAGGCGAACATTGTGGATTTAAAATGCTTTTAAATATTTATCAGAAGTATTTTATCATCATATTCAAATGACACCTGGAGTGCACTCACCTTTATTGACAATCTCTGTTCTGAAAGTCCATTTGCTTCCTTAAAGCCCCCCAAGCAGAACAAGGACTACCCGTTTTCATTCAGTTAATGTTTAGTAAAAAACCAAGCAACCTTAATCAGCATGCTGATTGCATCGTCAACTAACAAATAATTTACTACTCTGAGCATTGCATTCCATTAAAAGCTCATTAAATTTTCTGTTCTCCAATGGGAGGTTTAGCTTTTGAACTGCATGCTTTTGCTTCGAATGATCATTTATTCAATTTTTGCAAAATGTTGTGTTTTGTTTTTTTTTTTCCTAAAGTATAGGTGAGCATTTCAATACCTATAGACTACAGGCATATGGAAACACAGTTCAGGGTTTGAGAATGTTCCATTTGATTTATAGACTCTGTTTAATAAAAATTCAACATAATCTCTTGCACTTTTAGAAAATCCTGAAATCACTGAGTATATCTGTGCTTATGTGTGACCCAAACATAGCCTCAGAAATATTAATACATAATATAAAATATCAAATCCCCTTTTTAGAGCTTCGACTTTCCTTTTCCACGTATTACAGCTATTGCTATTTTTAGGATTTTTATCCTTATAAATAGCTGTTTTCTATTGATTCAAAAAGGAGCATGACACCACAAAGATCTTACCATATTTGATGCCAAACTTAATACCTTGGGTGTGTGTGGGGTGGGGTGGGGGGGTGGCTAGTTACCCAAAGAAATCCACATTTTCCGGGGTTTACACATTTTTTACAAACTCACAATCCCCTGAATTATTTTCATGCCCAGACTCAACTAGGAAAGAGTATATTTATTATTTTTAATTTAGGCAAATGTAGGAAAATATCGGCCCCCAAATTAACATGCATCTTTGGATTGCTAATTGTGCTCATTGCAAATTTGGGTCATTTTGCATGAGTGACTCTAATGTAGGTCTGAGATTGCCATGCAGCGCAGTGGATTCCTGATTCCCCGCGCTAATCCTGAACTCGGTGATTGTGTCAGGTGCAGTTCTGTATGCTCTAGCAGCTGGCTCATCCTCATCAATGCAAATAAGGCAACTCCTACAATCAGAGCCTTGTGAGTGTGAGGCCTGATTGCTGAGGGCAGGCTAAAGCACTACACAGACTCTCACTTTCAAATCACGCTAAGTGACAAGACAACTGCAATGTCCCTCCAGTTCAAAATCAACCTTTTGAAAACAAAACAAGAAGAGGATGGCTACAAAGAAGAGGAAAACCCCAGTGTTTGGGAAATGGACTTGTTTAGATGGGCTTTATTTAGATACAGAGGTAATCTAAAGTGCATTTCAACAAATGATTCTCTAGCTCCTATTCTGTCCGAGATACTTTGTTTTAAGGGTTGCAGAGGTGAGGGAGATACAGTCCCTGCCTTCAGAGAACCCTACCGTTTGATGGCAGAAGATCATAAAGAGGAAGATAATAACATAATTGTTATTAAGGTGCAGTCACCGAAATCTTAAATGAAAGCCGTAAAACATATTTTTACAGGAAGTTTTTAGAGATCGCATTAAGGCATGGATGTCAAGAGCAAGACTTTTAGAAGCTTCGGGTTCAAATCCCAGCTTTGCCACATACTTGATCAAGTTATGTCACCTTTCCACAGCCTTAATGTCATCCTCTGCAAAGTGATGGTGACAGAAGGACCTACCTTCCAGGTGTTTTAGAAGAAGGAACTGCATAACATGCTTGCCACAGTGCTTGGCACATAGTAAGTGCTCAGTAATGTCAGCTGCAATTATTATTTCCTCCCTGGCATACAAAGAAGGCGGTGGGGGGGGGGTCCAAAAATAATAATGTGCCACAGTTTGAAAAGCATTTGTTTGATCTGTCTCTAAATTCCCATTTTTCATGTAGCGCTAACCATGCAGAAGTGAAAATACTGTAAATGTGAAAAAGCCCTGCATCTCTCAGTGGTGTCTGGACAACCCTGGCAACTCAGAACATGAAGGAGAGAACAAGAAATCCCTGTGCTTTTCCTTTTCTTCCTTTCCAAACACGTGTGCAGACTTCCCCTGCATTTCAGCCCCACCCTCTTTATTTTACTGCCTAATCTATAAAGGAGGATTAACAGCAGCACGCTGCTTTGGCACAGAGCAGATTCTGGGTGAGGACCTGTAGGTAGAGTCTAATGAATACAATTTTCTGGGACGGTGAGTGCATATTTTTAGCTACATGCTGGGCTCCAGCGTTGGCTCTTGAGACAGATGAACAGATCCTTTGATCAGACTTGGGTGTTGCTCCAAAAAGAACCTTTTTCAGGAAGTAGTTGGGGGAAAATGTCTTCTGTTTCCCTTATTCCTAATTTGTACTGTATAGATTCAGATTCCAGATAACTGGTCCCAGTAAGTTGCATTACAACACTGAGATACACCATTGTGAGGTGTAGTGGTCCTGGGCGCCAGTGAACAGATCCACTTTCTGGCAAAATAGGATGGCTGGTACCTCAAGTGTGTGGTTGCCATCCTTCCTCCCTTGGAGAATAAGCTAGAGGTAGTTAACCCTCCTGGGGGAGGCTTGGCCTAGACAACATCATAGACACCATATCCCCCCTGGAGTTACCAAACAATAAAACTGCTTTCTTTGCCAAATACAAAGAATGGTCTGGAGTTGGATATTAGCAAACAGCAAACCCTGTAAAGAAGAAAGGGAGGGAAGGAGGGAGGGAAAAGAAACAAAGGAGAATAGAAGGGAGGATGGAGGAAAAGAAGGAAAATTGCATGAAAAGAAGGCAGAAAACAAGGTCTTTTCTGCTTTCGTTTGCCAGGGACAAGGCAGCCATCCAATCTTGTCTTGATTTTAGTGCCATGGCGAGGATGGGGCAGCAGAGACGGGGTTTTGATGCAATGCCAAGCGGGGCAGGGATGAGGCGCCAGGTCTGTGGAAATGCTGAGACTTTAAGACCTTGGCACTGGGAGAGTGTGAGCAAGATGGTAAGTGATTTGATCTCTCACATTCCTACTCAGGACCCTCTCCTTCTCTTTCTAATAGGATTAACAGATATTTTCCTAAGCAGAAATCAAAATGTGTCAAATCATCTGAGACAGTCAATTTGTTCACAATGCCCACATTCTTGCCGTACGGATGCAGCACTATTCAAAAACAGTTTTATTTCAAGAGATACAATGCAGCAGAGAGGTAAACATTTATCTTCATAATCTTACACTCCTTTCAGACTGTTTAATTTTTCCCCGTGATTTTCCCCTCCTCTTTCACTCCACCCCCAAGCTCAGCTTCAAAACATTTAGTACAAAAAAGACATGACTTCCCCAGAGGATTCGGGTCTCAGTGATCCTGATGATGCAACGTGTGCTCTCCATTATCCCTGGGAGCTCCCCAGATCTGTTCCCGCACCCTGCCTCACTGCTTCTGTTGTCCCTGGGTCTGTGTCACTTACAAATCCGCTTCAAGCACCTGTGCAGGTTACCTCCGCCTCTTCCTCCTACCTCATTCCCAGTTAGCAGGACTCGTTCCCCACTCCACCCCACCCCCACTCCTTTTTCTCTTACTGCTGTTTTTGCTACTATCATTGTCCCCACCAGCACAGCCCTCTGCAGCTTCTCCTGAAGGAGACATTAAGTTGCCTTCCTTTGTGCTACCTTAAAACTCCAGCTGCCTTTGAACACAAGGACCAGTGTCACCTTTGGAACAATGAATAAAAGTAGTTGGATCGGGATTCCAACTTCACATTGTTGGCATTCCTGAAAATCTCATGCATTTTCATTCCTCCCCCCCTCCTTCTCCTTGAGACCCCCTAAGATAGCTGCAATTAGAAGCTCCGAAATGAATAGAAACAATAGCTACTGGTATATTTTATTCTTAGGATGTGAATAATAGACATTTAGCGGGCGGAATAAAGTCTCATTTTTTCCCCTTTCTGTTACCATTTGTATATTCAGTACACATGTATAGGTAGTTTTTTTTTTTTTTCTTTTTAAGTGGATTGCTGACAGCGTTTTCTGCAATAACATATTTTCCATTGATGTATTTTAGGTGTCTGTTTAACCATAATGCTCTTTGTGATCATGGTGCCAAAATATAATGAATTGGCCCATTCTACCTAGAAAGGCCTCTCCACCAGTTTCTCTTGCCCCCTGTTAAAATCCTCTTCCTCCTGCAGGATCCAGCTCACACCATATCTCCTCCAGGAAATAGTCCCAGATCCTCCCAGGAGATTTCTTCTCCGTCCCTCTCGCCACTTCCCATTTCAGGTCTTCTGCCTCTGCTCCGATCCGAGTTCACGTTATACTCCAGCTAGTGTTAGTGCCTGTCTGCAAAATTAGGCTATGGGGCTTGGAGGACAAAGATGTCCTCCTTTCTGGACTCTTGCCGCTCCTAGAAGAGTGTCTGGCACAGTAGAAGGGAGCTATCACCTGAGGATGATGAACAGTGGATGACCGCCAAGCCTTCCCAGCCCGACAGAAGCCCACCCATTCCTGTCGGGGGTACTTCTGGAGGTGGGGAAATGAAGCCACTCCTGGCCCACTTCTCCCACCCCATTTCCACTTGTATTTGACAATGATTCTGAGACTTCCTCACATTAGAATTTTTAATATTTTTTCATCTAAGTGCTCATCTTTAGTAAATACATAACTAGATGGATTGTGAAGTGAGGGAATTAAAAAGTGCTATCTTATATCTGAACAAATAAATCATTTATATTAGCTCTTCTCCTTCTAGGCTGGTTTGGAATTGGCAACAAATACCGAGGCATCAGTACTCGTTGACATCCGGCATTCATTTATTTATTTATTTTTTTAAGTGCTCTGACAAGTTGTTTACCGTGAGCCAAATGTCAATTAGTGCTGGCCTGAAAAGGAGTTCCTGTGCTACATCTGTTTGTAGTTAGTCCTGGAGTCATCCTGATTATTTTGGCTTTTATTTGAATGAGGTATTTATCTTCCAAGACTCACCACCACCACCACCACAAAATCCCACTTAGTATTTTAACATTTGCTTAAAACCATACTTTGCTGGCAACCCTATCATTTCAGTGTTGAATTTTTTCTCCTGATAAGGCAAATGACACTTTAGCCTTAGTTAATGTAAAACAGGAAGGTGTTAATCTCATTTTCAACATGTCAGCTCTTCCAGGTAGAGTATTAATACGCAAGATCTCCTGCTGGCAGACTCAACAGAATCTTTCTGGCCGTGAAGTGAAGTCCAAACCTGGTAATTTTTGCTTTCCTTTATTGTATGTGCTCAGGTCTGCTTCATTCATTGCAAAAGATATATCACTAGCTAAATGCATATAAAGAAACAAAGGGATGTTTGCAAACTATTGACTTAACTCTGTACTCAGACATTCTGATAGGTTTGCTGTAAAATATTCATACGCTACAAACATTTAGGTATGTTTGATAAGAAAAGCAACTAGAGGGATGCCTGGGTGGCTCAGTGGATTGTGCGTCCAAGTCTTGATTTCAGATCAGGTCATGATCTCACTGGTTCGTGGGATCCAGTCTCCACTGTCAGTACAGAGCTTGCTTGGGATTTTCTGTCTCCCTCTCTCTCTGCTCCTCCCCCATTAGTGTGCAGTCTTTCTCTTTCTCTCTCTCTCTTTCTCAAAATAAATAAATAAACTTAAAAATTTTGTAGAAAAAATAAACAGCAACTAGGTAAGGCATATTTAAAAGACCCTCTGAGATCTATAATTTTGCATTAGAGAACTACAGTCCAATGTTACCATTTGCTTTGTTTACTTTCTTAAAAACAATAATTGTAAAGATTTAAACAAGGAAAAGTGTGGACTGTGTTGCAGCAGGTGTTACAAAATTCCAAATCCCACAAGAAAATTTATAGTCTTGAATAATGTGGGAATCGAACTTTTTATTTTCTTCTTCAGGGTGTAGGTATGAAAGGGAACAAGGTTTTCTGGTATTCACTTGGTGTGGACATTGTCAGAAAAAATTGTTCCCTACATAAATTTTTAGGGGTTTTGGGATTTGTCCTCCTTACCTTATTTCTGTGAATACCGTGGGGACTTTTTAAAGGGCAGTTTCAAAAAAGGGTCAGAGAGAGCAAAAAAGATATCATTAACTGTAGTGGATATAAAAGAATATTAAAAGTAAGCTTTCTTATTGATAAATATGATTAATAGGTTTTTAAAGAAAATGTCCCATGGTTCCAATTTAAGGAAGAATTAGAATTGGCATTTTAATCTGGCACAGGATTAAGATTTTATGTGTTTTTAAAAATCATAGATAAATGGATTATAGATATTGATGAGCTATTAATTCCTTTCAACTAAAAATGTGAGAGAAACGGAAAGAATAAAATGGGACGCCAGCATAGGCAAGTAAAACAGTGTTTATGGAGTGAGTAAAGGGTGGTGGTGGCTGTGGGAAGAAAAGGCACGGGCCTCGAAGGTGCCGAACCACCAAGGCTTCTCCCGCATGAGAACTGATGTCAGAGGAGAAATATCAGCAATGATGACGCTTGAGAGGTTGATTTTTGCTAATGTCCTTCTACTTCTTAATCACATGTTCCTGTTTCGTGGCTGGGACAAGCTTTATTATTCCCACTTTACAGATGCAGAATCACAGGGCAGAGAAACTGAGACTCCTCCGAAGTAAGCAAGCTCCAGGCCCAGGGTTTTTCTTCCTTTTTCTTTTCTTCTCTCTCTCTCTCTCTCTCTCTCTCTCTCTCTCTCTCTCTCTCTCTCTCTTTTTAAGTTTAAGATTGGGGCTTGAAAACTGTGAGAGGAAGGGAAGAAAGATGAACCAAAAGATGTAAAACAAAGAAGGGAAAGTCACTGAGGAATTCCGTGCTGTCACATCTATCCAGAAAAATAAGGCAGAGAAAAAGTGAGATGATAAGATCCTTTTCTTTTATTCCTGTCCAAGTTAATAACATGTACAGTGCCTCCTTTTATTCATCTCTTGTCTGTACATATTTTCCCACACACCATTCTATAGTTATATAATTCATTTTCTTGCCCACTGGGTCAATACTTTATCACTTTACCAGTTTCTTTTTGTAATGGCTTTTTATACTCCTTGCCAGTAAAAGTGTACCCCCAGAAGAAGAGGATGACAAAAGGCAGAAGGTGGACAGGAAAAGCCTGGTAAGCAGGATCCCTCTTAGAGTTACATCTCCATTGTTCTATTTCCCCAATGGGCATTATTATGCATTTCCCCTTAAGCATGAGGCCATGTTATAGTCTGTGTTTAGCTTTTACTAGTTGCATGGATGAACTCACTTAAAAATATAGTAGGATTACATTCTTGTATTGTTCATTGCAGCTACATAACTGATATTTTATATATTGCATCTTAAATCTCCTTCTGGAAATGTAACACACTTACAACCTCTATAATTGGTGTCATTGTTGACATTTTTATTTTCCCTGAAAACAGATTTGTGAAGTTGTCTCCCCTTACCCACAGTTTCACTTTCTGTGGTTTCACTTACCCGTAGTGAACCACAAGTAGGCTGGAAGCGGATGATCCTCCTTGTGACAAATCAGTGGAAGGTCAAAAACAGCCTAACTTTACGGTCGCAGTGCCTACGTCACTCACCTCACGTCATCTCATCTGTCAGCATTCTATCATCTCACATCATCACAAGGAGGATGAGTAAGTACAAGAAGGTATTCCGAGAAAGGGAGAGAGAAAGAGACCACCTTCAAATCACTTCTACTAGAGTACGTCGTTATAATTGTTCGATTTTATTTTTAGTTATTGCTCTTAATCTCTTACTGTGTCTAATTTATAAATTAAATTTTGTCATAGGTATGTATGTATAGGAAGAAACATAGTATCTGTAGGGTCCGGTACTATTCATGCTTTCAGGAATCTGCTGGGGGTCTTGGATCAAATCCCTGCTGACAAGAGGGACTACTTTGCAACTTTAATTAAAAATTTTAAGCTTCACAGGTTAGCAGGTTTGGGGTAAGATATGGAAATAGTGAGGGGCGCCTGGGTGGCTCAATCGGTCGAGCATCCGACCTGGGCTCAGGTCATGATTTCACAATTCATGAGTTCAGGCCCTACATCTGGCTCTGTGCTGACAGCTCAGAGCCTGGAGCCTGCTTCCGATTCTCTGTCTCCCTCTCTCTCTGCCCCTCCCCTACATGCTCTCTGTCTCTGTCTGCCTCTCAAAAATAAAACTTAAAAAAAAAAAAAATTTGGATGTAGTGGGAGAAAATAACCCATGTAAGCAGTTAAATGACTTGCATGGGATCACACAGCTGGCTGAGTCTGAATCAGACCCTTGGACTTTTATTCCAACTCTGCATGCTACACATTGTCTCCTACATTCAATTCTGTCAATGCTAAGTGCTATAGAGGATCGCATTGGAATTCCCTGCTCACCGGCTTACTCTTTTATTAGGGTATGTGCCCAAAAGCTCTAGAAGGAAATTTTTTAAACATCTTTTGTAGGAAGGAGAAATTCTAAGTTAAGCCTGTGCCCCCCCCACCCAAACTTTACAAACAACCCTACCATGTATTTGTTATTATACAATAATATAGATGATGTGCTGATGTGCAAGCAAATTTTTAGCTACAAGTAGCAAAGCAAAAAAAAACCCCAAAACACTGGTCTTATTTTTCTGCCTGTCAAAATTAAGTAGGGATGTAGGCATTTGAAGAAAAACAGGGGCACTAAAATGTTTTCCTTACTCAAAGCTGCCATCCCCAAATATTCTTTTTTTTTATGTTTATTTATTTATTTTGAGACTGTAGAGGGGCAGAGAGAGGAGAGAGAATCCCAAGCAGGCTCTGCACACTGTCAGTGCAGAACCTGATGCAGGGCTCAGTCTCACAAACTGTGAGATCATGACCTGAGCTGAAATCAAATCAAATGCTCAGCTGACTGAGCCACCCAGGCACCCCCCACCCCCACCCCCCCGCCACGTATTCTCCCAATCAACCAATATTTAGTATTTAGTACTCATTTCTTGTCAGGCACTGTGTTTGTTAGAGTCGTGAGAGTCAAGAAAACAGACCTAATACCCACCCTACTAAATGAGCTAATTTGGATAACTATTCTACTTTCAAAACATAAGCAACTTATCAGCCAGTCTTATTTTGGTATGAATTACTTTGGATGAATAATTAATTTTCTTGATTCTTTGTTCTAGGTGGATATTAGTTAGTAATAGCTGATTTTTATTGTTTATGGTGAGGATTCAGGGTAATATACCAAGGAGGAACAATTAAAGGTGAGAGGTAATTTTAGAGCATGGAGAATTTTGCGAGGGCATACCAGAATGTGACACCAGAGTAGAAAGTTTGTGGTTACCTTGTTCTGGATATGTAGAGAAAAGTAGGTAGGAGAGTGACCAAGGAAAGCTTCGTCTCCTTTTTTGCCTAAGTTATTTTGGTAGCAATTTCTTGACCCAGGAATTTGTGGCCATATAAACTTTAGTAGAGAATTCTGGATGTTACCAGCCTTGAGTGATATCTGCCAAATATCACCTTCAAATGATCTTTCATGGTGATAGTTCTAGCCCCTAAAAGATAAAAAGGAAGACTATTGTACGTAGTTGTGCAAACTATATTCAAAGCCAGATAATTGGTATTTGAAGTGGGTTCAGAGCAGTTTTCTTGTCATTTTCCATCAAAGGACCCCCTAACTGGTGGTACAGGAGGAAGTTTGGGGTAGCAGAACTTCATCAATAGAATTACACGAGTTGTGGAAGAGAATAGGGCAACTGTTAAAGGTAACCCAAACCAGCAAGTCTGAGTGTCTTTAAAATATTGTGGTTGTTTTCTTTGAAAATTTGAGAAATTGTTATATGCCTCCCCATAATAGGCCCATGTTTCTTTTACAAGAAAACAGTGCTTGAATTGACTTGCTATTAGTAAAATTGACTTTCTGGGAAGAAATGTCATGGTTACTGTGTGGATCTCAGTCTGCCTACACATGCTTGCACACACATGGGTATATCCAGAGGGTTTCACTGAGGATGATACTAAATGTGAGATTTCACTTGTCTGAGCGGTCACAATACCATGATTTGGTTGAAATGGGTGCACTTCACGTTTGTTTGTAGGGTGATTACCCATCTCAGGATTCCCATCAGTTTCTGGATCCCCAAATTTGTAAGGATTTTTCTGATCTATATCTGACTGCCAGTGATATGGGCTCAGATGTTCAGGAGAGGTGGAAAATATGGGGCCCAGGTTTTCAGGTCAGAAAAACCAGCATGATGCACTGGGCAGGTGTAGAAATGAATCTGGGTAAAGCATTCTTGCCTTCCAGTTATCTTATGAGCTATTGATAGAGTTTTGCCAGATAAAGCAGGCTGGGTATGAAACTATGATGGACACATCTGAAAACTTTTCAAAGCTTTATGAATGCTCCGCAGTTTGAGGTTTAGTGTTAGGTAAAGATTAGCTCCCCCTACAGTTTATAGTTTATAATGTACCCCTTTGGGTCTGGACTAGAGCATAGTCATGACTTGAGTTCCACAATTAGATACACCCATGTGAGCATTTGAATCAGATGCTAGTGATGCAAAAAAGGATAATTCAGGTAATTTCTCTCCTTCCCTCTCCTTCTTTCTTGTAATAGTAGCTGGGGCTACAAGGTAATACATGGCATAAGAGTCCACTTGTCCTTAGTGGCTGGAACTACTCCTTTATCAAATCCGTTCTGCAACATAATTTTGGATGCCAGTCTGGAAGCTTAACTCAAGCCTAGCTCTCCAGCCCTTTCAACAATTCAGTAAGCCACAAAATATCATTTTATTAAACTCCTTTTCTGCTCAACCAACTGAAGTCACCTTTGATTGCTTGCAACCGAAGGCCCTGATGAAAACAGACAGTAATTAGGAGAGATCAACTTTAGACAGAGTGGTCAGGGAGGTCTCTCTGAGAAGGTGATATTTGCACTGGGGCAGGAAGAATGTGAAGAAGCAAGTAATGTGAAAAGCTAGGGGGAAAGCTGGAGCCGAAGAAGAAAGTACAAAGGCTTCTGTACAGAGGTGGGGGTCCAGCAGAGAACAAAACAAACAAGCCCCCTGTCTTAGTGGAGTTTACCTCTAGTTGGGGTATTTACACGGTTAAATGTAGGCAGATAATAAGTAGTGTAATTTCAGATACCAATCGGTGTTATAAAGAAAACGAAAGAGAGAGTTATAGGCTGCAGACAAGAGACTGTTTGGGATAGGGTGAGCAGGAAAGGCTTATCTGAGGAGGTCACGTTCCTCAGAGACACAGGAGATTTATGACTTAGAGAAAAAAATCCCTCGGGTACACTATTGGGACACCTTGCTCAGGGAAGTGAAATTCATAAGAGTTCTTAAAATAAAAACAAATATTGCAGTGCCATTTCTGCCAAGGTTAGGAATGTTGAGAGAATCCAACAGATGTTAAAATGCCCCTAGAGACAAAAGATTTTTAAATGTCAAACGTGATCCTCTTTTTGGTGATGTTCTCAACCTTATACTTGTCAAATACGTATGACTACATTTTTAGGGAGATAGTTGTTTAATTTATGAATATTCTTTTACAACTACAAATTGGCTTCAATTTTGTTTTGGGTAGTTGCTGTGTGAACAAATACTAAAAGCAAAATAAAGGCAATGCCGGTTCTTCATCACTTTCTCAGAAGCTCTTCTGGTTTGATGGACTGGGCTGTCAACAATGGAATAAAGCCAGTGCTTAACAGAGAGAAACCTCAGCTTCAAGCAGCAGTATTCCAAAATAATCTCTTGGTGAGTGAAGTTGCTGGTTTTATGTGAGCATGAAAAATTAATTATCAATGAAAAGGCATTTACTTTTTTCAGAGCCCATATATTTATTGACAAATAAATGTTCTTTATCTCCCCAGAGGAAAGAACCATTCTCTAAAATTGTTTAATCAATTTACCGACCTGAATCAAAGCTTTGAGGGAGAAAAGAAATGTACTTTCTTAGATCCCACAAAAGACTAAGCACGTGGGTCTTTGGTGTGTTTGTTTTTCAGTAGAGCAATTATCTGGAATATCTTCTCCCCACCAAACCATAAAATTTTCCCAGGAAAATGTAAACAGACTTACTAGTAAACATGACAAGTTGAATATATACATCTACTCTTATTTTTGTCCCAAAACCTAGAAATGGCACTAAGAAACTTCTCGGAAGCACAAACCAATAAGGACAGGGAGAACAGAAGAACAGAACAACAACAACAAAGAACAAGCAAGCAAATAAGGAAACAACCTAGAGGCTAGAAAGCAAGTGGATGAGCGGTAAAGAGAACTTAATGGACCTGAGAATACAGATCCAAAGCTGGCAAAGAGAAAAACTGTCAACTAACTTAATTTTACAGTAGAGACTGGCAATACTAGATGTCTCTGGAAATGGGGCTTGAAGAGAGGTGGGTAAAATAGGAGGATACACTCAAAGTTAAAAAGCAGTCAGATCCATTAACTATGTCCCCAATTCCCAGCATCCAAGAAAGCACTGCCTCCTCTCCTCCCCAGACCAACCCCCCCATCCCAACCCTGGCAGAGGACTAGAGATCTAGTCTCTGAGGAGGGTGAGATGTAGGCTCTTGGCTAGGTGGGGGTTGAAGGTAAGGACAGGATAGTGAAAGTGGGGGAAATACGTAGAAATATGCATGCTAAATGCTGAAAACCCTAACTCTCTTTACCTTCCAAAATAGTAGTTGACAGACTTTTAACTTCAACTAGGAGATTGGAAGATCTTTCCCTACACAGTCTGATAAGCTCAGAAGAAAAGGTTTAAAGATACTGACATTCTAGGCTCTTCAAGTAAAAAGCCAAGCCAGATCACCCTCAAGTAAAACTGTTGGGAAGTTACTTTCCCACTTCTACCCCAACACCTCTTGACACACAGATGCCTGTTATCTTTATGATCTGAGAGAAATCTTTAACTTGAAAGGTAAAGAGACCAAAATAAAGCAAACAGATGAAAGCATCTTAGAGGAAATACATGCCCTACCTGGAGAATCAAACTCCAAAAACAAACAAACAAAAAAACTTAAATCACATCATTAATATCCTTAAAAGTGTTAAAAAAAAAAGATATTGCAATCATGAAACAAGAATAGGATACTATAACAAAATTAAAACATTCAGAGAACAAAATAAGCTATTGGAGTTAAATACACACACACACACACACACACACACACACACACACACACACATATGTATAATAGCAGATGGAAAAACAGATCAGAAGAATTAGAAGATAAAAATTTCTGAAGAAATTTCCCATAAAGTAAAACAGAAGAACAGATGGGAAAAAAAAAAAGACTAGCCCAGGAAACCCTAAATCCAGATAATATTGAGAACAGAAAGAAACAAATAGGGGTGCAGGAAGGGGGATTTATATTAGACTTCTATTGCTGCATAACAAATTACCATGAACATAGCACCTTAACACAACATACATTTATTATCCCACAGTTTTCATGGATTAGGAGACCAGGTACTGTTAACTAGGTGTTCTGCTCATGGCCACACAAGGCTGTAACAAATGATAGGTGACGGCTGGGTTCTCTTCAGAGGCTCATATGTTCTTTGTCAGAATTCATTTCATTATAGCATTGGAACCCCTGGCAGTGTGCTTTTTCAAGGCCAGCATAAAAGAGACTTTTACCTCTAGACTCTCCTTTAAAAGGCTCACCTGCCAAGTCAGTCTCACCTAGCATAATCTTTTGATTAATTTAAAGTCAGCTGATTAGGGATCTACATTACATTTGCCAAATCACTTTGCTTTGCTATATAACATTGCATAATCATGGGGGGGGGGTGAAATTTCATCTCCTTTGCCATACTCTTTTGGCTAGAAGTAAATTAAAGGTTCTATCTATACTCAAGGAGATATAAAGGCATGTATACTATTGAGTGGAGATCCTGGGGGGCAAGTGTAGAATTCTACATACCACAGGAGGAGAGGGAATCACTAGAGGTATAACACGAGACAATTATTCATACTTAAAACACTTAATTTTCTAGATTTAAATAATTGAATGAATGCCAGGAAAATGAAGATAAATCCACACCAGACTGTCAGAAAACTGTGGACCACAGAGAGGTCTGATAAGCTTCCAGAAGGGGCATGTCACAAACTAACGATCAGAGAGGAAGAAGGCATCTAATTTCTAAATATCACTACTTAAATCTTGAAGGCAAAAGAGCAATGTCTTCAAGATTATGAAGGAAAATGATTTCTACACTTTAATTCTATACTTAGAAAACTATCAATTTAGGACAGAATAAAGGTATTTTCAGACATGTAAGATCTCAATTATTTCCCGTGTGCCTTTTCTCAGAAGAATGCCTGAGGATTTGCTCCATCGGAAAGAAGAAAAAATTAAGAGGGAGAATATAGAAGAATTAGCAGAGTAAGGCAAAGAAAAACCAAAAATTATGGTAGAAGAAGATCCCAAATAACCATAATGCAGGATTGAGAAAACCACAACCAGAATGGGAAAATTCAGAAGACTTGAAGAAAGATTTCTTTTGTAAGATGAAATTGAGAATGCAGAATAAAATTGGTAGAATATTTCTAGCATCTTAACGTACTTGAGAGAAATTTAGGCAATTGACATAGAGTTTGGACTTGAATCAGTGATAAATAAGTCAGAGAAAACTAGGAAAACAGCACAAAATGACTAATTCAAAAGTTGTACAGGAAAGGGAAAGGAATCCTGATTTACTACATAGCACAGCTATGAATAATATTTCCATAGTAATAATAATGTCAGCACAAAATTGAGCTAGAAATATATATGGAGAATAAGGAAGTGAAAGTTGTGCATGTGTTATAGGAGCATGAGGAAAGTAGTGAGCTAGAACTTCTACTTCTGTTGCACTAGATCTATAGGTAATACCCCAAACTGAAAACAAGACGAGGCTATGCAACATGCTTTTTGGAGACATGGAGGTAAATAGCAAAACATCAACCAAAAATGTTGGAAGTACTTCTGGGAAAGAGGAAATAGAACAGGAAGAGAGAAGGCAGGAGACTACTATTTCTCTATAATAAGGCTGATAAATCTATTTTATATTTTAAACTGTTCATATAGGACTCCAATGAAAAATATAAAATAAATAAGCATAAATAGCCGTGATTAGATAAAGCAATTATCTGTATAACTGCTTTACTTTTCACACTAGATAAGTTGACTATTTACTTCTTTATGTAAGTTCACTCTAAAGTAATGTTCATTTTGTTGTTTTAAAATCAAGTTTACCAGAACTTCGCATCAAGTCAACGTTTCCATTCAGAGCTTTCCCCTTAAGAAGTGAGACAGTCCAAAGTTGTTGTACTACTTGAAATATTTTTGGAACTGTTTTTAGAATTTCAAAGCCTGTGGCAAACTTCTTTAAATAACTTCAAAGGTGTCAATTCATGGATTTAATATTTTGAAAGAACCAGGAATCATTTGAAATCACATTAGATTTGACTGGTCAAGCCAACTAAAGCTATTTTGGGTAAAAATTAAGGTTTAAAAATAAACTAATACCACTGATATTTTTGATGGTTTATGAATTAGCTGCAAAGGGGACTTTAAAAGGGAAAAGGATTCTAAAAGTATTTTGTCTTTGAAGCATAATATGAAGCTACATTTTTAGGAAGGGGCCCCCATAAAGAAGTTAAGGATATTCTTCATGAAGCACACAAACAGAGATATACATTAGAAACCTACAGAAGCAGGGTCACCTGGGATGCTCAGTCGGTTAAGCCTCCAATTTTTGGTTTCAGCTCAGGTCATGATCTCACAGTCATGAGATGGAGCTGTGTGCTGAGTGTGGAGCCTACTCAAGATTCTTTCTCTCTCTCTCTCTCTCTCTCTCTCTCTCTCTTTCTCTTTCACTTTCTTTCTCCTTCCCTCTGCCCCACGCCAGTTGAACTCACTTGCTCACACTTTCCCTCTATCTAAAAAAAAAAAAAAAAGAAAAAGAAAAAAAAAAGAAACCTACATAAGTGATTTTAAGAGAAAATAAAAGCCAAATGATGTAATATTGTTTACATATGGTAGGTGCTCCTCCTCCCTTCAAAATCCAAGTAGGATTGAGCCGCCCACTGAAAGTAGCAGAGCACCTTACATAACTGTGATTTATTACCTTCTCTCATTGGAAGAGATACAACTGGAAGTAAAGCTATGTTTTTGAATGGACTTCTATCTATAAGGGAAGTGGAACAATTGCTGCCTCGTCAGCTCTGATATCGCTGCATTGATGAATCCGAGACATTTCTTCTTTTCTTCAATGAGGAATGACATGGCAAATGTGGTATCAATGTCTTCCAGTCTTTCTCTCAAATGCGTAATGGAACTCACCAATAGAGAACCTCTACTGCCCTGCTGATTTCAAGCACATTCTCAACTATGTGGCCCTTGTGACCATCCAGCTCTGGTCTCTACTGAACAAACTTTGCTAAATAAAACAAACTTTTCTACCCAGATGGAGAGGAGACTACTGGATTTCCATTATTCATTCCTCCGGGGCAAAAGGAAAGACTACATTTCCTACCCCATCATGCAGATAGGTTAGCCAATGGAACTTGAGAAAAAGAAATATGTATCACTCCCAGGTTGGGCCCATGCTGCACCATGTACTTTTCCTTTCTACCATCTGGATGTAGAGGATGAGGAGGCATTAGGGGAAAGTGGATCCAGAAGGTGGAAGTAGCCTAGAATCCTTCATAAATGCATGTAGTAGAGCCATTCCTGCCATTCTGAGCAACTGCCCTGGTCTGTTATATAAAAAAGAAATGCTGTGATTCAGCAAATTTGAGTATATTCAAGAAAATTTCAGAGTCTTTTTGTTACTATAGCCTAGTCTACACCAATGAAGAAACTGACTTTCTGCCTGGAATAAGGGACCTAGTTTCTGGGAGAGTGTATATATTAAAGAACCCCTCCTAAGCTAGAGCTTCCTACTTGAAATATGCAAAATGGAAATATGTTTGTTTTAGTTTTAGTTAATACAGTTCTTCTAATTAGTAAACTATTGCAAAATGAAAGATAGACTACTTAGAAGTAAATTTTTATAAAGGAATAAACAGAAAACAAATGACTCAATGCACTGTTATCCAAGAAATGGAAGTAAGCTATAATCTCAAAAAAAACATGACAGAAATATAATTAATGTAAAATAAAAGTGTAAATTAATGTGTTAAAGATAATCAGAAGAAAGAATATCCTTACATAGTGGGCTGGTTGGAGTAGGATTTGTAGGCAGCAGAGAAAAGGTAAAGAAGCTTCTGGGGCAGTAGAGTTGCCTTGGTCAATGTAGTGTCTTTTTTAAGATGGAAGTGAGATCCTGAGGTCAAAGATTAGCAGGCAGCAAGGATACAACCACACAAATGAATGGCTCTGCCTTAGAAATGAACAAGAACTTGTGGCTGGAGAGACAGCAGAGAATGAAGTAAGGGAGAAAGAGAAGATGACTAGTTAGAAGGGCAGAGTGGAATGGGAAAATTCAGTATGAGGTTATCTGCCCTGTCCTTGGGTTCCCCAAACCTTTAATAAAAGGTGATGTGAATAGGATCTGATTATTGCTATTTTATTTTTTCTTCCAGAGTCCATGTTGTTTTTAAATATATGAACTTTTTAATTTTGGAACCGTTTTAGGTTTACAAAAAGAGTTATGAAGGTAGTATAGAGAATCCCCAAATACCCCACACACAATTTTCTTAATTACTAACATTTTATAATAGGTACATTTCATGTAATTAATGAATAAATATTGATACCATATTATTAACAAAAGCCCATACTTTATTAAGATTTCATTAGTTTTGATCCAACATCCTTTTTCTGTTCCAGGATACCACACTGCATTTATTTGTCATGTCTCCTTAGGTTTTTGTTGGCTGTGACAG
This sequence comes from Panthera pardus, assembly GCF_024362965.1. Classification (NCBI taxonomy): domain Eukaryota; kingdom Metazoa; phylum Chordata; class Mammalia; order Carnivora; family Felidae; genus Panthera; species Panthera pardus. The sequence goes on from NW_026526765.1 coordinate 88,018,241, forward strand.
TTTTTTAGGGTTTCCTTGGTTTTGATAACATTGACAATTTTGTAGAGTACTGGTCAGCTGTTTTGTAGAATGTCTGTTAATTGGAATTTGTCTGATATTTTTCTCATGATTAGACTGGGATTATGGTTTTGAGGGAAAAGACAACAGAGGGGAAGTGTCATTCTCATCACATCCTATCAAGGATATGTAATGTCAGTATAATTCCTATTGATGCTGACGTTGATCATCTGGCTAAAGGGATGTTTGTCAGGTTTCTGTACTCTAAAGTTACTCTTTCCCCCCCTTTCCATGCTTCACTCTGTAAGGAAGTCACTATAGCCCACACTTATAGTGTGGGGTGCTAAGCTCTCTCTCCTTAAAGGGTGAGTATCTACATAAATTATTTGGAATTCTGCACAGGAGACTTAGCTACTTCCTCCTACTTATTATTTATTTTTTTGTTTTTCAAATATTTCATCATATATAATTATATATCTATATCTAGATGGACTCATGGCTATTTATTTTATACTGTCAGTTATAATCCAATATTATTATCTTTATTTCGTTGCTCAAATTTTTCCAGTTTGGCCATTTTTCATTTAGATTTTGTGTTCCTTGACATATGCTTATTATGTTTTTTTTTAGTTCTACTTTTCTTTTTTCAGAACTTCCTTGCTTTTTGGGACTATAAGATGCTCCAGGTTCATTCTATATTTCCTGCCCCAGTTCTAGAACAGTATTTCTGCAAGGAGACTTGCTTCCTTTTATTGGAGTGGTATTAAAAACCAAGATCTAGTTTCTACATATACTCATTTCTGCTGCAGTGTCCTTGCTTCTAGATTCTCTTAACTAACAGAACAAGGAAATATATGTGTGTATACTAACCTGGGTATATGTACATATCTATAAATATCTCTATATGTATCCATCTATATATTAAACTGAACATTGTTCATATTGAACTTGCCAACCCTTATCTATTATAATATGTGTCATTCTAGCCTTTTCCCCTTGGTAATCCGCTATTTCTGACTGCAACGATGAGAAACCTGGCTCCCACCATCCATCATCCATTACTTAATTTTTCAATCCAGTATACTGGTATAGTGTTTTCATAATTTTAACCCATACCACCATAGAAAACAACTTGATCAACTAGAATACAGTGCTTATGCATAGTTGTTTTTGCCTTTGGTTTTACAAACTCAGTTCCAAAGTTCCTTAGGTCTGCAACTTATTCCCCAACTGCCTTTAGTGGTAATGTTTCATACATTTGTAGTGCAATTAGATTATGTCGTGGTCTGCATCCCATGGTGGGATCCTTTAACTTCCTGAATGGTATTTTAAATTTTGCATATATTAAGGTTCATTCTTTGTGCTATAAAGTTCTGTGGGTTTCACCACATGCATGGTATCACATAACTACTATTCCAATAGCATACAGAAGAGTTTCACTACCTTAAAATTCCCTTGTGCTTCTCTTAACCAACCTTCTCTCCTCTCAAACTGCTGGCAACCACTGAGCTTTTCACTATTTGTATAGTTTAGCCCTTTCCAGAAAGTTATGTAAATGGAATCATACAGGTTGCCTTTTCAGAATGAATTCTTTCACTTAACAATATGCATTTAAGATTCATCTTTGTCTTTGCATGGCTTGACAGTTTGTTTCTCTTTATTGTTGAATAGTATTTCATTTTATGGATGTACATCAGTTTCTTTATCCATTAACTATTGAAGGACATCTTGTGGCTTCAACTTCTTTGTGATTATGAATAAACATTCACATACAGATATTTGTATGAACATCAAATCAGTTGAGTAAGAAGCATGGTTTACTGAATTGTATGGCGAGACTATGTTTAGCTTTGTAATAAACTGCCAAACTGATTTCCAAAGTGGCTCTGCCATTTTGTGTTGTGAATTCCTGTTCCACATCTTCACCAGCAATTGATATTGTCAGTGTTTTGGATCTTAGCCATCCTAATCGGTGTTTAGTAGTATTTCATTGCTGTTTAATTTGCATTTCAATAGTGACAAATGTTGTTTAGCATCTTCTTATGTGTGTGACATCTGAATATCTTCTTTAGTCCATTCTTCTTTTTAACCTAGCCTTTCCTTAGAAGGAGTGAAATATTATTGACAGAATTTCATGTTTTTTAATTACAGTCATGTTTGAATTTATACTGATCCGTGTTTTCAGAATGTTCCACATTTCTGTCTCACCTTTTGACATAGTATCTTGGATTACTTATGGTAGCCTGATCTCCTTCTTTAATTGTAAATTTGTGTTAGTTTAAATCTCAGAGAGAAATCTTTTTTTTTATTGAAGTTTATTTTCTTTGAGAGAGAGAGAGACAAACACGGTGGGAATGGGGAAGGAGCAGAGACAGGGAGAGAGAGAGAATCCCAAGCAGGCTCGACATTGTTAGTGCAGAACCCAGTGTGGGGCTCCAACCCACGAACCAGGAGGTCATGCCCCCAGATGAAATCAAGGATCATATATTTAACAGACTGGGTCCCCCGGGCATCCCTCAGAGGGCAGTCTTATTTCTAAATTCTTTATTTTATTTCATTTTAATTTTTTTAATGCCTATTTATTTTTGAGAGAGAGAGAGAGCATGAGCAGGGGAGGGGCAGAGAGAGAGGGAGACACAGAATCTGAAGCAGGCTCCAGGTGAGCTGTCAGCCTACAGCCCAATGTGGGGCTCTAACCCATGAACCATGAAATCATGACCCCAGCTGAAATCAAGGGTCAGATACTTAACAGATTGAGTCCCCCCGGCGCCCCTCAGAGGGCAATCTTATTTCCAAATTCTTTATTGTAATTTTTTAATGTTTATTTATTTTTGAGGTAGAGAGAGACAGAGTACAAGCAGAGGAGAGACAGAGAAAGAGGGAGACACCAAATCTGAAGCTGGCTCCAGGCTCTGAGCTGTCAGCACACAGCCCAGAATGGGGCTCAAACCCACGAACTGGGAGATCATGATCTGAGCCAAAGTCCAGATGCTTAACCTGACTGAGCCTCCCAGGCACCCCTTCAGAGTCTTAAAGTGAGAGACAGAGACAACTTCATTCGTTCCCTCATAAAAGTCCTATACTTTTCTTTCCCTTAAAAATATCATGTTATTTAGCTATAGTCAAACTTCAAATATTTTAGAACTGGTTGACCTCCTTTTACTATCATAGGCTTCCTTTTACTATCCTAATATTTTCTTTAAAGTTTATTTTAGTGTAGTGGTTCCCAAAATTTGGTGTATATCAGAATCTCAGGCAGGCAAAAAAGAGCACAATAATGTGTGCTTATTAAATTAAAATAGGGCTTAAGTTTTTGTATTTTTATCAAGATCTCTAGGTGTTTTGGATAATGTTTTGATACTACTGGCCAAAGTTTGAGAACGATTGGTTTGGTGTTTGGAGCTGAAGGCCAGTCTAACCCTGAATAGAAAACACACAGTCAGCCTCTTTAGACACTGATATAATTTCAAAAGCCAATGCTACTATCTTGCTATGTCCCCAACCTAATACTTCCATAGGTTTGTTTGCATAATTTTTGTCTAGGGTTGAAATTAAACATCAGTAGAATATTTTTACAGTACAACATACCATGAAAAACTAGTTTATTCTGCAGATTTCACCAAAGAAGCCATTTAAAAACCATCTGGTTATGTTATACCAGTTAAGTTTTTTAAATTTTTAATTTTTTTTAATTTAAAAAAAAATATTTTTAAAAGTTTATTGATTCATTTTGAGAGAGAGCGCACACAAGTAGGGGAGAGGCAGAGAGAGAGAATCCCAAGCAGGCTCCTCACTGTCAGTGCAGGGCCTGATGCAGGACTCAAACTCACAAACTGCAAGATCATGACCTGAGCCACCCAGGTGCCTCTATACCAGTTAAATTAAAACTATTAATAGATGTGCTCCCGAATTTGCATTTTAAGAAGTGCACTATAACATACAGGGTAGATAATCCATACATCTTTGCATATTACTGGTTCACTAACCCTCTCTATGATAAAAATTAAATGGAGTTATTTTTTTTTACAACAAAGCATTAACCAAAAGTAAGACCAGCTTCAACAATGCAGCATTGTATAACTAGAAATTTTATAACTATTTCTCAAATATTTTTTTCTTTAAAACCTCAAGTCTTCACATGGTTTATGTCCTTCCTAAGCTATGGCTAATATTCAATATCACTTAAGAGGCACAATTCCATTCCAAAGAAAAACTTCATCACATCAAAACATTATTTGCATATTCATAAGATTCCACCTTCAGGCACAGACATGAGCTCTTTTTCTTGCAAACTATTATATCAATAGAAATATACAAATAAGCATCAAGAAAAATGCGAATAAGGATATTAAATGAAAAAATGTTCACTCACCAGTGCACAGTTTATCAGGTGGAGAGTATGCTTGCTTGATTACAAAGTAAATTTTAAAGGGAAATAATTGTGCTCATTGTTCATATAAATATATTTAATCGCCATTATTACTAATAATTGCTAATACTGATGAGTGTACTTCTGAGCAATTATTTGAATTTGCTAGAAAACATATAACATGACTTTTTGGAAAGTATATTTAAATTTTACCTGAGGGGCTATTTTTTTAATCAAAATAACACACCGAGGCATGGTTGAAAGCACTTTGCTTTTTCAAAGGTCTCTCCAAACTCAATTGTAATCCAGAAATGAGTAGTTTCCCATGAAAATACCAACTGCCTTAGCCTGTTTTGCCAGAAACTAGATTATGCTATTCATTTTACTAGTAACTAATGGTTACTCTTATGAAATAGTTTATTTCCTGAAATTTTGGCTCTGAGGATAATTTTATAATGACTACCAGGCAAATATAAATTTTTTCATCCTTTTAAGAAATTTAAATTCCTCTTCTTAATCTTATTTTCAGTATATTGAGATGTATCTAAAAATCTTTTCCTTAGTCAATCCATATCAGATCAATTCAGTCTTGCCTCCAAGTTAAAAGGGATCTTATTCCTTCCATTTAATACTAATCCTGAAAGCAAGAAATACACAAAAAACAACCAAAATCTTTAATGGCTTTGATTTGTTAATCACTGAAAAATTTCAAATATTCCTACTTAACCCCCACTGAAGCACTAACTGTTACAGTGTGGCATAAGTAAAGCATTTGAGCAAATCCTATTAGTGAAGGAGGACCTTTCTAAATCACTTTTCGTGTTAACACATAACTACTAATTTACGAGTTAGGAACAAAAGAGATCCCCCAGAGTTAAACAGAGAGTTGACCTCCTTAAAAATAATCATGCTATTCCATTTCAACCATTCTCAATTGTCAGTTAGAGGTGAGGTTATGACAATTTCCATAAACTAAGGGTGCCTAAAGTTGTCGCTGGCTTAAGAAACCAAAGACAGCCTGCCGCAGTTTGCAAAAATGCTGAGTTGTGAGGCCCAAGTCATTATTTATGGGTGTCTAGCCTTAGAGCTTCTTTAACCTTCCCCTTTAACCTCAGGGGCCACCCAAAGAAGCTGGTTTCAGGGTCAGCAAAGTCCTTTGCTTGTATTTTCATCAGAATTGAGGATCAGTGGGTGGGGATGCCATGCCCCAACCTTGGAATACATTAGAGAGCGAGAACACTTCTGACCGCTTTTGAAGGCAGTTGCCACCAGGTGGTTAACTCGCTCCCTAGCCTCAGAGCACATCGTACTGACTTTATTCTTTATACAGGTTCCTTGTGAAGCAGTGGAGTAATTTTAAAATTCCATTTCTGACCCATAAGACCTTCGGTGATACTGTTCCTGCACGCTGCACAAGCCGCTTTCCCCATTCATGCGCTGCAGGTATGAGTCTATTGTTCACATCTACTAACTAGACGTACAGAAAAGGACTTTCAAGTTTCTCCATTACATATCTAGAACAGTTCTCTCAATCTTAAGTTCTCACATTCATGCTAAGACTTTGATAGATGCAGGCCACAAGTGAGAAAATAGTCTACATTTAACTTAATTAAATTTTTATTGTCATTCTCAAATACTGGTTTTAAAGGAGTTGAATGTACCTGAACTGTAAATATTTTTTTAAATAAAATAACCAACCCAAATGCTATATATGAAGAGAAAAGTATCCAAACCTCTCATATGTATTTCAAAAGAAGCAAAGTCCTCTAATGAGAGTTATTGTTGAAACTGTGTTAGTATTTAGTTGTTAAACGAAGTCATAACACACTGCAGGTTTTTCCTGTACATCCTACGTTTCTCAGCAAGAATCCACCTTTTTTGTTCAACAACTTTATTCTTAATTCAGAATAGAAAAATGGCTTCACCATTGATAAGTAAATTAAAAGTTAGCTTTAGAGGAACAGTAGCTATTTCACAAATGAAACGGAGAGAGTAATTTTCATACTTGGGTATCAAAAGATAAGTCCCAAGCCTGCCATTTGCTTGCCTAAAATGCAGAAAGTTACTTTATGAGTATTAGGACATGAGATTTTAGTACAACTCTAAAAATCGGGTTTTGGAAAACCTGTTTGGGCCTTAGTACCGCATAAAAGGGGTTTTGGTATTTTGGTGCCAGAGAAAGAGTGATTAGTTGAAGAGAAAATTAATGATTTCTGAAACAGACTAAGTGTATGTCTTTGTATGTATGTACAAATGTACATATATAGTTATCTGTTACATTAAAAGAAAATATTATTGACATTGATTACTATCCTCACATGCAGATGTGTGGATAAGTGGAGTTTGGTTTGTGGTTACAGTTTTTTTGTAGATTCTGTTTCTATTTGAGTCTTTGCCTCATAGACCCTGTCTGTACCTACGGGCAGAGCATCTGACCACCAACACCAACATCTATGCGTCACCTCCAGTGTGGCCAGATTGGTAGAGAGACCCAAGCATATTCTTCATTCTGATAATCTGCTGTTCTCAAAATGTTCTCTGACTTTGTATATGAAAATATGAAGAAGCTATTTATACTTGTAACTTAAAGGACTAAGATAACCAGATAAGTAGTTTTCCCAAGGGGAAAAAAAGGATTTCAGGGAATTGGTCACTGTTACATATTAAGTGTTTATGTCCCACCCACATTTACAACTTAAAACCCTAACCCCAAATGTGACTGCATTTGTAGATAGGGCTGTTATGGAAGTGATTAAGGTTAGATGAAGTCAGAGTGCAGGCCCTGATCCGATGGGACTGGTGTCCTAATAAGAGGAAAAGACACCAGAGAGCTCTCACTCTCCTCCATGTGAGGACACATCAAGAAGGTGGTTGTCTGCAAGGCAGAAATAAGGTCCTCACCAGAAACCAAACATGCTGGCACAGTATTCTTGGGCTTCCCAGCCTCCAAAACTGTGAGAAAATATATTTCTGTTGTTTAAACCACCCAGTCTATGGTATTTTGCTATGGAAGCCTGAGCAATATGAAGTATCACTGAAAATATATTCCTAGGCACCCTGGGAGACAAGAGAGCAGGAAAGAAAGGAGTAGATTTGATTCAACCAACCTAACTTTATTAACCATTACTTGTCCCATTCACCCTTAAGCAAAGAGGCAGACCAAAGGTCCTTAACTGTAGGTAAAGAAAGCAGAGTTACACCACAAAATGACAAGTCATTTGAAAAGTTCTTTGGAAGTAGGTCTCTGACTTAGGCCTTTGTTATTGAGCTTTCTGACGTTTTCTAAGTCTAGAAGGGAAACAAAAAATATTGACATATTTTATACAAATTTACCCTGTAGTTTTTCAAAGTTTTATCGTTTAATTCATGCTTTGTTTTGTGTTGTATTTTCAATAAAGTAATAAGCCTCTTGCGAAGACCTCCTCAACACCAGAGTTAGGACCATTCAGAAAACTTGTGATTAACCTTGTGGGTCTCTACCAACCCATCTCCCAACTGGAATAGCCCTCCTTCTACCGCCTGTGTCATAATTCCTTTACTTTCCTTTGTATGTTCAATGCCTTTGTAAATACTAGTTAAAACCATGTTTTTATTTTGTTTTTAACTCTACAAAAAAAGTATCACATTGTATGTGTTCACCTCAGCTTTTTGTACCAAATTATTTAGGCAATGAGCACTCTTCTTTCATATATTTTGTGAGGTTAAGTGGGGGTAAAGAGTGTTCAAAATATCCTTGCATCTTGGGCCCTTGGTCACATTCCTAATGTTCCTTCAGGCGTGGTGATCTTTCCCAGCTCAGCTAACCACCCTGTGTAAGTACAGCTACTCCCAGGCAGAAATGAAAACCATTAGGGAAGAAATTTTGGCACATGAGTTGCAGTTTACCTAGTTTGCCACCAGTTTGCAGAATCTTGGTCGTAGCAGTCAGGTAAACACCCACCTGGTCTGCATATCCATCCATAACAGTGTCTGATGGGAACACTGAAGAAAAACAACACAATCCTGCGGTTATCTTAAATATAATTTAATACAATATCATTTGTAATTCTTCCTATTGCAAGTAATGAAAATTCAACTGAAACTAACTTCAATAGTAAAGAGGATTTATTGGCTCACCTGATTGTAGAGTAATTGTGGGTTTTAGTACTGGTTTGATTCAGTGACTCCAGGATATCAAAACGAAGTCTGTTTTATTTTGTTCTCTCTTGTCTGCCTTCTACATTGTCATCTTCATCCTAAAGATAGTTTCTTTTTTGGGGTGACTGGGTGGCTCAGTCGGTTAAGCATCAGACTTTGGCTCAGGTCATGATCTCATGGTATGTGTGTCTGAGCCCTGTGTCAGGCTCTGTGCTGACAGCTCAGAACCTGGAGCTGGCTTTGGGTTCTAGGTCTCTGTCTCGCTCTCTGCACCTCCCTGCTCTCTCTCTCTCTCTCACTCTCTTTCTCTCAAAAATAAATAAACATTAAAAATTTTTTTTTTTAAAGTTTCTTTTGTGGTGGCAAAATGACTGTAGAAAGAGAGGCTAGCTTTTGGAAGCTACCACAGAAAAGTGAAGAAACTTCTTTCTTAGAAGCACCCAGAAAACCCTATCTCATTTCCTTTCATTTGAATAAGCAAACTCTTTATAATACTTTACTTCTTCCAATATTATTTTCAAAATGCCTATTATTAATTACTTACTAGCCCCAAATAGCTTTTCTTTTTTACATACTTGAACTTGTTGTCTCCAGAAACTGCATTCAGTAATGTATCTGTATGGGTTTTAACTGTTGTAACAGATGTACCACACCTTTGCAAGGTGTTAATAATAGGGGAAACAGTGAAAGGAGGGGAGGAGTATACTTTTACAATTTTTCTGTAAATATAAAACTGCTCTAAAAATTAAATCTATTTTTTTAATGTTTATTTATTTTTGAGAGAGAGAGAACAAGCCGGGGGAGGGGCAGAAAGAAAGGGAGACACAGAATCCCAAGCAGGCTCCGGGCTCTGGGCTGTCAGCACAGAGCCTGACGTAGGGCTCAAACCCATGAACCACGAGATCATGACCTGAGCTGAAGTGGGACACCCAACCGACTGAGCCACCCAGGTGCCCCTAAAGCCTATTTTTAAAAAGTGTGTTCAGAATCCTCTGATCACTGGCCTTTGTGTTCTGCACACAGTGGATGTTATAGAATTCTATTTTCCACTGTCTGCTTTGGCATGAATTTCTAAATTTATTCCTAACTACCCCCCCCCCTTTCCCACCTTGGACAGCAAGATAGATATCATACTTCCTATAGAGCAGTATTGAATATCCTCCCAAGTTATGCCAATATGGGGTTAAAATGCATTACTCTTTCATTTCTAACATCAATAATTATCAACGAGACTGACAAATACACAATCTAATAAGGGATGTGTTTGAATTATCTCTCTTCCGATATTTTCTGAATATAATGATTGGTCCAAAATAAAGACTCATGGAAAGAATGAAGAATACATCCAAATATTTGTAAATAATTCTTTGATTATTTTTCCATTGTTTTAGCTTTGCATATTCGAAGAATGTGGCATTTATATTTATTTTTAGTTGGAATATTTTTTAAGTAGAAGAATATCAATATCCTAGGGTAAAAATAGCTCTAGCTGAGAGCAAAGACTTCTGGGTGCTATGTAGTGCAGAGCCAATACAGTTATCATAAATTTTACTTCTAACAAAAGACATCAGGGTTAACAAAATTGTTTAATTTGCTTAGGCAGGATGAACCTTGTGCCTCTGCAAATTATTTCATGAGCTTTGTGTTGAATAATGCTCTAGAGAGATACTTTTTTCTCCATTTATACCCGAGTAGGAGTTAGCTTCTAGTTTATTTCAAGTACATAATATATGTGAAAAAGTGCTTGCAAATTAGAGGAATTATTGTAACACAAGTCTGCCTTAAGACATACAGGCTCTCAAGTTAAACAGGAATTACGTGCTTTAGCTAACAGATTTATGGAATGTAATGAAATTTTGCTACTGGGTAGTAAGAATAGACTGTGTAGTCTATTTCAATGGGGAATCAGAAAAAGTAAGTAGGAGACAGTGTTGAGAAAGAACAATGAAGTAGGAATCAGAAGCCCTATATGACCTTGAGCACTTGACTTCTCTAAACCTTAGTTTTTTAATCTGTAAAGTAGTAATTCTAAGCCATATTATTATTAAGATCAAATTATATAACAGATGTGAATGTGTTTTCTGCCTTTCAAAGAAGAGTATTAATTTAAATGTTATATATTAATTTAAAATGTTACTATATAAGAGGGAGGGGCTATTCCACTAAATCATGTAAAATAAAGTAAAAGGAATATTCTTTGGGTATATACTTTGGGTAAACTGTGTTATTTTTAAAAAGTCCTCACTAAGAGTCTCTATAAACCCATGTCAATGTTCTGAAAACTGTCTTAGGCAAAGTGTATGGAGCAAAGCTCAACCCATGAGAATCACCCGATTGTAGTAAAAATACCAATGCCAGGATCCCATCCACCATGTGTATTTAACAACAACTAATAAAGTTCACATATAATTTTGAGGAAAATCTTCATTTAAGAATCACTGGTCTAGAGCACAGGTCAGCAGACTTTTCTGTAACATCTAAATATTTTAGCTTTTGTGGGCACATGAAGTATCTGTTTCATATTCTTTGTCGTTATTTATTTATTTTTTAAAGAAACCCTTAAAAATGTAAAGAACATTTTTTTCTTTTTAAATTTTTATCTAAATTCTATTTAGTTAAAATACAATGCAATATTGGTTTTAAGAGTAGAATTCAGTGATTAATCACTTACATACAACACCCAGTGCCCATCACAAGTGCCCTCCTTAATACCCATTACCCATCTAGCCCATCTGCCACCCGCCTCCCTCCATCAACCCCTCAGTTTGTTCTCTATCCTTAAGTAAAGAACATTTTTAACTCCCCAGCCATACAAAACAAGCCTGGGGCTGAATGAGATTTTAGGGAATGTATGAGCTCACATCATAGTTTGTAAATTAGTACATGATACATATATAATGTATTGTAACTATATGGATGATTGTCCTTTTCATTAATATGAAATCCTTAAGTGTAGAGCCTTGTTTTGTTCATTTTTATATTCCTGGGACCCAGCACATTTCCTGGCATATCATAGTTACTAACTGCTGGATGGATGAATGGAAGAGAAAAGGTCTATTAAAAAGATTAATATTAGAGACTCTAGCATTTGCAAAATCTATCCAATGTTAAGAGAGAGTTTCCCAATTAATTTCATCACTACAAAAAGGAAATAAATAAGGAAACAAACAAATACCAAAAACCCTATGTCTCACGAAACTCTACAGGCTTAATATTAATATTTGTTGACAATGACTATGTTAAACAGATTTTGGCAAATAATTCATTTTATTTGTTATTTGGAAGAAATGTGGTCCTGATTTTGTGGAACTTCCAGTAAGATGGAGTTTCATTTCTTAGTTACAGTATCATTTTGTCCTCTAGCATGAGTGATGTACTTAAGGCTCTGGATTAGTACTGGTTATATTAGCTTAGCTAAGTCTTCAAATATGACTAACAGTGACTGCATTGCTTAATTCAAAGCTGTTGATACTGAGAATGTGAACATGGTGGTGAAGGATGACAAATTACAGTGGGTTCATAGTCATCTAGTTACCTTAAAGTAGGTCTACAACATTTAAAAAAAACTTATCTTCCGGTTTTATCAAAGTATAACTGACAAATAAAACTAAGTATATTTACAGTGTACAACATGATGTTTTAGTGTATGTATACATTGTGAAATGATTAGCACAAGCAAGCTAGTTAACATATCCATCACTTCACGTAGTTATTTTTGTGTGTGTGGTGAGAACATTTAAGATCTTAGCAAAATTCAAGTGACAATATGATCATTGTTAACTATAGTCATTATGGTATAAGCTAGATCTTCAGAACTTATTCATCCTGCATAACTGAAACTTTGAACCCTTTGGCTAACATCTCCCCATTTCCCCTACCCCTCACAACCACCATTCTACTGTCTTGTTTCTGAACGTTCAACTTGTTTAGATTCTACATACATGTGACATCATACAGTGTTTGTCTTTCTGTGTTTCTTTCATCTATCACAGTACCCTCCAGGTTCATTCATCTTGTCACAAATGACTGGATTTCTTTCTTTTTTTAAGACTGAATAATATTCCATAGTATGTATATGTCACATTTTCTTTATCCATTCATCTGTAGGTAGCTGTTTAGTTTATTTCTGTATCACAGCTAATGTGAATAATACTACAATGAACATGAGAGTGCAGATAATATCTCTTCTGGCTACTGATTGTATTTCCTTTGGATATATACCTAGAAATGGGATTGCTTCATTGTATGGTAGTTCTATTTTTAATTTTTTTGAGGAACCTTCATACTGTTTTCTACAAGATGAGTACTAATTCTCATTCCTACCAACAGTGAATAGGGTTCTTTTTTCTTCACATCCTTGCCAACATTTGTTCTTTTGTCTTTTTGATAGTACCCATTTTAGTGGGTGTGAGGCGATGTCTCATTGTGGTTTCGATTTGCATTTCCCTGATGATGAACAATCTTCCATATACCTGTTGACCATTTGTGTGTCTTCATTTGAGAATGTCTATTCACTTTTTTGCTCACTTTTTAAATGGATTACTAGGGGTTTTTGTTGTTGTTGTTGTTCTTGAATTGTATGCATTCCTTATATATTTTGGACTTTAACACCTTATCAGATGTATGGTTTGCAAGTATTTTTCCCCATTCAGTGGGATGCCTTTTCACTTTGTTGACTGTTTCTTTTGCTGTGCAGAGGCTTTTAACCATTTGTCAATTTTTTTTTTTTATTTTGTTGCCTGTGCTTTAGGAATCATATCGAAAAAAATCATTGCCCAGAAAATAGATTTGTTTTATGTAGTTCTGCCTGTTGGCCTTCTGGATATAAAGATCTGATATCTTATTTCAGATCGAACGGAGTGTCCACCCTCTTGATCTGATTACTCCTTTGGCTGCTTTCTCAACTGAGGTGCAGTCTTCCTTAGTAAATCTTTGGTTGTTTTTTAGCTAACATTGCCTAGATTTCCCTTTACAACAGCTTACTCCATCTCATAGGCCAACATTTATCTGGGCACTTGACTACCACTCCTTAATTCAAGTGAACATTTCTTTCTGAATTACTGCAGTAGACTTCAATTTCCTACTTCCAAGGTCAACTGCACCGATTTGTCATATGCCTCTAATATGCCATGTTTATCCTGACTCAAGGCGGCTCCCCCATCTCAAATGTCCCCTGATGCTTAATAGTATCAGTTCAGGCATTGATAATATTGAACTTTACCTGAGCCTTCTACTCCTAGAAAAAGATACAATAAATCCCCCAACTCCAATTCTTTTGTGCTCCAGGGAAAGGCTTACTGCAAAGAGCCAGTCTTCTCCTTCTTAGACGCCTTCCTTGTTTACCTATGACAAGGCTAGAGACAGACCCTCCTCTTCTTGATCTTTGCTTCTTAAATGACTAGCTGAACTGTGTGTCCCCACTGGCCAATCTGTACAAAATGCTTCACTTGACAAACTTTAGTCAGGCTTCTCTTCTTCTGCTATATGCCTGAACTTTGCCTCACCCTTGGGCTTTGGGGCAAAACAACCCTCCTTAACAACTTCTCCACATGATCAGCTGATTGTAAGAAAAGACCTTCCCTGATAATTGTCTGGTGATACTTAACTCATCCCACTATCCCATACCTGATTCCTTCTAGCTTTTTCCCCCATCCCTATAAAAAGAAAAAAAATACTGCATGAACTTTAAGATCTTATAGTCTACATATTCTCCCTATTGCAACAGTCACCTTCCCCTGATTGCAATAACCCTTTTGAATAAAATCTACTCCAAAAAGCTTTCCTATCCCTAAGATTAGGTTAGACACTCCCCACAGGGATTCTAAAACATTATGTCCTTATCCTAATTAGAGCACTCATCACAGTGAGGAACAGGGTTGTATTCTTGCCTCCATTCTTCACTAGAATGTGAGCTTCCTGAGGGCAGTCACTATGCCCTGTTTACCTTATAGCCCTGGTCCCTTGTAGAGTTTTAGAATGTTTTAGAGGTGTACTTAAGTCTTAAGTTCTTAATTACTTAAACTTCCCTGTGAAGATGGACAACTGATCTAAGAATCCATTTCTGACCATCATTTCCATGGATGAATGAATTGGGACAAGAGAAGAGAGGTCACAATGGAGATTATTCTTCTACTTCTGCATACGAATAACATTCACATCCAGAAGGGGTGATTTAGATTAGATAAAGGTTTGCCACCCTCCACTGTGTCCCTTATAAAACTATGTGGGAAAGCAATTTTGATTATTGTTGTAGAGGCCATCAGTTCTAGAAAAATATCCCAAAAGAAAATGGGTTTTTTTATTCCTTCTGGCTCAAAATAGTGACTTATACACTTCTGGAGATGGAAGGAATACCAGCTTCAATTTATCAAACACATAAAATGTTAACTGTGCCATTTTATTGAAAGTTTATGACATACATCACTAAGATATGATTTATATTATACCAGAAATGCTGCTTCCTCATTCCCCACTCCAGTCAAGAGATCTAACCTACCCTCAAGGACTCCAGCTGAAAGCTTCAAGGTAGATAATAAAGGCGGCTGGTTCCTATATTCAGAAATAGTCCCTGACCTGAGTCACAATGTCTTTAGAATGCCGAATTTTGTTTTGTTTGCTTGTTTTTGTCAAGGGTGTTGTGTTCCTGTTATTTGATTCCTTGCCTAAATTCCTGATCCATTTTTAATCTTAATTAGATCCCTGACTTTCTGGTACTCAAAACATTTGCCGGGGAACCTGTCTGGTCCATCTCAGCTCTTTGTGGCAACTTAGTCTATGTCAAGTTTCACTGTCTGAGCCCTGAGACACTACCCATCAATTTCCAGTCTGTCCATGAACCTCTGATCTATAGTTAATTCTGAACCTGATGATGGTTTTGCTCCAACTCATACTGACGCACTGCATGCTGCTCTGCTTCTCCTTAGAAGGCCCTGCCATGCTCACTATGGCTCTCTGTTGGCCACTTGTCTTGTACTTTTGCATGCCGCTGCCCAATTCTAGAATTATACCATATAGTTCAGCAAACATCTGGAAACGATCCACCTATTTTAATTAGCTTAAACACAATGAAAGTAATAAATGTACACAGTTTTAAAAGTCATTTTCCTGACCTCCCTCCTGTAGACCTCCATTTTCTTGCTCTACTCTAGAGCCATGCCTCAGTTACCTTTCTAGGACTGCTCTTCTGATCAATTCCATGTGTTTTGAATCAATTATCTTCTTTCTGGGTTACTTTCTCATTTAGATGCAGCACACTGTCTAGTATCTTTTTTCCTCTCCCATTTTTTTTCTTTAATATTAAGATTCTCTTTTAATCAACATTAAGTATGTCCCCACTGTACAAAGAATAATAGTTTTATAGACATGTTAAGAAAAACCACAGTCTCCTTGTTTGGGATCCCTAGATAACAGGGTTCAAGGGAAAAACTTATATTCTATATATTTTTTTGTAATGCAATCCTAGGAATCTAGTAGGAAAAAATAAAGTATAGGAGTGAAACATGAGGAATGATTAGCAGGGTGTTCATTACCTAGTGGGTCTTGGCTTTGTGGTAAGTGCAGCAGATTGCTTGGCCTTATGGGATTGTCTTCAGAGAAGTCATAGGAACAATGAAGAAGTTATCTTACAGTTCTTGTCAAAGAATGGTCAAGTTTACTTCACTAAATATCAACTCCTCAGCATTTTCAGATTGTGCCATCTAGTCTGTCCAAGCAGCTACTGGGGAAGCCAGAATCTAGGAATGCAGTGGTAACATCCAAAGTTTAAGCCACAGAGCACACAGTCAGCCCGTGAGTGGTTCTATGCTAATGGCACTTGCCTACTAGCAAGCTGCACTTTGCAAGACCTACGAAGCAATAAGCTTCTGAGGGCACATGGGTACTGGGTAGATCCAGTGGATTCTTGCACTTCATTGGCACCAGAGATGAGCCCAGGGGAAGGAGATAAAAGGCTCTTTCTTTTAAGGCATGAGGCAAGGAACTTTAGGGGTTACTTCTTTGTGCAAAACAAGGAACCAGGAGTGAACACTGAACCAGTCCTCAGAAGTGGATTAGGCAGAATGCCACAATGACATGATTCTTGTCATGGAGCTCACCAGGCACTTCCCCATCATCATCAAAACCTTTTCTCTGTGGCCTGTAATGATACATATGACATCAGGTGATCTAACTGAAGCATCAGCAGTAGCATCAAGCAGATTGCTGGTGATCTATCTCACGCCTGCATCCTAGCCTCTCTGTTGCCTCTCACAAAATGCAACCTCTTTTACCTTTCCAAGCTGATTATTTTATTTATTCGTTCGTTCATTCATTCATTCATTCATTCATTCATAAGTGTTTATTTTTGAGAGAGGGAGACCACAAGCAGGGGAGGGGCAGAGAGAGAGAGGATGACAGAGGATCTGAAGGAGGCTCTGTGCTGACAACTGCTAGATAGCAGTGGGGCTCAAACTCATGAACGCCAAGATCATGACCTGAGCTGAAGTCAGATGCTCAGTTGACTGAACCACCCAGGTGTCCCTTTTTGTTTACTCTAAAATTCTTGGTTTATAAATCCCCTCATAAAAAAAACCTTCACAGTCGCCACAGACAAAGTCACTGCAGAATCTTTTACTCCTCTGTTGCCCAGTCTCTAACTCACTTTTTGCCAGCACCAGCATTGGCTTTTGCAGTTCCCCTGATTTTCTTCATTCTGTTCTTGCATTCCTTTTGCTGTTTTCTTGAGATCTTTTTCTTCTTATATAGTCCTTGCAAGTCTGTGGGGTTTTTTGTTTGTTTGTTTGTTTTGTTTTTTTACCAAGGAACCATATAAATCATGCCAAAACCAGTTGTCTTGCCATCACCAACATGGGTTCTGAATCCAGATACAAAGATAACATCTCATATGGTCTTGTAAATTTTGACTGGTTTTTCCCAAATTTCTATCTTAGGTACTGTTGACTTTCCAGGATGAAGAATATCAATGGCTGAAGTAGTTTCTGCTGAAGTAGTCAGTTGGTCATGAACTTCCTGGTCTGAATAGTTACCATGTCATTGATGATGGCAGCCAAGCTTCAAGCAGCCAGGGAGAAAAGGACTTAAGCTGATTAATTTAGTGTTTCCTTGCATTGTCTCTAAATGATATTGTTGAAATGCCAACTTCTGATTTTTAGTTTGGGCATTTTCTCTTAAATTCCCACTGAAAAAGATGAAGATTTAATTTTCTCTCTACCCCGGCTTATATCACATGAAAGCACCCTTCAAACCTTTATTTCCCAACCCCCATTCTGCCAATACAATGTAATTTTGGTTAAAACAACAATGTTTACCTTATCATTTAAATACTATTGAGGGAGTGAGACCTCCAGAATGGCGGAGTTAAGGACCTCTGAAAATTCACTCCTCCCTAAGAGTAGTGAGAGCATAGGCAAAAATTATCAAAATCAACTTTTTTAGAACTTTGAAAGTTAATTTGAAAGAATCCAAGGAGTTTTTATTCGAGAAAAACTGCTGATACTTGGTTAGAACAGTGTATTTTAACTTGCCCTATTCCCATCCTTATCTTGACAGCTCCACAGTATCCTTGAAAACCATCAGCCTAGCAGACACTGAAGGGGGCTGACCAGGTTTGAAGCTCCTTAAAATGTTCCATCCCCCAAAATTGTCACTATTTGACAAATCTGGAATTTGCTAGAAAAATCCTTACTCATAGGACTTGTCATTATTTGACTAGACTTTGAGCTTGTTCAAGCAGTCAGAGCCCTATTCTCAGGGTGCCTATCAAAAACCATCACAGTAAATTGTTTAACTTTGAAGCTACTTGAGGCAGGAATACCAGTTGAGGCAAACAAGATGATGGCCAAAAGACTTTAAAAGAATATCTGGGAAATGAGATGTTAATAGGGGAATTTGAAAAGCACCAACATATTTCTGGGAATCTAGAGGGCCATGCCTGTGCAGGACTATATACATGTCCAGAAAAAAAAAACAAAAAAAACAAAAGTGAGAAAACCCTTCTTTCTCACCTCTGTGTAACCAAGAGGGCCTGTGCAATCAAGAAGTGAAGGCGAAGGCAGGATGGTAAACTGTCAGAGTCCCAATATACATATAGAAACCATAAACAAAAGATAGAAGACTTATTAGTTCAGGCACTCAAGGAAATCTGTGTCCAAACATTAGCTGACTACAAAGATAACCAAGGAAAGATATAAGTAGTAAAAACAGAACAAGTTATATAGACTTCACAGAATTAGTACACAGAAGTCATTAAAAACAACAAAAAAGAGCAACAAAACAAAACAAAACTTAGCAATCATAATAAGCCCTGGAGGGGGTAGGTATCTGACTTCCAGAATTGCCACATTATATATTTTTAAATGTCCACATTTCAATTAAAATTATGAGGCATTCAAAAAACCCACAGAAAACATGGCCTTATACATAGGGAGAAAAATAGTTAATAGAAACTGTCCTTGAAAAAGCCTAGATGCTGAACTACTAGAAAAGAACTTTAAATCACCTATTATAGGGACACCCAGGTGGCTCAGTTGGTTAAACGTCTGACTTTAGCTCAGGTCATGATCTTGCAGTCTGTGAGTTTGAGTCCCGCATCAGGCTCTGTGCTGACAGTTTAGAGCTTGGAACCTGCTTCGATTCTATGTCTCCTTCTCTGGGTGCCCCTCCCCCACGCACGCGCTGTCTCTCTCTGTCTCTCAAAAATAAATAAACATGACAAAATTAAAAAAAATTAAAAATCATCTATTATAAATATGTTTAAAGAACTAAGGGAAATCATGTCTAAATTAATAGAGCCTAAGAGACCCATGAGACACCATCAGGCATCTAACATATGTTTCAGAAGAAGAGGAGGAAGATAAAGAAGCAGAGGGTAGATATGAAGAAGTAATGACCAGACACATCTTCAATTTGAAAAACAATAGTCTATACATCTAAGAAGCTCAACAGACTCCAAGTAGGATAAACTCAAATTGATGCACACATAGATATAACGTAGTCAAATTGTCAAAGAGACAAAATGAGAATCTTGAATTCAAGGAAAAAACTCATCATTTCAAGGGATCTTCAATAAGATATCTGATTTCTCACAGGAAATTATGGAAGCCAGAGGGATTACATATTTAAAGTGCTGAATAAAAAAGACTGTCATTTAAGAATTTTATATATAGCAATACTATCCTTCAAAAATGAAGAAACAACTGACATTACCAGAAAAAAACTAGAAGTATCTGTGAATACAAGGACTAAACTACAAGAAATAATAAAAAGAGTATTCAAGGCTGAAATGAAAGGACACTAGACAGTAACTCAAGTTCACACAAAGAAACAAAGACTTATAAAGATAACTACATAAATAAATATGAAAAAACAAATATATTTTTGTTTGTAGTCCTTTTTTCTGACTTAAAAGACAACTACTAAAAGCAATAAATGTATAAAAATGTAATTTATATAACAATAAAAGCACAAAGAAGGGAAGAAGGAACAGAGCTGTACGTCTAAGAAGGTGCAAAGCTGTACATCAACAAGGTGCAAAGTTTTTGTGTACTATTGAAATTAAATTGGTATTCAAGATGATGTAAAGAAATGGAAAGACATTCCATGCTCATGGTATGGAAGAACAAATATTGTTAAAATGTCTATACTACCCAAAGCAATCTACAGATTTAATGCAATCCCTATCAAAATGCCAACAGCATTTTCCACAGAAGTAGAACAATCCTAAAATTTGTATGGAACAATGAAAGACCCCAAATAGCCAAAGCCATATTGAAAAAGAGAAATAAAACTGGAGGTATTACAATTCCAGACTTCAAATTATATTACAAAGCTGTAGTAATCAAAACAGTATGGTACTGCTATAAAAATAGACACACAGAGCAACGGGATAGAATAAAAACCCAGAAATAAACCTGCAATTATATGGTCAATTAAAGGAGGAATGAATATATCATGAGAAATAGATAATGTCTTCAAAAAATGATATTGGAACGCTGGACAGCTACAAGCAAAAAAATGAAACTGGACCATTTTCTTTCACCATACACAAAAATGAACTCAAACTGGATTAAAGATCTAAATATGAGATGTGAAACCAAAAATATCCTAGAAGAGAGCATAGGCAGTAGTTTCTCTGACATTGGCCATAGCAACATTTTTCTAGATATGTCTCCTGAAGCAAGGGAAATAAAAGCAAAAATAAACTATTGGGACTACATCAAAATAAAAAGCTTCTGCCAGTGAAGGAAATAATCAACAAAACTAAAAGACAGCTTACTAAACAGGAGAAGATATTTGCAACTGACATATCTGATAAAGGGTTAGTATTCAAAATTTATAAAGAACTTCTACAGCTCAACACCGAAAAAACAAATAACCCAATATTAAAATGGGCAGAGGACACGAACAGACGTTTTTCCAAAGAAGAAGTCCAGATAGCCAACAGACACATGAAAAGATGCTCAATATCACTCATCAGGGAAGTGCAAATGAAAACCACAATGAGATATCACCTCACACCTATCAAGATGGCAAAAATAAAAGACACATGTAACAACAAACGTTGGTGAGGATGTGGAGAAAAAGGAACCCTGGTGCACTGTTGGTGGGAATAAAAACTGTTGCAGCCACTGTGGAAAACAGTATGGAGTTAAATATAGAACTACCCTATGATCCAGTGATCACACTACTACCAAAAAATACAAAAACATTAATTTAAAAGGGTATATACACCCCTATGTTCATTGCAGCATTATTTACAATAGCTAAACTATGGAAGCAGCTCAAGTGTCCAAAAAAAGAGCAATGGATAAAGAAGATGTGTGTGTGTGTGTGTGTATTCATATACATATGAAATATTATTCAGCCATAAAGAATGTGATGTTGCCATTTGCAATAACATGGGTGGATCTAGATGATATAATACTGTGAAATAAATCAAAGGAAGACAAATCTATGATTTCACTCATATGTGGAATTTTAGAAACAAAACATATGAGCAAAGAAAAAAAGGGAGAGACAAACCAAGAAACATATTCTTAACTATAGGGAACAAATTGATGGTTACCAGAGGGAAGGTGGATGGAGGGTGGGTGAAATAGATGATGGGGATTAAAAATGCACTTATCATGATGAGCACTGACTAATGTTTAGAATTGTTGAATCACTATATTGTACACTTGAAACTAATAGAACACTATTTATTAACTATACTGGAATTAAAATTAAAAACTTAATTTACAAAACTTAATAAAAACTTAAATTGATGTTAATCCAAATTAGATTAAGTTGTTTATTGGAATCCTAAGGGCAACCACTAATAAAACAACTCAAAATAAAATAAAATAAAATAAATGACAAGTGAATTAAAATGGTATACTAAAAAAATCTATTTTTTAAAAAAAATTTTTTAACATTTATTTATTTTTGAGACAGAGAAAGAGAGAGCATGAACAGGGGAGGGTCAGAGAAAGAGGGAGACACACAGAATCTGAAACAGGCTCCAGGCTCTGAGTTGTCAGCACAGAGCCGACGCAGGGCTCGAACCCATGGACCGTGAGATCATGACCTGAGCCAAAGTCGGACGCTTAACCGACTGAGCCACCCAGGCGCCCCATAAAAAAATCTATTTAAAGATACAAATTAAAGGGAGTAGTGGAGGAATAAAGTAACAAAGAAGACATAAAAAACAAATATCAAAGTGGTAGACATAAATCCTACCTTATCAGTAATTACATTAAATGTACATGTATTAAATTTTCTGATCAAAAGACAAAGATTGGCACAATGGTTCAAAAAATAACCATGTGCCATATAAAGAAACACTTCACAAAGATACAAATACGTTGGAAGCAAAGTAATAGAAAACTGAGACACCACAGAAACAATAACTAAAAGCTTGAATTGCTATACAAATATAAGGGGTGCCTAGGTGGCTCAATCTGTTAAGTGTCTGACGCTTGATTTCAACTCAGGTCATGATCTCATGGTTTTGTGAGCACAGCCCCATGTTGGGTTCTGTGCTGACAGTGCAGAGCCTGTTTGGGATTCTCTCTCTTTCCCTCTCTCTCTGCCCCTCCCCTGCTCACCCTGTCTCTGTCACACTCAAAATGAATAAACTTAAAAAATTTTTTTGAAAACCCCACAAATATAACTTAAACATTATTCCCACCTGAGCCAGGAAGGGAAATCATGATTACTCTTCCTTTACTGCTTAACTCTTTTTTGTTAGTTAGAACTAATAATTGCCTTTTCTTATTTGCTTAATTTTCCATTTATTTATCAATGATTCCATGCAAACTTTTCACAAGTTATCTAAATCTCTCAAAATGCTCAAATCTATCAGATATTCCATCACTTTCATCTTCCCAATGGAGTTTCTTACAAAGCCTCTGCCATATTCCAGTATGGTTGGGTTATCCTCCCTACCTGTATTTTTCATCCTGAGATCTCCCTTTCTGAGCATCATGGTTATTAACTTCATCGCTCTGTTGGGCTGGAAATACTGTTTCGGTTTGGCAGTTCTTTCTTGGTTTACTCCCTCATTTTGGTAGAACTCAAACTTCAATAGCTTCCTGAGCAAAGGGAGCATGGAAAATACATTTCTTAGAATGTGCCTGGCTGAAATTTATTTATCCTACCCCAAATCTTGATGAAAATTTTCTTGGTTTAGAATTTTAGCTTGGAAGTAATTTTTCTTCACAATTTTGAAGGTGAACCCCAATTGGCCTTGAATTTCCTCTCTTCTGTGAGAAGTGTGCAAATGTTTTGATTTTTGATTCTTATTACGTGGCCTAATTTTTTCTGTATAGAACACCATTTCCAGGGTACTAAAATTTTACAGTGATATGTCTTGGTATGAGTCTATTTCATCTATTTTATGAAGCACTCCCTGGACTCTTTTTTCCTCACTTTCCTAAGGACATAAGGTAAAGATTTGGATTACATATAAAATTTAGTAATCAGTGAAAAGTACACAGGAATAAAATACAGTTAGCAAAAGCTAAGTAGCTCTTAATCCCTGAGTTAGAGACAGCATAGCATAGATAATTCTTGGTTAACTTAAGAAAGAGGTGTTTGAAGGAAATGAATGGAGTTTTTTTTTTTTTTTTAACAACCTTAATTTAGTGACTAAGGCAATGAAATAGAGAGACTGGTATAACGAAGTTTTTATGTATAATGGTCGTAGTTCTCGGTAATTGTAAGGAAAGGTTTCCTCTGATCAAAATATAACAGACATTTTAGCCTTAATCAAATGTGCTAATGTGAGATAGTCTTTCAGACAGAATGCCTTCTATTGTTCTTACGTTTACAACTTTACCACTTTCACCTCAAACATATATAAACATATTTTTGTGAGGTATGAATCCTTTGTAAAATTGTGTTAAATCTAATTAAGATTGGAATAAAATTTTAGGGAATGTGTTTTATTAACAAAATTCTTTCTTCAATTTTTACCTCTTTTTTTTTTCCTGATGCTGAAATCAAAACATTCATCCTAAGGTATTCTACTATCAATACATAAAACATAATGACTTTTTAGGGGCACCTGGGTGGCTCAGTCGGTTAAGCGTCTGACTCTTGATTTTAGCTCAAGTCATGATCTCATGGATTGTGAGTTGGAGGCTCACATAAGGCTTTGTGCTGGCAGTGTGGAGCCTGCTTGGGATTCTCTCTTTCCCTCCCTCCTTCTGCCCCTCCCCCTATTGCTTGTGTGTGTGTGTGTGTGTGTGTGTGTGTGTGTGCTTATTCTGTCTCTCTCTCAAATAATTAAACTTAAAAAAAAAAAACCATAGTGGCTTTTTAGAGGATACACTGTAAAAGTAAAAGGGAGATGATGGAGGAGGGGAAGAGGATGTGTTTAACTGTTATGAGGTTGTAGCAAATATTTTGATTTGATTTGATTTTTTGCAGTATTTTATCTTTTTAAATCCTACAATACAAAGATAAATAAATTATTTGAGCAGTAAAGTAATATCAGCTTTTCCAGGGTCACCTGAGTGGCTCATTTGGTTGAGTGTCTGACTTTGGCTCAGGTTATGATCTCATGGTGTGTGAGTTCAGGCTTTCCATCAAGCTTGGTGCTGTCAGCCTATCAGTTCAGATTCTGCTTCAGATCTTCTGTCCACCTTTCTCTTTGCCCCTCCCCTGCTTATGCTCTTTCTCTCTCTCTCAAAAATAAATAAACATTTAAAAGTAAATAGATATAGGGGTGCTTGGGTGGTTCAGTCGGTTGAGCATCCCACTTGAGCTCAGGACATGATCTCATGGTCTGTGAGTTTGAACCCCACTTCAGGCTCTGTGCTGACAACTCAGAGCCTGGAGCCTGCTTCGGATTCTGTGTCTCCCTCTCTCTCTTCCCCTCTCATGCTCACGCTCTCTCTCTTTCTCTGAAAAATGAATAAACTTTAAAAAAAATACTTAAAAATAAAATAAAATTAAAATAAATAGATATACAATGAATCCAGAAGCTTTCCTTCCATTTCTATTTTTTGGAACAGCTTGAGAAGGATAGGTATTAACTCTGCTTTAAATGTCTCTAGAATTCCCCTGGGAAGCCACCTGGCCCAGGACTCTTATTTGTTGGGAGATTTTTGATAACTGATTCAATTTCTTCGCTAGTTATGGGTCGGTTCAAATTTTCTATTCCTTCCCATTTGAGTTTTGGTAGTGTGTGGGTGTCTAAGAATTTGTCCATTTCTTCCAGGTTGTCCAGTTTGTTGGCATATAATTTTTTATAGTATTCTCTGATAATTGTTTGTATTTCTCAGGGGTTGGTTGTGATATGTCCAATTTTATTTGTGATTTTATCTATTTAGGTCCTCTCTCTTTTCTTTCTTAGAAGTCTGGCTAAGGGTTTATCAATTTTGTTGATTTTTTTTTTTCAAAAAACCACCTGTTAGTTTCATTGATCTGTTCTACTGGTTTTTTTTTTTTTTTTTTGGATTCTATATTGTTTATTTCTGGCATTACCTTAATTCCCAAACCAGAAAGAGACCCCACAAAGAAGGAGAATTACAGGCCAATATCCCTGATGAACATGGATGCAAAAATTCTCAACAAGATACTAACAAATCGAATTCAACAGCATATAAAAAGAATTATTCACCATGATCAAGTGGGATTCACTCCTGGGCTGCAGGGCTGGTTCAGTATTCGCAAATCAATCAATGTGATACATCACATTAATAAAAGAAAGGATAAGAACCATATGATCCTGTCAATAGATGCAGAAAAAACATTTGACAAAATACAGCATCCTTTCTTAATAAAAGCCCTCAAGGAAGTCGGGATAGAAGGAACATACTTTAACATCATAAAAGCCATATATTAAAAGCCCGTAGCTAATATCATCCTCATTGGGGAAAAACTGAGAGCCTTCCCCCTGATATCAGGAACATGATCTCACCACTATTGTTTAACATTGTGTTGGAAGTCGTAGTCTCAGCAATCAGACAACAAAAGGAAATAAAAGCATCCAAATTGGCAAAGAAGAAGTCAAACTTCCCCTTTTCGCAGATTACATGGTACTCCACATGGAAAACCTGAAAGACCACTAAAAAGCTACTATAACTGATACATGAATTCAGCAAAGTCGCAGGATACAAAATCAATGTACAGAAATTGGTTGAATGTCTATACACCAATAATGAAGCAACAGAAAGAGAAATAAAGAAATTGATCCCATTGCAATTGCACCAAGAACATAAAATAGCTAGGAGCAAACCTAACCAAAGATGTAAAAGATCTGTTTGCTGAAAACTACAGAAAACTTATGAAAGAAATTGAAGAAGACACAAAGAAATGGAAAAACATTCCATGCTCATGGATTGGAAGAATAAATATTGTTAAAATGTCAATACTACCAAAAGCAATCTACACATTCAATGCAATGCCAATTAAAATTGCACTGACATTCTTCTCGAAGCTAGAACAAACAATCCTTAAATTTGTATAGAACCACAAAAGACCCCAAATAGCCAAAATAATGTTGAAAAAGAAAACCAAAGCAGGAGACATCACAATCCCAGACTTTAGCCTCTACTACAAAGCTGTAATCATCAACACAGTATGGTACTGGCACAAAAACAGACACATAGACCAATGGAATAGAATAGAGAGCATAGAGTTGGACCCACAGATGTATAGCCAGTTAATCTTTGTCAAAGCAAGAAATATTATCCAATGGGAAAAAGACAGTCTCTTTAGCAAATGGTGCTGGGAGAACTGGACAGCTACATGCAGAAGAATGAAACTGGACCACTTTCTTACACCATATACAAAAATAAACTCAAAATGGATGAAAGACCTAAATGTGTGACAAGAAACCATCAAAACCCTAGAGGAGAAAACAGGCAACAACCTCTTTGACTTCAGCCACAGCAAGTTCTCCTTCAACATGTTTCCAAAGGCAAGGGAATTAAAAGCAAAAATGAACTATTGGGACCTCACCAGGACAAAAAGTTCTGCACTGTAAAGGAAACAATCAGCAAAACTAAAAGGCAATCAATGGAATGGGAAAAGACATTTGCAAATGGCAAATCAGATAAAGGGTTAGTATCCAAAATCTATAAAGAACTTACCAAACTCAACACCCAAAACCAAATAATCTAGTGAAGAAATGAACAGAAGACATGAATAGACACTTTTCCAAAGACATCCAGATGGCCAACAGACACATGAAAAGATGCTCAGCATCACTCATCATCAGGAAATACAAATCAAAACCACCATGAGATACCACCTCACACTGGTCAGAGTGGCTAACATTAACAACTCAGGCAACAACAGATGCTGGCGAGGATGTGGAGAAACAGGAAAACTCTTGCACTGTTGGTGAGAATGCAAACTGGTGCAGCTGCTCTGGAAAACAGTATGGAGATTCCTCGAAAAATGAAAAATAGAACTACCCTACGACCCAACAATAGCACTACTAGGAATTTATCCAGAAGATACAGGAGTGTTGATTCATAGGGACACTTGTACCCCAATGTTTATAGCAGCACTTTCAACAATAGCCAAATTATGGAAAAAGCCTGAATGTCTATCAACTGATGAATGGATAAAGAAGATATGGTTTATATATACAATGGAATACTACTTTGCAATGAGAAAGAATGAAATCCTGCCATTTGCAGCAACATGGATGGAATTGGAGGGTATTAGGCTAAGTGAAATAAGTCATAAGTGAAACATATCATAAGTGATATCATATGTTTTCACTCATATGTGGAACTTGAGAAACTTAACAGAAGTCCATAGGGGAAGAGAAGGGGAAAAAATAGTTACAAACAGAGAGGGAGGGAGGCAAACTTTAAGAGTGTCTTAAAAACTGAGAGCAAACTGAGGGTTGTTGGCAGGGGGGAGGGCAGGGGAAAATGAGTGATGGGCATTGAGGAGGGCACTTGTTGGGATGAACACTGGGTGTTGTATGGAAGCGATGAATCACAGGAGTCTACCCCCAAAGCCAAGAGCACAGTGTATAGACTGTATGCTAGCCAACTTGACAATAAATTATATTTTAAAAAATAATAAAATAAAATTAAAATTAATAAACATAAAACAAATAGTGGAAAAAATGTCAGCTTTTCCTAAGTACACTTTTCTCTTTTTCCAATCTGTGAAGATTGATAAAAGGCATTTAATAAAGGTTTTTTTTTTTTTTAATTTTCAAAAAATTATTATTGAGATAGAATTAACAAACAACTTTCTTTCTTTTCTATTTTGGGAGAGGAACTTGGTAGACACACATATAGTTAACCATCCTATTCTCAAGTTACTTTAATTGTTAGGATAAAAAATGTTAATTCCTAGAAGCAGTAGTACTTTAACAGCTTATTGAACTTAACTAGAGGGAAAACACTTCTAAGGATATGGTTCATTGGGTCTGTGTTCTCAACCATTGAATTTAGACATTTATTTAGAAATTAGATAAATGGCACAGAACAAAAAAACTTTAAAGTGGGAAATTTAACATGTCCATGATTAATTTTCATTTTCTTGGTGTTATTAGTAAAAGCCTAATAAATCCTGAATGAGCCTTGTAAACTAAAATTTTAAAATCATATAGTCTTTGAAAACTGATTTTTGGTTACAAGATTTAAGATGGCCATATTTCTCAATTCTCAAAAGATATTCTTGAACTCTCTTACTACCACTTAAAAATGTTAATTATATAATGAAGTTGTTTGGTTGACATAAGAAGGAAAAGAAAAGCAAGGTGAAAAAAGGAAATGAAGTGGTAACTGCTAAAGAAATTTGAATAAAAGGGGGTGCCTGGGTGGCACAGTCAGTTAAGTGTCTCACTCTTGATCTCGGCTCAGGTCATGGTCTCATGGTTCATGAGTTCGAGCCCCACATCAGGCTTCTGCACCGATAGCATGGAGACTGCTTGGCCTTCTGTCTCTCCTTCTCTCTGCTCCTCCCCTGCTTGTGCTCTCTGTCTGTCTGTGTCTCAAAATAAATAAATAAACTTAAAAAATAAATTTGAGAAGAAGGCAAAAGTTATAAAATATTTGGGAGCTGGATTTTAACACTGACCAACTCAAGGAACAGATATGAGACTGGAAGTCCTCCTGAAAAATATTTATTTACCTAAATCACTAGTGGTAACAATGTGCCATTTTGAATTGAGAGAGCGCTCTTAAAATTCTGCTGTAGTTTTATCATTTATTCTCACATCCAAAAATAAAAAAGTCAAGTTGTTCTGATCTTTTGAATATAACATTTAAATCCTGAATTCCCACCAAAGGATATATGTTCTTCCAAGTAGCATAGTCCTAAAGGTTTACAATTTAATTTCTATCTAAAAGAGCTCTGGCATTTTTCTTCCTGCTTAATCCCTCTCCTCCATGACAGGGTAGTCTGCAATGATGTGCTGAGTGACAAATCATATACAACCTTAATTAACTGCATGAGCCTTTTTAATGTTGACTTTTAACTCACACTCTCATACAAGAGGATTATACCACCAGACTTCAAATAACCACATGAATAACTCAGTGTATCAAAGTATATAAGTGGTTCGAATGGCCACATGCTCTCGAGGTTTGTATACCTTGTGAGCATAAATTAGTTAAAAATAAATCTCCAAGGTTCTAACAGGAAAGATCTTCCAAACTATTTCAAAACACACAATTTCTCCAGGTAGTATCCACTATGAAAGTAGTTCTCATCATGACAAATGCCAAAGTTTACATATCCTAAGCAAAGAGAGCAGAATGAGAGAGTACTCAAACTTAGGTCATTCTCACAATGTAAGTAGTTTTCTAAACTTTATTATGAAAATCTTCAAGCCATAGAAAAACTTAAAGAACAGCATATTTATATGTATGTTTATATTATATGTAGTTATATATATATAATATATAATATACATATATGTATTTTTAAGTGTTTCATAATTATATTTTTATATTCTTTTAATCCAGTAATCATAGCATTTTATATATTCAAGTATTTGAGTATTTGTTTAAACTTGTTATTAATTTTACACTTTATTGCTTTATAATAAAAGAATAAGGTCTATTTAATTTTCACTTTTTAAAAAATTATCAGTGTTTTCTCTGTGGTCTAATATATGATCATTTTTTACAAAGTTCTGGGATTTAGCTTCTATTCATGGGTACTAAGTTAAAGAGATATACAGTAAAACCTTGGTTTGCGAGCTTGCAGAAACATGCTTGTAATCCAAAGCATTTCTATATAAAAACAAATTTCAAGAAACATTTGGCTTAGTTGTGAGCATGTGACATTTGGCGTCATGTACTATTTGTATTGCAAGACATTACTCATTTATGAAGCTAAAATTAGAAATGTTTGCTTGTCTTGCAGAACACTCGCAGAATAAATTACTCTCAATCCAAGGTTGGTTTATCTAACAATTAGGCCTTAAAAATTATGCTGTTCAGATACCATGTAAATTTTTTGATGTTTTGCCAACTTAATATTTCAAATACTAGTATAATTGTTACTGTTACTTTTATACTTTTGTTCTGTACATTTTTGGTGAGACATTATATACGTAATCATTTATGTTATAAAATTACCTTTACAAAATTAAAAAAAAAATCATCATCTTTGTCCTGCTTAGTGCTCTTTCCTTGCCTTGGGTTCTACTCTGACCAGCATTAGCATTAACAATATAATATGTGCTTTTTCCCTTTTGTCCTCTTTTATTTTTACTTTGCTTGAAATAGTTTATTTTAATTTAAAATATTCTTACTTTGTTTGGCAGTGCGTCTCTTTGTAAAGAACACATAATTGACTTCGTATTTTGACTTAGTCTGAGAATATTTATGTATTTTAATTGAAAATTTTAACCTGTTGATAGTTATTGTCGTAGCTCACAACTTAGCACATATTAACATGTGTCATTTTTATTTATTTATTTTTTATTTATTTATTTTATTTATTTATTTTTTTAATGTTTACTTACTTTTGAGACAGAGAGAGACACAGCATGAGCAGGGAAGGTGCAGAGAGAGAGAGGGAGACACAGAATGTGAAGCAGGCTCCAGGCTCTGAGCTGTCAGCCCAGAGCCCGACGCAGGGCTCGAACTCATGAACCGTGAGATCATGACCTGAGCCGAAGTCGGACACTTAACCGACTGAGCCACCCAGGCGCCCCTGTCATTTTTATTTTTATGCTTCCTGGATAATTCTATAGATTTCTAGTTTTGTTGTAAGAAAACTGAAATTTAACTACTTATTCTAGTGATGTGGTAATACCTGTTTTTATCATTCTATTAAAGATTACCATCATATTACATAAATAAATCCATGTTTCTTTAATGATTAATGTATCAAATAAAATAAAACAAAATATGTAATACAAAGAAATTAGCACCCTCTGCACCCAACATCCAGATTATTATTAAATGTTAAATGTTTTTCTATGGTCTTTTTAAAGTGATCTTTGCCTCATTTTGAAATCATTCAAAAAATATTTTTCTTAATTTAATTATACATTTCATTGTCTCCAATGTTTACAACTAATCCATTAATGAGTTTTCTATTTGCTTTGTTTCTCATTTACATAAAATAGGTGTTTACAGTGTATTTAAGAATACATAAGTGGTATGTGTTCTAAAACCTTCTATACCTGCGACTTATTTCTGCTGCCTTTACACATAAATGACACATTTGTTTTTGGTTGAAATTCTTGAGTCTCAATCTTTTTTCCCCTCAAAACTGTAGATGTTGCTCTATTTTCTTCTGTTTATTATGAGATACTTTTGTTTGTTATAAGTTGTCTAAGACAAGCTCAATTCTTATTCTAAGATAGAAACTCTGTTTTTTTTTTTCTAATGCTTTGAGGATCTTTTCGTTCACTTGTAATTCCCTAAAGTCATGGGGGTGTATTTAAATAGGAGACTCTCTTCATAGTGATGTCTTTTCATTAATTTGCCACCTACAAGATGAGCCTCTTCCATCACTATAGACCCATCTTTCTTCAGACCAGAAACTTTGTTCTGTTCAGTCTAAAGTATCACTTAACTTTTATTTGTGGGCTCTCTGTTCTCTGCATTCTATTTCTATGATCTTCTTTTTCAAAATTTCCTTTTGTTCCTTTTTTAGATTATAATAGAGTTACCTAAATGTAGTATCCTCATTGCCAAAATATTTTTCTGTATCTTCAATTTATTACATATGGTAGTGTTTTCAGTTCTGCAGATGCATTTTTTTTTGTTTTTTTTTCTTTCTGATCTTTCTTTGTATAATTGAGTGTATCTGGTTTTTAGCCAGCCCTCTTTTATCCAAGTCTTTTACCTCATCTTTTACTTCCTGATTCATAGAATCTAAATTTTCCTGGATTTGGGGGAATATACAGAAAAACTTTCTGAAGTTTCTTATGGTAAATGTTCTTTGAAACTGTGGTATTCATTCTCATAAAAAATAAATAGTTCAATTTGACACTGAAGAATATTTTCACAGGTTTCATATTTGTGTTTTTTTTCTATACAGTTAGGCTTTAAGAAAAATCTGTCTAGTTCAGTCTTCCCTGCATTGCCTATTTGGTTGTTGTTGGATCCATTGTCTTAGATATTAGGTTGGAGGGCTGGTTGAGATGTATTGTTTGTATCCAATTTTCTTGATTTTTTAAAACTGGAAGCAACCCAGGTGTCCTTCAGCAGGTTTATGATAAAACAAACTGGATACCCATATCATGGACTACTACTCAGCAATAAAAAGGAACAAACTAGGGGCACCTGGGTGGCTCAGTTGGTTGAGCGTCTGACTTCAGCTCGGGTCATGGTCTCACAGTTCATGAGTTCAAACCCCGTATCAGGCTCTGTGCTGACAGCTCAGAGCCTGGACCCTGCTTTGGATTCTGTGTCTCCCTCCCACTCATGCTCTGTCTTTCTCTCTCTCTCTCAAAAATAAATAAACATTAAAAAAAAATTTTTAAAGGAACAAACTATTGATAGACACAATATCCTGGGGAGATATCACCAGAGAATTATGCTGAGTGAGAAAAGGCCAATGACAAAAGCTTACATATTATATGATCTTATTTACGTAACATTCTTGAAATGAAAAAATTCTAAAAATAGAAATCAGATTAGTCATTACTAGGACTCTAGGAGCAGGGGAATGAGTGTGGATAAAGGCACTTGTAAAAGGGCAAAAGAGGGAGCTTTGTGGTGATGGAAATGTTCTGTATCTTGACTATATCAATGTCAAAATTCTGGTGGTGATGCTGTAATATACTGTACTATATATTAAAAAAAATTTTTTTTACATTTATTTATTTTTGAGAGACAGAGAGGGACAGAGTGTGAGCAAGGGAGGAGCAGAGAGAGAGGGAGACACAGAATCAGAGGCAGGCTCCAGACTCCAAGCTATCAGCACAGAGCCCAGCTCGGGGCTTGAACCCACGAACCGTGAGATCGTGACCTGAGCTGAAGTTGGATGTTTAACCGACTGAGCCACCCAGGCACCCCAATATCATACTAAATTTTAACAGTACCATGTTACTATTGGGGGATATCCTGGGTAAAGTGTGCTCTATATTATTACTTATAACTACATGCCAATCTACAATTATGTCAAAGCAAAAAGTTTAATTTTAAAAGGATTTTTTATTAAAAGGATATTTGGGCATTTACTAAGAAGCCACAAAAGTGATAAAATGGAAAGATGATTTGACTGGAGTGGGGATAGAGCAACAAAAGATGGAGAAGTGAACCTTCCAAAGTAAATACCCTTGGGCAATCTTCATGCTTACACTGTACATAAATAAAGTACAGTTTCTGAGGTGAAATAAACTCACTCAGGTCCTCTACTATAACCTACTAAAAGATTTTGTCCAGAGAGAAGGAAGGATGGAAAGTGAATCTCAAATTGATAAGTATTCTTTCTCAATATGAGACCTTTGGAATAAGACCCTATGTGAATCTTCTAGGATTTTACTTGACTATAATGCCATCTGATTTGCACAGAGGTCATTTATTTTGTAGTTCTAAACATCTAAGCTGAAAATTGCTGTGATTTGGGAATCCTGCCCTTTTCACCTCTTATTTGGTTGGTGCTAAATAACTGTAACAAAGCGGAATTTTCTGCAATTATTCGTATAGCTTAATGGACAAATCGATGGCGTTTTCCCCTCTGGCCTCTGCTGCTGCCTGTCTATATTTCACGTTATTTAATGCCCACACTGTCACTAAATTGCTACAGTCCTAATATGATTGTTCTAATATGATAATAATGGATAATCCTCACTGAGTACTTACTACATGCCAGGCACATGCCAGGCACTATTTAAACAGTTTACATTTAAACTCATTTAATCTAAGTAACAATCCTATGGGTTGGCTTTTGTTATTATCACCATTTTACAGCAGAGGTACAGAGAGTTGAATTAATTCAGCCTGTACTTCAAATAGTGAAGCCAAGAAACAAATCAAGTGATATTAACTCTAGAGCTCATACTTTTAACCACTGTACTTTATTGTCTTGCATGAGACTGCACTATATAGTGAAGTACAAGAAAGCCCTCTAAAACTGTGTGATACAAACATAAGGAATGACAGATTCTGACTAGTTGGACTTTACATTTTGATGCAGCTGGATGACTGAATTTTGGCTACTGATATGCGGGCAGTAGTCACGCATCACTTCTGGGACTGACCCCTAAAACCTCCTTGCCATGATTTTCCATCTGCTTTCTCCATCCTTTCATTGAACAGGATAGAATTTAAGAAATGGGAGGAATCTGAATTCCTGCACTGCTGCTGATAGAAGAGCTGGCTAATAGGAATCCATGTTGTGCTTTTGCAGGAGTAAGAAATAAACTTTTATTGTTTTAAACAACTTGAATTTGGTGTTGGTTATTGTTAGCCAATCTTGGGTGAATACAAGATGTTATCAATAGTATTGCTATGCACGTTCTCTTCTTTCACTGTTTTTCTTTTCTTTTTTATTTAATTTTATTTTTTTAATTTGCATCCAAATTAGTTAGCATGTAGTGCAACAATGATTTCAGGAGTAGATGCCTTATGTCCCTTACCCATTTAGCCCATCAACCCTCCCACAACCCCTCCAGTAACCCTCTGTTTGTTCTCCATATTTCAGAGTCTCTTATGTTGTGTCCTTGTCCCAGTTTTTATATTATTTTTGCTTCCCTTCCCTTATGTTCATCTCTTCTGTGTCTTAAAGTCCTCATATGAGTGAAGTCATGGGATATTTGTCTTTCTCTGACTGACTAATTTTGCTTAGCATAATACCCTCTAGTTCCATCCACATGGTTGCAAATGACAAGATTTCATTCTTTTTGATTGCTGAGTAATACTCCATTGTGTGTGTGTGTGTGTGTGTGTGTGTGTGTGTGTGTGTGTATACACAACATCTTCTTTATCCATTCATCCGTCAGTGGACATTTGGGCTCTTTCCATACTTTGGCTATTGTTGATAGTGCTACTACGAATATGGGGGTGCATGTGCCTCTTCGAAACAGCATACCTGTATCCCTTGGAAAAATATGTAGTAGTACTATTGCTGGGTCATGGGGTAGTTCTATTTTTAATTTTTTGAGGAACCTCCACACTGTTTTCCAGAGTGGCTGCACAAGCCTGCATTCCCACCAGCAGTGCCAAAGAGATCCTGTTTCTCCACATCCTTGCCAACATCTGTTGTTGCCTGAGTTGTTAATGTTAGCTACTCTGACCAGTGTGAGGTGATATCTTGTTGTGGTTTTGATTTGTATTTCCCGGATGATGAGTGATAGTGAGCATTTTTTCATGTGTCTGTTGGCCATCTGGATGTCTTCTTTGGAATGGAAGTGTCGATTCATGTCTTTTGCCCGTTTCTTCACTGGATGATTTGTGTTTTGGGTGTTGAGTTTGGCAAGTTCTTTATAGATTTTGGATACTAACCCTTTATCTGATATGTCGTTTACAAATATCTTCTCCCATTCCATGGGTTGCCTTTTAGTTTTGCTGATTGTTTCCTTCACCGTGCAGAAGTTTTTATTTTGATGAGGTCCCAATAGTTCATTTTTGCTTTTGTTTCCCTTGCCTCCAGAGACGTGTTGAGTAAGAAGTTGCTATGGCCAAGGTCAAAGAGGGTTTGCCTGCTTTCTCCTTGAGGATTTGGATGGCTTCCTGTCTTACGTTTAAGTCTTTCATCCATTTTGAGTTTATTTTTGTGTATGGTCTAAGGAAGTGATCCACGTTCATTCTTCTGCATGTCACCATCCAGTTTTCCCAGCACCACTTGCTGACGAGACTGTCCATTGGATAGTCTTTGGATATCCCATTGGATATTCTTTCCTGCTTTGTCAAAAATTCGTGGGCCATACATTTGTGGGTCCATTTCTGTGTTCTCTATTCTGTTCCATTGATCTGAGTGTCTGTTTTGGTGCCAGTACCATGCTGTCTTGATGATTACAGTTCTGTAATACCGCTTGAAGTCCAGGATTGTGATGCTTCCTGCTTTGATTTTCTTTTTCAAGGTTGCTTTTGCTATTCGGGGTCTTTTCTGGTTCCATACAAATTTTAGGATTGTTTGTTCTAACTGTGTGAAGAATGCTGGTATTATTTTGATAGGTATTGCATTGAATATGTAGATTGCTTTGGGTAGTATTGACATGTTAACAATATTTGTTCTTCCTATCCAGGAGCATGGAATATTTTTCCATTTTTTTGTGTCTTCTTCAATTTCTTTCCTAAGCTTTCTACAGTTTTCAGTGTATAAGTTTTTCACCTCTTTGGTTAGATTTATTCCTAAGTATGTTATGGTTTTGGTGCAGTTATAAATGGGATAGATTCCTTGATTTCCCTTTCTGTTGCTTCATTATTGGTGTATAGGAATGCAACTGATTTCTGTGCATTGATTTATATCCTGTGACTTTGCTGACTTCGGGGATCAGTTCTAGCCATTTTTTGGTGGAATCTTTTGGGTTTTCCATATAGAGTATCATATCATCTGCAAAGAGTGAAAGTGTGATCTTCTCCTGGCCGATTTGGATGCCTTTTATTTCTTTGTGTTGTA
Source organism: Panthera pardus (assembly GCF_024362965.1). Lineage (NCBI taxonomy): Eukaryota > Metazoa > Chordata > Mammalia > Carnivora > Felidae > Panthera > Panthera pardus. Next base: position 88,055,229 of record NW_026526765.1, read on the forward strand.
TGATTGCTGAGGCTAAGACTTCCAATACTATGTTGAATAACAGTGGTGAGTGTGAACATCCCTGCCTTGTTCCTGACCTTAGGGGAAAAGCTCTCACTTTTCCCCATTGAAAATGTTGTTAACGTTGGGTCTTTCATATATGGCTTTTATGATCTCGAGGTATGATCCTTCTATCCCTACTTTCTTGAGGGTTTTTATCAAGAAAAAATGCTCCATTTTATCAAATGCTTTTTCTGCATCTATTGAGAGGATCATGTGGTTCTTGTCCTTTCTTTTATTGATGTGATGAATCACATTGTTTTGCAGATTTTGAACCACCCTGCATCCCAGGTATAAAATCCACTTGGTTGTAGTGAATGATATTTTTAATATGTTGTTGGATCCGGTTGGCTGATATCTTGTTGAGGATTTTGTATCCATGTTCATCAGGGAAATTGGTCTATAGTTCTCCTTTTTAGCGGGGTCTTTTTCTGGTTTTGGAATGAAGGTAATGCTGGCTTCATAGAAAGAGTTTGGAAGTTTTCCTTCCATTTCTATTTTTTGGAAGAGTATCAATAAATAGGTGTTAGAAATAGGTGTTAACTCTTCCTTAAATGTTTGGTAGAATTCCCCTAAAAGCCATCTGGCCCTGGACTCTTATTTTTTGGAAGGTTTTTGATTACTAATTAGATTTCTTTACTGCTTATGGGTCTGTTCAAATCTTCTGTTTCTTCCTGTTTCAGTTATGGTAGTTTATATGTTTCTAGGAATTTGTCTGTTTCTTCCAGATTGCCCATTTTATTGGCATATAATTGCTCATAATATTCTCTTGTTATTGGCTTTATTTCTGCTTTGTTGGTTGTGATCTTTCCTCTTTCATTCTTGATTTTATTTATTTGGGTCGTTTCCTTTTTTCTTTTTGATCAAACTGGCTAGTGCTTCATCAATTTTGTTAATTCTTTCAAAGAACCAGCTTCTGATTTCATTGATCTGTTCTACTGTTTTTTTGGTTTCAATAGCATTGATTTCTGCTCTTATGTTTATTATTTCCTATCTTCTGCTGGTTTGGGATTTCACTTGCGATTGTTTTTCCAGCTCTTTAAGGTGTAAGGTTCAGTTGTGTATCTGAGACCCTTCTTCCTTCTTTAGGAAGGCCTGAATTGCTATATACTTCCCTCTTATGACCACCTTTGCTGTGTCCCAGAGGTTTTGAGCTGTTTTGTTATCATTTTCATTGGCTTCCGTGTACTTTTTAATTTCCTCTTTAACTTCTTGGTTAGCCCATTCATTCTTTAATAGGATGAATCTTTAGTCTCAAAGTATTTGTTATCTTTCCACATTTTTTCTTGTGGTTGATTTCAAGTTTCATAGCGTTGTGGTCTGAAAATATGCACAGTATGGTCTCGATCTTTTTGTACTTGTTGAGAGCTGATTTGTGTCCTAGTATGTGATCTATTCTGGAGAATGTTCCATGTGCACTAGAAAAGAATATATATTCTGCTGTGTTAGGATGAAATGTTCTGAATATATCTGTTAAGTCCATCCGGTCCAGTGTGTCATTCAAAGCCATTGTTTCCTTGTTGATTTTCTGATTAGATGATCTGTCCATTGTTGTAAGTGGGATGTTGAAGTCCCCTACTCTTATGGTATTATTATCACTGAGTTTCTTTTTGTTTGTGATTAATTGATTTATATATTTGGGCTTACCCATATTTGAAGCATAAATGTTTACAATTGTTAGGTCTTCTTCGTGGATAAAGCCCTTAATTATGATATAATGCCCTTCTTCATTTCTTGATATGGTCGTTATTTTGAAGTCTAGATTGTCTGATATAAGTATGGCTACTCCGGCTTTCTTTTGGTGACCATTAGCATGATAGATGGTTCTCTGTCCCTACTTTCAAACTGATGGTGTCTTTAGGTCTAAAGTGAGTCTCTTGTAAACAGCACATAGATGGATTTTGTTTTCTTATCCATTCTGTTATTCTGTGTCTTTTGATTGGAGCATTCAGTCCATTGATGTTTGAGTGAGAACTAAAAGGTATGAATTTAAGGGCGCCTGTGTGGCTCAGTTGGTTAAGCGCCTGACTTCGGCTCAGGTCATGATCTCACGGTCCATGAGTTCGAGCCCTGCATTGGGCTCTGTGCTAACAGCTCAGAGCCTGGAGCCTGCTTCAGATTCTGTGTCTCCCTCTCTCTCTGACCCTCCACTGTTCATTCTCTGTCTCTCTCTGTCTCAAAAATAAATAAAAATTAAAAAAATAAAATAAAATAAAATAAAAGGTATGAATTTATTGCCATTATGTTTCTTGCAGAGTTGGAATGTCTGGTGGTATTCTCTGGTCCTTTCTAGTCTTTGTTACTTTTGTATTTATTTATTTATTTATTTATTTATTCTTTCTTCTTTCTTTCTTCTTTCTTTCTTTCTTTCTTTCTTTCATTCATCTTTTCTCTCCCTCAGAGATTTCCCCTTAATATTTCTTGCACAGCTGGTTTAGTGGTCATGAACTCCTTTAATTTTTGTTTGCCTGGGAAACATTTAAAAAAAATTTTTTTTAATGTTTTTATTTATTTTTGAGACAGAGAGAGACAGAGCATGAGCAGGGGAGGGGCAGAGAGAGAGGGAGACACAGAATCTGAAGCAGGCTCCAGGCTCTGAGCTGTCACCACAGAGCCCGACGTGGGGCTCGAACTCACAGACTATGTGATCATGACCTGAGCTGAAGTCAGACGTCCAACTGACTGAGCTACCCAGGTACCCCTGTCAGGGAAACTTTTAAACTCTTCTTCTGTTTTGAATGACAGCCTTCTTGGACAAAGAATTCTTGGCTGCATATTTTTCTGATTCAGCACATTGAATATATCTTGCCACTCCTTTCTGGCCTGCCAAGTTTTTGTGGATAGGTCTGCTGCAAACCTCATCTGTCTTGTCTTCTAGGTTAAGAACTTTTTTACCCTTGTTGCTTTTTGTGATTCTCTCTTTGCCTGAGTATTTTGTGAATTTGACTATGATATGCCTTGTTAATGGTTGGTTTTTGTTGAATCTTAGGGGAGTTCTCTGTGCTTCTTGGATTTTGCTGTCTGTGTCTTTCCCAGGTTAGGAAAGTTTTCCGCTATGATTTGCTCACATAACCCTTCTACTCCTTTTTCTCTCTCTTCATCTTCTGGGTCCCCCTGTGATTCTGATGTTCCTTTTTATTGAGTCACTGATTTCTCTAATTCTTAAATCGTGCTCTTTTGCCTTAGTCTCCCTCTTTCTTTCTGCTTCATTATTCTCCATAAGTTTGTTCTCTATATTGCTGATTCGCTGCCCTGCCTCATTCATTCTTGCCACCATGGCATCCACTCAAGATTGCAGTTCAGTTATAGCATTTTTTATTTCATCCTGACTAGCTTTTACTTCTTTTATCTCTGCAGAAAAGGATTCTAATATATTTTAGACCCCAGCTAGTATTCTTATTATTGTGATTCTAAATTCTGGTTCACACATCTTGCTTGTATCTGTGTTGATTAAGTCCCTGGCTGTTTCTTCCTGCTCTTTCTTTTGGGGTGAATGCCTTCTTTTCATCATTTTGAAGAAGAAAAGGAATTAGTAAGGTTAAAAATATTAAAATTAAAATATTAGAAATAACACACACATACACACACAAATCAAATAAATGTTGCTAGATCCTACGTGTATTTTGGTCTGGTTGTTGAAAGGAGCTTAATAGATTAGGGAAAAAAAGGAAAAAAAAAGGAAAACATTTAAAAATTTGAAAAAATGAATGCAATGAAATAGAATAAAATGAAATGATGGAAGTAAAATAGAATTTGGAAAATTTACACAAAAGTAAAGAACATAGTACAAAAATATTAAAGAAAAATATTTTTAATAAAAATTGAAAATAAAAATAAATATTTTCTCTTTTGGATTCAAGAAAAAGAAAAGAAACAAAAAAGAAAAAAGAAAAGAAAATTGAATAGACAGACCAGCAAAACGATTGAAATGATTGAAATGATTGAAATTACATCATCTTCCCCCAGAAGTCAAACTCTGAAGCACTTTATAGTCCACAAATTAAGCAGGTGGAGAGATTTGTGGTGTTCCTGAAGAGTGAGATTGGCCCATTTGGGAAGGGCTTAGTGTAACGGCTCCATTCTCCCCTAGATGGCACTGCTTAGCTTACTGGGGTGGATTGTTGTGGCACTTGTAGGTGTGTATGCACAATAATGGCAGGAGTTAAAATGGCATCACCCAGCTACCCAATCTCTAGTATTGGAAGTCTGTTCTCCTCAGTCAGCAGTCACACACCTGTACTTTGTCTCCAGCTTCTGTCCACTCCCGACTTTTATACTGTCTGTGACCAAGCCGTCAGGTTGCCAGGCAGCACCTCCCTCCTGAGTTTTATCTCAGGTAAATCTGTCTTTCCCGACCCCTCACTTCTGAGGGACTATGGCTTTGGCCTGCTTAGACCCTCTGGGGAGGGTCTCACTGAGCAATGGCCAGGTGCCAGCTGCATCTAGGAATGTTCATGGGACCATGCTGCTGCCGATGCGTGGAGACTGGCTGGGTGCCAGCCTGCCCCAGAAAAAGTTCACACGATCGTATAGCAGTAGTGTTTCAGGGATTATGGAAAATCACAACACACATCTGGCACCAGGCATCACCCTTAATGACCTTGTTCTAGCACCAGTGAATATGGTTGTTCTCTGGGGTCTTCTGGGACCAGGTTGCCACACAGCCTCTACCAAATGTCCTTCCAGCCGGGGAACCGCCTCTCCGCAGGTGGCCTGAGGATACCCGCACCTCACTCTGCTCCTGGAGATTCGTCCTTCCCACCAGAGCACCACCAGGTATTGAGCTGTGGAGTTTCAGACTCCACACTCCCCCTGTTTATAGAGTCTTAATGTAATTTAAACTTTCTCCTTTCTCCTTTCTCCCTTTTTAGTTCAGTCCCTGCAACTCTTTCCACTTTTCCACTTTCTCTCCAGCTGCTTTTCCGGGGGGTGCTTTTCCTGTACTCTCCCCCAGTCTCCATCCTCTCTCCACAAGCAAAAACAGTTCTCTGCTCTCCACAGTTTCTCTCTCCCCTGGTTCACCCCTCTATGCCACGTACCTGCTGAGTTCTGTGGTTCAGATCGTGCAGATTGTTGTGTTAATCCTCAAATCCGTTTTCTAGATGTGCAGGATGGTTTAGTGTTAATGTGGCTGTATATCATGGATGCAAGTCACAAAAAAATACTTCCATGCTGTTCTGCCATCTTGGCTCCTCCCTTGACACCCCTGCTTCTGTGCACCCAAACTGGAAACAAAATCTTTGACCTTCTCTATCCTCTCTCTTTCTCTTCATAGTTCAAGCAGTTGTCCTAGTATTCTCCCTGTTCCCTGGTCTTTCTATTCCATATCTACTATTGCTGCTCTTTTCTGGATTGCCTCTTTTGAACTTTGTAATGTCTTTCTAACTGGAATTTGGACTCAGATCTGCTTCATTCCAGTCTTTCTCTTTCTCTCATAATCAAAGATTTAATAAGATCATGCTAAAGTTGGACTCCTGGTCATTAAGCATCTAGCTTCAGATCAGGTCATGATCTTACAGTTTACTAGTTCGAATCCTGCATCAGGCGAACTTGAGCCTCACTTCAGGTGAGCCATGCTTCTCAATCTCCCTCTCTTCCTTTCTCTGCCCCTCTTGGGATCCTCTCTCTCTTCTCTCTCTCTGCCCCTCACACTTGCACACCTCCCTCTCAAAAAAAAATCATGCTAAAGTCGCCAATGGCTATTAACAGCTGTAATAATTTTAATTGTCACAATTTAATATTCATAGTCATTAACACAATAATAATAAAAAAATAAAAAATAATAAAAAGTTTTTAGTTTTATCACATTTCCCTACTTTATGTTCTAACTAAGTAGTATAGTTGTGAATCTAAATAGTCCCAGGCTTTCCAACTATATGTCTGGATCTTGCTGTTTCTACCGTCAATTCTTGGTTTGTCAAAATAGTGCTCTTTGGTCAAGGTCTGTCTTAAATGCCACTTTATTCATGAAGCCCTTTTTAAGAAGCACTTTTTATTATGAAAAAATTAAATGGACAAAAAAAAAAGGACAAAATAATGTAATGAACCTTCATGTATCCATGATGAAGCTTCAATAGTTACCAATTTATGCCCAGGCTAGTTTTATCTGTACCCCAATGTACTACCCTCCCTTTTATCAAGTTTCAAGCTACATGTAATCACTTCCTCCTTTTTGCACCTGTCTTGTAGCACTAACAGTGCCGTGAGCATTTTATAACTTTTGTGACACATTTTATACTCTTTCCTAGATTTAAAGTCCCTTGAAGGTAAAGTGTGTGTGTTGCTGCCCTTCAACACCTATCCAGCACAACCTAGTGCCCTAAATCTAATTGGAAAAACAATAAAAATTTTTAATTTGAATTGAAATACCTAATGTTATTTGAAAAGAAGTTATCTTCTCCAGAGTTAATAATTGTTCCTTTTAAAAAAATAATTGTATCTCTTGACAAAATTATTTCTGTACAAAGCCAACATGAGTACCAATCCTATTTTTATATTTTCTGAGAAGGAGATCCATGTGCTTCTTTAGTAATCCAATGTCCTGTTTAGATTGTCTTAATAATCACTCACTTCTATGCTGAACCTTAGCTCAGGGTGACATTGGATAAATCATTTGGAATTAGCATAGTGAATATATTCTCTTTGCCTGTTTCCTTATTAGCAAATTGCATCTTCCCATTCTAGCTCACAAGAGAATTAGAAGATTAAATAGGGTAGCCACCTATTTATTATACAAGTTATGAGCCATTCAGAATTTCTTTTTTTGTGCTTTCTAGATCTGTTGTCCAATTTTGTGTTTTTATTATTCATTAGCTCTCCCTTAAAGGATGATGCAGAGGGAGAAAGAGGATTTTAGGCTTAAATTATTTAGCAGTGGGGTCAGTAAAAAATTTGGCAGGGTGGAAAATTAAAGCCATTAACTAAAATGAAGATCATCTGCCTTTCATTAACATGAATGATAAAGAATCATTTGTGAAGCATTTTGAATTCCTTAGAGAAAGTCTTTATGTTTGTTTATCTGATTGTGTGTGTTTTTATCATGGACAGCCTTAATTTCTTCAATTCTGATACTTCATCAATTCAAGAATGTCATCATGACTTAAGAGTATATAATAGAATTGAAACAGAAACCACACAAAATAATTCGCTATGTTTCTATAATAATTTCTAATGTTGAGAATGAGATTGTGGGTTGTATTTAGTTTCTGTTATGCTTATGCACACTTAGAGTGAAATACTAAATTCAACAGTAAACCAAAAAAATGGGATTATATAAAAGGCTATGTAAAAGGTTCTACCTGAAGTTACATCATTATGCAAGGTTGATATACAGAAACAAGTCATGTAGGTAACAAGTGAGCCTGAGAATTACCCAGCCTATCATTTTAGGACTTTCTGTAGTTTCCTATGTATTGTATGTGTGGTTACTCTGATAAAATTATGCCCTATTGGGGAAGGAGGGGATAATTATATACTTTAGTGGTATTAATTTGGAGATTGGCAAAAATCTAAGGATGCATCTTATTATAAAGGCCAGGCTGTTGTATCATTGATAAAGGAATGTAGAGGACCTGGGGAAGTAATCAGGTCCTCTTTACTTATTGGGTAGTGCCTTAAAGTTGTGCAGAGAAGTGTCCGGACCATGCTGAGATGTACTGAGTGTCATTATCTCCATGCCCGTCCCCACGTCAACCAGCTTTGTTTTCATTGGTCTTAATGAAGTGTTGTGTATTGTTGCTTCATTTTTATTTTCAAATTTAAGTGCTCACTATTAAAAATGTTTGAAAACCACTCATCAGATTTACCACCATCCCCACTCACCTCTACATAAGATTTTACTTGCACTTAGAGAATCTGACATATCCGTTAAGATCCCATTTTTGAAGTCCACTTAAACATTATATGATTAACAGTCTTTGCCTGAGTTAGACACTATCTTTTGAAATCTTCATTTCAATTATTTTAGTTATCAGATCTCTACATTAGGTAAATTATTGAGTTCTTTCCTTAAGAATTTATGTTCCTTTTTTTTTTTAAGTTTATTTATTTATTTTGAGAGAGAGAAAGCATGAGTGGGGGAGGTGCAGAGAGAAAGAAGAGAGTGAAAATCCTAAGCAGGCTCCACATTGCCAGTGCTGAGCCCAACACGGGGCTTGAACCCACAAATGGTGAGATCATGACCTAAGCCGAACTCAGATGCTTAACTGACTGAGCTACCCAGGCGCCCGAAGTATTTATGTTTTTAAATCTAACCTTCCTCTCCCCCTTACCTCTTAATCTCCAGCTGTTCTTTACTGCTTACCAAATTATGGGCAATCTCAGTATGCTGGCATTTGTAGTCCTCAATCACAGGGCATTGGAACTCTCTCCCACTGCACACCTCCATGTGCCTTGAAATACAGTAGAGCTGAGGGGCCAGAGTGAGGTCCCACACATGCTGGGTTGAATTCAGTCTCATAGCAACAATATCAAGCAACCAAATTTCTGCTGTTTTCTGTTCTGCTTCTCATTGTTAGCCCAAAGTAACTAATTTTTTAAAAACTCTAAGGAAGAAAAATATTTTATTTTTCTTCTCTCTCTATGGAGACTGCTGCTTAAACTTTATGGCAAGTGAACATGCATTTTTCTTAATTCTGTGTTTCCTCTGTCTTTCAAGAGCCTATTTCCTCCTCGTTTCGAAAAATATTTTTTAGTACACACGAGCAATATATTTAATAGTCTGAGTCATGGTTATAAGGTTAATAAATGCTTAATAAAACCACCAGTTTGCTTACTTTCTGAAATGACATAAGAAAAGAAAAATATGATAACTTTTTGTGTGTGTGTAAATTCAGTACTTCTGAAAGATGCCAAATGAAAGATTGAAATCCTTCATTTATGGCACAAATAAAGTAATAAAACACAAAGCTCTATCACGGTTATTTATTAAGTATTCTTTTTATTTTAGGAATACTTTAGAGGAGGAATTCTTCATATTTAAAACCAAGAAATTAGAAATCAATAGTTTAAAAACTACGTGGTACATTTTAATTTAACATGGACTACAGCTATGGAGAAACAATTAGACTTAATTGTTTTCTGTTTACTTCTATTCCTGGAAGATTCCTAATATAGTCTTAGTGACCAATTTTCTACACATTGTTTGCAGCTTGTCAGTTTGCTTCCATTCATTAATCATTAGGGCATTTGGATGCATTAAATAGAAATATGATATATGACAGATTTGAATAATGCATATAACTTACCTTAAATACTTTGTGTGATTGCCTAGTAACTATATTTATGTATATTACATCTATATTTGTATATGTTGTATATAAATACATATACAGACATTAGAAACTACATTATAGATAGAGTGTTACATGTCTTCAGATGTAGTATATGCTTTTCTTTTTTCTTAAATGGCTCTTTTCAGTTCATTCTATGAATTAGCTATACTAATCACAGTTAAAAACTGCCATTGCTTTTACATTGCTTATTAAGATTGGATTGGAGGAAGTGGCAGAAGGGAGGAAGGTGCAGAGGTTTGGGAAGCATTGAGGATGGTGAGGAAGTTCAGTGGCTGGGTCCAGTAGTTTCTTTACAAATTGTAATCCAATGCAGTTGTTAGCTTTGTATTTGCGATTAATTTCAGGTTATGAAAATATTTTCATTTGTTTAACATAGTAACTTGCCTTTCCCATGCTCACATTTTTATGTGAAGATGTTGAGATTTTATATATATATATATATATATGTACACACATACATACATATGTGTGTGTGTGTGTGTGTGTGTATGTATAGAATTGATGGATATAGATACATACATATACATACAGCTAAAATTTGCTGTTGCTGCTTTCCCTGGGGTATATACCTAGAGTTGCCTATGTGATTGTAAATCAGCTGCCACATGGAGTCTCTGCCCCTTAGAATCCATTGTCTATTTACTGCCTCTATTGCATCTTGTTGCCTGTGGCATGCCTCTCCCAGATGAGTAGTCACATGGGCTCCTTATTGTGCCTTAGTTTCAGCTGCCCTGGGGGATTATTGAGTTTTCAAATCTTTAGTTTCTGTCATAGTATCCCAAACATAACCTCAAATTTAGTGAATATCAGTCCTGAACTTTTCACATAATGTGATAACAGACAAATAGAATACATTCTAACAGCATGTCTTCCACAACAGTCCTAAAGGTATATGATAGAAGAAAAGACAGTAGACATGTTTTATTTCAACATTAGCACACTTAACTGCTGTGTTATTTGTCACAAAATGGAAATATTTTATTTATGTTATTTCATGTACTTTATTCCTTAATACAACTCCATGAGGCAGGTTTCTTATTATTCCCATTTTACATGCGAATAAACTGAAGCTTAGGGAGGTTAATAATTTGCCCAAGGACACACAGATAAGAAAGAATAGGAATCTCACCAGCTCTATCAACCTCCAGAGTTTAAGCTTTTAAGCAGTGAGTGATATTTATCCAGCCCTTGAGTTACTGAAAATCTAATTAAGAGATAAACAAAAAATGAGAGAACATAGAACAGTTAGTGAGCAATTATACCCCATTGCATAAAACTGTTGCATGGTAATAACTAGCTTTCTAGTTTATAATCCAGACTATTATTTTTTAAAATTATATATATCAGAGAAGTAGAGCCCATCTAACTACACTTCTAAGAGAAGAAAAGTAATTGCAGCCTCAAAATGTGGGTGTGCTCTATAACTGAAAGGCTGAATGTTACCTAAAGATCATTTTTAAACATTATTGATGAGTTGACTCCCCTTTGTCCATTGTTTCTTATTCTCTCTGTCCTGCAGGAGATTGTCTTTCTCCTCCTAGCCTCAACACTCTGAGGACCCTCATCCCCACCCCTCACACCTCAGCACCTGGTATCTTTCAGTTCTGCAGGTAGCTTATCCATTCAGCACTCCTACTGTGCAGATGATCTTACTGTTAGACTCAGTGTGACTGTCTGTCTTCAAGAGGGAACAAGAGTTCTTTCTTAAATCAGATATTGAAATTATTACTCTTTCCTGTATTTCAGAGTTTTTCTTCTCTTTCTGTTTCATCTTAAACTAACCCTTGCTAAATACTGTCTCACTGAACTTTGATATTCTATACCTTAGAGAAGGCTTATCTGGAGAGAATCTGAGCCCAGTGCAAGACTCCATAACCTACACTTTTAGATCTGACATAGTCCACTTTCCCTGATTCCATTCAGCCAGTTCCTGAACTTGACTTGGAATGCTGTTCCTTGACCATTCTTCAGATTATCACACCAGACTGCTGCTAGGAGGCCATTAAGTTCTGTGCCATCTATCTTTCTTCAGTTTATCAGTATAGTCTTCCTGTGTACATCTGTATTATTTGCCTAGTTACCTTTTAAGTCAAATAAAGAGCCATGTCCCATTTCACTTATGTTCAGAACTTTGCGCTGTGTTGCAGATAGTTGTATCGACTTCTAGCTAATGAGACTCTCCCTGGGAAATTACAGTCTCCCAACAGAAATTCTTCTCAATTGTGGCATCAGTTTCATAGTTTTGTGTAGGTTTAACCACTGAAGAGAAAAGGATAGAGGTATTTTGAACCAGTGATCCCATTTTTTACAAGACAATTTATTTTAGAATTTCCTGCATGGGCAAAGTTACTTAAGTAAAGTTAAGAACTGAAGACTAGATACCAAGTATTCTGCTTTTCTTTTGCTTTCAGGAAAATACCCCTAACCCCGGATTCATTGTGATATCACATCTGTGGAATAAATATTTATTGTACATACTGAACACGAAGTAGTGTCTATGATTAAAACAGGCTTTTTTTTTTTTTACCTCAAACTGTACAGTTTGCAGCAAAAGTAATGGGAAAGAAAACATTTATAGGTATTAGAGTCCAGCTGTGCTGCTCTCTCTCTCTCTCTCTCTCTCTCTCTATATATATATATATATACATATATATATATATACATATATATATACATATAGATATAGATATGCTCAAAATTGCTATTCTAAGAAAGACCAATTAAAGTAAGATACAATCAAAAGTGAAAAGATAGTAGGACCTCCCTTTTAAGTGAAAAAAAAGTCCCTGGTCCAAGTAGGGAGTGCTGACTTGGAAAAATTGGTAGTTTGACACTGTGAAAGAAATAAAATTGTCATGAACAAAGGTGAAAAGGGATTATATTTGTCAAGAAGGAACTCCTACTGGATGAACTGTCTGAGGGCTGTGGCATGTCACATCTTGTCTTGGAGAGTTAATGACTGGTAATGTTGAAGGAATAGGTCTTTTGTCAGATCATTACAGCAGTCCCAGTTACATCTGCCTCAAGAGGTAATGACTGGTTCAGATAAGGGGCCCAAATACTTCACGTGAAACATGACTCAATCCAATCACCTCATCCCTGATTAGGAGAGGGAAGCCAAGGCAGTTTTATCTAGAAAGCACTGAGGGTAAGCCCTAGGGTGAGAACACAAAAGCTGCTTATGGTCCTTAGGAACTGAGGGCTGAAGAGTTTGCATGGCCTCCAATTCTGTGCATGTAGTAGATTATACTTTGCTCAGCCTTTCTCTACTATAGAATATACTCTTCGTAAGCATTCTGAAAAAGTAAAAATTGAAAATTAAAACTGGTGAATTAAGCGGGGCTAGATAAAAGATGGCATTGCTCCTTAGAAGAAAGGATAAGACCCTACACAGTTTAGGTACCTCAAGAATATCAGGAAAACAATGAGGGAAATTGTCTCTTTCTAAGAGTGCCAGAGGTCAAATTTAATGCATGGGTATAATGAAGGAACATTGGTATTTCTCAACTCTTACTACATCCCAGATATTGATGTGTTTCTAGAATTCATCTACTAATCTTAACATGAGGAGGACACAGAAAGACTCCTAATGAGAAAAACACCAAAGCACATCATTAGCATGGAAAATAAATATTCCTCTAAACTGCACCTTAACAGTTAATTTAAAAGATATTTTCTTATGGTTTTAAAAAAATGATAAAAGTTTAAAATGGAACAGTGCCTAGTTCACTACACAACTCATGGTAGGTGATCAGCAGATGTTAGTGTCATCTTACTCCCTTAATCAAAAAGAATTAATAACCTTCATCCCAATTATAAAGTAGGTCAATTATAGAAATTTGGAAAGTTCTAAAAAGCATGAAAGAGAAAAAAATCACCTTAATTCCACTATTCAAAGGTAAATACTTGAGATAGTGCTTATTCATTTTCTTACCAACATTCTAAATACTTCACACACACACAAAAATCATTGAGCAAACTTCTTTTTGTGATTCCTCCAATAGTTAGATTTCAGGGCTAACAGTGATCCTTTAAAGAAACATAGTGAGATTCATCACACTGTATAAGTGAAGGGGATTGTAACAGAGGTGATAAGAGCTTTAAAAATTAGGTTCCACAAGACAGGGATGTCCACTCTCGCCACTGTTATTCAACATAGTATTGGAAGTCTTAGCCTCAGCAATCATACAACACAAAGAAATAAAAGGCATCCAAATCGGCCAGGAGAAGATCACACTTTCACTCTTTGCAGATGATATGATACTCTATATGGAAAACCCAAAAGATTCCACCAAAAAATGGCTAGAACTGATCCCCGAAGTCAGCAAAGTCACAGGATATAAATCAATGCACAGAAATCAGTTGCATTCCTATACACCAATAATGAAGCAACAGAAAGGGAAATCAAGGAATCTATCCCATTTATAACTGCACCAAAACCATAACATACTTAGGAATAAATCTAACCAAAGAGGTGAAAAACTTATACACTGAAAACTGTAGAAAGCTTAGGAAAGAAATTGAAGAAGACACAAAAAAATGGAAAAATATTCCATGCTCCTGGATAGGAAGAACAAATATTGTTAACATGTCAATACTACCCAAAGCAATCTACATATTCAATGCAATACCTATCAAAATAATACCAGCATTCTTCACACAGTTAGAACAAACAATCCTAAAATTTGTATGGAACCAGAAAAGACCCCGAATAGCAAAAGCAACCTTGAAAAAGAAAATCAAAGCAGGAAGCATCACAATCCTGGACTTCAAGCGGTATTACAGAACTGTAATCATCAAGACAGCATGGTACTGGCACCAAAACAGACACTCAGATCAATGGAACAGAATAGAGAACACAGAAATGGACCCACAAATGTATGGCCCACGAATTTTTGACAAAGCAGGAAAGAATATCCAATGGGATATCCAAAGACTATCCAATGGACAGTCTCGTCAGCAAGTGGTGCTGGGAAAACTGGATGGTGACATGCAGAAGAATGAACGTGGATCACTTCCTTAGACCATACACAAAAATAAACTCAAAATGGATGAAAGACTTAAACGTAAGACAGGAAGCCATCCAAATCCTCAAGGAGAAAGCAGGCAAACCCTCTTTGACCTTGGCCATAGCAACTTCTTACTCAACACGTCTCTGGAGGCAAGGGAAACAAAAGCAAAAATGAACTATTGGGACCTCATCAAAATAAAAACTTCTGCACGGTGAAGGAAACAATCAGCAAAACTAAAAGGCAACCCATGGAATGGGAGAAGATATTTGTAAACGACATATCAGATAAAGGGTTAGTATCCAAAATCTATAAAGAACTTGCCAAACTCAACACCCAAAACACAAATCATCCAGTGAAGAAACGGGCAAAAGACATGAATCGACACTTCCATTCCAAAGAAGACATCCAGATGGCCAACAGACACATGAAAAAATGCTCACTATCACTCATCATCCGGGAAATACAAATCAAAACCACAACAAGATATCACCTCACACTGGTCAGAGTAGCTAACATTAACAACTCAGGCAACAACAGATGTTGGCAAGGATGTGGAGAAACAGGATCTCTTTGGCACTGCTGGTGGGAATGCAGGCTTGTGCAGCCACTCTGGAAAACAGTGTGGAGGTTCCTCAAAAAATTAAAAATAGAACTACCCCATGACCCAGCAATAGTACTACTACATATTTTTCCAAGGGATACAGGTATGCTGTTTCGAAGAGGCACATGCACCCCCATATTCGTAGTAGCACTATCAACAATAGCCAAAGTATGGAAAGAGCCCAAATGTCCACTGACGGATGAATGGATAAAGAAGATGTTGTGTATACACACACACACACACACACACACACACACACACACACAATGGAGTATTACTCAGCAATCAAAAAGAATGAAATCTTGTCATTTGCAACCATGTGGATGGAACTAGAGGGTATTATGCTAAGCAAAATTAGTCAGTCAGAGAAAGACAAATATCCCATGACTTCACTCATATGAGGACTTTAAGACACAGAAGAGATGAACATAAGGGAAGGGAAGCAAAAATAATATAAAAACTGGGACAAGGACACAACATAAGAGACTCTGAAATATGGAGAACAAACAGAGGGTTACTGGAGGGGTTGTGGGAGGGTTGATGGGCTAAATGGGTAAGGGACATAAGGCATCTACTCCTGAAATCATTGTTGCACTACATGGTAACTAATTTGGATGCAAATTAAAAAATAAGTAAATTATTTTTAAAAATTAGTTTCCATCCTTGGCAAAGGGAAAAGAGCTCCTATTTATCCCAACTGTTCCACAGATAACAAAAATACATATGGAGAAAATATGAAAAACAATTATCTGAAGACATGGGAATATGACCAAAAGCAATAAAAACTGGAAGGGACAGGAAAAAATTAATTGATAGAGTTAATGACACTAAGTAAGCTTCCTATTTTTGTGGTATTTTTGGCCAGCTGGTGTCATACTTGGTAACTAAAAACTAGATAGAAACCTGCTGTCTTACTGCCTTAAATAACTAATATTCAATTAGGCTAAAAATTTTGAGTAAGTAGACACAGAGGTACAAAAAAAAAAAAAAACTGATGAAAAAAAAACAAATAGAAAACAAGTAATAAAGTCATAAAATTAAATACCACCAGATAATAGTTATATTAAGTATAAATTGGTCCAGCTAAAAAGCAGCAAACAAAAAACCAAAAAAAACTCTTTGAAAGGATTAACAAAAGTGATAAACAGCTAGCTGAATGATCAAGAGAAAATAAAGAGAAAACACAAGTTTTCAGTGTCAAGAATAAAGGGTGTATCACTACAGATTTTAAAGACAGTAAATGGATACTAAAGAAATATGTAAATATCTTTATGCCAATAAACATAACAATTTAAATGACAGAGACAAATTTTTTTAAATATTACTTTCTTTAAAGGGATGCCTGGGTGGCTCAGTCAGCTAAGCATCCTACTTTGGCTCAGGTCATGATCTCAAGGTTCATGGCTTTGAGCCCCATGTTGGGTTCTGTGCTCACAGCTCAAGAGCCTGGAGCCTGCTTTGGATTCTGTGTCTGCATCTCTCTCTGCCCTTCCCCTGCTTGCTCTTTCTCTCTCTCAAAAATAAACATTAAAATTTTTTTTAATAATAAAATATAACTTACTCTAAAGACAAAAAAATGAAAAAGAAAATCTGAATAGCCCTTCAACTGAAGAAACTGATTTTTTTTTTGTGAAAAACCTTCCCATAAAGAAAGCTCTAGGCTTAGATAATTTCATTGGTGAATCCTATTAAACATTTAAAGAAGAAATAACACCTGCCATATATAAACTCTTTTAGGAAAGGTAGCAGGAGGGAGCACTTCTCAAATAAGTAAAATGTAGCTATTTTAAAAGCAGTGCAATATAATTTTAACAGAGAAAACATTAGACATTTGAGCCTTTAACAAAGTAAGAAAGTTAACTTTCTTAGTTCATTCGGGCTGCTATAACAAAGTACCACAGAATGAGTAACATAAACAGAAATTCCTTACAGTTCTAGGGGCTTGGGGAGTCCAAGATCAAGGCACCAGGATGGTTGCATTCTGATGAAGGTACCTTCCTGATTCAGAGCCCGTGCCTTCTTCCTGTGCCCTCACAAGGTAGAAGGGGCAAGGGATTGCTGTGGGATTTTTTATAAGAACACTAATTTCATTCATAAGGACTCCATGTGACCTAAGCACCTCCCCAAAACCCCATCTCCTAATGCCATTATCTTTGGAGGTTAGGGTTTGAACGTATGAATTTGGAGAGGAAACAAAAAATTCGGATCATAGCACTATCGTTTCTAGTATATAAACAACAGCAAAAGGGATACGAAGAGTTCTCTACATGGTTTAATAGTTCACATTTTCCTTTTGTATTTTAAAAGGTAGCTTTATTATTGTTTCTTTGCTCATAAGTTGAATAAGTTATAAATATACAGAGTAAAGAAAACAAACAAAATAATAATACAAGCTTTAACAGTTACAAGAATGTAGACAATGAAAGGGAAAATCTCCTTCACTTGCCATCCTCTAGTCTCCATTTCCTTTCCCCAGAGGCAACCAGTCTTTTAATTTCTTTTTAGTTTTTATGTTGATATCCTCTGCATGCATAAGTATATATGTATGTATTTATATATATATATCTATATATATCTATATCTATATATATATATATATCTATCATTTTTAAGAGACTTCCTTAAAATATAAAATAGTGGAGGGGTGCCTGGATGGCTCAGTCGGCTAAGCGTCCGACTTCAGCTCAGGTCACGATCTCGCAGTTCGTGGGTTTGAGCCCCGCGACAGGTGCTGTGCTGACAGCTCAGAACCTGGAGCCTATTTCAGATTCTGTGTCTCCCTCTCTCTCTGACCTTTCCCCGTTCATGCTCTATCTCTCTCTGTCTCAAAAATAAATAAACATTAAAAAAAATTAAATAAAAAATATAAAATAGTGGAACATTTTAAAATTATTTAAGTAATCATTTGACCACTTTATTTTCTCTCTGTATTCTCTGTTATACTTCTCAAGACAGGGGGAATTGGATAGTCATGGGTACTTTTGGGAACTGGTGAGGGGGCAATTGAATTGAGGAAATCATTTAATTTGTATTTAGGGGAATATATTTGGGTGGTTCATAGTCAATTTGTGAAGTTAACTTTTCTTACCAACACTCCCTCATGTAGGAAAAGCCTTAGGAATTCTCCTTCTCACTGTGCTGACTCATCCAGGAAAACTGTGGAGCCTGGAGTTGTGATGTGAGTGTCTCATCTACCTAGCGCTAGAGGTTATATAGATAGCATGAGGTGGTGGAAGATGAATAAGGTTGATATATACACAGCTAGAAGACAGTTTGTAGATTAGTCTTCCAATAATCAGAAATTGAAAATTATAGGGATGCTTGGGTGGCTCGGTCGATTAAGCATCCGACTCTTGATTTTGGCTCAGGTCATGGTCTCAAGGTTCATGGGTTAGATAGAGCTTTGCATCCGGCTCTGCACTTACAGTTTGAAGCCTGTTTGGGATTCTGTCTCCCTCTCGGCCCTTCCCCCGCTTGCTCTCTATCTCTCGCTCAAAATCAAAATAATAATAATAAAAAAAGAAATGCAAAATTTTAAAGAAAGTAAATGAAGAGTAAAAAGTACTATAGAAATTCCAGGCAAATGGGGCACCTGGGTGGTTCAGTTGGTTAAGCATCCAGCTTCCACTCACGTCATGATCTCAGGGTTCATGGGTTCAGCCTGACTCGGTGTCAGGCTCTGTGCTGCCAGCTCAGAGCCTGGAGCCTGCTTTGGCTTCTGTGCCTCCCTCTCTCTCTGCCCCTCCTCCACTTGTGCATGCTCTCTCTTTCTCTCTCTGTCTCAAAAGTAAATAAATAAACATTTAAAAAAAGAGAAATTCCAAACAATTAATAAAAATAATATATTATTTTTTCTGAATTATTTTACATTTGTGAACCTATCTTTATTTAAGATTTATAAACTTGTGGGGTGCCTGGCTGTCTAAGTCTGTAGAGCAGGTGACTTTTGATCTCAGGGTTGTGAGTTTGAGCCCCACATTGAGTATAGAGATCTCCTTAAAAAAAAAAAAAAGTTTAAAGATGTATAAATTTGTAAAATTTTACAATTTGTTCTGATTTCTTTTTCTCATTCTAAATATTCACTTTTTATCCAACTTTTAATTTTTGAATTTCAAATTGTTTTAAAGAGAAACCCCAAAGTTGTATAAGCTTCAGACTGTACAAAAATTAGATCTTCCCTGTTTAAGTTGTAGGAGAAACTAGGGAAGAAAGACGTGAAATTGATCAAGGGCAGGATACAGATGCCCCTTAATTCTATACTTTAAGCGAAAAAGAAGAAATATATATATATATATATATATATATATATATATATATATATATACACACACATACATATACATACATATTTATAATGGAAGTTAAAATTTAAATGTCTAAAAGCAGAATACAGTAAGATACATAATTTCTAAGCCACTAAAACAAGAATGCAAGCTTGACTAATTCCACAGAAGGTAAGAAAGAAAAAAAAAGTAAATAATATAAAATAAAATGGCAGGAAGAAATATAATCACAATAAATATAAATAAGTTAAATCCTCCTTATTAAATAAAACCCACGTCTCTTGGGCTTTCAAAAATCTAGCTATATACTTTTGAAAAGAGTAAGGAAAATGGGCTTTGAATTATATTGGAATACACTTCTATCAGAATCACCTAGGAACTTAATTCTAGAATCACATAGGAAAGTCATTACATTAGAATCAGGGGGTAGACTTTGGGATAAAAGGATTTCCTTTTTCAGGACTGTAGAAATTAAGTAGATATGTTTGGTATATCTGGCACTGACACTATGACTGCTTCTGGAGAACGAAATGGGGTACTGATGAACAGGATAGAAGGTCCATTTACTTCCACTCTTCACCATATGCTTTTTGGGGCCCTTTTGAACTTAGTCTCATCTTTTTTTTAATTTGTTTTTTTTTTTTACCAGTTGAAAAATTGTTTACCAATTGAATAATTGTAATGCTTACTCAAATAATTAATAGGTTAAATAGAATATTTGGGAGAGGTCATCACCCATATGCAATTATGTGATTTATGACAAAGGTTCAAGTCAGGGGAGGAGAGGGTGATTTTTTAATTAAATGATTCTGGATCAAAAGGAGTTCTATATGAAAAAAAGAACCCTGACCCCTTCCTCACACTATATATAAAATTAACTTAAAATGGATAAAGATCTAATGTGAAGAGTAAAACAAAGAAACTTCTAAAAGAAAACGTAAGAGAATAGCTTCATACCTTTAAGGTAGCCAATGTTTTCTTAAACGCAAAAAGCACTAACTATGGAGGAAGAGACTAATAAAATAGACTTCATTAAAATTAAGATCTTTTGGTAAATAAACCTATCTTAATAAAAGGGTAGGGAGATTGCTGCCCTGGAAGGTCCGTAGTTCTGGCATTTGCAGAGGCCCTACCTATAAGAACTACTAAGTGTAATTTGTGGTCCTTTTGGAAAGGACGTGGCTTTGGGGAAAAAATCTCTTTAAAAGACAATTGGGACAATTATGGGTGTTTGAGTATAGATGAACTATTAAAGAATGTACTTAGTTTTAGAGATACATGCTGAAGTTTTAAGGAGTGAACTATATCTAATTAATTTTAAAATGTTTCAGTAAATATAAGATAAAGCAAGCATGGCAAAATGTGAAATTTGTCCAATATAGACAATGGCATGTGGGTCCTCACTTTTCTTTATTATTCTGTGATTGAAAATAGGAACTTCAATAAAAGAAGGGAAAAAATTAAGATCTTTTGTTTATCAAAAGACACCTTTAATAGCATCAGAAAACAATCCACTGAGTGGAAGAAAAACCTAAAACAACTATTGACAAAGGACTTACATCCAAAATGTATAAATCACTATTATAAATTTAAAAAAAAGACAACTCAATGTTTTAAAAAATGGGTAAGACTTGAATAGCCACTTCAAAAATGTAGATATCTAAATGGTCAACAAGCAGATGAAGAAGGATTCAATATCATTCTTTATGAGGGAAATACAAATTAAAACCATAATCAGTTACCAGTATATATGAAAGCTTTCAAAATCAGATTTCAAAAATCAGATACCACAACTCTTGTACATTGCTGGTAAGGTGTAAATCCATGTGACTCCTCTGCTCCTATCATTTCTATTTCCCCTACTCTCACTAGCAAGTTCTTATCATGCCACAAAATCCCTTTACTCATCATAAGGTGATAACTTTTCCTTTGTAGTTCAACCACCAATATCGAGCACATAATAATAGTTAAGTGTATAAATCTGTATTCCCTCCTTTCTTATTTATTCGTCCTACCTTTACTTTCTGTATGCTCCTTAGTTCCTTATTATAAATCAAAGGGGCCTGTGTTTCCTCACTTATTAATGAAGGGATTCTCAATCTATCATATTCAGCTTAACAGGTAAATGGTTTTGCATTGATGTTACTAGTAGAGACATCATTTGGATAGCTCCTTAAAGACAGAAAACTTAACGTTTTGTATTACCCTTCAGGGGCTCTGTATGTACTAATCACTCTATAAGGAAGTTATAAATTTAACATGATTATGGTCAGAAAAAAATGACCAAGATATTATGGAAGTGAAGTTGCTCTCATAGTCTTGGCATGACAGGGGAATGACCGTCCTATTTTGTCTTGGTGTCACTTTCATTCTTTTTTTTTTTTTAATTTAACATGTATTTATTTTTGAGAGAGAGAGAGAGAGAGACAGAGTGTGAGCAGCGGAGGGCAGAGAGAGAGGGAGACACAGAATCCGAAGCAGTCACTAATGGGGCTCCTCATACGGGATACACTAACTTATGGTGGGAATTACTAAATGCTCATTAGCAAAGCATTTCTGCAGTGGGGTATATAATAAAAAGCACTTATGTTGATTTTTATTTTCAAAGATTAATCATTTAAATCTGTATTATAGAGTCATTTTGAGAATTATGTGAGTTAATAATTTCAAACACTTAGGACAAGTGCCTGGCACATGGTAAAGCTGTCAGTAAATGTCATGGTGATGATGATGATGATGATGAATATCATCATCATCTAAAAATTTCAGATAGATTCATTCTTCTATGATTATCATGTCCTGGACACTGAGGCAGATTCCACTGATACCAGATTCCTCTTCAGAGCTAAAGATCTTGTTTCTCCAACTGCTGGGAATGCTGTTGGCTCACAGCTCTGAAGGTGTGAGCTTTATGCAGGAACTGCCTGTCCAAGGTCACATGCACTCGCTGGGGGCAGTCTTTATCTAATGACTGGTTATTGATGAGTATAAATATGCCCGGCTCCCTACCTCAACTTGGAATACCTCTGAAGGGCCACCCTGGCTTCAGAGCCATCCAGAAGGTTGGCTTAGGCTTTGTTATAACTCTATCACAGCCCAAATTCTCTCTCTACCCAATCCGGCACTTTACCTGCATTAAAATTCCCTAATAAGTTTTCCTGAAATGCAAATCTCTGTCTCAGGTTCTGCTTTCCAGGGCACATAACTAGAAACATCAATTGTTACTTAGTGGATTAAAAGACTCCATTAACAAATGTATCCTTTTTTATTCACTGCTAATTATTAACACAAGGTTCAACTTTGATATATATATATATATATATATATATATATATATATATATATATAATTAAAAGATTAGACATTTGAGATCTTAAGTTGGTGGCAGAGACTAACAGAATAAATTATTAAATGAAATGTTTATCGTATTAAATATATCTATTTTTAAGTTTATTTATTTTGAGAGAGAGAGCATGAGAGAGCATGATTGGGGGAGAGGCAGAGAAAGAGGGAGAGAGAGAATCCCAAGTTGGTGGGGAAGAGGTGCTCGATCCCACCAACCCTGAGATCATGACCTGAACTGAAACCAAAAGTTGGATGCTTAACCAGGTGCTGCCTAAATATATTCTTATTGGAAAAGCTGGCAACATATTCAGCTATTTATCTGGTGAATAGAAAGCATGAAAGGACATGTAAAGTTTTTGTTTTGCTTTTTGAAAACTTTTATTTAAAAAATTTTTTTCAATACTTTTTAAAAAGTTTCTATATGTATTTTGAGAGAGAGAGAGCGTGCACTGGAGGGGCAGAGAGAGGGAGAGAGAGAATCCCAAGCAGCTCTGAGCTGTCAGCACAGAGCCTGGTGCGGAACTCCATCCCACCAACTGTGCTTAACCAACTGAGCCAGCCAGGCGCCCCTGTTTTTTGAAAACCTTGAACACAGGCAAAGTTAGTATACAGATTCTATTTGTCATGACAGGTTAGGTGATGCTGCAGTAATAAGCTGTAACAAAATCTTAGAGTCTTACACATAAAAGTTCTTATTCAGGCAAATCTACTAAAAGTCCAGGAACTTCTCCAGGGCAGCCCTTCATGTGGTGTCTCAACACTCAAGACCCACTTTGTTTTTTTTTTGGTATCTCCATTTCATCGTGCTGCTTCAGGATTCTTTGTTCCAGGAAGGACAGCATGGTGAATAGTGCACTGGAAGTGACACAATGCCTCTGGCCATTGTCTATCTTTAGACCTAGTAACAGGACCCCATCTAATTTGTAGAACTAAGAAATGCATATAACCATTTACATATCCAGGAAAAGGAAGAGAATTGAAAATATTGGTAAACGTTGGTAATGTCAGTCACAAGGACAGTCTCAGACACTAAGAGAGGCTAATATTTTAGTATCCATAAGGGTCATCTTATAAGACATTTCACTCTTGAAACAAACTCTCTGTATAGATCTTATGCTAGCACTGGAATTAATTTTAAGCTCTTGTGTTTATCATGAAATTTGAACAATAGTAAGTTTAGTTAACTATAAACAAAGACAATCAACAGCTAAAGTAGAACCTGACAAGACATGGGTAGTCTCTTCAGTCATAAGATAAATAGTAAAAAACAGATCACAATTGAGTGAGCTGTGAAAATTTATGTAAAAATCTCTTCCAGAGGCTTCCTTGAAAATGTGATGTAAAATTTAAAAACAAGAACAAAATATAAATAAAAATGCGATGTGCCTGAATTTATTTCACATTTGACCATTTACACCTCTAAAGAAAAGGAGTAAAATTACCATCAAGTAAGTATACCTCACACCCTTCTTTCTATACCATTCTTCAACAAGAAAAAATGTTTCATATGAGAAACATTTCACATTATTGATTACAAGACAGTTCAGAGCTAAACATAAAAAAAGTCAATGAAAACAAAAATTGAATATAGATACATATTTCCTTGCTTTCCAGAAACTCGAAGAAAAACATAAATTTCTGTGTGTTTGTTTAGTTCTATAAAATTTACCACATATCAGAGATTAATGTAGTGTTCATTACAATTAGGATATAAAACTATTCCATTACTCCGAAGTAACTCCCTCCTGCTACCCCTTTATAGTCACACCTTCCCTCTAACTCTAACCACTGGCCCAACTGATGTGTTCTCCATCACTATAATTTTGCTATTTTGAGGCTGTTATAGAAATGGAATTGTATCATATGTAACCTTTTGATACTGGCTTTTTTTCAGTCAGTATAATGGCCTTGAGACCCATATAAGTTTTTGTGTGTATGTTAATAGTTTGTTCCTTTTTTATTGCTGAGTAGTATTCCATGATATGAATGTACCACAGTTTACTCATTCACCCATTGGGTGGTCTCCAGTTGGCTGTCATAAAGATTTAATGAAAATCTATACACAGTGGCACCTAGATGGCTCATTCAGACCTCCAACTCTCGATCTCAGCTCAGGTCATGGTCTCACAGTTCATGATATTGAGCCCCAGGTGGGGCTCTATGCTAACAGCATGGGGCCTGCTTAGGATTCTCTCCCTCTCTCTCTGCCCCTCTCCAGCTTGCATTCTCTTCCTCTCTCTCAAAATAAATAAACTGTAAAAAAATCTGGACACAGATTTTTGTACAAATTTAAATGTTCATTTCTCTAGAGTAAATATCCAGTAGTTGGATTGCTGGGTATTATGGTAAGTTTATGTTTAACTTCAGAAGAAACTGCCAAACTGTTTTCTAGAGTAGCTATATCATTTAACATTCCCACCAACAAAGAACGAGAGATACAGTTGCTCCATATCTTGGCAATACTTGGTATCATAAATATTTTTAATGTTAGTTAGCCATTCTAACAAGTGTGTGGTGGTATGTCATTGTGGGGTTAATTTGCATTTTCCTAACGGCCAATGATGTTGGACTGTAATGCTTTACACTTACATAGTGTTTTGCAATTTTACAAATATTCAATTAATTCTCACAAGTATAGCTATGTATTTCAAGTGATAAAAGGCTGATATTATGTAAATCTGGAAAAGACAGACAAATGTAATTACACCAATGCAGAATCAAAACAATTTAAAACTCAAAAGGAACTGGAGGTAATTTAGTCAAACTTCTCCATTTTACAGAGAATAGAGTCTCAGAGAGGTTAAATGATTTCTCACACAGCAGGAATCATACAAAAACCACACTTCTGTTGCTCGAATCTCTTCTATAATGTCCAGTCAAGTAGGTGACAATTTATGCTTGAATCCTTCAAGTGACTGGGAATTCACTCTTTTTTTTTTTTTTACCCAGTTCTGTTACGAAGTGTTTCTTGACATTGGGCTGAAATGGCCTATAAACAAGTGAACAAGTCTGTAAGTGTTTTGACATTGAGCTAAAATGGCTTACTACAGCTCCTGCCAATGGATCTGGTTTCATCCTCTGAGACTTTCCTGAAGAAATGTGGTCCCTTTCCACATGACAGTACTTCACATATTTGAAGACAGCCATCATGCTCTCTAGGCTAAACATTTACATTTTCCTCTAACCATGTCTTAGATGAGCTCCTTTATCATTCTTCTTGCTTGTATTAAAACGGGTTCTAGATTTCTTACAGAGCAAAATACTGTACAAAATATTTCTAGTAACACAGCCAGAGTGTATACATTTTCCAATTATACATATTCACTGTAGGAGATAATGAAATTTCCTTGCCTTTCACATAGTGTGACTATTTTAAAAATTTAAGCTGAATACTTTATTTTTAAAATTGCATTTTTGGGGGATGTTTTATATGCACATGGCACAAATTCAAAACATCCAAGATGGTTTACAGTGAGAAGTCATGATCGTTAGCCTTCTAGTTATATTAGCCTTCTAATATAATATAATATAATATAATATAATATAATAAATATATTGCACACATCCTATTTTTAAGACACATAATATTGATTATGATTATGACATCCCATCATATAGGCTATACATATCTTTTAAATCATTTAATCTTAAATTTTTTGCTGATATAAATAATCTGTTATGGACTTCCTTATGTGTACTTTATGGATATATTTTAGATTATTTCTTAAAGCAGTTTCCTAGAAAAAAATAGCTACATAGTATAGTGTGACTTATATATAATGACTTTCCAGGGGTACCTGGGTGGCTCAGTCGGTTGGGCATCCAACTTCAGCTCAGGTCATGAACTCACAGTTCATAGGTTGGAGCCCTGTATCGGGTTCTGTGCTGACAGCTCAGAGCCTGGAGCCTGCTTCGGATTCTGTGTCTCATTCTCTCTCTGCCCCTCCCCCACTTGTGCTCTGTCTTTCTCTGTCTCTCAAAAATAAATAAATGTAAAAAAAAAATTAATTAAAAAAATAACTTTCAAAAAAATTACCATTTCATGTTTATTCCAATGGTATTCCATTTCACCACATCTCTGCATACATGGAATACTATTATTTATTGATTTTCTTTAAATTTGTTGTCTTGATTGGCTTGTAATTGAGAATGAATGCATTTTTAAAACATGTTTTTATATCTTTATTGGCGATTTGTATTCCCCCCTTAGGGTGTTTAAGACCTTGTTAAGTTTTAGAAAATCAATTTGTGTGAGCTAGAATAAGAATATCAGCCCATGATCATATTCTTGAAAACTATTTTCTTTCCAGTTTATTAAACTCCTAAAGGTGTTTTACACACACATTAGGGTCTGTCCATCCCGCTACTATATGTAGTTAATTTTTAAAGAATTTTTACCAAATATAAGGCTTTACAATGAACACTTATGTTATAATACAGTTTATCTCTTTATAAGTCTGTTTCAGTCAACAGATTTTAAACTGCTGCAATCCAAGGGCAATACTTTAATCATCTTTCGAAAGCCTAATATAGAGTTTTATACAAAGTAAATGTTCCGTAAATTTGTGACATCTAAATGAGGGAATAAACTTAAAAATCCCTACTAGTTTGTTAGATTCTGCATGCATGGTTACAGACTTCCCAAATTTTATAAATTCTAATCATGACTATCTAGAATTTAGCCCAGAGTCAACATTAAGCTGTTCAAAGGCTTGCAAAATATTCTACCCTTTCCAACTTTAAACTGGGTAAAAACTTGATAAATATGTGTTCTGTATCCTCTCTCAAGTCAATGAAATGCAGTGTTGACCCAGATAGGGTTTGCGATTCTATACTAAAAAACCTCTGGAGATGCTGACTGCCATCTAGAATTCAGTACCCTTCGGGTGTTAAGTCATTCCCTGAAGGTACTATCATGTAGCTCCTCCCACCCCCCTACCCCTGGCCCCAGTTACTCATAAGTATAGACAAAAAATGTCAGTAATGCCTGTTGGGCACAGATAAATATTGTCTACTGTATATTTTATTGGTGTACTAGTCTAGTAACCCTCAGAAAAAAATACAATTAGACAAATGAATTCTGATTTGTAAACCCACACTATATTTGGTTGATTACTGCTTTCTTTTATAGATATTTACAGAGCATTTTTGTAGCAAAACCTTTTAGATTCTTCCCTAGGTCAGTGTGGTCCTGGCAGATAATTAGAGATGTGAGGGACTCTAAGTTGAATGAATAAAGTCCGGGTCAAGACAAGATTGAAGGAAATGTTTCCAAGTGATTGGATCTCCATTATTTATCACTGGAAACTATTTACTTGTCCATAATCCTTTCTATTTATGAAAGTTTGTGACTTCCAGGTAATATCTAAAAAATACTTTTTCCTAGGGAAGTTTAGACAGGATTGAGTAAAATATTGGCATAAGGACAGCTATTACTACAGCGATTACTACTGCAAGAGGTGGGGTAGTAAAAAAAAACATTTGTCAATCAAACAGAAGCTCTCTCAGATGACATGAAATACTCTTTGGGGAAACGCTGAATATTGGCTTGGCTTCCTGGTTCTGGCAATGCATGGGGTAACCCTGTCAGGTCTCTGAATTTCTGACAATCTCTGTCCAAGCAGAGACTGTATGGTCAGTATTTTGCTAACTCCAGTGTGGTTCACATATTACCTCCACAGAGTCCCTCAGACTTTCTCCACCCTCCACTATCCATTTCACAACCACCTCCCCAGCCCCACCCATTCCTTCCACCCCAGCAAAACCTAATCTACTAGGGACATTACTAGATTCTCTTTAAACTCTGTGCAGTAGCTTTGTAGGGCTGCCATAACAAACTGCCACAGACTGGTGACTTAAAACAACCGAAATTTATTATTTTATAGTTCCGAGGCCAGAAGTCTGAAGTCAAGATGTTAGCAGGGCTGTACTTCTACTGAAGGATCTAGGATAAAACCTGGTTTTTGCTTCTTCTAGCTTCTGCTGGCTGTCACCATTCCTTCACTTGTGGCCACATTACTCCAACCTTAGCCTCCGTGGTCACATGGCCACCTCTTCTCTGTGTCTTCTCCTCTGTCTGTCACATAAGGATACTTGTCATTGAACTTATGGCCGGGCAGATAATCCAGGGTGATTTACCTCCTCATCTCAAGATCTTTAACTTAGTTATGTCTGCAA
This sequence comes from Panthera pardus, assembly GCF_024362965.1. Taxonomy (NCBI): domain Eukaryota; kingdom Metazoa; phylum Chordata; class Mammalia; order Carnivora; family Felidae; genus Panthera; species Panthera pardus. Next base: position 88,083,979 of record NW_026526765.1, read on the forward strand.
AAGTCCCTTTTCCCAAAGAAGGTAACATTCACAGCTTCCACAGATGTACGACGTGGACATCTTTTTGGGTGCCACCATTCAACCTACTATATCTTGCTTAAGGATACATTTTTTTCCCCTTTGTCTTTCAAGCTGTACCTCTTGAAGCTTTGAAGAAATTCAAGAGGCCTGTTTTTTTTTTTTTTTTTTTTTATCACCTTAGCTTTTAAGACTTATGTCTTCACTTTAAGCACTTCTTTGGAAAATTCAATCTATTCCTTTGTTTCAGTTGCTTTCTTTTGGGATTCCCCCTTCCCTGGGCACTAATGGGAGGGAGTATCACCAAGTCAAAAAGCAAATCATTCGAGGTTTTAGACTTCTACTTCTTACCCTGAAGGCAGATATTTGTCCATGTTTCAAATAGGTGAATAATATTAATAAGTTGCTATTTATTGTCACTGCTCTAAGCCTAGCTTAGTTGTGTTTTGAATGTGTTACTTCCATTATTCAGAATAATGCTATGAAAAAGATATGGTTGTCTCCATTTTACAGAAAATGGAGGGGAAAAGGGGGAAAAGGAGACCCAGGGTCACATAACTACAAAGTGTTGAAACAGAGAATTAAACTCAGATTTGTCTGACCCCACAAACACACATAATTCTTTCTACTATGTCCACCTACTTCTCATGTTTCCTTTGCAAAGAATGAAACAAAATATTAGGGAGTTCTGCTTTCTGTCAGCTGTAACCTTACACCAGAAGCTGCAAGTGGGCTTTTCCCTTCCTTGATCATCTTTTGGCTCTGAACAGAATTTTAAAAAGCCCATTCTTTGTCCTTTCTTAGCATTTTTTTGCAAGTCTCACCTCATTTGGGGGCTTCAGTTTCCTTGACACTATTCTTTTGGGCCCATGTTACCTTCTTATAATTATCCTTGGTATGTGGTTGCTTTCTCCCAAGGTTTCTGTCACTTCCAATTAGCCAGGCAATTCCTCCTTGTTGGTCAGAATTAGGTTCCCCAGTTGCTCTGCTGGGACATCAAATCATGAGAAAGGCAAATCAAAAACTTGTCAGATGTTTTGCTTTTAGCTCAATGAAACTTTTAAAAGGTATCCAGTTATTTAAACTTTCTTTTTTGATTGGTGCACTGCTACAGGTATTGACAAATAGTACACTGTAGGGCACTGAGGTATCAGTAATGAATTCTTTTATAAATAATTACATGTGGCAGTACATATTTGGAACCAGTTTTAAACCTCTGAAATAAAACATTCTAAAGCAGTTCCAAGCTCCCCATATACACCTGATTATTCTAACACATTCCTGTTTCTAATCCCCCGCTCAAGTTCACCACATGGAGAAATGTATACATATATACTGTTATTTCTAATAAACTAATACTTTGTGTATCTCATTTTTCATGTAATCCCAAACCAGAAAGTGGGAGGTGGGGTGAAGAATATGAACTTTCTGCAGTAAAATATATGTCAGGAAGTCTATGAACTAAAGTCATAACACAGAGGGCTGTGAATTTCAATGAAAAAATAGTATACCTTAAGTTTTGCTAACCTTTAAGTGAAATTTAGAATTTCTTCCAATTGTAACATAGGCAATAAACCATAGTGTTATTAGAAGCAATGGTGGCTTTTTCACCAATAAAATCACAGATATTTTCCTATCATGTTACTATAGTCAGATAGGATAGTTATAGTTGCATACTGTAGTAGAAATCTCAAGATACTATTGGTGTTTCCTATTTTTATTATTACTATTATTATTATTATTTTTTTTTTTTTTTGGTGTTCACTTCTTTTAAATTACAGACATTATTAGACCCTCTGCTAGGATTTGTTCTTAGGTGCATTAATAAAGAAGTACATGTACAGTACACTTTTGTTGAATATCTTGATTAGTGTATTTTTGTATAATTTATTTCATTAATGATTGTATGCATATATTATGTTTAAAAAAAATTTTTTTTAACATTTATTTATTTTTGAGACAGAGACAGAGCATGAACAGGGGAGGGGCAGAGAGAGAGGGAGACACAGAATCTGAAACAGGATCCAGGCTCCGAGCTGTCAGCACAGAGCCTGACACGGGGCTCGAACTCACAGACCGTGAGATCATGACCTGAGCCGAAGTCAGACGCTTAACCGACCGAGCTACCCAGGCACCCCATATATGATATGTTTAAAAACATGATTCTAAAGAGGGCTTTATAGGCTTCACCAGACTGCCAAAGGGATCCATGGCACAAAAAAGGTTAAGAATATCTGTTATGGACTCTGGCATTGTGGTTAAGAGCGTATAGTTTGGTATCAAATTGCTTGGGTTCAAATTTTGCTGTGACTTACAGTATAAATTTGGCTAAGTTAGATATACTTTTTTTTTTTTTGCCTCAGACTCTTCATGTGTAAGATAGAGGTAATACTTACCTAAAAATCTTGTTATGAAAATGAAGTAATATCTACAAAGCCCTTAACATGATGCCAGGCACACAGTATGTTCTTTATCTCCATATCCATCCAGATAATAAGGTTTCATTCAAATCCTATTTATATTTATCCTGTATACAGGTATTGTTGTTTTTTTTTTTTACTGTGTTGTCACTGGCTAAAATTTAAAATTATATTATTAAATATTGACAAGTTTCAAATGAATATTTATAAAATACATGTATGACATTAGGAAGAAGGATATAATGAGGATCCATATGCCCTCCATCCAGATTAAAGGGGAAAAAGTTGCTTTAGAAAGGATGAATATATAATTTATGATCTAAACCAGAACACATTTGAGAGTAAGAGTGCTATTAATTATAACACCAAGAAAATAGGTAAACCAGGTCTGTTCTGGCTAAACCAAAATGTAAAATCAAACTATTCTTGTATGCCCCTTCCTTATCCCAATCCCTCCTTCTGCAGCTAGAAAAAAAATCACTATTTTGATTTTGTGGTTATCATTCACTTTATTTATAGATTTATGTCATGTGTTTGTACTCTTAAACAATATATTGTTTACTTTTATTGGTTCTTTAATTTATAGAAATGGAATCCTACTTTAATATTGTTTTGTGAATTGCTTTTTTGCTCAACACTGTTAGAGATTCTTCCATGTCTATGGATTTGTAATGCATTTTTTTCCCACTGTTATATTCTACTGAATGAATCTACACAATGTATTTAACCATTCTATTGTTGATGGACAGGTGGACTGTTTCCAGTTTTTACTTTATGAATAATACTGTTAAGAATTTTCTTGCTCATATATCCTAGAACACCTCTCCTGGACCACAAAAGATACACATCTTCAAGTTTACTAGTTAATGCCCAATTGTTTTCCAAATTGATTATATCAACTTATACTCCAGCCAGCAATGTATAAGTGTTCTGGGATATTGTCAGACTTTAAAATTTTTGCTTATGTGGCAGGTGTGAAATTGTATTTCCTTGTGTCTGAGCATCTCTTCAGGTTTCCTGTTCTATGAATTGCCTATTTGGGGCGGTGGGGTGTGGTGTACAGTATTATTTTTTAACTAAGTTGTGTTGGTTCTTCATACAATCTGAATAGTAATCCTTTTGTTAGTAATATGGGTTGTACAGATTTTCTCCCAGTTTATGGCTTGTCTTCTGCTCTCCTTCTGATGTCTGTTTTTTTGTTTTTTGTTTTTTGGCTTATTATAGAAAATGTTAAAACATATAGGAGTATGCAGAATAGAATAATAAGCTTCCATTTACCTATTATCCAGCTTCAACTATTATCAACTCATAACAAATCTTGCTTCATTCATACCACTGTCCACTTTCCCCATTTCTCGTTATTTTGAAGCATATCCCACACATTATATCATTATATCTCTAAATATTATATCTCTAAATATGTATCTCTAAAAGATAAAATGTCTTTAAAAATACTACTAGAACATACCAAATTCTTTTCAATTCCATAATATCATAAAATATTCAGTAAGCATTCAAATTTCTAATTACCACAAAAATTTTTTTAAGTTTGTTTGAATCATGATCCAGGCAAAGTTCTGTGGTAGGTAGACTCCAAAATAACATGCAATGACTCCCATTCCCTGGTGTGCACACCCTTGCATAATTCCCTCTCACACTGTATCTTGGTTTTATGTGGGAACAACCTGTTGGTCACATATCTGTATGATGGTATGTCACTTTTGAGGCTAGCTCAAAAGAGACATTAAAGCCATGGTAGTCTCTGCCTCTCTGTCTTGAATTACTTGCTTTAGGGGAAACCAGACAGCTCTTTGGTGTGGTGAGGCACAAGCAATAATAAGCAAAAGAACTGAGGCAATTTGTCAAAAGCCACAAGAGTAAGCCATCTTGGAAGTGAATTCTCTAGCACCAGGTAAACCATCAGATGATTGTAGCCCCTGCTGACAGCTTGATTGCTGCTTCACAAGACACCCTGAGCTAGAACCATTCTGCTAAGTTGCTTCTGGATTTCTGACCCTCAGATGCTACATGAGATAAGAAATATTTGTTGCTTTAATTATTATGTTTTGAGGTAGTTTTTTTTTATGAAGCAATGAAAATTAATAAAGATTTTTGTACCTGGAAATGAGGTACTGACATAACAAATACCTAAAACAGAAGAGTGACGTTGGAAGCGGTGGTGGGCAGGACGTGGAAGAACTTGGAGGAGAGTGTTAGTGAAAGTTTGAAAAGTCTCGAGGAAATTTATTTATAGATGCTTGGTAACTTTGAGGAGGTGGCAGATGAGGTCTTAACAGATTAGAAAAGTCTTATTAAAATTGGAGTAAAGTGGCAGAAAGTTTAGCAAGTTTGCCGGCTACAGTTATATGCAAAGTAAAAAATATGCCTAATGAACTGGAGATTTCCAGCCAGAATGTTAAAGATGTCACCTGGTTTCCTTTTGTTTACTGTAAAATGAGAGACGGGGGAGGTAAGTGAGAGGAAGGACAGAACTTGCAGATTTGAGGATTCTCAGCCTCTCCAGGTGATGAGTGATGTTAAAAGTAGAAAATGGCTGTGAACAAAGAACAATTCCAGGGACTAACAGGAAAATATGAAGTTGAGGGTGTAGAGGGTAAAGCCAGAAAGTCAGAAAGATATTAATGTGGTACCTCAGAGTAATTTCATACAGACCCAAAGGATGTGCCTCACAGAACTTCTCAATCAAATTACAGGGCTTCTAAGTTTAAGGGTGTGGTATATCAAAAACCCAAGGTAGAGAAGGGTTTATATAGAGTTATGGGTGTCACTTTGTCTAATGGCATGAACTCAACTAAAATTCACAGGATGCCCACAGAGTTTATAGGAGAATTATTAGCAAAATATACTTTTATAAAGAGACTTAAAAAAATATTTATTTCGAGGGGGGAGGGGCAGAGAGAGAGAGACAGAGACAGAGACAGAGAGAGTCCCAAGCAGGCTCCATGCTGTCAGCCAGGGACCTGAATGCAGGGCTTGAACTCATAAGCCGAAAGATCATGACCTGAGCCTAAATCAAGAGTCAGAGGCTTAACCAACTGAGCCCCCCAGGCATCCCTACAAGAGACTTTTCAGGGGGAATTATATTACCAGGCTATTTGCCAGCCTGGACTGAAAGGAAGAGAATACTAAATGAAAAGAGGTTTTTGGACATCCAACTTTTTACAGGCAGAAAGCAAGCAGACAACTACTATAGAGCTAGAAACATGGGAAAGGAAGGATAACTTAGCAAGTGGATCCAAGAGATCAGAAGGCAGAGTGAAGATCCACAGAAAAATTACTCTCAGGCTGTGAATCTTAATCAAGAAACTACCGACCTGTTCCCAGGTGGATTTTAGGATTTCTGTCAACCTGTATGCTCATTTCCCCCCTTTTAAATACACACATCTATAATGGTTATCCTATCTATTTTACATTAGGTTGTGAAGGCAGACACTGTATGTGTCTCTAGTTTACAGGTCCTCAGATCAAGAGGAACTCCATTTAAGGAGTTGTGCTTGAGGAAGTATACCTGAAAAGCCTCATCCACACCTGAACTTGATTTATATTTCTAAGATTCGAGCGAATGCTGTAAAAGGATGAAAGTTTTCAGGAGTTTTGGGAGAGGATGAGTGTATTTTGAATATTGGAAGAATGAATCTTCGGAGCCCAAATTATGTTAGTTCCCTCCAACACTGCATCAGGGATCGTCACCTATAGAATATAGGAGAAATAATGATATATCATTTGGATTTGGATCACATGCTCTGGGAAAAGCCAGGTGCCATGTTGTGAGGACACTCAGGCAGCCCTGTGAGTGAGCCATCTTGGAAGTGGGTCTTCTATCACCAGTCAAGGCTTCCGAAGACGACAGTTCATGGGTGTCTGGGGGGCTCAGTCAGTTAACCATCCAACTTCGGCTCAGGTCATGCAAGTCCCACAATGAGCTCCACACTGACAGTTTGGAGCCTGTTTGGGATTCTCGGTCTCTCCCTCTCTCTCTGCCCCTCCCCTTCTTGTGCTCTCTCTCCCTCTCTCTCTCTTACACAATGAATAAATAAAAACTTTAAATAAAAGGAACCTCAAAATGGCAATTTTCTAATTCTATCATTCTTCATTCATTAATATATGTATATAGAGAAACTTCACCTCACTTACTATTTGGTTACCTGTGGTACAATCCACATAGAAAAGGCAGGACAGATCCTTGATTAATTTTATACACACGCTTTTTTTTTTTTTAACTGGTTTTCAGAACAATGAATTGATTTGAGAGCATCCTCCAATGTTGACGAAGTGGATGTTTTTTTGTTAGTTTAGCTATCATCATGAACTTGTGAATTTAAAGACGTTTGATAATTTGCTGTTCCAGTCGATTGCATTTGATATGTTCCAACCTGTGCTCAGGGGCATTTCAGAATTTCTGTAATCCTATGTGTCCTTATTGACAGTCAAATTGTCCATCTTTGGCCAGTGGGATGCTTTTTAGTTATCTCCTGAATCCATTTGACATGATTCTAGGAGAGCTTACTTGCTATCTTGCAAAACAAAATATTCCAGGCTCATCTTCTACATTTCCTGTGCCTAACTAAAATCACCTGCTACTCCAAGAGCTTATAGTGTCTTTTAAACAGAGGTGTTTTTTTTTTAATGCATTTGAATATAACTTTTTTCTTTGAGTCTGCATTTCCCTACCATAAGATCATAAAGATAATCTTGCTATCTTATCTTCTGAAGGTTTAATGGTTTTCCTTTCACATTTAAATTTTAATTCACCTTGAACTGATTTTTCTGTTTGGTGTTAAATAAGGAGTTCCGATTTCATTTTCCTCCATATAGATATCCAGCACCATTCACTGAATTGATCTTGCTTTTCCTGCTGGCCCACAATGCCATCTGTCTTAAATCCAGATTCCTTATAAGAGTGCATGTATTTCTAGACTTGTGTTCCAATATAAATCATTATTTCCATCCCTAAGGAAGTATCACACTGTCCTAATTACTATAACTTTAACAGATTTATTGAGATATAATTCACATACCATACAATTCACCCATTTAAAGTAGAAGATGGGATGCTTTTTAGGATATTCACAGATGTGTGCAACTATCACCATAGTCAATTTTAGAACATTTTCATTACCTCAAAAAGAAACCCCATTTCCTTTAGCTCTTACTACCTTGTGCTCCCATCTCCCTAAACCTCACCATGCCTAAGCAACTACTAATCTACTGTCTGTATAGATTTCCTATTGCAGAATGTAATATGAATAGAATCATATAATGTGGTCTCTTGTGACTGGCTTCTTTCACTTAACATATTTGCAATGTTCATCCTTGTTATAGCAGGTATCACTACTTCATTTCTTTTTTATAGCCAAATAATATTACGCTGTATGGATATACCACATTTTGTTTATCCTTTGGTCAGCTGATAGACATTTGTGTTGTTTCTACCTTTTGGCTTTTATGAACACCTAATTGGTATAATCTTACAATTCTGTCCGACAAGTTAACTCTCTCCATCTTAAATCTTTTGCTCCTGGAGTATCTTGAAATTCATGATCCCTTGCTCTTTCACAGAAACTTCAGAATTAGCTTGTCAAGTTTCTGGAAAAACTAAGCTGGGATTTTTATTGCAATTGCTTTTTTGCAGGGGAGATTTGCCATCTTAACTCTAGGCTCTAAATACTTGAACATGTAATTTTTTTTGTTATCAGACATTCTTTAATGTCTTCCAGTAATCTTTTGTGATTTTTTTTCTCTTAAAGGAAAAATAATTTTAATTTACTCCTATATAACTTGTATTTTCAAAATGATATGGTAAATGGTATTTTTAAAAATAATTTCTAACAGTTTATGTCTGCTAGATAGAAATGCAGTTCACTTTTGTATATTAATATTATATACAGAATCATTGTAAAACTCTTAAAGTTTATCTGTAAATTGTTTCTTCAATCTTTTATTTTTTATTTGTTTTAACTGTCATACAATGCTAGCTGGGATCTCTAATATGGTACTTATTCCTGACTTTAAGGGACTATTTAAAAATTTTCATTGTTAAATATATATGTTGTAGGTTTTATTGACTTAAGGAAGTTCTGGGGTGCCTGAGTGGCTCAGTTGGTTAAGTGTCTGACTTCATCTCAGGTCATGATCTCATGGCTCATGAATTCGAGCCCCACGTTGGGCTCTAGGCTCTGTGCTGACAGCTCGGAGCCTGAAGTCTTCTTTGGATTCTAAAAAATTAAAAAATTCTGCAAAACTCCAATTTGGCAAAAAGTTTTATCCATGTCTGTGTTAATTTTTTCAAAGGCTTTTTCTGGGCAACATGTTTTCTTTTTTGAAAAATTTCTACTGATTCAATCTCTTACATAGTAATCAGAGCATTCATATTTTCTATTTCTTCTTGAATAACTTTTGAGAAGTTAATTTTTCTAGAAAATATCTACTTCACTTATATCTTCCCACTTGTTATAATAAATTGTTCATGATATCTCCTCAATCTCTATAGCATAATGTCCTCATTTTTGTTTCTAATATTCTTTGTGTCTGCTTTCTTTCTTAGGTAATCTTGTCAAAGATTTGTCAATATTATTATTAAAAGGTGAAACTTCTGACTTTGTTGCCTCTCTATATTGAGTATTTGCTTTTTGTTTAATTCATTAGTTTTATTTCCATTATTCTTTCCCTAATCTCTCAGGTTTAGGACAGATTATTAGATCTCTAATTTTCAGTTTTACTTTAACATTTAAAATTACCAATTTCCTTGTAAGTACTGTTTTAGCTGCATTCTGTAAGTGTTGATATGCAGTATTCCTGTCATTGTTCAGTTCTGAATATGTATTTTCTATTTTACATTTCATTTTCTATTGTTTGTTCTTTATTTGAATGATTCATCTTACATGGAAATGAATTTATTTTCCAAATATGTTTCCTAAATTTCTATTAATTTCTATAAAACTAATTATACTGTGATTAGAAACTGTTATCTAATAATACCAATTCTTTGAAAATTTAAAAGACTTTTTATGATTACATTTTGTAAATTGTTCATGTGTACTTAAAGTATTTTTTATTTCTATTTTTCTGCAATGATGGACTTGGTAATTTAGAATAGCCCTTCTTGTGAAAATAACTAGAAAAGCTGGACAAAATAGAAAACAAACACCTGAAGTCATTAGAGAAGTAATGGAAAAATCCAGTGGAAAATTCAGAAGAAAAAAGAGTTGTTGAATCAAGCATTAATGACAGCTTTTCCCCTGGGATATCTGCTGATCCCAGAGAAGATGGCTAAGAAGCTCGAACAGAACTTCTGACTAAATTATGGAGTTAAAAAGACAAAAATTGGAGTTCATGGCCTGCTCTGGTAAACTCTACAGGCTTCAAGTTGAGACATCAAAGGTCTATACCCTGGGGAAAAGTATGAACTAGAAGGAGATATGCTCAGAGTCCAATCATCTCAATCACTGACTCAAGTGATTTTAGCTTACTAGTGCTCAAAACCCCTGCCAGGAGACATAAATCCTTTCTGCAAAAAATATCATTTCAGGGCTAAAAGTATAATTTCTTCACACAGTAATTCTGGAATTCAATCCAAAAATAACAACATAACTTAACAAAATATTATAAATAAAAATAAACACAAATAAAAAAATAGCATAAGTAATATAAAATAAAAAAATGTAAGAGATGGGCGCCTGGCTGGCTCAATTGGAAGAGCATGAGACTCTTGTTCTTGAGTTTTGAGTTCAAGCCCCAGGTTAGGTGTACAGGCTACTTAAGTAAATAAATAGTTAAACTTAAAAAAAAAAATGTAAGAGACCTATAGGTAAATAAGATAATTTGGTAAATAACCACAAGAAAAAACAAAGGAGCTTCAGATAATAGCAGACCCCAAAATTACTAGACACAGGTTTTAAAGTGATTTATGCTTAATGTGTTTGAGAAAATAAAAGATCCGATTGAGGTAGATAACTAGACATATAACTAGAAACCATAAAACAGAAAGAAACAGAAATGACCAAAATGACAACCAAAAAAGTAACAACTGAAATAAATGCTTCAACAGGTATGTTTGACAGGAGATTAGAGACTTCAAAAGAAAACCATGAACTCAAAGAAAGGTAAGAATTATCTAGAATGAACCATCAGAGACAAATGAATGGATACATAAAGGATAATATAAAATGATCTATTATACATTTGAGTGCCAGAAGGAGAGAAGGGGGACAGGATGGGGGAGAAGCAGTATCTGATAAAAGCTGAGAATTTTCCGAGAGAGAATAAGAACATCATATCCCAGATTCAAGAAGCATTACAAACTTCAAAAAGAAAACCAACAAAACCCAAAACATTTAGTTACATCGTAATCAAACTGCTTCAAATTTAAGACAAACATCTTAAAAGCAGCCAGAGAAAAAAGATTACTTTTAAAGTGACAAAAATAAAACTGACATTATTTCTCAAAAAAAATTATGGGAGCCATAAGCAATGGAATATATCTTCAAAATGATAAAATAGCTGTTAATTCAGTGAAAATATTCTTTGAAAATGAAGGTGAAATAAATGGTTTAAGGATACAAAAATTGAATTTATCACCAGCAGACATTTACAAAAGGAAATACTAAAGCATGTTCTTCAGGAAGAAGAAATATGATCCCAGACAGAAGCTCAGAAATTCAAGGAGTCATAAAGCACATAGACAAAGTAAATGTTTGAGTAAATATAAATGCACAGTAACTGTATAAAAATGTTGTCTTGAGGAATTTAGGACATTAAGTATACACAATGTATATAACATGAAGTGGGGTGGTAAGTAAAGCTGATGTGTTCTCAGGTCCTTGTATCATCCAGGAAGAGGTATAATACAACCTAATAAAAGAATATATAACTCTCAAGTTCATGGGGCAGGAGAAACAGAATAATTAAAAAATAATCAGAAAGAATGCAAAAAAAGGCAAAACCAACATAGGATAGGACAAATAAAGAATAATATCATAATAGATTCAAATCAAGCATATTAGTAACTATGTTACACATAAATGGATTAAACACTTCAATTAACAAAATATTATCAAAATAGATTTAAAAAATCTATTCTTTCATACCACTCCTCAGAGTAAAATGCCTTTCCCATCATACTCAGAATAAAATCCAAACCCTTTCCTGGCTTTCAATGCTAATACAATTTAACCCTTTTATACCCCCCAAACTTATTCTTTTCTTAGTCACTATACTCCGAAAAGGTAGACTTCTTTGATTCCTGAAACATTCCAAATTAGTTCCTGCCTTAAGGTTTAGCGTTATTGCCCTAGCTGCAAGCATGGTTTCCTCAATTTTTGCAAAACTGGATTTTCCCGTCAAATAGGAGCTTAAGTGGCATTTTCTTAGAAGCTTTCCTTCCTTCTTCACGTGATCTAAAATAGTCATCTATTTTAATTTCCTGACTACCACTGTTAACTACCTTATATTCTTACTTATGGTCAATTATCACTAAAATGTAAATTATTTCATAGTAGGGACTATGAGAGAGAGAAAGAGTGTGAGTGGGGCAAGGGCAGAGAGAGAGGGAGACACAAAATCTGAAGCAGACTCCAGGCTCTGAACTGTCAGCACACAGCCCAACTCGGGCTCGAACTCATGAATCATGAGATCATGACCTAAGCCGAAGTCAGATGCTTAACTGACTGAGCCACCCAGGTGCCCTGCAGTATACTTCTGAAGAGCATGTTGTTTTGTTTTTCCCAAATGAGGAAGATGAGAATTACATGGAGGTTACAAAGCATACTTTTGAGAAAGAAATAAGCCCCTTTCATCCATTCTTAAATAAAAGAAAGTAAAATTTTAAAAATTACCCCCTTACAGAAAGGTTTTAAGGGTAATTCCAGGAATGGCGATTGATATACTTTGGTTACTTTTTTACTCTTTGTTCTATGTTTAGGATTTTCTTTTTCACATCAAAGAATCTTACTGGTCATAATTTTGCAGCCTGCTTTTAACTTGGGAAAGAAACACTTCCCATTAGAAAGACTAGTCTAGGGGACCCTGGGTGGCTCAGTTGGTTAAGCCTCCGACTTTGGCTCACATCATGATCTCCCAGTTTGTGAGGTAGAGCCCTGCGTTGGGCTCTATGCTGACAGCTCAGTGCCTGGCGCCTGCTTCAGATTCTGTGTCTGGCTCTGCCCCTCCCCCGCTCACACTTGCTCTCTCTCTTTCTCTAAAAAAAAAAAAAAAAAAAAGATTAAATAAACATTAGAAAGACTAATCTACTTTTAAAAAATAGCTATATTTCACTAAGTATACATGATAGCATTTGACTCATCTCTAATTGCTAACTACTGTTTCTAATTTTTTACCATTATAAGTATTGCTACCACGAATACTTTTGTTCATAAAGCATTTTAAGAGTAATGTAACTAAAGTGATTTTTGTCCACAACATTCATTTAAATGGTATTTCTTAAGGGGAAGGAGGTGATCAACACAAAAAGGTCTCAGCTTTCTAGGTATTTATGTCTAATTAGGAAAACAATATACTATAGTAATTTGGGGGGAAATTACAAAGGCACCTTGTAAGAAAGGACATAATAATCCTATTTATTAAAGCAAAGAAAAAGCAATTTTAATTTCTCAGAAGAGGAGCTAATCAGGAAAACATTTTGTGAACAATATGGAGCTGGTCTTTGAAACAGTGATAGGTCTTAATGGTTGAAAATGTTCCAGGTCATTGTGGGTGTTGAAGGAGGAAGTAACTTTTCTGCTGTTCTTAAGTTATTTGAGAACAGTTCTCACTCAGGACATTGCAACTTTTAATAAAACAAACAAACAAATAAGCCTTAACAATAAGCAACCAAGACTTGGATCAAAGATTAGACTAATTCCCTTGCCAAGAGTACTGAATTTCTTCCTAATCTCCCTTATCCACGTCTTTTATTTCCTTTCAAAATTTTCCCCTTTCTTTTTATCTGTCAAAGACTCTCATCTATTTTAAAGAATGGAAATAGGTAAATCCCTCTACTTCAACACATGTAACCAATACAAAACACTGTAATTATTTGTGGGATAAAAAAGACAGGGAGATGCTGCCTTTAAACATATATGGTATGCATTTTAATCTTTAGAAAACATTACGTATAACAGATTTTTCACACTGTAAAAGAAATTAGAATATTAAAGGATATCAATCAAGGGTTATTTATCAAATTGTCAAATACCAAATAAGGAACATAGAACTCCATGATCTATTAAAAATGATAAGCAGATAACGAATACTGACTGTGATTTCCTCTCGTGGTTTTACTCTGGCAGGAATAGATTCCATCCTGATAATAATTCCAGTCTTACTGTCACATAGGAGGAGATGCTCTGTGAACCTCAATGAGGCTGCCAGGTTTAGGACGGATGTAAGAACCAAAGTGTCAGAAATGAAAGAGTAAGACTTCACAGGATGTGTTGTTACTGACAGACTGATAGCCAGTTTCCTTCTCCACCTTTTCTTCCTCAAGGATAGCAGCTGCTTCCCACAGATACACAAGCAGAACGACTCCAATCCTTCTCTACCACACTTATCATCTGCAGATGCCCTGGGGCTTGTCTATTTACAACCTTGTCCCTATAGAGCAGAGGTGGAACCCTCAGGGAAGTTCTGGATCCGTTAGCAGCCGGTCTGTTTCACAAACTATTTCTCAGCCCCACCCCACCTCCAGCTACTTCCAATGTTGGTACTTAAAATTCCAGTATCTTTATCACATTATTCATCCCCCTTCCCCCCCCACCAAAAAAAGAAAATTTAACGTAAAAACAACTCATACACTCTGTCTCTAGGCCCCTTTTTCATATAAAGCAGGCTTCTTTTGGGTGGCTCAGAAGTGGTTCCCATGGTCTTTCGACCATTTATAGCTTGGGTATCATGCTCTCCAGGTACATGTATAGCCACTCCTGCCTGCCCAACCTTCTTAAATTTCTTGTTACGCTTCCTAGTTTACCTCCCAAGACCAGCTTTACAACAAAACTAGATACTGGCAAAAAGAGATCCTGTAAGTGAAATTGTAGATACAGTCACGTCTTAAACAAGGATCCCAAGTTGTGAGATTAATTTCTGGCTTAAAGGTGCTCTGTATATCCACTTCAAGCCTGCCTCCAGTACCGTGGCTTACAGCCAAATAAAAAAGGCACAGAGTTGCTGGGTACAGATTTTGGAAAAAAACACAAATTAAGAGGTACACGGGAGTTTCACTTTTCCCCCAGCTGATGATATATATTTTTTAAAATAAAAGGAGACCGTCCACATTGGAATGTATTAAATAGGCAGAATTCTCCTCCTGGTTTCTCTGCTCTTGTAGATGTTCCTCTGGCTTCAACTGGTATATATGAATAGTGAAGAAACATCTGAGGATCAAATTCCACTGCCCCGAGGAAGAGGAGCGCTGCTGGACGCACTAAAGCAGGTAGAAGAGATGACGGAGGGACAAACAGGTCTGTGGAGATCCGGAAAGTCTCCAGGAAGGGGCAGCCTGGAAAAGGAGAAGGTAAAAGAAAGCGCGTGGCTGAGTTCAGGCAATTACTGTTGTCTCAGCACGACCACGGCCTGTGATTTTTCTCCCTCACTAAATCCTCTGGGGTCAGTCCCCACCCCGTTCATCCACCTGCGCCTCCATCGCCTCCCCGGGCGAGGATGCGCTCCGGCCCAAACCACCCAACGTACCTCCGAAGCTCACGATCGCAGCAACACCCCCCGCCCGCCCACCTACCTGTGCTGCGCCTGCGCCTCCCCCCCGCGCACTCTCAAGGTCAGCACCGCCCCCAGCCTCTAACCTAGCACCCACGGAAGTGGCATTAGAGGACGTCCTGCGTATGCTCACCTCTGCGTGGCGTGGGGTCGCAGGCGTTCAAGGAAGGGAGGGACTTCCTGTCCCGCGCGGGCAGAACTTCCGCCAGAGCCGGAAAACTCTCTCCCTCGCGTTGTTTAAGAGGCTCCCGTCTGCAGGGTGGGGAGGGAAGGTCCAGGACGGTCCCGGGGATTCCAGGGCGTCCGGTCTACGACCTGTCCTTGGCGCCATGGTGAGTCCTGGTTTGAAGACTGGAGTAACAACAGTGGGAAGGAAGGGGCCATGAGGTCAGTCCTGTGAAGGTAGCCAGTCGGGTTCCCGGCTGAGGATGGAGCAGGCGAGAGTAGTGGGATGATTCGTGGGGGCAGGACCCCGCACCTGTCCCGGAGTGCTGAAGCTCCTGGGCCCCTGAGGAGGAGCATCCGCCCTGCCCAAAGGCGAGGTTTGTCCAAGAGTACCTAGTAGGTAGCCAGAATGTTCGTGGTCCATTCACTTTGTATGGCGTGTGGCGCCAGGTGGTCCCTAGAGCTGACCTTGCCGGGTTGATCTTTTCCGCCCCTCCCTCCTCCTCTGCTGCTTGGCAGTGGCCAAGAACTTAAGATCTTAGAAATTCCTTTAGCTTTTCCAAGTTGACACACAGGAACCCTTTCTTGTAGAGGATCAACACTTGTCACCTAAGATAAAGGGCAAAGTCAGCTTATCTTTCAGACTCAGCCTATTTGAAATTGGGAAGGGTGTCATAAAAAATTCAGACTCGGTAAGGAGGGATTTTATTCGAAAGGAATATTGCAAAGGTCTGGGGAATGGGACTATTGCATAGGGAGAATGTTCTAACCATAAGATTGGCAAGAGTCTCAAAGGTTAAGCAAAAAGGTTTTTCTTTTATAGGGAGGAGTAAAATAATGGTAGGAAGAACCATATGTGGGGAGGTGAGATGAAAGCATAGTACATTGAACAGTTAATCAGAATGTTTTACTCTCAGGCCAGTCTGTTCTGAGGAAGAGCTGTTAAAAAGGAGTTGTATGCTGCTTCAGACTGAACCGGGGGAAAGAGGATCTTAACCAGAATTTCAGTAACAAATGTTTTGTTTCAGTTGATGTGTGGGCACATGCAGTTCAGCCAATCACTTGTGAAACAAAGAATGGGAATTTGTGGGCTCTGTCTCTGAGCTTGTCATAGGTAAACACGTGGGGCATCTGTGAGCCTTACCTAAGTCATGTGGGTACCAGTGGTTCATTGCAGTAAGCCCTTTACAAAACACAAAAGGGTGTAGGGGGTATTTCTGAACCTTTGCTCTTTTCCAAGATCACAGGGATCTGGTAAAGTTCAGCATTGTCAATTATTTGACTATATAAAAGATTTCAAATTCTCATCTGGAAGGGAGTGTGTCTTGGCATTTAGTTTCAGTGTACCGTGTTTATCCAGGACCAAATGTCGACCTTGTTCAGCTGTTGTGTACGATGTTGGACTTTCAAATGACTTAGAAACTTCAGTGAATGTGAAAGAAAAGAACTTGAAAGTAATGTGGTTTCTGGTGTACTCTACCAGCTAATGTAACATATGATTCTTTTTGGTACTCTGTGTGTTTTTAACTTCAGTGAATAATACAGTTTTTGTTCATTAAGAGTTTTTTTTCTTTTCTTCTCTTTTATATCAGTGAAATTAAGACAAAGATAGGGTATAGTAGAATGAGAAGGAGCCAAAGACAATAATTAGCCTAACCACCTCCACTCCACTCTCTCCCTAATTTGACATAAGGAAGAGTCTGAGGTCTGGAAATAAGCACTGGTTTCCCTAAGATAACACTAGTTTGGCATAGTCAGACTACTACTGACTTAAAAACTCAGTAAAAAATCTCCACTTCTAAATTTAAGCTCAGTTTTTGCTTATTGGTCTGAAAAGCAGAGGGTGAAAATACAATAAAAATCCTTAAATTTACAATAGTCACAAAGAAGCTGAATGTGAACTTACGCCCAGTATTCTGTAATACTAGAAGGAGAACTCCTCCTGCCATCTCAAAAAATATAGTTTTATTTTAGGTTGAGGTAAACTCATGCTGTTTCTCAAAATGTCACTTAAGAGAATGTCACCTGGAGAAGGTCACCAGGGGCCAACTAATTGACTCTCCATTCTGGTATTGCTTATATTTTTGTGTTAACTTACTTAACTCCACTTAAGTGTTCCCAGTCATGAAGTTGATAACGTCTGTATATGCAAGTTTAGGCAATATATGGAATCCTTCAAAAGAAAAGGTTTAGACATTAAATGAAGTGAGGGGTTGAATTTATTTTGAATACAGCTTGGTTAAATTGAGAACTTTTTCACAGCTTGGGCCTAATGCTATGCAAAACAGGCTGTACTTGAACTCAGAAGACCCAGATTCTGCCCATTATTAGTTCCATGAATTTGGAAAAAGGAGTCAAGTTAGGTAAGGGTTCCAGTTTCCTCCTAGATAAGAGAAGTGGGGCTTGATGGAGATTAAAACATCTTTTTTTTTTTTTTAAGTTTACTTATTTTGAGAGAGAGAGAGAGAGAGAGAACGAGCAAGCTAAGGAGGGGTGGAGAGAGAGAGAATCCCAAGAATCTGCACCGTTGCAGAGCCTGATGTGTGGCTCAAACTCACGAACTGGGATATCTTGACCTCAGCCTAAACCAAGAGTTCTTAACTGACTGAGCCACCCAGGCACCCCAAGATTAAAATACTTTCTAATTCTCACATTTCTGATTCTTTAACTTTCAGGACTTTTTTCAGAAGAGGTACATGTTTCTCATTCAAAAAATTTTAGTCTTGGGGCTCCTGAGTGGCTCGGTCGGTTGAGCGTCCCACTTCAGCTCAGATCATGATCTCATGGTTCGTGAGTTCGAGTGGGTTCGAGCCTCGCGTTGGGCTCTGTGCTGACAGCTCGGAGCCTGGAGCCTGCTTCAGATTCTGTGTCTCCTTCTCTCTCATCCCCTCCCCTGCTCATGCTGTCTCTGTCTCTCAAAAATAAATAAATGCAAAAAAAAAAAAAAAATTTAGTCTGACTTCCACTTTTTTCCTTACCCACTTTTTTCCTTACCCTTTTGATTTTTCAAGTTTGATTTTTTGTTTTTTTTCATTCTCCTTGTGTTTTTTTTATACATCATGTAGGTAATACTTGGAATCTTTGTACATATGTTTGGCCAGGTATTTCACTATTGTCCTAAATACTATTACAGAATGGAAAGCAAAGCGTTGGGACACCTTGATTTTACTTGTTTTAATTGATAAAAATTCACTCTGTTCTTTTATTCCCTGGTACATTAAGTAGACCCAAACTCAGTACATGCCTGTGCATGTAATAAGGTTCTTCTATTGTGAGCAGATGAGAGTAGGATTATGGTCCAGACTAAAAATACTTAGTATTCACTCTTAAGTTTTTCTTCCATGTTGTAAAAATTGTTAGTCTATAGACAATTTACTAAAGGAATGATGAAACTATTTCTTTTCTTATACTTTTCTTTTTGAAAATTACAAATCAGCTGTAATCAAATAGATCTTTTTACCATTTAAGCTTATTTGCAGGACAAAGTATGTAGAATAGAGCTAGTTCCTGGAATTGGAGGTATCTCATGGCTTGTTTTATTTATGTAGCATTCTGTGGTAATTTTTATTGCTGGGATTGAGCTATGTTGTCTGTTGGCAAAAAAAGGGCTGTCAACTTCTGCCTTACTCATTTAGAGTTAATGAGAAAGATTAGGGGGCCGAAAGGGGTATTGAGAAGAGAATGGTAAATGTTATAAGAGGTATGTATAACGTGCTCAAAGAATAGAAGAAAGAAATTCTAACAGTAGGTGTCATGTAGTAGGTGACTTAACTGAGGACACTAGTTCTTAAATTTGAGTTTGTGTAGAATTCACCTGTGATGTTTGATAAAAATGCTTATCTGGGCCCCATTAATGGGAGGTAGAGTTTCAGAATCTTACTTTTAATTAAGAGTTTTACAGTTAAATCTGAAATTGGCAGTCCTTAAACCATACTTTGAGAGAACTCTAATGCAGACTTTAGTGGAGGTATTGGAGAGATTTGTGCTGGATGATGATCAAACATCTGCAGTTTATTGATATGGTGGATTCTTTTAATTGATTTTTGAATATTGCACTAGCCTTGCATCCCTGGAATAAATTCCGTTTGGCTGGGATATATAATTCTTTTCATATGTTGCTGGGTTTGATTTGCCAAAAGTTTAGGATTTTTGCATTTATATTTATAAGAGATAAAGATGATCTGTAGTTTTCTGGGCTGAGTGCTTTCTGTTAAGGAAGGTTATTAATTGTTGATTCAGTTTCTTTAATAGATACAGGCCTGTTCAGATTGTCCATTTCTTATGTCGGTTTTGGCAAATTGTATCTTTCAAGGAATCAGTCCATTTCATCTAGGTTATAAAATCTGTGGGCATGGAGTTGTTCGTAGTGCTTCTTTATTATTTTAATGTCCGTGGAGTCTGTAGTGATGTCACCTGTTTTGTTTCTGGTATTAGTAATTTGTGTCCTCCTTTTTCTTAGCCTGACTAGGCTTATTGATTTTATTGATCTTTTCAGAGAACCAGTTTTTGGTTTCATTGATTTTTCTCTATTGATTTCTTCTTTCCAGTTTTACTGATTTCTGCTCTAATTATTATTATATATTTTCCTTCTGCTTAGTTTGGACTTAATCTGCTCTTTTTTTAGTTTCCTAAGGTGGAATTTTAGGTGTTTGATTTTAGATCTTTTCTAGTATTTACATTCAATGCTATAGATTTCTGTTTAAGCACTGCTTTTGCTACATACCATAAATTTTGATAAGTTATGTTTTAATTTAATTAAAAATATCTTGAGTTTGTCTTGGTTTTTCCTTTTTGACCCATGTGTTATTTAAAAATGTATTGTTTAGTCTTGACATATTCTGGGATTTTCCACTTTTCTTTCTGTTTACTGATTTCTAGTTTAATTCCATTGCAGTCTGAGGGCAGACATTGTATGATTTCTGTTTTTTTTAAGTTTAAGGTGTGTTTTATGACCCAGAATGTGGTCTTTCTTGGTGAATGGACATGTGTAGCTTCACGGATGAATTCTCAGGTTTTATCAGTTAGCCATATAGTGGCAGAGATTTGGGTTTCTTCCCACATCTCTGATTTTTCCTGTGACTTCTCTCCTTCACTACTTTCCTAAAGAGGCTTAGTTTAAATAATAGTAGAGACTGTTCTCGTGGGTAGCATTTGGTTTATTTAAGATTGATTCTTAAGACTAGCTTATACTCTGGTTTTGGTCCACTTTTTAAATTTAGTTCTTTTGTTTGCTCTGGAGTAAAAGCGTAAAGCAAATTTGGTTGATTTTAGAAAATCAGAAGATAATTGAAAGTGTTCGTTTCTAAGAGAGAACTTATTTTCTTAATGTTGTACTGTGGTTTTACCCATGTTACTAAGTTGAGCGAACACAACTTGCCCCAAAGAAACTTTGAAGAAACTTGTCTATGAAGTGTCTCTTTACTCTTTATCTACCACCTACAAAAAAAAATCTTTGAAGGTCTGGTAGAACATTCGCTTGGTTTTGATTGAAATGATTATACCTTTTCCTTCCCCAAACATTTAAAAATCATGGTCTCTTCTCACAAGTACTGTTTAATCGATTATTCACTATTTATTAAGCACCATCTGTATGTCAGGTATATCTGTATTCTTGGCCATAGGGATATAACTTTATTAAACAGGGATAATACTGCCTTTGTGGAGCTTATGTTTTACTGGGAGATTCTGATGATAATGAAATGAGACATAATATGTGTTGGTTGTGATAAATGCAACTAAGAAAGATAAAAGCAGGGTGAAGGATAGAAAATGATTAGGGTGGTTGTTTTATTAGTTAAGTTATTCAGAGAAAACCTAAATGAGGTGACAGTGGAACAAGTATGATTTAATATACATATGTATATATCTTCAACATACATGCCTGTTATCTGTGAGTACATATTTGGGAGCTATACCCTAAACAATTACTATAATGTCATGCACAAAGCTCATATTGTCTGTAGCTATATAATTCTTTCAGTAAAGTTAAACATTATCATTTTTCCAAACAGTGAACAGGTAAATAATTTAAGTATTTTTTTTTTTTTAGTTTTTTATTTTTTTCAAGTTTCTTTATTTATTTTGAAAGAGAAAGAGAATGAGGGAAGGGGCAGAGAGAGAGGGAGAAAGAGGGAGAGAAATTCCTAAGCAGGGCTCCACACCAGCAGCATGGAGCCCAACGTGGGGCGTGAACTCACAAACCAGGAGATCATGACCAGAGCCAAAACCAAGGTTCAGACATCCAAACTACGGAACCACCCAGGCGCCCCTTAAGTATATTTTGTGTTTTTTTCCTTAAAGAAACCTCTATAATAGTGATGTTTTATTTAATAGATTGGTTTGTGCCACATATTTTTAGTCTTTTAGTATATTTTTTGAGAGAATATAACTCATTAACTCACAATATACTGATTTTACATTCATATCTTTCAGTTACATAAAACAGACTTAGTTATTCCATTGTTAAAGTAGACTAAAATATCTTTGTGATTTGCCCATAATCAAAAGATTTAGAAAAACCTGGTATCATTTCAGCTTTTGATTCTTTGATGTTGAGACTCAGGGTCTTAATATCTGATTATAAGGTTGTATTTATTTTAAAAAAATCTTTAGGTAGTATGAAAAGCCAATCTGCTCATACATGCTCATAAGGATGATTTTGGGGAAAGTACAATAAATATATGGCATGGAAAGTATGCTTGAACTAGAACTAGATGACCTCTGGGGTTTGACTCAAGTTTTTGTGATTCTGAATTTGTGAAACTGAATATCACTGATATTCACTGATGCACATTTAGTTGAATGTATATTGAAGTGACAGTGGAGGGAATATTCAATTTGTCTTTCAAGAAGAGTTTCACAGAGGATTGATTGGACTAGGTCTTTTAAGGGTAAGTAGAAGTATGTTAGGTGGGTAAGAAATTGAATTTTACTTTTCCTCATTTTATTTAAGTAAAAGTATTTATGTACCCTACTTACATTAACTCATTTAAATCTTCATGAAGTATTTAATCTTGGATTTTTTTTTTCCACCTCCACTTTTTTACCTGCTTTTTTTTTTTTTTTACCTCTATTCCACAGATGTAAAAATGGAGACACAGCAAGATTAGAGTAACTCTTCCAAAATGAAACAGTTATTGGTGGTGGAATTTGACTTGAACGCAGGCAGTTTGGCCATTGTATTGTTGTGCCAGTCTTACTGTTTACATTTGATAGGTTTCAACTTATGAGAGGAGTCATTTCCAGAACATTTTCCTATAGAAACAACATTAGGGTGTTATATTTCTAGAAAGTCTTTCCCAATCTAGTTAATAACTTCTATTACATCTCATATACTATTAAAGAAATCAATCATTACTGTCATTCATAGCACTAATGATTAGCCTAATTCAAGTGCCAAACAGGTCTGACATTGCTGCATTCACTCAAAATAAGAATTCAGTCCTTCATATTCTCTTCACCTTAATTGCATCCAGTTAAGGCACTCCTTCTGTACAGTGTTAATTTCCATTGCGCCTCTAGTATAGACTTGTAGTAACATTGATGAGGTGAGGAGCAATTAGAGAACTGGAGATGAATTGGAATTTCTTGTCATTGTTAAGTATCTAGTGTGCTAAAAGCCTGTCTCAGCCCATTTCTTTTCCTGAGGGCTTCTAAGGATTGGCTTGCTCATATTCTTTCACTTGGACTACCTGTTGCTTATAGCTAGAACTTAGTTTTCTCCCTGAGTTGCAAATAACATAGTATCATAGGGTACCTTGCATTCCCTACCATATGGTCAACGCACATGATAAAGGTTATTACTACCAGTAAATTTTTTTAAAAGTCACCTTGCCATGTTACTTACTTCCAGCTGACCATAACTGTTTACTTATCATAAAGGTCTTTTAGGGAAAAAAGTTGAAGCTCTGGATGATATTGATGAGTCTTTGCAATACATTCTTGGAAGTAGAGAGGTTTGGATTGTGAAGAAGAGATGAGATGGAAAATAATAAGGGACACTAGAGAGAGAAAGGGAGACCTTTCTCCTCCAGAAGTTAATTATGAAGAAAGAACTTAAACAAGCTGTTCTTCTCTGTATTATAAATATATGAGTATAGATTGCCATCATATGATGTCACAGATAAGGCACTATAAGGCTATGGTAGGCTATGGCTTTTTTTTTTTTTTAAATAAACATGATACTTTTTTTGATAAGTAGTAGACGCCTTTTGAAATACTAATCTGATTGCTTATTTTTTTTATGTAGTTATCTGTGTCTGCCCTTTACACAGTGCTTAGCTGATTTTTGTTATCTTTCACCATTTGATTGCCACTGTTTGCCCAAGTACAATGATTTACCTAGCAGAGCAATGCCACACTTTCCTGCTTTTTTTTTTCCTAAAAGAAAAAGTCATATTGGAGCATTCTGCTCCATCATGACTTCATTAAGTTCATTATGTTTGTTAAGTATTTTTATCATTTCAGAAGATTTTAGTCATTTTTATGATCAGTATAAATGATTGATTAAAAATGTTTCCAATTCTTTGTGATTTATGGGCATATGTATTCAAATATGAATGTTTATGTCTTTTGTTTCTGAATATAGTCTTGCTCAAAAGAGAAGCCATGACTTTTTTTCCTGAAAAGTTTTACATTATTAATAGTTACATTCATTAGTAGAATTTTCTTAACTTTAAATTCTTGCTTATTGTCTTTTCCCTTCCCTGTATTAGGTTAATTAATATTAGGACAGTGAAGCTTCACTTTATCATTTATTACCAGACAGCTTTGTTGGTTGGGTGGGTCAGATGCTAACTAGAATTAGAATTAATTGTAAACTAAGTCTGTTTTCTAATCAGGAGGGACAGATAAGAAAGCTTTGGTAACATTCATTGTAATGTTAAATCATAACTAACTGAAACATTAGTTGGTTAAGACTAACACTATTTTTGGGGCACCTCAGTGTCTCAGTTGGTTAAGTATCTGACTCTTGATTTCAGCTCAGGTCGTGATCTAATGGCTTGTGAGATCGAGTCCTTCATTGGGCTCTGAACTGGCAGCATGGAGCCTGCTTGGGATTCTCTCTCTCTCCCCCCCCCCCCCCCCCCCCGTCGGTCTCTCTCTCTCTCTCTCTGTAAATAAATTAAGTAAATAAATAAACTTTAAACAACTGTTTTCTAACTTGATTCTGTTATTCATTGAGTACTTTTGATTTTGATAGAGAGCTTCTCAATCATATTAGAAGTATTGAAGGTCATCATAGTTCTTTCTCTTGATAGTCACTGAAAAAGAACATTTCAGATCATCAAGAAAAGGAATCCTTTAGTAGGTAGAATTGGCCAAGTATCTGAGATAAACTTAAAATAACAAAACAAAATAATATTGTAAAACTCTTGGTATTCACAAGTTTCCTGAGAGAAATTCCTGCAAACCACTAACTGAGGGAAGAATGCTGGGCAGTGGGCTAGGTATACTCCTTTACATCAGAGCTTGGAGCTCTGATTTACTTTCAGGTCTCCTATAAATGTTAGCTCATTTAATCCTTATGAAGAAGGGATAATTGTTCCTATCAGCAGTAACTACACTTCACAGGCTTTGACGATGCTTTAGAAATGGTAGGTGTGTGAATGCCAGTAATCCATTGTGTTTTTAATTAAAATAACTGCAATCATCAACAATAAGATCTTTTAAGAACTTGGAGATCATTTGCCAACTCATATCTTTTGTAGATAAGAGTGAGTCCCAGAGAGAGCTAGCTCGTCTATCTGTTATTAGTGACAGCGAAGTTCTTTGATTCTAGTATGGTTAATTATTCAGTACATTAAAATATTTACAGTAAGTGCATCTTTCCAACAGTTACCATTAGGAGTGCACCTTAAATTTTCTTGGCTTTTGTGTGTGGCTTAAAATTTAGAGTTAAGCTAAAATTTTTATTTTAAATTTGTTTTGATGACGTTTTATTAGTGTACTTACCAAAGTTGTCGTTCTTAGTTTGTTTAAAAGAAAGTATTTGTAACACAGACTTAAATTGCATTAAATTGAGAGTATTGTCTTATAGAAACAGACTACTTTCTCTGAGATACAGTGTATTGTCTTTTGATCTTAAAGTGAGTAATTTTCTTTTTTATGCTAAAGTTTAGTGCTTGGCACATAGGAATTGAATGTAGTGAAGGACAGTAGGCAAATTTATGCTTTATCCTTTTATCTCATCTAAAAGGTAGTATTCAATATATATTGAAAACCTGCCGTGTTAGGCACTTTCCGGGCAGTTGGGTTAGGGCTCAAGAAATGAGATGAGTAGTTTCATTGGAGGAGAGATCCGTAAATTGTTGGTCACAGTTGAGCGTGATAAAGTCTGTTTTGGAGTGATGTATATGCTTTTTTTTTTTTTTTTTCTAACAAGGAAGGTTTTATAAGGGAAGTGAATATTGAGGGATGGGTAGGAATTGGTTTGAAGTTGATGATCCATAAATGCTAAATACAAATTTATTAGTTGTAATTAATAGCTTCTTTGGATATAGATCTATAGGGGTATTTTCTGTAATGTCAGAAAATACAGTTAAGGAAGAGTACTACATTTAAGAATGCCGTCTTCCATTGAACCTTTTATTTGTTACTTATTAGTACTATAATGGAACATTTATGAATGTCTTAGAAAAAGGTGAAGTGGCTTGTTACCATCTTTAAAAATATTGCATTCTTCACCAACATTTTTTTAAAGATTTTTTAAAAATAAGTGTTTATTCCACACTGTATGTTAGCCAATTTGACAATAAATTATACTTTAGAAAATTAAATAAATGTTTATTCATTTTTGAGAGAGCATGAGCATGAGAGAGGTAGGGGCAGAGAGAGAGGGGGCCAGACGATCCGAGGCTGGCTCTGCACTGATAGTAGCGAGCCCAATGTGGGGTTGGAACTCACGAACCATGAGATGATGGATGACCTGAGCAAAAGTCAGACACTGAGTCACCCAGGCATCCCTAAAGAGAATTTTTTATTTTTATTTACTTATCTTTTATTTATTTATTTTTATTTATTTTATTTTTATTTATTTATTGAGAGAGAGAGAGAGAGAGAGAGAGAGTGCACACAAGTGGGGGAGAGGGACTGAGGGAGAGAGAGAATCTTAATCAGGCTCCATGCTCAGTGTGGAGCCCAACACCAGGCTCAATCCCACGACCCTTGGATCATGACCTGAGCTGAAATCAAGAGTTGGACACTCAACCTCAACCAACTGAGCCACCCAGGGACCCCTCTTCATCAACTTTTTAATGACTAAACAGTTATTGCTTTATATAAGATCTTGCATAATTCATTCAAAGTAACTGGAAAACTATCTTTTAAAATAAACAGCTGTTAATTTCAACACTAATGTTGAGATAGTTAATGAATTGTATTTAATTAGAATGCCCTCTGTTCTTTTGAAAATGTCTATTTTTGCCCTATGTTGGTTGGTCTTCCACTTTGCCTTACCAATTTATGTCAAGAAACATGTCTTCTCAAGTTTATTTATAAATTTAATGAAATTCCAAGGAATGGTTTTATATCGTCATCTTAAGCAAGAAGTCTGGAGTTGTTTTTGAATATAGTTATATCAAATTCATGCATGCTCCTATGTTGTATGTGTTATTAAGATATTAAGGATGTACTAAGGTATTTTATTGAGAATTTTTGATTTTTGGCCTTAAAGTACGTTAAATTTCTTACTCTCAGTTGGAAAATAGCAAACATTTCTGCTCATACTTTTTACTTTAAAGAATTAAAAGCACATTTTGTGCTGTGAAGCACGATGCTGGCAAATCAAACAAATTCTGTAAGCAATTAAATTCGAAAACCCATTTAAATTCAAATCAGAGCAGTTGGTAATTATGTTTTACAGTTTTCTTTCTCTGATTTTACCTTCTTATTTATATAATTCTATTGGTAGTATTATTTTGAGGTGTATGAAGTTGCTGTTTGGTAGGTCAGAACAGTTAAGTATCTGTGATTTCATTAGATTCGTTTAACAAATCTATATTAAATCAGTAGGTGACCTTATTCTTTCGCTGGTTTTCTATCAAACCCTTTGATTATTTTCATTTTGTTTATTCAGCAAAGTTTTCCTTTTCTTATTTTCAGACCTGTTTAACTGTCTGTAAGGGCTGGGGCTAAGTAAGGACCAGGGTACTCACATAATGAACCCTAAGATTCTAGAAATAGTCTATTGGCAAGAATTCTCCTTGCTTGTTAATGATTGTTTAAGGCTGCTTTTACCTGCTTTGGCATTATATGGAAGAGTTTCTCATCTTGATTAAATCTACACAGCCCTTAAACCTATTAGAAGTAATCTTTATTATTATTATTTTTTTAACCAGCTTGAGTCTGTCAGTCATCCACATGTATATCACACCTTTCTTCCTGAGTTTCTAGACCTCTTCTCAGTCACATTGCCAAGATCCTGAGCTTGGTTTGTTTATTCTTCAAAGTCTCTCAAACTTTGTCCATTCAGGTTTTAAATTTAATACATCTCTACACTACTTGTACTTCTCTTCAGTAGACACGTCTCATAAAGTTTTTTTCAGCTTGCACCTTTGGTCTCATCTATTTCTGAATCTTAAGTGATTAAATTCCCACAAACCCGTCTCTAGAACATTCAGCACCCATCCAACATTGGTTCCTTCCCTTTTGCCTTAAGCATGTTTATTTTCCTCCTTATGAGGGTATATTTTAAATGTATTTTCTTTGTCAACCATTCTAGTATCCATCAGATTTTCCTGTTATTGCTCAGTTTCTTCAAAGAATAATTTTTTCCATTATTTCCATCTAATCTTTACATAATTGCTTAAGTTTTATTCTTATCTGCTGATACTTCCCTTACAGGGATAATTAATAATTTTATGCCTAATTCCCTTTTTTCTCTAAAAATTTTAATTTTTTGGTTTTTCTCTTCCTTTTTTCTTTCTTTCTTTCTTTCTTTCTTTCTTTCTTTCTTTCTTTCTTTCTTTCTTTCTGTATGTCTGTCTATCTTTCTTGTAAGCTCTGTGCCCAGTGGGGGACTGAACTCACAACTCTGAGATCTGGAGTTGTACACTCCACTGACTGAGCCAGCCAGGTGCTCCTGGTTTTGCTTTTGTTTTTGAAGCTGTCTTAGTTCAGGCTTTTTGGTGTTCATTGGATTATTTCAGAGGGCTTCTAATTTACCTCTTTGCTTCCAATTACTTTTCACTTTAATTTTCTACTTGGTGGCATAGTTATCTTTCCAAAATATATATATCTTTCCAAAATATATATAATGGATTTGGTTCATTCCAGTCTTAAGATCCTGAACTTATTTCCGAGTACCTGAAGAAAAGTCCATTATGTGCAACCCCTATCAAAGTCTAAAGCATGTGGAATTGCTCATTGTTTTGGATCTTGCCATTTACTCTCTGTACAGGTTGGTGTATCTGTCTAAACTTTTTTCTTTTTCTGTGTGAGAGTGGGATACTTCTTTAACCTTTTAACACTAATTCACATGTCACCTCTGTGAACCAGTCTTTCCCAGCTCTCCCACTTGGATTTAATCACTGCCTTTCTTGGGGTGCTCCCATAACACTGGCACTGACCTCTACCATACCACTTATCACATATTATTTGTAGGTGGCAGTCAGGAGTGGTTAACACTGTAAGAGTTTGATACAAACACCTGATGCAAGATATGAGTTATTCTCTAACCTTGAACTTAGATATGGATTGGTTCCAAGACCTAAGATAGACTAGATTGTAGCCAAAGCAGTGGTATTTACATATTGAAAGATAGAATAGTTTTTATCTAGGTTTTTGTCTTTGGAAAGAGTATATCAATTGGAATGCAGTTTTATCAGTTGAAAGTCTAGAAGTTTAGCCAGATTTAAACATATTTATCCATATCTATTTAGGGTTGAGAGTATTTTACCCCCTAGCTATTCTGTATATTCAAACTTCAGCACTGAATGAATGAGCTATCCCTCAGTGCTGCCTTTTGGTCTCAATCACTACTCACCAAGCAGCCTACTTATTATTTGACCTCCATAGGATCATTAAGACAGTGATTGAATGGAACACTTAGTGTACTTTAACATCTGATCTACTTGATAGTTTATGTTTCACTGTAAATTAGTTGATAAAATTCTTACAACCTGATTATTGCCAGTCTGTTTCATGTAGATTGGTTGTACCAGTGAAGCGTTTTTTGTGTGTGTTCTGAAAAGCTGAGAATGTAGCTAAGTTGCTGTCCTTGGGAGGCCTGCCTGAGGCTTGATGTTCCTGCAGTTTTCATGCACATTGTCTCTAGGATTCTACAATCACCCAAACCAAAATATCCTGAAAATATCTTTGAGATTGTCTTCATTTTTATTCTACAGTTGTTTTCCTTCATGTTCATTCACAAAGTTTGATTGGTTTTCTTCTGACATACTTTATCTTTTTTTTTTTCTTAGTTTGAACTGCTTCTACGTTAGTCTTAGGTTTTCTTTTTAATTAATATATTTCTATGTCTCATTTTTCTTATATGTTACTGGCATTATTTCATCTTCCTATCCTGTTTGCTTAAAAGTCTTCCAAGGTGATCTTATGTGTCCTCTTGGTTTTGAAGACTCAACAATGTTAGATTCTGTCTTCATTTTATTTCCTCCAATTCTTTGCCCTATAATACAAAAAGCCTGCTTTGGTTGAGCTAAGATTTTCACTGTTGCATGGTTACTCTCTGTTCACATTTTCGTTTAGCCTTGAATTCCCTCTTACTCTTTATCTCTGTGATATTAGTTTCCATGTTAGGTTTCACTCTATGAAACTTTTCTTTCTTCTTCTTCATTTTTTTTTTGTTGTTGTTGCTGTTTTATTATTTTTGAGAGAGACAGAGTGTGAGTGGGGGGAGGGCCAGAGAGAGAGAGGGAGACGCAGAATCTGAAGCAGGCTCCAGGCCCTGAGCTCTCAGCACAGAGTTCATTGTGGGGCTCGAATCCACAAACCATGAGATCATGACCTGAGCTGAAGTTGGGGGCTTAACCGACTGAGCCACCCAGGTACCCCATCTATGAAACTTTCATATGCAGTTTGTTCAGTTTCTCTAGCTTTTGTTCATAGTACTGTCCAATTTTGTCCTGCAATACTGTCTTAATTTGTTGGTACCTAGTATGATAATCTTGGATTTTAAGTTCTGTTAAGACATATTCTTTTGCAGTGTTGCCATTCATTTAGTTGTTCAACAAATATCAAATGCCCTATTGTATGCCTTGAACTATTCTAAATGTCATTGTGCTAAGTATTTGGGATTTAAGTCTGTGAAACACAAAGTTCCTTTGCCAACTTCTTGATAACAGCCAGCAAGATATTGGATATATGTTAGGCAGATAGCCTGTACTTGTAAATTAAATTTTTATTTGCTTTTCCTATTTATAGATATAAATAATTTCTACAGTGATATAATTTGGATTTGTATCATTTTTCACATTGTTTGACCGAGACCCTAATTCGTCACATAATATATGGTGATATACAGTTCTTATCACCAAAGTAAGAGAGATTATACCTGCAGTACTGCTACTGACTTTAGCACAGTTCTTCCTGTCATACCTGAGCTTAGCTATCTTAGTGCTGCGGGGTTAGCAATTTTTGTTGAATACTGATCTGATCCTACTACTTCTCATGGGTTTCCTGTTGCCTTTAGGTTACATTCTAAACCCTTTAGTTTTGAAGCAGATACCACTGATGGCTCATTCACTCAAGCTGAGCTCATTGGATTTTGACTCAGGCTTTAACATCCAAAATGCCCTTTCATAGGTTTTTACCCTTAATAATTTCTTTCTCTCTCTCATTTTACTGTGTTCTCAGAATCTTCTGCCTATCCTCTCATCACTTTGTATCGTAATGGTCCCTTTACTCTCCTAGTTCCCTGGCTGCTCATTGGTGACTGGGACTCTGCTATTTCTCCCTATTGCATTTGAGTGATCTAATGTTCAGCACATGTACTTTGTTGCTCATTAAATGTTCATCGAATGGGCTGAATTGATTTAGTGGAAAAAGCTTTAGGTTGGAAATTAAGGGTCTGGGTTTTGGATAAGTCTAACTTTGATCTTTGTTGTTTGAACCCTGATTTCCTCATTTATAAATTGCTCAGAGGTAGTTTAAGTGCTCAAAGTGTGAATTCGAAGTTTTATGTAAATCTAGGTTGAAATAACAAAATGTATACCTTTAAATTATTTGAGCATCTCTTAAGTCTATCTCAACATGTCTAGCTATCAGTAAAAGATATAAACAGTCAAGAGACAAAAATTAGGAAGGTTATTGGGTAACGTTGGGTGCTCTGATCAGATGAGGGGCCACCAAATGTGGGGTGTCCCAATTGGATGGGGACCGGTGGCAAGGCAGTGAAGAATTCATCCAAGGCATAAGGAGATAGAAGTTTACTGAATACACTCAAGGGAGTGGCTGGCAGGACAATAGAGCAGAGGCTGCCACAGGCATTGGTGAGGGGCCACATTATAGGGTGGAGTGAGGGAATGTGGGGACTTTGGAATTTCCCCTTTTTTGGTAATCTTAGGAATTGTGCCTGGTTGTAATTGGTCAGTTAGGGCCTATACTTATTTTGAGGTGGGTTGCTTAATGAGCTTGTTTGCAATCAGCTGGGTGGTCTGTCGTTGCTATGGGCCCTTTTGCTTTACTCAGGTTAGCTTTGCTCAAGCCTATTGCCTAAAAACAGCCTCTATAGGTAATATCCTCTTTCCTTTTTCTCCCTTCTAATTTATTCAGGGAGATTATACTTGAAATCGTTTGGGGGTGTCTGAGTCCGAAGTGTATATGCAAATATGCCTTCTAATGTTAAACAGCATGTGCTTTGTTTCAGTTGGTTAGCAGGAGAGCTAGTTTAATGAAACAAAACAAAATGTCAACTCTACTAAGTCTGACACAGTATTCTGAGTTTTATTTTCCGTATTGACAAGCAAGATAAAATGTTGACATTTGATATATTTTATTTCTTAGAGAGTTGTTTAATTTTCCTTGGTAAGAACTTTTTAAACCTACCCAGAAATGATTACTGACAAAACTTGAAATGATTATTCTTCTAGAGACTAAAGGCAAATAACTTTGTCTTGCTCTTCATGGCTTCAGGTTAATAGATAATAGAAAGTTATCTTAAGTTGAAACCTAAGTTGCCGTAGTATTTCACCCATCTTGGGTCATATGAGCTATTTCACGAACATTTTTTCCCACTTTTAGTTATCAAGAGAATCAGGGCCTACTGGCAATGAATCTAGACAGAAACCATTACTTTGGTTAAATTTTGATGCATTAATAAAAGCATTAGGGCTACTTGAGTCATTGATCCATGTGGTTGTGTTTGAGACTTGAGCCATGATGGACTTTGTAGCCTCACTATATCTCTCCCCAGTTTAACAGTTTTCTCTTGTGAAATATTTGATTGTTTATGGCTAAATGTATTTAATCATTGTCTTTAATTAAAAATGAGAAATATTCAGGGAATTTTATTTTTTAAGTTAAACAGTTCAGTAATCCTGCTTTTGTATAAACTTAGGCATACATAGGCACACCTGAGTGGCTTAGTCGGTTGAGCGTCCAACTTTGGCTCAGGTCAGGATCTCATGGTTCATGAATTGGAGCCTGGAGCCTACTTTGGATTCTGTCTCCCTCTTTCTCTCTCTCTCTCTCTCTCTCTCTCTCTCTCTCTCTCTCTCTCTTTCTCTCTCTTTGCCCCTTCCCCGCTTGTGCTCTGTCTGGCTCTCTTTCAAAAATAAACAAACATTAAAAGAAAAAACTTAGGCATACATAGATACTAAGTTGGGCAGTGAAGGCAGGTTATTGGAATGATTTTTATTTATTTATTTTTAGAATGGTTTGTTTCTAAATTTCAAATTGTTGTGTCCCTTAGTTAATGAGTTGAATATTTTTATACTTTAACACATTAATCCCTAGAATGTACACTATAATTGCTAATTTCATAGTAATGTCTCAAAAGTTTATTTAAGTTTAGTATTAATCTATTAAATTGATAATATATAACTGGTAACATACAATATAATAATTTTGGTGAAATAATTTCCACATAATCTTACCTCTCTAAAAATTAGATAACATTCCAGGAAAGATTCATTGACTTCTATTAGAAAGTCAGAAGAAAACTGACTTATATAATAATACATTTAGGACAGTATATAGATGAGCTTTGGGGAAAATATTTCTAGCTTTGTTTAAAAAGGTAGAAGTGGCAGGGTGCTTTGGTGGCTCCCTGAGCCACTGGACACTGTTAAGTGTCCCGACTCTTGATTTCAGCTCAGGTCATGAACTCACGGTTCATGAGATCGAACCCCACATTGGGCTCTGCACTTGACCGTGGGGAGCCTGCTTGAGGTTCTCTCTCTCTCTGCCCCTATTCCACGTGTGCACCCTCTCTGTCCCAAAATAAATAAGTAAATTTAAAAAAGAAATCTATTTGAAAGAAAAAGTGGACGTGGCATAATGAATAGTGTTCAGGTTACATTTTTGCCTTGAACATTTTTTAGTCAAACATTAGCTACTACATTGAGAATGGTGTTTGCCCTTCTTGGTGTTCTCTTTAATTCTTCCTTTGCCTCTATATTTGATAAACTTTTGAATTCTGCACAAAGATATCAGAATGCATTTCTCTTCTCAGTACCAGAGATACCACTGTAATTTAAAGCTTCATTATTTCTGGTCTGGGCCATTGTAGAAACCCAGTTCATATTTCTAATTATCCTCAATCCGGTTTGCTGATACTTGTTTTTGCCTTTGCATGGTTTACATCTTCACTTCTGCATCTGTCAGCAATATCATGCTTAGTGATTTGAAGCAAAAGGAGAGAGTTGAGCAAAATACCTCTCTTTCACTGTTCATCACATTCCATCATATATATTTCCATATCAGTCTTCCTGAAATGCCATTTAATACCTGTAACACTTACTAGATATGACTAAAATATGATTTCTGCTATTAAGGAGTTTACACTCTAATAAATTGGTATATGTATATTTGTGAGAGATTGTACTAGATGACCTTGAAGATTCTGTGATACTATCACTTATTTCTTTAAAGACTAGATTGAGGTTCGCTTGGTCCACAAAACTTTTCCTGACTAAAAACTTATCTTCTGCTTTTAAGTCTATAATCTCAAGTAGACCAACCTTCTGACATACTTGCTAATATATTTCTTGGCCTTGTTCTGCCTGAAAGAGTTCTTTGTAATGGCATTCATTGTATGGAGATTGCAGAACTTCTATCACAAACTACACAGAAAATAGGGTAGTAAATTCAAGTGATAGGAAATGTGAAAGTAGAAAGGTAAAAATGTAACCTTTGATGTTAGGTGAATATAAAAGTGGTCTGAACCTTAACCCAGTTGGTAAAATTTAAGGCAGTAAAATATCCACAGTAAAACGAGAGTTGAGGCAGGTTTCAAAAGCATTTTAAAAGCCGTCCTGTTTAAGAACCACTTTTACTTCCTTTTTTTAGAGAACTGTCTGTACATATTTTTCCTCTTTTTTTTTTTTTTTTTAATTAGGCATTTGGTCTGTTAGTACAGTAGTTATTCCTCCTCATCCCCACCATCCACTGTTTCACTTCCCATGATTTCAGTTACCCAAGGTCAATTATGGTCGGGAAGCAGATGATCCTCCTTCTGAGATACGGTCAGGTCAGTAGGAACCAAATGCTATGTCACAGTGCCTGCGACATTTGCCTCACTTCATCTAATCACGTAGGCATTTTATCATTTCACATCATTACAGGAAGGAGGGTGACTGTAGTACAGTAAGATATTTTGAGAGAGAGAGACCACATTCAGGTACCTTTTATTACAGTATATTGTTGTAATTGTTCTGTTTTGTTATTAACTATTGTTAATCTCTTACTGTGCCTAATTTATAAATTAAACTTTATTGTAGGTATGTACGTACAGAAAAAACATTGTGGATATAGGATTCGATACTATCCAAAGTTTTGGGCATTTACAGGGGGGTCTTGGAACATACCTCCCACTGATTTGGTGGGGGGACTACTGTAGTTGATTTGTAAGAACTCCGTTTATAATATCTAATAAGGAAATGATCCTTCTGTCATGTGAATTACAGATGTCTTTTCCCGGTCATTTGACATTGTTTATATCATTCTCTATTGCAGAAATTTGATTTTTCTTAATTCATAAAGTTTACTTTTTAGAGTAGTTTTAGGTTCACAGCAAAATTAATTGAAATGTATAGAGTTCCTGTGTACCCTTTGCTTGCACATGTTCACCCTCCCCCTCTATCACCGTTCCACCCCACAGTACTACATTTCTTACAGTGATGAACTGTTGGTGGCACAGTTTGTTATAATAAATGAAATTTGATTTTTTTCAACTTAGTTTTTAGTTTTTTTTTTTTCAATTAGGAGACTTGTCAGTTTAAAAAAAATTTTTTTTAATGTTTATTTATTTTTGAGAGAGACAGAGATCATAAGAGGCAGAGGGGCAGAGAGAGAAGGAGACACAGAATTTGAAGCAGGCCCCAGGCTCTGAGCTGTCAGTACAGAGCCTGACGTGGGGCTCAAACTCATGGAGTGCAAGATCATGACCTGAGCCAAAGTCAGAGGCTTAACCCACTGAGCCACCCAGGGGTCCCGAGACTTGTCATTTCTTGAAAGCCTTCTCTCTTCTTGAAATTTAAAAAGTTTTCTTACAGAATTAAAATAAAAACTTCAAAAGAGTTATAATAGAGGTAATAACAATGACAATAACAACAAATAGTATTCATACATATGGAACTTTCTCTGTATCAGTCATAATTTATAACCACAGCTTGATTAGGTAGGTTAAGTGAATAGCTTTATTTTATAGGAGAGATAATAAAGGTACATAATGTTTAAATGACCTTTGCAAAGTCATGCAACTAGTAGTTAGTTGGCTGATTTTATCCCAGGCAGGTTGGGTCTAGAATCCATGCTCTTAAACCTGTACACTATACTGCTTCTTTTAAACATTTTTATATTTTTATGTACTTATTTGGTGTATTATGTCTGAGGTAGGAATTCAGCCTTATTTTTGGACTGCTTGGATAGAGGGAGGAGCTAGCAAAGAGGAGTATGAAGAATTGATTGTCATGGTGTGAGTAAAGGAAGGCATGTGGTAGGCCTTGTGGGATACTGCTGAGATTTAAAATAAGGAAAGATAATTTGTTAAGATGAGGTGATATTGATGGTAGATCTTTCAATGGAATGGGCTGAAGCAGAACGTCAAATGGGAACTGTGTGGGGATGTAAGAACATAGAAGCAACTGGAAATAAGTCTTTTGTCAAGTAGCTATGAATATTAGGGAGGAGGGCTGTGTAATGAGGGAAAATCATTGTTATGTTTCAGAAAGATGAAAGAGACTTACAGACGTTACAATGCGGGTAGGAAGGATTCAGATACAGAAGAGATTTTAGAAGATATAGTAAGTAAACTATTCAGAGGTTGACGTTCCTGAAAATCAAAAGGAGGATGGGCTCTTAAGCACATTTGCAGGGATTTGTGTAGAAGATGCTCATTATTTCCAGAGGGTAGAGGAAAAGATGGGTGCAGATACAAATGATTATGAGCTTCTTGGTGAAAAGGGAGGGTTTTCATTTAATGGTGTTTATTTTCTTTGTGAGTACAAGATGAGGGAGGTTGGAAGTGTGGAGATGGGGAAGGTTTTGAATTCGTTATAGTAGAGAATAGGGAGGGACTGATGAGAGTAAACTAAGGAGGCTTTTGGACATTATTGAAGGCCCACCCACTGGAAGTTGGTGATGACAGCACGAGTTAATTTTTTTTCTAGTAGTGACTTTTAGGCCAGTTCTGTCATCACACTTAATATGGTTAATGCTCTTTAATCATTCACTTAATCATTTAATTGTTCACTACCACCTTAGAAGTAAAAGGTAGGCATACTCCTTTTAAAGCTTGCCAAGCTCGTGTTTTAAGTGTATTGAATAGAGTAAGTTTGGAGAAAGATGGAAAAAACAACTACTTTTTACTTCATTTGGATACCCTTAAATAATGGAGAACGTTTCTTGGGAATTGATTTTAAATGTGCATGCTAACCCATTTAACTTTTATTAACATGGATGTTACCCTTGGGGAATTTTGTAGAGGATTATGAGATGAGATTAAATGTTTTAAGCTTAAACATGTGGTCTTGAATGCTTAAATGTCAGAATAATAATGTATTTTAATTGTAAACTCATCTTTTTTAAAGTCTAATTTTTGGAATGTATACAAAGTTTTCCACCAGTGTCCTCAAATCTAAATTTATTCATTGTTAAACTTGTTTGTTTGTTTGTTTGTTTTTTTATACAGGGTGTGATAGGTATACAGCTGGTCGTTACCATGGTGATGGCCAGTGTCATGCAGAAGATTATACCTCACTATTCTCTTGCTCGATGGCTACTCTGTAATGGCAGGTAAGGCAAGGTTAGGCTGTGTCTGGTACTTTGAAATCTCTCTTTAGTTCAAGTCTCAGACTGATGGACTTACCAGAAGTTAAGCGTGAATTCCTGTTTTCTAAAAACATGACAAAGGGAAGTTATGAGAAAAATCTAGCTTCCTTATTTTTCTTACTTTAGATATTAGTAGTTTATTTTTTTTAGTACAAAGGTAATGGGATCATGGTGAAGAATTCAGTCCTCCCCCTTTTATGTCCCCTTTTGTCCATTGCCATTGAAAATAGCACATCACTTTTCCCATAGTTACCTCCTTAAACAGTTGGTCAACACAGGGAGGCGACTATAAATTGAAGTGATTAAATGTTTTTACCATTGTTGGGAAAATGACTGAGAGCATATATTTGATTATTGATGACTCATTTGAGAGTTTATTATGAGAATTAGGGATTCTTTGTTTTACTGCAAAGAATTTTAAACTTTAACTTAACAAGGAGAGGGCAAAGTTATTTTGCTGGTTTTAATTTTGTCTACTGTGCTGTAAGCTTACTACTATTCCCAATCCTTCCACAAAAGAGCTCAGTTGCCTTGCTGATACGTGTACAATAAAATAATGTCACAAGTAAGGAAGTTGAATATAGGGGATATGAGACAATTGCAGGAAAATGCCCTATAGAAATACATGCCAAAATCCTGTGTAATTATGAAAGGTAAGTTATAGATATGGTACCATAACTATAGTTTTATTCTAACTGTTCATCTCCAGTAAATAACTGCATTCTCTTAATTTGTAGGTCTAGTTTCTTTTGTTTAGACCTTTTGGAATTAGAAAACAATGGATAGATCCTATTCTCCTAATGATTTCATACACTGCAAGACAAATAATAAGCTTTATGATTAGATCAGGGTCATTCTATCCACAAAGCTTAAATCTCCTTTATTGAATTTATTTTCTATGCTTCTTTTCATATCATTTAAATACAGAAAAATATTATTCAGACCGCTTACAATTTTTTTTGACCGCTGGCGCATGCATGTGTGCACACCCACACAGAATGTGTGAGAGAACGGCTATTTAAAAACATATGTTTTATTAGCAAAGTAAATAATAAAGTTTTAGTAAACTTTAAAACCTCTGTCAGGGTTATTTATAAGAGAAAAGTCAGTCATCTGTAGCTAGTTTTTAAATGTGTAGTCTTGTTTACTTTTTTGCGTATCAAAACCCTTTTCCATAGATCATGAAAGGATAAACATCAACTGGGCAAATTACCATTCATTCTAAATAAATGGAATCTGATTTAATGAACTAGATAAAAGTATGTTAAGGTAGCTTGTTTCTACTGAGAATTCATATTTATAGATTCTGTTTATGATGAATCTCCAGTGAGACTCCAGATCTCTTTGGCTCCAAAGATCTTGGCAGTCTTGTCTCATTTTAGAGTATAGGCAATTTCCTGTTCTTACATAATCTGCTTTCCATTTGTTTTTGTGAAACTTACATTTACTAGTAAAAACTAAAACTTCAGAGATTGAAAACCAAATTCTTTTCTCTTAATATTGGAATTATGTATTATAATTAAAATGGGGTTTTTTTTTTGACAAATATTAGCATGGATGTAAATATACATACTAGATGTTTTGTAAATACACATACTACAGATTTGAGGGAGAGTTCAGCATTTAAAAATAAATATGAAGTTGATAATTTTTTGTAATCTTGATTTGCTTTTGTAAACCGATTAACTGTAGTGTTAACATTGTCTCTAATTCTAAATCAGGTTCCAACTATAGCAATCAGAATTTTCTAGAAATAGTTACTTACTCCTTGTTTCATTTCCTCCGTTGTTTTTTTTTTTTTATTTTAATGTGTGTGTGTTTAAGATTTATCTTTTTTTAATGTTAATCCTGGAATTTTTAGGTCATGAAGTTAAATCGCTTAATGTTGTTGCCTAACTGTGTTCAATAAGATCATTGATTTTATCCTTTTGGGATAATTAGTGTTTCACCAACCTTTAATGATATGAAATTATGCTGTTTTAATATTGATAAAATGTAAAATCCCTTGTGAATTGCTTATGTAGAAATATTGATCAGAAATGACAGTTTGCATTTTAAACCATATGATGCTGTTGAGTTAAAGAGAAAGATCTGAGGGCATTCTTTATCATCTGTAACATGCTTAAAAGAATTTGAGGGGAAAGGCTCATGAAGACTTAAAATTATGAATAGTGTAGGAAGGCTTGGGAGTGACTGTACTGAATGGAACAACTGAATAGAACTATTCAAATGTATAGCTGTGTAGATACCATGAAAGGTTAATCGTGAGTTTGACAGAAGAGAGTTGTTTTTAGGTTCTGTATATATCCTTCTAATATTTGTCCCACTAGTATTGTATCTTCATATTGTAAATAAATATTCATATTTGCCTTAAAAGTTATGGCCTGTCTTTTTGTATCATATAACTTAATTTATGTCCATCTCTCATCAATCTGTGTCTTTTTGGAATGGAGGGTTTAAAGTGCCATTGGATTTTATTATGTTGATTTAAAGAGTAAGCCTACCACTTACTTAAAGAAGTCAATACCTTGAAGCAATAAACAATTTTTACTTTATAAATTACTGGCTTGTTGATTTTTAATATTAGAAAAACACTAATTTTCTAGCTCTTGTTAAATAACGTATATTGCTGTTAGTATTGTAGATCTCTAGTTTTTAAAAAAATAACTGCATAGTCTTTAGCCTTGTTTAATGCCATTAAATTACCTTTACAATGTTATAAAACTTAATACTGATCAAAAGTTTTATTTCTCTTATGCTGTTTGGATCTGTACACTGTGAATTAGGAGAGGAGATGCACTGGGGTATGTTATGACCTCAGAATCTCAATGTCTGAACCTAATGAAAGTTTCTGATTCTGTTTCCTCAGGCAGGAATCAGGGTCTGATGGGAGAGTTAGAAAGGGTTTGTTGGGCAGCTCTTAAGGTAGATTCTTGACAAAATGGTATTTTAAAGATTCAGCTGTCTTTCCAGTGGTGACTTAGGGACTCTAGGCTTCTTCTGTCTTGTGGCTCTTGTATTCCTCCTGATACCTTGGAATCTTCTGTTAGATGTTGTATCTGTTGGCAAATAAAGGGAATAGGCTATGGATCTTTCAGGAGATGTAAGGGGTCACACTTCGAAGTTGATATATCATTTCTGTCCACATTCCATAGGCTGGGGCCCTGTGACTAATTAAGGCCAAAGGGCAAGTGTGTCTGGGAAT
Source organism: Panthera pardus (assembly GCF_024362965.1). NCBI lineage: Eukaryota > Metazoa > Chordata > Mammalia > Carnivora > Felidae > Panthera > Panthera pardus. The sequence goes on from NW_026526765.1 coordinate 88,124,962, forward strand.
GTAGTTTTCATTGTACCTAGGAAGTAAAAGCAAGATTGGTGAGGGTCTAGTCCTTCTCTGCAGTAGGTGATAATGTGTTTACGAATGAGAAAACTCATTTAACTACTCACAGTCACATACTGAAAAATGAAACAGATCTAAGCTTCTTATCCTGAAGTTCAGTTCACAGTATAGTCTTTATTTGATTTATGGAGCTCATCAACTCCAGACCTTGTCCTGGAACTGACATACTTGAACAGAGTTTGGAATTTGGTGGAGGTGAACTTTTCTACAATTATTGTGACTTCTTTTGGCAGTTTACAGAGTAATTTTTTAAGATTTTTTTTCTACCTTTTGTTCCTAGTGATACTTAGCCTTTTATAAGCTAATCCTACAGGTTATATATAGTTAGTGTATGGTTTCTCTTCACTTACTGTATTCTTCTGGCTTTTCTGTGACTGCATAGCCACCTTTTATTCTAAATTAAAAGGTATCTCAACATTGATTTTGATTACCACAGACATGCTAAGTACAAAGTAGAGTTTAAGAAATATCATCTGTTCAAATTATACTTCTCACCTCATTATTTGAAATTAAATTTGTCCCACATTACTAAATTATAAATATTTTGTATTCCATTCTTCCAGGGTTTTTTAATAGAAAAAATATTTTTCTTCTGAGAAATGTTTTTCTCCTTCTTTTTACATGCCTTTTTATATGACTATCAGATTTTGTTGAAGGGATTCTGCTTTAACAAGAACTTAAGTAATAAAATCTCTTCTGCCTGTAACCTGTGAGCATGTATTATTAACTTTGAAAACCCGACGGTGAAGAGTCTAGTGCTCTCAGACTGCTCTATTACCCCCTCTCTTCACAAAGGGAGGAAAAATCATCGGAAGTTGGTTTGTCTGAGCTGCTTTTCCCTAACATAAGGAACACTTTGAACCATCGTTCAGATCATCTGAAGATGTTCTTTATCGTGTCCAGCATACCACTGTATTGTAGCCATAGTATTCTCTACTTTCTATTGTAATTAAAGTTCCTTTCTGTTTTGAAGTTTGCTTGGTCCCTCTTTTCTTGGAGAGGTAAGTGATAGGTTACATTCTTTGTACATTTGAATAGTGGGTTTTGCATGAGGAAGTAGGATTTTGCTTTTTTTTTTTTTTTTTTTTTTCCTGCAATAGCTTCCTTGCTGGATGTGCTTTCCATTTCCCTGATTGTTTAGCTCAAACCTTATGCATTCTTCTACCCCTTTATCTCCGGAGGCTCTCACTTTGGTTTGCTACTTCCTGTCATGTGTCCCTCATTGAAAATACATTATAGTTGGATTTACTCTGATTTTGTCTGATCCTGTATTGGGTAAAGAGCACAGTGTACCAACACCTTCATATTCAGTTGCTCTAATTCTTTTTGCCTGTTCTCTTTTGCATGTTACCTGATCCAAGAATCTGCAAGTTCCCTTTGGTGAGAGAAACCTACTATTCAAATGCACAGTAGGTGGGACCTATGACCTAAGGGAAAGGTGTAAACAGTCAGCTACTACCCCTGTGGAATGCCTGAGCCCTTGCTCTCTCCTTGCCTTAGTCATCTTAACTTCCAGTTCCAGAATGCCATGCTGTCCTATTAAAATTTCCAGTAAATAACAAGATAATGTGTGTGTGTGTGTGTGTGTGTGTGTGTATGTGTGTGTGTGTGTGTGTGTGTGTGTATATATATATATATATATATATATATATATATATATATGACAAACGATATTTTAGCTACTTGTGCTGAAAGGTCTTCTGGGTTTTAAGCGGTATTTGTTTTCTCTTAAGTTTGTTTTTTCTCACTTGTCGAAATTATTGGGATTTAGAATGAAGACTGAAAGTGTCTATATGACCTGTGTTTTGAAATAGAGTTTTGTATTGATTATGTATTAAAACTTTTTTAGCTTGCTCTCAGTACTAAGTTTTTCTGTATTCTTGTTTAGATTTTCATTTCAAATTTCTGAAATTTTTACTTCTAAAAAATTTTGAAGTGGTTTGCTTTAAATTACATTGCTGTTTAAAATTTTTAAGGCATCTACATCAATATATTTTATACATATATAAATGTATGTATGCATACATTTTCTGATACGTATTTTTTCAGTGCTGTTGAACTTCAGTAAGAAAGATAATGGCCTATTAGTATGTTATGTAAGAGATTTACAAGAAAATTATTAAAAAAATATTTCAGTGATTGAGTGGAGTGTAACCCTAGGTTGGCTTTAATTTCTGAGACACTACTGAGAATTTGAATGACACGCAAATTTGTGAAGTGAACGTAAGTGGAAAAAAAAGCCACTCAGTAGCCAAGGTAAATGTCATAAAATACAGTGAGATTAATACATTTAACTTAAATGCAAGAAGTTCAGTTTTTAGTGAGATCCTCTTAATACCTTTTATTTTTTAAAGTTTTTCCCCGTCTTTCAAACACAGTAATGCGTGTGATATAGAAAAAGGTAATAAATTGATAAAAAGGGAAAATAAGAGGTAATGGACTGTATTCTCATCAGCTAAAGACAATCACTGTGTACATTTTGTTGTATTTCCTTCTAATCTTTTCTATTCATATTTTCCTCTCATGGTTGTGATTATATTGTATGTGCAATTTTAGAACATTAACGCAAAGCATTTTTCTCTAATTGTATTTTTGTAACCATTCTTATTAACTGCTACATAGAATCTAAAGCTAATTAGCTTTTATATCTGTCTTCCAAGCCCATATTAGAAAGGCATGGTGCAGCAGTTACAAGCAGATTGCGAGTCATTTTGCTGAGATAGACATACCAACTAATAGCAAAAGACAAGACTAAAAACTGAGACCAGTGCTAAAGTATAGTACAAGGGAACCATATGGTATGGAATCCAACTGTGTACGAAGCACTGACTGTTGAGGAAAACTGTGCAGCTGTACTTCTAGATTTTACTTGGAATTTTCAGATCTTAGGTGGCTACTCCATGCTGCCTGGCTGTCTTTGTATGCTCCACTTCTCTGACAGCTTTTCAACCCAAACCCTTACTCCTCAAATAGTATGCATGCCTGCCTCAGCCTCAGCTCTTGAAGCCAGAGCTCTGCACTCATTTTCTCACCACCAAACCCACAACCCTAGTTACCTGTGCAGCCCCTCTATATTTGTAAAGAATGTTTGTATATTTTAATTTTGGCCCATGGAAGAGGTGTCCTGTCTGTCAGGCCCCAATTCCTACATTTGTGCTCTGTACCCCTTTCCCTCTTTTACCTAGACTGCTCCTTTGGCCATTTCCTTTCTTCCCTGTCATAAATTGCTTCACTTCCATTGGGAATTATTCCTGTTAGCACACACACCCATACACATGCTTCTTTTTTTTTTCTTTTTTTTTTTTTTAAAGATCTCTTATTCAAAGTAACAGCAACTACAAATAAAGAAGAGTTACAGCCCTGCCTCCCTCTTCTGTCTTAAAAAACAAAGCCTCTCCCGTGTCCATTTCTTAGTTTTGGCCTATTTCCCTGTTTTCTGTTATAGCCAAATTTGTTACATGCATTGTCTTCATGAACTCTACTTCTCACTTCCTTAATAACTGTTTAGTTTTCTGCCATGTGTTATCTTCCCCTTAGGTGATATTATTGATTCCATAAATACCACAATTGTGTAATGACCCCAGGTTATCTCTGAGCTCTAGATTCGAAAATACAGTTTTCCTCTTGATGTTTTCACTTGATATTTCATAGGTACTTAAAAACTCAAGCATGTTCAGATTCATAATTCTTCCTGTTCTACTCCATCTGAGAAAATGTACCACCATCTTCCTTAAATCAGAAAGGTAGATATCCTTCATTGTTTTTTTTCCACTTCCTACTTTTAGTCTATCACTGTTGATTCAGTGTCCAAAATATATTTCCTTCTCTCCTTGCCTCCATATAATTCACAGAGCAGCAAAAAAGATCTTAAAATGTAAATGAAGTTATTTCTCTATCCTGTTTTGAGACTATTATTTTAGCATAAAATCTAAACTCCATACTGTGGCCCAGGAGGATGTGCATGATCTGATCCCTTTTTATCTCTTCTGCCTCCCTCATATGTTTCTCCTTGCATATGGTGCAGCCGTCTCTTTGGCCTTTTGGTTACTGCAGCCTTCTGTGTTCTTTCATGCCTTTGTGCTTTTGGACATGCTCTTCTCTTCCTCAATGCCGTTCTCCTCCATTCTTCTCATCCTTTAGGTTGCTGGGTAAATGTCATCTCAGAGAGATCTTTGTAACCTACAACCTAAGGCTTTTCTCTCTCATTCTCACCATTTGTTAGGTTCTTTTATATAGTATCCGACTTGTGGCGGGTTTTTTTTTTTTGGCCATTTTTTACTTGGTTAAATTCTGCCCCAACTGGAATACAAGCACCAAGAAAGCAGGGACTTTATTGTATGTGATTACATCTCCATTGCTCAGCGGAGTACTTGACCATAGGGGACTCCATAACTGTCTGATGAATGGATGGATGGATGGATGGATGGATACATACATGATTAACAGACTAGAAGTGGCCCTAAGAGCACCCAGCAGCCTAAGGTTCCAGCTTTGAACAATAATTTTTACTGATGAAGATGACCCATTTGTCCAGTAAGAAGTATAATAAATGCAATCTATTCTAGAAAAATGGGTTCACAAAATGAGATTAAACAAGCTCGAGTATATTTAAAAAGAAAATGAGTCCTAGAAAATGTTAAGGATCTTAAAATATTTCATTATTATAGCATTCTAAAAGTAATTTAAGTTTTCCTATACTAAGAGTTCTTTTACAGATTAGTAATAATTAGCAATTATTCCTCAGTGCCAAACAACTAATTTCAGTCTTTATAAATGAGTTATTGCATAAGTGATCTTCTCAATGTTATGCACTCAATCTTTATCATTCATGGATTGTGTATTTGTTATTTGCTTACTTGCTGAAGTTCATTTGTAACCCCCCAAATTCATACTGGTGGTGCTTTCAAGATCATTCATAGACATATCCAGATTGGCAAAATATTTGAGTGGCCCAATGCCCACGTTCCCAGCTGAGGCCTTGTTTCACTTTTCATATTATAAACAAGTGTGCTTTTTGTGGTCTGTTTAGTACCATGTTGTTCACATTTTAGCTTTAGCTTTTTGTTGATTTCACTATTTAAAATGGCCTCCAAACATGGTGTTGAGGGGTTGTCTAGTGTTTCGAGGCATAAGAGGGCTATGATGGGCCTTATGGAGAAAATGCATTAGAAATATTCACAGAACTCAGGAAAATACTATACTTATGATTATAGTTATTAAATAAGCTTTGTTCAGGTGTGAATTACAGTGCTATTGGCTGTGAATTTAATGTTAATGAATCAACAGTATATATTAAATAAGGTGTCTTTAAACTTAAACACACATAAAACAAGGTTTTGTATTTATTGGTTGATGAAAATGTTGTGACCAGAGGCTCGCAGGAACCTAACCCTGTATTTCCCCTAGGAGCAATGTTCAGTGTTCGCGGCGACTTTATAGAACATAACTACCGCGAATAACGAGAATCGACTGTAAGTTAAAATTCTGGACTTAAATCGAAATTTCAGGAAGTGCCTCCTCACCCATGTTAATTAGAGTTTAGTGACTTTTTGGTTGGGATATATTTTATTTTAAAACCTTTAAGGGGAGAACTGAATTAATTTTGGTTCAGTGATCCTTTTTGAGCACTTACTATATGCCAGTAACTGTACTAGTTTTGAAGTATACAATAACAAGTAAGTCTTAAAATCTTTACTCTAAGGATCTTTCAGTTAGGGGAGTATTTCATTTTAATCCAACTGGTCTGTTACCAACTGCAGTTTAATTTTGACACTACCTGGAGTTAATACAGACTCCATGGGTTAAAGACCAATTTCTCTGTAAGAATGCCTAGGTTTCCAGATGCCAGCTGCACGTTCTTGGAATCCTCAGGCCACCTGTATTTCTGTATACTGGCTACTGGCTACAGATTGGGGCATTTTTATGACCCCTCTCAGGTTCATTAATTTGCTAGAACAGTTAGAACTCAGGAAAGTGCTATACTTATGATTACAGTTTTATTATAGAGATGGTATAGGAGGAGATTTCGGAAGAAGTGCAGTTTGCATTCCCTCCCTGTGGAGTCAGGGCATGTCACCCTCCAAGCACATCATTGTGTTGACCAACCAGGATGCTCCTCTCACCTCCAGTGTCCAGAGGTGTTTTGGAATTCCATTTTACATAGGTATGACTTTAAATAATTGGCCACAGGCTTGAACTTAATCTCTAGTCCACTTCCCCTTCTTGTAGATCAGATGGCTGAGGATCCCCACTTTAATCATATAGTTGGTATTTCTGGTGACCAGTCACCATCCTGAGGCTATCTGGAGGTCCACCTGGAGTCCTCTAATTAACATACCAAAGATACTCCCTATCACTAAGGAAGTTCCAAAGAGTTTTAAAGCTCTTTGCCAAGAATGGGGGGCAATGACCAGATACATTCTTTTTTTACACCATAGGGCAACTTGCCTTATAAATAGTAAAAGGTAAACTAGAAGTTTGCCAGATAGGGGCATTGATATTTATAAGCAGATACAAGAATATATGCAGGAACATCAAGGGATGAAAGAATTTGTAGAGTAAAATGTCACTTAGTCTAGCTAGAATGTCATGTTCCAAGGGGGAGTTGTTGAAGGTGAGTCTGGTAAAGTAGATAGTAGTCAGATCATCAAAGTCTGTGGAAATAGGAGGTCACAAATCCTATGCGCATATGAGCCTTACAGTGTGTATTCTAACTTTAATGGAAAATTTCAAACATATACAAAGAGTAGACAGACTAATACAGTGAATATGTAATGATTTTTATGATCTCCTATGTACATATCACAATTAACAGCTGGTGGTTAACATGTTTCATCTGTTTTCCCCTTCATCTCTCCTCCCCCTAACATATTACTTTGTAGCAAATATTATTTCATTCATAGATATTTCTGTGTATATCTTTAAAGTATATAAGCTTTTAAAATAACTATAATCCTATCTTTACAGCTAAAAAAAATTTAACAGTAATTTCTTAATGTCATCAACTATCCAGTCATTATTCAAATTGCCAGTTTTGCAGTGTTTTTAAAAACAGCAAATCACTTGCTAACTTTTTAAATTGTGACATTTTACTTTAAAAATGTAGATTTTTTTGTAAGTGAAAAATTGGAAGGTTTAGCAATACTAGGTGTATGTTTCTCCTTTATAAAAACAGGGCCTTGATCAAAGTCTTTGCCTAGCTGCCACTTAACTGTTTTACCTTGAGAAGACTCTTATAAAGGATTTAAACAGTCATTTACCTTAATAAGATTTGCATTATGGAAAGATAACTAAAGTTGGGATCAAAATGCACTGAGGAGAGTGTCCTGGCAAGACAAAGAGACCAGTTAGAGAGTGTTGCCAATAGAGCTAGAGAGGGACATGTGCTGAACTTAAAGTTCTTACAGGGAGCAGAGAAGTTAAAATTTTAAGAGTTAAAGAACAGAATTAATGATAATATGTGGTGAGGGCACATTGAAGATGAAACTAGAATATCAAATTTAAGTAGTGGGTAGGAAATTCAGGTGAGATAGGAAATTGAGAATGAACAGGTGGGTGCTTGGGAGGGAGTAAGTGATTTGTTTGGGTGTTCTAACTACATGGTGGAGGTGAATACACCCTGTTGTTGGTTAGTTAAACCCTAACTTAAAGGGTTTTGTAAGTACAACTTTTTACTCTAATTCTTCAACACATAAAGTTTCAGAATTCTCCAGGTAAAGGAGGGGAGGATAGGAAAGTAAAGACTACTTGTAGTTTTGAGGACAAAGGATTCTTTTTAAGACAACTGTCAATTACTTCTATGTAAATGAGGGGTGGGTGGAAATTCTAATGTGCTCTTACCTGCAAAGTTCACTCCGTTTACTTTTAATAGTAAGCCTGTATAGCCTTAATATATATTAATACAATGTCAGTTTTAAGAAATATATCTACAAACAGCATTGCAGGGTCTGGCATCTAGTAAGTGCTTGGTAAGTGCTGGGTTTGAATCAAAACCCTTTTAAGGCTTAAGCAGTAGTATTTAATTCAGATGAGAGTTTTTCACCTGATAATTCCCTTCAGTGTCTTCACACGTAGGAAACTCAATAAATATTTGTACCATAAATGAATAATTCTGGTGATTTTAATTTCTTTATTTAAAAGGATTCTTTTTTTCTTAGTTTGAGATGGTATCAACATCCTACAGAAGAAGAATTAAGAATTCTTGCAGGGAAGCAGCAAAAAGGGAAAAGCAGAAAAGATAGGTAAGTTACATTGTTGAGTTTGTAAAGTGTTAATATTTGACACATTTGATATAAATATATTTTTTTACTTTGGTTAAATGAACATTTACTGCTTATGCCATGTGCAGTTAATACATTTGAGATCAAAATCCATGATCTAACATAATTTTAAATTACCCTTTAAAAAAACCCAATATGTAGTAATTTAATATATAAGCACAGAAGCGAATATTTTACTCAAGAATGGTTAACTTTATTCTTCTTTGTGTTTAAATTATGAAAACAGTACAGCCATCATATTAAAACTTGGTGGGGGTTGACTGGGGAGAAAACCATAGCCTGTGTCTTTACCCTATAACTCATTTACAGATACCTGTTGGTTTGTTTTTTTCCCCAGGTTTTGCTTTTATTCAGTATTAGTTTTTAAATAAAAGGGGTAGACAGTACAACTTCTTAGGTCCCATTCAGTTGCTGCATATTATATTGACATTTAAAGTTTATGAAGAAAACTGCCTGCTAATAAACCTCACTGAATGGACGACCAAACTTACTGTGAAATGGAAGGACCAAACTTAGTAATTTTCTAGGATCTCTCCAGCTTTAAAATTTTATATCTCTATTTAAATTGAATTCTCAAGAAAAGTACATGATAATTACCCTCTCTATATGGACCTTAGTGTCCTCAACTGAGGAGGATTTTAGGACCTGAAACTATGATTCTAATATATTACAGAACGTCATTGACAACAACTTGTCACCAAATTTCTCATGTGTATCATAAAAATTATATTAACCTGGGCTAATGCATTTGTAGGTGCTAGAGTTTTTTAAAGCATTAATGATTATTTGGCATGAAATTGAAAATTTTAAAAAGGACCTTTTTTTCTGATCTTACTGCCATTCTCTTTTGTGCTTATTACAAATACACCTTGAAGATCATTGAATATTTAAGTGTAAGCCCTCCTTCTCTTTATTATTATTCTGAAAAGGCTTGATTTATTGACATAATTAATATTTTTACTGAGGTTTTCCCACAATAATTGAAAAATGTGTCTTGGTATTGTAATTAATGCTATTGAAAATTTATTATTTTCTATATACATGTGATTGTCTTTAAAAATTAAATTTAGGAATGATCACATGTGTACCTGAAGAATTCTTTTATTTCTCCCATTTGTGATTCTCAGAGCAACTCCACATTAGGTGTTCACATTATTGAATTTCTCATGCACATAAATCTTAGTATATTTCTTCAACTCTGACTTGTTTATAGCTACAGGTTTCTTTATGTGTAGACATGTATAATTTCAAAGAGAAATGCGTATTGTCTTCATTTGTTTTTACTCTTCTACCTAAAGAAATAGTTGAATAGTTTCAAAGTGAAATACAAGAAAAGATTCCAGTTTTTATGTGTCATGTCATAGTAGAGCTACTTTTGGGGCACCTGGGTGGCTCAGTCAGTTAAGCTTCCGACTTCAGCTGAGGTCAAGATCTCCTGGTTCATGAGTTCAAACCCCGCATTGGGCTCTGTGCTGACAGCTCAGAACCTGGAGCCTGCTTCAGATTCTGTGTCTCCCTCTCTCTCTGCCTCTCTCCTGCTTGTGCTCTGTCTCTCTCTCGAAAATAAATAACAAATGTTTAAAACAGAAGAAGAAAAAGAGCCACTTAACCTTATTTTAGGTTTTCTGAGATTTTCTTCCATTTGTTTAAATACTATGTGATAATGGTATTTCTTTAATTTTAGAATTGCTTTTACTCTTATACCTAAAGAAAGAGATGTTATATTGTCTTTAAATGTATAGAAGAGAGAATAAGAGAAATAGAGTGAAATGCTAAGCTAGCAATCAAGATTTTGTCACTAATTTAGTACCTCTTACCCTGGTAATCTGTATGATTCACGTAATAATTTACATCTACGTTTCGTAGTCCCCCACCCCTTTAAAAACTACTTTTGGGTATTCTACCTCCTTTTTTGATGAAATATTAGAAATTCTGCTTTTTTTTATACTGTGAAATTTAAAACCTCTTTTGTGATTAGTTGATACAAGCACTTGGATAACAGTGTAGGTAACTTGTTTTTTGTGTCACTTGTCTGATTTTTATAGGAAATATAATGGTCACATTGAAAGTAAGCCATTAACCATTCCAAAGGATATTGACCTCCATCTAGAAACAAAGTCAGTTACAGAAGTGGATACTTTAGGTAAGGGGAATCTTGGTAAAGTGTTTTGTAAATCTCATTTTATACTATGCTAGTGAAAGTGCTTCCATTTTATCTATTGTGGCTAGATTTTTTTGGTTAGTTTTTAATCATTAAGTCCATTTTACAGAATACGAAATCTTTTTCAGAACTTAGAAGCTCAAAATGACTCCATTTAAATTCCTTTGTCTATTCACCTAACTTGTACTAAGAATTATTTTTCCCATTTTTCAGAAGAGGCTGACTTACATGTTTGTTATGCAGTTTCTGTTTTATGTCGAGATCACAGTCAGTTTTCGTTATTTTGAATTCTAGACTTCTTACCATATGTGCCATTCTGCTCCTTTTATGATATGGCTTACAGAAATGCATTTGTGTGTTTGTATTTAATTACCTGTAGTAGAATGATTCAGCTTTATGCTCATGTTTAGTAGAAAGGAAAGTGGTTTTAGAATAACAAAGTGGAGAGCACCTGGGTGGCTCAGTTGGTTAAGCATCCGACTTTGGCTCAGGTCATGAATGATCTCATCGGTTGTGGATTTGAGCCCTGCGTCAGGCTCTGTGCTGACAGCTCAGAGCTTGGAACCTGCTTCAGATTCTGTGCCTCCCTTTCTCTCTGTGCCCCTCCCCTGCTTGTGCTCTGTTTCTCAAAAATAAGTAATGTTAAAACATTGGATTAGGAATCAAAAAACTTGAATTCAATATTTGCTTTTACCCACTGTGTATCTCTAATAAGTCATTTGGTTTTTTTTTTTCCTGTATATCAGTGTTTATAGTTGCATAATAACTATGATGATTTTAAATTTAAAGTGAAATTTATGTGAAATTATTTGAATCGTATAAGAGAATGATATCTAAGGTGAAACTGTATTAAACACTGATTTTCAAATGGGGCTGTACATCAGAATCATTTGAACAGCTCTTAAAAATAAAGATTCTTGGGGCGCCTGGGTGGCTCAGTCGGTTGAGCTTCCGACTTCGGCTCAGGTCATGATCTCACGGTCTGTGGGTTCGAGCCCCGCATTGGGCTCTGTGTTGACAGCTCAGAGCCTGGAGCCTGCTTCAGACTCTGTGTCTCCCTCTCTCTCTGACCCTCCCCCGTTCGTGCTCTGTCTCTCTCAGTCTCAAAAATAAATAAACATTAAAAAAATAAATTAAAAAAATAAAATAAAGATTCTTCATATCTACCTCCGGAGATCCAGTAAATCTAGAGTGAGTTCTGGGAATTGAATTTGTATTTGTTAAAATGCTCTTAGTGACTCTTATTTTTGACCAGTTTTGAGAACTAATGGTTTACATGATAAGTGAGGGATAAAAATAACATATTAAAAGGAATAATTTTGGTAATGTATAAATCATAACCACCCCAGAAAAGCCTTAAGAGATTCATGTAGCATCTCATATAGAATTATTTATTGATACAGAATGACTTCAAGATATTTGAAAGTTGATTCTATATTTACAAATATTTTACATACATATACATATATATATATACACATACATACATATATATATATATATATACATATATATATACACACATACATACATATATATATGTATATACATATATATATATACACATACATATATATATATACATATATATATATATATATATATATATATATATATGTATATACATATATATACACACCTGGGAAGAGTGTCCTAGAACCCAAAAAATGTCCGTGAGGAACGGTATAAATCAGTTGTCATACTGGTTTTCGACTGGTTATGTCATCCACTTTTTTTCTTTTTAATTATTTTTCATGCAAAATTTAAAACATTTAAAAGCACTTTGACTTTTTGATTGGTTGTCACATTTCTTTTACTAATTTTATATGTGTGCTTGTATAAAATGTTCACAGATGTGTAAATACAAGAATATATATATATATTTATTTATTTATACATTCTCCCTGATTTCTAGTACATATTTTTGTAATTTTTACTAATAACTAATATTAAATGAGTAATTATCAACTTACTAACTTTAATAATAGCTTCAACTGAGTACTTGTCAGGCATTGTTGTAAGTGCTTTCCTTGTATTAACATTCTTGTAATTCTATAGGGTATGTAACGATTATCGACCTTTTTTTGGAGGGAGGGGCAAGGACTCGAACTCAATTAAATAATTTGGCCAGGGTTACACACCAAATGTGGTAGAGACAGTCAATGAGAACTAGGCTATTTTAACGAACTTACAAAGATTTAAATTATGTCTTTAGAACATAGCTTATTCAATATTTTGTTTCATTTGTACAGTTTTGAAACTAACTGTGAATGATATTAGTTTTAACAAGTGGTCACATAATTTCAAGAGCAAAATAATGGAGAGAGATTTTACTTATGTTTATATTTACGTAATCATTTGTGAATGCATGCTGTGTATGTGTGTTTAGGTAAAAGTAGAGAATTTTCTGCCTGTATTTAAGGTATAGTCACAAGCTTAACACAAACCACTAGGCTTGATGAACTATAAATTTTCTTTTGATTCTAATAGCCTATTAAAAGACACATATGTATATTATTGAATACAAAATAAATATAATACTTGGGTTAAATATGTAGCCACGCATGTGTATAATTTGTACTTTTTTTTTGAATGTATATATTATTGGTATCCCAATAAGTATCCTGAATGTCTGTCTCAATTTGTATTAGCTCTATTACAAGAACCTCTTAAAGCGTATAAGAGTATTTGAAAAGTCACTTGGCTGTTTGCTGTGAGAGTTCTCTGGAGGAAGCTTCTGTGAATGTGAGCGGGCATGTGTGGAACACTTACTTCACCTGTTATTAATAAAAATTGAAAGCCTTTAAATAAATGGATATTTGTCTATCTGTTCTACCCATTTCCCTGTCCTCCTTCTGGAAGGTTATTCAAAAGGATGATTGTAGTGGGGAAGAGAGGTGGCTAGAGGGTAAGAATCCCTCAACTGCTTGAGGGTAAATCAGACTGTTGTTCCTAGGCTATTACATCTTTCACACACAAAAAAGCTAACACACCCATAATAACTTGAAGCAAATAAAAATTGACCCAGTCGTAGAAGGATTTGGAATTTTTGCTATCTCACAGAGATGTAAGTCTGGTTGGTTTGTTTTGATATTGTAAATAAGTCTTACTTTGAGTCTGGTATTTTATTTTCAAAATACTTTTTCTGTGAGTGCATGATTTTAAAATATCCTCAGATACTACAGTTTATAACTAAAATTTTTCTAAAGCAGCGTAGATCATTTTATTATGTGCCAGTGGGAACGTAGGAATTGATGTTTATGTATATGATTTATTTGCACATTTTCAGGAGGTCTTCTACAAAATGATGTTGATATTTTGGACTCTACTCTGGCAGAAGTAAACAAGAATATCTGAGATGAAAAAGATAAAATCATTTATTATCAGAGAATGCTAATTTTAATGTAAACCCTTTGTTGAAGGGGTATGGTGTTATGGAAAATTGACAGGCATTTCATCAGCTTTTCTTGCAGGAGCACAGGAGGGAATAAAAAGTATATTTGTTATTTCAATCTGTAGTAACTCACAAAATTATTAATCCGCCTTTAGTACAGTTAATAACTGTAACAAAGTTTACCTCTTCCTTCATAGAAATGAAAAATGTATGTAAGTCTGTAGGACTGTATACCAAGTTAAATCCTGAAGTTAAAGTATCATCCTTGAGATTCTTTAAAAAAAAAAAAAGCTTTTTAATTTCTGTAAAAAACAGCTACTCCGCTAAGAAAATACCAGCTCATTTTGCAATCATGTTTTTAACAGTTTAAATCATTTTTGATAATCATTTTAGGTTTTAAAAATTATTTAATTTATGAGGTATTAAAATATAATTTTGGATGTCAGCATTCTTGATCTGTTTTCTGCATTTTTAGATTCTCCTATTTGCAAACCTTAACATTGCATATCAACAGATTGAGTAAAGTTTAGCATGATTAAAGTTATTATAGATAAATCCTCCTGAGCTACTTACGAAAGTTTAAGTAAACTTTTTTTTTAACTTTTATTTTTCAGCATTGCATTACTTTCCAGAATACCAGTGGCTGGTGGACTTCACAGTAGCTGCTACACTTGTGTATCTAGTAACTGAAGTCTACTACAACTTTATGAAGCCCACACAGGAAATGAATATCAGCTTAGTCTGGTGCCTGCTTGTTTTATCTTTTGCAATGTATCCTTCAAAACATCACTAATATTAACTTATATATTTGTTCATCTTGTGCAGCTAACACAATTAGACCTCATCTCTAATTTGAAAAAACTTTTAGATTATTAGAGAATTTTTCTTTGTTGAAATCCTCTATATTTAATAGAAAAAATTTTCCAAAGTAGAGGTAGTTTAAAAAGTGAAATATAAGAAAAGATGCCAGTACCTTTCCTTTGCTTTCTCATGTGAATCTTAGGGCACAGAGGAGCCACTTTACCCTGTTTTAGATATTCTGATATTTTCTTCCATATGTTTAAATATTATGGGATAATGGTGTTTTTCTAATTTTAGATTATTGTATCATTCTCCCCCTTCCTTCTCCCAAAACAGTAAGGAAATAACTGTTCTATCAAATCAGTAGTCAGTTTTAATGATGCCCCTGAAAATATTATTTATAGGGGTGCCTGGGTGGCTCAGTTGGTTAAACCTCTCTTAATTTCAGCTCAGGTCATGATCTCACAGTTAGTTTATGGGTTTGAGCCCCACATCGGGCCCCGCGCTGATGGCATAGAGCCTACTTGGGATTCTTTGTCTCCCTTTGTCTCTCTGCCCTCACGTGCATGTGTTCTCTCTCTTTCAAAAACAAATAAGTTTTTTTTTTTAATACTATTACAGCAAAGCATTATAGTGTCTTATTACCTTCCTTGAACAATTTTTTTATTCTCATTACATAGAAGCTAAGTTTTTTTTACAAAATTCTAAAATTTGGTAGTTCAAATAAGTCATTTCTATTTTGTTTTCCCATGTAAGTATCTTTCTGGAGCTCTCAATTCTGTAAACTGACTGCATAGCTGTTAACCTGGGATTTTCTTCATTGACTTTCTAAGAATTCCCTGTGCCTGTTTTTGGATCACATCATCTGCCCTTCCTTGGCTTACTGTTTTGCCAGTATAATGTCCTTGATTATAATGTCCTTTTGCCTCCTATAATGTCCTTGAAAGGGGTGCTACATTTTTTTATTGATATAATCTTGCATGCCTGAAATTATTTTTTCCTCATACTTAGTTGATGGTTTGACTCTGTACAAATTCTAATTGTTGAGAAACTGGATGTCTTCTTGCTCTTGGAATATGCCTCCCTTTCCCATTGCATACACCCTCCAGATGCTTTTTCTCTTTTGGTATTATGAAGTTTTCATCGCTGATTGGGTTAAGTTCTTGGTTTAGCTTTTATATCTGGGAAGTCATCCTTTATTATTGGGCAATTTTTTCCCCTTTTATTAAAATTAAATATTTTCTCCTCCATTTCTACCTCTCCAGAGATAATTTCTTCCAGCTCCTTTCTGTTTGAGGTTTCCTACCATATTTCCATGTGCATACAAAGCTACTGCTTGTTTTTAGTTTTAGGCTATAACTGTTACTATTACCATTTCATTCTGGAAATGAGGACTTGGCACATTTGTCATCTATTACTGAACATTTCCCATTCACCTCATCTTCTAGAGATAGTAATGTCATTTTTTAGAGGAATATTTAATGTTTATGTTGTAATTATATAAATACTATTCACAGATAAATATTTGCCTTAATTTTTCATTTGCATTGTTTTTTTTTTTTGTTTTTTTTTTTAATACATGATCTTAATTCAACCTAAAACTCTTCTGGTAGTATAAATCTCTCAATATATCAGATATATCAGGTAGTATGTTAGTTTCATCTTTGAGAAGGTTCTTGTGGAGTCCTTGGACCCAGTTTCAATTGGTTAATCTTTCCACTTGATGCACAGCTATCCTATTGGGATCACCAGTTTTCACTATCTTAGGGATTGTCTTTATTTCTCTTGACTTGGAGCTATTTTTCCTATATTCCATGTCTCTTCCTTGGTTTACTTTCTCATTTGGGTGGAGCATATGCTCTAGTATTAAGAAAGGTTGCATGAGAAGTGCATTTTTTGTGATCTTGCATTCCTGAAAATATTTTTATTCTGGCTGAAAATTACTTGATCTGTTGATTGAGAACAGAATTCCGGGTTTAAAGTTATTCTTTTGGTAATTTTGAAGGCATTGTTTTATTGTCTTCCTTTTCATTCTTTTAATGAATTCTAGTTGCCATTCCAGTTTCTGATTTTTTGTATATTCTCTTTTTTTCTCTGGAATTTTTACCATCTTTTCTTTGGCTACGTAAGGTGTTGAAATTTTATGGTGATGTACCCTTTTGTGAATCTGTTTTCATCCATTTTGCTGAGACTTTACTCTCTGGAAATGCATGTTCTTAACTTCTAGAATATTTTTTTGAATTATTTTATTTGTGATTTTCTTTTCTCCATTTTCATTGTTTCTGGAATGTTTATTGTTCAGATACTGGATCTCTTAGACTGGCTAAGATTCTCTTCTTTCTCTCATATGTGTTCATATTTTGATAGTTTTTAATTTTGTGGGAGGTTTTTCTCAATATTCCCAACCCTTTGAGTCTCTGTTTCTAATTTCTGCTGCAATTTTTAAATTTTTTTTTAATGTTTATTCATTTTTGAAAGAGAGACACAGCATGAGCATGGGAGGGGCAGACACAGAATCTGAAGCAGGCTCCAGGCTCCAAGCTGTCAGCACAGAGCCTGATGCAGGGCTCGAACTCAAAAACCGTGAGATCATGACCTGGGCCAAAGTTGGCTGCTTAACTGACTGAGCCACCCAGGCGCCCCACTGCTGTAATTTTTAATTACTTTCAAGAGCTCTTCTTCTTTTGTTTTCCCGTCCCACCTTAAGGAAATCTGCTTGCTTTAGATTAGGTTATCTTCTTGTGTCTATTTGAGATGTTGATTTTGTTCAGAGTTGTCTCTCTGCCAAGTATGATTTTTGTTGTAGGTTGCTTTTGTTTGCTTGGTTTGGTTGTAGTCTTTTATGTTAAGGGCTTTTCTTAGCTCTGGTGATTGTTTTTGCCTGTGTGAAGTCTAAGCCACTAAAAAGCTGAGTGAAAGTTTTAAGCAGATGGTGAGGCAAGTTGTTGAAACATCTAGATGGGCCAGGGATCATCTTTTTTACCCTCTCCAAAGCATAAATCTCCAGACCTCTTTGAGGTGGGGGCAGTTTTAAAGTGCTGCTTTTTAGTAGTGCTTCTTTTTACTAGTCCTTCTTTTTAATATCTCCTGCCACCCCTAATAAGCACATTTGCACTTTAGCCCATTGTAGAGAATTACATGGCATCTGACCACTTCTTATCCTACCTGGGAGCTCTGCAGTAACATCAGGTTTTATCTTAGCTTTCCATTTGAGTTTCCTCATGCTGTTTAGTCAGTTACCATTTACCTGCCTGCTTTCTGGCTTCTGGAGTTTTACTGCTTTTATTCTTCTCATTCATTGTATTTATGTACCCCAAAACAAGTTTCCTTTATACTGTCATTTTGGTGGAGGTTAGGGAGAGACCAGAAGTCAGTGGAAATGCTCAATCTGTTATTTTTATCCACAAGTTTTATATTGACTGTTTAATAAGATTCTGTTTTTTGTCTTCTTTTTCAGGGACTCTTGGTAATGGCATATTCTTCCTTTGAATGGTTCTTTAATATATCTCCCTTTTTCCACTTATTCTATACTATTTTCTTAATTTTTCTCTTAATTTTCTCTTTTAACCCTTTTGTTGAATTTTTTATATCAACTTTTTAAAAACATTTATCTATTTTTGGGAGAGATGGGGAGAGAGGGAGACAAGAATCCCAAGCAGGCTCCATGCTGTCAGTGCGTAGCCCAACTCACGGCTCCATCCCATGAACCCTGAGATGATGACCTGAGCTGAAACCAAGAGTCAGCCGCTTAACTGACTGAGCCACCTGGGCACTCCCTTGTTATTTTGTTGTTGTTGTTGTTGTTGTTGTTGTTGTTGTTTTAATTTTAAAAACTTGGAATGTTCTCATAGCATTCTTGTGTCATGGATACATAATATCTTTATATTTCTAAGGATATTACTATCTTTTAATTTTTAATTTGCACCTTGTATTGTTTATTTTCTGAGTATCCCTCCCCTTTTGCTTTAATCATTGTCATGTTCGAGATTGTTCTTAAATGTTTCATGTCCTTTGATTTTCTGTTTATATTTAATAAGGAAGAATTTAAAAATTAGAAGTTTTGTGCAAGTGGTTGCAACTTGTTGATTGGTGGCCTTTTTTGTGCATGATTAAGTGGGGACTTTATATTATCCTGGGGGAGACCTCTTAATATTATTGTCTGCAGATTGTTTGGGTCTGTCATTTTCTCCAACAAGAGTTGTCCATTTTCTCATCTTTGGGGTATAAGTGTAACAGCCAGTGTTACAGATACCGATTGGGGAAGAAAACTCAGAGACTCAGCATTCAGTGTATAGGCATTAATTTAAATGCATGCCTGTGTCCCCCTTGTGCCCCTTGTTTTCAGGTCTTCATTGCCACCCTAAGTTTTGCATAAATATTCCCAAGCCCAGTCTTTTCTGGTTTTAACATTTTCTCATAGTATTTCTTCTAAGGTTCTGCCAGAGTTAAGGGACGACCATCACCTAATCTGTATGCTTAGGCAAGAGAAGTTGTAAGAAGTCTAATTATTGCTAACACAGACATACAGCCTATCCTGTTTGCATTAATTCTGTAACCCTGCCTTCAAAGGTGCCCACTTACCTCTAATTCCTGACTTTTCCAGAAGCTTTTTATGAATGAGCTGGCTTTCTTTTCGCTGGATTTTTTTCCCTCTGTAGACCCAGTGTAACAGAGAAAGCTGAAACCTAAATCGGTTTTTGCTTGTCCCATCTACTTAGATGGTCTTCCAACTTTTGTTGATAATTCTTTTCTAGAAACTGTCATCTCTTCCTATTTTTTGTTTCTTATGGCTTTTAGTTTCTTTCCTATATGGTTTATTTAGTCAAATTTTGGAAGTAAGAATAAGTGCATGTTCTACATCTTCTATATTCAGCTAGAGACTGCTGAACTATCTTTTAATACTATAAGTGGATACTATTTTAAATATATGATATGACTTGGCATTCAACACCAGTATGTTCTTTGTTGACTCTTCTGGATTGAGTTAGGTATAACGTAGACCAGAAGAGCCAGAACAAAATCTTAAGAGTTGACATCTTTACCAGGTATATATTCTGTTGGATAGAAATACTGATCATGTGTGTCAGTTGAGAAACATCCCCAGATGTCTAGTGCTATACTCATTTCAACAGGAGATTAAGTTGAAGCATTTAGAATATTACTATTTAATTCTATAGTATTAAATATGTGAAAGTACTATGCAGTCAGAATAAAGACCCATCTCTAGACATCAGGTTATATAAACACCAAAAATATCTTAACTTGGAAATTAGCACTAGCTCCCATGTTACTTTTTTCATACTTGAGTTCTCATGTTCTCTGAAATATCGCTTCTTTTGGAGTATGCTCGTCTTCATTTTCTTCATGGTTGATAGCATGATGTCAGATAACGTTTGTGATATTTATGTTGAAATGCATAAATAGTGCATTGATAACCAGTTTGATTTAATGTGATACAACCCTTAGTACCTATTTACCAGAGAAATTAGAAAAATGTACCTCTTAAGAGCTACTCAGACTATTGTTTATGTGAATAAATTTCATCTTTCATTTCACTCAGTAATGCCTAATAATGTGAGAGCAAAGGTCCCACACAGTCTTCAGCACTGAACTGGCTCTGCTTAGTTTTGAGTAGTGCACTCGTGAAATGCACCAAACAATAGCATCTCTGCGGGAATCTAGTAGCTGGCTGTCTCCACCATCCTAGAGAAGACAGGAAGTGGTGAAGGGCTTTAGAATCCAAGCTATTTTCTGCCAACTTTGACCCTTCACAAAAGGGACAGGGAAGAAGGAAAGTAGAATTGTGTATATGTTGAGGTATGTGATTTTCCTTCAAACTTGCATCGTGTGAGAAAATGATCAACTGCCTTCAGTAGTATGCAGGAAACCAGAATTTGAATGTCATATCCAGATTAGCACTAGGGAGGAGTCTGTTTATAGCCTATCTTTTATCTTAGTTATAACATATCTGGTATGCCTTTCACATCGTATGCACAGAGTATAACTGCTGTGACCTCTGTTTGGCTTCTCTTTATTTTCTTATTGTATGTGCCTACTTATTAGTCAAACACATGTCTCCATTGATTACATAGGACAATAGCTCCACTTAATTCCAGAGTCATACACACATCAGTTAATTCAGAAATTCTCTGCAGTTGTTACTGATAAAATGTCCTTTGTTAAAGTGGTCCCAAATTTAGACACGTATAATAACTTAAAAAATTGGTTCATTTAAAAGCAAGGAAGAAAACTGTTTTATTTCTGCGGTCATTTTGTTTGTCTCCCCATGAGTTTTGCTTTACATACTTGTAGGGCAACAATTAGAACTTCTTCAGAATCTTGGAAGTTCTGAAAGCATAGGAATGAGTTTTTTAAACTTGTGACACTAAAATCTTGAACTGCTACCTAAAACTAGGCTGTCTTTTATCATCAGCTCTACTTGCTATGTTTCAGCAGAGTTGTACATGTATCTCAGCTGTCACACCTTCCAGTCTCACTCCTAAACCCAAACTAACTCTCAGCTTTTCTCCCTTGCCCATTTGTCATTGTAACCACCTTATTTGGTCAAGTGTGTGTGTTCCAGTTCCATTTATGCTGAGTTACATGGTGTGGGGAAGGTAAAAGGTAAAGAAAGCCTTACAGTGAGGATGGAACAGTTGTGTTAATTGTCTTTCCTGCATGATGGTCCATGAAGGCTTAGAGTCACTGGAGAAATGTCTACTGATTTTATAATATGAAGTATATCATTTTTATTTATGAGTAAAGGAAGACAGAAAGGTAAAAATGATGCTTTCAAAAAATCCAATAGTCCTTGGGTGGAAGTAAAACTTTTAAAAATTAAAACTCTACTATCTATGGATTTTTTTTTTCAAAGAATCTTTCCTTATGAATAAGCTGTATCACGGAGTAATATTGAGTCAATTACGTGAATTTGAGTGAGAAGAAAGCTATTCTACAAAGAATGATAAAGCTTCTCAGTAGTCCTATTATATTTGGTTAAAGGACTGGATCATTAGTCACATTTCCACACTGCTTGTATTTTACAATGTGGATGGTTTAAGGTACAAAACCCTATTATGTATGTTTTTAAGGCTGTGTTTTAAATTTTTAATTTGCCTTGGTTGCCAGCCATGCAAATTTTACACAACGACAAAAGTTGGGGATGGTTTAAATTGAAATAAATTCTAAGGTTTTCTTTGTTAAATATTTCAGTTTTTTTGGTGTAGATTTGTAAATTAAATGTTTGTAAATTGAATGCTGCACTTGTTTGCTATAGGAAATAGACAGCTATAGCAAATTATCACAACTTGTCACCTTTTCTAAATTCCTTAAGGATTCTAAATTGCTGTATTCTTACTTTACAAAATGTTCTGTTTTATATTAACAAGAGAAATGAAGCACTAAACCCTAAAGTGAACTGCATAAGCTATCACGTCTCCTAGTGAGAAAGGGACAGAGTAAAAGCTTTTGAATCTAAGCCAAAGTACTTGTTTGAAAATTTGTACATAGCATGGTGTGTCAAAGATGGTTTTATAAACTCTTAAAGGTCTTCTGTGATACCAATGTTGCCAAATTTTTTACCTTTCAGGTTGGAAACCTAGAGCTACATAGAGAACTTACTTTGAGAGATAAAATCAGTATTTCTGATTTATTAATTTATAATTGAGATTTTTTTTCCCCCTTTTAGCTAGGAAGTGAGAATTTTTCTCCTACACCTAAAAATTTAAGGATAGTCTTCATTGTTCTGCTATATTTTTTTGCTTGCTTTTGTTTTGAAATAAAACCTGTGTTTTATGCTTTCAGAAATCCATGACCATTATTTCCTTCCACAATTTGGCTAGGTTGAGGCTGTGTCTGTAAGCTTTTGTGGGACAGATTTTAAACATGCAAAAGTTTTTGCTTAAATCTGAGAGAAATTTAGGTTCTGTTTCTTTTCTCTTTAAAATAAAGTAATTGAAACTTCTTCTCCTAGAAAATAGGAAAAACTTCTTTAAATTATCCAAGTTGGTTGTTTTGTTTTTTAAGTTGGAAGACAGGATCAATTCTTTTTAAAAGGATTTTACTGGATAGGTCATTAAGGATTAATGTACTTGTTAGTTTTCATTGTACACACTGTAGCAGAATCTTGGTATAGTTTTTAGGTTTCTTTGCAGTGAGAATGCAAAATATAATGTGTTTTGAGTATTTTGGTTGCTTTTTATATAAAAATAGGTGTTAAGAGGTTTAGCCCTTTGAATAGAAAAAAACTTTATTGTTAGTGGTCACCAAAACAAGACCATATCTTTCACAGAGTAGAGAGCTTTCACTTTAGATGAAAATGACTTACTTGAGTGGAAACATGATTTTAAAAAGATAACCATAAATTTTGGGAAAAATTTTTTGAGAATCCTCTGTTATTAGGATAGTATCCATTATATTTGTTTATTGGCAACAAAATACTCTCAGAATATGATCTCTTTCTATTTCCTTCTCAAAAAAAAACATTGATAAATATCTTTGAATAATTTCAAGATGTTAGGATGTAGAAGACATTTTCTTAATAGGAGAATTGGGTCTTTAAAACAATGTAAGTACAAACTAAACTGAAACAGTGTCTCCATAAGTATATGTTCTTTAAGTTATTATCCGAGATCTGAGAGAAATTTGCCATCTTAGATCTAAAAATTAAGCTTTCTCATTATTTAAAAGCTCTTTTCTCTGGCTCAAAGATAAATATATTTAAAATGTTTCCTACTGATTGAATCTTTCCACTTGTCCTTGATTTTTCTTTCCTGTTGTAACTTTTATATTTGCATCTATAATGGCCTAATTCCGGTTGCAAAAAATGTTGATATTGAATTAGAACTTTAAAAATGTCAGCCATGTGGCAGAAAAAAATTTATCCCACCCCTACTGTTTTTCTTTAGCTCAAAGGTTGAAATTTTATGATCTAAAATAAATTAGCCCTTAAAGTATGTGATCCATTCAGCTAAGAACTGAAGGTTAAAAGGGAAAAGAAAAAAAATTATTAAAAGAAAAATTTTGAAAATGACCATTTGCATCAGTAGTTTTGCATATACAATTTTGAATATTTACTAATATAATATTCACTATGAAAGTCTAATTAACAGTTATCTATGAAAATAATAAAGGTAGCAGGAAGAACTTATAGAGAAAGCATTTGACCATTATTTTCATTAAATCGTAAATCAGGAACTGTCTTGTCTTTTACATAGTGTTTTTTGTTATGCATGTCTATAAATACAGAAGCTTAATTTTTTTGGTCTAATGTTATTTACATTATCAGGTTGTATTTATTTATGAAAGGACAAAAGTAAGTATATCTTACTTATTTGGAAATTGTGGAAGAAAGAACAGACTTAAAGTCTGTTTTAGAGAAATTTCATTTTTAAATTATTTAAATTTAAGTTATTTTACATATAAGAAATTTTATTTTGAAAGTCATTCAGATACTTGAAAGTATTTCAGGTGTGGTTTATTATTTGTTTTTTTATATGAGTAATTTATGTTTAATAAGCATATTCATGAGATTGGAGCATAAAAGGATTTTTCCATATTTCAAAATAATTTGTTACATAGGTATTAGAGAAATTTGATAAGTAGCTCAATAAGAAACTTTGTTACTATCTCAGCTAGTACAGAACGTTTCTGTAAGTGATCTCAAAGTTACCAAAGTTGTCAGTGAGGAAATCTAAATGGGGTACCATGGTGTAATTATTTCTGTTTAAAAAAAAAAAAAAAAAGCCAGATTTATATTCTCTTACATCAAATGCTAACAAAAGTCTCTCTCCTTCTCAGGAAGTTTTTTAGTCTATTATCATATACTACTCTTTGGTCTTATTATATATTAACTGAATAAAATACACATTGCTCTAAAAGTTTGGTAAAACAAGCAGTTGAGTTTTGAGTTGAAACATGGTGAAGATTCTACAAAATATAATCCCAGGGTAGATGTCAGTTGGTTCAGCAATAAACTGGCCAGGAATAAACCGTTAGGCACTGGGGTTATTGCTGGAAAATACACAGATTTTTTTTATTTTGGAGAAAGAATAGAGCTCTTGGAAAAATGCCTGTTTAGTTCTTTATAAAACAGGTTAAATATTTGTTCTGTTCTGGGTTGTTTATACATCAGGTCTTTGTCAGTGGATGGATGATTAGATTGTTTTGAAATCATAAGGATTTATGATGATACTGTTCCACAGCATTGAAACATTTCTAACAGTTGGTTAGTATTAATTACCATTAACATTTCGGTATATTTTAATAGGATGTGGAAAAAATTTCAGTGCACGTGATTTAAAAGGTAGTAAAACATATACATGTGCTTTACACTGTGAATTCATAAGTAGTTTTGGTTCTGTTAAACTCCAGGACACAATGTACTGTTTTCTGGAGTTGAGGGGTATGTTGTAGACTTTATTAAAATCTAGATTGAATTTTTTAAAATGTTAACTTTTATCAAATAATATGTACACATAGGTTATGTAGACAAAAGTTCTTAATGCGTTAAAAACCAAGAATCCCCTTCTTGACCCTCCTTGCCACTTCTCATGTTTTTAGCTGATTATTTTGGTTTTCAAAAATCTTTGTATTTCTAAATATAATGCTTACACTATTAATTCAGTTCTGATAGGTGAGGATTTTTTTTCTTAAATTATGCCATCCTCTGTGCTTCTTCCTCTCTTTTATGTTCTTAGTTTAATTATTTTATAATTTTACTGAAAATTGTCAATATTCAGTGATAATTAAACCTATATAAATATTATTCATATGTGAGCATTATAAGGTACTATAGCTTCTATAATTTTTTCATTTTTAAATATTTATTTATTTTTTCCTTGTATTTATTATTAATTCCATTACCTTTCCTCAAGGTTGCTTATAACTTCTTTAGTTGTGTCCTGTCCCCATGTCCCCCTCACTCCCCTTCCCCACTGGTCCCTGTGGAGATGCTCTTCCTGGAGACCCTCCATTCTCTAGCTTTTATCTGGAAGGGTTGCCCTTCAGGTCTGCTAGATAATCATCCTTTTGTTGTTATCTAGGAATTCTTTTTGCCTTTTTCCCAAGTTTCATTTCCCATTTCCAGAACTCACCATTTTTCTCTTTTTTGGTTTGTTCATATATTTTGCTGGAGCTTTCTGCCAAAGTGTGCATGCAGAGTAACTAGTTTTAGACTGCTGTCTTATCTGTACTCTCATTAACCTGGATATAGAATTCCAGGTCATCAGTATTTTCCTTCATAATTCCGAAGACATCACACCCAATGTCAGACTTTGCTGTTAAGGAGTACAGTGTCATGATGTGTAATCTTTTTCATATGATTTGTTTTTCTTTATTTTTCTTTTCAGGAAGTTTTACAGTTTTCATTTGTCTTGTTTTTGAAGATTTGTGATCTTGTAGTACCATGTTGGAAATCTTTATTTCATTCTTTGTGCTGGGCTTTTGGTGGGCTATTTTAATTTGGAAGCTTCGAGTTTGGAAATTTATTTTATGATGCCTTTGATAACTTCTTCCCTTTTGTAATCCCCCCACCCCCTGTTCTCTTTCTGTCTCTTTTGTTAGTCAGATATTGTACCCCCTAGATTGATTCTCTTATTTTGTTACCCTTTACTGCTTGACGGAACTTTTCTTCAACTTTATCTTTTAAACCTATTTTTTAAAATGGATTTTGCCTGTCCTATTTGAATTTTTTCTGAGCTTATTTTTGATACCTAACCATGCCTTCATAGCATCCTGCTCTTGTTCCCAAGATGTATTGATCTTTGTTTAGCCTTATGAAATACAGGTATATCTCATGTATAGATATCTTTGTATAAAAACGTGTGTATCTATTTGTATATATATATATATTTTTTTTTTATTCAGGTGGTATCATCTTTCTTTTCTCCAACAAGTTATTTTCCCCTTTGCTCATTTTTTCTCTTTTATGTAAGATGCTACGCTCTAATGCAAGGATTGATAAACTGACTTGCGTCCGGTTTTTGTATAGCTCTTGAGTGTGGGTTTCAACATTTTTAAAAGGTTGTTTAAAAAAAAATTAAGAAGCATACAGAGGAATATGGTACAGAGACTGTTGATGGCCCACAAAGCCTAAAATATTTACTGTCTGTTCCTTAACAGAAAAAGTTTTCTGATCCCTGCTCTAATGTCTGGAGATTCCTGGCTTTCCTTTTATTTTCGAGAGTCAGGCACTTTAAGCAAATTGGAAACTATATGTAAGTAGGGCTTGATTAGCTTCACTGGAGATTATAGCTTGGTAATTCTGAAGCTAGTTTTGTTACAGGTAGATCATAAGGTCATTTTCTATTGGTCTTTTGGACCTTTTGATTTCTCTAGGAGAGTCTGATCTCCTTGCCTGAGTATATGAGCCTGTTGCACATGTTTTGAAGGTGAGAAAACCTTTGAGTAGGTTTTCATTTATTCTAATTTCAATACAGTTGCCTTAATCTAAATTCTGTACTTCAATTTTAATTTTTTAACTTAATTTAATTTTTTAATGTATTTTGAGAGAGTGGGAGAGAACACCAGTGTGACCAGGAGAGGGGCAGAGAGAGTGGGAGAGAGAGAATCCGAATAGCTACCAGAGAGAATCTCTGATAGTAGATAGCCCAGAGTGGGACTCAATCCCGGGAACCCTGGGATCATGACCTGAGAGCCAAAATCAAGAGTCGGACACTTAACTGACTAAACCACCCAGGTGCCCATAAATTTTGTACTTCAGATTCACTTTCTTCAGAGGCTAAATCTTCATTTTCTGCTGGAATCAGAGTGAAGTTTGTTACTTGGCTGCACAAGGGGTGGAGAGTTGGGCATCCATTTTCTACTTATACAGAGGTCAACTCATACCTATGTTTTCAGCCTGACACAACACTGTTGTGTTTTATAGAGAATTGTACCTTCTAGATTAGCTTTTCATGGAAAAGCTTAAAAGATTTAAACGTAATTGGAATTGTATCTGAAGTAAAAATAACTTAATTTTTTATTATTATATAATCTATTTGTCCTAGTATACATTCCCATACTACTTTTTTGGTATTGGAAGTTTAGTATTTTATTTCATTATATAGAAAACAAGTTATTGCCAAGAACTACAAATAAATCTGTAATATTCAAAATAGCCCTCTGAGGTGGTAAAGGTATTAGTTGCGTTTTACAAGTGAAGAGACATTGGAGGCACAGAGAAATTATACATGGATGATCACATAATAGCAGTAGAACCAAGATTCATTCAGGCAGTCTAGATCTAGAGAATGCTTTCTTTCCATTTGTGTTACACTGTAGTTCAAGATAGCACATGATATACATAGCAAATGAATTACAGTAGTGAGCGCTTTGAGTTCAGAAAATGATGAGAATGGTCTCGGCTGGAGAATTAATGGTAAGCTTCATAAAGCATATGGAGCTTGAGTTGAGTCTTTGACTAGGTAGAGGGAGGGGAATAAGGTAGTTCAGGTAGTGGGTTATGATTTACGACAATATAGCTGTGAAATTTAGGAGATGGTAAATACAGCATTCTGATTTAAGTGGAAGCTTGAACATACGGGTATAGCCAGATCATAATACATTTCAGAATACTCTGGATATTTTACACTGGGTTATGGGAACATTTCTAATCTGGGACTCAATGGATACATGGTTTTAAGATTCATCCTAGTATTCAATTTGAATTGAGGATGCAGAAATTATAACATTTTAGGTGCTTGTGGTTAAATGGATTAAAGTAGTAGTGATATAAAAAAGATTATGCCTCATGCCTGGATTAGATTGCCTCTGATTTTTTTTTTCTTTCCTTTAGTGTTGACATATTTTGTAATTTAATTATTCTTTGGTAACAGAGTTTTGCGGTGGGTGTAAATCTATGAGAAATTTCATTTTGGTCATTTGATACCAATTGGCTAAAATGTTGTTTTCTTCTTCATTGTAAAAGGAGTTGGAAATTATCTCCAGATTCTTGTATCCATTTTCAGTAAAAATGAAGCAGTGTTTTTCCAGCCTGGGCTTAGGTCCCTCAGGCAATGGGAGAGATCATAGCTAGTTCTCAAAAGCAGTTCAGTTGTGATTGCAGGGGGTGGGGGGTGTATTTTCTTTTTTAATCTTACTCCTCTTTCCTTTTTCTCCCCCAACGTGTAAGCTCTTATTATTATGCCAAGGAAGAGATAGACCTGTAGTGTTTGATACTAGTAAAATGAACCACCAGCTTTGTTTGTTTTATTTTTAAGTAATGGAGAAGAGTTAAATGAGTAAGGAACACAGATTCAGAATATCCTAGAGGGAAAAATTTGAGCATCTGTGTTCTAGAATTTCACCATCACTCTTAAGCAGTGTTTTGTGTTTCACTCCTTAAAAGCTGAAAGTTAAGGGGAAGTTTAAAAGACTTGTAAAGTTGTTCCTAACTTGCTTTCTTGGTGCTCAGAGATAGATTCTCTACTTCATTATAAGACACACTACCATTTACATGGCGAAAAGCTTCAGTAGTCCTATTTATTTGAAAAATCAGATTTTTGTTGTTGTTGTTATTTGCTTTCGTAAATTTCACAGTTAACCTGGCTTCAGCTCTTACTGAA
The DNA here is from genome assembly GCF_024362965.1 of Panthera pardus. Taxonomy (NCBI): domain Eukaryota; kingdom Metazoa; phylum Chordata; class Mammalia; order Carnivora; family Felidae; genus Panthera; species Panthera pardus. The sequence goes on from NW_026526765.1 coordinate 88,154,224, forward strand.
GTGATGAATATCACTTAATCATAGATATAATGAGGTTATGCCCTTAAAATTGCATAATTTAAAAAAATAATGGTATAATAGAATGTTACATGTATAATACTTTGTTTTCTTCTCTGAGAAGTTAGGGAGTTTTAAGCAGAGAAGTCTTAACTTTGTATTTTTTAGTAATTGAACCACTAAAAAATAAATCATAATGTAAATTTAAATTACAGTGTGTTTACTTTGGTTAATTAGAAAACTATCCCACAAGGTAGTTTAGATTAATGCTTTGTAACTTTTTTTCTGCATGCACACACAGCTGGCTCCTCTCAGAAGCATCTTTCATTGCAAACAATGTGTTTTCACCAGGTTAATGGAAGAAGTTTGCACTGATGGCGTTGCAGACCTTGCCTTTATTTCTGCTCACTGGAGACTCTTGATTACTGTCAGGGTCCTGTCTTGGGTATATAATCTTACTATTTTTTTTCCCCTTGGAAAGACTTTTATTTTAAGCAACTATGGACTACCAGTGTTTGTCTTTGATGTGAGAGCATTATAGAAATGGAGAAAAAAATAGTGGTAAGATATATGTAGTGATTAAGTTGTAGAAAAGTTAAAAATAATTCACATTACATCTTAAAATGATGTGGAACCTAAATGTGCTTTGTTAAACCCTCGTTAGTCATTTTAATTGAAATTGACATCCTATCAATTTGACAGTCCTACTTAAGCTGACTATTATTACAAAGTCGTGCCAACTTCTGCAAGGATGCAGTATACTCTTATTGTTTATAAATGATTTAGTAGCTTTTAGTAGCCAATATAGAAAGAGGATTGACAAATATGTTTAGGGAAAATTTGTACAGTAATGTTAGCTGATTTTAGAAAGAATTATGAAGGAATAGCACATGGAATATCAGAAAATACTGCATTGCAGAATAACAAGTGCAAAGTAAATATCACTCTTGAAATTCTTACTCTAATTTGCAGAGATTATTGGTTTTGCCGATTTATAAGACTTGAAGGTTTATAAAAATAATTTAGCTTCCCCTTTCTCCCTTATGCTCAATATCATAGAAAACTGATACCTATTCTTGCATGGGTTAGCTTTTTTCTTCAGTAGAGTTTCAGATTTCTCTATATTTCTATAACCAGAGTACTACAAACTTAAATTGAGCAAGATAATTTTCTGTTAGGGTGCTGAATATTTGCTGTGGGTAATAATTATAAACTAATGGCGTTTGCTTGTTTATTAGTCTTATTTTTTTACACTAAAGAAGTAATTTGTTCAAATACCTAACCAAGTATATGTTTAACCTGAGTTACAGTGGATATCAGAAGACATTTAGAATGCCTGATAAATGTCTTCAGAAGGTGTATGCTAAAGTTCTATAATTGTATTCTGGTTATATGTATCCTAAAGCAGGTATTCATTATAGCAAACATGAAAACATGCAGAGGTGTTTTTAATAAAAAAGTTTAGAGATTATCATCGAGCTTTCCATTACCTGGTTTTGTCTGGTCTTTAGAAGCAAATCAGGTGCTTTATTTATAGAATGTAGCATTGTAAATAATATAGTCTATGAAGAAATAGGTTAAAAAGTTGAAATTAATTTCTAGTACAGCACTTTGTAGGTAGTCAGTACCCAACTTAACATGTAGATTGTATTCTTAAATGTTTAGGCGCCTGAGTGGCTCAGTCTATTGAGCATCTGACTTCAGCTGAGATCATGATCTCACGGTTCTTGGGTTTGAGCCCTGCATCTGGCTCTCTGCTGTCAGTGCAGAGCCCACTTTGAATTCTCTGTCCTCCCCACCCCCTCCCTCTCTCTCTCTTTCAAAATAAGCATTTTTAAAAATTTATTAAAAAAATGCTTAGAAATAAAATATTTTTCTAGAGAAATAATGCTATAAGTGGCATCTCCACCTGTAATATTAGCCCATGAACATTCATTTGATCTATAAAGTAGCATACAAAACTATATTTTTTTCAAAGAAAATAACACTAATACTAATACGTAATTAGGAAAATAGATCACAGGAAGTATTTATCTGGCATCATGGCATTTAAGAAAAAGACAGGTTTGTGTGAAAGAGAGATGAGCTATGGTGCAAATAACCAAGATGAGAGCAGTGAAAGGCAGGAAGGGGATGATACTGAAAAAATGAGCTTAGTAAAGGGTGTTAACAAAATACCCACACACTGTTCTGGGGGACTGGCTGAGCCCTGTACTTTTTTTTTTTTTTTTTTTTTTTTTTGACATTTTAAAGGGGGAACTATAAGCTAAATAAGCCTTAGGAAAACAAAGTCATAGCCTTTATAAAACCCAGGCAATCCTTTAAATTCGTAACCATGGGTGGTAAGTAATTTATATTGTTGTTATTACCAATGAAAAAAACAGATCGTTAGATTAAAACTTCTTTTTAATTGTTTAATGTTTATTTTAGAGAGAGGAAGAGAGAGCGGGGGAGGGGCAGAGGGAGAAGCAGGCTCCAGGCTATGAGCTATCAGCACAGAACCCAACATGGGGCTCGAATTCATGAACTGCAAGATCTTGACCTGAGTTGAAGTCAGATGCTGAACTGACTGAGTCACCCAAGTGCCCCAGACTAAAACTTTTTCTGCGTTGTTTTCTACTTTGAGTATATTATTCCGGGGAAACAGTGTTGTTTTTGATATCATTCTTCAAAAAATCTATTTTACCCTGAAAACATAGACTCATTACTATTTCAGCTTACCTAAACTACCTTGTAAAAACATTATTTCTATGGCAAAATTCATTCACTAATTGTTTGAGTACCTACTATATGCCAGACATTTTTCTTGGCATTCTAACTACAGAAATGAACAAGGGATAAGAATCTTTGATATAATTAACTTTGCATTCTAGTGGAGGTTTATTTCAAGTTCCTTTTGAAAAATGCCAAAGAGTCATCTATCTTTATTACTTTAAATTGTCTTACTTTATGATAAGTGACCTTAACTAGTGTAGCTGTGATGCTCTATTTATACCCAGCATCCTAGGGAATATCCAAAAGAAATAGAGAATGAGTAATAAGTATATTAACCATTTTTAAATAGGGCAGAAAGGAATACTTTTTTAAGAAACATGGAAGAGAATTCTTACCCTTTCTTAACTTTTCATGAAGAAGGATTCTTCTGATTATGAGAATGTTTTGAACTATTCACATCTATCATGGCACCTCTATTTTTAGAAGGTTTCAAGTGGTACTGCTCAACTACCATATAACTTAGGTGCTGTTTACAGTTTAGAAGAGGGAGTATAATAAGTTAAGTGAATACTCCCTGGATTCAGATCATCTAGATTTAAATCCCTGCTTCCTCTAATTTAGCTGTGTGATCTTGGGCAAGTTACTTAACCCTTTTGTGCCAGTAAAATTTTAAATATATAAAGTAATGGTAATAGTTGGTTAAGGTGAGAGTGAAATGAGTTAATTGGTAAGGCCTAGCACTTATAAATACTAGGTTACAGCTGTTACTATTTGTCATGCTTGACACATAGTTGATGTAAAAGTTGCTTTTCTAGATTTTTTTTTTTTTTTTTTTTTTTTTGCCAAGCACTTTATTATTTTGTTTGGCAGGTTTATGCTTTCAAGGAGAACAATTTGATATAATGGAAACCTGGGTTCTAGGTTTGGATCATCCACTGGTTTGGTCAGTTGTGGGAAGGGCTCAGATAAAATAATCTCTTTAATATTTTTGTATAAGATTCAACCATTTTAATTTTGTTTTGATAGGTGAGCATGTTGAACCTTTGGCTGTTTTTGAATGCTCAACTAGAACTTAATTTCTCTGGAGTTTTTGTTTAATGGTACTGTGAAATGATGATCCCAGATAACACAGTTTACCAGTGGCTATTAGTAATTCTCAAATTTTGAATTATTGGATGGTTTGCAGATTTCTGTGATGTGTGTTTGTGTGTTTAATTCTAAATTACTTGAAAAACATGCCCAATAAAAGATAGCTCCCTAAAATAACCTCTACCTTGGTGTTTCATGTCACTGGGAACCTATTTCATAAAACTGTTGTAATACTGTCCCAGTAAAATTTGAGTCAGATAAAATAGAAATAGATTTTTTCCCTAGTTACACAGTTTAATGTGTGTATGCACTTTTCATTAATTTAAAAATGTTATAAGCTTTGCTAAAATTTGCTTGTTTTTATGTCCTATTTCCTGGAAGACTAATCAGATTTTCATTACTTTGTCACTTCCTTCCAAAGGGTACCTTGTAGATAATGATGTTGCGGAATTAAAATAAATGTTGTAGTCAGATTTTACTGGAGTTCAAATCCTGTAAAGATGGTTGTATTTAACTCCCCACAAAGTTACTTGTGGTTTTTCCTGAACTTTTCCTTCTGCAGCAAAGTTCTATTTTCATTAACTACACACTATTTTAAAGTCGAAGATGGTGGTGAAAGATCAGTCTGTGTTACTTTTGGATTTTTTTTCTTTGTGAAAGCAATGGCAGTCTTGATTGTAACAGAAAACTATCTGGAATTTGGACTCGAAACAGGTAATCATTTCAAATTACTTTAAAAATCAATTTTGCTTTATCAAATGTTAATATTTTTTACTTCATTATTTAATTTTTATATCTGATACATTTTTAAAATTAGGGTTGAGGTGTTTATTCTGTAATGTCCTAAATAATTAACTTTTATTATTCTTAAATAAGATCTTCCTTTTTTGTAGTTGTTTTAGCTGAATTTTTTGTTACCTTTTTTCAAAAATGCACCCCTTCCCCATTTTTTCCTTACAGTTAAGTAAGTTTCTACAGTGCTAAAGTTTACTCACATAGATAAAGATGCAAATTTTAATGCAAATTTTATGCACACTTATGGAATGTACAAATATCAAAGGGATGTTTTCAAAGACTGTTCCTGCTAATAACCAAATTTTATTGCATTATGGCATACTAATTAGCACATGAAAGAGCTAAGCTAGTCACTTCAACATTTAAGATGTTCTGTTTTCTAACATTTTATTTCCAAAGAAAGATTCTGTATTAAGAATTTTTCTTTTCTCTCCCTGCAGGGTTTACAAATTTTTCAGATAGTGCGATGCAGTTTCTTGAAAAGCAAGGTTTAGAATCTCAGTAAGTTTTTATAAATACTAAATATCACTTAAATTTTAATTTTTCCATTTTTTTGTACAACAGCATTTTGTGGCTTTTTGTTTTTAATCTGTGAGGATTTCTTTTTAAGTAGATTGTCCCTTTTAGAAATATCCTTGCTCGTAATTTTTACATGTGTATAAAGTTAGTATGTTTCATAGAATTCTTATTTGTATTCTTATTTGGTTTAATTCCTTAAATAACTTTATACTGAGTTGTATATCAAATTCTGTGTTGAATTTATAGGTTGGGTTGTTACCAATGTGGCTAGAGAGGCCTGATTTAGTTTATAGTTCACCCAAATATGGCTCATTATAATTGAGTAAGAGAACTCTTTTTGTAAAAGTTTACTTAGTTTTTATTAGTTATTATTGTGGTTTGTAAAGTAATGGATTAGAAGAAAGGCAATTCCTAGAAAGTTAACTTAGAGAACTTCTTACTTTTTTTATTTTTATTTTTTTATTTATAGGGGTCCTGTTTCAAAACTTACCTTCAAATTTTTCCTGGCTATTTTCTGTTCACTCATTGGGGCTTTTTTGACATTTCCTGGATTACGACTGGCTCAAATGCATCTGGATGCCCTGAATTTGGCAACAGAAAAAATTACACAGTAAGCGGAAAATGTACATAAGCACATGCAGATAAATATATGTTTTCCATCTTAATGAAGGTATATTATTGTAATGAAATAATAAATTATTGTATTAAAAATTAATAACCGTTTGATGTCATACTACTTCCTCTTCTAGAAGCAGGTTTCTTTTATTCACTTCTAAATTTTAAGTCCTATGTTTAAAAACATGTATCATTTACTCAGTTTCCTTTTCACTTGTTAAAATGGAAATGTCAGTACTTCTGTTCTTTTTAAGTCAGAAGTCAGTGTTTATGAAATACTCCCTATAATTGAACTAAGGATCTGTGGAAATTTTCTTTAATCAGAACATTTTAATTAAAATATTTTATTTAAATTTTATGTAAATAATTTTATGCAAATAATTTTTTACTTAAAATGTTTTTATTGTTTTGAAAGTTAAAATTTTGTACATAAGAAATAAGTTTTGTTTTTTCTTTTTAAATTATTGATCTGTTTATGAGACCCTTGTTAAAATAATACATTATTTTATTTGGAGATTGCTGATACTGTACAGTGTTAAATATCATAGATTACTTTTAACTGCCAAATCCTATTTTAGGATTGGAGAAATCCTGGATGAAATTTAGGATGGAGAAATAATATTTGAATCTCCACATATAGTTCAAAACCCATTTACCATATTCTTTGTGGTTGTTACAGATGTTTTTTGTTGACTGTTAGACACCTTGGCAGAACGACAGGTTTATATCTCTCTGAATTCATATCCAGACCAAATTTCCGTCTTGTCTTCATGTTTTGCAGTAGAAGCCCAAGTTGAGAATATTCCATTTTGATATTTGTGTATATAGTCTTTGAGTTTCTCTGAGTGATCATTTTTCCCAACATTTCTGTTCTTTAAAACCCTGTATTTAATGAAATTGTTTCTCTAGTCTTTTCACATTACCTCTCTTACCTATGTCATTTTCCGTTATTTTAATTTTGCAGTCTTTTTGGTTTTCTCCTTACCTCTATTTTTCGGCATATGCTCTATGTGTGTGTTTACTTATTCTCACTTCCCAGTAACCACTTCTTCCTCCCTCTTTTTTCCCTTCCTTTTTACTCAGCATGCTCTTGGCTACATCCTGCTTTTCTCCCAACATCCATCCATCTCTCTAATGGCTTCTTTTAAAACAAAACCTGGTTCTCCCCCTCCTCTCTACACACACACTTCAGTCCACTAACCCCAGTGTTAGGATTTAAATAAGCTGAAAGGGTGGGTGGAGGGGAGCCCTTCACCAGCTACTGAAACCGCTGTGGGCTGCTCCTTGATACTAGAGTGTTCCCTAGCAACACTGCATACCTAATACTGCTGCTTTCTTCCCCCGCACCCGGTGGTTTACCCAGGCTGGGGGATGAAAGAATCACTTTATAAAAACATTTAAAGCATTTGGTGGTAGTTTAGGGTTGGGAGGGAGCCTATCTTCTTTTCCTTTTCGGTAAAATGTAGCTTCTTTTTAAAAAAATTTTCCCTTTGGGGTTGGGAGCTTTATTTTCAGTTCATTGCAGCCCCCGATTGTGTTTTAGCACTCTGCCATGATACAGGAGTGTGGGCAAGCTTGTTCTGTTGTGAGAATAGCAGGACTGGCACAAAGCGCGGCATTCTCCTCACCCCCACCACCAGGCACTAGTATGTGTTTTAATGCCAGAGCTTAGAACCAGAGTTCCACCTTTTTCGGTCAGGTTTTCATGGGTTTCTGACCCAGGCCTGTTTCCTCACACAGGTCACTGTCATTTGCATTGTAGTGATGATTTTAAAATGTTGCATGTGTGTATTTAAAACTGTCCAGTTAAGTCCTTCACTGTGGTTAATCATGAAGCAATGTATGGTAATAAAACAGAAGAATTGGTCTTTTTCTAAAATAAGAACTGTCTTTAGTAGTCATCTGCCTTTGTGGGATACAGACTTAGAACATTAATTAACAATGAATTATAATTCAGACCTAAAACCTTTTAGTGTATCAGGTATTTTGGTTTTCTGGAGTAATGTAAATTTCCTTGGTACATACAGGATAGGGAAATTAATTTCAGGCATGTTCATAATATGAGGAAATAAAAATATTTGAATCATGATTTTAATAGTCTTATTCAAACATTATGCATGATCATTGCATTTTGAAAGTTTGCTTATGTGTAAGTTGTTGCAGTAGGTTCCATGTGCCCTATGCCTGCTAGTATTTGGACCTTGCTAACACTGTTTCTTTCTTATACATAGTAAGGAGGCACTTTGTTTTAGCTGCACTGAAAAAGTATCAAAAGATGATGCCTGTATACTGAAAATCCATTGGATTCGTTGACTGTGGAAAGTTAGGGAATCATTTAAGTACCTGTGTATTAAAGCAGGGATATCGTGGGAGATTGTTAAAGAACACTAGAACAGAACTGAACAGATTTTGATTTTAGTGCTAGGTCTGCCTTTAACCTGTGATACTCCCATGAGCAAGTCACTTAGCTTTCCTGAATCTAAATGTTCTCATCTGAAAAATTCAGATAATGAGGTAGTTTTGCAGGGGCTCAGATCAGTGTCCTGTGATAAGGATAAAAAAAAATAATGATGTCAGTAATACCTTATTACAGAATACTGAAAATAAGTTTCTACCTCATTTTTTAAGTTCCAAGTTCCTGTAGTTTATTAGTGTATTTTATTCCTGGATTTTTATGTTTTTTTCTTACATACTTTCAGAACATTACTTCATATCAACTTCTTGGCTCCTTTATTTATGGTTCTGCTCTGGGTTAAACCAATCACCAAAGACTACATTATGAACCCACCACTGGGTAAAGAAAGTGTCCCTTTGTAAGTATGGGTATCTGGTGGCTATTTTTTGTTTCCTTATTGAATCGTAACTTTTTCAAAATGGTATTTCCTGTATTTAAATTTTTTAATGATAATATTAAGACACTGTACTTTTAAAACATAAATAGAAATGCTAAAAGATGTGTTCTAAAACTGAAGCTACTGGCAAATCATCATTTAACCTTTTTATGAATGTGAACAATTATTAATCCACACCAATATTGTCTTGCACACTTGTAAGTTTTTCTGCTTCCTCACATCATGTCTAGTTGTTACCTGACATTTTTCTGGTTTGGGGCCTGTTTTTAAGATACTTTCTGCAGTTCTTTTTTTTTTCCCCCCTTAATTGTGAAAATTATAGAGGAAATAATGAGTAGTACAAATGGAAACTCATGTTCAGCCATTATAAGAGTTGTTGATATTTTCCATATTTCCTTCCCCTTTTTTTGGTTTGTTTTTTGATGTAGTAGTTTTTCAAGTGAATTAGAAGTCTAATATTTTTATCCCTAAGAGCTTTAGTATGCACCTCTAAGAAATAAGGGCATTTTCCGACATAATATTATCATTATACCTATCAAATTTTTAAAATAATGCCTTAACATTATTAACTAATATTAGGTTATATTTCCCCTTTTAACAGAACTAGACAGTAAGGAAACATAGAAACAATTTATTAAAAGGTGCTAATAACTGCACTTGATATATTAACTCATTAGCCTTGTGGAACCATGTTAGAGTAATAGAAAGAATCAGACAAAGCTGGTTCAAACCCCAGTTGTGATCTTCACTGAAACTGTCACTTGAGGGAGATTATTTAACTTCACTGAGCCTCTGTTTCCCCATCTGGAAAATGAAGATAATAGTATCTACCTCACAAAGTTGTCATTGGAATTAAATGAAAGAATACATGTAATGCAACCAGCTGGAAGTAAGTGCTTAATAAATGTTTCCTTTACTGCTCTGCCTCACCAGAATTAAAGTGGAAAACCTTGACTAGTCATTGACTACACAGTATACATTTTATATTAATGTATTTCTTTTAGATCCTGGTACATATTTGTCTTGGAGTACTCAATCAGTGATGACCATGATGGTTTTTTTTTTTTTAAGAGTTAATCTTAATGAACTAGGGAAGTATCTTTTGAAGTTGTAATGTTTTTCCCCCATACAAGTAAGTCTTAATGGCAGTTTTAACTTGAAAGATTCACAAAGTTTTTAAAAAGTAATTTCACATAGTGCACTGTCCTATATTAGGCACCTGATATGTGCTAGAGATTAAAAGAGATGCTGAGCGTGGTCTAGGTGTTACTTTCCAATTACTCACAGTGTTACCTTTTATCAAAGCAGAAACCATGGTCTTTTAAAAACATTAAACCACAAAAGGACATCAGAAGTTACCTCTTCTTTCTAAAATTCTCTGAAAAAGCATCATAAGGGTACATCTTCTCACCTGGAACCCTCATCTTAGTCTTGAGGAATTGCTCACAGCTGAGCCAGCTTGAGCACATAGGTTAAATGACTTGATAGAGAGGATTCTGAGCCATCTGATTTCTTCATAATGTATCAGAATTACTGGTTTTCCAATGATCCCAGTCAGGAGCTCAGCAGAGAGGTCATATTGAAATATCTGTATAATCAGACAAAACTCTAGGTATGGGTTGTTGACTTGGTAGTTCCATGTGCAGTCCCCTATAGTTTCCTTTTTTTCTTAAACTCTCCAGTTTAAGAGCACTCCACTTCTCTTCATTTCACAACCAATTTTTTTTTTCACAGACAAGGGTAGATAGAGAAGAGGATCCCTTGTACTTTCTGCTTTTTTCTTGTAGATATATGTTACTACTTTACTTTCATGATCCATTTATCTGTCTAGTTCTATTGTGCAAGTCAAAGTATTCTATAGTAAGGCTGTAGTATAGTGGGATACTTTTGTTTTATATCTCCAACTGTAGCTACGTATAGATATCCTGTGTTTTATATGGTGAAAATTGACATATTTAACTAGATGCTAACATATTTTGGTTTTTGAGAGCACCATATCAACTTTTTGACCTGTAGAATGACAGAAGCTACATTTGATACTTTGCGACTCTGGCTAATAATCCTGCTGTGTGCTTTGCGGTTGGCCATGATGCGCAGTCACCTGCAAGCTTACTTAAACTTAGCCCAGAAATGTGTGGATCAGATGAAGAAAGAAGCAGGGCGAATAAGTACAGTCGAGCTACAGAAAATGGTAAGTTTCATACTCTAGTCACAATGAAAAATAACAAACACTGTATACTGTAAGAAAACAAAGCCTTTGATTTCCTTTAATAGTAATTTCATCCCATCATACTCTTAACGAAAATAAATGGTATAATCATAAGTTGATACATATTAAGAGACCTCAATCTGATTGTGGGGCGAAGTGAAGAAAGAATCTCAAGTCCTCTTCCTGCCTTAGTACTTTAAGTATCATACAGTTTGGGTTGCAAGGCTATAGTATGTCTACTATTGCTAAATGGGACCCCCAACTGATTTGGAAAATACTACAATATATTATGTCTAGCCTTTAAGACTTACGAGGTAGGAAACACTAGTTTTAGTGACTAAATTAATTCCATTTAACATTCTTCCAAGTATTTGAGCATGAAATGTAAACATTTAACTTAATGTGAATTCCAGAGAAGGAAAGTGCTAGGAATCCATGCACCATTATAGTTAACTGGATCTATATAACCTGATCTTGTCTTTTTTAGAATTTTGATGTTGGGTCCCCTATTTTTCACTCTTCTTTCATAGTCAGGGACATTTATCAAGATTCAAACACTTTTCTTTTGTTTTACTGTATAAATTTCCACACTCTTTATAGTTTTACCTCAAATTTTAGTTGAATATGTTCATATAGAATGGGGATTTAATGTTTTTATTTATGAGGGGTTAATGACTTGGCATGTTATTTTTATTTGATGTTTTGGTGTCTGTCTAGAGATTTTCGCATCTTATTTTATATTTGAAATGTAACTGAATATGCCATTTGAATTTAAGTGATTATTTTCTCCAATTTATATTAATCGCTTAAGAAGAGCTATTTTTAAGGAATTTATTTTAATATTTTCACATTTTAAAAAACTCATTTTCAAACTAAGCCTTTCTGAAGTCCATTTGGGGGCATTTATAATGAAGTGTAGACTTATTAGCATTTAGCTTCCTTCCCAAGATGGAATTACTTATCTCTTAAGCAATTCATTTTGATAATTACATGAAAGTTAAATTCACCCATAACACATTCACCGTATTAGACACTTAAGGATGTTGTTATTTGCAGGTGGCTCGAGTCTTCTATTACCTTTGTGTCATTGCACTGCAGTACGTGGCCCCTCTGGTAATGCTGCTTCACACGACTCTGCTTTTGAAAACACTAGGTAGGCATGCCCTGGTGATGAGAAAGGGTGTCGGTTTCCTTTCTGCCTATAATTAATAATGCTTTTTGTTACCTACAAAGAAATAGGCCTCTTAAAATTGTTTTCTGTAAAAGCTTTAAGAAGAAACATGGAAAACTTTGAGCTGTAGAAGTTGATTCATCATCTTGGATTTGAAAACTCAAGTCCATATAGTTTTATAATATTATGCTCTATTTGTTCGTAAGAATTGTTTGCTGAAGGTTAATTGCAAAATTTACTGAGAAACTCGAATGAGCACTCTTGGTCTTAGTTATTTTGTGTTGTAAGAGGATGATACAAGATTTTTGTTAGTGCCTAACGTTTAAATTATTGTAAGGTCCTTGTATATTTATATGAATTGCAAGATCCTGTAGTGAGGTCTACTGTAGATATTGACAGGATAAAGATTTCTCAGTGGAAGAACAAAGTTCTCCCATAAGTCTGTTCACTAAACTATCAAGTTCCTGTGTGGTGTTATTTGAGAGCTATCCGTTATTGTATTGACCATTTCCCTTTGCTTAGATCAGGCAATCAGCCAGTGTGGGGGTTTAAGAAGCCCAAAGGAACTAGCAGTATTAGTTGGGTGTGCTTAGTAGATACTGTAGAGCTGATGACAGATGTAAATGGCCTTTAGGAATCTATGGAACCTAAAGAAGTAGCTCAATTATAAATTATGTGACTCATATCCTATCCAACATAGTAAAATATATGATGAAAAAGTTTCTGGAAGCTAGCTATTAATAGTGTCTCACATTGAAATCATAGATAGTTTCTGAGAAAGAAATTTATTCTGATATTGTAGAGGTAGAAAAGATTTCTAAGAAGTTACTGAGTCTGTCCCTGTCACTGCAGTAGAGGTAGTTGATTAATGTATTATACAAGGAAAAAAATGTTTTTATTATTTTACCAGATTTTACTGCAGTTAATTAAAAGTAAATTAGACTTTTTATGTGTACTTTTACTGATAAGGCCAGACTGTAGTCTAGTCAAGTTAAATGAATTTTTACCAGGTATGTAGAAAGGTTATTTTACTTTATTTTCAACGTGAAATAATTTGTTGTACCACTAAACTTGTTCTCAATTTCAAGTATAAGTTGAAAAAATTATTTTATTTTTTTAATTAGAAGCTTTGAAATTAGTCATTGTCCAAGTTTTACTTGTGTCTTGAATTTTCTAGGTAATCATTCCTGGGGGATTTATCCAGAATCTATCTCTACCTTGCCAGTGGATAATAGTCTACCCTCCAATTCTGTTTACTCTGAATTGCCATCTACTGATGGGAAGATGAAGGTAACTGTTACACAAATAACAGTGGCACTGAGCAGCTTAAAAAACATTTTCACTCCTCTGCTTTTTCGGGGACTTCTGTCTTTTCTGACCTGGTGGATTGCTGCTTGTCTCTTTTCTACAAGCCTTTTTGGGCTTTTCTATCACCAGTATCTGACTGTGGCATGAATCTCCGTTAACAGAAAAGGATATCCAAGCCACACTTTGAATTGAAATATCTGTGCCCTTGAAGGGCTATCGGAAACTAGAAGAAAGCAAATACAAAGGAAAAAGACATATCAGCATATCTTGTTTTAAATGCTTCCTCTGTATTCTCAGGGTGAATCAATGGTATAATATTTAAAATTACAGAGTAGATTATTAACTACTATACTGTGGCATTGGAATTTTAACTCCTTGTATTAACTGATGGTGAGAGGGCTATCTACAGAGGTAATACTTATGATTACCTTGGTTTACAGAAACCTCCAGCAGTCTTTGAAACTTCTCATATGACTCTAGTTCTAGATCGATTGCTCTTAATGGTATAACGGTACTGTTAATATTCATAGTGGCTGCCTATAGAACAATCTTCAAACTGAGCCATGCTTTGGAGGAGGGAAAGGAGCTAAAGTCACCTCTGTTGGTAATATATTAGTCACTCTTCAAATAACAACAATGGCAAAATCCAACAGAAAGGAAGAAATAGCTACTGTATATTACAGTAAAGAAAGCTGCATAGTAATTTTAAATTTAATGGAGATGTACATGGTTAATATCTACAAGTATTGCTGCTTGAGAGTAGCAAGAGTATTGTTTTAAAATGTATTTTATCCAACTTGAGGGATCTTTTAAAATGATTGGCTATATGAACATTTGCTGTTAGGCTTGGAACTCCCATATTTTATTTTATTCTTTGATCCTAAATGTAGTCCTTTTAATAGTCTAAAAATATTTATCAATATTGATCTGACTTTTAAAAAATTACTTTAATCCTGCTGACTACCTGTATGTATTGTATATATATTATATATTAAATATATAATATATTGAAATTATAAAAGATGAAAATATTGAATCCTTAAATATTTTAAGTTGCTGAATGTATATTAAATGTGACTGAATGAGATGTCTTTGTATCTAGAAATTTTCTTTCTTTTTGGAATGAGATTAAAATACATTTTGAAAGTTCATCAGATTAAGCAATTTATTTGTGTTGCCTATGTGTGAGACTGCTTAAAATTATATAAGTACTTAGGTGATTTCTCCCAAATAAAAATCTTTTTTTTATCATTTTCAAAACTCAGAACCTTTCCCACTAACCAAATCTACAGGAATCATTTAAACATTGTTAAGTAGGATTTGTTTTAAGTTCATAGTGTTTAGAATTAGAAATGTTAATATTTTATTTGATACGATGAAATTCAGGTAATTTGAATGATAAATTCATATGAAATGAAAAGAAAATAAATTTTTTTTGATGCTTTTTACATGTAAAACCTAAAATTAAGGGTTTCAGTTATAAAGGGAATGAATGTAAGAGATAAATAAGGTTTGTGTGTGTGTTGTTTTTGTTTTGTTTTGTTTTTTAACAGAATTTATAGGTAAATGTTCTTCCATGTTAAGGTCTTGAGATTACATATTAGTGTTATTGTTTCAGTGCTATTATCACTGTTGAAAGCACTTTTGAAGTTCTTTTGGAATTCCTTCCAAGGCTTGTGGTTCACATTCATTCAAATAATGGCAATACAGCAAATTCCTATCTTTTGTTACAGACTAAATATTTTGTAATTAGCTGATACTTTAAATATGACTGAGTAATAAGTGCTTAAATTGGATAAGATTCTTTGGTTGAAATGAATTGTTAATATAGCCTAATGATAGTTCATGCGTATTTCCAAAAGAAACATTCCAAATACATCTTAAGGTAACAGAATCCATGAAAATAAGGATCTTCTAACAGGATGACAGCATTTATGACAAGATTATGACATTTATTTTGTATGTGAAAGTTCTGATATGTTGGACTTGAAAAGAACCTCACCTGATATTTATAACCGTTTTTATTAAAGAGCTACGTTTTAAAAATTAGAATTAAAGTTACTGTTTTGAGTTTCAAAGATTGTACTGTGGTAGAGTAATATGGAGGGGAAAAGGCATAGAATTTATTATTGGATGAAATAACATGCATTTCTGAAATACTATTGATTCACTCTTTTTAAACTTGAATTCTCCCTGAGTATACTGTGAACGTGTGCAAACTGCACATTAATTTAAGTAATGGGTTTTTTTTTTTTTTTAATTCTTTCCAAACAAATTTAAAGACAATGATTGTTACAACTACTAACTGGTTTATTTAAGCATCTTGTCTTTGTACACAAATTCTGTTCCTAAGTGTACACAAATTCTGTTCCTAAGTGTATTTTATGTAAAACAAGCAATATTTTTAATTGAGATATAATTGACATATAGCATTTTATTTGTTTTAGGTGTACAACATAATTATTTATATATATGTATGATTCCAAATAATATTTTAATATTGTTAATTAGGCCAGTAGAATTCTTTTATTTTTTATGTTGGACTCTGGTCAATATAAATGCTTCATAGGTCAGTTACTTTACATTTCTGTTAAAGTAACTAGGAATCCTTATAATCTTGCTTCATATAATTTGTGGAATTGTATTTGATAATTTGTTGACTCCTGCTCCCCTGTTCCCTGCCCATTGCACTATAAAAATCAGAGCTCTATTCTCTCTTCTACCCCCATTGAAATGTCTGAAATGAAAAGCATATAATTTTATCTTAATATCCGTATGCAGTTTGATTATCTTTGGCATTTTCCCCAGAATTCCAATTGCTATGCATAAATGACCAACGCATCCAAGCAGAATGGGCTCATTGTCTTATTGTTTCTGATATAAATATCATTGGTAAAATAGTGACATTTCTTCTTGAGTTATGATTCAGAAGAGATATTCATCCATTAATGGAATTGATAGGTCCAGGAAGCAATAAGTAGAATTCATTATGAAATCTATAATTGGAACTTCACTGGATAGATTTTATTCTTTCAAATGAAAGATTAAATTCTCAGTACTGAAAAGCATAGGGTCTCAACATTCTCTGAATTCAAACACACTTTCTGAGCCATCTCATAATTGAAAATGGTCTATCATGGTATATGGCTCTATTCAGCAAAATAAAACTAAGTGATTTTTGAATGTGGATCATCCTGCATCTTCACAGAGCTTTAGGTGGCTTAAAGAATCAGATTTAAACACATTTATGATCCTAGACCATGAACCCAGTATCTCAGATATTTCTACAGTATCATCTTTTAACTCCTACTCCTCTCATTATGTCTGTACTCTGGGTTTCTAACTCAGCTGGTTATATGCCATGAAAACTCTGACCTGGACACTAAGGATGATCACAAAGCTAATGTCAACCTCTCACTTCTTTAAAGTGGTAAACATTTTACTTATTTTATTTCTTCCTACGAAAAAGAAAAACCAGATTGAGCCTGTCCTTATGCTTGTCTTTGTTACAGTTGAACTTCTTTCTTTTTAGCTACGAACTGTTAATGTTGGATGGGCCTATCTTTAATGATTCAGACGGCGTGTCTTTTTCTATTTCATTGTTCTTTCCTTTTTTTCCCCCTCAGAATCCCTTTATGTGGTTACTCCTCTCCTTTCTCCCACTTGGCCAGAGACTGTTCATTGTCTTAAATAAGGAGAAGCAGCATAATTTTGTGAAAAGAATATTAATTTAACCACCAGGAAACATCCTGTTTCTGCCTTCAATTAGCTATTTTTTGCACTTCTTACGCATTCAGCCTATACTAATTAAATAGAATTGAATTATCGTCACTGTTGACCTCAATTTTACCATAAAATAAAGAATTTACATTAAATGTATGGCTGTGTTTTTCTAAATCTGATAGCAGTTTCTCTCCGTGTTAGCGTGAGAAAGATAAAGAGCAATTTTTGGCTTTAGGAATGGTTACAGATCGTGTTAGAGGACTTTGACTTACTGTTTGTTAAAAACTACTTCACAGAGAGTGTTTTCTCCAGGAACATTTTGCTTTGTGCTCATTTAATTATTCATTCAGAAAATATTTATTGAGTACATTTTATATTCCCTAAACTGCTCTACATACAGCAGTGAACAAAACATCAAAATCCCTCCCCCCCAAGGAACATAGAGTTTGATGTAGGAATATAGCAAAATGAATATGAGTCAAATGTAGGACATATTAGATAGTGATAAGTTCTTTTGTGTGTGTGTGTGATGTTTATTTTGAGAGAGAGAGAATGCACATGCTTGTGAGCTGGGGAGGGGCACAGAGAGAGAGAGAGAGAGAGAGAGAGAGAGAGAGAGAGAATTCCAAGCAGTCTCCACGCTGTCAGCCCAGAGCCTGGTGTGGGGCTCAAACTCATAACTGTGAGATCATGACATGAGCCATAAACAAAAGTGGGACACTTAACCAAATGAACCACCCAGACTCCCTTAGATAGTGATATGTTCTAATGAGTGGGAAGGAATCCGGGAAGGGAGAATATGAGGTTGGAGGGTAGGGATTGAAAGAAACCCTCACTGAAAAGGTAATTTCTGAGTAATGACCTGCAGGAGATAAGAACCACCATAGTGTTTTTTTCTTATTATTCCTGTAGTTCATTGGTTGACAAAACACCCTGATTGCTCAGACTTTGCTATTTGTGAGCTCCCTAATGAAATTTTAGAAGAGATGGACAATATTGTATAGTCCCCTTTTCAGGTTGGTATATTGTACAGGAAGGATTATAGGCATGGAATTTAAATGCTGCTTGTTGGCTAATGAACAGTAAAGCATGTAACAAATGTAATCTCCTGAGTCCACTTGTTTTAGTTTTTCTGTCAGGTGCTTTTTAACTTAATTCAAACATGTTTACATTTTATTTCAGTAGAACTTTTAAAGATTTAAAGGATTTCAAATGAGTTGCAGGACCCTAGAGCAATATGATGTGTCCATTTGGCAATAGATTTTACCCACCAGTTCTTTAATCTGTCAGATAATCTGTTACACAAAGGTAATTTACACAACGGGTAATGTGACTGAGGAAAAATTTGAATTAATAACATCTTATCAAAATTTTAAATAGATAACACAATTTGAGTAAATCAAGTGTACCTACTGCTAAAGTACTAAAAAATGAAGGAGATGTATTTTTTAAAATCGTGCTCTATAGATGTTAGCTTTAACATCTGTTTTGTTTATTTGGAATGCATTTTTCTTTCTGTAATTCTTGAAAACAATTTATATTTATGCATAGAAAATTCCAGAAGACTAAACAAATGAAACTATGTTAGTAGAATTACTTTAAATAAGTAGCAGTGGTTAACTTGTAGGAATTACTGTGATTGCGTTTATGTGTGTATATACTTGTTCTATTTCCATCATTTCCTTAGAGCATGAAATGCAACTTTTTCCATGTATTTAAATCTCTATCATTATAGTAGATAGTCCATGTACCAGTTTTGGATAAGTGCCTGATGTCTAAAGTTGAGATTCTGTCAACTGAATAGTCTGTTGAAACTGAATATCAGCATCAGAGAAAAAAACAGAACTATAGGAATAAACAAATTTTATTTAACAGATTTTAACCTTAAAAAGTTTTTGTTATGTAAGTAGTGACATTTTAAAGGAGTAGCATTGCTGGGGCCTGGGTGGCTCAGTCGGTTAAGCATCCGACTTCGGCTCAGATCATGATCTCATGGTTTGTGGGGTTGAGCCCTGCGTCAGACTCTGCTGTGTCTCTCTCTCTGTCTCAAAAATGAATAAACATTAAAAAAAAATCGTGGGCACCTGGGTGGCTCAGTCGGTTAAGCATCTGACTTCCACTCAGGTCATGATCTCGTAGTTCGTGAGTTCGAGCCCCACGTTGGGCTCTGTGCTAAAAGCTCAGAGCCTGGAGCCTGCTTCAGATTCTGTCTCCCTCTCTCTCTGCCCCTCCCCTACTCGCACTCTCTCTCTCTCTCAAAAATAAAATAAAAACATAAAATTTTTTTTTTAAAGGAGTAGCATTGCAACAATCGAGAAAGCGGAGTCATTTCAACTGTTGTCACTAAAATAGTCACGGTTCAGAAAATGAACCTCAGTCCTTCATTTGTAGTATGTAGTACTTCACACTACACACAAAATTTAATTCAAGAGGGACCATACACCTCATTGTAAAAACTAACACCATACAGGGTGCCTGGGTGGCTCAGTCGGTTAAGCGTCTGTTAAGTGTTCGACTATTGGTTTCGGCTTGGGTCGTGATCTCCCAGTTTCCTAGGTTCAAGCCCCATGTCAGGCTCCACATTCACAGTCCGGAGCCTGCTTGGGATTCTCTGTCTCCCCCTCTCTCTACCTCTTCCCCACTCACACTGTCTCTGTTTCTCTCAAAATAAATAAGTAAACTTTAAAAAAATTAAAAAGAAAAATTAAACCATGAAGTTTTTAGAGGAAGTCAGAATAGCTTGGTAATTTTAAGGGTGGATAAAGGTTTGTTAGTATGCAAGCAATAATCAAAATTTGTTTAAAAATTTTTTTAATGTTTATTTCTGATAGAAGGAGAGAAAGAGAGACAGTGCTCCAGCCAGGGAGGGGCAGAGAGAGGGAGATACAGAGCCTAACACTGGGCTTGAGCTCATGAACCATGAGATTGTGACCTGAGCCAAAGTTGGATGCTTAACTGACTGAGCCACCCAGTTGCCCGAAATTTGTTTATGATAAAAGAAATTTCATAGAGATTTAAAACTTCTCATCAAAAAACTTGTTAAGAAAATAGACATGTCACAACATGAGGTAAAATATTTGCAAACATGAGGCAAAGTACTGATGTTCAAGACATATAAACAACTACCAACAAAGAAAAAAAAAAAAAAAAAGATGAAGGAGTGGGCCAGAAATTTAAGTAGACCCTTCACAGTTGACCAAAAAACACATGAAAAAGTACTCAGCCTCTAGGAGTTGTTGTTGTTGTTTTTTAAGTTTATTTATTTTGAGAGAAAGAGAGAATCCCAAGCAAGCTTTGTGCTGTCAGCACAGGGATTGACATGGGGCTCAGCTCAGTCTCAAACTGAGATCATGACCTGAGCCTAAATCAAGAGTTGGATACTTAACTGGCTGAGTCACCCAGGTGCCCCAAACGCTAGCAGTTTTAATATGATGATCCTTATTATAATTTTGTTATATTTCTTTTACTGAATTTGTTGAGGTTCTTAGATTACCAGGTTTTTATCTCAGGTCAAGTTAAAAGACTGAACATTTTTTCCAT
Source organism: Panthera pardus (assembly GCF_024362965.1). Lineage (NCBI taxonomy): Eukaryota > Metazoa > Chordata > Mammalia > Carnivora > Felidae > Panthera > Panthera pardus. The sequence goes on from NW_026526765.1 coordinate 88,174,757, forward strand.
ATTAAGGAAATAAGTTCAAATACAATTGCAATGCATTGTTGCATTTTACAGTTTTTTTGACTGCAAGTTGTCTCTTGCAGACAAATGTGTTGAAAGAAAAGAGTGTTTGATTCTTAAAAGTTAGGATGGTTACATAAAATGTTAAGTACTAGCACTATCAAGCATAAAAGGTTTTTCAATTACATGATAAGACATAAGCAATAAATTTGATAATAGTTTTCTTTGCCTCTTTAAGTTCTGATTCTGCTTGAGGGTATTAAAAGTTCTTGGCAGAAGGAGTGGATTTTAATTTCACATTTTAAGTGAGCGAGCACTTTCTGGTCTTGTCACTTCATTTGAGTACCTCTTAGAAGTACCATGTTTGTAATTATTAAGCTATATTTGTTGCTGGTTGTAAAGCAATTAAAAAAAAAAAAAAACCTTTTTGTCTGTTACTTTTTAAAAAGTAAATTTGTTCCACAACTCATTGACACTGTTTTCTTTAGATGATTTTTCCTCTCTGTTTATTTTGGATAGTTTTTATGGCTATATGTTGAAGTTCACTAATTTTTTTTTTTTTTTTTTTTTTGGCAGTGTCTAGTCTGATGTTTAACTCATCCAGTGTGTTTTTCGTCTCAGACCTTTTTTTAATCTCTAGAAGTTAAATTTGGGTCTTTTATATTTCATACATGTCTTTCCTTAACATGTTTATACTTCACTTTCTTGAACATACAGGGTATATATAAGTTTATATACAAGTTTATAATAGTTGATTCAATGTCTTGGTCTAGTAATTTTATCAATTGTGTCACTTTGGAACTTGTGTCTGTTGATTGATTTTTCTTCTCTTTGTGAGTCAATATTTTTTCATTTGTTTGCCTGCCTGGAAATCTCTGGATGGCAAACACTGAATTTTGCCTTGTTAGGTACTGGATATTTTTGTATTTCTTTAAATTTTTCTGAGCCTTGTTCTGGAATGCAGCTACATTACTAGGAGACAATTTTCATTCTTTCGAGGCCTGTCGTTAAGACAAGGGTAATCTTTAAGTTGGTGCTAATTTTTACCCACTAGTGAGGAAATACCCTTGTGAGTACTCCACCAGTGCCCACTTTGACTTGTGGGAGCAGGAACTATCCCAGCCCATTTGAGTCCCAAGGATTGTTCTGCCTGTTCCTTTCTGGGGGTTCTTTCCTTAGCATTGGGTGATTTCCTTAGATGAATCCACTGATCAACACTCAGCTGAAGACATGAAGGGACTTTGCCAATCTCAGAGCTTTCCCTCTGCAGCTCTCATTTCTGATACTCTTCCCTGATTTTTTTTTTTTTTTTTTTTTAATGTTTATTTGTTTCTGAGAGAGAGAGAACGTGAGCAGGGGAGGGGACAGAGAGAGGGAGACACAGAATCCAAAACAGGCTTCAGGTTCTGGGCTGTCATCAACACAGAGCCCAACCCGGGGTTCGAACTCATGGGCCTCAAGATCATGACCTGAGCGAAGTTGGACGCTTAACCAACTGAGCCACCCAGGCGCTCCTCTTCCCTGATTTTTAGTTGCCTTTTCCTCACAAAACTGTCATCTCTGGGAGACCACTGGGCTCAGGTTAAGTTCTTCTTCCCTGTGCTGTGGCTTCAATGCTTTAGTCAGTAAGCTAGAGCAGAGTTCACCTCCTAATTTTCTTCTTTCAGGGATCACGGTCCTCTGCTGCCCTTTCAATATCTGAAAAACTGTTGTTTCATGTATTTTGTTCCGTTTTTTAGTTCTCTAAGATGAAAGAGTACATCTGATCCCTATTAACTTCACCATGGCCAGAAGTAGAAGGCCCAGCTTCCGAGTTTTAATTTTTTACTGGAGATTTTTTATTCTCCATGAAGAGTCTGTTCAGAGACAGCCTTCCATTCATGTATATTTTCAAAGATTTGTCACTTAACATTGTTTGTCATCAGAGAAATACATATTTAAATCACAATGAGATAGTGATATATACTCGCTAGAATGGCTAAAATTTAAAAACTGACACTGCTAAATGATGACAAGGATATGAAGCAACTGGAACTCTCATACTCTGTGCTATAACTACATTGGAAATGATACAATCACTTTATTAAAAGCTCTAGTATTTTTGTTTTTAGTTAGGCTCTTTGCCCAACATGGGGTTTGAACTCACCACATCACAATCAAGAGTCACATGCTCTACCAACTGAGCCAGCCAGGTGTGTTTCTGGTAGTTTTTTTTTTTTTTTTCTTTTAATAAAACTAAGAATACAGCTGTCCAACAACCCCACAATTGTACCCTTAAATGTTTACCTAAGATGAGTAAAAATAAATCCACAAAAAGATATATGCATAGCAACTTTATTCATAAGAGCCCCAGACTGAAACAGATAACATGTTCATCAATAGTAGAATAAACAAATCTATCGGTACATGTGTTCAGTGGAATACTCAGCATAGTAGTGCATACTAATACCTGCCTAGTGACTTCCTTACAAAGGGTACGGTATGGAAAGGGGCGGGGGGGGGGGGGGGAGCTAATTTTACAGTGGAGAAACTTAATAAACCTCACCTTAACAAAGTGATCAAGTTGTTAACATCAGTAAATTATGTTAGTAGTATGTACCCTTAATAATGTGATATAATGAGAATGATGATTTACTGCTATGGTTTCCCTCCCCCAAACCCATAACACCAGTATAATCATGAGAAAAGCACCAGAAAGAGGTCCCAATTGAAGGACATATTATAAAATACCTGACCAGTACTTCTCAGAACTTTTCAAGAATGTCAAAAAGAAGGAAATTCTGAGAAACTCTTAGAGCCAAGAGGGGAGATTAAGGAGACATAATGACTAAATATAATGTATCCTAGATAGGATCCTGAAAGAGAAAAAGGGCATTAGGTAAAAACTAAGGAAATCTGAGCCAAGTATGGACTTTAGATAATAACAGTATATTGATATTGGTTCATTAGTTGTGATAAATGTACCATAATAATATTAAGATGTTAATAATAGGAGCAACCAGGTATGAAGTGTATAGAGCTCTCTGTACTGCCTTTGCAGTTTTTCTGTAAATCCGAAGTTGTTCTACAATAAAAGTTTATTTTAAAATATATGTGAAGTTTATCTACAGTTTTATTAAAGTTACATAAATATTAGACTCCAGGAATACTGAGGAAGAATAGAGGTCATAGGTTTCTAAATGCAATGGAGTGCTTATTCTTAGTGCAGCAAGATAAGGAGAATAGGACAATATAATATATTCTTCATGAAGCTAAGTTGATATAATTTAAAGATTTGTTCTTTATCCTAAGTTTGTTTCTAGAGTTTGTGATGTTACAGTATCTTTTGCTTTGAATTGATGCTAATAGCAAATTTGGTCTACTCCTATACAATCTCAGTAAGAGTTCATTATTAGACCCTGAAATTAAAAAAATCTGAGCCACCGCCCTTTTCAGTTCATTTCCTGAAATCTTTCGGAAAATTTCTCTCCCTGCTGTGTAGAGCCAAATACTGTTGCTTTATAGTATTTCTCTTACATCTACCTTTACATATTTGAAGAGTCTAGATACATATCTGATACTTTCTGGCACCCTTGAGCGGAGGAAATAAAAGCAGAAGAACCAATGAAAGAGTTCCCACAATCTCATCTCACATCCATGCAGTGGAGAAAGGAAATGCCAGGATCTTCCAAAGTCAGATTATCAACTCATTAGGTAGAAAATGAAGGCCCTGGAAAATAGGGCAGCCCAGGTCAATAGATTCAGAAAGTGGTAGAAATCTGCCTATAATGGAACCCAAAAAGGTTAATCATGGGTTTTGTGTTTTAGGGTGGAGTGAGGTAAGTTTTTTTTCTTCCTAGGTTACAAGATTTGTAAGCTCCACTAATCTTTTGAAGCTACTTGAAAATAATTTAAACCTTCACCTTCTACAACTGCTATTACCTTGTATGGTAATGCATTTATTTTTTATTTTATTTTATTTCCTTGATTTTTATTTGCATTAATTTTGAGAGAGCACAAGGCAGGGTTGGGGGTTGGGGAAGGAACAGAGAGAGAGGGAGAGAGACAGAATCCTAAGCAGGTTACGCACTGTCAGCACAGAACCTGATGTGGGGCTCCATCTCACGAACCATGAGATCACAACCTGAGCTGAAATCAAGAGTTGGATGCTTAACCAGCCAACCCACCCAGGTGCCCCCCCTTTTTAACTTAAATACATCTATGTATTTTAAAGTTTGTTTTTGAGAGGGAGAGAGTGCAAATGGGGGAGTGGTAGAGCGAAAGGGAGACCGAGGATCCTGTGCAGACTGCACTGACAGCAGAGAGCCCAAAGCCCAATGTGGGGCTCGAACTCTCAAACCATGACGTGAGATTATGACTTGAGCTGAAGTTGGACCGCTGAACCCACTGAGCAACCTAGGTGCCCCTGGGTAGACATTTGCAGTTAAAAAGCACAGTGAAATTTCAGGTGTTCTCATTGATAGCCATACCTCTGTACCCTAAGTGTATGTTGTAGTGAGTATATCCTCCATTCAAATGTGTGTTAGTTTGCCCAGCAAACGTTTAATGGTTCCTCTCAGCCACTATAATGTGTGCTATGCATATAAATGTGAACAAGACAGTCTTTGCCTTGAAGTGGCTCCTAATCTAGTTGAGAGACATGATTGCCATACAGTATGGTAAGTACTTTGTTAAAGATTAGTGTAAATTTGATTTTTAGGGGAAACTTTATGAAGGACAAAAGCTGCATTGAAAGTTGGAGTTTATGTAGTTGAATTGGCTGAATGTTAAGAAAATCAAGATGTTAAGAGTTATCAATACTCTTAATGTTAAGAGTAATCAAGGCAGAAATTTCAAACTTAATAGTTGGAATAATATTGAAATAAAAGATATATTCACCAATCACTGATATGGTGGCAGCTGTCTGAAACCTTATTTAAACCACTGTTTAAGAAGTCTGGGAATTGAATTATAAACTTGCTCTTAGTAGGATTCCGTATTTGTAAGATGAAGAAAAAAGATAGTCTGTCAAGGAAAAAAAGAGATGGTCTGTGTCAGAGTCTACAACTCCTTGTAGTTACTAATGGAACACAAAGTAGAAAACACTAAATGTATAAAGCAGACATTTGTCCAGAGACTGAGACAAAGAGAGGTGGAATTTAGATTAGAGACAGTGATGGGACACCTGGGTAGCTCAGTTCAGTGTCTGACCCTTGATTTCAGCCCAGGTCATGATTCTGGGGTCTTGGGATCGAGCCCTGCATTGGGCTCCACACAGTGTGGAGCCTGCTTGAGATTCCCTCACTCTCCCCCTGCCCCTCTCTCCTTGAGTGCAGTGTCTCTCTCTTTCTCTAAAATTAAAAAAAAAAAAAAAAAAAAAAAATTTAAAAAGATTAGGGACAGTGGAGGAAGGAATGAGTTTTGTACTGCAGAGAGGGGAGAGGTGGTCTAATGGCTGGAATGTGGAATCCTTCCACATTCAGTGCCAAGGCAAAGACCGTGTTATCATCTCAAATGAAGATCATTATATGCTACTAGGCAAAATGAAGAAAGTTCTATCAGCTGTTTTCCTGGATCTCTTCAATTTTGACCTTCTCTGCAAAATTTACAGTTTAAGGTGACTGACTCAAATTCACACGAATCCCTGGTTGTGCTGCTCCTGATGTTGGATGGTGTTGAAGTGTAAAGTACATTGAGCTAAGGGGAAGTTGAATTGCCGATATATGTTATTCAAATTTAGTGGGGTATATTTATGTGGTTTTCTGTCATTTCCATGTGTGGTTATTGTTGGCTATCCAAGTAAAAGACTGACTTCTAGAATAGTTCTAATTTCCACTGTGCTAACTGACTCATCCAGCATCCTGTCATGAGATGCCAGGCCAGAAGTATGTCATTTAATAAAAATATATTGGGGGTGCCTGCATGGCTTACTTGGTTAAGCATCTGACTCTTGGTTTTGTCTTGGGTCATGATCTCATGGTTTGTGAGTTCGAGCCTCATGGCGGGCTCTATGCTGACAGCACGGAACCTGCACAGGATTCTGTCTTTCTCTCTCAAAATAAATAAACTTAAAAAAAAAAAAAAAAAAAAACTGAACGAATATGTTGTTTCACTGTATTTTGTGATATAGTTGTTATTTTCAATGTTAGAATAATTGTGATGTGATTTTTTTTCATTGTAAGTAGCTATTCACTTTTTAACCTAATTCTATATACATAATTATATATTTTTCTTCAAGAGAGTTCCCCAAATTGTTTATGCTTCAAAACCCATAAAACCTGAATCTGCCCATGTTTAACTCATCTAATGGGACTTCAGCTCATTCTCCCTTCTGCTCCAATAACCAATCAATCAAACAAACAAGTGACAACAATAATTTGTCCATCTGCCTGCTGATGCATGTAAGTACGAGAAGGTAAATTTTTATTTCCCATTTAGATATACAAATCTTTAAAAAGGACGTGCCTATTTGAGGTAGTATTTCACCTGGTTGAGTTTTGGTTATGTGTAATCAGTTAGTCCAAAACTCTGACTCCCATATAGTTCCTACTTATTTTAACTGCGAGAAAATGAAGGCACACGATTGATTCTAGAGATGAGGATACATTATCAACAAAGAGGTAAACAGGCCAGAGGAAGGAGGCTGAGAATTTAGAAAGCCAAGACCAGCCACATCCCTATTTATCCTGGTAGAGTTACAAACAGAAGCTTTGGACAAAGGACCCATTCCTCACTGGGGAACTTTTAAAAAGTTTCCAGTGACCCTAAAAGCTGGACTGTTTTTAGGAAGCTGCCTCCAGAGACCACTTAGCAAGATGATAACTATTAAAATAATAATTCTTTAAACCTCCTGAGAGGTTTGGCAGCTTTGGTAGACTTGATTTTTCTCAGGTGAGTGGGAAAATGGTCAAAAGATTTGGCATGTGGAGGAAGCTGATTGGGCAGATAAAGGCTGAATGTAGGACTCTAGATTTAGTTGGGTGAGTTTTAAGCACTATTTTGTAGGTAAGAATATGTAAGTGGAAGATGTAGGGAAAGACCTGGATTCAAATCCTACTTTATACTACTTGATATGGCCTAGTTCCTTCTGTATTTTGAAGATAACAGCAACCCTCCAGGGTATTCAGGGTTGTCATAAAAATAAAAATAAATCAGTAACTGACACATAGGTCAGGGGTTCATAATCTGGGGTACACAAATGGCTTTGAAAAAGGAAAGTAAATCTTAAAATTTCAGCTCCACAAACTCAAAATTTCATTCAAACTCAAAAGTGTTCTCTGTGTGAACACTTTGAGGAGAAAGTGGTTCATAACTTTCATCAAATTCTCAAAGAGATTTGTGACTAAAAAGATTAAGTGTCATTGAAGTAGGATCTCATTTATGTTTGAGAATGAATTGCAAAGAAAAAGGTTTGAAATTCTCCCGAAGTAGAATAGTCACCAAAAAGTAAAACAGCTGGGACAGAAGAGAAATAGGTTATAGTGAGGAAAATGATCAAGTTGACACTGATTAGATAAAGTAATTCTATATTTGTACTCAGTACTAGTCTTTGTAAGTATATTTCTGTTTCTATAATGAAAAGAATGTAAAACATTTTCCTTTTTTTCCTGCCATGAGAACATGGTTGATATATTTTCAATGCAGTAATTTTCAAAAGCATTGGAGTGAGAGTTTCAAAATTAATAATGTAGTCCTGGCCCTACCACCTGAAAAATTATGCGATTTTTGTGCAAGTCATTTGCCTCAGTTTCCCCAAGTGTAAAGTAGTAGTGGGAAACCATTTCTTTTTGACACTATGTCTCAAAAATTGACTAATAAATGAAAATATGTTAACTTTTTTTTGAGGAACGAGCTACTTAAAATCAAGATGTTATAACATATTTTTCTTTCAAAATGCAATCTCTTTACAAATTTTAGCAATAATGACATCCCAATTCATTATAATCATTTGTCGAGGAGCTTTAACTTGGTATCTGCACTTTACAGTCCTATCATATTGATAGTGGATATCATAAATAATCAGTTCCTTTGCATGTGTAGTTTTTACACAGCTAAGTCATACCAGTGATATCCTATTGCCAAAGTCCAAAATCGCTGTGTCCCACAGCACAGACTCACACACCCTCATTCACCCATCACCCAACACAACTGTATGCATCATTATATACTTAGCGTAAAGATCACTTTGGCAGGGCTGGAGGGCGGGGGCTTTCTTCAGTTTCTGCAGTTGAACAGCTTCCTCTCTTGCCCTTAATACTTAACTTGTTCAACTCTGTTTTCTCTGCCAGACTATAAGCACCAGGTGGCAGGAGTTGAGTTTTTCCTACTACTTTGTCTCTAGGACTTAGCAAACAGCCTGATTTATAACAAGCCCTTAAAAAAGATGATTATTATTACTTTAGTTATTTTGAAACTGTCTTAAATTTACACCAAAGTTTCAAGGACAATACAAAGGACTTTTTAAATTTGCTCAACTATTTGATAGTAAGTTGCTCACAAAATGCCTTTTCTATCCCTAATCCTATAGTGTTTTCTTGCCAAAGACATTCTTCTGTATAATCACAGTACAACCAGCAAAACCAGAAATTTGATATTGATACGACTTCCATCTAAATTTTAAACCATAGTCAGGTTTGGCCAATTTTCTCAATAATATCCTTTATGTAATCTAGAATTTGACTCCCTGAATTTAGTTGTTAGGCCCTTCAGTCTGAAGTAGCTTTTCAATCTTATCTTGGTTTTCATGGCCTTAACCATTTTGAAGATTTTAGGCCAGTTATTTTATAGGATGACCCTTAGTTTGGATTTCTCTGATGTTCCTTTATGAGTAAATTCAGGTTATTCAACTTTAGAATTATCACAGAAGTGATGTCTTGCTTTTCTCATTGTAGCCTATTGGCTGGCACACAGTTGATGATGTTCACTTTAGCCCCTTGGTGAAGGGGGTGTCTGCCACTATAAAGATGTCTTCTTATCCCTTTGTAATAAGTACTCTGTGGAGAGGTACTTTGAAAAAAATGTATCTTGGTCCTCACCAAACTTAGAATTCATTTAAATCATATGGACTACTGTTTATTAATGAGTCATTATCTGTTACTATCATTTTTTAAAGTTTATTTATTTTGAGAGAGAGAGCGTGTGTGCACGCGTTGGGGACGGGCAGAGAGAGAGAATCTCAAGCAGGTTCTGTACTGTCAGTGCAAAGCCCGATGTGGGGCTCGAACCCACCAACCAAACTGTGAGATCATGACCTGAGCCAAAGTCAAGAGTCTGACACTCAACTGACTGAGCCACCCAGGTGCCCCTGTTACTATCATCATTTATTTTGATGCTCACATTGTCCCACTGCCAGTGCAAGTTCCTTCAAGCTTGCTTTTATGACCTTTGGACATGTCTCCATTGTTCTCTGAGATCTTCCTTACTTTCTGGCACAGCCAGGCATTCCAGACTTATCTTGCACTTTCCCTCTTCTGGAATCAATTATTTCTCTAAGAAACTTGAGTTTCTTGTAGTGAAGAATGGTATTTAGAAACCATGAATTTAGCATTCAGGTGTATATGGCTGTTGGATCGTCCTTGTTCCCAGACTTTCTCAGAGGACAGAGCCATGGGATAGAGGAGTGTAAGTGCACATACACATGCACACACACTTGTGTGAACATGCAGACACTCATTGACAGTGATGTTTATTTTCACATTCCATCTACGTTCGTTGATAACCATAGCAGTGCCACCTTCCCCACCATGGATGGCCACCTAAAGCCTTTAAGTTCAGCATTGTTCAGGAAGGGGAGGGGATCAAAGAGTACCTTTTAAATGTCTGAATAAAAACGCACTTGACATGTTACTCACCTGTGTTTCAAGTTCATCCAGCCTCTTGATGTGTTTTATCTCCTTTCCAAGGCTAATCTGCATTTCTCTGGGTATATGATAGGGAGGGCTCTGCTTCATTGGAAGAGGAATATAAAGAGTCAATGCTTTTTTACCTTTATCGTAAGTTTTTTGTATTTGTTTAGCTCAGTATTTCTCACTTGGTCTTTTTGGCAGGAAAGAAATGCTTTATTTTAGGATTGTCACATACACCAAGGTATTTTGTATCCCTCACTCTACATTCACTATTGCCACCTGAGGCCCCCCACTTAAAAATGGGATAACTAAAAAGCAAAAACAAAGCACTTTTACACATTTCCAGCTGCCTTGTAGGAAGGCCACCTTCCCCTAGTTGAGAACCCCTGGAGCTCTTAGCAGTTTGTTTAATAGTTGTTTTCTGATACATTCTTAGGTTCACGCTAATTCACATGGAAACTCACACAGAACAGTTTGACTACCTCACTCTATTCTCCATCGAGTGGGTTAGCCTTGTAAAATCAATGCTTTCTTTTTGATCAAGAAAAATTACACAAATTTTTGACTTGGTATTTACCAAGTTGATCCTATTGATCAACTGTTGATCCTATTTTGTTGATCCCCTGTTGATCCTATTTTGGGTACTGAGACCCAAAACCAAATGCTGCTTTGTAAGGAGACTTTCTTCTGTCATTGAAATGTCCCTTGAATTAATTGAAGTATGTAAGCCTTAAATACAAAGCTGTCTGAAGCAATTGGACTATCAGTATTTAAATTAAGGCCCCAATGCCATATATGAAATGCGTGTTATTAGCTTTTTAGCTATATGTTTTCATAGGAATGGTAGATTGTTTGGGCTTAGGCAAGTCAGCTTCTAGCTAACAGTCAGGGCTATACTCAGCAGGCTCGTAAACAGAGAGGGATTCAGGGCTGTCTCTCCCTGATGGACAAGGAAGGGCCACGTTTTCTCCAGGCCAACAGGCTATAAGAACAGATCCGTCCTCCTTCACTGGTGGTTTGTACAGCGGCCCACCTGCACTGGGAAGATAGCAAAGTCTTCAGCTAGAGTTGTTTCTTTCCCTCTGTGTCTCAGTCCTTTTAGGCTGCTATAACAATATCATGAGTAGGTGACTTATATATAAACAACAGAAATTTATTCTTCATCCTTCTAGAGGCTAAAAGTTTAAGGTCAGAGTGCCAGCCTGGTTGAGCTCTGATGATGGCCCTCAGTGAGGGCCCTCTTTTCGGTTGCAGATACCTATCTTCTGACTGTGCCCTCTTGTGATGGAAAGAGGGGCAGGGGGAGATCTCTGGGGTCTCTTTTAAAAGGGCACAAATCCATTTAGGCGGGCTCCATCCCATCTCTGACTTAATTTCCTAATGGCCCCACCTTCTAATATTATCATGTTGGAGTTTGGGATTTCAACATATGAATTTCATGGGGACAAACATTCAGTCCACTGCACAGTGGGACTCCATATGAGCTTCCTTGTGCCCTGTTCTGCCCTGAGTTTAGAGGAAAAAAATCTCCTAGTTCCACCATCAAATATAGGAAGGGGAAATAAATAAGTTTCAACTCATTCTATGCTTGAAAAATTACTTTAGACTTGAGAGTAAGCTTTGTATGAATACATGATAGGATTTTAAAACTTAGTGGGGTGCACTACTCTGTTTTGGGTAGAACCCTTGAGAAAGATATTTACTGCTTACCAAATATGTGAATGTTCCCTCATAACACTCAGTTCTTTTGCAGTTAGGTGGGGCTGTGTTGACTGGTTCTACCAACTAAGGTGAGCTAGGGCTGTGAGAAGAGTTGTGTGCCACCCAGCCTCAAATTTATAAGGATATATTCATTTTTATGAATGCTTTCAAGTGAACTAAATTTGAGTTGTACTAAAACTGGACAGAGATTTCTGAGATAATTTCCAGCCATCCCAGGAAATGAGAGATATCATTACATCATTGAATACCTCCATTTAGAACCTGATGTGTAGTTTTATTTGGTTTGGTTGTAAACAAGTTTGAACCAGTGTTGATATTCATTACCTGAAAGGACCTAATCTGAATGGGATTGATTCAGTAATTTAAAGAAAAAAGCAGATTAGAAAATTGTGTCAACATGACAATATTTTAGTGCTCTTCAGTTAATAGTTTAAGCCATAGGAAATTTATTTTAACTCAAAAGGAAACTCACACACTGTAAAGTACATAGTTCTCCTCCTTTGCCTTCCCTTCCCTTCCTTTTCTTGGGAACCTGGTACATACTATTTCAAGGGCATTTCCAAAGACTTGCATCAGCAATTTTTATACCTATGAGTGGCTTCTTTCAGTTCAGTTAGGATCCTGGACAGATGTAACATACACACCTACCTTGGGGTATCTTATCTAAAATCAAATATTTCTTCATCTGAGAATTTTTTTAGGATTTTGATCACTTGGTGCTTTTGAAAAATGAAGATTTTGCACACTGTGTCCTTATGACCATTTTTTCTTTTTTTTTTTTTTTGTATTTGGTGAACAACAGAAACAAGGAGAAAAAACACAGAACAATTTCACACCTCAAATTGAAGGAGTTGATTACCGTCATTTTGATGATGCGCCTTTTATACGTTTGCAGTGGTTAAGAAAGACGTTATGGTTTGGAGCATGAGCACTTTAAAATGATTCAAAATTATTGAAGAGCTACAAATTTTATAAAGTGCTTCAATTTGTTACTGACTAGAGCAGCAGTGGAAGGATTCAGCCGAGATTTTAGTACTGTACACAGTCTGCAGACTCTCTCATAATCTTTCCAGGTGTTGCTCCTTTACATGCAGGGGCTCTGTGTTCCTGCCCAGAGACAGCCCTACTTCTGTTCTGGAGATCTGCATGCCACAAAAGCAGTGCTCCCATGTGGGTGTGGTTTTAGCAATGCTGCTAACTCCAAAGCAGCCTTCTGTTGTTATATGGCTTTACCAGAATGTAAAGACTGTAGGTCTAAAAAACTACTAGACTTTTGGTCGCTTGATTTAGTGTCCGGATGGGTGTAGGCCTATAGGGAGTGGAAAATAAGTGGCATAGATGTAGGCAAGGTGGCTTAGAGAGTGCAAAATTAGAAAGTGACCTTTTAGTCCCTTTGAGACACACAGAGACTAATGTTTAAAAAGTCGGTGCTTTTAAGAGAGGCCAAAACTTTGTAAAAGTGGGTTTTAAAGATTTCTTTCTGCTTTGCCATTAGCTTGCATTATTTTGTTGGACTTTGATTTGCATGTTTTAAAGCACCAGTAAGTCCTGCTTGTGTAAAATAAGAAAAATAAGGCAGAGTCATTGAAATTTAAAATGGCCATGTTTTAAATATTGATTTGTAATGTGGGGTCCCACTAAAGCACATGTATAATTCTACCTTTTAAAATTGATTTACACCCCTGAGATGTCCTGAATAGTACATGCCTCCCCCATGTGTTGGCTGTAAATGGCACATTTCAGTTCTTTAGAACTAGAGTTGTAGAGCTTAGCTAGTTCATTAAGGAGAAGGAAATCTTAAATCAGAACAAAGCTAAATGCATAAAAGTCAGTTCAAAGACACAACCAGTTGCGTTGGTGGGCTGTAGGTGGTGGTGGCATTCAGCAGGTCTCTAGTTTGTGAGTTTCTGGCAACATTAGGTGTCCAGAAAACCATGGTCTATTTTGTTACCTCACACACAGATGATTCTTGCCAGAGATGAGGTTAGAAGCCACGTTTGCAAGACTCTTTTCTAACCAGTGTGTTTTTAGCACTGTGCTTTAGCTCATTCCTATTTAAAAGCATGATGTGTCCTTTTAGAAGAGGACTTGTTAGAATATAGCTTATAAATAAATTTTAAAAACAACATGATACTCTAGTTTTTATGCATGAGAAATCTAGAATTTGCATTGAGATTTAAATAGTTCATTTGAGTGCCCATCATCCCCAAATTTAAAGGCACTAAGCATTTCTCCTCATCTGGCTGTCTTGGTGGTATTTCCAGTGAGTACCTCTGTGAATCCCTCTTTTATCAACTAAAATAATGAAGCAAAACTGATTTCTGACAAGATCCAAGATGTCAGAGCCACAGTATGTTAAGGTAGAGGTTCCAATTCATCATACTTCCTCAAGGACCACAGTGGAAAAATTGTATGTCATTTTAAGATCAGAACTTTCTAGAAAAATAAACTTATTCCCCCACCTTCCTTCTTCTCTTTTCTCCTAAGTGACCTAATACATGTAAAGAACTTAGAGTGTTTGACTATTATTACCATTTTATCATCTGTTATCATTATTTCCTCCTTTTCTTTACTCAATTACATTTTTTTCTCTAAATAGTCATGTGTATCGTTGTCTTTTTTGAGGTATTGTTTTCTCTTATCAGGAAAATTGGAATCGATGACGACTCTCAACTCTGTTTAGAGGGTGCCCCAGATAAAACTCTTCCAAGGATGTGCCCCAGCCCACCCTTAGTGTCAGAACCTGTCTGCCCCTAGTTGTGCTCTGCTGGGGAATTTCAGCCAAATTCATTTAGGTCTACCTGATCCACGTTGTGGTTTATTTGATTAGAGTGTGAGCACCTGGATATTTGTAAACAGAACATTAAAATATTCAGACATTGTTTTCATCAAGAAGATCTAAGAACTGCAGATGGAAATTGCCAAAACTTAGTAACATAATCAAGAATGAAATATATTTATTCTTACTAACTAGGCGACAATCAACCCAAGTAAGGGACATTTGCATAGTAAATTAGTATTATATTTTAATTCAGCTCCAAAGCCAAGAAGATATGGCATGAAACTCTTTTTTTTTTTTTTTTTTTTTTGTAATGCATGCTTTTTGGGTTTTTGCTTGTTTTTTAAATTTATTTTTGAGAGAGTGAGCACAAGCGGGGGAAGGGCAGGGAGAGGGAAGGAAAGAGAGAACCCCAAGCAGGTTCCACGCTGACAGGGCAGAGCCTGACATGGGGCTCAAACCCACAAACAGATCATGACCTGAACTAAATCAAGAGTGGGACACTTAACCAACTGAACCACCCCGGACACCTGGTGTGAAACTCTTTAACGTTGGCTCAAGAATGTGGTTTTGTAGGGCTCTTGGGTGACTCAGTTGGTTAAGCGTCTGACTTCAGCTCAGGTCATGATCTCTCAGTTTCCGGGTTTGAGCCCCACATCAGTCTCTGTGCTGACAACTCAGAGCCTGGAGCCTGCTTCAGATTCTGTGGCTCCCTCTCTCTCTATGCCTTGCCCACTCACGCTCTGTCTCTGTCTTTGTCTCTCTCTCAAAAATAAACATTAAAAAACAAACATGGGAATGCAAGCTGGGGCAGCCACTCTGGAAAACAGTATGAAGTTCCAAAAAAAACAAAAAACAAAAAACTAAAAATAGAACTACCCTACGACCCAGCAATTGCACTACTAGGCATTTATCCAAGGGATACAGGTGTACTGTTTCGAAGGGACACATGCACCCCATGTTTACAGCAGCACTAACAATAGCCAAAGTATGGAAAGAGCCCAAATGTCCATCAATGGATGAATGGATAAAGAAGATGTGATATATAGATATAGATATAGATATAGATATAGATATAGATAGATATAGATATAGATATATACATACACATACAATGGAGTATTACTCGGCAATCAAAAAGAATGAAATCTTGCCATTTGCGACTACATGGATGGAACTGGAGGGTATTATGCTAAGTGAAATTAGAGAAAGACAAAAATCATATGACTTCAGTCATATAAGAACTTTAAGAGTCAAAACAGATGAACATAAGGGAAGGGAAACAAAAATAATATAAAAACAGGGAGGGGGACAAAACAGAAGAGACTCATAAATATGGAGAACAAACAGGGTGGCTGGAGGGGTTGTGGGTGGGGGGATGGGCTAAATGGGTAAGGGGCACTAAGGAATCGACTCCTGAAATCATTGTTTCACTATATGCTGACTAATTTGGATGTAAATTAAAATAAAATTAAATTAAGCATAATAATAATAATAAACAAATATTTTTTTAAAAAAGGATGTGGTTTTGTATACCAAGATGATAATATCTAAATATCCATTCATTATCGGTATACAGTTGGTGTAAGAAACAAAGCCTGATTTGCCTTCAGTGCTTATGAAACTGTTACTTTTTCATTCTGTAAGTCAGGCTTTGTTTTTAAGTTAAATACATTGAATGAGTACAAACATTTTATAAGCTGGATATTATTTTGACTTAAACCCTTTAATGCCCCGGAAAGCTCTGCCCTTCTCATTTCTCCCTATCAAAATCCTATTCCTCATTTTCCACTGGATATTATAATCATCCTGGCTTAAAGCAATTTTTCCCTCCTTTAAACGTCTATTATAGCACTTGCACAGGTGACCCCTGCGACATTTATCACACACTGCAGACTCTTATTCCTAATACATCTTACTACATCTAATTTCCCAAACCTGATTGTCAGTTTCAGAACCTTGTTTGGACACAGTTCATTCAGTGTTTACTCAGTGCATGTTTATCAACTGACCACAAGGTGCAAGAGCTGTGCTAGGCACTGCAGGTACAGTGGTGAAAGACCTGGCCACAGACCCTTTGGAGATGAACTGTAGGATGAATAGATAAGTGAGGGTCAAAGAAGGTGTATCATTTACAGTATTAAGTTCAACGGTGTGACCACTGTGATGATACTGAAGGTACTTTTGAGGAAAGATCTGTGTTGGTAAGCAAACTTACAACTAATGGAATGCCAACTGTTGGTGTGTATGCTTTTGCTACAAATAGGATTTTCTACTTTATTGAAGTAGCTTTTGAAAAAATATGTGGTATAAATAAATATCAAAAAATCCAAGATTGTCTTGGGGCACCTGAGTAGCTCAGGTCCAACTCTTGGTATCAACTGAGATCATGATTTTATGGTTTGTGAGTTTGAGCCCCTCATCAGGCTCTGTGCTGGCAGCACGGAGCCTACTTGGGATACTCTCTCTCTCTGCTGTTCCCCCACTCCTGCTGTCTCTGTCTCTCAAAATAAATAAATAAACTTAAAAAAAAATCCAAGATTGCTGTTAACACTAACATAGGACCCCCTGGAAATAAACATTTTAAATCCATTTCACATTTTGAAACACGCTTGCCAAAGAAAGAGTTATGTTTGGTCATTCAAATCATCAAAGATAGTGCCTTCCTACCAACTATCTAATTTATACTGTCAATTAAACTCAGGTTCATGATTGATTACAAAATGCCAATAAAAAGCAATAAATCAGATGTATGAAATAAGTAAAGTATGAACAATATAAAAAGGTTTTTAAATTTTTTTAAATATAAGCTTCTGATTCAACATGGCAATCTGACCCTAAAACATTAATAAGTTATAGAAAACCATCTTTAAATAACATAAAAGAACATAAGGAGAATCTAACTACAAAAGAGAGATTTTGTAAAAGTTCTGGAAGCTGAAAAATAGATGGAGGAGTGGCAACTAATGAGCCAGGTAGGAAGCAGTCACTACCCAGAGTATATGCAGAGGTGACTACAAGCAGAGAGGGATCCAGACTGCCCTGTAGAACCCTGGAAGACTCAGAAGTAGGTGTGAAAGAGGATGGGGGTAAGATGTGTGACTAAAAACAGGCATTTAGTTGATTATATGTGAAACTCTCAGTGCCCCACTCCAGTGTATAGAGTATAGACAATTGTATCATTTTGCAACATAATGGAAGGCCTTCTCTAGAGAAATTGTCAAAGTGGGTCCACGGAAGTTTGTGTAGGCATTGATATTCCAGAACAAAGACCTGTGAATTATGGCAAGTGTGTGTCCTTCAATAAAATGACCAGTTTCCTAGTCACATTTTATTAATTGAACTGCCTGTAAATAAGACCCTACTCATGTTCAGAGAGCAAACAGCCATTTTACTATTTCCTATTTATAAACACATACTAAGCATCTTAATCATTTGAGGAGATTCAGCACTATGAATGAGAAAGGCCCCAAAAAAGTCATAAAAAAAAGAGAAATAGACACAGAGATGACAGAACCTTGAAGGAAATAGTTGAGGAACAACAACAGAAAAAATCCTTAAAAGTTCTAATCCATACCACAGAAAGATTAGAAAGCATAATACATCAGTTAAAAAAAAAAAAAAAAAAAAGGATGAAATGCTATGGAAAAAAAAGATTATGTATGAAGTAAGTGCTCCTTGCATTTAAAAATATGATTATCAGACTAAAAAAATACAATTGAATGATTGAAGAATCAAATTAAGTAAATTTCTAAAGAAGTAAAACAAGTGGAAAAATAAATGGAAAATATAATGGACATGTAAAAGAGAAAGAATTAGTCTTAAAAAAAAATTTTTTTTAATGCTTATTTATTTTTGAGAGAGAGAGAGCAGGGGAGGGCAGAGAGGGAGATACAGAATCCAAAGTAGGCTCCAGGCTCGTGCAGTTGAGCCATGTGTCAGGCTCTGCACTGAGCACTCTCTTTCTCTCTCACCCTCTCTCTTTCTCCCTGCACCTCCCCCCCCCCAAAACCACACACACAATCTCTCTCTAAAAGAAAAGAAAAAGACAACTAAAGAGAGCAACTAGGGTTGAAGGCCATGAGTAATTTGATTGAAAGTATTCATTCAATGCTCAGAACAATGAATAAATGCAGACCCACTTTCGATACATCATTTACATGTACAGAACAGTAAGAATAAAGAGAAGACTAAATGTTTACTGGGCAGGGAGGGGCACTTGAACTTTTACAACAGGAAAAGAATCAGATATAATCAGTCTTTACATCAGCCATAGCAAAAGATAGTGGATCAATGTCTTAAATTTTCTGAAGGAAAATATTTTAAACCTAGAATTCTTTACCTAGCCAAATTATCAATAATATGTGCAATTGAATAAATACTATTTAAACAAGAAAGGACTCAGAAAAATTGTCTCCTCTGTGACCAGTATAAAAGTTTACATGAGCCAAATGGGGTAAGTAGGGAAAGTGACACAAAAAAGAATGATATGAGTTCCATGCAGAAAATATTGTCTACAACCCAGGAAAGTAATGAAGGCATGTCTCAGCCTATCAGTTGTAGACACACCTTGAAGAGAAATCTGTCAAGATTGAAGCAGAAAAGGAAAAGCTCATGGGGGGAGGTTTTAGACAAATAGATTTCAAAGGTTGATACCATCAAAACTTACGGAAGCAACAAAGGCAGAGAATTCAAGGAAAGAAGGCAATAGGAAACTCCAGGAAAAGCAAAAGGCTGTATAAGAGAAAATATTATGGTTGTTCAATAAATAATATTTAAATTGTCATGGAGCACCTGGGTGGCTTAGTTGGTTAAGTGTCTGACTTCAGCTCAGGTCATGATCTCAGGGTTGTGAGTTTGAGCCCTGTGTCAGGCTCTTTGGTAACAGCTTGGAGCCTGGAGCCTGCTTAGGATTCTGTGTCTCCCTCTCTCTCTCTCTGCCCTTCCCCTGCTTGCATTCCATCTCTCTCTCAAAAAGAAACATTAAAAATAATAATAATAATAATATATATATATATTTACATTGTTATAATTGTAAAACTTTATTGATTTTCAATTTTATATTTATAAAAATACATAAACTTAATTTTATGAATTTTAAAAGGAGAATGTAATGTCATCAAATTTGCTAAGGTAAATACAAAATACAGAAAATACAATTTCAGTGGTGAGAGATGAGAGGAGAGCTAAAATGGGATATCAAAAGATAGTATCTGAGGTTGTTTCATCAAGAAATACATGTAAAATATATTATTTAAAATTAAAAAGACAATGTAGAAAGTAAAAAATGGTGATGCAACTATATCGGGAAAATGTATGGGAAGTGGTACAGGTAACCTATATCTGCATTTCCAGTGGAAGGAAGTTAATGACAGTGGCCAAAATTAATAAAAAAGTAGATGTAGGGGCGCCTGGGTGGCTCAGTCGGTTAAGCGTCCGACTTCAGCTCAGGTCACGATCTCGGGGTCCGTGAGTTCGAGCCCCGCGTGGGGCTCTGGGCTGATGGCTCAGAGCCTGGAGCCTGCTTCTGATTCTGTGTCTCCCTCTCTCTCTGCCCCTCCCCTGTTCATGCTCTCTCTCTGTCTCAAAAATAAATAAACTTAAAAAAAAAAATTACGTAAAAAAAAAAAGAAAAAAGTAGATGTATAAATATAATATTTAGCAATATGATAGTAATCACCAGAAAAAAATTAGAAACAATTGAAAACATTTAAAATGATTCTTCATGAGGGGCTATAATGGAAGTGAAGAAAGGACAGGACTCTGTGCCTTTTCATTGTAAGTCAATCTATGTTATTTTTTTACATTTATTTATTTTTGAGAAACAGAGTGAGACAAAGCGTGAGTGGGGAGGGGCAGAGAGAGAAGGAGACACGGAATCTGAAGCAGGCTCCAGGCTCTGAGCTGTCAGCACAGAGCCCGATGTGGGACTCGAACCCACGAACTGTGAGATCATGACCTGAGCCGAAGTTGGACACTCAACCGACTAAGCCACCCAGGAGCCCCTCTATGTTATTTTTTTAAAACCATATATATCCTTTACCTTGATAAAAATTAAAAATAATTATATAACTGGGGCGCCTGAGTGGCTCAGTCGGTTAAGCGTCCGACTTCAGCTCAGGTCATGATCTCATGGTTCGTGAGTTCCGGCCCTGGGTCAGGTTCCAGGCTGACAGCTCAGAGCCTGAAGCCCGCTTAGGATTCTGTGTCTCCCTCTCTCTGCGCCTCCGCTGCTTGCACTCTGTCTCTTGCATTGTCTCAAAAATAAATAAACATTAAAAAAATTGTTTTAAAACATATAATTAAATATATATAACTAATATATAATTTAAAAATATATATTAAGAGCAGAGAGAGCTCTTCTTACAGGGAAATTAATGACCAGATTAAACAGACTGTGTCCTTGAGGCATCTGGGTAGTTCAGTCAGTTAAGTGTCCAGCTTTTGATCTCAGCTTAGGTCTTGACCTCAAGGTTGTGAGTCCAAGCCCCACACTGGGCTCTGTGCTGGGCATGAAGCCCACAAAATGAATGAATGAATGAATGAATGAATGAAAAACAAACAAATAAATAAATAAATAAATAAAAGTCTTGTCTCCTCATTTCAAGCTCCCTTATGCCCTTGTACACACCTTCCTCATATTCCAGGCCTTGTCCAGATGAAGGAAGATGAAGATGTCTTAATGCTTCCGAGACAGTACTTGTAGTGGGTGCAGGGAGATTGTTTGCAAGTTTATCTCTGAAATACAAAGAATATAACTTTGATTTCATATTAAGTGTGGCAGATACAATGTCTGAAGACATCAGATTGGGAAAAATGGTAGGAATGTTGTGGAAGTAGCTAGAATAGAATATTGGCATTTCACTTGAAAATAGAGGCAATGCTTCAATTAGGATCCAATTCAATCCTGTAATCTATGTCACACATAATAACTGATATTTATTTTATATGAAGTACTGTGTATCCATTATATTTAATCATTACAATTCCCTGAGGTTAGTATTTTTATTGCCAATTTACAGTTGAAGAACTGAGTCTCAGAGAGGTTAGGTACCTGGCCCAAGGTCTCCCAGCTCAAAAATGAGGACTTGGAGACGTTAACCCAGCTCAGCTGACTCTGCTGTTCATGCTGTGCTGCCTGTTTATTTGCCATGAGAAATAGGAGTGGGATCTTTGGATTCTCTGAAGCACCTGTTATTTTTCTGAATATTTCTTTAATTCCCTTGTTCCTACACTTCTTTCAACAAATTATGTGACCATCAACTGAACACTGTTTTGTGTGAAATACCCCCTAAGTGGCTAAGAGTTCTGTCTAGAACCAGACTGTCTCTATTTGAACTTTGGCTCCACCATATACACTCAGTTATCGGCATCTCTTGCCTCTGTCTCCTCACCTGTAAAATGGTCATACTAGTCCATGTCTCAGAGTTTTCCTGGGAGATTGAATGAGAGAATTCACACAAAACACTCGGAACGATGCCTGACACAATAATCTCTTGGCCTTACCGAGGAAGTTTCATTTTTACTTCTCCTATTTCCAGCAGTTGGAAGAGTTTTAAAAAGAATTTTATGATAATGGACTGCTTAATTTTATTTCAGATTTATGATATGTATTTAGTATTTTATTATGTTCATTTTGTATTTTTCATTTAAAAGCACTTCTAGGAACTATCCTAGGAACCACTAAAAAGCTGCCACTTCTCCAGTGATTCAAATAGTCTAATAGACACTGAGCACCCTGCATATTTGTTCATTCATTTATTAATTAACTCATTCTCCCATCTTTGTGCCAGGTATGCTGATAGGAATAAGGTAAAGACATGCCAATGTTCTAACTCTGTCTACAAACAGGCGGGCAAAATATGGTGCCCATATTGGTATTTGATCTTCTGTATTGTATGAGTGCTAGCTGTGGTAGGAATTAAGATAATGATATCTGGAATTCTGAATGTGTCTCTGTTAAGTCACTTGTAATCTGTTAACATTTAATAATTAAATGGTTGTGGGCTAGTGCAGCAGAATGGGGCCAAAAATCCTGTCAATGAATGCAAGAGGATCTTAAGCAGCTTATTGAAATAAAAAGAAAGGTAAAGTTTCCAAAATGGTATTTAGCCTTTATTCTGTGATGGGAAGAAAAATGCCAGTGCTTTAATTGCAAACATGGTTTCTTAAAGCATTCCAAGTTTTCCTTGGAGACTTTCAGAACCAGGGATTGACTATCCTTGTGCCTGCTTGGATAGAAAAGGGCTTGATAAAAGTGCTATGACTGCTGGCACAATTTAATCACTTAATACCTTGTTCCAATTGAAAACATAACCCAACCCCATTCAGATGATTGAGCACCTCCACTTGATCTGTCTATGGCTTGTGCAGTCACTGATATTTCCAAGGGAAGTCTTGTGATTGTTGAAATGGAAATTAATTTCATAGCCTTGGGCCAAACTGAAAAAAAAAAAAATGTTCATTGTAATCTGCTGCTGCTGATTGTTGAAAATGTTGCTTAGACTAAATAAACTCAGGTCAACCTGGAAGAATGGGCCTAAGTGGGGACTGGGTATTGGGACTAGAAGAGGAACTGAGGGGAGAGGAAGAAGAGAACTGAGAAAAGATTATTACTGGAGAAAAAGACAACTTCAAGGACACTATCAGAGAGCATATTCTCCACATAGTTCTTGATTCTTATAATCACTGAAATGAACTAGCTGTCTTCCAGAGAAAGTTATAAAATTATCCAAGGTATTAATTCACCAACTTCAATAATGGCTGGAGGAAAAATTTAAGCTCTTTTTAGGGTCATAAAATTCTTATGGATAACACCATTCCTGAGATTTTCATTTTCTACAACTAGATGGAGTGCTATTGTAGAAGTTCACATAGCATTCAGTGCCCTTAAATTACTTTAAGAACTAAACCTTTTATCCATGCAAAGGAATGCCAATGCAAGGATTGCTGGGTTTGTTGTGTTTTTGCCTATGAATGCTTCCAGGATAGATCTTTGGTTCATAAACTGTTTTGAATCATGAATCTCTTTGGGAATCTAGTGAGATATGACCCCATTTACAGAAAAGTGGATCTATGCATCAAGATACACAATTCTTTATAATCCTTCCTGTATTCCCTTGGATTGTTATGGGGCAATAGATCAAATCAGGAATCCTCCCAGAGAGTTAAAACAGAGTATTATATAGACAGTTAAAACACAGACTACTTGTACAAAGTAGCCAGGAAAATGTTTATTTTGATATTAATACTGTCTTTATGTAACTGCAAAATACATGGAAGTCAAATATTTTATAAAACTATAATTTTTGAACTGTAGATTATTTAGTTCAATCCCCAAAATTAACAAAGCTGAGACCCAGGAAGGAGAAAAGACTATCTGTGTGTACTAAACTTTCAAACTGCAATATGAAGAGAGTAGATTTAAAGAACAAATTTAACTTTTAAAAGTGTATTGTTGGGGCTCCTGTGTGGCTCAGTCGGTTAGACGTCCTTCTTCAGTTCAGGTCATGATCTCACGGTTCTTGAGTTCAAGCCCTTCTTCAGGCCTCTGCTCTCGAGCACAGAGCCTGCTTCAGATCCTCTTTCTCCCTCTCTCTCTGCCCTTAGCCTGCTCATGCTCTCTCTCTCTCAAAAATAAATAACATTAAAAAAAATTAAAACAAAAATAAAAGTGTACTGTTGTTTGTCAATAATATCTATTCTGATTTGTACTCCAACATATTAGGGCATTATGTAGCAAGAGGAAGAATTAAATTCAGAAATGCTTACATCTGTATTTATTAAATCAAAACCTTATTAGGATAAATGTTTTTAATATCTATTTGTGTTTTAAATGTCATCTATTTTTAGCACAGTTGTGTAAAAATACAGTATATTTTTTCAAAGAATTCTGGAAGCAATTACTTTTCATGAAGCTTTAAAATCAAGAAGAAATTAAACACTGTTTTCCAGGGAAGATTATTTGAAAATAAATACTTCTTGAATTGTTAAATCGATCAATTTGTTAAAAATCAAATGGTTTCAGTTCACGAATCAGACACAAACAAGCAGAACAAATAGGAAATAAATTAGGTGCTATTAGGAAGGATTTTAACATTGGAATATTATTGTAGCTGTGTATGAGAACCTTCTGTAAAGAATCACCGGAGGGTGGAGAGGGGCCCTGGCATCTGCTCTCCTTGCCTGGCAGTTGGTCTGGGGCTCACATTCTGAGACACCCAGACGTTGATAGTCAGCTTGCCCTGTGGAGGCATTGCGGTCTCCTCTGGAACTGCTATTGTCTTTAAACCCAGTGGTACATCTGAGACAAGACCTGTCCCCACTTCCGTACTCATGCACTCATGGTCTACCCTTAGAAGCTTTGGGAAAGGAATGTTGTTTTGACCTTAAGCTCCTTCCAGAAGACTGAGTTCTGAAGGGGGTTACTGCCAGGTGATTAATTCCCATTCTGGAGGCTGTGAGTCCCCTGGAGTCAGCGGGTGTCTGTTCCTGGAGCGCAGGGACAACTTCCTGGCCTCCCTCGATGTGCACTCTGCCACTCTGGGCCCGGAGCTCGGGTCAGTGCAGACTCCTCCCCCCTCTCCCTGTCTGCCAGGGCTTTCAGGGTTCAGGTGAGCTTTAAGCACAAACTCACTTCCAGAGAACTTTGGCCCTCGTGGCCAAACGCATTGAAGGCTCAGGATCTGGCGCCCGCAGGAAGCAGAGGGACTGGCCTTTCGCTTCCTAAAAGTTCTGCCAACTTTACTTCTGTCCATTTCCGGACCGGCTTGCTTTGCTTTCCGAGGAAAGCTGGGGAGGATAAAATTCTTTCTTAAATAGCTGTGCTGGAAGGGGCAGGCTCGGTGGGTAAGGGAATAAGCTGGGGAGTCAGTCATTTTGGCCCTCAGCCTCTTTTCCAGGCCTGCCCCGCTGGCACTTGCCCAGTGGGAACTTAGGAAATGGTGAGAAGTGGCGCCCCCGAGTTTTGCATTCTTGTTTTTTGCTAGAGAACATTGCTTGGGGTCTATTTTTTGCTGTGCTTTAGTTTTTTTGATTTCTTCTTTTCCCGTTCTGTTTGGAAACATGCACCTGCTTTTATTTACCTCTTTCGCCTCCAACATAGTCTCTTTGCCCTTTTTCTATACCCCTAACCTCCAAGGTGAACGTATATGTCGGCAGCTATCCTGACTTCCCTCGAGGGACCAGAGTCCACGGCCTTAGTCGGCCATCCTTGACCTCTCCCCGCCTCCCCCGCTAGGGGCCCGGGGAGGTCATACAACTAGATTCCAGGAGTGGGGGTCCTTCGATATCTGGGCATTACTTCTGAGATTTTCCTGCTCATCACGGATGGAAATCAGATAGCAACCACTGTCAAGGGCTCTTAATACAGGAGCGGGAAGCCCAGGAAGAGCTGGGCCAAGCCCCACCCTCAACCTCGCGTTGGTCTCAAAGACTTTTTAGGGACTCTAGTCTCTGCTTTATCAGAGCTTTACATTTCACTTCTGTTGTAAATTCCCAGAAGGAAGGCAGGCGATGGGGGAGGGAGCGTGGAGGAAAAAAGAAGAGCGAACAGGAGACACTTGGATTATATATTTATTTTATATAAAGAAATGATACATGTGTAATTTTAGATTTTCTTCCGAATTAGAGTTCTGAGGCTATAGAAAACCTATTTTTAACACCCCCTTCCCTTATAACGGCCTTGATTGCTTAAATTGCTTCTAATTGGGTGGCACGTATTACGGGAGACGAAGGACGCATGACAAGCAGCCTTCATTCTTGCGCAAATTTAGATAATGTCTCCGGATGAATATCTTTTCCGATCAGGAAAAACTAGAAAACTCTTAAACTGCCCGCAGTTTTCCTAAGGGGTTTGTGCAATAGAAGAGAAATGTCCTGACCATCACGCAGTCATGCAAATAGATGGCATTTTACAGAATACATCGCATAACAATCCAGTGCCAACGTTTTCCTCCGGGTCTGGCGTGAGCACCAAGAGTAAACATACTTTTATTATTATTATTTTTTTTTAACTCACTTCGTCTTTCTTCTCTTACTTGGCATCTGTAAAAGTTTTTAGGAAACCTCTTTCAACATGTATGTTAGCTACTCCCTCTTCCCTACTTCCCCTTGCCCAAGGTTTGGGCTGCTCTAAGCACTCGTGGCGCGGCATGCCAGCCCCGACAGCTGAGCAAATGCCATTATCGCCCAGAAAGGCGCGTTTCAGCACCTCTGGGAAAGTCAGAGCCTGGCAGATACCCGGGGGCGAGGGGTTCTTGCACACCAAATTGAGTGTGCTAAGGGCTAGGACCTGAGGAGAGCGCTGGTTTTCCTAAAGTGCTCTCTGGCCATTGGTGGGTAGTTCGCCTCAGAGAAGCACAGACATCTGAAGATGGTGGAAGATGAAATGTTATGGTCAACTGGACAAACATGACATGCAGACACACTTCTCATTATCTTGCCAAACTGCAGTTTCACTGTTTGCATTACCCCGACACAAATACATAGCCAAAGGTATTATCTGAGGCCAGAGGAAACGGGACAAGAGGAAGTACACTTTTCTGTGTCAACTGTAGAGGCACTGGATTTTCCTTGCAATTCTTCCCGGAAAGAAAAACCCCAGAATGGCGTGGGAAGCTCCTTCAGGGCACTTTAGGTTGTGTCACAAGCAAAGTCCCGGGTAAAGCTGGGACACACCAGGGTGAGGGTGCTTATGGGTCCTTCAAAGTGAAGTCCTACCCACGTCACCTGCCTGGAGAGTAGGGAGTGAGCAGTGTCCTTAGGGGTTAGCCTGTTTGCCTTTCCCGCAAAACCCAAGCACAAGTTTTCTTTTCCCTTTATGCATCAGAGCGAGTATAACTTGATTTTGGATTAATGTAGCGCTATTACTGCATTAAAGGCCCACTGCTATGTATCTTTACATTCTACATTGGCCCTCAGATTGAATTTATTAACCTGATGAAGAAAGATTTGGGCAGTGAGAGATTTTCAACGGTGGCATTCCAAATTGGTTACTGCAGTAGGCTTGTGCCTCACCTCTGGCCTTGGTTGGGTTGCCAAAATGCTGCCGAAACTCTCTGGCTGTCTTTAGAAGGTCCTCACTCATGCAGCTGCCCCTCTATTAGTCCCTTGATGGGCAGAAGGTGCAACGCGCAGGAAAACACCGCTGATTGGGGGCACCTGCAACTCCAAAGGGTCAGGACAATCCCTCCCATTTAGGAGATGCCTTCCGGTGGCAGTTTAAAAACTGAGAGGCAACATCAAAGCTTCTCCTTTAAAAGGGGTAGCCGTGATAATTCAAAACCGATCTTTGGCTAGCGAAGAAGCAATTGCCTGAAACGAAATTGGCATTCAAATAGGGTCAGGTAAAGCCCAGAGCCCCTAGCCACATTTTGGACCCCAGAAGGGCACTTCTTGTCCCCAACTCTTTTGGAAGGAGAAGGGAAAAGGAAGAGAGAGGGCCGAAATGGGGAGAGGGGAGAGTGCAAGAGAGAAAGAAAGGGAGAAGAGGGGGATATTTAGCAAGTTAAGAGGTTAAATATTTGAACAGATTTGTAAATATATAGACAGTCCTTGTTATTTGGAATGTGTAATAATGCCTTTTGTGATGCGTCTGGCTGGGAGGCTGCGGGGAAAGACTTCTCCCTAGCACCTTCCTCCCAGGGAAATCAACTGGAAAGCTCATGAGCTCGCAAAACAAAAACAGGGCTAACCTCCTTTGGGAAAGGGGGATTCTCCCTCTACCCTGTCTTAAAAAACAAGATGGAAAAGAAAAAAAAGAAGAGAAAAGCAGAATAAATGAAAATGTTTTATTTTTCTTAGGTATGATTTTTCAGGAGCATCCCAGAAAGCCATCTTCAGGCTGAAGTAATTTCAAAGTATTGTTTAAGCTGATGACATAGTCTAGCTCTCAGTTATCTATTGTGCATCCATTATTTCTTTGAACCTAACTCTCCTGTCTGACAAGTGCGCGTGCGTGTGTGTGTGTGTGTGTGTGTTTAGAAAACCTGGGTCCACTAAGGTTCTCCTGTGGCTTAGCAGGGTGGGTTTCTTTACGTTTTTCTCACGTTAGTATTTTCTGGAAAACTGTCCTGATGGCAGCTGATGGCATCTGTCCTCTGCTTGTGCCCGTGGGCGGAGGACACAGGCTGTGGGTGTGTCCCGCCCACTGTCGTGCGTGCGTGTGCGTGTCTGTGTGTGCATACCCGCATTCTCTCGTGTGTGCCTCAAATAGAGCCATTTTTTTTGCCCCTGTCGGCGTCCTGCGTACATTAGTATTATGCAAATAGAATCATTCTGCTTGAGTATTTTTTGAAGGGGGAGGGGATGAACCATTTAAATTATTCTCTCTTATTTTCTCGGCAGTGTTTCCATTGCGTGTGAATTTACTTGGATAGCTTTTCCGAGGTGTGTGTGTGTGTGTGTGTGTGTGTGTGTGTGTGTGTGTATGTGTTTGTAGCGGTGGTGGTTGTGGTGGTGTGCTGGTCAGTAGGTGTGTGCCTCAGCGTTTGGGCGAGTGTGTACAGCCTGTGAGCACCTTGTGAGTGATGCGTGTTCTCTCCGGGTGTCCTGTCTGGCTATGCTCCCCCCCCACCCATGTTTTGTGTCCTCAGGGTGATTATGTGCGTATTTACATATGTGTGCCTATTCCCCTGCCTACATGTATTGTCTTTCTCTATAATCCACACATTTCATATATATTCTCTTATCTTTTGGCAAAGTGCCTTTTTTTATTCCTGGAAGAATATTTATTGATGTGATAATCTGAAATGAAAAGTGGTCTCCCATGAAGGAGATGGAAGAGAAAGGAGTGTTCATCTTTCTTAATAGACGGGGCAGAGCCAGTTGACTGGATCACAGGGTTTCTCTGCACTTTCTGCGTGTGTCTGTGTGTGGGGGGTGGGGGCAGGGACGGAGGGGGTGGGGAGAAGAGAAAAGGAGCCTTTAACAGGAACAAAGATGGGACATCGCGCCCCCTCGCGGCCAGGCTTCGTATTGCGCAGACCGGGCCCTCTCGGGCTTTCTTTAGCCAAATGAATCCTGTAATTTCCTCCGTTAAACCATTCAGCAGCCTCCTCTCAGACCCAGCCTCCGGCTGTCATCCAATCACCAGGCGCCATGCAAATCACCTTTTCCGTTCTCCAAACCCGCGTCCGCCTTAGCAGTTGCTCTTGCCGCCTCGCCGGCGTCTACTTCCTCCCCTCCGCACCCCCTCCCTCCGCTCCCGCCCGAGCAGCTGCCGGGGAAGAGGGCAGTGCTGGGTGCCTCATGCATATGCAGATAATCTTCCTCCTCCCTCCTGTTTCTCCAACACCCCCCGCCCTCTCTTCCCCCGCCTCAAACCGTGAGCCACCCGCCCCCCGCCTGCCGCCTGTGCCTCCTGCGGTTTCCCCGCCGCGTCCGCGCGCCTAGACGTGCACTCCTCCGAGCTCTGGTCCCGGGCAGCTGTTTCCCAGAAGGAGGCCTGCGCGCGCTATTGGAACAGGAGAGGGAAAGGGAGGAAGGTACTATCCTTGAAATCCTCTCGAAGGTCAAGTTTGAGGCTTGCTGAGCAGGGGCGAAAGGCGTCGAAAATGCCTCTGCAGGTCTGCGGGAAGGTTCTGCACGCAGAATGATTTTGAAATGCCTTTCTCCTCCTAAACACCAGATTAATTTCTCTGAAACACACAATGTACTGGTCACGTCCAAAGGCAGGATGATGATAGATGATTTTGTAAGCCCAGAGCTACAGTGTGTATTTGTCTTGTACATCAAGGCTACACAGCTTCTTAAATTGCAAAGAATTGGAGATGAGATCAAACAGCATTAGATCTACTTAGTAGTAGGAGAGAGAGTGGGGCCGTGGGGGTAAAGGGCAAGTGGTGGCTTAAGACCTGCTAAAGGCGCGCATTTTAATGTCAAAGCCTTAAACCGCACAGGTGAGCAGACTTAGAGCACATACGCAGACCCATGAATGAGAAGCAAATCCTCGAAGAAGAAAGACCTGGGGATAGTTGGTTGCTATTGTTACTTACATCCAAACTCTGGTTTCTGGCCTTTTGCAGCAACCCATGAAGGGTATTCAAGCTTTGAATACTGCTCTGAACTGACCTTGAGGCACATTGAGGGGACAAATGTCACTGGAGAAAATCGCTGTTTGTGTAGTGCTTTGAGAAAGCAAGAAAATCGTGATCTTCTTTCATAGATGTCTATTTGGACATGGAAACATTTCAAGAACTTTGTAGTAAGACATGGAGAGGAGAGTAGAGAGCACAAGACTGGGAATACTTTGTCATCATTTGTTCATCCAACACATTTTTCTGGAGTACTTACTGCATGCAGGGCACACAGCAGCCTCTTCCATGTGAAGCACATTGTATGTGCCATGATTCTCAGGTGTGACGGAAATTAGGGAGAGGTGCAGGGATTTGGGATGGTTTCTGCCCTGGAGTTGCTCATTGCCTTGCAGGGAGAGGAGACAGAAAAGATAAATGTGGTATAGTGTAACATGGAGCATGGAAACAGCTTAAATATCTGTCAAAAAGACAGTGGGTTAATATACTAGCATATTCCTATAGTGAAATACTCTGCAGCAGTTAAAAATGAACAGAATGTCTTGGAGGAGGCAGTGTTGGATGAAAAAAGCAAATTGCAAAAGAATACATGTGATATTAATGTTAATATTAATAACTATTTGTATAGAAATATTTTTAAAGCTTCCCAAATATAAAAGTTGTTCATATATACTTATATAGTAAAAGTATACAAATGTGTCAGGGCAGGGTGCATGCAACCTCAGGATGAGGGTAATCCCTGGGGAGACAGGGATCCTTTAATCACATGGGCTTTAGCTATGTGAATAGTGCTTATTTCTGTAAAGAAAAAAAAGGGGGGATCAGAAAATAAGAGAACATAGAGAGTATGGGAAGAATCTATGGAAGAGTTGACATGGAGGCTAAGTTCTTGAAGTGATAATCACGAGTTTAATAGGCGTAATCAAAAATAATTGTCTCTTTCTGAATACATAAGAAAAATACTGAAGCTTTTACACCTTTTATCTAATTTTTAATATTCATACAGGAAAATTTACTTTTGGGGGGTATACTTTTCTATGAGTTTTACAAATACAGTCATGTAACCACCACCACAAACAGGAAACAAAACACTGCCATCACCCCCCTCCCCAAGTGCCTTTGTGCTATCCTTTGTAGTCAACCTTTACCATTTGGAGTAAATTCCCCCGTAACCTTACACCTTGGAAACCACTCCAGCCCTATGGTTTTGCCTTTTTCAGAATATCATATAAATGGAACCACACAGTATGTAGCCTTTTTTTTTTTTTTTTTGCACCTAATTTCTTTCTCTTAGTATAATGGAATCATCTGTGTTGTTAGATGTAGTTTGTTCCCATATAATTTGTTCCTTTTGACTGCTGAGCAGTATTTCATTACATGGACATACCACAGATAGTTTTTCCTTTTACCAGTTGAAGGCCATATGAGTTGTTTCTGGTGTACAATTTCTTTTTCTTTTTTTCCTTTCTTTTTTTTTTTTTTTTTTTTTTTGAGTAAGCTCTATGCCCGACATGGGGTTTGAACCCATGACGCTGAGGTCAAGCGTTGCATGCTCCACCCACTGAGCCAGCCAGGTGTCCCTGGTGTACAGTTTCTTGTTTCCAGGGACTGGACTCATTGTTGTCCAAGGTGTTGTCATTATAATGCAGATCTTCTATTACTGGTCATTGTATTATATCGATAAATGGGTTCACATATTTCCCCCAGAGGTGAAATCTGTAATCTGATATTAAGTACCATGTACTGTTGGGCTAGGTACAACCTACCCAGCCAAATATATAGAAAAACACACATGTTCACAGTCATTTGGAAGTTGCCCTTCAATTAATTTAGTTGTAGCGAGAGGAGAGATTAATTTAGTTGTGCAGTAGGAGAGACTAACTAGAGATGCTGATGACCTACATTTCTAACTCTTTGAGCATCTGTGTATTTCCAACTGTGGAACTATGGCTTGTTTCTAAATATTCCCTAAATCCTTTTTGAAAGATGGACCTTTGCCCTTTGAGGTCCAGGTTGAACTTTAGTGGCAGGCTGAGTTTCCATGCATCTGATACAGGGTGACAATTTATATCACCAGTTTAGAGGTTCTCACTACTTCTAAGGATTCTGTGTGATTCCAGATCCTGGTCTATACTATCAGTCCTCAAAGGTTTGGTTTCTTCTTGTTTGGTTTCCTCTTTGCTTCTCATGGGGACCCTGAGAAGCAGACACCTGGGCGGTACAGAGTAGGTGCTGATTCAGAGACAGAGTAAGCCTGTGGGGATATAAGCTTAGTATACATGCCTCAGAGTTCCAGAGGCAAATATCAGATGTTTGTGAGTTAGCTACTACTTAGGGCCTTATTTATTTACTTATTCGAAAAACCTCTAGCCCTGGGGCCTCTGGGTGGCTCAGTTAGTTAAGTGCCTGACTTTTGATTTCAGCTCAGGTCATGATCTCAGGGTTCATAGGTTCTAGCCCCACATTGGGCTCCGTGCTGATGGTACGGAGAGGAGTCTGCTTGGGATTCTGTCTCCCTCTCTCTCTGCCTCCCCCCCACCCCCCCACTCTCTATCTTTCTCTCTCAAAATAAATAAATAAATAAACAAACATTAAAAAAATTAAAAGAACAAACCAAAACAAAAACCTCTAGGTCTCTCATGGTTATTTGAAAGCTGTTTTTGTCACAGGCAGCCAGCCCAGTA
The DNA here is from genome assembly GCF_024362965.1 of Panthera pardus. Classification (NCBI taxonomy): domain Eukaryota; kingdom Metazoa; phylum Chordata; class Mammalia; order Carnivora; family Felidae; genus Panthera; species Panthera pardus. Next base: position 88,207,797 of record NW_026526765.1, read on the forward strand.
TTAACATGCAGGATGGGAAGGAGAAAAGCAAATGTTATAGGCTGATGACTTTCTGGGTGTGGTTTAGAGTAGAGAAGAGGACAGTCCCACTGTCAAGAGTGGTAACAGTGTTGTGATCAAAGGAGTGCTGTTTCTCATCTGGTTCCCTTGCTAAAGCAGGCTGGCTTTCTAATTTAAATTGTATCCAGTCGCTACACTGAGCCTTTGCATGTCACCCTTAGTCTTAGTTCTGATAATTAGCATCACCCTCTGGTAAATGACTCTAGAAACAGAAGTTTCATTTCACTAGTCAACTAAGGGACTAGTTAGTAAAATAGCCGCTCAGAATTTACTTTGAATACATTGTAAGTAAAGGTTATAGAGGTTATAAGTCAAGGGATATAGAGTTATAAGTCAAGGTTATAGAGGTTATAAGTAAGGGATATAGAGGCCACATTTGAGCTTTGTTAAGGCTTGGAGACCTTGAGAATGAGGTACTGTACGTGTACCACAATTTTCTCACTTATAAAAGGGCAAAGGGGCAAACATGTTACTATTTTTTACTTTAAGATTCCTCCAGCAAGAGAACTTTATGAGCCCTGCTTCTCTTCTAAGTTCTTTGGCTGGTCTAATAATTAAATTGATGTAAGATGGGAGCCCCGCAAAAATATGAGGCTCAAAGGCAGCCAGGTAATTGAGGCTTATATAACATCCTGCGTGAAAGAAAGGAATTGGGATCTGGGGATACAAAAGGAAGGAAGGCCATTTATAGGGAGGCAGAGGAGAAGTTTGGAAAACAAACGTTGCCCTGTTATGCAGGTAACTTTTTTGGGTAAAAAGGTATCTCTGATAATAGCCTCTTTCCAATGTAAATTTAGGCAGTTGAGGAGGTTGAGATAGAGAGTTTTTCCTGAGTCTACTGGGTTTTGATTGCCTTTAGCTCCAAATAATCCTTATGGCAAAGAAACGTATTTTGGGGTGGCAGAATCTGCTCCCCTTTGCAGCATAAGTGAGTGCCTTATCATAACGTTGGAATAATGACATCTCAAGGCTTGTATGCTGCATTCACAATCAAGAAAAGTCCCAGAACGGGGTTGACTCAGCAGTACCTGACCAGTATGTTTAATGCAATGATGAATACCATTGCCCCTAGGAATTAAATATAGAGGTGCTTGGAGCTTGTGTAAAGTTCCCTGTGCCATTTGAAAAAGGTACTCAGAGAAAAGATAGGCTGATTTTTAATTTTAATGTTTTAACTCATCGGTTTAAGTACATTTCTGGTTTGCTTTGCAAAATGTCAACAGACATCCCAAGTGGATAACATTTAAAAAAGATTGAATTTCTTATATTTACTCTACTATCATTTCAAAAATATGGTCATTAATGCCTACAGGTTCATTGGTTAAAACAACCCATTCAAGTGATTATTAAAAAGCATCCAACAACACTGTTTGTTGTTTTCCACATTGTCCCGAATTCTCACTGATGAGAGATCTAGTTCTGATGCATTTAGGAAGGGCTTCAAGTGGGGTTACCATATACAAGGTCGGAGAAATAATTCTCTGAGAAGAAATAATTTATTATCTAATGGTATTACTATTCACTTTGTATTATAGATATTATGCTTTTGTATATTATACACTCAACAATTGACCAAACACTTTCACATAAATTATCTCATTTCATGTAAATTATCTCACAATAACCTTCTAGAATAGATTGGTGAAAGCAGTGATTATCCTTATTTTATAGTAAAGGATACAGAGGTTCAGACATACTGAAAATAGCTTGCTTTTTAATGGACTTCTTTCTTTGTGCCAGACAGCGTTCTAAGAACTTTCCATGTTTTAATTCATGTGGTCTGTCTAGATTGTAGCTGTAGGAAATACTTAATCTTCTTCTTCTCATTTTCCTTTTATAGATTGAACCACAGAGTTTCAGAGAAATAGAGTAACCTGTCCAAAAGCTACAGAGCGAGTAAATAGTGGAGTCAAATGAGAATCCATCCAGTCTGGTTCCAGACCAAAGTGCTTACCCCTCACACTCTCTAACCAGAGTTCAGCAGCTTGCCCAGGAAATTTGGCCACTAGGTGTGGAATCATAGCTTAGAACGTGATACCCAGAGAAATGCTTTTCCATTTGGTTGTAGCTTCTCTCCTGGTCTTTGCTTTATTGTGTATCACATTTTACAAACTTATGTACTTCTCATATTCCCCCTAATGGAATGTGAGCTTCCTTAGTGCAGAGAAAAGGGATGATTCCTTTTATACATGGACTCTCCCCTACCATGTCTGGAAATTCTTCTAACCTAAGAGGGAGCCACTTAAAATGTTCTGAATTGAATTGAACTTGTGAAACTCCTAGACCACTTTAGGCCTGAAAATTTGCAGTTGGAGCTTTGGGGACATAGAAGTGGTTGACAGTGGGAAGGGGGCAGTGATTAAACCAGGAAATAAAGGGAAGGAGTTTATATGATGAGAAAAAGTGTGATAACAATGTTTATATAATCCTTATTATGTACCAGACACTTTTTATGTATCAACCATTTGATTCTTACAACATTCTATTATTACCTCCTTTTTGTGAATGGGGGAGAATGAGGCACAGAGGTTATATGACCAATACATAAACAGATGTGTTTGTGGGTGTGTATGTATATAAAAGAAGGAGAAACACAGTCATATATACATTGTTGCCCATCTCCCCATCTCCCACACCAACAATTCCCAAAGGTTTTCCTGGCATATTATTTGATTTTTATCAGATATTTTCTGTTCTAGATGCCGTATACTACTGACTTTTCCTCCTGCAGTCTAGTGTCTGCATAGTACCACAATTACCTTTCTAAGATATATATCTGATTTTGCTACTTGAATTAAAACATTTGCTGGGTCCTCATTGCTAAGAGGTTATGTAGCCAGCTACATCACAGCCCTGTTTTACATTTTAGTCATCATTTCAGCCTCCTTTCCCAGGCCTTTTATGACAGTTGTATTTAAACCCTTTTTAATCCCTGGATGGACCAGGTACTTTTGTTCTCCTGTGACTGCTGGGAAAGAAAAATTTTTCTTTACCTCTCAGAGGTTCTCCCGGTTTGTCTAAGAATTAAACTGACATGAGACAGATAAACAGGGAAAAATCATATTTAATTTTGTACAGCCGGGAAACCTACACGCAAAAGGGAGGATGGCAATTCACAGGGCAGTAAGAAGAGGAAGAGGTGATTGGTAATTAGATGTTTGCTCTGGCATACAGATAGGTCATTCAGATAAAATTTATCTCCAGGAGAAACTTTCATTCTGAGAAAGACCCCCATTTTTAATTTTTCTAGGAAGTTAAGAGAGGGGCAAAAGCTTATCTTTTCAGCTCAAAATAGTTCACATGCCCAAGTGGCAAAATTTGGGGATATTTGTTCTAAACCTCTTTGTGACTTTATTCATACTGTCCTTTCTGCTGGAATGGTGTTCCCCCACTCTTTATCTGGTGAATTTTACTCCTCCTGTAGGATGAAGTTCAAATGCATTTTTTTTTCTCTTTTTGAGAGAGAGAGAAAGAGAGAGAGAGGGAGAGAGGGAGAGAGAAGGCACAGGAGACAGGCAGAGGGTGAGGAAGAGAGAGAATCTTAAGCTCCAGGCCCAGTGTAGAGGTCTATGCCAGGCTTGACACAGGGCTCCATCTCAGGACCATGTATGTGATCATGACCTGAGCCGAAATCAAGATTGGACACTTAACCGACTGAGCCACCCAGGTACCCCCAAATGTTTTTCTTGATGAAGCTTTTCATGATCCTACAGGTAGAATTAATATATCATTCTACTAATATATACTCCGATTTAAGAATGACAGCTAACGTCTACTGAACGCTTAAGTGCTATAATTCTATTATTATTGATGAAGGGAATGAGATTCAGAGGCTTTACATAACTTGTCCAGTTTCAGTTGGGTAGTAAATTTTCCGACAGATATGTCTGACCCCAAAACCTATTAACTCAACCGCTTTGTCTTGCCTCCTCCATTGATACCACATATTAGATTACATGTTTGTGTATCACTTTCTCTTCAATAATATGAATTCCAGAAAACCAGTCATTTGCTACACTTCCTTTCTGCCTAGCACAGTGTCTGTGCTATAGAAGAAGCTCCAGGAACACAGCTAAAAGACTGAATGGATATCATTTGCTCCCTATTCTCTGAGCTGTATTTCCCTCACCTGGCTCATTGTATCCCACACTACACATTAAGATCTCGCTACTTCACTCAATTCTCCCACGTTACTGGCTTCTAAAGTGGCTAGCCACAAAATTGACCATCTTGACAATATTGCCTGTGAGAGTCTTTATTTGCCCTCTTTATGGTGTGGCCGGAAAATAAGGGCAAGGTGTGATCTGCTCTATAATGCTTGGGCTGTAGGCACTGTCTTTTTTGTTTTATGTTTTTGATTTGAATCAGAACTGGCTTGACTCGTATCTTTGTGATTGACATAAACATCAGTATCACACCCTTAGAGTCCTCCTTCCCCCATTCTGAAATATTTAAGAATTCTGTGGGTTTACAGAGGTCCCAAAGAAGCCCCTTGGCTACTCTGGCCCCAGGAGAGCTCTCATTGCCTGGGGCCATTGTGGCTCTGGCTTCCTGTTACCACACTGTGCTGCATGGACCTCCAGGCCAGGATGCTCCTCTGAATAAGAACATTTCCCCAGGACACAGATCTTAGGGCCCATCCTTTGGGTTTGCACACCATCCAAGGACCCACCAGTAACAAACCATGCTAGATGGTATCTGCTGCTCGCATTTAGCCTCTGGGCTTCACCCACAGGGGTCAGCAGCCTTCCCTTCCCCTGCTCCCAAACAAAAGGTCAATTTCTCTCCTTTTTCTGACGATAGAGCTCGTTTGTTAATTGAAGGGTCTGGACCACAAAGACACAAATGTCTATTTACTTCCACAATCTGGAAACATTTCCTTTCCTTTATGAGAATTCCTTCCTCCAAGGACAAATTGGAAGACCTCATGGTATCTTCTTGCTAAAGGGGCTGTAACAAAAGCATCCCTTAGATCTTCACCGGTCATTTTTTTTAAGCAGTTAAATCTTAGCAGGGTCCCCAGTTTAAAAAATAAAAATTCCAAAACGTAATCGTACACCTAAGTGAGAGTTGTCTTTTTTATTTTTTATTTTTATGTTTTTTAGAGTTGCCCTTTTTAAAGGAGTCACTTGCTATATACATTATTGTAATTTGCCAATGTCATTTAAACAGGTTTTTGAACCTACCCTCTGGTTTTCAGAGCCTGTAGCCCAATTTTCTTTTATTACTCCCAAAGAGAACAAATATTTATATTTGAAAATGGATTTGATTTTGGAAAGAGCCCAATGTTATTTGGCTTAGTTTTGTGAATAAAATCAGTGTGAAAAGCTGCTTTTGATCCAAAAGGAGGTGAAACTATAAGGTAATGCCACTGATTTTGTGAGTCTTACCAAGTACAAAAGGGAATTTCCAAATAGAGCGTCAGGGATGGAGTGTCAGGGAAATAAGTATAAAATGGTTCCAAATGTGACTACACTAATGGCCCAAATCTGAATACAAATATTCTGGTATGTTTGTGACCAACTAGTCTCATTGGTGTCTGTGAAGGTACAACGTACATATTATGTCCGGAATTCTTGCTGAAAATAGCAGTAGACTGGCTTCTCAAATTTGACGTAAACACAAGTCCTCTAAGGTTGTTAAAATGCACATTCTGATTCAAGAGATCTGGTGTGGGCCTAGGATTCAGAATTTCTACTTCTAAACAGCTCCCAGGTAACGGTCCTGGAACCTCTCTTTGAGTATCAGTGCCCTAGACTTTCTAAATAGCTCTCTTAAGCAAGTTGAATCTTGGTTTGCACTTTGATATTGGTAACCATGTTAAACTACCGATGAGTTGTTTTGTTCCTTAGCAAAATAGTTGTTGTGTTCATATATAGGAACTTTGCATCGGAACAGAGAATTTGCTGTGTAGTTTATCAGTGAAGAAGCAGCAATGACACTGTGCCATTTTCCTTAGATTGGACAGTTTCTTTATTCAGAACGTAACAGAAATTTCTATGGAAAAAAGTGATAAAGTAATTTAACTGTTCAACCTCAACCTCATTAATTATTATATAGCAGATATTATCACATGAGAAAATGAAAGGTACATTTTGATATATTTAAAGTTGTTATTTCTGATTTGACAATTTTTGAAACTGATGTAACAAAAGTTCTTTTGCTAGCTAGCTAAAAACAAAATCCTATTTCACAGCTAAAATGTAAACAGCTAAGATGTAATCGGAGGACTAAATTTTCACAGCTACAAAAACACAGCTGTGAAACATAACTTTAGAATATAATAAAGCCAAATAGTTTTGCATGCTAATAATGGATATTACAAATAAAGATGAGAATGACTTTGTTAGAATTTTGTAGTGTTTAAATACCTTCACTAATGTTACTTGTTTAACTGAGAATGTGCTCAAGTTACCTGTTACATTTGCATCTATTGAATGTCTAATATTTGTATCTTGCTAGGAACTAGTGATACAGAGTTGAATCTGACAAGTCATTCTTTCAAGGAGCTATTTTGTGTTACATAATAAGACCTGTGTCAAATAATAGTTTTGAGTTTTTTTTCCCCCAGGTTATAAAACCAGTACATGTGAATTGGAAAAATATTAGAAAATACAGAAAAAATTATAAAAGGTAAAATATACATTATTAAAAGTCCTACCACTGTTAACATTTTTATGTTGTGTTTTAAATTTCCATTGACCTCGTTCTAAGTATTCTTATTTATGGCTTCTTGGCATACTTTTTTTTTTTTTTAACTGTGGAAATAACTCTTGCTGGTCAGTGTCAAGGTATATTTCAGTTGAATTTTTGTGCCAATGTTGGCCTGGGGTGAATGTTGGAAACCCACAATAATAGTGTATCAGATGTGTGTGTCTGTTTACATGTGTGTTAGGGTGGGGAATAACTACGGACTGGATAGGTAGTTGCAATTCCATCTAACTCTGTAGATACTAGTAGGCTAGAGACCCTTTATGATATAATTAAAAAGGTTTAAATTCCCAGAGTTCCTCATGTGCACATTGTGTTTTGCTTTCTCAATTTTGTGATCAATTTCTTGGATTGTGATAATTTTGGATTGGGAGTCAGGGGACCTAGTTCTTTACTAAAATCTGTTGCACATTTTTATCATCTGTAAAATAAGGTACATTACTACAAATCCTCAGTTGTCTTGATGTCTTGAAATGTGAAATTCTATGGCTATTTTCTTTATTCATATCTTGCATGTAAATAGATCTATCCTTGTAGATACCTTCAGATACTTTTGATAGTAATCTGAACCAATGTAAACCTAAAGTGTCTTTTAAAATCTATAATTTGGAAAAATAACCTAGAATAGAGCTTGGCAAATTACTGCACACAGGCTGAATCTGACCCAATGCCTATTTTTGTAAATAAAATTTTATTGGAATACAGCTGTACCTATTCAGTCATGTATTGTCTATGACTGCTTTCAAGCTATGAAGGTGGAGTTGAGTAGTTGTGTTAGAGACTATGTTTACTACCTGAATTGTCATAGGAAAAAACTTGTTGATCTCCGATCTAGATTAATGATCTTCTGGATCAATAAGTATGTTTTTCTTCAGATACATATTATATCATAGTAACAATAGCAGGAGGTATGGATGTGGAAGGCGTGACTGGGTCATATAAACCAAGTCCTGGTTTTTAAAAAAGGGCTTTTTCCTAAATGGAATTTACTTGGGCTTGATTTCTAGAGGTCAGCTAGATCTGCATCAGGTAAATGTCACATCTGTTGTCATGACAGAAACTAGAGTGTCAGAGTGGCACTCTTTGAGCCTGGCAAGCTTCATCTTGAACGACTCAGGCAGAAGCATTTTCAATTAATGTGGGGACCCTTTGTAATAAAATGCAGGGCAGGAAAGCCATGAGCTTTTAATATCATAAGGTTAGAGGTATTATTTCACAAGGAATAGGGGCCAAAGTCATGTTCATAGTTGATGTACACACTCCTCACGAAGATTAGACAGGGCCTTGCTCAAGCCTTTGGAAGAAAATGAACCAGCTCTGTGATCAGGGGTGTAAACCTTCAAGTATTTAGTGGAGAAGTGAGTTGCAACATAACTGGTAAAGAGTGTCTTAACTGACCTTGAAATACCCACCTTTTCCACAGATCCTGGACGTGGAGGAAGCTTAAGCAGAGACAGACCTCTCCGAATTCCCAACGAAGTCTGAGATGGCAGAGTTTGCAAAGCAGAAGATGAGACCAGGCCCAGGACTCAGGTTGCCTAAGGGGAAGAGTGATATGTCCTGTTTTGAGAGGGGCTGAAGCGAAGACAGTTGAAGGGACCTAAAGATGCTTGGGAGAAGGTGAGAGAAAGGGAGGGAGAGTGTGTCCACTGGGAACCTCCTCCAGAGGCCTAAATGGAGAGACCTTGCCCCCTCAGGTACTGCAAAAAGTGTAGATAAGTGTAGACTTTAATGACCTTGAAGTTTTGGATCCTGTGATGCTTTTGGACATCCTGTGAGCCTTTGGTAAAAGAATGCTAAAATATCCATTAGAGTCTAGTTTGTATCATTTTGGTGAAAGGGTACTGGAATGAATATCACTTGGAATCTTAATGAGTACCAATCTGCCCATTTGCAGACCACCAGCAAAGGGCCACCCAGCCTGAGTGATTAGGGAGCCCCTTCCTCTGATTTCTAACTCCTTCACTGGACAGAAAGACTCCTGTTCTCTGCTCCAGAGAGCCTTAAAACTGTTAACTTGATGGGAAATTATCAGTTGTTTGAGATGATTGGAACTGAATTGAGGTTTTCTTTGTGAAGTAAATAGAAGATTTAAAAGATTATTGAAAATAATTTAATTTTCAAGAGAAACTGAAGCATCTTATATCAGCAACAAATAGAAAAATTAACTTCTCTTTTTATTTATTCCTTTTAGCCTTTTTCTTGTTGTCATGACATTAATTACTCTGATGCTATCACAGAGAATGGAAATGTACCAAATCCTTTTCATTTAGAAAATATTTTAAAAAATCACTTTCTGAGGTTCAGATGATTTGGGAGCAAGATTAAAACTGAAGTTTATTCAGGTACTTGGGTTTCTTTCTTTTCTTTCTTTCTTTCTTTCTTTCTTTCTTTCTTTCTTTCTTTCTTTCTCTATCTCCTTCTTCCTTCCTCTCTCTCTCCTTCCCTGCTTCCTTCCGTCCCTCCCATTCATTCATTCATTCATTCTCTTCATCTGCTGGACCAATGTAACAAAGTAAGCTAATAGACTAAGTCACTTATTACATACTGGTAGGATCAACACACTAGGCAGTGTTATACTGAAATGTCTACAAGAATTGCCCCAGATAATAAGGGCTTCTGGGGAAAGGTTGGTAAGTCCTTTGCATGTTTTTGTGTTTAGGTAGAGTTTGACCCCCAAATAAATGATCAGTTAAAAATTCATCTAATGGAAACTAGTCAAACAAATATAATAATTTTTTAAGAAGAAAATACTAGGCTGAGTCACATGAACTTGCTGATATTTAGACAAATTAAGACAATGACAATTTTATCTGTCTTAAGCTAATACATAAATTATCTTTTGAGCTCCCCCCTTCCCCCCCAGTTTTTATTTATCCTATTGCATTTTCCAAGAAGCAATGTTTGTGTGTAAACAATATTCCTTTCTCCACTCTTGGAAGAAGAGTCAGCATAGTATTTCTAAAGATCTTAGATACCCTTACTGGCTTTCTCTTACTTAAGTTTTCTTCTTTTGTTTTTTGGATCCACTAATGCCCTAGAGCAGAAAGGGAGGAGTAGAGGGTGATGTTTTGAGTTGAGTTTAAGAAGAGAATAGCAGATTTTCCTCCTTCTAGTAGGGTCTTCCATAGAAGAGAGAGAAGTGTCATGGGTGGATGATTTGTGAGAGTGCAAACCCAGGCCATCCTGCCATACAGTGCTCTGTGAGAGGGTAGGACCTCTCAGGCAGTGGTAAGTGGGTGTTTCAGTCCTACAGTCTTAAGTGGCCACGGAGAAGGGTCTTTGTGGCCACGCTTTGGAAATTGCCTTTGAATAAATGATATGGGCCTGGTCAGCATAATGCATTGAAGACTTCTGGTCTTTCCTCAAATTTTCTGGACTATACTCTTATATAATCCTAGAAAGTATTCCTAAAACAGGATTCAGTTTGAATTTTCCCTCAACTTCAGCAGGTATGGGCAAAACTAGATTAATTTGTGTGTGCTTGCATACATGTGCGTGCTCTCTGTCTCTGTCTCTGTCTCTCTCTCTCTCTCACACACACACACACACACACATTGCTTCTTGCACCCATGTGTCATGGAGGAAATTCACACTTTTTACCTGAATTTGGCTCTACACAGATAAAACAACTGATCGTTTGAACACTTTACTTTCCAAGTGGTTACCTTGGATCAGAGATACAACTTACACTTGTCTTTTCACTTGACTTTTATAAGATGGGCGTCTAATGAAATTTTATTTATGATACTCTTCTTTTCCCATCCCTTTCCTCCACTCTCCACCTTTAAAAGTGCAGAATAAATAGGAGGTGAGAAATACAACCTGAAAGGATACTGAGCATTCTAAAAGGAGTCAATAAATAGTTGAATGAGTAATAGAAGGGAAAGGACTTTGGGGTATGGGGTTTGTTAGCATATGAAGCTCATCTATTCCACCATTTAGTGCATTGTTTCCTACCTTTCCCTTTCTTTGGATTACCTTCAGTGCACAATCATTTTTCTGCTGATGGGTTGGTCTTAATTTTCTCTTGAAAGAAAGCTGTTCCTCTTTTATTTCCTTAATTCTCCTTCCCTTTCTCTCTCTTGTGTTAGGTACAACTTCTTTTCAATTTTTTTACAATGTTTTCCACTTGAGTTATCAGTTTGTCCTATCTCTCCTTACTATTAGGCCATTAATGAAGATTAAACCGGGCACTAGTCTCAAGTGTCACAGTCTCTATTGGATATGTTCTGGGTGCACAAGCCTTTTTTTGTTTGGGTCCTTGATTTATGATACTTCATTCAGTGTTGAACTTTAATAATTGAGCATGCATTCACCATAATTAACCATAATAATTCAAAAGAGACCTAGTCAGAATCTGAGGGTCACATTTTTATGGTGCTCTTTAGGTGGAGTTCTGGGACTACTGGTCCATGATCTGTCTGTATGACCACCATGAATAAAATGGAGGACCATGAGGTGATTGGCTGAATTTTCCCTAATTTTCTGAACTGTAATTTCTACTGTATAACTCACATATGGTGAGAGATATTCTTAAGCCTGAACTGGAATACCTAAGATACAGATGCCTTTTTTTGTTTGTTTCTTCAAGGTATGAGAGGTAGTCTGGGAAACTGGCCAACATTCTGACATTTCCTTGGCATTGTTATCATCATCATTATTATTATTTACAACAATGGGAAAGATATTTATTATTGAGACTGTTTAAGGAAATCTAAGAACTATAGCAGTCATAATCATGTTGCTTCAATTTTTCTGTCTGGTTCTCTTTGAATGTTGTGGGATAGAAAGAGCTATTCATTTTTCAACCTTTTATATTTTTGGAGGAGGGTAGTCCTTGTTTATTGGTATAAAAGGCAATTACATATGTGGGAATTATTAAGAGGGTACCCTGAAAGTGTCTCAACAGAGATGTTTCCTGTTGTTTCCTTAAACTCCACCTTAAATAGTTCATTTCTACGTTGAGCATATTTTTTTCCCTGCTGTTGTCTACTCTTAACAATTTAGTGTAAATAATTTTTATCAGGTTTCTTTATTCTTATTTTGAACAGATTCAACCAATATCAAAGATATCCAAAGCATTCAGTCTATTGAAAAAGGAGAGGAGAGGACACAGGGGAAGAGAAAGGGATATTTATCATGTTATTTTACTATATGAATGTTTCAAACACCTCTATTAGAGCCCTCCTGGGTTTTCCCTCTTTGAAAGAAACTTAAAAATCATGCTAAAACCAATTTTCAAGTGTGGCATGAGTTAATGGTAGAATACTGTTTTCTTATTACTACATGGACACTTCTATTAGAGTTTAAGGAGAGTTTTTCTTTGATTATAAAGATGGGGACTACATCTGGTGTGAAATATCTCTAGAATATTTATCAGCAACTTGAAGGTGCTTAGCTATATCTTTTAATATTTGTATGATGAATGTATTTACAGCATCCTGCTTTTATATTATCCTCGACGTTCTTGATGCCTGTAAATTTTTCATTGGTTAAACTATTTTCTTTTCCTTTCTTCCCTCAGCTTTGTTGAGATATAATTGATGTATAACATTGTGTAAATTTAAAGTGTACAACGTGTTGATTTGGTCAACTTCTATATTATAAAATGATTACCACCATATTGAAACATTAGCTAACATCTCTATCATATCACATAATTACCATTTCTTTTTGTAGCAAGAACATTTAAGATCTACTCTATTAGCAATTTTCAAGTATATAATACAGTATTGTTAAGTATAATCACCATGCTGTACATTAGATCTTCATACTTATACATCTTATCACTGGAAGTTTGTACTCTCTGACCAACTTCTCCCCACTTCCCTCACCCCTCAGCCCCAAGTAACTACCCTTCTGGTGGTTCTATGTTCTTCTATGTTCTTCTATGTTCTATATGCTTCTCTGTTTCTCTGAGTTTGATTTTTTTTAGATTCTACATATAAATGATATCACACAGTGTTTGCCTTTCTCTGCCTGACTCATTTCACTTAGTACAACACCCTTGAGCTCCATCCATGTTATTGCAAATGGAAGATTTCCTTCTTTCTCATAGCTAAATAATATGTTAACTATTTTCTAATTTATCTTTTTCAGATTTTCTGGTTTCACATGTGTACACATTTGATTGTTTGTGTTTACACCTTAAAAGTTGTTAAGTGAATGTATTTCAAAATGAAAATACACCATCATATTTATTAGGGATTGATTCAAGATACTGTATAAAGATGGTAAAGCTTTTTCTTGTATATATTTTTTGTTTTAGTCTGGTGGAAAATATACCAAAAGATTCTAGTTTTATACATTGGGGAGAATTTCATTTAGCATCTCATTAATATTGGTTCCAATCAGAAGTCTGGAATTTCCTTGAGTTAAATAATTCCTTTTTTTTTTCCTTTTAGCAAGTTAAAATATATTTAGTGCAAACATAACATTTGGCTGTAAACTCATGGAGTATGTTTCTAGTGAGCAACTTGGTAATTGTGTACCTTGTGTTCTCACTATGATATTGTGAGCCCCGTGGGAGTGAGAACAATATTCTACTCCTCTTCCTCTGTCCAGAGCCTAGCATGATATCTAGCATGCTTCAGGTGCATATATCCTGACATGTTGAATCAGTTACCTAGCGGTGCTATCATAAAAGTAAATAAGGATAATTAGGTAAGTAAGCATGGCATGGGTAAAGGGTGCCTAGGTGGCTCAGTTGGTTAAGCGTCCAACTCTTGATTTTATCTCAGGTCATGATCTCACAGTTTGTGACTTCAAGTCCCATGAGAGGCTCTGTGCTGACAGTGCAGACAGTGAGGAGCCTGCTTGGGATTCCCTCTCTTCCTGTCTCTCTGCCCCTCCCACACGCGCTCTCTCTCTCTCTCTCTCTCTCTCAAAATAAATAAAAATGTATGGCATGGGTAAAAGCAAATACTTCATGAAAACGTTGTGATTTTATCAATATATTAGACTCTTGTGAATGTAGTACATGAGAAATAATACAAATTTGAGTATGCTTGCTTAGAGAGTGTATTATTAAACATCTTGGTGTTTGATGACTTATTTATGGAGAAAATTTAAAAGCAAGAGTGATTTGTTGGGAAAATAATTATGTTGAAAAATGTGACTATCTGACTTTAAAAGTTAATCCTACACTATCTGGTATGTACTGTTAATTTTCATAAACATATGTATATAACCTCTCCAATTATATTGCAGACTTGTTGAGAGTACCGGGCTCTTAGTAGCTTCCATTCCCCACATGGATGAGGAGATAGTAACATTTATCACATGTTAGTATTGGGTTCATTATTCACTGAGTGGTTTTGTCTATGACCTTCTGTGTGTTTCCCTAAATGTAAAATTGGGAGAATAATACCTTTTCTACACTATTCATCAAAGTTTATATTTATGCTTTGAGTCTCACAAGAATGCTTTTGTAAGGATATAAATTAAAATAAGAATAAGCATTTTAGCAGTTTTACAACTAAGTGTTTTAACGTGTGCATTTGAAAAAGCAAGGTATAGAGGCTTTTGCTTTTTTACTGGCATTAGAATTCTGGTTATACCTTGCACCTTGGGTATGATGTTTAAGTTCTCTGAACAGGTGTATGCTGTCCTATAAATGGAATTTTTAATTTTTTCTGTATAGTGGTGTTTTGAAGTTAAATTTGATAACATGTGTTACTCTTAATGGTGTGGCCAGCACATGGTAGATATTCAACAAATTTGGGCAGCATCTTCTACCCTGGCTTTCCATTTTGTTGTTTTAGCAATCGGAATTATTTCATAGCCTCAGGTAAAATTGGTCTGTCTTTAATCAGCATTTCCTCATAAGCTCCAGGCTTGCATTTCTAGTCACCTTCCAGGGATCTATATGTTGTATCCTTATTTGCCTTTAAAACTTCACATGGCCCCAACCAGATTTAACTTTTCAATCCATTTTTTTCCCTTTCAGTATTCCCTATTTGTTATTTAAATTACCATTCTGTAGTAACCAGCCCAAAGACTTTGGGCTAAGTTTCATTCATTCTGTTCCTCTTATTCTGTACATTTAATTTGAGGGGATTTGGGAGAACTCATTTAGTATATCATAGTATAAGGCCAACTTTTTCCTCCATCCCCAGATAATGTCTGCAGGATGTCAATTGCTTGGTGAAGTCAACATCTTCCAAGTGTGGCCCAAGATCTGCCCACAGCCTCTAGGTCCAGGACCCTGTCCTCAGGTAGGGTTGGATAAACCCTGACTCATTCTTCTCTGGCTTTCTGTTGTAGACTGCTGTCCTTGTACTCTAATTTGGGATTTTTTTTTTTTTTTTTTTTTAAATCCAGGCAGCATGATACAGCCAATCAGATTACAAGTTCCTTTAATGATCATATTTCAGGTTGCCACCTGAGTTAACATCTCGGTTACACTTAGTTGTATCCAGGTCTCCTTAGCCACACATTTACACTTATTTTACTTGCCAAGTTTAAAAAACAAAACTCATCTGTTATGGGTTGAAGGTTCTTAGTTTTGCTATGAGAGAATTTATATACAATGTTGCCAGCTGGTCCATGAGATTTTTGTTTTACCTAATATATTCATTCTTGCATACATCCTATTACTTCCAGAACCATTGACACCATCCAGGTAGTCATTACCTTTCACCAGCATCATTATGCTTCTGGGATCAGGCTGCTTTTGGCTGAAGCAAATAGAAAAACAAACCAGAAGTAGCTTAAATGACAGGGACTTAATTTTCCTCCCACAGCAAGAAGATCCTAAGATCCAGCGTTGCTGTAATAGTTCAGCAATATCAGGTATCTGGATTGGTATTCTGTGACTTCCTTGACTTTTTCCCCATGGTTACAATATGGCTGCAGCATCTCCAAGCATCAGGTCCTCACATAAGAGCATTTAATTGGCAGGAAGGGAGTGGGCAGAATTTCTCCCCACGTGTTTTATCAAGGGAGAAAAGCTTTCCCAGGTAACTCTTGGAAGAATTCTCTGTACATCTTATTAGCCAGGACTGGGTCACTTTCCTCTGCCCTAGTGTAAGTGTAGACAGGTTAGTGAATATCTGCTATTTTTGATCTCTATGTTTGTTAGTGAGAAAGAGGAAGGTTGGGAGAGCTCTCGGGTAGGTATTTAAATCCATTCTGCATTTCTGCTAAATGTACTTTCCTGAGTATATTTCTAAAGAAAAAGTCATCACCCTGGTCTTGAACTTTCAGTAACTTTATTACTAGCTAATACAGTATAATTCAGCTCCTTCTTTTGTTTTCTGCTTTATTGTCCTTTGGCTATTTAATGAACCCTGAACAGACCCAATTCGTCCCTGTGTTCACAGCTTAGCTCATGGTATTTCCTCCTCTTGGAATCTCTTTTGCAGGTTCCCATGAAGGGCCAGCTTAGACACTGGTGCTCAGCCCTTACAGCTGTCTTCCACATGAAGCTGGCTCATTTTCTCTCCATCAACTGGGATTTCTCTTTTCTCTCAACTTTCTCAGCACTTCCTGTACCCTGTAGAACCTGACCACTTATGGACTTAACATTTGAGTTTTGATTACTCACAGAAGCCCACAAAGGTCCAATTCAAAGGCATTTTTAACATTGCTGAGGTGCAATCCAAATCTTGAATGCCGCAGAGTGGGAGTGCAGTAGTGAATTTCTCACGGGGAAGTGAGTCACGCACTGCCATGTCTAGACCTCAGCGAGGCTTCCCTGTTATTTCTTTGTTGTAATAGAGCAGTAAGTTTGGTGAACTCATTAAAAGCTGTGCTCCATTGTGGAAAATGGCTGTTAATCGAAAGATAAAATTTTAGATGAAGGTTGAAAAGGTAGTTTTTTGGTTTGAGGAGAGGCATAGGTAAGGGGTAATTTTCCAGTAAATGTGATTTATGAGTTTCCCAGGAGCCTGGGAAGATAGTTGCAGATTCTTGGGGAACTCTGCCAGTTCCCCAAGACTGTGGGACCTTTGGGAAGACACTTGACTATGTGAACTTTTTGTTTCCCCAACCATAAAGTGATGGAAAAAAATACCTATTTTAGAGTTGTTTAAAAAGTGCCATGTAAATTGTAAAACTATAGATGATTAAATGATTATCATTATTTATCAATCGTGTGATTGATAACCACAATTCTCAATCATGAGACAAGGCACTAAGAAAAGATTCGTTGGCTGAAAGAGGGAATGAATGAAAGGCTATCACGATAACCTAGTTATAAGAATAAAACTACTTTTCTTTCCATAATAGTGTCTCTGAGGTTCTAAGGCATTTTATTTGCTTGCATTACTAAAATATGGAAATCAATAAAAATCATTACTGAGAATTAAATACCAGTAGATTATATCAACTTTAATATGAAGCTGAATTTCTTCTTTGAGCACATGGGCTATTCATAAACTGCTGGGCCCACACTTTCACTGTTTACAGCATTACTGGAGACCTTCGTGTGCATCACAGCTTTGTAGTTCCTCTGGGACTATCCATTATTCCACAGATCCATTATCAACTATAATTCTCTTTAAAAACCTAATAAAATTTACTGTAAGATGCCCGTGCTGTGTATTGTCTTCAAACATAACCTTTTCCACATCTTTCTTGGGTGTTGAGCTTCTAAAGGATCTGGTATCATGGTAATGGTAGCTCACTCGTGCTTCAGATTTACACCTCTCCGAAGTAAGGAGCAAGGCGCTCCTATCCCGGCCATGAAGGGATTAGATGACATGGAACTCTGTGAATAGTTTTACACTGCTGCTGGGCCTATCAAACCTCATAAGCAGCAATGCCACGAACTGGTCTGGGCGGACATTAAATGGTTTAGTTTTTCTGTATAACCAGCTATAGAAAGAGAATCATTTTCCTCCCTCTGGAGAACGTGCATTATTCCAGTGAAATAATTTGCAAGTATTTAAATCAGTCACCAACTAATAGACTAGGGAGATCCTGGACATGAGCATGCGCACTACGGTGTTTCTCTTGTAATTACGTCGCTACCACTTAGTCGCCCTCATCAATGGACGTCATTCCTGAGGTTCAAGGGGATTGAAATTGGCTTTTCCCCCCAACATCAGCTCAGGGATCTTAAGCTTGTTATGTTTTGTGTTCCCACTCCTTGCCAGATACAGGATTATTGCTTCTCCTCTGCCATTCTGTTGCAAGTTCCAGTTCCCACATTTTGAGTTTAGGAATACCTCCCGAGTACTGTGTGTATTTGGGGGTGGCAGTGGGGATTCCTATTCCCATAGGAAGGGGATCACCCCTTTCTTATGCCTGTCCTGAAACCAAAAACAGTGGTGCTTTGAAAAAACAACCAGTCTATTGACACAGGCAGACACTTGAGCAGGGTGGCCACTGGGAGAGGTGGTGGGTAAGAAAGGGTGCAGTGTTCTCAGGTACCAGAGGATGGAGAAGCCGCAGGGAATGTGTTGTAAACTGAAAAATGGCCTCCCAAAGATAAGGACATGCTAATCCCTGGAACCTGTGTGTGTTTGCCTTACATGGCAAAAGAGGCTTTGTAGATGTGATTGGATTAAAGATCTTGTGATGGGGAGGTTATGCTGGATTAGCCAAATGGGCCCTAAATATAATCACAAGGCTCTTTAGAATAGGGAGGGCAGAAGGTCAAAGGTGGGGGGTAATGCCATGATAGAAGCAGGGAGAGAACAGGCAATGTGTTCTTTAGAGAACAGCCTCTAGAGGCTGGAAAAGGCAAGGACCAGAATTCTCCCTTAGAGCCTCCAGAAGAAACTAGCCCTGCCTTGATTTTAGCCCTGTCTGACTTCCTTGAGAGTTCTGATTTCCAGAATTGTAAGAAAATCAACTTGTGCTTTTGTGGTAACTTGTTACAGCAGCCACAGGAAAGTAATACAGGTGATCTGGCTGGAGGGGGTTGGACCAGGTGGTTGGCAGTGAAGGCTTCTCTCCCTTGACAATCCAGGGCATTCTAGCACATCTGCAAGCAGACACTGTTCAATTCACTTCCCCTCCCTATCCTTTTGGGCACCAGGCCCTCTTCCTCGAGGCTAGGGTTGAGGCCCTTCAGTCTTAAAATGACTTATTTTCTTCACTGTCTTTCTCAATAGAGTTTGCTGGCCCATAAAGCCTAGAACCAGAATCAAGTGTAGGGGTTGCCCACTTCTTCAAGTTTGTGTAGGGTTCAATTTTCATTAAATGTTCCTTAGAGAATGGAAATGTTTGTGGTTTTATTCTTCTCATGGGGCAGGAGGAGGAAGGTGAACAATGTAGTTGTATTTCCACATGAAAACAAATAGAACACGTGTATCCCACTGCACAATTATGTCCTGGAAATCCTGGGTATCCTTTCTTCCCTATTTTTGTGGCTGAGCTGAAATTACCGCTTAGGTTGTGTGCCAATTCCTCCTGGGATGTACCTTGAACTGATAATGAAAGAGAAGAGGTCTCATACTGTGTGCAGAGTTCTGTAATTTTTTGCCTGGGTAACACTTAACCATAGCCCAGGTTTTATATTACAAAAATGCATAGAACAAGTGATGGTATGTCAAAGGCAAGTATTATGTAAGAGTTGGAAAAAAATCTTATCTACCCAAAGCCATAATTTCCAAATAAAAGTTCTTTCTGAGTTGGCAGCACATATGTCTGACTTAGGCCTGTTCTGAGTAAAACTGGCCGAGTTACCAAAACTCCATTAATCTGTTTAAATGGAAGTGGTAGTCCTTATGCCCAGCTAAGTGGAATTTAAATGAAAAAGGAGTGGAAATATTCTGTATAATTAAGATGGCAGACCCCACTCATTTGAAAAAAGAGAAGGTGTAAAGTCAACAAAAGAAACCCCGTGGTATAGTGTTTGGCTTTGAAAATGCTAAATAAATGGAAAATAATCTGATGGTAACAGTAATAGATATGTGATGCTCATTCAGGATCTTCAAATGCAAAATTTTCTCTAACTCCTTTTTTTCCCTCACTGATACACATCTCCGTAAAATGCACAAACGACTCATTTTATCTTCTAGGTTGTGGCCTATAGTGTTAATTCCCGAGTGCCTTTAGTGTAGCCTAAAGAAAACTGTCAAAAAAAAAATACATACATCTCAATGCTGCCAATTTGAAACCTTATTACGAGAAGCCATAGGCTCTGGAATTATCCTTGTCAAAGCTAAGAAGGCAGCCAACCTTCCCAGCAGTCTCTTTTGCATCTCTGGACTTCAGTAGCATAGAGTTTCCCCGGGCTGGGACTAATGGTGTGACAATTGCCCGGTGCTCCTTCCTCTCTTCAATTCTGTTTCTAAGGGTCGCAATGACCTACAGTGTGACAAAATAAGCTAGTCGTTTGGTTGAGCCAGGTGTCCTTTGAGAAGCTAAGAAAAGGAGTAACAGTGTCACGAAGTCATTAGTGTACCATATATTATAAGCCATAATGGCAGCTCTGAGTGAGACTGTCCCGCTTGGGAGTCTGCCACTTTCTGCTGGAATCATCCCAGAGAGGGTGGGAACCGGCACCTCACCAAACATCTGTGCCATCAGAACCAGGGACCAAGGGCGTGGAAATTGGAGCAGGTCTAAGAAAGTTGCTTACAAATGGACAAAGGAAGATAACCTAGGAGAAGGAAGGAAACAATGTAGTTGTATTTCCACACGAAAACAAGTAGAACACGTGTGTCCCGCTGGACAATTATGTCCTGGAACTCCTGGGTATTCTTTCTTCCCTATTTTTATGGCAGAGCTGGAATTACTGCTTTGGTTGTGTGCCCAAAGGCAGTATTGTCACTGCAAGGCTATTTTAAAAAATCAAAATGTTGTGAATTGATGAATTTTCTATAGGTATCGGCAGGTGTAACTGGAACCGTCCCAGGGCGCACAAATCCTGTTCACCATTTCTCCCAGTCCGTGAAAACTAAACACAGTTAGAAACAAAAACAAAAATAAACAGCAGGTTGCCCATCTAAGATTGGAGTTGGTCCATCCCGTCAGCTCCTGAAACCTCCAATCAGTAAATTCTGCCTTCTTATCATTGCCATATTGTCAAATACTGATTAGATGAGTCCTGGCCACCTTTCTGACTCTGAGAGTCTAGAGTCTATGTCTAGTGAGCCTCTCACCAATGTCTTGCTAACTTCTTATTTATTCTCTTGCACACTGTCCACAGTTGTTGCACACTCTCGTACACTTGCACAAATTATTCCCCTCTGCTCTTTTCTCTGTCTTCAGCTCAGACCAAGTCTTTCCCCAAGAGTGGCCTCTTTCATCTGCATTCTCCCTGAAGCCTATAGCAATGGCTTAGTGATTCTAATAGATTGGGTAGCAGTGGGGTTGGAAAAGGAGACTATAGGTTCCAAGGGCTGCTGCTTGTCCTAAACTATCAATGAACAACTAGCGTTTGCTAGTCTTGGAATATTCTTGCCTAAGCTCTCATACTTCTTTCTATTTTGGTGGAAATGTTGTGATTTGTAAATATGGCCGTATTTTATGAGAATCGTGAGTACAATCTCAAGAACTTTCTAAAAAAGCTTCTTGGTTCTAGTTACTTGGGTTGCATATCACTCAGAAGAGGTTAGGGTGTAGTAATGAACATCTATCGAATCTCAGGGGCTCAAATCAACACATGTTTATTTTCCCCCCATGTGACGTGTGTAGGTTGGCAAGGTGCTCTGCTTTTCAAGGATCTATATGCTAGGGCTCCAGTATGACTCATGCTTCTCGATTGCCCAAGGTCAAGAGAATGTGGTGAATTGTGGACCAGCTAGCAAAACTACCAGAAGTGATACATGTTACTTGATCGCATTTAATTGGCCAAAGCAAGTCCATATTTATATCTGCTTTGTGAATCAGAATATTTGTGAACAACCCTTATGCGTCCTGGAGGGGGCCTTTGTCTTTTGCGGCATTCGGTCTTACGGTTATGCTCTGTGATTTCTCCCCTATTTTTAGGAAAAGTTTTAATGTTGATTTTGTCTCTTTCTCTCAACTGCTCTTTCTACCTCTCTTCTACAAGTCAACCTGGCTTTCTCATGAAGTATGTTATTTTCCATGAAATTCCTCCCAGTACAGACTTCTATTTTTCCCCTTCCTTTATCACTAAATTAGAGGACCAAAAAAGGGTCAACATTCTTTGTTCACCACTACCAATTCTAGATTATTGTTCTGGCTGTTGAAAGTCAGCTATCTCTCCTCTTTACAGCTGTCTCACACTACCCTCTCTGTGTAGCTGGTATGGGATACCATGCCCCACAGTGCTCCTTTTCCTTGCTCACTGCATTTAACCTGCCATCACTTATTGTCACGTTGGTGACTCCACAGTTCCTTTCTTCCTCGACATCGATGACTCTCAACTCTACTCCATCCTTGGATCTCATCATCTATCTGCACCATCTCAAATTCTGTGTATCAACCTCTTAGCAAGTCTCTTTCCTGTCAGTCATTCTAAATTTGTCACTCATACTGACCCTGTCTTCACTTTCATCACAACCTTGCCTCAGCTCTTTTTCCTCTTGTCTGTTGGACTCTTTCTGACTTCATTTCTTTCTGGCCTATCCTGCTCTCCTTGGCCAGCCAATTCAGCAGTGCCTTTGCTTATCCCCTAAAATTCCCCACTGACCTTGAACTTCCAATTGCTTCCTTGCTGGGCTGTAGAGTGCTGCTAGAGAAAGCTGTGCTGACTGAGTCTGCCGCACATTCGTGCTCGTTCACTTTAACCAAGCCGTCATTTGTGCTCAGCACTTCTTTTATTCATCTCTTGCTGACTCACTGCACATCCCACACAGCAGTTTTTCCAAACATTTTTAACTCTCTTTGAGATTGAAGCTCCGCTCCAGATATGGCCCCAAAATACCTTTTCAGTTTCATCTCTCATTTCTCCCCAAAAGCTCTTTGCCTTATGCTTTCCAAACTCCACACATTTGCTCATCCTTTTATGCCTCCCTCTGTTATCTGCAATGAAAATGCCACCTAATTTGCTTCCTCCTGTGTGGAGAGGCTTTTATCCTCTGACAGAAGTTGTGATTTGTGGTAAATGTCCATGTGATTTTTATTACCTGTTATGGGACTTAGCGAGTACTATCTCATACTAGGTACGTGTACACAGTTACCATCTCCCCAGTTTTATTGCATGTTCCTTGCAAGTAGGAACCATGATGGTCTGTGTACACGGTGTTTATAGATAGTGTCTTGACATTAGTAGATAGGTGTTCACTTGATGTTTGGTGGATGTACTGGAGAAATAAATGTTAGTTAGCTGGCTGGAGAATAGTTTTTCCCCCCTTCTTCAGAAAGAAGTAAAAGTGATATTAAAGGTGAAAATGTTTTTCATCTATTCTAATTATTTGAGTTTTAATGTAACAGTTTTGGACGCTACTACTGATAGATTGAATGTATTTGGAGAGTAAACGAGTTATGTGAAAGAGCCATATTTCATAAAATGTTCTTGAATTCTGTGATTCCTTTCTATGATTGTTAATTAAGATCTATATTTCATTTCTCTTTATTTTATCCATATTTTTAATATTTGAATCAATAGGCAATAGCTTATGCGGAAAATTTTGTCTTATAGCAAGTGCTTTAGATTCTGGTCTCCTGAAGTATATTTTATTTAGAAGTAAATGCTACATTTTGGGGATTTGCATGGAACACCTTACTCCTGCCTGAGTGTGGAGTTATTGGAGAGATGAAACAAAAGGTAGTCAGACGGAGTGCCCACGTGTCTCCTTTATTACCAGTAAAGCTGATGTTAGAGAATGTGGGCAATAATAGGATTCCTGTTATCATATTGCACAGTTAGACCTGCTCATCCAGCCAAAGGCAGCCCCAGGTCAGCACAGGACTTCCCACGTCGGGGTCTGCCCCTGTGCAACTTTCAGCATGGAGGGGCAGAGCAGAGTGCCAACTTCCTGTAGTAGAGAGGATCTATGCATGTCTCTGACTTCTCCCTGTACCTGCATACAGATAAGTTTCTCTCCCTGATGAAAGTGAGCTGGGGCCAAAAGGTCAGTACTTGGGGAAAAATACTTCCTCATGGAAACCAGAATGGAGTAGGAGCATTCTTACATAACACTCTTGAACATGGTGGTGTTGTGTGCCTCTATAAGATGATTGGGGGTCGTCAGTGATGAGCACTTGAGTCATTTCTGTCTCTGCCTTGGGTGATATTTCTAATATTAACCACATGGTATATTTATTTTGTAACTTTTATTAGGCACTCTTATGACATTAAAATTAGGTTAAAAATGATTAATTTCTTAGATAAACTGATGTACATTATTACTTTAGCAGGCTCAACCATATAACAAATGGGAATATAGTCCCCAATCTAAATAGTTAGATTAATAAATATGTGGAGGTTGCAGTGTCACCACCCAGCTGAATACTTTATTGATGTGCAATTGATATGAATAGAAGGATTTTAGTTTGGACAAAATGTATCCAAGCATAATTAATGGACAGTTAATGGACATGTACTTTACTGTTGCCTAAGCTTTACTCTTTTTTAAATTAATTAATTAATTAATTAATTTACACCTGTTAGTTAGCATATAGTACAACAATGATTTCAGGAATACATTCCTTAATGCCCCTTACCCGTTTAGCCCATCCTCCTTCCACAACCCCCACAGCAACCCTCTGTTTGTTCTCTATATTTAAGAGTCTCTTATGTTTTGTTCCTGTCCCTGTTTTTATATTATTTTTGCTTCCCTTCCCTTATGTTCATTTGTTTTGTATCTTAAAGTCCTCATATGAGTGAAGTCATATGATATTTGTCTTTCTCTGACTAATTTCGCTAGTTCTATCCACGTAGTTGCAAATGGCAAGATTTCATTCCTTTTGATTGCCGAGTAATATTCCATTGTGTGTGTGTGTGTGTGTGTGTGTGTGTGTGTGTGTGTATATATATATATATATAAATATATATACACCAAAACTTCTTTATCCATTCATCTGTCGATGGACATTTGGGCTCTTTCCATACTTTGGCTATTGTTGATAGTGCTGCTAAAAACATTGGGGTGCATGTGCCCCTTCGAAACAGCATACCTGTATTCTTTGGATAAATACCTAATAGTACAAGTGCTGGGTCGTAGGGTAGTTCTATTTAAAAAACATTTTTTTTTAACATTTATTTGTTATTGAAAGACAGAGAGAGACAGAGCATGAGCGTGGGAGGGGCAGAGAGAGGAAGAAACACAGAATCTGAAGCAGGCTCCAGGCTCTGAGCTGTTAGCACAGAGCCCAATGTGGGGCTTGAACTCACAAATTCAAGATCATGACCTGAACCAAAGTCAGACACTTAACCAACTGAGCCACCCAGGCACCCCTAGTTCTATTTTTAATTTTTGAGGAATCTTCATACTGTTTTCCAGAGTGGCTGCACCAGTTTGCATTCCCAGCCTAAGCTTTACTCTTAGTCCTCGTTTAATGAATTATATTGCTTTTGGGTTTATAGCACCTGATTTTACCATCATCTATCCTTCTTTTGTGCTGATATATATATATATAGTGATGATATATATATATATATATTTCATTTTAAAAATATTTATTTATTCATTTATTTTGAGAGAGAACAATCAAACTGGGGAGAGGGGCAGAGGGAAAGAGAGAGAATCCTAAGCAGGCTTCATGCTGTCAGGACAGAGCCTGCTGAAGGGCTTGATCCCATGAACCATGAGATCATGACCTGAGCTGTAATCAAGAGTTGATCACTTAACCAACTGAGCCACCTATGTGCCCCATGCTGTTGTATATTAACTCACAGGTCACTCCCCATATTTACTGAGGTTTTGCCCCTCCCTGTCCAATCTGCATCCTGCCAGTTCTTTCATTCCCTCGTTCCCTCCCTCAACACTTGACCTCTCCTTCTGATTCCTTTTACCCCTTTGGTTCTTCAGTGTTTTATATTCTGTAGTGCACATGTGTTTGTGTGCTCAGTATTTCTTAAGGGAATCACTCCTACTCTAATCTCAGTTTATGGATTAGATGGCGCTGTTATCATCCCCTGGATCCAAGGATGGGCATGTGACCAGGCTTGGCCAATCATAATAGTCTATTTCTTTAGTTATAATGATTCATTTGGTGGTGGACTTGTCAATTCAGATTTGGTTGGCGTTACTGGGGAAAAGGCATTCACTTTCTCTTGGGGTTTCTAAATTGGTGAAATGTAAGCCTATTCCCGCTGTTGATCATTTTGGTTACCAGGGAGGACCTGTCAGAGGATGGAGCCCACACAGACATAGAAAAGCAGAGCTGAGAGACAGAGGTAGGCTCCAGTTCAGGCAAATGAAATCAGATATACCTAAAGGGATATTTATTCCTCCAGTACTCAGTTTTATGAGCCAGCCAATTCCTTTTTTGCCCTATGCCAAATTGAGTCAGGGTCCTGAAAACTTCCCCTTCTTATCTAGACTGGATCTCATTTAATTTTTTTTTTTTTTTTTTGGCCATCTCTCTCCCTTCTTGTACACAGATATTTTGCCTCCTTCCTTATATGCTTTGGATCCAGCTCACCTTATTCATATCTACCCTGCTGACTGCTGATAGAGAGTATCAGGGAATTACCAAGGTTGTTGCCCCTATAACCTTGTGACCCTCATTTTTAGGTGTACCCTCAATGCTGCCTATTGAGCCCTGACTGTGTGCCAGGAGTTTTTGTAGGCACTAGGATACAGAAAAGAACATGTCAGGTGAGACTGCTGCCATGTGGAACATTCTCTTAAGGCAAATAGTTAAGCAAAAAGGCAAATAAATGCATGATGTAATTTCATGCAGTGACACATGTTATAAAGAAAAAAAATGGGTTATGGGGCTACAGAGTGACAGAGGGTTTAGAGTTATTTCATATGGGATAGAAAGGAAAGTCTTCTTGACAGCCCTTTGAGTAGAAACTTTGATGAAGTGAGGGAATCAGTCATGCAAGTTCTCCAGTACCATAAGGCAGAGATGAACATGGAATGTCCCAATGATAAAGATGGAAAGTTAGTGTGACTGGAGTATAGGTAAAATGGAAGAAAATGAGACACATCAGAAGCAGACCATGGTTTGAACATACAGAGCTAAATATCTCCTGGAATCTCTATGTGATTATGTTGTTACCACATTAAACAGAACAGGTCTAAAACTGAATTTCTTTCTAAAAAAATTTTTGAAATGTTTTATTTATTTTTGATGGAGAGAGAGAGAGAGACAGAATATGGGCAGGGGAGGAGCAGGGAGAGAGAGAGAGGGAGAGACAGAATCCAAAGTAGCTCCAGGCTCTGAGCTGTCAGCACAGAGCCTGACGTGCTGAACTCATGATCCACAAGATCATGACCTGAGCTAAAGTCAGATGCTTAACTGACTGAGCCACCCAGGTGCCCCTAAAACTAAATTTCTTAAGATTTCCTCTTACCCACCAATTTCTCTATTTCTTATCTCAGTAAGTGGAACTACCATCTCCATGGGCACCCAAGTGGGAACTGTCATAGTCATCCTCCTTTTTCCTCTTCTTCTTCTTTTTTTTTTTTTATGTTTTATTTTATATTTGAGAGAAAGAGAGAGAGAGAGAACACGAGCAAGGGAGGGACAGAGAGACAGACAGAATGTGAAGCAGGCTCCAGGTTCTGAACTGTCAGCACAGAGCCCTACGTGGGACTCGAACTCACAAGCGGTGAGATCATGACCTGAGCCAGAGTAAGATGCCTAACTGACTGAGCCACCCAAGCGCCCCCATCCTCCTTTTTCTTCTTGCTTTTCATCTGATGATTCACCAGTTTTTATCAATTCCACTTCTTAGAGTTAGTCTAAATTTGCCCTCCAGCCTCTGTGCTAGGGCTTTAGTTCAGACCCTTATCATTTCTCTCTGGGGTAGTGCAAAGACTCCTCAACCTCTATTCTTGTCCCCCTTTGCAGTTCATCCTTCGTATCATGATGACCTCTTTAAAGTATGGATGTGATTTTGTTACTCCATTACAGAAAATCCTCTAACCCTCTATTTTGCATGGCTTACTGTCTGAGCCCCTTGCATGGCATACAGGGTCTTTCCTAGTCTGGCCGCTGCCTACCTTTCTAGCTCCTTCTTCCCTTTCCATCTCTGATCGTTTCCCAGCTTTAAGGAATGGTGTCTTGCCGTGCATTCTGCACACTTGCACTCTCCCTCTGGAATGGCCACTACAGCTTTGACTTCCTGGATAATGCCTACCTATTTTGCAAGACTCAACTCCAGGGTTCCTTCTTTTCTGTTCCTGTAGAACTCCATATCTGGTCATGCTTTAACAGTTTTCACACTGTGTTGCAACTGTTTGTGTGTCTGTCTTTTGATGGCAAACTCCTTGAAGGCAGATTATTTTGGAGGCGGGGTGGGGAGGATCGTTTCTTTTCTTTTCTAGTGCATGGCATAGTGTCAGCACACAGTTGTTATTCGGTAATTGTGAACAAACAGGGTCATTATAATCTTCATGAAATTCGCCTTTTAGAAACATGTTATATGTCAAATAGTTCAAGAATACAGTGGTTTTTAAAGGTAATTTAGGCTTTTATTTTACCATTCTACTTGTCATTATTATATAAAATGATTCACATGTGTTTAAGGACGTGCACAAGCACTAACACATTTATATCCATATATCTCTTGGAAGTCCATCTATAACCTAGTTGCTTAACTTATTTAGGGCATTGCTTCAAATTTATTTTTTCAATTAATAAAATTGTACCCTTTGTGGTTATTACTCCGTGGGGTGTAAGCACAAAATTTAAAACTTCAATTAAAATACATAAAACAAAACAGCAGCAGTTAAAATAATATATTTGAAAAATCTTAGCTTAAAATGATTCCCCAATGGGGAAGGACAATTTAAAAAGATACACACACATGCACACATACAGAAGAAGCTATGAAGGATAAACCGTTGATGATTTAAAAATAATCTTTTTTTGTATCATAAAAAACAGATGTGGATTTGCACTTTGCTCCTTTAAATGGTCATCTCTTATTTTGTGGGCAATGTCTCATTTCTAATTAAGTAGTCAGTAGTCATACCATTATTAAAAAACAAACAAACAAACAAACAACCTGACAGACTGGATCACTATCTTAAGTATTTTTGATGGCAGGAACTTTCCAGTCGCAACATGAGGGTGCTGATAGAAACCTAGAGACTGAGACTGAAATTCTTTATTCTACTTACCCTGAAATTCTGGGCTGGCCTTGTCTTTAATATTTAGAAATAACCAGAGATCTGCCTTTTCTTTCACTGTGAATTATGTTGTTTGGGGCTTCTGGCTAAAAAGTAGAAGTGGAACAAAAAACACTTATCTAGCCGATGAAAAACAATCTAAACAACGAGGCGAGGAGATATAAAGGCTGATCCACACAATTCTAGGGATTGGTGACAGAAGGTTTTTACCTAAACATTTTATTCTTAAGAAAAGGTTGTTCAAACGCCTTGAAGGAAGTAGGTTTTGTGAGCTTCTGGATAAAATTTCAGGTGGTTTTCCAACTCTCCAATAAAATAGACATTTTATTTTTGCGAGCCTGTTATGTGCAAGATCCCCTGGGAGATAAAAGGCAGAGTAAGTTATGCTACCTGCCTTCAAGAAGTTCATAACTCTATTGGGGTAAAGAAAGCATGCAAAGGGATAGAACACAAACAGGTTAAACCGGGTGGATTATATATGCATATTTATCTTGTGCCCTCCTGAAATACTACCAAATGAGATAAAATAAAATAAAGAGCTGATAAGCATACCAAAATGGGAGCAGATACGACAATAGAGCAAGCCACTTTTAGAAGATAAGAATGAATGGAAGAATTAGCAGAGGTATTGGCATCTGTCTACAGATGGTATTGGCAATGAGAGGTCAAATTTTGCTACAGGACCCCAGAAGGTCTCAGAAATGGAAGATGCTTGGTATCACTGAGGGCAGAAATAAAGCATGGAACTGAAAACAGGGAGAATTGGCTAGAAGTTTCTATAACAAGACGATAGAACTCCTTGGTCCTCCTTCCCTCTCCTATGTTAACAGAAAAAAGAGGTGTTATTTTGTGAAAAAATTGAACCAGAGAGTCTCATGTGAATGGTGGGAGGCAAGATACCATATGGAAAAGTGGAGGGCTAAGTGGAAGTCCTTATGCTAAGTGGTTAAGAATCCCTGATCCCCATCAGCTGCTTGGCTGAAAGAAGTCACTCAAAGGCAGGAGGGTGGAAAATCTTGGGAGGTTCTAAACTATCATAAGGTGTCTCTCTGTATCTGTCTACAGAGACTCACCTAAATCACTCATCTGAAGGGCTATATCTCTAGCCAGTAATGAAATCTACCGAATGACCAATTCCACCTTACACAGTTTCCAAACAACTTGTTAGTGTTTTCACTCTTTTTAAAATATTTTTTTTAACATTTACTCATTTTTGAGAGACAGAGACAGAGCATGAGTGGGGAAGGAGGAGAGAGAGAGAGAGAGAGAGAGAGAGAGAGAGAGAGAGAGAGAGGGAGAGTCTGAAGCAGGCTCCAGGCTCTGAGCTGCCAGCACAGACCCTGACTCGGGGCTCAAACTCACAGCCTGTGAGGTCATGACCTGAGTTGAAGTCAGACACTTAACCAACTGAGCCACCCAGGTGCCCCATGTTAGTGTTTCACTCTTAAATGTGAATGGGAAACAGTTGAGCAGATAGTTAAGGCTAGCTTTCAACAAGAAAGGCACAGGAAAAGATGAGACAAAGAAATCATGTAAGAACATTTGCCAGAACTGAAAGGCATATATCTCCACACTGAAAGAGCCCACTGACTGCCTAGCATGAGGGCGGACAAAGGAGCCACACCAACTTACCTCACTGGGAAATTTCAGGACAAGACCATAAGGAAGATTCTTTAAAATGCAGGAGAGGAAAGTAACTCACATACGAGGATCATGAACAGTAATGGCATCGGACTTCTTAGTAGCAACAAGGGAAGCTTAGAGTTCTCTGTCCATTCAAACTATAAACTAAGTATACAGAGGAACAAACACATTTTGCATACAAGATCTCAGAAAATGTGCCTCCTTTTGCAGAAGCCACTTAAGACTTACTCTAACAAAATGAATGCCTAACTATGATAGTAAAAGACATGGGAATAAGAATACAAGACTTTCATGCAGAAAGAAGAGGAAAGGAAGTACCTGGGATGACCACAGAGCTGTGGGACTACTGGACAAACAGTCTAGAATGGAGCAGGGGAATGAAGGTTTCTAGAAGATCTGGGGCAGGAGACTACTGTTTTCATTCTAAGGTAGTACCATCAATTGACTTAAAAATGTTCGGGTTTTCTGTCCTTTTCCTTTCTTTCTTTCTTTTTTTTTTTTTTTGCTTTGATAAAAAGTAAAGTTAAACTAATAATGTTTCAAAAAAAGGTGCTATGTACTATAAGACAGATTTGCAAACATAGTGCTTTGGATATTGAGGAAGTAGAGATTCGTTCTGCCTCGAAGGCAGTTTTCGTGGGAGGAAGGAGCATGGCAGAGACTATCGGTGTTTGGCCATCATCACATACTCCTCTGTGTGTATGAGACTCCCTAGCAGGTAGACTGGGCCCATGGGACTGGGTTGTAGCCAGTGAGTTGTGAATGGAAGAGATGTTAGTCATTTGTGGGCCTGGCCCTTAAAATAGTCCTGTTACATCCTGTGGATAATTCTGTGCTGTGGCAGCCTTGGGAGTCAGGTTCCAGCTGGTGAGGACAGTGCTTAACCCACATTTGACTTTGCATGAAGGAGAAATATACTTCATTGTGTTAAACTACTGAGATTTTGGGCTTCACTTGTTAACACAGCATGTTTTGTGGGCTATTCAGAAGGTAAGAAGCAGCATAGGGTAGTCACCAAAGACAGAAATCCTGGACCCGGACTGACTGGGTTCAAATCCCAGTGCCTCTGCTTATTAGCTGTGGGATCTTTGGCAAGTTAATTTTAATGTTTCTGAGAGCCCAACTGTCCTCATGTTTAAAATCAGGGTAGCAATAGTACCTAACTCATAGGGTAGCTGTGAGGATTAAATAATTTAACATGTAAAGCACTTAGAGCAGTTTTTAGAACATAGTAAGTTCTTCTATGTGTTGGCTATTATTATTATCTCAAAAGTAGGGAAGAAAGAAACGGCGCCGTGGGTGAAAGTAAGAACGAAATGGGATAAGTTTTCCTTGAGGTATGGTGTACAAAAATAGAAGAAGAATATAAAGCTGGTTAGAGCACGTAGGCTAGTGTATTTGTCAGGGTTTGATCAGGGAAGGAGAGCCACTAAGAGTGATATGAAATAAGGGCTTTCTTACAACGGCTGGACTGCGTGTGATTTGGAGAATGGGGAACAAGTCTGCGGCAGGTTGTTGCTTGTTTCTGGGGGTCACCTGGAAGTGAGCAGGACTGGCAAGTGGGAACAAAAGGTGGATGGAAAGAGCGTGAGAGCACAAATGCTTTATTGGAAGCTGCAGTTATCACCACCTCCAGGCTTGATGACCCCAGTGCCCCGCAGAAGACGATAAGGCAATCCAGCACATTCAGCATCTGGGTGTGGGAGTGGTGCCTGGTATCCTACATTGACTGGTTTTCAAAACACAGTGGCTCCTGTTGCACTTTTGGTTTCCAAGGACCATGGAACTTCCTCTTGTGGGCAACGAACCCAGAATACTAGAAGGAACAGACTTTGGGAAAGGTAGGTCCAGATGGGGATCAAATTATATAGAGGGACTGCGGATGCCAGGCTGATAGATTTGGGCTTTCCTGTGTTGGCTGTGGAGGGTGGTTGAAAGCTGACAAGATTAAGAGATTCAGAACTGAAAGTTGTAGGACCCTCAGCTAAGTTGCTTTTGAGGATGTTGATAGGTTGTCAGCGTTGATTTTATTCGCCATTTATTGCATACCTACTGTGTATTTGTAAATCAATTCTGCCTTGTTTTATTACTTAGCAAGACTCACTGCACTTGTGGGGTTTTTTGTTGTTATTGTTCATAAAGAGTAATCTTTATCACTAGTACATATTGATAATTCCAGGGACAAGAGTGTTAGACAGTGGATACGATTCAGTGTCATTGCCAGTAAAATAGTAATAATATCATCTGTTTTTAAAGTGCTTTAGGGCCTTTGGAGGAAAGGTATTGCTGGATGTAAGTATAAAGTTAAAAAGGAAATTTAAGATGAATGATGCTTTTATGGTGATGGCTGAATAGTGTGTTTCAGAGGGACAGGTGTACCGCAGTGTTTGAGAAAAATGAATGTTGCTACTTAATGGCATGAGCTGTCCAAGTTTAATCTTTCCAAAGAGTAGTTCTTTTTGGCAGCTCTGGAAAGAAAGGTGTAGTGACTCTTCAAACAGAATTGCCCACGACAGGATTGTTAAGGCACTAGATATGCTCTTCGCCACCTATTGAAATTCTTTCATCCTTCAAGGTCCACATTTACCCCGTGCCTTCCTGGAAGACTTCTCTGATGGCTTCATTGAGGAGGCATGTTTCCTTTCTTGAATTTTTGTGGTGCTTTGTATTAGATTTTGAAAATTATTCTCATCGTACATGGCTATCTTTTCAGCTAAATGGAGAGCCGGGGACAGAGAGGGAGATCTGGGTTTGAATCCTGATTCTCTTACTGTGTGAGCTTAGGCAAAGTACTTAACATCCCTAGGTTTCAGTTTCCTTGCTCTAAAACATTTGGTTGAAGTACCCACCACCCAGGTATAAAATGAATGCTCATCTCCTTGTTATGCTTTTTCTTTCTTTAAACTTATTAGAGTATCCCCAATTGGTTTTATTCACCTTAAATGAAGAGTGTTATCTTAATCATTGTTAAACAAACCACAGAGATAAATCTTAATCCTTGTTGAGTTCTTCTCAGCATTTAGCCCAATGTCTGACCGTAGGCCTTGGATACGATGCCATGATGAGCAGATTAAAGAACACGGAGGCAACCCACTCTAGTTGGGGTTCCTACTGAATCATGCTGCTAGGATTGAGGCAGATTGCTCGTCTGGAGTCTTGGTAGATACTTTCCAAGGGCACTTCTGGTTTCATCAGAGAAGTAAGCTGCACATCTCAGTGGAGCTTCTATGGTAACATCTACTGCCAAAGGTGAAACTAAATCAAAAGTACTTCTGGAAAGAACAGAAAGGAGCTTTTGAGGTTTCCCCATCCCTAGTTTTCACCAGGGCCCAGGGGATGCTTTCAGAAGCAGAGCCTGATGGAGTGTTGGCTCCCAGAAGTCCACCTTCCTGTCTTGAGCAGAATATCAAAGCGAAGGCGGCCTTTCTGAGAGAGCTTCCTCCCATGCTGGGCCCTGCTGAAAGACCATTATTAACCCCACCAATTCATGTCTAAGTGGCATCAATCATTTGGGTCACACAATGTCTGACTGTAAATTATGACATTATCTCTGAGTAGGAAGGTGATAATAATAATAATCATTAAAAAAAAGAAAGCTCCCGGCATGGCCCCGGCCGGCTGAGGACCTTCGCCGGATCTGTCATATTTGTTTTGAACATGAAAGGCTTGGCTGTTCCCTTGCAGGCCCATACATCACTGGGCCTGTCATGGGTTTCTGTAGGACCAGTTGACACAGCTCAGAACAGCAGCTGCTGGACGGCTTTGGGGAGCCCGACTCGAGAAACAGTTGCTGGGGTACAGGGACCACAAGCATTCTTCCAAAGACTGACATCCTGTTGTGCTGTCCTGCCACTGCCCTCAGTAAGTCACAACGAGGAGTAAACTGCTGTCACTGAGATGAAAGGCCCCCTTCCTCTGATCTCTCCACTACAAAATTACTTCAGTGCCACACTGTATTTTATGTCAATACCTATTTTATTTTTCAAAATTGAAAAAGATATAAGTACATTGTTCCCTGAATTCCTGATGCTCTGGGTAACCTAGCAACTGACTATGCCACATCGCATACAACAGAATATTATCATGCACTCCACTCAACTAACAAGCAAGCAGCACCGATTTCCCTTGCAGATGATTTAGGCTAAATTAACGGTTAATAGCTGCTATTAATATTAAAAATAATAATAACCTCCCTTTTTCATTTCTTAGAGCAGGACTGGTAGGGAATAATGCTTGGTTCTAATTGTACATGTGGGAGAGTGTTTTTCACTGAGCCTACATCTTCCAAGCGATTTGCATGGGATTTAGGTAGCCAGCAGCATGCTGCAAAGTGATAATCACATGAAACGGGAGAATACATTCAGGACATTTGGAAACCATGCAAAATTTTCAAGTTCAAAATTGACTCACGCTTTCCACCTCTGGGAAGATGCTGTCCATAAAGGGCTTATGTGCAGTGATCAGGCTGTTTAGCCATGCTGACACTGCCCCCAGCCCTCTGAGAAGGCTGCCAGGAAGCCCTCTGGCAAGCAGCTCGAGGACAAGAATGAAGCCGGAACAAGCATCAGGGTCAGGGAGAAGTTCAAGGAGTTCTGACCTGAAAGAACACGGCAAGGTCATGGCACAGAGCAAGAGTCTGCCGAAGAATGGCAGAGGTTACAGGGGAAGGAAGAAAGAGTAAAACAGAAGTTGGATAGAACAAAGGAGGAGAAAAGGACATTCTCCGGGAGCAAGGAGACAGAGCCTCCAAAACACACAGCATCATGAAACAGGAGGTGGGTGGGCTGTTTTCTGAGAACAGATCAGCAGGTCAAGAGTTGGTGGGTAGGTGTCCGAAACAAGTTTCTATCTCCCCTTGCCCTTCACTGTAAATTTGCTTTCTAGTTGACCCCCCTATTTGTGCTTTGTGGAAAAAAACCACTTAGTTAACTACACGCACATAAACACACACACACACACACACACACACACACACACACACACACACACTTTTCATTAATGGGGCCTTGTGAATAATTCACTGTTCACTCGCTCATCTTCCTCTCCCTTTAAAAGCAATCAATTTAATTTGGTAGCTTCTTTCCTGAGCCACCGGAACTTTGAGAAGCCGTTGCAACTTTCTTAGAACTCAGACCTCAAAAAGAACCCTTGAAAAGTCCTGCTGTTTCTCTCCTTAACTAGTCACCTCAATCTGAAGAACTAAGGGCCTTTCATTTTGAGTACGTCCTGCTGCTTTTTAATAATCTACGACTGAATTAGGCATTTTCGCCTTCAGGTTACAGCTGTTGCGAAGTATGTTTCCTTCCAATCACGAGGAAAATAGTTTAATACTTTCAGAGACTCTGAACAACCTGTTCTATGTAAAAAAAAAAAAAAATGCCCGGTTTCTCATCTAAATTGAATTAACTTCATTTGCAGATATCAATATAAAGCTGATTTTGAAAATACTGTTGTTTTTTCTTAATTAGAACAAAGATTTAAGAGCACATTTTTGTTTGCCAATAGGCCAGAGCAATTTTTGTTATTTAAAAAGCATTTTGATATTGTAATCAAGGAACAACCTTTCCTGTGTCTGGTTTCTAAGCGCTCACAGTTTTGTGCCGATTAAGTAGCAAACCATTTGGTTGCACTCCTTGCCACCGGGGAACTGACAGGACACTAAATATCATTGCAGTGCAGCAAAGCATGGAGATGCTCTGAGGACAGCAGAGCTGAAAACATGAATACAATGCATAAGCTTTTGACTGGATGGCAGAAGGGCAATGAGAATCTAGGAATCTACAACCATCTGAAATTGTGCAGTGTTTGGATCTGCTCCATTTTAAGAAAAGTATTTTAGACAGCAGAGAACTGGTGTGGTGATTTTTCCATGCAAGCATAGAAGGATCATCTGCTTTGAAAAAAAGGCCACATTAATGTATTTGTGCCCAAACACTTGTAAAAGGCAGACCACCCACAGGGAATGCGTGCTTGTCAAAGCCGCAGTGGAGTGACCTGTGCATCGGAGGGTTTCTGTTGCTGAGGTGATGGGAGGGGAGGCTGGCAGAGACAGCCGCCTTCTGAATTTGCAAGAGCCCATCAGGGCAGTGGCACAGAAAGGGTGCACCCCTCTGTGCATTAGAATCAATCTGCTAATTGTTTCACGTATGGGATTCTGGGGACGGTGTGACTTTAAGGGCTGCTCCAAAAGAAGTTAACTTTTCTTTTCCCTGTTCTAAAATGCCTTCTGTTAAAAGAGCACTGATATAATGGAAGAATGTTACAAGGGCAACTGAGAAATCCTAGGACAGATTATGAAGACAACTGATTGAAACGTTCCTGGTTTTGGTATATTGTAGTGAGATTCACTGTCAGTCAAGAGACTGTGGTCCGTTTTTCATCTAGAAACAGCTGTGAACAGATGGACATGGGTTTTAAAAAAGGTAGAGTGCTTTAAAATAGAACTTGAACTTTGTGAGTTTTATACTGTAAAATGCCAGTATCACAAACGATTCCAAATACTCCAAACAAATTCCTTCAAAGTCCTATCTACACAGGCCAGAAGATGATCCTCACAGGCTTGCCACAGGGTGCTGTTAGTATGCGAACAGCAACCCCCTTGGCCGTGACTGAGTACCCCTGTTGACAGCCTGAGATGAGGGTGGCCCTGGCCATACGGCAGTTTTATACTGAGAACTTGACAATACCTCTCTAGTTTAAGGGGGAGGTAGGTATCGTTTGCCCTCAGTGAATCTTAATGGTTTTCAGGGTTTGGTCCTGCTTCCTTCTTGCACAGATCCCTCCTGTTCCAGTAAGCAATACCCTCAGGCCTCTCATTTAACATTACAGTGTTAGAGACATCACTTCTGGACTTCTCAGTTGGGAATCTGTACCTTAAAAGCAGACCCTTAGAGTGGATATCACTTACTCCAAAGAAATCCAGAGAAATCCAGTGTTGGCAATGGCATTCTGGGCATGCCAGTGTGGGCATTTGTTCAGGCCAGTGCAGGAGGGACTGGGAGACAAGCCCAGAACCCCCCAAATTATTTCATGCCCGCAAACTGCCTAGAATTTTAACCGTACTCTGCCTTGCTATTGAGTGACAAAGACCTTATGATACAATCATTGTCTCCAAATTTTTTATCAGAACATTTAACTTAGAGGGGTACTTGGGTGCCTCAGTTGGTTGAGCGTCCAACTCTTGGTTTAAGCTCAGATCATGGTCTCATGGTCTGGTGAGTTCAAGCCCCACGTCTGGCTCTGCACTGGCAGGTCAGAGCCTGCTTTGGATTCTCTCTCTCCCCCTCTCTCTCTGCCCTTCCCCCACTCGCACTGTCTCTCAAAATAAATAAATTTTAAAAAACTTAAAAAAAGAGACAAAAAAGAGCATTTAATTTAGAAAAATTTATTGTTTTAGACGTAGAATTTGCCTATTGACAGATGCTGCCTTGTTATATTTTAAATTTGAGTGACATGTTAAAAGAAGATAACATTAGGCTAGAGACCATTTTTAGCATCTTGTGGGAACTCTTGATAAAGACAGTGATAGGCAATATATATGGTATATATTTTTATATATTTTACTCTGGTTCGGTCTATATAATATGCACCAGAAGGTGTTACAATGTTTAAGCACTGTTTTTGCTTGAAGATACGATTATGGTTCAAATCAGAAAACGACCAACAAACAGCCAAAAACCAAAAGAAAACAAGTCCCTTCTGTGATTTCAAATTAGCTAATATTATTAAGTGTGTTAAAAAACCAGTGTCCTAATTTTCTTTCACTCATCTCCCTGATTCTTTCTCGTTTTCTCCTCTCACCATCTGACCCGTACTGAAATCGGTCAGACACATTCTGACAAAACAGGACGGCCATTACACCATTCCTGCTCCCAAAGAAGCAACTCCCCGCTTCGGGAGTGACATGGGGGTTGCAGGACGCAGTGGTTGGTTCCTGAACACAGGAACACATGGTGGGCATTTATGATAACCATGCTTGCAGCTTCATAACAAATAAATTCTGGTGTCTTTAGTGCCCCACACAGCACCTGTTTCTTTTACCACTTTGTGAGTCATCTGTTTAAAAAAATTTTTTTTAATGTTTATTTATGTTTGAGAGACTGAGAGAGACAGCGCGTGAGTGGGGGAGGGACAGAGAGAGAGGGAGACACAGAATCCGAAGCAGGCTCCAGGCTCTGAGCTGTCAGCACAGAGCCCGATGTGGGGCTTGGTGAGTCATCTGTTTTAAAATTCAAGTCAGGTGGGATGCTTGGGTGGCTCAGTGGGTTAAGCTTCTGACTCTCAATTTTGGTGCATGTCATGATTTCACGGTTTGTGAGTTCGGGCCCCGCATCCAGCTCTGAGCTGACATCATGGAGCCTGCTTGGGATTCTCTCTCTCTGCCCCTGTCATCTGCTCGCGTGCGCATTCTCTCTCTCAAAAGTAAATAAGTAATCAAACAAACAAATAAATAAGTAAACCTTTAAAAAAAAGATTTAAAATTCAAGTGAGGCAGTTTGCCTGGATTTTGGGTCATATGTGAAGATGCATGGCAAATCAAGACTACATAGTCTTCATAAAGCAGATGTTCTGTTAGACAAGAGCCCAGAGCACTGGGAGAGGGCACGTGAGTTGGGAAGGCCCACCATGTCCGTTTTTAGGAGTCTAGGATGCCAAGAAACGAGAGATGGATGTTTTCCCTTGTTCCTGAATAATTCAATGCATTTCCTCGGGGCCCTTATTTCTTTTCAAGCACGCAGCAGACACCAGAAAACCTTACTGGAGAAGGTTTAAAATTTCCTTCGCAATCAAAATCATCATATTGTTTCAAACCAGGAAAAGAAAAAAAGTTGAATAAGGATGTTGGAAGTTGTATTTCATACGGCCTCGCCTAAGCGCTTTGTGTTAAAGTACTTGACATGCGTGTAGAAAAAAAATTAGAAAAATCGAAAAGGCATTTTCATTTCAAAAATAAAATACCCACCCCTGAATGTAAACATGAGTTATAGTGATAATTTTTCTTGTGTGTTTGAATTGTAATTATAAAAATGCCAACTATGGAGTAAATGGCTGGTACCAGGAATTAATTAGCTCACACTTGTTAATGTGTGCAGTTTCTTTCATTCAAGAAGTGCCAAATAACATACAAACACTGGCGTAAGCTGGAGGTCCACCTCAAACCTATGCCAATACATACACAAATGAAGCCTTTACTGGTTAAGTCTGTCGGTTCTAGTCACAAATGGCAGACAACTGAGTTGGAGATCAGAGGAATGTTCTGCAGTGGTCCGCTCTCTTACAGGTCATCTGCTTGGCAGTAGGACAATGCTAGACCCATGCTAACAGGGTTAATTGCAGACACACGTAGGTTTTCTTTTTGGATGACAGGGCACTGCCTTGAAATTGATCCATGCACTGTCGAGGGACTAATTCTAGGCTTCCTTTCAGCCCCACCCTCACCCCCGGGACACACTACTGCTGCCCACAGGCCCTCAGACACACTCGCCTGGGTTTGCACCAAGTGTGGGAACAGGCGCAGAGCTGGGTCAGAGGGCATGGAGCCAATGTACATGCATGTCTCTGCTTTTGTGCTGGCCCTGGCTTCTTCCTCCTCTATGCAGATTCCACCTCTGTGAGATCCAGATTGTGCCATATGGGATTCCTGTGTATTGCTAGCGAGGACACATGCCTGTGGGAACTATTCTAATGAAGGACCAACCAGCCACTGCTGCCTGAGCAGTCGCTTTTCCCAGGAGAATTTCCGTGAGGGGGGCTGAGGGGTGGCGTCTGGGGGCAAAGACATTCTCAGTGTCTGGGAAAAGAGTTGTGTGTCTGGTTCTTTGCAGAGTGTGTGTATGGATGGAGATGGGAAGTTTTAGGATAGAATTTTCTAAAGAAAAAAAACTTACTCTGTTTTCTTTGATTTCTTTTCCCCTTATTTTTTCTCCTTTCTTCCCTTTGTTCTTTTACCATTATTTGTGTGTGTGTGTGTGTGTGTGTGTGTGTGTGTGTATGTACATGGCCTTGTGTATTTGCCTTATCACTTCTGATGTTTGCTTTCCTTCCTTCTAATTATGCTTAATTTTAAAATGTCATGCTTGGATTTTCTCTCTGATAGGTTCTGTTGGTTATCGGTTACTTCAAGTCACATTTCCTTTGCAGATTCTGCGTTCCTTTATCAACCCTCATATATTTTGAGGCTGTACCTCTTCCTCTGTTCCTCCTATGGCTTATAACTTTGTACATCTCCATTCCTCAGCATCGATTCCACTCTCTTCCTTTTCTCCAGACCCTGTTGTTTGTAACTCTGTCATGTGGCTTCATTTAATTATTTTTTGATGGAAACATTCACTTTCTAGTTACTGAATAAAAATAAAAACAAAAGGGGCGCCTGGGTGGCGCAGTCGGTTAAGCGTCCGACTTCAGCCAGGTCACGATCTCGCGGTCTGTGAGTTCGAGCCCCGCGTCGGGCTCTGGGCTGATGGCTCAGAGCCTGGAGCCTGCTTCCGATTCTGTGTCTCCCTCTCTCTCTGCCCCTCCCCTGTTCATGCTCTGTCTCTCTCTGTCCCAAAAATAAATAAAAAACAAACAAACAAACAAACAAACAAAAAAAAAAAACCAAAAAGTACTCTTTTTTGTCTTCTCTGTTTTCTCCTCAGTCTTCTTTACATCCTTGCCCCATTTTTAAGACATACTATTTTTTTTTTTCATTTGTCTTTCTAATCCCAGAAGTGACTCTTGCTTTCTAGTTCCTGAATGCGTTCATCTCTAAACCCCAATTTCTCTCCATCCATTTCTTATATTCTCTACTGTTTCCACTTCAAGGGAAGATTTTATTGATTGCAGATTTTATTTTGCTTTGTTTAAATAGCTACTATCCTCTGTATAATGCTATTACTTTTCAGAGCTGGGGATTGTCTTATGCAGTCAAAAGAGTACTTAACTTGAAGTCAGATGATCTGGGTAGAGGCCTGATCTAATCTCTTGTCATAGGTTCACTTATATCACTTGTTAGTTCACTCATTCATTCTTTACTGAATTTATTAAACATGCCTCAATGACTTTTCTGTGCCACCATGGTCCTAGGTAAATACCTATTCATTTGTGCCTATGATTACTCTGATCTCATAATCCTCTTCTAGACTGATTGATTCATTTTGGTGGGGCATTCAGGCTTTCTCCAACAAGGACAGTTATGAACCATGACCATTTTTCTGATGACAACTTTTCACATTGTGAATAGAAAAAAAATATTGAGAGCTGAGATCTACAAGGTTTCCTCTGGCTTACATTTTACAACTTCAGTTGAATGACTTAATGTCTGTTTTCTGATAACCTTGGTCTTTCATAAAGACATATCCCTGGAGTTAGTTTCACTTATATTTATGGCTGAAGGTGACTTGATAAGTAGGGCTTCTCTGGCTTGTGGATGGGACTTTTTAACAGGTGCCAAGGAGCCTCTTGGCTTCCCCAAATATGGGTGCTGCTTATACCAGATACTTTACAGTCAGAAATTCATTCCTTTAGTTTATGAAATAGTTTTATGTTAAAATGTAAATACTCCTGGGATGGTCATATATCCAGTCACTAATGCCTCAGAAGATCTTTTCCCCTAAAAGGTACATTTTGGTAGCCACAGGAAGCCAGCTTTAGGGGGAAAACTAGAAATTGTAGGGAAGTTTTGTGGCCCTAAAGATACAAAAAAGGTGTATTTTGCTTACAACCAGCCCTACTCCAAAAGGAACTATTTGCCATAGAATGAAACTTCTCATCATCCTTCATTGTCACAGTGTTTAAAGTTCTTGTTAAACCAGGATAACTTTTAATAGAGCCTCCTTTGACTTTCAAAACTATCCCAATTTGATAAAATATGTAGTCATCCTATTTCAAGATAACATGGTAGGGCAGAGGAATTAAAAGATAAAAAAAATTAAGAACAGTGTTATATTTTTTGCTTTAAAAATCTATTTCACCATTAATTAATTAATTAATTAATTAATTAATTTATAGTGTATTTGTTGCTGTCTTCTCCATTTCTTTCAATTGGTATCTTTGATTCTTTATTCATTATCACTACTTCTTGGTGTAATTTATTGCAGTTTGGGTTCCTTTTCCTATTCTGACCTAAGAACAGATGTATTCCTCTAATTCTCTGATCTGATGCCCTGTGAATGGCTTATGCATGGACTTCTGTTATATGTGTTAGACTTTACTTGGGTGAGACCTTTATTCTGTAAGAATAAAGAAGAAAATCTTTATTCATATTATAAAATTAAGAGCAGGAGATTATGGGTTAAACTTTGAATCTGCCATTTATAGACTGTAAGACTATAAGTTTTGTTTGTTCATTCGTTTGTTTCTTTGTTTGTTTGTTTTTTAGTAGGCTCCGCACCCAGTATGGGGCTCAAACCTCATGACCTGGAGATCAAGAGTCACATGCTCCACCAACCCAGCCAGCCAGGCACCCCATAGACTGTATGACTATAGACAAGTTATTTAACCTTCCTGTGCCTCCATTTCCTCTGCTATAAAGCGAGGATAGTATTATTTATCCTGTCAGGGATATTGTGACAACTAAATGAGATCATGTACCGAAGGTCTTGACACAGAGAAGCTGAACAAAAATGTATGATCCCTCTTTACTTCTGTGCATGATTTCGTTTAAAGTAGGTTATTCTTTAAAAGACATGATCTCTAAAGAGTGACATTATTATACTTCAGTTTATTAGTGTGAATAGCCAGGTTCCTTAGGGGATCACCTTCCTGGTGCCAATTTACTTGTGATTCTCTTTTTCCATTGTTCCAGATGTCATTGTAAGATATTCAGGAGACATGGAGGCATTATTTCAAGTTCCATCAGGAAGCAGTGTTGTTGAAAGTCAATTTTTGGCCAAAAGCACAGATTCTCCCAGATTGTCAAGGAAATGGTCATAAATATAGAACAGGCATTATTTCAGTTATGTTAAAAAAAAAAAAAAGAAATAGCCTTGAATTTCAAACAGCTTTCCAGGATCTCTGGGAGTTAGCTTGTGAGGCTCTCATAGCCTCTTCAGGTCTGCATTGCTCAGTGGTAGATTTTCAAACCAAGTAATCTCTTTGTTATCTCTCCCATTACCATCGTCCATCCTCCACCAAGGATTTTGGAGAGAAAAAAAGACCAAGCTTTTTTCAATTTCCTCCTTAAAAAAAATCAAC
Source organism: Panthera pardus (assembly GCF_024362965.1). NCBI lineage: Eukaryota > Metazoa > Chordata > Mammalia > Carnivora > Felidae > Panthera > Panthera pardus. The sequence continues at coordinate 88,251,503 of NW_026526765.1, forward strand.
TGAAATGTAATATGGAGAATGTTTTAAAATTTTTCCTTGGACTCAACACCCATGTCAATGTGATTATGTGATTTAGACTCAATTTAGATTTAAAAAATATTAGGAAAAAAAATTCTCACCCAAGTTGAATTTTGCTTCCTTTTGTTATTTACTTAAACATGTCATTGAAGGCATTATTATAGCATGATGGTTTTTGAAAAAGCTATGTTTACAGTAACTCCAGAGTCACACCATGAGTTTACCGGAATACCATGATTCATTCTAGATTTGGTGACATGTGAAGTACTGAAATTATGAAGGTAGTCTGCATGCAACAGGATCTTTCTTTGGCTGGCCTGGTATTGGTTATTGGGCTAGATCTTATAGGCGCAATTTAGCTGAAAGCCAGAGTGAAGTAACTTTTTGATCTCAGGAGCTTGCATGAAGGGGGTACAGAAGCTTAAGAGATTTCTTATACATATCAGGCTGTACTAGTACTTGTACCGTAAAGATGATATTTGTGTTCATCCTTTCAAAAGAGGATTCTAAGCCCTGATTTTCCATTGCCAAAGGTGATAAGCTATTATAGAGACTCAACTCAGAGAGTTACTAATCCCTATAAAAGGCCAGCAAATGAAGAAGAGAGGTTAAGGTCATTGACTAGAGGCTATACTGTTCTTTACTGATACATGGAATGTAGGCTACAGCAAGTTCTTTTATTTTCAGAACTATTCTACCAAGGGAGAAAGCGTGAACTTGCCACTGTAAAAAATAACCTTGTTTGAAACACAACGAAGCCATGTTTTTGGAGCTGTCCTAAAAGAATGAAGCATTCTTTGTGTAAAGGGAATAATGTCCTTATACGCCCAACTTTTCCATAATCGTTTTCTTTTTCATCCAGGTTTTGTTGAGTTGCCACATGTGCACACACATGCCACGTGTGTATGTTAGGAGAGATACTTCTCTGCTCAAAAGAATAGGTCAGCTCTGCTCTCTGATTCTGTGATAGCTTATGTATTAGTGTATCTGCTTCTGCATTTTCCCATATAGCAAGACTGAAATCATTTCAAGGTGAAACCTTAAAAACACTTTTATTCTTTAAATAGAAATGGAACTCTTCTACTATTTCCACTTCTACTGTATGGGGCAGGTGAGGGCCTTCCTGAATAGTGGCTTTTGTCAATCACATGTTTGGAGGGGCCTAAGGAGCCACTGAGATGCCACTATTGTAGAAACACATTTTACACGAAAGTGTGACTGACACTTCCCCAGTGTTTGTTCTCCAGGTTGCATCAGAAAATGAGGTAGACCATGGTACAGTACAGAATGTAGATAAGAGACAACTTCAAAACATTTACCAGACAAAGCCTTGGCTGAGTACTGAACACAGGGTTTTGTTTTTTTTTATTTAAAAAAGTTTTTTTTCATGTTTATTCATTTTTGAGAGAGAGAGAGAGAGAGTGAGAAAGAGAGAGAACACAAGTGGGAGAGGGGCAGAGAGAGAGGGAGACACAGGATCTGAAGCAGGCTCCAGGCTCTGAGCTGTCAGCACAGAGCCCGATGTGGGGCTTGAACTGACAAACCGTGATATCATAACCTGAGCACAAAGTCAGATGCTTAACTGACTGAGCCACCCAGACAACCTGAGATTTTTTTTTTCTGCTCCAATGTTGCCTTTCATTATTAAAGATATTAAAATATAATGGTTACCATTGACACATACAAACTGTTATTATAATGGCAATATGCATTACTGAGCCCCTTCTAGCCTACTGCAATTTGCCTTACTGCAAATATTCTATATTGCTTTCGATAGTGATTCTTGATTTACCCAATTCTGACCAATAAGGCAAGTTAGTTATCTGTGAATTTAAGTCATATTAATATCTTCAGATCTGGGATGCAATGATATATGAGTTAAGCTGCAATTCAAGTATAGTTGTTTTCTACCACCGTATAACAAATGACCACAAACCTTGTGGCTGAAGATAACATCCATTTTTAATCTAACAGTTAAAATGGTTACCTAGCAGTTCTGCAGGTCCAAAGTCTGTCACAGCAAGACTGGATTTTTCACTCAGGGTCTCAGAAGCCTAAAATTGAGGGGTTTGTGTGCTGCATTCTTCCATAGCTGCATTCTGCTATGGTTGTGGCAGACATCAGTGCCTTCTGGTTATGGGGCTGAAGATTATATTTCCTTGCTGGCTGACACCTGGAGGCTGCTTTCAGATCCCTAGAGACTTCCACATCCCTTTCCATGTGGCTCTTCTGTCTTTAAATCAGCAGTGGAGATTCTATGTTGTAGAATATTCCTTTTACCTTTTGAATCTTTTTTAAAAAAGAGTGTATCCATTTATTTTGAGAGCGTGCATGTGCTTGCACAAGTAGGGGAGGGGCAGAGAAGAGAGTGAGGCAGAGGGAGAGGGAGGGAGGAGAGAGAATCCCAAGTAGGCTCTGTGCAGAGCCTCTGGAAGGGCTGAACTCATGAACCACGAGATCATGACCTGAGCTGAAATCAAGAGTCCACCACTTGACCGATTGAGCCACCCAGGCACCCCTTGAATCTCTTTTATTTAGGAAAAGCTCTGTCTCTTTTTAAGAGCTTGGCTAATTGGGTTGGCCCCACTGAGGTTAGTCATTCTAAAGTCAACTGATTTGGGAATTAATTACATCTGCAAAAGTCCTTCAGCGAAGTAGGCGTCTGTGGTTTCGCTTTCCCCTGTTTGGCTTTTGCTGTGGTTTCAGTTACCCATGGTTACCTGGAGCAGGGGGCGTGGAGGAACCATTTGATCCTTCTGACGAATCTTCAGAAAGTCAATAGTAGCCTACCTCTATGACCCAATGCCTGCCTCATTCACCTCACTCCGTGTCCACGTAGGCCTTTTACCATCTCACATCATCCCAAGAAGGGTGAGTAAAGTATAATAAGATATTTTGAGAGAGACCACATTTATATAACTTTTATTCCAGCTTATTGTTATAATTATTATACCAATACTCCTTGAATTGTAATGGTTTGACCTAATGATCTTTCACTTTTGCACTGGTGAGAAAGTGATACGTATTCAGCAGAAACTTAACTTTAAATTTTGAATTTTGATCTTTTCCCGGGCCGGTGATAAGCAGTGCAATACTGTCTCATGATGCAGGCAGCAGCGAGCCGCAGCTCTCAATAAGCCACGTGTGCAGGGGGGTAAACAACTCATACACTTCCAACCATTCTGTACCCATACACCCACTCTACACCTCCTTTACTGTACTCAATAAATTACATGAGCTGTTCAACACTTTAGTATAAAAGGGGTAGATGATGTTGCCCAGCTGTAGTCTAGTGTTCTGAGCATATTTAAGGTAGGCTAAGCCAAGCTATGATGTTAGGTAGGTTAGATGCATTAAATGCATTTTCAAGTTAATTTTCAACTTATGATGGTAGACTGGGATGTAACCTTATCATAAATCAAGGAAAATCTGTATTTTGTTATTGTTGTTAATGTCTTACTGTACAGAATTTATAAATTAAACTTGGTCATAGGTATGTATGTATAGGAAAAAACAGTATAGAGAGAGTTTCGTCCTATCTGCATTTGAGGCATTCAGTGGGGGCCTTGGAATATATCCCCTGTGGATAAGGGGGAATTACTGGGTTAGTGTTTGGCTACTTGGAGAAGGTGTGTCTGTGCCAGGGAAGAGTTCTGCTTACCTCACTAAGAATACTATTCTTTCATATCTGAGTTAGTGGGATTAATTTAATTTCCATATATTTTAACTCTAGAAAGAGCCCAGTAATAACAGAAGAATTTGGCCTTTGCCTTGAAGACCAACATCAAAGAACTTAATAAATTATTTAATCTTATGCAGTCCAGGAGAATCATGCCAGTTTGGTTTGGTACTTCTATTGATACAGATATAAAGATAAATAGAAATAAAGATATATAACCATGGATATATACTTTATATCCTTGTAGGGGACACACCTAACATACTGTCCAAACTGAAACCAAAAATTCATTGATCTGCTTAAATCAAGCAACATTTAGCACTTGCTGTGTTCTAGGTGCTGACCTCAATGATGAAGATAGAGATGGGGTGCTATATCTCAAGTTAATTTCTAAATCTAATTATATTTAAGCTAAAGCATCACAGGCGTTTTTATGGCATTCTAATTTATGTTCAAGGACAAGAAGGCAGTAATAGTTAATTTTTTAAAAAAAGTATTAATAAGGGGGGATACTTTAAATGATACTTAATAATTTGGCAAGACTACAATGATTAGCAGAGTGGGTCAGCACAGAAATGTAGACAGATTCATAGGACATAACTAAAAACCTAGAAAAATCAGAAACATCCTGATATGTATACATAAGACTTTAATATAATTTTAATATATAATAAAATTACCATTTGAAATTACTGATGTTATGTTATGAGAACTGTGAACTATTTGGGGAAAAATGCAGCTACATTTCTTTTTCAGCATACATAAAAATCAATTCCAAATGATAAAAAATGTAAAGATTAACAATGAGGACTTAAAATTATATGAGAATACGAGGTGCATATTTGTATTATTTGGGGGCAAGGAAAATCTTCTTAAGCATGATCCCCAAGCAGACGCTAACACAGAAGTTGATAGATTTAGCTCCATGGCAAACAAAATCTTCTGCAGATCAGAAAACATCTTCAATAAGATAAAGCGGTAAGTTATGAAATAAGGAAAAAAATGTTTCCACATATATGGCACTGCTGCATAATGAGCTTTTAAAAATCAAGAAGTAAAACAATTCAGGACAAAAAAAGCAAAAGGAATAAGTAAGAAATTTAAAATGAATACAAATGACTTCCCTCAAAAGAAAAAGAAAAATGCTCAAAGTCACTAATAATCAAAGAAATTAAAACTAAAACGATGCGATGTAATTTTTGCCTAAGAAAACAGGCCAAAAATGTTTGCACAAGTGTTGAAGAAAATGTGGGGAAATGGGCATGCAGGCCTTTTGGAAGCTAATCAATTTGCAGACAAGTCCTGAAAGTGGGGCACCTGGGTGGCTCAGTGGGTTAAAGCATCTGAGTCTTGATTTAGGCTCAAGGCATGATCTCACAGTTCATGAGTTCAAGTCCCAAGTCAGAGTCCATGCTGACAGTGCGTCGCCTGCTTGGGATTCTCTCTCTCTCCCTCCTTCTCTACCCCTCGCCTATGCAAGCACCTGCTCTTGCTGTCTCAAAATAAATAAACTAAAAAAAAAAAAAAAAGTCCTGAATGTACAGTCTTTTACCCAGAATTCAGTTTTTATTAATAGATCTTTTAAAATGGCTAAGAATAAATACAAAGATTTAACCACAATATTTATTGCAGTATTACTTATAAAAATTGTATCTAGTATAAATGTCCAATAGTAAGTCATAGTAACTTTATAATACACACTACTATATAGTATCTTTTATTAACTTTTTAAATCTTTATTTTTGAGAGAGGGGGGGGGAGGGGCAGAGAGAGAGGGAAACACAGAATCTGAAGCAGGCTCCAGGCTCAGGGCTGTCGGCACAGAGTCTGAGAAGGGGCTGGAGCTCAGGAACTGCAAGTTCGTGACCTGAGCTGAAGTCAGATGCTTAACTGACTGAGCCACCCAGGTGCCCCATATTATATAGTATTTTGAATTATCTTATAAAAGAATATTTCATTCCCTAAAGAGTTAATTATATGTATAATTAAAAAATCTTTTCCTCATTATATAACTATATATGAGCAGTTCCTCATAACTACATTCCTCCATATATACATGTTGATTTTAGTGATATATAGATATAAAATTATTTTTATATGTAACATTTTTATACAATAATGTTTTTTTGTATATATATATATATATATATGCATATATATATATATAGTATGTGTGCGTGTGTAAAGTTTTATATCTATATATCCCAAAAGCTAATAATTTAATTGTGTCTGAATTTGGGGATTATGGGTCATCTAAATTTTATTTTAGTTGGTTTTTATTTTCTAGATTTTCTATGATAAACGTGTTATTTTTAATGATCCATCCCCCATCCCCTTATTATAGATAATTTTATTACCCAAAATAAGCTGGCCTTGGAACATAGAGCAGAGAGCACAGATTTTGGAATCTGGTGGAACTGCCATTGAATCCTGGCTCATAGGTCACTGCTTATCCTGTGGGATGATTGTCTTGGATCAGGTGCTTGCCCTGATCAGCTGTGGCAGACAAAGCCGGGTTATAGTTTCAAAATTTGGCTGCCTAAGGACAAGCCATCAGCACAAGTTGTGAGTGTTGTAGCTAGTCTTGGGGATATGGCAGACTGAATACTGAACCATAGTGCAACAGGAAGTGGTAAGCTTTTGGAATGAATAAAGTGCTATGGAATCGTAGAGACGGGGATAGAAGACTCCTGAGAAAACATCACTGAAAAGGTGACTTTCAAATGCTATTTCTAGGCAGTACAATTCACTAGCTGGTGAAGAGGAAGCAGGGCAGGTAAAATGTCATAGGAGCAGAAGAGGCATCATGAAAGAATGGTGGAGGCATGAAAACACTGTATTTGGAGAACGGTAGGCAAAATGGTTACTTGAGGAGTGCATGCAAAATAAGCCAAGAAAGGCAGGTGAGAGCTAGCTGGATTCTGACTCTGAATATTTAGGGCAATCCCTTTTGCCAGTTGGTTATTTCTGAAAATGATGATATTTCAACTTGAAGAATCCCTTGCTACCACCTGGGGATTCTCAGCCCCAGCAGCACTTTGGGGATCCATTTGGAGCCTTTAAAAAACAGGGATGCCTGGGGCCCCAGGTTGGATCCCAAATCCAGATTTCTGAGGGTTGGGCTTCAGTATGTGTGAAAAGATTCCTGGGTGATTGAAACAGCGACAAAGAAGGTCAAGAGCCATTGTTGTAGACCATGCTATTTGACTTGTCTCCCATTTTCTGTATAGTCTCTAACTCCCTGTTTCGGTTTCAGGCTGTTTGAAAACACATGCCAGGCTCTCTGGGTATAAGTAGATTAGCCTTGGCCTATGGTTTTCTAAGACCATGGAATCCACTGCATGACTTTTAGTGCTTCATAACTCATTTCTGCTTTTAATAGTTTCATCGCTTTCCAGTTTCTTTATGATTTGCAACTATTATCTTATCTTAAAGATAAACTCACCAAGAAATTTCTTCCACCATTTAAACTTGGTCCCAGAGCCATTCTGCTGAGGCCTCTCTAATTGCCCTTCTGGGCAGGCACCTGTTTCCTACTGGCTCTTAAACTCTACCCTGCAGCACTAACTACCTTTCTTGGCTAGACTAGTTGTTAACGGACTCTTCTTCCTTTTGAGATCTTTTACCTCTCAGATGATTCTTTGCACCAAAGTGGGTGTAGCTTTTCTCTAATCTTTTTATAGGGCAAATTTTTTCAAAGACAATCATTTACTCTTAGAACATCTATTTTCCCTTAAAATTTTCAATATCAGTATCCCTATTTTTTTTCTTTGACAATGCTAGGCATTCTTTACTACCACATTATTTCTGAATATGGCAAACGTGGAAGAATTCAAAGTCTTAAACAATGCTATTTTTAAAAGAGAACTCTGGTAAGATGCAGATTATTTCAGTTACATTGAGGATTAGCCAGGTTTTCTCACCTCTAACACCTCGTGTAAATAAATCGGGAGATTCATTAACATAACATAAGAGGCACCAACCATGGCCCCATAGTCCTAGAACTAATGAGCACATAATAAATCCCAGCTTTCTCCAGCAAACTCCAAATGACACAGGCTAAAGAAACATGGTCTTTCAATCCATCAATTTCTATCTTACCTTGATAGCAGTCATGAATGCCTTCCAATGCCAAAGCAGGGCAGAGCTGTAATTCAAAAACAGTAAGATTTGTAAACCTTGAAAAACCACTTTGGATTTATGGGCCAGAATCAAAATTTTATTCCTTCTTCCAAGCATGGAACTCTAAAAAAACAAAACAAAACAAAACAAAACAAAAACCACCCCCCCCCCCCCAACACACACTCACAGTGGGAGGGCATATGGACTTTACCTGCCTTGCCTTCACAGGGATGCAATAGAGTGTAATGTTCTTTTATGGGACTCAAATGCATCAACCCTAACTTTTTCAGCTTTGAGACTCCTAATCTGTAAATATTCAAGAATCACTGTTACCACAATTTGCCTAAACATGAGTTTGTCATCCCAACTGTCATTTGAGTGGATAATGAGGATCATTCCTCTCATCCAGTTAATTACTCTCTGCCTACTGGTTGTGCTTTGCTTCTTTAGATTTTGTCTTGGCTCTCTGAAGTCTTCACTACATTTTCAGCTTGGGGGATTTCTAGAGCCCTCATAGCTTTTGTCTTTTAATGTTATCTCCTGGAATCTTCAGAAAAAGAGTGATCATCTCTGAGAAACTAAATGCTGTCTTTTGGATGATACAAAACCTATACTTAAAGGGCTCTTTTAAATTTTCCTATCCGCTGAAGACATGTTCCTGATTTTCTGTGCAAACATGATTAAATGTTCAATTTATAACTTAATTTAGGAATACATTATGTAATCTACTCTTAGAGACTGTAATGGAACAAATATAGTTTTTTCCAGAATTGAAGTGAAGTGAAACTAAAAATGTTCAGTGGTTTGGCTTACTGTTAGAAATATAAAGAATTTTCCTACACAAGCAAAAATAACAGCCCCACTGTGGATTGACATTTGGAACATAGCTATTACACAGGAATAGGCAATCAGTTAAGAGATCAAAAGCTCTTTGAAAACATTTCTATCTGGGTGCCTGGGTGGCTCAGTTGTTAAGCAACTGACTTTGGTTCAGGTCATGATCTCACTGTTCATGAGTTTGAGCTTGCTTCGGGTAAAACACAGGCCCCACATTGGGTTAGCCCTGTTTCTCTCTCTCTCTCTGCCTCATGGGACTGTCCCTCCTGGGATTCTCTCTCTCTCTCTCTCTCTCTCTCTCTCTCTGCCCCTCACTTACTTGCGCCCTCTCTGTCTCAGAAACAAAATAAAACGTTTCTATACACCATACCCTTTTGTTAACCGTGAAGGGGTGATTAGAATGAAAAGAAACAATTAAAAATTAACATCACATTTTTATTGATAAAAATTGGCTATGGAAAGGGAAAATGTATATTAAAGCATCAATGTAGGATGATCGCGATGCCAGACTAGTCAGAGACCATCCAAGTCAGCCCTTCCATTTCTCATAAAGACCAGACCATGAAGGACTTGCTCAGTGTTCCATGGGAAGTCACTGATAACGTGCCTCTGTTTTCTCAGTATTAGAGATAAAGGTGGAAGTGGGGACTTGTATATGTATATACATACGTATAAATACTGTATATATAATACCGTAAAATTTATATAGGGTTAACCATGGTTAACCCTCTCCTTTATAAGTATATGAAAAAGTGACGACTGATCTAGATAATTAGATCTAAAATCACTAGTATAGTTTCTGAGGTGACTGTCACTGATGCTTCATGCACTTTGTGAAATATCATAGTCTAACAAAGCAATAATTTACATGATATATTATCGATGAAGAAGGTAACATGTAACTAACTTATGCATGTCTAGATCAGTGTTTTCAAATCACATCCATTGAGATGGCGGTGGTGGTCTCTGAAAGAAGGGCTTCCTGCTGAAGTCATTCTGGAAAACCTGACTCAAAGAAAATTTAGGAAGATTCTTTCCCAGAGGGCTACTTAGAGCCTGTAATAATCTAAGAAGCCCTGTGAATCCTCCTGTTGGGGTAAACTATGTAATATTTCTCAAATATATTTGTGGAACTCTTATTTTTCCTTTACTAAATAACCATTCATGTTACACCAGAACGCTTGTGTTCTGAGAAACACAGTTTAGACATGCAGTTCTAAAATGTCTCTTTCAGCTTTTTGAAACTCAGTTTTTCATGTAACTCAATTCTAAATATTTATGTTGACACTTATGATCTCAATTTAAAATTTCCTAGAATTCTATTATGAGGAGAATATCATCCAGATGAGCTCTGTGACTTGCTGGTTGGCTCTCTGTTCTCCCTACTCCATTTGTCCAGAAAATGTCCCTTGACATCCTGCTCTCCCTACCCCAGGGGACCCTCTTTCATTCCACTTACCATGGGTGTTACCATTGTTTGTTTGGACTGCTAGCTCCTTGAGGTCAGGGGCCATGTTGTATTCTTTGCATTCCCATTTTCTAGCACAAGGCCTATTGTTTATTAATTCAGCAAATATTTTTTTGACACTGCAAACAAGACAGAGAACTCAGCCTTTTTAGAGCTACCGTCCATTGGGGGAGTGAAAGAAGCATTTGCCTTAAGATGTGAGAAATGCTGTGATAGAAGAAATGCAGACTGTTCTCAGAAAGAACACTCTAGGGAAGGTCTCCTGAGGGATTGATACCTATTTTGAGACCCCAAAAAAGAACAGGAGGTATTGGAAAGGTGCGTGTAGTAGTCTTTCATGGAATACTCACTAGAAGAATTAATATATTCCTAGAGAAAACAGAACCTCGATCAACTTATTTTTTGGAACTGTTCTTTGTCCTTTTATCAGAAGCAATTTCTTTTTAATTGTTAAAATGATCGAATCTGTTTTTGAAGTTTTATGAAGGTTTTGGAGACATCCTTAAGAGGTTTACTTTCACATTTTATTGCCCTCACATTCTTACTGCTGTTACTGCTGGGATTCATTTCAAATTTTTATCAATACTATTTTTTTGGTACATACTTTCTGTGTGAGATAACTTTTCTAACATTTACAATTAAAATTTTATGCATAGAAATGGCATAAAGCAGTGAAATATTTACATCCAGCGTGTGTCTGCATCAAAGTATATTTTACAGATAACTAACTTCTTTTATACTGATTTTAATCATTACTATAATGCTCAACAAGTTTTCAGTGCCCTTTTGCATATATTATCTCATTTGAAATGATAAATTCACAAGACTTTCACTCAGTCATTAACTCCCCAAACAACCCTGCAGAGTAGACAATACCAGCATTGTCCCTTTCTAAGTAGTTCCATCTCCACAGATGAAGAAGAAACTGAGTCAGAAAGATGACAAATAATTAGTCTGGCCACAAAGTGGTGTTATATAGGGCGCTTAGCTATTTTTGTATTTCCAAACATTCATTTTGTTTCTTATGTAAATTTGGCAGATTTCTCTATCTCTCTGATAAGCATTTCATCGTAGAGAGCCTTTTGAATTGCTCATGGTCATCTTACATGAGAAATTATTTGTGTTTAGAGAAAAAATAATTGATGCTTTATTTTATGGACCACATAATGCCTAGGGTCTTAAGAAGGGTTGTCTGATAAGAGTTTTAGTTTTGAGTTCCTAGCACTTTCATATTCATTTGCAGAGACGGGTCAAAATGTCTAAGCTATGTAGACCATAAACAGGTGCAGACTGCCTGAACACACAATGTTTTGTCACTGGTTGTGTCTTTTATGTTTTCTTAGCGTAGGTACCAAAGTGTCCTTCAGTAGTTTAAAAGTGAATGATGCATGGGCAGCAGATTAAGATTTATTTCAGTCAGAGCTAGATTTTTTTCTTAATACTAAAATAGGAACCTTTTGTTAACTAGTGATTGTCTATAAGGTAGCAGGAAAAGAAGATCATGGTGTGGTTGACTCTTCAGAGGTTAAAAATGACCAGATCAAGTAAGTAGTCAGAAGGCAGTGTATTGAATTTAACTTTCCTAGTTGTTGTTGTTGTTGTTGTTGTTTTTTCTACAGACTCTTATAGAGGTTTGAATATTTCAATATTAGGAACACCTGTTTTATCTAGAGATCATTCATTCATCTACTGAAACTGATGGGGGATGCAGCTAAGAGGAAGAGTAGAGAAATTTTTGAAAAGCAAACATAGATGTCAACATGCTTTTGCATTATATTTCACATATTAGAGGTAAGAAGAATGCATCATCATTAGCTCACTTAATTCCAAAGTCAGGCTATTGGTTTTCCAGCCAATTAGAATTTGAAATTAGAATATAGAAATTATTATGGGACATAGGAATATTGATAGCAGTAAGTAGGGACAGCTGAAAACCAAAAGAGATAAACATACATACATACATGTATGTATGAGGATGTACATGTATGAGAAGGTAAGGAAGTATGAAGTAAATTTCAGAAGGAATTTTATAAAAAGAGTTGAAGTCAACCAAAAAAGGTTTTGATATCAAGCTTCACTTGTATGGAAAAATTTCCCATCATTGCTAGAAATAGGAGGTTACTGTCCTTTGTAAAGTAGCTGGGGTCATCACAATGGGGTTGAAATTTCCCCCAGACATTTAAATTTTTAAAAATAATATTGAAAGTCCCAAAAGTCAGAAGCTTTATTTTCTGAGTGATCTTATGAAATGAAAGAGAGATCATAATAACTATTCCCTTTTTAATCATTTGCCCTTTCATTTGTTTTGTTTATTCTATTTTTCATAAGAATTTTGATGACTCTTGTCTTTGTGCCCTCTTCACTTCAGAGAGCTATTTAATGTCTGTCAAATGTCATGTTACATGTTATAATAACACCACATGGTTATCTATAATGCCATAAAAATATGTATGTGACATCTAGTCATAACTTTGACAAAGAAGATGATCCGATTCCATTATACAGTTTAAGAGTCTATATGACATTTACATAGGCTACTTGCATGCTTATCTCTTTGGTGCCAGTTTTTAAAACCATCTTTCTTTTTTTCCTTCAAATTAACCATCACATGGAAAAAAGATAACGCAAAATAAAAATTAAGTTTTATGCAGTTAAAGATACATTCTTCCTTTTTTTTTTTTTTTTAAATTTTTTTTTTTAACGTTTATTTATTTTTGAGACAGAGAGAGACAGAGCATGAATGGGGGAGGGTCAGAGAGAGGGAGACACAGAATCTGAAACAGGCTCCAGGCTCTGAGCAGTCAGCACAGAGCCCGATGCGGGGCTTGAACTCACTGACCGCGAGATCATGACCTGAGCCAAAGTCGGCCGCTTAACCGACTGAGCCACCCAGGCGCCCCTAAAGATACATTCTTTAAAAAACTCACTTTTCCTGTTAAAACCCTGGTGGTTGTTGCATAAATTCTAGACCATCTGAAACAAATTATTTGTGAACATATAGTAATGCCTCTCAAGCATGCTAAAACTTCCCCAAGTTTTAGAAAATTTGTATGAAAAAATTTATGAAACAAGTATAAATCGCACACTGTTATTTTTTGGGGGGAGTAATATCAGAACAAGATTATATATCAAACTAGGAAATATTATTGAACAAAATGAAAAAAAAAAACCCACCGAAGTAGAGAATAGAAGAAAGAGTTGTACCTGGAAAAAGCAGAAAAGCTAGAGGAATTTTAAAAAGCTTTATATTTTAATGACCTGGTAACGGAGAGAAAGTGAAGTCACACTTGGTTTGGTTTGCTCTGTGATGATTTTGATTTGCTCCATGATGACAACACCCAGCCTCTGAATTACTTCCTTTGCATCTGTGAAACAATCTTGGGAGGAATCCTAAGGGATTAACTTTGTTGCACTGGCCATCAGTGTGGGCATTTCCAGATGAAGACTCTCTGGTGTTTTGGGGAGGCTTTTGGGTTGTGTTTTCAGCAACTTTTCCATATCTTCAGGCGTTCCATTAAGAGAGTCTCATGGCAAAGATTTTACCCAACCACAGCAGAAAGCCTTTAGACAGAGCTGAAGTAGCTCATTTTCTTTTGATGTCTCTTAGAAATTAGCTAACTTAAAGCCACTTCATAATTTTAACACTATCAGAACTTAAAATGGAAGAGACAAAATGTTTAATATTCCAAGCATGACCCAAATACACAATACAAAGAGGTCTGAGAGAAAAGACTTTTGCTGAACTCTCTATAGAGAGTTCTAATTGAGAAGAAAAAACCCACCAAAATAACCAATATATAAGTAAAATAAAAAACCAAACCTCAAACCAGACCAGCCGTACACAATCTCAGTGGTTACTAACTTACACTCCGTGTCATTTTCTTTCATGCTAAAGGAATGACTAACTAATTAGAATTTTTGAATAAAGCTGTGTGACACCCCTCCTTTTTTTTCTTTTCTCTTTCTTTCTTTCTTTCTTTCTTTCTTTCTTTCTTTCTTTCTTTCTTTCACTTTGCATCCTCTTAGTCAGGTATCTGCAAATACTATTTTGTGCCAATTGTCTGTGAGAAAAATATAGGCTAATTAAAATGCTAATCTTTAGTAAACACATAAGTACTTGCATGAAAATTAAACACTTGGGCTGCTAATTTATGAATACGTGCTCACACATCAGGAACACTGCAACTAGTGTGGACTTCACAGTCTTGGGCTTAACAGGCTCGTCTACATGTCAAATCCACTTCAGGGCTGAGAGTATCTACCATTGAAATCACCCAGTGTGCCTTCTCTCAAGAGCGTCTAAGGAGAAAAGAAAAGTGATGTGCACTTTGAGAAGATTATTTAAAGCCAGCAGATTCATTAGGGGAGAACTTAATTGTGATCGAATCTATAATCCTTTCAGTTCATCCCATAAATAATAACAGTCTGAACTCTATTGAATCACATGGCCTCTTTCGCACAAACCTATAGAGGAGAGTCCTTAAAATTGAATAGATGGAAATGAATGGACCTGGGAAGTGGGAACTGGAATTTGATGGACAGCCTTTCACCTCTAGGTTATTGGTTTGTATCTGACCCAGGTGATGAAAAGTCGTTGTTTTACAATGGCTGTTTAGTAGTTTTCTGTGTAATGAGCTGTTGGCTCCAGTCCATTCCTCAGTGGACAGGTGTCTGCTCGCATTCCCAAATCACTATTCCACTTGTCAGTCACATTTGAGGTCAAGGGCTAAATAGGAACGGGGGCCGAAATACTTTCTCATTCTGATGAGTACAGGCCTTCCTTTGTTGGTTGACTTGGTTAAAAAAACGAAAACCGCCAGAGTCACTGTTCAGGCTCTGCCTATTTTCTGTGTAAGAAGATTTTACTGTTTCGAATTTCTATCATAATGAAAAACTATTAGGTTCTCAAATGTGCATGTTTTTTATGGTTACATACCATGGAAAGAGATGCCCAAATATACTCCTAGACCCAAGGGACATTAACATTTGAATGTATTTGTCTAACTGCAGCAGGGCTATCTCATACTGAGAAAGCATTTGCATCTGACTTTACTTCACTGCTACAGGAGAATTGTGATATAGGCTCCAAATCCTGATAAAACTTGCAGGTAGAAGATATTCAGTGGCTGAGCATTATACGGTATCTCGACTGGAAGAACACTCCTCTCTGAGTGCGGAGGTAGAAGAAGACATATAGGGAAGTCTTCAATGTTGGGATTTATAAAATGGAGATAAGCTGCTTTAGTTTAAGCCTGGCTTAAATACTTCTGTTTCTGTATTTTCTACCATTCTAAAAATATGGATTTGTGTTTATTAGCATTTCTAGAAAAGTTTGTGGCCTAGAGTGACCGGTCAAAGCCAGAAGCCAGAAGACTCAGATGGTTTAGCCCTGAACGCTAAGGAGGGTTTTCCACTACCAATAAGTGATACGGTTTCCTACATAAACTGACGAGATATCTCAGACAAAGATGTGTTGTGAATAAGAGTTTTACAGTCCTTGTTTCCTTGCTCCTGTAGGTCTGGTCTCTATTTGCTTAAGAAAGATTGTATCAACTTAGGTTATTTTATTTTCTATCCTGATAGAATTGATTGCTAAATACTTTGACTTATTAAAAGGGACTGGATTGAATGAGAAACTTAAAACCTTTTATTCAACTTTTCTTGTCATGGACCTCCTAGCACATTTTTAAGCCTGAATCTCTCTTTGTGATTACAGATTGCCAGCTTGCTCATCTCACTGTTTCTTGTACTTACAGATCTACTAGCAAACATTCTACAGCTGTAGTTCTTACAAACTGAAAAAAAATAATAAAATACTAGGAACCCTGAGATCTAATATTATACCAAGTGTTTTACATTTCTTGCTAAATGTATTTTCATACCTTTGGCAAGTTTTCTTGTCTTACTTTAGTACTTGTTTTTCTTAGACCCATTGAGAGAATGATACGTTTTTCTAGGTCTTTATTGGTAAAAAGGATATCAGAATTCCCATGGGACCATCTATAGGTGGGTATCAGTTGTTTTCTCTATGCCTTCATGATATTGCGATTAGTAAATCTGAAGGATAAACATTTAATTTGAACTCTGATAATACCTGAATAGTTAATTTTTCTTTCCTTAGAAAACAAGTTTCATTAAGTTCAATAACTGCTTAACGTCTTAAAATATCAGCAATAGTGTAGATATTTATTGAATGCCAATTAGGTGAGAATCAGTGAGGTCAAGTGTTGTAGAAAAAAATTATGGTAAATTTTATTGCAAATTAGAACCAGTGTGAGTAATCAGGAAATCTGTATTACATTCTCCTTTAGTGAGAGTAGAATGATTACCTCTTTCTATCGTGGTGGGGTAGGGTTAGGGGAAGGTTCCTTAAAGCGAGGCTTAGGCTATTTTATCAATAGTGATTCCTACTGGACTTCAGGCCTGTAACAATCCTGACACACCGAGAATCTAATTACACCATGTCATCCATGTTTAACTTCTTTATTCTTACTGCTCTCATCTGCTCAATCTTATTGGTCAGCACCTACCTGATTTGACAGAGTTTAAGTTCTAGTGCTTTTCTGATACTTGATAAGTGATGCTTCCTATGATCCACATAGCTTTATGCCCACAAGACAGAACCCTGGTGACAAAGTATGGTAAGGGGATGTCACCCAAATTTCTAGGGCCTTATTCCATCACCAGATCCTCTATCTGAAGACCTTAATCTTCAGAAAAGCAAGCAAATGCATATTCCTCCAGTTTTACTTAAAAATCATGTGGGATCCCAGTCATATTCAGTAAATGTGTGTGGAGTGCAAGTCTGGGCAGGCGGTAGAGGTGACTTGTGGCAACCCCCCTTCAGAGTAGGTGATGCTTGTTAAGGACAGACAGGTGCTGCAGTGGAAGAGGGCCTGTGTTGGAGGCTACACCATCGTCGAAGGTGTGGCACGTGTGTGTGTGTGTGTGAGTGTGTGTGGTGTTTCAAACACTACCGTATTCAGTTAATCACTTTGGTGGAAAACAAGTCTTGTGGTGACATTAGTAGGAGGTTTGCGACAAGTTATTCAGTCTGGCAATGATTGCAAATTAGAACTTTATTCAGGAAAGGATATCAATTTAAGAGTAGACAGAACACATTTACTATAGTTAATTCAGACCCTCTTTCAATGGGGTACATTTTCTTAGAAGCAGCCATAGAGATAAATGCATCACGTGACCATCAGAACCGAACTGCTGAATGAAGATATTGGAGGGCTGGAGCTATTCATTTCCATTTACAGAATCCAAATTGCTGAAAAGTCATGGGAAGGCAGGAAAGAGACTTGCTGTTTTCTAAAATGCTCCCTGGCATTTGTCTGCCTGCGTCATCCAATGCAGTATCTCATTCTGCCGCCACCCGGAGTCCCATTCACTGGTTTGTTTAACCTCAAAGTGGGAAAGTAACTAACACAAATACATTCATTGTCCATGCTCTAATAGAATTAAGATTCCCAATACACTGCCTGCATTTGAATGAGGTTTGTTACACACTAGCTTTTATGGTCACACCCTTTTCCCTTGATGGTTCTTAAGAATGGCAGAAGCAGGAGACCAGAAATTTTGTAAGCTCATAAATATGAAGCACACTGTGTTTAAATAATGCCAGGGTGGTGATACAAATGGACCAATGCCAGGAAGCTCAGAGTTAAAGCTAACAATTCATCCTTACACCATTATGAATGAGAAAGAAGGAGAAAAGGACACTGTATTCGTTACAGTTGTGCTGCCAGCAGACTGGGGTAGCTCTGTCTAATGGGCCACTGTGGCACAGAGCTTTGCATTGTGCACTGTTTACCCAGAAGACAGGAAAGAGGTCTATTCTACTCTAGAAAGTCCAACTTGATATTGGGGAATTACATAATGTTTATTTCAAATTGTACGTAATCAACAGAAGTGACTGTAAGCATTTGGAATAAACCTATATCTAGTCTCCTGCCAGGCGGTGGCGGAGACGGCACAGGGCATTGGAAATGGAAGCAGCTACTCTGGGACCGTGGGCAGAACCAGTGCGGGTTGTCATCAGCTGTTCTTCTTACCCTGCTGCTTAGCTGCTGTCGCCTTCTCTTTCTTCCACATTCAGTAATAGCTGGAACTTAAGCATGGTCTTATAAACACTGTAGTGCAGAGTATCAGGCCACCGGGTTCTCTTTGTTCAGACATGGGCTCAGTGCTCTGAAACAAAATGCTACAGTAAAAAAAATTTTTTTAATGTTTATTTATTTTTGAGGGAGGGAGGGAGGGAGGGAGTAAGGGAGAGAGAGAGAGAGAGAGAGAGAGAGAGAGGAGACAGAGCGTGACCAGGGGAGGGGCAGAGAGAGAGGGAGACACAGAATCCGAAGCAGGCTTCAGGCTCTGAACTGTCAGCACAGAGCCCAATGTGGGGCTTGAACCCACGGACTGTGAGATCATGACCTGAGCTGAATGAAGTTGGATGCTTCACTGACCGAGCCACCCAGGCACCCCCCAAAATGCTGCATTTTGATGGTTTTTAAAAATTAAAACATTTTTTTGCTTTGATATCCTGGAGTTTGCCATTTGGCTATTTGGCAACTGACTCTTAGGGATCTGGATTTTGCTCTGTCTTTGTCAAAGTGAAATTGTCAGGGTAATTTTGATGATTAGTGTGAATTACATTTGTGGTTGTGGAGATGCAAATGTTTGTCTTCTCTTAAGCCTAAGGTGAGAGGAAGATATATTTCTTTTAATTAGCAATTCTTGGAAGAAGTAATTTTCTAAAATATACATCCTTAAAAAATAAAATAATAAATTACATGTCATTTTCTGCTTGATACGTGACTGTACTGAATTAGCCTACTTTCATGATCTTTAACTCTGTATTTCATATAAACTAAATTTCTTGTAATTCCCAGTTGCACATGCTCTGTTCTACCTTCTTTTGTTTCTTTTACAGTGGATTTTAGTGCTGGTCCAGATTTCTCAATGCCTGGGCTAACCCATGATTGTAGGCAATGTCCATTTGACAATCATATTAGTTCTTTCAAGGCTCTAGATTCTCTTACAGGCCAATGAAACCTGAGAGGTGCTGGAATCCTTGAGGGTCCTCTCTCCCAGGCTCATGACTCTAAAGGCAGCTCACTTAGGGTACCATGTTGGAGGTATATTTTTTTCCTAGCAGGTTTTAAAGTATAGTGATGATGATGATACCACTACTATTCGTACCATTACCAGCTAATTTATCTCTGTGTGCCAGCAGTGATGTTATTTTTTATCAGGAAAAAAAAACCCATATTAATATCTCTGACAACTGGTCCCAACAGAAGACTATTACCACGTTTGTGGATGTTAACAGATATGGCTGATTATCCTGTGGCTCAGCAATGTCAGAACCACTGCCTCTAGGATTCTCTGGGCCTTTCCCTCAAGTTCTGAGATGATTGCCACGATTTAAGACATCCCCTCTGTGTTCAAAGCAAGAAGACAGAGGAAAGAGTAGAACCAGCTGCCATGATCCCTTTCACAGGAAAGCAAATGTGTCCCTAGTGACTCCCATCAGACAGTTGATGCTGTCTCACTAGTTGGAATGGCACCATATGACCAGCCCTAGCTGTATGGGAATCTGGTAAGCAGGTCATTAGCTCTTTCATCCTATGTGCATATAGGAGAAAGATGTTGGCAATGGTTTTGATTTAGCCAGACTAAGTGCTCCGCACATCGAGAGATCAGGAAAGCAAGGCTCAGAGAGTTAAGTGGCTTTTTAAGGAGCTGCTAAATGGCAGAGCCAGAATATGAACTCAGGCTGTTTCAGAGCCTGTGCCCTTAATCATGATGCCACATTGCTTCTGTTTTTCTTAGGTTTATTTTTTTTTCCCTTATGGGGTCTTCTTGACCAGAAGAGATGCTTAAATAAAATAGTTCTCATCAAATTTGAGCCGAAGACTGCAGGACTCTTCCATTATTGGTTTAATTTATACAGCCCTCATTTGCCACCATACTGCTAAAGATGGAAATCTCTGAAGCATATTATCTAACTGTATTTAAACAGGCTATCATCTTGTCACTTTCATGTGTTGTTGAAGATTCTCACCACTTATGGACAAATACTGTTATTTTAAGAGCTTTAGTTCCTTTTATTATTATTATTTTTTTTTCCTGCAGACTGAGCATGCCCAAGTATGCATTGTAACCTATAATTAAGATACAGGCTGTCTTATTGCCAAGCAATTTTTCCTTCGCACCACAAACCCAGTAATAGTTTCCTACTGCAACTAATTGTCAGAGATATTAATACATTTTCTCTTAATAAAAAAATAGCGTCACAGCTTCCTCTCACTTTTAAGGTCCCTATTAACTTTGTTATCTGACCAGTAATTAGTTGTAATCATGGACATTTTGGGGGATATGCGTGTGTCTTGCCAGAACATAAGAAAGATAGAAGATATACAGGGGTTCCTTAACTAAAAATTAAAGCAACAGGGAATGGCTTTCTTCAGTTCTCACGCCACTCTTTTCCTTTGCAGTTTCTAGTGAATAGAGCAGGTATAATACCTAGCAGTACCACATATATTATACACGGGTTTTATTTGGTTCATAATAAAGGTGATGCATTCCAATTCCAAAATGGATGAGACTTACATAAAGTCTAAAAAAAAATCCAACAACTTTACACTATGAAGGTCCTAGAATATGTAAACATAAAATATGTAATCTATCTTTGATTTGCGCCATAATGCTCCTTTGCTTTGAAATCATGGCTGTATTACCAAACTGACAGTTTTAATGGAAAAAGTGGCTTTCAAAAGCTGCTGTTGAAAACACACTGCATAATTCTCTAAGTCGTGAATATTTTACTACCAACATATGCAGGGAGGCAGTGAAAACACACTGGCATTTTATTCTCTGCAAGCTGGGATGGAGGAAATTCACTGGTGTTAAAGCTGCATGTTTGTAATATGATGCAAATTCATAACTACCTATGAATGCACACTGTTGTTATTGGCAGGCAGCAACACTTTGTAGAGTCATTTGGAAGGTGATAAACGGATATGCTTTCATTTGTAATTTGCTCATTCAGCAAACATCTATCAGAAGCCCACTATATTTCAGGAACTGTGCTAGGCTCAATACAAAGATGAGCAGGGGAAAAGCCTCCACGACTGCTTTAAATGTCTCATGGGGGTGTTTCATGCAGAAGGCTCTGGGCAAACCCTGCCTGGTCACTTGGTCCAGCTGAAGCTCCTGGGCACTGGTCATCAAGTGAATCGCTCTTTGAGTGTCCTGCATCCTGTGGAGTGTGTGTTTCGGCTAGGGCACGGTTCATATAGCCCTATTTGACTCTGTGCCGGGAGAATCACCTTGACCTTTTGAAGCTGTCACTGTTTATGATGGGAACATAAGAGTGGCCCATGGGGTGATGACTGGTGGACTGGCAGGCACATTTTTTTTTTTTTTGGCTCAGGTGCTGAAGAGTCTAAGCATCAGTGTTAGCTCTTTAGGGGAGTGATGACAAATACCAGCTTCCTATACCTGGAGATTTTGGACCCCTGATTCTTTGGGAAGGAAAGATGGGGGGGGGGTATGTTTTTTCCCAAGTGAGGGATGGGTCCTGCTTCCTGCTAGCTCATGGACAGGCCGTCTAAAATGAACCTTGATTGGATCCTGGATAAAAGAGAAAAAAAGAAGAAGCTTTAAATGACATTTTGAGGATAATTTGGGGTATTTTTCCATCTCACTGTTAATTCCTGCTATCCCACTGTCCACTGACTTTTTGACAATGGAGCAGGTGGAAAAAGAAAATGAAGAGTGTTAGGAACTGAATTGTGTTCCTCCTCCCTCCCCTCAATTTGTATGCTGAAGCCCTAACCCCCAGTAATTTAGAATGTGACTGTATTTGGAGATAGGGCCTCTAAAGAGGTTATTTTTTTTTTCATAAAATTACTTGGTTTTATTATCCATAATATGTTTACCTATTGCTCAATGCTTCAATTCAAAAAACAAAAAAGTTTTAGAATTGCTCACCTATATCGCTAAGAAAAACAAATCTACTAACTAGAGTTGAATAAATCTAAAGCTTGCCTCATCTTTAAACTGAGTGTATATGGTAAAAACAACTGTATTTAGAAGTTAACTAGATTATATTTCCCTTTATTGTGCTTTTATTGCTCATTTGAAATATAGTTAATTGTATTTGTTGTTGTTTGTATTTTAGGGCTAAAGAGGTAATTAAGGTTAAATGAGGTCATAAGAATGGGCCTCTAATCCAATCTGACTGGTGTCCTTATAAGAAGAAGAAGAAATGGCAGAGATGTGCCTGCACAGTGGAAAGGCCATGTGAGGACACAGCAGGAAACTGCCTTAGAAATAATCTTCATAACAGGGCAAATTTTTTGACTTACTCTTTAATTTTTTTTAATGTTTAATTATTTTTGCCAGAGAGAGAGAGAGAGCATGAGCGGGGGAGGGGCAGAGAGAGAGGGAGACACAGAATCTGAAACAGGCTCCAAGTTCTGAGCTGTCAGCACAGAGCCTGATGCGGGGCTCAAACTCACAGACCGCGAGATCATGACCGGAGCCAAAGTCGGCCGCTCAACCGACTGAGCCACCCAGGTGCCCCTTGACTTACTCTTTACATCAAAGATCCCAGTTGTACTAATAGGTGAATCAGTTTGTGTAGTTTCTTACCCAATAATGTTTATCAATATCTGACAATTGGAATCACCAAAGAGGAGAGAGAATTTTCTATTATTGCTGGGTAGAAGTAGGTATGTTAATAGGCAATTTGTTTCTGAGGATTCTGCAGCTGGTCTTGTAGTTAATGTAGTGAAAGATGAGGTGCATGGCCAACTTGAGCAATTTGCTGCAATGCGCAATGTGGAGAACATTTTCCAAAAGCCGTTTTTTACCTTTTCCGTTTGTTTTTTACCTTTGGTTTCTCATAGGCTTGAACAAAAATATGTTTTCAATGTGTACATCCTGAGTCTGGGTCAGCCAGCATTTACTGATGATTAAGTTGTGTACATAACATATTCTACTGGGTTTGAAGGAAGGGGAAATAGAATTCTTGCCCTTGAGACATTTGTTGCAATTATAGACTTAAAAACATTATTTATTTAAAAGTAAATTAGTTAATATACAGTGTAGTATTGGTTTCAGGAGTAGATGTCAGTGATTCATCACTTCCATATAACACCCAGTGCTCATCCCAACAAGTGCCCTCTTTAGTGACCGTCACCCATTTAGCCCATCCCTCGACCCATCTTCCCTCCAGCAATCCTCAGTTTCTTCTCTGTATTTAATAGTCTCTTATGGTTTGTCTGCAATTACAGACTTTTTGCTAATTGTCACTGAAAGCAAAAGAACTGAATAATCTTGGTGGTAAAATATAAACTATATTAGATAAGGACCAGGTATGTTTCGCTTACTACTTAATCATAGTATCAAGCATAGCGCCCGTCACACTTTATGTGCTCCTAGTGTTAAATTTTAGTTTAGTTTTGTTCATTTATTCTAGTTTGATTTAGTTTCTTGTGCTTGAATGGAATAGAGATTTTAAAACACATTCTTATGACTTGATGCCAGGACACTAAGTGCTGGTAAAACTAATATCTGTTTGATCAGTGTTTATATAATACATTAATGAAGATTTAACATTATTTAGTTGACCCAATTAGACTGATAACTAGTCCAAATTTCTATTGATATATTTGGCAGTCTGAACAGATATAAACAAACATATATTAAAATTCTAATTGTTTGAATTTGGCATATATAAAGCCATAGACATACTCTATAAACTACTTTAGTAGTATCTACTACTAAAATAAATGATAGACATGTATTTTTAAACTTTTTAATTTGAGTTAATTTCAGACTTAAGGGGGAGTTGCAAATATGGTATAAAAACTTTCTGTTTACCCCTCACCCAGCTTCCCCTAATGTCAAATCTTACGTATCAGAGAACAGTTGTCAAAGCGAATAAATTAACATTTGTGCAATGTTATTCACTAAACAAGAGACTTTGAATTTTACTAGTTTCTCTTTTTGTTTCAGGGTCTATCCCGGAATCCCACATTAAATTTACCCCTTAGATCATCTTAGTCTCCTCCAGTATGTGGTAGTTTCTCAATCTTTTTGACTCTCATGTCCTTGAGACTTTGAAGAGTACTGGCCAGGTATTTTGGAGAATGTCCCTCAAACTTGGATTCATTTAGGTTTTATCATGGTTGTATTGAGGTTATGCACTATCAGGAAAAATACCACAAAGGTGAGATGTCCTTTTCAGTACATGATATAGGGTTAAATTATATAGATCCATCTTGTTACTGGTGATATTAATCTTGGTTAGTAGGTTAAAGGAGGTGTCTGTCATGCTTTTATACTGCAGCGTTACTATTTTTCTCTTTGTTATTAGCATATATTTATTTTGGGGGTAGAATTTTGAAATTAGGCAAATATTTTTGCTTAACTTTTACCCACTGATTTTATCATCCATCAGTGCATCTTGCCTGCAGCAGTTATTGCTGTGGTATTCTAATTGTTATTGTCCATTTCTTGTATTCCTTGTATGTTTAGTAGTTGGAAGTAAGTCAAGAAGTGTAGCCTCTTCTGCTTCATTTATTTATAAATAAATATTTTTAGTTAAATAAATATTTTATATGAAGTGTACTTACTTTATTTTTTGGATTATAAGCCAATATTGTTGTTTTGCCCAACTTGTTATAGATTTGACCATTTGGGGTACTTTCAGTTTGGCTCTTATATCCTTTCTGTACGCCCCCATTTTTTTTTAAAGCACCATAAGATGCCCCAGGCTTATCTTATATTTTACCTGACTCAGCCTTAGAATCAACTGCTTTTCCAAGGACACTTGGTTCTTTTTATTAGAAATGGTACTTAGAAACCCTGATCTGGATACCAAGTGTGCTGATTCTTACTGGGATGTCACTGTTTCTAGGCCTTGTCAGCAGACAGAGCTAGGGAATCTATGTGTGTATAGTTACCCTTTCATACACATATCTATATATAGTTTTGTATTTCTATATATGTATTTAAAAGGGAATGAAGCGTAGGTTCATACTGATATGATGAGATTCATACATGAGTTCATACTGAAAGAAACAGAGTTCATTGTAGCCTTTCCCTTTTATTTATACCTCTTTCTTTGACAGTGAGAAACTTAGTTCTTAACACTGCAGCAGATTTACTTAGTTGTTCATTCCCATCAGGCATACAAAGTAGTTTTAGGATGACTAACCCATTTCCGGTGAGAAAAAAATCTTTTCAACTGGAGTACAGAAGTACACTGTTGTGACAGTTCTTCTTGTCTTTATCTTGCCATCTACTCAAAACACTGTTTTCCAGAATTATTTGGATCAGCCCCTTTATTTCCCACCCTTTTTAGTGTGGATATGTGATTTATTGTTATAAGATTAATTTGTCACAATGTGTGTTTACTTCTGGTTTTCTCATGTCTTGGTTATTTAAAAAATTACATACAATAAAATTCACTGCATGGTATACACTTCTATGGATTTTGACCAATGCATAGAGCTATGTGTATACCAGCACGGTTCTGTACATATTTTCATCATGCCACAAATTCCCTTTGCTACTCCTTTGTAATTCGCAAATGTCTGTCTTTACTACTAGAGAATTAACTTCTTGAGAGTCTGCCCCCATTCTTTGTATTCTAAGTAGTTATAATGCTAAGGTGATGCTCAGTGAATGCTTACTGAATAGTCTGTGCCCTAACAGTTAGTATAGAATTGGCACTGAAAAAAATTTTAAGTGAATGAATAGAGTGACTCAATGGGCTTATATGACAAAGGTGACATGAAATGACATTTTTGCAGACTGAATCACCTAATTATTGTTGTTAGCAAATCATATCAAAACTCAGTGGATTAAAACAATAAACATTTATTTAGCATAGGAGTCTGGGTCAAAGTTGACTGATGTTGGTCTTGTTCATGTACTGTGGTCAGCTAGTTGGTCAGTTGGAGTCTGTCTTGTATAGGTTGGCCTTACTCATTTGTATGGTCGAGTTAGTCTGGGCTCATTCTATCTGCAGTGGCAGAATTCCGAGACAGAGAGAGAGAGAGAGAGAGTGAATGGAAATGTGCATGGTCTCTTGAGTCATAGTCTCAGAACTAGACAGCATCACTGCTGCTGGATTCTGATGGCCAAAGCAAATCACAAGGCAAGCCCAGATTTAAGAGGTGGGACATAAGATCTGCTTCTTGTTGGAGGGAGCTTCACAGTCAGGTTGCCAAGGACATGGATACAGGGAGGAGTGATGAATTGCAGCCACTTTTGCAATCAGTCTATCACAGAATCTATGGAAATATCCTGGAGGCTTTTAAAATACTCTTAATATAAATATTAAAGCCATCCTGCCCTCTACTGGTCACGGTCTTGGGTGTTAATTTTTCTCACCTGCTTCTCCCTACCCCAGCATGCCTTTAAAAAATAATAATAATATATAAATTCTGATTCTGAAAAGCTGACGTGAGACTCAGAGACCAAAAATTGGCTCTTACAAAGGGTTTATCAAGATTTGCAAATGAATTTTCATTTGTTAGCCACACTTTCTCCTTTTTGCTTACTCCATTATTTCTGTCCCTTTTGTTTGTATACAGTTCTTCAAATCTAAATTCATAAAGCCAATGAAGAGAGCCAGTGAAATGATCACTGCATGTTCACATGTAATAAAAGGAAACTTTCAGAAAATTGGGAGCATAGAACTGAACTATATGCTGAGAATTGAAACGCTTGATCTTACTATATTCTCCTCGGTTGGATGCTTACTTCTTTATTAATAGGGTTAATTACTTGTACACAATCACTTGTATAGATTAAATTATCTTGCATGATATTATTTCTGGCATTGAAATGTTTTCCTCATGGTCACCCCATTCCAATCAAGTTTTTCATAATATTTCCTGTATTGTTTACCCTTCATAGTCTTTATACTACTCCTGGTGACAGCTTTCATTAGAGTATAGTCAGTTTTGCTTTAATAGTTCTTCTAAGCATTGAACAGTGATGGTGGTTGTATCAGGGCTGACATGTTCCATCAATCTAGGATACTTGAAAAGGAATGGTTAAATTGATGCCCCAAAGTTTGATTTTTGCTTCAATACTTTTTGTTGGTTTAAGCAAACTGCTGGGTACAGATGTCTCAAAGTCCCCAGACAGCCTCTGGGAAATTCAGCACATCTTGAATAAAAATGTGTTGGAAAAAAGAAAATGATATCCAGAGTCCAAACAGGTGCATCAGGCAATGCATTTAATGAAGTTGCTAAATTTTGATTGTGCAAAACAAGGCTTCAGTAGAAAAAAAACCCAGGAAGGATGATAACTGTGTGATTTGCAACAATTGCAATATGTGTATTGCTGTCTTTAGGGAGCAATGAATTATTCTAATAAATCCTACATCTATCGTGGAGAAAGAAATCCTCTTTAACTATATTTAATAGTGTTAGTTTAGAGGCAAATGATATTAAAATGACTGAACATTTGGGAATAAAAACAAAAATACCTTACATTTAAAGTCCTTTAGTCATTTGCTAAAAAGATAATTCTTTCTTATGGTAAAATCACCCAGGAATTGTACCTTTAGGAAATGAAGAGGAAAAGCAGTTGAGGCAGCATGGTAGTCAGCTACGCCAGAGCAGGCATTTTTCAAACTGGGTTTTTGGGATCCCTAGGGTGTTAGGTCTCAGGGATTCTCACATGAAACTCATGCTGGTAAGGATCCACCTAAATCATTCTCCCCTTTCTATCCACCATCACCATCCTCCATTGAAGAGGGTAATTCTAATTACATTTATTTTGTAGATTAGGTTTGTTCTAAAAAACCCAAGGGGATGTAGTTAAAAAATGGGCAGAGGAACTGAATAGATATTTTTCTAAGGAAGATATGCACATGGCCAACAGACACATGAAAAACTGTTCAACATTACTAGTCATCTGGGAAATGCAGATCAAGCCACAATGAGATATCTACCTCGTACCAGTCAGAATGGTTAGTATCAAAAAGACAAGAAACAAATGTTGGTGAGGATGTGGAGAACAGGGAACCCTCATGTATTGTCAGTGGAAATGTAAACTGGTGCAACCACTATAGAAAACAATATGGAGGTTCCTCAAAAAGTTTATTTTTATTTTTATTTTTTAAAAAGTTTTTTATTTATTTTTAAGTGAGTGAGAGAGAGAGAGAGAGAGAGAGAGCATGTGAGACTGGGGGAGGGGCAGAGACAGAGGGGGAAGAGAATCCCAAGCAGGCTCTGAACGGACAGCACTCAACATGGGGCTTG
This sequence comes from Panthera pardus, assembly GCF_024362965.1. NCBI lineage: Eukaryota > Metazoa > Chordata > Mammalia > Carnivora > Felidae > Panthera > Panthera pardus. The sequence continues at coordinate 88,279,926 of NW_026526765.1, forward strand.
ATCTCATGAACGCTGAGATCATGACCTGAGCTGAAATCAAGAGTTGGATGCTTAACCAACTGAGTCACACAGGCACACCAAAAAGTTTAATAGGAATACTGGCAATTCTACTTTTGGGTATTTATTTGAAGAAAACATAAACACTCACTCAAAAAGATATATGCATCCCTATGTTCATTATGGCATTTTTTTTTTTACAATAGCCAAGATATGGATGCGACCTAAATGATCCAATGCTACTAGATATTTGCACAAAGAATACAAAAAACGCTAATTCAATACATGCACCCCTATGTTAATTGCAGCATTATTTGCAATAATCCAATTATGGAAGCAGCCCAAGTGTCCACTGATTGATGAATGGATAAAGAAGAGGTGAGATATCTATCTATCTATCTATCTATCTATCTATCTATCTATATATTTATATATAAATATCTATATATATTTATACATACACACACAAATACATACACATATATACATGTACACACACACACGCAAACACACAATGGAATATTACTCAGCCATAAAAAGAATGAAGTCTTACCATTTGCAATGACATGGATGGAGCTACATAGTATAATGCTAAGTGAAGTCAGAGAAACACAAATAACATATGTTTTCAGTATATGTGCAATCTAAAAAACAAAACAAATGAACAAACAAAATGAAACAGAAACAGATGTAAATACAGGGAACAAACTGATGGCTGCCAGAGGGGAGGGTGGGCAGAAGTGTGAAACAGGTGAAGGGGGGGTAAGACATACAGTGTTCCAGGTATAAAATAAATAAGTCACAAGGATGTAAAGTATAGCATAGGAAATATAGTCAACAGTATTGTAATTGTGTGGTGACACATGGTAACTAGACTTACTGTGGTGATCATATTGTAATATATATAAATGTTAGATTGCTATGTTGTACACCTGAAACTAACACAATGTATCAACCATACTTTAAAAAAGAGAGAGAGTAAAAAGACAGAGAAATAACACTACTAGCCTGGAGTATTAAAAAAGTGGGGAGTTGGGGCACCTGGGTGGCTCAGTCGGTTGAGTGTGCAACTTGGGCTCAGGTTATGATCTTGGGGTCCGTGGGTTTGAGCCCTGCATCAGGGTCTGTGCTGACAGCTCTGAGCCTGGAGCCTGCTTCAGATTCTGTGTCTCCCTCTTTCTCTGCCCCTCCCTTGCTCACAAAAAGTTTAAATAGGAATACTGGCAATTCTACTTCTGGGTATTTATTTGAAGAAAACATAAACACTCACTCAAAAAGATATATGTATCCCTATGTTCATTATGGCATTTTTTTTTACAATAGCCAAGATATGGATGCGACCTAAATGATCCAATGCTACTGGATATTTGCACAAAGAATACAAAAAACGCTAATTCAATACATGCACCCCTATGTTTATTGCAGCATTATTTGCAATAATCCAATTATGGAAGCTGTCTCTCTCAAAAATAAATAAGCTTTAAAAAAATTTAAAAAACCTGGGGGGTGCTGAAGTCAGAATAGGTCCTTTATATACTGTGTCTTATTTCATATTTTAAAGGTGGATAAGGCCAGAAACATAGGACAGTGTCAGATAAATGTAAATCAGGACGTTACAGGAATGTGTCTATGTTTATAACGACTTTTACTCACATGTTTGAATTGTCCCACCCACAACTCAAAATAATGGTGACCAAAAATCACTGCTCATATTTTTAATTCCTACATGATTTATTTGGTTCTTTAAAAAGTGTATTGTTTTGATATTACCTTGTTCCCTGTCCTGTCTTTGATTCCATGTTGTAGTTCTTTACCATTAAGCATATTTAGTTTGTATTCTTTGTAAGTTGTGTATCCAATAATAATAACTATAAGTTCGTAGGAGTCTAATGTACTGTCTGGTGTTTCTGCTAATTCTCTCTCTTGGTAACTTATTTCTTATGTGCGATTTTGGGTTGTGAGATTATATTTTGCTAGACGTTGTCTTTGGGCATCCTGTAAGGCCTGGATTATGGTTGCATTTGCTTTGACAAGTGTCCCAGCATGCCAAGTCCACTTTAGATTAATTTTCAGTCTGGCATTTCTTGGATCACACATAGGTAGTATAAATTTGAACCTCAAATCTGTACGAGGAAAGGCCTGTAGCTACAAATTCTCAGGAGAAAATTTTTTCCCCACTTAGAGCCTAGGCTGAAATAGATAATTTCCTTCACTTTCTTTATCAGTGGAAAGACTTTTTTCCTGGCCTACCTTTTTACTAAGGCCTTGCCAATGTCCAAACTTTATATTGGGGTGCTCAATTCTAGTACCTCACTTTTGCAAGTCTAAGGTCGCTTCTCCTATCCCTAGTGTAGCTGTTATTATCCAAGAACAGCAAATGCCTAACTGAGGTAGCTTCTGGTTTGCAACTGCTTTGTTTTGGGCCCCTGAAGACCTCTTCCTTTTTTTGTGTGTGTGATTAGAAGGATATTTGTTATCATATGTGTGTTTTGGTATTGGGAAGTTTTTCAGGATGGCTTGTCCCTGATATTTCCTTCAAATGAAAGCAAATCAAAATCCAATAGCACTGTTTTGAAGATGTTTAGAGAAGGCAGGCGTAGTGCATATGAGACCATGTGGATTAGGATCGTGAAAAATATTGGGCAACCCTAAGGAAATTGTGAATCAGTCCTTCTACACAGGAGCAATCCGAGTTGTCCATCTATGTTCAATCATTAGGTGGTATTTCCCAGGATCCTGAAGTTTATGGACAGTAAAATTTTTAAAATTTTTGAGGAACAGTCTAACAAAGGATATTAAGTTTATATTCTTTGAAGATGTTCAACAACAAAAACCCCAACCATATCTACTGACATCATCATTTCATTAAAGAAAGTATGTTTTAACACCAACACTCTAGGAAGGGTGAAATCCCAGAAATCTCATGCTATGTAGTAGCATGCCATCTGTCCATCTAGCTCCATCTGTGTCTTCTCAGACAAGTCCAAACTGTATTCGTTCTACTCTGCAGGGAAGTGAAGGTGGGGATCTGAATTGTTTTGTAGTATTTTCTACTGATGAGACAATAGAATCTTTTCCAAAACATTTGGAAAAGTAGTTCACTCAGGCATGGAATTATCATGGCTGCCCTAGGATGTCCTGGAAATGCAGATCATACTAACCCATTACAGTTTGCATCAGAGAAGGTCATGCCTAGGAATTAGCTCTAGAGTTTATTGTTGGCTCCCTAGACATACCTAGTTTTCTGTGACTTGACCCAGATATTTATGATTAGGTGATTACATCAAAAACACAAAGTGGCTTTGTCACAGATCAGATCTCAGATCTATTAACATTCTGTTAGAGGCTCCATGAGGTCAGGAAACATATTGGTTAACATTTATTGACTGCCTCATATGTTTCAGGAAGGATAGTAAGATTTTTACATATGTGTGCCATTTAATCTTCAAATGCCCCTTGTTGATAGTTGCTATTATCTCTTCTTTACTGATGGGAAGTTAAGACTTGATAACGTGGTAGTTTAAATAACTTGTACAAGAACACACACACACACACACACACACACACACACACACACACACACACACAGATTGAGAGAGAGAGAGAGAGGCCATCTTGTCTGCAGCAGCCTGGGTTGGCAGGGTGGTGGATAAGTGGGAGGAAGCCTTCTCTAACTCTGCTCTTGCTATTCCCTTCTATGGGCAATCACTGCCTCACTTCCTTCCATGGCAGGAATCAGTAGCATTGGTCCATTTCCTAGAGCAAGAGTCTGCTGAGAGGTAACAGGGTAGGATTTAAGCCTTACTCTGGTGAGGATATGAAAGTGGGTGCTTGCTCCTGGCCACTCTTAAACATTCCCTCTTCTCTCTGGTACATGAGCTCACAAGTGAAAATAACAAGATGCCTGAGGAGTACAACTTACAAAAAGAAAGACAACTGTGGTGGCCACTGTTCACTTTCTGCAAAATTAATTCTTCCCTTGCTGCTAAGTTAGATAACATTTCCAAGTCTCCCTTTCAGTTAGGTGTGGCCTTGTGATTAAGTTTTCATCAATGGGATATAAGCAGAAATGATATATGCTGGGGTGCTGGGCATGCCTGCCTCCTACAGGCTTTCTTGCTCCCCCCCTCCCCCCCCCCGCCCCAGTGGTTAGGACCAGGACCATCATGATAGTGAGCCACTTTCAACCATGCAGATGGTTCCAGTGAGCCCAGGGACAAACTAGCAACACAAGAGAAGGAATCTGGTGTTCTGAATGTTCACATGGGCCACAGCTGCCCCAATGACAACTGCTTTCTTCAGGTCTGTTAAATGAGAAAAATAATGCCTATTTCCTTAAGACACTGTATTTTTGGATCCTCCTGTAATAGCAGTTTAGCCTTATTCTAACTAATGTAGAAATAAATTGGGACAATGTACCTATCTTACAAGATCCTAAAACAGATTATTGAAGCAGAATAACCATGAATTTAAAGGAAGTGTGATAAAATATACTTGAAGAAATTAGTGAAGAAGGTAATAAAATGAAACAATAAGAAATGGTAACAAAGTAGAGATTTTTGGTAACACAGTGACTCACTTTTTCACTTTTCTGCTTTCTCTAGAAGTCACACATACCAGCTAAACCACAGGTGCTCCTCATCTATCCACTTTCCTCCTTCCCCAAGCTGTTGACATCTCTTGTCTGCTGTCCTTTCCTCTCCTGTTTGTCCTTGTGAGTTTATATCACCTACATTCCTTTGCTGTCATTTTAGGAGGAAGCATAGAAAAAGGCAAATGTGTTCATATTCCTGTTTCATGGAAGGTTCAGCTTTTTCTCATAAATATTGGCTTTTGGATCATGGGTTCTTTTTACATGTTTGCATTTTCCATAGTGTAAGGCACTTTTTAATAAAATGTAACACTAAAAAATGCTGGTTGGGTATTAGGGGAAAGTTAAGTAAATTATGGTATTAGTGTGTTAAAATATTATTTGGCCATTAGAAATGATGTTTATGAAGGATTTTTAGTGACAAGAAAACATTCGTGTCTAATGTTAATTAAAAACACCCATATAAAATTGTACATACATTATGTAACTCTAGTACGTAATATAAAACATGCATCGGATAAAGATCAGCAGGAAGTCTGAAAAACTCTCTTGTTACAACTCAGAGCTGGGGTTACGTTTCTTGAGCATTTTCTGATTCTTTTCTCAAATGTTTATTACTTTGCTAAACAAAAAAATATGAATCACTTGTTTCTTGGATTTACACGTAGCTTTTCAAAGCCCTTCTTAGATGATTCTTCTCTATTAAAAGCTTGTAGATAAATAATATATTTTTCTTTGACCTTGAATAGGATCTGTAGCTCTGTGATGTGCAGCAGGGGTTGGTAAATCATGGACTGCAGGCCAAATGTGGCTTGTTCCTGTTTTCATACATGAAGTTTCATTGAAACCCAGCCACACTCATTCATTTATGTGTTGTCCATTGATGCTTTCATGCTGTAATAGCAGAGTTGGATAGTTGTGACAGAGTCCACATGGCCTGCAAGACCTTACATGTTTACTCTCTGGCTCTTTACAGAAAAAGTTGCTGATCATTGATATAGGGGAAGAATTGCTTTGTCATGTCTTACACATAATACTGTTTCAGAGTATCTTGCCAGAGGTCTTCTAAGATGAATTGATACTTTACTCATAATGTTGCAGTGAATTGCTCTTAATAATTTGAAAAGCATTCAAATTATCATTCATTTAGTTTTAATAATTTTAAAGCATTTCAGAATTGATCACAAAGTCGAATTTGGTGACATCACAGGAAGTCCAACACGGATGCTTCTCCTTGCATGGACTCCAGTGATTATTGGAGTCCAAAGACCATAGGATGGAGTTGGCTTGTGTTTAGGAGTCATGTTGTTGGAAAAATATGTACATTTAAATATAGAGTTACAATCAAGGCAGTGAGAGGCTCACATTATGATAGTTATGGGATTGCTGTGGTCCACAGAGGGGACGGAAACTCACATCTAGAGCTCAATGACTTTTAGAACCAGAGCGATCTTAGCGATTAGATCATTCAAGTCATTCCTAGTAATAGTGCCCTGATAGGGAAGCACTCAGGTTGGTATGATTAAGTTCACAAACACTCGAGAACCTAATGTATGCCAGGTGCTTTCTTTCTGTAATTAATTCATTTTTTTTTTGATGAATTACTTTCCCTCTCTCCCTGTGTATATTTATTTTAATTCCAGTATAGTTAACCTACTGTGTTACATTAGTTTCTGGTATACCAGATGCTTTCATGTACCATTATTCCATTTATAAATACAATGATAGAAAACTCCTGTCATGAGAGAGCCTACTTTGGCAGCTCTAATTGTTAAAAAATGACAGTGTATGTCGTGTATTAACATGCCTTCCTACCAACTTCAATCGCAATCATTGATCCTAGTTCCAGTAAACTGAATTCTTCTGCTAAATGGCAGGCATCCATACAGTTGAAGACAGCTATCGTGTCTCCTTTGAATCTTGAATAATCCCAAACTCTAGAGCTCCTAGGAGCAATTTGAAAATCAGTATGGAATGGATATATTGAATTGCAAGTTCTATTTTTTTTTTTTGACAAATTAAAAGAATGTCTTTTTAGCAAAAGGCTTAAAGATTTTTAAGTGAAAAAACATTTCTGATATCCTGGAAACCATAATGCTATTATGAAATGTTTAGTCATTTTACGCATCAATAGGAAGATTTAGTAGCCTATAAATCAAAATTATAACATTTATTTCAAGTTATACTTTATGATCCTCTTTGATGATGATTTGTCTATGAAATTTAAGTTAGGCTTTGAATTATCACTGACCCTAGTGCTGTTCTTCTTTCTTTTTCTTTTAATTTTTTTTTTGACATGTTGGAAACCAGTAAGACCAAGTTTTTCCATCATCATGGATGCAAAGAGTAATAAAATCTCATCACATTTAACCCTAGGGGAGGAAGGAAGGGTTTTTAAATAGGTCAGGTGATTCTTCTTTCTCTTTCTCAATCAGTGAGTGCTAGGTGTGAGTTTTTGTCCCCTCTGTGGACCACAGCAATCCCATCACTCTGATAGTGTGAGCCTCTCCCTGCCCTGAATGTAGCTCTAGTATTTAAATGTACACATCTTCCAATTAAATGACCCCATAATACAAATCAACTTCGTCATCTGGTCATTAACAGAGGAAACAATCATTAGAGTCAGTGCAAGAAGGAGAAACACCCGTGTTAGACCTACTGCTATGTCACTGAACTCTGTCTACTTTGTGGTTAATTTGTGGGATTTTTAAAAATGATTATGACTGTATTTCCTCTCTGTTTTAACTTAAAAAAAAGATTTTATTTTTAAGTAATCTCTATACCTACTATGGGGCTCACACCCACAATCCTGAAATCAAGAGTCACATGCTCCCCCGACTGAGCCAGCTCTGCACTGCATTTGTTTTCACTTTTAAAACTTATCCACGATAAGGTAAGATTTAGCTTAAAGGCTAATGATTTTTTTTTATTCCTCTAAATGAATAGTTAGGGAAGCATTCCTTGGAACACTTTATTGGTGGGGGGGGGGGGGAGGAAGAAACTTTTAATAGAGAGCCTAGGAAAGGATGTGACAGGCACTGCATCAGCTGTTGAATAACTGTGAGCCAGACTGAGAAGTGGAAATACAAGTATTAGAAGCCCATTCAAATGAAAGGAGGTGGTTTTGGCTATAAGCTTAACATATTTACAAGAATAATTGAGAATTTGGCATTTTCTGCGAAGATGCAGAAATATATGGATCGGTGGAAATCTCAGCATGTTCCCCTGGAAGTTACTTTCCACCTGACCGGTGCTGACTGATAGAGACTTCAAGAAGCAATATGAAAAAGTGGTTGCTCCAAAGAGATTAGAAGGAAGATAATAAAAAGCAAACCCCTTTAATCCTTTAATGTCATTTCCTTTTGGGATTTGTGTGTTTTCTAGAAGTTCTGAGTGCTTCTCTGAGTTGGAAATGGAGAGATGCAGTAGTCACTTTCCTTGTCATTTACAATGTTTTGCTTATAGGAATTTGAGACATATGAGTGACAAGGTGAATATACGGGATAGAGAAGAGTTGTTGTGGAATGATGAGAACAAAATTGAGTGAATGCTACTGTTCAACTTCAGGCGTGTTAACCTAGTGATTTTTAAATAAAAATACTTTGGGTTTTCATTAATCCTCCATCTCTACAATAGGTACCAGGTTTTAAAGCAAAATGGAATTTCTTTGTTTTAAATACACATGTTAATATAATAGAAGACTACTAACATTTTCTTCTCTGTTTTCATTTTTATATAGGAAATAGTCAGTGTTTATTAAGTGCCAGGCACTGTTGTAAGCACTTGATAGATATTAATTCATTTCATTCTCGTAACAACACTATGAGGTAGGTACTTTTATGTCCATTTTCCAGATAGGGAAACTGAGGTATGGACAGGTTAAGTAACTTGTTTAAGGTCATTTGGCTGGTAAGGGGCAAAGCCAGCTTTAGCCTCTTCTGTTTAACTCCAGAGTGCCAAATAAATACTTTGTTAAAATGTGTGCTCTGATGAAAAAATGGTTGAAAAGTTCTAGAGAACAAAAAAAAAAACAAAACACAAAAATCCTACCACTACAAACAACACATGTTTAAATGCATGGCTCATCTCCCTGGAAAGTAATCACGAGGCTCTAGGAATAAGCCTCAATGGTGCGCTCAATACCTGCTACTGTAGCTACTAGGCCTGGAAGTGGCAGACAGAATGGATGGTAGAGATGATTAGTCATGGTAATATAAGGATTTCATTGCTCCTCACGTGAAGACAGCACATTAGGATTTGGGCTTATCCAAAGAGGTCAGTTAAAATGGAAATCTCCATATTATCCAAAGATTCTCAGAAGGATAGAATTTCAGTAAAAGTGGGAATAGAAAAAATACCTGCCATTTTCTTTTGACCTGGATTTTGGATGGAATGAAAGAGTTCTTTTTAGAATGCATAACCATAGTCTGTGCTTCATGCAAGCCCCCAAACTGAGAAATTAAGAGGTTTAAGGAAATTATCCATCCATGAGGCAGCAAAGAGAGTTATAGGTTGGAAATTATAAAAGAGGAATGGAGGGTAAAATGAAAATCTATGCCTAATAGGGCTGCCAGAAGGTATGTATAAAGATAATGAGGGAGAGTTTTTCATGATCACAGTGAGTCCCAAGGGTGATAAATAAAATTTTTCTCATACTTAAGACATCACAGTAAAACTGCAAAATACCAAAAACCAAATGAAAAGTCTGAAAGGGAACAACAAATAAAAGAAGGGTTATTTGTAAAATAATTCCAACTAGACTAAACTGTAAAAATTTCAACAAGAAGGCAGAAGACAATGGAATCCTCATGGAATCTTCAAAATGATGGTGAAAGAAATGAACCACCAACCTAGAAATGTGTATCTAGCTAAATTCCTAACTATCCAGGTACCCAGGAAAAATACATTATCAAACAAACAAAACAAATATCTACTACAGCAAAAAGGAAATTTAACTGAGGGAAAGGACTAAGATGTAAGAATGTTGAACAAATACATTTGAAAACTTGTCTTTAAATTTAAACATATATTGAGTATAAATATTGAATAATTTGGAGAAATTCACTCAAATAAAGTGGAAATAAAATGCTTGCATAATTAATATATGAATGGAGGAGAGACTAGAAATTAAAGCCTTCTACAATTCTGCCTTCGTTTGTTTTACATTTATCCTCTTTTATTCAGTTTCTGTTCAAGTCTTTAGCCTTAAAAAAACTTTTTTTAATATCAAATTTATTGTCAAATTGGTTTCCATACAACACCCAGTGCTCATCCCAACAGGTGCCCTCCTCAATACCCATCACCCACCCTCCCTCTCCCCCCCCCCCCCCCCATCAACCCTCGGGTTATTCTCAGTTTTTAAAAGTCTCTCATGGTTTGCCTCCTTCCCTCTCTGTAACTTTTTCTCCCTTCCCCTCCCCCATGGTCTTCTGTTAAGTTTCTTGGGATCCACAGAAGAGTGAAAACACATGGTATCTGTCTTTCTCTGTATGACTTATTTCATTTAGCATAACTCTCTCCAGTTCCATCCACGTTTCTACAAATGGCCAGATTTCATTCTTTCTCATTGCCAAGTAGTATTCCATTGTGTATATAAACCACAATTTCTTTATCCATTCATCAGTTGATGGACATTCAGGCTTTTCCCATAATTTGGCTATTGTTGACAGTGCTGTTATAAACATTGGGGTACAAGTGCCCCTGTGCATCAGCACTCCTGTATCCCTTGGGTGAATTCCTAGCAGTGCTATTGCTGGGTCATAGGGTAGATCTATTTTTAATTTTTTTAAGGAACCTCCACACTGCTTTCCAGAACAGCTGCACCAGTTTGCATTCCCACCAACAGTGCAGGAGGGTTCCCGTTTCTCCACATCCTCGCCAGCATCTAGAGTCTCCTGATTTGTTCATTTTAGCCACTCTGACTGGCGCGAGGTGACATGTCAGTGTGGTTTTGATTTGTATTTCCCTGATGAGGAGTGACGAGCATTTTTAAAAATGTGCTTGAGGGGCTCCTGGGTGGCTCAGTTGATCGAGTGTCTGACTTTGGCTCAGGTCATGATTTCACAGTTTGTTGATTCCAGCCCTGCATTGGGCTTTGCACTGAAAGCACAGGCCAGGAGCCTGCTTCAGATTCTGTGTTTCAGTCTCTCTCTGCCCCTTCCTGACTCTCACCCTGTCTCTCTCTCTCTTTCTTTCTCTCTCTCTCTCAAAAATGAGTAAACGTTAAGAAAATGTGCTTTAGTTTTCAGAGTTTTTTATACATCCTTGGTACAAGTCATTTTTAAGCTATGTGGTTTACAAATATTTTCTCACAGTCTGTAGCTTATCTTTTTTTTTTATAGCACTATTTTTTGCAGAGCAGAACTTTGAAATTTTGATGAAGTCTAGTTTGTCAATTTTTTTCTTTTATGGATTGAACTTTTGGTGTCATATCGAAGACTACCTTTTCCTATTCAAATTTTCTCCTAAAAGTTTTATAGTTTTGAATTTGACCTTTAGATCTGTGATTCTTCTTGGATTAATTTTTGTAAAAGGTGTGTCATTTAAGTTGAGCTTTCTATTTTGGCATATGAATGTCCAGTTATTCCAACACCAGTGTTGAAAAACTATCCTTTCTCCCTTGAATTTGCCCTTACACTTTTTATCAAAAATCATTGGGAATCATTTGTATTTCTGTCCTCCATTCTCTTGCATTGATCTGTATGTTTACTCCATCATCAGTACCATACTGTCTTACTTAGTATAGTTTTATGGTAAGCCTTAAAATTGGGTACTGTGAGTGATTCAACCTTACTCTTTTTGAAATTGTTTTGGCTGTTCTAGTTCTTTTACCTTCTCATATAAATTTTGCAGTATACTTGTCTTTATATACAAAAAAATTCTGTTGGTATTTGGATTGGAATTGTGTTATATCTATACCTTAATTTGGGGGAGAATTGACATCTTTAGTATGTTGAGGCTTCTAGTCCATGAACACAGTATGCTCCTACATTTACAGATTTCATCTGTGCTTTGTAGTTTTCAGCATTGGTATATCTCCTCCGGATTCAAATGTAGAAGTCCTGATCCCCAGTTCCTCAGAATGTAACTTTATTTGGAGACAGAGTCTTAAGAGAAGTCATCAAGTTAGAATGAGATCATTAGCATGGGTCTGAATTCACCATGACTTGGTGTCCTCAAGAAAAGGAGAAATTTGGAGATAGCACACACAGAGAATGCCAGGTAAGGTGAAGGCAGAGATCATTGTGATACAGAAGGCAAGCAACGCCCATGATTGCCAGCAAACCACTAGAAGCTAGAAGAGAGACATGCAACAGAGATCTCCTGCATGACCCTCAGAGGGAATCAACATTGCCCACACACTGATCTTGGACTTCTAGTCTCCAGAACTGTAAGACAATACATTTCTGTTGTTTAAGCCCCTTGCTTTGTGATGCTTTATTATGGCACCCCTAGGAAAACAAATACAAACATCAAATGTACATATTTTCTTAGATTTATATCTAAGCATTTCATTTTTTGAACTCTAAATTTCTAAAGTTTTAATTATCTCCCTGGTAAATGTTGAGTATTGCATTTGCCTCATACTAAGGCAAGAATTTCTCCAATTTATCAGTATTGGTGATATTTCAACTAAAAATGCTTTTATTCAGGAGCACCTCGGTGGCTCATTCAGTAAAGCATCCGACTCTTGGTTTTGGCTCAGGTCACGAATCACAAACTGCAAGATTGAGCCCCGTATTAGGCTCCACATTATCAGTGCAGAGCCTGCTTGGGGTTTTCTCTCTTCCTTTCTCTCTGCTTCTCCTGCGCGTGCTCTCTCTGTCTCTCTCTCTCATCAATAAATAAACTTAACAAAAATAAAATAAAAATGCTATTATTTAAAGGGAAACTACAAATTTCAAGTCAGTTCTCTGGGGCCTTATCACTACTTACTTTTTTTTTTTTAACTTTTATTATTCTTTAACTTGCCAAATTAAATATCCCTGTGTACTATTTGGCAGCTTCATCTCATGCTTGTGAAGGAATGCTTTGAATCAGATTCTATCTTGGCATTTAACAATTTATACAACATGTGTTTCTTGAAAGTTGAGCTAAACCACATACTCACTGAATCTCCCATACAGGCCAGCAGTCCTTAGAAAAAGATTTACATATGATGTAAAATTAAATTCGTTACATTTTTACTAAATTCATTTATTTTCAAAAAGAAGGCATTTGAAGGCCATGGCAATGAAGTCTCAGAGTTTTTCTTTAACTTCTCTACTCCCCAGTGCCCTCACAACCATCACAATATGAGGCTAAAAGTGGCCTTGTATTACGTTTGAAAATCAAATCAATTTTCTCAATGTTTCCCTAATCCATGCCCAGGTCTTTGTCCCTGGGATGTCTTCCATGGTTGTTGTCTGGCTCTCCCTGATGGAGTAGGGGCCTCCAGGGTGAATCCCATTGATAGCACTCTATATTCCTGTGTATCATGAGATGCTTGAATGCACTTTGTGGTTCCTCTTTCCCAAACGGTAACTACCTGCTGGCAGGGACTAAGTCTGCCTGCTCCCTGTGGGTCTTCAACCTTAGCCCGGTACTCAGTCACCATGCACTTAGCCCCAGTGTATGGCAGCACGTGCCCCACATCTATCTCTGCATTTAATGAATGAACAAAAGGGGGAAGAAAACGTAGCTAAGCTGAACAGTTTTTTCAAAAAAAATTCCACGTTTATAACCATTTAATGTAGACAATTATCTTTTTTTGGCATTTATAATCCATTTTACTGGAAGGCTAGGAAATCCAATGTATTTGATTTTACAGTTATAACCGAAGTTAATTATACCTTACCAGCCAAATTGGCTTTCAACACTTCATTCCAAGCTTATAATACTGGCCTGTTTGGGCATTCAGGTTTCAAATAAAATCTAAGCAGCCTAAACTTTCTTAGTGAATTTAAACCTAAACATGCCAGGAATTTCAAGGTCAAAGATTCTTTTTCCTTTGCTATAGGAAGCCTGACTTACTAGTAAGCACCCTGCGGCATGGAGGAGTCTCTGTTTTCCAAAATTGAAACACTATAAGGTTGCATCTGAATGTTTCACATGTTGGGGAGATTCTATCAAGTAGACCTACATTAATCTGGGTAAGTGGTAACAGTGATGAATCTCACATACATGCAGAGGATTCCTGTGACTAGTTTGGTATAAAAGACAGTCTGGCATAGTGGATGCAGTCTTGCCTTAAGGGTCTGGCAAGCAGGTTTGTACTCTCAGTTTCTTCACCTGGGCAAATCATCCTAAGGTCTCTCTTTACTTTCATTTTCTATTTTTATGATAGGTTTAATGGTTCCCACCTTGCAGAGGTCAGTAGGAATTAACTTCACGTAGTCCTAAGACTCCATAGAAAAGAATTATATATTTTCTTAGAAAATGATTTTTGTACTGGACTGCACTAAATAGAATCCAGGTCAACTTTATTTAATGCTTATCTCCTAGGACATTGGCAGATAGAAGGTTAGGACTCTAATGTGGTGAAGTATTCAGCATGGGCATAGGCTTATGTCCACCTAACTGTGGCTTCACAACTGAGTTGTTCTGTTTTATCTGGATAGTTGGAGTTGCTTAGACATAGTCTGTGAGTGCTCAGGAAACACTGACTTAAAATATTTGGTGAGTGAGTCATTCATCATCACATGTTCCTGAGAGGTAGGTAAGATGTTGTCACCCTCACTTGCTCATTTCTATTTGATAAATGCTAATTGATATTATCTGACTTTCAAATGAGTTGCAGGAAGGTGGGTTTGTTACATCCCTTCTTATTAATTTCGGTTGAACAGTTCTTTTACCTAACCCTGATGAATAGCTAGTATCTGGTTGTCTTGTGTTTGCTTCATGCCTCACCACTGTTCAAAATAATATAAAGGAAAGCTGCCTTCCTTAAAGAGGGAGAGCAAAGGAAAACCTAACTCAGTATAAAAAAGATAACAGAAAAATGAATATAGGGACACCTGGGTGGCTCAGTTGGTTAAGCCTCTGACTTTGGCTTAGGCTGTGATCTCGTGGTCAGTGAGTTTGAGCCCTGCATCCGACTCTGAGCTATCAGCACAGAGCCTGCTTCAAGTCCTTCTTCAAGTCCCCCTCTTTCTGCCCCTCCCTCTCCCTCTCTTTCTCAAAAATAAACATTTAATAAAAAAAATAATGAATATAATGGTAATACAGAGATTCATAGATTCTTAAAAATCATAATAGTACCCTCAAAATAAAAATTTTCTCTGGTGAAGAGTCTGAGGTCTTAGATATTTTCTATTAAAAATACATGTTAATGAAAAATTTCAAGTTAGTATTTAATTTTAAATATGGTCATTTTTTAAAAGATTTTATTTTTAAGTAATCTCTACACCCAGTGTGTGGCTCTAACTCACAAACCTGAGATCAAGAGTCACATGCTCCACCAATTGAGCCAGTCCGACGCTCCTTAATTATGGTCATTTTTAAATGAATAGGTACAAACACACAAAGTGAAACAATATGTTTTTGTATATGTGTAGATTGCTTGATGATTAGTAGACTAATAATGTTTTAAGAAAACAAATCTCATCTTACAAATTTTTCCAGCATGTCAATCATTGAACTCAAAACCAGTTACTGGGTTTAAAAATTAAAAATATACTTTGTAGAGTAAATAATTCTCCTTCCTGTAATAGTTGTATGGCCTTAGTTTTTCAGACTTTTTCCTATGTTAGCAGCAAATCAACTGAAAATAGAGTAAATGTTGACAGTACAGAGCCAATTCACCATAATAATTTGTGATGAAGGAATTAACCTCAAGCTAGGCTACATTTTCATTTACTCATGACCCGTTTCAGGGACACTGATCACAGAAGGAAATGGAATTAGATTTTTTTACCTGTATTTTTTGGTTGCACTATTTTTTGGTTGACACTTCCCTAAACTTTTTTAAAAGGAAAGGAGTATCTGTTGTTTCCTAAGTTGTTCATTTTAGCCACTCTGACTGGTGTGAGGTGGTATCTCAATGTGGTTTTGATTTGTATTTCCCTGATGATGAATAATGTTGAGCATCTTTTCATGTATGTTGGCCATCTGGATGTCTTCTTTGGAAACATGTCTATTCATGTCTGCTGCCCATTTCTTCACTGGATTATTTGGTTTTCAGGTGTTGAGTTTGGTAAGTTCTTTACAGATTTTGGAAACTAACCCTTTATCCAATATATCATTTGCAAATATCTTTTCTCATTCCGTCGCTTGGCTTTTAGTTTGTTGATTATTTCTATTGCAGTGCAGAAGATTTTTATCTTGATAGCTCATTTCTGCTTTTAATTCCCTTGTCTGTAGAGATATGTTGAGTAAGAAATTAATGGAATACTACCTGGCAATGAGAAAGAATGAAATTCTGCCATTTGCAATAATGTGGATGGAACTGGAAGGTATTATGCTAAGTGAAATATGTCAGTCAGAGAAAGACAGATATCCTATGTTTTCACTCGTATGTGGAAGTTGAGAAGCTTAACAGAAGACCATGGGGGAGGGGGAGGGGGGAAGTTACAGAGAGGGAGGGAGGCAATCCATAAGAAACTCTTAAATACTGAGAACAAACTGAGGGTTGATGGGGGGACAAGGGGAGAGGGGAAATGAGTGATGGGCATTGAGGAAGGCACTTGTTGGGATGAGCACTGGGTGTTCTATATAAGTGATGAATCATGGGAATCTACCCCCAAAACCAAGAGTACAGTGTATACACTGTATGTTAGCCAACTTGACAATTAATTATATTAAAAAAATAAAATACAGTAAAAGTACCCAGAAATTAAAAAAAAAAAAAAAATGAAAGGAAAGGAGTAGCTGTGTGGCCAATGGAAAAGATTGCAGAGCACCTAGAGCTCTCTCTATGGAATAATTTGGGAATTCAGATGGCTGGAAGTCTTGACATGAAATTTGGTTTGGAAGGCACTCTCAAAATCACTCTCAAAATGCACTCTGTCAATCATTGTTTTCCACGAAGTCTACAACATTGTCTTATGGGAGCAGTGGAGTTTCGACAAAAAGAGTCAGTGACTTAAAAAAAAAAAGTTCATACCAACAACATCACTAACATCAAATCGCCCTGCAGAGGAAGGTAAAAGAGTGAAAGCTGTGAGGAATGGAAGCACGGAGATCAGGTCATCACACTACCATTTTCTTCAGCTTCCTAAACTGTGATAAGTACCTGATCATAGCTGTGTCTCAATTTCTAGCCTCTGAGCCAAGTTAGTACCACCTGGTGTGATTTGAAATGACCCCAAAAGAGCTGGTGATGTCTCATGTTAAATTGTGAAAGACATTCTATTTAGCAGGTATTATCCCTCTCCACGTCAAAAGGTTATTATTTTTTTCCCAGTTCATTTTGCCCCCTTCATTTCTGACATTAACTCAGAGTATCTTTGCTCATCAGAGGATCTGTTTCAGCTTTCTTCACTCCAGCTTTTGCCTTTAACTTGGGATATAACAGTAAAGCTCTGTTCTTATAAAGGAGTTTGGTCCAATATATCATGGATTATCTGGCCAATTGATTTTTCAGGTGTATGGGTTATAGTAGAAACTGCCACTGGAGTTCTGTTGCTAAGACTTTTATTTTATGTCTGTCCATAAGTTCTCTTTCCAATCCTGATCCTGGAATTTCAATGGACAAGTGAAGGGAAGTAAAGAGCAGAGAGGGCAGCTTATTGATAGGAGTTTCTATCAGCACTCTTTCCTAAATCCTATCTACTCAAGGGTATTATAATTTCAAGAGACACTAAAAGCCGCAGGACACCATTTTGTTCTATGGGCCAGTCTCGCTGACGATAATGTGCTGATTGGCTAGAGTCCAGAAAGATGCCTTCCTTGACCCCTGCCCCATTCTGTGGACGTCAGGGGTACAGGTTGATACTAGAGAACTCCAGTCAGAAAACCTTAGGGAAGCTTCAGGAGAATTGGTTTGGCAACTTCCAGTCACTTTGTCTCTAGGCTAAGCAGCCTGGCTTTAGGAGTGCACAGTAGCACTAGAAAGGACAATATTTTTAAAATGTCATGGTTATCTGCTTTGGAGTCCAGTGAGGACTCTGATGTATTCTAAAGGACCACCCACCCCCCCCCCCCCCCCCCCCGCACCACACACAAAAAAACTCCTACTTCAACTAAGACCTGAAGAATACCCCTAAGAAGATGAAATAATCTGGTTTCTCCAGTCCATGACAGAGATTGGGAGATGACATAGGCTTTTAGGGGGAGACTGAGAGGCTTTGATGTTTCCATCAGTCGGGTTCCAAGTGTATGGTGACCTTTTAACATGCTCTTTATATACTTTTATAGCGATTTTGGCCTAGGTAAAAGACACATGCAAGCTCCTTTACTGCCTACCTAAAGAGTTGTACATTAAGCCTCTTCCTTTTTTTTTTTTTTTTCTTGACTTAAAATAACCTGAGACTAAGGGAGGTGGTTGACCAGCACCTGGCATTGCCTAGGTTACATCAAGAGAAAATAGATGAGAAAATGAGGAGAAATGAAAAGTATCAGAAAGTAAGAAATGTTGACTGCTTATTTCAAATCTATTATTCTGTAATCTAAACAGTTTCCCAGGTCAGTTTTCCCTTCTTTAATAGGGAGATGCCTCTTCCTATTCATGCTTCTTAATGAGAATATTGTGATATTTATCAATTGTTTATGAGGAAACAGAGTGGAGGATATTACATAAAATAGCACTATTATTTTTATTTATGTATCTTTAAGTGGACGGTATATGTATGTTACTCAAAACTGTTTTTATGGAGTCCAGTCCAGCTGGTAGGGCAGGTTATACACAGATAATTTATCTCAGAGTGTCCTGTTGCTTTGTACTGGCACATTAATAGAAAAAGTTCTCTAATAGTCATTTTGGTGAACAATTAGTTTAAGAGAAATGTCCTGGACATATTGTAGTCTTGTATTACAGAGTTGAAATTGAATGATTTCAACACAGTTGTCTTCAATGACAACATAAACCAGAGATAAGTTTTTATCTAATCAGTACAATATGTTTAATACATGGCCTACAGGTTGCGAGAACCAACTAATATTTGTATGCAAATTATCTCAATTCTTAAGTGGAGGGCGTTGTAGAAGTTGTAATATAATACATTGGGTTTAGTTAAAAAAAACAATTCTAACTTGTATAGTGCATGGAAGAGAGGAACTGGAAAAGAAAAAAAGACATTTTCAGTTAGGCTAATACTTTCTACCGTGCAAAGTAACGTGGATGTTTTAAAGAAGAATAAAACACTTATAAAATGATTCATAAAGCTAGTATTGAAAAGATTGACAAAGAGTTTTTTTCCCTCTGCTCCTTTCTCCAAAGGCTAACCTCCAAACAAAATCTTAGGCTGAGTTTTAAATGTCTGCTGCAGACAATTGCCACTTTCCAAGTACAGACTGCCAAGTGCACAAAGAGCAAAGTTTAGTCAAAGTTCATTTTCAGGTCATCCACCCTGGAACCATCAATCTGGGCAACCTCTGGGTAACCTCTTCCAAGCTTGTGGACTGGAGCGGGATCCTTTGCAGCCTCATTAGAGCATGCAACGATTAATTTGTGTTAAATAGGAAATTAAACAGTCATGTACAGTGTAGAGTGGAGGTCAGAAAGTGGATCTTGAGGTGCATTCACAACCTCTGTTTGGTAGTCCTCTCAGGCCTGCAGGGAGGTGGGTAGATTCAGAAGAGAAATAATTGTGCAGGACAAACATTACAAAACCTAAATGACAAAAAAGCGTACATAAATAGAGAAATTTGACTTGAGAACAAATCGCCAGTGTTTTAAATGTTGCTCAGACATGCTGTCTTTCAGAAGACTTAGGGTGAGAACTGAGGCAAAAATGACTTCACAAATCGGGTGTATTAACCCAGAAAACTCACTGTTGTCCTTGAACTTACTTCTGATTGTAGCCTAGACCGTATTCATGAACTAGAGATTCTGTCATGAGAAAATGAGAGGAAAGGTCTAATGTGGAGGTCTATTGAGTCAATGCTATTTGTGAATTTATGGTGAATTAAACCATTGTCTTCCAGGATACCATTCTGACATAATTAGATAAACTGAATGGTTAGCAGTAGCGATGTACACAGGAAATTTTGAAAAATAGATAGATTTGAAAAATAGATTCATTTCTTAGCAATACAAGAATGCAACATTTCCAACTACTATCTTATTCCAAAACTGTTGTACCTGTCTATGTCTATATCTATATCTATATCTATATCTATATCTATATCTATCTATATATCTATATCATCTATCTGGAATTTCACTATAATGAATTTCACTAGTTGGAAGTTAATTTTACATAGTAAAATAGAAATTTAAAAAACATGTCATTCGATGTTATATGTGAGGATGTGATCAGATTTATAAAGGCTTTTAGTCTCTATGTTTTTTGATACACTTAATACAGTATGTCTCTAATGACAAATTACAGATTAAGTAAAAGAGTATGCCATAACATGTGATAAATAATAAAAGTTAAATAATGAAATATAAATACCAGTGGTTGAAACAGGAATTGTTTAAAGTTACAATACTTTTATAAGAGTTATAAAACACTCCCCATTTCTTCTAATGAGAATCACATATTTTTCCCCCTCTGCCTCCATGAAACTTTATTCCTTCTTTCTTCTTGTACTTTCTTGTGTTAGGTTTTATGTGGTGGTTTCTCCTTTAGTATGTTTGAAGTAAGTGATGAGTATAAATGCTACTTTAAGATCTCTAAGACAATTTCAATGTGATATAAAAAAATCTGGTTTTTAAGCAATGGTTACAGAGTCATAGTTACTATAATATTACCATAGTTTATTGCATATCTTCTTAATTGAGGAGAATACTGAATTTGAATTAGAAGTTAGTGGAAATAAATATTTAATTTTTCCTATTTAAATTCACACCCGCTTTTGTGAAGAATCTCTGTTATAGAGTATAAAGAAGGGAAGAAGGCAAGGATAGAATCATGAGGCATTCTAGTGTTTAAGGACTGAGTAGAGGTGATGGAAAAGAGGCTGAGAAGAAATGGCCAGTGTGGTAGAAAGGGAATTGAAAGAGTGATTAATTAAGCTAAGGAATGGGAGCATCCAGGTTTAAGGAAAGAGACCAAGAGAAATTAGTATTAAAAAGAGTCTGTAGGATTTGATCAACAGAAACCTTTGCTTGAATGATTTCTGACTTTTATGGCAGCCATTAGCCTTATATACGTTTGGGAGGAGTAAGTTATTTTTTTCCTCTGGCTCATCAGACCATCAAGTTTGGATTTGTAGAGCTTAGAGACCAAATCCTATAACACAAAAGATAACCTTGAGGCCTTTTCTGGCCATAAAAGTATCAGTCTCATAAAATGATTAAAAGTGATAATGTTCAGTCTATAAATTAATCAGGGGAAATGGGGACATAAATTTTAGCAACTTTGTGTCATGAGTTTGTGTAAAGGATTTTGTTAGAAGAAATAAAGATTTAAGACCACGTGACAAGTGAACTATGTTTCCAGATAAGGAGATGACTGGGCAAATGAATCCTTGTTTAATCACCTGTTCTATTTTTTATGATTTAATATATGAATCTCTTTTACATGATTGCATTTTAGATTTGATTGATTTTGGTTTTTAATTGTTAAATATGGAATTGATTAGACTTAGTTTTATGGGAATATAATTGGATGTAAATTAGGCTTTGGGTAAAATTTAAATTGAAAATATATTAGGAAAATTCCTTAACCTTTTCTTTTTTTTTGCCTCAGTTTCTTCATTTGTAAAATTAAAGCATTGGACTAGATGACCTTGAAGGTCCTTATGAGGTCTAATAGTTGAAGACTACTGTTTTATGTAGAGGAAATAACTATGTAGTTAATCAAAGCCTTCATTTTTCAAGTGATTATTTTGGCTTCTGAAAGCCTATGAGAAATCCCTTCACTTATGACTATTTGTATCCATTCCCTAGACATTGTTCTCATGTAGATGGGGGCTGGTAATCACATCAGTCCTAACATGGAAAATAGGGTCTTTCTTTCCCATAGCCACACTTTAAACACGAAGCATGGCAGGTTCTAAGCAACCAGTGCTGTCTGACTTACCTACATTGAATTATTACAAAATCATATTCATTTAGAATTGCTCCAAATCTTGAGAAAATCCCTACCAGGTCACAAGACTAAGAGGCAGAGCTGCTTGCCTGCAGCCTGATGCCATGCTGTGGAGTTCTTTCCTGTTGTCCCCACCCCCACAGTCAAAGCCAGCTGCCTTTCATGTTATTTAGTAAAGATGTCAGAGTATGGCATATGCTATTTCCAGAACCTGAAGAGGCATACCAGGTGTCATTCTTAGTGACAGGAATTCCGAGATATAATAATTTGTGTTTTACTTTTGAAGGGATGTTCTGATATCCCGGATCGCTTGACCCCTTGAAACTTCACTGTTTGTAAGGTTTTTTCCTGCACTCTCTGAAGCACGTGTACAAGACTTCCCGCAGACTTGTCAGTTCTTGCTCGTCTGGTCTGATTAACATGATCTCATCAGTATAATGGGCCTTTGTGATGTTTGGTGTAATGTCTAGATGATCCAGGTGATTTCATTTGGACTATATTATGACAGAGGGTGCAGAGTCAACATAGCTTTAGGGTGAGACTAAATGCGTCTGATTGTCTATCTCATGTGAATATGAACTGCTTCTGATCCTCTTTCCTGACAGGAGTGGGAAAGATCACATTTGTCAGATAAACGGCTATATAGCTTATACCTGAGGCTATATTAATCTGCTGTAGTAAATATACCACATCTGGCACATAGTTGTAGTTGATTAAGTTTGTGGTTATCAAATGTCACGTGCAGGATCCATCTGGCTTCGTAGAGTTCATTAGGGCTATGATGAATTTAAATAGGATATTATGGTGACCACTACCTCTGCTTTCTTTAGGGCTATACAGGCAGTACTAACCTTTGCCACCGGCACCAAGATGAAATACTTTTAGTTGTGAAAGGGAAATTGCAGAGGTTTATATCAGGCTTTCTCTACTATGATAGCTTTTACCTTATATGTTAAGGACCAATTGTAGAAGTTCCACAGACTACCCAGTATGTCCATTTCGATTATTGATCTGGAGACCAAGGCAATGACCACCATGGACTTAATGGACCTGCTGTAAGCCAGACTTGGACCAGGACTGTACTTAATACTTGGCTCCTATACATCTCTATTCTAATAGAGGGCCATGATGAGTCTTTGGACCTCTGGTTCACTGTTTATTAGTTAATTAATTTTATTTTAATTCCAGTATAGTTAACATATAATGTTATATTAGTTTCACATATATAGTGATTCAAAAATTGTATGAATTGCTTAGTTCTCATCAAATGAGTGTACTCTTTAATCCCCATCACCTATTTCACTCATCCCCCTGATCCACCTTCTGTCCTGTAACCATCAGCTTGTTCTCTGAAGTTGAGTCTGATTTTGGTTTGTCTCCTTTTTATGTCCTTTGTTCATTTGTTTTTTTCTTAAATTCCACATAGGAGTGAAATCATATGGTAATTGTCTTTCTCTGGCTGACTTATTTTGCTTAGCATTATACTCTCTAGTTCCATTCATGTTGTTGCAATTGGCAAGATTTCATTCCTTTTTATGGCTAAATAATATTCATTGTATATATATTCCAAATCTTCTTTATTCATTCATCATTCAGTGAACATTTATGCTGCTTCCATAATTTGGCTATTGTAAATAATGCTGCAATGAACATAGAGGTGCATATATCTTTCCAATTAGTGTTCTTGCATTTTTTTTTAAAATTTTTTTCAATGTTTATTAATTTTTGAGAGGGAGAGAGAGAGAGAGAGAGAGCGAGCAAAGGAGGGGCAGAGAGAGAGGAAGACATAGAATCCGATGCAGGCTCCAGGCTCGGAGCGGTCAGCACAGAGCCCAATGCAGGGCTCAAACCCACAAACTGTGAGATCATGACCTGAGCCGAAGTTGGACACTTAACTGACTGAGCCACCCAGACGCCCCAAGTGTTCTTGTATTCTTTGGGTAAATGCCCAGCATTGTGATTTCTGGATCATAAGGAAGTTCTGTTTTTAATATTTTGAGAAACCTCTGTATTGTTTTCTACAGAAGCTACACCAGTTTGCATTCCCACCATCAGCCAGGGTTCCTTTTTCTCCACATTCTCACCAACACTTGTTGTTTCTTGTGTTTTTGATTTTAGCCATTCTGACTGGTATGAGGTGATATATCATTGTAGTTTTGATTTGCATTTCTCTGATGATGAGTATTGTTGAACATCTTTTCATGCGTCTGTTGGTTATCTGAATGTCTTCTTTGGGGAAATGTCTGTCCGTGTCT
The DNA here is from genome assembly GCF_024362965.1 of Panthera pardus. NCBI lineage: Eukaryota > Metazoa > Chordata > Mammalia > Carnivora > Felidae > Panthera > Panthera pardus. The sequence goes on from NW_026526765.1 coordinate 88,303,886, forward strand.
TTTGTTCATTTTAATTGGATTATTTGTTTTTGAGGTGATGAGTTATATAAATTCTTTATATATTTTGGATACTAACTCTTTATCAGATATGTCATTTGGAAATATCTTTTCCTTTTCACTAGGTTGTCTTTCAGTTTTGTTGATTGTTTCCCTCACTGCGCAGAAGCTTTTTATTTTGATGTATTCCCAATAGTTTAATATTTGCTTTAATTTCCTTTGCTTGCGGTGATGTGTCTAGAAAAATGTTGCTGTGGCTGATGTCAGAGAAATTACTGACTGTGCTCTCTTCTAGGATTTTTATGGTTTCAGGTCTCACATTTAGGTCTTAAAAAATTTTTTTTGTTAATGTTTATTATTTGTTTTTGAGAGAGAGAGAGAGAGAGAGAGAGAGAGACAGAGTGTGAGTGGGCAACAGGCAGAAAGAGAGGGAGACACAGAATCTGAAGCAGGCTCTAGGCTTTGAGCTATCAGCACAGCTCATATGTGGGGCTTGAACTCACAAACTGTAAGATCATGACATGAGCCAAAGTCAGATGCCGCCCAGGCACCCCTCACATTTAGATCTTTATTTTGAGTTTACTTTTGTGTTTGACATAAGAAAGTGGTCTAGCTTCATTCTTTTGCATATAGCTGACTAGTTTTCCCAACACATTTGTTGAATGTCTTTTTCCCATTGCATATTTTTGCCCCTTTGTTGAAGATTAATTGATCTTATAAATGTGAATTTGTTTCTGGGCTTTGTATCCTGTTCTATTGATCAATGTATCTATTTTTGTGCCAGCAACATACTGTTTTGATTACTACAGTTTGTAGTATAACTTGAAATCTGGAATTGTGATACTTCCAGATTTTTTTTCTTTTTCAGAATTGCTTTGAATGTTTAGGGTCTTCTGTGGTTCCATACACATTTTAGAATTGTTTGTTCTAATTCTGTGAAAAATACTCTTAGCATTTTGGTAAGGATTGCATTAAATGTATCGATTGCTTTGGGTGGTATGGACATTTTAACAATATTTGTTCTTCCAATTGATGAGCATGGAATATCTTTCCATTTGTTAGTGTTGTCTTCAATTTCTTTCATCGTTGTTTTATAGTTTTCAGAATATAGGTCTTTCACCTTCTTGGTTGTTTATTCCTAGCTATTTTGTTATTTTTGGTGCAATTATAAATGGGATTGTTTTACTTTTACTTTTTTTTGTAAATGGGATTGTTTTCTTAATTTCTTTTTCTGCTGTTTTATTTTTATTGTATAGATATGCAGTGAATTCTATACATTGATTTTGTATCCAATGACCTTAGTGAATTCATTGATCAGTTCTAGTAGTTTTTTAGTGGGGTCTTTAGGGTTTTCTATGTATAGTATTATCATTTGCAAATAGTGAAAGTTTTACTTCTTCCTTACCAATTTGGATGCCTTTTATTATTATTTTTTTGTCTAATTTCTGTGGTTAGGACTTCCAGTATAATGTGAATAAAAATGGTAAGAGTAGACATCTTTGTCCTGTTCCTGACCTTAGCAGAAAAGCTCTCAGTTTTTCAGCATTGAGTATGATGTTAGCTGTAGATTTTTCATATATGGTCTTTATTATATTGAGGTGTATTCCTTCTAAACTTACTTTATTGAGAGTTTTTATCATGAATGGATGTTGTACTTTGTCACATGCTTTTTCTGAATCTGTTTAAATTATCGTATGATTTTTATCCTTTCTCTCATTGATGCCATGTGCCATGTTGACTGATTTGCAAATATTGAGTAAATTGGGAATAAATATAATTTCATCCTGGTGAATGATTTTTTCAGTGTATTATTGAATTCCATTTGCTAATGTTTTGTTGAGGATTTTTGCATCTGTGCTAATCAGAGATATCAGCCTGTAGTTCTTTTTTTGTAATATTTGTTTTTTGATATCAGGGTAAGGTAGTCCTCATAGAATGAATTTGTAAGTTTTCCTTCCTCTCCTATTTTTTGGAATAGTTTGAGAAGAGTAAGTATTACCTCTTCTTGTTAATGTTATTTTAGATCCAGCGTTCAAGAGACCTCAAAAACTATTGGTGTTTGTCTTTATCAACTTTATGGTTATCTGAGTAAATGGCTATAGGCCCTTTTAAGCAAGAACTACCATATGTATTTGCTGTGCTGTTGCAAAGTTCTTTTTCCTAGGGACCCACTAACTCTTTCAGTCACGGGATTTTAGGTATAAGAACAAGATCAGGTTTGCAAAGTGGGCTTTTTACAGGGGCACCTGCCTTAAACCTCTTAATTATCCATCCTTGATTTCTTTCTGTTGTATAAATTAAGAAATATACTTGTTGGCTGTCCATCTTTTCCCCTTAGGAATCCTATCCTCTTTGAATCATCTCCATAGCTGCTGGTGAGCAATTACCCACTCATAATGATAATAGCCCCTAGCTTGCTTCTGATGGTTCAGCATCATTACTCTTTGGCCTCCATTTCTATTCTTATTATCCCTACTGTACTCTATCATGTCTACTGCTTTCTGTAATAGCATCTCCTACCATTAGCCTGGGCCTATAGAGATGAGCCACCACTGAGTTTATCAATGATTCTGGTACCCTTCAGCCAGTACATTCCTTAATATGTTCTCTAAGCTCGCCCATAGAATGTAGTCCACTGATGGGTTTCCAACCATATGTAGTCCATCTACTGTAGAATACCCATTTCCCTGAACTCGTTCATCCTTTCTTCCACATCTGTCATTTCTACTTCACTTTGTGTGGATCATAGCCTTTTTTAGACTTTCAAGAGTCATACAGGAGCATGTTTGGATTGTTACCAGGTCCTTACCAAGGTGTTAACTCCTGTGTCATGGGAGAATATTTCCACATCAACAGATTTTCCCTTATGCAAATGTATGCTTTATACATCCTTGATCCAGCACCATCAGGGTCTAGTCCTACTTTCCTGGCTCCTACTGGTAAGTATTTTCTAGGTCCTGTAATTTCTTCAGTGTATTTTGCTTTTTCTCCCTCAATAGGCCCAGAACTTTCTTGGCCAGTGTATGTCATGTCTTCACCCTAACAATGGGTTTGGTAGCTATGGAAGGAAGTGGAGGTTGATCCTGAGGAGAACACCTATTCTTTTTCAAGGCAAAGGCCCTGCATCACCTGCAAGGAAGGATGGAATACTAGTTCCATACACAGGTTCAGAGGTTTCAGTGAAACTTAAGGATTCTAAATTTTTGAGTGTATCAACCCAAATGTTACCCTCCCATGTTTCATGGTTCTATTCCTTCCTCATCAGAATCCTGAACTTGAAACAGCAGACCTATTTCTGAGGCTGAGAAATACAGCATTTTCTGGAAATATTCCATATCACAATTAAATATTGTGTTTGCCACTTAGCTTTTCCTGCCCTTTGGCTGCAAAAATGTAGAGCCCCATTGTATGCTGCTAAGGAGGCCCTCTGGATTTCACATTTTGCCTTAAACTAATGATTAGTTATCTTTAGCCTTTCATTATAATCACCATTGCTCAATCCTCCAGACTTCTCAAATACCCGAGATACTGCTTATACCAATGCATTCCCTTCCACCAGTTTGTGATTACTGAGAGTTATAACAATGGAACTGCTATAGCATCCCGGAGACTATCAGTAATCTACCTAGGCCCAGTGACAGGGTCCACGTTACCAGCTAGCTGGCCAATGGGTGATCGAGTTACAAAATTTTTTTCTAGATTCTGCTTCCTAGGATTGCTCTTGGTATGGTCTCAGATAAAATTCCCTGGAAAGAAGATGCTGAGGTAGACTTGTGTATTCAAGAAGTGTATGGGGCAGTGTTCTTGGGCATGAGATAGGTAAAGGAGTAAAGGAAGCAGTATTGGGCAAAAGGAGAGATTGAATTGTGATGCAGTTACAAGAAAGGCCTCAGCTAATCATATGAGGGGCTCTAGAGCTGGGATGGCTCTAAGAGCTGTCCCAGTTTGAGACAGGGAGGCCAAATATTTGTATTCCCACATAAACCAGTCACTAAATGAAGGTTACCCTTAAAGATGGAGTGAAACTTAGTGCAGGTGGTTTCCTTCTATCATAGGCCATTTACAGAAGGAAACTGACTGTAAGCAGTCATCAGCCAACATCTGGCCAGTAGGGAAATAAATGTCAGGGCCCTGCATGGGGATCTTGGCAGTACACCATGGCATTTGCTACAGATGTCATGGAAAGTGGTGCTTTAGCATTCTTAAAGTTTTTCTCTGATTCATGTCATTTTTAAATATTTATTTTTATCTATTTTTATTTTATTATTTTAAAAGTTTTTATGTGAGTTCCAGTTAACCTACAGTGTAATATCAGTTTCAGGTGTACAACATAGTAATTTAATACTTCCATACAACACTTTGCTCATCACAGCAAGTGCCCTCCTTAATTCCCATCACCCATCCTCCCTGACCACCTCTCCTCTGGTAACCATCACTTTGTTCTCTATAGTTAAGAGATTGCTTGGGGTGCATTGGTAGCTCAGTCAGTTAAGCATCTGACTTCAGCTCAGATCATGATCTCACGGTTCGTGAGGTTGAGTCCCATGTTGGGTTCTGTGCTGACATTTCAGAGCCTGGAGCCTGTTTTGGATTCTGTGTCTCCTTCTCTCTCTGCCCCTCCCATGCTCTCACTCTGTTTCTGTCTCTGTCTCTCAAAAATTAAAAAAACAAAAAACCCAAGAGTCTGTTTTTTGGTTTGCTTCTCTCTCTCTCTTTTTTTCCCTATGATCATTTGTTTCTTAAGTTCCACATATTCGTAAAATCATATGGTATTTGTCTTTCTCTGACTAAATTATTTCACTTAGCTTAATACTCTCAAGCTCTTTGCAGTCCATTGCAAATGGCAACATTTAGTTCTTGTTTTTTATAGCTGAGTAATATTTCATTGTATATACAAGTACCATCTTTCCTTTATCCATTCATCAGTTGTTGGACATTTGGGCTTTTTCCATAATTTTTCTATTGTAGATAATGCTGCTATAAACATTGGGAATTTTTATTTTTTTTATTTTTAATTTAAAAAGTAACCTCTACCCCCAATGTGGGCATCGAACTCATCACCCAGAGATCACGAGTTGCATGCTCTACTGACGCAGCCAGCTAGACATCCCTGTGTCATTTTGTTTTAGTACTATTCTTAAAAATGAGTGTTCTTATTTATGAAAAAATTGACTTCATCCAAAAAAATAATTTCTAAATTTCTGATCTTTTTTCTTCTCTAATTTTTATTTTATTTTATTATATTATATTTTATTTATTTTTAATATAATTTATTGTCAAGTTAGCTAACATATAGAGTATACAGTGTGCTCTTGGCTTCTGGAGTGGTTTCCCATAATTTATTATTTATGTTCAACACCCAGTGCTCATCCCAACAAGTGCCCTCCTCAATGCCCATCACCCATTTACCCCTCCCCCCATCAACCCTCAGTTTGTTCTCTGTATTTAAGAGTCTCTTATGATATGACTCCATTTCTGTAACTATTTTTTTTCCCTACCCTTCCCCCTTGGTCTTCTGTTAAGTTTCTCAAATTCCACATGAGTGAGAACATATGATATCTGTCTTTCTCTGACTTATTTCAGCTAGCATAATACCTTCCAGTTCCATCCATGTTGCTGCAAATGGCAAGATTTCATTCTTTCTCATTGCCATATAGTATTCCATTGTATATATAAACCACATCTTATTTATACATTCATCATTTGATGGACATTTAGGCTCTTTCCATAATTTGGCTATTATTGAAGTGCTGCTATAAACATTGGAGTACATGTGCCCCTATGAATCAGCACTCACTCCTGTATCCCTTGGGTAAATTCCTAGCAGTGCTATTGCTGGATCATAGGGTAGATCTATTTTTAATTTTTTGAGGAACTTCCACGCTGTTTTCCAGAGCAGCTGCACCAGTTTGCATTCCCACCAATAGTGCAAGAGGGTTCCCTTTTCTCCACATCCTGACCAACATCTGTTGTTTCCTGAGTTGTTAATTTTAGCCACTGTAACTGGTGTGAGGTGGTATCTCAGTGTGGTTTTGATTTGTATTTCCTTAATGATGAATGATGTTGAGCATCTTTTAATGTGTCTGTTAGCCATCTGGGTGTCTTCTTTGGAAAATTGTCTATTCATGTGTGCTGCTCCTTTATTCACTGGATTATTTGTTTTTCAGGTGTTGAGTTTCAAGTGGTAAGTTCAAAATCTACAGATTTTGGACACTAACCCTTTATCTGATATGTTATTTGCAAATATCTTCTCCCATTCTGTTGGTTGCCTTTTAGCTTTGTTGATTGTTTCCTTTGCTGTACGGAAGCTTTTTTATCTTGATGATATCCCAATAGTTCATTTTTGCTTTTATTTCCCTTGCCTTCAGAGAGGTGTCAAGTAAGAGGTCACTGCAGCTGAGGTCAAAGAGGTTGTTGCACTGTTTTTCCTCTAGGATTGTGATGGTTTCCTGTCTCACATTTAGGTCTTTCATCCATTTTGAGTTTATTTTTGTGTATGGTGTGAGAAACTGGTCCGGTTTTATTCTTGCTGTTCAGATCTCCCAGTACCATCTACTAAAGAGACTGTCTTTTTTTCCCATTGGATACTTCCTGCTTTGTCAAAGATTAGTTGGCCATACATTTGTGGTCCAATTCTGGGTTCTCTGTTCTATTCCATTGGTCTGCATATCTGTTTTTGTGCCAATGTCATACTGTCTTGATGATTACAATTTTGTAGGAGAGGCTAAAGTGTGTTTTAGCCTCACTTTTTCTTTTTCAACATTACTTTGACTATTTGAGATTTTTTGTGGTTCCATACAAATTTTAAGAATGTTTGTTCTAGCTCTGAGAAGAATGCTGGTGCCATTTTTGTTAGGATTGCATTGAATGTGTAGATTTCTTTGGGTAGTATCGACATTTTAACAATATTTGTTCTTCCGATCCATGAGCATGGAATGTTTTTCCATTTCTTTGTGTCTTCTTCAATTTCTTTTATAAGTTTTCTATAGTTTTCAGCCTACAGATCTTTTACATCTTTGGTTAGGTTTATTCCTAGCTATTTTATGGTTCTTGGTGCCATTGTAAATGGGATCGATTTCTTGGTCTCTCTTTCTGTTGCTTCATTATTGGTGGATAGAAATACAACCGATTTCTCTGCATTGGTTTTATATCATATGACTTTGCTGAATTTGTGTGTCAGTTCTAGCAGTCTTTTGGTGGAATCTTTCAGGTTTTCCATGTAGAGTATCAGGTCTCTGTGAAAAGTGAAAATTTGACTTCTTTGCCAATTTGGATGCCTTTTATTTCATTTTGTTGTCTGATTGCTGAGACTAAGACTTCCAATATTATGGTGAGAGTTGACATTCCTATTGTGTTCCTGATCTCAGGGGGAAAGCTCTCAGTTTTTCCCCATTGAAGATGATATTAGCTGTGGGCCTTTCATATATGGCTTTTATGATGTTAAGATATGCTCCTTCTATCCTGAGTTTCTTGAGGGTTTTTATTAAGAAAGGATGTTGTATTTTGTCAAATGCTTTTTCTTCATCTTTTGACAGGATCATATGATTCTTATCCTTTCTTCTATTAACATGATGTGTCACATTGATTAATTTGTGGATATTGAACCAGCCCTGCAGCCCAGGAATGAATCCCACTAAATCATGGTGAATAATTCTTTTAATATACTGTTGAATTTGATTTGCTGGTATCTTGCTGAGAATTTTTACATCCACGTTCATCAGGGATCTTGGCCTGTAATTCTCCTTTTCAGGGGGGTCTTTGTGTGGTTTGGGAATGAAGGCAATGTTGGCTTCATAAAATGAGTCTGGAAGCTTTCCTTCCATTCTTATTTTTTGGAACAGCTTGAGAAGAATAGGTATTAACTCTGTTTTAAATGTCTGGTAGAATTCTCCTGGGAAGCCATCTGGCCCAGGACTCTTATTTGTTGGGAGATTTTTTGTTAACCAATTCAATATCTCCACTGGCTATGGGTCTGTTCAAATTTTTTTATTTGTTCCTGTTTGAGTTTTGGTAGCATGTGAGTATCTAGGAATTTTTCCATTTCTTCCAGATTGCCCAGTTTGTTGGCATATAATTTTTTATATTATTCTCTAATAATTGTTTGTATTTCTGTGGTGTTGGTTGTGATCTCTCCTCTTTCATTTGTTTTTTTTTAAGTATTTTTTTAAAACTTTTTTTAACGTTTATTTATTTTTGTTTAGAGTCAGAGTGTGAGTGGGGGGGGGGGTGGGCAGAGAGAGAGAGAGACACAGAATCCAAAGCAGGCTCCAGGCTCTGAGCCTTCAGCATAGAGCCTGATGCGGGGCTTGAACCCACGGACTGTGAGATCATGACCTGACCTGAAGTCAGATGCTTTACCGACTGAGCCACCCAGGCATCCCTCTCCTCTTTCATTTGTGACTTTACCTATTTGGGTTCTCTTTCTCTTTGAGAAGTTTGGCTAAGGGTTTATCAATTTTGTTTATTCTTTTAAAAAACCAGCTCTTAGATTTATTGATTTGTTCTACTGTTTTTTGGATTCTATATTTTTTTATTTCTGCTCTAATCTTTATTATTTTTCTTCTGCTGCTGGCTTTGGGGTTTCTTTGCTGCTCTGCTTCTAGTTCCTTTAGGTGTGAGGTTAGGTTCTGGATTTGGGATCTTTCTTGCTTCTTGAGATAGGCCTGGATTGCAATGTATTTTCCTCTTAGGATTGTCTTTACTGCATCCCAAATGTTTTTCACTATTGTGTTTTCATTTTCATTTGCTTCCATATATTTTAAAATTTCTTCTTTAATTTCCTGGTTGACCCATTAATTTTTTAATAAGGTGTTCTTTTCTTTTTTACTTTCTATAATTTATTTTTTATAATTTACATCCAAGTTAGTTAGCACATAGTGCAACGATGATTTCAGGAGCAGATTCCTTAAGCCCCTTACCTATTTAGCCCATCCCATCTCTCCCAACCCATCCAGCAACCCTCTGATTGTTCTCTGTATTTGAGTCTCTTATGTTTTGTCCCCCTCCATGTTTTTATATTATTTTTGCTTTAATAGGGTGTTCTTTAACCTCCATGCATTTAGAGGCTTTCCAAACTTTTTCTTGTCGTTGATTTCAAGTTTCATAGCAGTATGATCTGAAAATATCCATGGTATGATATCAATCTTTTTATATTTGTGGAGGGATGTTTTGTGATCCAGTATGTGAGATCTATTTTGAATAATGTTTCATGTGCATTTGAGAAGAATGTGTATTCTGCTGCTTTTGGATGAAAAGTTCTGAATATATCCATCAAGTCTGTGGTCCAGTGTATCATTCAAGGCTATTGTTCATTGATTTTCTGCCTAGATGATCTCTCTATTGCTATTAGTGGAGTATTAAAGTCACCTACAATTACAGTACTATTATCAATAAGTTTGCTTATGTTTGTGATTAATTCATTTATATATTTGGGTTCCTTCAAGTTGGGGCATAAACATTTATAATTGTTAGCTCTTCTTGATGGATAGCCCCCTTAATTATGGTATAATGCCCTTCTTCATCTCTTGTTACAGTCTTTATTTTAAAGTATAGTTTATCTGATATAATTATGACTACGCCAGCTTTCTTTTGATTTCCAATAGCATGATAGATGGTTCTCCATCCCCTCACCTTCAATCTGTAGGTATCCTCAGGTCAAAAATGAGTCTCTTGTAGACAGCATATAGATGGATCTTGGTTTTTTTATCCATTCTGATACCCTATGTCTTTTGATTGGGGCATTTAGTCCATTTACTTTCGGGGTGATTATTGAAAGATGGATTTAGTGTCATTGTGTTATCTGTAGGCTTTGTATTTGTGGTGATATCTCTGGTCCTTTGTGGTTTTCCTTGCATTTGACTCACAGAGTTCCCCTTAGGGTCTTTTTCAGGGCTGATTTATTCGTCATGCACTCCTTTAGTTTTTGTGTGAGAAAGCCTTTATCTCTCCTATTCTGAATGACAGCCTTGCTGGATAAAGGATTCTTGGCTGCATATTTTTCCCATTCAGCACTTTGAATATTTCCTGCCACTCCCTTCTGGCCTGCCAAGTTTCAGTGGACAGGTCTGCTGCTAAAGGTATGTGTCTACTCTTGTAGGTTAGGGGCCATTTGTCCCTAGCTGCTTTCAGAATTCTCTCTTTATCTTTGTATTTTTCCAGTTTCACTCTGATATATCATGGTGTTGACCTGTTCTCATTATTCTGAAGGGAGTTCTCTCTGCCTCCTGGACTTGGATGTCTGCTTCCTTCTGCAGATTATGAAAGTTCTCAGCTATCATTTGTTCAAATAAACCTACTGACCCTTTCTCTCTCTCTTCTTCTTCTGGAACTCCTATGATAGGGATATTATTGTGTTTATTTGAATCACTTAGGTTTCTAATTATCCCCTTGTGATCTAGTATTTTCCTATCTCTCTTTTTCTCAGCTTCATCATTTTCCTAATTTTATTTTCTATTTCATTTATTTCCCCTCTTCTTCCTCTATCCTTGCTGTCATTGCATCTAGTTTATTTTGTATCTCATTTACAGTATTTCTCAATTTGTCATGACTATTTGTTAGTTCCTTGTTCTCTGCAGCATTAGATTCTCTGCTGTCTTCTATGCTTTTCTCAAGCCCAGCTATTAGTCGTATGATTATTATTCTAAATTCTTGCTCAGATATGTTGTTCATAACTGTTTTGAGCAATTCTCTGGCTGTCATTTCTCCCTGGAATTTCTTTGGAGGAAAACTCTTTTGTTTCATCATTTTGGCTTTTATATGTTTTAATAGCTTGTTAAGTGTCCTGTACCTGTTAGCACTACTATAGTAACAAGGGGTCATACACTGTCTAGGGCCTGGCACATCAGGAAGTGTTTTTGGAGTGTGTTGCATGCTGTCTCTTGTTGTGTCTCTGATTGCTTTATCTCCCTGCTCGTAGTGGTGGTTTGGACCTTCTACCAGGTATGCTTTGATTTGTTCATTGAAGTAACCCTCTGTCCTGACAGCTGTTTTTTCTGGGCCCCTGGAGATGCTTCTGTCACTCTCTAAGCCAGATTCCTGGAATTCCAAGTGCTGTGACCTCAGTAGGGCTGAGTTTGAGGGATGAGGGAAACTTGCCCCCCTCTACTTCTCCACCATCTTGACTCCTCCCCCACCTCTAACTGATTTTTAAATTGAATTATCTCAAGATTTGTGGTAATTAGAGAAACTGATATGGTTTTGGAGTACCTTAATAAATGTAAGTCAGCAAAAAATTAATATCAGAAAACACTGGTTGCTTAGAGCCCACCATGATTCTTGTTTAAAAATGTTATGGTTCACAGGTGGCTGGGTGGCTCAGTCAGTTAAGCATCCAATTCTTGGTTTAGGCTCAGGCCATGATTTTCTAGTTTGTGGATTTGAGTTCCACATGAGATTCTCTTTCTCTTCCCCTTCCCTGCTTGTTCATGCTCTCACTCTCAAAATAAATAAATAAACTTAAAAAAAATTAAAATGCTGGGGGCGCCTGGGTGGCTCAGTCAGCTGAGCCTCCGACTTTGGCTCAGGTCATGATCTCGCAGTTTGTGAGTTCGAGCCCTGCGTTGGGCTTGGACCCTGGAGCTGCTTTGGATTCTGTGTCTCCCTCTCTCTCTCTCCCTTCCCCTGCTCACGGTCTGTCTCTCTATCCTTCAAAAATAAATAAACATTAAAAAAAATTAAAATGCTGGAGGAAGTGGGTAAAGGGTATTGAGGAGGGCACTTGTTGAGATCAACACTGGGTGTTGTATGTAAATGATGAATCACAGGAATCTACTCCTGAAGCCATGACTATACTGTATGTTAGCTAACTTGACAATAAAGTTAAAAATATTTAGGTTTTTTGCTAAAAAACAAAACACCATTAGGTGGTTTGCTACCCAAATTCCTCTCCAGGGAGATTCCTCCCATCCCCTAATCAGAGCCAAGGCATGCTTTCTTCCAGTTGCTGAGAGTGTTGGTTGCTGTAGCTCACACATTCCCTCTTTGCCACTTTGCCAATGGTTATGCCCTGTTTCCAATCCCATGGCACCACTCATCCCTTGATTGGACCATGTAAGGTACAAAGGCTTGATCCCCTTACCTCAATTTAGGACAACTTTGAAGGACCATTGCAGCTAGAGTCACCACAAAAAATGCTTAGGTCTCTGTTGCAATTGCCTCATATTTCAACCCTTCACTCTCTCCAGTTATGCTTTTCCTTTTTCATTACGTGTATTGTTCCTGAGAACATTTTCTGATGAATTTCTCACAGGCAGATAGCCATCTCAAATCTGTTTCTAGAATACCCAACCTGAGAAAACATCCTTTTTGTCACTTGATTATGAGAGAAAGGGAAATCATTCCTCTAAATAATAATGATAAAACAAAGTAGATAACATAATGTATTGTGTTCTAAAATCTAATTTTCAAAAGCAGGAGTCACATTTCCTATTAAGCATATCAACATGAAAATATATTTAAATTGATTATTCTAAATTTTTAGTGCCTGGTATCCAATTGTAATTAGCAGTTTGTTAGTGATAATCAGAAAATTTCAATTACTCTTCTGTTTCTCTTCACATATGGTTTCACATAATAACTCAGGGAATGGTCTTTCACTAAAATGAATTTTGTCAGAAAGAGTGGGAAAAGGCCATTTCAAAGATTTTGAGGGAACTATATTATTACCAACCCTAAGAAACAAGACAAGTTACAAAAAAAAATTCTCAGAAGATCAGTCACCTTGGCAAAGAAATTTAATCCCTTTTGTCCCACTTGTCCCTTTTGTAACACAGAGACAATGCTGACACTATTTATTTATTTATTTATTTATTTATTTAAATGTTCATTTAAATTTATTTTTGAGAGAGAGAGAGGGAGAGAGTGAGAGGGGGAGGGACTGAAAGAGGGGGACACAGGATCCAAAGTAGGCTCCATGCTGACAGCAGAGAGTCTGATGTGGGGCTTGAACTAATGAACCGTGAGATCATGACCTGGGCTGAAGTTGGGCACTTAACCAACTGAGCCACTGAGGTTCTCCAATGCTGACACTTTTAGCATAAACTTTGTTTTAATGTTCATTCAGCTTAGACTCCACTTAAAAGCATTTTAAAGTCATATTATAGACTTCTTTGGCAGGTAACATGGTTGAGTAGATGTTCAGAGAACACTTCTTTAAAAAGAACATTTAAAATACTGGCTAAATTATAAAAAACATAATTTTAAATGCATGGGTAATTTGTGAGCTGAAAGGAAAATCTCCAGAGACCAAAATGAGAAAGCGTAAATCTAGGTATATAAGCAAATACCCAATGTAGGTATTGGGCATTTGCTGGGAGGGGAGGGAAGGGAAAGAAAGAGTATTTGCATTGCCCAGGTAGCCTACCTGCATTTGTTCACCTTACATGCACGTGAAAAAGGCAGCAAAGCTTGAGGCCTTTCTAGGTGGCAAGATCACATCAGAGACACTGCACAAAGTCTCTACTGCTGTCAGAGGCCACTAGAGCGACCTGATGGCTAACATTGAGGATCATCTGTTCTAGCTTTTCTTTCTACTTCTTTATTCATCTCTTGGTGACACCAGTCCATTGTGCCTGCCACACTCAGGGAACATGTATTAAGATCTCTGAAACGTCACTGAGTGAGGGGCAGGTGTCTCCTACCCTTCCCCCAAGATATTTCTTCATCATATGCAAAAATCAATTCCATACAGCTAAAGGATTTCAGTGTGAAAGGCAAGACTTCAATACTTTTAGAAGTAAATATGTAATTTCTGCATAGGAATGGATTCTTAATACATCAAAATCATAAAACATGAAGAAAAAAGGGGATAAATATGATGACATTCACTTATCAAAAGATTTCCCCAAACAGAGGAAATGTCAAGTCACAAACTGGGAGAAACTATTTGCAACATAAATGATCGATAAAGGATAGTGTCCAGATCATTAAAAAAAAACTTCAATAAGAAAAGGTAAACAATCTGCTAGAGAAGAAGGTAAAAGACATTAACAGACATTTCACAGAAGAGGAAAAATAACCAATAAACTTATGAAAAGATGTTCAACTTTATTAGTAATCAGGGATATCCTAAGTTAAACTACAGTGAGATGCATTTTGCTCCCATTATATTGGTAAAATTTAAAGTATTAGAATATCACAATTTGGTGAAGATGTAATAAGTTACATGATCATTTTAGAAAACGCCTTGGCATCATCTAATTAAGTCAATATACTTCATACACTCCTTCATAACTTCTACAACCCATCAGTTTTTACATATACTTTACAATATTTTATTTTATTTTATTTTATTTATTTTTTTTTACAGTGTTTTATAGCTATAATTCCTGATGTGCTTGGGACAGTCTGATTTATACCACTTCTCCTAGGGTAATTTATTTTCCCTGGGATAATTTTTAATAGCATCTCTTTGCTTTCCCCAGATTTCTCTAGTACTTAAAACACATACATGATTATTTAATGAATCCCTATTATTAGAAATTAGATTTTGGCTATTTTTTACTCATTTTATACCTTCATTTTTTTTGCCTTCTAAAAAAATGTAGTCAGTATGAACCAGTTAAATTCAACTTTTAGATTGCTCCGCCATCGATAGGGTACACATGGCCCTCTGTGGGATCTGTTCAAGTCAGGGTGAAGTTAGGAACCCCCTGAGAGACAGTAGCACCTAATGGCTGACATTAAGGATGGTCTGTTCTAGCTATTCTTTCTACTTTTTTATTCATCTCCTGGTGATCGTATAAATCTTTTTCTGTTCCTTTCAACATCCTAAAATAACATTTTTTTCCTTGAGAGGTATATATTTGTTTTCATATTTCCCTAGAAATATTTTAAGAGAGAAATACCCTTAGAGAACAGTATCTCAATCTCTAAATCATTAAAAAATGTTCTTCAGAATTTCCTGAAAATTTTCTACCTATCCCCTCACAAAACGAATCCTGCTTTTCATGACACAAAGAATTCTTGAAACAAGTACACAAAAAGTTATAGTAGTCTTGTTACTTTTTGTTATGTTTTTATGTCTTTTATTTTTTATTTTCCTTAAAGTCTCTGTGTATTTTAAATTATTAGTATTGCAGTGGTTGTTCCCATATTTTTCCCCATGAATGCATGTTTTTTTTTCAGCCTTCACCTATAGAGATTCTGCTCAAATGTAACCCAATGTTATATGAAGAAACGCATTCTGAGTTAGTAAATGGGGAATTGACAACAATTCTAAATAATGCCACCTTGTAGTATTTTAGGGCAATGGCAACCATCCCATCTTAATCATTCATAATGTGTTCAGGTTGTCCAAGTAAACCCCATTTAAGCATGATACTTTATCTTTAGTAAACTCCTTTTATATTCCCTTCCATCTTTCCATCCTCAGATACTGACCAAGTCTACAATTTGCTATTGATAGAAAGATGTGTTAATGATATACAGTTTCTCAGTGCTTGATATCCCCCACTATAAGTTGTCTGTCTTTTAGAAAGCACATTATTTTCCCATGTCCTAAGACATTTTAGAAAATAGAAACCATGGCTTTGTGTTAATGACAGAGGTAGAAATGTACAGTATACATACTATGTCAGTATGTATTGTCCTAGCAGTTTAAGCTAGTTCTAAGAGTATTAGAACGATTATATCTCTCAATGCCTTAATTTTATGGTATGAAGTTCAGCTGAACTAAATCCAACTGACTGGATTGCTTAGTCACATACAATTCTACCATAAAATAAAGAAAATTCTATTTGTGGACCATATAAAACTCTAACAGGTTAGAAGAATACCTTCAACTTGAAGAGATTCCTAACCCAATGGTAGAGCTGTCAGAATTGTTCAGTTTAGGAGGTCTTGGTAGTTTGTATAAAGATTATGATTTTATTGATAATTTTTCCCATGTCATAACCTAAGGTTAATAGGGGCTTTTTTGTTTGTTTTAAAGAAATACAAGGATACCCTTTATGTCTTTATTGGAAAAATAATTTGTTTGACAGCAATATTAACACTTACTTGAAAAACCCTGAGTTTGTTGCAAAAGAATTTCATAGCATTAGGTTTGAAGGCTTTTCACCCCTCCTTTTTGTGTGAAGAGAGGAAATAAAATCATTCTCAACGACACTTCAAAATGTAAATTACCCAGTTTAAAAATGATCAAGGACAGAGGAAAACATGTTGAAGAGCACTATGTCTTGAATCACATTTCTAAGGACATGACATCAGTGACATGATTGTTTACCTTTTGTGTTATTAGACTATGATGGGAAATAACCGCTGAATTCTGACTGAAATAAACCATCAAAAGATTATGTTTCCCATATCAAACTGTCAACTCAAACATCTTATTTATCTCTTGGTTCTTCCTTTGGGAGGCCAAATATGGGTGAATGCCAGTGTGATGGGATAAGACTTGGACTATTCTCACCTGCAAGATTAAGTAGTGTTGCTTTTTCTGCGAATTACAAGATAGCTGCAAATAACTTATACTTCGTTTTTCCCCCTCACCTTTACTGAGATATAATTGATACATAATATTGTTTAACTTTAAGGTGTACAGTGTAATGATATATGTATATATTGTGAAATGATTATTACAATGTTAACACATCTATAGCTCACATGATTACATTTGTGTGTGTGTGGTGAGAACTTTTAAGATCTACTCTTCTGGTAGGGCTGCCTGGGTAGCTCAGTTGATTAAGTGTCCAACTCTTAATCCAACTGATTAATCCAACTTAATCCAACTCTGTTCAACTGGTCTCGCCTCAGGTCATAATCTCACAGTTTGTGGTACAGAGCCCTGTGTTGGGCTCTATGCTGATAGTGCAGAGCCTGCTTTGGATTTTTCTCTTTCCTTCTCTCTCCCTGCCCTTTCTCCACTTTTCTCTCAAAATAAATAAATTAAACTTTAAAAAAAATGTGTAAAAATATCTCCTTTAATAGCAACTTTCAAATATACAATACATTATTGTTAACTGTAGTCACCATGTTGTATATTACATTCCCAGAACTTATTCATCTTATAAATAGAAGTTTGTACACTTTAACTATCTTCACCCATTTACACTCCCCAAATGCCTGCTCCCAACCACGCCCCAGGCAACCACAAATCTATTATCTGTTTCTAGGACTTTAAGAAAAATTTTTAAAGTTTACTTATTTATTTTTGAGAGAGACAGAAACAGTGTGAGTGGGGGAGGGACAGAGAGACAGGGAGAGAGAAGAATCCCAAGCAGACTCCACGCTGTTAGCATAGAGCTTGATGTGGGGCTCGAACTCATAAAACTGTGAGAGCATGACCTAAGCATAAACCAAGAGTCAGACACTTAACTGACTGAGCCACCCAGGTGCCCTGGACTTTTTTTTTTTCCCCCCCAATTCTGCATATAAGTGAGATAATTTACTATTTGTTTTTGTCTGACTTATTTCACTTAGCCTAACGTCCTCAATTTTTGCATCTATAATTAATTTTCTTTTTAACAAATACTTAAGTGTTGTGGGAATACCATTCTGATATTAATAGTTTCCTTTGATTCCTTTCCCATTCATTCAGCCTCTTACTTTGAGTACTTAGGGGTAATTAAAAAGGAATGCTAACTCAGTTGGTCAGAGCATGGTGTGAAAAGGGAACTCTAGAAAAAATACCTGATGTGGAGGTGTTTACAATGAAGCCAAAGAGAGTAGGGGCAATCACAATATCAAAATTTGATTATTAATACAATTGTGGAAAAACAGTTATGAAAATGACAGACTTCTCCTTGCTATACATTGGTCAGGCTATCAGGAAGGATATAATGGGCACCTAAAGTGTGCACTAGGACTGAGTTTGGTCTTGAGTAGTTTACCTGACCAGGTCATCTTTCTTTCTAAAGAGGCATCTCCCAGTAAGAGGAGAAAATGGACTGCAGGCCTCTTCTTCTTTCTTCATATCCTGCTCTTGCTTCCTATCCTATAACTTTTAAATTTAATTAGCATCTTAAAACTCACCAAAAAGGAAACTTCAAATTTAAATGGTCTTATTGGCAAATTCTATCAAATATTTAAAGAAAAATAGTGCCAATCTTATACAAAATCTTCCAGAGAATTAAAAAAGGACCACATTCCAAAGTGTTTAAGAGGCCAGCATAACCTTAACGCCAAACTTCAGAAGATTAGTATAAAGCAAATATTAGGCCAATCTTACTCCTGAACATAGATACCAAAATTCTAAAAACAATGTTAGCAAATTGAAACTGGCAATATATAAAAAGGATATTATATCATAATTAAATAGATATTAGCCATCAATGCAAGATTGGTTTAATATTTGCAGATCCACTAGTGTAATTTATCACATTAACAGAATAAAAGAGAAAAATAGATAAAGAAATTTGCTAAAATTAAAAATCCACTCATGATAAAAACCTTTAACAAACTAGGAATAGAGGGGAACTTCCTTAATCTGGTTATGGACATCTACAAAAAGTCTCTAACAAGCCTCATACTTAAAAGAAAACTGTTGAAAGCTTTCCTCTGAGCTTGGAATGACATTGTTTTGTAGCCGAGAAAAATTAAAAGCTACAATGATTTAAAACAAAGAAATTAAACTGTTGTTTTCTTAGACAATATTATCACATGCACTAAAGATCCAAAATAGACTACAGAAAAGTCAGGTGACTAATAAGTAAGTTTAGCAAGTTTTCTGGATATAAGGTCAACATACCAATTTTTGTAAATTTCTATGTAACAGAATACAATTAGAAAACAAATTAGTAGTAAAAGTGACTATTTTTAGTAGCACTGAACCAGAAAATCCCTAGATATAAATCTAATGAAGGATATATGAGACATCTACACACAAATCTATAAAGCACGATTGATAGAAATTAAAGACAATTTTGTTGTTGTTAAAGTTAACAGGCTTGTTCTAAAATTTATATGGAAATGCAAAGGGCTAAGAATATCCAGAGTACTCTTTTTTATGAAATGTTTTAATGTTTATTCATTTTTTAGAGACAGAGAGAGAGACAGAGTATGAGTGGGGGAAGAGTAGAGAGAGAGGGATACACAGAATCTGAAGCAGGCTCCAGGCTCCAGGCTCCAAGCTGTCAGCACAGAGCCCAATGTGGGGCTTGAACTCACAAACCATAAGATCATGCATGACCTGAGCCGAAGTCATATGCTTAACCTACTGAGCCACAGGCTCCCCTTAAAGTACTGTTAAAGCAGCAGAAACACATGGACAACATGTACTACTGAATATCTGGCCTAAAAGCCACAGTAACAGAGAATTCTGAACTAGGTGCACACAAACACGAACACTGGATTTATGATAAAGGTTTTAGTATAGAAGTGTAGTGAAGAGATGGTCTTTTCGATAGATGGTGCTGAGTCAACTGGATATTCATATGGGAAAGAATAAAACTCAACTCCTATCTTACTCCATTTTTAAGTCCAGTTGAATAGTAAAGCTAAATATAAATAGTAAACTAATAAAATTTCTAGAAGATAATATAAAAGGACATCTTCATGACCTTGTCATGAGGAAAGATTTCTCAGTAGGAGGAAAAAAGTATTAATTGTGAGTGAAAATATTAATAAATTAGACTAAATTAAAATTAAGAAATTCTAAAAAAATTTTTTTTTGATGTTTATTCATTTTTGAGACAGGGAGAGAGAGACTGAGCCGGGGAGGGCAGAGAGAGAGAGGGAGACATAGAAACCGAAGCAGGCTCCAGGCTCCGAGCTGTCAGCACAGAGCCCGATGCAGGACTCCAACTCATGAACCGTGAGATCATGACCTGGGCCGAAGTTGGACGCTTAACTGACTGGGCCACCTAGGTGCCCCTAAAATTAAGACATTCTGATCATAAGAAGACACTGAAAAGAAAGTGAAAAGGCAAATCACATAGTAGAAGATATTTGCAATACTTGAAGTTGACAAAGGTCTCATTCTCAAATACAGAAAGAGTTTCTACAAATCAGTAAGAAGACATAGATAATCCAATAAAACAATGGACTCCTTTTTAACAACTGATATTTTATTTTTGTTTTTAAAAATTTTTTATGATTGAAGTTGACATACAATGTTATATTAAT
This sequence comes from Panthera pardus, assembly GCF_024362965.1. Classification (NCBI taxonomy): domain Eukaryota; kingdom Metazoa; phylum Chordata; class Mammalia; order Carnivora; family Felidae; genus Panthera; species Panthera pardus. The sequence continues at coordinate 88,323,944 of NW_026526765.1, forward strand.
TTCAAGTATACAATATATACGTACATTAACATACAACTGATTCAACATAACTGTTCAGTTTGCATTGCTCACCACAATAAATTATCATGTCACCATACACTGTGACAATATAATATTATTGACTGTATTCTCTCTACTGTACTTTTCCTCCCTGTGACCTACTTGTTTTATAACTGGAAGTTTGTATCTCTTTAATCCTTTTCACCTTTTCGGTCCTTCCCCCCTGTCAGCCTCCCTTCTGGTAACCACCTGTTTGTTCCCTGTATTTATGAGTTTGTTCCTGTTTTTTGTTTGCTTATTTATTTGTTTTGTTATTTAGATTCCACATATAAGTGCAATCACATGGTATTTTCCTTTCTCTGTTTGACTTATTTCACTTAGCATAATACTTTTTAAGTCCATCCGTGTGGTTGCAAGTGGCATGATCTCATCCTTTCTTTTTTTTTTTTAATTTATGTATTTATTTTGAGGCAGAGAGAGACCATGAGCAGGGGAGGGGCAGAGAGAGAGAGGGAGAGAGAGAATCCCAAGCAGGCTCTGCACTGTTAGTGCAGGACCCGATGTGGGGCTCGAATTCAGGAACCGTGAGATCATGACCTGACCCAAAGCCAAGAATCGGACACTTAACTGACTGAGCCACCCAGGGGCCCCATGATCTCAATATTTTTTGGCTAATATTCTGTTACTTACATATACCGCATCTTCTTTGTTCATTCATTAATCCGTGAACCCTTAGGTTGCTTCCACATCTTGGCTATTTTAAATAATGCCGCAAAAGACATAGGGGAGCCTGTATCTGTTCAAATCAGTGTTTTCATTTTCTTTGGGTAAATACCCAACTAGTAGAATTACTGGATTGTATGGCAAACTTTTATTTTTAAGTTTTTGAGGAAACTCTATTCTATTTTCCGCAGTGGTCGCACCAGTTTGCATTACTGCCAACAGTGCACAAGGATTCCATTTTTTTTTCACATCCTTGCCAGCACTTGTTATTTCTTGCCTTTTTGATGCTGGCCATAAAAAGTGACTACTGTGAGATGATATCTCATTATGTTTTGGGTTTGCATTTCTCTGATGATTAGTTATGTTAAGCATCTTTTCATGTGTCTGTTGGCCATCTGTATGTTTTCTTTGGAAAAATGTCTTTTCAAGTCTTCCTGCCCATTTTTAAATTGTATTATTTGTTTTTGTTTTGTTTTTTTTTTTCTGTGTGTGTTCACTTGTATAAGTTCTTTATATACTTTACATATTAACCCCTTCTCGGATATATTATTTGCAAAGATCTTCTTCCATTTGGCAGTTGCCTTTTTACTTTGTTGATGACTTCCTTTGCTGTGCAAGAGTTTTTTTTTTTATTTTGGGGGTAGTCCCGAAAGTTTGTTTTTGCTTTTGTTTCCCTTGTCTGAAGAGAAATATCCATAAAAATATTGCTAAGGCTGATGTCCAAGAGAGGACTGCCTGTGTTTTCTTTCAGAAGTTTTGTAGTTTCTTGTCTCACATTTGGGTCTTTTAACAATTAACTCTTGAAGAGGCACTTCACAAAAGATGTTCTTCAAATTGTCAATAAACATATGGAAAGGTGCTCAACTTTTTAATTCATCAGAAAAATGCAGACTAAATCTACTCTGAGGTAGCACTATATATTCCATAAAATAGCTAAAATTTACAAACACAGGTGACTTTATACCCTGCTGATTTGAATTTAAGTTGATAAAACCTACTCTGAGAAACTATTTAACATTATTTACCAAAGTTGTGCATACCCATAACTCATGACCTGATAATTCTACTTTTATGAATAAGGTCAATATATATTGACACAGAAATACAGGTATAAGAATGTTCATGGTACCATTGTTTGTAATTGCTACATGCTAGAAATGCCTGACAATAGTAAGATGGATAAGTAAATTATACATATTTATGCATTTAAACATAATACCGCAACAAACGTAAATGAAATTCAGTTGTATGCAACAACATGAATTGATTTCAAAAGAAGAAAGACCCAAAGGAATATATATTGTTGATTTCTTTTATGTAAAGATTGAATATAGGTAAACTAATGGTGTTCAAATTCAGGATAGTGGTTATCCTTGGGGAGGAGGGAGACATAAGTGACTTTTTCTTCCTATACCTGATAGATGTTTACATGGGTGTGTTCACTTTGTGACAATATGGATTCATATGTACGTATGTATGTTATCCGGAATATGAATCCCTTCTCTCTAGTGTCACTGTTAACCCCCTGGTCCAAGCCACATCATTACCATCATTTCTCACATGACCTGTAGCAATATTTTGTTGATATTTTTTTCTGCTTTTATTCTTGATCCTCTTTAATATGTTCTTGACACAGTAACCAGAAGATTCCCTTTAAAATTAAGTCAAGTTATATCACCCTGCTGCTCAAAATCCTGCAGTGGTTCCATGTTTCATATAGTGTAAAGGCCAAAGTCCTTACACTCACCTACAAGAGCTTACATGGTCTGATTCTCAGTTATCTTTGTGTTGTTATCTCTTGCTCCTCCCTGCCAGGTTACCCACCACCCTGTCTGCCCACTACCTTACTGGGCCCACACTGGCCTTCTCACAGTTCCTGGAACATACTAGCATGCCCCTTTCTTAGAGCCTTTACAGTATTGTTCCACTAGTCTGGCCTGCTCTTTCTTGAGATAGCTGGGCTAACTTATTTCTTCCAAGTCTCTTTAAGATGTTACTTTTTCATGACGTCTATCTATACTCACCTATCTACACTCACCACCCTATTTAAAATAGTAACTTGGCCCACCCCTATTAGTGCTTCTAGTTCCCTTTACCTTGCCTTCATTCTTATTTTTATGTAACAGTTATATCTAACATACTACATTATGCCTTTATTGTTTTTATTTTAATTTTTTAATTTACATCCAAGTTAGTTAGCATATACTACAATAATGATTTCAGGAGTAGATTCCAGTGATTTATCTCCTGTGTATAACATGCAGTGCTCATCCCAACAAGTGTCCTCCCTAATGTCCCTTACTCATTTAGCCCATCCTCCCACCCACAATCCCTCCAGCAACCCTCAGTTTGTTTTCTGTAAGAGTCTCTTATGTCTTGTCCCCCTCCCTCTTTTTATATTATTTTGCTTCCATTCCCTTATGTTCATCTGTTTTGTATCTTAAATTCCACCTATCAGTGAAGTCTTGATATTTGTCTTTCTCTAATTTTGCTTATATTATTATTGATTCTTATTATTAATTTTATCACCTTGCTAGAAATAGAACAACACATTTATAATCTGTCACTTCCTTCAGGGATTCTTGTTTCATTCACTGATACATCTCAAGAACTTAGAATATTTGAATGAATTTATTGAATGTCTAACGTGTGACAAATTTCTGTTGGGCATTAGGGGTGTTGTGTTGAACAAAACCAGAAATAGTTGCTGCTATCATAGAGCATTTGCCAATTTGAGAGACAGTTATCACATGAAAACATAAGCAAATGTTTAGTTGCAAAGTGTGATAAGGGTTTAGGGTGTTTTGAGAATGTATAATTTAGGAATGTATTTTGGTCTGAAGGTGAGTCAGAGAAGATGTCCCAGAGAAAGTGATGTTTGAGTTGAGATATGATGAAGATAAATAAATGATTCTAACTTCTTAGGCCTGGGGTGGGGTCCAGATATGGATATTTTTAAGAATATAATATAATATAATGTATTTCTAATGTACAGGCAGCATGGAGAACCACCCTATATTGGGGTCTTCCAGATGAAATGTGTATGTAAATCACTTGGCAATCTTGCTGAAGTTTAGATTCTGACTCACAAGGTCAAGTATGGGCCCTGAGATTTCCTAGATGGTGCTGATGTTCTTTGGATTACATACTAAGAATCAAGACTAGGGACGTCTGCATGGCTCAGTCAGTTAAGCACTGGACTTGGGCTCAGGTCTTGATCTCATGGTTCATGAGTTGGAACCCTGGTCATGATCTTGCAGTTTGTGAGTTTGAGCCCCACATCAAGCTCTGCACTGACAATGTGGAGCCTACTTCAGATTGTCTCCCTCTTTCTCTGCCCTTCTCCCACTTGTGCGTGCTCTCTCTCTCTTTCTCAAAAAAAAATGGGGGGGGGCACCGGGGTGGCTCAGTTGGTTAGGCAACTGACTTCGGCTCAGGTCATGATCTCATGGTTTGTGAGTTTGAGCCCCATGTCAGGCTCTGCACTGACAGCTCAGAGCCTGGAGCCTGTTTCGGATTTTGTGTCTCCCTCTCTCTGCTCTTCCCCTGCTCACATGCTGTCTCTCTCTCAAAAATAAATAAAGATTAAAAAAAATTTAAAAAAGAAGAAGGAGGAGGAGGAGGAGGAGGAGGAGGAAAAGAATCAAGGCTATATAGCATTGGCTCCAAATTATCTCATGAAGACACAGGACTTTCTAAATTATAGGCTGATTTGGAATCCTCTCTCCTTGCATCAGCTATGTGGATTATACATCCTGAGAAACTAAATATTTCAGCTCATCGACATGGGTTGTGCAGCTGCCTCATGAATTTGTATTATGCAGGCTTTGTTTACATGTTTTATGTGTATATTTCTGCATGTGTGTGTGTGTGTGTGTTTTTCTTCTCCCCTACGGGGTGGGTCCTCCCAAAGGGCAAGGATTGTGTTCAAGTCATCTTTGTGTCCTCTGTCAGATCCACTGTGACCATGGTAAATACTCAGTTTCTATTGAATAGTACTGACTCTATCTAGGTAAATCCTTTTATTTCCATATTGTATGTATGAGGATGATTTAAATTATCCTTTGAAATGAACCATTCATTTTCACCTTGCCATGAATACAAATGATATTTACCATATGCCTGGTCAAACATATTTTCATGAGAAAAAGTAAAGGCAATAATAAATAGCAATAATAGAAAATAGCAGTAATACACAGTAATAAAAAAATTCATATTTTCAGCTCATTGTCAGAGTAGTTTTAAAAATTATGGGGAGATGGGGCACCTGAGTATCTCAGTTGGTTAAGTGTCCAACTCTTGATTGAAGCTCAGGTCATGGTCTCACAGTTGTTTGAGGGAGCCTGGAGTTGGGCTCTGTACTGGGAGTGGATTCTCTCTCCCTCTGCCCCTCCCCAGCTTTCTCTATCTTTCTCTTTCTCTCTTGAAACAAAACAAAACAAAACTATGGGGAAAAGTTGAGTTTTCAAAAATAGAACACTGTTTCAACATTATTTAACGGAGTTATACCAGAAAAAGCATGGTTACTTCTTCCTTCCGTTCTCCCTTTCTTTCTCTCCTTCTTTCCCTCTTCCTTCCTCTCTTCCTTTCCTCCTTCCTTCCTTGTTTCTTTTCTTTTCTTTTTCTTTCCTTTCCTTTCTTTTTTTCTTTTTCTTTCTCTTCTTTCTTTCTTTCTTTCTTTCTTTCTTTCTTTCTTTCTTTCTTTCTTTCAGAAATGCCCTAATTCCATAGGTTTGTTGCATGCTTTTTAAGAGCAGGGATCTTGATAGCTAATTTTTTAACTTGTATTTATTTAGCACTTATTATTGGGGCTTGAGTTTACAGGGATATTAAAGGCCTTTGGTAATGATTAGGAAAAGGGTCAAGGGTATATCTGAATGTTGATGCTTACTTTAGATGGAAGGGATAATGCTCCACTTAGATGGCTCACCCATATTGGCCAAAGCAGTATACACTGATTATCTATTTAAGTCAAAAGTTCAATGAACTGATAGTTTAAAATGAAAACAACAACAAAGGTAATACTTACTGAATGCTATTCTAGGCACTTCACATGTATTAAGTCATTCAGAAGGCAATTATTGGGGTGCTTGGGTGGCTCAGTCGGTTGAGTGTCCGACTTCAGCTCAGGTCATGATCTCGCGGTCTGTGAGAGTTCGAGCCCCGCGCCAGGCTCTATGCTGACTGCTCAGAGCCTGGAGCCTGCTTAGGATTCTGTGTCTCCCTCTCTCTCTGCCCCTCCCCTGCACATGCTTTGTCTCTCTCTGTCTCAAAAATAAATAAAACATTAAAAAAAAGAAGGCAATTATTATTATTAGCTCAATTTTATAAACTAGGCCCTGAGGGTCAGAAAGGCTAAAACTGAAAATTATCTCTTCCTTGGAGTGGAGCTTATTTGAGATACCACATTAAAATTAGAATATTTCAGAGATGCAATGGAATAGAGCAACAAAACATATCATAGCTCTGGAATCAGACAGATTCACACAAGAATCTTGGCTCTGTCACTGATTTCCTGTAATCCTCGATGAATCACTTACCCTCTTAGGATTGTAGTTTTCTCATTTACAAGATGGGCAACATCACATGTACTACTTATTTTACTTATACTACTTCTACCCACCTTGCCTAGGAAGTAGATATAAGGAGCAAATGACCTATGGACTCATCACCTCATAGGCACCCATCTGTCACTGACAAAATCAGGTTATGCAATAATCTTTCCTATGTCCGTTCTGCCTCCTTCATTCCCTCCCTTCCTAAATAATCATCCTTTGTGATGCACCTGTTGCATACCAAATGCTTTACGTACATAAACTGAGCTGTTATTTATTTCCTTTCTTCTATCTTTTATTTATTTCCAGTTATTTTTTTCTAGTTTTCCAGTAAAAGAGGTGTTGGTAACCCTAAATTACAGAGGAATTAAGCAGGAGTCTGGTCCAGCCATGCACAAGTGCTTGGACCATATGCTTTAAGTGGTAAAAAGCTAGCACAAAAAAATCATAAGCATGGGAGTTACATGTTCATTTACGTGTTTTAGTTCTATCACTTACGGACAGTAAGGAGAAGGGATTTGGAGAGGGTATTATTAAAGTTGGGATGACCAGTTGGAAGGGAACAATAACAACTACAGTCACAACAGCTGTAGTTTTTATGTGTGTCAGAAACAGTGTTGTCCACGCATAATCTCACACCAACTCTAGGAGGAACCAATATTTTTGTTTGTTTGTTTAAAGTTTATTTATTTTGAGAGAGAGAGAGCATGAGCAGGGGAGGGGCAGAGAAAGAGGGAGAAAGAGAATCCCAAGCAGGCTCCACGCTGTCAGCACAGACCCCGATGTGGGGCTCGAACCCACTACCCATGAGAGCATGACCTGAACTGAAATCAAGAATCATTTGCTTAACAGCCTGAGCCATCCAGGCGCCCTGAGGAATCAGTACTTTAACCCCATTTTCCATATGATTAAATTGAGGACCATGGACATGAAATAACTAACCTTTCATAATTTTGAATTGACATCCAAATGTTTCTTCACTTGTTTAAATAGATTAAAATATGCAGTTTCTCATATATTGCAAAATTGAAAGTTCAAAATAAATAGTTGATAGCCATTATAATGCATTTATGCATTGTATAAATGTAGATGAACTTCACAAACATGATGAGTAAAAGACAGCAGAAGAGAAGCGTATAGTGTATGATTCCATTTCTAAAGTGCAAAAATAAGCACATCTTTGCTAGAATGTTGGAAGCAAGGATAGTGGTTAACTTTGGGGATGTAGGAATTGGGGGAGAACCATGTGTTTCTGGGGTACTAGTAATGTTGTTTTTCTTGATCTGGGTGCTGTTTTACATGTTTATTTGGTGAAAATTTATTGAGCTACACTTAAGATTTTTATGCTTTTCCGAAGATAGGCTGAATAGACACTGTATTTATATTAAAAGCAAGTAAATAAAAAATTCACAAATAAGCTCCTCTTTAATTTTATTTTTATATCATTTCTTTTATTACTTGAGCCTTTATTTCTATTCCATTTTCCTCATAGGAGTTTTACTTATTTTGTAAATATAATGCTCTAAGTCTTAAAAAATGTTTTCTTTAGGGTTGAGTTATCCTCAAGATTTTATTAGTATACAATTGGCAATATACAAATATATTATGAATTTTTACATAAAATTATTAAACATTAGAAATAAATTTTATTAGAAGTGCATCTTAAAATTAGATGGATAGTCTTTTCTTGGGAGAACAATTGGAATAAAAGACGGTTCAATATCAATTCTCTTCCCACTAAGCATAGTGCAGATTGTAAGGCCTGAACAGGAATGAAAGGAATTTGTTTATTTTTAAAACAATCTGTCACAATTATTTGAATTTATTCTGAATCAGATACCAAAGACCCCAGCAATATATCACCAAAGTTACAGTTAATAATCTGTAATCATGATAGGTTCATCTTTAGTTTTGTTGAGAGCAGAGAATTGGGAAAGAATTTGTACAATTGTCCTTATTTACTTAGTTACAGAATTTCTGGTGAGTATTTCCATTTCATTTCACTGAGACTCATGAAGCAACTGTTAACTATACTTGTTTCTCTTTCATTTAGAGGCACTTTAAAAAAACATTTGATAGGGGCTCTTGGGTGGCTCAGTCGTTAGGCATCTGACTTCCACTCAGGTTATGATCTCACAGTTCACGGGTTTGAGCCCCGCCCTGCTGCATTGGGCCCCGTGCTGCCAGCTCAGAGCCCGGAGCGTGCTTTGGATTCTGTGTCTCCCTCCCTCTCTGCCCCTCTCCCATTTGCACTCTGTCTCTAGCTCTCAAAAATGAATAAATGTTAAAACATTTTTTTTAAATACAAAAAAATCTGATATATTCAGAAACTTCTGGGAACATTGAAACATTGTTACTTTCAGTATTTCTTTGCCAATACAAGAAATTGCATTTATTGTATCACATGCTTTAAATATTTTTTCATCAAAACTTTGAAACTACACATTTAAGTCATTCAAATTAAGGAAGATATCTGTCAAATAACCAAATAGGCATAGCAGTTTTCATTATTGAACCAATCAGGTAAATTAGACTTACTTTCTCTCAGATAAATCAGACTGAGTTTATCATTTCAAATAAATGTGCTAATATACACTGCCTGACATCTTACTCCTCAATGCTGATTTTAGGTCAGGCAAGGCACAAAGCCTTACTGGGAGTCTCTTGCCTAAATGGAAAAGGTTCCACTGCTTTCAATATTTCTACCTATACAGTCTAGCTTTATTTTCTTAGGCTCTTCTTTACAGTGATACTTTTTTGGGGGGTGGGTGGTAAATAGTTGGGTGATGCAAGAGATGAAGTTCTTTTTCTCTATTTTTATTTTTTTTAATTTACATTCAAGTTAGTTAGCATATAGTGCAACAGATTTCAGGAGTAGATTCCTTAATGCCCCTTACCCATTTAGCCCAACCCCCCCCCAACCCCTTCAACAACCCTCTGTTTGTTCTCCATATTTAAGAGTCTCTTATGTTTTGTCCCCCTCCCTGTTTTTATATTATTTTTGCTTCCCTTCCCTTGTGTTCATCTGTTCTGTGTCTTAAAGTCCTCATATGAATGAAGTCATATGATATTTATTTTTCTCTGACTAATTTCGCATAACACCCTCTAGTTCCATTCACGTAGTTGCAAATGGCAAGATTTCATTCTTTTTGATTGCTGAGTAATACTCCATTGTAATATATACCACACATTCTTTATCCATTCAACCATTGATGGACATTTGGGCTCTTGCCATACTTTCGCTTTGTTGATAGTGCTGCTGTAAACATTGGGGTGCATGTGTCCCTTCAAAACGTATCCCTTGGAAAAATACCTAGTAGTGCAATTGCTGGGTCATAGGGTAGTTCTATTTTTAATTTTTTGAGGAACCTCTCTACTGTTTCCCAGAGTGATTGCACCAGTTTGCATCCCTACCAGCAATGCAAAAGAGATCCTCTCTTTCTACATCCTTGCCAGCAACTGTTGTTGCCTGAGTTGTTAATGTTAGCCATTCTGACAGGTGTGAGGTGGTATCTCATTTTGGTTTTGATTTGTATTTCCCTGATGATGAGTGATGTGGAGCCTTTTTCCATGTGTCGGTTGGCCATCTGGATGTCTTCTTTGGACAAGTGTGTATTCATGTCTTTTGCCCATTTCTTCACTGGATTATTTGTTTTTTTCGGTGTTGAGTTTTATAAGTTCTTTATGGATTTTGGATACTAACCCTTTAATGTGTCGTTTGCAAATATCTTCTCCCATTCCATTGGTTGCCTTTTAGTTTTGCTGATTGTTTCCTTCACTGTGCAGAAGTTTTTATTTTGATGAGGTCCCAACAGTTCATTTTTGTTTTTGTGTCCCCTTCCTCCAGAAATATGTTGAGTAGGAGTTGCTGCAGCCAAGGTCAAAGAAGTTTTTGCCTGCTTTCTCCTTGAGGATTTGGATGGCTTCTTGTTTTACATTTAGGTCTTTCATCCATTTTGAGTTTATTTTTGTGTATGGTGTAAAAAAGGGGTCCAGGTCCATTTTTCTGCAAATTGCTGTCCAGTTGTCCCAGCACCACTTGCTGAAGAGACTGTCTTTATTCCATTGGATATTCTTTCCTGCTTTGTCAAAAATTAGTTGGTATACGTTTGTAGGTCCATTTCTGGGTTCTCTATTCTGTTCCATTGATCTGAGTGTCTGTTTTTTTGCCAGTACCATACTGTCCTGATGATTACAGCTTTGTAACACAGCTTGAAGTCCAGCTTGTGATGCCTCTAGCTTTGGTTTTCTTTTTCAAGATTTCTTTGGCTATTCAGAGTCTTTCCTGGTTCCACACAAATTTTAGGTTTATTTGTTCTAACTCTGTGAAGAATGCTGGTGTTACTTTGACAGGGATTGCATTGAATATGTAGATTGCTTTGGGTAGTATTGACATTTTGACAATATTTTTTCTTCCTATCCAAGAGGATGGAATCTTTTTCCATTTTTTTGTGTCTTCTTCAATTTCTTTCATAAGCTTTCTATCGTTTTCAGTGTATAGATTTTTCACCTCTTTGGTTAGATTTATTCCTAGGTATTTTATGGTTTTTTGTGCAACTGTAAATGGGATCGTTTCCTTGATTTCTCTTTCTGTCACTTCATTGTTGGTGTATAGGAATGCAACGAATTTCTGTGCATTGATTACATATACTGCCACTTTGCTGAATTGATGGATCAGTTCTAGAAATCTTTTGGTAGAATATTTTGGGTTTTCCATATAGAGTATCATGTCATCTGCGAGGAGTGAAAGTTCGACTTCCTCCTGGCCGATTTGGATGCCTTTTATTTCTTTGTGTTGTCTGGTTGCAGAGGCTAAGACTTCCAATACTATGTTGAATAACAGTGGTGAGAGTGGGCATCCCTGTTGTGTTCCTGACCTTAGGGGGAAAGCTTTCAGTTTTTCCCCATTGAGGATGATATTAGCGTTGTGTCATTCATATATGGCTTTTATGATCTAAATGTTTGATCCTTCTATCCCTAGTTTCTTGAGGGTTTTTACCAAGAAAGGATGCTGTATTTTGTTAAGTACTTTCTCTGAATCTATTGAGAGGATCATATGGTTCTTGTCCTTTCTTTTATTGATATGATGAATCACGTTAATTGTTTTGTGGATATTGAACGAGCCCTGCATCCCAGGTATAAATCCCACTTGGTCGTGGTGAATAATTTTTTTAATGTATTGTTGGAGCCGGTTGGCTAATATCTTGTTGAAGATTTTGCATCCATGTTCATCAGGGAAATTGGTTTATAGTTCTCCTTTTTAATGGGGTCTCTGTCTGGTTTTGGAATGAAGGTAATGCTGGCTTCATACAAAGAGTTTGGAAGTTTTCCTTCCGTTTCTACTTTTTGGAACAGTGTCAAGAGAATAGGTATTAACTCTTCCTTAAATGTTTGGTAGAATTCCCCAAAGCCATCTGGCCCTGGACTCTTGTTTTTGGGGAGATTTTTGATTACTAACTCGATTTCTTTATTGGTTATGGGTCTGTTCAAATTCTCTATTTCTTCCTTTTTCAGTTTTGGTAGTATATATGTTTCTAGGAATTTGTCCATTTCTTCAGATTGTCCATTTTTTTTGCATATAATTGCTCATAATATTCTTATTCTTGTTTTTATTTCTGCTGTGTTGGTTGTGATCTCTCCTCTTTCATTCTTGATTTTATTTATTTGGGCCTTTTTCTTTTTGATCAAACTGGCTAGTGGTTTATCAGTTTTGTTAATTCTTTCAAAAACAAGCTTCTGGTTTTATTGATCTGTTCTACTGTTTTGTTTTTTTTTTTTGGTTTCAATATCACTGATTTCTTCTCTAATCCTTATTATTTCCTGTCTTCTGCTGTTTTGGGGTTTTATTTGCTGTTCTTTTTCTAGCTCTTTAAGGTGTAGGGTTAGGTTGTGTATGTGAGATCTTTCTTCCTTCTTTAGGAAGGCCTGCATTGCTATATACTTGCCTCTTGAAACGTCATTTGCTGAGTCCCAGAAGTTTTGGGCTGTGGTGTTATCATTTTCATTGGCTTCCATGTAATTTTTAATTTCCTCTTTAACTTCTTGGTTAGTCCATCCATCTTTAGTAGGGTAGTCTTTAGTCTCCAAGTATTTGTTATCTTTCCACATTTTTTTCTTGTGGTTGATTTTGAGTTTCATAGTGTTGTGGTCTGAAAATATGCACGGTATGATCTCAATCTTTTTGTACTAGGGCTGATTTGTGTCCCAGTATATGGTCTATTCTGGAGAATATTCCATGTGCACTACAGAAGAATGTATATTCTGCTGCTTTAGGATGAAATGTTGTGAATATATCTGTTAAGTCCATCTGGTCCACTGTGTCATTCAAAGCAATTTTTTCCTTGTTGATTTTGTGGTTAGATGATCTGTCCATTGTTGTAAGTGGGGTGTTGAAGTCCCCTACTATTATGGTATTTTTTTCAGTGATTTTTTTTCTGTTTGTGATTAATTGATTTATATTTGGGTACTTCCACATTTGGAGCATAAATGTTTATGAACGTTAGGTCTTCTTGGTGACTAGACCCCTTAATTATGATATAATGCCCTTCTTCATCTCTTGTTACGGTTTTTGTTTTAAAGTCTAGATTGTCTGATATAAGAATGTCTACTCCAGCTTTCTTTTGTCCACCATTAGCATGATAGATGCTTCTCCATCCCCTAACTTTCAATCTGAAGGTGTCTTTAGGTCTAAAGTGGGTGTCTTGTAAACAGCATATAGATAGACCTTGTTTTCTTTTCCATTCTGTTACCCTATGTCTTTTGATTGGAGCATTTAGTCCATTGACATTTAGAGTGAGTACTGAAAGTTATGAATTTATTGCCATTATGTTTCTTGTAGATTTGGAGTGTCTGGTGATGTTCTCTGGTTCTTTCTAGTCTTTGTTGGTTTTGGTCGTCCTTCCTTCCTTCCTTCCTTCCTTCCTCCCTCCCTCCCTCCCTTCCTTTCTTCCTTCCTTCCTTCCTTCCTTCCTTCCTTCCTTCCTTCCTTCCTTTCTTCCTTCCTTTCTTCCTTCCTTCTTTCCTGTCTTTTCTCCCCTCAGAGTCCCCCTTAAAATTACTTGCAGGGCTGGTTTTGTGGTCCTAGACTTCTTTAATTTTTGTTTGTCTGGGGAACTTGTAATCTCTACTTCTATTTAGAATGAAAGCCTTGCTGGCTGTTAAGTCGTGCTCTTTTGCCTTAGTCTCCCTCTTTTTTTGTGCTCCATTATTCTCCATAAGTTTGTCCTCTATATTGCTGATTCGCTGCTCTGCCTCATACATCCTTGCCACTATGGCATCTATTTGAGATTGCAGCTCAGTTATAGCATTTTTATTTCATCTTGACTAGCTTTTACTTTTTTTTATCTCTGCAGAAAGGGATTCTAATCTATTTTCAACCCCAGCTAGTATTCTTATTATCGTGATTCTAGATTCTGGTTCAGACATCAAGCTCGTATCTCTGTTAATTAAGTCCCTGGCTGTCGTTCCTTTGTGCTCTTTCTTTTGGGGTGAATTCCTTCATTTCATCATTTTGAAGGAAGAAAAAGAATTAATGAGGTTAAAAAAATTAAAATTAAAAAATTGAACACACACACACACACACACACACACACAGAATCAAATCAATGAAACTAGATCCCAGGTGTGTTTTGGTCTGGGTGTTGAAAGGGGCTTGACAGATTAGAGGAAAAAAGGGGAAATAACTGCAACAAAAAAGGAAAAATGTTTGAAAATTTGAAAAATTGAATACAATCAAATCAAATCAAATTATGGAAGTAAAATACAATTTGAAAAGTTTATAAAAAAGCAAACAATATAGAAGAAAAAATTAAAGAAAAATATTTTTAATAAAAATTGAAAATAAGAATAAATTTTTCTTTCTATATTTCAGAAAAATAAATGAAAAGAAAAAAAAAAGACAATTGAATAGATGGACCAGCAAACAGACTGAAATACGATTGAAAATACATCATTTCCCCTAAAAGTCAAACTATGAATCACTTTATAGTCTGTAAACTAAGCAGGCAGAGAGAATTGTGGTGTTCCTGAAGAGCAAGGTTGGCCCAGTTGGGCAGGGTTTAGTGTAACAGCTCCATTCTCCACTAGATGGCGCTGCCTAGCTTACTGGGGTGGATTGTTGTGGCACTTTTAGGTATGTGTGTGCATACACAGGAGGGGTGAAAATGGCATCACCCAGCTACCCAGTCTCTAGTATCCGGAACTCTGTTTTTCCCAATCAGCAATTGTGCACCCATCCTCTGTTTCTGGTTTCTCCCTGCTCTGTGCTTTTACACTGTCTATGACCAAGCTGTCAGGTTGCCAGGCGGCACCTCCCTCCTGACTTTTATTTCATATTTGGTTGTTTATCTGACCCCTTGCTTCTGAGGGACTGCAGCTTTGACCCATTCTGCCCCTTTGCAGGAGGTTCTCACTGAGCAATGGCCAGGTGCCAGCCATACCCACGAATGTTAGTGAGACTGTGCTGCTACTGAAGCCCAGAGACTGCTGCTGGGTGTCAGCCCACCCCAGAAAAAGTTCACGCAATCGTGTAGCAACAGCATTTCAGGGATTGTGGCAAATCACCTCATACATCTGGTACCAGAGTTCACCCTCTATGACCTTGTTCCAGTACCAGTGAATGTAGTTGTTCTTCAGGGTCCACTGGGACCTTCGCCTGTGGGGGGGCCACACAGCCTCTACCAAATGTCCTCCCAGCAGGGGAACTGCCTCTCCCTGTGGCCCAAGGACCCCCGGACTTCACTCTGCTCCTGGGGATTCACCCTTCTCATGAGAGCCCTACCAATTATCAAGCTATAGAGTTTCAGACTCCATACTCCCTTTGTTTATAGAATCTTAATAGAATTTAAACCCTTTCCTTTTTCCTTTCTCCTTTCTCTTTTGTTCAGTCCCTGTGGCTGTTTCCACTTTTCCACTTTCTCTCCAGCTGCTTTTGGCGGGGGGGGGGGTGCTTTTCCAGTACTCTCCCCCCATTTCCATCCTCTCTCCACAAGCAAAAACAGCTCCCTGCCCTCTGCGGCTCCTTTCTTCTCCAGTTAGCCTCTCCATGCTGCATACCGGTGGAGTTCTGTGGTTCAGGTTGTGCAGATTGTTGTGTTAATCCTGAAATCAGTTTTCTAGGTGTGCAGAATGGTTTAGTGTTGATCTGGCTGCATTTCATGGCTGCGAGACACACAAAAAACCTTCCATGCTGTTCGGCCATCTTGGCTCCTCTGGAGATGAAGTTCTTAAACTCATTATCACTGCCTTTACGGTACTGTATAAAACATCCAGATCCATTGCATCTCTACCAATGCCAAAACCTCCTGTTTTTATGCCATACTTGGCTCTTAGGAAACATGTGTATAAAGACAGAGAAAAATATGAAGCCTAGCAAAGATTTTTGAAGTCTTGATTAAACGTGGCTTTAGTACCCATATTTTATTTTTTTTTTTCTTTGGGGCCTTGGAAAGTTTTAAATGTCTTAAAGTAGTACAATATAGTAAAATTTGGAATGAGAGATATTTCATTTACCTGTCTACCTATGTATTTAAGTATGTATCTGTTTATGTGGGAAAAGGACAAATGAGAAACTGAAAAGCATGGAATGAGAAAGGAGAACTGTATAATTCCCTCCTTCTAAAACCATTCTTAGATCAGTTTTGTGAAAGAACATAAATGGAAGGTGAGGATCTGGAAAATGACTCCTTTGAAACCATACTTGGTTGTGTAATCTTTGGAAAACTGTTAATATGCTCTCAAGGGTGCTTGTTATTTTTCTGAAGAATGCTGTTGTAGAATTACCAGTGAGGAGGTCTATGTATCAGTAGAGTTCAGGGTGGAGTAGTGAAGGTCACTGAAGTAGCTCATGAAGTTGGCTGGTTATGGAAATGAGTGTATTGAGAAGGAGATGGAGGCCTGGTCTAGGTCAGGAGCAAGTGGGGTTGGGGCAATGGTAAGTACTGACTTACTTCAAATTTGCCCAGTGATGGCAAGAAAGCAGTAGATTTAGTGTGTGGGGAAAGAAGCATGGTGTTTATCTTTTGCTAGAAGGAGCCTCATAGGGGTTAGGATGTAATCACATGATATAATGATTGATTTGGGGGGAATAGGGTAAAAAAATTGAGGATCAGGAAGAGGATGACAGCCATATTTCTCTCATGGGAGATTGTTCTGGGATTAAGGGAATGGGAAAGGAAAACATATTTTTGTTATATCCCTATTTGTGTCTTGTCATATTATATACCCAGTAAATTCGTGATAAATACTTGTTAGTTGGTTAGGTGTATTTTTTCATAAGCAGTGTGATTATTTCTTACTATTTCTTATTATTTCTGTCTTTTAAGGGGCACCTGGCTGGCTTAGTTGGTAGAGCATGTGACTCTCGATCTTGGGGTTGTGGTTTCGAGCCTTGTGTTGGGTGTAGAGATTACTTAGAAAAACAAAAAATTAAAAAACCTTGATTTTGTCTGTTAAAATCACTGACAGTTCAGAGGAGGGACTCTTCTCTGTTTATCACATATCACATAAATGGTGGATCAAATTATAGTGATTTATTAAAGAAATTAGAATTGGAGAGAATACTTTATTCTGGAAAGTTATAAGGTAGTCAGATAATCTCCATGTAGGCTAGGTTACTTCAGTTTCCACAATCAAGTTACCCATTAGTGGACTTTTGATAGTAGTTTTGATAATAGACTGCATGTTTTAAACAGTATCTGAGAAACATCTTTTCCATTTACTTCTGCATTCCTCTAAGGAGACAAATATTATGGAAAGTAAATATGCAAGGAGGTTCTGGGAAAGAATGAAATTGTGTATATTCTTTAATTAAAGCAAGGTTTTCTTCTTCAGAATTGTTGATAACCTCTACAAGTGTGAGAGAAAACACACATGAAAATGTGAATGCAGTTACACACACCTTGGTAGTTCCCCAAAGGAGAAGAAACCACTCTCATTAGTTAGCAGAGATAAGAAGAGAAATAATGGATTTAAATTTGAACAAGAAGTGTTTGAAAGAGTGGAGAAAAATTTAACAGTAAGATCAACTGGGGAATTAAGCCAATTTCTGGAAGAGTTGATGAGATCACAATCACGTGAAACCTTAAGGTTGTAGCTTGTCAAACACCTACAGAGGAAACATGCACCGTGTACTTAGCACTCTCCAAAGGCACAAGTGAAGAAAGCAAATGAAAGCAGTGATCAGAGGGACAGCGAGGGTTTAAATCCCTGGTCTTATGTGGCCTTCTTTCCACTCCAATGTGAAATGAGAGGAGGTGGAGACTGTGTGTGTACCTACATGGTGAGTGTGCACGGTGACATCACTGGTGTGTGACTGAGCCTGGAGCTCAGCACAGGAATCCTGTGCATCTTTTTCTCTTCCATTGCTCTGGGAACTTAGGGAACATTGAGGTAGATTTTCTCTTTACCACAAAGAAGTGCAGTTGTAAGGAGATAAAAAATACTCTTTGCTGAAAGTTGGGGTCAATAAATGGTCCAGAGACATTTACTTCATTTAAGGGCACAAAAAGGCCTAGAGGAGATCATGACTGAGCATGTGGGGTAGGCAGATTTTTCCCTGCTCAGCTCAGAAGTCGCTGTCCTGTGACATCCTCAGATGTCCTGTGAGTGGAATTTATATTTTCAAGTCAAATGAAGACCTGGATACAGTAATTGAGAAACAGAAAATACCTATAACCATTTCTATCAGATTTTGGGAGCCAGCTTAAATGCAGAAGGGGTTATGTAGGACTGATTAGAATAATGATGCGCTAAGAGTGCCTGGATGGCTCAGTCTGTTGCATGTCTGAGTCTTGATCTCAGCTCAGGTCTTGATCTCAGGGTCATGAGATCGAGTGCTGTGTTGGGTTCCATGCTGGGCTTGAAGACTACTTAAAAAAAATGATGCTTTAAAATTGTCTGTAGTTCAGTTTATAGCTTGCCTGCCAGAGGGATAGAGTCTCACACAAATAAGTTGAGCCATCATGTAACAGATTCAATTGTTAGCTCTTTTGTTGTGAGATTAGGCCATGTCTCAGGCATAGAGATTCCTGCACATGCCTCCCATATCCCTCAAAAGGCAGGATTGTGTTGTGGCCAGCTGTGCCTTATATGGAGAACATCTATATTACCATGGTCATGAGATGAATTGTGATTCCCTCCAAATCTGTATGTGGAAGTCTTGACTTCTGGTATCTCAAAACGTGAACTTATTTGGAAATAGGGTCTTTACAGAGGTAATCAATTTAAAATGAGGTCATTAGGTTGAGCCCTAATCCAGTATGATTGGTACTCTTACAAAAGGAGAAATTTAGACAGAAATATACATGGAGGGAAGACATTGTGGAGAGACATAGGGAGATGCTGGCCATCTACCTACAGGCCTAGGTAAGAGGTTTGGAATAGTACTGCCCCTGATGATACCTTGATTTCAGACTTTTTGTCTACAGAACTATGAGCTGATATATTTCAGTCATTTAAACCATCCAGTTTGTAGTACTTTGTTATGGCAGTCCTAGTAAACTAATATACCTACTGATTATGGATTCACATACACCATTTTTTCTCTTCTTTCTTTCTTTCTTTCTTTCTTTCTTTCTTTCTTTCTTTCTTTCTCTCTCTCTCTCTCTCTCTCTGTCTCTCTCTCTCTCCCATTCCTTTCCTTCCCTCTCCTTTCCTTTAGTCTCCTTCCCTCCCCTCCCCTCTCCTCTGTTCTCCTCTCCTCTTGTCTTATCCCCTCCCCTCCCCTCCCCTCCCCTCTCCTCTCCTCCCCTCCCCTCCCTTCTCCTCTCCTCTCCTCTCCTCCCTTCTCCTCTCCTCTCCTCTCCTCTCCTCTCCTCTCCTCTCCTCTCCTCTCCTCTCCTCTCCTCTCCTCTCCTCTCCTTCTTTCTTCTAGTGAGCACCGGCTATGTGTTAGACAATGAGAATACAATAATATTGGCCCTCAAAGAACTTCTAGATGTGTGATGAAGATATATGTATAAATGGACACTTTTAAAGTGCTGAAGTAGAAGAAGTAAGAGGTATTCAATTATTTGATGTCTACTATGTACTATGCAGCATGATTCAGGGTTAAGCATATTTGAAATCCAGCTTTGCCACTTTACATTCTTCAGGTTGAAGAACTATTTAATCTAAGACATAGTTTTCCCATTTGTAAAATGGGGAAAATGTGTCTCCTATTGGAATTTGTCTAAATTTTAAATAAGATACTGAGTGCAAAATATTTAGTATAGTGTCTATGTCTTAGCTCAGGTTGCTGTAGCAAAATACCAGAGACTGGGTGGCTTAAACAGCTGAAATTTATCTTTACAGTTCTGAAGTCTGGGGATTTCAAGATTGTATCCCAGCAGATTTGGTTCCTAGTGACAGCTCTCTTCCTGGTTGGTAGACATGCTGCCTTCTTGTGTGCTCGCATGACCTTTCCTCAGTGTACGCATGTGGAGAGACAGAGAGAGAGAGAGAGACAGAGAGAGATATTTCTGTTTTCCTCTGTTTTTAAGGTCACTAATTCCACCTATTCCAAATTACCTCCCAAAGACCCCACCCCCGAATACCATTACCCTGGAAGTTAGAATTTCAATATATAAACTTTGAAGGGATGCAAATATGCAGCCCATAGCAGCCTGAAACACCATGTATGGCAGATGTTATTAATTACTGCTTGGGGAACATATGATAACTGGAATAGTATGCAGACAAATAATTAAGTTGAGGGCTGACAGAATAACCAAACAGAAAGTATAGTCCAGAATTCTACTTTGCTATCCATATAAGCTTTTTATCAGGGTAACATGGGAGACATGGCTTGAGTTTTTACAAAGATAATGGTAATATTTCATTTAGAAAAATCTAGGTTAGACCTTCCTGTCTGGCCTTGAGGTTGCGAGGCCATCAAAGCATTCTTCTATTTGGGAGGAATAGCTTTGCTTTGGAACCTCCAAGGGGAGCAAGAATGCTCTAGGGTTTGGTTTTGACATTCCCATTTTGAGCTGGGAAGTGGGTATTTGTGAGGATGGTGTCTTGATTTTCTGAGTTGTAACTTAGGGATATGGACATGAGATTTTATGGCTGAAGCCATTAAAAGAATTCATTTTAGGCATTTGGAAATTGTCAACTTGTTAAAATAGCAAGCTTAAGCAGAATGGGAAAAAGCAACTATTGTTTTAGGAGAAGTTGGACAAAATGATCTAGTTCAAAAATCCTCTCTTGCTTTTATTTCAAGAGCAATGACAGAAAATAATTTTAGCTTCAGTAGTAAAACTTTTTGACAATGAAGCTTTGAATACTGAAAATAGTTCAGTATCTGAATGGTGCTTTTATATCCTTGACTTTGTTAAGGTAGGGATATTTTTAAAACATAGAACCTGTGGTTCCCTGTCAAGCAAATATAGTCATCAACACCCCATGTCTTCCTTCAGAGAGGGCTCTGGTCATTATTCAGTCTGTATGGAACTTGGGCCAGGCAAGGGTCTTCAGGATCTGATGGCCCCTCCTCCACCCTTGTTCCTGAGTGGGATCACTAACAACCCTCCAGCATAGAAATGATGGCAATTCTCACTGTCATCAAAACAAAAACAACAATGACAATAGAAATCTCACTGGGATAAATCATTTGCATTAAACAAACAAACAAACAAACAAACAAACAAAACAAATCACTGAAGGCAGAGTCAGAGGAGTTGCATTATAGTGTCTGAATTTGGGGAATCATTTTATCTGAACCTCTCTGTCCTCTTTTTAAAAATCCAGACCTGGTTTAGAGGATCTCAAAGATCCCTTCCAGCTTTGAGGTACTCTTGGCTGTATATGAAAACTGGAGGAAAATGCTAGAGTGCTTTTATTTGCATGGAAGGAATAACCAGCAGTCTTCCCACAGGAAGTAGGTTTTGAATTGTATTATTGATATTTGTAGTGTTCTAGATTGACAAATTGAGGATTAGAAATGGAATAAAGAAGCCATTGTTGGGAAGTGGGAAGAACAAATGGTTTGGGATAGAAGGTTATGGAATTCAAGAACAACAAGGGGAGAGGAGAGGTAATTGATTCCTCCTTCTTCTTCTCTGGTCCCCAATTCAATCAGACATCAAATCCCTTTTCCTTTCCATCTACTTTCCTGAACCAAAACTAGAGGGAGAGATTGTGTCACAACTTGAACCTGTACTAACCTATGCTCCAACATTATGCTCCTTAGGCAGTGATTCAAAATGAGATAGCCTTAACTGAGAATGAGAAGAGTTAACTTTCATCCTCAAATGGCTCTTTTGGAAGAAACTTCATGTGGCTCTGTGTAGTAAAGGAAATTAATAATATTTGACCATTTTTGCCTCTCCAAAGATTAATGATATCTGTCCATTTCTACCACACTAAATTTGGAGAGAACTTCCAGATATACATCAAGGGAAAACAGTTATCAGTGTGTTGACACATTTTCAATACTATAGATACTTCTCTTCATAAAATTATTTTTACTTATTAAAAATGGGTTATCTAATTTCATGCATTTGAAGCAACAGGGATAAAACACACTTTTGAAGTGAGATGTCAACCCAGATGTGAGGAACACATATGTTGACACAAAATTTGAAAAGACTCCATAAAAATGACAAAATGATGAAGGAAAAGCATATTTACAGCAGATCCTGACCTTTTGAGAATATGATCAGCCTGTCAGCACAAATGGTTTTCCATGTTCATAGCAAAAAGCTATGAACACCTATATTTGGGATGGAGGTCAGATGATATCTCAATATAAAAATAATGAAATAGTACCCTGTCAGACATAAAAGAATAATTCTACAACTCTTTTTCTTTTATTTCCTCATCATAGATGTACATGTTAGCATAATATGCATATGCACAGTGGGCCTGGCTCTTTTTCATCCCAACCAATCCAGTGTCAAAAAAAAATCTTAACATCCTTGTATTGATGTTATGGCGCCTGGTATAGTTATTAGGACCAAAGGGTTGTTTTGTTTTCTTTTACAGTTCTGAGAATGGGGTTAGGGGTTAGGAAATGGAACATAGCAGTGACTCTGAATCTATTTGTCTACTCAATACCCTTATTGTGCACCTGCAACTATTGGCTTGAAGCTTTCTTCAGGGGAATCTTCTATAGCTCCTAGACACTTATCCTGTTGCCTAAAAGTTCTGCCTCCTCAGCTGGGTTTTTTAATTTATCACAGTGGAGCATAGTTTTCTGAAAAAGTCCAGCAAAGCAATGTTTTCTTGACTATCTGGATTTTTATTAGTGGGTCTCGTAAGCTGACAGGAACTCAGAAGAATAACATCTTAATTTGTTCAAGAAGTGTGTGCTACATGGGAGTAACTCTCAAAGTTCCCTTCATTCCTTAAGAAAGATTGCTCATCATTGTGATTTCAAAGATAGTAAGAAGGAGAAGGTTAAAGGTGGGATGAATTCCTCCTAAAAGTGAAAAAGAAATAAAACTGCAAGGACTCCACTCATACACCTGAGTGTATAATAATAGCAATAGTAATAAAATCCTAACAAGAAATATGGGAAATAAGAGTTACAATGGAGGCAACCTATTACTGTGGACGATGACCTACTGTTCATCAGCAGAACCATGAGCAGATCTGGTGCTATGAATTGGTATCTGGATATAAGGAAATTCTAGTTGAATAGGATCACCTGCTTTAACTAAGGGGTAAACACACTGGTCTATTAAAAAAAAGCACTTAATGTTATTGAATTGATCTAGCAAGCAAGAAACAAATCTAATGGCATTTTCGCCCTCAGGAAGAGATTTTTCTGTAGGCTTCCTGTTTATATGTTAAGTATTGTAATGGCCAGAAACTGTATCCAAAACTGTTGAAGATCGAAATTACAATTTGTGATTTTTTGTTTTTTACTCACTCCAACAATTCTACACTTACTGTGCCTGTGATGTCACAGACATGTTTGGGGAATCATTCTATTTCCCTCCAGTTCTCCTGTGTGAATGAAGTTTAAAGTGATTTTTCATTTCTCCTCATGTGATAGAGCTTCCCAAGGCAGGGACAGCATTGTATAAGGAGAAAGAGGGTGAGAGAAAGTTCAGTCAGGTCTCTGAACTCTGGAAAGGCACTGTTTCAGGTCTTAGAAGAATCTCCAGGGATTCTTCATCCTCAGGTTGCATTAAGTCAAAGATACTCATTTAAATTTTGTATCTCAATGGGCAAACTCCATATTAATCATCTCTGTGGGTCATGTTCTTCCTGGCATTTCTCTTATTCCCTGTCTTTTGACATTTCCTATTCAGGGTAGCATGACATACATGAGCTATCTTAGAATTTTCTGAATAAATATTCACTATAATCATTTCAAGGGAGGCACTGGTAAGTCATTGGCACAGAGGGTTCATCTGGATTTTCTTGACTTTTCATGAAATTTTTTCTTTGTGGCCCACCTGATAACTTGAGTCAGGTACTTATTTCCTTCCTGTTCTGTTTAGCCACTAGGGAAATATGCATTGTTTTACCTCAGTGATTACATATGCAAAATGGGAATAATTATACTTTCTTCTTGGCTCACTGGAGGATTAAGAAAATTAATGCATATTTTTAATTTAGAAAATACACTTCATGAGTGAAATATGCTTTGAGTAGGAATTATTATTAGGATTATTATCCTCAATAAGGATTTAAATATATTCTTTGTCAAATAGAATCCTAAAAGTTAGAATTCAAGCTAATAAACTAAAGCAGGCTTGAGGGGATATGAACTTGAATGTCTGTCAATGACAATTGGATGCAGTGAGTAATCCAATTTACTTCAGGAAATATGTTAGCTGTGGCAGGGGTGAGAAGTAGGTATGAGGATGGAAGACTAACAAAGAAAGTATATAGATATTCATTAATTCCTTCAGGAAACAGTGGGAGGAAAAGGAGGGGTTGGAAGACATATTTACCAAGAGAGGAGAGAGAGGAACTGTAAAAGTATAAAATAAGAAGAAAACCCAGAGACGTCAGAATCACTCTGAGAAATTGGCGAAATTCACAAAGCACAGACTTGGATGTTCAGGAAATGTCAACTGACTGACAGACACAAAAGAGACTCAAGGAGAAATCAAGGAATTGGGGAGAAATAAAAAAGAGCCACCTGAATTACTCCATAATTATAACTAAAGTTTTACTTAGGAGGAAAAAGATGGTGGAAGATATATAAAGCTGGGAAAAACAACTTAAACTATTCTTGAATTCTATATCCCCAACTAAATCTTTAGGACTAAAGAAGAGAACTAAGGTGCTTAAGGGTCTGGGGGTTCTTTCCTGTGATGATAGGTGGAAAAGCTTGCACTCTTCTGTCTGGAAAGGAGAAGGCAGAGCAGGCACGTGATAAAAGTCACTAGTAGAAACCCCAATGGTTTCTACTGAGAAAGTATAAACTTACCCTCTGAACCCACAGTTGAATTGAAGGGAACTCCACTTGACGCCTGAGAAAGGGGGGAAGAACACACTTCAAGCGCTCAATAATCCAACCAGTGGTAAGAACGAATATGTAAATAGATGTAAAAGACAAGTTGAATTCAGATATAGTTTTTGATGCTTCATATACTTATATTTTACCTTTTACAGTGAGATGAATTATTTTAAATTAAAATTGGTTTAAACTATCTGTTGACTATTAATGCAATTTAATTTTAAATTTTATATTATTATGAAATAAAACACAGAGCCAGAAAAACCTACCAGATGAATGTGTAGCTTAATGGCTTATTTTAAGTGAAAATCTTATAACTACTCCCCACCCAGGCCAAGACTAGAATTCTTTCAGCCACCTTCCCTGTATGTGCCTTTTTCTAATCTTACCTCTTCCTTCCCCCAGAAGTAATCACTGTCCTGAATTTTACAGAAATCACTTCAGGTGTGTATTTTTGACTTTGATATTAAGGTGGGAAGATACTGCCCTTCAAGAACATCTCGCTTGCTGCTTCCACCAGACCCATAATCTGGATGGATCAGGAATGTCACTAACTGTAGATATGCATATGTCTTTATATTCTAAGTAGGAAATCAATAATTTTAACACCTTGTGATATGAAGGAATGAAAAAGTCAACGTTCCTTTTGCTAATGCAGCAAGTTTCATTCATGTGGAGCTCTGTGCTCATGGACCTGAAAAGGTAGGGGAGGTGTGGGAAGAGTGTACAGATTACCCTCTAGTGTATGTCTTCTGCCTGTGTACTCCAGAAGCACGCCTTCTGCTGTGTACTCCAGGGGTGGGGAGTTGCTGATGTAACAGTGCTGGATGGCATTCTGCAGCTGAGGCCACTGCAGAGTGACAATTGAAGCTTAAAAAGGAAGACCTGAAGTAACATCATATAACTCATCGTACATAATTTCATCAACTTCTGCTTCATCAGAAATAACACTCAGAGGCCAGTTGTCCAAGGTTAGTTTTAAACATGGGAGGTTCTTAAAATTCATGCTTCTGCTGTTGACAAAGGAATGTGTTGTGCATGATAATAGTGTGATATTCATTTATTTATTTAACGTGAATTTTTGAGTACTCTTATTTTCCAAGAATCGAGATATGGAAGAAGTCCTTTTCTTCAGAGCTGACAGTATTGGGCAGTGGTTTTTGTCTCTAGCTGAGTGTGAAAATCACCTTGGAAATGAAAAAAAGACAACAGAAGTCTTCCTCCCCTGCCCTCAACATTTGCACAAACACATGGCGATTCAGTTTTTATTGGCCTTTAAATTATTATAAAGTATTTTTCAAAAGCTCCCAGAATTTTAAAATGTGCACCCAGAGTTGAGAATCACTGATTAAGATAAAAGACAAATATTGAATACATGTGATCACAAGCTAGAGATTGTTATGATAAAGGAATACATGTGGCACAATGGAAGTTTGTAATATCATGAACAAAGATCTATCTAGAGGAGATGCAAATGTTTTAAGACTTACAGAGTAAAAGTAGCAGGTTTGAAGATTACTGCTTTTATCAAGGTTTTTATCATTGGGGTTATATCTAGTTATACAATTCATCTCATAATTGCCTTGCCTATAAAGACAGTAGTAAGATAACTAGTGGGTGACAATATACAGGTTTTCTCTGAAAACTTCCTGAATCAGGCTATATATGAACTTGCTTCACTCAGATATATTAGAACAGAAGAAAAAAATTTTTATCAGTATTATTTTTTTGGAGAGAAAGTGTGAGCGAGGAGAGGGAGGGGCAGAGAGAGAAGAGAGAGAGAGAGACTCCCAAGCAGGCTCCACACTGTCAGTGTAGAGCCGGATGCAGGGCTTGATCCCACGAACCGTGAGATCATGACCTGAGCCGAAATCAATAGTTTGGATGCTTAACTGACTGAGCCACCCAGGCATCCCCAGAAAAATATCTGATAAAGCACCCTCCTATCACACAAAGGGAAGAATATTTCTTGCCATATGCTGTAGTGTAACAACAAAATCACTGGATTGGAGTATGGAAAACTAAGCCAACTTGAATCCTTTGGAATATTGCTATGGAAATTGATAATCATTGGTCAGTAAAATACATATGCCAACAACCCAGTAACTGGATGGAGGCTTAGCACATTCCAGTTGATGGCAGGTTGCATGAGATGTTCAGGTTCTAGACAACATTATGACACAGGCATGTCTACTATCTTGGCAGAGTTATTTTTGATAACAACATGCTCTTACACATTGTGTTTCTCTATAGTAGTGCTAGATGGTGGTCATGGAAATACTCTTACCTAAAATCACATGGGTCAAACAGTACCCTTATTTAAACGGTAGTTACGGGGAGGACACTACATGAATGAGAACTCAACCTGAGGTTATCAAAGGCATACCTAGTGGCACATATGTGCAATTTTCTTAAAGTCATTAGTCTCATTTCATGGCACATTTTAGAGTAGTTCTTCTCATCAGTAGAACTTCTTTATTTTTAAGGACTCTGTCCTTGGCATCTAAAAGCACTGTTACCAGCATATTCCAGGAGGCAAGGAATTTGGAAAGTAGTTCTTTAGGGCAGGAAGGCCCATTTGTTTGTATAATTGCAGTCAATGTAAAGAAACATCATCCCAAACAGATTTTTTCATAGTGACTTCTAGGCCTTCAGTAATTATGACCTGATGCAAATATATCGAAATGGAAAACAATACATATAAATTACAAAACTTAACTTTGCTAGATCTTCAATGTAAACGAAGCTATTTGTGCGCTCTGATTAAAACACATTAAAAGCAATCAGAGCTCTCCACTGACCCGAGAGCTCTCTGGATGGATATCCTCAGTGTTGGAAGACTTCCCAGCTTGCGTTGGAAACTACTGAAAAATTAACCTGAAAGCAACCACTGATGAGCAAGTGTTTCTGCGGTAACAGGTGCCCTTTTTAGGGAAAGCAACCTAAACTGATTTCATGGGGACAAGGGCTGGGGGCAGAGCACTCCGTAGGTAGGTCCTTCAGAAGGCACAGAGGCAAGGTCGCTCAGGGAAGAAAGTGCACTTCACATCCTTTGTTACTGCTGCCTCAAATTACTGCTAGTGACCTTCTGAAACTCAAGGGGACCCGATGTAAGCCTGACACGGAAGCGGCCAATATTTTGGCGTTCGTGAGAAATGTACTTTGTTGGTAAAAGAGTCAAGCATTCTCTCTTAGCAAGCACTAAGCACTCATGTGTCTCCTGTTAGCAGATATGCACAGCTACATGCTTCTATTTTAACCAGATATTTACATCCAAGCAAGGATCACAGATGGTCCTAGGTTCTTATCACATCCTGAGAAATGCTAGGAGACTTTAAACATCCGGGATTTGCGTCTTTTGGCAAACCGTGGAGATAAATGCTTTTCATTCTGCTACCTATGTATAGGTTTATCTCAGGGAGGCGCTCTTCCTTTGTGGCATCTCAGCAAGAAACTGACAGTGTCTACATTTCCTATGAGTAGAATGCTTTGCATTGCTCCAAGGTTCATAATTACATGTTTGTGACTTCATCCTCAACAGCCTCACCCCATGAATACAGATAACATCTTACAAAAGGGGAGGCTGGGAACGACTCAGACAGACAGGGGAGGAGGAGAGAGAGGCTGATGTGCTCAGTGACCATCTCCTGGCGAGGCTCTGGGACAGCCAGTGGGGGGAACTTGGCTCTCCAGGTTTCCAGAGCAGACTCTGGTCTGAAACACTGACCTTCTGTTTCATGGGCTGTGAAGCACCCTTGGGAAGAAGAAGAAATACTCAACCTATAGGTTGACATTTTATTTATATCACATCCCTTGTTGAATTGTTCTGAAGAACCCGAGGTGGCCGTGGCATTCCTTCTCTTTATTCACTTGGTTACAGTTTAAAATTTGAATAGCTGTTTATGCTGGAAGGCTGAACACCCAATCAGCAGTCTTTGAATTGAAGCTGTATTGTTCACTCATGGAAATGCCTGTTTCATCTGTCAGTTCTCTTTTATAGTGAGCCTAATAATTTATGCTTGCTAAAGATGTTTTCTGACCTGTGATTCCATTGCCAGTTAGGAAAGGGCTTTGGCAGCATTCACACTTCCTTTCGTAATAGGGGGCCACTAAGGTACAATTTAGTGAAATTACTGCTCCAGTGCACTAATGGTACCCAGACCCAGGCTGGGGGAGGGCAGAGGGGTAAGGGTGAGGGACCCTAGCCTTTAGAGAGGGCCACTAGACTCCAAAGAAAGATATCGTGGAGAGGGGCCTCTTTGGGAGCCGCCTCCTTCCCTGGAGGTCTGCATGACCCTGTGGTGCCCTGATGGCTGAGTTACCGCCCCCCGCGGAAATGCCAGAGGGCATTGCACGCATGGAACTTCACATAGCGTCCACGAACACAAATAAAAACGATTCGTTTTCATCCAGAAAATTTGTATCAGCTCTTCAAATTTATCTTATTAAAAAAAATGTCGTGATCCTATTAGATAGGATGACCCATTTAAGAAAAAAGTTGGCAGGAAAAATCCTTTGTGTCCCTTAAGAAAGAGGATCTATATGTGCTTCAACTATGTGTTCTTTATCTTATTACTGTTGAAATCACATTATGTTAAGTGGGACTTCTGTAAATGGGCCACCCTGCATTATAATTATAGTCTTTTCAGATATTTAATTTGCAAGTTATTGGCAGACCTGTCCTGAAAAGAACTTTTCTAATTGCAAATGGAATTCTTCTCCAGGTGAAGAGTATCTTTTCCTTTTTTTTGATTCTCTCATAAAACTTTGTTTCTATTTTTCTCAGGGCATTTATCTTATCCTCAGAAATAATCATTTGTGTACCTGTTTTGTACTTTATCAGGTTTGTCAACTTCCTGAGGTCGGTAACTTGATCTTACTCATTTTGTATTTACTCCAGCCCCCATCTCAATGTCTTTCTTGTAGGAGGGACTCAGTGAATATTGGTGAATGGATTTCAAGAATAATTTTAACAAAACATCTTAAATTGAAATAGAATCTCTCCCAACATATTCTCATTAGCTTGAGACACAGATCTGAATGCTCTATGATGTTGAGTGCACTTGGAAAGCAGACTTTGCCATAGACATAAAGTTTAATAGAATGAATAAGTAACAATTGTGAATAAATCCAAAGCAGAAATTTCAGAGGATTTTGGATTTTTTTTTAAAATTAGGTAAATATTTTGAATAATATATTTTACATCTATAGCCACATTCCCCTGAACACACCCGATCTCATCTGAATAACGTATTTTAAAAGTTTGTTCTTACTGACATTTGGCTTTAATTGTACTTGTAACAAAAATGTTGAAACACCTCTAGAGGAACTGGGGGCTTATGGGCATGAGAATCATGGTGCAGCTAAGTTTGTAAAGTAATATAAGACAATGATAACTCATGATGTTATAGTGCTTTGAGGTTCACAAAGGGTTTTCATATTGAGGTAAGGATTAATAATCCCTTTCTAAGGCTAACTTCAGAAAGGTTCTCTGACTTGCTTGGCATGATTAAATGAGTAAAGAACAGAGCTGAAGCTGAGCATGAGGCTCATACTATGAGAGCCACCTCTCTCCAGTGATACCTGCTGCCTCATTTTTGTCTTCCAAGTTATGCCTCTTTTTAAAAATAAATAAGCAAAAGATGGTGTCAGTCATCTTAAACTATAGCTTCTGTTTTACAGAGGCACAGAATTTCAGAGTTAAGAAGCACTGCGAAACTTCTGACATAAAATTATTCAGTTTAAAGTTAAGAAAGGGAGAGCTTTTATTATTTTTCTTGTTGTTAAGAACAGCAGGTTATAGGATTTGTTGAACTCATTATATTCTGGTTGCTAAGCTATTTCTATTCTATCAATAAGGACACAGAGTGCAAAAGGACCAGCAATTTGCCAAACATCACACCTAGAAAATGACAAAAGTGGGTTGGCTATACCCAAAACCGGTACAGCAGTTCAAACTTGTGCCGTGACATGCATTAGCTACAGTTACACAAGCAGTTAACAACAGAATCAGGCATTGGGATGGATTATAGCACTACGCCAATGCTTTTGCTCAATAATTGATAAGAACTCCATGGAGTTCCTTGCCCCATCTTCAAATCCCTTTTTTCAATTGAACCTCTTTTTTTTTTTTTTTTTTTTTTTAGAACTGCTCTATAGGATTAACAGACCGAGAGAATTGCTTTTAATTATGTATTTGTTTTTAACTTAAAAGTTTGGCCTACCTTTCTTGGGACTTAGATCTGACTGGATTTCACTTCTTATTTTCATATTCCAAGTTCAAATGCCTATTTATACTGCAACATGCTTAATGGAAAGTGAAAATCAAGTGATGTAACTAGAAAACGTCCAGCGAAGAATGACTGCAGTGATAAAAGTGGAAGTAGGTGTTCTCCGAAGGCAGATAAACTAAAAGAATAGGTTCAGCTTCAGTCTTGAAAGGTGAAGGCTCTAAGTATGGGCAACACCTTGTTCAAAGTTAAAACACTGTTATGTAAATTTCTAAGTAAACATGCATATGTTCCCCAAACCCCAGTACTC
This sequence comes from Panthera pardus, assembly GCF_024362965.1. NCBI lineage: Eukaryota > Metazoa > Chordata > Mammalia > Carnivora > Felidae > Panthera > Panthera pardus. The sequence continues at coordinate 88,355,159 of NW_026526765.1, forward strand.
TCCCTCGTGGATATTTCTTTTGGAATTTATATATCACTTACATGTACTTTTCCCTAGAATAGCCTTTACTCCATGATTATTGTAGCTACTTTTGTCTATTTCTAGTTGCCTCTGGATGATTATAAGTTTGCTAAGCCTTCTTGCCCACCCTTGTGTTTCTGGTTGTTTTTGCATGGCACCATTCACTAGGTAAGTCCTTAATAGGTATTTATTTAATTTAACTCAACTGTAAGTTTCAGGTAAACATGAAGCACAGTTTTATGAGGTGGCTAATATATTTATGAGAAGTGATGGTAGATTTAAGTTCTCAGCAGATTCAAGAAATCTTTATTTAGGTAGGTTAAATACTGGCACACCCGTGTTTATTGTTAAGGTATTAGTCATATTTGCAGAAATAAATTACTTTTGGAGGTGTGAATCTGAATGACAGTATGTCCTGCCACAGAATGAATCCCTCTTGGCATATTGGACTGGAAGATCCTTGGTTTGACTTAATATGACATTATCTTTACTAACGTTTTTACAAGTTGTACGAAATGAGTATGGAAACTTCATGTATTAATTTCTTCCAAATATCCTGCAGGTCATAGTTGTTACAAAATATTATCCTGATTGTCATTCTGGCTGATATTACTTTGATTAACCTCACTAGTTTGGCTTTTTGGTCAGATGAGTACTTGTAGAAAGCCAACATATTAACAAACTTTTACCTCAGTGGTAAGAATGCGAATGCAGGGCTCTGTTTTTCCTTCCTACCATGTATCACACTGTTCTTCATTCGAACCCCTTGGCTCTGATCTCCAGGCTTTCTAAGAGAGCCCTACCTAGGCGACTAACATAGATGGGTCAGAAGTAGGTCTCCAAGAGCAGCTTGTGGATAGCTTCAGATTATGACTTGTGATAGTGGAAAGTGCTTATTGCTGATCCCATTTTTTCCTTTGCTTTTACCTTCTCAGTATCCTGTTGGGATGTAAGCACCACAGCTACTAATAAAACAATTTGGCTTTTTGTAACAGGGAGCTCCATCTGGTGTAAACATGTAGAGGGATGCCCTTGGTGATAGTGTGTGGGAAATGTGGGAAACAGAGACAAACTTCTCTTCATAAACCGTGTGCCCTCCAGTGAGTTCTCATTCAGTATAGGCTGTGGCTGACACTTAGGTCTTGAACTTGGACATGACCTAGGACTAGATTGTGGCTGCCTATGAACCACAGCTCTGCTGTTCAAATGTAGCGACTGCTGCAAATGTGCATTGTGCAAATAATTCTCTTACACTGACCTTAAAGTAGTGACACAATCTCAGTTCGAGCATTTGCACAGAATAAAGCGATGACCTGGTAACAAGCAGGTAGTAGACACTCAGGAACGAATGCACAGACAGGGGACAAAGCATAGTCCGATTGTGCCTAGGTGAGCTGGTAATAGTAGAGGATATCAGGGACATGTTTTTCCCTTTACATCTAAAAGGTGAGAGTGGAAGGTGAAAGCAAGGGTGAGTTGGTTATAACTAGTCTTCAGGATGAAAGGGAGAATTCTCCTTGCTTAAATTTATCACTTCCCCCCCTTACCCAACAAGTATGTTAGATCAACCAGGGGAAGTTAAGTTGAGCATAGCTTCTACACAGCTTCTATAGTCTAGGAGACTCGGAAGAAAGTGGTTTATTTAGTGTATGGTGCTTTGCTAGTTGAAAAGGTGTTTTGTAAATCTTCATCATTACTTTTCATTATCATGCTATTGCTATTATTCTTGTTTCTGCAGGCTAGGCAGTGTGCCATGCCTTTCTGTGGGACAGATAGCACTTCCCCACAAACAGAATCCTTTGCCTATCCCACTTTGGTTAGCTATCGGATGAAAAGATTAGCGAATAAAGCTGTATCTGAGACCCATTCTGTAGCCTCCATATATTTACATAAATTCCTTGAAAAGTAAATAAAAAGAAGCACATGAATAAAACGGTGGAGACATGTGAGATCCAAAGCAACTACTTATTTGAAGGAAGGAAGAGACAGTCCTATGTTGTTATAATTAAAGCGTGTATGCCGGTTCATTTACTATTTTCGGTGAATTTTAATTGAGTTGTGTCTCATTTTTATAAATGTTGTCAATCTTCATTTTCTCTGTCTCCCATGGACCAACTTGAACACACGTACAAATGCGCATCTCTACACCAGCATGTTTTGGGTGAGCACTGTCTACAGATATACCCTAGCACCCACTTGTATATAGTGACACCTAGAACTATAAACACGAAAGCATCCAACCTTGAGGGAACACCCATAAGACTGAGAAAAAGGCGTCTTTTAATGTATTTATTTTATAGACACAAAGCCCAGCTAGTAATCAGTGTTGATAACTTTGGATGTCTGTTTCCCTGATGTAATGGCTAGACTGGGGCAGTAACAATACTTCATTATGCTATTCAGAGTGTATGGCAGGATTCAGTCAGAGCGAGACTCAAAACCTGGCCCACAGCTGAAAGCAGAGATGATGCATTAATCCACAGCAACGCTCTCTCCCCCGCTGCTCCCCTCAGCCTTCAGCCCCTAAGACTGGATATCATTTTTCTTCATAAAACTAGTGGTACTCGAATCAAGCACATGACAGTTAAGGTTTGTTTAGTCTTTCAAGCAGGTGATCTCAGGATCGAACTTCCCAAGCGAGAAGCTGATGGAATACAAATAGTTAAGAAGAACACGTTTGAAGGGGGAAAAATTGTCCAGCCCCATCTGTCAAACTGTGCGTATGACATCATCAGATATTCTGCACTTGTTTGCAGCTATTCAGGCCGGCCCGCCCTGCAGTCTCCGCTTTGTGTTCCAGTTTCCTTTACAGGGCCAGCGGGCTGGAAAATTACCACATGCTGTCACAGTTAGCTCAGCCAGGTCTTGTTATCATTGTTTCCAAGGAATCCATTCATTCCGTTATTTTACATATTGGGCAGACGTCCTGCCACTGAGGCTTGGGCTGCAGTAACTTGAAGGGCCAAACGTTAATGGGCCTCTATTGTTGGTAGAATGGCAGTGCAATACGTGGGAAAAAATACCCAGACAGCTCCCTGACACTGGTTTAGGACCTCTAGACTTAGGGGGTAGCCTGTGAAGATCTTTTATGTAAACAAGCCTTCAATAAACAATGAATATCTCCTGTGTCAATATTCATAACCCATCAATAAAAAAAAATATAAATCTTCAACTAAAAAAGAGGCCCAAATGTATTATGGATGATGGAGCTTTTCCTTAAAGTAATCTAAAGAACGTTGGCAAGTCTCCTTCTAAACACTGCTAATTTATGAGGGGGGGAGTGGGGAGGGAAGCATTGTTGGGGCTTTGAGGAAAGAAAGGCGTTTGATTTGGGGCTGGCAGTATTCTCACTGCAATAGATAATACAGTGTGTAAGTTTTGCAGCTTCCACCAGTACTAGACAGAAATAAAGACAAGGGCCTTGGTGACACATTACATCTTCACCACGCTGGCAATTTAAAGAAAGTTAGTGAAAACATTAGAAAAATTGCTTAGGATAAAGTCTAACTTGAGGATGAATCATGTTATCTTGATTAATTAGAACATAGATAAGTATACAGTTTCCAACACTGAAAAATCCCTCACTATAGAGAAATAGGAAAATCTATTCTTTATGGAAGATATACAGGGGAGCTGTGGTTCTTGTTTTTGTCTTTTTTTTTAATGGTAAAGTTTCCTGTTCCAAGATGTATCTGATCTTCTGACCGTATAGTTGATTGGAAAGGGATCATGAAGTGATATGGATGTTCCAGTTCTTATCACTACCCTCAGAAACTTCTTCCAGTGAATTTTCTTTTCCTCAGACAAGAGAAGTCTTGGTAACAAGACCTAGATGCTCAAACCAGGACAGATATGGTAATTAGGAAAGTTGACTGGAATTTAGAAAAGCTGTCATTCAAGTCTTATCGTTTTAAACATTCTCATGGTTAGCTCAGCTGTTATTTTAGTTAGTTTGCTTTATTGTTTCACCACAGAGATCCAAATGGCCCCGGAGAAGTTTTTATCAGGATGGTTCTTATCCCAAAACATCTTTGAAGAATGGACATGGGGTTGAACCGTTCAAGTTGGGTGAAATGAGAGAGAGATAGGACTAGCCTGGTCCTGGCAAACACAATCCACACCACAGTTAAGATGAAATACGTTGTGTGAAGAAAGTTGGCCTATCCTAAAGCCAAGTTTTTCACCTTGTCTTCTTTATAAAACATCTAATTTCAACTCATCAAACATCAAAAATCAACAGATGATTTTTGTGTCTGACAGCTAATTTTAAATGGTTTTTCTGTTTAGCTGACATTAAGAGCCAAGAGCCAATTGAGATAAGTTTATTTTTCCCTAAAAGTAATATATGTCAGGACTAGATTTCCTAAACCTCACCCTTCAAGCAATCATAATCGTTTTGTAAACTATTGATAATGTTATCTTTGAGAGAAAAGTTTTCTTCAGTGTATAAAATGTGACATTAAGATAAATGCTAAAATGTGGCAGTCTTCATTCAAATAGAATATTTTAGGGAATCATATAGAATTTGGAAATCAGTATTTATAAAAGAGTAAATAGCATCCTTTACAACCAATTATTCTATTCTTCTAGTGTTTCTTTCATCTCTCGATTCTTATGCCAGGTTTCTGTAACATAAAACATGAATTTGATAAAGAAGGTGTACTTTGACTTCAAAGTTACATTAGGCATGCTGCTGCTTCTGATACCCCAAAGCATCACACTTAGGCCTAGATTGAAAGTGAACTTTAGATTTAACCCCAAATTATTTAATAAATCAGACCACTAAATGATATAATATCACATTTAAGATATGCACTAAATTAAACAGGTCTCTCCGTAAGTGCTAAAAAAAATATTACCTTAACTTAAGCAATACCCTACATTTATTACCATAGACAAGACATCAAGCTGTGTTATTTAGCAATTAGTTTATTGTTTAGTAATTAATACTAACTTCCACATGAAAACGTATTATGAAGAGTAATATTACTAATAGTGACTTTTCTTAAAAACAAACAAACAAAATACCCCCCAAAATGAAATCACTGCAGTTACTTCCTGCATTTAAAAACAAATTCACTTGTAGAATGAATAAAAAAAATTCATGCAATATATTGACTGTTTGAGAGAAATATTTTCTGTTTATGTATCCAGTCAACTAGTGATATCCTCATGCCCAATTTCTGATTCTTTGTCACCACCTGGTTCCTATGAAGAAAATATTTCCAAGAAATCACTCTAAAGTAACTTAAACTTTTTTTTTTTTCCAGATGGGCCTTCACATCATATTAGAAACTTTTTATAATATTAACAATTTTCTTTCATCTTATATTAGAATCATATAATTTTAGAATTTGAATTGCCTAACAAGATATGACCATGCAATCATTTCAGCAATTTTCATTTCATATTAGTGAAAACAAATACTAATATAATAGGATGCTAACATGAAAAACCCTAATAGAACATGACAAAACTCTTCATATTTTATTTATGCATTCTTGTTGTTCTTCTCCATTTCAACATTTTCTACTTTGGTTTATGGGAAAGTTGCATGAGCTTGCATGTTTTTGAATATCAATTAAGTGATATTGTAATGAAACAGTAATGCAAAAGTTAAGTGCTGTAAGGCCAATATACTTCTCTGGGTCATCAAGTCTTCGTGTGAATGATAATGCTTGCATTTGGTTTTGCTATTTATTTCAATTAAGTTTAGAAATTGGACTATTGCAGAAAGAAAGTAAGAAACTTTTTGTAGTTGAGGATGAAGATGCATTGAGTTAAAGAAATAATGCAATTATCGAGATAATTTACTGCCTCCCTCTCACTCCAAGTATCCAGGTAATAGAGATAAAAATGAGATTTTGCCTTGAATTATGCAGGTGACTGCTTTCATTTTTTACTCTGATTCTCTTTCATTACATGGAGTATGTTCATCCAGAGTCTTTCCTTAAGCCCAGTTCATTTGAGCAGGGTTGCTGGCACTGCCCATTGAGGAAGCAGACGGGAAGGAGATAGTCAAATGTCTCATCCCGAGGGTCTACTAATAGAAATGAAGAGTGAAGACACTCCACTATTCACTCTTGCTTGTTTGTTTTTTGATCCATCTCATTTGTATCAAGAAGAATTGCACTGGGATTAAATACAGCATCTTCTCGAGTGAGAAAATATCTTGTCCTAATGGTAAAACGCTTTGATCTTTTTAAATTTGCTTTGCACACTAAAGATAACAGTATTGAACAGGCATTGCTAAAGGAAAAGAGCATGAACTCTATAGTGTTTGGCAGGAAATATGACCCTCTCATCATTCATTTCACTTCATTTGCATTTATGGTGATCTGTAAAATCAAACAGGAAAAATTTTGGTCTATGTGCCCGGAGCTTTTCTTTTCTGCCATATACCACACTATAATAGAGTAGAGACATAGCTTATGCACTTCAGTAAACAGGATTCACACAAGGTCAAAGTTACCTTTGAAAAATCCTATAGGAAGTTACCACATTGGAGGATATATTTATTTATCCTGTCTTTAATAAATCCAGCACAACCTATTTGTCTTCTAGACTGCTATTAATTCAGTTGAAGATAAGATGAAGGCAGTGACTTGTATTTAGTGGTCAAACCTTCAAAACACTTAGATCATCCCATGGTGAGATGTTCACATTATGCATGGCAGGTGGTAACTGAGATTTCATATTTTCTGGATCATGTTTATGTCAGGACATGTTATCAGTGAGAAGAATGGTGGGCAGAGTTTAGATTTTTTATGTTTCTCTTTTCCCCTCTGCCAACTCTTCTTCATTTCTTTTTTTTTCTGATCTGAATGAATATAGTTGACAAAAAGTAAGTTAAGTATGTCTATAATTGTTTCCCCTGTAATTACTTGGCTAATTTTCTGTCTTCCCTTATAATGTAGCCTGCCTGAGCAGAGCACAGGACTAGGTTTATCTTATTTGCTGTTGTGTTCTCAGCACCTACTTTGATGCCTGCCATCAACCCATTCAAGAAATATTTGTTTAGTAAATGAATAAACCACTCACCCAGCTTAATGCTGGTAGACTCATACACATTTGACTTATAAGCAGAAACTAACAGAAGTGATGCCACCAAGATGGTGATATAGGCTGTTCCTGACTTCATGTCCCCTTACAAGAAGAACAAACAATAACTATTCATGAACAAGACACTGCTGTGAGAATCCTAGAACATGGAAGTGAGGCTGAAGCACCCCCTGCACCTCAGGGACCAAGAGAGACTGCATCAGCAGAGTAAGAGAGGTGGCTACACATTGAGCACTTTGCCCTGCCTCAGGGCTGTGCAGCACCACATGGAGAGGTCTCCCATGAGTCTTAGGTTCCTCCATCAGCCTCCCTTAGCATTGCGGGTTGCTTTGTGGAAACCCCTACTCTGATCTTGCAGCATGGGAAGTGCAGGAGAAACGTTGGGGTCCAGCCCCTGGCAATTTGACTATGACAGAGAAAAGGGGGAGGGGTTTGCAATAACCAGCACATGGATCTTAGCAGACTAGGTTCATACCTACAGAGCCCAAGTAGTAATCCTAACCTCTTGGCTTCTCTGCAGAGCCATGTTGGGAGCACACTCTGAGCAAAGAACTTGGTGGGATGCAGATCTGCCTGATTCAGATCTTCAAATGAGGAGATTTGCTGGACCTGGATCCTAGTTTACCCGCTCTCAGGCAAGGTGTTGAGTCAAGGCCCCACCTGCTGTGAAGAGTGTCTTCCAGCCCCATTTACCAGAAGGCCTGTGATAACTCTTGGAAGCTCTGTGGACCAGCAATACTCAAGCCTACAAATGGGCAGAGCAGATTGCCCTCAGAGCAAAGCCAGTACTGGGTGTAGAGCCTTCTTTTGATTTATATCTATATCTATATCTATATCTATATCTATATCTATATCTATATCTATACCTATATCTATATCTATATCTATATCTTCATAGATAAGGCTGAGGGTAGCTCCTGGCTATCTCCCTTTCCAAGGGAGATCCTATTTGGGAAATTAGGAGTAGTCTGGAGTGGCCCTTCCCTTTTCTGCCCAGGAAAGAGGGCTGAGACATAGCTTCACTCACTGTAGAGAGTGTCTTCCAACCCCTTCTAACCAGAAGGGCTGGTGAAAACACTTGACAGCGGTGTGGGCCAGCAGCACTTAAATTGAGAGAAGGGCAGACAAAGTTAATAGTTTGCAGAGCAAAGACAGTGGCCCTGTTCAGCCAAGAGACTTGAGGTGTGAGTTGGGTTAAGACAACAAACAAAGTTTTACTGGTTTTAAATCACTTTTTTTTTCATATATGAAATTTATTGTCAAATTGGTTTCCATACAACACCCAGTGCTCATCCCAAAAGATGCCCTCTTCAATACCCATCACCTACCCTCCCCTCCCTCCCACCCCCCATCAACCCTCAGTTTGTTCTCAGTTTTTAAGAGTCTCTTATGCTCAAAGTTTTACTGGTTTTAAAGCTGCCTTTCCCACTGGACCTGGAGAGGGAATCTCATTTGTAGTACTTATTATTGTTGAATACAGCCTTCAGTTTGTCTGACCAGGGGAACTAACCAGAGTACACAGGAAGCTGCGTAGCCCATTTAATAGTCCTACATACAGTGGCACAGAGAGCATAGCCCATGGCTTCTATCTGTAGAACAAAACCAGTGGCCTCATCTGACCAAGGAATTCAATGCTTATTCAGTCCTGATTTAGGCTTCCAAACAATGAGCTATACAGGCCCTGAATTGCAGCCTGTTGCCCTGCCAGGGCAGGGAAACTAATTTATACCTCAACTATTATTGAATATAGTAACAAGTCATGACCATCTAGTAAACCTGCCCAGAGAATCCAGGCTTCTGTGGAGCCCATCCAATAGTCTCACTTAGATAGGGAACCAAGCCAGCAGTCCTATCCAGCTGTTCTCAGCCAGTGGCAGCCCTTCCCACCCATCTCCATTCTCAGAGCTTGAATAGTTGCCTTGCTCAAACATAGACCATAATAGCAGGCCTCTCCTGTCCAAAAACATTGCCAGCAGACACATCCAGAAACCCAACTGAGCTGACTGGTAAAAAGCTGTTTCTGCCAAAACAAACCTGTAAAGTAGAGAAGAGGAACCTCATTACTCTACAGATACTAACATAAGAAATCAAGTATCATGAAAAATCAGGAAAATGTGACACCATCAAAGAACAATAAAGGTCCAGGAACTGACCCTAAAGAAATGGAGATCTTTGAACTATCAGACAAAGAATTCAGAATAATCCTCATAAGGAAGTTTAGTGAACTTCAAGAAAACACAAACTGACAAGTAAACGAAATTAGGAAAACAATGCATGTACAAAATGAGAAATTTGACAAGGAAATAAGAATCATTAAAAAAAAACCCAAGTCAACAGAGAATCCTAGAGTTGAAAAATATAACTGAACTGAAGAATTCAATAGAGAATTTCAAAAGTAGACTTGCCCATGCAGAAGAATCAAAAACCTAGAGGATAGGACATTAACAATTACCAACTCAGAGGAGTAAAAATAAAAAAGAATAAGGAGTGAAGAAATCCTACAGGAATTATGGGACATAATGAAAAGAAACAATATTTGCATATGGGACTTTCAGAAAGAAAAGAGAAAGAGAAAGGGACAGAAAGTATATTTGAAGCAATAATGGCTGACAGCTCCTCTCTCTTCTTGGGGAGAGAAATGGACATCCAGATCCATGAGGCTCTAATAATTCCAAATAGGTTCTACCTGAAAACAGCTATACTAAGACCCATTATAATTAAATTTTGAAAAGTGAAAGGGAATTTTAAGAATAGCAAGAGAAAATAGAGAAGTTACGTACAAGGGAGCCACATAAGACTACTAGAATATTTCTCAACAGAAACTTTTCAGACCAGGAAAGAATGGAATGATATATTGAAATTATTAAAAGAACATAACTGTCAACCAAGAATTCCATACCCAGCCACGCTGTCCTCCAAAATGAAGGAGGTATAACAGCTTTCCCAAACAGAGAAAAGTTAGGGAAGTTCATTACCACCAGACCTGGATTATAAGGAATGCTAAAGGGAGTTCTTAGAGTGTAAGTAGAAGAACATTAATTTACATTATAAAAACATAAAAAGGTATTATAAATGTTATTGGTATATATATATATATATATATATATATATATATATATATAGCCATAGATTCTGCATTATGGTAATAGTGGTGTATAACTCAAAATTGTAATTTAACAGTTAAAAGGATGTTACAAAAATAGCCATAAATACAATAATCTGATATTAGTTACACAATATAAAAAAACATGTAGATTATAACAGCAAAAACCTAAACTATGAGGAGGAGAAGAAGTAAAGTATAAAGTATACCAATTCTATCAAAGTGAACTTGTTATCAGTTTAAAAATAGTGTAATAAATTTAAGACATTTTGTGTAAGCCTTATAGTAACCACAAGGGAAAAACTTGTAGTAATTACACAAAAACATGATAAAGAAGTCAAAGCATACTGATACCAAAAGACATTAACCCCCATCCAACAAAAAAAAAGACAACAGGTTAAGAAACAAGGAAAAACGGATCTCCAAAATAACTAGAAAACAGTGAACAAAACAGCAGTCATAAATCCTTACCTGTCCATAATTACTTTAAATGTAAATAGATTAAACTGTCCAATCCAAAGACATAGAATGAATAAAATGGATAAAAAACAAGATCCAACCATATGCTACCTCACTTTAGCCTTGAAGACACACATGAACTGAAAATGAAAGGAGGGAAAAAGACATTTCAAGCAAATAGTAACCAAAAAATCAGGGGTAACTATATTTATATCAGACAAAATAGATTAAAAAGAGACAAAGTCATTATATAATGATAAAAAAGTCAATGCATCAAGAAGGTGTAGCAATTTTATTTTATTATTTTATATGACAGATGGCATAGTCTTGGCTTTAGGAGTAGATTCCCATGATTCATCACTTACATACAATAACCAGTGCTCATCCCAACAAGTGCCCTCCTCAATGCCCAATGCCCATTTACCCAACTCCCTACCCCCACCAAACCTCAGTTTGTTCTCTGTATTTAAGAGTATTTCTGCAGTCAACATTGAAGCACCTAAATATATAAAGCAAAAACTAACAGAGTTAAAAGCAGAAATAAACAGCAGTACAATGATAGTTGGGATTTAATATCCCATTATCAACAATGGATAGATCATACATCTAGCAAATCAACAAAGAAACCACAGATTTTAACAGCACTATAAACCAAATAGACCTAACAGATATTTTGTCCAACAACAGCAGAGTACACATTCTTCTGAAACACACATGGAACATTTTTTAAACATTTTTTAAATGTCTTTTAAATTTATTTTTGAGAGTGAGTGTGTGAACAGGGAAGGGACAGAGAGAGAGGGAACAGAAGATCCAAAGCAGGCTCTACACTGACAGCAGCAAGCCTGTTGCGCACCTCGAACCCACAAACTGTGAGATCATGACCTGAGCCGATGTCAGACATTCAGCCAACTGAGCCACTCAGGCATCCCTACGTGGAACATTTTGTAGGATAGACCACATGTTAGGTCACAAAACTTTATATAATTCAAGAAGATGGAAATCATATCAACTATCTTTTCTGCCCACAATGGCATGCAACTAGAAATCAGTTACAAGAGGAAAACTGGAAAATTCATGAACATACGGAGATTAAACAACAATCTCCTGAACAACAAATGACTCAAAGAAGAAATTAAAGGGGAAATAAAAAAAGCTTCTTGAGACAGCAAAAATGGAAACACAGTATACCAGAACTTATGGGATGCAGCAAAAGCAGTTCTAAAAGGAAAGTTTATAGTAATAAGTGCCTACATTAAGAAACAAGAAAGTTCCCAAATAAACAACCTAACTCTATGCCTTAAAGAATTAGAAAAAGAACAAACTGAGCCCAAAGTTTGCAGAAGAAACAAAATAATAAACATGAGAGTAGGAATATATGAAATTGAGATGAGAAAAACAATAGGAAAGATTAACTAAATTATGAGTTGATTCTTTAAAAAGATAAACAAAATTGACAAACCAAGGAAAATGAGAAAGACAAAGAAAATGAGAAAGGACTTGAATCAACAAAATTATAAATGAAAAAGGAGACATTACAACTGACACTACAGATATTCAAAGGATTATAAGATGCTACTCTGAACAACTATATGCCAACAAACTGGACAACCTAGAAAAAATGGCAAAATTCTTTAAAACATACAACTTACTAAGACTGTATCAGGAAGAAATAGAAAATCTGAGTAGACCAATTACTAGTAAGGAGAAGTGAAGAAAAGAAATCTCCCAGTGAAGAAAAGCACAGGATCATATGGCTTGACTGGTGACCAAACATTTAAAGAATTAACACCAATCCTTTTCAAACTCTCTCACAAGTCAAAAAGGAGGAAACACTCCCAAACTCATTTATAAGACCAGTATTATCCTGGTATGGAAACCAGAAAAAAGACACTACTGGAAACAAAACAAAAGAAAACTATAGGACAATATCCCTGATAAATATAGATGCAAAAATTGTCAACAAAATACTAGCAAACCAAATTCAGCAGCACACTAAAATGATCATCCACCATGATCAAGTGGGATTTATTCCTAGAATGCAGGGATGATTCAACATATGCAAATCAAACAGTGTGATATATCAGATTAATAGAATGAAGGAAAAGAATCATGTGATCATCTCAGTAGATGCAGAAAAAGCATTAAACTAAATTCAACATCCATTCAGAATGAAAGTTTTTCCTCTAAATTCAGGAACAAGACAAACTTCTGTTCAATATAGTACTGGACATCCTAGCTAGAGTAATAAGGCAAGAAAAAGAAATAAAAGATATAATTGGAAAAGAAGAAATGACATTCTATTTGCAGATTACATGTTTTTATATTTAGAAAATCCTAAAGACTCAACCAAGAAACTGTTGGATTTAATCAATGAATTCTGTAAAATTGCAAGATAGAAAACTAACATAAAAAATCAGAAGCGTTTCTATATACCAACAGTGGAGTTTCTGATAAGGAAAAAAGAAATCAATCTCATTTATAATATCATCCCAAAACAATAAAATACTTTGGAATAAACTTAACTAACAAGGTCAAAGATGTCTACAGTGATAACTTTAAAACACATATAAATGGAAAGGTATCCTGTGTCTATGTATTGGAAGTATTCATATTGTGAAAATGTCAATCCTGCTGAAATCCATCTATAGATTCAATGCAATCCCTATCAACATTTCAATGGCATTTTTACAGAAGTAGAAATAGCAGTACTAAAATTTATATGGAGTCACAAAAGACCCCAAAAAGCCAAAGAAATCCTGTGGAAGAACCAAGCAGGAGCTATTACACTTCCTGATTCCATGCTATACTATGCAGCTATAATCATCAAAATTATGTTGAACTAGCATAAAAACAGACATATAGACCAATAGGAAAAAAATCACGAGCCCAGAAATAAGCCCAGACCTATATGGTCAACTATTATTGACAAGAGAGCCAAGAAAACTCAGTGGAAGAAAGATAGTCCCTATTAAATGGTGCTGGGATAATTAGATATTCTTATGTAAAAGAATGAAAGTGGACCCACATCTTATATCACTCATGAAAATTAACTTAAAATGGATTAAAGATTTAAATGTAAGACTTGAAATCATGAAATTCCTAGAAGAAAGCATAGGAAAAAAAAACTCCTTGACATGGATCTTCAAAGTGATTTTTTTTTTTGGATATGACACTTAAAATACAGCAGTAAAATAAAAAATTAACAGGTGGGACTATATCAAACTAAAAAGCTTCTGCAGAGCAAAGGAAACCATCAACAAAGCAAAAAAGACAATTTATGGAATGGGAAAAAATATTTGCCAACCATTTATCTGATAAGGAGTTAATGTCCCAAACATAAAGAACTTGTACAACTCAGTAGTAAACAAACATTCCTCCCCTAAGCCCAAATAACCCAATTAAAAAATGGGCAAAGGGCCTCAGTAGTTATTTTTCCAAAAAAGATACAAGAAAGGCCAACAGGAATATGAAAAGATGTTCAACATCACTAGTCATTAGTGAAATGCTAATTAAAACCACAATGACATCTCACCTATGCCTGCTAAAATGGCTATCCTCAAAAAGACAACGGATTACAAATGCTGGTTTGAATATGGAGAAAAGGGAATTCTTGTGCACTATTGGTGGGATTGTAAATTGGTACAGCTAGTATGGAAAACAGTATAGAGAATCCTAAAAAAAAATTAAAAAAAATAGAACCATCATAAGATTCAGCAATTCCACTTCTGGGAATATATCCAAAGGTAACTAAAACACTAACCCAAAGCAGCAGTATTTACAAGAGACAAGACATAGAAACCATAAGGCTGGTAAAATTTTGTAAAAATAAAGTATTACAAATAAAATTTTGTAAAAATAAAGTACTTTTATTAACAAGTAGGAAAGTAGTAAATCTATGGAATCTAGTACATGAAGTTAGCATGATAATTAAAGTCTGACCTTGCTGTCAGTCACAAAAATTGTTTAATCTCTTCATTCATCTGTGCATACTGAGGAAGAAAGTGGCCTGTGGAGATGTTAGTAAGCTGGGATCTATCAAAACCGTGTTATGTTAAAGTAACAAAGTTAATTGTGCTTTTGGTTTATCACTTTCTTTTTGATGCTGTAAAAGTTAACGTGGTATGTTTTTTTCTCTTCAAAAATATTACATGTGAAAGAACCAAAAATTACATAAAAGTTCCTATTTGAAAAATTTTTTAAAAAAAGCAGAAATGATGAAAGCATTATGGAATACTCTTGGATCCATTGCTCATTGAGGTCCAGTGGGCACAAGGGGCAGCCACACTTTAATTCTGGCATTAGAAGAGGTTGAACTGGGAAACAAATTAGCTAATTCCTTTGCAGGCTGAGTTTGGAATTGGACATGTGGTGGAAAATTCTCTGGGTCCTACCTTATGGCAAAGAACACTCAGTGTATTTCCACATAGTCCTCACTGTGCTCATACATTCCAATGTGCTACCTTGTTATATTCTCTTCTTTCATGCTGAATATTGCTGGAGTATGGTAGGAAAGGAATTGTAGGACATACGTCTCCTACAGACCAATCGAGTATATGACATATTTATCCCTTTCAGTTTTCAAGAGAATATATTTGGATGAAGTGCTCTGTAAGGTGATAAGACATTACCAATAAGATGTTGCCTTTTTACGCATTTGGGCTAGATGACTCATACCCAAATGTATGATCTCCATCACAGACATGACCTTGCATAGGAGATACTACTTATGCATATTTAGAATTAACAGTGAAATATTGGCAACTAGCATTTTTGGTGATGGATTTTAAGCCATGACCAGAGAGATACTGTAAAAATGGAAGGAAAATGAGAAATCTTGGGCTCATCAACATGCAAATATTTTAAAGAGCACATGAATGATTTACATGTAATATGCTTGGTTTCCTAGAGAAAATAATATTCTTTTTTTCAGTAGTGGCAATATTGTTCTTGGGGCACAAGCAACATAATAGTAGGCTTACTGTTCCCCTTTTCACATTCAGAAGAGAGCCGTCATAATCCACCTTTGCCACATTTTGTCCCAATTGTGGGAATCCTGGAGCAATCTTTCTACACACATCTTGACTGTGACAGCCCTAAGAAGTTCCATGTTACATGCACGTTCTCTGTGCCACCTGAGATTATCTTGGTGAGCAGGGTGGGTATAAGGAAGTGGTGATATACAAAACCAGAAAGGGTTGTGGTAGCATTTCTTCATTTTGTTGGAGCATCATGGAAAATAAAATACCTGGTTAGAGTGACTGTATTTGGGAATACTTGTAGGTATGTGTAAGGAGGAAGCAATCTTCTCTCACAACATCAGGTGAAAGGGAGGCAGGAAAAGGAGGTAATTAAGAGGGCAAAGAGAGAATAAGTTGTATTTATGTTTTAGCTTTCTCGTTTCATATTTGTCTGACTTTGGGCAAGGTACTTAGCCCCCTTATTCTTTGATTCTTTCTCTGTAAAATGGGGATAACATGGTACTTGCCTTTTACAATTATTGAGAGGATGAAACAATTAATGCATCCAAAGGGCTTAGACAGTTCCCACCTCCATAAAGTATTGGTCTTTATTAAGATGCTAGAAGCCTGCTTTAGGCTACCCCTTATCTCTCAGTTGGGAGAAAGGTAGGTTTGTAAATGATACTGTATATATGAACACAAAATTTTGTAACTGGTCCCAGGGCATATATGTTGGCATTTTAAGACCTGGAAATTTTATGTTTCTGGACTGTCTTTTAAAATAATATTTCAGAAATTTCATACATTTCCTGTTTTCTTAATTTGCAGTTTTAATTATTGTTCATTGTCTTTCAAACAATTAAGATTTTAAAAAGTGCATAACCAATTACTTAGCTTATTCAAATCTTTTAGGAATAGAGTGTACATGAGCAAATAAGATGATTCAAAATAAAATAGCAGATGTCTGTAACTTTACTGATAGTATTATATTTGATAATTTGTAAAAAATTAAAGGAATGTATATTACTTATAATATTGCATACTTAGCAATGTGTTTTGGATGTTCGTTGATTAAACACTGTACTTATAGTATTACTCAATCTTTATTTTTTACATATATCTTTAAAGGTCTTTTTATTTAAAAACATCACTTTCCCTTCTGCTTTTTTTATGTATGTTTTCTCAAAGGTGTTTATATGATTAACATGGTCTTTCTAGTCTGATCATTTAGGGTTAAAGAAATCAAACACGTTACTTCATACTCTGTAAATAGTTCCATGTATGTTTCCTGTTATTACCAAGGTCTTGCCAAATTGAGTGATCTGTTCAAAGAAGCAAAGTTTCTACCTGGCAGAGTAGGAGCTAACAGAAAGACCCAGATCCCTCTCTCTTTCTCCATAGTTTGTATTATCCATCACCATTCCGTTAGGTTAACAGGATCCTAGTGGGCATGTGTGTGGCAGAATGTGGTTTTCAAGGCAGAAACTCTGGGGGCTGTGTTAAGATCTTTTTTTGAAGCTGCCCATCTCTCATGGAGTTCTTCTGGTAGAGGATGGTTTGTGGATGTGCCTTCTTTGGCTTGTAGCAGAGTTCTTAAGTTTTTGTCCTGACATTTCTATACTGATATCATAAAAAAAACGAGATTCTATATTGCTCAGAATGTATTTTAAATTTTTATATTCTCATTTACTTGAGAAATTCTCATATACTTGAGAAATTATCTGACATCACAAAAGCTTCTGATTTTATTTGATTAGAATATCCCAAGGAGCTCGCACTTTTAAAAAGTTTACTTTGAGAGGAAGAGAGAAAGAGAGGGAGGGAGGGAGAAAGGGAGAGGGAGGGAGGGAGGGAGAGAGAGAGAACGAACAAGCGGGGGAGGGGCAGAGAGAGAGGGAGAGAGAATCCCAAGAAGTGTCAATCCCATGACCCATGAGATCATGACCTGAGCCAAAACCAAGAGTTGGATTTTAACCGACGGAGCCACCCAGGCCCCCCACACCTTTTGAAAAAATCGTTTTGTAGTTTGCAAAGAAGTTACTCTTTGTTCATCTGGTTAGTTACGTGTTATTTTGTTTGTATATTCATAGTTCATTAAGTGTAGGACTGAACCAATAGGTTTACCTGATGATTTTACAAAGCCTTTTATGACTTGATGTTTTAATTCTGTGATTAAACATTTTTGAATTAGTTTCAGTCTGAAGGGAACTGGAAAGCCATATTATTGCTGATTCTTTTTTCCAGAAGACAGTTAACTCCTAGAACATGCTGCTGCTGCTTCCACTACTACTACTACTACTACTACTACTTCTTCTTCTTCTTCTTCTTCTTCTTCTTCTTCTTCTTCTTCTTCTTCTTCTTCTTCTTCTTAAGTTTATTTATTTATTTTTAGAGAGAGAGAAGAGTGAGCAGGTGAGGGGCAGAAAGAGGGAGAGAGAGAATCACAAGCAGGTTCTATGCTGTCAACATGGAGCCTGACACTGGACTTGATCCCATGACCTGAGCCGAAATCAAGTCAGATGCTTAACCAACTGAGCCACCCACACACCCATGGAACATACTTCTTTAAACAGAGTTTAACTACTTGAAGTGATTGGGGTCTGGCTCTGAGCCTATCTCAGAATATTGTCAGCTTCCCATTTAGGATTAACCAGTTGGGATTGATTTGGGATTGGGCTATTTCTTCTGGTTAGGGCAAGGGTTTTTATAATGTGTAAAGCTTCACTGAAGCTTTTGATAAAAATGCACCTGCCTGTACCCACTACAAGAAATTGCTTATCGTAGATCTGAGTTGGGGTCTAAGGGTATGCATGTTAAACAGACACTGTATGTAATTTTAATGAATGCTAACCCTTAGCAATTGCTTTAGAGAACTCCAATGACCTGCCATAATCTGCTGTTCTTGTGACTGAGCCACAAATTAGTTGGAATTGAAGATACATTTCAGATAAATTTGCCACTCTTTGGATAGAAAACAACAGCTTCTCCCCAGTGGAGGAATTCATAAGTTTCCTTTTTTTGAGAGGCAGCATTGAGTAAGAAATGGGCAATGGCTTGTGAAGTGGAATTAAAATCTTTCATGTTTTAAGTTCATTTCAACTTCTGACTCAGCCACTTGCTTGCTCATCAAGCTAGGTGAATTATTTGACCTCTCTAAAGCTCATCATAAGAATGGTGATAGTGTCGTTATAGGACAAGTTTATAATAATGGAGGTATATGATTGTTTTTGACAGGTAGTGGGCACTTATTTTTAGTTTTTACTTTCTTAGTTTTTGCTTTCTCTTGGAAATGTAACATACACAGTGTTATATTAGTTTCAGGTGTATGATATAGTAACTCAGAAGTTCCACACATCCCTTGGTGCTCATCGCAAGTGCATTCCTTGATTTCCATCACCTATTTTAACCTATCCTCCCAACTCCTTCCCCTCTGGTAACCATCAGATTATTCTCTGTAATTAAAAGTTTGTTTCTTGCATTGACTCTCTCTCTTTCATTTTTTTCTTTGCTTCTTTGTTTTGTTTCTTAAATTCCACATATGAGTGAAATCATATGGTATTTGTCTTCCTCTGTCTGACTTATTTAGCTTCATATTATACTCTAGCCCCATCCATGTCATTGCAAATGGCAAGATTTCATTCTTTTTATGGCTAAATAATATTCCACATCTTCTTTATCCATTCATCAGTTGAGGGACACTTGGGCTGCTTCCATATTTTGGCTATTGTAAATAATGCTGTTATAAACATATAGAGGTGCATGTATCCCTTTGAATTAGTGTTTTTGTATTCTTTGGGTAAATACCAATAATGTGATTGCTGGATCGTAAGGTAGTCTATTTTTAACTTTTGAGGAAACTCCACACTGTTTTCCAGAGTGGCCACAACAGTTTGCATTCCTACCAACAGTACATGAAGGTTCCTTTTTCTCCATATCCTCACCAATACCTATTTTTTCTTGTGTTTTTGATTTTAGCCATTCTGACAGGTGTGAGGTGACATCTCATTGTGGTTCTTATTTGCATTTCCCTGATAACTGATGTTGAGAATCTTTTTATTGTCTGTTGGCCACCTGTATGTCTTTGGAGCAATGTCTGTGTCTTTTGCCTATTTTTTTTTTTTTAATATTTTTTTTTTAATTTTTTTTTTTTTAACGTTTTTATTTTTGAGACAGAGAGAGACAAAGCATGAACGGGGGAGGGTCAGAGAGAGGGAGACACAGAATCCGAAACAGGCTCCAGGCTCTGAGCTGTCAGCACAGAGCCCGACGCGGGGCTTGAACTCACGGACTGCGAGATCATGACCTGAGCCGAAGTCGGCCGCTTAACCGACTGAGCCACCCAGGCACCCCTTGCCTATTTTTTAAATTGGATTATTTGATTTTTGGCTGTTGAATTGTATAAGTTCTTTATATATTTTGGATACTAGCCCTTTTTTGGATATGTCAGAAAATGTAATTTAATATTATCTTATCCAAGAGTGAAAAAAGACAAGAGGAACTAAAATCACCACTGGCTTGATGCTTTTCAAATACCTTGGATATGCTGATGTTACAGTGCAAGTGCATTAGCATCTGAACATTTATTTTATATCAGCTCCTCGTAAAGGAAATTTTCAACTTTTAATATTTGTGGGCTCTGCTCCTGAGCTCTCTGGGAAGCCATATTTGAACATTTACCAAGGTCAGAATGACGCAGCAAAACCTCAAAGCATGGGCTCTATGTCTGCCTTGAGCATACACTGTATATTTTCTTCATTAGAAAAAAACAAACAAAAAACAAAAGCAAAAAGAGAAATAAAAAGCATTCTGAACATAAAGATAAGAAGAAAAAAAAAAACCTCGCTGGTTGCCGTAAGACTAAAAAGTCATATAGATTGCACATACTAACAACATAAGATAAAGTCTGTAACTTTATGGAATGTCCTTTGTCATGATGATTTGTAACTCTTTATGTAAAAAACATCTACGACCCTGCAGCAAATATTCCTTTCCTGAGGTACTCTCTTCTTTGTGAAAATTGTGTATCCTGGGCAGCTGTCCTAACTTTGGCTGGCATAAAACCCTTTTCCTTTCTCTTTCAAATTTTAAAAAAAGGTTTGTTCATTTTGCATCAGTACTCCAATGGATGTGATCATGACTGCTTCATATCATACCAACTCCTCTTATAATTTAGAATTTCCTTTGTTTTTCTCCTTGTAAGAAGTTGGCTTTTCTATAGGTAAACATTTCAATGTGATCTTACAGGATGAGTGTGGAATTTTATTATTGAGAAGCTAGTGCTCAGGCTTTGATCTTTTTGCAGGGTAATCTGCTATTTGGGTACTTTTCTTGTTTTTCTATCATATGTGCCTTAAAAATAAAACTCAGTGAAAATCCAAAGAAAAAATATTAACTGACATGACTGTCTTTTGTTTTTTTCTGGCAAAATCCAATTCTATGGCCTTATACATTCTCCACCCCCCCCCCCCGCCTTTTTTTTTCTTTTTTTGCCTCTAAAACTCTTAATTTGTCTTTCCATAGAGATGTTAGAAGTTTGGGCAATGATAATTGAGCTCATCCAGCACACAAATATATTGTTTGGATTTTTTGAGGCTGAATTATCTCAAGTGACTTTTTATTTTGGTCAGTTCTGTTGCTTTGGAGAGACTATTGGTGGTCATATTTGTTCACAATTATTGGCTCATCTTAGAACAGAACAGACCAGTATATTTTCCAAGGGTCTATCTTGATTCAGGTAAAACATACCCAGTACACATGGCTACAGTTCATTTAAACAAACCATAAAAAGTGGTTTCTAGGTATCATGCCTGTTTGTTCTGTTATGGTGCTGACTGATTCATATAGGTAATATGTTTCTGTCTATCTTATCAGGTTAGTAAAAAAAAAAAGCATGTTCATTCTTCTTATTCTGAGACAAATATTACATATGTCAGCATGCCAGGATAGAATGGATTGGATAGGGGCTCCTCAAAATTACAAACATGACTTTGTGTTTTTTTTTTTGAATCATTCTTGAGTGCCAATTTTACTCCAGATGGGGGAACTCATCATTTTTATTTTAAAACAAATATGTATCCAGTAAGGTAAGGTCCAAAATTCATATGATATTTTATGCTAAAGTGTTGAGATATTCAGAAAATGTTAACTGGATGATAGGTCACTTTGGGTTACAGTCGGAGGCCACCAGGAGTTTAAATTCACTTTCCATACTGGGCAAGTTTGAGACCAAGTGTCTTCCTGAATGAATTCTGGGATCCTTGGGAAGCCCATTATCCTTTGCCCCAAATCTTTTCCTACCCACTAAATAGTGATAGTTCATTTGCATAACACTTTGATACATCTTGAGATGTAAATACCTCTGGGAAAGGTAATGATTCAAGCTATTAGCATTATATAACTTTTAGTGTCTAAAGTATACCAGAATTGTTTTGATGTGGGGAGAATGGGAGGAACTAGCTATTCTCCCTTCATATCTGTATTTTTAACAAGGACTAACCCTAAGAACAAGCTTTTCATCATTATATTATCATGGGAACATAAATAATCATCTTAGACTTCTTTCTTTAACTTCATGCTGTGGTATGTGATTTGCCTTTTCTTGTATTTAGCTTTATTAGGATTTGTTAGGATGATAGGTTTTAAAATTCTGTCCATCATAGTATGCTATAATAAAAGATTCTCCTACTTCCATTACACAAGACTTGTGTTAAGTTCACAAGTCTTATAACCTAACCTTTAACCCCCAAAAACTTACCATCTAGAAAATACAATTTCTTTCATTCCTAACTTTGTATAAGTTTGTACTTTATGACTTAATTAGAAAGTTGTTTGTGTTCTGGTTTCTTATTTCTTCTCTGATAGATTCTACCATTATCTGCCATATTTAATACCAGTGGTTAAAAGTCTTTTGTCCTCAGTTTTGTCCTTAGTTTTTCACATGTTTTTTAGTAAAATTAAACCTATTTGCATCTGTATACATAATTCAGTTGCTTGAAATCATACCCTTTTGGTCTATTATAGTTATTTTCATTTAATTTGTTTCATCTATTTTTACCCTTCCACTTCCTGCTAATCTATAGGTGCAATAAACACTACATGTAGCTGAGTGAATACAATGTTCTTGGAAAGAGAGATCACCTCTTTTATCTTTTATCTGGGGGCAGGAAAGACATTGTGTGGCTCTCTGCTTCATATTTTCCAGATATAAAATTGACATAGCAGGAACTTGTTTGAACCTAATTTAATTGTAGAACGAGAATGAATGTATATATATATATATATATATATATATATATATATATATATATAATTCGCAGTACTGTAAAGTTGCAACATATATTATTGCTTGATCATTTATCTACAGAGTTCTTTTTATTTTCCGATTCTGAGGAATAAGAGAATTATGTCTTTAAGCACTCAATTTAAAATTACTCTTATTTTCTTGAAAATACCACTAATTGTTAATATGATAAGTGTATTTGGAATTTGTAAATTTTAATCCTGTTTATGAATTTAATATAGAAAGTAGCAATCCTGAGATTTGTGGGAGAAATATCAATAGGTGTATGTATTATTCTTATTTAATTAAGAAAACTGAACACATCTCTTGAATAGTTCCTACTTCTGTGTTGTTGTTTCTTACCTAGAGTGTCTATTGATTCTCATTTGTGTACTCGGGAGTGTTATTCTCTATCTAAACCTTTCATAGTGTCTTTTATTGTGAGTCCTTGGAAATAGAATTTTTAGTATTTAAAAATTTTTTTTGCATTTACCTTAGCTTTTCTTCTGCTGAACATTTTAATGATTTTTGCCATTGATTAAAAGCCAGTATTGTCTTCAGGTGAACTATTGAATTTTTATCCTAATTTAATTTAAGAGTTGTTACGATTCAGACTCTGGATAAGGTTGTCTTCTTGGCACAAATTCCCAAGAATAGAATGTATCATAAAAGCTTTACTTCTGATGCTAGGAAATTTTCCTCTGCATAAAATTAGATTGGGATGCATTTTACCTAGGCTGGACTTTTTTTGTTTGTGCTTGTTATTTTGATTATTTCTCATGTATCCATTAAAACAACATTGTTTAGAATTTATGTATGTGTACACATAGGTCTGTTTAAATGTATGTTTAAAACCTAATTTTGGGGCACCTGTGTGGCTCATTCGGTTGAGCATCTGACTCTTGATTTCAGCACAAGTCATGATCCCGAGGTCATGGGATCCAGCTCCATGTTGGGCTTTGAACTGAGCATGGATCCTGCTTAAGATTCATTCTCTCTTTCTCTCTCTCTCTCTCTCTCCCTCTCTCTCTCTCTCTCTCTTCCTCTCCCTCACCCTCTCCCTCTCCTTTTCTCTCTCTCACCTCCTCTGCCCCACTCCTCTGCTTGTGTGCATGCTTTGTATCTCTAAAATAAAAAAATAAAATAAAAATAAAAAATAAAATAAAAATATATAATTTTAAATGCAGATACTTCCTCACATTTGAATAATAAGAACTAGCAAGAGTCACATAGTATAATAATGTGAGAGGTATGTACTTTCTCTGGTTTGCAGGGATCTGAAGGAGCTAATAGAACGCTCAAAACTGCTGCTTCCAGAAGCCTCAACATATAGGAGGTGCTCAACTTTTAAATCTAAGCATAATAATTTTTAATGAATAACCTAGACCCTTACATTTCATCCACATACACGTGGCGTTAAGTAGTTACTTTTCCTTGAAGGATTACTATAAAGATAGCTAAAACTTTGCACAGATATGAACAACATTTGAGAGCTTTTGAAAAGCACTCAGGGTGCTTTTATTTCACACCACAGCATTTTATTATGGAATATTTATACAAGAATTTTGAAAAGAAAAAGAAAATTAAACCTTTAAAGAGTCCATCCAGGTTTTGCCTCTGATCTTGGCAAGCAGGGAAGGGAGCTGAAAGTTGCAGCACAATTAATGCAGAGGTGTGCCTCATCTGTTGAATGCAAGGAAGGCACTTAACTTTTTAATTTTGATTCTTGTGATATGTTCCTGTAATGTTCTCTGAAATCTGAAATCTGCCGGCTGTGGCAAGGTGTCTCACATCTACAGGCTACAGTGTAGTAAGCATTGTCTCATTCATCTTCCTGATAATGCATTCGTTAAAAGCATTTCAGTCACAACACAGACCCTTACATCGGGCCTAGGAGATCACTGGAATAAAGGAGCAGGGGGGCAGGTGGATTCTTTCTGACAAAGAATTTTAATTTTTCTTGATCCCTGCTATAGCTTTTGATGCTGGAAATCATGGTGCTCTATTGAATGCCTGGAATTCATTGTGGACCTTAGAAGTACTCCTGTCTCAAATTTTCATTTCTGCTTCTTTCTGAGAAAATAGTTTGGAACTGTTTCCATGCAGTTCCCAACTCTTTGGGAAAAATGTAGTTGCTTTGGGGTTTCTGTATTAGAGTCCACGTCTTTTTCTTTTTGTAACTGTGTTCTTCTGGCATTTTTTAAGGAACTGAAAACATTTCTGTATCACGTTGTCATGATTTTACTCCTTGGGCATTTGCTCATTATTAATTAGGAAGGCACTTTATGGAAATACACTAATTTCTCTGACAGATGGAAGACCCACACAGCTTTGGTAGAAGTAATTTTCAACACTTGAGTATTTGCAGATTCAATTCAAAATTTCAACCAAAACTTCTAGGAAAAAATCCTAGGAAAAATTTTAGGAAAAAATATGCCTTTGCAACCAACTGACTGTTAGTATAGGAGAAAGAAAACTCAAAAAGTCATGGAATTGCTCCTGTAAAGGGAGAACATTATGTGAACAAATGAATTATTTGGCTCCACTTTGTTTTCCTGTTCAAATTTGAAACAAAATATTGTGAATTAAAAAAATATATAGATGTATAGAAAATTGACCTGTTTGACAAGGCCAGTCCAAAACAAAGCTATGAATTAGGAATTTTAGGTTTATTTGGCAACATCTCCAATGGTTCTTACATGCGTTCCCCTTCTTGGCAATATGTTCCTTTTCCTATTATCTTCTAGGCAAACTCATGCCAAGGTTTTACTTTCTTTCTAATTTGTCTCTCTTCCTTCAAAATTTACCTGTATATATCTCTTTGCCTCTAAGCCAGTAAAAATAATATAAGGTTGTATCAACAGATAATGCCCTAAGATAATAACCCTATTGATAACTTTATACTTTATGAAGACTTCTGGAGATAAGCATTTTAAAACTTAAGTCAGAGAAATTAAAAGGTGATGGTGAAATTAGAATTACCAAGGAATATGTACTTTTGTCCTGACAGAATTTTTGTAAGCATCTTTCAAATTACATGTATTTACTTTTGTATGATAACTAGTCTGCGAATATTAAACACATCGAATTCATATAACAGAAATGGTTAACTTGTTATTTGAAAATGGAATTCATTAATTATTAGAGTGGTTTACATTTCTTAAAAAAATTTTTTTTAATGTTTATTTTTGATAGAGAAAGAGACAGAGTGTGAGGGGGGACGGGGCAGAGAGAGATGGAGACACAGAATCCAAGCAGGCTCCAAGCTTTGAGCTGTCAGTGGAGAGCCTGATGTGGGGCTCGAACCCATGAACTGTGAGATCATGACCTGAGCTGAAGTTGGACACTTAACCGACTGAGCCACCCATGTGCCCCAAGAGTGCTTTACATTTCTAAAGTCATTTCATGTGCATTTCCTAATGTGATTATCTCAATAACACTATGAGGAAGAGTATATATTTTCACCTTTGTACAAATGAGAGAATTTGTGCCTTAGAGAGGTTAATAGATTTGCTCACAGTAGCCAACCAGTGTGGTAAACATAGGAAGAGAAGCAAAGTCTGTGGTTTCTTGGACTGGTAATTGTTTGATCATTGTTAGTTCAAAGATACAAATTATTTAAATTCAGTCTAATATTCTTCACTTTATGCTGTATTTATATATTAAGCACCTGCAGTATGTTTTGACCCATAGGTGGAACAGATAGGTAAAGACACGACTTTGCTCAGAAGGAGATCCAGGTCTGGATGGGAAGCTTAAGGCATACAAACAGTTTACTGTAATGCAAAGTAGGAAGTAAAAAGTGCCACAGTTGAGGAAGAAAAAATGCTGAATGAATCTAGAAAATTCTGTAGCTTACAAGGGAATGTTGTAGTCTGGAATGGTGGAATGTGCACCTATGCGTGGCTTTGTAGGATGTCTTAGATAGGGGCACATAGAAATAAAGGAGGAAGGGAGTATGCAGAAACAAAGGGAAAATTGAGAGCAAAGATACAGACAGGGAAAAGGGTATACGATATAGAACTTGTCTGCATTTTGCTTGCTTCACATCAATAGCCTTTCCTCTGTTGACACCACCCTAATATTTATTTATGTGTTTTGAGGGAGAACCACAGAGGACCTCAGTGCTCAGGCTTGGTCACATAGAGTTGCTGTGGTCCAGGGATAGCACGTTATCTAAGACTTCTGAAATAAAGCACAGTATTTCTTTCTGCCAAGCTTACTCAGGTAGTCTCTGCTACCTAATGGGGAAAGCCTTCTGTTGGGAAATAATTCTCCATGTGTCTCTCAGGTTTCTGTACATTCTGTGGACAAAATACTGTTTGCTCTTCATTCGAGACTGTATTTTCAAATATGTTTGCTTAGTAAACAGCGGTGCCAAGAGAGGGATAGAGATCCTGAGCAAAGGAAAAGAAGAATGTTTACTGCCCATTATAAAAGATTCAAGTTCCTTAAACTCAAGGTTTAAGTATCATGCTGGTGGAGACATCACCTTGAGCTTGTCTGTGTCAGCACTGTGGTCTTTGGGGGCAAGGCGGATTCACAGAAACATACTGATGTTTATGCTGATGTCTGGGCCATGAGTAGTCAAGATCCTTGTCTTTGGTTCAGGAATCTTGTCTTCTGTCAGTATCAGGTAACCAAGGCAGGTTAACTTGTTAGCTTATAAGCAGAATAAAATCTCACACCCTTATTTTCCTCATGTTTTCCAGATAAACCAACATTGAGATTTTTAGAAAGATATGTAGACAGAGTGATTTGTCACTATATATATATATATATATATATATATATATATATATATATATCTGGAAATTAAGTGTAGGTCCAGATAATTGCTATACTTCTCAGTTATATGAGCCAACCCATTTCTTTTCTTGCCTAAGCTTTCTTAATTTCCTGTCACTTGCAAACAAAGAGTCCTGATTAATCTTGATATATGAGAACCATAAAATAATTTATTTTAGCTGAAAGTGTAAGATGTAGGAATGGGATTGCATGAAAGATTAGATTGAAAGTGGACTTACGGAATAGCTATGGATTCGATTTGGAAGAAATTGAAAGCATGGGATCTTCCCATTAGACTGAAATGTTTTGCACGTTTAATTCTTGAATACCAAAACATAACTTTGTTCCAGTGTGTTCCATGTACATACTCAAGTAGTGAAAAAAATATGTAGTCTTTAGTTACTATTAACTTTGAGAAGACAAAGAATTTACCCACAAGCAAATTCAAGTCAAGTGACTTAACTGAAGCTCCACTGTGGCCTGAAAGTAAACCATGGGTTTGTGTGATTGCCTTTAGAGACTCCATGTCTTTTTTTCTGGCATATTTTACTTGAAAATATATCATTAGGCTAATACATAAAAAAGTAAAAATGCACACTAATTACATATAACAGAACATTTGCTATATACATTTTAGGTAAAATGATAGTCTTTGAACTCAAGGGTTTCATTTTTTAAAGTATGGGATAAGATAGATGTGACATTATGAAAGGAGTATTAGCTTGGTGTAATTTTAGCAGCATTTTTACTGGAACCCTGGGTAAGTCGTAAATTTTGCTAAAATCTTAGATTTTTTTATGTGTAAAATAGGATAACTAATCCTAACTTCATGGAGTGCTTGAGGGTTAAGTGAACTATACTGTTTATAAATGTGTTTAGCAAGTCCTTGGAAAAAATACAAGAGGTACTTTATCATATTTTTTTTCCTTTCCTCTGTATAAGGTGCACATATATGATTTTTTGAAGTGCTCAAAAATAATAAGAAGTGCTTTTAAAAGAATAAATGCTTATGTTTTTAGAATACGTTCTGAAATTCTTCAGATAAATTCATTCTTAGAGATTAATGCATCACACCTGACAAATAAAAGTGGTGGGAGGTCCCTTACCTTGCAAATATGAAAACATAGCACAGAATAAAAATCATCAAAAGAGTGAAATATGTATATAAGAATCAACAGAGAGCTTAGTGGAATATGTTAGATAAATCTTTAAAACAAATGCTAATATGTAAACCAATTTATAAAATGAAACAAATAAGATTTAATTCAACAACTGTTAGAATTGACTCTTTGGGGAAAACTCATTGTATCATTTACTAATGTGATTTTCATTTGGATCTAGAAGAAAAATTCTTAAAATGGCAAGAGAATTTTTAAGCATAAAAGCAATGGAAAAAACATAAAGGTAAATATTTAGTGATTTGACCACATAAAAACATAATGCTTAGGCATGTCACAATATAAATAAAATGCAAATAATGAACTTGAAAATATTTACAACAAATATGAAAAGAGTAGAGTTATTGCAGATGATTTAAAAATAACCACCCAGGGGCGCCTGGTTGGCTGGGTCAGTTAAGTGTCCGACTTAGGCTCCTGTCATGATCTTCCAGTTCGTGAGTTGCAGCCCCACGTTGGGTTCTGTGTTGACAGCTCAGAGCCTGGAGTTGCTTCACATTCTGTGTGTCTCTCTCTCTGCCCCTCCCCTGCTCACACTCTGTCTCTTTCTCTCTCAAAAATAAATAAACATTTAAAATATTAAAATTAACCACCCAGTGGAAAAATGAATAAAGATCATATACAGCCATGTAATAGATAAAGAAAAATAAAGGGCCTAGAAACATGGAAAAAAATTCAACTTCACTTATAATCAAACACTAATAATGTGAGATTATCTTCATTATTACTGGAAATTTTACAGAGATCTGGATTGCTGATAGGTGTGCAACCTGGTACAAATATTCTGTGAAGATATTTGTTAATATGCAGTAAGAAATTTAAAAATTCACATCTGTTACCTCCCTGATCCTAATCCTACATCTAAATCTGATTCTATCCATAGCTATAACCACAACATCCTAATCTACTTTATCACACTATTCAGATAAAATAATAATTCTCATACGATTTAATGTATGTTTCTTATAGCATGGTTTATAAGAGAAAAGTAGGCAATGAAAAGAATATAAAAATAAATAGTTAAATATTATATACATATGTAAAAAATTTCATACCACCATGAAAAACTCAGATTTCAAGAATCATCGGGGAAATGTAAATAAAATACAAAAAGAAACATGACACAGATAAATACACAGTCTGGTACCTGTTACGATAAAAAAAAAGATCCATTTAAAAAAGAAGGAAAGGAATCTTACCAATAATGAGATCATGCTAATTTCAAAATGGTAACATTATAGGTGTTTTTA
This sequence comes from Panthera pardus, assembly GCF_024362965.1. Lineage (NCBI taxonomy): Eukaryota > Metazoa > Chordata > Mammalia > Carnivora > Felidae > Panthera > Panthera pardus. The sequence goes on from NW_026526765.1 coordinate 88,385,260, forward strand.
ATTGTATATTTTATACTTTTGTGTGTTTTCTAAATCTTTTTTTTTTTTTACAATGCAGTAAGTTTCTATGGGTAAAAAAATAATCAATGTTTTAAAAATAAAGTCCTCGAATAAAAAATAAACATTCTTCCCTTGGATCAAATAGCCCATCTATAAGATATTATACTACTCAAATTTCAGAGCACCTAATAAGGTAAGAAAAATTAATTCGATTTTATGGTACAAAGGTTCAAAAATGAGATGCACACTACAAGCTTGTGATATGAATATTTTTAATACTGAAACCACCAACGGAGAGTACACTATTTTGCATATTTTAGCTCTTTTCTCTTAGCATTACATGACCTTATGCTTGATTTGCATAATCTAAATGACTCCTTTGAGTGGCATGTAGTTGCATAATTATTCTTTTAATTACTGTTATTAACCTGTTTGTATAATAGCAGATAATTTGAATAGATCATTTTCATCTTTCAATTTTTGCAGTTTCATATGAAATATAGATTGACTATACCAAAATGGCAAAATGATGTGAATAGACATAAGGAGAACTATAGAAAGATCTTTAAGATCACAGATTTGTTTTTTTAAAAAAAATTTTTTTTTAACTTTTTTTTTTAATTTATTTTTGAGACAGGGAGAGACAGAGCATGAACGGGGGAGGGTCAGAGAGAGGGAGACACAGAATCTGAAACAGGCTCCAGGCTCCGGGCTGTCAGCACAGAGCCCGACGCGGGGCTCGAACTCACGGACCGCGAGATCATGACCTGAGCCAAAGTCGGCCGCCCAATCGACTGAGCCACCCAGGCGCCCCAGATTTGTTTTTTTTTTTAAGTGTAGAGAAAAATCTACATTATTTTCCTAAAAAAATTTAAAGTATCTAACTGTTACGTCTTGTATAATTGTGGCAAACCATCTGCAACAAAAAATAGAATATCCATTAAATTGTGTTGAATAATATATATACTTTTTTTTCTAAAATATTTTTTAATATAATGAATGTGAGAAGAAAATCATACATCAATAAAGTACATATGGTCAATTCTGAATAACTATATAAAAATCATATTCAAAGTCAGATGAATTTTGATGTTGTTTTCATTGTCTAGAGTTTTTTTTTTTGAAAGCAAACAAATGTGTTACTTGTAAGAATATTTAAAATTTCAATTACCTAACAGCCTTTCCCGCTCTTAGATTTATTAACACAAATAATAAAACTCTTAGAATTACAGGGCATGTCAGATCCTGTAAATTTCCTTATTTATCTTCCAAATAGACTAGGCACAAGGATTGTAGAAGTGAGGCGGATGTCTCTGATACCCCATGAGGCAAGAACATGGTTCTATGACTTGGGATCAGACAGGATTGGGCAGCTAAGGCTGGGATGTTACAGCTGTTACCTCTTCTAATTAACCAACGTTTCTTTAAATTTCCTTACACTTTGTCATAAGGAAGCATCTGGTCTGCCATAATTGAAGTCAATTTTGTTTTCTTTGTGCATATATATGTCGGGTGTCATGAATTCAATCAAGAAATAGAATCCAGGGTCCTGTACCTGTTTGTAAAGAGCTCATACTTCCAATGGGGGAGGCCTGCCATTGTGTCTGTCTCCTGCCTCCAAATAAAAACAGGACAAAGTTGTGTCCTTTTGAGTATCAAAATGTGTAGACAGTAGATTATTCCAAAGGACAAGTTACAAGATGCTAGTGCATTCAGAAGGCTATGAGCAAATTGAGGGCTTTTTGTTAAGGTGGAAGGGCCAAAGTGTCCGGACCAATGAGCATTTTGAATCAAGATACAGAAGTGAGAATAGAGTTAGAATCAATTACAATGAACAGTAGAATTAGTTGAGCCAGAAAATCTTTCTAGAAGTATCCTTTTATCTCTCACTTTCTAATTCCATTAAGTTACTAAAGTTTTCAATTCTACTTCTCTATCATCTCTCCCATCTTTACTCCTACACCTGCTATCCTTGCTGCTCTTGCCTTAATTTAGTATCCGATTAACTCTCAGTTCAGCTATTGGAATAGTCTTTGAACTGATCCCCTTGCTTACTGCCATGGATCCCCATAAACCTATCCTATATTGTGCTGTCAGTATGATCGTTCTGAGGTACAAATTATGACCATGTTAATCCCTTGCTTAAAACTCTGATCTCTTCATGTTAGCTCCAAGGTTGAAGTACATGAAATTGCTGGTATTGAGTGGGTTTTGACCTACGGAAAAAGCAATTTCATAATATAACTGCTTAAAATTTTTTTTGGCTTCCAGTAACAGAATATCCAACTAAAAATGGCTTAAAAATAAAAACTATTATCTCATACAAAGACTTACATTACCTTCAAGGTTGTGTTCCATGATTTCCTTTTTCAAGAATTTCTCTTTTTCCTTTCCATAGGTAGAACTGACCAATAAATATCCTTCCTAAAAGAGCACTTATTATTAAGGATTATTACTCAACCTATAATAATTTTTAATGTCTTCCTCTCCTGATAATCACAATTTCTTTGAGTGAAGGAGCCATGTGTTACTCATCTCCATATTTACAGAGTTTTTCACAGTGTCTTGTGGGTTAAGACACTGAATGACTAGGTAGATGAACAAATAACTGAGTAAATAGTATGTGGTCAGATCTTATATCGTAGCTGTTGGGTAACAAATGTCCCCATTCCTTGTCTTACACTATGGGTTACATAGTGGAAATTTTTAGAACAGCACATGCTTTTCTTAGATTGCTCCAAATGAATAGTGACAAATAAGATTGTTGTCACAACAGCTATCTTCTTGTTTTCAGGTTTGACAATAGAAGTGTAAATTAATATCAACATCATGATATTAATTTGTTACTTGCTTTCTAGAATCAATAAATACCAATCAGTATCCTTCCTAAAAAACATATTATTCTACTCTGATCCCATATAAATATTGTAACCATATAAATTTATAATTATACTCTCAAGCAACGTGGTTTAGAGTGAACTTGGATTTTTTTTTAGTGCTGAAGTTTAGCAAAATATTTACTACTATTTCCAGAAAGTACTTTAAAATTAATTTTTTAGACACAGTGCACAAGCTGCAGAGAAGGATGGAGGGTGGAGAGAGAAAGACAGAGAGAGACACACAGGGAGAGAGAATCATAAGCAGGTTCCATGCTCAGCATGGAGTCTCACATGGGGCTCGATCCCATGAACCTGAGAACATGACCTCAACCAAAGTCAAGAGTTGGATGCTGAACCTACTGAGTCACCCAGGTGCCCCTTTTTAATTAAAAAATAAATTAGTTTATTTTAAGTAATCTCTATGCCCATTGTGGGGCTTGAACTCATGACCCTGAGATCAAGAGTTGCATACTCTTTGAACTGAGCCAGCCAGGCACCACCAGAAAGTAGTTTTCAAGTTACCAGCTAATATTCCCTCCAATATTTGTTAATAAAAAAAGCAAGACTTGCTTCATTCAAAGATGCTTATCTAAAGACATTCAAATACCAGATATTATAAGAAAATTAAGTGCTTTATTATCACTGCATTATAAATTTTATTTTGAAGCCATAGGTGATATAGCAAAACAATGAAATAGAATCAGAGGGCATATATCAAGTATCAAAAGAAATAGTCCTGTAGATTATCAACCAGAGGTCAGAAAGTTGTTTAATCTTTTTGATTTCCATAAAATATAGTAAGGTCAAATGATCTTTTGTTTTTCCAGATTCATAAAATAACATGTTTGCCAAAAATCTAGATTCTTTGTATAGTTCTAAATAATATCATGTAAAACTGTGGTCCCCCTTATCTGCAGGGCATACATTCCAAGATACCTAGTAGAAGCCCAAAACCATGGATAGTATCAAACCCCATATGTTTTTCCCTATAATGCTTAAGATAAAGTTTAATTTATAAATTAAGCACGGTAAGAGATTAATGACAGTAATAAGAAAACAGAATAATTATAATAATATACTATGTGGTCTTTCTCACAAACTATCTTATTGTACTATACTCACCTTTCTTATGATGATGTGAGGTGATAAGATACCCACATAATGAGATGGGGTGAGGTGAATGATGTAGGCATTTTGGCCTAGTGTAGGCTACTAATGACCTTGTGAGGATAGTCAGAAGGAGGATCATCTGCTTCTCCACCATGGTTGACTGTGGGTAGCTGAAACCATGGAAAGCAAAACCACAGATAAGGAGGAACTACTGTATAGATCACCAAGAGATTTTACTGAGGTTCTTGTAGCTCACACTTAAAAGAAAATTCTCTATTTGGAATTGCAGATAATAAATTTATGATTTCTAAAATAGATTGCCATTTCTCACATTCGGGGAAGTATAGTGGAGTCAGAGGTGTCTGGCCTTACTTATTAATTCCACCTCTCCAACTCCTTTGAGATTCATATCTTTTTTTTTTCCAGTTGAGAATTTTGCAGAGGTGAGCACTGAAAAGAATATAACCAAGTCTTTATAATAGAACACACAGTTAGAAATTTTTATGTGGGCTACAAAAAAACCCCAGTAAATCTGAGTACAAAAACTTAACATTAAGATGAACAGTATATTCCAAGGTGACTTATCATCGTAAAATGGAAGAACATGTGCATGTGCATGCACATCCACTTTATAATAAGCAAGAGTACCAATATGTAATTTCATTGCAAAAGATGCCCCAACTATTAAGTACCCAGTTTCTATCTGTTCTTGATAATTTTATTTTCAGATACTTTAGGTAAATTCAGTCATCTAATGTATGGCAAACTGGAGAAACCAGTTTGGATTTGGGAGGTCTCTCCTACTGGGGTGACACCATGGCTTGGGAGGTATCTATGGGAGGAGAAAGATTCACACATACTTGATGGAGTTATACAAATTAGCAATTTTATATAAAGCAATATCATTGTGAATCTCTGACCCCTTTCCCCTATACTGTTCAGATCAGGAGAGAGAATGTTAAGGCAGATCAAGAATCAGAATCTCTCCTGAATTAAAATTCATTAGGGGATGGAGATCTACTGCCCAATCAGGACTAGGGAATATGGACATACCATATATCAGGGGATATATGAATCTAGAAGGTAGATCAGAGTCAGCATTAGGCAGACTTGTGGAATCCCTCTGAGCAAATCTGGAGTCATATCTGAGATTCAGGCAGCAGCAGCAGCAAGTCATAAAACTCATTCAGAGAGAGGCTGGAGCCAAAACTAGAACGAGATCAGCCACAGGATGGTTTTGTGGAGAGTGATCTTGATAGCCAGGTCCTTTTATTCCCCGAAGTCTAGCCAGAATTAGTTTGGTGTGGCCTCCTGCTGAGCGTACAGGTGGGAGAGGAATGCAGAGGCTGGTTCTCTTAGTTACTGTTAGTTTCTGAGGCAGTGCCACCTGGGTTGATTGCCAGGCAAGAATGTCATTCCCACGTCTGAGTTTCTACATTTGTCCCAATCAGAATCTCTGGCTGCCATCTTCCTTCATCCAATTACTACACACTCACCCCCAAACACTCATTTCTGGGTTTCTCACTACAGCTTTATGAGAATGCTTCTAGAATTTTTATGGAAAAAAATGAGGAATGTCCTTCTCTCCTGGACAAGAAAATGTTGACACTATTCCTCAATCAGCAATCTGTGTGTCTGCATCCCACCTCCCAATGACCCTAACCCATCTTATTACAGCTTTATATCACAAGATTGTTAGGGTCACCGATGTGTCCATTTTGCTATTTGACTCCCATGTCTCCTTTCTTTCCAGATAATCTGCCATTTCTCTTCTTCCTCTGCAAGTGTTCTTTAAAAAAAAAGTTTTTTTAATGTTTATTTATTTTTGATAGACAGAACACAGTGGGGAGGAGAAGAGAGAGAGGGAGACACAGAATCTGAAGCAGGCTCTGGGCTCTGAGCTGTCGCCACAGAGCCCAACATGGGACTCAAACCCACAGACCACGAGATCATGACCTGAGATGAAGCCAGACACTTAACAGACTGGGCCACCCAGGAAAACCTACAAGTGTTCTTAATATGAGTTCTGTGAACACATATAATTCAGATGATCTTTGAATCTCTCAAAATTATAACTAAAATATTGGGTATGTTTCTAATTTGAATTTTTCTGAACAGAGTCCATGATTTTCATTGGATTTTCAGTTAAGAACCATTAATGTTTGGCAATTTGATTCATTGGCTTTCTGTCATTCCCTTTGGAATAGAACAATAACACTGCTACCACAATCATTAATGGAATTTGTACAGCACCTTATAAGCTACAATATTCTTTAAAATAATCGTTTGTGTCCATATTTCCATTTGAAACTCATGACTTTCCACAGGGGAGGACACATCTTATTACACCTATTTTGGGAAAAGTCCCAAAAGTCCATTTCCTCTATTTCCAAATGGAATGCTCTGTAATGTGATTTTTTCTATAGTGCTTGAATCTCCTCCAACATATTTAGAAGGAAAATGATTCACTGATTTAAAATATAAAGGAATCAGTAGTTCAAGAAACTAAATGTGTCTCTCGCTTATATTTGCTGAGTTACTTTAGGCAAAACACTTAACCTTTCTTTCTCAATTAATCTGTAAAATGGAATTAAAATATAATCTCATATCTGTAAAGTAACGGTTAATAACTCATTGAACAGTTAGAGATTTACATATGCAATGTAAATAAAAATGTTTCTGATGCTATTTTGAGCAGGTCAGTGTTTTCTGGGCTAAATTAATAAGAAAAAGTCTTGTGTGTACAAGATTGAATGTGTAATTCATTTCCTGATTAGACTGTTTATAAAAGAAATACACATTTTTTTTCTGCATTTCTTGTTGATTATTTCTCCCACTAAATTTACTGTCTCATCAAAGCAGTGTTTGTTCATTTGTAGAATCATTTAGCATGTATTGGACTATGGGGACCTGAGATGGAACTTTTCCCATTTAAGAAAATAGCCACTCTGTATTTAGATTCCTGTAGGGGACACTTTAGGAGACTGATGTTGTTATATCATGCTTACAAATACCTCATCTGGGTTTGGAGTCTCTGATATATCTGCTCATTCAAGATAGCAGCACTTAGCAATTCAACAAGATGTAAGTTGGCTAATAAACAAAGCCAGTATTCTCTGGGGGTTTGAACAACACTTCCTGTGTTTGACTCTGGTTGCCCTGAAGTTGTTTTAAGCCCAGCAGTGCCGATGATGTTTCCCCTGGTGCACTGAACAGCTCATGCAATGTCAAAGGGCATTGACCTTTTCACCTGTAGAACAAAAAAGACTGGAAACAAATTATGCTCTGAGAACCAGTCAAAGGATAACAATAAAAAAAAAAAAAAGAAAAGAAAAGAAAAGAAAAAAAGAAGAAAAAAATTGGCTGACCCAAAAAACAAGTGATGAACAGAAAATGCTAAGCTTTAGCACATTATCTTTAGTGTTAGCTTTTTAACCAACTTTTCTTTAAAGTGTAATATGAGCATTTGCTTCAATTTACTCTGAACCCCCCACCCACCCACCCCCTTGGCTCCCTTTGCAGAACAGGATGAACCAACTACTGTTGTCTCTACTCCCCCCATCCAACTGACTCTATTCCAGTTTACGAGCTGTCCACCACAAAGCTGAGGCTTCCAAGAAGAATGATTCATCTTCAAGTTTCGCTCCCGCTTCTGAGAGTATATTTAGTGTGAAGAACTGGAGGCTGCAGCATATCCAAACACATGGTAGGGTACAGAATTTGAGTGGGAGGAAGAGGACAAGGCTAAAATAGAACTGTAATAAGCCAAAGATTTGGAGGCCTGGTTTAGCCTTTTCAGCTGTGTAGCTTCAGCAACACCTACAGTTCCCTGCCAAGAATGGCACACCATATTTAACGCAGTGAAAATTAGGCCTCCCTGGTGGTTTCCTTTGGAAAGAAGAAAAACATAATGTAAAAACATACTTAATGAAAACTAATCAAAAATAAAATGAACAAAGGATGCTGAGCTTTGCCATTATTTCAAGCTGATGGAAACATAATTTCTCCTTATGTTAGTGAAATTAGACAACACTTGGCCCAAGGGCTACTTGTGCAGATAACTGTGTTGGGTGGCCTGATCACAGTTCTTGAGAAAATTGTTAAGGTTGGATCTTCCATAGTAAACCCAAGGTGAATTGGACACCCTTGGAGGATCCACATTCTCCTCTTCCTTCTCCCAACTATTCGAGGTCAGTAATGGAGACTCAGTTATGATCTGATGTCTAGAATGTTCGTTGGTTCATCACTGTTCTGCCCCTGAGTCAGTATTTGAAAGGACATAATCATAAAACCTAATAATCAGGGGTCCCTGTCCCAGCACACTCCCACTGTGACCAAAGTGGCTTGCTTTTGTTTGAACAAACATTCCCCTCCGGGTCTCTGGCAGTACTTATGCATTTCTTCTTTCCTTGCTTTGTGGCTCGTTATTTCTGTTTCTCTTTTTCTGTGGCTTTCCCTCTATTTCTCTTGCCCACCTCTTTCTCTTTTTTTTCCCCATGTCTTTTTTTCTTCTGTTTTTTTTTTCAGTCTTTCCTGTTTCCCCTCACCTTTATCTGTTTTCCTCAACTGATTGTGACGTTGAATTAAAGATTATATTTAAATAACTGCTGTAAATCTCCACAGGAAGGTTTATATTTTCTCTTCTTTAATAATCTATAATCAGTGAAGCCAGTGTTTTCTTTTGCTGTCTTAAAAAACACTTAAATCAGTTTTTGTGTATGAAACCTTGATTTCTTTCTTTCTCTTAGTAACTATTGATAGAAAAAGGAAAATTTCCTTGATCTTAATATAAAAACAAAATGGAATTTAGCAGAAAAGCAGCTCAAGTTGCCCAGATAATCAGGAGAAACTTACTTCTAATTAGTTGTTTTAAAATGATATTTAAAAAATTATTCTTCAAACTGTTTTATGGATAGAGATAATGTTTGATTTACTTTATGGACAAGGCTAACAGGTTTCAGTAATTTTAATTGCCATTTCAATTATACTTCATAAATAAGCCTTGTGTTATTTTAGTATTCATATCTTATTGGTCTAATGTAGAACAAATTTTGTTCCAGTTAAATCTCTACTGTAATCTGTAAACATATAGCAACAAAATCACCAATCTCTATTTCTCTATTACATATATACACACGTTACATATAGACATATTTATATTCTTTCCTTCAATAATTGCACTTTTGGTAATGTGTCTTGAAGCAACAATTCTACGTTTAGGGGCAGGGGTATAGGCATTATGATGTTTTTTCAGAATATTATGTACATTTTTAGAAAAAGACAAAAATCAATGCTCGACTATACATAAATGACAAGTAAAATTTCATTACTTAATCTACCCCAAAGCATTTTATCCAGACATTAAAATAATAGTTTTGAAAAAGAGGTAATAACACAGGTAAATACTTATGATGCTACAATGTTACCACTTATACATAGGAAAAAAGCCTTGAAGTAAAAACACAAAATTATCAAAAATATTTGTATTAGAAGTATTTTCCATAAAATTTTTGTGTTGTCAAATTTTTATTAATGTTCATATAACAACCTTTTCAAATGCATGCAAAGATTTATACCGGTCACCATCGTCAATTCCTCCAGGAAAACTTCATTGTATGTAGTTATTTTAGGAATCCTGATGCTCACTCGTGGGCTAATGATTTGGAGGAACACTGCATCAAAGTCTTGCAAACTTCAAAAACATGGAAAGGTAATATCACTAAATTACTTTGCATTCTAAGGGAAAAATTATATTTGAACATGTGAACTCTCTTGATGACCATTATTGTACATTGTTGTAGTGGAAAGTTACTCCTCACTTCCACCAAGTAAAAATGCTGTATTCTAAATATATTTAAAGAATTTAAAAAATCCAATTCTTACAGCCTTGGATTCATACAAAAAGAAAAGAAAAGACAGGGAAAAGATATTTTGTGGAGTTCGATACCACCATAAGGAAAGGGGGAGAAGAAGTGAAATGCAAACACAGAATTGTTATTCCTATTACAAAACTTAATTTTATTCCTAAAAAGTCCACCTTACTTACCTTGTTGAGCATCATTTACTATCTGAGGCTCATACATGACACAGACAAAAACATACCTGAACAATTGTGATTATGAGTGTTGTGTTAACAACTACTGCTGTTCTATCAAAACTGTGAACAGAGAATGGGTATTAATTAATGGGAGACATTAGCAGGCGGGAAAAGTTGGGAGAGTATTCAATAAGCTGTCAAAACAGGAGCTGAATTCTATAGAACGGGTGTTCACGTATCTGACAAAAATCGATTCTGAAACTTTGCTTTCCCGTTTTTGCTTAGAAACAACATTAACCAGACTCTCACCTACTAGTCTTTCAGTAGCTTAGAATAATGGTGTTTATAGCATGATAATCAGATTTATTTTAGTACCTTTGAAATCAACAAAGCCACTGTGAGTTGTGGCACAACAGGGATATACAGGTATATATTTAAATCTTATCCTGCGAGTGTCTAATTTTTACCTTGCAGGATTAAAGATTTCAGGAAGACAGAGCGTGGTTTGGTAAATAAATTGTGTCAGGTGTCCCAGTTAAATAAAGGCCATATAAATCTTCAGAAAATAAACTAGTTTTAAAACTGTAATTTCAAATATATAAATTCTATTTTATCATGTGTATGTAAAATTCCTGTGGGAAAAACAGATGGCGTGGTGACATGTAAACCATAAATAAAATGCCTGAGGTCAGTAAATTAGTCATAGGTATTTTGAGTGAATATTATGGGAGAGTACTTTGAGGGAAAGGCAAAAAAATTAATAGACAAATATCCTGATTTTCTGAAGTTCTTGTCTCGCAATGAAATACGACTTAAGGAAAAGCTCCCATCTCTACAGTTTGGGCATCTTACACAGTGTCATTGTTATTCCTGGCAAAGGCCCATAAATGTCTATGATCTGATGGACCCTTAAAGGCAGATTCATCAAAAAAAGTCTTCCTCCTTTCCTTGACTCCATACCCGAAGTTCCAACATTAGTGACTTTGTTATGTTAAAAGCATTGACAATCATTTGTGAAATGCTTGTCAGAACACTGGAACAATAGGCTGTAATAGTAACCTATAAAAGAGAAAATACATATGGCCAATAAATCTATGAAAAGATGTTCTGCTTTACTAATAATTGGAACATACACATTTCTAGCAAAACTCATTGTGCCAATATTTACAACAGTGAAAACTGAATATAGTCTAAATGTCCATCAATATTTTAAAGTATGTTATATCCACTTTAAGAACTGCACTGTTGCTGCTGGAATAAGATTTAGATGATATTTCTTGACATACAAAACTATCTCTGGCACATAATTGAGTTTAAAAATCAGTTTACACAAGAACTTGCAAAAAATGATACCATTTCTGTAAAATTGTATACCTATATGTATGAATATCTGTAAATGTGTATATGTCTGATGTATCTCTGGGTAACTGGTTAACCTGGGGGTTTGTTACTTTTTTCCTGGCCTTTTCTATACTATTCAAAAATTTTAAATTATTCTAGATCATTTTACTAAAAAATGCTATAAAATTATGTATGTCATTTGTAAATATCTTAACATGCTTTTAAAAAGTGAGTTACTGAGGTGCCTGGGTGGCTCAGTCGGTTAAGCCTCCGACTTCAGCTCAGGTCACGGTCTCGCGGTCCGTGAGTTCGAGCCCCGCGTCGGGCTCTGGGCTGATGGCTCAGAGCCTGGAGCCTGCTTCCGATTCTGTGTCTCCCTCTCTCTCTGCCCCTCCCCCGTTCATGCTCTGTCTCTCTCTGTCTCAAAAATAAATAAAACGTTAAAAAAAAAATTAAAAAAAAAAAGTGAGTTACTGTTAAGTCTCCTAGATGGGCCTTCTTAGGCCCCAAAGTTCAGCGGATCATTTTTGTGCTTATCAATGGCCTACATGCATGAGTACACTATTAGGCCTTTGTATGATAGAATAAAACATAGTCTGTCCCCACTTTCTAGTTGCTTATGGTTTAGTGCATGAAATATACTTGTAAACAAATCATTAGAAAGGTTAGGAAGTTTTCAGGAAGATGGGGAGGTAGGTGGTGTGAGAGGGAGGAGGAGGAGGAGAGAGCATTAGGTTTGGCCAAGACGTAGCAGTGAGAACCTATAAGACTCAGTGTACCTATCTATGGGAGGCATGGTCCAAGACCCCAGTGGATGCCTGAAACCATGAGAGTACTAAACCCTATATAAGCTGTGTTTTTTCTTATATACATATACCTACAATAGAGTTAAATTTATAGATTCAGTACAGTAAGAGATTAGCAGTAACTAACAGTGAAATAGAACAATTACAACAATATACTGTAATAAAAGTTATGTGATATGGTATCTCTCGCAAAATATTTCACTTTACTCACCCTTCTTTTGATGACGTGTGATGATAAAATGCCTATGTGATGAGATGAGGTGAAGTGAATGACGTAGGCATTGTGACGTGCATTAGGCTACCACTGACCTTCTGATGGTTTGTCAGAGGAGGGTCGTATGTTTCCTGACTGCACTTGAGCAAGGGTAACTGAAACTACAGAAAGTGAAACTGCAGATTGGCAGGGGGTGGTGGTGGGGAACCACTGTAGTTGAAAATGACACTGGACATGAAGGTTGGAGAGAGACATACAAAATGTATCCCAGGATTAGATGTTGGTTCTGATCGCCTTTTACAAGCTGGTCTAATTACTGGACACAGTTGTAATTTTCAGCAATCATGTCAGGGTTTGATAATTTAGTCTTTATGGGAGTGTCTCCACTTTATTTTGTTCTTTATGAACAGCTGATCTATGAATTCATCAGTTTACCTGGCTTTTCCACTGGCTCTAGTCCTGGTGGATTTTGATTGATAAACTTATGCTAGTAAAATAAACAGGAACTGAGATCTAGAGCATTGTTCTTGTAGGCACTCAGTTAGCTGTGCATGTCTAGTGGCTTTGCACACTGGCAAGCTGTCATTTAGTTGGAGCAGTTATCAGCCAAGTCGGGCAGAGGAGACTGCAGCCTGAAAGCTGTCGATTTCTACATCAGTGGTCACTAAGACAAGCACTACTGTCTGTACCCTAATTCTTCATTATTAAGTCACAGATCCTTGTTCTTCTTCTCATACAATGTTATTGCAACACATATTACATAAGGAGCTGCTCAGAACTTCCTCTGAAGTGGGAATTAGAAGGCTGGCCTATAGTGAAGATACTTGAAAATTACAAGTGGAAAGAAAATTAAGCTGATGTGCAACTAACTTCAGAAACTAATCAGTAGTAAAAATGCTTTTAGACACAATTTCTCTCTGCACATAGACATGATTCAGCAGCTTTCTTCTCTAGGTCTATCAGCATCTTTGAATTGATGGTGATGTCACTGTCCATGCTTCTCAGACCAGGTCCTTGACGGGATAGCTAATTGTACCACCTGGAGGAGTGATCCTGGAACTCAAAATTCCACAAGACTTACACCTGACATTTTGAAATAATTTTTATCTGTGGTCTATTCAGAGGATTTCGCAAACTGCTGTCCCGTGTGAAGAGGGTGTGGGAAGAACATGTGATAGAACTGACTGCATAACACTGGGCAATACAAAGTGCAACGTAAAAGCAACCTAATAATCACAATATTGTGTAGTCCCTAGCAGTGGAAGGCCAATACCATATATTAGAAATTTGAAACAATACACAACCAGTGCAGCAATTAAAAGTATTTAATGTACATTGTGTTTTAATATTCAGTGAGATAATTGTTATATACGTGAATACTAGGAAATACAGGGAGTTTATTTTTCATTTTAAAACAAAAATAAAGGATCTATAAACAGAAGAACACAATAATTAGAAACTCTCAATAGTTGTTCAACTCTTTAACTGACTCTTAAAATTTAAATAGAAAATAGGGACTCCTGGGTGGCTCAGTCAGTTAGGTTTTCAACTCTTGACTTCGGCTTAGGTCGTGATCTCACAGTTTGTGGGTTGGAGCCCAGCACTGAGTTCTGTGCTGAGCATGGAGCCTGCTTGGGATCCTCTCTCTCCCTCTCTCTCTCTGCAACCACCCCCCCCCCCCCATTAGTGGGCTCTCTCTCTTTCAAAATAAATAAACTAAAAAAAAATTAAATAGAAAATAAATTAGGCCAGTTTGTTTAGTGATTCCCACAGAGGGGGATGTCTGGTTTGGGAGTGAAGAGCTCTAGGTTTTGGCCCTAACTTGATCTGACAGGATAGCATGGAGATCAAACTCCTGGCTTCAGAGGCAGGCAGCCTGCGTTCAAGCCTCTCTCCTGACTTGTTAGATGTGTGCCCTTGGGCAAGTCATATGACCTCTCTGAGCTGTCTATTAAATGCAGGTGATAGTAACTTCTACTTATGGGGTCAAGATGAAGAAAAATACAGTTAAAGCACTGACACATAGTAAGTACTCTGGAGGTGTTACATGCTTTCATTCTTACTTACAAGCTACATCCCCTTGGGCAAAACTAGAATCATTTATCATTCATAAGGTCTACTTCTTTATCTATAAAGTTCGGAGACTAGACAAGAAGATAAAAGGTAATAAATGGATATTGACAAAAATGTTCAATACTCAAATCTATTCTGTAAGCACTTCAAGCTAAAGCCCTTTTCTGGAGGTTCATAGCCTCCAACCATAACTTAAGGAAGGCTCAGAGAAGCCCTTCAGTAAAGAGCTCTTTATTTTTTTTAACCTAACATTTTAAACTGTGTTTATACATGAAATACTTATATTTTTGAAAACACCTATTAAAATAAGTTTCAAAACACCAATTAGAATAGTTTGAGTTCTATGGATTAGGGATTTTCCATAGTCTCATTCTGGTCTATAAAAGGATCTTTTTAAAAAATGACACTTTTTACTTGGAAATAATTCAAAGTTATAGGAAAAAAAGCAAGAATAGAATTAATTCAAAGGATTTTCATAAAATTTTTGCCTGAATTCACCTATGTGAACATTTGCCCCATTTGTTTTATCATTTTCTCATTCTCTCTGTCACATGGCTCTTCATCCCTAACTACTTCAGTGTGTATTTCCTAATGGGAATATTCTCTAACATATCCATGGTGCAATGACAAACTTCAGTAAATTTAATATGGATACAGCACTTGAATTATCATCCATTTTCTAATTTTTAAAGTTGATCCTTTATAGCATGTTTCCCTCCAGTATAGGATGTAGGTCAGATAATGCATTTAATTATCATGTCTCTTTAGCCTCCTCTAATCTGTAACATTTTCACAGCCTTTTTCTCCCGTTAATGACACTGATATTTCCCTTCTTTTTGAAATAGAGCATGTCTCAATTTGGGCTTGTCTGATTGCTTCTTCATGAAACTTCAAATTCAGGTTATTTATTCTTGGCCAAGCACTACATAGGTAATGTGTCCTTCCGAGGGTACCACATAGGGATGTATGATGCTCATTTATTCCTCATCAGTGATAGTGTTTTTGTTCATGTGATCAAAGTGTTATTGATTTCTCCACTCTATAATTGCTATTTTTTCTTCTTTACCATTAATGAGCAGTCTATGTGGACATGATTTAAGACCATGCAAATATCGTGCTCCTTGTCAAAACTCAAAATTTAGCATCTATTGATAATTTTTGTCTGACCCAATCTTTTCTATAGTGGTTGCAAAATGCTGATCTTCCAACTTCAGCATTCCTTCCACATTTATTGGCATTCAACCTTAAGCTAGAGCCCTTCCTTTTATCTACCTATTTATTATTAAATTATTGATATGGACTCCTGGATTCCTATTTTTTCAATACCTTTAAAATTCAGTATTGTTCTTCATTATTTTAGTCAATAAATTAGCCCAGATCTGGATGGGGAGGGGGAGGGTTCCTTTAAATAGACTCTTTATTCTTGTGCTATGACCCATCATTTTCTTGACATTTTCTGGCATAACAAAATAGCCCATGCTCATCTTGTACGTTTTTGGCCCTGGCCCTGGAATAAGCTACTTCTTTGAGGAGTTCTGGTGTTAGAGAGACTACATGTGCTCATTACATTTTGAGTGTCATTGTTCCTTGTCCCTGTGAAAAAATCTTTTTATTATCCAAACATCATGGTGTTAGATAGTTGGATGGATGGATGGATGGATGGATAATTTTTTTGTCAACTCTAAGAGAAAAATCTGGCAACAGGGTGACAAAATTTAACTCTTCAACGATACAAGGATCTGAGCCACAAATATAATGAACCTCTAATATAATGGATTTAATATCACCAAATCTTGCAGGAAATTTTCATTTGTATTTTAGTTCTTAGGATAAATGTAAAAAAGTTTCGTATTGATGTCTTCTCCACTTGTACATTCAATTTTCCTCACCTTCCTCAGGCTGTTAAGATATCTTAAACAGCTTAGTGAGCACACAATCTCAATTTTTTTTTTTTTTTAGAAATTTGCACAAAATGTAAATCGGTTTGATATAGGTTAACACTAACAAAAAAATGCAATTTATTGTAATGATATAGGAATGTCTTGCAAAACCAAAGAGCTACATTACACTCATACATCATGAAGTGATCCAGAAACTGTTAGAAGCCTCTCATTTTGGTGTCTTTTTAAGTGTCTGTCCAGCTTTTCCTACTTCAACAAACATGTCTTTCACAGTCTTTGAATTTATAGCTTATGATTTTTGTAACATGTAGGCATAATCTAATAATCTCCAAATCCTAATTCCATAATTGGGGTAAGAGGTTCTGATTGGTTGAACCCAGGTCAGGTGTCCACCCCTGACCCAATCAACCATGGTCATGGAATATAAGCATGACTGCCTTCGGGCTCATTTTTGTGAATTTAGAAAGTTGTTTTAAGATAAATCAGGAGTCCCTGTAAATTGGGCAGAGTATTACAAAAAAAGTTATACTATTTTTATTCACATGTAACATGCAATATGGAATCTTCCTAAACATATAAATGAAAGGAAGCATGTCAGAATGAGAATTTTCACTGGAAAGAGAAGACCTAAGTAGAGTCAGTATATGGAAAATTGATTTTCCTTAACAAGGTAAAAGAGTATAAAACAGCCTTAAAGTATGTATATATCAGTTATTAAACCCCTTTTAGAATATGTGTGTGTATTAACAATAGGAGGCAAAATTAGAATCGCAGTGAATTTTACTTTGCTTTTTCCCTACTTACTATGGGTGAGACAATGAATTTTGTAAACTTTACAGTGCTAAGTGTATTATTATTATAGCTATTAGGACAACCAGGCATGTGGGCATCAGTGACATTTTACTCACTAGTGAATTTATTTGTGTCCCTTGGAGGGATCAGCATCAGAGATGCCAGCATTTGGAGAGTTTATGTGGGATTGATTTTGTACACAGTAAAGGCAGACGGTCCCAGGAAGCATGGGCACCCTTCACACTATTGGAGAATTAGGTGACAGTAGAAATAATAAAAGTATTCATTTTTATATGTATAGCTCCTTTTGTAGAACCCTTTTATGCATATTATTTTATCGGATTTTCTCTCAAAAAACCCATTTGGTGAAATCTGAGAGCATTGGCTGCATCAAACTCCATTTTCCAGAGGTGAAAACTGAGGCCTGGAGAAGTTATGCCAAGAGCTCAGAGCAAGAAGTTGAACCAGGATTCATATGTGGGTCTCCTGACTCCACTAAGCTTTGTTCAGTTCCATAATACTTAAAAGCAACAAGCAAGAGTTTAGATCCTGGCCTTGTGTTTGATTGGACGAGGCCTGGTGCTGAGGTAGGGGCTGGGTGGCACTTACGTGACCCATGGATGAACAAACAGAAGCTTGCTGGATTTTTATTCTACTTGGCTAAGTAAAAGGAAAACTCCCAGATTCTCTCAATGGGTAAAGACTTGGCCCTTAATCTGTGGATTAAAAAACAGTTAGCTTTATAAGATCACATATTTATTTTTTTTATTTGTACAAAACAAATATTATTATTTTTTTTTTTTACTAAAAAGAAATCCAAGTTGAAATTGCTGTAGAATTCAGAACAAGAATGCAGAAAGAGCTTGAAATTATTGAGTACGTTTCAACAAGGAGCCTTTTCTAATAAAAGGATTACTCACTGAACCCTGCATGAGAGAGAACAAGGTCATAAAGATGCCCACAAAATGGTGCCACTTACTGAATTTGTACTCTGTCTGTGTCACTGGCTTTTTCCTCTTGCTCAGATGCTTGGTTTCCCAGGCGGGGAAAGGCATCTTCTCTTCTTTGGATGCCCTTGGCACTCTCTCTTTTGTACAGGTTGTGTTTGTAACAGGCACTTAGCAACATGTTTTCCAGTCCATGTTTTTCAACCACTGCTGTGTGCTTCCCACACTGATTTTGACTTTCATCTTTGAAGCCTACTGATGCTGTTTGCCGGGTTTTAAATGCTGGCGTGGCTGGATGACAGTCCCCAGGAAGATGTGCACTACATTTCAAGCTTTTATGCTACGGCTTTGACATGCCATTGGATGTCAGCCATAGACCAGTATGACTTCCAACTCAAAGTCCCTCAATGTTTCAAGTGGAAGGAAGCTGGAAAATGGTACCTGGGGAATTGTACTTTATGATTAAAATCCCTGCACCAACTTTCTTCACATCAAAAGAAGAGGGGAAAAAGACAGGTGCAGTCTTACACAAACACACTTTTTCTTAAACAATCCAAAGAAAAGTTATGCTAGCTGTCAAGGCATGTAACATCCCAAGTATCTGCCAGCAGTCTGTGAGACCACACTGTTCAAAATTGGTGAGGCCCCTCAAACACATTTAAAAGAAAGAGGTCACATCTCAATCAAATGCAACTTACTTCTTGCAAGTTTCAGTGTAAGTGTTGAATTTGCTTTGTTGCATCCACATTTTCTGATGCTGTTAAGTGAGTCAGGAGACCTCTAGCAGTTCAGCAGCAGGGAGGGGAGAAGAGTCTTTTTCAATGTAATGGCAGTATTTTAGTTAACATGTTGTCAGTCTTTAATGACTAGTGGTGTAACAGCTGGTTTTGATGTAATTTCTTTTGAGACCACTAGATTACAAGCAGTTTATTGCATTCTTCCTCTCAGACTGCTCCCTGGATACAACCTAAAGTCAAAAGGTTAAAGGTCTAAAGCCATAATCTAAAGGATTTGTCATCATTTAACAGGTCACTTGTTGCTATGTACTATGCAAACTAAAAATTTTTAGTGAGCCTGCCACTCTGAAATATATATATATATATATATATATATATATATATATATATATATATATATATAATTTTTTTTTCTATTTCAGTAAGGAGGAATTGAGACTATCCATTGGAGACAGATTCTCAGAAATCAAAAAATATATACTTTAAGTGTGTATATATATGTGTATGTCTTCATAAGGGTGAAATAATAAGTTAAAAAAGTCAATTTAACTGTTACTAAAAGGACCCGAAATTGAGAAATTAACTTCTGCAGAAACATGTTAAGATGATAATGGATCTTTGAAAAAGCTGTAGGTAACATATCCAAAACGAAAAGTGAGCAGACAAAAGAATGGGGTCAGACAACTCAGGGAGGTGCTAAAGGTCATGGAGCCCTATTGTTGGTTCATTGCAGATTTGTAGCTTTTCAATCTGTCAGAGTCTGACAGTTCAGCTGTGCTGCACCAGGCAAGGGCCTTCTTTGTTTAATGAAGGAACTATTCTTTGAAGAATGGGCTTGGTAAAACAGAAACAGAAAATCCAGAAGACAGTGTATGAAACAGAAGCCTTATTCCTTCTAGTCATCAGTGGCAGGTTTGAGCGAATTTTGCAGAATGTACATACCTATGTAGAATTCTCAAAGATATACAGCTGGTTACCGTTTTGGTTGACTTTATGCGAGTTTAGAATTTTTAAAAAATTCATGTGTTTATGTTCTCACAAAATGCTGTCAAGTAAACTTTGGGAAATGTTCCTAGAACGTTGGGAGTCTTTTGAACTCATGACTCATCCATAGCATCACCATTGTGGAGTCTGCTTCAAGTTGGTGACACATTGTGTCATTCACTCAAACCCATTTTCTGTGTATCTGTTGCCCTCTAGGGACTCTAACATGAAAAGAAACACCCAATGTGGTCTTTTGGCAGGAATTATTATGCTGTTGGTTTTTCTTCCCGTTACGCATTCAAATTTCATCTCAACTTTTACTCTTATAAACTTGCATTAAAAATTTTTGAGTTCTGAGTAAAATTAGTTCAAAACATCAATCTGAATTATTCTTTCAAACTCTAGATATATGGAAAATATTACAACTTGGTAATTTTGATTATTTTGTTTGGTTCTGTGAGTTTAATGGAAATAGAAACATAGCAGAACTTTCGAATCACTCTATCTACCTTGAAATTTGGGAATCTTCATTTTCATTGCAGGCTGCAATCTACTTCTAATAGTCTTGTATAAAGATAATATGGTAATGCATATTATTGCCTGAGAAATAACTATGGAAAAAAAGAAGAATTCATGACAGTAGTAGTAACATGAGAAAGATTTCTGAATGTAAAATATTAGTCTTCTATTATATTTAGGAGTTCAGATAAACTTGTATATCTAAAATGTTTAATTGAAAGTCATATTCATGCTAAACCCATAGTTTCTTCACAGAAAAAAGGAACAACCCATATGAACTGGGCATGTTTTAGACATGTTTTGGTTCTAGACTATGTCTTTCTTGGCCACAACTGACAATGGGTGCCTGACCTCAGTATAATCATCAACAGGCCCAACAACTGCCTATGAGGTAGCCTGGGGTGAAAAAATATTCTGAAAAAGAAAATGCCTAGACTGATCTGATGCTCACTTTTATAGATACTTAGGAAATATGGAGAGTATCACACAGTTGGCAGCTAATCATAGTCACCATGATATATGGTCTAGAGTTATAATGAAGGAGAAGCTGTGAGATGGAGAAGCGATGCAGGGTAAATCCAGAGGGTGAGAAAGGGAGAGGTGAACACAAGAAAGCAACCAAAAACTCAGATAGAACTATGTTATGTAATGGTCCGCACTGAGGTAAAATTCCATAGGATCTGGCTGCCATGATCCCTAGAGCTGATATAAATCTGGAATGATTGTTGTCCAGGTTCCTCAAGAGGAGGTTGTGTGTCATTCCTTTCATTACCTGTGATAACTTCATTGCACCTGAAAGACCCAGAGTCCCTCCCATATAACAAAAACCCCATGGTCAAGGTATCAAAGAACTTTCTAACTAATCAAGCAAAGGAAAGGTTTCCCTCGTATGTTGCTCATGTAAAAACTGTTGTCTGGATGTTTAGATTAAAATTGTCTTTAGTCAGTGTTTGTGAGCCTAGCTTGTCGATGGAGATGACTCTGCAACAAGAGTACATATTACTCTTTATTATCACCTACTTTTCCAATTTTCATCTCCTTTCTGCCAACAAACATGAAGAAAACTCTCTTGTTCCCTCAGTACAGATCCTTTAATTTCTTAGAACCTGTTTACTTAGTGGTATTGAGGAAACTCAGTTGTAGAGTGGTTAAAAAAATGAATGTTATTTGTGAAATCATTTTTTAAATAAAAGAAATTACTCAAGAAGAATTGTTACTCTGTTTCTGGTTTACTAACTGGATCACTGCTACCCAGAAGTGGGGCCCTGAACTCTGTACTTCATCTCTTGGAACTATAATTGTTTTCCTTCTACTAATTTTTGTTTCTTGATCTCTTAGTTTCTGAGAAAGTTTCCTTAATTCTCCTGTTGCTATTATAAATTTGCCAATTTCTCCTTGTTGTTCTGTTGACTTTGTTGACTATGTTTTGATGCTATGTTAAGCACATGCAAATTCAGGATTGTTAAATCTTAGAAGTGAATGTGTGTTTACCATTATATGGTAACTATTTAAAAAAATTTTTTTTTACATTTATTTATTTTTGAGAGAGTGAGACAGAGCACAAGCGGGGGAGGGGCAGAGAGAGAAGAAGACACAGAATCTGAAGCAAGCTCCAGGCTCTGAGCAAGTGTTCAGCACAGAGCCCGTTGCGGGGCTTGAACCCATGAACCCCGCGATCATGACCTGAGCCGAAGTCGGTCACCTAGCCGACTGAGCCACCCAGGCACCCGCCTATGGTGATTCTATTTTTAATCCTGCTTTTTACTTAAAGTCTATTTTGTCTAGTATGTGTATTGTGACACCAGCTTTCTTAGACTAGTATTCTCTTTGGAATACACTCTTTTCCAACCCCTTTTCTCTCCTTTACTGTCAAACTTCTTATGCCATCATGAATGTAAGGTAGTTTAGCACTGGGATTAAGAACATGGCCTCCAGAACAAGACTGTTACCTATAGCTGTGTATCTGGGATTAGATACACAACCTCTCTATGCTTCACTGTCTTCATCTGCAAAATAGGAATACTTCATAGGTTTATTGTGAGTATTAAATACGTTAGTGTGGGAAAATCACTTAGAACTGTATTTTATTAAGTACTCAACAAGTGCTAGTTATTTTGTTCTTACTCTAATGATAGTAGTTGATTAAACACAGATTTGGGGGACAGACTGCCTGAATTTGAGTCCCTTTCCACCTCTTCCTAATAATAAATCCTACCTCAGGGGATGGGCTATTATGATACATAAAGTATTAAATATAAAGAGCTTTAAGATGGCCTAGTGTGGTGTGCAAAAAGTGTTACCTATCAAGCTTTAGGACGGCTTATGCTAACTGCTTATGATTGGATTCTTTTTTCATCCACTCTGAGAATATCTGATTTACCCTTATTTATATTCTAGCTATAAATACATTTTCTCTTTACCTTGCTTTTTCAAAATTTCTTTCCCCCTTTTCTCCTGTTTATTCTCTCTATATTCCCTTTTGTCTTCTAGTAGGTTGTATGTTTGCATTCTGATTCATTTTTTTAATTGGATGGCTATAAAATAATTTACATATGTGCTAGATTTAACTAAGTCTATAAGTAATATTTTTCCACTTTTACCAATAGGACCTTTGCATGCTTTAACTCTGATTACTCATTTTTCCTAGCTTCCGTTGTTATTGTCCATTGTCTTTAAATTTTTTTTAATGTTTTTTTTTATTTTTGAGAGAGAGACAGAGAGTGAGCGGAGGAGGGGCAGAGAGAGAGGGAGACGCAGAATCCAAAGCATGCTCCAGACTCTGAGCTGTCAGCACAGAGCCAGATGTGGGGATTGAACTCACAAGCTGTGAGATTATGTTCTGAGCCGAAGTCTGATGCTTAACCGACTGAGCCACCCAGGCTCCCCCATAGTCTTTAAATTTATAAAATACACAGTGTGTTATTTTATAGACAATGCTTTTTCAGCCATACATTCATATTTCCCTATATGTTGCTCATATTGCTTCCTTCTGGTTTTGATTTTCCACTTAAAATAGCTTATAGTATTCAGAATCTAAGAACGGTAAATTCTCTCAGTTTTTTGAAAAGGAAATATCTTCATTTTGCACTCTTGAATGATAGTTTTAGATTAGCAGCTATTTTCTTTTGCTCTTTAAAGATATTACTCCATTGTTTTCTAGCATGTATCATACTGATAAGAAATCTATTCTCAGTCTAAATGTTTCATATGTGCATAATCTTTTGTACTCCAATTGCTTTTAAATTTCCCTTTCTCTTTGATGTTTCAAGTGTATGTGTGTGTGTATGTATGTGTATATATGTATGTGTGTGTATGTGTGTGTGTGTTTGCGTGTGTATGTATATGTATTTTATTATACTTGGGATTAATCGTACTTCCTTATTCCAAATATTTATGGTTTTCATATATATTTGAAATTCTTAGCCATAATCTTTGGATATTACCTTTCTTTTGTTTTTTCTCTATTCTCTTCTTATAGAATTTCTATGAGATGTATATTGGGCTTCTTCGGTCTTTGCTCCATGCTTCTTAGTCTCTTTTCATTCTCTTTGACTCTGTATTGTAATTTTGAGTAATTTCCTCAGATCTGTATACTTTGCTTCACATATCGTCTGTTTAGTTTTCATATTTCAACCTATCAACTGAGTTTTTAACTTAAGTGACTATTTTTCATTTCTGGAAGTTGACTTGAGTCTTTTTCAATTTCAACTCTTCTTTTTTCATAGTGTGTTATTTTTATTATAGTTTCTATTTTAAAAAATGTGTTGTTTTTAAACCTACTTTTTTCCATGGTCTCTTTCAGATTATTTTATTATCTCAAGGTCTTGAAGAGCTCCTCTTCCTATTTTGGCTCTGCCCACTTTCTCTCATGGTAAATCATGAACTGTTTGATTGTATACTTTTCTTCAGCTGTAATTGTGTTTTAAGGGAGCATTTCTGTGCTCTTGATTTTGGAAGTATCCTAACTCAGTATACTTGTATTAGTCTTTCCTATGCACCCCATAGTTTTTATTGGTCTTTAACTAGATTTTACTGTAAACTTTTCATGGGATTTTGCAATAACTCAAGAAGCATAATTCAAACTGCAAACCCATGTGTAGAGAAGAATTGGAGATAGTATTTCTTATGGCACTTTTTTTTTGCCTTCACTTTCCTAGGACTATGAATAGAGTTTTACAACTTCCTTTCCCTAGAATGGAGTTTCAGGATACCAGGTGTATGTAGCACATTCCATTTCAGCACCACATTTCAGATGAGTCCAAGGCCACATGTCTTGAGACTGTCTGTGTATTAAGACCAGAGGACTTAACAGTAAGAGTTTACAATGAATATTTCCCTGGCCTAGCATGGTGTTGACTAACAAGTACATGTCTGTCTTTAAGTTTCTTCTTCATTCCTGGGGTCTGAGGACTTAACTTCTTTCTTAGAGCACAGGCATATATTTTAAAATTCTTTCAAACATTTTATCCAGCAACTGAATTTATCACTGGATGAGAAAGTAGCTTTCTTTCACTCCGTGTGCCCACGGAGGAAAACTGTAAAATAAAAGAGTTTACCAATATTAGGATTGGTAAATTGGTTTGATGTTGTATGCTATGCCTAATAACTGGTAGTGGCCATCCAGAGCTTTGAGCTACCCATGATGTGAAACTAAGTTTGGGAACAGTGGCAAAGAATGTCTTGGTCAGTTAGTTTTATCTGCAAAAGGGTAGGAGGTGGTGAGTATTAACATATGTGTTTTGCATTTATTCACAAGTATGAAATAATTTATAAGCCTTTTATAGCTTTAAGGTTCTATGTTATCTCACTGTATAAGTGTCTATCTTTTAAATCTTTGATTAATTTTTAAAAAATCAATGAAGCATTCTTGATATTTTTTAGTTAAAAGATTGACAATGCTCTATATGATTTTACTATACAGTGTCTTTATCTTTACAAATACCACTTTGCTCAGATCTTTTTTTAAACACAAACCACGGGGCGCCTGGGTGGCTCAGTCGTTAAGCGGCCGACTTCGGCTCAGGTCATGATCTCGCGGTCCGTGAGTTCGAGCCCCGTGTCGGGCTCTGTGCTGACAGCTTAGAGCCTGAAGCCTGTTTCAGATTCTGCGTCTCCCTCTCTCTCTGACCCTCCCCCGTTCATGCTCTGTCTCTCTCTGTCTCAAAAATAAATAAACGTTAAAAAAAAAATAAAAAAAAAATAAACACAAACCACCAACACATAAAGGCATTTCAAGAAGCCAACAACATTAACATATGAACATCCATAAACAAAAGTGAAGTGATTCAAACATATGATTTGTCTTTTGTTCAAGGTATTATGCAGTTCACTCGAGCACGTCTCACAAGTGAACCACCGAAACTTGGACCTTCATGGCTTTTTAAAATCATTTTTAAATATTCCAGCCTTCTTTGCCCTACTAAAGTTCTCCCCTCCCGAATTTGTCAGACTCTCATGGTTTCCTCTAGTACATTTTACACAAGTGTATTACTCAGACTACTGTTGCAAATGAATCAGAATCAACTTCCTGTTTCTGAATAATTCTGTACAGAAGTACCAGGAAGAAGGGTGTGGCATAAAGTACCCCATTGCAGTCTGACATCCTGCGTTTCAAAGGGAGTAATAAAACAGCTTTTTTTTTCTTCCCTTGAGTTAAGATTTATTATCTGTATACCATCATCATTCATCATATAATAAGTATTCCCTGGACACGTAGAAAAATAGTTGCTATGGCAAATCTCTTCATCTGAAGAATAATACTTGAAAGCATTCTTTATGGCTTGATAGGAAAAGAGGCAATAAATGAGCAAGGCATTGGGAAGAAAGTTGGGAAATCTGTTGTTTTCCAGGTTAGTGTGAACCAAAGCATTTTATGTCGGGAACTTGTATCTCCCTTTTGTTTTGTAGTATACTCGCTAGCTTTTGGTTTCATCAGACTCAGATAGTATTGGTAGTGTACTGATAAGTGTTAACAGTGTCTCTTTGCAACATCTACCCATTGTTGAGGTACTTCACCCACGCCCAGCTTCAAGATACCAATATGATGTTACTGAGCATGAAGTCTGGAAGAGAGGCGTTAAGTCCATTCTCACGAGCTTGTAAAAGCTGGCTCTAGCACACCAGAGGCTAGAATACAGACTTTTAGAAGAAAGGGATTTTGTGTAACCTATTATATGTAACTGTAATAAATTTGGTACATGGCCTTTATTAAAAGTTGGGAATTTAAAACTTTAAAGCTTCTCTACCAAGTCAATTAATTTCCAGCAATTCATAGTGAAGAAACAGAGACTAGTATATGGAAGAAGTTAAATGCGTGGATATATCCAAACCTTATCGTTAGGCTTCAGTTTCCATATTATATCAAATCTTTACTTAAAATATCAAACAAGTAGCAAGAGAAAGGATATCACCTTTTTCTGTTTCCATCCTTATCCACAACAATGCCTAAAAGTCACATGTTATCCACAATTTGAAAAACAAGCATTTACAGGATTGATAGTAAAGCTTATCTGCAAAAGGACTTGAAATAATCTTTTATAATAGTTCATTTCATTGAGGGAAAATTAGTATATTTTATTCCACTTGCAGATAATATAATTTTTGTCCAAGATTTTAGGTCATATTGTTTCTTTCATTCATTTGACATTAGTTTTTGAGGGCCTACTATGTGCTAGGTGCCCTTCGAGATACTAGGACACAGAAGTGAACAAAAGAGAAAAAAATCTTTACCCTCATGTGGCTTACTTACATTTGCAGGAGGGGACAATGGAAAACATCAATAAACAAAAAATATAATATGTTAAATAGGGCTCATTGCTAAGGAGATAAAGTAAGGAAGGGAAATATTATAAATTTGAAATTAAAATTTTAGGTGGGTAGGTGGAGAAATTGCTGCCACCATAAGGAGAAATCACCCATGGTCTTGACCTTTGCCTTGTGTTAGTCTATGACGAACTCTACTGACCAACCCATGTGCCCAAAGCTAGTTCTGAAAAACAGCAAATTTCTAAAGCCCTTGAATAGGCATTTCTTTAGTCTGAAACTACAGAATAAAGAAAACACATCTAATGATGTATTTAAGAGATAGAGCCTGTAAGGGGACATACTACAATGAGACGGGAGAGAAGTTTTCTTTGTCTTCAATGAGAAAGGCCCAGGGAGGAGGAGGTCAGCAGTAACAAAAGGGAGAAAACGCATATATTTTTCCCTTGGTTTCTTATTTTTTGCACATTTTTAAAAAAAAGTTAAACATGGAAGATTTTGTGTAAGATTTTGAGATAATGAATTCAAAAATCACTCTTAAAAGTTAAGACATACTGCCACTCACTGTGAAGAGCATACTTCATTTAAAAAAAAAACTTCAGATATTTCCAGTGTAACTACTATAGAGAGTTTAGACAGCAGAGGAAGGGCATGAGTGCACATAAAATAAAGAAATGGGTAGAAGCTTTGACAGTATTTTGGTGAAATGTAATTATTATAATCTCTTTAAACCTACTCCTATACTTAAAGATCATTAAAGATTGAAAGTTATTAAATGTATAAAGTTTACTTCATTCCAATTATACAGTATGCCACACATGTACAATATGCAAAATACAACATACATTTCAATGACTGAGCCCTATCTTTTAGTTTTGAATGCAAAAACATTGGCATTACCTCTACAGGATGGTAAATGCGAAGATGGGGGTAGGGTGGAGATTTGTGGAGATTCAGCATGGGGCAAAGGGGATGGATTTGATCTTGGTAATTCAGGGCCTGGGAATTCAAGTCGACTTCAGAGTATGTACTTGGGCAAGTTTTATTTAAATAAATGAGAAATTGGCACATGAATGGCTTAGAAAGAGTTTAAGCTTGCCTCATATGCAGTCTATGGAGAGGGAGAATCCAATTTGATAACAACATTTGAGAGAGAAAATTTTACCAAAAATCACAAAGGGCCTTTTGCTCTGTAAAAAGACTTCTTTTGGCAAAGTGCCTGCTTTCACATAAGACTCCTGCTTAGATGTTTTCTTTATACAATTTGCATTTTCTGCTTTTTTCCCCCCATTTCACAAGTTTAACTTAAAAGCGCTTCTACAGCATTATTTCTATTTTATCTTATTCTCATTATGGCAGTTCCTAAAATAAAATATACAAATGCTCTTGGTTTTGCATTTTTTTTAATGCTGCAGAATGCTGAATACTGTGGATGTGGTAATAGACGAAAAATTCCGTGAGAGGAAAAACATCGCAGATACATAGGAATTTCAGAAGATACACTGGCAATATTTGAGAATTGTTAATTTTAGATTTTCTATGGTAGAATATGTCAACCGCCATTAAACTATATGCCCCTTCCTATAAATTGCTTTAAAGGAAAAAATCGAGATAACCCCTAAGATCACACATATTGTCTAGCCAAAAACTTGCTGCAATTTTCATTGTTACACTTATCTCAGAATCCTCAATAAAATAAGTAAAGAAATCAATAGCCCCCTAATTGGTGGAAACTTCGGTGTGGTTGTATAAAGTTCATTACTGTTCAGACATTTAATAAGCAAATGTCCTCTCAGCAACTCCAAATGGCTTCAGTCCCTATTGAACACAATTCTCTTTTCAAACCATTGATGTGAAATGATTCTATTGACACTAGCTATTGAAGACAACCTTTGGTTGGAGGGAACTATGTCCAACATTTATCTCTCTTGGTGGAATTTTTTCATTTTATTTATTCTTCTTTTATTTTTGTATGTGAGAAGGAAAAAACAAAGTCAGATCAAACACATCTATAGAACAAAGTGACAGGGTTCACACCAATGTGCAAGGATGGGAAGATTCTGCTCTCGTTTGCTCTCAAAAGCCCTGATGCATTTTCCCATACATAGGCATTAACAGTGGAGGCCTCTGCCACTGGCACAATGCCTAAGAAATGTGTTTCTCGCTTAACTTGCAGTATCCATGCTTTTTTGGACATATCTCTTAAACTTCTTTTTCTTTCTTAGTTCCTTTCGTTTCCTTTTTTTAAACAGAAGGTAAATTTAGAAAGGAGCATGAGTGTAGTTACTTATTACATTTGGAGATGGAACAGTACCTTTTCCATCTTCTAGGTGAGTATGTGGAAAAGGGTCTGCACCTCAATTGCTTGGACTGACTGTTTTTATTCCAGGTTAAGTTGTGGTACTAGTTGGGTAAAGACAGTCAGAAAAGTCCTTCTGAGCATGGCAGGGTTTCTCTTTCTTTTGGTGTTTGAAGTCATTGCTCAACACATATCTACCATCCCCTGGTCCTTTAATCAGTGTCCAACCTGTCCTGTGAGAATAGCCCCAGGATGATAACCTAGACCAGACCATGGGCAGCACCTCTTTGTCCCTCTCACATGGATGGGACATGATTCCACAGGATTAGCCAACAATTATATGCTCTGAACTGACCAATTCAGTCAATTTACTGTGCAAAGTAAATTGATCCTTCAGAACAAAGGGTTCTGTCAGCAGGGAGCTACCTGAGAAAGCAGCATGCCTATGTAAACAGTTCTGTCCTTGTCCCAGTGTGGAGTGGCCCTGCGCCATATGGTGCCACTATGAACTTATTAGCTGACGGATTAACTGATCTCCGCATTTGGGATCCCCAGTTTCCAGCTGTGAGAGTGATTGATGGGCTAACTACTGCTCCAGTCTTGGAAGTTATTTCCTCCATTTA
The DNA here is from genome assembly GCF_024362965.1 of Panthera pardus. Lineage (NCBI taxonomy): Eukaryota > Metazoa > Chordata > Mammalia > Carnivora > Felidae > Panthera > Panthera pardus. The sequence goes on from NW_026526765.1 coordinate 88,415,284, forward strand.
ACAGAGTCAAGAAGACAGAAAATTGCCCCCTTTGTAAATGCTAATCTCACCACTCCTTCGAACACCCAACATAGCAATTTATTCAAGGCAAAGTCTTAAAATTGGTATAGTGCACATCAAATGCATACTAATTAGCAATTTCTTTTGAAGGCTCCATCACTTATTAAGGGTCTCCTTTTCCATATGTTCATCATGCCCCACTTCACCCTTTAATTACAAAACAGCACTTTCAACTAATTGTGAGAAGGTATATTGTGCCCGGAATCTGTATTAAACACTATACCTTCTGAGGCCTAATTTAGGGTCACATCGAAGGCAGACAGATAAGCAAGTAAAAAAGCTCACAACTGTCGTCTGCAATTTTAGGCATATTTGGGCATTGTTCAGAAGGAGCATTTTATCTAAGATGGCAGCTATGACATGCATCTGTGGACACTACAACAAGCACTGGGTAGAAAGAATGGGATTAATCTTAGGTTCATAATTGGGGTCTTTTCTAGTCTGAGAAGAACTTACATGAGCCCAACAGATACATGATAATATTATTTGCAACTTAGCAATTTCTTCACCTATAAAGGAACCACACAATTTTATAGGGCACGTAATTTGTTATTGGATTAAATGCCTAGTCATTTAAGTATATATACCATAATTGCACTATAGGAAGCAGAATTTTGTAAAATACTTACCTGAATGACACTTAAATTCTCATCTCTTGTGAAATGCTGATGTTTTCCTTTATTAACACTCAGAGCCTTCAAGCTACCTAGGTAACTTTAACCTTGATCCCATTGATATGAGTATCACTTACAGGCTGTTACTGTATAGCTGCATTATTGGATGATGAAGAACTGGTCAGCTCCTTTCTCTGTCCCTTTATTTCCACAGAATTTTCTAGAAAGATTAGTAGAAATTCCTCCTCATGGCACTGACACTCAGAGAAAGAACTGGTAGGAATATAGGGTTCAGATATACTTAGTATGCAAAATAGGGACTGAACCAAAGAAACCTTTGGATTAAGGGTGGGGGAATGGTGGGTAAGGGATCCACATTGTCAAAGAGAAGTTCATTTTTGGAATTGAGGATTTTAGAGATTGTCTCCATGGAAGCAAGTCCCACAAAACTCTAGTGAACCTGACATCATCAGATTACAGCAGAACCCTATAAATACTCCAAGGAACCAATCAGATACATCTAATTTTAAGACTGCTTTGAGGCAGTTTTCAAAACCATCCCTAAATTTGCAGCTGGTGAATGGAAGGAATGTGAAGATTGTCAAGGGGAAAATAGGTATAGACTCTGTATTTGTTCTCTAGAAAATAATTCTGAGGACTCTACAGTGGCCTCTTTGTTGTTTGCTGCCTTCAGCCAGATGTCCTTGTTCATGCCGCTCTTTACGATGTATAACCATCCCTTTAGTTTCCAAGCTCTCACACTGGGTGTTGTATAGAAACCAATTTTACAGTAAATTATATTAAAAAAAATTCCAAGCTTTCAGATTCAGAATCACCTTGTTTTGGCTTGTGCTCAGGTGGATTCCTCCTGAGGTTTATCCAGGATTTTGACCCTAGGTTTTTTGTTCGTTGTTTTGTTTTGTTTTACTTTGTTTTAGCTGTGTGATCTTGGGTGCATTTTGACCTGACTCTCAGTCTCCTCATCTCAGACTCCTGAGGAGAATCATGCCTCATCTGAAAGGTTTGAATTAAATCTGATGTGCTGACATGTGAGAACACTGGCATGATATGGAACAGAGGTGGAAGCTAAAATGTTCCTTTTCTTTTCCTTCCTTTCATTCACTAGTCACTTTGGTAACTTGATTCCATCAACTCTTGGTACCACACTCACCATTTAGGCTCTTTTGCTGAGAAAAGAGCTTGGATATTTTTCTCCCTTAAAGCTAAGAGCTTAAAGAAACTCGTTAAAATGGAAGGAAAATGAAAAATACCATCATATCTTCTTTCAAGCAATACAAAACATACTAAATATTAATGTAGTGTGGGGTCAATCATTTATTTTAAAATGGCTTTCTGAAATTTGGTTGCTCTTTCTTTTAATAAACAGTTGAATTTCCATATTGAAATTGTGATGTGTGCAAAGAGAACAATTCATGCGAGTACTGGAGTTGGAGAGACGATCACCATATTTATGAAAAAGTGGTGTCAAAGAAAGCTTGAAGAAGTCATCTGTGTAAACCTGGCAAATAATTGTCAGATAAGAATGATCTTAGCATTTTTTTTTGTCTTTTGTGGGTCTAACAACCTTAACACATTTATGTTGAGTTGGGGTTATATAAACAGCCAAATAGACTTCCCCAAATATCTTCTAATTCACTAGACTGTTGCAGAATACAGCTCTGAGTATCTGACCATAATAGAAACTTTTGCTAGAGAAGGCTTTACAATATTTAAAAAGTTAGATTGGATATACTTTGCTGGGATATTAGGTTTGTAAACTACAATTTATATTTTGAAATAAAATATACAAATCTTGTTTCTGATTATCCATGCTAATTGGGAGGTTTATCCAAAAATAGTGTATGGCAGATAAATGATTTATATTTGTTTAGAAAATAGAATCTATTATTTTTCTATCAGATTTATCTTTTTCTCCCATCCTTCTCCATCCTTTTTTGGGGCAGTTCTCTTAGACATATGTCAGCAAGCCTTATTTCTACCTCTGTATCAAATTACAAGAATGATCACATCTAATGAGGATAAAAGTGCCACCAGACTTCAAAACGTTGCTCTTTGTATTTGCTGTTTATTTTTGCCCCATACAATAAACCATGAGTGATACAGCATTCAGGTTAAGAAACGCCCTCCCCGCCCCCCCCCCCCCCCAAGTGTCAGGGGAATTTAATTCCTTGGAACACCTCTCTCCTAACTTTTACTCTGTCCAGTTTTGAATTGCTAATGACTTGAGAGTAAGACTCTATTTGATACATCTGCGTCTTTATATATCTGGTCTTTGAAAAAAATAAATATTCAATACATATGGTTGAATATAGGAGATGGTCATGGTCTATGAAAATCATGGCTATTTGTATTGTCAAATAGGAGCCAAGGTGCCCGAGAGCATCTGTAATATACACCAGGCCATACATTAGTCTGAGCTATACATTCTAAGTTTTTAAATTGTAACTTGGAGAGTGGAGGCCACAACTCACACCTCTTCTTACCATCTCAAACATCTACCCCACAAATACTGAGTTGCAGAGCATCAATGATTCTTTCTGGGCTTCTTCGTAAAATTTTTATCTGATTCTCTGTACTCCACTTAGTGTGTAAATATGGGTATGTAGGTGGCAGGTGTGGGGTGGGTAGATAGGCAATTAGGTGAAGAACCCTTCCCCCCCAAAGATTGATTGAACTTGGACATTTTGTTGATGAGTATGAATCAATTCATGTGATACTACAGAAAGCAAAAGAAAAAAAAACAGCTCTGAGATTCACCTAGTTTTATCCCTCATGAGTTCACAAAAGCTACACTTCACAGTTCATAAAGGCTACATTTGGAACCAGCACTAACTCCTTAGTTTTGCATAATTTTTTCAAGTAGTTGGACCTTTTAATTTTGTAGTTTAAAGGTTGCTACTGCATGTTGTTTGCCTTTGTGACACAAGTAATATCCCCAAGGTTAAAGTGTTATATTTTAAGTGATATATATATATATATATATATATATATATATATATATTCACAGTATAGAATGTAGAGTACCTAAGTCAACATCAGAGATTATCCAGTTTTAAAAACCCTTACAAGTTTATAGACAGATGTGTTCTTGAAAGAAGAGAATCAGTCTCAGTATTACTTTGCATTTCCTATAAACACATCAGTCATAGTTGGGGAAAGGAAGGCAGACAATGGCCATAAGAGAATTAAAGTGTTTACTTCATATATGTCACAATGTGGATAATAGGCAGATACAAAACCAATGGTTGACCAAAACCATAATTCCTTTTTAACCACAAATATGGAAATGCTTTACTAAGCAAAGTGAACAGTACTGTGATGTTTGTGATGTTGGAACTTGGCATTATTTTCATAACAAAAAATAAGTGGTCCTTAAGAATCACCAAATCAGAAATATGCCTCAGTTTGCCAATAAGTACAGTGTCAGTGAAAAAGATTGCATAAGGAGGAAATACATATAAGATTTCAGCATTTTAAATTTAGTGCAAAATTTTAAATTTACTCCTAAAATTTCTAAAAATGAATGCAAAATTGCCTAAGGAAATGATTAGTAATATTGGAAGCATACTAGGAACAATTCTGATGCTCAACAGTGGATCAAAACCAGCATTTCTAACTAGACATGTTACAGGTATTTTTGTCTTCTTTTTTGAAAGAACATTGCACTTCTTCTCCCCTTTCAAATATTTGTTATGACAGTAATCCCCATTCAAATGAATAGAGATATTTTTCATTCATTTGGATCAAAACCAGTATTGAAACATTTTTAGACTAACTCTTTTCACATTTCTTTTAGACTAGAGATTGAGGAAAGAAGCATGAAAATTGTATACTTTTATTTTTTATTCAAAACTGTCTTGAAAGACTTCAAATACTTTTTTTTTTCTTTTACATAATGGCAGCTGGACTAACAGCCCATATGCCAAGTCAAAATCTGAAGCAATTTGAAATGACTGAGATTTTAAACCTCAAAAATTAACTGTTTATAATGGAAACTCAGACATAATAGTCCATGATGGAGATTCAGTCACCATGGTCAGATGGGTGGTGGTATTGCTATAAGGAAATGTAATTAAATCATCTATATCAGGAAGATACTTGACTAATCACTCTTACGGAGACTTATGTGCTTTCACTTCTTTAATTCTTTCCTTAATCATGCTTAGGTGTTTTATTTTCAGCTATAACTTCGTGCTGATCAAATCTGCTTCTGATTTCTCTTAATTACTGATGCGGTAAAGATGTTGCATCTTTTCCAAGCTTCTTTATAACCGAATTTCAAATCAATTTAGGCATCTCAAAAGCATTTCTAAAATACCAGATGCTCTGTCAGCTGCGCGGAACAATGTGCTAATAATTATATTTCTTTTTCTTACAACAGATCAAAGCCAGAGATGAGGTGACATACACCTAAGATATTCAAACTCTGGCTTGAAGGTCAATTGGATCTGCCGACATATGTTGCTGATTTTGTAACATGAAAGCCAGCTAAAAAGAACAGATCAGTGAAATGCATGTACTCCGTATTCTTAATTTCAATCCTATCCAAATGTTTACAGACTAGTTTGAAGAGATTTGCGGTTTCTTGTTATCAGTCTTATTAAAGCTTGGCAAACCTTTAATAACAAGTCTATCAACAGTCCTCCAGGGACTTGATTCTAGTCCTAGACTGCTTCAATTTTTGTTTATTGAACAATTTTTAATTGGATGTACCAAGACCTTTCCTGATCAGTTGCCCATATTGTCTCATGGAAGTGTCGTACGCAAGCTCAGCTTGAAAAGGCCTTGGCAGTTGGGGAAAAATAACACTTTGTGTAAGCCGAGAAGAGGGCAGGCAGACAGGCAAGCGGCAAGATTCCTTTCAAAGTAGCTTTGGTGTGGGTGCTTTGAGCTGTACAGAAAAACTAAACTTGACTAATCGCTACCTTGCACTTGTGTTATGTTTCTATGGTTTAACTTAAAACATTGGAACAAGGAGAAAAGTGCCATTCAAAGCTAGTCTACCTCAGCTAAGCCATAGCTGTGGGCCAGATTCACGTCTGTCAACTACATAGCACCTTTGAAACTGCACGTTAGAAAAAAGAGAGAAAAACAATATGGGAGTAGTTTCTCCTCTATAGTTAATTCCACATCAGTGCCAGATTAATTTTATCATATTATTCAAATGTTGAAACCTTCGTGCGCAACTCCCACATTTGTTTCAAAGCTCCCTTGAATATGAGTCCACCCTGCACGTCCAGTTCTGCATGAACGTCAGGGTTCTGAGGCCAGAATCTCAATTCAGATTCCGGCCCCTTCAGTTATGAGCTGTGTCACCTCACACAAGTTACTTACTCTCTGTTTGCCTCTGTTCTCCCCTCTGTAAAATGGGAACTAAAAGAGTGCCTACATTATGTGGTTGTTATAAAGATTAAATGAGTTAATATGTGAGCACTCCTAGAATCATGCCTAGTGCCTGGTGAGAACAGCACTGCATAAACGCTTAACTACAGTGCGAGTTCTGCTTCTTTCCCTCTCTGACTCTCAGCTTATGGTCTTCCACCCACTAAACATTCTTTATAAGGTCAGAAATGGAAGTAGTCTGGGTGCCCGGTGGCTTAGTCAATTGAGCGTTGGATTCTTGATTTCCGCTCAGGTCATGATCCCAAGGTCGTGGGATTGAACCCCGCATTGGGCTCCATGCTGAGCATGGAGCCTGCTTGAGATTCTCATTCATTCTGTCTCACTCTGCCCCCAACCCCCACCTCTGCCTCTCTCCTCGCCTCGTTCTAGAAAGAAAGAAAGAAAGAAAGAAAGAAAGAAAGAAAGAAAGAAAGAAAGAGAAAGAAAGAAAGAAAGAAAGAAAGAAAGAAAGAAAGAAAGAAAGAAAGAAAAGAAAAGAAAAGAAAAGAAAAGAAAAGAAAAGAAAAGAAAAGAAAAGAAAAGAAAAAATTAAGAAAAGAAAAGAAAGTAGTCAAGGACCAGAAATCTCACTAGCATGGAAATCTCTGGGGCAGGAATTAGATTGTCCTTCTGGAATGATCTGTTCAGAATTCCCCTAGCCCTTTTGAGCCTCTAAGCCTTCGCTTATTTGATTCTCCTTCTCTTGTGTACCTTTTTCTCCTATTTACTCAAAACGTATTCATTAAGAGTCAGGATCAAATTCTCTCTGATGCCTTTTAAACATGCTTTGGGCTTACTGGGTTTTTTTGTTTTGTTTTGTTTTTTCAATGAACTATATCTTTTACATTTGCTATTTTTGGGTCCTTAATCATTCACTGATACATTTTGTAAAATAATATTTGCTGATATATTGATCTCATCTCCTCCAAATATATGGATAGCTTATTAAGGACAGGGACAGATTTTTCTTTCATGTCTCCTGTGGAGCTGAACCAAAAGTAAATTCTGTTTCAATTAATTCAATAAATTCTATTGAATAGGATTTAATAAAGTCATTTGATGTCTTTCTTTTCAGTCTCTCTGCAAAACTAGTAACAATAACTCAAAAGAAAAAAGTTTAAGAGGAATACAATACTGAAAAATATCAGAGATAAAAATAAAAAACTATAACCTCCAACATCAAGGTAGATTTTCATGAGTTGAAATCATAAATATGGGCCCCTGAGTCATTTTCCAATTTACTTCACATATTTAAAATACATTTACAAGCAAGGAAACTGGACCCAAAGAATCCCACAATAAGTTAAGCGGAATTAGTGCCAGAACCTTTGTTTTTTGGTGCTCCCTCCAGAGCACCTTATATCTACCACACCATGGATCAAGTTGAGAAAAGGATTATCCAGAATGGTTCAGTCTACAGACTTGTTAGTCTAAGTGGTGTTAGAAATTAGACAGATAATTAGATTGTTCCTAATTGCTGTGAGTGACTGATATTAGAAAACATATATAACAATATATTATTGCAACTCAGCATTTTAGATATGTTGTTATGCCTTCAGCCTTGGATGAAAAACAGCAGCTTTAGTCTTGAATTTTGATGCCGGGCTAGTTGTCATATTCATGGTGTTCTTATTTCTTGGCGATTTACAGTTTATGCCAATTATATTTAGATTAAATTTGTTCAAATTTCACTTGTAATCCTTGGCTGTCTTGTCAACTTTTTAGTGGATAGTTAACCAAGAATCGAATTATAGGCAGTATCATTTTGATGCCCTCAAAGCTAAATAATAGAAACTAATTTTGGCGACCGTATCTGAATACTTAATATTCACTACAGATCACATGTAGATGATTGAACTTTGATGCCACTCTATGAGTTTTGAAATAAATCTGAGGCTCCTTGTAGGAATGTTCAATGGCCTCCTCAGTTGAATTTTTGTTGACTTCTCTTAACATGTAAAAATCTCCCTTCTCTTAATTTCCTTGACTCTACCCTTTCTAGGTTCTCTGCTTATGTCTTCCCTTACCCTTTTTCCAAACCTTAGTTCTTAGCCCTCCATTATATTTTCTTTATAACTTGCAATATTTCATCTCAGTCACTCAAGTGTTTTTAATTAGTATCTCTACATGGATGACTCTTAAATTTACACCTCTGCCTTCAAAATTACTCTAAAATTCCAATTAGTGCTCTTCCAAAGTCCTGCTAGTTGATCTTGGATGACCTCCCTTTACCTGAAATCTAATGTATTTTGAACTGAACTCATTGTGTCCCTGAAATTATCTCTGCTTCTTGATGTTCTTGCATTCTTCTTCCCATTTAATGGAAAACAAACTTCAGTGTCTCCTTTGATTCCTCTCCTTTCTGGACCCCATATAGTACTGCCTGTTTGATCTTCTTGATATCTGCAAAGTCCATTCTTTCCTATGGCTCTACCTTTCCCATTTATTCATCTGGATTGGCACTGTAGCTCAGTGCCCAGACCTACACATAATAATTACTTGTCAAATTAGTGAATGAATAACTTCCCTGTCTCAATTTCTTCACCCATCCAATATATTCCAGATTAATTGTTCCTTTAAAGCCATGAATTCATCATGTCACTCTCATATTGGAAAACCTACAACAGGGTTTCCCAGTCCTGACTTCACATTAGAATCACGTGGGGAGTTTTTAGAGCCTCCTATGCCCAGCCTCACCCAGCCCAACTGAAACAGACTTTCGGGGCAGGGGAGGGGCCAAGCATTAAGGGCTAATGTTCCAAGAATTTGACAAGTGACATGACAGAACACCATCCAAATCAGAACTGCTTTGCTGACCAACCAGCTTAGGCACTGACTGCAAAAAGACAGAATGGCTCTCAATACCAGCAAATTGTCAGCTCTGCCATACTTTTTTAAGATTTCAAATAAGTCATTCTAATGAATCACTAATTTACAAACTAAACTCTGTATTCCTGACCCTGGTAATCAAGGCTCATTATCATATAACAAAAACTCTTTTTAAATATTATTGCCTCATGAGAAAGAATGAAATCCTGCCATTTGCAACAACATGGATGGAACTGGACAGTATTATGCTAAGTGAAATAAGTCACTCAGAGAAAGAGAGATATCATATGTTTTCAGTCTTATGTGGAACTTGAGAAACTTAACAGAAGACCATGGGAGAAGGGGAGGGGAAAAATAATTTCAAACAGAGAGGGAGGGAGGCAAACCATAAGAGACTCTTAAATAAAGAGAACAAACTGAGGGTTGATGAAGGGGGGGAATGAGTGATGGGCATTGAGGAGGGCACTTGTTGGGATGAGAACTGGGTGTTGTATATAAGTGATGAATCATGGGGATCTAAAACCCCCCAACCCCCAACGCCCCAAAACCCATAGCACACTGTATATACACTGTATGTTAGCTAACTTAACAATAAATTATATTTATAAATAAATAAATAAATAAATAAATAAATAAATAAATAACTAAATAAATAAATAATAAAAGTAGTTCTTAAGGGGCTCCTGGGTGGTTCAGTCAGGTAGGTTAGACATCCAACTTCAGTTCAGGTTATGATCTCACAGGTTTGTGGGTTTGAGCCCCATGTTGGGCTCTGTGCTGACAGCTTGGAGTCTTGGGTCTGCTTCAGATTCTGTCTCCCTCTCTCTCTCTCTGCCTCTCCCCCACTTGTGCTTTGTCTCTTTCTCTCTCAAAAAAAAAAAAAAATTAAAAAAACTTTTAAAAATAATAAATAAAATAGTTCTTAAATATTCAAAAATATTATTTCCTCTATTTTTTATATGAAAAAAAATCTGCTTTAGTCATTTGCTCATATGCACTAAATATGACTTCTTGCGCATTGATATTTCCTTGCTTTTACTTATAGAATGGGTTGACTATGACAGAGTACAACTTTGCCTTACTTCATTGTAATAAAGGAATTAATGGGGAATAGAACAAACATAATGTAGAAAATTTACACTCTAAACCGATCACATAGTAATTTAGAGTATTTATAAACTTTTTCAGGACATCTAAGTTTGCTTACCAGTAATGGCACTGAGCTCCAGTGAACCATAAAAAGTTGTAATAGTGGGATAAAAAGGAGCAGAAATGGAATTTTCAATTGTACTGAATATTAAATATACAGAGATGATTGCCAAAGGTTAGTTTCTATTATTTAGCTTTTCTGGCATCAAAATGATATTGCCTCTAATTCAATTCTTCTTGGTTAAATATACACTAAAAGGTTGACAAGACAGCCAAGGATTGCTAGTGGATGACAAGTGAAATCTGAACAAATTTAAAATAAATATAATTGGCATAAACTGTGAACATCCAAGAAATAAGAACACTAAGAATATGACAACTAGCCTGGCATCAAAATTCAAGATGGAAATTGCTTTTTTTCATCTGTAGAGGAAAATATTGCCAAAGAAAAGTGTGGCCATATGTGTCTATTAAACACTATACTCCTGAACTTCTTAAAAGCATTTGTTTTATTAACTTCCAACTTGAATTTCATGAAGTCATATTTCCTTCTTTTACATCATATGAAGACATGTTGATCAAAAAAATGACTGAAGTGGGTTGAGAAAAGAATAATCTCCAAGAGTAATGGAACATAATTTCATTATTCCTATTCCATGGAGCTCTTTCCGCCATGAAGTTTCTAGTGTCCTTCACCACTTCTCGTATCCAGTGTCTACAACAATAATGCTGAAAAGTAAAGGATATGATTTAGGAACCAATAAAATTTTATCTGATATATGTCTTATTCATAGGAAGACTCAGGAGACACATAAAAGGCAGTGATGTAGGGATGACTAATCACTGTCAGCTGGACTCATGGCTATATGAGCCATAATTCCCATATTTAAGTAAGAGGAAACTTTTAGGTCACTGAATTACATCACACCTAATCTCAAAAACAGAAACCTGATTCAGGTTATATTTATATCCAGAGCATTTCTGAAAATTCAGAGTCTCATTAAGAGGATAAAGTGATTGGGGCGCCTGGGTGGTTCAGTCTGTTGAACATCTGACTTTGGCTCAGGTCATGATCTCACTGTTCATGGGTTCAAGCCCCGCATCGGGCTCTGTGCTGACAGCTCAGAGCCTGGAAGCTGTTTTGGATTCTGTGTCTCCCTCTCTCTCTGCCCCGCCCTCCATCACTCGTGCTCTGCTTCTCTCTGTCTCAAAAATAAATAAACATTAAAAAAAAAAGGATAAAGTGATTTTATGGTGTTTTACACCAACCTGGATTGGAGTTTTCAAAAGGAATTTTTTGTGTATTGAGTGGGCTGCTCAGAGACAACTGTTTGACTCTAGAGGAATCTTTTACCGCTCTCCTTCCATATTGTATCTAATGTCTTTTGGTAGCTAGTTGTATTCATGAAGTTATTCTAAAATTTAGGGATCCAGAGTATCCAAAACACAGAGCTTCATCTGGCAAAATGGTAGGTAGGATAATGCCAAAGACGTTCATGTTCTAATGTAATCTAATCTGTTGCTTTACATGGCAAAAAGGATTTTGCAGATTGGATTAAAGTTAAGGACCCAGAGATGGGTAGAGTATCCTGGACTATATGGATGGGGCCTATATAATCTCATAAATCCTTAGGAGGAGTCTTTCTTGGCTATAGCCAGAGAGAGGGCTGTGATATTGGAAGCAGGGTCAGAAAGATGTGACATTGCTGGCTTTGAAGATGAGAGAAGGGGGCCTTCTCTTGGCCTTGAGTCAAGGAATTAGAGCAGCCTGAAGAAGCTATAAAAAGTGAGGAAACAGACTTTAGAGTCTTCAAAGGGGAACACAGCTTCACCCACAAAATTGATTCTAGTCTAGTGAGAACTCTAACAGACTTCTGACCTACGGAACTGAAAGATGGTAGATTTATGTTGTTTCAAGCCAAAATTTGTTACAGCAGGATATATAAGATTGATAGAAGAATTTATATGGTCATTTGTCTTCAATGGGGAGATGGGAAGATATCAAAAAAAGAGATCCTCTCAAAGGATTTACTAAGAAATATCTGGCAAGGAGCCTAAACTATCATATTTTTGAACTTCCTAATTGTTATGTAGTGCAATTGTAATGTTTCTCTGTTAAGTGCACTATTACATGACTTTCTTTGTTAAAAACAGCTTTATATGATTTGCCCATTTAAAGTGTACAATTCACTGTTTTTTAGTGCATTCACACAGTTGTGAAACCATCATGACAATCCAATTTTAGGACATTTTCTACCTCCTAAAAGAAATTCCACTCCTGTTGGCAGTCAATGCCCATCATCTCGTCCCAGCTCTAAACAATCACTGATCTACTCTGTCTCTATAAATTTGCCTTTTCTGGACATTTCATATAAATGGAATCCTACAATACATGGCCTTTTGTATCTAGCTTCTTTGACTTAACATTATGTTTTCAAGGTTCAATCAGTACTTTATTCTTTTCATTGCTGAATAATATTCCATTATGTGGCTCTACCACATTTTGTTTGTTCATTCAATCGTTCGTGGAAATTCAGGTTGCTTCTACTTTTCAGTTAGGAACAATGTCGCTATGAACATTTGTGTCCAAGCTTTTATATAAACATACATTTTCATTTCTCTTGGGTATATGCCTAGGAGTAAAATTTCTAAGTCATATGATAATTCTTTGTTTTATGTTTTGAGAAATTGTCAAACTGTTTTCCCAAATGACTACACTGATTTGCAATTGTACTAGTAATTTACAGGGTTTCAGATTTTTCTACCATCTTCATGAAAACTTGTTACTGTCTTTTTAAGAAAAAGTCCACTATAGTTAACATATAATGTTATATATATATATTTAAGTTTGTTTATTTAGTGTGAGGGGGAGAGAGAGAGAGAGAGAGAGAGAGAGAGAGAGAGACCCCCAAGCAGGCCCTGTGCTGTCAGTGCAGAGCCTGATGTGGAGCTCATGAACCTTGAGATCATGACCTGAGCCGAAATCAAGAGTTGGCTGCTTAACCACCTAAATCGCTCAGGCACCCCAATATACAGTGTTATATTAGTTTCAGGTGTGTAATATAGTGATTTAACAATTCCATACATTGCTCAGTGCTCATCACATAACGGTGCTCTTTTAACATTTATTTATTATTGAGAGACAGAGAGAGACAGAGCATGAGCATGGGAGGAGCAGAGAGAGGAGGAGACACAGAATCTGAAGGAGGCTCCAGGCTCTGAGCTGTTAGCACAGAGCCTGACGCGGGGCTCGAACTCACAAACCCAGTGAGATCATGACCTGAGCCCAAGTCAGACGCTTAACCGACTGAGCCACCCAGGTGCCTCCACATAACTGTACTCTTAATCCCCTTCACCTATTTCACCCATCTCCCCTCCCATCTCCCCTTTGGCAACCATCTGTTTGTTCTCTATAGTTAAGAGTCTGTTTTTTGGTTTCTCTCTCTCTCTCTCTTTATTTTATTTTTTTGATATTCTGCTTCGTTTCTTAAATTCCACATATGAGTGAAATCATATGGTATTTCTCTGTCTCTGACTTTTTTGCTTAACATTATACTATCTAGTTCCGTCCATGTTGTTGCAAATGGCAAGATTTCATTCTTTATGACTGAATAATATTCATTTGTATATGTATATACCACATCTTAATCCATTCATCTATTCATGGATTCTTGGGCTGCTTCCATATTTTGGCTAATGTAAATAATGCTGCTATAAACACAGAGGGGCATATATCTTTTTGAATTAGTGTTTTTGTATTCTTTAGATGAATACCCAGTAGTAGAATTACTGAATCATATGTTAGTTCCATTTTTAATTTTTTGAGGAGCCTTCATGCTGTCTTCCACAGTGGCTGCACCAATTTGCATTCCCACCAACAGTGCAGGAGGGTTCCTTTTCACTTGTTGTTTCTTGTGTTGTTGACTTCAGCCATTCTGACAGATGTGAGGGGCTATCTCATTGTGGTTTGGGTTTACATTTTCCTGATGATGAGTGAAGTTTAGCATGTTTTCATGTCTGTTGACCATATGCATGTCTTAGGGTATAAGTAAATGGTCCAGTTGCATTCTTTTGCATGTAGATGTCCAGTTTTTCAACACCATTTGTCGAAGAGATTGTCTTTTTCCTGTTACATATGCTTGCCTCCTTTGTCAAAAATTAATTAACCATATGATTGTGAGTTTATTTCTGGGTGTTCTATTCTGTTCCATTGATCGATGTGTTTATCTTTGTGCCAGTACCATACTGTTTTGATTACTACAGCTTTGTAGTATATCTTGAAATCTGGGATTGTGGTGCCTCCAGTTTGTTCTTTTTCAAGATTGCTTTGGCTGTTGGGGGTCTTTTTATGGTTTCATATACATTTTAGGATTATTTTAGTACTGTGAAAAATGCTGTTGGTATTTTGATAGGGATCGCATTAAATCTGTAGGTTGCTTTGGGTAGTATGGACATTTTAACAATATTTGTTCTTTCAGTCCATGAGCATGGAATACCTTTCCATTTTTTTTGGTGTTGTCTTTAATTACTTTCATCAATGTTTTATAGTTTTCAGAATACAGGTGTTTTACCTCCTTGGTTAAGTTTTTTTTTTTTTCCTTAATTTTTGTACAGTTGTAAGTGGGACTGTTTTATTTTTTAGGTTTATTTATTTATTTTGAGAGAGAGAGAGCATGCAAATAGGGGAGTGGCAGAGAGAGAGAATCCTAAGCACACTCCACACTGTCAGTGCAGAGACAGAAGCAGGGACACATCTCATGAACTGTGAGATCATGACCTGAGCTTAGATCAAGAGTTGGACACTTAGGGACACCTGGGTGGCTCAGTCAGTTAAGCATCTGACTTTGGCTCAGGCCATAATCTCACAGTTTGTGAGTTAGAGCCCTGCATTGGGCTCTATGCTGACAGCTCATAGTTTGGAGCCTGCTTCAGATTATGTGTCTCCCTCTCTCTCTGTCCCTATCCCACTCACACTCTCTCTCAAAAATAAAGAAATGTTAAAGAATTGGACGCTTAACCGACTGAGCCACCCTGGCACCTCTGGGATTGTTTTCTTAATTTCTTTTTCTGCTACCTCATTATTAGTGTATAGAAATGCAATGGATTTCTATATATTGATTTTGTATCCTGCAACTTTATTGAATTCATTTATAAGTGCTAGTAGATTTTTAGTGGAGTCTTTCCTTACCAATTTGGATGCCCTTTTATTCCTTTTTCTTTCTGGTTGCTGCGGCTAGGATTTTCAATACTGTGTTGAATGGAAGTGGTCAGAATGGACATCCTTGTGTTGTTCCTGACGTTAGGGGAAAAACACTCAGTTTTTCCCATTGAGTATGATATTAGCTGTGGATTTTTCATTTATGGGCTTTATTATATTGAGTTATGTTTCCTCTCACCCTACTTTCTTGAGGGTTTTTATCATGAATGGGTGTTATACTTTGTCAAATGCTTTGTTTGCCTCTGTTGCAATGATCACATGGTTTTTATCCATTCTCTTGTTGATGTGATATATCACATTTCTTGATTGGTGAGTATTGAACCACCTTTGCATCCCGGGAATGAATCCCACTTGATCGTGGTGAATGATTTTTTAAATGTATTATTGTGTTTGGTTTGCTAATATTTTGTTGAGTATTTTTGCATCTATATTCATCAGAGATATTGGCCTTTAGTTCTCTTATTTTGTAGTGTCTTTATCTGGTTTTGGTGTCACAGTAATGGTGGCCTCATAGAATGAATTCGGAAGTTCTCCTTTCTCTTCCATTTTTTGGAATAGTTTAAGAAGAATAGTTATTAAGTCTTCTTTAAGTTTTTGGTAGAATTCATCTGTGAAGCCATCTGGACCTGGACTTTTGTTTGTTGGGAGTTTTGTTTGTTGGGAATTGATTACTCATTCAATTTCATTGCTGGTAATTGGTCTATTCAAATTTTCTGTTTCATCCTGATCCAGTTTTGGGAGGTTAGATGTTTCTAGAAATTTATCCATTTCTTTTAGGTTGTCCAATTTGTTGACATATAACTTTTCATAATATTCTCTTACAATCCTTTGTATTTCTGTGGTGTTGTTTGTTATTTCTCTTCATTTCTGATTTGATTATTTGAGTTCCCTCTCTTTCTCTTTTTTTGATGAGTCTGGCTAAAGGTTTATCAATTTTGTTGAACTTTTCAAAGACCCAGCTCCTGGTTTCATTGATGTGTTCTATTGTTTTTGTTTGTTTGTTTGGTTGGTTTTTTAGTTTCTATTCCATTTATTTTTGCTCTAATCTTTATTATATTCTTCTTTCTATAAACTTCCCTCTTTAAGGCTTTTGCTGCATCCCAAAGATTTTGGACTATTGTGTTTTCATTTTCATTTGTTTCTGTGTATATTTTGATTTCTTCTTTGATTTCCTGGCTGACCCATTTATTGGTTAGTAGCATATTATATAACTTCCATGTATTTTTGCTCTTTCCAGATTTTTTCTTGTGGTTGACTTTAAGTTTCAAAGTGTTGTGGTTGGAAAAGATGCATGAAATGACTTCAGTCTTTTTAAATTTTTTGAGGCTTGTTTTGTGGCCTAATACATGGTCTATTCTGGAGAATGTTCCATGTGCACTTGAAAAGAATGTGTATTCTGTTTTAGGATGGCATGTTCTGAATATACCTGTTAGATCCATCTGGTCCAATGTGTCATTCAATGCTACCGTTTCCTTAATTTTCTGTCTGGATGATCTATTCACTGATATAAATGGGGTGTTAAAGTCCACTACAATTACTTCTTTTTTATCTTTGTTATTGGCTGTGTTATATATTTGGGTGCTTTAATGTTGAGTGTACAAGTATTTACAATTGCTATATCTTCTTGTTGGATTGTTCCTTGTATATTATGTAGTGTTCTTATTTGTCTCTTGGTACAGTCTTTGTTTTAAGTCTTCTATTTTTTCTGGTATAAGTATTGTTACCCTGACTTTCTTTCCACTTATAATTATGCTTGTGTCCTTAGGTTTGAAAGGAGTCTCTTGTAGGCAGCATACAGATGGGTCTTGCTTTTTTTATCCATTTAGTCACCTTATCTTTTGATTGGTTACACTCTTTTTTTTTAAGTTTGTTTATTTATTTTGAGTGAGAGTACAAGCAAGTGAGCACAAGTAGGGGAGGGACAGAGAGAGAGAGAGAGAGATAGGGAGAGAGAGAAGGAGAGAGAGAATCCCAACCAGGCTTCATGCTGTTACCATAGAGCCTGATGTGGGGCTCATTCCCACGACCCTGGGATCATGACCTGAGCTTGTATCAAGAGGTGGATGCTTAACGAACTGAGCCACCAAGGCACCTCCAAAGTAATTATTGATAGGTATGTACTTATTGCCATTTTGTAATTTGTTTTATGGTTGTTTTTATAGTTCTTCTCTGTTGCTTTTTTTCTCTTGCTCTCTTCTCTCATGTTTTGTTGACCTTTAGTGACATATTTGATTCCTTTCTCTTTTTCTTTTCTTGCATATCTTTTACTGGTTTTGGTTTGTGGTTACCATTAGGTTTGTATATAACATCTTCTACATACAGTGATCTATATTAAGTTGACGGTCACTTAAGTTTGAACCCATTCTTTACTTTTGCCCCTACCCCCTCCGTCACATTTTAGGTTATGGTGTCATACTTTACAACCTTTTATTTAGTGAATCCCTTGACTGGTTTTTATAGATATACTTATTTTACTGCTTTTGTATTTCCTACTTTTCTTACTCTTACTCATGGTCTTTCCTTTCTACTCAAAGGATCCCTTTTAACAATTTTTGTAGCACTGACTTAGTGGTGAGTAATTCCTTTAACTTTTGCTTGCTTGAGAAGCTCTTTATCTGTTCTTCTATACTGAATGATAGCCTTGCTGGAGAGTTTTCTTGGCTGCACGTTTTTTTCTTTCAGCACATTGAATATATCATGACAGTTCATTCTATCCTGCAAAGTTTTTGCTAAATAATCAGCTGATAGTCTTATAGGGTTTCCTTTGTATGTAACTTTTCTTTTCTATTGCTGCTTTTAAAATTCTCTCTTTATCAAAAATGACGTTTTGTCATTTTAATTACTATGTGTCCTGGTGTGGACCTTCTTGGGTTGTTTTTGTTGGGGGTCTCTGTACCTCCTGGATCTGGATTTGTTTTCTTTACTCAGATTTGGAAAATTTTCAGCTACAATTTCTTCATATAATTTTCTCTTATTTTTCTCTTTTGTTTCTTTCTGGGATTCCTTATAATCCAAATGTTATTACACTTGATGCTGTCATGGAGTTGTCTAAATTTATTTTAATTATCATAATTATTTTTCTCCTTCCTGTTGAGCTTGACTGCTTTCCATTACTCTGTCATCCGGCTCACTGATGCGTTCTACTTCATCTTGTCTACTATTAATTCCATCTACTGGAAATAAATTAATTCATTTGTTAAGTTTTTTACCTCTGATTAGTTCTTTTTTATGTTTTCTATCTCTTTGTTGAGGGTGTCACTAAGGCCCTCCACTTTTTTCTAAGTACGGTAAGTAGCTTTATGACCATTACTTTAAATTTTCTACTAGGCATATTACTTACCTCTGTCTTATCTCAGTCTTTTGCTGTGATTTTGTTCTGTTCTTTCATTTAGGACATATTCCTCTGTCTCCTCATTTTGTCTAACTCTCTGTATCTGTTTTTATGTGTTAGGAAAGTCAGCTGTGTTTTCTGCTCTTAAAAGTAAGGCCTTATGAAGAAGAGGTCCTGTAGTGCCCTGCAGAACAATGTTTCTGTTCACCAGAACCTGGCACTTCAGAGGTGTCTCCTATGTGTGTTGTATCATACTGCTGTGGTGGTGGAGCTGCATTTGCCTTCAGTCTAATTGTCTGAAATGGCTCTCTTTGCTTGTTGTGGGCAGTGTTTGGTCCTTATGGGATTAGTGAGCCAGTTTGAGGCCCAGTCATTTGCCAGAGATGCAGTGGCACAAAACTGCAGGAGAACATGGAGGCAGGGTGCACAGTGCCAGCAAGGCCTTCACAGGTGGGAAGGGACCTGCAGCTTCTGGGGATGAAGGCAAGTTGGGTTGGAGGGTGAGAATCTTCCAAAGTGTGTGCATGGTGGTGGGACATGTGGTTTTAGCAAGTTTTACAGATCTGCTCTGGGAGGACACTTGGATTTGAGGCCAGATTGGAGGGGACTTTCTGCAGGAGAACACATGGGGTAGGGTGTGCTGTTAGGAAAGTTAAGTAGCAAGTGTCAGTGCCATGCTGTTTCCTGCAGGTGTCTTGTATGTTTATGCTGGGCAGTGTGGGAATAAAATGGTGCCCACTAAATCCTCTGTTCCTAGAGAAGTCTCCCAATAATCTCTGTGCCTCCAGCACATGCTCGGAGATTAGTAAACATATCTGCCTCCCATAAACCCCAGGCCTTTTTCAAACTACTGCTTCTCTGCTATATTCCCACCGGGTCATTTGTTGTGTTGTTTCTCTTTCTTTTTCTTTTATACTATTCTTTCTTTTATGAAGATGTAATTGATATTAAACTCACCTTTTTAAAATGTACAATTCAGCAGTTTTTAGCACATTCACATTATTTTGCAACTATTACTTCAATCTAATTTTGTAACATTTTCATCACCCCAAAAAGAAACCCTACACTCACTCCCCCTCCCTCCCAGCCTTAGGCAACCACTAATCTATTTTTTGTCTCTATGGATTCTCTTGTTCTGGATATTTCATATAAATGAGATCATATAATATGTGGCCTCTTGTGTCTGGCTTCTTTCACTTAGCACACAATTTTCAAGGTCCATTTGTGTTGTAGCATTTCATGTTACCATGAATATGAGGGTTTAATTTTCTTCACAGCCTTGCCAACACTTAGCCTCTGTGTTTGATTGTTTGTTTATTTGTTTGTTTTATTATAGCCACCCAAATGGGTGCAAAGTGGTATCACTTTGTGGTTTTGGTTTGCATTTCTCTAATGACTAATGATGTTAAAACGTGCTTGTTATTAACCATTTGTATATCTTATGTGAAGAAATGTCTATATAAGTCTTTTGCCCATTTTTAAGTTAGATTATCCTTTTTGTATTGCTGAATGGTAAGAGTTCTTTATATATTCTGAATTCACTTCCTTTATAAGATATATTATTTGTTAATATTCCTCCTGGTCTATGTCTTTTCATTTTCTTGATGGTGTCCTTTGACGTACTCATGCTTTTAATTTTGATGAAGTCCAGTTTACTTATCTTTTGTTTTGTTGCTTGTGTCTTTGGTGTTATAACTAAGAAACCATTGCCTAATCCAAGGTGATAAAGATTTATACCTATGTTCTCTTCTAAGAGTTTTGTTTTGGTACTTATAGTTACACCTTTGATCTATTTTGAACTAAATTTTGAATGTGGGGTTAGGTGAGGGTCCAACTTCCTTGTTTGCCAGCACCATTTGTTGGAAAAGACTATTTTTTCTCTATGGAATTATCTTGGTGCTCTTTTTTCAGGCAAATCAGTTGATCATGAATGTAAAGGTTTATTTCTGGTCTCTCAATTCTATGCCATTTACCTATCAATCTTTCCTTAAGCCAGTATCACACTGTCTTGATTACTGTAGCTTTGTAGTAACTTTTCAAGTTGGGTAGTGTGAGTTTCCAACTTTGTTCTCCTTTTTCAAGATTGTTTTATGTATTCTGGATTCCTTGCATTTCCATAAAAATTTTAGGATCTGCTTAATATTTCTTTTCATTGGATTAGTGAAGTCAACGTGTGAGGAGTAAATCTGATGTATAAGAGGCTTTCTGAATTCTCCATATGTGAACATAAGAGGTGTGCTGATCTGGGAAGGGAATATCATCCACTGTATCAATGGCCTGTCCTATCTTTGAGCAATAAACCAGATCTCTCCCACCTACCTTACCCAGGGCTGCAATAAAGCTGGACCTTCCTATTGTGCTTTCTTTTTAAGGACTGTCAGTTTCCTCTGCACCACCCCCCCCCCCCAGCTCTCCCATTAGCCTGATTTTTTTTAAAAAAATATTTTAATGTTTATTTATTTTTGAGTGAGAGAAAGAGAGAGACACAGAGAGTGAGCAGGAGAGGAGCAGAGAGAGGGAGACACAGAATCTGAAGCAGACTCCAGGCTCTGAGCTGTCAGCACAGAGCCTGACATGGTGCTCAAGCTCATGAACCACGAGATCATGATATGAGCTGAAGTCGTACACTTAACCAACTGAGCCACCCAGGTCCCCTGAGACTGCTGATTTTTAAAGTTCCATGTTTTAAGCCCCACTGATTATAAGAATTCATGAAATCTGGCTCCTCATGTTAAAGGAATTCATCTTTCCTGTGCAGCCACATGTTAAGGGAATTAATCTTCCCTGTGCAGGCTTTTTGGTATGAGCCTGTTTCTCTCCCTTCTCCCTGCCCACAGCATCCCTCCCTCTCATGGATAGTTCTGTGGGTCCATTTAGCTCCTGCCCACATGTCCAACCTTCCTATCCTCTTCATTGCAGCCTCTTCTCTACATTTAGCTATGGAGAGTTTGTTCTGTCTGTCTTTAGGTCTAGTAAGATAAACATAAGACATAGAAAGAAAACCTGGCTTGAAATTTGGTTTATACTTGAGCAATGGGAGCTCATTAGTGGGTTTCCAAAAAAGAGTGATATGACCATATTTTTTATTGGAAGTATTATTTTCATCGGAAGGCAAAGTATGTATTTCAGAGAGACAACTCTGGAAGCAGGAAACCAGTTTGGAGACAAGCTTATAAACAGTAAATGAGGAAGAGATGATGAGATATGGTTACAATGAAGATGGCAGATTGGATTGAAATCAAGAGATGCTAATGAAGTAGAGTTAGCAGGACTTAATGAATGAAGGGGAACAGAATTTGTGGCCATATTTAATGTACAAAAGAAGGACTTCTTTTTCTGTCATTATTAACAAAAACTAAACCTATTTCAACTCTGTTGGGAAAGAGCCAGTAGTAAGAAAAGACAACAAGTAGAGCAAAGTCCTTGAGACGAAAGAGGAAAGGGGGGTTAAGACCCCAAATTAAGAGGTTAGCTTTCTTTATTCTTAGATGAGGGACAGCGTTTCCTCAATTTCAGGTAGGGTTAGAGTTCGCGTCTGAGAGCTAGCAGGAGCCCAGACTCTAGACTCTAGGTTCTCAGAAAGGGATTGGCAAGTGTAGAAGGAGGAGATGGATATATTACCTTCCCTAGAAAGCTACTTAAGTGCCTGTCCAATTACCTGTGCTTATACTGGTGGAATTCTTGCTTGCAAACTTCTACTTTTTTTTTAAGTAGGTGATAATCTGAGAGAAATGAATAATGTTTGAAGACCATGGAGATGGTTTGAAAAATCACCAAAAGGCAAAACCATTGACTAGGAGAATATGAAGACTACCAGGCACTGTTAAGATCCCAATTATTTATAAATTATGACTTTTTGGTGGCATCACCCTTTGCCATTGTATGGCTTTGTCATGAGCATTTGGCTGCCTTGGTATGAGGGCAGGAAGGCTAACAACTATATCCAAAGTTAGAGTTTTACTGAACAGAGCAAAGAAAGGTGTGATTAGGGAGTAGGAATGTTAGAATATGAAATTTTAGAGACCTCTTTCTTCCAAATGTTGGCAAGGTCCCAGGGATGAGGGTAAAGGAAAGCTGGTTAAATGAGGTGGAGGTGAAGACCTTAAGATGAAGAGGTCAAGGTTTGGGGTTTGCATGGGAAATGTACCACTTACCTAACATACTGTCTAGGTAAACACATTTGTCAGCAACTCTGCTTTATACAGATTACATCAGTTAGAATTTATAACACACCTATGAAGAAAGTAATTTTATTCCAATGTTCGCATAAAAATTGGAACCTTAGAAAGTTTGAGTAACTTGCATAAGATCACACAGATATTCCGAGTAATAACAGACATTTTACAGCAATTTACAATGTGTTTTGAGGCATTGTTCTAAATGCTTTATGTTCTAAGTTTTAATTGCTCAGAAAATTATTTATTATTATTATCACTGTGTTAGGGAGGAGGCTCAGGAAGTTTTCATAACTAAGGTCACATGGCTACTAAGTGGCAAGAGTTTGGACTTAGAGGAAGTGTCAGAAATAGGCTATGAGTCAAACTTGATGTTGCTCCAAAACCCATGTTTTAGTTACTCAGAAATAGCATCTACTTATGTGGGGTGCTTTTCTTTCAAGCTTCTATGAAAAGATCCCTTCCAAGAATATTAATGGAGATTTTAATTTATGCAAGGTTAAAATTTTAAGCATCATGAAATAAATGAAACTAAAATTCACACTGCAAAAAAAAAAAAAATGAAACCAAACAGAGCATTTAAATATAATATAGGAAGATGGAAGGAAAGGCAGAAATATGAAGGAAAATGAGGAAAAAATCAGAAATCATTGAGGAGGTCTATGTTAATTTTTCTTGTCTCTGAAGTGACAACACTTTTTCTTACTGAATTAAAGGTGTTATTTGGTTCCTCATGAGACTGGTTGCTTTTTTTTTTTTTTTTTTTTTTTTGGCCAATAGCTGAAGTGCAAGGATTTTGCACGAAAGAGCCCAGAACCTTGTACAGTTACTCTTAGTACTATCCACC
The DNA here is from genome assembly GCF_024362965.1 of Panthera pardus. NCBI lineage: Eukaryota > Metazoa > Chordata > Mammalia > Carnivora > Felidae > Panthera > Panthera pardus. The sequence goes on from NW_026526765.1 coordinate 88,438,910, forward strand.
TGCACCCCTGGGGAAGTGGAAACTGATAGGTTCTCTGATAGTCAGCCTCCACTCTTTCCCTTCAGTCCACATAGACCCTTCTGTGCCAACTTCACCAGCTGGACCCCAGCCTCCATTTCCCTTTCTCTTCAGTGGTTACTACCCCTTCTTCCACAACTATTGATTCATATCTGCCAAAGGGGCATAAGGAAACTGAAAGCAGTCTGTCTCTTGACTCACTAGTTGTGTTGTTTACATTTAATAAAGGAGCACAAGGAAATGGCAACATCTAAGTGCTTCTATAGGAGGCTGGACTTGCTGCATTGACAGTGACTATAATTTTTATTTATAAATAACGTTAACAGAAAATGGCAACTGAAACATTGAAGAACTATCACAAGCACAATATATTCTCCCCTCAAACTTAAAAAATCAGTGTAGTTTATGGAAAGTAAAAACCTGTGAGGCTGAGAGAAGTTTTAGAGCCTTCTCTATCAGCAGTCATTTGACTTCCTGAGCATCATTCTCCTTGTCAGTGTAAATAATACCCACCTTCAGAGAATCATTATAACAACCAAATCATTAAAATGAAAATAGGTAATATATATGAATAGCCTGTGACCTGCTATAGGCAAATAGCTCATTATATTTCTCTATTTCTTCATTGAGAAAGCATAGATCTTTAGACCTGGGCCCTGAAAGTTATATTTGCTGGGTACCTGTTCCTAAGATCCATGTAAACAGCTAAAGTCAATGCAGGATGCTTTCCTTTGACAAAGACATTATTTCACAGTTGATTCCTGTGGAGCAAATGTAAATTGCTTTCACTAAAGGATAAAGTTGGAAGTTCATTACCATCACAGATGTTCAAAGTACATATATGTAGATTATTATTATTATTTGCTTTTTCCTCTGCGAAGTTGTTCTTTTTTTTTCTAAATCAAAATGACTGGTACATGCAAACAGCATATAATTGAAGTTACAGTAAAGATCAAACTAAATGAGAGCATTTGTTCAATTACGTGATTTTGGCAGCAAAACACTCAGTGATTTTATTTTGTTATTATTTATTTATTTTAAACACTCAGTGATTTTATTATCCATTAGTGTTTGCTTTATTTTGTCGGAAGTGGAAAGTAGGGAGATCTTTATCTCATATGGGGTACGCCTGACTTGGACATTTAACCAAAACTCTGGTTGGTGTACTATTGGTTTTCTCAAGCTCTTCTGATTACTTTTAATTTCATTACATCCAAATAAAAAATGGCATGCTACATCTAGTCTGTGGAGTGAATTTATGCTGGAGGCAAGTTTTGTTTGGGAATGGACGTACCTCTTGGATACGTGTACACTCCCCACCATCCTAAGCCTCCACATCTCCACCTTCTCACACTCATCCTACACCCAGCCACCTCACTCATTTATGTCAATTGCCTGACCCCAGTGGGTATTGGAGTTTGGGGCTTCTAGTTCATGGAAAGGAGGAAATAAGGAATAACCCAGGTATTTATTTTTATGCTGTCGTTGTAGCATGGAAAGAGAGTTACATTTTTATTGTGAATACATGCTATGAATACTGGTAGTGCATTCTTTGCCTTTAAAAATTTTTGCAGCTAAAATAATCTAAATAGGTCTAGTTTTTCCAATAATTTCTTCAAGGTTTTGTTAGTAAGCAGCCAAAAAGAGAGGAAGGGACTACTGGATTTTCAATTAGAGAGAAAGAGAATTCCTGTCGACCTTACTGAAGGAGGGGGAAAAGAAGGGCAAATCCGGCGGGTCGAGGGCTTTTTGCTCAGTGCCCATGTGATTGCCCACAGAGCTCCTGTGATCTGGCGCTGGCTGCAGCACATCTCTCTATGTGCACATGCATGGAAACACTTTTTGTTGAAGCTACTTGACAACATTTAATGTTTATTGTTTACTTGTCATTCTGAGAAACCACACACAGACTGTTTAGGTTACACCTAATGACAGTTTTTATTCATTTTACAGTTTAATGTTTCTTTTTATTTAGCTTTTGTTATGGTTTCACAACTCCTTTCATTTATTGGAATCGTAGACAAGTTTGAAATGTGAGTGCACCCGTAAGACAAACACACATCATTACCTTTCCCTCTCCTGGTGTGCAGCCCTTTGTGAAATCTGCCAAGAGAGTATAGACGCTGATGCATGGGTAACAGAGGACAGGGGAAGGGTGGCTTCAAAAGCCCCATGTGTTTTATAGATATTTCTTTGAGAAGGTTTCTCCCGGTCAGATGGGAGCTGTGGGATAGAGATAGTAAGTGGGCTACAAAGTGCAAGGTGGTAAGAAGACTTTAGCAAGTGTATTTCTAAGAATATAAAGTCCCTGGGGAGAGCTAGTACTTAGTTCCCTTTCCTCCCTTGTCCTAGGAAAATTATACTATTTGTGATTAGAAAGGAATCACCCATGGAAAATTTGCATATACACTTTGCACCCTATCCTGACTTCAAATTAGCTAGTGTTGGGGGGTAGAGGAATGAATATTTTACTTGGGACTTGTTGTTTATTCATATGACAAATAATTAGGAATAGGGCCATACTTGGCTTACTGCTGCTCTATACCACACTAGGACTGGCAGAATAACGGAGCTGTTTGCTTATGTGTGCTTCCAGGAGTGTTTTAGCTCCTTGGTGCCATGCTGAACATCATTAAGCCACATGATAAAAATTGATGTAAGCCAGAATGCCACGCTCTTGCTGTCCCAAAGAAGTCATGGTAGCCAAAGGCAACATTAAAAATACACTTTAGGAATAACCTGACAAACAAGTAGAAGCAAGGAAATATTGACATTGAAAGTAGAAAACTGTAGCTGTTGCACTGGAGAAATTTGAGATGGCATGATAACAGTATTTGCTGAGAGTCTGCTGTACACAGCAGCATGAGTTTGGGGAAGTAAATTGGGATTCCATAATGACTTGTACAAGTAGTGGCTCAGAGGAAGGCATGTCTCTAGGGAGGGTAAAACTACAGAAGAAATCAAAGCCCAGGTCCAATAGGAGCTTTGTGAAGTCGGGGAGAGCACAGCACAGAGGTCCGTAGCCATCTTCAGTCCATGGGTGGTGCTAGGCGATTTCGTCAAAAGCAAACTGAGCTGTAGTAAAACAAATGAATATTCCCAGCTATTAGGTTTTGTATTTGTTTTTTGCTTTGCTAATCTGGGTGGACGATGAAAGCAGTTTCCCCACGTTTCATGAGTAGCTAAGCAGTTTGGTCTGGTTTCAGTTTTAGTTACCTGTTTTCTCAATCGTGGTGTTTCAGGTTATTTTTTCCTAATTAATTTTCAGGCCGCTGAGACTGTGAGTTTTTAAAGAAATTAAGAATTAGTGAGATGAATGTTTCCCAAGATGAGTTTATATTCTTACAACTTTTGTATACTTATGATGATCTTACAACATTAGAATTTTTTTGAACAGGGTCAATAAGTTTCCTACCACAGAATGAGGGAATCCCATCAGCGAAATCTCTGTGATATGGATGGCTGATGAAGAGAAGGTGATGAGGAATGGAAAAGAGTGAGCCACAGAAAATGTGCTTTCATGACTCAGAGCAGCTGTGATCAGAGAGGGCCAATGGGGGTTTCTGAGGGGCTCATGGATGTGTTCACAAAAAAAAGAGTCAACATATGTCTGGTCCAGAGAGTGGGAAGCCAGAATATAATTTTACCACTTACCAGGCAAGTAAAAGCCATTTCATTCATTCCCTTGATCTTTTTCCTCCCATTACATGTGACCATGATGAGATAAATGAGAGCAGATAAGAAGAAGAGGAGGAGGTGAGTGGAGAAGGCGGGTGTTGCCAATTATTGGCTGAAGAGAAGGAGATTTCCTTTTGAATAAAAATTGAATGATTGCTTAATATCTTGAACTTGGAGACTCTACATAGCTGAAGTGCGACCGTGTTTGATGACTTACAATGACTAGGATTTTCTATTGCCTCACTGTGAGCAGAGGAATCAGGGGGCTGCTGGAATTTTTATGCAATTCATTTCCATCCACTAAATAATATGTCCAGGGATATAGAAAACAACATAAAATCATATTTAATCATATCCCATGTGTGTTTAACATGTAGGTTAGAAAGTAATAAAAATAAAAAACAGCAAAACCTTTCTCTAATGGGCTTAAACAAAGCCTGGGTTATGTGACTGGACAATCCAGAGATTGGGTTGACATCAGCTAAGGCTTGAGCATTCAGTTCCTTCCATTGGTTCCCTTGTGGTCTTAAGATGTTTGCCAAAAGTACCCAAAGCTGCATTCTTTTTGTTTCCTGTCTAGCTGAAAAGATAACTTCTTTGTCCTGATGTATTCCACAAAAGTAAATTGAAAGATTCAAATCCTAAGATTTGAATGGTTCAAACCCCCATGAAACTATCTCTGTGGCCATGGGGTACATATGTTGGTTGCTTAGTTTAGTTCACATGCCAGAGGGTAGGATCATCTTCCCTGGAATCATGCAGGTACTACAATCATTGCATTAGCAAGGCGGAAATGATTAATGAGTTCCAGAGAAGGAAAAGTACCTGTTTAAAATCTTTAATCTACATAGCAACCTTGTGAATTAGGTTATATTGTTGTCCCATTTTTCTGATGAGAACAATTTCCCAAGGATGAATAGCTTATAAGTAGTGATTTGAGAATGAAATCCAGGTCATTCTAACTTTGTACCTCGAAGTCATTCTATTTTGGTATACCGCCTGTGCAGCATAAATTAAGCGTATATAAGGTTCTCTAATCTAGACCAGGAAAGGATGTTAATATCTGTCTTCCATAACTTTCACGTTATAAAAGAACCTGGTGGGAAGCTTAAAAGTCTTGAAATGATAAAAAGATAACTTTCTCTTCCAGAAACCAAAAATCTTATCAATCATAAATACGAAGAGTTTTACTTGAGTTTTTGAAAACTTTAAAAAGGTTCTTTTATTCTTGTTTATGGAAAACTCGGAAGTATATGTACCTTGAGAGTAATGTTCCTGTTGATTTTGGAATTATCTAGTCATCCCAAATGCTACATGTAACATTTGTACCTGTTTTTTAAACATGAACTGCATATGGCAAGGTGTAAAGCTTAGAAAGTCAAAGAAAAGGGAGGATCCTAACAAGCAAATCGACTGGAGGATTCAAGAGCTGTTAGCATTATGAATGGAAGCTATTACCTGAAAAAATATTGCCGTAGGAGGTTTAGACTGGGACATTAAAACAAATCGTTGTCCTGGGCATTGGAGTTAAATAAGGGGGCATGATAATGAAGTTTCATTGTCTTGAATCTGTGGGAAATAGATATTCCAGGGCTATGAGCTCATAAGCATTAATGCTGTAGGACTGTACCTTGATAAGTCTCCTTTGGGGAAAAGGTAACTGAGCAAATTATGTTCGTGGTACATTGGCATATCTTATAACCCACTTCTTATTTTAGAAATGCTTAATATTATTAATTTACCTAAATGCCAGGGGAGACAGATGCTCAGAGATTTTCTAATTGCCCAAAGAGTTATATTCTAAAACTGGAAACCCCAGGTGGTCCCACCTCGATTCTGAATGGCAAGAGAGGAATCTTGCTACTGTTCTTACATGTTGCCCAGCAGAGCTGGGAGAGGCTGAACTGCTTGGTCATTTTTTCCAGCCATCTCTCACATTGCTTCTCAGGAACCACATCGGGCAAGATTCAAATTGAGTGACTAAACAATGACAGCAGGGGCTTCAGAAAGATCAGAATGGATTCTTTTATATTTAACAATCTCCTTCTTACATCTAAGTTTCTGAGTTGACACTGAAGCAGGGATGGGGGAGTCTATAAAATAAATAGAATCCCAGGGCTCCTCGGTGGCTCAGTCAGTTAAGCGTCAGACTTGGGCTCAGGTTATGATCTTGTGGTTTGTGGGTCTGAGCCCCAAATCGGGCTCTGCACTGAAAGCGCAGGGCCTTGAGCCTTCTTCAGATTCTGTGTCTCCCTCTTTCTCTGCCCCACCTCTGCCTGTGCTCTGTCTCTCAAAAATGAATAAATGTCAAAAAAAATTAAATAAATAGAATCCCAAAGCTTATTTTAATCAAATTTCTTTCAAGAAGAATGCTCTTTACTACTTCTTCAAAACCCCCTGTTTTCCCATCTATTTTTTCACTTTGCCCTGTTATCGTAAATGCTGTTAACGTGAATTTGAGAAACTGATGAAGTAATAGATTATCAGTTCTGTGCAAAATATAGGTCTCGTTCTGCTTGTGTAGGCAACTTGCAGTCATCCCAAAATGTCACAGTCTCAGGGAATTCAAAGTCTTTAGGGCCTTTAAAAGTAATATCCTTTTAGGGACATAGACATATTTACTGAAATACATAACACAGAAAATAAAGTTCTTTGCCTTGCTTTACACCCTGGAGTGTGATAAATTCTGTGGGCTGTAGACTAAGCCAGTTCCATTGTTTCTCAGAGGATTTAGTTCACTACCAGAATGTCATTGTGATTTTAGTACTTGATATTTTGGCCTTTGGAATGACCATTTGTTGTGTAGAGTACGTGATGTAAAGTCCTCTGAAATGTTATTAATACCATTTAAATGTTTCCTATAATTATTTCAATAACTTTAAGGAAAGTCCCTGTTTTAAAAGATCACCTTTCTGGTGAGGGACAATTTATAGCTGATGTGTAACTCAACAGGAAGTCAAGAGAGCAATCACCAAGAGGAATGAGATAGTCAAAGTTTCTCCAGACTAACACATAAAAGGATTTCTTGGGAACTGAACCCAGCAATAAAAGAACAGAGGATTAGTCACAGTGAATTGGATGCACTGGTCCCACCATTCTTTCTCCTGAGGGAAATGCCTAGTGTTCTGTAAGAAAATAGGAAGCCCTCAGGATATATCTCAGGATATATTCTACCAGTTGTTTCCTTAAAGAGAAAAGACTGTTTGAAAAAATTTTGGGGTGAGAACATGGAGAGGCAAGTGGAAAAAAAATGATGAGTCATTAACTCCCCATCATTTGCTGATTTTTAGTTTTTATGGCTATGAATATTAGGGCAAGGAATGGCCAAGTCCCCAGTTGTTTTTAGATATAGAAATTATCACTCTATTTCCCCCCATAATTTCAGGAAATATTTCAATAGAAAATGCCTCTCCATTTCCATCAGCTATTAAAATGTAATGGGGAGTTGCTATTCAGTGGGCATAAAGCTTGTTACACAAGATAAATAAGAGCTAGATATCTTCTGTACAACATTGTGTCTGTAGTTAACAATGCTATATTGTACACTTAAAATTTTAAAGGGTGGATATCATGTTAAATGTTCTTACCACAATTAGGAAAGGAAGGAAAGAAGGAGGGAAGGAAGGAAGGAAGGAAGGAAGGAAGGAAGGGGGAAATAAATAGCAACAACAACAGTAAATGTAAAGTTCTAGAAAATGGAGCCCTCACTTTTTTAGAGGCAATGCTAGTTTGGCAGAATTGAGTACAGAATTGGGTTGGCGCCACTTTGATCCCATCTTCTCTCCAGTTTAGAGGTTTCACTGTGTCCACTGGTATTCCATGTTGGTCCTGGGAAGGGCTTCACAGAAGCTATCAGTGGAGAGATTGGACCCTACCCCTACCTTTATATGTAATTCAAAATAAAAATTTTGTTTTCAAAAGGACACCACTTAAAATGAGGTGGAAATGGAAATAGTTTCCTTGTAGATGCTTTTCACCTTGCAAGCTTCTGGATACATTCATCAAAGAAGAACTGGCCTGTTTTTTTGTTTCATTCTCCATCTCCCTGCTTTGTTGAGACCTGTGGCTAGTCTGCCTGTTGGGAAAGCCAGCACAGGCCTTATGCACAGCAGCTTCTGTTGCATTTTCCTTTGATCTTCTTCTAGATCCCAGAGCCATTTTTTAAAAAATCAAAGCTGACATATGCTTTGCAAAAATTTCTTTGTTTCTCTTTTTGCAGTTACTCAGTTTAGTTTCTAAAGCAAACACATGCCTCACCTGCATTTTAATTTTTCTGGTCATTTCTGTTTTTATTTTCTACTGTACAAGTTCATGCAAAACTTGGCAACACAATATTCCTTTAATATAATGGGCTCCACAAAAATGTTTGCCACACATCAGTGCCTTCTCAATGCCACAAAGTAGAAAGGATTTTATAAGTTTCTCTGGTTTTAGGGGGAATCGAACAAGAAATTTGGGATTTATTATTGTCCAAAAACCTTAATCATCTAGATACCCTTTATTCCAAAGTCATTTTCTCTGCCCTCCTATTAAATACTCCATCATTTCCCCTTTCCTTTGCCCAGGTGCACTAGGTGGATCTACACATGTGTTTTACTTCCTGAACTCAGATCCTTGGTGTGATTTTGCTGTGTCAATTCTTACTACATGCCAAATACTTTCACTCTTCAAAATAGCTTGGGATAGTAGAAATTGACACTCAGTGACATTTCTAGTTATTTATTTATTTATTTTTTTAGGCCATTAAATCCATTTTTTTTTCAACACAAAATATGTAGAAATTTTAAGAATAGCCTTGTTTTGTTTTAATACTATAATTTTTTTTCACTCTCTACTTTCCCTGGTCATATCTTGGGAGAGATATCAAAGTGGAAAGAAGAACTGGAGGAGCATTCAGTCCTCATCAAACACAAGAAAGTCAGATATGAATTAAAAGTACGGAGTTTTAAAGATGACCGAAGCACCGTGAATAGTTAGCCAGGAGTCACAGAGAATGTGGGCACTTTAACAAATGAAGGCCCTGAGAAGACAATCTGATGTGTGATATGAAAGGAAGACAGGGAAATGCACTGAGGTAACAAACCCAAGTTTGAGAATCTTGGAACCGAGAGAAGCTGAAAGAACTTTCCAGAATGCTATGAAACACAAATTTTCACAGATTAAAAAGCTTTCCAAGAACTTCTCACAGAATTTCTTTTTTGTGAATTGACCTTTTTGTTCATGAGAATATAATTAGTTTCTGACCAAGAGTAATCCAAAGATTCTTTTGGAGCAGCTTAAAGGATCCAGATATTCTAGGGAAATAATTTGTAAATTCCACTCCCACATATAATCATTATGACCATTAGGGGAAACATGAGAATCAAGGGCTAATACTTTCATGGTGTTACCAGGGACATGAGCACTGAGGGACCAGAAAAAGAGGAACTAACTATCCCAGGGTCTGCACTGCCATCACTAGAGACTTATTTCTCTGATACATAAGACTTGTTTTCAAATCCTAGAATGTTATAAATGAAAGGAATCTTAGAAATAAGACCAATTCAACTGTTTTTTTTAAATTTTATTTTAGAGACAGAGAGACAGACAGAGAGGTGGAGAGAGCATGAATCTGGGAGAAGGGTAGAGGGAGAGAGAAAGAGAATCTCAAGTAGGCTCTACACTCAGCATGGAGCCCTATGTAGGGGTGGATTCAGGGCTCAATCCCATGACCCTGGGATCATGACCTGAGATGAAATCAAAAGCCAGACGCTCAACTGACTGAGCCACGTAGATTCCCCAAATCCACTGTTTTATAGATGAATAAATTGAGGTATAGAATAGCCAGTTTGTTCAAAGTCACAATTAATGTGTTAGCTTCTTATCAGGGACCAGAGATGAATTCTTTTTAAAGCCATTACAGTTGGTTAAAACTGAAATCTAACCCAAAGGAAATTTGTCAAAAGAATCCTGAGTATCTTAGCCTGAGTTGCCTCAAAAGCAGAGCCTGAACAGAGGATTCTTTGCAATTTATCTGGGAATATGATGCCAGAGAACAGGGGTATGGGCAGAGGGAGAGAAACAAAGAAGGAGGTAAAGCCAATTCAAGGAAGAGCTTAACCACCCTAACCTGCACCAGGAGATCAGGTGACTGGTGCTGAATCTCTCTGAAACCCTTGTGAAATACGGGCACAAAAGAAGAAAACCTCATCCATTGGCTTCCATTGGTCAATGGTGATTCCATGAGCAATAAGTCTTTTGGGGTTCCATATTGTGTATAAAGGAGTATGGAATAGAAAGGCACTGCAGAAGGCCCTAGGTAGGAAATGGGAAGTGCAGAGTCTGGGCCTCCTGTGAGTTGCTCTCTAAATGTACCATCAGAGAGTTGATGGAAGCCTGCATCAGACTAGTGGGCACAGCATGCCTAGCCAAAGAAGTTAGGTCAGGAGAATTCTGAAGCACAACCTAAGTGGTGTCTTCTGCATTCTCCAGAAGAACTAAAAACTGCTGTGAGAAGAGCAGGAAAACTGCTTGGTCCCCCTTCTTCACTGCTCCTCAAAATAAGTCTTGTAGAATCCCCATCTCTAATGTTTCCCAAACTCTTTATGTCTCTAGTCTCTATCTATCAGTATCATTCTTCTTTCTCCTGGTAGGCTCTCTTTCTTCATATGATATAAATGTGACCCTCAACGCTTTCCAAGTTTAATATCTTACATCATTAATTCAGGAGAAACTACTCTGCCTCTCTGTGTCCCAAGCTTAAAAATCTCAAGGATGGGATATTGGTCTAATGAAGGACTAATGCCAACTCCTGGACCAGAAGGCAGGATCACAGAGGGCATGGGAAATGTGGGTGGAGTAGGAGGGAAGGCACTTGCCTTAAGAAAGGAATGTGATAGGTGGACAAAACAGTAGGTTCCTACTAAGCCAGTCCACCATTTTGCCTTTTAAGGGTTTTCTGTTAAATGAGACCATACTTAAAGGAGTAACACTAACTTGACATTTTAATGGGCCCTCTTCAGGCTTGGATAAACTTTGAGACAGTGGAAATAAGACCCAGGATGGACACCCAGAAAAGGGGAGGTGTTGTCCCTATAGGAGATAGGACTATTTTTCCTGTTTTACAATTAACCCTAGGATTTTTCCTGGATTTAGTCCTCCTGAAAACTATGAAGGTGTAGGCAATTCAATACAATATTAGGTATGGATATATTTTTTAAACCCTTGGTGAATACTTTTATAAAAAGAAGAATTACTAAAGTTTTTTTTTTTCTATCTTTCAGTGTATTTTTGCTTATTGAGGTTATTTTCCTCTTAAAGTGGAACTCACCTGGAGAGGACAAGAGGGAATTAAATATGTAGAAAATGTTGGTTTACATCCTCTCATCAGAAAATGAAAAGTTGAATGGAGATTTCAGCACTTATGTATTTAGAATACTTGCTATCTACAAATAACAGCTAATATCCTTTGAATACTTATCATGTGTTGGGCCATGTGCTCCATGTTTTGTGTGTGTTTATTTGTTCAATCCTCAGAACTTCCCTGTGAGATAGATGCTATTCCTCTCTAATTTTTCTCAGTTGAAGGAATAGAAACACAGAGAAATGATATGCCCTAGTTTTAATAGCTGAGTGGTAGACCTGGGATCCAAATGCAGGCAGTCTGGTCCCTTAGTCTATTTCCTTAACCCATTTGCCATGTTGCCTTTCTGAGAACTTTAAAGAGACTGCTCTGAACCACTACACTAAAATTAAAAAATGTCCTTCGGATGGGTTTTTAATTGCAGATTTATTTTTTGTTTGTTTGAATTCTTTTCACTTCTGCCTCTACAATGATATTTACATAAAATTGACATCTGTTGACAATGTCGTGTTGATACATGCCCTTTCCAAGTTCTTAGAGATGCATTGTGTTATTATCATTTGCCATATTTTTCACAGAGATGAATACCATAAAAAGACTTTTGACAAAATAAACCAAAAAATAATAATAAACCTGACAATTAATTATCAGCAAAGTACACGGGAAAAGAAGTTTTAAAATATTTTCTGCCTAAACATAGGTAGAAATGGGGGACATCTGGGTGGCTCAGTCATTTAAGCCTCTAACTCTTGGTTCAGGTCATGATCTCATGGTTTCGTGATATGGGGCCCCGCGTAGGGCTCTGTGCTGACAACATGGCACCTGCTTGGCATTCTGCCCCTCCCCTGCTCATGCTGTCTCTGTCTCTCTCAAAAATAAATAAATAACCTTAAAAAATAGGTATAAATGAGAACCTTATCTATGCTAATACTCATAAAATACTCCTCATACCTTTTTAGATATTAGGTATTGATCCTCTTGAGATCATTATATTCAAGTACTGACTATTCAATTGAGAGTTATGATTCAAGAGATGTCCCACGGGGACCAGCATAAATTTAAACACTGGTTCATCAGAAAAAACAAACTATTGTGGGCCTCCTTAACTTTTATTAATCACTAAATAATGAATTTATGTATATATGTATGTGTGTGTGTATATATATTCAGTGGAGAAAGTTTTCCTCTTTCAAATCTCCCTTCCCACCCCTGCCTCTTGGAAACACTGGGCTCTAGTAGAAAAACAGCATTTACATGCGTCATCACCAGCCTGCTTTTACTGAGCACACTTTTTTCATGCAGTAGCTATGCTAAAAGCTGGAGCTCCATCAGATTAAATGCCATAGCTCCTGTCTTATAAGCAAAATATGGAGACAGCCTACGTGCAAGAAAGATAAACAACTATAATGTAATCACATGCTGAGTTGCAAATGAATAAGGCTAATAAGAGCTATGAAAAGTCATGGAAGGACAGATTGCTGAGAGCTGGGGTGATTAGGCATTGAGAGTGGGGTGGTAGCCGTAGAGATGGGAAAGGGGGCTCTAACTCCCTACTTGCTAGGGTCTTCCTAACTCTATAAATGTTTTCCCTAGAAGACTGTTGCCTGGATTTTAAGCATTCTTTTTGAATCCACTGCTTTTGAGAGATTTTGAGGTTGAAATAGTTAAATTATTATAGTTTTGTGCCAAATTCGGCCTTATCAAAGTTGAAATGAAAGTATTTAATTTTAAAAGAAGGTTTTATTTTTGGTCGTGAAGTGGGAGCAACTTATCACAGGTTGTTCTTTGCAACATAGCACAAGAGGAACAAAGAGAGAAAGCTAATGAGGCAAAAATATCCTTTATTAGTGAGGGCTGTAAGCACTGACTGGCAAACTGTAGTCCACTTTTCATAGTTGGGATGAGAGAATGAAAATTAATGGAAAAGTTGGAATACGTAGCTTTGCTCTAGAAATTGAGTGATAAAACTGTTAACAGTGATCATTATTGGAATGTGCTAGATGCATCATGCATCATCTGCTGTGCCTACAACTGATAATATCACCTTGAATACCACTTTTCTTCAGCTTGGGTGGGAATTGAAGACAGAAGGTAGAGGCAAGAACCTGATTGACAAAGAGCTCCCCAGATGCATAGATAGTTAGGTAGAAAATGATAAAATGATAGATAAAAATAGATAGATAGATTAAAATTCTACATGTGCCCAGTTAATGCTGCTCTCATTGTACCTCAGAAAACTGAACATATTAATTAGGGTGAGCACCAAGTTCCTATCCAACAATCTTAAATAAATAGAAGCTTAATCTCTAATGTAACAGTCCGGGTTACAACAGTGGGGTAGCTGTGCTCCACAAACTTTTAGAAACTTAGATTCCTTTCATTTTAGGATGAAATCCCACCGTCATTTACAAAGGTGAAGTCTGGGTTGCTGGCTTATAAACGGTCCTGCTTGTGGAAATACAAACCAAAGCCCAAGAAAGCAGCTTGTCTTCAACTCAGAGACAATTTAGAATTTATATACATCATTGCCACTTGCATCCTATTGACTCCAATCCAGTAAATTTCAGCCATAACTAATGTTTATGCTAGATCCTGAAGATTCAATATGAACAAGAGATGTCCCAGTATTTTGGGAACTTACAGTCTAAAGACAAGACAAAAGTGTCAAGCTGTTCTCTAACTCAATAAAAGTATTCTAAAACTTAGGTCAGGAACTATGACTCAGAGATGGGTAGGGGAAAATTCTTATTCATCCTATTTTGTAAGGATATCACCACTGAAAAGCAACCTGAAAGGATGGCAGAAAAGGCCTTAGCTAGAAATGTTAAGCCTATGTAACAGGGATAATATTGTTTTAAAGTATCACTGCATTTTTCCTCATTTGCATTTTCATATATAAGACTATCCTTCTAGTCATCCAGAAACATGGATTTTTATTGGAAATATTAGGCATGAAATATGCAGAATGTGAAGAGAAATAAAGAGCCAACATTCAGATTTTCTCCGTCAAAGAAGAACTTGTGAGCAACTAGTTGCAAAAACAACCTTAAAGGCCAGAAAAGCCTTGGGAGGGAAAAAAAAAGATTTTCTAAATTCATTGAGCTCCCAGCTTTACCATGTGCCATTAATATGATGTAAGAAAAGGTACTGATACAAGGTGAAAATCCAGCTCACAGATAATTGGAAAGGCTACGAGAGAGAGAAATTGAAGCACGCAGGGGGATACATGCATCCAGGCTCTCCACTCCAGACCAAACTTTGGGAGCAACATTGAGTGGGGTGGGGAGCTAGAAACATCCAGAGAGAAATGAAGACATCTCCGTATATCTGTACTAGTGGCCTGTTTTCTTAGAACTGGCCAAGGAGAAGGTACAGAGCTTTAGAAGCCAAACATTTATTCAGAACCATTTTCAACCACAGGCATGGTAGAAGGCATATTTATTTAAAAAGACAGTAGATTCAGTCCAGGTTTCTCATAGCTGCACATAGCATGTAGGTAATTCAGAAGTATCCGTGGGCCTTGGTGAGGAGAGATGTGGGGCTTGAAAGAAGAGGTAATAAAGTATAGAGTATTTGACACCTGAAGCAAATGGATAGGACCGTAAATATCACCCTTGGGAACATGATGTTTCCTGTGCCTCAGGAGATACTGCAAAGGACCCTATAAACTCAACCAGATTACCCCAGATAAGCCACTTCTTAACTGAATCCTTTCAAGATCCAGAGTACAGCACAGGGGCCCATAAGAGCAAATCCATTACTTTCCCCTCTCTTCCCCAATCCCCACAAAGGAACCTAATTTACTTTATATATACCCTAGTTCTACCCTGGGATGATTCAGGCATAAAAAAAGAACTCTGAAAGCCTGAGCATGTTTCCTCAAATAGACCACATTAAAATGAGAGACAGTGTTAAACAGGAAGATAGTAAGAGATACGATTTCTCACATATTTAACTTAACGGGGTGGGTGTTCAAAAGTAAGATTTACTCAATTATGGAAAATGATTATACATATCAAAAATACATTAGTCATTTGGGTTAATGAGCATCTTTTAAACACATAAAATGAAAAATTTAACTTTCTTTGTGCATTTGTACCTATCTATTAAGTAAAAGACACTAGTCAAGGAAGGAGACTCAGAACACAGAGAAGGAGGACAGGATAGCCCATGGACAAATAATGAGAAAGGGAAGTCTTTCCACTTGGAATGCCAGGTGACCACAGACACTGATGGTCCACGCTTGTGGCTAATATGTTACTGGTCAAAATGACATCCAATTATATATATTGATATGTGAAAATGTGCACAATATAGTAAGTGGAAAAAGCGAAGTACAAAACAACATATGTGGTGTGACTTAATTTATGTGAAAGGAAGTATTTAAGCCAAACACATCCATAATATGCTTTTTTTTTTAATGTTTATTTATTTTTGAGAGAGAGACAGAGTGCGAATGGGGGAGGAGTAGAGAGAGAGGGAGACAAAGAATGCGAAATGGGCTCCAGGCTCGGAGGTGTGAGCACGGAGCCAACGTGGGGCTCAAACTCAGGAATGGTGAGATCATGACTCAAGCTGAAGTCGGATACCTAACTGACTGAGCCACCCAGGTGCCCATAATATTATGCTTAAAAAAAAAAAAAAAACTACACCCAGGTGAATTAATAATGGAATCCACAAACTTCAAAAAATTCGTATAAGCAACAGTGTCATCTACTTCTCTCCACTTGCAGATTCCACGCATGAGGAGCATCTCTGCTGCTCTCAGTGGCCAACTAATCCAGCTGGAGATGATCCAGGCTTTGCATGATCAACAACAGCAGTAAGTCAGTCCCAAACCAGCAAGTGGTTGTCTGCCCCCTGCCTCACTTCTAGCTCCCTTCTTTTTTGTGTATTTATTTTTTTAATTATTATTTTTAATTTAATTTTTATTATTGAACTATAATTGACATACAGTGTTATATTAGTTTCGGCTTATATTCAGTTGACAACTCTATACATTACTCCCTGCTCACCATGATAAGCATAGTCAACATTTGTCACCATACAAGGTTATTACAATATTATGGACTATATTCCCTATGTTGTACTTCTCATCTGTGTGACTTATTTATTTTATTACTAGAAGCTTTTACCTCTTAATCTCCTTCACCTATTTCGCCCATCTCCTAACCTGCTTCCCCTCTCACAACCACCAGGTTGTTCTCTATATTTAGGAGTTGGCTTGCTTGAGTTTTTCTTTGTTTGTTTATTTATTTTGTTTTTTGTTTTTAGACATCACATATGAGTGAAATCATATGGTACTTGTCTTTCTCTAACTTCACTTAGCATTTTGCTCTCAAGGGATATCTATGTTGTCATAAATGCTAAGATTTCATTCTTTTTTATGGCTGAATAATCAGTCATTGTATGTATTTACCACATCTTCCTTGTCCATTCATCATCCATTAAGGGACACTAAGGTTGCTTCCATATCTCGGCTATTGTAAATAATCCTGCAATAAACATAGAAGTGCATACCTTTTTGAATTAGTGTCTTTGTTTTCTTTGGCTAAATACCTAGAATTATTGGATTGTATGGTATTTCTATTTTTAAATTTTGGAGACAACTCCAAACTGTTTCCCACAATGGTTGCACCAACTTACATTCTTACCAACAGTGCACAAGGCTTTCTTTTTCTTCACATCCTCGCCAATCCCTTGTTATTTCTGATTGTTTTAATTCTAGCCCTTCCAGGGGCACCTGGGTGGCCCGGTCAGTTAAGGGTCTAACTCGATTTCAGCTCAGGTCGTGATTCCGAGGTTGTGATCCTGAGGTCATGAGATGGAGTCCCACGTGTGCTCCTTGCTGAGCGTAGAGCCTGTTTGGGATTCTTTCTCTCCCTCTGCTCCTCCCTCACTTGTATGTGCACACTCTTTCTTTCTCTCAAAATAAATAAATAAACATTTAAAAAATAGTTAAACAAATACTAGCCATTCCAGCTGGTGTAAGGTGATATCTTATTGTGGTTCGAATTTGCATTTCTTTAATGTTTAGTGATGATGAACAGGTTTTCATGTGACTGTTGGTCATCTGTATGTCTTCTTTGGGAAAATGTCTATTCAGGTTCTCTGTCCATTTTTTTTTTAATTTTTTTTTTAACGTTTATTTATTTTTGAGACAGAGAGAGACAGAGCATGAATGGGGGAGGGTCAGAGAGAGAGGGAGACACAGAATCTGAAGCAGGCACCAGGCTCTGAAGCCGAAGCCGAAGTCGGACGCTTAACCGACTGAGCCACCCAGTCGCCCCTATCTGTCCATTTTTTTAATCAGCTTTTTCTTTTGATGTTGAGTTTATTATATTATTCTTTATATATTTTGGATAATTAACTCCTTATCAGATATATCATTTGCAATATCTTCTCCCGTTCACTATGTTGCCTTTTTGTTGTTGTTGATGGTTTCCTTTGCTTTGTAAAAGCTTTTTAGTTTGTTGTAGTGACAATAGTTTAATTTTGCTTTTGTTTTGCTTGCCTGGGGGGGCACACCCATAAATATGTTGCTGAGGCCAATGTCCAAGAGATTACTGCCTATCTTTTCTGTTAGGAGTATTATAGTTTCAGGTCTCACATTTAAGTCATCTATTTTGGGTTTACTTTTGTGTATGGTTTAAAAATGGTCCAATTTCATTCTCTGCATATAGCTCTCCAGTTTCTCCAGCACTATTTATTGAAGAGACTGTCTTTTCCCCATTGTATACTGCTTTCTTTGTTGCAGTTGATCATATAAGTTGACCATATAAGCGTGGGTTTGTTTCTGGGATCTCTATTCTGTTCTGTTGATCTTTGTGTCTATTTTTTGTGCCAGTTCCATACAGTTTTGATTAGTATAGCTTTAGACTATATCTTGAAGTCTGAGATTATAATACCTCCAGCTTTGTTCTTTGTCAAGATTGCTTTGACTATTTGAAGTCTTTTCTGATTCTATACAGATTTTGGGATTATTCTAGTTCTGTGAAAAATGCTCTTGGTATTTTTATAGGAATTGTATTGAATTTATAGATCACTTGGGGTCCAATGAACATTTTAACAATATTAATTCTCCCAACCCATGAGCATTGGAATATCTTTTCAGTTATTTGTATCATCTTCAGTTTCTTTCATCTTATGGTTTTATGTCTTATAGTTTGTGTCTTAATGTCTTATAGTTTTTACCTAGCTCTCTTCTGTTATGGTAAAAATAAGAAGGGAAAGAAACAAACAATAAACACAATTTAGGAAAAGTTATAATCTCTGTCTTTATTCTGCTTGTGTTTAACTTGTCTTAGAGTAAAACTAAGAAGAAGGTTAAGACACTTGAATTTGATCTTTGAAATTCAAATCCAAATCAGAGAACTTTTCAGAAATAGGGTATCAAGTTGCTGACTTTTAGCATGTCAGAGCAGAATCAGGAGAGTACTGTAGACAAATTCTCCCTAAACAAAATCTGCCTCTCCATTTCACAAATAAGAGATTCATTTGTGTTAATAAGCTCCTTTCAGGTGCGCCTGGGTGACTCAGTCAGTTGAGCATCTGACTTTGGCTCAGGTCATGATCTCAGCGTTCATGGGTTCGAGCCCTGCGTCGAGCTCTGTGCTGACAGCTAGGAGCCTGGAGCCTGCTTCAGATTCTGTGTGTCTCTCTCTCTGCCCCTCCCACCTGCTTATGCTCTCTCTCTCTCTCTCTCTCTCTCTCTCTCTCTCTCTCTCTCTCTCTCAAAAATAAATAAACATTAGGGGTGCCTGGGTGGCTCAGTCGGTTGAGCGGCCGACTTCGGCTCAGGTCATGATCTTGCGGTCTGTGAGTTCGAGCCCCGCGTCGGGCTCTGTGCTGACAGCTCAGAGCCTGAAGCCTGTTTCAGATTCTGTGTCTCCCTCTCTCTGACCCTCCCTCGTTCATGCTCTGTCTCTCTCTGTCTCAAAAATAAATAAACGTTAAAAAAATTAAAAAAAAAAAAACAAAAAAAAATAAATAAACATTAAAACAATAAGATCATTTTAAACATAGAAAATATTTATTAGGAGAATTACACATGTTCACTGACCTTAAAAAAAAGCATGAGACTAATATGTTTTCTGGTGATATCTAGCGTTGCTACACTAGCATAATGGGAGAATTTTGATTGAGGTGATAGATAGGAATAAAGGAATATATCTGTTTGTGGTGGGGAGTAGGGAGGAGTGGTGGATATTATGGGGCTTTGACCTGCTCCTAGGGGTCACTGATCCAGTGGAGCTATTGGTCAGTAGGAGAACTAGGAGACAGGAGAATTTTTAGGGAGGGTGAAGTGGTCCAAAGACAATTGGGCTCTATTCAGTAGTTGTCCTGGGCCATCTGCAGGCAGATAACTCTTTACGTCACAGGAATCCACAGAAAACACTCTTGCAAATAGTTTATCTAAAATGCTAGAAACTGCCCAGGCAAAGTTCTTTCTCAGTTTCCCTATAATATGGAAGTCATAGGAATAACTGAGGAAATTCCATTATCTTCTGTTTATAATAAGAGATTCATGATCTTCTTCTTTTTTTTTTTTTTAACGTTTATTTATTTTTGAGACAGGGAGAGACAGAGCATGAACGGGGGAGGGTCACAGAGAGAGGGAGACACAGAATCTGAAACAGGCTCCAGGCTCTGAGCTGTCAGCATAGAGCCCGACGCGGGGCTCGAACTCACGGACCGCGAGATCATGACCTGAGCCGAAGTCGGCCACTTAACCGACTAAGCCACCCAGGCGCCTTTCATGATCTTCCTTAAATTCTATACCTTCTACACCTTCTATAATTTCTGGTGCGAGACTGCTGGTTATTCTCCCCAAAGGTGTTCTCATTAAGCAGAGAAGTGGAACTGGAGAGAAGCTTGGTTTGGGACCATGAGAAAGAACTGAGAGAAGACTGTGGGGGCAGGTTTCAAAATCCTGTACGAGTCCCTTTAAATGAACTCAATTAAATTCAAGGTCTTTGCTTCTTGGGTTGGGTGTTTTTTTATTTTAGGGCAACATGCCCAGTTTGGGAAAACAAGTTCAATAAAAAATAGGCATTCTGAGAGAAAGAGGTTCCTTAGAAAATAGGGGCATGTAGGTTTCAATATGAATTTATTGAAACAACCACCCTGAGATGATCTTAATTTCTAAACCAAATCAGCTGAAAATTTTCAAGGCTAACTTAGCCGAAATTGCCTCCTGAGCACAATAGTAAAACACACAGTTATAGTCAAGAGAATTGATATGTGTTTTGACTTTGTCGTTTCTTTCTTCACTGTTTTGTTATAGCCTTGTTTCATGCCAGTTCTGGAGAGAGTCAGGAAAGGTCAGTGTTAACTTTGGGATGACACAGATGGTGGAATTTTGCATGAGCACGTGTGCGCATGCATGCACCCTGGAGCTGAGAAACAGAATTACATGATCTCTGTGCTCAGGTGGAGTCTCATGACTCATCCCTCTGTATCCAAATCAGCTCCCAAAGACACAGGGGTTCCTGCAAATCCTGGAAATCTTTCTCTAATGCTTACATCCCCCTGTCCTATTTAGGTTCCTGTATGCAGCACTCTTCTGTTTCAGAAACAAATCGTTTTCTATTACAATCTAGAAATACCCAGGTCCCCAAACGAACCTGAGATTTCGGCTATTCAGCAAAATTTTTATTTGCAAAGCCCATGCCTGCTAGCCTGTGTGATTGCGGTTGCTATTCATACGAATGTTGGCAACATTTCATCCTGGGGTCAATTATGGTCATTTGCCATGATGACATAATAACAACTGCAGAAATGTGAAAGCTAAAGTAGGGTTATTATTACTGTTTGTAAAGTCTGTGTCCCAGATGTTCCTGCCAGGAGAGAGAAAAGCTGGAGTGCAGAGATAGCTGACAATCGTGCTAACCATTCAAATCACCAGCGGATTGAACAATCTGCAAGACCAGGATGTAACAAGAGGGATGTAACAAGAGGCTAAAGCTGGCATTCAGGTTGCACCACCTCCCTCACCTTGAACTGCATGCTTTTTCCTTCCTGGCATGTCACACAGAAACACTCCCACCTCCGCACCCCTGCACCGTATCCCCAGGCTGAAAGAAAAAAGAAGAAATACAGGCAGAGCATTTGCCTGGAGAGATGGGCCAACAGCCAATGTCATCCTCTGATATATAACTGAGGAGGAATTTATTTCCAACTAGTAGAGGATTGGGGGGCTCATAAAACTGTATAGCTTCAACCCTATGAAATAAGGTTAGTAAAATACATAAACTCTGATACAGCACTGTGAAGTATGCCTCTAGTCACCTGCAATTCACCAATGACTTCATGATAGATATTCCCAGCACCTGGCTGCTCCTTGTCAGCTCTGACCAGTGTATGCCTTTTAGCAACGCCCATCCTCCTTCCCTCCCTCACCCTCCTTTTCCACCCTGGGCAGAGGTCTGGTGCTAGGGTAGCGGTAGGCTTGCTGATTGCGAAGATGCTTAGGGGATCCTGCAGCAGGCCTCTCGAGTGATAACACTCTGATAGCAAGCACCAGCATGAGACAAAAGCACAGTACTTGTCGAATGAAAAATACAACAGCAGTTGAATAGACGAAAAGGTAATAGAAAAAAAAATCTAGCTCTAAAAAAAATCAGCTCTGATGATGCCTGTTTTTTTTTTAATAGCGAAAAAAATCACAGTAGGCAGAAACTCCATTTTTTTAACACTTCATACTTCTGTCAGTGTGATGTTGAACAAGTGCCATTAATCAAGAGTGCTTTTATTCATTAGGCACAGTGATGTACTTGAATTGTTACTTTGGTATCGTTGTTCAAAGCGTCTGGAAGAGCTTTAAAGAAGCAGGAAAGAATTTACAGCTATAGTTTACAGCTAGGATTGTAAAAGAACTTTCTCACTATTAACCGAATGTTAAATGTGGTAATAATAGTAATAGTACATTGGATTTATACAATGACTGTCTTCTGAGAAACTCAAAGGACTCAACAAACAGTAGTATATTGGCTGTCAACAACATCCTTTTGAAGAAAGCTAGAGGGAGTCATTATTAATCCTCTTTGCTATCAGGCCAATAATATGTTCTTTGTGTTTACAGTTCTCTCTGATGTATGCTGCAGGGGAGGTGGCAGATGGGAAGGGAAGATGGGGAGATGGCGTATGAGTGATGGTGGTAGGAGCGGACTGAAAGGTTCTTTGCAGGTTTTGAGGAACTAAGCCAAAACAAATCCTTTTCCTTTGTAGTGGTTGTGAGCGATTTGGTTAAATACGATGGTAAAACTAGTCTCTCTGCACATTGGAAATTAATTATAACATTGTAATCAGAATGCACTGACAAAGGAAAAACGCTTGATGTACTCTGACTGTTGGGAGGAGGAAGGGACCCTCAGGTCTAGGGCAAGTGCCCTGCCACCCCAGCCTGATGGGAAGAGTCATGCTTCTTCTCAGGGTGGCCAGTTCTGGCCCCGCCCACCATCTCACCGCTAACTGGATGAGGACTGGACCAATCAGATTCCTTCTCTCTGGCATTTGGAAATGGAGGTGGGGGAGGCTGGTGAACGCGATGGATTCCTCAAGTGTAAAGTGACTGACAGCCAGGCCTGTGGTGACTCTATTTGGCCTATGGGAGAATGCAACAGAGAAAAGGGAGAGAGAGAAAGAAGGGAGAGAGAACACTTTGGCTCAGATGGGTGTTCTGTTTCTATCCTGGTCAGAACCATAGCAGGCTCTATGGTCTATCCCCAGTTCTCTCCGATAAACTATCCATTCAGCCTAAGTGTTTGTTCTGTTTTTGTTTTTTTTTTTTTTTTTTTTTTTTTTTTCCTGGGCAAATATATAGTCTCTAACTAAGGTAGAGAATGCCCCAAGATAATGGTACTCAGAAGATTTTGTAAGGGTAAAAGACTCCCGGGGTATTTTATTTGGAGGGCCCTTGCTGCCCCTACATATCTAATGGCTTTTATAGGGAATTCAGCCCAGCACAGAACATTCAGTGAAATTTACAACTCAACTCTGAGAAGGGTGACTTTTTTTGGTGTGGTTTATTAGCCTGTTTCCCTTTCTTCAATCCCATTTTGTTTATTTATTTGCACCCTCTGAAAATTAGTGGGTTTTTTTTACCCCCACAGAGCAACAACTTGAAAGAGCTTGGAGAAGATTGACCTGTCTTTGTGAATCACTTTGATCCAATAATACAGAGACAACAAAAATCTCAACACTTGACCCTTGGACCAGAGTTTCACGTCTGAGGGAAATACCAGAAGAAATCTGCTGAGGGAAAAATACTCCAGTGCAATATTGGTCTCCTGCCCAAAGACAAAGAATGCACACTCCAATTCTATTCCTCTGTATATCTCCTCTCATTCTTGAAGCATTTCATATTCACATCTGTAAAACAGAATATGCCCATTGGGGCATAGATGCTCAGAGCAGAAAAACAGCAGTGCTCATAACAATAAGTAAGCAATAAAGTGCCATTTATTCCACAGGATAGTGGAGCTGCCAAAACAGTGATGCTGGGGGTTTTCTTAGAGGCTGCTACTTTGGATAGGTTATGGAAACCTTCTGAGACTGTTTCCTTGCCTTCCTTGCTTGTAAAATGGAGTTAACAATAGCTACCATATAGGCTCTTGCAACAATGAAACAAAAAGATGTGTCTAAAACACCAGACATTTGGTTGCAGGAAGAAAGGGAGTTTGGAATATTTTGGGGAGTGTTTAAGCTCTAAACTTCACTACCATGATTTAGATACCTCAATGGTTAAATGATGACACTGAGATTCAGCATACATTTTCCCTAGATGTTTTTAATATTTGAAATTTAATGATTAAGCCCCAAAAGAAATTCAAATGAAATTACATGACCCTGTACATTGTTACTAAAATAACCAAAGTGTTTCATAAGGTTGTTTCAACCTGTAATCCCTCAGCATGAAAACTGATGATACTAAGAATAACATGACTTAATGGGCAGTAGAGGGACTTCTCTGCACACTCATTTTGGAAAGCTCCACTTGCTACACAATTAAAATTATACTTTAGGAGGAGAGAGGTTTGATTCCATCCTTGAGCAAGGCAGCTGTGTTCTGAAGTGGCTTCAACAGGTTACATGTGCTGACAGCAAACAATTCAAAGGATCTTCCAAAGGACTAAAACTACCAGTGGAATAAAGCCCTTTTTCCTTAGTGCTGCAACCATTCGGGTCTTTAATCAGAAAACCCAGAGTATTACAGGATGTGACTTTTTTTTTTTGAGAGAGAGAGAAAGGGAGTGAGAGAGAGAGAGAGAGGGAGAGAGGGAAGCTTAAGCAGGCTCCGCACTCAGCTCAGTGTGGAGCCTGGTGCAGGGCTCGATCTCACCACTGTGAGATCATGACCTGAGCCAAAATCAAGCATGGGATGTTTAACCGACTGAGCCACCCAGGCGCCCCCATGATGTTACTTTTTACACTGGAAAGGAGTATAGAAAGAATTGAAGAATTAATAAGTCTTTAACATGAATCTGAGTTTATTCCTATTTTCATAAAGTTCATTGTTTCTCTGATCTAGAGCCGATTTCCCAGGGAAAGGCTGAAGGAGCAATCTCTTTAGGATTTTTGATGGATTTTTTTGCCTCCATCGCTTATGACACTCATTCAAGAAAATTAAAAAAAAATCTGCTGTTTCAAGTATTGATAATACAGTGATAATCTCTACAGAGATATAGAAGTTTCTTAGCATGTATAGAAAAATGGCCATAAAGTAAATGGCCATTGAGTAATGCGACCTTAGTCCTGTCCTGGAGCAAGGGATCTCCCTGTCTGTGTCATTTCAGCCTCTCCTCTCTCACTAACTAACAACCTGTAATTTTCACCCTGAGCTTCAGTTTCCCCTTGTGCTTGTGGGCCAGGTTACTTTTTTGTTGGAAATCATGGTATTTAGGATAAATTCTAAACTCCTTAGCAAAGAATACAGGGCTATTTATGATGTGGCCCCTACTTATATCTTGTAACTTCCTTCTTCTAACCCCACAATAATCAAACTTAATTACCTCCCAGTCAGCCTCCCGCTCCTTTCTCCCCCAACTCTTCCCCCTTGATTCCTCTCTTGTCTGTCCATGGCCTGTAAATGGCCTGTGTAAATGTAATTGCTTCCCAGGATTTTGTTTGTGACACCATAGGGTGAGCAAAAGGAATCTGATATTGAATCAGGGTCCCTATGAAGGGATCACCTCGGGGTGAAAAGACCTTAAGAAACCTTAAGGCAACCACTTAAAGTGGGGGACAGAAGGAGGACTTTGATGAGTCTCAGTGTCAGCTGTGTCATCATGAGTCAGGGTGGGTGTCTCGTCAGTGAGGAAGAAGAAACCAGCTCTCTAGAACCAATTGTTAGCATTGCCCACTCCATGGCAATGTTGCTCTTAGTCACTGCCACAGGAGCGAGGCCAAGTCCTCTAAACCAGAAGCTGAGCTCAGCGATAGGTCAGAAAGCCAGGCGTGACATTTACATGGAAGCATGAGCCCCTCTCCTGCTGCCGAGGGATTGCAAAACCTTCTTCTGTGATCAGATACCACGGGGGAGGCATGAAAAGAAGACAGAACACTCTCGCATCTGAATAGTAAGTCTACCCGAACAGCGCTTACCTAGTGTGAAATCGGAAAAGACTGAGTTACATTAAATTGGCAAGTTAATTTTGAAAAACATTTTTGGGGGCGCCTGGGTGGCTCGGTCGGTTGAGTGTCCGACTTCGGCTCAGGTCATGATCTCACAGTCCGTGAGTTCGAGCCCCGCGTCGGGCTCTGTGCTGACAGCTCAGAGCCTGGAGCCTGTTTCAGATTCTGTGTCTCCCTCTCTCTGTGACCCTCCCCCGTTCATGCTCTGTCTCTCTCTGTCTCAAAAATAAATAAAAACGTTTAAAAAAAAATAAAAAAAAAAAATAAAAACATTTTTGCTACTGAGTGAAAACAGAAGTACTAGAACATGATGAAATCAGCTAAAGAAAAGATGTGTGCGTGTGTGTGTCTGCACATGAATGCACAGTGCAGTGTATCTGAGTAAATTTTGACTCTCCTGTGCATTTCTTTCTATTCTACTATATTGGACTTAGCTGTAGTATTGTTATCCATCTCTTGTCATACCCCCCAAGTAGATTTTGAGGTTTTTCTCAAAGGTTGTGTTTTACCTCTTGATATCCTAAGATTCTCATGACGTCCTATACAAAGTAGGCTCTCAATGTATTAATAAGCATGGTCATATCCATATCATTATCGCACTTACTGAAGGCTATAGGACACACCAATCTGT
Organism: Panthera pardus; assembly: GCF_024362965.1. NCBI lineage: Eukaryota > Metazoa > Chordata > Mammalia > Carnivora > Felidae > Panthera > Panthera pardus. The sequence continues at coordinate 88,465,213 of NW_026526765.1, forward strand.
CAGAGTGGAGAAAGACCTGGAAGAGATGTGACTGTATTTGCAAGTGTCCACTTTGGGGAAGTTTTCTTGACAGAAGTGAGCGTTGAATAAAAGGAAGTGGGGATAAATAAGGCTGTCCATAACAGAATACTAGTTTATGAGAAGCCTGACACCAGGGAAAGGGTGAATGTCCATGGGGATTATCTTGGACATCAGAGTAGACAGGTCTGTAGCAGGAGATAATAAAACTGTTTTGGGAAAGAAGATGGAAGTGTGATGGTCACAGGTAAGATAGTGAAAGCAATGCCTTGTGGCCTGGAGATGTAGAAGTTTCTTAGCATGTATAGAAAAATGGCCAATGGGACAAGGGGTGGGAAGTACATTTTTTAAAAACATTTTGGATGTTTGAAGGAAAGAGAAAAAAGAAGTGAAGACAATCTGTGGGAAAAGGGTAGGCTTGTTTTTTTGATGTGTGTGTGTCTGGAAGTACTTTTCACATAGTGATTACTAAATAAATGTATGAACAAATGAGTTTGTACATGAACTGATGTATAAGTTTAGCAAGTTAAAGAAAATATAGATAAAAACTCATTTCTCAGATTAAATGAGTTCATTATATAACATAAAGTACAAATAAAAACACGAGATGCAAAAAGATTTATACAGAATATTGTATATTATCAAAGTTATGTCTACTTTCCTATTATTACCTACCACTGAAGTATTAGCTTTCAGCATAATTTAATTTATGATCATAAATGTTATTAGCGTTTTTTATTGGATGACTATTGAACTTCAACGTATACTATGTGCTATAGAGAACATCAAATAAGACATTGTTCTTTCTTGGTGGTTTCATAACATAACTTAGAAGGGCCACCTTTTTTTTTTTTAACTTAATGTGTGTCCATGGCTCATCAAGCATTTTAATATCCCAAAGGCCAAAGATACGCTGCACATTTATATTCAGGTTCTGATATTTATATATTGTAATGTGCTGGGATCCCTATTACTTTCAGTAACACCATCTAGTTCTAAAGGGCAAAGTACACAGAATTCCGAACAAGTTCATCTTTTTCTTTTTCTTCTTTCCTAAAGGAAAGAATGGAAAATTATCTATATTCTAAAGAATTGTAGAGCAGTGGACAATGAAATTCTCTTTTATTTATTGCTGCTTGCACTAACTACTTGATATTGAGGACTCTTATTTTCATTATTTCAATTATTTCTTAATTTGAAATGAATCTTTTTACTCTAATCAGCTGTAGCTGTAATCATTAGAAACTGATTAGAAGTGATGTGGAATATTCATTTTTCTTCATTGCCTTTACAGAATCATAGGACTTCAGACTTAGAAATAATCCTGAAGACTACTTATTCCAATTGTACCCAATACCTGCCCACAAGTTTATTGCCACAAAACATTTAAAACATAGAGGACATTGAAAATGCAAACTCCTAAGACTCACCTGCCTTAGAGTAATTGAATCAGAATCTGTAGGGTATGGCCCAGATATCTCTGACAAAAGGGATTCTGATGAGGAGACATTGACTATATTTTGGTTAGGGAAAGTGGCTTTCAGATACCAGATACATGCAGGGAGATGCTGGCTGTCAAAATTAGAAATAAAATCTGGATTTACCTTTTCTTAGTCTAGTGCTCTTTCAGATAGACCACACTGTTTCACATACAAAAGAATTTATTTGTTTGATGTTTCTTAGTTCAGTTTTGACCATGAATGACGTTTGATTTTATCACAATTCCAAACTATCATCAAAAGATCATTGTTGTCTTCAGTGGAGGTTATAATCAAGAATAAGGAATTAAAAAATGCAATGATACATCTATATGATGGAATTCTATATAGCTTTCAAAAAACATTTCAAAGTAAACATTTCAAAAATATATATGTATGTACATACATATGTATAGTGTGATTCCAATTTTGTAGAAATAGTATATGTACCAAAAATGACCAATATAGTGTAGAGGAAATGGCGTTTGTTTAAATGTTTATTTATTTATTTTGAGAGAGAGAGAGGGAGCACATGACTGAGGGAGGGGCAGAAAGAGAGAGACACATATATATATATAGAGAGAGAGAGAGACATATAGATAGACATATATGTCTATGTCTATGTCTATCTATATCATCTATATCATCTATATCATCTATATCATCTATATCTATATCTATATCTATATCTATATCTATATCTATATCTATATCTATAGAGAGAGAATCCCAAGCAGGCTGTGCACTGTCAGCACAGAGCCTGACACAGGCCTTGATCTCACAAATCACGAGAAATCTGAATTGAAATCAAGAGTCTGACACTTAATCAACTGAGCCACCCAGGCGCCCTGTATGAAAATGTTCACAAAGTTCATTTCTGGTCTACGAGACTGTCCCCATATAGACATTTAATTCTATAAATTTCTCTAAGTCAGGATTCAGCAATTTTTTTTCATAATAATATTGGATAGTCAGTATTTTAGCCATTGCATGCTCTATGGTCTCAACCTCATTTACTCAATTCTTCCACTGTAGCTTAAGTGGCCATAGATAGTATGTAAAAATTTAGTGTAGTTGTAAATTTAGTGTAGTGTTCCAGTAAAACTTTATTCACAAATTTAGCTGATGGGCAGAATTTGGCTCACAAACTATAGTTTGCCAACTACTCTAGCTGCATCCCGTAGGTTTTGATATGGCATGTTTTCCTTTGTAGTTAGAAATGCTAATTTTACTTTTCATGTTTTCTTTGGCCCTCCATGGTTTTGTTAAAAGTGTGTTATTTAGTTTTCAAATGTTTCGAGATTTTAAAGATATCTTTTAGCTATTGATATCTAAATTAATTCCATTGTGGTCAGACAAATACTTTCATTTGAATTATTTAAAATTTATTGATGGGCACCTGATTGGCTCATTCGGTTAAGCATCCAACTTCGGTTCAGGTCATGATCTCGTTGTTTGTGGGTTCAAGTCCCGTGTCGGGCTTTGTGCTGATGGCTCAGAGCCTAGAGCCTGCTTCAGATTCTGTGTCTCCCTCTCTGTTTGTCCCTACCCTGTTCATGCTCTATCACTCTCAAAAATAAATAAACATTTAAAAAATTTAAAATAAAATAAAATTTATTGAGACTTGTCTTATGGCCTAGAAAATGCTCTATCTTGGTAAATGTTATGTGTTCATTAGAAAATAATGTGTATTCTGTTGTTTTTGAGTGGAGTATTTTATAAATATCCATAGGTCAAGCTCACTGATAGTATATTTCAAGTCTTCTAAATCTTTATTGATTTACTGCTTCCTCACCTTACAATTATTCACAGAGGGATGTTTAAATTTCTGACTATAATTATGGATTAGTCTATTTCTTGTAGTTCTATTAGTTTTCTGCTTCCTATACCGTAAAACTCTTTTCCTTTTGTCTGAAAGACTTCCTTTAACATTTCTTGTGGTGCATATCTGCTGCCGATGAATTTCTTAGCTTTTGTATAACTGAAAACAATCTTTATTCTACCTTCTTTTTTGAAAGACAGTTTCACTGGGTGTAGAATTCTAGATTGACATTAAAAGTTTTTTTCTGGGGCAACTGCATGTCTCAGTCACTAAAGCAGCTGACTTCAGCTCAGGTCATGATCTCACGGTTCATGAGCTCAAGCCCTGGTTCAGGCTCTGTGCTGACAGCTTGGAGCCTGGAACCTGCTTCAGATTCTGTGTCACTCTCTGTCTCTGCCCCTCCCCTGCTCACGCTCTGTCTCTCTGTCTCTCAAAAATAAATAAACGTTCACAAAAAATTTTTTTTAAGTTTTTTCTCATCGCTTTGATGATATAGCTCCATTATCTTCTTGTTTACATTGTTTCTGACAAGAAATCTGCCATCTTATGTTTGTTCCTTTGTATATATCTTTTCTCTCTGGTTTTTTATCACTGATCTTGAGCTGTTTGATTATGATGTTCCCTGCTGTAGTTATCTTCATGTTTCTTTTGCTTGGAGTTCATTGAGCTTTCTAATCTGCTATCTTATAATTTTCATCAAATTTGGAACAGTTTTTTGGAACAGCTATTGTTTCTTTTAATATTACTTACCATTCTCCTTCCCTCCTTTGAGAACTCCGATTGAATGTTTATTAGGGTGCTTTATTTTTTTCCACAGGCCACCAGTGGTCTGTTAAATTTTTCTTAGTCTTTTTTTTCCTCTCTCTGCTTCAGTTTGGACAGTTTCTGTATGCACTAAGCATACTAGTTTTTCCTTCTGTAGTGTATCATCTGCTGTTATTCTGTTCAGTATGGTTTTCATTGTACATATTGGATTTTCATGTCTATAAGTTCAGTTTGGATCTCCTTTTGTTTCTTCTATGTTTGTATTTAACCACGCACGTGTTCCTCTAGCTATCGAATACATGGAATACAGTCATGGTAACTGTATGGTATTCCAGTTATGGGATACAGCTATGGTACAGTAATGTAAGACACAACTGTTCAATGTCTATGTCTGGTAATTCTAACGTCTGTGTCAGTTCTTGTTCAGTTTGGATTGATTTATTTTCCTCCATATTATGGATCATATTTGCCTACTTCTTTGCATACCTGGAAATGTTTAATCAGTTCCAGACATTGTGAATTCGACCTTGCTGAGTGCTGAATATTGTTGTATTCCTATAGAATACAACAGCCCTGTATTCTAGAGCTTTGCTATTGCATGTGCTTATATTACTTGGAGCCAGTTTGGTCTTTTGGGTCTAGTTTAAGATTCATAATTAAAGCAAGCTTAGTGCTCTTTATTCCTCACGATTGAGACAATAGTGTCCATTCAACACTTCATGAATTGTGAAGCTTTCCCATTTGACTGGTAAGAGCAGGCACTATTTCTGGCCTGGTGTGAGTGCTGAATATTGCTTCCTCTAATCCTTTCAGGTGGGTCTCTCTTTAACCTTGGGCAGTTTCTTTACATACAAGTGGCGATTAGTCCTCCAGTTAATACTCAAGGGGGGCCCTCTGAAGATCTTTTGAGTAATTTCTCTGTGAAGCTTTTTCCTCTCTGGTATTCTGTCTTTCATAATCTAGCCTCATTGGTCTTCCCAGATTGTCAGCAGCACATTGTCAACTCATGGAGTCCACCGCACTCAACCTGCTTCTCCCAGGGATTGTTCTTATCAACATGTACTCCTGAGATCTAGATCTAGTACAGTATCTGAAACATAGGCGGTTCTGTGGGAAGTAGATCTATTATCTATCTATCTATCTATCTATCTATCTATCTATCACCTATCTATCTATCTAATCTATTTATTTTAGTTAAAGAGTTTCTGCCCTTGCCACAAATTGGAGGCTTTCCACTTGAGTGAGTCATTCATGGAACATCTGTGCCTCCTAGCCTCATAGAATGCCTTATAAACCAAGCACTGGCTTTGGTATCATTGCTTTTCACAAGGAGAATATCAAATCATCTCCAATGATGCATTGGCTTTAAAAGATCACCAGATGAGCGCTATTTAGTCAGCTTTCAATGATGGCAATACAGGTCGCTATAAATATGTATTGGAATTAGTATGAAGATATGTATAGATATATAATAAGATATTAAATTTAAAATCCATTACATGGGTGATTCTTAATTTAATATGTATCACAATCATCTGGGAAGCTGGCTTGTACCTAAGAGATTCTGGATTCCATCAGTGCCCTCCAGATGATTCTACTGGGATTAATCCACAGGTAAATGTAGAGTATCAGTTTCCTCGTCTGCAAAATGGGAAAAATGGTTATTCTTAATTCACTGGGTTGTATGAGTCTCAATGAAATAATGCATTCAAAGCATGTAATTCAGTAGTTACATATAGTGGATGCTTAAATATTATAAATGTTATGTAAAATATATTTTCTTGAGGCGAGATATACATGCACACAATAGACAATTTGTTGCTTGCCTTTACACAGTGATAATTTATACCTCCTCTCTAGAATTTCCTGTTACCTTAACCCAGAGTCATCTCTAATGACTGTTAAATTACTAAGAGTTTAGGAAATTAGAAGTTTTCTATTAGCAGATGTAAATGTAAGTAATTGGGGATTAGAATCACAATGGAAAGATAGGCAAGTGAGAATAACTGGAAAGTGGGCTGAGTTTAACTACAGGAGTCATACAAAGTATTTTCGTCAAGAAAATGAGTCACTTGGGGGTGTTCAGTTTAGAAGATTTCTTCATAATATTGTGAGACTCGAGTGAATCTTTTCTGTAGGCACCTAGGCACTTATAACTCATCTTATTTCCTTTCATTTCCTTGGATGGCGCCAAAGCTTGGTTAATAGCAGATAGAGAGGTGCGGGAATATTAGTATTAGGAAAGAGCTAGTTTTCCTATACTTAACTAGGAATCCAGGTCTTTGCTTGCCGTATTAAGTTATAATTCTGTAAAAAATGCCTCAGGTGAACTTAAGGTACAAGTCCCTAAAAGCTCATCTGGGATATTAGGTTCCTATTAACAGACTCTAGTCAAGTCACACTTTATTTTCATAATGTACCAGGTAATATAGGTCAGTAATAGAAGTGGGAAAAATCCCATGATCACCTAAAAATCAATCAATTCACAAGGTAAGACTATTCAACAGTGAAAATATTCACTGTGAAATGTAATACAAACAAGGAGATTCCCCCCTATTTCTTTATGATTTTCCCATAATATGTATGCCTGGGGAGTGATTTCTTTCATTAATAACCACTCCTCTAGAATGTATTGAGATCTTGCAGGGTGTAGTTCAACTCTGCATGAGACATGATGGGAATTTCAATAAAAAAGGACAGTACATCTCCCAAATGTCCAAGAAACTGAAAACGAAAACTCAAAATTTATAATCCCTAACAGTGTCTTAACTGTTTCCAACACAAACAAATGAAAGATTCACTCTACGCCCCAGATCTGAAAGCTTTCCGATATATATTGAAGCATATTCAGGATATATTATTGAGTAAAATAAGGTATTACAAAAACCCTCATAGATCTGATGCCCCAAGACCCAAAACACAGTACTATATACTTGTAATTTTCAATGATAGATTTGTTATTAGTATCAACAAGAGTAATTTTACCTTTTAGTACTTAACTCCCAGGCACTTCCCAAATTCATGATATTATATAATAAGACATACACATGTGCTTTGAGCTTGGCTGATGACATGTAGAATCAATTGTTCTATGTCCAAAAGTAAAGCTAGATAATTAAAAGAAAAAAATCATTTGTGGGAATTGAGGCATCACAAGGACAGTTACACTGCAGATTGTGTATATGTGTAGATTGTAGGGGGAAAGTGTTTTACTGAAATAAAGGTAAGAAAATGATTGCACTAGCTACAAAAGCTGAAATTGTGTTTCATTTTCAAAACAACTTTCATTTTGATAAGAGTGATGTTAGATATTTTTTCCACACCATTTACCTAGCTCTTCTCTTTATTCAATTATTTAGCAATGATAAGTCAAATAGCATTTAGTTTACTAAGGTTTGTGTAGTACAGTGTGTTGAAATCAAAGGTGATTTATAGCATGCAAAAAAATTTGTGTACTAGATCTAATTAATTACATTTGTAGCAGAGAGTAAATATTTATGTACATACTAATCATACTTTCACTCTTACACCTGAAAGCACATAGATTGGTTTTAATAGCAGAGCCAAAAAGGACACTGTTAATAAAGTTAGGTCATGGAGTTAACCACATACGTTTTTTGGAAAGACATGAAAAACAAGTATTTATGTTAAAGATATAAATAAATATTTATGTTAAAGATATAATTTGAATATATATTTTCTGCTTCAATTTTACATAGTAGCATTTTTAGTTTAGTTGTTTTTGTTTGTTTGTTTGTTTGTTTGTATTAAGAAGTCAGTTCCCACTTTAAAAAAACTTATGCTCAGGGGGACCTGGGTGGCTCAGGTAGTTAAGTGGCCGACTTCAGCTCAGATCACGATCTCACGGTTCACGAGTTAATGCCCCATGTCGGGCTCTGTGCTGACAGCTCAGAGCCTGGAGCCCACTTTGGATTCTGCGTCTCCCTCTCTTTCTGCCCCTCTCCTGCTTGTGCTCTGTCTCTCTCACTCTCAAAAATAAATAATAAAACATTAAAAAAATTAAAAATAAAAAACCCATGCACACATCTTTCGGGGATACAATATTTTAGTGGATTGTTCAACCTGTTCTGGGAAACCCAAGCTTTTTTCCCCACAAATGTCTGTGATAAATGATTAAAATGCCAGCGTCCAGTTGGAAGCAATCATGAATATCAGTTGGCAGCTTGTGAGTAGATGTATTTTTCTTCCTGAGGATGTTATGCTGTGCACCTTAAACGCATTCGACATCAGGCCTATTGAGAAATCCTCTTTGTGAGCAGGGTGGATTTCACAGTAGCTTCCTCACAGGTTCATGTGTTTAATTAGCTGACAGACGAAACAGTAGGGGCTGAAGACTTGCAAGAGAAAATAACGTGAAGGTGTAGTGTAGATCTTACTGTGTCAAGCACTATTAACAAAACACTAAACAATCAAAGAGGAAAAAGAGAATGAACTGGACTTTTGCATTTGTTAAAGAATCCAAATTTCCTAAGTCACCTGGTTTGGATAAATTGTAGACCCCACACACAGCTCACTCAGCATCGGCATGCCCCGATTTCCGACAGCGTATCTGAGCTCAGGTCAGTGAAGCCAATTGGAAAGATAGGGATGAGGTTATGGTCCTGGAGGTCGTGAATGAAACTGAGATTGACGTAGTCTAACTGCAGCCCTCACGTTATACTTTTAGAAGCGGGAGCACCAGAAATAGCACGCACATGTCCTGCGCTTTGTTGTATCCCAGATGTTACATATTCCTCTCACCTTTTAATGGAATTGTCTTGTATTTAAAAATACACATATTCCATATGATGCTCTTGTGCACATATACGTTAACTTTAGGAAGTACCCAGACAAATGTGTAATTTTAATAACTTCTGTGTCATACGAAAGCCTGGAAATACTTTTTAATCAAAACCTTTGTAACTTGCTACCAGAAAAATATATAGGAAGTATAGCAAAAACTTATTTAAGAAAATGTTTTAACTAGTCCCAGCACTGGGTTCGCTGCCACGTTTTACATGATGATCACTGATAATAGTAAAAATGAATTTTGTCAAATTCAGGATTTATTTAAATCTCTTGGGTGATAGTACTGGATTCAATGTGAAGGAGTTTAATTTCTTTTCAGATTTTTCTTTTTTAAGAAGAAAACATCCTTATTTTAAGAAGAAAAAAAAAATGGCTTCGAAGAGATTATACCAAAGAGTGAAGGGATTCTTACATCTCAAATAGCTTATAAAATAGGATTTCTTGAGGTGCCATTTGCAAATAATCCAACATATGTAAATTTAGACATGACTGGCTTTTACTTCAGGATGAAGTACTTGGAAAACTATATGACAATTGTTCCAGGATCAAAAAGCAGGTGGCAAATGGAGAAACCCTTTTCTGAATCCTAGGTAGTAATTATGGATTAAATTATACTAGCTCTTTCTTAAAATGGCAAATCAGGCATTTGGGTAGCTGGCCTTATACTTCTTTGTACCTGTGGTGGACCTGGCGAGTCGCACAGCCCATTTCACAGCTGGAGCATGTGGATTTTGCATGGGGCCTGAACACCTATGCCTGGATACCTACGCTATGTGAGTACCCATAACACAGTGGCCAGAACTCCTTTATCAAGGGAACCTGTAAAAAGCACGTTTAGGCCTGGAGATGCTGGTCTATTAGTGGAAACTCAAGGGCAAATTTGAACAGTTAATCCCAGGGAGAAAGATATAGATCCTGTAGATGGAAAGGGTTATTTGAGGGAAAAAGAAACATTCCAAGATCAGACCTATTCAAACCAGAGAAGATCACCTGTTCTTACCTCCCTAGCTAACTCTAGGGTTTTCAGAATCAAGGTGGGAACCTGGAGTGCGGCCAGAGAAACCCTGCTGCATGTACCAACTGGTATTCATGCCTGCCTATTGGATATGGTAACATAGCTAATTTCCTTTGTAAATTCTTTAAAGTAAAGATGGCAGACAAATTTATTAACATTCTGGATATCATTGGAAATTGGTTAAAGGCTAACGCCCCTCTCTCGAAGAAAATCACAAGTTCCTGAAGGCCTGAGTGTTGGAATGTCTCTGAACCTCAGAATAAGAATCCTTGCCTCTAGATGGCTACCACTGTTACCTTAGGTTAAAAGACTAACCTTGTGCCAGTGATATGTCCGAGTTGGCTTATTGTGGCCTTTTGAGATGCAGTCGCCATTGAAACATGATGAAAACAGGTTTTTACTTTTGCAGTCAGGCTCTCCTTTGGTAACTTAGGCTTTTGAGGGAAGTCATCAATATTTGGAGATAGGTAGTTTTGTGATTTGTACAATGCTTGTGGACTGAGGTACAATAATAAGGGTAGCATTTACTAATTGCGCTCTGATAGGTGCTTTATATATATTATCTCATTTAAGCCTCGCAGCTCTCTGAGGTCGGACTATTATTGTCACTAATTTGCGGATGAGGTTAGATAATTTGCTGGAGGTGGCAGAGCTGGAGCGGTAAATCCAGGGTTAGAAACCATGTGGTCTGCCTCTACACCTGGTCTCTGTAGCTACAGTGACAAAGCCACCTTTGAATTCTTTTGGTTGTCCTCATTCTGCTGCCCACACTTCCAGTGGGTAAGAACTCCTCAAGAGACAGCTTTCCATCTTTTGCCTTAATTCTCTGCTCTACTTTATCTTCTCATTTTCTTATTGTCCTTTATATTCTTTTCTTTTTTTTTTTTAATTTTTTTTAACGTTTATTTATTTTTGAGACAGAGAGAGACAGAGCATGAACGGGAGAGGGGCAGAGAGAGAGGGAGACACAGAATCGGAAGAAGGCTCCAGGCTCTGAGCCATCAGCCCAGAGCCCGACGCGGGGCTCGAACTCACGGACCACGAGATCATGACCTGAGCCGAAGTCGGACGCTTAACCGACTGAGCCACCCAGGCGCCCCTATATTCTTTTCTTATAACTTTCCTGAAGAGTCAAGAAAGGGAGCCTAGATGGGGGAGTGGGAGTGGGGAGGTGCTCGTGTTATTCAGATGACACCGTCAGGGGTGGTAAGAAGGAGATGGAGTCTGGTTTTTTAATTATGGGGATTATTACAGCTCTTTTTCTATCCCACCTTCATCCTTCACTACATGGTGAAGGTATCAACACAGACCCACTCTTGAATAATTGTTCATGTGTATGATCTAAGACAGGCAAGTCAGTTTAGGTGAGGGTGAGTTTGAAAGACAGAATTGAATATAGGACAGAAAAGATGAGGACAAATCTCTAACTGCTACATGAATGGGGCTTGGCCAGCTTTTCCTATTAGAGTTTTAAATTCTACTCTTTAGGTGTGTTGTTTCTATTGCTTAGAAACATTTGTCAATATTTGTTTTTAAATGAGCTTTTACAATATCAGTACAATGAAAAAATTTCAAGTCACTTACATAAAAATTTAGTACATCCAGACATTTCTATTACAGTGAACTAATAATTGGATCTTTGCATCTAGTAAATCATCATGGACTCTTCATTTTTATCAAAAACAGAGTAAATAATTGAAAAGCAAGACAAAACATGATTTGGAGTGCAGAACAGCTGATATGTGAATATCCTTATTTCAGAGAGCCGCTGTACTTTAATTGAAATAATTGAATATCATTAACATTTTATTCTTCAAAATAGCCTATATGATAAGTATTATCTTTATTTAGAGATTAGAAAAATAAAACAGGTTATGTTTTATTCAGGATTTTGAGGTAGATCAGTGAAAGAAGCCACTCTTACACTAAGGAAATAAAAAAAAAAGAGACAATCATCCATACAATAAGGTCTCAAACTGCCATTTTTTGCATTGATTGCATTTTGTTCAAATAAAAGGTATTTTTTTAAGAGCAAATTCCTAAAATAGATATTTTTCTGTCTTTAAGAATGGCATTGTTTAATTATGGAACAAGAAAGAAGGCTTTCGACTGACTGACTCACATAACATTTCTTTTGGTACGTCTATTTAAAGAAAGTCATAAAGGAGAAAATCACAGCATGGCAGCTATGTTAATGACTGATGAAAAAAAATAAAGTAAAAGACATTTTTTTGGTACACAGTTAACCCTTTAAAACAACTAGATTAAATAGCTACGCTTGATAACAATATTTTGTAAATTTTTTCTAAAATGAATTCAAATACCCAAACTTGAAAACTACACTCCATAGCCATCACAATAAACAAGTAAATTATTCTAAGCTTTATTTAACAACTAACTGATCTTTCAAAAAAAATCAGTTTTGGACACAAATACAGAAATTAAATACAAAAACTAGAAGTGTGCATGTCAGTGCCACTAAGAAGATACAAATACATGTGAACACTCACAAAACTACACACAGTTCTTTTCTCTCTGAAGAGACTAGAGAATAGAAACTATAGCTGTATCCCTTTACTGTTCCATTTGCCTCTCTGGAAAAAAAATATCTAGCCTCTTTGTTTCCTAACATGCAATGCCCAAACATAATAGTATGTGATTTTCCTGTGGGAACTATTTCCTTTTCTTAAATCACAGCATGAACCCAGAAGCCTCCCTTGTTCTTAACTTCCTATTTTGGCATAACAACAGTTCAAGGAAAAGGAACTCTGTGTCTGTCTTTCTCTCTTTCTCTCTTTCATTCTTTCTTTCTCCTCCTGAGGAAAAGGGGAACTGGCTTGAAGCTCTAAGAACTCAACGCATCATGACAATTGGAATTAGCACGTTGCTTTGGTGACCCCCTACCAGCTGCTGTCATTTGGAGTGTGAGTGCCGGAGAAGCTACAATGGGTACAGGCATCCTCCTGAATAAAAAAGAGAACATTATAAACGAAACACATTAATTGGCCATAATGTAAAATCAATAAAAATAAACGAGCTGGGAACCAAAGCAGATGGACCCTGGTAGCTTGTCTCTTTCTTCACCAGAGTTTTTCTGTTTAAAACCATCTGGAGGGGCGCCTGGGTGGCTCAGTCAGTTAAGCATCTGACTTCAGCTCAGGTCACGATCTCGCGGGCCATGAGTTCGAGCCCCCCGTCGGGCTCTGTGCTGACAGCTCGGAGCCTGGAGCCTGTTTCAGATTCTGTGTCTCCCTCTCTCTCTGCCCCTCCCCCATTCATGCTCTGTCTCTCTCTGTCTCAAAAATAAATAAACGTTAAAAAAAGTAAAAAAAATTAAAACCATCTGGAGAAAAGTAATGATGAAGTGAGTGAGCATGACTCTCCTGGTCACGAAACAAATACTAGTGTCAGTTCACCATTTTGGAAAACACTCACTAAGCTAAGACAGGACCGACTTACATAACATGCTTTAAATTTGTCTGAGATAAAGAGTGCCGGGTGAAAACTTAGGTTCAGGTGGCAGTCACGGTGATAGGTTTTACTAGTGTGGAGTCAATAAAAATTATTGTTTGAGCCATTAATAGCTTAGTACTTTGCCATTTTGTATAATAATTTCCCACATCACATGAAATTGCTTTGAAGCCTCTGATCAAACATTGTCCCATTGGAAAAATCTCTGACATCTATATTTTCTTGATAAGGTCCATTTTGTATCAAACACAAACTTTATTTGGAAAACATAAGATATAAGATGGTCCTTTTTATGTGTTGTGATTGGAAGCACTTAATACATAGCATGAAGAAACCAGAATCACAGAACAGCAGAAATAGGTTTTATTTTCAGACAGAAATAATAATGCCCATAATTTCTGCTTGCTGGCAATTATAAGTAGAAAAAATTTGGCTCTCTATTGATCATTTCAATGGAACACAAACTAATGGTTACACTATTCATATACTGTCAAGAAACAGGCCTTTTGTAAGCAACATCTTTTTCATTCTTACTATGTCCCCCAAATATGAACTAGGTATTAGCTGGAAATCTCATCCTACATTATGCAGATGGTAAATGTTTCTCCAGAAAACCACCAGTTTGATGTAAATTGCTCTCAAGTGTCCAGGTGCTTAAAGTTATTATTGGTAACATAATCAATGATTGGCATATAAAGATGTGTTTTGTGCCTCATTTCTTTTTTATTTTATTTAAAAATATTTTTAACGTTTATTTATTTTTGAGAAAATGTGAGAGACAGAGTGTAAGCAGCAGAAGGGCAGACAGAGGGAGATGCGGAATCTGAAGCAGGCTCCAGGCTCTGAGCTGTCAGCCCAGAGCCCGATGTAGGGCTCAAACTCACAAACCATGAGATCATGACCCGAGCAGAAGTCAGATGCTTAACCGACTGAGCCACTCAGGTGCCCTGTGCCTCATTTCTTTTAAAAAAAGACATCTACTTTTTAAAAAATGTTTATTTATTTTTGAGAGAGAGAGAGAGCACAAGTGGGGGAACGACAGAGAGAGAGGGAGACAGAATCCAAAACAGACTCCCAGGCTCTGAGCTGCCAGCACAAAGCCCAATGCAGGGCTGGAACCCACGAACTGCGAGATCATGACTTGAGCCGAAGTCGGACACTTAACTGACTGAGCCACCCAGGTGACTCACATCTACTTTTTTCAATAACGATTTTATATATTCATGCATGGAGGCATAAAGAGACAAAACACCATCATTTGTGTTGCTCATTACTGCTTCAACATGCTTATATGTAATGGCAAGATGTAGAATATATTCAAATCTGCTTGTGTGATTATGATCCTGGAATCATTATTTTAAGAAAGTCTGTTGGCTTTTACTCATTGAGGTTTTTGCTATCACTTTGCCTGTTACTAGATTGAGGTGTAGGTAAAAATCAGAATTTCCTAATCTTTTATACCCTAAACTCTTGAGTTTAGCTCTGATAGAAATACAGGCAGCTAGTGACCCAACTTCATTGTAGATAGAGGCCTACAGAGACAGGTTAACAATAGCAATGGTGAGACAGAGCAGACTTGCAGGGCCTGGGCTTTGTATTATACCTTTACCTGGACCAGGGTAGCCATGGTTGGGCACTGACTCAACAGAAAACCTGCAAGCTGTCTCCTCTGCAGCACGTGGCACAGACCCACTATGATGTAGTGATGGGTCTCTATTCATGAGAGGAGGTCTGGATAGGGAATCTAGCAAAAGATGAGTGTGGTCTTAAAAAGCACAAAGGCTAAGTCTGCCAGGAAATTCTGTATCTTGGCATTTATCCTCAAAGGGTATACAGTCCGTCTGCATGAGGTGAATTTTGACATTTGTTCACAGACTGACTCCAGCCTCAAGGGGCATTAATAAGAACAAGGAATGGTCTGGCTCTAGAAAAAAAAAAATGCTATGGGCAATGACAAAGATAATTGTCCAGGCAAAAGAAATAAGGCAGAAGCCACTTCACTAAACTGGGGTTGAAGGTCAGAGCTGGTATGGCAAATGTGAGTTGCCAGAGGAGTGAGCTGAAACTTCTTGAATCCACTCCATTTTCCACCTCTTGGTTCAGACTGGACCAGGAAGTTACAGGTACAATCAAATGACTCGATCTCTGGAAAGAGTCTGGAAGTCTCAAAAATATGCTCAGAAGTACCCTGATGGTGAAAAAGAAAAGATTTTCACCAACTACTCTGCAAGCAACTGTCTTGTGTTCATTTGATACCTTAATTGGATTTTCTCATAGACTATACAAGTTTCACTTCAGAGGAAGTATTAATGGCAGACAAGTCCTTCAGTAAGTTTCTTAGCACCTACTTTATGCAAAACCAAATTTCCATTAGCCACAAGGAAAGGATAATTAAGAGGAAAAGCAAATGAAAGCATCTCTGCCCTCCAGAAATTTAAAATCTAATACTTATGAGGAAAGCAGTACTGCATGTAGTGGAAGCTGAGAACTAATAACAGATGTTAGATGCTGGAGCTGAAAATTTCTTACTTTATCGGAAATAATAGCTTCAGAGCCATAATATCAGAAAGATCATCCAGCCCTTGGCTCTAAGAACCCACCCAACACCAACATACAATACGACAAGCCATATTTCAATGTAATGATGTTCCTAAACTATTGCAAAAATAGTTCCTAAACTATTGTAAAAATAAGAAACCGACCAATGAATGAGAAGGAAAAAGTAAAGGAAGCCAAAAGTGGGTAAGTAGAGAAACTAAGATCAGACCTATGAGAAGCATAGGAAATTGCTCTCTACACAGCCTGCAGAAGAACCACAGAGGATTGGGTGAGGATGTAAGGATAATTGCCCCCAGGGTAATTCCATTATACTAAGGGAAATATGTTTCCAGATTCTTACTCCTTGTTCTCATGTTTTGTCTTAATCACTAAGTAAGTGTGCCTGCTATTTCAGTATTTTACCAAAGCAGTTATCTAGATCTATCTCATTTTGATTTTGAACATTTTCTCAAATGATCCAGCTTTCTTTTTCTAAACTGAATGTGTCACAGAAACCTATAAATTGCAGTAATAAAAATGAAGTTTTATGATTTTTTCCCTAAGCTATTAAAAAGATTCAGCATTAGATTCTTATCTAAGTCAACAGAGAAATAAAGTAACTTAAGAGGATGGCATGGTTTCTTAGAGTCAAAACTGAAGGAGGAGCTCATGAAACTCATTGTTTAACTAGCAAGGCTAGGAAGGATTGATTCCTTTATTTTTGTTTTGTTTTTTATGTTTATTTTTTATTTTTTGAGAGAGAGTGTGCATGCCAGTGGGGGAGGGGCAGAGAAAGAGACAGGACAGAGGATCCAAGGTGGGCTCTGTGCTGACAGCAAAAATCTCGATGTGGGGTTCAAACCCACAAACTATGAAACCATGACCTCAGCCGAAGTCAGCTGCTTAACTGCTGAGCCAGCCAGGTGCCCCAGAAGGATTGATTTCTAACTTCTAAACCACGATATATACAAATAAAGTGCTACATACTAACTAGGTCGTAAAAAAAAAATCTCTTATGTGGCTCTTTAGAGCCACATAAATAAAAAAAAATAATAATGATTTCTCCTAAGAGAGAAAATGAGTGAGTGAATAAAAGCCTTTAGCCCATCTTAAAAATCCTTAATAACATAGTATGACATACCAGAAAACAATGAATTGGCCACACAAAAGACAACGCATTCATCAGCCAGAGACAATAAAGTTCCCACCATGGGTTTAATATAGGGTCTCATGGTCACGATGTTTATGATTTCTCTTTTGGCATCTTCTAGAGGTGGGAGTGGTAAATGTTGCCGAAATTTAAGAAATTGCATCCAACTTAACACTGAGAAGGTTCCATTGCTGAATTAAGATAGAGAAACCTGAATTCACTTTCATCTTTTTTTACTGGAATAATTAGTTGATAGTGGCCAGAAACACCAAGTTACACAAAGATACTAGAGTCCACCTACACTGCTAGACATGACTAGGAATTCTCACATATCAAGTACATCATATAGCTATTTTTTAGTGGTAAATTGCACTCACAAAACAGTAACAGAGTTTTCAGAACAGAAAAGTGTATATCATGTATATATGGTCTTTGTTGAAAATAGAGAAGGTAACTATAAAAGAAAATTAGAAATTCATAATTTGACACATAATTCTACATAATTGAAAATGTTCTTAATTTAAAAAATACATATGTAAAACAACTGTTATTAAAATTATCATGTGGTTTTTATCAAACCCTTTGGAAACATTTAAGCACTGGTATGTATACTTTATTTTAAAAACAAAATTTTAAATTTGGCTACATATGTATTGGTGCATTAACTAAATGCTCATATTACTATATTCTAAATTTGTGTCTTTTCGGATCCAATATATATATATTTTTTAATTTAAACTTACCCAAATTAACAAATTTACATGTGTGGTGATTCAGTGGTGTCTTAAAGTATGTTAAATACTAGACTATATGTTAAGATTTGTCTTAAATTTTTACCCACTGTACAAATAAACAAAGAAGGCTTGTCACTCAGAAGGCTTACATCCAAAGGGACTGTGACTATGAAGTGTATGTTTTCAAGTCATGCTTTGTGCAGAGCTCTAAGAGACTGTGATCTTGTAAAGGAGTGACAGGCAGATATTTGAGGGCAGATGACTGATGATTTTAATTAATATAACCAAACATTCATCAAAATCAAATGCTTCAAAGTGGTCATCTTGTAGGTATTAAATACTCATTTCAGTGATGCTACCATTGCTGAAACCAGTATTGGATGTTCTCTTGATAATTGCCTTTAGAGGCTACTGCCCACCCCTTTGAACATTTTTCATAATGGAAAATCTTTCTCCAATAAAAGAAGACTGACTTTGGGAAACTTATATGGAGTCAAGTGTGGTAAACATAGATATCTATACCTTGGGTTTAAACGTGCAATCTCACTATTAAGAATATATGAGAAATATATAAGAATATATAAGAATATTTTTCTAGTAGCTGATAGTCGAACAATTCCAAAAGAAGTGTTTGATAAATGGTTTGAGCAATGGGGAGTGGGGAGGGTACTGGCTTACATGAAACATGTATATAGACTCTCGGGGTAGCTGCTGTAAAGACCAGCCAAATGTCTCCTTGGATCATAATAGTCATACTTGGTAAGAAGAGACAAAACAAGAGTTTTGCTGACTGACTTTCCAATGAAACCTCCCAATGGGACCTGGGACTTAAACATTTAGCCTGAAAGTAAGGAGACTTGACTTTGCTTCTTAGATTTGCCCTCGAAGGAGTTTGGCTTCTAAGCATTGTCTTTACAGATGTTTCCAAGTTCCCTATGCTGAATGAGAAAATTAATGCATGTACTTTGTGAATATGCGCTGAGCATGGACTGGAAGGCCTCTGTCAGGTCAAAAGAAAGCCTTTAGCTTCTATATGCAAACATCTCTTGGCTATCCTGCTGAAATTGAAGAAAGTGCTAGTGATAGTATTTTCACCCCCAATAGATCGAAAGAAAACTATAGCAGAGTCCATCCAAATACCTTTATGTGAAAGCTCCAGGAAAAAAGGCATGCAATCTTATAGTTTTACAAAGTTCTGTGTGAAAAATACTATATAATTTCCTGTCCTGGGAAATTAAATTTACTTGAGTTTTTCAGTAATCAAATATAGAGAAAATTTAAGATTCTGAAAGGGAAGAATCTTCATGTGTAGAAAGCACTGTCAGGTACTTACCCACTTCAGAAATGACAGCTGAAACATTTGGACAAAATTCATTCCACTGAATCTACCACAAATAAACATCACCATGAGTTAGATGTGTCTGAAACAAAAAATAATTAAAAGGTCCCTACCAACTTAATTTTAAAAATCCAATGTCTATTTCATTGAGCTGTTCTTTCTCATAGTAACAATGTTGTTCAACTTAAGTGAAAATTAGCTCTGCTACCCTTCCCCCAATAATAAAGTGAGTATGACACTTCTCACTAGGAAAAATATATCGTATTTGACCCAACAGAAGAAACTGTTTTGCAGGGTATGTGCTGCAGCATTTAGGATATTTTCAGCACAGTTATTCTTTTAAACAATTTATTCAATTTTTGCTGTACGTCAGGTGCATGGGACTGTTTGAGGTAATGTTTTTGTAAGGTAGAAGGGAGTACTGTTTTGTCTATACATCAATATAATCCTGGCTTTAGGAGAATCTTTAGAAGGTATATGAAAAAATCTCTTTATTTTTCTCTGACACTTCGATAAATATTTTAGAAAAAAAAGTATATGTGATCCTGCATAAAAGAGTAAAATGGTATGAAATAGACTTCTTTCTGTGTTCTTAATAGTTAAAAAGAACTTAAGCAAAATATGTGGCACATTTCTTTTTTTAGCTACAGTTCTAATACAGATTGAAATAATTTTACAGTACTGTTAAAACTGTTAAATAAGTTATTTTTGGGGGGCACAGTCTTTGCAATCTTGCTTGCAATCTTTAAATGTGATGGAAGAGAAAAAACTCAGGAAAGGTACCTCTAAAAAATGACAATATGAATTTTTTGCAAGCTAAATATTATCAGTATTATCACTATTTGTCACGTATGGAGAGTACTGAACAAAATTTTGGTAATTTTCTTACTATAATGATTTATTATTAAATAGAATTGTTTCAGTGTAATTTTCCCAGACAACTTAAAGAAGAGTTAATTATGGCATTAAAAAAATGGAAAATAAAAAGGTACTTTACGAGCATTTAAAAAGTCCTATTATTGCAACTTAAATGGTCAGTTATTTTACCTTCTAGCGACTTGCCTATGATAGAGGGCAATCTAAGATTGCTAACTGATGACTGAATTAAAACTTTATTGTACATTAAAAGAATAATTCTCAGGTTTCTTTTAGGAAATAGAAATCAGCAAAGGAACTGAACTAATCAGCATAACACAGGTAACACTCACTTGAAGAAAATCAAATCTAATGGAAATAATATTAGCAACAGATTTTGTCATTTAATTATCTGTATCAGTTACCACATGGAACTTCAAAGTTTTTAAACTGGCTTACAGCATTTATAACAATGTATACACACCATAATGCTTTAAAAAGAGACTATGGTCCATTTCATAGCTTGGCAACTTTTTTGTTTGTTAACTATTCTTTTAAAAAATGTTTTAAAATACTCATTAGACATATTGATTTCAAAGTGTTAGGCATAGTTAATACTTTAATTTTTTTTATTTAGAGTATAGCCTTAGAAAGGTGTAGAAATAAAAATAGGAAAATAAAATTTATGAATTATAATATTTGATGCCAAATGTTTAAACATTTTAAAAGAATGTAATGCCTAATTTCAAAGTTTAAGCTAACTAATCCAGGGGACTCCAGAAATGGAAAATACTGATTAGCAATAAGAAGAAGTTTGAGTAGATTTTAAATCATTCAATAAAAATTTAATTTATAAATGCAAATTAAAATTTTGCAAATTGTGTGAAAAGAAACAAAAATTTGCCTAAAACAAATTAATTTCATACCGTTCTCATTTTCTATGGTTATTGTACCAAATTAAAATGTAAAATTCCTGTGTTTATTTTGGAAATCCATAATTCAGAGGTGATTTTAACAAAATAAAAACCTTTGCATAAATTCCTAAGTTTTATTTTTAAAGGAAATGCTATTAATGCTTTATTTCAAATAGTTACTACTGTTATTATCCATCAACTAGAAAAGAATTCACCAAAATAAATTTGTTTTTAAATTTGTTTTCATTTTGCACAAACCTTGATTTCTAGTCTTCTAAGACAATGATAGTTACTAGCGATATTTTTTTCAGATGTCATTTTCATGGCATATGATGCTGTTTCTACAAATAATTATTTCTCTTGAATAGGAAATTACTCATCTTTGACAGCACACTAACAATTTCAGTATCTAGTGCTTTTAACTATGATTTTCAATAGCAATACTAGCTGCCTTTTTCCTAACCGTGTAACTACTATTTCCAGCACAAAAAAGTTGCCTTTACGCCTGCATATTTTCTCTCTCCCCTTCCCTCCCTTCCCTACACCCTCTTCTCCTCTTCTCTCCCCTCCCCTCCTTTCCTCTCCCCTCCTCTTCTGTCTACTCCTTCTCCCTCCCCCTCTCCCTCTTCTTCTTCACTCCCTCTCCCTCTCCTCTCACTCTCCTCTCCTTTTCCTCTCCTTTCCTTTTATTCTCCTTTTCTTTTCTTTTCTTTTCTTTTCTTTTCTTTTCTTTTCTTTCTTTTCTTCTTTCTTTCTTTCTTCCTTTCTTTCTTTCTTTCGTTGAAGTTATTGAATCAAGTAGCTGTCTAGAAGGAGCAAATGTTATTACCCATAGTCAACTGGCAAGACAAATGAAAATCTTTATCACAGGAGAAGTCATTAAAGCAAGCAGATTTACGTAGAATAAGGCCTGAGAACAAGGAGAAGTTGTCGGAGTCTAGCACATAAGCTTAATTCTTGTTTAGGAGTTTTTGGTGAAATGTCTTTACTTTCTGAAATGCACTATGCTGATTAAAAAAAAAAAAAGCTGACAGTTAATTAGCACAGAGTCTTATTGCAGAAGTCTCCTCTAAAGCAGACATATTCAACTTATACTGAGGTGATTGTCATAAAGGGGTTGTTTGCTGTGGCGCTCACAGATGGCAGAAAAGACAGCCCAGGAACGCAAACAGCCTGATAATCACGATAGCCTTAAAATATGGGTGAGTTTTCAACTCTGATCCTGGCAGCAGCCTCTTTTCAAATATCTTGGGTTGTTATGTCCAAGTGGTTTACTTTAAAGCAGACTTGTCATCAGAGGGGTCCCAGAGTCAAGAATAATTATGATAATTACTCAGAATTGCACCCCCCCAATAATCATAATAATAATCCTGAATCTTAACCAAGTATAACATTGTTTGTGCAATACACTACTACATTAAAAAAGATGAAGTGCTCGACAACTACGATCTATTCTTGACTGACAAAGCTGCTGTAATTGTATGACTTTCTGGGATAATGGTTTAAACAAAAGTAAATAGTAAAAAAAACAAAACAAAAAAAAAAAACAAAACCAAAAGCCCCCCCCCCCCAAAGGATTGGAAAGCTTAGCTGTGTTTAGTGCCCATTGATGAAAGCAGTGTTCTGTGATCCATGCTGCTATTGTTGGTTTTAGTTTAGCTCCCTCTCAATCAATATCTAACAGGGCATGATTTAATAAGGTTTTATAATCTCCAAAAATGGTGGGGGAGGGTGGTTGTGGTATTGTCATTCATCAAAGGGGGCCTTTCAGGTTTCTTTGCTTTCACCTGCTGGGACCCATTTGGTCTCTTTCAAAGAGAATGCAATGACAAAATGAATGAGAAATGCTAGAATAAGAGTCCCTTATTCTACCCAATAGTATAATCAATGGGTACTTGTAATCCCTATTGTACCTCACAGAGGTAGTTGTAAGACAATTAAATCTCGCTTCTCAGGCAAATGATTTTGGTAGTTAACCTGAAACAGCCAACAATATTGAGGAGAATGAATGCATCTGAAGCAATGATGTAATGGGATACTGCCTGGCCAGGAAAGCATGCATGTGCATTGACGTGTGTATGTGTGTATGTGCACATTTACCTCAATCCTCCATGAACACAGTTTTCATGGTTCATAGTCCCTTAAATAGTACATGGGTAAGTGGAAAAGATTTGAAACAATTTCCCACTCTGTTTTGTAATTTTTATTTTAAACGAACATGAAAATATTCTTATTTTTACAGCACGAGACACTCTAAACTGTAGTTTTATAAACAGAAAACATTTACATAGTTAACATCAGTTTGATGTGACAACCAATTTAGTTTTAATTTCATTTGCATCAGCTAAATTCAATTTCTTCTTCCCTCCTTACTGAGTTGCTTGAATGTCAAAAGGAGGCTTGTAGTCTTTGGAAGACACGTGCACTCATTTCAGTGTGCATTATTTGTTCGCCTTCAGTTGTGTGCACTTCATAGTCTATTTCAAGTATTGTCTATCAAGAAATCCTAGAGTTTGCCCTGTTTAGGAAGGAATAAAAATGGAACCCGCGATAAAATTTATAGCACACACAAACCTGTTAGGATTTGTGAAGAAAAATTGTACCATTGTTGAGAAGCCTTACACTTACTGGTAAATATTAAATATGAAATAAAGGGGGCCAAGAGATTGTTATATAAGATACACAAAGATGCATTTTAGTTCACAATAATTTAAAAATTAAAGGGCCCTTACTTTAGTGTATAATTTAAATATACTCTTTTGATTTCCTTTATGTCTCATTTATGTTGAAAATGCCCATATTCCTTTATCAAAGTTCTCTGAGAAACCTCAGTGTTATTATTTACAGTAACTCCCAACTTTATTCTTGAGGCAAAAATCTTAAATTTAGTTAACCCACAAACATGTAATAAACATACTTTTATCTCTAGAGGTACATGTTTTCTTTTTTCTTCTCCATTTATGGGTTTTTTTTTTATAAAGAGCTATTGATTTGGGTGCTGTGTACCCCCAAATATATTGACCTAGATACTCACATATTCACAGATGTGCCCTCTGCAAGCAGTGCATATGTATTTTCATTGAGTTATGCAGAATTGTAGCTACCTTATATGTAAATAAAAGAGCTCTTCATCGAACCTTTTACACACAGTTCTTTCAATTATCTTTGAATATTGAAAAGTAACACTTGGAGAACGAGAAATGTTGTCCTGTGTGACTTCCAAGGCAGAAATATTTAGTATCAGAATTCTACATACTTGTAGATTATTTTTTAAATTTGTTATTTTGCTATGTTTAGATCATAGAAGAATAAAGAAATCCACTAGAAACAGAAATTGACCTGAATAAAACAATGTATTCTCTCTTAATGCTGAGTTTAGAGAAGAGTGAGACACCCGACTCCTCGGGATATTTCCAAATGAGCCTAGCTAATTGGGGTAACCCAAGCCAATGGCCGTTTGAAAGAGTTGAGGTCAGGTGTTTTATTACTGGGATAGTATTCAAAAAAATGACTGTCAGGGGTGAGCGAAGAATTATGTCAAGAGCATTCAGCATTACTGCCACTAAAGAGAGAGGAGGGGGAAAACATTGTGAAGAAAAACATGTCATTTTCTAAATGAGCTAGGGGAGGAGGATAGGGCAATAATGTGGCCCTCAGCTGTTGGTTTATTAGGTTTCCATTCCCATGATCCACATCTGCGTTAGGCAAAAATAGTTTTACTTTTAATACACTTGCACTCGACCACTTTGCTGTCTTGCTGAGTAAAAAATAGCTGTGAAAACCATGCAGATGAGGTTTGTTCTTTGTGGTTGTTTGTTTCCCCATCTCCTATACTATTTTCCTGGTTCTATAGCCTATCTTAGCATTGTTGTCTGATTTGCCATGGAACAGTGAACATTGCTTTTCCTAGCCAAATCATCCAGTGTTAAATGGTATGTGATACAGATCAATAGGGCATCTACAGCTGTACAAAAAGGGCAATGTTGTTTCTATTAACAATTTTGAAAGAGAGTGTGGACTGGTGGTTAAAGGATTAAATTGGGTATTGAGGTTTTTGATGTCTTGAATTCTAATTCTACCTAAGCCATTGGATGCCTGGTGAAGTTATTAGCAAGTATTTTCATTTCTCTCTCTCTCTTTCTGGAAAGTGGCAAAAGTGGTTGCAACAATATATCCACATGTTATATACTTGGCCTCTCATGTGATCATTTAATAAACACTGGGGATTTGGAGAACTGATAACAAAAACTGGAAAACATCTTGGTGACTTCAAAATGTATCTCAAATTTCTACCGGGTTAATTGCTCATATTCTTTTCCACATGATGTTTCTATGCTTCCGGCTGTTTTTCTATTTCGTCTGAGCCCACTCAGCTGCAGCTTTACATTTATGCATTTGGGGTTTCAGTCAAACTGGGGCAAAGGTTTGTGTGGGCCTGGTTACCTTCAGTCTTCTTCAGGATCAGGGTGTGTTTTTATTTCATGTGAGCCTCTTCTTGGTGGCATTTTAACATGGAAAATAACTGAAAAAGCAGTTGGCATTTGTTGCTATCGCCAATGCCAGGTGCAAAAGGTCATTCATAAAGATTGGCAGCACACGTCCCCCTTTATTTCAGTTTGGAGTAGAGGTCTGTTTGAGTGTATGTGTGCACACCTGTCTATATATGAGAGAGAAAGACATAGAGACCGAGGCAGAGAAAAGTGTTTTACGAAGTTGTACGTTGTTAACTCAAGTGAACCACTGGAAGAATGATAGGCCTTCATACTGTATTTCCTGCTTAGATTTCTAGATTCCAGTTGAACTGAACCTTTTCTTCCTTCATCTCCCTTTCACTCTCTCTCTCTCTCTTTCTGTCTCTTTCTCTCTCTCTCTCTCATTCTGTTCCCTCCCCAGTTCATCTCAGAATGTTACATGTTTTGTAAACAATTCATTCAGTCAGCAAATCAGAAAAGGAGCAAAGTGACATACTAGTCTTGGTGTAAACAAATAGAGGGGCCCAACATTATTCAACTATCTGTGGTTTTGTTTTGCTTTGTTTTATTTGTTGACTATTGTACTCAGTAGAAGTGGAAACATAGCTGAAAACTGATGAAAAGCTAAAAGTTATGAAGCTGATGGAGGTTGTGCTCTTACTCTGGGCTTGAACTACTCGACCTCAGTCACAGATTAAATACTTAGGGCAGTGCATTGTGGGAAGACACTGTGAAAGCACTTGGGAAATTAGAATTAATGTATCGATAAAGTAGTTGCCTTGATTTTTAGGATAGATGACTTAATCACTTGCGCTTCTGTGAAGGAAGTAAATGAAATAGCCAGCAAATAAATAGCATTCTTTCTCCAAATCAATGGTGAATTCTTAATAATTTCTTCTATATTTTGCATATTAAAGAGATAGGTGTTTTAGTCACCTCAAGAGGCTTTAGTGTTTTCTATGGCCTATATGCTTCTGGCCTTGAAAATTTTTTTTCCCAATTTCTTCCAACTTAAGATTTTTATTTTAAAAATGTAATTCAAATCTAAGATACTCCAAACCAACAAAAGTGAAATTCTGTGTGTGTGTGTCTGTGTGTGTGTGTGTATTCTTAAAGGAAGATATTTATTTTATTAACAGCTTCCACATTGTTAGTGAGTCCCCTTTACTTTTTCTTAAAAATATACAATGACTCTGTAGAATCTTGACCACAAGATGAAATAAAAAAATTACTAAGGAAGAGAAGTTTAGGAGCTTATTTCTACATAATCACTGTCTTCTGTTAATATGTGCTATTTATTGTCAAAAGGGGAATGTGATATTTAATTAACTGGTTGGCCAAATAAGCCACCCAATATTAGAGGAAAAAAGCCTGTCTCAAAACAAAACAAAATAACACCCCCCCCCACAAGAAATGAACAGAAACATAGTTTTTTAATGAGATTTTGATCAATAGATTTTCTTTTATATTTTATAAATACTAATATTACTGGCAATCAATTGACAAATGAGAATACAATGCATTACTAATCATTTCAAATACTGGTTGAATCTGCTTGGTGTGACCCCAAATATAATTTAAATGTGGGTTTTTCTGCTTGACCTAGCATATCTACGAAATCATTAAGAAAACACTTTTTCCATAGGTTGTGTTTGCATAAAATGATATTGCAAGTTTTATCAACCTCTTTGAATATATGAATATAGAAAGAATACAATAAAACATTAATCTGCATTGCTTCTAGCTACCACACCTCTTCCAACCCTCTACCACACTTGAAAGTATCTTCAGTCTTCCATTTTGTGTAAGTAGTTTACTCATTTATCCACAAGGAGTCCAAATTTTAAAAAGGATTTTTAAAAAAGGTTTTCATTGAAATAATGAACTGCAATACTTAGGGAGGCAATGTCCTTCTCAGAACCAGTGAAAAGCTATTATTTTTCAACACGTAATCAAACAGAACTGAATAGGCAGTTTCTATAGCACATATATACCCTCCCAGGTGGATTTTCAAGCATAAAGTGACTTTATGCTTCAGTGGTGTGGAAGAGTTAGATGCCACAAAAAAAGTTAGTGGTCATTCACAATCAGTTGAAGTCATAATTCTAGAAAGGGTTTTAGCTTGGTATATAAAATCACTCACTTTAAAAGTATTAACCCATTAGTCTGTATTATATCCCTTATGACCAATTGTGAATTACATAGAATGTCTAAGTAAATCAGTTGTGCACACAAGGTTCCGGTTTCAGGATATCTTATATCTATCTCTATCATCTATTATCTGTCTGTTTTATAGCAACTCATTGTATACAAATAATGAAGATTTTTAAATGATACCAAAAATCAGAGCCATAATTAAAGCATGACTCACAGGACTTATTCCATGGATCTATTAATATGACAAATTAACTTATGTTCCCATAAACCAGAACTACACAGGGTAAGAACAAGATGTAACATTGCCTATGAAGCAATTTTTGCCAAGTTGTCCATTTGGTCTCCAGTATTTGTATTTTAAAGAGGTATGATCACGTTTTATTGAATCCTTGTTTTTCTAAATAGTTCAAGTGAATGTCCTTATAAAATCTCTATTGTTTATCAATTTATTTAAATCAGGGCTAAGAAGATTACTTGAAAAATGATAATCTTGCTCTGAGACATTATACAAAGGAAAAAAAAAACTTTCGAAAGGTGGCACAAAACTTAAAAAAAACCACTTTTAGAAATCTTTGACTTTGAATTGTATAATATGTAAAAACTGTAAAACCCATTATATGTATAAACATAGTTATATCAGTAGCATACAAAATAAATTATGCAGTTCAGTTTGCCAATGTGTAATATAATTTTTGATCCTATGTAAATTTGCTATAAGAGGTTTTGATCCTATGTAAATTTGCTATAAGAGGTCTTTTAAAATATACCCCAAACTACAACAGATTTGTCATTCATGCACTGCTGAGCATAGAGGCCTAATTTTACCTTTTTGCTATTGTTTTAAAGTAAAGCACTTATCCAAAAGATCAAAACAGCTTTTACAATGGACATTTGTGAAGAGAGATGGTGATAAAATCTGCAGGAATATGGTAATTGTTCCTGTCGTGGAGGCACAGGGAGGTATCTGCCTTCTACATATATTGGAAAGCTGGAAATACACCCAACATAAAAGTATATCTCAAAGTTTGGAGGGTAGATTAGAAGGTGCCTAGTGATCAGGCAGAAACATTAAATGAAGCAAAAACATTGCATTTGAAAAGCAAGAACAAAGACATTTCCTTTTGCTTTGCTGGTGAAGAATATTAAAAGAGGACAACTGCCATTCTGAAAGCAGTTTTAAATCCGGCTTTTCATATTACAGTCCTTAATGAGAGATCCCACAATATCAGATGAAGAAAGACAAAGAGAATTTTTGATGAAACAAAAAAATCAGGGGAATGAGAGAGATGACTGAGAATATGCAAACTTTGTCTGCAGTTGTTTGAGCACAGGCAAAATGCTGAAGGGACTTCTCTTTCCCTCTAACTACCTATTAAGGAAGGCTGCATAACAAATAGCAGACTATCCCCTGAAGAACTGAAAGGTAAAGTTCTCAGGAAGCCCCAGTAAATACTGAAATGATTTTTACTATTCCAAATTTAATTCGACATTTTCTGAGTGTGGGGGGGGGGAGGGTGGAATACCCCCTTTGTGTCCTGAGAAGTGTCATGCGACACAGAAAGATTTCTCTGAAAGAGAATGCATCTTACTTGACTAAACATTGAGCTCTTAGCAGGAGAATAAACGCCTCAATGTTGCAAGCGGCAGTGTGGCCAAGCAGGCGCAATGCAGTGCTCTCATGCCATCTAGTGGCTGTGTGAGAAGTCTCCCGAAGACCTCGTCTCAGGGAACCAGTTCGTGTCTGTACCGATTCGCGTCTGTGTTTAGTGTCTACAAGGCAAATAAGAGAGGAATGATCATAATTATTCAGACAACTCAGTAAAAAAGGCGTTTTTTTGCTTGAAAAACATAAAGATTTTAGGTTAAAGAATCCCAGAAGTTGAAACAACCTAGCTTTAAATTTGGGGTGCCATTTTGGCTTGAGTGGAAATAGTTCAAAAATTAGGGTTCTTTTTTCCTTTCCTTTTCCTTTACATTCTATTTTATTACATTCTTTCTCGACAACTTCCCTTTAAAATTCCTATTTTGGAATTTTAAAATTTCAGTTTTTCAAAGACTTAGAGATTGTGTGTGTGTGTGTGTGTGTGTGTGTGTGTGTCTGTGCATGTGTGCTTCTATCAGGCTCCCCACACCCCTCCACCCCCCATAAAAAGTCCTCTTCAGCACTCTAATACTGACATAATCTAAGGTGATAAAATCAAAGAACCACCTTCTTGGAAACACCTAAAATAGTTATACTCTCTGACACTTTTTTCTTACCACTGCTCTGATGTGCTATCCTACAAGCAGTGCTTGGAACATCAGACTGTAAAGGTATAGTTTACCAGCTAAGGTATTTTTGTCACTCTCAGAAACACAACTTTCCATTGTCATCCTTGCAAAATGTCATTAAAATGTCCTTATCCACACTATTCATATGTATAGCGAGTGTCCATGAACTTTCTTTAACAAGTCAGTCTTCAACTGATATCAACTGCCCTTAACCAAAATCACACATTTCTGTCTTTCCTGAGATTTATTCCATTGGCATAGGAATTCTCCCTTTTGATCCCACTGATTCACACACTTTAATATTATATTTATTGTACCTACAGATATAAACCATTCTGCTCTGGGAATATAGTTGCCTTCTTGTGTAATGTGAAAAGATTAGCTTTATAATATTTTCACCGATGAGGTATAGATGCCTTCTAATGATGCAAAGAAGCAGATTTCCATATTTCTGTAACAAGCATCAGTATAGTTTTAGACATGGATCAAAGATTAAGGTTTGTGAATAATCAATAAAGGGGGCTTTCAGTGTAAAAAGCTGTGGCATTGTATCTGTAAAACACAAATTTTTGAAGAACCTGTGGCCTAAAAATCATATTTTTTATTGTGGTTGGGGAGCAATAAGAAATACAGGTTGGAACTTTATTTGTATACATGGTGATCAATGGCTGATAAATATTTCCTATAAGATATCCCTACTTGAAAGGATTTAGTAAATGGATTTAGTTCTTTTGAAGAGGTGTGGAAACAACTTTTCATACATTTTACATAATATTGTTGTGGGAAAATAATTTTATTGGCTATTTTCCTTATTTTTGGCATATGTATTAAATATTCAAAAATTCAGTTATAAACAAACAAAATTAAATTTAACATTTTCTGATTGCTATGATGGATTTGCCTTAGTTGTGTTCTTTTTGAACATTTGTGTTTTCACCATTTAATTTAGATGAACAGATATTTTAAAGTAAGGATGTTCTTCTTAAAAGCTGCACCAAACAGAATGTTCTTTAATTTCTCCACTTTGTACTAAATTTTAATATAAATTTGCTTAAAGAAAGGTCAATCCATGTTTTCACTTTTGTCCTCATTTGTAGATTTTAAACAACTATGGTGGAAAATTTATGTCACACAAAATACTGAATATTTTCCCCCAATTGTTTTGCCTTACTTAGCAATGTTAAATCTTAAGCAAGAAATACTTACTGATATTTTATATCTATATGTGGATATATATATATATATATATACATACACACATATATGTGGATATATATATATGTATATATAATTGTACAACTGTTTCATGATTTTCCTAAAAGTGATTTTCTCATATAATTTCTTACCTGATTGATAATTTAAAAATTATATTCAATTTTTACTTTTTATTTTTTACTAATTATTACATATATACTTCAGTTTTATTTCCATATATAAAAAGAAACAACTTATAAAATTCTGAGAAATATTGGTTCAGTTTTTAATGTAATATTCTATAATAGTTTAATGCATACATATTTCAAATTCAGTAGTTTATCTATACTTTCCTATGTCAATAATATTACAAACCATAGAGTAGTGTCCCTTAAGACATTCAAATTACCCCCCCAAAACTGGAAAGATAGAAACTTTTTTTTGGGTAACATACCAGTACTTTTCTTCATTTCTTTTATGTAGATTCACATAATCAGAAAGGAAAAATAGGCTTTCAAAGAGTTTTGAACATGTGTCTCAATAAAAGGCTAGTTTTCTGGTAAAGATAAATTCAGGGCAACTACACGTATTCATTGTTTTAAAGAAGTGGGAAAAAAATCTCAGGGAGGTTTCATATTAAAGAAAAAGGCATATGGGCATCACACACGTTGCTGTCTGAGGACAGTTCTGAATTTTGATGAGAACAAAAAGCTATAATTGGAGTGATAATCTTTTACACTGTTTTTAATTGTAATCAGTGCAGATGTTTGTAGCTTTATGATAGGAAAAATGGTGCTTTAAAATATGTATAGTCGATAAGTTTTTAGGCCACAGGCTGCTCAAGTTGG
This sequence comes from Panthera pardus, assembly GCF_024362965.1. Taxonomy (NCBI): domain Eukaryota; kingdom Metazoa; phylum Chordata; class Mammalia; order Carnivora; family Felidae; genus Panthera; species Panthera pardus. The sequence goes on from NW_026526765.1 coordinate 88,497,063, forward strand.
CTCATCCTAAAAGATGAATTTGATATTTAAAATTACTGAAAAGCAAGGAATCCACAAGTATTTAGAAAAAATCAACTGTTGGTGATGAATGTACGTGTTTTAATCTTACCAAACTTACATAGGTAATTTTCTTTCTTTGTATCATTTCTATAGAAAGTGAATAAACAAAGAAGCTCCATCTATAAAACTAGAGAAAAAGGGAATTTGAATTATGATTAAAATATTTTTGATACAGAAAATATTAAGATATTCATAATTTAACCTTGGTTTCTCCAAGGATAAAGTATTTGGCTCATTCTTTAGGTGTTACACTTGAATCCTGATGAAAACAATTCTGTGCATTTTGCATTTCTCTCTTTTTTCCCCTCTATTTTTATCTTAGTACGAATTTATCTGATATGTATAGATTTAGATTGATACAGATGTCTGAAATTTTTAGTGTCTATTCAGGTGCTTTTAATGGAATTAATGGAATTAATCGACTTTGGCATTTTATGTTATATACCCGAGGGAGAGTCTTTCTATATTTTCTGGAGGAATGATTTGTAATCTCATAAACACAAATCAAGGGGGCTCTTTCCTCCCTTTCATGTGTAGGAGTGTATTTGGTGTACAGAAATTTCCTAATGAATGTCCTTGCTCAGGTGTTCTCTACCTGATGCTGCACTTAGAGGCAGATATTCTGAATAGTCGATTCTTCTTGCACTTTTTCTGGGCTATATTTTTCTTTGGGGCACACAGCTAGGCTGCAGCACTACCCCATTCTATCTGCTTCATAAGTGATGCAGAGGGTAGAAATGTGCCCCACACAGAAGCATCTGCTGTATTTAAAACAATACATGTGTTGAAGACTCAACAAGGCATTTTGAATCACAGTGAGCTTTATAAATTAGCAGATTAATTTTCCACAAAAATCCTAGGGGAAATTTGCCTTTCTTTCTTTCTTTCTTTCTTTCTTTCTTTCTTTCTTTCTTTTCTTTTCTGTTTCTTTCTTTCTTTCTTTCTTTCTTTCTTTCTTTCTTTCTTTCTTTTTCTTTCTTGTATCAGAAGCACAGTAATTTAACCTATTACAAATATCTGATCATATTTTGTAGAAAAGTGAGTGTATATATGTTTTAGCTAAGATTCTGAGCTAATTTAGTTAATACCTAAATTAAGGACTACAGATAACAAAATATAAGTAATATATTTCTGCTTACAAGATTCTAGAATCCTAACTCAGGAAAGATGTCCTACCTTCATTACAATAGCAATTTAGAAATTGATTCATTCCCAGAGTGCTTGTGAATTTTATAAGGGAACTTACAATTGTTACATGACTAATAATGATAATTTTCATAATAATAGCTGTTACTCAATGCCATCTGCCATGATTCACATTTTATTTTTGCTCATCTTTAGAGCACTCTTACAAAATAGAAACTATTCGTATTTTACACACGAGGAAACTGAAACTCAGAGAACTTGGTTGACTTGCCCATGATCACCAGGCTATCAAATGACACAATAAATTCAAATCCATGTCTGTTTCATTCTACCACATTTCTTTCCTCCATGCCATGATGATTACTAATATGAGTCAGAAACTGTCCGATGTTTTTCATATATATCATTATTTGATTATAGAGACTGAGACATTTCCTAAATGCTTCTTAAATTGAACTGAATATAGATTTGTAAATAGCAATATAGTTACAATATTTGCTTTTCAGAAAAAGCAGACACAGAACTCTAATCAGATATGTCAGTTATCAAAGCACTATTCTTTGGTCAAAATGAAGGGTCATAATGCTAACAAACGATTTAATACAATATTAAAATCAACCCTGATGGATGAATTTGGTAATTATTCTTTTTTATATATTCTGTATCAGTACTCCATTTTATGGATTGTGGAATGGCACCATTTTTTCTTTGTTCATAACTGCTGCCTTTTATCTCATTTGCCTAGGGAGAGTCTTACACTTGGCTTATTCGTCTTACCACTTCAAACATAAAACACAGTAGACCTAGCATGGCTTGTTAATCTCTGTCTTGCCTGGCCTTGTAGCTTTCTTCAAAGTCCAGTGTGAGATTCACCTCCAGGGAGTTTGTGGTGATTGATATCACTTGATCGAATGCCTTTCTGTCTTGGCACTGCTTGATGTTACTTTCTACCAGATCAGTTTTGTAGAATAAACTTATTTCATTTCATATATGTGTTTGATATTTTAAATTATATTCAAAACCTTTACAGTGGAAGAAATGTTCATTTCTTACGTTTCTGTAACATCCTTCCAATGTACTCCATGGAATGCTCCAGAAAAAGAGATACCCTTTTCGAGAGTTACAAGTGAGCCAGATGGATGCAGGTCATCAAGTCACTTCCCCAGAGTCTTAGGATAAGGAGCAGTGCTCAATTCTATCATATATGTTAAGAAGATGTTACATAAGATGAGGCCAAGACTAATTCTTCGAGAATATTATTTGCTAAACATTTTCTGGGATGGGGTGCCTGGGGGATTCACTCAGTTAAATGTTCAACTCTTGATTTCATCTCAGGTCATGATCTCACGGTTGTGAGACTGCACCCCACATCAGGCTCTGCACTGTCAGTGCAGAGCCTGCTTGGTATTCTCTGTCTCCCTCTGTCTCTGCTCCTCCTCTGCTTGAGCTCTGTCTCAAAATAAATAATTATTAATTACTAACTTCAAAAAAAAAAAAAAACATTTTTAGGATGGTCCAGAGTCTATTAACCTTTCTCTGAGTACAGTTTTAAAAAAATGTTTTTTTTAACACTTATTTATTTTTGGGAGACAGAGAGAGACAGAGGATGAGTGGGGGAGGGGTAGAGAGAGAGAGAGTAGGAGACACAGAATCGGAAGCAGGCTCCAGGCTCTGAGCTGTCAGCACAGAGCCCAATGCGGGTCTCAAACCCATGAACCACAAGATTATGACCTGAGCTGAAGTCAGATTCTTAACTGACTGAGCTACCCAGACACCCCTTCTGGGTACAGTCTTATATCCATCTGAAAATATTTACTTAATCTTAACCATAGTTGATTAATGAACACATCATGAAGATCAGAATGAAAAGTTTTGTTGAAGTTACGCTATATTATAGATTTATTTATAGATTTATTCTTCCATCTATGAAATATTTTTAATAGTGTATCTAAGAGGAATTGTTCTTAATTCAGCCACACTGATTATGGTTGAATATCCTTAATTTAAAAAAGGTTTTTTGAAGCCGTATATTGGAAATAGCTGCACACATATGTACAAGTTACATGGGTCAAATAAGTAGGTATGGACCATTCAGTCCACCATTTAGTAATAAACTGGTAGCTTCTGGGTTAGATTCCATCCTCATATGTGCTTTGTTTGGCCTGCCCAGTTTCCAAAAATAAAAAAGGGGGGGTTAATTAAAAACCAGAGCATTTTGGGGCGCCTGGGTGGCTCAGTCGGTTGAGCAGCCGACTTTGGCTCAGGTCATGATCTCGCAGTCTGTGAGTTCGAGCCCCACGTCGGGCTCTGTGCTGACAGCTCGGAGCCTGGAGCCTGTTTCGGATTCTGTGTCTCCCTCTCTCTGACCCTCCCCTGTTCATGCTCTGTCTCTCTCTGTCTCAAAAATAAATAAACGTTAAAAAAAATTAAAAAAAAAAACCTAGAGCATTTCACATTAAAAAAAACAAAAAAACAAAACCTTGCTTCTCATAAAGAATTGGAAGGTTTTATAACACTGGGTCTTACAGGGTAAAATCATCTGGGACTGAACATTAGCTGTTCTCTTTAGACAGGGCATACTTTCTTCAATTTGCCCCAGTCCTCAGTACTTCTTAGATTTCCACCAACTCCACTTCAAGCATTCATTATCTGCCTTCCGTCTGTAAGCATTTAAGTAATTCCTGATTTAGTCTAAGCCCTGCATTTTAAACTATTAAAAGGAAAGCTGAGTCATTTATAGTGATGCATCCAAGCCCTGGGTGTTATCCACTGAGCGATTAGATGCTTCAGGAGTGAGTTACTTTTAGAAATTTTAAAAGGATTTTTTAAATAGTCAAAGCATTCTATTATAAATTTGCACATACATATATATGTACATTATATAATTACCCAGATCAACTGTAACATGAATTATTTTACAAAACATTTTCTATATTACATTTTTCTAAAGATTCAACAATAAATGGGTAATATGTATTTTCATTAGATATGAAAAACACAAAGTGTTCTATGTATATAAGAGAAGAAAATATAAAGAGTTTGAATGTAGATAGTTCTGCCTGAGAGAACTGAGTTCTTAAGCATATGAGTACAACTCTGCCTTTGCTGTTATCTTTCTATCAGTTTGTGCTGGAGTGTCTGATGGTGAGGAAGGACCCAGTCCTGAAGAGAGTGTTGATAGGGCAATCTAACATTGGTCCATGCACTAGAGACTTCTATTTTTCCATGTATCCACAAGAAGGATTAAAAGAACTGAAGGCTCTTCATGCTCCCAAGAACTGTGTATAAATCTGAGTCCTTGGAATTTTCTTGCCCTTTTTGAGCAGAGATTCTAACTCTGGATCAGGGAGAGATTATTCTCTAAATAGATTCTTTTCTCAAGAAGAAAGTAAACCAGGGATTTCTTTTATTTTTCATTTATAACAGAGCATTTCTTTGATGAAAATGAATTCTTCCCCCCAAATCACACACACTGGCACTCACCTTGGGCAGTTTCTATTTATCACCTATCAAATTTACCCCAGGCAAATTGAAAAAGGATAGAAAGTCAGGTTTAGCATGGTAGCAATAGCTGATAAGCCCACCTGCCACCATATACAAGAGCTTTTATCAAGATATAATAGAATGTTAGAGAACTAATTATAGTATCATTTTTCAAACATGACACTCTCTAGAAGTTCGGGTTAATTTATTCCCTCAATGTGTATTTTTTTTCAGTGCTAACTTGATGAAAGGAACAGGTTGATGTACTGACGATGACAAAACAAAAATACAGGATCAAAGCCCTGCCCACCAGTAGCTTACTGTCCAGTTAGAGAAGAGTCACAGAGCAAAATTGTGTATGATCAACACAGGGAAGAGGAAAATGAACATTGTGGTTCTAAGAAGAGCTACGTAGAGCTTATTATAGGAGAGGTGAGACTTTGAATAATGGGAGGGAAAGAGTTTGAAAAAGGCTTGAGGTCAGAAACACACTTTGTTCAGTTGATAGTAAAGATCCCCAGCTATCTAGAGAAAGGTTCACATTGGCAAGAAGCAAATTAGGTAGACTGGAGGGAGTTTCATGGCTAAAAACTCATGCAGGGCTAAGCAGCTTCAGTTTGAATTTTGGATCTGTCACTCACTGTGTAAAATTGGCAGATGACCACACCTCCTAAGCCTCAGTAAAGCATCTATGATGGTTATAATTAGAATAGGACTGATCTTATAGAGACATTTGAGAGAGTATATGAGTCCATTTATACAAAGCACTTAGCATTGTCCCTGGCACATTAATTCCAGTCCATAAATGTTAGCTACACTTAGTAGAGGTGAGAGAGAACCCAATATTAGATGAATTTGAATGCCAGAATGAGAGGTCTAAACTTGACCCTGTAAGTAAAGTGAAAGCTTTAGTGTTTTTATTTGTTTTTTAATGGATTTGAGACATGATACAGATGATGTTTTAGTAAGATTGATTTGATGGCATTTTCTATAGATGATGACTTAGAGAAAGAAGACAGGTGGTAAAGAAGGCATGTGGGAAGCATGCTCGGGGTGTGAGCACTGATGATCTAGATGGAGAAATTTTTTTTTTTTTAATGAGGCAAGTTTTATTTATTTATTTATTTTTCAATATATGAAATTTATTGTCAAATTGGTTTCCATACAACACCCAGTGCTCTAGATGGAGAAATTTTAAAAGAAAAAAAATCACTGGGAATAGGCCATAGGACTATCATAGGACTCCTCATAGCCATAAGATGCTGAGTTAACCATTTGGGGACATGGGGTTTCTAGTGTATCTGGTAAAAGTTAAGGATCATCCTCTCATAAGTATAGAAGTACAGTTGCATAAAACCTACATGCAATTTCAAGCGGGTATGAGTGTCTGAAAGCCTGCACTTGGACTCCAGATGTAGGAGATGAAAGAAAAGGCAGAGGAGAAGGCACTATTATGAGGAAATGTAATAATCAAAACAGCATAATGATAAAGTAAATGTAATAGATCATATTGCATATATTATATTGCTACTTTGCACTTAGTTTGCGGACTTTTGCAATTTTAGTTTTCCCCTAGAGCACTGACATATTTTTTGTCTTGACTTATAATAACCGCATTTACTTTTATCCTTATTTTATTTCTCTTGAAAAATCTTACTTCATTTAAGTGATCTGTCACATGCCACTTTTATGCTTCAATGGGTAAGTACAGGATATCGTATTGTGCTCTACACTGGCAGATTATGATTTTCTCACCTGTGTCTTGTGTCTTTTGTATTTAAATTTCAAAATCAGGTAGCGAACATAGTCCAAAATTATTTCTGTAGTTTGCAAATTAAGAAGAAATCTGTATTGGAGTCTTCCCTTCTCCATTTCTAACACCAATTAAACCTGAAGCCTGGGAATGACAGGTCTGTTGTATCAGTCTTAGCCTCACTTACTACTGATTACCCTTCAGCCAATTTATTCTCTGCCCCCTATTATAATTAAGATGGTTAAATCATAGCCAACACACCCCTAGTTTCACTTTCCTACATTCTTCTGTAAAAGGAGACAAGAAAGTACAAGCAGAGGGTATGCGTTTTCTTTGGATTAGCTCTCTGATTCCCAGTAGTCACTGCAAAAGCCTATGATCAGGTCTTTTGTTATTTCTTTTATGTTCAGATCAAGCCCATCCATACATAATTCTGTGACAGATAACAGGAAAAAATTGTGTCTTAATTAAAAGTATTCATATGTCACACAGAATGTGGACACAAGTTTTTGCTAATGATGTATACATTTTCTTTCTGGTACACTGATTCTTTAGGAAATCTCAAATAGCATTTTATGAATATTTACCGGGCTTTTATTATCAATCCTGGAATCAACACTCTTCTGCTTCCATTTAAGCTACCTCTAACACAAGACTGGATCTGCTGTTTTGAAAACTATATATATATATAATGTTTGTTTATTTATTTTTGAGAGAGAGAGAGGGAGTCACAGACAAAGAATTCTAAGACCCCGTGAGATCATGACCTGAGCTGAAATCAGGAGTCAGATGCTTAACTTACTGAGCTGCCCAGGCATCCCCCAATTTTTATATTTTCATGGCTGTTAACCACATGCACATACCTTTAAAGGAGAACAAATGTAATTCTCTTCCAAATAAATGGGCATTGGCCTTGAAAAAGGAAGTACGGTATCTGAGATCTTCAGTAAATCTCACTCTAATCATGAAAAAAAATGTGGATGAGCCATGCCTTCAAGGTATTATTAATCTTAGATCATGCTAAATGTGTTATAATAGAATTAGTCTATAATTTTTTGATAATGTTTGATATTTTATGTATTTACATAGGTCTAAACATAACAACAAACTAAGAGCAATTTAGTTTAAGTCAGAAAATTTAAATTCATAATAACAAATGAGTTGCAGTTAGATCAAGACTAATTTAAAAAAACAAAAACAAACTTTCCCAGTCTTTAAACATGGTGAGTTGCCATGGTGGAAGGGTCTCTGAGCTAGAAGTCTGAGGATTATGTCTGTGTTGATTATGTTTGCTGTCACTTAACACTTCTGAGGCCTTTTCCTATTGTGTAAAATGGGAATTAAAATAACTTCCATAGCTCTTTTGACAGGTAATTGTAAGGATCAAATGAAATAAAAGGTGAAAACACTTGAATAATGAATAATTAATCTTATGTGACACAAAGTTATTTAAAGAGTGAATTATGCTATTCCAAATATTGATTTGTTTTCCTGCAACGGTCATTTTTTTCCCTTTGATTTTTATTTATAGTCTCTGACCTCCCTTACTCCAGGTAAAACTTTGGAACTATTTTTTACGGAATTAGTACAAAAACCTGTATCAATTAGCAAGATGCCTTAATCATCACATGTAAAATTCCAAAGAAAATCGTTTAGGCCTGCGGGCCCCACTATTGTACAGGCAATGTTGGTGGGGAAGCATGTAAGTAGAACTCCATGTAGTATACTTAACATTTACTCCTCACTAAGCAGAGAAGTCTACATGAAAGGAAGTCCAAATGTCCACTCTCGCTTCCAGTTCTCATGCTAACAAAGAGAACTGTGTCTGTCCACTTCAGCAAAGGCAAAGGAAGAAGGCCTTTTTAATAAGCTATCTTTAATTGGCAACATCTTGCGCTACACTAAAATCTTAGCAACCTTGCTATAGCCGACCCAGGCGAGCCCTGTGCATTCTTTGCTGTCCAAGGCCTGGGGACAGAGCTTGGTTTGCACCGCCAGGAAGTGGGGAACTGCCAGCTGGCAGGAGGGTATGGCTCCGGGTTTCCCCAGCACTAGAAACAAAGTGTATGTTTGTGGGGGGGAGGCGGGGGGAGGAGAGGCACCCCTTGATATCCTTTCTAAGTGATTCTTAGGTTACTCTGATTTTGTTGTAGTCATCACGTGAGTTAATTACAATGCTAATTAACCCAGTTTACGGAGACTGCCAAGCATTTGTACACGAGGGTTCTTTGTTTGATCTGCTACATCATAAGCTTAGTCATCTGCTTACCAGCACGGAGGGATAGCATGTATAATTGAACGTGGAAGAACACACCTTCATCTATTTTAACGAAGAAAACTATTGAAAACCAACAGACCAATTAAGGGTAATGATGAACAATTTTGATCAGCAATTATTTTTTTAATATCGAAGTTTGCTACTGGAAAGAGTAGGGTAGGGGAAGCTTGCCTTCCAGCTTTCTACCCAGGAAGGTGAAAAGAAAAAGAGAAGGATCCTGCTTCCTTTCCTTTCCTTCTCCTGTAAACTGTTTTAACATATAATTGAATTGATGCTTTTATTTCAAAAGAAAAAATAATTATAGAGCTTGTTGGGATCATTTTCTGAAGAGAGCGCATTATGCGTGCATGAATTCCATCGGTGATCTGAAGGGGAGCAGGCTGCTTGGACCATTACCCATCATTGTTGAACAGCATAGTAATTAATTAGGCAAATACGTCTAGATCTGGCAAATTCACGTGCACAATAACTAGGCAGCGGCAACATACATACTCCTGTAATGTGAATAAAATAGCAGTAGTTTTATGTGCCTGTGTTATGTCAGATGCCATTTTTCCCCCTCTTGGCTTTACCCATATCAGATTACTTTATCCATCTTTATGTACTTGCTTGAAAAGGGGTTGTTTATTACAAAGGGAAAAAAAGACTGCAGATGAGCAAGTTTGGCTTGTATATGTCTGCTTATTTTTAAAGGAATGAATTTGATTCACTATTCCTCCACTAATTTGAAAAATAATTTGATATTTGTACTAAAATGGGTTAAATCGACAGAAGAGTCTTTTTATGTTCCAAGAGGCTTCTCAAATAACTACCAAAACATTCTGATAACTGTGTAATATTATTGCAGAAGTTTAAATTTTCATTTAAAACTGATCTATGGAGGTAAAAAATAAGGCACAACATTTGCCCTGGATCAAGTGATGACGGTTATTTGATTACCACCTTCTTAAAATAGTTCTCTATAATAGTGTAGGCAATCAAGAAATCTAACACTTTATTTGAACATTACAAAAAACTTGACAAGTGTTTAGAGGAAAAAAGTATTTATTTTTGTTATTGTTTTTAATGTAAATCATCTCTGATGGTTTAATCTAAACGTAACAAGAAAGCTTAGGTTTTGATTTAAAAGGAACTCAATTGTCTAGCATCTTGACTTCTCAAGAGGTTAAATGACAATTTTTTTTTTGTTCTGATCACATTTTAATCCAGATAACAGAGGACTCGCACTTCTAATTCAGACTTTCTGGTAAGGCTCAGCTTGTCACAATGTATAGCTTTCTTTCTTTTGATAAGGTCAGTTTGCCAAAAAGAACAAAGTGCATATGAGTAATACATTACTCAACCACTTGTATACATACATCTATTTTTCTTACCAGGTCTCACTATTCAGAAAGGTACAGACATGGCACCATGATAAAAAGGGTCATTTAAAAGACTTCGCAGAGGCTCTGTACTGTGAAGGATTGAATTTTCACTTGAATGCCTACATTTTCACATCTTTTTCTTTGCAGAAATATTCCTTTTGAATGGCAGACTGCAATTGGGTAGTTTTTTTTTTTTTTAAGTCACTGACCAGGAATATATAAAATATTAGAAGGCATTTGTCCCAGTGGAAGAACACAGTTCACTGAAAAGTACTAGGTGGTTATTAAGAAGGTTATACAACTTTGCCTCTTTAGATTGGAGGGCTCCCTTTGACAAGAGCCTCAAGTTCAGTCAAGGTGGAACACCAAGGTATGCTACTTCTAAATGATGGACAGTTTAAATAACTTGTAAAATCATTAACCCCAAAGCCATCTACCTGGTAATTTTTCTTTTTCTTTCTTTTTTTTTAAATATATGAAATTTATTGTCAAATTGGTTTCCATACAACATACCTGGTAATTTTTCATAATCACACCCAATGTAGATTTTGAGGAACACACAATGCTGATTCTGGTTTATTTCGTCTTTCTACCTACTTTAACATTTGATCAGAATATTATGAAAAATAGGCTCATGATTAATTTTTAAAACATCTGATTTTTTCTTAGTGGTTTTAAATATCCAAAGTTCACTTACAAGGAGAAGAGGAAGAGAGACAGAATTCTATTTAACAAATACACCAAAATATTTACTTCTGATTACAGGATTCTCAGTGGAGTTCACATTTTTCAGTTCAGTTGAATGCAACAAATCTTTCTTGATCTACTATCAGGAAAGTATGGCACTAGGATCATGGGGAGATATAAAAATGAATGAGGCATCTTCTCTCCCCTTAAGAATTCTACAATATAACAAAAAAGTAGCGTGCACAACCATAATAAAAGGTAGACTATGATGAATAAGAACAGAAAGTCACACAATTCCATCAGAACAAACCAATGAGATTTCTTCCAGCTGAATTAAGGAAGACTTCACAGAGGAGCAACCACTTAAACATCGCCTTGAAAGATGCAGACAGTTGGTGTAGCAGTATAAGGGGGACAGGAGTGGTTTGACAGAATTGATACATCTCAGACAGGAAAATGGCAAGAGAAAAATCCTCCAGGTGGGCAAATGCAGAGCATTTTTGTGTGACATGGAGTACTTGGACTGGATATGACATAAACTGCTTGGGGAGGAGTGATGGAAGTCAAGAGTGAACAACTCTGTTTATGCTCAATGAATTTGCTAAGGAGTCTGGAGTTGGGTTGTGATTCTATAGGCAACAGGGAATTTTTGAGCAGGAGAGTGTCTATCAGAACTATGATTTGTATAGCTCATAAAATATTGTTTCTTTCTTCTCATGTATAATTTATCTGTTTCTGCCTATACTACTAAAGATTTTTCTTGAACTTTAATTATCTTTCTTTCCCTCTCCTGTTGGAACTAAATCAGAGGAATATAGAAGTCACAGACAATCTACGACACACACAAGTATTCATGTCCATTTGGGAACCCAACAAAATTGTTAAGAAACTCCATAGTAACAATAATGATTTTGCAACTCCAAGTCTAGTGGAAATTGCATATTGTTGTTTTGTAAAAATACTCAGAATTACTTCTGAGTTATATGGAATCAGAAACAATTTTAAATTCCTTTGAAAGCAGGGCAAGAACATCTTGTTCATACTCTATAACAATACTGGATGAAAAGATATTTCTCAGACTTTTAAGAAACGAAGTTTCAAGCCTACCTAAAGCGTGGACAATTTTATTTCTAAATGTTGACTTTTGGAAAGTTATAAGGAGTAAAATATATTGATAAGTCTGTATAAAAACATCATCATATTATTCAAATACAGTGCTCAGTAAGCTCTACCCGCTGTCATTCACTTCTCTGCTAACATTTTTGTAGTTAACTAAAAAGGTACCTACATTTTACAAATTCAGGCCTTGATTAGTAAAGGCAAATATAAATGATTCCTTTCCAACTTTTGTATTACTCTTAGATATGGAAAATAAAACAAATTCTATTTGGGGGAAAAATGAGATCATTGAAATGGGAGAGAAGAAATGGCAGCAAGGGAAAATTTCAGTTCAGTATTGTTTTCAGGCAAAGCAATTTATTGGTACAAGATTCATACAATTAGAAGGTGTGCTAGAGCTATTCCAATGGCCTAACAGATCAGTTATTGTAGTGTACATGACTGAATAACAGATCAGATACATTCTATTCATTTTGGTGTTATGTGGGTTTTTTTATTCCAATCAATTGTTAACTATTTAGCCATTATAACAGCTGAAGCAAACGATTGGACACTGAAATAATTGAATTAGTGGCCCCACATTCATTCTCAATATTTGGAGTGGGAAGACATAATAGGAAAGTGGGAAGACAAAGCTTTTAAGGCAATCCGATGAAAAAGAAATGCTATTCTTTCATTTATATAGAATAATAGAAATATTTGTATATATAGGATTTAAAATATGGCATTCGCCTTTTGCAATTTCAACACCAGATACCATTTTTTAAAAATCTGAGAATAATGGCATTAATTTAGATATTCTGTCATGGCTTGAGATGTTGACCTTAGTGTGTAAAATCTAATTTCTCTTTATATTGGAAATTGCTTCAACTAAAAATTACAATATAGCAAGGGAAGAGAATTGTGATCTCTGCAAAGTTAATCTGTTGACACTGCAACCAGCAAAAAGGCTGGATGACTCATATTTTCCAGTTTCATGAAATATACTGACTTCAGTTTAACATTCTTAAATTTGGACACCCATGTTGAGTTCAAAGAAATATAGTTCAACTAGGAATTTCTATCTCTACTTAGATCTCTAGATAAACATTTGATGAGAATGGCAATACCTAGTCCCTAGTCATTGCTCTAAAGAATGCCATGAGTTTTTCTATTCCTTGCTACCCCCAAGCCCCTGGAACCTCTCATTCTCCTACCCAGGACAGTTATTTCATCCACATCATATTCCCCTGCTAGTTGTATTATCAGTGTATCTTATTCCTGCCATGCATTGTCTTTTGAGGAGTGACAGTTATCTTGCTCCAAATTATTTTTGTAAAATTCCCACTTCCTACCCCCTCCTGGTTTATAGTACATTTTCCCTCTGTCCCTCAGACTATCACAGTATCACTTAGAGTAGGCTGCTTACATAAAATAATTCAGAGATCTCTCTGATCTCTGAAAATATTTGAGTCAGTACAGATCTCCCTGGCAGAAGTTTGCTTTGTGACCTTCAAGTTCAAGAAAATGTCTTCCTGTCCTTCCAAACTAGTTCCGAAACATGTTCTGGCACATGCAAATATGATAAGTCAATAAGTATTTATCAGAGAGATATAACAAATAGCATACTATGTTTGACAATGTGTGAAATACAAATCAGAACCTCACAGGTATCATATACGGGCAAGAAGGGAAAGATTTGTAGTCAAATGACCTTTGTTTGACTTCCAGTTAACACCTGATAGCTCTAACAGAGGGCAAAACACTTAACCATTCTACACCCCATTTCTGTCTCCTATAAAGTAAAGACAAGAAAATTCTCTGCAACACAAGATTCTTGACAGAGTCAAAGAAGATAATGTATGCAAAAAAAATTCTTTATAAATATTAAACTATTAAACAAACATGAGAAAATGTGTGGGGATCCTCTGGGAGGGATGGCCTGAGTTTGGGGATGAGCTGGGTGAGGACGAGAATTTGTCTTGGGGAAGCTCCAATCCCAATGTAAATAAGGGAGACAAGAAAAAACACCAGTTTCCTCTAGAGATAGCAAGAAGTTCCTAAGACTTTCTGGATGAGTTATAAGGAGTAAGAGAAGGAGCTGGAGAAAGATGTCAGCTCCTAGTAAAAGAAGTTATAAATTTCAGGCTTGGGGACCAGCAAAGCAGAGTCTGTCCACTGTCAATACTGGTATCAGGAACGGAAGTAGCAATACCATTAGTCCAGCTTCATTTTAATATATTCACTCTATGGCTCCACATAAGGGTAATATGAGGAGAGTATACTACTGTACTCTTGAAAACATAGGCTGACCAAAGAAGCAAAGGCAGTACTGAAGGAAAAAAGAAGTAACTAGTAGCAGAGAGAAGGAACTTAGGAAAGAATGCCAGCAATTACACCTGAGGCCTCAGAGCCACAAGTCTTGTTGTATTATTGCTGTGCTGACTCCTATTCCTTGATTTGACCCATTAGCTGTGAAGCCTGGAAAGTACCTGATACTTAACCATTTAAGAACTCTAAGTGGAGACAGAACTCCCTTTAAGGGATTTTAACATGATTAGGTTGAAGGGACATGCTAGTACATTGTCTCCACTTTCCAGAATTCTGATTACATTGAATTTTGGCAGGACAATTTGTGTTCTCTTCTGATATATATATATATATATATATATATATATATATATATATATACACACATATACATATATATACATACATATACATATATATACACATACATATTTTTTTCCCCTTCCCACACCTTAAGAAAATTGCCAAGTCATTGTCTTCTGTGACCCAGGAGTTGTTAAATTTCCAGGAATCTAAAGGTAACCTTCACCCAATAGTCTGGCTTGGAAAAGCCCAGCCCCTTTGAAATAATGGGGCTGTACATGTCAGTGGGGAGAAGACCCTCGAGGATTAAGTGAGTCCAAAAGGAGCCAATGAGAGAAGCGAGAGAGGTTTGTAGAGTGTTTTGGAAGATGGGGTAAGAAAGGAGCTGGAGTCTTACTTGTTCTGCAGGTGACAGGATCAGAGCTTTGCCCCACGCAATATCACAGAGGTGGCAAGACCTTAGATGGAAGCAGTTATGGTAATACCTGGAAAGGATGGAGACTAGGCCCTGAGTCTATAATTTTAGAGCATTTAAGCCACTAGTCTTCAAGGGATGTTGCTCAAGCATTGAGCCTTTCAAGGGACCAGTGTGAACTGAAGGCCGGAGGGTGATTCATCAAACAGTCTGAGTGGGTAGAACCCCAGAATTCTTACATGACTAAAGAGGTTAGAGTGGGAGAGAGCCAAAGCATAAGAGACTGTTAAAAACTGAGAACAAACTGAGGGTTGATGGGGGGTGGGAGGGAGGGGAGGGTGGGTGATGGGTATTTAGGAGGGCACCTTTTGGGATGAGCACTGGGTGTTGTATGGAAACCAATTTGACAATAAATTTCATATATTAAAAAAAAATAAAGAAGTTGAGACTTAGAGAATTAAAAAAAAAAAAAAGAATTCTTACATGACCTAAGGTGGAGGAGCTTCCCAAATTATCACAAATATTGTCTTTCCTTCCATTCAATTAGGAAGGGACTTGAAGCACTTTTATCTACTTTAGAAAAAATTTAAACAGTGACAATTCTTAAACTTGATGAGTTATAGAAGAGAATTCATGCCTACTATGTCATGAAGGGTTTCGATATTCTTTTTTCTTTTAATTTTATTTACCTTTATTTATTTTTGAGAGACAGAGACAGAGCACAAGTTGGGGAGGGCCATAGAGAGAATGAGACACAGAATCCAAAGCAGGATCCAGGCTCTGATCTGTCAGCGCAGAGCCCGATGTGGGGCTTGAACCCACGAGCCCTGACATCATGACCTGAAGCGAAGTCGGACACTTAACCGACTGAGCTACCTAGGTGCCCTGGATTTCAATAGTCTTAAGTATGTACATGCTAATAGTGACTGTGTAGTAGACACTGATTTATATTTTTTTAATGTCTCAATAATATAGGTATTAGTATAACAATGTTGCAGATGAAGAGAATGAAACTCAGATATAATTTATCTTGCTCCAGTTTTCATAACTCATAAATTATAAAATCATGATTTAAATTCAAATATTAAGCTGCAAGGTCAAGTTCCTGACATTAACTGTGCTGTTTCTCTAAAGTATTGTTTTCAGAGAATGATGTGGTTGATGTTATGAATGGGTCAAAGGAGAAGTGATTCATTCATTCATTCATTTGTTCATTCATTCAACAAAAATTTATCAAAGATCTCCTATGAGCCAAGCACTATTCTAGGGGCCGAGGAAATGGCAGCCAACAAAGCTGGCTCTCATGGATCCCACATTTTAGTAGTTGGGGTTGGAGAGGGGACATTTAAAAAGGCAAATATATGTCAGATGGTAATAAGTGATAGGAAGAAAAATAAAGGCAGTGGAAAGGGGATGGGGGGTGACAGGGTGCTGTTTTACAGGTGATGATCAGGGAAGACATCTTTGATCAAAAGACATTTAAGCAACAGTGTGAAATTCTTGATGGAGTGAACCATGAAGATCAAGGGGGAGAAACTTTCTCAGCAGAGGAAACAGCAAGTACACTGGCCCTGAAAACAGGATGTGTTTGGTGTGTTGAGGAACAAGAAGGATCCAGAGTGACTATAGGGGAGGCAGAGAAGCATAGAGAGGGGGATGATAAGGTGAAGTTGCATGGCAGGCCCCCTCGGATGGGGACTCACAGGCTCTACAGATCTACATAGATCAACATACAGATAAACTCAGAAACCATCTCCTCTGATTTGACCGAAAGGTTTCAGATCTTGGTAAAAGTAGTTTCTAATGCTCTCAATTTTGGTTTCCGATAAACTTGGTTAAAAAAGTCACGATGCATTTTAACCTTACTTTGTAGGTATCACCTGTGAGTCCTATTTCCTATTAAAGAGTCAGGTATGGGGTACCTGGGTGGCTCAGTCAGTCAAGTGTCAGACTTCAGCTCAGGTCATGATCTCACGGTTTGTGAGTTCGAGCCCCGTGTTGGGCTCTGTGCTGCCAGCTCAGAGCCTGGAGACTGCTTTGGATTCTGTGTCTCCCTCTCTTTCTGCCCCTCCCCTGATCATGCTTGTCTCTGTCTCTGTCTCTCTCTCCATTTCTCTCTCTCTCTCTCAAAAATAAATAAGCGTTAAAGAGTCAGGTAGGATCACTTACAATGATTCTTTTGGTCACCTTATGAGATCAAATTAATAACCCCTCTAATCTAGTGTTCGCTCTTTGGGAAGGGTTTATCTTGCAGAAACACACTTTTCCTTCACGATAACGAAGCACAAGTGTTTCAGGATAACTATCAGCCATGGTGAAATACGACCTTAAATAAAATAAAACCAGGAACACAAAGCCTTGCCTTTCCATTTGAAACTTGACAATTTTGTGATTTCCAAAAATAGATCTTATTTTGTTACTTCTTTTCTTTCAAGCAATTATCCTTAAGTTTTGCCACTGCCCCCATCTACTATACTTTACGAGGGCAGAGTAAATTTTCCAAGAGAGTGAAAACGATTTAAATAATATTCCAGTCTGATAGTTTGGTCACATAATATTAATTAGGAAGATGACAAATAGGAAAGTTAACTTCAATTCTACATGACCTGCTGTGTATGTCAGCTTCTAGTTCATCCAACTTGCATCTCTCACTTCCCCAACAGATCAGATACTCCATGTGGGGATGGCATCTGAATAGAAATTAAATGATCTGTTCTCCCACCGGTGCCTAAGGAATTGCAGGGGTAACTTTCATTAACCTTGATGGACCTCACACATAAAAAGCCCTTGAATGTCACTGGGAGACTCCAAAGGGTTTCTTCTACTTTCTTTAATATTGTTCAATTAATCAAAGAATGACAATAAAGCAGTAATCATCAGAGATTTATACAAAAGTATTTTAAAACTTTGAATGAGACCAACAAATGCTTCACAGAATCATTTGTCAACCGTGTCAAAGATGATTGCTACAGAGATCTTCAAAAATATTTCTTGGTAAACAGAACAAAACACTGAGACTGCTTCTCCCGACTCAGAAGCATTAAGGTAAATTTCTTAAGTGAAGTGAATCATCTGTGCCAACACTGGTCCCTTGCCTCTGATTGGAGTATAGCCCTAAAACTTAGTTTTCCAGCCCATCATCACTGTGTGTCTGAAAGTAATCACAGTGCTTTGCACTTTGCATCCTTTTTGAGCTCCTGCTGCAGGGGAAGTGCTGCAATGGGCCTCTTAGAAGTCTCACTATTCTACCCATTTCAGCATCAATAAGGCAAATATTAAATACATTAAGAGGAAGGACAGAGCCTTTTGCTCTCCCACTCACTCACCCCTCACCCACCCACTCACTCATCAAACATAAGAGCTCATTGACCCTATTGATAGGAAGGGCCACTGAGGATTGCAGGATTTTGCAAATTAGTTTGTGTCCCTTGTGATTATACAGTAATTTATACTTAATAGGAATTATAAAGAGGTCTTCTACCAAAATGTATCAGAGAGGCAATGGGTTAATAAGAAATATGAACTTAAATTCCACAGAGAGGAGGCTGAAAGCCCCACTCCAAAAAGAATCGATACGTGAGGGAATGCAGAGATGCATGAGGGAATTCTGTAAAGGAGTGAGCAAAGAAAAAAGAGGCCTCTGAATTGGTCAAAGGCAGCATTGAACCATTGCAAAAGCAGGTGACTTTTATAGGGAGCAGGCATTTTGATTAAAACACACACACACACACACACACACACACAATCAGTCAATTTAACTGCTGATGGGTTTGGCCTCTCTGGTGGCGGGGTGAGTAATGAGACAAATTGTTAGATGTCAGAGTAGACAAAAATATTCAGGTAACTGACACCAGTTCTTCATTTTCCGACAGACTGTTGTAGTTTGTAAATGCAGCATCAGTATGTGCATGTGTGCGGCTGTGGGTGGGTACACATTTGCTTGCGTGAGTAAGGTGGGAGAGGGGGAAGGGGGGCAAAAAGATGTCCTTACCCTGAGGCAAGGCTGTGCTAATGACCTATGGGACTTCAATTTTCCTGTGGTTTACAGTGCTTACCTCACATTAGCGATCTTTGCTTAGAAAACAAAACTTAGATATCTAAGAAAGTTAAATTGTTTTAGATCATCATGTTTTAGTTTTGAATATGGCATCTCAGTGTGTATTATGTCATTGGTAGTCGGCAAGGTTATCTTTTACACACCGACATCACTCACACCATACACACACACACACACACACACACACTCACAGAGCTATGTATATACATGGAAGATTATTGAGCCTATGCCATAATATTGTATTTTGGCAGTGGAAAATACTTTCAGAATAAGGATTCTCAAAAAACACGGGGAAAGTTCACCTAAAATTCTCCTTTTATCTCTCTCTCTCATTTCTTTATCATCGTTAAAGCTGACTGGTTGAGCCAGTGAGAAAAAGAAGATGATAGTGCAAGCACTTGGCTGCTGAATCATTTGTTCTCCCAAGACATTTTAAAGTTTTTTGTAATGTTTATTTATTTTTGAGAGAGAGAGAGACAGAGCATGAGCGGGGGAGGGGCAGAGAGAGAGGGAGACACAGAATCGGAAGCAGGCTCCAGGCTCTGAGCCATCAGCACAGTGCCCGATGCGGGGCTCGAAGCCACGAACCGTGAGATCATGACCTGAGCCAAAGTCGGATGCTCAACCGACTGAGCCACCCAGGCGCCCCTGTTCTTCTAAGACACTAAAAAAAAAAAAAAAATGGGAGATCTTAGCAATTGCTTCAAATTTCAGCCATTTTTAAATAAACTGATATCAAAAATGGGTTTTTTTTTGTACCAACAAAGGTATAACCATTGCTAACTAATAAAGGTTTGTTTAACCAATGCTGATTTGTTCAAAACAGTGTGCAATTCAAAGTCACTGGTAGTCCTTAATAGATTAGATGTCAGGCATTCTTTACCAAATGCTGAATAACTTGGAAGAATTTAACCTCAAGTCAATCAGTTAATGTTGTTAAGTTCGGTTTGCTGCTAGATGAATTAATAAGAGTTCACGTCATTCAGTCCTGGCCTCACTTTTGGGTCTGAAAGTATGCCAGATACGCATTGTAGTGCCTCAAATGGGTTGAGTGGCTGTTGTAGATTCTCCCTTTCTGCCACCCATCTTCTCCCACTATTCAATTCTATTTTTTTCATGGAGATAAATGACCAACACAGCTTGCTAGAGAAGCTGTGTGGTACGGTAGTTAAAAACATGGACTTTAGAGCCAAACTGTTAGGGATTGCAGTCACAGTGCAGCCACTTCCTAGCTGGAAGACCATAGACAAGTTGCTTCATTGTTTAGCACCTCGGTTTGTTCATCTGTAAACTGGGGATGATAATGAAGGTTCATGATTCAGAGGGTTGTTATGAAGGTGAAATGAGTTACTGTTTACAAGGTGACCAGAGGGGTGCTTACCACATACAAAACTCCAGGTTAGTATTTTTAATAAGTCAATGTTCTCAGCCAACATGATGTGACTGGGTAATTATGATTATTTTAAATGACCATACCCATCTTTTCATAAAGGAACAGCAGCAGTCAGAGAGGAAAAGTCCAAACTCTGCTGTTTTGGCACTCTTCTTCTCCATTCCTGTCTCACTTCATCTCAAATTCCTTGAGACTCAGTTATGTACTAAAAGGGTAATCTGCCAATCCCTTTTCCAATCCAGAAAAGAAAAACAGCTTCTT
This sequence comes from Panthera pardus, assembly GCF_024362965.1. Lineage (NCBI taxonomy): Eukaryota > Metazoa > Chordata > Mammalia > Carnivora > Felidae > Panthera > Panthera pardus. The sequence continues at coordinate 88,517,671 of NW_026526765.1, forward strand.
TTGTTCTTATAATCCCACTTCATTTAGCACTGAGATTGCAGTTTCAGAAGACCTTTGTAGACGGACTTCTTATATGGTCTCTAAAAAACCAATAAGCCCAAATTTCCACATCCTCTAATATTAAATATGTCCTATGTATGTCTGCCCTGTCTTAACAAAGAATTGAGATGTTATCTATTCTTTCAAAGTGAAGCAGCAAATGTGAAGCACAATATATACTCTTTTTTTTTTTTTTTCCACAAAAGAGTGCTGTCTTCCCTGAAAGTTTTTTTCCTGTGAAATTAACTTTACTTCCCCATACTCTGGACAGTAGCTGAAGATGGGAAAGATTGATACTCCCATGATAATGGCCACTTTTCTACATAAAATCCAAGTTCAATCTGTTTTTTAGTCTGTTTAAATTCAGTGTCGAAAAGTTACGTTGTAATTTCCTTTTATGGATAAGAGTAAATCTAACATGTGAATTATTTAATATCTCACAAGTCAAATATGATATAAATAGGGCTGTAGGGAAAAATGGATCCATGGAAACATATCAACACAATTGTACTAATTGCCAAAAACATATTCTCAATGAAAAACAACTTATAGGATATTATAACTAATTTTTCACACTTCAAGGAACTATAGTAAGAACATTGCCCCAAATAGTCCGTCATTTCAAGGAGAAAATTAAAAACAAAATCATGCTGGAATTCATGATCGAATAAAAGCTCATAAAACAGAAGTATTTTCCTAGAAGCCTCTAATAGGAGAAAAATGTGTACTTACAAAGGTAATTTTTCACTTAAGTTTTAAATTTTAATATTTCAAAACTATTTATTAAAAGTGATTGTTTTTGCTTTATTTTATTATTTTTTTATGAAAGCAGTTTTAATTATCTGCCTCTCATTGACTACTAATTATATAGTGTAAATCTTGGGGGAAAAATCAAGGAGGGGAAGCAACATCATAGAATACTCACCAGCTTCACTGAGTGTCAGTGGACAGGAGCCCCTGCTCTCTGGTAGAGGAAAAGGAAGCAATCTCACTTCTAAGCAGGATCAAAGAATGCTTCCTGTGTCTTTCAGCACAGGGGAAGGGAGGTTTGGGGTATATTAAGAATGTGTCTCTATCATTTATGGAGTCATTTCTGTGTGTCAGGATGTTGCCAAGTGTTTGATATACATCATCTCAGCGAATCCTTATACCCATTATTCCCATTTTACAAAAGAAGAAGCTGAACCTCTGTGCGGTTAAATAATTTGCTCAAGGTCATGCGTGATAGAACTGGGATAGAAACCAGGTCTGCCCAACTCCAAAAACATCTGCTTGTCCTCAGCACAGGTCACATAAAGGACACACATTTATGAAGGGCAAGAAGATCAGACTGAACCTTCAAATTCCATATCTCCTCTCCATCCCCAAACAATTTATTGATCTATATTGAAAATGATTAATTTCAATATTGTGATTTTTATAATACCAGTGATTTCTGGGCTTTGAAAGACACACTTCTGTCACCATCTCTACGAATAATTTCTACTGCCATTTACTAAGCAATTACTTTAGGTATTTTGCTGAGCACTATCATATATTATTTCATTAAAAAAAAGAACTGGCCACATATTCTACCATCTAAATCTCAAACCGAATTGAAACATGTATATATATTTTTTTTCAGAAGTGGAAAACAAAAAGACAATTTTCCATTTCCCTGATACTACTTTCACTTCAAGTGGACAGATTTTCTATTGTCCCAAGTCTGGTTCATACAAGTCTGAATGATTAAATCCATACTGTAGTCCCGAAGCACATGTAAACAGTACTGAAATCAGCAAGGGCTTAGGAAGGTAAAAGTTAGATGAAAGACCCAACTTAGAACTAATTAAAATCAAATTTACTCTTTTTTTTTTTTTTTTTTACCTGTTCATGCCAGTTGATAGAAGCTAGATACAGTATGACTTAGGTGCTTCTTCCAACATTCATCTAAGTTAGCAGGCCAAAATACTGTCACCCTGGGCTAACCGGGGGAGTAACTGCAATTTTCACCAGTACAACATTAAAGGAAATGAATCTCATTTTGTTCTTTTTTTGGGGAGTAATTTATCAGATGATTTATTTACAGTGCAATCCGCATGACAAGTAAACAAATATGTTATTTTTGCCCACTGTAGTTGGATTTTAAACACAAGAAAGAGACAGAGTAAGTGTCTTTCTAGGATATGTGAGTAGCTCTGACAACAGCTTTGAAAAATAAAGGAACTCCATTACCAGGCGTTTAGCAAGGACTGATTTACATACTAGAGTAGATCTTTCATGAATTCTGCCAACGTAGAGGCAGAAAGGGGAGGGAAAAAAAAGGTTCCAATTGCACGCTACCACTGTGCATGTTGATGAATCCCCCAGCACATGTTAATTAATGCCCTATTGTGTTTGGCAGACTACCAGGGACTGTGATTGTACACGGGCTGATCCTTTAAATGGAGAGTGGCTTACTCTATATTGAAAAGAAAAAGATTTGTATTTGTGTAAGCCACAACTATTCCTTAGGAGTAAGTGTTTTGCTTTTAGTGCAATTAAGAGAGAAGAACTGCCATCTATCACAATATTTTATCATTACATGTAAAAAAATCCTCAATCCAAGTAAGTAAAAAATCACAGAAATGTCATTGTTTTTAAGGAAAAATAGCATTGCTCCCACTGCCCTATCCAAATCAGTGTCCAAATTTCATCCGCAAATGATGATAATGAATACTGTTCTCTACCATCTTGTGCTCTGGCTGAAGCAGAGGATCGTATTCAAGCAATTAAAAGGAAATCCTCATAATAAACACATGGCAGTCTTGAAAAAATTAAATACATAATGCCATTCTGGCAACAGAGGTGAATTAAATAGGGAAAAAGGACTGGAAGATGCAAATTCCTTAGGCTTAAAGCTACAGAAATCTTATGTCCTGTTAGAATTTTAATTTTAATCATGGGAAAAAAAAAGTTGACTAATCAGTCAGCTCTTATTTCTTATTTGTTTTAATTTTCTTTTTACTACTTGCACCATAAAGAGCTGATAAATACTGGATGCCTTAAAGCTTGAGTGGCCTAGGAAAATAAATTGCCTTATACAATTGTTCCTTATGAATAAAATTGACATATCTAAGAAGCTGTTGCAGTAGAGTCCAGAAAGATATTGCAGCCAAATCGATTAATTAAGTGTCTTCCCACACTCTAAGTAATAAGGTTCAACTGTGACTTACTAAAGAACCTACCTTTTCCCTAAATCTACATTGCTTTAGCTGAAATAGGCTGAGGTTTCTTTTATTTTTATTTTTTCATTAAAGACTTCAGCCATTTGGGTTTCTTTGTATGTAAAACTACCTCCACATTTTCCTCAGTACCTTTAAGCTTTATTTAAAGAGTGACTTTCAAAGTGGGGCACAGAGGCCACCTAAACCAGAATTGCATGGGGATGTTTGTTTAAAATATAGGTTCTGGGAATCTATGCCTCCAGAGGCCCAGATTCAGGAGCCTAGTATAGAAGTCCAGGAATCTTCATTTTTAATAAGTACCCAAGTGATTCTGATCATTTAAACTACTCTACATGCTCCTTTTTTTGGAGTTCAATGGCTTTAAAAAAAAATTCACTAGCTCTTCTTTTTTGCTGCAATGCATGATTTCACTGGACAATGAATATCCCTTAGAGTGTGGTGTCATGAACTTTGTTTTAGATGGCCAGGTCTGTTCTCCTTTTGGCTAGAGGAACTTGGGACCCAACACCATAATGAACTTAAACTCGAAGTACTAGTATTGTCGGCCCTCTTTGCCAGTGGAAAGTATCACTTTGTTGTGGGGACAGGACAGTTCAAGACCAGAGTAGACATAATCACCAAATGGATGCTGAGACCTTTGATGGGCCCTCCAACTTTGGGAGACCTCTTTCTATGACACTGTTTGTCTCATTAACTCTTAACTCATGTTTGTATCAACATGGATGTATGATGAACTAAACTCCAGGCTTATAAAACAGATATATCCCATCGATTCTTTTTGCGTAGGATTCTTTGACTTATTCATGAATAATAGCAATAATCTGTTGAGTATTTACTATGTGTCAAGCAAGAGCTAGGTGCTTTGTTTATATTACATCATATAACTTTTTGGCAATAACCCTTGGAGATAGGTATTACAATTTCCCATTTTACAGATGAAGAACTAAGGATCTGTGCAGGTAACTGGCTTACTTGAGGTCCCTGGTGGTAGACTTAGCATTTTATTCCAGGTTGGTCTGACTCCAGGGCCCGTGTTCTTATGCAGGAGGCAATCCAGCCTCTAATCTTAAGTGGGTTTTCTCTCTGCTTTCTAATCAGCTAGTCCTTGTGCTTCATCTCTTTGAAATAAAGGGTAGGTTCTATATGAGCATCTGCTTCCTTTGGGAGTGCCTCTAGCTACTATTATTATATTATAGGTTCTTTGAGATGAGAACAAACAGATTGAGCCCCACCTCTGGGTTCCTTTGCCAGTGCTGTCAGAACCACAGTGCCATGGTGACGTGCTCAGGCTAAGTAAGTGAGGTCCTGATGCTCTATTTTAGGATTCAGAGCTCTGACAGAGAGCTTACTGTTGCATTATCGCACAACATGATTACAATGGATGATGTCACTTTCAAGGGAAGCCAGAGCCTATACCCTGCCAGTACTTTGTTTAATGAGCCCAAGACAAAAATAACAGTATCTAATGGGCAGGGAGGCTGAGAGAGTGACACAAAACAGTCTTTTCAGAGAGCAACTCTGAAATACAAAGTAAGGCAAAGGCAAACTGTGATTTTTAAAATCTCACTTTGTCCCCCAAATCATTGCTTTCTATAGAGGATTCTTCCTTGAGTGTATCCCTTGAGATTTTTACCAAGTGGGATGACCATTCTCTCATCAGGCTTTCCCACCTGTGCACCACTGCTCATGCCATTGCTCTCATTTGGAAGCCTCCCTCACTAAAAGCCTCCTTTCCCAAACTGTCTGGCTAATGGCAGATAATTTCTTTTAAGATGAGGGACAACATGGCTGTGAAGTTGTGCTTTTGCTCTTTTAAAAGAAATCTAGGCAAGGAGATTTAGTCTTGAAAATTGGTTCTGGCCCTTGAGTCTCTTAAATCCACAGCAAATTTTGATGCTTTATTTGCTTTTGCATGCTCTTGACCTGGCTTTGGTCATAACTTTGATTCCAAAATTTGTACCATTTAGTTCTTATAACCGCCCATCCTCATAAGGAAGTTTTGGATTCCGATTCTGCCCCTGGAGGTCACAATTCCGTGGAGTGGCTTTGGTGGCTGGCTGCTGTTAGTTTAGTATAATCCCTCAAATCTCTAGATATACTTTCCTTTTCTCTCAGTCTATGAGTAATGTTTGATACAAGGACTGGGAACTAATGGTCAACCTCAACCAAAGTCTCCCTTAATTGTTTATGCAGGAAGTGATTTATTCCTCACCAGTACTTGATTTAGACCACTTTATGGTATTTGTATTGCCTGCTATATTGATTATTTGTATACTATATTATTAGTATATATTTGTACACTGAATTATTAGTAGTACATATTTGTATACTGAATCATTTAACTACTTGGTGTTAGGAACCAGGTCTCATTCACTTATATATTGCCTGCAGTGCTTTGAATTAATAATAATAACAGTAATTGTATTAGATAGCATTTAGTGAACTTCGAATAATGTTCCGGGCACAGTGATACAAGGTTTTCCCTCATTATCCCTTTTAATTCATACAGGAATACTGTGCATAAGTTATTATTGTCATTAAGATTTAATGAGGGAAGACACCAAAGCTTAGAAATTTTCAGAAGTTTGCCCATATTTATACAGCTAGGATGTGTGAAACCAGCATTCCAAATCAGGTCTGCCTAACTTCAGAACAAGAACTCTTAATTGTTGTAATGGAGTTTTGGGTGAAGTGGTTGAATAAATAAACCCATTTACAAAATTAAAGTAAAATAAATTATTAAAATTAGAACTCTATTCAATGTTTCAGATAAATACATTACAGACACAATATTTTTAAATATCAAGAGGGTCTTTTTCTCTGGCTCTATTATATTTAAAGAATTTATGGCATTTAGAATTGACCTGTTAAAAAATTTTACATTAAGGATAAAAATAAAATGAGATCCAGTCAACCAGCTGGACAGTGAATGGAAAGCATCCTTTATATAATAGGAAAAGTCCTTTATATATAGGAAACACCCATATTTGTTGAATGAAAAAAAAAAAGATTGAATTAATGAACCATTTAGTCAATGAACAAACATACAGAAAATCAGCTTGTATACTAGCTTCTTTAGAATAATTCATGAAAATATGTAGCAAAACCTATAAAATATTTAGAATTATACCATACTATCAACGGTATATATCAGTGCAAGAATGGAAATACGTATGGAAGTTGATCCCAACAAAACCTAAATAGTGTAATCACACCTGATATCAAATCCCGGGGACACCTGGGTGGCTCAGTTAATTAAGTGTCTAACTTCGTCTTAAGTCATGATCTTATGGTTCATGAGTTCGAGCCCTGCATTGGTGGGATTCTCCCTCTCCCTCTCTCTCCCTTTCTCTCTCCCTCTCTCTGTCCCTCTCCCTCCCTCTTCCTTCCCCCCATCCCACTTGCATGCTCTCTCTAAAAAATAAATAAATAGGGGCGCCTGGGTGGCGCAGTCGGTTAAGCGTCCGACTTCAGCCAGGTCACGATCTCGCGGTCCGTGAGTTCGAGCCCCGCGTCAGGCTCTGGGCTGATGGCTCGGAGCCTGGAGCCTGTTTCCGATTCTGTGTCTCCCTCTCTCTCTGACCCTCCCCCATTCATGCTCTGTCTCTCTCTGTCCCAAAAATAAATTAAAAAAAAAAAAAAAAAAAACGTTAAAAAAAAAAAAATAAAAATAAATAAATAAATAAATAAAAATCTCAGAGTTAGCAGCTCAAGCATGTCATTTGTTTATGGTGAAGATGGCTAATCCTACTTACCTAAAACATTGTAGATTAAATGAAATGTAACATTTATGTACATTAGCTGGGCAGGTAATATGCACCCAATGAATGTCAGTTCTCTTCTCCCATCCCACACCTTTCTATCCTATTCATTTAGTTGAATGGTTCTAAGTTTCCTCAGGGTAAAGAAAGAGACTGGATTGTGAATTACAGCAAAACCCCATGTCCAAAGGAGTTTTAGCTCCATCCACAAGTGTAAAGGCTGAGTCCATGGTTTGGACTTCGACTATCCACGGCTTCCCCAGGCCACATGCATGTCCCAACAGGGGTCTAGAGGGAGGCCTAGATAACCAAACCTTTCAATCTCCTCAAACTTATTGCTCTGCTGCCTTGTTGTGTTGGAATACACCAGGACACGTTACTCCCGTTCTCCCTGTATATGTCGGTCATCAAAAGAAGCCCTTTATATCTGTCTCTAATTTTCACAGGGCTCTGCACAGCCTCTGACCCGTTCCCCTCTCCCAGCACTCACCAGTTCATTTAATCCTTCCACCATGCCCTCTGGAATTTATGGTCTGCAGTCAACAAAACCCCTTAGATCCTTAACTTCTTTAACACCTCTTTTATCTTTTTCATTCTAGTGGAAACCTGGCTTTTCTATAGGAAGGCTGCTTTGCTTACAGTGCCTCTTAGGTAGGGGCAGGGTGTTTTGTTTGTTTGTTTTCAGTTGTTCTTTGTTTTTCTTCCACAGTCCTTATGGACCTGGAAATTGGACACATGTCCTTATTTCTTCATTGTCTCTTCAAACCATTCTTTCTTACTTTCTAGTGACAACCATATTGCTAAATCCACTGGGCAATTTTTGGTTCTGATTTTACTTTTCATTAGAATTTGACAGAGTTGGTTCCTTCTTGAAACGTTTCTTCATTTGGATTCCAGTTTTCCACATTCTTCTGATTTCCCTTCTGTATCGCTAGCTATTCCTTCCCAGTCCCATCTGCTGGCTCCTCCTCACATCTCCAATGAAGTGAATACCCGAGTTTCCCATGACTCAGTCCTTAGGGCTCTTCATTTCTTTGCTTCATATCCCCAGTGATTTTGTTGAGTCCTATGGATTTAATAACCATCTATATGTTGATAGCTTCCAAATTTATATCTCTGGACTTCACTTCTGATCCCTAGATCCACATAGTTAGCTGTCTATGCAACATCTCCAAATGGAAGTGTAGTAGAGATCTTGTACCCTTGGTCTCCTACAATCTACTTTTAATATGGAAGACAAAAACAAAGATTCTCAAAAATAACAGAGCATGTGTGTAACTCTCCTGTTGAAACCCTGCAATGACTTCTTTTTCAACTGAGAACAAACGCTAAAGTCTTTATAAAAACCTATAGGGCCTTACAGGATCTGGACCATGATACCTCTCTGACTCCATCGAGGATCACTCTTTTCCTCACTCTACTCCACCCACACACTTTATGTGCTCCTACCTTAGGGCTGCTCCTTTGATCCGCAGAGCTGCCCCACAGATATCTGAAAGTCCAACTCCCTCACCATCTCCAGTCTTTGCTCAAGTATCACCTTCACAAACAGACTAAACCTAACCTGATATATCTGGTTCATTCGGCAACCCATCCCCAACCCTACACTCCTAAAACCCTTTACCTAGCTCCATTTTTCCCCCTTTTCCCAATATATTTATCCTTTTTAACATATAGTGACATTTACTTTTTATTTTATTAACATCACTTGTTTTCTCTCTCCCCTACTAGATGGTGAATTCCATAAAATACAAAATCTTTTTTGTTCTCTGATTTGTCCTAGGAAAATGGAAATATGCCTGCATGTAGTATGTGAATAATAAGTATTTGATAGATAAATGCTAGGTTTATATAGTGTTTCACAGTATAAAGCATACTGTAATATGTTACAAAATTATACCCTTAAAATTATCCCTTGCTATTGGCTGAGCAGTTATCATTATTTCCATTAGTCAGATTAGAAAGCTGAGGCCAGAGACCATTTTTCCTAATTCTTAAATTTTTTGTTTTTACAACTTTATTCTGGTTATCAGGGCATTGTTCTTTAGAATTGTGCTTAAATCACAGGATAGAATGATGACACAGACCACTATGGGCTGTTCATTATTCACAAACATAAAATAGAGCCCAGGGTCTGGCAGTCCATGTTTTTGGGCAAGAAAGATATGCCTGGGTCTTGATTCTTAAAAGGCAGAGTGCCTTTTCTTTATTAGCAGAGCTTCACAGACCATTGTGTCAGTAGTTTGTCTCCAACTCACAAGCCACCTGGCATCCTGCAATTGGTTTGACATGTTCAAATCAGGGTTTTGATCTCAGCATTACTCTGAGATGACACCTTGGAAGGTGACTAATACAATTTTATTAAATTTAGATTTTGGTAATTTGTCAGCACTTACTCACTTGACTAGGGGAGCAAGGGTCCTTTGGTACTTCTGATTGTGAAATTTAAATAATAAGGCTCTTGCTGATTGCTCTTGAATGCATTAAGCATATTTTAAGCGCAGCTTTATGATTGGTGACCAGAAGCAATCCCAGCTGAATAGAAATTCTTTCACTGGACGTTTCTTGTTTCTCTGAGCTGTGGTCACAATCTTACCCCTGGCTTCCTTGCGGAAAGCATTACTCCCTAAGGAGCTTCTGTACCTACTACCAAGCCATACTGGCCCTTACATTCTTCTTGTTTTCTAAGAGCCATCACCCTTGTTTCTAGCCAGCTATTGAATTCTCAAATTCCACTCAAGCATTGATCTAAATTTTCTTTGTTTAGGGGTTTTTATTTCTGACCAGAGAGAGCAGTTGAATTGATCCTAGTAATCAGTGAGGTTGTTTTGAAAGTCTTGAAGTTGATTTGCTGTAATTATCAGTTCTTGTTGAGTGTGAAAAGGAGCATGTTTACTGAGTGCTCACCTCCTGTGTGTCACAGCTGTTTGAGGCACTTCACACACATTAGTTAGTGCAGTTAGCCTTGCCATCGCTCCAAGAGAAAACTATGCTCAAGGCCTTTTTGCAGATGAAGATATGAAGACTCAGGGAGGTTAGGTAACTTTCCTAGAGGCCACATTAGGAAGAGACACAGCCAGGATCTGAAATCGTATCTTTAGCCTGCCTCAAAATGTGTTGACTAATGTTTTCAGCACTGCACATACCTACAATGTAGCCACATGAAATCCAAAGAAATATGGAAATAACAGGTAACACAGCCTCATATTTGAGAACCATGCCTGGAAAGTGCCAGTAAGTAGAAGCCCTAAGCCAACCAAGACATCACTATAGGGGTCAGACTGAGAGGCTATGGAGACACTTCTTATCAATCATCTTATGAGTGATTAAGACTCAACCAGATGTATAGGAAAATAATTTAATTTGAAGTTAAAATAAACTGACAAATTGGATGTGGCCATTCAGACAGAATAAGATTCTGAGCACATGCTTCCACTGTCTCAATGTATAGCATAACGACTAAGTTTGATCTGGTGTCTTTGTCTCAAACTCCAGGAACTCATGTGCCAGACAAAAAAATTGTGGTCTTCTTTTCCTTTCCCTTCCTCTACTTCTCTTTCTTCTCTACCTCCTAGTTCTTTTCTTTTTTTTTTTTTTTACATTGAAGTCCATACTACCAAGAAGCTGAGAGCCCATGAAATTGATAACCCTGTCTCAGGAGTCCTTGGTTCCAAATTTTCAACTATGATTATGGAATTTTCATTATTAGAACCGAGGATCAGAAGAACATATCTATCAGTACCCCAATTATTTTTTCTTTTCTGGAAAACTGAGGACGTGCCTTGGCTCTGTTCTTTATAAAATACACTTTTCATGACTTCTAAGTGCCCATGTTTGATTTTCCACTTAACTAGTCCATCCTCAACTTCTCAATATCCATTGTTTAAGGCAGGAATGCAGCTCCATATCTCTTATAGGAATTTGATTTTCTCATTGGTTTAGAAGAATTCCGCCCCCAGATGTGTTTAATTCAGTTATCATGATTTTCATTTTGCTTTTAACATAATTTGAATGGTTTGGGAGGAGGCATATGCTGTCCTGTAAAACACAGTCCTAACACCTCTCAATTGTTTAGTTTCTGACTTCTTCCTACATTTATGATAGTTGCTTAGGCCCTAAAGGCATTTCAGTTTGCAACTCATATTCAAATGAAAATCAACAGTAATATGATTTAATGATGGTTCAAGATATCTTCAAGAATATGTATATAGGTTCACCACACAATATATTTCATTTCACATTTTATGTCTTTATGATCAGGTTCTGTGCCAACAACATTCTTACCATATCCATTTGAAAAATTTGTTGTCATTTTTGCAGCATTTCACTTTTCTGTAAAATGAATATGAATTTCACAGAGTCATTTTTGGAAGAAAAATTTGTCCTAGCAAATATATTTGGACCTTTGTCTGCCATTGATAGTTTAGTGGTTTCAGATACAGAAGTGATGGCAACCTTCCAAATATTTTTTAAGCCTAGGTATCTTTGTGGCTGTCAAGTCCAGCTGTATAGATATTTTTGAGAGACTGTTAATATTTAGGGATACATACACAGTATAAGAGATAACTTGTTAAAGACATTTGTTTTGTTCAAGTGAGGGAACTTACTGATCAATAGCTAATACATAACAAGTTGTCAGTTGGGTTCTCATTTAAGGAAGCTATCCAACCACCAAATGAGGATCTGACCCCAATGGACATCTGAGGGAATAAAATAGTTTGGACTTAAAAATATAAATTGCAATTAGTTTGCAATACAAAAAAAATGCCAGTTTTGTTTTTTAGCATATTTTATTATAGGTTCATTCTGAATATGAAAAAGACATACTGTACTTACCAACCCAAGGGAAATAATAAATAATTATTACTCTGTTGAGGTCTTTTTATATTCTTTCCTTTCTATTTTTCATAAGTCAAGTTACTAAGAAGTTGACTTTAATACTAAAATACAAAATACTTGTATTTTACTATTTTAAATGTCTTTTCTTATAAAACTCAAAGACCTAGTTTCCAAATGTGGATCAACTTGTTTGTCCTTGAAAAATTTACATTAATTCTAAATACCACTTATGCAGATACCAGAGAAAAAAGGTTGAGTATTTACTGGAAACGTCAGATATGAACAAGAACTATTGCAATAAACTATTAAAAAGAATGAGAATTATGTAAGTCTTTGTAGAAAAGAGTATCTGTATTTTCAGTGACACAAAGCCTCAATGCATGCAGTCTTCACACATTAAGACTGTGAAAAATTAAGGCTAGAAGGAGACCTAAAACACCTTTTGTTGAATACTTCATTTAATAAATGAGAAAACTATGATTTGGCCAGATGTGGAAGAACTGGAACCAGAATCCACTTTTCTTAATGCCTAAACCAATGTTCATTTCGCTACTGCCCACACCCACACAGGGCATCATATGTGGTCAGAACAGCTACCATTTGTCTGGCATGGAAAGTCTTACTTTATTCTCTATATTAAAACCTATAGCAATCCTGTAATATAGGTTTTAATATCCCAATTTTACTCATAAGTCAATTATAAATTTCTATTTTAAGATGGAGTAACTTGTTCAAAGTCACCTTACAGAGCCAGCAATCTAAGAAAAGCTTGTCTGAATTCACCCTCTTCTTGCTGCAGAACTATCCATTTAATTAAAAAAAAAAACAAACCACAAACAGATCTGTAGAGTTGTATAGGAAATGGAAAGTACAATATACTAATTGGCTTTTCTCTTTTCAGCTTTCCCATTATGTAGATAAAGTTAAATATTTATGTAAAATTTATAACCTGTACTCATGATGGGATATTTGATCCAGAGAAACCTGAGAATAGCTAATCCACCCCACTCATTTATAAATGAGGTAATTAAGACCAGAAAGGTCAAGCACTTTCCACCAGAGGGATAGTTGTAAAACTAGATAGAGCAAAAGTTCTGGCTTGAAGTTCTCTGGTTCCTCCACAAATCACATTTTTGTGGGTGAAGTGTGGGGAGGAAAGACAAGGAAAAAGGCTGGGAAGTCATGTAAGTACCACAGAGTGAGCTGGGTCCTGACAAAGTCAATGTTAGTACAATTTTTTTGAAAGATAGTGCTGTTTGACCTTCAAAGAGCCTCATAACTTTTAGCTTTTCTATATATCTTATGAGGGACACATGATCAGAATGTGCATTCCATGTTTGGCTAAGAAAAGAGAGCCAGTAAATTTTATATTTCATTGTGTCCTCCAAAATGTATATTTTGTCATGAGAAGTGAAAAATAAAATAACTTAGTTAAAACACTAGTCAGCAATTAATTTTCATTTTCTTTTTTATCTAAGTCTTGTCACTGATTTATCCTTAGAGAAATTGTTCTGGTGAAAAGAAAAGCATCTACAGCACATTTAGTAATTTTCCCCATATCTAGTTTAACTCATTTTTTGGGGGAGAGCGAGGTGGCTATAAATACCTTTACCACTTGATCTTGTAACCTTAAACGAGGGCAAAACTCCCATTGGCACTAACAAGAATTTTGACAGCGGATAGTTACAGAATTTGGTCCATGACGATTATGAAGCAATTTGGTTCTTTCCCAAGAGATAGAAACTCCAGCATGAATTTCAGATGGAACATACATACAAGCACCTTGTCCATATTCCTAATAATAACAAGAATGAAAGGAAGAAAGCAAGCCAGGAATTCTTGCAGGCTTTAGCCAGCTTGCTTCAAAAGCCTGTCAGCTAAACAAATAAAGTGAGATTGTGGGAGGGAAAGGCAGGAAATTAACTGCTGTGGGCTATTAGTTAATGAGTAGTCCAGCGAAAAGGATGTTATGGCCATGGAAGTGCACCCATAAAATGATAAAAAATTAACATTACCAAAAAGAGTTAGCGTACACAAATTAGATTTTTATTCAATTCTGAAGTTTATTGCTTTCTTGTGGGATCTGCCTCCAACCAGCTACAGAAGCTTTCCCCCATCCCCTCGTCCCCAAACAAGATGAGTGAGATCAATCAAAAGATTGAAACTTTGAAGCATGGTTAGGCTGCTGGGTAAAAACATGCAAAATATGTCTGAGACTTCATTAAAAAATGCCTACACAACACCTTGGGTAAAACCCATAGCAGCTTGGCATTGCCGCCTCATTAAGAGTAAAATGAAGTGGTCATTCCCTGAAGACTGCCCCTGCTATAGTCTGACCAATCCCTGGGGGATCCTGCTTACACTCAGTGATTTAAAGCATAAATGGACACACGTCTTCTCAACTAGGGCTGGGCAAGGATCTTTTGGCTTTAGGCAATGAGGCCCATGCAATCTGTCCAGCCTCACTTTTAAAAGAGGAGACTGAGTAGGGCACCTAGGTGGCTCAGTTGGTTAAGCCTCAGACTTTGGCTCAGGTCATGAGCTCACAGTTTGTGAGTTCGCGCCCCGTGTCAGGCTCTGTGCTGTCGGTTCAGAGCCTGGAGCTTGCTTTGGATTCTGAGTCTCCCTCTCTCTCTGTCCCTCCCCCAGCTCTGTCTCTCTGTGTCTCTCAAAAAATGGATAAACATTAAAAAATAAATAAATAAAATAAAAGAGAAGACTGATAGGAGATAGTCTACAAAAAACTTTTTGCTTACCTTCAACTATTTGAAAACAAATGAATTATCAACAACTTATTTGAAGAATTAACTTATTAAAATAAACGCTGCTCTGGAAGTAAGAAGGACTAGAATTTTGAGATAGGGACAATACATGGAAAGAGGGACGTTCTTGAAACAAAAGCTCTGCAACCGGCTATCCCTATACCAAGTGCCTTTGGGAACTAAAAACTAATAAGCCCTCAGGACGGGAGAGGATCCAGGCTTTTTGCAATGCGTTTTCTGTGATCGTGCTATTTAAGGAGCAGTTCAGGGAGCATACAACTGGGAGCTCATTAGAAATGCAGAATTTGGGACAGATCCCAAACCTCCTGAATCAGAATGTGCATTTTAACAAGATCCACCCAAATCATCCCTTTGCACATGAAAGTTTGGGAGGCGCTGCTCTGAGTCAAGGGTTCACAATGGCGAATATCACTAGACAGTAGTAATAGAAATCTTTATAATACCATTCAACCTGGGCAACTTACTTTTAAACACTTTTTCTGTCAATGTGCTTTCAAGGAGCTAATGACACAAGAGGCTTCTGAATTATGCTACTACAGAGTACCATTACTTTGAGACCCTGTAGTTGGTTGGGTTTGACATAAAATGATGTGGGCCAACTATTTTAGTTAAAATATTGATAGCACCATTACCAACTTTTATGCTGGAGGTGAAGAAAGTGCTAGAAATAAAGTGTGTGTTTTTCAAGGTTAAATCTTTAAATAATATAATGCCCTGAAAAGGACATAGAGGGGCTTAGCCCACAGCTGTCTGCTGAGTCGTTTTACACTAGTCATTTCCAAACCAAACTTCTTACAATCAGAACTAAACACATGCTGTCAAGGGCAAACCTGTCATCACCTATACCTTATGTTAGCACATGCATGTATGAGTCAAATATGTGCTGCTGAGATATCCTTCAGTTAATTCTATGGCTGTCATTAATGGCTCTATTTTTATAATAATTTTTTGCTTGTATGTGTGCTTTTGTTGTGATTTTGCAAAAAAAAAAAAAAAAAATACAACAAAAACAGCCTGGGTATTAGACTGATTCCTAAGAGCATAATAAATGCCATGAAGACTCATGTTAGATGGACCAAGGTCCATTAGCCAAATTTTGTCTACGAAGATCTTGGCTGTCATCTTGAAATTTATATTTACAAAAACAGACATATTCCTAGCTTTCTTATGTTTAGTTACTACTGTATTATGGTTCCATGATTTATGGATTTACCAAAATCAATGTTTTCTAAAGTATGTTTGGAGGAATATAAGTGATAAGAGACATTAAGGGACCCGTGGTTAATTAAATTTGGAAAATATTGGAATAAATGAAATTATAAAGATAACTTTTCTGCATGACATCTTAGAGCCTCTAGTGTGCTAAGATACATCATTAACACTCAAAGCGGGGATATAATATACGATGTTTTTGACCTCAAAAGCCAGTGTTAAAGAGTATTCTCTATGATTACTGTCTTCAGTTACATACTTTGGGATACCCTAATCTAATCTAACTTCTAATCCTGTTTGGAATTTCATTCTTAGAGGACCATATTATACCACTCACAGTAAAAACAATAAACTAGCACATTTGTAGTCTGTGTTATAAAATTTAGCACTTGTGTATATACTTTTGTAGTTTTCAATATTGTTTTGCCTCCCAACTAGATTGTAACTACTTAGGCAGTATGAGTCATGCCTGATGCTTCCATATCCACCATGGAATTTAGCACTGTGTTGGACATGGTAAGTAATAAAATAATTACTGGTCTACTGACCTGTGCTAAAATTAAGGATTTCAGGTTTCCGTGGGGTATTTAGTTTCTCTAGCATTTTAAGATTTGATGAGATAGATAATCCATTTACTTTAAATAGAACTTTCTTTTGATTTTGTAAACTTTGAGCCTACATCCAATAAGCCTTTGTCTTTCTGAGCTGATAAATATAAATGTTTCTTGTATAGGATTATCAGAGTACCCCCAACATCTGGATCTTTTTCCAGATTTAAGTCTTTAACACAGACTCCACCTGTGTTATAAATGCTAGAGAGGCTTTCTTCATGTGCAGGAAGCAGACATGCCAGAAAAATTTCAGCACAAATGCCCCATAAATTTGAATCTGTTCTGTTATTCTTTCAGCACCAGTGAGGTCCTTAATGAGACCCAACAGTTGTTCGAGTTTGACCCTGCAGGATAATGTTGAAATTGTAAGTCTGAAAGCTACACAAACCTTTATTCACGTATAAGGGGCTGAGGCCCAGGGAAGTGAGGTCACTGTCCTTTAGGGATATTCACAAATCCGCCTGCATTTGGTCTTGTTGACACATCATTCGTAGAAGTACAACTGCCATTAAAATAATAACAAAAAGAATAACAGTTTGCTATGAAGTCCATTTGTTGCTTTTCTCTATGCTCATCCATACTGTGAGCTCCTTCTTGAATTTAGTTTTTTTTACATGGACATTTCAAAATTAAGGAAAGAAAAGCACTTTCTAAAGCTTAGAAATTCAACTTAATATTCCATTCCCCAGGGTGGGGGGGGGGGGGTGGGGGGGTGTCATGAGTAATGCAGAAATTAGATATTCTTATTCCCACTATTTCAGGCCATTGAAAAATTCTCTTGATAGTCGGTTCCTTTTTATTTTTTGGCAGTAGATCCTATAAATACACAGGTATTCGGGATGATATGGAAAGCTTGTATTGAGTTTCATGAATAAGTGAATAATGGTCACTCATGCCCAAACCTATTCAAAAGTATGTTGGTTTATAATTGACTAGATTCTATCCAGTTATAGAATTCAGATTACCTTACCAGACACACATTTGGGTAATATTTGGAATTGTCTTAGTCCTTTAAATTGGCATCTTGGTGAGTAGGGAGAACAAATTGCTTCCTTCTGCACTTAAAAGATAAATATCTTTGATTGTTTTACATATCTGTCTTAGGTGGTTTGGCTAATTATCTGCCTAGAGGCAGAAATATTCTTTATTATGTTAGTTTATTTATCCTTCAACTGATTCCTTTTTTAAAAAAAAGTTGGCATTCCACGCTGTGAAAAACAATTTAACCTCCCCTTAAGGATTTGTGTCCACAGAGGTAAATTTTATTCTCAGGCATAAAGGTTAAAAAAGGTAAGAAAGTAAGATTTCAAAGTCAAGGAGATGCCTCAGAACACCTCTCAACACTTCTACTCCCATCTTGTTCTCATCTGGACACCATTAGGAGAACCACTAAAATTGAATTCAACTGCTATGTATTATGCATGACTGCATTGTTTACTGTATTGTTTTATGCCGTTCAGTTCACCTGAGATGAAATCAGGCAAAGGAGGTAAATTAAGTCTACCTTCAAAACTCTAGACTGCTGACTCTTATAAAAATGGATTTACTAGTTTATCTAATGTTTTAAAAACTCATTTTATTAAGTTGTAAATCATATCATCCGGTACTACTACATCAGAAGGTAAAATTAATGATAGAGATAAGGACATTAGCAAAAGCCACAGCATGGCTACATGACAACATGAAAAAATTGATGAATAGCAGCTTAGGAGCAGTGACACAGGGTTCAGATTTAATTTGAATGGTGAAGGGCATCATCCTATTGAGCCGACTGGATAAGGGTAAGTTCATATTGGCACATGGTTTGATGTCCTCATGGGTGACACAGAACAGTGGTACAGTGAGAAAATGACATGTGGTATTTTGAAGACCAGAAAAATAAAAATTTGAGGTTAGCCCTGAATGGAAGTGCTTTTTCTTTTCCAGATAAAGAAACATTATCCAGTAATTCTGAGCTCTAAAACTGTTTTTTTTTCCTATTAACTCTTTGGAAGTAGTCTAAAAAGAAAATGAAATTGATGGCAGGGTTGTGAGGTCATGTTAAGTGTAGGTGGCAGATAGACAAATTTGTGAGTGAAAATTTAATATCTGTGTAATTTTATCAGAATGCATGCTACATCAGGAATTTTAGTACCTTTCACATAACAAATGTACTTTCTATGCTTCATTATACCAAAGCTCATGCCTTCTTAAGGAAGGGGATGGATTTAAATAGAAGATAAAAGGGTCTCTAATTTTACTTAGAGTTGAAGAAGTTGAGCTATAAAGTGAATGTCAGTGTAGGTAATACTTTCTATAAAAAGTTCTAAGTCATCAACAATCAGTTACTCTCAAGATTGATCATAATGCATCATTAGCCATCAAGCTTTATTTTGATTAACATTTAGTTCAAGCAACAACTTATGCCATCAGACCTGGCCACCAACCTGTCCTCTTATCACCTGCATCAGAAACTAGCTCCACCATGGTCATTTATTTGAGCACGTGTCCCACCTGAAGCTGCAGTCACAACACAAGGAAAGTCAGTCACTGCTCCTCATCACAAGGAATTCGGAAATCCTGACTTCCTTGCTTTACTGTGTCAAGAGTGCTCATGAAGATCAGAAGGTGTCACTTCACAAATGAGGAAAATAAGACAAGAAAAAGAAATCCTCCCCTTTTATTCACCTAATGACAGATCTAGGAAGTGCATTCTGGTTTTCTGTCTCTGTTATAATAAGCTTGATCGCAGCAAGTAATCAGTTTGCTGCCTTTTTCTTCTTTCATGGAAGAAATACTGCCTATATCTTGGATGAGTCTCAGAAATAAGGAAAATGTCTATTTTCAGGGGGAAAAAAAATGAACCTGTGACACAAAATGTAAAACTTACATTTTTCTTTTATGGAAGGGACTAAAACTAACTAAAGTTGTAGTCTCAACAAGAAAATGAGAGAATAAGGTATTCAACAAAATCTTTAAAATGATATAACATTGAACCAGTTACCAGACTCTGAAAATGAATCAATCTATGTATACGATGATAAAGATTTGGAGATGCTAATACTGAAAATTTAGTATGTGTGTCAGGCCTCCTGCCTGGTTTGAAATGAACACATTTAAGGCTCAGTGCATGTGACTGTTTCCTGGTTTATGAGTGAGACTGAGGCAAGTGTACACTTGCCCAAGAAAAGTAGACCTCTCCAGAGCTCCCCTTCTGACCATTGAGGAATCACACTCACAGCATGAGATAATCAGGTCTTCGCTCATAAAATAACCACATTCGTGTTTCTTTATTCCTGTAAGACTAAAAATTGATTTTTAATGATGAGCAAGCAAATTCTGTGTCTTTGAAATAGAAGCAGGGTTTTAGAAACTTTTATTTCAGTGCATGATACATACCGGATCACTTGTTCACCTTTACAATGATGTGGGAGGGGTTCAGTGCTGTAGCACCTAACCTAAATATTTTCCCTTTCTTTGTTTGTTTCTTTGTTTGTTTCTTTGTTTGTTTCTTTCTTCTTCTTCTTCTTCTTCTTCTTCTTCTTCTTCTTCTTCTTCTTCTTCTTCTTCTTCTCCTTTAATAAGTAAAGAAACAGGCTAGGATCTTGCAAGTGTATTCAGAACCTATGGGCAATGGTGAACATGCCCCAGCATCACTTGCTTTTCTTCAATATTGTACCTTTTATATCAATTACAAACGGAGGAATAGTGCACAAACAAGGATGATAGGAGTGGGAAAGAAAAACAGAAAAGAACACAGGGTATTATAGGAAATAAGGCAAAGTACAGAAGGCAATAAAATATAGTTGAGAGGAGTGCCTGGACAGGAATGTCTACATGTGATCAAAAGGTATATGGTCAAGTTGATCATCTGTATTGTGTTAATTTACTGTATTAAAAGTTGTACTTATTCACTTTTTACTCATTTGAATCTCCTTATATGATAATCTTATTATCTGCGTAGAGTTTGGAAGTTTCATTTTTTAAGAGTTTCATTTTTTAAAACTTAGGAAACAATTAAAATGGAGAGATTAAAGCAATTACTAGCTTTAATTTTGGGGGCAACAAATATTTATTAACGTCCACATGCACTGGAGACAAAAGGATTTAAGGAATAAATAAGAGCTCAGCATTCTAAGAAGCACAGGTAAAAATAAACCAAGAATTAAGGATAATGAAAATAAATACAATATGATTACAGCTGATTTTCACCTTGAGAAAGGGGTCACTGATTAGTTTAGCATAGAATGGATACTAGCGATTATTGAGTGGTTTCTAGGGAAAGAACAATGATGGTGGAGGGTGGAGTGAGTGTTCTCACAGGAACTGACCCACTAGCAGGTTTCATGTAAGAAAATAAAGTAGCAAAAATAACTGGTGCCTTTTATATGCTTTATCAATAAAGAATAGATCTTCATATAAAATGTTAAGTAAGGCAAAATTATGTAGTATCAATGCAGACTTTCTTCACTTGCCCATTTAGAAGACCTCTCTTACAAGGCGAGAGAAAAATATTTTAATTGTTCTTTCAAGTGCACTCTCTTAAATCTTAATCCAAATACAGATCAGTTCACTGGTAGTTATCCATCAAGTTATGGCTGTATGGATCAACTATTATATTATTAAGCCAATTATTAAAGGCAAACAACGTAGCCATGTTTCAAAAGTGATCCTGGTATTTTGATAGTACAATAATCCTGTTTCCAACTCTTTACCCAGTTTCCAATGTTTGGGTGGACAGACAATGTAGAGGATGCTGCGCCAGTCAACATTTCTCCCCATTCTGGGAGGAGGATTGAGGAAACCCACAAGTTCATAAGAACTTGTCTACCAGCATTCAGATCTCGAGAGTATGGCCGAGTGCAAAGCTGCATTCATGGAAACAAAGGTTCTTACCCTGCTGGACTGGGTGGTTGGAGACTTCGCTCCTTCAGACCCCATCACAAAGTATGTTAGTGAATAAATTCTTAAAGACAAAAGGTTTCCTGCAACCCTTTTAATAAAAGCAAGGTTCTGGACTAACTGTCTGGAAACAAGGTGGGTGAGCTTTTAGAAATAAAAAGTAAATGCCTGACTGTTCTGAAAAACAGCATAAATAGCATATTTGGGTTTCTACTATGCTAAATGTTGTGCTAGAAACTGTAAAGAAAATAGAAACTACCTTGTTTTTCATGGATAAGTATCATTTGAGTAGTTATATTGCAACAATGTGGTGACTGTAGGGGTCAAATAATCAGAGACTAGGCCGTTGTGACGAGCCACTCCTCCTTTCTTTCATTGTTTGCCTTCTCCACAAAGACAAACTGTGCAATTCTCTTTTTGTAAGTTAGATGATAATTCAGTGTATTTATACACTGTTTACTTTATTTAATAAATCATCATATCAAAGGATTTCCTAAATTAATGCTAAATAGAAAAGAGTAGGAAAGAGGTAAATATTTTCCTCCTGAATCTAATCTTTTATTAATCTGCATACATGTTATTCCAAATATATACATGTAGATCACCACATATATATGTGCATAGAATGTATAAATACATATATATTATACATGAATGATTTATTACAGAAATATCAGTGTTTCTAGATTACACTGCATACTTGATGAGCTGTCATTAGTGCAGAAAGGATACATAGCTTTTCAACAAAAGAAAAGAATGAGGCTGCCAGAGTGTTGCAGTGGTTTGGGCTTTTTTTTTTTTTTTCCAGCATCCATCCCTGCCAATCTCTGCACTGCCAGTAGGGAAAACCATATCCATGGCAACCAACCGTACCATTCCAACCCACATCAATGACGCCTCCAATCTAAACTGTCAAATATTCTATGCACATCATGTAAAATAGGTCTCTTTCCCCTTATACCTCTGTGCATCTCGTTTCCGTGGCTACATGTTTATGCAAATGAGAATTGTCCTTTCTCTCTCAGGTTGATTGAACACTGAATTTGTTTTGCACCTTGGCAATGCAAAGCCATGCTGTCTTGCCACCTGGTCTACCACATAATTGCAAAAAATTACATTATAATGATAACTGTCCCCAAATTAGCCTGATAACACCATCTACCTGCCTTGTGAGCGAAAGAAACAGTGTGCAATAAAGAAGGATGTTAAAACAGAGTCGAGATAGGGGAATAATGTTTAATTGGCTCTCCAGAGTCTACTAATTTTCAGAATTGGAAACCTAGTGTTTGATTTGTTCTTTTTAGTCAGTGAGAAGAAAAAATATCCTTCATAAATTCTGAATGACAAATTTGCCCATCCTTTTTTGCATGTGGTTCCAGCATCCCAGGGAATCTAAAGTGTCATTTCCTCTCTGGAAGAAAGGAAGCACAAAACAAGCTAGGTACGTACTCTAAATTTTCACTCAGTATCAGCTCCAGCTATAAATTTCCCTCAATCCTTGTGTCTCCCTCATTCTTTTTCCCCAGCCCCCTCAAAATCTTGGATCAATATCTTTCTGTTATAGTTAAGATGCAGGATTTTTATAGGATGGCACATATTAAAATTAGAATACCTAGAATAAAATTAGAATAAAATAAAGCTGGGAATCTAAAAGAATTGCCTTCTTTCCTTCCCCATCTCCTTGAATCTCTTGCTCCCCACATTATTATATCCTGTAAATAATTTTGTTGTGGTAGTGGTTAGTTTCTTTTTAAGAAAAATCACAATTAAGCATCCTGCAAACTATAAAAATGATCAATTCCCTTTTATTTCATTCATTTTTAATTATAACTTACATTGAAATGGTGACTTTGACTAAGGGTATTTTTAATGCTAATTTTTCTACAAAAAAGGACATGACAGGTAAAAATGTAGTTTGTAGTATATTTCCCCAGGGTGTAAGTGGCAAAATCAAAGATACTAAATTCTATTATGATAAATGTTGGGGATATTATTATTTCTCCCACTGCTTAATTCCTCTCTTTCTGCAAAACAAATCCTTCACTATTTTTTTTTTAAACAGGAACAATTTTATACAATTCATGAGATTTTTGTCTCCGACTGATCTTTTGAACTTTGTTTATAAAGACTCTGAGTCACCTTTGAGTGGATTGGGGAGACACAAAGGTTACAAAGATGGACAAAGTCTTTTTTTTTTTTTTTTAATTTAACAGATCATCTGTAAATGTGTCCTGGCCAAAAATAAAAAGTACAAAATTTCCAAAGCCAGAGCTGTAACCATCTTTTCTCCCATCTCTTTCTTCAAACTCTACATACCTTTTAGGTATTAGCTGAAGCCCCACTTTCTCCCTGACTAAGATCACAAACTGATGACTTCCTTCTCTGATCTCTTGGCTCAATGAGTGCTGCTTTTTCAGCATTTCATTAGATGCCATTTCCTCCAGTCTGACTTGTCTCTGACACAATTGTAAACCCTGGGGCAGAGTTGGAGGAAAATAAATTCATATAATTCTTTTGTCTTTTCAATCCTTAAAGTGAATATTTTGCTCAGTTAAATTGAATATCAAGTCTTGATTGTTGCTGGGTTTTAGGCTGAGACATTTAGGCAGTGAAAAGCTAATAAATATGCCTCAGGTCATGGCAGAAGAGAAATCAACTTTTAGTGGTGTTCACTATTGTTCAAGAAATCATGTCAAATGTTTTACATAGGCAACAATAATCTGTTCCTCATTAAAATTTACTTTTAAGTAGCAGATTATATTTTTCAAAAGCAATAATATTTGAAAGAGGGGACATGATGTCCTTAAAAATTCTGTTTGATTGTTATATCCCCACCAATAATGTTGTTTCCTGAACACTGCTCTTGCTTCTTTGGGGAATTACTAGGGAAGTGGAAGACCCGATTTTATAAAGATTACGTTCAAATAAGGTGATAAATACATGTAAACACAGGTGATGCAAAATTAAACACCATGGCTCAGTATCAATTATGACTATTAATATCACCATCTAGTCGATTTATGAAATGTAATATATAAATTTCTAAGTGTTTTGGAAGGCTAAAAAAATGATCATTGATGTCATGTCCTAGAAATACAGTATGGATGAACAGCTTAAGTCAGATTTACCTGAGGAGGACAAATATTTAAGGACTTGACTTTCATAAGGTCAATTTTTTTAAAACCTAGGGTTTGTGAATTTGAACTTTCTTCACTCATTCTCAATATTGGAACTCCTCATTCTTCTAAATAGCCTTTTTTTCTGGGCAGAAGAAACTTGCTTTTAGAGTTTTACTCTATTGGGGAATCACTTGCTGAATCCGCCCTATTTCTCTTTGACTTTGCCCGTGCACGTAAACTGAAATGGAGATACAAGGTGGCATTTATTTGCAAAGTATAAGGGCCCAAAAAGTTTGTTTGAGTCCCACAGGTGAAAAAGAAGAGAGTTTATGCAAATGACTAGAAATTGCCTTCATTCTCTTATCTACTTTTTGTATCTACGCGGTTATTACTACCTAGATTTCTCCCCTAAAGAGATGTTTTTCATGGAATCGTTACAGAGAAAAATAAACTAACAAAATCCAAGAGTCTGTCAACCACAAGTACCTACTAACTTGTGAGGTGATAATACTCTTATCAAATAAATAATAATCGCAAATTCTTATGAGACTCTATGTTCAAAGCACTATTTTAAGCACTTTGCATGACCTAAATCATTTAATACTCATGACAGCTTTATAAATTAGGTACAATTATTTATTTTGTTTTACAGATGAGAAAACTGAGGCATATAAGGGGTCCTCAAAGTTACACAGCTGGGAAGTAGATCTCCAAGACTAGGTGATCTTGCTGTAAAGTCTCTAAAGTCTTAACCTTTTCATTTCTATGCCGTATGACCTTTCAAGAAATATTTTTATTTTCAATGATCACAATTAAGTTTTATCAGTAAAAAATCTCTTGAAATTATGATATTCCCAAAATTCAATCATCATAACGCAAATTCCTTTTCATTTAATCTTTCAAAACATGAAATGGAAATTTCTCTTGGGGAGAAGAACCCTTTCTGAGAGACTTCAAAATTGGAAACATTACTTTTAATGCCAGCAATGATTTAGAAGACTCATGGTGATTTTTTAAATATCCAGATACAAGTTCACTCAGTGAGTCATACAGTTAATAAGTGCCGCCACTGATCTTGGCTCGCAGGATCCAGCAGGGAACCAAAGAAAGCTCATGCCCTCATGGGACTCACATTCTAGTGAGGAGAGATTAGAGAAAAATTGAATAGGATAGGATAGGATAGAATAGAATAGAATAGAATAGAATAGAATAGAATGGAATAGAATAGAATAGGGGTGGCTGGATAGTTCAGTCAGTTAGTTGTCTGACTCTTGATTTTGGCTCAGGTCATGATCTCATAATGGTGAGATTGAGCCTGTAGTGGGGCTCTCTGCTGGGAGTTGGAGCCTGCTTAAGGTTCTCTCTTTCTCTCTCTCTCTTATTCCCTCTACCCCTTCCCAGCTCACTCTCTTTCTCTATCTCTCTATATCTCAAACAAATAAAAAAGAATAGAATGCAATGTAGTACAATACAATAGAAAACAGAGAGTAAGAAGTGCTATAGAGAACAATTAAATAGGATAAGGGTATATGGAACAAGGAAAAGGAGGCTGCTCCTCTAACAGGCTGGAAACGGTGTTTTGGTACAGTGACATTTGAGCAGAAATTTGAAGGAAGTAAGGAGGGAGCCCAGAGTTTAGAAATTGGCTGGCTGGGGTAAAGGATTGTTAGAATGGCTGAAAAGGCTAAAGGAGAAATTGCTGCAGGAGATGCCATCAGTGAGGAAGCAGATGGTCAGATCATGGAAAATTGTAGGAAATTTTTACATACTCTTCCTTTTACTCTGAGAGAGACAGGAAGACCTCCAAGCATTTTCAGCAGAGGAATGATAGGAACTGACTTCTTTTATAAAAGGATCACACTGACTCAGAGTGAAATCTGGAACGTAGGATTGGGTAAGATCCTGGAGCCCCATTCCAGAGGCTGCTGTATCATCCAGAACAGTAAGTGATGGTGGCTTGTACCAGGATGGCAGGAGATGACTTGGGAGGAGAGATTTCACAGTTGTAAACTTCAAGATTCTATAGTATATTAGATGTGGAATGTGAAAACTTGAGGCATCAAGGATGACTCTATTCCAAAATGAAATGGAAAGTTTTATGCTTAGCTAAAAATTGTAGGTAAAAACTAAATATTTGAAATTAGTTAAAACCTACAAAACAGTTAAAATTCTTCTCAGACTCTCTGAATTTGTTAGATGCTCATTTTAAAACCATTATTGATCATTACTTCTTAATTGCCAATATGTTTTCAGTGCTATCCAACCCTTTGTTGAAGATGACTCGATGGATTAGCAAAATTTTCTAACTTAGAAACAGCAGTTCTTCTCCCCAGTACCTTTTTTTCTCATCTTCCAAATCTCAGATATTCTCCCCTTTTGTCCTATTTCTTACACTGTTCTCTCTTAGTCTTTTTTGCAGGCTCCTCTTCCTTGGCATTTCAACTCCAGTTCTTTCTTTGTATTTTGTTATAGGCTATCTTTTTATATCAGTCTGTAACTCTACTTGGACCAGCTGCACCCCTAGAAAAGCTTTTGTCATTATCTAAGTCCTGATGGCACTGAATTTTTAGTCTTGTACTGTTCAGTATGGTAGCTACATGCTTCTAGTGGTTGTATGCCGCTATACCATCTATATATACAATAGTGGTACTAATAGCTAAGAGTGGAAATATAAGTAATAGTGGTAGGATTACGATCCTACTGAATCCTATATATGCTATGTGTAACCATATATATATTGCATATGTTGTTTAAAATATATTATGTTTTTCCTGTACATACATACCTATGATAAAGTTTAACTTATAAATTAGGTGCAGTGAGATATTAATAATAATGAACAATAAAGGAGAACGATTATAACTATATACTACAATAAAAGTTATGTGAATGTGGTCTCTTTCTCTCAAAATATCTTATTGTCCTGTACTCACCCTTCTTGTGATGGTGTGAGATGATAAAAAGCCTGCATGATGAGACGAAGTGAGGTGAATGATGTAAGCATTGGGACATAGCATTTGGCTACTAGTGACCTTCTGATGACAGGTCAGAAGGGGTGTCATTTATTTCTGGACTGCAGTTGATAACAGGTAACTGAAACTATGGAAAATGAAACTTTGGAGAGGGAGACTACTGTATAATAAATGTGACATTTAAAATCGGTAAGGAAAACGTACAATTTGATAAAAAATTGTTGTGGCAAGTACAACAAGTTAACCACTTGGCAAGAATAAATTTAAATATGTAACCCACACCTTAAAATAAAATTAATTCTCTAAATGAATTGAATATAAGTATATAATAAAATGTAAAACTACTAGAAGGAAATACAAGTGCATATGTACAGGTGAAGAAAGCCCTTTCAATCAAGACTCAAAGCAAAAATTCAAAGATCTAAATAATTAAATATTTTAAGACATTTGTGTGGGGAAAAGCACCATAATCCAAGTGAAAAAGGAAATGACAGACAAGGAAAAATATATAACTATGAGTGACAGAAAAAGGTTGATGTCTGATGTAGAAATCTTACAAACTAGTAATAAAAAGAACATATAACAGGCAAGGTACAATAATCAGAAATATAAATGATAATAAGTGATGAAAAATATTTCATCTTACTAGTAATCATAACCATGGACAAAAAGACTAGATATCCTCTCTTTTCTCATCAATTATCAGGCTGTCAAAGAGTTAAAGAAGAAAAATGCTCAGTGTGGTTCCCTGAAAAGAAATGGGCTCTCACAAATTGCTGGCTGGAGTAAAATTAGTAGAAACTTTGTACAGTGTAGTTGGAAGCAATGTATTTAATTCAGAAATTCCACTTCTAAATTTTTTTTCAATAATCATAGAGATTCATAAAGATAGAAATGTGAAGATATATATTACAATATTATTATAATGGGGAAAATCTGAAAATAATTTAAATATACAGTTATAGGTTATCACTTGAATAATGTATATATCCATAAAATGGAATTCTATTCAATAATTACAAATGATGGGGTCAACCTATATTGATCAATATGTAGTATGTTGATGATATGTTGGTAAATGCAACATATCCAAAAAATGTCATACTATGATCCCACTTTAAAGATACATATATTTCATCCATGCACATTGAAAATAACATATAAAATATTGTTCAAAATGCTATTAGTGGTTACATACTATTAGCAGAAATGTAACTAATAGCAGTTATGGTGGTAGGAGTATGGGTAATTCTTTTCTGCTTGCTTTTATTTTTTGCATCTATTTTCTACATAAATATGAATAATTTAAATAACTTTAAAATGCAAGAAACAAATACATTTATTTAAATATCGTGATTTTTATAGCAATGCTAGAAGCCTTAGACCAGATGCTATGTTTATGTCATAAGAGCTCACTTGTGCCACATTTCTTCTCTACCTCCTGACACAGTGACATCTCATGTCCAGAATCTCCACAGAACATCTATGTAGGTGCTTGTATTGCAGCCCACAGACTTCAGTCCAACTCTGCAGAAAGCAAGTGCTGCCATGCCGTCCCTAGGACAACATAGTCATATTGGCATTGGGTGCCTGAGTTCAGAGGAGACTGTTCTTAATCCCTTACAAAAGCGTTCACTGGGATTTCCGTGCACTCTTGAGACAGCCTCGTCCTCCTTGTGCTAGGAAGATAGTTTGGTTTCAAGTTCTTTATTCTAAAACAATTATGTTTATCTTTAGAACTTTGTTCTAAAACAATTATTAAAAACAATAAGAGTTTTGGGGTGCCTGGGTGGCTCAGTCAATGAAGTGGCCGACTTCAGCTCAGGTCATGATCTCAGGGTTTGTGAGTTCGAGCTCCATGTCGGGCTCTGTGCTGACAGCTCAGAGCCTGGAGCCTGCTTTGGATTCTGTGTCTCCATTTGTCTGCCCCACCCCCTCTCACACTCTGTGTCTGTCTCTCAAAGTAAATAAACGTTATAAAAAATTAAAAACAAACAAACAAAACCAGTAAGAGTTTTGCTCATTTGAATAGAAGCTCCCATTTATTTTTCAAGGATTCTTGTAAACTATGTTGGCTGCTGTCATCTTCTCACAGGTTAGGAAAATAAGATTCAGGGATTTTACATGATTTTTTTCAAGGTGGCAGCAGGAGGATTCAAACTTGGTTATTTTTCTTTCGAATCTGAAGATCTAATTTATTTTATCACATAGCTTTCTACACCTGTCATTGAAAGCCAGAGACTTTAAATAACTAGCAAGAAGAGAAAAACCAAACACTTGTGGTTTTAAATTTTAATTGATGAGAAATTATAAATGATTACTTCATAAAATATTTTCCAACTTTATTTTTATTTTACAATGAGGAATAGCATAAAAGAGAAGATAAAGGGAAGGTAATCTTTAAATTCTGTAAAGAGACTATTTTCTGAAAGCTATTTCTTGCCCAAGATTTTTTTTTAATTACTGGGCAAATAAAACTGGAATAAATACACTGTGAAATCTACTGATTTATATGTGTTACAGATGGTGTACTAGAAAGAAAACACTAAATTTGAGGAAAATATATATGACAATGCTGCAAAGTATATCGCCTATCTAATTCATCTAGTATTCTTCAAATGTAAATTATCATTATATTTTAAAAACAATCATATAGCTTATATCTTAAAAGCTAAAAGAAAGGTGGAAAATGGTCTAAATGTTTCTAAATCAAAGGTTTAGAGCTCTTTATAAAAGTGTAATTTGGTGTAATATTTTTCTGATGCTGAATGAGCCTCCTAATGCATTAATATCCAACCAGAAACAATGTCATGCTCTATGAACATCATTGTCAAAGTGTCCAATCAATTTGTTTGTATTATGAATCATCCCCTATTCCTGTTGGTTTTCTGCGCATCAACATTCAACTAATGGGCTCAAAGTCCATGTTACATATGTTAATCTGAAACTCCTCTGTATACAACCTCTGCAGAAATAACTGAAAAGGAGAGCATATCGGTCATATTACTTTCATGTTTGAAACCTAACAGTTGCACACTCCAGGTCAATGCCAAATGGAGATTTTTCTAGTAGGTAATATAACTTTTCATTGCAAATTGGATCTGGCATATGCTCTTGCAAATAGTCACATTTTTTTTTTCTTGATTCATTCTTAAATTAGTTGTCAATGCAAGGTCAATAGTGACTTCTTCATGTCCTCCAGCTATGGGGATTGGTCCACAGCCTGCTGAAATGCTGATCAATTTTACATTATTTCATTTGTCTTCTTCATATTTACAAAAGTTCATTGGCATACAGACCCATGGGTCTGCATACTGTTTTTTAATGAGTTATAAACAGTTGTCCTCATTAAAATAATATGTTTTAGAATATTTAAAAAAGAAAAGGAAAAATCACACAGTTACCACAGCAACACAACCATTGTTTGTACTTATTATTTTCTAGTCTTTTTTATTAGTGAATCTTTAAAAACTATTTTATATTTTTTTAAAAATGTGTCTTATCTTTATTTCCTGTTTGGCTTGTAGATATACATAATTGCAGGAATCATAATCCTAGGTTCATGACAACATTCTCATTAGTGGTTCAAGCATGTACTTATATGTAGTACTATAAAATCCCTCAGAAATTCACCTCCATCCTCCCAAAAACTATGAGTTCGACAACAACCTACACTGTACATTGTGTCTCCCAGCCCTCACCTACCTTTCCCCCCCAGAAGTGTCATTCAGAACTCTATTGTTACTGTTTCCTTACTTCATATGTATGAAAAATATATAATATATATATACATTGCATATATATATTATATACATTATAAATATATGTAATGGTGGTGTATATATACATCTATATAAATTGTAAATTGTATCTATATGTGATCCTAAAAACTATATATTTTATTTCTGACTTTATAAAAAGCTTAGTATACTGCATGTGGTCTTTTGGAATCTACTTTCTTTAATAATCTTGGTACTAAGATTTATTCATAAGGTCGTCTGTCATTCTATGGCATTTGTTATGACTCTGTATAACAAACCACAGTGCACATGCCACACTTTTTTTTATCTGTTCTCACTTGGATGGGCATTTAGGTTGCCATTGTTATAGTCTTCATAACTATCAGTTTTAGTAGCTTCGTGGTGTTCCATCAATTTTCTTAATCAGTTCTCCATTTTTTTAAATTTAGTTGCATCTAATGCTTTGCTGTACTGGTCAAGGTTGAAGCGAGCACCTTTGTACGAATAGATTTCCTACACTAAATATTATACCTCACATAACTAGAAATGGAATTATTAAGTTGAAAGATATGAACATAATAGATATTTCTAATTTGCATCTCGAAGAATAACTCCATCAGCAATTGTACAATTACCAGGTTGCCATAAGCACGGACTTATTCCTTTTTGATTGTTAATTTAAGAGAGAGTTATGTTTTGTTTTTAGGCTTCACTGACTTCAGTCAATCAATATTGACATATTATAGAACCTCAGATCTGGAACCTTATCTTCTGATCTGGTAATTTTCATTTGAGGAGAAAAGGCATTAAGGTAAGCCATTACAAAGGTAAAGATTACGAGTAAAATAATGACTCATAGCCTGGCTTGAAAGTCTAGTTTCAAATTCTGAATGGAATATGTTGTCAATGAGTGTTACTTATTCTTACTAGAGTGATCCTCAACTCAGAAATGATGAAGCTGAAGCTCAAAAAAAAAAAAAAAAAAAAAGGAGGGACTTACCCACAACTTATATAGCAAATTTTCTGTCACATTATATTGCTTTACAACTCATCAAATATAAAGTAGACCATCCAAACTTTGATCTCATTTTCATTCTGAATGAACTCTTTTCCACATTCCTGTAGGATTTACAATCCTGGTTTTGTAATGTAGTTAGTGCTTGAAGATGCTCCTATCATTGTTGCTCTTTTTCATGAAAAGTACTCTTTTCTTGCTGATTCTTCTCCCTCCAATTTATCCTTTATAATAGGTTGCCCCATGCTAGGTCTGGCATAGTTCATTAATACAGACTGGCTGAGCCGGCCTGTTGGAAGTTAAAGTCTTTCTACATTGAAGACACTTGCCTACCATTCCTCTAAATAAAAGACTTATAAATTACATAGTTTTGATATCTCATTTTCAACAGACTCCTTTTTTTTAATATTCTCTATGTTCAATAATATTAATACTGATTACAGTTTTCATGACCATGTGGCATAATGTGCGTTGCAGTGCTTGTCTAATTTTTGTAAATTCCTGCTGTGATTTTTATGCCCTAGGAATGATCACATTACTTGGCCAATGGAAACAGTAACAGAATTTTTTTTTTTTTTTTAGGCTCACGCAGGATGAGAACACTTGCCAGCACTCATATAGCACACTGGCTCTCTCTTCTCAATAACCACAACCACAGACAATTGTCGCTCAGCCTGATTCATCCCTAACAAAGCAAACACATATTTAACTCTTGGTCTTGATGACTAAAGTCAGCGATTTTACTCATCATAACTGCATGTTCCCACCCTTTCCTCCATGCCTTCAATCTGCATCTGAATTGCCCGGTGATTACTTTCCTCGGTTCATTTTGCCCACTCTTATAAACAGTTGCCAATCCTTTTGGCCCAGTGCAAAAATAGACCCCTGGATGGGTTTTTCGTTGTGTGTCCGAATACTGGACAAGTCTGTAAAAACAAATTCATATGTTCACTCTTGTCTTATTTCTCCCAACCTCAGCCTGGAACAAATAGCTTTCCCTAGGTTTTATTAAAAAGGAGTATGACAATATATAACATATTCTCTTTTTTCTCCTTCTGATAGAGCAGTTTCTTTGACTATAGAAAGATGAATTTCACACATTTATCAGATAAAAGATTCTTAACCCCTCTTCCTCCATAACTTAACTACAGCATACAACTGTTTTAGTTAGTAAAACCCTTTCCTGTGTTAAATGCATCCTTTCTTCACAGCCCTGACAGTCTATGTATTTCCTTGGAACGTGGGTTGATTTTATGTGCACAAAAAGTGGACGCTGAGCTCTTTAACACACTCTTTTGAATGGTAAGCGTACTCTGCACTGTAACACATAATGCATTTTCTCAAGGACTTTTTCTGTATTTTGAAAACAAGAACTGAGGGTATTTGGTAGATGTGGAACCTGATTCACAGAAAACTGAAATAATCAACTTGAGCTCAAACAGGCAGTGCCTGGGCAAGTTTGATCAGAACCTTGACCTTTTAACTCTTTTGCTTTAACATTTTGTAGAATCTTTCTTTTTTCATCCAGCTAGAAAGAAAAAGAAAGAAAAAGCTTTAACAGACATTTGAGAATGAACTGTTACCTCTTACTCGTCTTGATATATAAACCCTTGACTGTCAATGCTAAACAAGAAAATATCAAGGGAAGAAATTCAGTTATATTGAAATACCATCCACAAACACCATAACAAGAAATGTAGACTTAAACAGGTAAATTCTGGTAGCTATGAACTTTTGAATGAATTATGTGAGTTAAAAGTTAATTTTGATACTGGCTGGATATTAAAACATATTTCACATTGAAATTATGTGTATCTGCTGAATATGTTCTTGGGAAAGAATGAAAAAAAAGCCTATTTAATGCAAAATGGACTTGAACAATTGTAATAATGGTAGTACTATTTCAACTATGCCTCACATGTTTCAGGGGGAGAAAACATGTCAAGCTCTGGACTTTCACACCCAGACCACTTCAAAAGCATATGTGACTGATTCTGGTGGTAGCAGGAGATGCACAGGGAGCAGACTAAATGACAGACAAACTGAAGATGGGAGCAGGTTTCAAAACCAGTTTCTTAATTCTACATCTCTATAGGATAAATGACATTTTTCTGTCTGCAGAAAGGATGTCAGATGGTCCTTGGGTTCCCCAAATTGAAAAAGAATGAGAAGTTATTCTCTAGCAAGTGGAGGTCTGAATGAAGACCATCCCTCATTCTATGTGTAGACCTGCATTGTATGCGAGAGAGCGGTCTTTCTGATGGTGGCCCAAGACCCAAGGTAACACATAGGAAAGAAAAGCAATTGAGGAGGGAGGAAACACATGGCAGGTGGAGTCTGGATAAGGAATACCTTAATTTGTAGAAAACACACCACTAGTAGTCATAGTGAGGAAGAAAAATATGTCCAATGATGTATCCTGCTCAAGCCATACCTTTAGTATTTAATTGGGAAAATCGGATTTGATTCTTGGTTTCCATAGCTCTGAAAGGAGGATATTAAATTCAATGATTTCTCGAGGACTTCTCAGCTTTAAAATGCTATCTTGTACTGTCAGCATGCATACATAGTACACTTGTGTGGCTGGAGGTGGGCAACGAGAACCTGGCAGAGGCCTATGGTTGGAAAATGAAGACTTGAGAAGAAAGTGATGGTAGCAACCAGAGCCCAGGGAAATGAAACACAACCCAAGGTGGAGAGTGGGAGTTGGAGCTGAGGTAGAGGCCATGTTCCAAGACCAAGCTTTTTAAACTGCTTCTAGTTTCTCTGGCACCAAGTGTCTGAGTATTAAGCAAGACCACCTTAAACACCTTGTGTCTGGTCAGGATTTAGCCTGGAGATTATGGTAGAAAGAAGTCATTATCAGCCATAGCATCACATCTTGTGGTGACAGAGATTTTGAAACTATTCATAATCTTTTATTTTAACTTGGATTAATGCTATTTTGGTTTTGACTTCCCCTTTCCTGTCACCCCAGGGAAAATTACTACCACAGTAAGTCATTATTTCTGATGAAAATAAGTCGTAGCCTTTGGATGTCATGGGGTGAGGATAGAGTTGACAGTTATGGTCACGTTGGGAGAAGAAGAGAAGGCATACAGTGACAGACTGGGCATAACCTAAAAAATATATTGACCATCTGATTGTTTTAAGCTGGATATTGTATTAGATTATATGGTCTATCTTGGATGGAGTTAGCCTTAAATTTTTTTTGCTGTTAAATAAAGGTGCATACTATATCCAAAGGATTAGAAGTAGCCATTATAATACTATTGGCAATAATTTCTTGTTCTTATCCATGGCCTTGAAACATAGGAATACATTGGTATATTATGTCATTAAGTCTTCTGATGTTTCCCCTGAGTTCATGTTGATTTTGCAGACATGACTTTAGAAAATATTTTGTACACCACTAAGATAAGCAAGACAATTATTTATAAAAATTGGCTGCATTGTTCCACTTATAATATTCTTCAGCAGGTAGATGATTTTCTACCAAGTAAAATTAAGATTTTAGAGATTTAAAGAAAAGAATGACATAACTCGTTACTAAACAAGTGCTGAGAGTAATCATATTACAAAGAAGCAGAAAAGATAAACCAACATGGAAACACATTTTCCTTCAGAATCTATATGACTGATAAGAAGTTTTCTGGTTCCTATTAAATGGTTGAGAAGCTTCCATGGCATATTCGTGGACAATGATACTTATGCTTCAGGTAGCTGAGCCTCATATTTAAAAGAAAAAAAACCAAAGTTTTAATAATGGGTAAAGTAGATCAAAGTTTCACTAACATCTGAAATACGGCCATAGACTTTCAAGGGACAATCACGTCTACCATAAATGAGTAGGAAAGACATTTAATAGGGACAAAAGTAATTTTTCTCCTAAATTAGTTGTTAGAAATTTCAACTCCAATGGAATCTCACAGAAGCTATAA
Source organism: Panthera pardus (assembly GCF_024362965.1). Classification (NCBI taxonomy): domain Eukaryota; kingdom Metazoa; phylum Chordata; class Mammalia; order Carnivora; family Felidae; genus Panthera; species Panthera pardus. The sequence continues at coordinate 88,553,790 of NW_026526765.1, forward strand.
TATTAAAGAGAGATTTATGTCAACTATACTTCATAAGAAAAAAGAGAGAGATTTGGAATAGAAGTTAGAAATATGAAGCTAAATTATAAAATGGGGTTCAATTATAAAATGGGGTACTTAAACATGACAAATGTAAGGGCAAAGATTCTTAAATAAAAAGTTGTAATAAGTTAGATGTGCATTTTCAGTGCAGTGTGAGAATCAAATTACCATAAATTTGGATATTGAGTCTACATGAAGGAGAAAATTACACTAATATTTATTAAGAACCTAAAATAAGTATGGTACTACTAGGTCTTTACATGTTTATTCAGTTTAAAAAAATTTTTTTTTACATTTATTTATTTTTGAGACAGAGAGAGACAGAGCATGAACGGGGGAAGGGCCAGAGAGAGAGAGGGAGACACAGAATCCGAAGCAGGCTCCAGGCTCTGAGCTGTCAGCACAGAGCCTGATGCGGGGCCCAAACTCACAGAGCGCGAGATCATGACCTGAGCCGAAGTCGGACACTCAACCGACTGAGCCACCCAGGCGCCCCTTATTAGTTCAGTTTTAATTCTCACAGATCAATATTAATATTGACAATATGGCAGACAAAAACACTGAGGGCCTAAGAAACCAAATTTGTTTAAAGTCATATACTTAGTCCTTCTGGTTGCATGAAACAGTCCTCCAAATCTGTGATATGCACAGGACAAAACTACATTGCTCATGTCTTCTTGTAGGCATCTTATTCCTTGAAATATTTGATGTTTATCATTTGAAAAGATGAATGTTCCATCTATTAAGTAAGATTTTTCTTCAAAACAAGAGCCATGTTTTGCCATTTGACCTTGGGCAAGTTGCGTTATGGGTATGGAGGATGCTGTGCATCAGTTTCCTCATCTATAAAATGGTCATACTAGTAGAACCTACCCAGAGGGCTGCTATGAGAGTGAAATGACATAAGGTATGTTAGGTGCCTTGAAAAGGGATTGACACACAAGAAATGATTAATAAATTATCATTTACCATTATGATTATATTTCAGATATGTCATCAGTTTAAATAATTCTCTTTAAATTATAGGGAAAAGAAGAGGGGGTTTAAATAAAACACTCATGCTACTTGCTCTTGTAAACGTTAAACCTCTCAAGAGAAAAGTTAGGTCTTTGTCTCAAAGTGCCTGAGTGTAGTCCCTGGGAGTGATTGATACGGTGGAGCCAATCATTCTATTTCAGATCCTCACTGGCCCAGATAATCAAGACTTTGGAAGATTTAAGAGTAGATAGCAAATCATGAAGTACTAAGTGAACACACTGCAAATATTCAAAATTGAAAAAATGATCCAGTAATTGTATCATGTTTACTTTAAAGTATTAAACAGGTTTTGAACACTTTAAACTTATTTTTACTTTAACTTCATTAATGCCTAAGCTGGATGCAAATGGCAATGTTACTCTCACAGGGAAACAGCTTCTTTGTACTTGTTTGTGAAAGCATTTTGAGAAGTTGAAAGTAATGTATGATCATAAGAAAGTGCCAAACCAGGAAGCAATGATGTTTTCTACATGGTAAATCCTGAACACTATAACCCTGTAAAAAATGACGGTAAATATGTGATATAAATAGATTTATGGAGTCTGATTGGAAAGTAGAAAGTTTCAAATAAAATTATCTATGTGTTTCTAGGATCGCCTTACAAGCAAAGGTATCTTAGGACACCTGGGAAAAATGGGATAGAAGTTTCCTGATCAGTTTGCTCGTAGGTCCTATGTACTAAGGGAGAGCCCGTTGGCCCTCATTCTTTGTTTTTGTTTTTTGTTTTTTTTTTTTCTCTTGATTTCAACTACCTGTTTCCAGTTCTGTACATAAAAGGGAAAGGAAGATAAAAGACTTGAAATAGATTGGCCAGAGTATCCTTGAGGTATTTGTGTGTGTTTTATTTAAGTGCAACAAAAAATTATGATATATATTAACTTTTAAACAATTAAACTCATGTCTTTTGACCTTCATTCAACAAAAAGCTGTTAGTCTCACATCATGAGGATAATTTAATAGAAGCAATGGCTTGGAAGAGGGAGGAATTTTAAGTAAAGGAAGTGAATTCTTTTTTTGCTGTCATGGAAGGAGGAAGATGAGAGGCATGAATGGGAGACAGCGGTTCAGCTTTGATGACGTACACCTTCAGACAATCTGTGTTATTAAAAATAACATTTGGAAATATTAAAGTGGTAGTTCTTTGAGATGGCTACAAAGCTAATGTTTACTGTAATTAATGATTTAAACATTTATGAAAAACATTGTTAGCAATTCATAAGAATATGAGTGATGAAACTTGGAATGGGGAGCTAGATATTTTTAGCAATCACTTCCATGAAAAAGATAATCAACTTGAAAAAAAAATGACAAAAGCAACAAAATGCGTCTCTGTCTTCCCAGTTCTGCATTGGAAGCAAACAGCTCTGCTTCTCTTAGGGGTGTTATCAGAAGTCCTGTCTTGCCTTTGCTCCAGAGAGCTACCAACTTGCTTCTCACATGAGATGGCTCCATAATCCAAGCCATTTATAGAGAAAACATGATGAAGTTATCAACTCTTTTAACGTGATCATTTCCAAATGTTTTTATTGATTACTGAAGACAAGCCATCTCCCTTTTTTCACAGAAGAAAATTTCAATTCCTCATTACAGCTCAGCTAAGAGAACAGAGACTGCCTTGTCATTAGTCTTTTATTGCATTCATGAGATGTGTTGCATCCCTAACAACAACCGAGTGAATTCCATTTCACCTTTCCTCCACCCACAGTGCTGTCTGCATCAATTATCAGGGTTGAAAAATGATGCCTGGGTGTCATTCTCAAAGTAAAAAAGGGCTTGACCTTGTCAATCCGGTCACAATGAAAGGGTGCAGTATGACCTTGGAGTAGAGTTTAGAAAAGTTGGGCAGATGGGAGACCAATAAAAATATTGCTAGTTGAATTGCAAAACTGTAATAGCAGCAATTTTGTTGCATATCCAACTAGAAACAGTCCACTGAAACAATAGTCGAGAGCCATAACATTTCATTTTGAAATTCATTCAGAATAATTCACTAGCAATCAAGAGGAGCATAGCATCAGTACAAGCTTTATTTATAGTTTAAAATATATCTTGTTTCTTAGTTTAACATTATTTCATTTTGATGTAGAAGTTTTCAATTTTGTACTTCTTCCAATGATTTCTCATATGACGAATGAGGGAGTTGTCCCATTGCATTTGGAGATTTCCTGCAGTGTTCCAAGGATCTTTCTCCCTAGTATTAATTCCTTAGTTTTTTCATTCCTTCCAGTTGTACAACATAATGTATGAATGTTCTCTTAAATAAATTGTGTTCCTGGAGTTCTTCCTTGCTCTTGAATCGAAAGCAGACATCTAAGTATTTAGTCATAGTGTCTCCTAAAAGTACATGTCCATTTTTTTTTTCATATTGGAAGTCACCAATAAAAACTTTTACTTTTGAAGAAAGAAAGTATTCATTTAATTAAATTTATTAAGTGTCTATTATATGCCAGGAATAAATATAGGCACTGGAGATAGACCTGCAAACCAAACAAAAATCTCTGCTATCATACAACTTATATTTTGTTGCAAGAGAGATGAATAATAAAGAAAATAAAGTAAGTATGGAAGATAGTTGATAAATGTTATAGAGGAAAATTTTAAAATAATAATTTTTTAACATTTACCTATTTTTGATAGAGAGAGAGAGAGAGAGAGAGAGAGAGAGTTGAGCATTGGTGGGTTTGGGGGAGCAGAGAGAGAGAGGGAGACACAGAATCCAAAGCAAGGTCCAGGTTCTGAGCTCTCACCAAAGAGCCTGATGCAGGGCTCGATCATGCAAGCTGTGAGATCATGACCTGAGCTGAAGTCGGACATTTAACCAAATGAGCCACCCAGGCGCCAGTTATAGAGAAAAATGAAGGAGAGAGGGGAGTCAGAGGGCACTTGGCAAACGAGGAGGTGGTTCTTAAGAGGATTAAGGTAGATCTTGTCACAAAGATCACATTTGAGTAAATTTCCAAATGAAATGAGTGAGGGAGGTATCAGTTAATCTTGGAAAGAGCAATCCAGGCACAGGAAAAAGATATACATGGGAGCCTGAGGTCTTAGTGGAAGAATCAGTGTAGCTAGAAATGAGGGCTTGGCAGAGGAATTAAGGTTTTAGAGGGAAAGGTGTGAATGCTAGGGCCAAAAAGTTGAGGGAGGAACATTGTTTAATACCATTTTGTAGGCCATTCCAAGGATATCAGTCTTTTTCTCCGTGAGCTGGAAGCCACTGGAAGAGAATCTGAGGGAATTTTAGTCTTCTCTTTAACAATTGTAATGCTCTGAGGATTTTTTTTACTGGTGATATTAAGGAACTATAATTCAATTATTTTTGTAAGTAGATTAAAACCTCCTAGTTGCTCACTTTATGTAGTATGAGGTATAAATTTTAAAATAGATCCCTTTATATTAAATCTGTCAGGCTACAGATAATTTATTTTTGTTTCTGGAAGCTGGAAATTGAATTAACCAATTTCAATGAGCCCACAGCATTTCACTAACAGTTCAGAAACTTATCACGAAGTAGGGCCAGGGTGCAATCTAGTTGATATGCTTTACACGTTAAAGAGATTCAATTAGTAATCAGGCTCAATGAAAAATTTCTAAGTTTTAGCAGGAAATACATAAATTCCAGAAAAGATGTAAAGGAAAAATATTTTTTAAATCACAATTTAATATGAAAGTTTTCTTTTTACCAGTAAAAGTTTTGGAGTCTTTGTAATACTTATGAGCAATTATTTATTGCTTACCTAGTTTAGATACTGAATAAGCTCTTTGTTTATTGTCTTTATCACTCAGCTATTATTTTTTCCTAATGTTATTATTATATATTAATATGTCATTCCTATTATTAATATCTTCATTTTAAAGAAGTGAAAACTCAAGCTTAAATTTAAAGAGGTCAAGTAATTTTTACAGTGAAGAGCTAGAATTGGTTTCCCAACCTGGCTACGCTGAACCTAGAGTCCAAGTACTATGGTAAACTGCCTTTGCTTTATAAAGTTAACTTTGGCAAACTTAGAAATCAACTCGGAAAGCTATTATGCATGGCAGCATTTAATGCTATGATTATAACATACTGCTTGTGTATGGGCGACACATAGTAGGAGTCCATAAAATTGTAGTTCCCTCACCATTTCTTCTCATAATTGGTAAAAACACTTCTTATTCTAAAAAGAGCAAAGGAGACTGCACATGGAGTCTGTTTAAAGAATGTACTTCTTTTTTTATAAACACTTCTACAGTATTGAGCATCATTTCATAGGGAAATGCACTCTTCCTGTTGATGCTGATAGTATTTCTCTACAACAACGGTGTAGACTGTACCCACATAATGGTAATTTTAGAGTGGAAACATATCAATCGCAATTTGTACATACATTTTTGGAAGACATAGTATGCCACACAGTGTCTCCTAGGAATGTGTTTGCAAGGAAATTAAATAGTGTTCTACAAGAAATGTTAATGAATGTATCACCACTGTGTTCTATCTACCTTGCACTCAAACTCCTTGCAAAACTAGACTTTGACATGTATAAATTTGACAACTCTGAACCATCTGGAATCCTGACCCCTATTCTAAAAGATTCCTCTTTTGTACAACTAGAACTAGGCTCTCTCTCTCTTGCTCTCTCTCTCTCTCTCTCTCTCTCTCTTTGGTATAACTTATTCTCACCTTCCATCTCCATATTTTAACTTTGGGTTGTCTCAAGTCATTATTAGCTTTTCCCCTCAATTACCCCATTCAAACACTGGAAGCTACAGAAATTGTAACCTGGGTCTAATACCATCCTGAGTCCATGTCATGGCACTAACTTATAATGAGATCTTTTTGGCTTCTCCAGCAAAACTAAATCTTGGATAATATCCAAGACATATCTGTCTTTTTTCAGACTCTGCTCTAAAGAATGGATGCAGTGGTACAAATGTAGACAACGGTAAATACATCTCCAGCTCCAGGAAAACAGTAACTTTAATTAAATATTAATTTGTTGCCTATAATACTTTGCAGGTTTTAAAGAGATTTCAAATATATTATCTCATTCTTCACAGAAGTCCGGGGTAATAGATAGAATAGAAACTATACTCACATTTTACCCACGAGGAAGCTAAGACTCTGAGACAATAAGCAACCTGTCTAAAGTTAGACACCTGGAAAGAATTGAAGATGGTTTCAAGCTGAGGATTTCTGACTCTTATTCCAGAGCTCTTCTCACCACACCATTAAGTGAAAAAGTTGAAGTGAGGTCACTCATAAATTTGTGGTTAAAATATAATATTTTCTTTGGGGCCAAATACACAAAGAGATCTTGGAGTCATTCCTTATTTGGCAATACGCATTTTTCCTGCAACTGTCAAAGTTTCATTCTGCTGAGAGTTTTCTCTGTTTCATTGTCAGTTTTCTCTCAAAGTTTCATTCTGCAGTTTTTTTCTGGAAGATTTTTTCAGAGTATCAAAAACTTGAAAATTATGAACAACAAAGGGAAACTAGCCCAACCAGCTATAAAACAATATTATAAAATTAAGAATAATTTAAAAAATATAGTACTGGCACAAGATTAGCATAGATCAGTTCAAAAATGGACCGATATATATTAAATAATTTAATATATTCCAAAGGAAATAGAAGTGGAAGAGTTAAATTATTGGAAAATTGGTATTGTAAAAATTATCCATCTTCCTTATCCATCTCACAACAGTGAGTTAAATATATTCCAAATGGATTAAATAATTACATTAAAATACATAGGTAAGGATTTAACAAATTGATGTTGCTGAGTATAGTTGCCCAAATTGTAGACTCAGCCCAGAAGTTATATTCACATTGACTAACACACCCTCTTGGATGAGAAATGTTAGCACCTTGTGACTGGTTTTTGGTTGGGGAAGAATTTTTTAAATGAGAAAGATGTATAAAAATTACATAAAAAGAGACTGATAGAATTGACCACATAAACACATTTGAATACTATACATAAAATATCATAAAATTAAAAGACAAACAAGAACTGGTAAAAACATCTGCCACAAGTATGATAATATCATAGGATTGATGTATGAAATATACATATATATGTAATGACAGACATCAAATTTATCATTACAATACCCAAACCCCAAAACACTATTCATTACTTGTATAAGTTAGGGTAATGCTAAAAGGTATAACAGAAAGACTAAAAAATGTAAAATGGCTCAAACATGATGCAAGCAAATGTTCTTAAATTTTTTTTGTACCAGGGCCGTGTTAGCAGTCTGGTGAAACTTTGGACCTCTTTTCAGAATAATGTTTTTAAATACATAAAATAGAATGTAAAAGACTCCAAAAGAAACCAATTAAATTGAAGAGGAGCAATAAAATAGTAAAAGAACATGTGCTATAATAAGAAAGGTGCTTCTTTATTAACATATTCAATAACAAAATATAGCAGCAGGTTTAATTAATACCACAGTTTCAAAGTTTTGAAGAGTATGAACTAAATTTCACATATCTGCTGCAATTGTCGTGTGATAGAAAAATACTTCTCATAGGCACTGATAATACGACCAGTTTGTTGCCTATTTTCATAAATTGAAGTTAAGACAATGGTGAAAATAATAGTTTTTCCCATTTCAAGTTCACTGACACCTCCCACCACACACACGAATTCTAGCCATGGACCCGTTAGAGATCTGTGAGCCTTAACTGAAAGAACTGTTGCAAAAGAAGTTTATTTCTTGCTCATGTTGTGCCCCTGCATGGGAAGGCAGAGGAGTGGGTTCAGGACCCAGCTAAAGAACGCCTCAGGGAGTGATGCAGGAACTAGCACATTCAATACGTGGCTTTCAAAGTTTCCATCATTGTTCCCATCTCAGCCAGCCCAAAGACAACATGCACAGATACTTGTGAGAGAATTTTATGGGCCATGCCTGGAAATGGCACACCTCATGTCTACTCATATTCTACTGACTAGAACTTGGTCACATCACCACACCTATCTGCAAGGGAGGTGGGGAAATATAGATAAGCTGTGTGAACAGGAAGAAGAGGAAAGTATGGGCTTTGATGAGTTGGTGGTAGCCTTTGCCAAATCATCTATCAAATTAGTAATTTCATTTTTAATGACTGTATGCAATGAGGTTAAGTTTAGAGTGAAGAAATTAGAACTGTTGTGGCAATAAATTATGTAAAAAAAAAAACATAAGAGAAAGCCATCAAGATGGATCAAGTGTTTTAAAATTGTTCAAACTCCTTTATCCATTAATTGAATTTCTATGAATTTTTCTCAAGCAGCAACGTGGATGGAACTGGAAGGTATTATGCTGAGTGAAATGAGTCAGTCAAGTAAGGACAGATATATGTTTTCACTCATATGTGGATCTTGAGAAACTTAACAGAAGGCCATGGGGGAAGGGAAGGGGAAAAAGTAGTTACAGAGAGGGAGGGAGGCAAACCACAAGAGCTCTTAAATACAGAGAACAAACTGAGGGTGGATGGGGGTTTGGGGGAGAGGGGAAAATGGGTGATGGGCATTGAGGAGGGCACTTGTGATGAGCACTGGGTGTTATATGTAAACCAATTTGACGATAAACTATATTCATAAAAAAGAATAAAAAATAAACTGAAGAAAAAATTGTGCACAAATTGTCCTTAGCAGCATTAATTTAAATACAAAATATTATTAATTATAAAAGATATATGTACTTACAATAACCAAAATAAATTAGCAGTGTCAATAAAATTGAGGTACATCATCATATCATAGACTATTGTGTTTATGAGTTCTAATAAGTATTAGCTGAAATTTCTTGAATACTTATAGATGTTAGGCATTTTGCCGATCATTTTACATGCCTTAAGTCCTCACAATCACCTAGTGAGATACTTTTTTTTATCTCATTTAATGTGAAAACTCTGATGTCAGGAAGACTGTTTTGCTGAGGATTATACACCTATGGTTTAGTCTCTCTCTTCTTCCTTACTAAATTCCATTTTCCTTTCTTCCCTAGTAACAGGTCTCCAATTTTATTTGAGTTTACAATGTGCTCAACCACCAGACTAACACAATTGAGGCTGGCCACATGACTAATTATAGTCAATGCCATTTAAGCAGAGATTGGTATTCCTAAGGAAGACTCCACTGGAATGGGCCTTTTCAGTCTTTTGACCCTCATCTTTCTCCTTTTCTTTTCCCAAAGGGGCAGGTAAAGGCTGTACGTGTAGTAGTCGTAACCATGGCTGAAAACCACCAGCTAAGAATGGCAGGACAGGAGGCTAGGAGAGGCCTGGACCTTGAGGCAATTCTTATGGACTGCACCATCCGAGGTTTGGAAAGTCCCTTATCTAAGTTTGATTAAATCACAGAAGTTAAATTGTTAGTAAGTGCTGCCAAACACAATTCTATTTGATGCAAATGGTCAGTGGAAAAGTCAAGACTTAAGCCCAGGTCTATTCGACCCAAAGACGTTTTAAGTATTAGTATACATTGATTTTGTGCTTAAAAGCGTTAACTTTGAAAAGTAAGATGTTAAAATTGTATATGTGGTATGATATCAACTATATTAATATTCCTAGAAAGAAGACTGGAAGAGCCCCAAATTTTAACAATGGTTATCTCCGGGTGGCAAGATTATCAGGGTTAATTTTAAAAATAACTTTATAGGGAGATTTTATTATAATAAATGTAATACGTGCTTATTGTGGATAATTTGCAATTTAAAGGACAGAACAAAGGAAAATGTAAAATGTACTACCTTACAATTTTCCCTACACTTATTTATTTAAATTATATATACTATTTTATATCCTGCTGTTTTTACTTACTATTATTATAAGCATTTATCATTGTTGTCAAATATTTCAGAAATACCATGTTAATGGCTGCCTATTATTCTAGCATGTGGATGAGTACAAATTGTTTAAATATTCTTCAGTTGTTGCAATTTTAGTGAGCTTAAAATTTTCAATAATAGGAATAATGCTCTGGGAATACCTGTGTTTATAAATCTTTGTCTGTTTTACTGACAGTTTTCTTAACATAAATTCTCCAAAGTAGGACTTCTGAGAATCTTGTTGTTGTTGTTGTTGTTGTTGTTGTCGTCACAAACTTTTTAATAGGTACTTGGGAAATATTGCAAAAATACTGGCACCAGGTGTATATGAGCATTCCATCATTTACAGGCCTTGAGAGTGTCCTCTTGCCTTTATTCACCTCCAGCCAATTACAAAAACACAATTGGTTAGATGGATTTCCAGAGTATGTTATTTTATGTTAATTAAAATATCCCTTGCAAAATGGTGAGGAAATTACTGATTGTGCCAAAAATACTTATAATTTGTACATAAAGGAATCATACAAAAATAACAGAGCTGAAATTTCTCCGACTTCTGGTAGGAGTTCTTTGTCAGCCATATTATAAAGTAATTCAAAGATGACATAACATAGAGTAAGAAGACGTTAAGAACAGAACATCATTCATAGCTAACCTTCCCCTAAATGTACATATTTTCCTTGAAATAGCCAATGAAAATGGAAGATATATATGCATAAAAATAAGTAGATATTTCTACACTGAGCTTGTATTTTTTAAATTTTTAATTAATGAGGTGCATGGTCAAAAGTCCAGGGAGTACTTTAAAATTAAGTAATTTATATTACTGGTTCTATTTTTAAGATAGTAATTCCTTATTTCAAAAATAAAGTTTCCAATGACCTAAAAACAATTATTTTCTCAGAAAAGCCAAATCCTAATTCTATAATACATGTTCAATATATGTGTTTTGAAGTGAGCCAATATTTCATATGGCCAACATAGGCAATATGTATTTCCATCTGTCTACATTATTGACACTTCCCCATTTTTCAGAATTGTACATCAGTTGCACAGAGTTGGATTAATCATAACCTATAGTTCATTATGTTCTCTCATTATCAGTCTAGGCATGTCCTATGTTTTAGTATTATTTAATTATTATTTTAAATAGTAAAATAAACAGTTAAGAACCCACCACCCAAAACAAAAGCTAGACACTGGACAATAATCTTACTTATGATTTTCTCCAACAGTCCATTCTTTTGCCATCCTATGGTTTTGTTTTCATCAGGATGTCAACAGACTTTTCACATTTTGTTTTATAAACAGTGTCTCCATGTTTTCAAATTTTGAAAACCATTTTTAATCTTCATTTTAGTTTTCAAATGAATACTTTGGTTGGTTAGAAGTGAAATGGTAAAGTTTTTTTTTGTTTTTAGTTTTGGTTTTTCTGTTCTAGAACCTAGTCTGATGTCATATTTGAAATCCAATCCAAGTAAATAGTCATAAGCATGTTGGACAGGTTTTGGTGGCTTTGTAATGCAAATCATATAAATGGTGTCCTTTCTGCTATAGAAAGTATAGAATTGCTGTGAACCGTCCCATTGGATCTAAAGCAGTGAAAGTTAAAAAAGGGCTTATAACAAACAATAGGCTTGTTTTAATTAAGCTCGTTAAATTTTATTAAACACCCACCAAGCAGGATGTATAGAGTTTGGCATTGGTGGTGGTGGTGGTGACTCAAAATGAGTAGGATAATGACTTCTTCCTAAGAACTTTAAATTCTAAGAAGGAACCTAGAAACAGAACCATACACATATTGACACTCAACGTATGAGAGAGGTAGGAGATTAGGCCAATGGGGAAAAGATGAGTTATTCAATATGTAGTATTGGGATAATTATTAAATAATAATTGAAATTATTATATAATAAGAGAAATTATAGGGATTTTTATCTGTAAAATAAGATTGCATCTGTATATCACACCAATAAAAAAATTAATAGAAGAGAGACACACCTGTGATTCAAGAGAAAATGACGGTAACATGGAAAATGTGACATTTAATGTAAACCTTCAAGGCTGAGTGGGATTAAAATAGGTCTAAGAGATGGAGGTGGAAATATGGGAGGAGTTTTTCCAAAAGGTTGTTTTCAAGCAAGGTGACTAGTTCTAGCACCGAAAAGTCCCATGTCATGGGAAAAGGAAAAATCAGGACAGTTGTTTACCTACAAAAGGAGAAATGGTAGCCATACTTTCCATACCACTCCTCCCAGTTTCCTAAATAAAGAAGCAAACACACATAGTTCCATAAACCCAAACTGAACTCAGCCTTCCCTGCACCTACCACCTTCTCCGTGAGAAGGGAGATTTGAGATTCCTTAAGTTCCTTGTCCTTCTCTGTTGCCTCCAGCAGTGTTTCTGTTGAAGCTTACTCAGGCCTTAAACCCTTCCACTGCTAAGATGTCAAATTTGGACCTTTCTCTGATGACTACTTCTCATTCTCTTTGGAGTTGGTCATCTATCTCCACCTGTGTTATTTTGTATTCACCTCTGCCTTTTACTTCCATGTGAATTAAGCAATAGAGTTAACTTCTCTGAACATGTTTTCTCAGCTGGAAAATGGGAGTTAATATTGCGTTCTATTTTATAGGGTCCTTGTAGAAGTAAACTGGATCACCCATGAAATAGTGTTTTAAAAAAGGAGCAGGTTTCAGAATGGTATGTTCAGTATGATCATACTTGTTTCTAAAAAACATATCGAGTATGTCTTTGTGTATTAATGTTTACAAATGCACTAAAAAGAAAAAGAAAACTAAATTCTTAACAATGATTACCTTCCATAAAGGATATGAAAAAGGAGAGACATGTTAAGTAAACTAGTTTTGTGAATATTATGCAATAAAGTTAGGTTAAATTAAAACATAAATGAAATCAGTACAAACATGAACAAACATTAAGACTTCACAGGGGGAGTTGGCACTTGAGTCTCGAAGAATGCATGCTCCTTATGTGGAAGATAAGAAAGGGAAGGGTTTCCCAGCACACGGAGTAGTGGGAGCTACAGAGTTGATAGGGCTGTACTGCCAGGACCCTCCAGAAGTCTTGAATGATGAGGGGATGGGTACAGATAGATGTGAGTGTGTGGGGTGGCTCACAAGACAAGAGGCTGGAGAGTTGGCCAGGGCTGGACCTGGGTGCCCTTTGAATGTCATCCTCAGGATTATGAACTTAATCCTCATAGTAATGGGAGAACCTTGAGGGGTAATACAAATGGGAAAAATAATAGAAGCTTGCATTCTAGAATGCTTCTGTGTTGAGGATTGAGGGGGGGGTGGGCAAGACTATAGATTTGAAAAGGAAATCAGAGACTTCTAGTAGTCACAACAAGAGTTGAAAAGGGCCTGAGTTATCAACTGAGACCAAATAATATGTCAATTTTATGTTGTGACTAATATTAATAGCTAGGATTTATTGAGATATTTGTTTATGGCTAATATTTATTTAGCCAAGCTTAAATTGGATAAGAATTATAAATGGATATGTCATTTATTTCACATAAGAACTCTGTAAGATAGGTACTATTAATATTACTAATATATAAATGAGGAAACCAGGATTCGGAGGGGTTAGGATAGTTGCCCAAGCACACCTAGATAATAAATGGTGTGGCTAGGATATGAATCCACCCCGCTTGGTTGCTTGGACACTCTTTTAAATAGTCATAAACCCTTAAAGGGTTTTTAGTGTCAGAGAAAATAGGCATGGAAAAATTTCTTTAAGACTATTGCAGTAACGGAGAGAGATTGAACTCAACTCCACTCGGGGGAAAGCAGAGGATTTTTAAGTGCTGGTGTAAGTCAGTGAAAAAAATTTCTGAGGGATAATAGAGAGAATGTTGGTTAATGTGAGTAGGTAATCTGTGTTTTTAAATTGTTGCATATTGAAGTTATGCTCCACCTTCTCACTAAGGATGGGATATAGAGGTGCTACATCCTTTGATGCTTACATTTCGATGTGTTGGCTCTCAGGTCCTTGAGAAAGACATTCCTGTGTTGTAAAATTGGTAAAAGTCTGGAGGAAGTTTTATATCTTGAAAAGGCAGAAAAAGAACTGAGAATTTCGTTTGTGAAACTCAATGCTCTAAGAGAAAGGATGTCAGAAAACCTAGAGTCAAGAAGAAGCCTGTCTAAAGATCTATAGTCTGAAAACTATAGAACTCTTCTGAAAGAAGTTGAAGAAGACACAAAGAAATGGAAAAACATTCCATGCTCATGGATTGGAAGAGCAAATATTGTTAAAATGTCTATATTACCCAAAGCAATCTACACAATCAATGCAATCCCTATCAAAAATTTTCACAGAGCTAGAATAAATAATCCTAAAATTTGTATGGAACCAGAAAAGAGCCAAAGTAATGTTGACAAAGCAAAGCAGGAAGCATCACAATTCCAGACTTCAAGCTGTATTACAAAGCTGTAATCATCAAGACTGTATGGTACTGGCACAAAAACAGACACATAGATCAATGGAACAGAACAGAGAACCCAAAAATGGACCCACACCTGTATGGCCAACTCATCTTTAACCAAGCAAGAAAGAATATGAAATGGAAAAAAGTCTCTTCAACAAATGGTGCTGGGAAAACTGGATGGTGACATGGAAAAGAATGAAACTGGGCCACCTTCTTACACCACACACAAAAATAAATTCAAAATAGATGAAAGACCTAAGTGTGAGACAGGAAACCATCAAAATGCCAAAGGAAAACACAGGCAGCAACCTCTTTGACCTCAGCAGTAGCAACTTCTTACTAGACATGTCTCTGGAGGCAAGGGAAACAAAAACAAAATTGAACTATTGGGACCTCATCAAAATAAAAAGCTTCTGCAAAGTTGAAGGAAACAATCAACAAAAGTAAAAGGCAGCCTATGGAATAGAAGAAGATATGTGCAAATGGCATATTGGATAAAGGGCTACTATCTAAAATCTATAAAGATCTTACTAAACTCAACACCCAAAAATAAATAATCCAGTTAATAAATGGGCAGAAGACTTGAAAAGACATTTCTCCAAAGAAAACATACAAATGGGTTGACAGACATGAAAAAAATGCTCAACATCGTTCATCATTAGGGAAATACAAATCAAAACCACAATGAGATACTGCCTCACACCTGTCAGAATGGCTAAAATTAATAACTTGGCAAATTAAAGATGCTGGCAAGGATGTGGAGAAAGGGGAATCCTCTTACACTATTGATGGAAATGCAAACTGGTACAGACACTCTGGAAAACAGTATGGAGTTTCCTCAAAAAGTAAAAAAACAGGACTACCCTATGACTTAGCTATTTCATTATTACACATTTATCTAAAAGATACAAAAATACTGATTCAAAGGGGTACATGCACCACAATGTTTACAGTAGCTCTATCAACAATAGCCAAATTATGGAAAGAGTCCAAATATCCATCGGCTAATGAATGGATAAAGAAGATGTGGTATATATACACAATAGACTATTACTCAACCATCAAAAAGAATGAAATCTTGCCCTTTGCAATGATGTGGATAGAGCTAGAATGTATTATGCTAAGTGAAATAAGTCAGTCAGAGAAAGATAGCATATGATTTCACACATATGTGGAATTTAAGAAACAAAACAGATGAACTTTGGGGAAGGGAAGGAAAAATGAAGGTAAAATGAAGAAGGAAACAAACCATAAAAGACTTAACTATAGTGAACAAACTGAAGGTTACTGGAAGAGAGGTGGGCAAGGGTATGGGTTAAATGGGTGATGAGTATTAAGAGCAGCCCTTGTTGGGGTGGGCACTGGGTGTTACATGTTAAGTGAGGAATCACTAAACTCTACTCCTGCAACCAATATGACACTATATGTTATATCTTAACCAACTTGAATTTAAATACAATCTTGGAAGAAAAAAAAGATAAAAATGTGGGGTCCCCTGTTCAACAATTATTGAGCCTTCAAGAGGCAAAAGAAGAGCATTAAAACAAACATAGGACCCTCTAAGTGCAGGGCACTGTGTGACTGCATAGGTTGTCAGTGCTCATGAAGCTGGCCCTGCCCTTAAGTTCATGCTTTCAACCTTTAGGTGGGCTATATTCCCTCTCTCCTGAATACGTTATTAAATAAGGAGGTCCCTGGGGGTAGCCAGAGTTCTTAAGTGGTTATCAATTGACCTTTTTTAATGCTCGGAAAAAAGAAACTTTCTCACAGACAGGATTTGGATATTTAATCCTACCTGTATCACACAGCTTCTCAGTGGGATATCAAAGTATTAGAAGACTTGAAACTCCCTACTGAGTTTCTGTCTGAAAATAGTAAATGCTGGGAACAAAGCAGATTCTTACATACAAATGGGAACTACAGCTAAATACTAGCCTATGTAGTGTGGCTCCTTTCACAATGTATTTAATAGCAAGTATCACTGCATCCAATTAGAACTGAACTTGGGATGACCTAGTACAATATGTAGATGACAAAGAACATTAGCAATACAAACAAACAAAGTGTTTTTTTTTCATCATTAAAGAGAAAGATACATGATAGTACTGAAGCTACTACCGGAAAAGGGGTAGATTAGTACTGAATAAAAAAGTGTCCCCATTCTGAAGCACAGCATGGTTGAGCATTAAATGAAGACATTTTCTAGAGTACAATTCCATTGTTCATGGAGGTGAGTATGGTCCAAAGTGACTATTATCGCTACATGATGCCTTACCGGGGCTTGGGTAACTTAACACTGTAAACAGCAATGACTGAGAGTGGCAGATTCAGATTTCATTATAAAGGAGGTTAGTTTTCATTGTAAAAGTCCATTTTGCTTTTTAATAGAGGTAGAACTAAAATGAAGCTAACCATGGACCAAATATAATATCCAATGTGAACTGAGGTAAAGCTTATCAATGTAGTTTTTTTTTTCATTTGTATATCTCTAAGATCAGCTACCTGAAACAATTATATGAATTTTATAATTGAAATTTGGCATTAGGGGAGTGCCTGGGTGGCTCAGTTGGTTGAGCATCCGACTCTTGATTTGGTTCAGGTCATGATCCCAGCATCCTGGCATAAAGCCCCATGTTGGGCTCCATGCTGAGTGTGGAGCCTACTTGAGACTCTCTCTCTGTTTGTCTCAACCCCTAATCCCTCTCTCCCTCTCTCTCTTTGAAAAAAAAATGGTATTAGAGAAAGAGAAGAGAATATTGTCAGAGTGACATATATTCACATATTCAGTTGTTTGGCATTTTGCATCATTTTTTGAAAAGTAGTATTCTGAATATATTAACTAAATGCTAAGAAGACTTCTTGAATATTACTATGAGCCTTGACTTAAGTATAAATATTTTTGTTCAAAACGAAGCAGCTCTATTATGTAAGGTAGTTTGTTATTAACTTCATTAAGATATAATGGACATAGGGGAAGATGGAGGTGTAGGAGGATGCTGGGCTCACCGCGCATCCTGCTGATCACTTAGAGTCCACCTACACCTGCCTAAATAACCCAGAAAACCGCCAGAGGATTAGCAGAACGGAGTCTCCGGAGCCAAGCACAGACGAGAGGCCCACGGAAGAGGGTAGGAAGGGCAGAGAGGCGGTGCGCGATCCATGGACTGGCGGAAGGGAGCCGGGGCAGAGGGGCAGCCTGCTGGACAAGCAGAGCCCCCGAGTCTGGCTTGCAAAAGTGGAGGGGTCGGACGGAGTGTGTTCTGACAGCAAGCAGGACTTAGCATCTGGGAGGTCATAAGTGAACAGCTCTGCTAAGAAAGCAGGAAGGCTGGAGGACAAAGGGAGGGAGAGTTGCTGAACCCTGGGACGACAGAGCTCAGTTTGGTGGAGAACTTGCCAGGGAAGTTCCTGCCAGGGAACTTGCTTGCTCAGTGCAAACACCCAACGCTGTGCTTCTGCGGAGCCTCCCTTCCGGCAGCGGGTCTGACTCCCTCCCGCTGCCACAGGGCCCCTTCTGAAGTGGATCACCTAAGGAGAAGCGAGCTAAGCCTGCCCCTCCTGCCCCCGTGCACCTTGCCTACCCACCTTGCCTACCCCAGCTAATACGCCAGATCCCCAGCACCACAAGCCTGACAGTGTGCAAGTAGCCCAGACGGGCCACGCCACCCCACAGTGAATCCCGCCCCTAGGAGAGAAGAGAAGGCACATACCAGTCTGACTGTGGCCCAGTGGTGGGCTGGGGGCAGACATCAGGGCTGACTGCGGCTCCGCCCACCAACTCCAGTTATACACCACAGCACAGGGGAAGTGCCCTGCAGGCCTGCACCACTCCAGGGACTATCCAAAATGACCAAACGGAAGAATTCCCCTCAGAAGAATCTCCAGAAAATAACAACAGCTAATGAACTGATCAAAAAGGATTTAAATAATATAACAGAAAGTGAATTTAGAATAATAGTCATAAAATTAATCGCTGGGCTTGAAAACAGTATAGAGGACAGCAGAGAATCTCTTGCTACAGAGATCAAGGGACTAAGGAACAGTCATGAGGAGCTGAAAAACGCTTTAAACGAGATGCAAAATAAAATGGAAATGACCATGGCTCGGATTGAAGAGGCAGAGGAAAGAATAGGTGAACTAGAAGATAAAGTTATGGAAAAAGAGGAAGCTGAGAAAAAGAGAGATAAAAAAAATCCAGGAGTAGAGGGGAAAATTAGAGAACTAAGTGATACACTAAAGAGAAATAATATACGCATAATTGGTATCCCAGAGGAGGAAGAGAGAGGGAAAGGTGCTGAAGGTGTACTTGAAGAAATAATAGCTGAGAACTTCCCTGAACTGGGGAAGGAAAAAAGCATTGAAATCCAAGAGGCACAGAGAACTCCCTTCAGACGTAACTTGAATCGATCTTCTGCATGACATATCATAGTGAGACTGGCAAAATACAAGGATAAAGAGAAAATTCTGAAAGCAGCAAGGGATAAATGTACCCTAACATATAAAGGGAGACCTATAAGACTCGTGACTGATCTCTCTTTTGAAACTTGGCAGGCCAGAAATGATTGGCAGGAGATCTTCAATGTGATGAACAGAAAAAAATATGCAGTCGAGAATCCTTTATCCAGCAAGTCTGTCATTTAGAATAGAAGGAGAGATAAAGGTCTTCCCAAACAAAAACTGAAGGAATTTGTCACCACTAAACCAGCCCTACAAGAGATCCTAAGGGGGATCCTGTGAGACAAAGTACCAGAGACATCGCTACAAGCATAAAACATATAGACATCACAATGACTCTAAACCCGTATCTTTCTATAATAACACTGAATGTAAATGGATTAAATGCGCCAACCAAAAGACACAGGTATCAGAATGGATAAAAAAAACAAGACCCATCTATTTGCTGTCTACAAGAGACTCATTTTAGACCTGAGGACACCTTTAGATTGAGAGTGAGGAGATGGAGAAGTATTTATCATGCTACTGGAAGCCAAAAGAAAGCTGGAGTAGCCATACTTATATCAGACAAACTAGACTTTAAATTAAAGGCTGTAACAAGAGATGAAGAAGGGCATTATATAATAATTACAGGGTCTATCCATCAGGAAGAGCTAACAGTTATAAATGTCTATGTGCCGAATACGGGAGCCCCCAAATATATAAAACAATTACTCATAAACATAAGCAACCTTATTGATAAGAATGTGGTAATTTCAGGGGACTTTAACACTCCACTTACAGAAATGGATAGATCATCTAGACACATGGTCAATAAAGAAACAAGGGCCCTGAATGATACATTGGATCAGATGGACTTGACAGATAGATTTAGAACTCTGTATCCCAAAGCAACAGAATATACTTTCTTCTCGAGTGCACATGGAACATTCTCCAAGATAGATCATATACTGGGTCACAAAACAGCCCTTCATAAGTATACAAGAATTGAAATCATACCATGCATAGTTCCAGACCACAATGCTATGAAGCTTGAAATCAACCACAGGAAAAAGTCTGGAAAACCTCCAAAAGCATGGAGGTTAAAGAACACCCTACTAACGAATGAGTGGGTCAACCAGGCAATTAGAGAAGAAATTAAAAAATATATGGAAACAAACGAAAATGAAAATACAACAATCCAAACACTTTGGGACGCAGCGAAGGCAGTCCTGAGAGGAAAATACATTGCCATCCAGGCCTATCTCAAGAAACAAGAAAAATCCCAAATACAAAATCTAACAGCACACCTAAAGGAAATAGAAGCAGAACAGCAAAGACACCCCAAACCCAGCAGAAGAAGAGAAATAATAAAGATCAGAGCAGAAATAAACAATATAGAATCTAAAAAAACTGTAGAGCAGATCAACGAAACCAAGAGTTGGTTTTTTGAAAAAATAAACAAAATTGACAAACCTCTAGCCAGGCTTCTCAAAAAGAAAAGGGAGATGACCCAAATAGATAAAATCATGAATGAAAAGGGAATTATTACAACCAATCCCTCAGAGATACAAACAATTATCAGGAAATACTATGAAAAATTATATGCCAACAAATTGGACAACCTGGAAGAAATGGACAAATTCCTAAACACCCACACTCTTCCAAAACTCAATCAGGAGGGAATAGAAAGCTTGAACAGACCCATAACCAGCGAAGAAATTGAATCGGTTATCAAAAATCTCCCAACAAATAAGAGTCCAGGACCAGATGGCTTCCCAGGGGAGTTCTACCAGACGTTTAAAGCAGAGATAATACCTATCCTTCTCAAGCTATTCCAAGAAATGGAAAGGGAAGGAAAACTTCCAGACTCATTCTATGAAGCCAGTATTCCTTTGATTCCTAAACCAGACAGAGACCCAGTAAAAAAAGAGAACTACAGGCCAATATCCCTGATGAATATGGATGCAAAAATTCTCAATAAGATACTAGCAAATCGAATTCAACAGCATATAAAAAGAATTATTCACCATGATCAAGTGGGATTCATTCCTGGGATGCAGGGCTGGTTCAACATTCGAAAATCAATCACCGTGACACATCACATTAATAAAAGAAATGATAAGAACCATATGATCCTTTCAATTGATGCAGAAAAGGCCTTTGACAAAATTCAGCACCCTTTCTTGATAAAAACCCTTGAGAAAGTCGGGATAGAAGGAATATACTTAAACATCATAAAAGCCATTTATGAAAAGCCCACAGCTAACATCATCCTCAATGGGGAAAAACTGAGAGCTTTTTCCCTGAGATCAGGAACATGACAGGGATGTCCACTCTCACTGCTGTTGTTTAACATAGTGTTGGAAGTTCTAGCATCAGCAATCAGACAACAAAAGGGAATCAAAGGCATCAAAATTGGCAAAGATGAAGTCAAGCTTTCACTTTTTGCAGATGACATGATACTATACATGGAAAATCCGATAGACTCCACCAAAAGTCTGCTAGAACTGATACATGAATTCAGCAAAGTTGCAGGATACAAAATCAATGTACAGAAATCATTGCATTCTTATACACTAACAATGAAGCCACAGAAAGACAAATAAAGAAACTGATCCCATTCACAATTGCACCAAGAAGCATAAAATACCTAGGAATAAATCTAACCAAAGATGTAAAAGATCTGTATGCTGAAAACCATAGAAAGCTTATGAAGGTAATTGAAGAGGATATAAAGAAATGGAAAGACATTCCCTGCTCATGGATTGGAAGAATAAATATTGTCAAAATGTCACTACTACCCAAAGCTATCTACACATTCAATGCAATCCCAATCAAAATTGCACCAGCATTCTTCTCGAAACTAGAACAAGCAATCCTAAAATTCATATGGAACCACAAAAGGCCCCGAATAGCCAAAGTAATTTTGAAGAAGACCAAAGCAGGAGACATCACAATCCTAGACTTAAGCCTCTACTACAAAGCTGTCATTATCAAGACAGCATGGAATTGGCACAAAAACAGACACATAGACCAATGGAATAGAATAGAAACCCCAGAACTAGACCCACAAACGTATGGCCAACTAATCTTTGACAAAGCAGGAAGGAACATCCAATGGAAAAAAGACAGTCTCTTTAACAAATGGTGCTGGCGCCACTCAGAGTGGCCAAAATGAACAAATCAGGAGACTATAGATGCTGGAGAGGATGTGGAGAAACGGGAACCCTCTTGCACTGTTGGTGGGAATGCAAATTGGTGCAGCCACTCTGGAAAGCAGTGTGGAGGTTCCTCAGAAAATTAAAAATAGACCTACCCTATGACCCAGCAATAGCACTGCTAGGAATTTATCCAAGGGATACAGGAGTACTGATGCATAGGGGCACTTGTACCCCAATATTTATAGCAGCACTCTCAACAATAGCCAAATTATGGAAAGAGCCTAAATGTCCATCAACTGATGAATGGATAAAGAAATTGTGGTTTATATACACAATGGAATACTACGTGGCAATGAGAAAGAATGAAATATGGCCTTGTGTAGCAACATGGATGGAACTGGAGAGTGTGATGCTAAGTGAAATAAGGCATACAGAGAAAGACAGATACCATATGGTTTCACTCTTATGTGGATCCTGAGAAAGTTAACAGAAACCCATGAGGGAGGGGAAGGAAAAAAACAAAAGAGGTTAGAGTGGGAGAGAGCCAAAGCATAAGAGACTGTTAAAAACTGAGAACAAACTGAGGGTTGATGGGGGATGGGAGGGAGGGGAGGGTGGGTGATGGGTATTTAGGAGGGCACCTTTTGGGATGAGCACTGGGTGTTGTATGGAAACCAATTTGACAATAAATTTCATATATTGAAAAAAAAAATGAACATATAATAAACTGTACATATTAGAAGAGTAGAATATAAGTTTTGAAATATATATTAACCCATTAAAATATCACCAAAACGAAGATCATGAACATATCCCTCACTCCTCAAAATTTCCTTGGGTTACTTGGTAATCCCTCCTTTTCCCCACCTGGTTACCCAGGCAACCATTGATCTGCTTTCTGCCACTATAAATTAGTTTGCATATTTTTTCTCATTTCATAAAACTGTAATCCTACAGTATGTACTGCTTTCGCTAAGCATAATTTTGGGATTCACCCAGATTGTAGCACACATCAATAATTCATTCCTTTTAATTGTTGAATAGTATTTCATAATATGCATCTACCACATTTGTTTATCTCTTCACCTGTGGATGGACATTTGTGTTGTTTCCAGTTTGGGGCTATAAAAAATGAAGCTGCTATGAACACTTGCGTATAAATCTTTGACAGATGGGTATGTTTACACCCTGAGTGCATAGTCAGGGTGGAATGAATGGATCATTTGGTAGATGTATATTTAAAATTTTAAGAAACTTCAAAACTATTTACCAAAGTGGTTGAACCATTTTATATTTCTTCCAACAGTGTAAGCAAGTTCTAGTTCCTGCACATCCCTGCCAATGTTGGTAGTAAATGCAGTTTATATTTCTTCTGTAAATGCTCATATTTTAATATTCATGTCAGATAATATGCATTGATAATGAAGATATAAAGCACAATTTATCTGAAGTTGAAGGGCAGAGGCAAATATATTTCATAGCATCTTGAGATATATTTCAGATTTCTTTTAATTTTCTTGTCACTATCAGTAGCCATAATACCTGAAATTTAAGTAGATATTATTTAATGGTAGAACTATAGCTTCTATTTATGTATGAATGTAACAGTTACAAATAAATTGATCAGAACTATTGGCGAAGGTCAAAATGTAAACAAATTAGATAAAGTACAACTTCTCAAGAGATAGGAATATAACTGGTATGGTTCTAATGCATCAGCTGAATGAGAAGTATCTATGTGGTAAGGACATTTGTGGTTAGATTAGAGTAGCATTTTTTTTCTCTCTTAAATAAATTTGTATTGGATTCAAAATAATCCAGAGTACCTTGAGTCACTAGCCAGGCCAATTTTGTTTGGCTAATTACTAGCCAGGTAATTTCACATCAGTTTCCTTCAGAAGACAGAGTATGCTTTTGTGAAGATGCGAAGTAAATATCAGATCTCTATTTGAAAAGTTGGAGAAGATAAGGTTGGCAGTTGTGACCCCACAAAACTCTGGTGCATTTTTCTCTTACTGGTTGATGTGGACAAAACATGAATCAATCCATGTGTAGCTCCCTGTGGCTGGTACTCACAATCCGACTCTGGTGTCTTCCCTTATTGCCCTGCAAGGCAACTAAAGATGAACAGCATCCGTCTGGTGTAGTCGCACAGTGGTGAAGGGGTTACGGGCCCATCTTTCCTTGCCTTCCCTGGGTGCTGTTAAGAGTGATACATACCTACCTGAGTCTTTTGTTATAATACATTGAATTGCATGATAAAAATCCCATTCTTAATTTATTTTATCATGATTATAGAATATCATAGTAGACTCATATGATCTTGCAGCCGGAAGAGATCTCCTGAGAAAATCTGTTTTGCTTGAAGAGTGTTTAATAGATAGAAGGTGCTTCCTTCTTAGGAGCTGAAATTTACCTTCTAACCATTCCTTTCAGTCCAATGAAGATTCCCTACTGCAAGAAGGGTGTAGGAATACCACAAAAAGGGTGACTGTAAATCACTGTTCCAGCATTTACTTCTCTTTACAAGTCCCAGATAATATTTATCTTTTTGAATCTCTGTTTCTTTATCTTATGAAAAGGAGATAATAATCACATCTTAAAGTTGTTCAAATGCTAAATGAAATTATTATAATGCACAGTCCCTAATTGGTAACTACTAGTTCCAACGACAAGTTCCATTATTCTCTCCAGTGCACCTGATAACCTAGCTTAAGTTAGAAAGGTCAGGCTTTATCTTGGCAAAAACTGTTACTGCTGATATCATTTGATCTTGATTTACTTTTAGAAGTTTCCCACATTGAGACTTTTAATGAGAATTGAGTGTTAAAATTTGAGTGCTTCCAAAATGATTTCTATGAAGTTATTTTGTTCATCAGTTCCTTTTTGGTTTTTAATGTCTAAAATTGAAAAGACTGTCTAAGTAAGAGCCATTGTATAAAAATAAACTGAGAATTTTACACAAGGGCATAGAAAATATTTTCACCTTCTTTGGATACAACATTCTGACCACAATGGTCCCAGTGCCTGTCTACCTACCTACCTGCCTACCTATCCATCACCGGTGGATTCACCTCTCACTGTGATCTGTCACAAATCAGCTATATTCCAGATAGGTTGGATTCCAGATTCCCAGTGGAATCAACAATAAATACCGTTAAATCCTAGTAGTGTTGACTATAGCGGAAATGGAGTAAACTCATCAAACTCAGTGAGCAAAATAGTTGATTTGTGTTTATCTGTGTGGTGCAAAAGTGCCAGTGTGTGAAATACCCAAAGTCTCACTGCATGCCTACTGTCAGAAGCTATTGACAACACACTTAATCACCGAGTTCTCTACATTTGGGAGGTTTCACTCCTTTTCTCTGGTATTCTTTAAAACATATCTTTCTCCTACCTTTCAAGCCATTCGCAAAGCTGTCAATTTTCTGGTATGTGCTCCTTCCTCTGAATGTCTATCTTTTTGATGGTACCCTATAACTCAAAAATAAAATATACCTAGCATCCTACTGAGCACTTTCAACTTATCCAATCTGGTTTTATACATTTTTAAGTTGTCAATTTTTAAAAAAAATTTTCTTACTATAATTAAAATTGCCAGTTGCCAGAGGACAAAGTGAAGGTCTGAGGCAAAATAAAAGTAGCAATATTCGACATTTATAATTTAGAATCCAGATCGTTTACATTGTTTACAAAATAATGATCATCCTATAAGTTATCATTCTTTATTTTTTCTCCCTCTACCTCCTGATTAGCCACTTAAAAGAAATACTCGCCACCAATAAGAATTCTTAATAGTATTCTCTGACTCCCTTTATCCAGTGACAGTTGAAAGGCAAAATCTTTTAAGGAAAGCTTTGTTCTCTCTGGATGAAATGAGAACATTTTATTGAGTACCTCAGTGCGTTATATTGTCACTCTGGATTTCATCTGCTCTATATGTTGACTCTAACCAAAATATTGCCACCACATCGCCTACATCAGCAAGTCTTCTCAGTTCTCCTAGCTGAGTATTTGCTGAATGTCGCCCCTTTTGACTTCTCAACACTACTCTCCTTAGTCCACTCCACATTCTTTCTTCCTTCGTCATCTACTACCTGGTCTCTCAGTTTCCTTTCAGCATCTCAAACACTCTGCCCTTTATCTTGTAGCCAGAAGAACAATTTAATATGTAAATCTGATAATGCATTGCCCTGATTAAAACTTTCTGGTCACTTACCATTACCTTTGGAGTACAATGCAAACTCTTACTTTCACCCCCGAAATCTTGATCAATCTGTTCCCTGCCTCTCTCTGGGTGCCCCTCCCCTAGCACTACGCTTCACTCATGGCTGTCCAGACATACTATACTAGACTTCTGGCTATTTCTGGGATAAACCCAGGGCATCTCTAACTGGGGACCTGCAAGCCATTTTCCAGAGCTTCGTTTGGTTGGCTTTGCTACCTCCACGTGGAAAAATAGTTCTTCCTATCATTTTCTTTTCTAGCATTCTGCTTTAAATTATTTCGAGAACTTTTTGTTCTCATGATATAGAATTATATTATACATTCGAAATACTTGTTTGTAGTCTGCTTTTCCAGTTAGAATAGTTCTTTGTGATGCACTTTTTGCCTTACTACCATCCCACCCATCTCACCCCTCCCCTCCCCTCCAGGTTAGATCAATGCTTGTTGGGTAGAGGGTCCTCAAGAAAGATCTGCTGAATGAAAGAATGGAAGAGCAGCCTATTGACTATTATCACTAAACTTGTCACTGAGGTGTCCCCGCAAGACATTCTTCTAAAAATGCTCTTGTAGGTTGTAACAAGAGATGAAACTTTTATGTGTTTTCAGAAAACATTTATCTTGGGGCACCCGGGTGGCTCAGTGGGTTAAGTGTCTGACTTCAGCTGAGGTCATGATCTCACAGTTCATGTGTTCCAGCCCTGCATCGGGCTCTGTGCTGACAGCTCAGAGCCTGGAGCCTGCTTCAGGTTATGTGTCTCCCTCTCTCTCTGCCCCTGCCCTGCTCAGGCTCTGTCTCTGTCTCTCTCTCTCTCTCTCTAAAAAAGAAATAAATATTTTAAAAAAGAAAACATATGTCTTATAAGAAGTGCTCATATAAATACCTTTTAACATTTTTAAAAAGTTTATTTTATTTATTTTGAGAGAGAGGGATAGAGTGTGCACATGTGCATGTGTGGAGTGTGGGGGGAGAGAGAGAAAGAGAGAGAGAGAGAGAGAGAGAGAGAGAGAGAATCCCAAGCAGGCTTTGTACCACCAGTGTGGAACCAAGCACAAGGCCTGATCTCACAAACCATGAGATCATGACCTGAGCCGAAACCAAGAATCAGAGGCTTAACTGCCTGAGCCACCCAGGTTTTCCCCAAGCACCCTTTAAAAACAAAACAAAACAAAGAAACCTTAGATATTCCAAATCAAAATACCATGTTTCATTCACTAAACAAGGATCTCTGGGTCATACGATCACCTAGTTAATACTTGAATAGCTTGTCCTAGTCTCAGCCTGGTGGCTAACATAACATGAAGAGATACTGTTCTTCTTTGCAAGGGTAATTTTACTGAAGAGAGAAGATACCCATAAACAATGACAATTAACTAAAAGGTGGTTAATTCAACAATGAATTTGATGACATAGAAGATATTCTTTAAGAATTTAGAAAATGGTAGAACTGAAATCAAAGCAAATGTAGAAGATGTCATAACAGGAGTAGCTTGTCTTGAACTTCAGTGGGTAAGGGGCTCCTCCTCTTGACTAGTTTATCCCTTCTGAATACCAAAAATTGCATAGAATGGCCAACCAGTTTCTCTAGTGGGCATCTTTCCTCAAAACATTTCAAGCAGTCTTTCAACAGAAAAACTTTTAAAGCTGGAATGGCAGGGGTTTGTGGAAGTTTTGACTGAAAATAAACAAGTCCACATTTGGAATAACATCTCATTATATGTGTATAAATTTGTGTTTGTGTTAGAATTTATGTCTTTTGTACATATACATATATATACACATATACATATATATGTATATTTGGGTATCTATCATAATTAGAAAGAATGGCATATTTTTAAAAACTGAAATAATTTAAGTAAGAAGCACATACGACTTTATTTTTCATGTAGCGGAAATTCATAGGCAGGCTTTCCTGAACTTTGGCCCCTCTGAGATTTCACCCATAAATCAGGCTCCTTTGATTTTTTTCCCCTCTACATTTTTAGAATATTGTTTCCATGTTCAAGTTGTCTCATGGTTTTAAAATAACTGCTTCAGCTCCAGCTATCATATCCATGTTCCATATAGTAGGAAGGAAGAAGGACAAAGTGCACAAGGATGTAGCCCTCAGTTAAAGAAGTTTGCTGGGAAACTCATCCATTGACCTTTGCTTACATTTTGTTGGATAACTCTCTTTTAAAGGAAAGATGGGAAATGTT
Organism: Panthera pardus; assembly: GCF_024362965.1. Classification (NCBI taxonomy): domain Eukaryota; kingdom Metazoa; phylum Chordata; class Mammalia; order Carnivora; family Felidae; genus Panthera; species Panthera pardus. The sequence goes on from NW_026526765.1 coordinate 88,582,146, forward strand.
TTGTCTGTCTACATTGGCACCCTCAATAACAGAGATTTCTTTATGTAAAAAAAAATTTTAATGTTTATTTATTATTGAGAGACAGAGAGAGACAGCATGAGCAGGGGAGGGGCAGAGAGAGAGGGAGACACAGAATCCGAAGCAGGCTCCAGTCTCCGAGCTGTCAGCACAGAGCCCAATGCAGGGCTCGAACTCACAAACCGTGAGATCATGACCTGAGCTGAAGTCAGACACTCAACCGACTAAGCCACCCAGGCACCCCAAATTTCTTTAAAAGGAAAAAAGGGTTCAGTGGATATGGGGTAGGTAGCAAAGAGTCTCTACCTCTATACTAATATTACCAAACTATGAAAAATATACATAAATAACTAAGGTGTGAGTTCTGAGGAGGAGATTCTGTGGTTTTTGTTCACTGTTGTATCTCTAAAACCTATCACAGCGTATAGATATTAATAAATTATGCAATCCAAATGAGGGAAGGAAGGAAGGAAGGAAGGAAATAAGGAGGGAAAGAGGGAAGGAGTGCCTGGTGTAATAATCATCTTTAGTTAAGGTGTAACTAGGCACGATGTCTCTGGGGCTGTTCCGGTGTAACTGTTTCCTTTTTACTCATACGGCTCTGTGTCATTCCATGAGCATCATCCATGTCCCTTAGCACGTTGATCCAATCCAGTTCATGTCAACTGCTTACTCAAGTGAAACTTGATAAGCTAATAGCATGCTGTTCAAAGTTTTGATTTTAAAAGTTTAGAATATTCGCCAATTATAATTCTAGATAATAAGCTGTTTCTATTTCTGTGTTCTAATGCACAGAGATAGGCAAGTGCTGCAATTTCAGGCTAAGCTTTCCAATTCTGCAAGTAAGTCTACTACTAGGAACATGTTTTTAAACATGTTTTAAACATCTTTCTTTGATGCCGTGGCTCTGGCAAGAAGAAAACAACTCCAGCTCTTATACCCACAAGTCGTGGGATCAAAGTTTCCTTTCTGTGCCAATTACCCACAACCAGAAAAGGTTAAATAAATTCTGCTTTCTACCTAATAACAGTTTTTCTATTTTCATGCTCATCTGTGTTTACCTTAAAGAAAAAGCATTTATATAGCTTTCTTGGAAATTATCTCCCCCCCATTTTTTTTCTGAACTTCCTGCTTTCGACTAGGGTGGGTATAATATTTGTACTTTGTGGGGCAATGTCCTCTAATTTTCTGTACTTTTCCATCTTGTTAAACTGTTCAAGTAATCGGAGAATGAAGGCAACCGGTTTATATATGTAATGATGAATTTTAAGGACTGAGTGAAACTTGTAACAGATTAATATATATCCTGAAACATCACATTATTATATGATAGCATTGTAACCACAGAAACAAGTCTCCTTCACACACATAACAACTTTGAAACTTTTCATTCCATGCATTCAGATGCAAGAAAATAATGGAGAAACGGAGAAATGTCACTAGGAATAGAAAAAAAAAAGAATGAATGTAAGAAGGTACGAGATAACCCCCATATAAAGCGGGTGTGTTAGGCCTTAGGCATAGAGGTAAGGATAAGAAAGCAAAGGAATATAAGAGAGAGGACTGCCAAAAACAATTAAAAGAAGCTCAATAATATAGCCACCTACTCAGTCTCAGAATTTGCTGTTGATGTTATTTGTTGACTGAAGGGAAGTCTGTTTCAGGTAAACATATGAGCACTTTATTCTAATGATTTTCTTGAAATTAAAAAAAAAAAAAAGCCAAAGGAAGAAACTGTTTTACCAATTGGCAGATTAAGATACAATTTAAGTTTGATGTTTTGATGATCCTGAACTCTTGAATCAAACTAATGGTAGGTGAAGATTATCAAATAGGCATAGTACCTGTAACTAATATTTTTCCAGGTAGTGTATGAGTTGGTTCTAGAGATAAAATTCGGTAGAATGTAAGTTCTATAGGGGCAGATGTTTCTATTTCCATCTCCAGCACCTAGAAGGGTACCTGGCCTATTATATGTATGCAATGAAAATTTGGTAAGTAAATAAATCTAACAAAAAAAAGGGGGGGTCGCAATTATTGATATCTAAAAGCAAAACAGGGGCTTCTGGGTGACTCAGTCAGTTAAGCATCCAACTTCAGCTTAGGTCATGATCTAGCAGTTCATGAGTTTGAGCCCCACGCTGGGCTCTGTGCTGACAGCTCAGAGCCCAGAGCCTGCTTCAGATTCTGTGTCTACCTCTCTCTCTGTCCCTCCCCCACTCAAGCACGCACACTCTCTTGCTCTCTCTCTCAAAAATAAATAAACCTTAAAAATTTTTTTTTTAAAATAAAAGCAAAACATCCATTATCTATAATGTTTACCTGAGGTCGAAAAAAATCTATTATCCACCTAATTAAGAAAAATATGGATTATATTAACTAGAAATGAAGTCTAGAATTCATAATTCCAACCATACCTGTTATATTTACAATAGAAATAATCTAAGTTTTATTTTAGGGATTCAGTACAAAGCATTTGAAAGTATCTTACACAATGTTTATCACATAATAAAAAGTCAGAAAAAGTTTTTTTAAAAAACAGTTTTTCTTCCTTTTGCCTTTTCTTTTTAAAAAGCAAAGTGAATTTTTAATCTTTCCAATTTAAAAATAACTGTATTCATGTGAAGGGCTATGAAGGGCTGGAGTTCACATGATATAACACAAAACATCGGCTTTTGCGTTAGACTAACCCAAATCTCAATTTATAAGTGGGTGGTCTTGGATAAACTGTTTGGCCCTTCCTTTTTTTTTTTTTGTAATTTTTTATAAGTCTATTTATTTATTTTTTGAGAGAAAGAGAGAGGGAGAGGGGCAGAGTGAGAGGGAGAGAGTATGAAAACCCCAAGCAGGCTCTGCACTGTCAGCACAGAGCTTGATGTGGGGCTCAAACTCACACACTGTGAGATCCTGATCTGTGACTATCACCTTCTCAACTGTAAAATGTAGCTGATATGCATTCTCATAAATCAGTGTAATTGGGGAGATAAAGTGAGATGATATATGATATATCTGAAAATTTTAACATTGTCTCAGACACATAAATCTTCAGTAGATATTTTTTAACTGCATCTTGTGACCAGAGCAACATGAAGTCATCAAATCTCACCTGATATTTCAGCTCATCTGTTGTTAAAACCATAGAAAACATATACACTGTTGCTGCAATGCAAAGGTGTGATGTTTTGTAACTATACATAGTTCAACAAATAGTTGGTTCTTTATTTTAGAAAGAAGGAATTTTGAAGGCTAAAGCCCCAACTTTGACCCAGACTCCACAGTAATTCTCCCATAGGCAAATAATGAACAACTTGAGAAATTCAGCACTATTTTACACGGTCACAAAGCAAAGGATGATCAAATAGTGACAACAGAAAAAATGGTGTGTGGTGAATAGCTTTACTGCAGAAAATGTTCTCAAGGCATTTGACTTTCTAGAGAACGTATGACCTATCAGATTCGTTCAACCAGTCAATGACTGCCTTATTTCAGATCAATCAAAAGTGATGTGTTTATGGTGCCAGAAATTATACCTAGAAAGTATTAGGCATTTCATATTGAGTCATTCATGTTTTCCCTGGCATATATTCACATTGGTAAACCGATTACACGAAATACACACATATACTTAACGAAACTTTTTCAGAGACTGAATGGTTCAGTGAAGCATTTCTGTTAATTTGACACTTTACACTTAACCCGTGTTTTCCATTTTAAGCCAAAATAAGGCGAGAGAGTAATAAAATATTCATTAACTCCATTGAAGCCCATTTATAGCAGATGGTCTCTGGAGGGTAAATTTCAAAACATTTGCTAGAGAGCACTGTGGAAAATGTGCAGTTGTCCCGACACTGCAACTAGTGTGAAGAACAGCAAACGCGGTGGCAGCTACGTTTTGTCACGCGGACTGAGAAAAGGAGGAGTCACGTTTGCTGTTGCTTACCATTGGGGGATTTGATAGGTACGTACAAGATGTGTCCATAGTCTTATCAATATGATGGTAACTCCTAAAAATTCTTTGAGACCTTCCTTCAACATTCTTTAAGTTCTTAGAGAATTAAAATGTTTAGGCACATAGGGCCATGGTAAGCACCTACAGGTATTGCAGGGTGGAAGGAAGGCGAGGAAGGAGGAAAATTACATATGCGTGGATGGGTGAATGGATGGGTGCTTGGAAAGTTAAAGGCAGCTGGAGAGCTAGATAATTAAAAATACCAGAAGCACACGTGTGCTTACCGCCCACCTCGGCGTCTGCCAGGCATCAGTACACTTAGTCCACTTTTCACGCCTTTACGCCAGCCCTGCTTCCACGAGAGCCTGTTTGTTCTTAGGGTCCTGCACACACACCTTGCAGGCAAAGGTGCCATGAGTCTGACTTCTACGTACGAGTTGAATAGATCACAACAGGTACCGTTGCTCCTGACACAGCTGCGATTGATTATCTAGCCTACAAAAGGTTTAATGTTAGAAATCATCACAACAAATCTATGGTAAAACCTCACATCCAGAAAGACAGCCGCAAGATAGTAAACACGCTTTTGACATGGAGGCTTTGGGAGATAAAGCTGTGTTTTGCCATTGTTGGAGGTCCAAAAAGTTCCCGTCCTGTAATGGATCTCACACAAAACACGATGAGGAGGCAGGCGAAAACATGAGGCCTCTGATCATTAAGAAAAAGGACTTAAATGGACAGTTTTGATGCTGCAAACCAACTTGTCGTGATGTTACCTGATTGTTTGATTAGAATAATGACCACTTCTGTCTAATTCATTTGTTCTGGGTTCTAGATGTGGTATATTACAAACTGCAGCTTTTATAGTCGCAGCATTTGTCTTATTTATTGAACCATTGTGGGGCACATTTGTTTAAACAGAAACAAAAGCAAAAAAAAAAAAAAAACAGGAAAAAGTAAAAATATCAGAAACAAAAGATGATAAAAATTTTAATCAGACTGTACAACAAAAGATGACTGTGCTCTAACTCTCCAGGAACCAAATATAAGTAGATATATCTTAGAATAAAGTGGGCATTTTCCAGTTTGCTCAATTACCTATACCCAGATTTTTCAAACTTTAATTTCATGTATGTTACTGACTTCCTCTGTTAAACACTTTGAAATTATACTGTTCTTTCAGAAATTTGTTAATACTTAATTTTTTAACACATTTGAAACCATTTTTTAATGTTTATTTAGTTTTGAGAGAGAGAGATTGACAGAGCACAAGTGGGGGAGGTACAGAGAGAGAGGGCGACATAGAACTTGAAGCAGGCTCCAGGCTCTGAGCTCTCAGCACAGAGCCTGATGTGGGGCTTGAACTTGTGAACTGAGAGATCATGACCTGAGCTGAAGTCAGATGCTTAACTGAGTTACCCAGGCGCCCCAAACCATTCTTTCTTAATAATGAAAAGTTTGGCATAATTTGGGTTGAGTTATTAAAACTCTTGAAAATTTTTAATTGCAGTAAAAACAAAAAACAAAAAACACGTGACATAAAATTGACCATCTTAACCATTTTTAAGTGTACAGCTCAGTAGTGTTAAGTCTATTCACATTACTGCGCAGTGCAACGGAGCTCTAGAACCCTATCCTCTTGCAAAACTGACACTATTCCTGTTGAACAAAAATGCCCGTTTCTTCCTCTCCATAGCCACAGAGGACTACCATTCTACTTTTTGTTTCTATGAATTTGATGACTTTAGATGCCTTGTATTAGTGGAGTCGTGTAGTATAGTCTTTTTTTGTGATTAGCTTATTTCACGTAGTGTAATGTCCTCAAGGTTTATCCATGTTGCAACATGTAAAAGGGTATCTATTCTTTTTAAGTCTAAATAACATTCCATTGTGTATGTATATACATAGGTTATATGTATAGATGTGTGTGGGTACATATATATGTGTATATACCACATTTTGTCTGTCTCTTCATCCAGTGATAGAGTTTGGATTTGGATTGCTTCTGTGAATAACGTTGCTATGAACGTAGATATACAAATATCTCTTTGTGACCCTGCTTTCACTTCTTTTAGAAATGTAAGGATTTCTGGATCACATGGTAATTTTAATTTTTTAAGAAACTGCCTTATTGTTTTCTATAGAGGTTGCACTTTTTACAATCCTACCAACAGTGCACAAGTGCTCCTCTATTTCCACATCTTCTCCAGAATTTGTTATTTTCTGTTCTTCTGATATTAGCCATCCTAATGGGTGTGAGGTATTATCTTATTGTCAATTTGGTTGGCATTTCTTCAATGATTAGTGATATTAAGGATCCCTTCATACGTTTGTTAACCATTTGTTTATTTTATGTAAAGAAATGTCTATTCAAGTTTTTTGTCCATTTTAAAATCAGATTATTTGTTTTTTGTTTTTGAGTTGTAGCGGCTTTTTATATATTCTGGGTATTAAATCCTTATAAGATATCTGATCTCAAATATTTTCTCCCATTCCATAGGTTTCTTTTTCAGTTGGTTGATTATCCTCCGATGTGCATGAAGGTTTTAAGGTTGATGTAGTGTTGTTTATGTTGAATTTGTTACCTGTGCTTTTGGTGTCATATCAAAGAAATATTTGTAAAATCCAATGTCATCAAGTTTTATCCCTATGTTTTCTTCTAAGAGTTTTATAGTTTTTGGTCTTACATTTAGGTTTTTAATCCATTTGAGTTAATTTTTGTAAGATAATATCCACTTCATTATTTTGCATGTAGATAATGCAATATTCTTTCCTTTCTCTCTCCCCACACCCTCCCCTAGGCATTTAGATGAAAGGGATGTTTTTTGATTTTTTAAAAATTCATCATCTGCTATTGCTTCATATTCTCTTCTCATGCTTGCATCTATTTTTTCGCATATTATAATCAGCCTCAGTAAAATTTATTTTATACAATTATCAAAGACTAACCTATTAGGTGGACAAGAACAGAAGAAGCAGATGAACGCTTAATACAAGATTCTTCTATGTTTCTGGTAACATAAAGAGAAAAAACCTACAAATTTTGACATAAAGAGGAAAGTATTTCTAAGCAATGTTTTTATTATTATTTTTTTTATTGTGACTGCCCTTTAACAGATTGCCTCACGTGAGGCTCAGTACTTAGAGAAAGTTATTTATTGTTTATTTTTCAAAGAAAAAAACCAGGAAGATAGAAGACATTCTATGCTTTATTTATAAAATATAAATACTGGTAATATAATACTGCATTGTACTTATAAAAGAATGAGAACTCTTTTCCAGGAGAGTCCTTATATAATTGCAAGATTTGGTATGGGATTTGACTCTCTTCCCAGCTTGTTCCACTATGTCACACAAATCTGCCATCAAGTAAAAATCCTATCAGGTTGCACAAAGGTATGGTAAGTTAATTATAAGTAAAAACTCCCAAAATCTTGATATTACTACTTTTAAAACATCATTTATTGTCTCAGAGATATCAAGAAACAACCACTATTGAGACTTTATTCTCTGTTCTGTGTGAAATCAGATTCTCTCCAGGGTACTTTATGTGACTTATTAAAATAGTCTGTTGGTAGGCAAAATTCTTCTCACTGTAACCAGAAGACTTCAAAATTGGTGGCAAAGGAATTTGGGTAGTCTCAGAGAAAAAGAATCACTGAGTTGGGTATTTGAAGTTAGGTTTAATGGTCTAATTTAATGTGAAAATATAGGTGCAAGCTCAGACATATTTTGATACAAATATCTGGGAACGAGATATTGAACTAAACAATTTACAGACCTTGAAATAAGTAGAAAGTTGCTCTTGAAATCATGTTAAGAAGGAAATGTAAAATTGATCACATTGGAATGAAAATAATCATGGCTAAAACATATCTCAGTAATGTATGATTTGTATTTAAAATAAAGTTTTTCCTACATGTTTGACCACTTGTATATAGCACTAGCATTTGAATAATTATTTTCCTCTCCTCAAATTTACTTACATTTTAAAAGCAGATAAATTAATCAGAGCCTTTTTAAAAAATTAACTAAAGTAGGTCAAATTCATATACTATAAATTTTAAAAAGTGTAAGGAGGCTATAACTGATGACAAAATTCTAATGTCATAGCTGTCAGTCAAGGTTACCATATTCCACAAGGTTACTATATTCTATAAAACACCTTTTCTCCAGAAAGTTCTTATTTTCTTTTTGGAATTTATTTCATTATATTTCTGTAGTTGGGGCACCTGGGTGGCTCAGTCCGTTAAGTATCTGCCTTCGGCTCAGGTCATGATCTTAATGGTTTGTGAGTTCAAGCCCCACACTGGGCTCTCTGCTGATAGTACAGGGCCTGCTTCCAATTCTCTGTCCCCCTTTCTCTCTTCCCTTGCCTCTCTCTCTTAAAAATAAATAAACTTAAAAATTAAAAAATAAATGGGTATGGAACTTAAAATATTTCCAACATGTAGCTTTGACTGCAGCATTTGTTTAGACCAAATGACTTATCATGTTACCAGGCTTAGAGGGAAGAATAAACGTTGGTATTCATACCAGTTCATTCTAGAAGAATTTTTGAACAGGCAACTAAACAATCACATAAGCGAACAAAACCAACTCTTGAAACAAGTAAAAATTCAGTCTGTGATTTTTATGTGTGTCTATTTATTAACTGAGAATTTAACTTAACTTAATGTTAAAATACCAAGGGCATGAATTGGATTTTACTAAGAAAATACTATCAAAGCAAGCAGAGTAGAATACTGATGCACTTTTTCATTAGCTTTATCTGATTTTAAGATAATTTTGTGTTAGTGGTCCACTCACAAAATGGAGAAAGTAAAACACAAAATCCCAAGTAGATTAGTGATCTCTGTGAGTCTAAAACAATTGTGTGTTGCAAGGGCGCCTGGATGACTCAGTTGGTTGGGTGTCCAACTTCAGCTTGGGTCGTGAACTCACAGTTTGTGGGTTCGAGGCTCGCATCACATTGGGCTCTGTGCTGACAGCTCAGAGCCTGGAGCCTGCTTCAGATTCTGTGTTTCCCTTCTCTCTGCCCCTCCCCTGCTCATACTCTGTCTCTTTCTCTCTCTCAAAACTAAATAAATGTTATTGTAAAAATTAAAAATAAATAAAATGTGTATTGCATTGTGAACTTTTCACAAATACTTTCTAAGAAATTAGGGTAATTGTGTTTAATTGTGAGCACAACATATTTCAAATACTATTTTGTGGACTATTTGAGCTCTTGTCAAAATGAAATGATACAGTTTTTAAAAAGTCACTAAGAAAAATCATGTTATCAGGATAGCAGAATAGGCGTCTTTCCAAGTAGATTGCCTCCAAGGCTAAAGTCTACTGATAGCCCTATGAAATGGTCTGGTTGTGATTATTTAGGATAAAAGGTTTCTACATAAAAAATAAGTTCACCAAATTAATAATAGCATCCCACTCCATTTTCTGTTTATATGAGTGTTCCATTGGCTTCTAAACATAGGATAACTTTTTATAGAACCACAGAATTTTGAAGCTAGAGCAAAGCTTTGCAACAATTTCTCAGGAACTAAAGGCCACACAGCTATAAAAATAGAAATGAATGAAATTAAAGAGAAGGAAATGATATAGATGACCCCAAACTACTTCTTGAAAGTATTGATAACAGATAAACCGCTTACTTGCAAGAGTGACCAAGGGAAAAAAATAGAATATCACAAATAGATAAAATACAAAATGTAAAAAGGGACATGTCACACATATAGTAGACATTTTATAAATCATAAGAAAATGCAATGAAAAAGTTCATGTTAATGAAGTTGAAAGTTAGGTGCAAAGAACCTTTTTCTAGAAAAAATATAAATGATCGAAATACACACAGGAAGAAATAACCCAATTGATCACTACCACTCCAGAACTTGAATCAAGAAGAAAAAAACATTCCCCTCAAAAGATGCCTGGCCCAGTTAGATTTATAGGCATTTTTGCAAAATTTGAAGAAAGAGATAATTCATATACAACCTGTGTCAGAGAAAAGAGGAAATCTGCTCAACACATTTTACAAGGTTAATATAATTTTGATACTAAAACTTGACAAAAAAAAACAGTTTTTTTTAACCAGCCTCACTTAAAATTAGAAATGCAAGAACACTGCATATAGTACTCTTTGAATCCAGAGTAATTTGTTCAAGAGTCACGATAAAAAAAAATTTATAAATGTAATACACTATGCTAACAAATAAGAGAACACATGATAATCCTAAAAGAGCCTCTTGTTAAAATTTCTCCTTACAGCTCTATTTTAAGTAGTCATCCCAGGAAGATTCTCAATATATCATATATGTCCTTCATAAATGGTATGATAGAAGACTGAAAATGTTTTAGTTCCCTCAAAAATAACCTTTAAAATAGAATTTTAGTTATAAATACTTTTTGCTCTCCTCACCACTAAGTTCAGAGTGCCACTGGGTCAGTGGTACTTAGGAAATTGCAAACAAAGTCTGAACTTAAAATTTAATAAAAATATATACTACCTAAGCCAGTAGCATCTTTACTGATATTGGCTGATAACCTAAATATGACAAGGACTATATTGTAAGAATAGCTATGAATTCATTACCCAATAACTTTGCAAACGCTACCCATTAAAATATTGAGTATACAAATTCTAACCAATAGAGTCAAGCCCCCAGAGTAGTTGAGGGGAACTCCAATCAGAATAAGAGAACTCAAAAGTAAGCCAATCTGTCATCTCCTTTCCTCCTCCTTGGCCTCCTCTATACTAAGAAACTTAATGGGATAACTCACACACAGTGTTATTAAACAAGACTTGGTCTCTTCTGTCTAGATTTAAACAGTATTATTTCAGGAAAATGAAAAGAAAATTTCAAGTATATTTGCCAATGTGAATGATTGGGTTCCTTGGAGAAGAGTGACACTGGGTGGAGAGATTTGTATATGGGTCATGTCAATTAGACTAAGAACTCCTAAAGGACATCCTAGATTTATTGAGAACATTCAGTCTTTTATAAGGATGCATGAACTTGCTAGGGGATCTGTAAAAGATAATTGATATCTCTTGCCTTAAGGTGATATTCAGTTCTAAAACTTGTGTATAGCCAAGTGTTCCTTGTACAGATAAGTTTAAGGCTTCAACTTAAGTAGACCAATCCAGGTTTTATTTTATATAGATCAAAGCACTGGTTGGTTGCAATTTTCCTTAACTACCAATTGATTTAGTAATGACATATACACAGCTTTAATAGCTTAAATCCCATGAAAACAATCTTTGGACAATTTTCTGACAATTTTAATCAGAAGATTACATTGAGGATGGAAACATTACAGATAATAGTATCTGAATGTTTATTTTTTATCCACCAAATACAGAGTGATCAGATGTTAAAAAATCTTTTTTTAATGAAAAATGTCTTTTAAATGACAGTATAAACATATACCTAACTGCTTTTCTTCTTAGATGTCTAAAAATATAAAAGCACTACATGAAATGAGACTATTTGAAAGATACAAATTATTTTTCTTCCTTAGGAATGTAATGTGTCATAATTTTAATTATATTTTTGTGATGATTACTTTCCAAAATTTAAAACAAATGCTTTGTTTTCTTTATACAAAGCTTATGCAATACAAGATGACTGCTGCCCTTCTAGGAAGAATCTCTTACTGAAATGAAAGGTAAATTTTGTGGTCATTCACTATCTTGGTGGTTTCCAACTTCATTTAAAATATGTTGTCTTCAAAAGAGCTTCAGTTATTATTCCAAATAATATAAAGGGTAAAAGCACAAAATTATATGTACCTAAAATAGAATTATAAACATGCTGTCATAGATCTAAAGAAGGGTAAGATCTCTTCTGAAATTATAACTATTAATTTCTTGTTTAGAAAATACTTTTGACTGTTTTGAAACAAGTGAAAGGACTAAATATTGAAGAAATGTAAGTTTAGCTGATTTCACATGAAAAGTATTCGGTAGAATGAGCATCACTTGAATGAGAATGTTTGGTTAATTAGTTCCAAATCTATAATCTCTATATAGTATAGTAAAGATTGCTTGCTCTTTATTATAGCTGTAAACATTTAATGGCTGATAATTAAATAAACAGCATCCATACTGAATCCTGCAAGATTTAATTAAATATAGCACACTGTAGATGTGAGATTAATATTATTATTTATAATTAAATGTAAAACAAAATTGCTAATATAAGTACATGGAATTCTGAGAGATATTTGCAATTTTATCTCATTTTAAACAATTTTTGTTTTGAATTCCTTTTTCCATATCATTTATTATAAAGTATTTTGTCAACAGGTAAAATAATAAATATGTCAAATTTGCTTATGAAAGTTGATTCTGATTGAAGGAATATTATCTCAAAAATATTTTTTTAGTGTATTGATTCTAAAGATATAGAGAAGGAAAGAAAGAGAGAGAAAGGGAGGGAGGAAGGGAGAGAAAAAAAGGAAGGAAGAGAGAGAGGAAAGAAGAAGGGAAGGAAGCAGGGAGTGAAGGAAGGAAAGAAGGAAGGAAGAGAGAGAGAGAAAAGAAAGAAAGACCCTCATCTAACTACAAATAATTCAAATAAAGGGAAATGGAAACTAGTCCAACACTATCATTAGCTTTATAGAGAGCTAGAAAAGGAAATGAAAAGGTTTTCATTTTTCTTCAGCTTCAGCATCATATGAAGCTCATATTTGAATACTGTTTATAAAAAGACTGAAAAATAATACAGTGTAATATTGATTTAGAGTAAACTTAAAAAATTATGTGGCAAACCTATGAAATACTGAGAAATTATCAGCCTTTTTTGTTAGTTGTTAAGGATGCCTTTGGTATTTTTATCCATATAATATATAGAAAATACAATGAACTTGAAGTACTTTTTAGTTGATTACACAGACTGATTTTACATGTCATTCACTATACCTTTCATAACAGTAATTGTTCAACATCTTATTTGTGATACATTCCTGTATGAAGTAGGAAAACAAAAATGGAATGTGCCAAAGAGCAAATTCAATTTATACCATCCCCCAATCCCCTATTTCTGTAATGTTTCAAGATCACAAATGCTTACAGTGAGAATCTTGTCAGTGAGGACTCTGAGACCAGAAATGCAAATGGCTAATGTTCAAGTAACTAACAAAGAATGGTGTAAACCTGCGTGTTCCTCATCTCCACAAGCATAAAGGCATAATTTATTTTTAGTAAATCGTGGGAGTGAGTTACACCCTAATATCTTAATTAATTAGCTGGTCATTCTTAATTAACAGTTTTCCTGTCACTATCGTATGGCAAGGAACTACTAAATTTAAAAATCTGTAGGTGGGCTGAGAGGAAACTATAAATTAAATATTACACAAGAAATAATTTGTCAGATCATATATGCATACTATATGCATATACAGTGCCATAATTGTCCATGGCATTTTAAAATTGATAAAAGAGCCTCAAAGTTATCTATTCAGAGAATATTCTGATAAAGAGAAATAGATGGATCCTAGTGATGGAGCTGTTCAGGGCTCCATATGCATGTGACAGTTTCTTATTTACATGTCGCTCATGTTTATGCATGTTTAGAAGAATACAGCTGCTACCCCATTCTCCAGAAATCATAGATACCGGTCAAGTCTACAAACGGTAGCCACATTTGAGCTTGTAATGTATTATCATGAAAAGCTACAAGTTCTAATGTTAGGGAGGGAGAGAAGAGCACAATTTGCTTTGAAAAGATAACAGACATTTTTCAAAAAACAAATACTGTATATTCAATTCAGCCCCTTTAGGTGCTTTCATGTTATAGGAATTCTGCTGGTGATGAAAACAGCATTCAGCCAATCAAATGGCGGTACCCTAGTGCCATCCAAAGTAGAAGCCTAGTGTTTAAAATAACCCTGATGAATTATTCATAGATCTGATGTTTATGCAAATTAGAGAATCATGCACCCACCTGACCACCAAGGGAAGAAAAAAACACAGGGAAAAAAAACCCCACCATGCTTTTAGCATTCTCCAGAACCTATGTAATCAAATGATAATATTCTTTCATTAAATGCATCAAGGAATTACAATCCTTACCTGGTTAGTTTGTAGGGCCTTCAGATTTTCTGGATGAAATAACTGACTGTGCGTGCAACCAATAAAACTGAACTGAAAAGCTGATTAAGGGCACTTACTTAATGCAAAGCCACTCACTGAATATTCATATGATGCCTGTGTTTATGCAAATTAAAGCAAAAGCAAGCCCAAGGGGATTGGTTGCCATAGCCCACAAATAGTGTGTACAGCAGAAAATATAGAGAGTAGTGACAAATAAATCTTAAAATTCATAGCTTTGGAGCAACAAAGAAGAAATAGTAAAATATTAAAAAGGCTAGGTGAATTACAGTTTTAAAGTGCTTTATTTAATCATATTACTTTGGGGCTATTGACTATTCCTACCATGTAATGATCTATAATTATCTTAATGCCAAAAGATACAGTCACTTGTGTTTGTCAGCTTTATTTATCTTGCAGTCATTTATATGAGCATATCCCTTAAGCATAGAAGAGTAAAGAAGAAACAATTAGAATAAAAACATAATTCAGTACATTAATAACTAAACCCAGGGCCATATGTGGCCCTTTGTTAAGTCTCATGTGATCATCCTTCAGTGGTTATATCTTACTAGGGAGTGACGTGTCAGTGGGAGATCTCCAACATTAGGCTCAGCTCTTTGCTTTCTTAATATTGATATGTATCTGCTTTATTTGAAATGGAGATTATTTTATATTAAACATATTTTATATATTTCACAATGGATATTGTGAATCTTTTGACCAAGATGATTTTGGCATATGCAGTTTCAAATTCCAAGGATTTTCACTTTTGGAGCCCAAATGCAATAATGTTTTCCGAAATGCATGCTAATATGTAGTGTTCTAATCATGAAACGATGTGAATCCTCACGTATGTATGTGAGAACTGATTACAGGCATTGACAGGATTCATAATATTTAAGTGATACAATGCATGTCAGGCATAAAATGCTTTCTGTTGTCAAGGATATTCTCCACTTTTCACTTTTTTTAATAAGTAAGAATGGAGATGGCTAAAAATGCTGGAATACATCTGATAGGCATTTTTGTTTGCTTTTGATTTTCTCTTTGTTTTCTGGAACATACTTTGCAAACTTCACAAATAAGAGGTCAATGTTCTTCACTGCACTTGCCACTGACTGAAGAGTATTTATCATTTCCAATATTTTCCTAATAATTGTCACATCTTCACTCTGGTCACTCTGATCTCCCTCACATAATGTAATAAATTTTCCAATACTCTTAAGACATAAAAATATTTAAAGCAACTTAAGCTTTTCTACAAAGCTGCCTATCCTTATCAAAGATGCTACAAACACTAGATCCAATGGTTATTATCTTTATTGTGGTGATGGTATCACAAGTGTATGCATGTGTCTAAACTCATAAAATTGTATGCCTTAAATGTGCGTGCAGTTTTTTTATCTGTTAGTTAGACCTCAAGAAAGCCAGGGCAGGGAAAGAAGATCGGATCTAATTCCTGGACACTGTTTTCCTAGAAGGCATGTAGAAAAAAAGAGATTTCTTTGTGGTGCCTTATGGTTGCCTAAGTATGGCTTTCATGCTTTCAAATAATTTCCTTTCTTTCATAGTTGCTCATTGGCTTTCCATGAAAGTAATCCTCATAAGTGTACATTTATCAACATCCACATGGATTTTCCATAAGTGATATTATATGTATATGTTAATTCTAATCAATGTCTCCTTAAAATTCCCCTAAGTTTCAGAACTGTCTTGGGAAATGATGCAATTGGCATATCAAATATTTAGAATAAAGTTGGTGAAATTTTGGAAGCCATGACCTTCCATTATTTGTTTATTGGCAACTCCTTTCCTTTAATTTATTAATTTTTAATTTCATATCTGTTCCAAAGTACAGAATAAAAATTAATGGATAACTGATAGTACACTTGCTTTTGATATCATGCAATTCTTTTTCTTCTACTGATTTAAGAATATATTGTTCAGAAGGTAGACCGGTAATTTCTTAGCTTCTAATTAAAGAATCCTAAATTTAAAACTTCTACTAAGAATATTTAGGTTAATCAGTAACAGTTGCCTTTTATTAAGCTTCTCTATCTCCATAAAGATTATTTTTAAAAAATCAGAGCACATAGTTAATTAACTGGTACCAGATCTTTCTCTAAAAAACATTTCTTCATGTAACTTAATCCCAATAGAAACATTTGCAGACAAAATACTTCATTGGTTAATAATAATAACGATTGCAGTAATAATTATTGTTTTCAATATAAGAACCCCAATTTGAAGTTCTGGAAGAAGTCCTCATGTTGGTAAATTCATATTTTTCTTTTAAACATCAGAATTTTCCAACTTTCTAATTAAAATTCAAACACGTTTTTACCAACACCAATTATTGCTTATTTAAGCTGCATTAGCTATGCTTTGGTCGTAAAAAAACTAAGCCTTCCTTCAGAAAGATATTTCTATTTTCAAATAAATACATTACACACACACACACACACACACACACACACACACATCTCAAATGAACTGTCAGAGCAAAATATAAGTGGGTATCATTAATGTCATCCTTTGTCCAATTCCTCATATCATTAGTGGGATTTCTTTTTTCTTTTCTTAGATTGAATCTCTTAATCTCTGGCCCTTGCACAACTCTGGGGTATTTCTGACATCTTTAAAATATTTGTAAACCAAATCCAAACTGCCCTAGGCCACGGTCTCTTCAGACCTTTATCTTGTACCTATGTAGAGCAAGAGTAGTTTATATTCAGTGAACTAGGTTCTACAGAAAACCAAAATAGTGTGTTCCACATGAAATAATCAGATGCTTTTGAGACTAAGTTAACTGGTTTAAATGATGGATTCACAATGTCCAGTTTCATAATTCACTCCATTGTTTACTCTGTGAACAAAATTAAATCCTAAATTACCTATTTAAAGTTCTTCTAAAGGTTCCATAAAGAGATAAAGTTCAGCTCATTTGCCGATTACCTAAAAATTCTGAGCCTCTCTTTTGAAGCCACCCGTTGGGCTTTATATAATGAATCCAAAGAAAGTAAATGAATATATGGATGCAACTAAATCTCAATCAGTAAATCAATCAGATGAAATTGATAGTCCATTGGCCCAGATATAAAATTGGGCCAGAGACTGGCTTCTCCCTGAAAAACATAAACACATAAAACTTGTTTGGTCTATAAATGTTTTAAAATTAAAATAAGCCGACAAGATTAAAAATTACATGATTTTACATACAAACCTAATTTCCTGATTTTCTTGGAAAATCAGAAAGTGTGTCGTTCTGGGCTGACATCCCCCTGAAGTAATGAACCTCTGGAGCCAGGTAGAACTGCTTCTTCCAAGCAGGTCCCAGTTATCCATCTGCCAGGAGTTCTTGCCAAGATAGTTTGTTCTTTTATACTATCCCTGGAGGCATGAATTTGTGACCTGAGGCATTTGAGTTGAGTTGTGAATTTGGGGTAGCACTGTTTTCAATCTACACATGTCTTATTTTTATATTTTTGATAGTTGTATGTTTATACATTTGTTGTCCAAGGAGTCATTTAGAAGAAAAATAATCCACATGAAGGGTAGGTTACCACTGGCTTGCCAGGCTGTTTCCATGGCTACACATTGACATTTCTGCTTATGTTAGATATGATCATGCTATCCTTTTTATAACACCATCATCAAGAACATCTGTAATAGAAAAATAAAATAAAACATCAATGCTATTTTACAGATCTCTATTTATCGTGGGGAATCAATCTCTCTGCTCTATAATCTCACCTACAGTAACAAACAACCTTTAGGTTTTGGTTGAGGTTAATCGAAAGCAACATTTCTTTCCTGCTTGACTCCTTAGTAAGCATTGCCGGCATTATGAGCAAGTCCACCAAAGTTAGATATGTACCATGCTTTAGTAAGATCATTTGGTAGACTTTTTTTTTCCTAAAAAAATGTTCTGTCTCCACACGGGAAAATATTTTAAATCAATTCAGGGAGCTTAACTGCTTACTGAACATTATAGTTTTGTTATACATAAGATGGGAAGCTCATACATAGACAACTGGGTCTTCTCTGCCTGAAATTGCTTGGTTTGTATGAACCCTACATCATGATTATAGAGATGCTGACTACATTCAGCTCTTGATTTTGCTTTATCCCAACATTTCAAAATTCCTTTTACTGCTTTCTCTTTTTAAGGGCTCTGACTGGCATCTAGTTCGTTGAAATTAACTTGATAAATTAGGTTGATAAACAGTTTACTAGAAGGGCCAGTGGCAGAGAAAATCCTGTTCAAATGAATCTTTCACATCACTCTGTATATGCAAGAATCAGCCAAAACAATATCGGCTCTCGTGGCACCTAAATTCATTGATGGCTTGATTTAACCTGTGGCTCAATACATGTGTAGGTGCTATTGTGGCAGCCCACAGTCTCATTTCCTAAGGTGATTTCTGACCTTGCATATTTTGGGAGAGATTGGTGTTTTGATAAGAATATTTTCAGAATAGAACAGTTACTGTCCTCTGGTTACTTCACTCCTGTGATACATCTGTTGAAGTCCCCCGTATCTGTTTGCATCATGACCATCCCATCTTCACGGCCATAACTTACAGGCTTCCCGTCTATTCTTTAATCTTATTTCAAATATTTAATTACTTCACTTAAAGGTTGGCAGATTGAACTTCCACTTCATATATCTTCCAAAATTATGGATTCGGCATGCTTACTCTAAGTATCTCAATTCTGTTTCTATAGATTTGAACCTTGTCATCACCCATGGCATGCCTGTACCTTTCTTTCCCCTGTACCTACAGCTCACCTATTTCTTCTTTTTCATTTAACCTTCTTCTCATTTTCAATGCATCTAGTATATCTCTGTTTTTATTTTGCTCTGTACCAATTTGAATTCTCTGAGTAGCCAGAGTAAATATGTTCTCACCCCCTGCACTATCCACCCTCAGAGGCTTCCTATCCAGAAATAAACCCCACATTTATTTCCTTTACTCCAGTTTCCATATAGTCGGGCATATGAATGTTGAGGTTTTTTTGTTTTTGTTTTTGTTTTTTTTTTTTGAGTGCACTATGAACTCATGTTATCATCCTTGATCTCAGCAGTGAGATGGACATCTCATTTCTTCACATGCTCTACTTCCTGCCCAGGAGGGATGGGATATGACATTGAAAAGGGTATGCCAAGTGCCAGGCGTATATTTGACATTATGTACGTGCAGAAAGCTACCACTGCAAAGCAGATACAGGATATCATTACTATCCCAAATTACTCCTTTCTGGTCAATCTCCACCCCTCATGCCTGGTACCAGGCAACCATAAGCCTGCTTGCTGGCACTGTGACATATTATGTTTTTCTTGTTCTACATAAAATTCTTTATAATTTCATTTAAATAGAATGTAGTCTTTGTGTATGGCTTCACTTACTTAGCACAGATGTTTGAGGTTCATTCATGTTGTTGCATGTGTCAGTGGCTTATTCCCTGTTAGTACTGAAAAACATTCCATTGTATATACCTCATAATTTCACCAGTGACTAGACATTAGAATTGTTTCCAGTTTGGGGCTATTATAAATATATTTTCTATGAACATTCGCATACAGATCTTTATGCAGACATACGCATTAATTTTTCTCTGGCAAATATGATTAGAAGTGGTAGTGGGGTTATAGTGTAGACTTACCTTTATAAGAAACTACCAGAAAAATTTTCAGCCTGACTATGGAAGAGAATTTATGTCAACCCTCATGATTGCTGTCTCTTGGTGTTCATACTTTTTATAACTCCATGCCTTGAGTGTGTGCAAACTCTGTGACTGGCCCCTAACCAGTTAAATGTGGCAAATGTGAGTAGATATCATTCTTGTCAACACATTACCTTGCATACAAATCTGTGCTGAAATCACTTTAGAGTTGCTGTTGCCCTTGCTCATTCAAGTGAGCTTCCATGAATTCCACCATCAAATTAATTCTGCCAAAAAACCCGAGGGAGGTGGAAAAGGACCCCAAGCCTCAAATGAGAACCTAGCCCTGGCCACACTTTAATGGAAATTTTGTGAGACCCTAAGCAGAGGACCTCCCTATTTCTGCTCTGTAAAGACCATGAATTAATACTAAATGGGTTTTTTAAGCTGCTGCTGATGGTAATTTGTTACGCAGCAAGAGAAGATTAATATGTTAGCTGTATCACTTTGTATTTCCACCAATGATGTGCATTCCAGTTGCTCCATATCCTTGATTTGGTATTATCAATCTTTTCTATTTTAACCCAAAAACCTTGCTTGGATTTAATTCAAATGGCATTGAATCTACAGATGAATTTAAGAAGAATTGACTCTTAATATTGAGTATTCTGATGAATGAACATAGTAGATATCTCCATTTATTAAAATCTCCTTTAATTTCTCACAACAATTTTTGTGATTTTTCAATACCTAGGTCTCACATCTGGATATATTATGTGAAGTTTATCTCTAAATAATCCATGATTTTAATGCTAGCTTCAATGGTATTTAAAAATTTTAATTTGTAATCATTTATTTGCCAGTATATACACATAAAAATGGTTTTGTACATTGACCTTGTATTCTGCTATCTTGCTGGGCTTTAGATTTTACTTGTGGTTTCCCTGGCATTTTCAACACTTGTTGGGGTGGGCTGAAAATTTTGCTCTCCTTTACTGTAGGGATAGTTTAGTCTTACATGGTTCTTCTGAGGTTTTTACCAAATTCCCTGAGTGAACATCACGGGCTCTCACATCTCTGTGCGCTCTGGAAAGTGTTCAGCTTAAAGCCCCCGCCCCCTCTTTGCCCTTGCGTACATAGTTGAGTATTCAGCAAAGATTCAAGAGAATTCTCGTGCTGAATTTTGAAGCTCCTTTTCTGCTTATCTCCCCTTCTCCACAACTCTAGCCTGCAACCCCTGGCTACCTTAGCCTCCCTGAACTCCAGTCTCTGGGTCGTCACTTCAACAAGAGCAACATTCTGCTCTCCCAGTTTCACAGTTTGCAAAGCGGATGTGCCTCCAGGCAGAAAGCCAGGCAATTGTAGAGTTTTCCCATTTTCTTTACCTTAATGGTCCTAAGCCGCCTATTGGCCAATGTCTTAACACAGTTCTTTTAGAAATTTAATCCAGTTTTGTAATTATTTCCTATGGAAATCTAAATCCAAACCCTGTTACTATGTCATGGCAGGAAATGTACACCTCGGCTGTGTACACATCAATTCTTAATGTGTTCATGTTTTGTCCATTCTGTTAGCATGCAGAAAATGGTAGCTGGTGGACCAGAAATTCCAAATAATCTGTGAAACAAGGTAAAAAAATTAGGATCTAACTGGAGAATTTAAAAAGTCTGAAACACACGCAATTAGGCATTTTATGTGGATATCAACAAATAAAATAGACAAAAAATAAATAAGGGTACAGAGAATTTTAGTAACACATTTGATAGCTTTAATCAAGTTGATTTATAGAGGATTTCTTACCAATAACAGAAAATATACGTTCTTTTAGTGCATACACAAAACATTAAAAAGTTAACTGTTTGGTCTGAGCATAATCTCAAAAATTCCAAAAAACATAAACCATGCAGATTATAATACTAGCAATAGTGTGATAAAGTTTGTGATGAACAATAAAAAAATAGCTAAAAATATGCATTCATCTGAAATTAGAACATGCACTTTGAAGCAGCTTTTGTGTTAAAGAAGCCCTCGAAAGAAAAATTACAGATAATAATGGAGTTGCATCACATGCAAATTTAGCTTCTGCAGATTCAAATATGCTTACTTATATGAGGAAAAAAGAGTGAGAGTGAGATATAAATAACTATCTAAATAATGGGGTTGATTCTTACTGCCATTCCATTCAAAGAGCAGATGCATGTGAAAAGAGAGAGATGTTCTGATCTGTTAGCTCTGCTCCTCTTCATGATGTGAGTATCACACCACACTGAATAGCGTACATTCCTTTAAGGATCCAGGAAAGTGCCTTGAACTTGTAGTAATTGGTGACCAGGTAATTTGGACCAAACCACCAAGTGAAGCCTAGCAGAGGAGGATTTACCATGAAGCTTAGGTTCCAGGGTTTTTCACTTGTATGCTTCCTTTCAAGACTCTGTGTCTGATTTTGTGTCCTTTTCCAAAAGATGGGTCCATAAATCATATAAATTTCTGGGCCCACAAAACATGATCATCAACCAAAAGAAATATTGGAGTTCAAAATGATAGGAGTAACCATGTCAATATCCAGGAGAACATAGAAATCCAAAGATCTTTGGAGTTCCTTCTGTGCAGGGGACATTTTCAGATCTAGAAAGAACTCTGAGGAGTTGAGCAGTATCTTTGACGATTTCTTTGATCTAGAGCAACAAAAGCTGAGCCCAAGGCTTAGCAAAGGAGGGTAGCCCTGGTAAACAACCCCTAAGGGTCACCCACGCCTTAGGAGTAGGGACCAATAGAAAGTAATGCAATCCTTTCAAGCACTGAACAAGCTCTAAGGTATCTGGTTTCCACAGAAAACCTCAAATCTTGAAATTAACTTCAGATCACCTGTTTTGCTTGTGTCCCAAGATGCCTGACAAAAGTAATTGGAAATTCTTTCTGAAGGAAGATAACTTCATTTCAGCCTTCAAATTGTTTCTGCAATTTTTTTTCAAAAACATTAAGCACACAGCCAAAGATGAGGGGAAAAGACAACATAAGCAACAAGCAACACAATAGACAATGAAATAGATCCACAGGCACACTAGGCAATGAAATTACTGGTCACGGATTGTAAAATAACTGTATTTACTATGCCCTTAGAATTACAAACATAATTTTCAAATGTAAATTAAGAACTGGAAATTATGGGGTTCCTGGGTGGCTCAGTCGGTTAAGCGTCCGACTCCGGCTCAGGTCATGATCTCGCGGTTCGTGGGCTCGAGCCCCACATCGGGCTCTGTGCTGACAGCTCGGAGCCTGGAGCCTGCTTCAGATTCTGTGTTTCCCTCTCTCTCCGCCCCACCCCTGCTTGTGCTCTCTCTATGTCTCTCAAAAAATGAATAAATGTTAAAAAAAAATTTAAAAAAAGAACTGGAAATTATGAATAGTGATATAGCCTGGAAATTCTGGAGCTGAAGTACACATTGAAAAACAGGTAGTTTCTGGATATTACAGTGGCAAATAAAACATACACAGGGAGAGAATTAAATCAATGAGAGACAGAGATCGGAACAAGTGTCCTCTTTCAGAGAAGATGGCTTTCTGGCCTATACAAACCACACTGGAGACAAAATGGTCTTCAAGTTCTTTTGTTATGATTATAATCTCACAAAGAAGTCGACACTCCTCTCTTACTCTCAATTCTAATTTGGACTTGAGAAAGGACTCTGACTGAGCTGTGTAATATCAAAGATCTACCCTTGGTCTAATCACAGTTGATTAGGAGATATCCACGTTCTGAAATATTCCTCAAACACAGGTTAAGGCATGTATACTATAATTGTAAATGCAGAACCTGAAGTCACTACTCTAGGTATAGACTCCTTTCCATGATTGCAATTTTGCCTTACATTCAATTGAAAATTGTAATTAAGAATCTTAAAAGATATTGCATTATCTTTATTAGAATTCCCCAGCATGTCACCCTTCTTTTGAAAAACTGCAATATGGCCATACTTGGTGAGTTTTGTTTCATATTTAAAGAGGGACCTTTACATCATGTATCTAAGAAACACTTATTTTTCTTGATCTTTCTATAGCATTTGATAACCCCAACTACTCCTTACAAGAAATACTCTAGCACTGGCTTATGTAATACTATACTTTCATGGTTTTTCCTATGTTTTTGGCCATTATTCTCTCTCTATTTACTTTGTAGTCTCATTCCCCCCTCTATCTAGCCATTAAGCATTGGGTTTCCTTAAGGTTTTCCCCTAGATTGTCCTTGTAAATTTACTGCCTAGGCAGCCTTATCCATGGTGAGAGCTTCAAAATCTATATATTACCATAATCCCACATTTAATCTCTAGTCAGAATCACTCCTCTCATTTTGGAAATATTTAAGTCTTCTAACTCAATGTAATGTGAGATGTTAGTAACAGAGGAAAATGAGTACAGAGTATATGGGAAGTGTCTTTGACCTTCAAAGTTTTTCTATAAATCTAAAAAAAATTTAAACAAACTTTATATTAAAAAAACTTAGAACCAAATTACTTAGTGGTTAAATGGAAAAACTGTACTAAGGAAGCTAATTAAATGTTCAGTGCCAGAAAATGGACTATCAACTCCTACACAGGTGTGAGGGAAAGGACGTGTGACCCGTGAATTTTATGCTTGGCTAAATTATCATTTGATTTAAAGGTCAAAACAAATATTTAACTCTTCTGGAAAAGACAAATGAAAAAACAAAATCCAGTGTTGAAGATATAATAATTTTTTTTAATTTATGTATTTAAATTCAAGTTGGTTAACATACAGTGTAGTATTCGTTTCAGGAGTAGAATCCAGTGACTCATCACTTACATATAACACCCAGTGCTCCTTCCAAGAAGTGCCCTCCTTAATGCCCATCACCCATTTAGCCCCTCCCCCCACACACTTCCCTCCAGCAACCCTCAGTTTGTTTTCTATAGTTAAGAGTGTCTTATGGTTTGCCTCCTTCTCTGTTTCTACCTAATTTTTCCTTCCCTTTCCCTATGTTGATCTGTTTTATTTATTAAATTCCACATATGAGTGAAAGTGTATACTATTTGTCTTTCTCTGACTGACTTATTTCACTTAGCATGATATACTCTGGTTCCATGAACATTGTGGCAAATGGCAAGATTTGATTCTTTTTGAGTACTGAGTAATTGAATCAAAATTTTTATAATTTAGGAATAAAAGGCTGTTTTAGCTATCTATTGCTACATACCTTTGTAAGTCATAGTTTCTGTGGGTTAGGAATTTGGGGGTGGTTTAGTGAGATGGTTCTGATTCAGTGTTTCTCATGAGTCAAGATGTTGGCTAGGACTGAGTCCTGAGAAAGCTTTATTGGGGCTGGAGGGGCAGCTGGAGGATCACCAATGGCTACTGGCAAAGGACTCAGTCCCTAGCTAATGTTCCCAAGGAGCCCCAGTGGCTCACGAAGTAGATGTCTCCCTAGAGCTGTTTGAGTGTCTTTATGATATAGTATATGGCTTCCCTCAGAATGAGGGGTCCAAGGAAGAAAGAAAAATAAAAGTCACAACACCCTTCATGTCCTAGTCTCAGAGGTTACTCTTTCCCATTCTCCAGGTGAGTTAGTTTTATCTTTTGTCAAAGAATTTGTGGACATATTTTTAAAAATTTCTGGTGTAAACAAGTGCCAAGTGAATTACTTTTATTTAATACCTGGGAGTTAATTGGCATCTAGAAATTTTTAATGCAGTTAAGATTTTATTTTAATGCCTAAAGAATTTGCAGTCTTTCTCCCCCCTCAACCTTATAGGTATATTTTAGAAACTAACATATCTTGTGGTGAAGAAATGTTTATGTGAAGTTAGCAGTTATTCCAGTGTCACTTCATTTCCTTTTTCTTTTGTTGCATTTAAATAAAACTAATTTAATACTTTATTTTAGAGTGACATGTGCAGTGCATTTCTGTTTATGAAATTGTTTCTCTTATTTCTACATTTCTCTCTCCTCCGTCTAGAGATGTGACTAAAGAGATGTCTATAATGATATGTGCCTAATATTTCTTCTATATCTAGGTGATGTTATTATTATTTTTTACTTTCTAATTTTCACTGTTCTGTATTGTGAAATTCGGACCATGTGTATTTGTTTTTTGTGTTTTGACCATGTGCGTCTTGCCTTCTCAGAGGTTACATAATCTTAAATTCACAGGATTCTTGTTAGGTAGTGATATAAAATGCCTTATAAATTTTTGTTCACAGAAACAAGACCAACCAGATGACATTGCCTGCTGGTGGAGGGAGGATGCAGACTAGCAGGGAGAAAACCATACTAGCTCTCCTAGGGTGATGTCCATCTCCAAAAAATGAACATTTCATGTGATGTCCCATAACTGCTCCTTGCTCTGGTCTATCTTCGTTTTAATTAAAACTCAGGTACATGGAATAAATAAAAAAGCTTACTATCATCATCAGTCCATTTATGACCCTGCTTCTATTTCATTTATTTTGTTTTACTTTTTGTTCCTTTATCCCTGCTGCCTAGTCCCATTCCCCACCCACTCTATTCTGAGATAACTATTAATCAACTACGATTGTTTTATTTTAAAAATATGCTGTAGAATTAGGTTATACAACATTTCAATTCAGGATTTTATGTATTTTTTTTAAGTGGAATTAGCACGCATTTTATTTTCTTTTACGGTTACAATTCTGTTTTGTATTAAGGTAGTGTTCATTTAATAAAATGGGATTTTTTCTATCTATTGAAACAGCTTGCATGAAATATTAATTATTAATTCTAAAAAGTTTGCTCCAGTTTTTATGTATACCTGGTGAGGTCTTTGGAGAAGACTTGGTGAGTAAGTATGAATCCTCCCTGTGTCTGTTCTTCTAGATGTTCACTATCCTCACATTAGCCCATATTTGGCCTCTACCAATTGGTTGAAATTTTTGGCTAAATCATTCTTACTGGACTGTGTGGTGTTAAGACAGTAAGTGCTCATATCTTGTCTTTCCTTGAAGGTTCCTGTGTTTCCTTAGATTTCAGGTTAGTTACCCTGAGACCTTAACTTCAAAAGTAGTTGTGGGTTCAAAAGTAGTTGTGATTCTATTGAGTATCTGAATGTTTTTATTATTTTAAGGCTGGGAGTGATGTGCTTTTTTGCTTTGTATACCCTCAACAGAACCCAAAACTTCACTCTTCTGTTATGAAGAAGGTCAAAGCCAAATTCTAGACTACAATGTAATTATCCTATAGAAATCTGTGGTGTGCATTATAGGTTTCACTTTTATATTTGGCCTCATTTTATTGTGTTGCATATATTTGTTTAAAATAACCTCAAACCTTTTAAGAAATTTCTGCCTAATAAAAAGATAGGTAGGAAGGTCTATCTGCTTTTCTGTCACCTCCCTTTTAAGAGAATTCTAGCTTTCCCACTTAGTTTCTCTTCTTTTCTTTTTTCCTTTTGCCTATGCTTTTATTTGAAATGGGGACCCAAGAAGAAAAGGAAAGTGAAGAGAGACAGTAGCATCCAGATTAGAATTAAAGTAGAGGTTTTTAATAGTCATTAAAAATGAAACACAGAAACATCTTGAATGTGCGAATAAAAAAAAGTGAGAAAAAGGAGAACTTAAATGAGTACCGCTGTGGAACGTGTATTCTTGCATGAGGTATAATGAGAGACAAATAAAGACATTATTTTAAAGGTTCTTTTTGGCTGAGAGATTTTTTTCTCTTACGTGAGATGAGGCCATGCACGTCATGCAATGGCTTTATCGTATCATATAAAAAATGTTTGGGGATTTTGTGAAAGATTGTTAAAACAATTCAAAGATTTCTTTCATCTTTAACATATATTGTTCTGCATTGTTTTATAAAATATATAATATTCCCTC
This sequence comes from Panthera pardus, assembly GCF_024362965.1. Lineage (NCBI taxonomy): Eukaryota > Metazoa > Chordata > Mammalia > Carnivora > Felidae > Panthera > Panthera pardus. The sequence goes on from NW_026526765.1 coordinate 88,609,729, forward strand.
CCACTAAGTTATATATTCCCTCCCACTAAGTTATATATATATATATATATATATATATATATATATATATATTTTGTAAAATCTGTGTTTTAGAGACTTTTCATTATTTTTGAAAACTGCTGTAATGATGATATATATTAAATAAAAAAATAAACACACTTGACATGAAGTCCTGTTTGGGGGAATATATTCCCCCAAAGCAATAGTATAATATCAGTAAAAAAGTGTTTATTTCAGTATTATTTCTGAAGCAATGCATAGAAATAATCTAATGTACAGTAAGACAGAATGGGTGAATAAATTATGATGTGTCGTATAAAGTGCAAATTATACAAGAATTAAACAGAATGTGATAATTGACATATATATATATATATAGATTTGGAAATTTGTGCATATTATATTTTTAACCAGAAAAAGCATTGCATTGAGCAATAAACATATTTTTCTAAAACCATATCTATACAAATACATATATATATCAGATATATATAGGAAAATAGGGAAAATGAATACCAAGCCAATTATTTCTAGAAGTTGCATCTGAAGAGAAGGAGGACAGAGAAACTTGCCCTTTATTCATATACTTTTTTAAAGCGATGACAGAATCAGGAATGATCTGGGTATTTCAATAAACAGTTACAGATACAACTTCAGTCAATGGTCTAAAAGAGGTACATACTAAATAATTAATAATGATCATACCTGTGGGTTAAGGTGGGGAAATCAAAGGGAGGATTTTCATCAGATCATTATATACCTGTTTAATTTTTTTCAATAAATACAAATCATGTTTGACTAAAAATAAAAACAATCTGAACCAATCTGAACCACTGTCTTTTCCACTGTAGAAGCTCAAATTGAGTAGTCATGGTGTTGGGTTGGCAATTATGCAAAGACCCAATAGCACAGGCTTCTCAAAGAGGTTGAACGTCCGATGCATCAGAAGTGGAATCTGATGTTATTTACTCAATATTTTATTAACTCTTGAGGAGACCTATCAGCTATTTGGTGACAACTTAATTTAAGCAAGTTATGTCTTCTCTGAGGTGCATTTATGTAACTGGGATAAACTAAGGCATAACTAACACTTCAAACTTCTCTTTGGATCAGGCTGACACCACCTTCCAGGGCCTTTGCCTGAAATAGCGCCTGATTAGCTTCAACCTCTTCCTTGTCTTGGATCCTGCACTCCTGTATTGATTTCTCCTGGAAGCACTTTCCTATTAAACCACTTACACCTGAATCCTCGGGTTAGGATCTACTTCCGGGGAATCCAGCCCGAGACCCTGGCAAACCCAAGGCTTTTCCACCAGCCCCGTCTCCTCAGGATTTGCCTGCTGCCTTCTGTGTCAATCTCCAGCACTGCAGCGCGAGAATTCTGGGTAAGTGTCTGGAATTAACTTCTACCTAATGCTATAGTTCATTACATGTAGAACTGCAAATATTCCTACAAAGGTATCCTTGTGCCTTGGCATGTTCCCGCCAAGTCCAATAATGGTGACTTACAGAAGGATTTATTTTCAAAGGTCACGTTAATTTCTCCTGATGTGTTTGGCACAAGAGGTATGAGAAAATCACTCATCAGGCCTTTACTATTATGCAGTCTACTTAAACGTTATGCAATGTACTTAAAACTGAAATTTTAATTTAAAAAAATAATTAAAAAGTATACAAAGCTGAATACAATGAGTTTCTGGCACTGCTGATATCTAGCCAACAGTCTAAATATGGGGAATTACCATCTAAAAATAAATGCTAGTATTGAGTAATTGCTCTGGTTAAGATTGTTTTGAACAATCACTACATGTCATTCTCAGTTGTACCTTATTTGCTGAAAGAATATTCAGATTTCATTCTTCCTAATTCAAATCTTCGTTTAAGAACAAGCATAATTGGGAAGTGAACTGAAATAACTTTGGATTCACTTTCTCAGCTAAACTGATTTTTTTTCATGTTTTAATTGCTCCCTAATTTCTGTATTATTGCTACATGTCCTAAAATAAATTTTCCATCTGCTTTCCATGTTTGATTGTCATGTTGCCTCCCTTTGAAACTGCTAAACAAGCAGCTTTTCTAATCGCAATTTGTGGCTGTAGTGCATTTCAATGCTCACTATGCATATGGAAAATGCACTTGCCATTCAAAAATACAGAATAGATTGAATATAACTAGATAATTTCATTTGTGGATATAGATTGTACTCTGCAGCAGTTTAATTCCCATATTTAGTAAATTCTAGTGAAAGGAACAATTTCTGGGAAAAAGTGATTAAAAGGGAATAGCAAACATCTGTGCATCTTTCTTCCAATTTTTTTCTCTAACTTTTTCTCTAAATTTTTCTCTCACCAGACCCTCAAAAGTTTTTAGTTTAATTTGAAAAGGATAGCATATGTTTTTTTTTAAAGAGCATAATGACATATTCCATAATTAGACACCTTTCTTAAAAGATAAGGAAACATGTAGTTATGTGAATACATTCCATATTTCTAAGGCATGAATTTACACTGAAGTGATTGAAATAGCAATGAGTTATTTCAGAGGCTTACCGGTATACAAGATTAAAAGATAATTAAAAGTATAAAATTAAGTTTATTTCCTTTCTAAGATTATGCTGGAAAAGTACAAGAATAAAAATAAAGGAGTATACCTTCTTCCATAGTAAATTTAGTTTTCTATATAAGCTAATAGAAAAATCCAATAGCTGGAGCCTGAGTCAAGGCAGTCCATTGTCCAATGGTAGTTATGGTGTTAATTTCACCATTCAAAGATATGAATATAAAGTAAAACTAACTCTACTTTGAGGGTAGTAAATTTGGAAAAGGTGATTTGGCCATATACTGTGTATAAACCTTAAAATTTTCAGTATCTTTTGGTAATCCACTACAAACAAGTTAATCTAAGAAGATAGAGATACTTACAGAGACATGTTCAATGATACTCATTTCAATGTTATTTGTGGTCATACATAGTGTAAATTGGCTGTCCAATAGAAAGGGAATGGCTTAATAAACTAGATGTGTTCATTTATGGGCAATAATTTAGGAATCATTTTAGGGGAATATTTGATCTCTTATAAATGTTCACAAATAAAAAAAATGAAGTTATAATATATTCATAGGATTACAATTTGTTAACATGAGTATAGGAAAATTATGACAAGATTATATAAAAATGTTAATGGTGATTTTCTCTGGTATGAAATTATGGATAATTTTTATTTTCTTCTTTCCATGGTACATATTTTCCCAACTTCTGCAGAGTAATACTCCTTTTAAGTAGAGGAAAATTACAGAAATGGTATTTTAAGCTTTTTATGTTGTAATGCTAAATAACTACTTTCTATATGTACCAAAGAGATGATTGAGGGCTAGCTTAATTAATAGGATTGGTGTGGAAAGAAAAATGCAGACGGGTAACTATTTTCAGGTGAAATGTGCATGAAGGAAGTCAGAAGTTTTTAGTATTGTTTAATTTTTAGAGTAGTTTGTTACATGAAGAGACTAAAAAACTCTTACCTTTTCACCTCTAGTTTCAAATAGAAATGTGTGTGTGCAGCCTGAATCTCTGGGATGATATTTCTGTACTTCAAGCCTGTCAATCCCTCACCTTTCCAGAACACTAAACCAATAAAGTGAATTATTTTCAAGAACAACGAAACAGAGAAAATGTGATCCATAAATTGACTTCTTTGTTCTCCCAATTGACTAAGTGACACTTAGTCATCTCTAAGTGCCTGGAGAAAATAAAAGGCATTTCTTTAGTGACGCTGATGAACAATTAGGCAATTGTAAAGCATTGAACGACAAAGTGCAGAATGCAGCGTAATATTGTTTTAGGCGTCTTCCTTCCCTTTCTCTTTTTATTTTTATTTTTGGAGGAAAAATGCTTGAGGCCCATATTTTACTCCCCCTCCTACTCTCTACCTTTTAAAATAATGAAGAACATTTGCTATGGCTAACTTAGAGGGATGCAAGCCACGGTTCAAATATAGAAGTTGTTTTCTAAGTCAGCCAACACATTGTTTAGTGGGATAAACTGTTGCCAGGCTTTCTAACTTTGTTCAAAGTTCAGAAGGTCTGGTAGGTACTTCCATATCTCATTCCCTGCAACAAATACAAGGGTTTCTTATTAGGGATTATAATACACTGCTGTTTGCAATATTCCTTATCAAACTGAGCTGAGATGGTTAAAGAGCGTCCTCTCTACAACTACAGAGGCTTTGAAAGGTGTCATTTGTAAAGGATTATTTGGTTTAGACAAAATAACCTAGCTCTCTTTATAAGGTTAGTGCTAACAAAAATTATATTATGTGGAATCATAAAACCATGCACTTGTTTTATTTCACTGGATAACTTCAAATACCTACACCAGTGCAAAATTTTTTAAAAAGCAGCAAAAACACAAAAAGCAAAAACAAACAAACAAAAAAAGCAAATGTGTGGTTCATTTGGTTAAGCCTCCAACTTTGTCTTAGGTCATGATCTCATGGTTTATGGGTTCAAGCCCTGCGTGGGGCTCTGTGCTGACAGAGCCTGGAGGCTGCTTCAGATTCTGTGGCTCTCTCTTTCTGCTCCTCCCCCATGTGTGCTCTGTCTGTCTGTCTCTCTCTCAACAATAAATATTTTAAAAAATTAAAAAAAAATACCTACATGTATGTGTGAACATATTTTTATATTTGATGACAATCGCTATGGGTAGACTACTCTGTAAAGCAACATAACAGATTGAACTCTGCAATATGACCCTACTTGGTAGAAATAGAAATGCTGGATAAATACAGACAAACAGACCCACTAACAAATGTTCTTTTGGTCACAAATGGATCAAAGTCAAAGGATAGCAGTAAGCATTAGGTAGCCACAAAGTGTTAGATAGTGAATATAGACTAAAGAGAGTCGATCTGGGGTTCTAACATTCACAGAGATATAGAAAATAAGACCTTAAGGCTAAATCACAATGAAAGATACAGAAATGTACAAATTTCAGAACAATAACAAGAATTAAAGAATGAAATTTCTAATTCAATAGTTAAAAAAACAGGGATAAGAGGAATCTGGAATATTATAAATGTACAACTAAAAGTATATAAGTTCAAATAACAGTAATGTCAAATATCAACTTAACTGATAGAATAGGTTCTCACATAAGCCTAGATATTAGAACAAAAGGAGACAGAGAAACCAAAAATTGAAAGGAAGAAATCTTTATTGAGTGAATTGAAGTATTTTTCCAAGAACTGAAGGAAAGACCTCTTTCTAAATGAAAATGGGTCATAAAAATGGAGTAGAATATATACATGCCAATTTACATTATGAAATTTTGAATAACTGAGAGAAAAGAGAACATCCTAAGAGTTTTCAGAGGTGGGCGGAAAAGGTTTCATACAAAGGATCAAGAGGGCAGACCTCTTGATCAATAGTGATACTGGAAGCTAAAAGAAAATGGAGGTCTGCATATGGAATGGGAGAAAATATTTATGTTATATATCTTCTAAGAAACTAATCAGAATAAAGAACTCCTACAACTCAACAAAAAATAAATAACTCCAATTAAAAACTGGTCAGAAGATTGAGTGGACATTTCTCCAAAGATGATATATAAATGGGTAACAAGCACCTGAAAAGATGTTCAACATCATTATTAGAAAAATGCAAATCAAAGCCACATGAGCTCATCACCGTTAGAATGGCTACTATATAAAAAAGTTAAAAGGTTTTGGTGATAAGGAGAAGTTAGAAGTCTTGTGCATTGTTAGTGGAAATGTAAAATGGTACAACTATGGATAACAGTATTGGGATTTCTCAAAAAATTAGAATTACCATGTGATACAGTAATCTCACTTGTGGGTATGTGTATCCAAAAAACTGAAGGCAGAGTCTCAAAGTGATTAGCATACCCATGTTCATAACATGTTCATAATAGCATTGTTCACAATAGCCAAGAGGTGAAAGCAATGAAACTTCTATCAGTGGATGAACTGAACAAAAATGTGACATATATATATATAATGGAATATTACTCAGCCTTAAAAGAAGGAATTTCTGTCATGTGCTGAAACATGGGTAAACTTTGAAGAGAATATGTTCAATGAAAGGAACCAGTTACAAAAAGACCTATACTGTGTGATTCCAGTTGGGTGAAGTACCTGAAGGAGTCAAACATAGAAACAAAAAGCAGAATGGTGACTGGAGGGAAGGGAGAAATGAGGTGTTGTTAAATGGGCAGAGAATGTTAGTTTTGCAAGATGAGAAAGTTCTGGGGATCTATTAAACAACAAAGTGAATATGCTTAACACTATCAAACTGTATACTTAAAAATGGTTAATATGATAAACTGTAAGGTTTCTTTCCACAATTAAATTTTTAAAATTATTTTTAAAAAGTAGAAATACTTTTCTTGTCAAGATGGAATAAGCATCCTCTACCCTTGTTTTAGCAAATGAATGCAACCAACATTTCTGGACAGAAGGCATGGGATGGCTGAGAACTGAAAAATAAATGTTATTTCCCTTTTTGAATTTCCTACCCTGAATGAATTGTAGCCTGAAACCCAACACAGCACGTCAAGTACAGACAGAAAGAGTTCCAACAGACTCTCTCTATTTACTTTATGAGGATTGGGAAAGTGGGCTCCTATGTGTCAAAAGAGTAATTTTATGCCTTTAATTTTGTTTTTCAGTTCCTTTCTTCCATCCTATCCCCACCCCCCCCTCCAGGTCACCCCCACAGTGGCAGTAGTGAAAACAGCAGTGATAGTTGGGCAAATGTGTAAAACTTGAATGTACAAACCTCTTCAGGAGGTCCAGTGGTTGCAAGAGCATAGGGAAAATCCCCTCTGCCTTTTTTCCCCCTCTGTTCTTTTTACCACTTTGCCCTGCTGGCATCTATAATAATGGGAAGTACATAGCAGAGCCATGGAACCAAAACTCCAGCTTTACAGCCAAAGAATCAGGAAGAGAGGGCTTCTGGGAACTGCAGAGGGTTGGAGAGATAGTAGAAAGGAGTGCGCTCAGGGAAACAATCCCACAAAACTGTATGAATCCCCAGGTTCACTCCTGAACTGCACATGCATGGACATCACACTTAATAGCATACACAAAGCTTTGAGAACTGACTGTAGGTGAGGCATGCCCCAGGTCCTAGACTGGCCACTGGACAGTGGACATGCAGGAAATGGCACTGCAGAGGTTTTGAAAACAGACATTGAAGCCACAACAAAAAATGTGGAAATAATCAACATTTTGTATAGGATTTGAACAAGACTCCAAGTTTCATAACATGATATTCAAAACAGCTGAGATCTTGTAGAGAATTATTTGGTATACAAAGAACCATAAACATTTGCATATTACAAGGAAAAAATATTAGTGTGTACACAAAGATAAGACAGGGGAATCATAGATATTAAAGAAAAAAGCTATTAAAACCATGTTCTTGAAAGTAAGGGTCAAACACATGTATAACATATGGAAAGACAGTATTAACAGAGAAATAAACATGGAGATAAAAAACAAGTGGAAATTTTAGAACTGAAAACAACATAAGCAAGGTAATTTCCTTGGATGGGTTCAACAGCGCAGTGAAGATAAGAGGAGAAAGATGAGTGAACTTGAATATAGATCAATAGCAATGATCCTATCTGAATGACAGAAAAATAGATTCAGGGATCACTGGCAAAACATTTTTAGAAGGTCTAATACTATATTTACAGATGTACAGAAAGAGCATACAGAACAAAACGTTTAAAAATATAACAGCTGTTCCTCTCTGGGTTCAGACCTAGTATGCACGGACATGGCTAAATGCACCAAGAAAGTCAGAATCGTCAGTAAATATGGGACCTGTTATGGTGCCTGCCTCGGAAAATGGTGTAGAAGATTGAAAAAAAGCTAGCACACCAAGTACACTTGCTCTTTCTGTGACAAAACCAAGACAAAAAGGGAGAGATGGGCATCTGGCATTGAGGTTACTGCATGAAAATGGTAGCAGGTGTTGCCTGAACCTGCAACACCACTTCTGCCATCACAGTAAAGTCTGCCATCAGAAGACTGAAGGAGATGAAAGACACCATTGGAAACATTGCTAGCTTAGAATAAATGGGTTAATTTATGAACCAACACAACAAAAATATAATGACTGAAAACTTGCCAAATTTGGTGAAAAATGTAAATGTAGAGTTTGAAAATGCTAAGCAAATAACAAAGATTATACCGCCAAAGGAATGTATTAAATGTACGTTATAAGCAAAATACTGAAACCTAAGGGCAAAAATTCTTGAAAGCAGCCATATGAAAATGACCTATTGAGATTATAAATTTTGTATCATAACCCATGAACACTAGAAACAGAGTAACATTTTAAAGTGCTGAAATAGAACTATAAACTCGGAATTCTATATCCAGTGAAAATACCACTCAGGAATGAGGGTGAAGTGAATACATTTTCAGATTTAAAAAAAAATAAGAGAATTTGTTGTAAGGACATATAATCCAAAAGAATTGCTAAATTAAGTACTTAAAACTTAGCATATTTGTATATATTCAGAAGGTGAAAAAATCTCAAAAACTAGAAAACATTCTGAACTATAAAAATATGAAAATACAACACATGAAAGTTAGTGGGATGCAGCTAAAACAGTGATGAGATGGAAATTTATAGCATTAAATGTTGTCTATTAGAAAAGAAAGGTTTCAAGCCACAGTCTAAGCTCTCATGTTAATAAACAAAACAATTTGGAAAAGATCTTAGAAAAGATCTAATTGATAAACCTGCACCTAGACTAACAAAGGCACAGAGAGAGAGAGAGAGAGAGAGAGAGAGAGAGAGAGAGAGAGAAAGAACACAAATGACCAAAATCAGGAAAGAAAGATGCATAAGAATTCATATTCCAAAATGATTAAAAGAGTTACAAGGGAATACTACGAATAGTTCCATGCACATAAACTTGACAAATGACATAAACCAATTGCTTGAAAGCCACAAACTGTAAACATTTATACATAAAGAAATAAATGACTGGATTTGTCCTATGTATAGAAATTTCAGGGGGAGAACATCTTTCCAAACCCAAATTGTACTTGAAGAAGAAAAAGAACAGAAAGTAACAAATTCTATACAATTACTTTCAGAAAGTAAAAGAAGTATGAGAACTTGCCAACTCATTTGGTGAAGTCAGCGCTATTCTGATGCCAACACCAGACAAAAACAGAACAAAGCATAACTATAATACTTCTCACAAATGCACAAAAAATTCTCAAAATATTTGTAAATGGAATTCAGCAATATGTAAAAAGAGACAGCATGATGCAAGGTTGGCTCAATATTTGAGAGTAAGTTGATTTGGTCTATCATATTAACAGACTGAGAACATAAATTATATGATCACATTCAGTGATGCTCAATAGCATTTGAAAATAATTCAACATCTCTTCGTAAGCCAGAGAAAACTAGGAATAGAAAGTAATTCCCTTAATCTGGCAAAGAGAATCTCCAAATAAATTCATAACCAGCCTCATAGTTAGTGGTGAAAGACTGAACACATCCTTTTAAGATTATAAACAAGGCAATGGTGTCCACTGTCATCACTCTTACTCAATATTTAATAGCAAATATTATCGGGGCACCTGGGTGGCTCAGTCGTTTGAGCGGCTGACTTCAGCTCAGGTCATGATTTCACGGTCTGTGAGTTCAAGCCCCACGTTGGGCTCTGTGTTAACAGCCCAGAGCCTGGAGCCTGCTTCTGATTCTGTGTCTCCCTCTCTTTCTGTGCCTCCCCCCACTAAGTTTGCAATAATTTTTTTGGAGCAGCAATTTAAAATAAGTTAGAGTATAAATCTAATAATCTAACAGAATATGTAAAGAATCTATATGTTGAAAAAATTTAAATGCTGATGAAAAATTTTAAGAAATCTTTTGAAAAATGGGGAGACATACCCTGTTCATAAATTGGAAGACTTAGCATAGTAAAGATGTAAATTCTCCCCAAATTGATCTATGGATATGATTCAGTTTTAGTGGGAACCTCAGTAGAAATTATTGTAGATATAGATCAGCCAATTCTAAATTACAGATGAAAAAGAAAATGAATTAGAATAACTAAGACAATTTTGAAAAACAAAGTTGAAAGAATCAGAGTACTCAATTTTAAGACCTATTATGATACTATAATAACTCACACACTGGTTTTGGTGAAGGGGTAGACACATTGATCAATAAAGCAGCAGAGAGAGTCTAGATTTAAACCCATGCCAATATGACCAGATATTTCTGGCAAATGTGCAAAGGTAATTAAATGGGTAAAGAATAGTCTCTTCAAATGGTGTGAACAATTAGTCTTCCATTGGCCAAACAAACAAAAACCCAAAGCAAAATATCATCCTAAACTTCTCATCTTCTGCAAAGTAAACTCAGTAGATCAGTGAGCTAAATGAAAAATACAAAATCTAAAACTGTAGAACGTGGAATAAAACCCTTTTTTAACCCTTTAACCCTTTTTACTTATTTTTGAGAAAGTGAGAGAGATCGTTAGCAAGGGTGGGGCAGAGAGACGAGACACAGAATGTGAAACAGGCTCTGGGCTCTAAGCTGTCAGGACAGAGCCTGATGTTGGACTCGAACCCACAAACTGTGAGATTATGACCTGAGCTGAATTGGACACTTAACCGACTGAGCCACTCAGGCACCCAGGAATGTGGAGTGAAATCTTAATGATATAGCATTAGGAAAGAAGTCTCCGATCTGACCTTGAAAGTTCAATTCATAAGAGAAAAATATGATCAATTGAACTTCATCAAAATTAAACCTGTGTTTTGTGAAAGACATTAAGAGATTGGATTGAGAAGCTACAGACAGAAAGCATTGGAAGAGTTAAAGAACTTGTATTGAAAGGATTCTTAAAACTCAATTCTTAAAACTTAATAAAAAATGGATAAAACATTTGAACACATACTTCACAAAAGACTGTCTCTGGATAGCAAATTATCACTTGAAAAGAGGCTTCATATTTGCTGTTAGGGAAATGCAAATTCAAATCACATTTGGACACCATTGGTCCCCTATTTAAATGGCTCAAATTAAAAACTGACACAACCAAGTGCTGATGAGGATGTAGAGCCACTGGAACACTCACACATTGATGGTGAGAGTGCAGAATAGTATAGCTACTCTGAAGAAGAATTTAGAAGTTTCTCATAAATTTTTTAATGTTTATTTATTTGAGAAACAGAGGGATTGCATAGTCAATGAAAAGAGAAAAGATACGTATCTCATCTGTCTTGTAAATTAGCATTTTAGGTGTATAAGGAAGGCTCATTTTCATTCATTTGTAATTACTAGAAATTTAAAAAAAATGATATTTTCCATTAAATCATGAATCCTGTCAACTTAGTTTCAAATCAGACTCAAAATAGTTAACAGACCTATTATGAGCTTTTAAAAAGGCCAAGGTTAGTAAATACTATTTTCCACAACACCATAAATATTCTTACACAAAATAGAGATAAATTCTCATAACAAACAAAAAACCCACTCACCTCTACTTTCCTTTGGTGGGGAAAAAATTCTTCTCTTAATTTTAAGGGGCACTTTGGTTTTTATTTTCCTATCTTTAAAATAAAACCTTTTAAAAATATGTGGTTCATCTGCCGGAGCTGAGTATGAAGGACCAATTTACAGTTGAGGCCATGTAGTGCTGATGAAAATCTTACTTGGTCTTTACACTGGGCATCACACTGCATCTGTTTTTATGACAGCATTGGATTCATAAATTAAGCACAGCAGGAAGAAAAGTCTTGTATAGATTCAAAATATATTGCATGTCTTGACATTGTAACCTACTTCTACAGGGGAAAGGCCAAAACACCCCTCTTCTGTATTTAGAGGAAGCTAAATCAGGGGCCAGCTGTAGTCTTCCTTGTAAAGAACATTCACCAGCAGTTAATCCCAGTGTATCTTTCTGACAGGAACATGTACAATCACACAATTATTTCCAGTGTTGCAAACAACCTAAATTATGTGATTGAGAAAAACAGTAACCTGTATGTTGAAAAAATATTCTATAGTACTATATGACACATATAGAAACACATGTATCTCAGGGAAATAACATGAAGTGAACATCCAGTTTAGAACACTGAAATAGATCAAGTAACAGAACACTGCCAGCACTCAGAAATATCCTCATGCCCCTTCAAAATTAATACCTGTGTCTCTAAACGCTTAGTATTGAATATTTTAAAAATTGTATACAGATAAAATCTTAGAATGCATTTTATTTTATTTCTGGTTTCTTTTACCCCAAGTTATGTTTGTGAAATGTATTCGTGGGTGAATATAACTAAAATACCTTACTTTTGTTGCCTTTTTGGTGGTCCCTTAGACAAATGCACACAACCTATTTATCCAGTCTACTGCTATTGGGATTTATGGATTGTTTCCAGTTCTTAGGTATTAGGAATAACGTTGCCACAAACATTGATGTACACCTTTTTTGGTGCATATGTATGTGCATTTTTATATACCCGGAAATAAAATTGTAAGATCACATTGTAGATTCAATTTTAGAAGATAATCCTAAAAGATACCCAATGTGTTGAAAGAAATTTGCATTTTCCAACAGATTATGAGAATTCCTATTCCTCCATTTACTTAGTGACTCACCACTATTTGGTAACATCAGTCTTTTTCCTTTAAGCCTAGCCATTTTGGTGATATGAGGTGTGCAGCACTCTAGTTTTAGCTTTAATTTTCCTTAATGATGTTGAACATCTTTTCATAGGTTTATTGGTCACTTACATATCCTCTATTGTAAAGTTCCTGCTCAAATATATTTTCTATTGTTCAATTGGATTATCTATCTTAATGACTTGAAAATGTTTTTACATGTTTGATACATAAGCTCTTTGAATATTATATGTGATGATTATATTCTTCCCCTTCAGAGATTACATTTGCACTTAAAAAAATTAATATATTTTTAAAATGCCAGTATAATTAATGTACGATGTTAGTTTCAGGTGTAAATACAGTGCTTCAACAATTCTCTACTTAGTGCTCATCACAATAAGAGGACTCTTAATCCCCTTCATCTGTTTGACCTGTCCCCCTACCACCTCTCCTCTGGTAACCATCAGTTTGTTTTCTGTAAGGCCTGTTTTTTTGGGTTTGTCTGTCTCTTTTTTTATTCATCTGTTTTGTTTCTTAAATTCCACACATAAGTGAAGTCACATGGTATTTGTCTTTCTCTGATTCCATCCATGTCATTGCAAATGGCAAGAGTTCATTCATTCATTCATTCTTTCTTTTTTTTGCAGCTGAATAATATTCCTGCGTGTGTGTGTGTGTGTGAGTGTATACCACATATTCTTTATCCGTTCATTTATCGATGGAAACTTGGGCTGCTTCCATATTTTGGTTATTGTAAATAATGCTGCAGTAACCTGGGGGTTTATCTTTTTGACTTAGTATTTTTGTATTCTTTAAATAAATAATCAGACTGGATCATAAAGTAGTTCTATTTTTAATTTTTGAGTAACCTCCATACTGTCTTCCACAGTGGTTGTATCAGTTTGCATTCCTACCAACAGCACACAAGCGTTCCTTTTTCTCCACATACTGGCCAACACTTGTTGTTTCTCATGTTACTGATTTTAACCACCCTGACAGGTGTGAGGTGCTATCTCATTGTGGTTTTGATTTTCATTTCCCTGATGATGTGTGATGTTGAGCATCTTTTCATGTGTCTATTAGCCATCTTTATGTCTTCTTTGGAGAAATGTCTGTTCATGTCTTCTGCCCATTTTTAATTGGATTATTTGGGGGGCTTTATTTTGGTGTTGAGTTGTATCAGTTCTTTATATATTTTGGATTCTAACCCTTTACTGGATATGTCATTTACAAAAATCTCCCATTCACTGGTTGCAATTTAGATATGTTGATTGTTTCCTTTGCTGTGAAGAAGCTTTTTATTTTGATGTGATCCCAGTAGTTGATTTTTGCTTTTATTTCCCTTGCTTCAGGAGACATTCTTTGTTATACGACTGAATAATATCTAGACATATCTAGAAAAATGTTGCTATGGCCAGTATCAGAAAAACTAATGCCTATGCTCTTTCCAGGTGTTTTATGGTTTCAAGTCTCACATTTAGGTCTTTAATCCATTTTGAATTTATTTTTGTGTATGTGTATAGGGTTTAGGAAATTGTTCCATTATCATTCTTTTGCCCGTAGCTTTCCAGTTTTCTCAACCAACTGTTTAACAGATGGTCTTTTCCCCATTACATATTCTTACCTCCCTTGTCAAAGATTAATTGACCATATAATCCTTGGTTTATTTCTAGGTTCTCTATTCTGTTCCATTGATCTATGTATCTATCTTGTGCCAGTACCATACTGTTTTTGAATACTACAGTTTTGTAGTATATCTTGAAATTTTGGATTGTGGTACTTCCAGTTTTGTTCTTCTGTGTCAAGATTGCTTTGGCTATTTGGGGTTTTCTTATGGTTTCATATAAATTTTAAGATTATTCTAGTACTTTGAAAAATGCTACTGGTATTTTGAGAGGGATTGCATTAAATCTTTAGATTGCTTTGGGTAGCATGGACATTTTAATAATATTCTTGCAATTCAACAAGCATGGAATATTCATTTCTTTGTGTCATCTTCAATTTATTTTATCAATTTTTTATAGTTTTCTGAGTACAGGTCTTTCACCTTGGTTATGTTTATTCCTAGGTTTGCTGAAATTGTAAATGGGATTGTTTTCTTAATTTATCTTTCTGCCATTTCATTAGTGTATAGAAATGCAACAGATTTCTCTATATTGACTTTATATCCTGCAACCTTACTAAATCCATTTATCTGTTCTAGTAGTTTTTTTGTTGTGTCTTTAGCATTTTCTACATATATAGTATCAATGTCATCTCCAAATAGTGAAAGTGTTATTTCTTCCTTACCAATTGGATTCTTTTTTATTTCTTGTGTAATTACTATGGCTAGGACTTCCAGTACCATGTTGAATGGAAGTGGTGAGAGTAGACATCCTTGTCTTGTTCCTGACCTTAGGGGAAGAGCTCTCAGTTTTTCCCCATTGAAGATGATTTTTTTTTTTCCATCTTCAATGAAATATATGTTTTTCATGTATGGTCTATTATATTGAGGTATGTTCCTGTAAACCTACTTTGTTGAGGGTTTTTATCATGAATGGTTGTTGTACTTTGTCAGATGTTTTTTTTTGCATATACTGAAATAATCATATGGTTTTTATACTTATTAATGTGATGTATCATGTTAGTTTGTGAATGTTGAACCACCCTTGCATCCCTGGAATAAATCCCACTTCACTGTGATAAATGATTTTTTAATGTGTTGTTGAATTCTGTTTCCTAATATTTTGTTGAGAATTTTTCTATCTATGCTAATCAGAGATATTGGCCTATAGTTCTAATTTTTTAGTGTCCTTATCTGCTTTTGGTATCAGGGTAATGCTGACCTCATGGAATGAAAGTTTTCCTTTCTCTTCTATTTTTTGAAATAGTTTGAGAAGAATAGGTATTAACTCTTCTTTAAATGTTTGGTAGAATTTACCTGTGAAGCCATCTGGTCCTTGACTTTGTTTGTTGTAAGTTGTGTGTGTGTGTGTGTGTGTGTGTGTTTAAATTACTGATCCAATTTCATTGCTGGTAATCAGTTTGTTCAAATTTTCTATTTCTTTCTGGTTGACTTTTGGGAGATTTTATGTTTCTAGGCATCTACCCAATTCTTCTAGGTTTTCCAATTTATTGCCATATAATTTTTCATAGTATTCTCTTATATCCTTTGTAATTCTGTGGTGTTGGTTATTTCCCTTCATTTCTATTTTTGATTGAGTTCTCTCTCTCTCTCTCTGTCTCTGTCTCTGTCTCTGTCTCTCTTTGATTAGTCTGGATGAAATTTTATCTTTTTTGTTGATCTTTTTCAAAGAACTGGCTCCTGGTTTCATTGATGTGTTCTATTGTGGTTTTTTGTTTTGTTCTGTTTTTGGGTATTTTTTTGGTTTGTTTGCTTGTTTAGTTTATATTTCATTTATTTCTGCTCTAATCTATATTTCTTTCCTTTTACTGGTTTTGGATTTTTTTGTTCTTTTTCTAGCTCCTTTAAGTGTAAGGTTAAGTTGTTCATTTGAAATCTTTCTTGCTTCTTGAAGTAGATCTGTATTCCTATAAACTTCCCTCTTAGAATAGATTTTACTGCATCCCAAAGATTTTGGACCATTGTGTGTTTCATTTTTATTTATCTCCATGTATTTTTGTATTTCTTCTTTGATTTCTTGGTTGGCTCATTCATTGTTTAGTAGCATTTTACTTAACCTCCATATATCTATGTTCTTTCCAGATTTTTTCCTGTAGTTGAGTTCTAGTTTCATAGTGTTGTGGTTGGAAAAGATACATTATGTGATTTCAGTATTTGTGAATATGTTAGGACTTGTTTTGTGACCTAACATGATCTATTCTGGAGAATATCCCATGTATACTTGAGAAGAATATGTATTCTACTGTTTTAGGATAAAATGTTGTGAATATACATGTAAGATTCATCTAGTCTAATGTGTCACTCAAAGCCATTGTTTCCTTGTTGATTTTATGTTTCAATGATCTATCCATGGATGTGAGTGGGGAGTTAAAGTCCCCTACTTTTGTATTACTATCAGTTATTTCCTTAATGTTTGTCAGTAGCTGCTTTATGTGTTTGGGTTCTCCCATGTTGTGTACGTAAATATTTGCCATTGTTATATCTTCTTGTTTGACTGTTCCCTTTTTGAGTATGTAGTGTGCTTCTTTGTCTCTTGTTAAAGACTTTGTTTTCATGTCTGTTTTTTTCCTATACAACTATTGCTACCCCAGCTTTCTTTTCACTTGTATTTGTATAATAAGTTTTTCCAACTCTTCACTTTTCATCTGCATGTGCCTTTAGGTCTAAAATTAGTCTGTTGTAGGCAGCATATAGATGAGATTTGCTTTTTCATCCATTCTATCAACATGTGTCTTTGGAGTGTTTAGTACATCACATTAAAAGTAATATTGGTAAGATGTGTATTTAGTGCCATTTTACTTGTTTCATGGTTGTTGGGTTTGTTTGTTTTTTTTTAGCTCTTCTCTGTTCCTTTCTTCTCTTGCTCATTTCTTTCAGTTTTCTGGCTTTCTTTAGTGATATATTGGATTCTTTTCTCTTTATTATTTGTGTATCCATTATTGGTTACCATTAGGTTTGTACATAGCATCTTAGGCCTATAACAGTGTATATTAAGTTGATGTTTAAGTTGGAATCCATCCTAAAAGCACTAAATTTATACTCCTGTCTCCATATTTTAAGTATATAGTATCATTCTTTGCATCCTTTTATGTTGTGAATCCCTTGACTGATTTTTATAGATATACTTAATTTTACTGCTTTTGTACTTCCTACTTTTCTTACTCCTGCTTATATTCTCTCTAGTCAAAGAATCCCCTTTAACTTTCTTGTAAGGCTGGTTTAGTGGTGATGAACTCCTTTCACTTAAGTTTGGGAAACTCTTTATCTATCCTCCTATTCTAAATGGTAGCCTTGCTGGATAGAGTATTTTGGTTTCAGGGTTGTTGATTTTTTTCCTCAGCACTTTGAATGTATCATCCCACTCCCTTCTGGCCTGCAAAGTTTCTGCTGAAAAATCAGCTGATAGCCTTTACTGGGTTTCCCTTATATGTAATTGTTTTCTCTTGTTTTTAAAATTCTCTGTCACTTTTTGCTATTTTAATCGCTATGTGCTTTGGTATTGACCCTCTTGCATGGATTGTGTGTGTGTGTGTGTGTGTGTGTGTGTGTTTATGGGGGGGGGGCTCTCTGTTCCCCTGGATCTAAATTTCTGTTCTTTTCCTCAGATTCAAGAAATTTGCAGCTATTTCTTCAAATAAATTTTCTGACCCATTTTCTCTTCTCCTTCTGGGATCATTGTAATGTGAATGTTATTACATTTGATGGTGTCACAGAGTTCCCTTAGTCTATACTCATTTATTATTATTTTTTTCTCCCTGCTGTTCAGCCTGATTGCTTTCCATTACTCCATCCTCCAGGTTACTAAACCATTCCTCTGCTTTCTCTAGTCTAGTGTTCATTCTATCTAGAATGTTTTAATATGAATTAGTGAGTTCTTCATCTCTGATAGGTTTTTTTAAAATCGTTTCTCTCCATTGAGAGTCTCAATGAGATCCTCCACTCTTTACTCAAGTCCAGTGAGTATCTGTATTATAATTATTTTAATATCTCTATCAGGCATATTACTTTTTTTCTGTTTTATTTAGTTCTCTTGGTATGATTTTGTCCTGTTCTTTGAAATGTATTCCTCTGTATCCTCATTTTACAACTCTGTTTCTATGTGTTAGGCAAGTCAGCTATGTCTCCTGCTCTTAAAAGTAGTGGCCTTATTGTAAAGGAGCTCCTAAGTGTCCCGTAGTGAAATGTCCTCTGTTCACCAGAACCTGGTGTTTCAGGAGTGTCTCCTATGCATGTTGGGTGTGCCCTATTATTATGGCTGAGCCACATTAGCCTTCAGTCCAGTTGTATGTAGTGGCTGTCTTTGCCTGTTGTGGGCAAGGTTTGATTTTATTAATGGGCCAGTCTGGGCTGCCTTGGGCTTAAGTTGGGTCAGACCAGGCATTTGTCAGAAATGTAGTAGCACTGACCTACCTATAGGGTACTCTCCCTAGGTTGTCCCCCTGGGAGATTTTCACTGGTGGGCTAGACCTGCCATCAGACCAGGTGTCTGTCTGCCCCCAGCCCACTGCTTGGACTTCAGTCAAACTGATGTGTGTGAGTATCTTCCCCTCTCCCAGGGACAGTCACTTTAGAATGATCTGGCCCCTATTGAGGCTCCTTGCGCAATTCTAAACTTTTAGCACATTTTTGGATATATTTATTTTGAGGCCAGGTTGGAGGTGGCAACTCTGTAGAACAGTATGGTGGCAGAATACATGACATTGGCATGGTTTGTACAGGTCTGTGGTGGGAGGACACCTGGTATCAGATTTGGAAAACTGTGGAGGTTTTGTTGGAGGTGCTGGGTCCACTGAAGAGTGTGGGAGCAGGGTGCTCTGTTAGCAAACTAGGTAGAGAGTGTGCTGTGCTGGTTCCCACAGGTATCTATCTAGACTGGGTTGGTGAGGGAAATGGGGGAGGAAAATAGGGCTCACCAGCTCTTTTGTTTTTGAAGAAGTCTCCCAAAGATCCATGCCCCCCCAGCACATACTCCAAAATTAGTAAATATGTTTCCTTCCTATAAGCCCTACGTGTTTTTCAAATTGCTGCTCTATGCTGTCTTTTAGGTGAGCTGTTGATTGGGTTATCTCTGTGGGGACAGGGACTCAGTTCCTTTTTACTCTGTGGCTCTCCTGAGTCACTTATTTTTAAAGTACCAGGTGTTAATTCCCACTGATGGTAAGAACTCATGAAATTATGCCCTTTGGATTTTCAAAGACAAATCTTATGGGGATTCACCTTCTCAGTGCAGGTGCCCCATGCCTGGGGTGTCTGGGGTTGGAGCCTGTTGGTCTTCCTTCTCTGTGCTTGCAGTGGTACATCCTCCTGTGGACCGTCTTGTGGTGCAGCTTGGTTCCTGACTGCATCTCCACCCTACCTACTGTTTTCAGTATGGCTTTTTCTCTATGGTTAGCTGTGGAGAGTCAGTTCTGCCAGTCTTCTGGCAGTTTTCTGGGTTACTTACACTGATGTGGATGGTATCTATGTGTATCCATGAAAGGAAGGGAGTTTAGGATCCTCCTATTCCACCATCTTCCTGGAAGATTTTTTCTACATTTTTGCCTTCTTAAAATTGTCTTTGATTGAAGCTTTAAATTTTAATAGAGTAAAAAGCTACCAGCATTTTGACTGTAAAAATACTTGAAAATATGGTAAAAATACATTTCTGATGGTAAACATACTTGTCTTGAAAACAACTTCAGGTGGAAAATTTTCAGTATTTCTCACTGAAGTGTGACATTTGTTATAGGTCCTTTACAAATAAACTTTTTCTTATGGAAGTTCCATGCCATTCCTAGCCTATTAAGAGGTTTTATTGTGAATGGATGTGGAATATTGTTTTATTGAATACATTCTGTGTGTAATGAAATGATTATGTGTCTTGTGTTTTTTGCCCTATTAATTTGATTGATGTATTAAATTGGTTGATTTCAGAACATGAAATCAACTTTACATCCCATAAATAAATAGATATATCATGATTTATTTTTTTAATTATTGGATTCTCTTTGATAAATTGGGAGGGTTGCATTTAGTTTTATGAGGGATTGGCCTGTAATAGTTCTTTCTGGCATCATCCTTGTCTGCTCACATAAAATGAGAAGTCACATTCCTTTCTGTTCTATTTTGTTATATTTGGATAAGATTGGTGGTATATCTTCTTAAAATCTTTTGAGAATTCACAAGTGAAGCCATCTGGGCCTAGAATTTTTCTTATGGGTATATTGTAAATTACAGATTCAATTTAATATGTGTTGGCCTATTTAGATTTTCTTTTCTGTTTTGGTAAGATCTGTGTTTTTAGAAATTGACTCATTTATCTAAATTTTAAAATGCCTTAGCATAAAGTTATTCAAAATATTCTTATTACCTTTTAAAGGCTGTAAAATCAGTAGTAATGTCTCCTTTTAGGTTCAATTTTCCCCATCAGTCATCAACGGCATTCCTATCGCTAAATGCATCATCAGTTCTTAGTTCTTCTTGTGTAAAAGTACATATCACACACTCTTTCTTCTTTTATAGTCTCTTCACTTGACTCCCAGATGTACTTTCCTGGTTTTCCTCCTACCTCACTGACTGCCTTTCTTTATATCTTTTGCTGGTTTCTTCTTATCCCTCCCACTCTTGACAGTAGTATGCTTCTTGTACCTCTTCTTCTGTCTTTGTCCCTGACTACCTTGGTTACCACATCAGTCTGTGGTTTTAAATGCTATCTGTAAAAGGATGACTGCCAAATAAATAATTTCATTCATCATCTTACCTCCGATCTCCATACTCAGTACATCCAGTGGTCTCTGTGACTTTTAAATGTAACATGATATTTAAACTTAACATGTCAGAAACTTAGCTCCTGATATCCTTCCCAAATCTGACTTCCCACTGTTTTTCCCATCTCAGTAAATAGAAACTCCATTTTCCGATTGCTCAGGTGGAAACCTTAGACTAATTTTGACTTGTGTCTTTTTCTCATACCCCACAGTTATTGATCAGATTATGTTGTTGGCTCTAATTTCAAAATACATTTATCATTCACTTCTCATCATCTTCTCTGCTACAATTTTTGTCCTAACACTATTATTTGCCACCTGGTTTTTTTGCAATAATCTCCTAAAGTCCACTGCTTTTGTCCTTGCTACTATTCAATTTTTTCTTAACACAGCAGAGTGTGTGACCCATTAAAGCTTAAGTTAGATCATGAAATTCCATTGCTCAAAAATTTCCAGATTTTTCACCCCATTGAGAATAAAAGTCAAAGGCATTGCAACAATCATAATTCTACCTTTTCTAGCCCCACTACCTCTCTAACTTCCATTTCTTATATTTCTTTCTCTTCATTGAGTCATACTTTGCTTTACTGCAATACATCAGACATGCTTCTATCAAGGCCTTTGAATTGCTCTTCTCTTTACTTGAACTTTTCTTTCTACAGCCATTTATATGGCACACTCTCTCATTTTCTTCATGTATTTATTCCAGTGTAAACTTCTTAATGCAGTTTTCCTTGGCCACCTATCTAAAATTGCAACTTCATCCTTCAAAAAACTTTTTACTTTCATACTTACATACAGTCTGCAATGTAGAATTTAATCTTAGCTGTCCTATATAAAATATGTGAAGTCTCATTAAAGTGTAAGAGCTTTCAGGTTGTGCTATTATGGCAGAAATAAAATTTTCTCTATTGTTGGGATGTTGGGGTTTTTTTGTGAGTTTTTGTTTTATTTGGTAGCTATCATTATAACAACAGTTATTTCTTAAGTAAAAAGAAGCAGAGGAGTGTATTGGGGGAATGATTGCTTTATCTGTCAAACTTCTTAAACTTACCTAATTCAACACCCTCTGTCATGTAAGGTTGAAGCCCCTTCTACCACTCCTTGATGCTGAAGTTAGCCATGGGACTTTCTTTGGCCAGTTGGATGTTAGCAGATGTGATACAACCAGAAGCTTCTCTGCCTTTGCCATGGATCATAACTGGCTAGTCTGTTGAATGAGGCAAGAGAAGAAGAACTGAGTTATCCTAGTTGTCCCAGTTGTGGTGGTCGTAGATCAGAAAAACCATAGATACTTGAGTCACAGGTGTCATCATCAAAGTCTTCTAACCAAGTGGTTCACATATGTGGCAATAAGTGATTACTGTTGGAGATTCTGTGGTTGTGACATCATTTGTAACCATAAATAACTGGCAGAGAATGATTTACGATTCTGGAGAGAAAAGTCTTTTAGAATTTTTGTTTAAAGTGACCAAATATATTTTGGTAGATTTAGTCAATCAGACAACAATTTAAGATGAAATTCCAGCATTTTTGAAGAACAATTCTTATATACACTAAGTTTTGGAAAAAGAAGCATCATTGATTTTAAACATCTTTTTCCATCAAAATCTTAAAATGGACTAGACTTTACCTATACAAGTTAAATCACAAAGAGTCTTACTACTAATTTCCAGGAAAAAAAATAGTGATTTTCCTGATCTGGTTTCAGGTATTTTGTTTTGAAGAATACTACCATTAGGTTAAATATTTTATTTAATATCTGATAGAACATTAAGCATTTCAGATAAACAAAGAGTTGATTTCTTTTGATGAATCATATTGCCAACATATGAGTCCTATTCTAAGATGAATTTACATAAGAAAAACTAACGTTTTGATCAAAGATTTCAGTAGAATAACATCTACAGTGATAGATAATTGATTATACAGCTTATTAGTATACGTGACATTGTTCAACTGCATGCTGAAGTTTTACAAGCCTCTATATTCCACTTTTAGAGAACAGATTTTTATGTAGTTAATAATGTCAACCCCATGATGAAGATCAAAACCAAAGCAATACCCAAATGACCAGAAGGTCACAATGTAAATTTGCACCAGTATGAAGAATCTCAGGAAACTTGGTTTGATCTTAATTTTATAAAGCAACTCTACAGACTTTGGGGAAATTTCAGAATCCATTATACCTGCAGTTTTCCAAGTATGCAAGTATCTCAAAGTCCGTGCTATTTTATATCAGCTATACTGTAGATTAAATGGTGAGTTTTTTAGTTTCTGATGTTTTGATATTTGTTTAAATGGATCTTAAAGAACAACTATGTTAGAAGATTATGAACAATGCATTATGTTATAGCATAGAAATATGCATTATCTCTCAGAATTTCTAAGCACTTCATACATAAATGAGTATTATTATTAAATACTAAATAAATATTATGTGTTAAGTGCAACATTTATATTTAGGAGACTTTGGCTAAAATATGTAAGTAGTGAATATTCTTCAAATAGAATGTGATCTTGGGGCGCCTGGGTGGCTCAGTCAGTTAAGCCGCCAACTTCGGCTCAGGTCATGATCTTGCGGTCCGTGAGTTCAAGCCCCGCGTCGGGCTCTGTACTGACAGCTCAGAGCCTGGAGCCTGTTTCAGATTCTGTGTCTCCCTCTCTCTGACCCTCCCCCATTCATGCTCTGTCTCTCTCTGTCTCAAAAATAAATAAACGTTAAAAAAAATTTTTTCAAATAGAATGTGATCTTTAGAGTTACAGAATGGGATTAAGTGTTGGAAGGGAAACACATGGAAACACTTTACAACCACATTGCCCTAATACTTTTTTTTTTTTAAATTACCTAGTTTTTTTCTATTTATGCATATAAAAATACATTTATAATTCTTTGCAACATGCTCATACTTACTGGAAAAAGTTTTAAGTTTCATGAAAAATACATGACATTTCCATATACATGCAATTGAAGGTTGTAACGTGGTGCATTATTTTCAGCTGGCACTGCAATTAACATAAATTGGCAGGTTAAAGGTTATTTAAATGTATAAAATACTACATAATATCAACTGCTTGGGTACATAGTGAATAAACATCACGAATTTTTAGCAGACTCCTGAAGCAGTATGTTAAAGACAAATTCTTTTCTTAATTGTTTAAATTTTACTTAAAGAGACAGACAAGTAAAAGTAACTGTCCCCGTTTTTTAATTTAATAATGCTAGTAAAGGGACTTGGTAGGAAAAAATCTATTTCTTACTAGACTAGTTGGGAGTTTGGCATCAGAAAATCTAGGACTGTACATTGAGGGGAGGAAAAATATATATCTCTTATATGCTAAGGCCAACATGAATAAGACAGATTGGAGAAGAAAAAGATCATGGAAACGTCATGGTTGTATGAAAACTATGATTAAGGTTTATAACATGTGTGTACAGATTATATCTCAAGAAATTCTGCCACCTATCACAAAGGGCAAAGCTGGGTCCAGGCTCTACGGATGCTCAGAAATTATTATGAACCATGGTGCCTGAGAAGAACAAGTCTTTCCTTGATCTCTATTTGTCTCCAGCAAATGCTACTTGACATATTTGATGAAGTGCTAGAGTATATTAAGGCAAATAGGATAGAAAAATTACAGTGGTGCTGGTATTTATTCCATCTTAATGAAACTGCCTGTTCACCACATGCAGGCTTGGTCTGGCCGTAGTAATTTTCTCAGCTTAGCCACGTTCAAGCGGAAAGTCCAGTTGGTCACTTCGTAGAGTTATAATGAAAACTCCAGTGAAAGTGTTGAAAGAGATAAATAAAAAGGTGATAGCAATTATCTTGAATCATTTGAACCCCTTTCAGAAGATAAGAAGTAGGGCAACTCATATACACATTCCTTAAGGATTTACACCAGTGATGACACATAGAAAGTACAAAGTAAAACGAATGTTGTATTTGTAATTTTACATAGTTCTCTCATTGCTTCCATGTAGTTGTACTTCATGTAAAACCTCTTTGGCAAACAAATTCCTACACATCATATAAGTATCTTTACATCTATACATCTATACTTCATTTATATCAGGTAAAGACTATATGCATCAAAAAGATAGACCACATTTTCCACCCTATACCTAGGACATATATTGAGTAGTTTAGATTAGTTGAGGGTCTCTTTTTATAGAACTATTGGTTTCCTAATGCCCCTACTAAAATAAAAAGTTTTGCTGGCAGAACTCTATTTCCCCTTGCCCTTCTCTGGGTCTGCTTGGCATGTGACAGTGTTATAGTCAGGCAACTCATTTACAAATACTGTAATTGAGTACATTATGAAACTTCTAAAGCACTGATGGTATATCTGCACTGCCAGCTGCTCTAATGATGGATAAGCTGCTTTATTCTAAGCCTTAAAACACTCCTTGTGGCAGGACTCTGTGTGTATGTGTGTATACATGTACATGCATTTGCACTTGTACATGTGCATAAGCCCATGCCTTTAACTGAATTTGAGTTTTTACATTTTTAAATTGAAGTGTAAGTGACATACAATATCCAATTAGTTTCAGGTGTACATCATAGTGATTTGATATTTTTATATATTTGCAGTGATCCCCATGATAAGTCTAGTTACCATCTGTCACCATACAAAGTTATTAAAATATTATTGACTACATTGCCTATACTGTGCATTATGTCCCTATGAATTATTCATTTTATAACTGGAAGTTTATACCTCTAATCCTCTTCACCTATTTTATCTGCCCCCAATCCCTTCCTCCTCTGGTAACGAATAGTTTATTTCCTATCTCTAACAGTGTTTCTGTTTTTTTTTTTTATTCTACATCGAAGTGAAATCATACAGTGTTTGTCTTTGTCCGTGAGAGTTATTTCACTTAACATAATTTCCTCTAAGTCCACCTATGTTGCCACAACTGTTAAGATTTCATTCTTCTTTATGGGTAAGCAACAGTCCAGTATTTGTGTGTGTGTGTGTGTGTGTGTGTGTGTGTGTGTGTGTGTGTGTATGTGTATGTGTGTGTAACCCCCACACCTTTTTATTAATTTATCACTGGCTACCTAGATTGCTTCCATATCTTGGCTATTGTAAATAATGCCACAGTGCACATAAGTATGTATATATCTCTTTGGATAAATACCCAGAAGTAGAATTGCAGATCATATGGTAGCTATCTTTTTATTTATTTGAGGAACTTCCGTACTCTTTTCCATAGTGGCTCTACCAATTTACATTCCTGCCAAAAGTGTATGAGGGTTTTCTGTTCTCCACATCCTTGCCAACACTTGTTATTTTTTTTCATCTTTTTGATAATAACTAACTTGCCAGAATAAAGTGGTGGTTTTTTGTAGTTTTGATTTGCATATCCCTGATGATTGGTGATGATGAGTATCTTGTCACAGCTCTTTGGGCATCTGTATGTCTTCTTTGGAAAAAATGTTGATTCAAGGTCTCTGCCCATTTCTCAATCAGCTATTTGGAGGTATTTTTGATATTAACCTGTGTAAATATATATTTTGAATATTAGTGCCTCATAGCAGATGTATGTTTGGCAAATACCTTCTTCCTTTCTCTTGGTTACCTTTTCATTTTTTTGATGGCTTCCTTCACTATGCAAAAGCTTTTTAGCTTAATGTAGTTGCATTTATTTTAGTTTTTGTTGCCCTTGCTTGAGGAGACTGGTCAAATATATGTATATATTGCTAAGATCGATGTTAAAGAACTTACTGCCTGTGGTTTTTTCAATGAGTTTATGATTTCAGATCTTACATTTAAGTCTTTAATCCATTTGGAATTTATTTTGTATGTCGTATAAGATCGTGGTCCAGTTTCTTTTTTTTTTTTTTTTTTTTTTTTGCTTGTAGCTATTCAGTCTTCTCAGCACCATTTATTGAAAAGACTGCATTTTCCTCGTTGTATATTTTTGCTTCCTTTAGCATAGATTAATTTACCATATATACCAGGGATTTTTCTGGGTTCTCTATCTATGTGTCTGTTTTTATGCCAGTACCATCCTGTTTTGATTCCTATCCAAAGCTTTGTAGTACAGTTTGAAATCAGCGAGTGTGTATGTGAGTTTTGATTGAACCCAGTTAGGACTTATACTCTGATTCTTTTAAATAGGAGCCTACCAGGATAGAGGAAGGTAATTGTGATACTGAGGGTGTCCGCCTTCACAAGAGAATAAAGATAAGAAGTAAGGATTGGAAAATAGCTCTGTGTTAAATTGAAATGTATTTATACTTTCTCCTCCATTCTCCTCAAAAGAGGAAGAAATGTGAGATTGTAGAACTCATTTCATGCAAGGAATACAGGAATTGCTTCTACTGTTTTGAGAGTTTATTTTTGCTGTTATTGTTTTTTGTTCTTCTGAGTTTTTCCTCCTTTCCTCTCTACCTCCCTTTCTCTTACCCAATTTTCCTCCCTTCCTCCTTCTCTCTTTCTGTTTTGTTCATGTTTTGAAAGTCAGAACTCTAAAGACGGAAGTAAAAAAATCTAGGGAGGGACCATCGCATCTTTACCACAGTCTAAAGTAAAACATTAATACACTATAAGCTGGATCTGTGACAAATCAACATTATTCACATTTCAAAGTCAACCTTAATATCCCATTCTGGACCAGATTTTAGTGGTCCTGAGCATAATTAAATTAGTTGCAGAGACTGTGGTGCCAACATGTAATTTCAAGTGTCTCTCAGTGCCAATTACCCTGAGGCTGTGATTCGAGCTACTACTAGGACTCTTTGAGGACAGTAATGTTGCCTGTGTCTAGTGATTCTACAGTTAAGTTTATCTAATTTCTAATTCACCTCCTCTGTGACTGAATGGAGAAAATTTTACCATACATAAACCCTGAAGCATGACACCCAACAGTCTCACATATGTGCTGATCTATCCTTGCCTACTTTGCTAGCAAGTCTGATTTTTAAAATATTTTTCCTCCAATATTTTTAACCCACTTAGAACTAAAAAATATTGAGGGGTACCTGGGTGGCTCAGCGGGTTAAGTGTTCTACTCTTGGTTTCAGCTCAGGTCATGATCTCATGGTTTGTGAGATCAAGCCCCACCTTGGGCTCTGTGCTGACAGTGCAGAGCCTGCTTGCGATTCTCTCCTCTTTCTCTGCCACTCTTCTGTTTTCACACATACACACACTCTCTCTCTCTCTGTCTCTCTCTCTGTCTCTCTCTCTCTCTCAAAAATAAAGAAACTTAAAAAAACACTATAAAATAAATTTATATACTTTTATTCTCACTTAAAGCTTTCTTACCAAGTTCAAAGTCTATTTTAAAGAAGAACAGATAATCTAAAAGAAAAGGAAGGACATGATGTGTTAATATTTAAGACGTAGGTTTCTGCATGGCATTGCCCACAAAGAAAAGATACAATGTCGATTAATTTATTAATATTTTAACATTAAATTCTTGACAAATGTCCAAAATGACTAATACAATTTATATATTAGTAATAAAATGTAATTTCCATATTTACTAGAATAATATTCTAGGTAAATAATGATTTAACAGAGACCACTGAGTGTGCAATACAAATACTTAATAAGTTTTATAGATAAATACCTCTAGTGTTTACTACAAAATATACATGAAAGAAAAAAGACAAGGGAAGTGGAAAATATGCGCAAAATAATAATAGTGAAAAATTATGTAATTCAAGAAAAAATAATAGAACTAGAATACAAGTCAGGTATATCATTTTACATTTTCTAGTAGCCACATTTTAAAAGTAAAAAGAAACATTATCTTAATTTTAGTGTATATTTTATGTGATCCAGTATATCTAAAATAATTATTTCAATATGTAATAAACATAAAACTGTTAATGAGATTTTATATTTTCTTTTGTATTGTTTTCAAAATCCATGATGTATTTTGTACTTAAACCATATCTGTTTCAAAATTTCATTGGAAGCACTTAATATAGATTTTAGAAAATAAAAAGTTGAAGTCATAGGTTCATATACAAAACTGGATCCAAAGATAATTGAAATTTCAAATAACTAAATTCAGTAACAAAGGAAACCATTTCCTCTAATATTTTCTTTAAAAAAATTTTTTTAATGTTTTTATTTATTTTTGAAGGAGAGAGAGAAGGAGAGAGAGAAACAGAGCATTAGTGAAGGAGGAGCAGACAGAGAGGAGACACAGAATCCGAATCAGGCTCCAGGCTCTGTGCTTTTAGCACAGAGCCTGATGTGGGGCTTGAGCTCACGAACTGTGAGATCATGACGCTTAACTGACTGAGCCACCCAGGTGCCCCCATTTCCTCTAACATCTTCACCCATGTTAAAGAAACTGGTTCATCTTTTATGGAAAAATTTGTTAATCTTTGACAAAGAACATTCACCATCTCTTATGTCAACTAAGTGCGTTGTCATTAAATTATAAAGGGTCTTGAAAATGAAAAGCAACTGTAAGTGTATCACAAAAAGTTTTTCAAAATTTTTTCTTACAGTTTTTTTGCAGCCAATTTACATAACACCAAAAGTTACAATTGAAATATTCTGTATATTGACACTGCTTTAGATGTGTAAATCATTATTACTGATTTGTATTTATGCAAACTTTCCATTTCAGCATTTTTTTCCCTGCCTGACTAGGTCATAAATAAACTTGAAACTTTAAATTTCCAAGAAAATCTTTATGTTGAATTATCAGCAAATCTATTCAAAACAGTTGATCTTAGTAAAATTTTTCTAAGACTCAACCAATGTGCATTGACAAAGAATACAGGATCAGTGGATTATTTATTATTTTTTTCAACAGTTTTCTAAGCAGCTGATACTGTACCATTACACGTATATGCTAATCAATTTTGACACTATTTTCCATGACACTTTTATAGACAGACCCTACCTCAGAAATCTGAGAGTAAATATTTTCAATATACATTGGAGGAATGAAACAAGAGAAATAATCATCACTTGTTTTAGAATTTAAAATTCCAAATTAGTAATTACTATCTGATAAATGTGCATTTTTGATCTAATATAATTGTAACACTGTCCATCATGATATAAATTCTTTTTTTTTATATGTAGCTCAAATTATTCTTTGAAAGATACAAGTTTCAAAAAATCTATGCCATGAGTGGTGTGTGTGTGTGTGTGTGTGTGTGTGTGTGTGTGTGGGTGGGTGTGGGTGTGTTTAGGGGGAAGAGACACTAATTAAGGACATTTCTTCATATCTCCATTTAAAAATAGTTTTATGTTCCTGAGTCTCAGCCACTTGGTAGCTGGCCAGAGTTAACAAGATCAGATCCTATTAAAAACAAGTTTCAAAATATTCTAGGGACATTTAATTTGATTTTTGATGACCAGTTTCACCAATTCTCTACTACTGGGAGGAAACTTATTAACAAATGCATTGTTTTTTTTTTTAAAAATACCTCTTAGTATTGCCAATTAATTTAGCATTGTTTTGTAAATGACAATTACTTTTTCACTTGGCTCTAATGACACAAATTCTAATTGCTAAAATTTGTACATAATTTCTTCCAGTCTCGTTTTTTTCTTTACTATTGTGGCAGTAGTACTCTTTACTCTTCTTCACTCTTCATTATTTTATTCATTTTTTTATCAGTAGTATGCTTTCATTTAAATTCAGTAAATGTGTTTGTACTTATTAAAATTAAACTAATAACAAATGGTTAAATGTAATTACCAATTAATTCTGATTCTAAATTAGAATCTCCTAAAGCTTAAGGTGTCCTTTGGCCAAAAGATAGACATATTTGGAAACTATACTCTTTCAGGCTTCATTGATCAACCAAAACAGAACAATTGAAGAAATTGATTCAGAATCTAAAGACATCTAATTTGCACTGTGCACTATTGGTAGTGGGTAGCTCTTGTTCATTACATGGTGTTTTTTTAAAAAAATGAAAGACAGCATCCTTTCAGATATGAACTTTGTGTCTGGGTTGGGCTGACGACCATGATGTCTTTTGTTCTCCAAATAACGCATTTTTAACAGTGTCGTGATAATGTGGTCATCTGATTCTAAGTCTGAAATCACTTGTTCTAATAGTATGACAAAATACCAGTTGGAGCAAAAAAGTTAGTTCCTTGCTAGGAGGAAATGGTATTTTCAGCTCCATTCTCCCTCTTCCCTTGGCACACTTTGTTACCTAGGTTCCCAATGCATGTCACCTTGGTCATAATCCCTGTGAGTATTCTCTTTTTGTGAAGGGCCTCAAATTCGACATAATAATATAGTTCTCAGCCCAAAGACAGTGATGTGTAGGTTCAGAAGGGTTTCAGGGGTGATTTGAAGAAGGAAATATAAAAGAACACAAAGTTTCAGAAAATATAGTGAGGGTTAAAATGAACTTGGTGAAAATGTCACCTCTCTCCCCTCTATATGTCTCCAGACTTATAATTTTAGCTCCTTCACTGGTACCTGTTCTTTATCAGTGTCAGGAGCACAGAATCCATGATGCTGTACGTAGGAAAGAGCAAGCTGTGCTGTCCCTGAGCTCAAGCCTGATCAAGAGATGAGAAATCATCTGACAGGTGATTCCTGACCTAAACTTTTTACTGCTAGTGAGAGTGTGTGCAACAGGAAGCAGCATCAATTTGCAGAAGTGATACTGGCTTATAATACCAGACTGTCTTTGTCTGATAAACATGGGAAATGTAATAAAGCAGTGCCTGAAAAGGAAAAGATAGGATTGCTTAAACTTCTTAAGACATAATTTTGATTCTGACATTGAGAGCAAAAATGTGGGTTTATCCACAGGTGTTCAGATTAAGGCAGTTGGATTATGTTTCACTGGAATTATCAGTTGGATTTATCAAGGAGAAATCTTAGATGAAGTTGAAAGATTTCTCTCCATTAAGTTGTGCTAAAAATAGACAAATTGGGCAGCTGGCATCTCAACTGCTAAAGGCAGGTCATTTAATTTTTTTTTTTTACATTTATTTATTTTTGAGAGACAGAGACAGAGCGTGAGCAGGGGAGGGGCAGAGAGAGAGGGAGACACAGAATCTGAAGCAGGCTCCAAGCTCTGAGCTGTCAGCACAGAGCCTGATGCGGGGCTTGAACCCAAGAACCGTGAGATCATGACCTGAGCCGAAGTCAGACGTTTAACCGGCTGAGACACCCAGGCGCCCCAAGGCAGGTCATTTAATTGTTTACTTTTTGCAAAGCAGAGCTCAGAATATGATGTGGTAAAGAATATGAATTTCAAAGAAGAAGAGCAGTGAAAATAATAATTGGTAATGTTACTGAAAGCACTGTCTTGTGTGTTTTACATATGTTATACCATGTGACCCTCACAAAGCAATCTGTGAGACTGATGTTTTTTTTCTTCCTACTTTACAAAGAAGAAAAGCCAATGTAAGTGTTTTTTTCGAGGTCACTCTGAGTAAACTCAGAATCCTGGCTAGAACCCTGCCTTGCAGCCCCTATCCTTAGACTGAAAATTTATACTTATAAATCACTGAGTTAATGGAGTTGGGTAATATGTTTTAAAATTAAAAGAAAAAAACAAAAGACACACATTGTCAGAGACCGAAGATTTATTTTGTGTTATTTATTATGTATTGTTCTTAGTATACCCGTGTATTCTTTTAAGTTTACTTATTTTGAGAGAGCATGTGGAAGAGTCAGGAAGGGGCAGAGAGAGGAAGAGAGAATCCGAAGCAGGCTCCAAGAGTATTTTCAGGCATTGTGCTCCATAATTTCATACTTGAGGATACAAACAGGAATTACTCATAGGCTCCTCCTTTGAGCAGTGTATAATCTAGAGGAGGAGACAAGTTCATGAACAAAGATTGCTAACACAGTGGAGTAAATGCACAGAGAGCTCAGAGAGGGCAGCGGATTGAGCTGAGGTGAGAAGGAGGTAGTGTTCAGGAGCAGTGTATATCTGGGTATGGGGGCAGTTGGGTGCAGCAGCACCAAAGAGATGGCCGTGTTTGGGGAGAAATTCTGTGAGACTGAGGTCTGGAGTGTGTGGCAAGGAAAATAGTTAATATTGAGACAATAAGGCAAATTAGAAGGAAAATACCCAGTGACTGTGAAATATAACTACCATGTGTCCTAAGGCATGATGTACATTAGAAAAATACTGAGGAAGAAAACGTTGATAAGACGTTTTTACGAGGTGAAGAAAACATTCTGAGATTTTAGGAAACATTCCACAAGACTTCATACTAATTTTGAAAAACCAAGTGATAAAAGCATGGCAGTAAGCCAAAAAAATCGCCTGTGAATTGCAATTTATATTTAGCTTTACAAATTGGATGAACTAGAATAGTTGGTAAAATTAACATTCAAAGCCACAGAGAAAAGATGCATTTACATCCTGCCATATGCCATCTGAGCTCCAATTCTTGAAAGATGGACAAGCTTCGTGCACTGTTCAACTTTTTTTTTCAATTAATTACCCAATTACTTCACAAATTATATACTTGCTGCAAGTTATGCTATTTTGAGATATTATATTTAAACCAATTTTCTTTCTTGTATGTTGAAAAACTCTATACTGATTTCATGTGGCTGAACGCCCCCTATTGCAAAATTTTAATTCAATTCATGAAGTTCAGGCTGGAATTTATTGTATATTTCATTTTTCACAGGTTCTCTTGGTATGCAATATACTCATAACCCTCAGATCGCCTGCTTGTTCTGTTTTTGTCACCTGTCTCTCACACATACATTGATTAATAGTCCAGTAGTCTAAGAAATGTTTGCTGATTAATAGGAAGTATATTATAGTTAAATATTTTTAAATCCATCCCTAAAGGAATCAGCCTTTTATTTCCATGGGAATTGACTTGGATCTGTCTTAATAAATGCCTAAAACAAGGTAACAGAATCATTAGTGGAGTGATATTTTTATCTTGGCACAGAAGCATATAAGGTAGAAATTTAGAACTCACTTTGATATTGAAATACATTTCAGTCAAAGAATAATTGGTAAGCCCACTATGTGTTCAGCTCTCTGTTCATCTGTATTATCACCTAAATTCATCGAGATGTACTCCTGAGAGAGCAGGGGAATTTTACAAAATTCAGTATTTGTAGCTTGAAATATTAAAAAAGGAAAGGCAAACTGAAGTTTATTTTACCTACAATTAAACAATTAAAAGCAATATTGCCCTAAATGCCAGCCTCCTTGATCTCTTTGCAATATCATTCAGAAATCTTTTTTAAAAAGAGTCTTTGGGGTGCCTGGGTGGCTCAGTCGGTTGAGCATCCTACTTCAGCTCAGGTCATGATCTGTCTCCCTCTTCGTGGGTTCGAGCCCCATATTGGGCGCTATGCTGGCAGCTCAGAGTGTGGAGACTGCTTCGGATTCCTTGTCTCCTTCTCTCTCTGCCCTTGCCCTGCTTGCTCTCTCTCTTTCTCTCTCTCTCTCCCTCTCTCTCAAAAATAAGTAAATATTAAAAAAAAATTAAATTAAAAGTCTTTCATGCAAACTGGAGCAGACCATTGTTTCCTGTTCTTTTAGAAAAGTGGTAGAATGTTGATGTTTGTATAAGAGTAACAGAAACAGAAGAGAGTAAACAGAGTTGCTATTTTGGAGTCAATAAACTTTGGGAGAAAACAAAAACTGAAAATCTCATGTATACTTAGAATCGTTTTTCCATTCTAAAATGCTATTAATTGCAAGCATATTTAGCTTCAATTATGACAGCTTTTTGATAAGCAATATGCAATAAATGTTAACTGTGTGCATTCATTACTTGACCTCTCTAAATATCAGATATATTAAAATAGGAATGATGGAATTGAAACATTAGCTTATGCATACAAGGGAACATTTTCCCTATATAATATGCATATTCCTAGCTGGCATGGGTGCATACCTGCTTCTTGAAATCTCTTCCACGGTTTGGTTGCATATGCCTCAGGCATTCAGCTACAAAGTGTACAAAGAGACAAATAACCACCCACACATCAATACTCTATTTAGTAGTTTAAAACATCTATCATCTACAACATAGTTCTTTAAAAATTCTAAATACAGTCAAAGATCTGTTACATAATGACAAAAAGGAAGAAAGAGGTACGAACTATAGCACTTTTTAATGGAAATAGATAGGTGCTCTGGGCAAGATCTGTTGGAGAGGGGAAGGGTCAAGCTTTGAAGATTTGATTCCCTTCCTATCCTGCCTTTTAACTTTTCACAGTAGTTGCTAAGCTCATGTCTATTTTGTGTTCTGGATGCTTTAGCATCCTTTAAAAATATTTAATTATCTAGTACCACGGCAGGAAAAAAGGACGGTAAGACTTAAAATGAAAATCATGTAGGCTAGATTTAAGTTTTGACAGCCCTCTGTTAGATATTGGCTAAGAGCACTATATAGATTTTCTGTCCCCAAACAGACAGCTAGCACTTTCAAAGTGTGTGGAGAGGGATGTACAGAGTAGACTGGGACACAGTCCACTTAATGTGCTTCACAGCGTCTCATATAAATAATTTACCCTGTAAATCCAGACAAATAATGAACAACTTACATAATTTATCCTGATAGTCTCTGTAGTCTTGCATTTGGCTTTGGTTCCATGTAAACACACAATCTTAGGTCTGAGAAGGAACACAACGTAATCATGGCAGTGCAGGATACAGAGAGAGAGGGCCTGCTGAGTCTCATGAAATCTTAACTCCCATTTGGTTTTGATAAAGTTGTCATTTGAATTTAGTTCATGTCAAAATGCAAAAATAAAGCTATTCCTATAAAAAATATTTTAAAAAATTGTACTATGACAATGAAGGACTATAAAAAAATAAAGGATGAGCACAAGTGTTAGAATTGTGAATAACTATTGTTAAAATTTTATATACATGTATACTTCCCCTAAATACCATAAACTCCCCCAGAATAAAAGCTATCTCTTAATGTTTCTTTCTATCCTCACGGTGTAACACACCTCTGTACACAAAATAGGCACTTAAAAATCATTGATGATTTATCCATCCATTCAGTTTATTGAATTGCTATTATGGACTGTGAATTGCTACAAGGCTACGAAGATGAAACAAATGTAGATCCTGTTTTCAGGGAGCTATCAATCTAGCTCCCAAGTGGGTAAATGATATACACAAAATATATAAGATCTGCAAGATACACCAAATAAGACAAACTGCGAAGAGGACAATGTTCTAGTCAAAGCACAGACAAAATTCACCTGGAAGTTCAAAGGAAGGAATTCAGTAAATGGGAAAGGCTTCAGGAAAGAGGTAGAATCTAATGGTGATAATCGTAAAAATTTGAGTCAAGGATGTAGCATTATTTCAGAAATAAATATAGTAGAAAGACTTGGATGTGAAAAAAATTAGATTCCTTGGAATATAGAAAAGTTTAAAATTGCTTCAAGAAGGTGTTTTCTTTGTGTTTATCTGTTCAATTTTGTGTATCTAATCTATCCTATTCCCAACAGAACTATATACATGTAAAGTGTGGATTTCTTACTTGTCCACTCATTTAATCTGCTATAACCATTTTATTTTATTTATTTTTATTTTTTACTTTTTTTTTTGTTTTTTTAATGTTTGTTTTTGAGAGAAACCGAGTGCAAGCAGGAGAGGGGCAGAGAGAGAGGGAGACACAGAATGTGAAGAAGGCTCCAGCCTCTGAGCTGTTATCACAGAACCTGATGCAGGGCTTGAACTCAGGAAATGTGAGATCATGACCTGAGCCGAAGTCAGATGCTTAACTGACTGAGCCATCCAGGTACCCCTGCTAATAACCTTTTTAGTATGATCTACTAAAAGCACCATGAAGTATTAAAAAGCAAATAGACCCCTTCATGTACTCTAGGAGCTTACTGTTTAAGAGGGTATATATACATTCAATTATTATTAAGGTATTAGGAGGATATAGAAGCAATTATTCAGATAGAATTGGTTAATTATAATCATTCACAGTAGTTGTGTTTGGTTCACCCAACACATTTTTTTATTTATTTTTATTTTTATTTTTTATTTTTTTTAAATAGAAATTTATTGTCAAATTGGTTTCCATACAACACCCAGTGCTCATCCCAACAGGTGCCCTCCTCAATGCCCTTCACCCACCCTCCCCTCCCTCCCACCCCCCATCAACCCTCAGTTTGTTCTCAGTTTTTAAGAGTCTCTTATGCTTTGGCTCTCTCCCACTCTAACCTCTTTTTTTTTTTTTTTCCTTCCCCTCCCCCATGGGTTCCTGTTAAGTTTCTCAGGATCTACATAAGAGTGAGGACATATGGTATCTGTCTTTCTCTGTATGGCTTATTTCACTTAGCATAACACTCTCTAGTTCCATCCACGTTGCTACAAAAGGCCAGATTTCATTCTTTCTCATTGCCAAATAGTATTCCATTGTATATATAAACCATAATTTCTTTATCCATTCGTCAGTTGATGGACATTTAGGCTCTTTCCATAATTTGGCTATTGTTGAGAGTGCTGCTATAAACATTGGGGTACAAGTGCCCCTATGCATCAGTACTCCTGTATCCCTTGGGTAAATTACTAAAAGTGCTATTGCTGGGTCATAGGGTAGGTCTATTTTTAATTTTTTGAGGAAACTCCGCACTGTTTTCCAGAGTGGCTGCACTAGTCAGAGTGGCTAAAATGAACAAATCAGGAGACTATAGATGCTGGAGAGGATGTGGAGAAACAGGAACCCTCTTGTACTGTTGGTGGGAATCCAACACACTTTTTAAAATAGAAAATAGTCCTATGCAGTACTTAGCAGTTTTATCAAAGATACAGGAGATTCCTGTCTTAACATAATTGGTTTCTAGTACAAGCAAAGCTCCTATAAGTCAATCACTTGATGTTAAAACTTAGGGTTTCATTCCTGAAAAAACATTTAATGCCATAATGTGCTAAAGTTATTCATGAAAATAAAATAAAGCACCAATACCTTTGATAAATACATACTAAGTGTATGTGGGGAAAATAGCATAATATGAAGTCACATTGTATATTTCTTTGGAGGTATATTTCTGCAGTTGTTACTATGGCTATTTTAATTACAATAAGAAAGATGATAAATGCAGAATGGCACAATTTAAGATTTTATTAAGTCTGGGCTTTCCCATGGGATAAAATACACTTAGAAAATTTTATGGATTATGGTTTTTATTTTGTTTTTGGAAAGCACTTCAGTTTCTTGCATTGCCTCATTTCATCATTTATATGACCTACTTGGTAATATTTGTAATCTAGTCTTTATATTTGAGCTGTTTCTTTAAATCCTGGATAGATAGGCAACTGAAAAGACTTTCGCTAACAGTAAACATACACATACAGTATTGACTAGAATAAAATATAAAATTCAGAGATGATTTTAGCTGAAATATATAAATTTGGTGGTTAGAGGGGGAAGAAAAGTGGAGTAAGAAGTGCAAGTGGCCATAATTAGAAGTCTCATTATTGACAGTAATTTAAATATCACATTATACCTGGACAAAGATAATCATAATCTGTATTTTCAAATTTTTTGCTTACATATCTCTACTTAAGACTTGAAACTTTAACTTATTAATGTGATTCTTTCCCTCTGCATTTATACTGCAGATGACACTATCTTCTTGTTATCACAAATATGTGACCATGTGTTGCAGGCATTTTTTTCTACACTCAGTCCCAGCCATAAATTTATTCATCCCAAGGTGTCCCCTGGCCAACACCAGACAAGGTTGTTCCTTTTATGAAAGAAATAATTCCTGGGAGGGCTCTTTTCTTTTTGATGTTATTATAGCACTGGCTTGGTTATTAATCTGCTAAGGTGATCATGTCCTGCTTATAATACCTTCTTATCCACATGCAAATGAATCACATAAAGAACTACATTCATGCACTCAATTATTAGGTTTAATTCATTGTTATTTTTAAAAGAATATTGGTATCTGAATATGTAAATGAGGCTCTAAATGCAAGTCAGTCATTGCGATCTACTTTGTTCTACATTGTCTGATATTTCTCCTAAGCTGTTGTGCACCTGACTGGTTGCATGGCTTTAGCCCCCATTAAAATAGGTCTGAGACTTAAAAAAAAAATTATACCTAAAATTGGGACTATTAAAGTTGTACAGTGCCAGTCACTAGCCAGCAGTGGCAATGCAGAGGACCCATAAAGAACAACAACAACAAATGTATGTAATGGTGTGCTCCATTCGTCGCCGCACATCCAACTTTGTTAAGCTCCAGAAATCGGCATCATACACTTTTGTCAGATGATAACTTACAAAACCAAGTTTGGTACAAACTAGCTTCACGGCGCTTAGAAAGTGAAATCTTCTCAATGATAAATGTAGTCATCTTTATTGTAATCAATATTATTTCTTATATGTAGGGTATTTATAAGGCATTTGAGCAAGTAAAAAATATATATAAACATGTTCATTCTGTAGTAGGTATGTATTTTACAAAACCATCTGTAACAAAGAGGTGTCTTTTCACACATACATAAAATATTGATAGGGAAAAAATGGTTGTTGATTCTAACAAAGATCAGAAGAAAAGGGCAAAATTAGTGTAGGAATTGGAAGGAGGGTGAAAGAAGTTCCACATCCTTGAAAACTAACCACCTTCCACAGTACTTGTTACCAGTACCATCACTAAAAATATTCCCCACATCTTCAAATGCCCCCCCAGGTCCGAAATCAAGCCAGGACACGGTTGTGAGCATTTCTTTGTGAGTGTACACACATTTCCTTTAACTCTACCCTTTTCCCTACATACAAATATTTGGGCTTTTAGAATGACTCAGTTTTATTGAACAGAATTCTCAACCTTACTTGAGTTTTTAGATACAGGTGAAGCATGAAAATATGTCAAGGTTTCAAACCTGAGGTATGTGGGTAAAGAAATTGATCTCCAGAGCACCAGTTTGATCTGGATGAGTAAGTCTAGGTTCTAGAACAGTTCATCATATGGACTCTAGAATAAGGCACAGCAGGCAGTAATGTATGCGTAGTCTGTGATTGGTCTGGTCTGTCCTTTGCAACAGGAAAAGTTGGTTGTGGATGATGACTGATGTCGATATGAAAACTGGGCGTAGCACACATTTGTAAAAAATCCCCTCTGTACGATTTTGTTTAGTACACCTTCAGTGGGTAAGAGATGGTGAAAGGGAGGGAGAGAGGTACCTGAAAATAAACAATAAACAACCTGGAAATTTGTGTGCAGAAAGGGTTCTTGTTATACTGTGAGGATAGTCATCCTACAAAGAATCAAACTGTGCTCTATTTAAAACTAGAAAAATGGCCTGCATTCCAACTGAGTTGAATTCAAGGTAGGAAAGTTGTAGTAGAAAGTTCTTTTTTATACCTTTCCATATTTTGCAAGTCAATTAGGTTCTGAATATTTCTTATACTGTTAATTATCTTCTATGCCTATTACACTACTGAAAACTTATATATGATTTTGTAGACTGTTCGGTATAGTAGCTGTTCATCCTCAACAGTCTAGTCTTGTAATGCATTTCTGAATAAATATATATTGTAGAATGTCTATTCCCATATCCCACAGCTCATCATTGTCATGTCAAACAGCCTTCTCTTTACTAGGGTCTTCACTATAGAAGCACAGTACCAATTAATTGATTATACTTGTTCAAACTTGCCCAGAAATAAACATTATTTTAAATTATACAAAGATGGCCAAACAGTCCAATTAAAGGAGATACAACAGTGGATGGGTCTTCTATCAATTGCAATCACCTGGTTTTTCTAAACTACATAATCAAAAGGAATTAATACTTGATCCTCATGCCCTACCACCCATTATTTTCACTGTGGGTATGGAATAAGCACATTATGTTGGGTTGAACAGATGTGGAGATTCGTAATACCATCTTCTAAAAATAGACTGTGGCTTAGCTTCAAAGTGCATACTCAAAAATAGACTGGCATTTTGGGTAACTATTAGAATACTAGCCCACATAGCTAAGACAAAAGCCATCCCAATCTAATTACCATTTTTAAAGTTTATATGTCAATGCGTTTTTCAAAGCCAATATCAGTGTGAAGTCTTCTGATATTCCAAAAGACCATATGTTAGGGAAATAAAATCTTAGGAATACAACATGTCATCGATGAAACTTTCAGTTTAATTGTGTTTCAAAAGCTCAGCTCCCATGTGTGTATTTTAAGTTAGCTCCTTTCCAAGACATTCTTATGCTTGTCTATTTCGTGTTTGTCTTTCCTAGTGCTGATAAATTTAACAGTATATTAAACTCTTGAGTTTTGCCCATCAAAGCAAACACTGTGTTTAATAAACTACTTAAAATATTTGTAATTAGTAACTGTTACTTGAAGTAACTCCCATTATTTTGTACTTAAACGCTATGTACATACCAGTTGAGATATGTGTGTCTGCTTTTTACATGAACGTATAAGTAAAAGTATTCTTTCTTGATATTTGAAATCTTGCCAGGATTCTTGACATTTTACTGACACATATTTATCTTCAGGTCAGTCATAAACTTTACATAGTAAACAAGATAGGGAGCTGAGAAAAAAAAGAGGTCAATTCAAACTGCAAAGCAACAAACAGTAATTGGGTTCGGTCAAATTGAATAAAATGAAAGCAGTTCTCTGGAAGCATTGAAAAGCTATTCTAATGACTTAATAGGATGAAAACATTTGTATTCAAGACGTTCTTGTGGGACATCAGAAACTATTTGTTTGTTTATATATTTTGAGACAGTGAGAAAGAGAATGAGAGCAGGGCAGGGGCAGAGAGAGAGAGGGAAAGAGTGAATCCTGCCAGCATGGAGCCCAATGCAGGGCTCAAACTCACGAACAACGAGGTCATGACCTGAGCCAAAATCGAGAGTCAGACACTTAACTCACTGAGCCACCCAGGGGCCCTGGATTCTTTTTTAAAAATTTTTATTTAAATGCCAGTTAGTTAACATATAGTGTAGTATTAATAGTTTTAGTAGTAAAACTTTGTGATTCATCACTAAAATATAATACCCAGTACCCATCACAAGTGCCCTCCTTAATACCCATCACCCATTTAACCCATCCCTTTGAACTTGTCCCTCCAACAAACCTGTCTGTTCTCTATAGTTAAGAATCTGTTTTAAGGTTTACCTGACTCTTTTTTCCTCCATATTCATCTGTTTTGTTTCTTAAATTCCACATGAGTGAAATCATATGGTGTTTGTCTTTCTATGACTGCCTTATTTCACTTAGCATGATATATAATAGCTCTATCCATGTCATTGCAAATGGCATGATTTCATTCTTTTTTATAGCTGAGTAATACTCCAGTGTGTGTGTGTGTGTGTGTGTGTGTGTGTGTGTGTGTACAGCAAAACCTTGGTTTGAGAGCATAATTCATTACAGAAATGTGCTTGTAATTCAAAGCACTTGTATATCAAAACAGATTTCAAGAACCGATTGGCTCAGTTGTGATCATGATGTTTTGCATCATGTACTACTTGTACTGCAAGACATCCCTCATTTACCAAGTTAAAATTTGTTAGAAATGTTTGCTTGTCTTGTAGAACAGGTGCAGAAACAAGTTACTCACAATCCAAGGTTTTACTTTGTGTATACTATGTATACACACACATACACACATACACACCACCTCTTCTTTATCTGTTCATGATTCGATGGGTATTTGGACTCTTTCCATAATTTGGCTATTGTCGACAATGCTGCTATAAACGTCTGGGAGTGTGTATCCTTTTGAACCAGTATTTTTGTATCCTTTGGATAAATACCTAGTAGTACAATTGCTGGATCATAGAGTAATTCTATTTTTCACTTTTTGAAGAACCTCCATACTGTTTTCCAGAGTGGCTGTACCAGTGTGCATTCCCAGCAATAGTGTAAGAATGTTCCCCTTTCTCCTCATCCTTGCCAACCTCTCTTGTTTCATATGTTACAAATTTTATCTGTTCTGGAAAGTGTGAGATGATATCGCATTGTGGTTTTTATTTGCATTTCCCTGATGATGAATGATATTGAGCATATTTTCATGTGTCTGTTGTCCATCTGGATGTCTTCTTTGGAAAAGTGTCTATTCATGTCTTTTTCCCATTTCTTCACTGGATTATTTGTTTCTTAGGTGTTGAGTTTGATAAATTCTTTATAGATTTTGGATCCTAATCCTTTATCCAATATGTCATTTGCAAATATCTTTTCCCATTCTGTCAGTTGCCTTTTAGTTTTGTTAATTGTCTCCTTCCCTGTGGAGAAGCTTTTTACCTTGATGAAATCCCAATAATTCATTTTTGCCTTTGTTTCCCTTGCTTATGGAGACATAACTAGTAAGAAGTTGCTACAGTGGAGATCAAAGAGATTGCTTCCTATGTTCTCCTATGAGATTTTGATGGTTTCTTGTCACACATTTAGGTCTTTCATCCATTTTGAATTGGTTTTTGTGTATGGTGGAAGAAAGTAGTCCAATTTAATTCTTCTGCATGATGCTGTCCAGTTTTCCCAGCACCATTTGTTGAAGAGACTGTCTTTTATCCTTTGGGTATTCTTTGTTGCTTTGTCAAAGACGAGTCGACCATATAGCTGTGCGTCCAGTTCTGGGTTCTCTTTTTGGTTCTCTGGATCTATATGTCTGCTTTGATGCCACTACATTATGTGTTTATGATTACAGCTTTGTAATACAGCTTGAAATCTGGAATTGTGATGCTTCCAGTTTTGCTTTTCTTTTTCAAGATTGCTTCGGCTA
This sequence comes from Panthera pardus, assembly GCF_024362965.1. Classification (NCBI taxonomy): domain Eukaryota; kingdom Metazoa; phylum Chordata; class Mammalia; order Carnivora; family Felidae; genus Panthera; species Panthera pardus. The sequence continues at coordinate 88,653,436 of NW_026526765.1, forward strand.
TTCAGAGTCTTTTGTGGTTCCATACGAATTTAGTGATTTTTTGATCTAGCTCTGTGAAAAATGCAGGTGGTATTTTGACAGGGATTACATTAAATGTGTCGATTGCTTTGGGATACAAAATCAACACACAGAAGTCTGTGGTATTCCTATACATCAATAATGAAGCAGCAGAAAGAGAAATCAAGGAATCAATCCCATTTTTAGTTGACCCAAAGACCATAAGATACCTAGGAATAAACCTAACCAAAGAGGTAAAAGATCTGTACTCTGAAAACTATAGAACACTTATGACACAAATTGAAGATGACAAAAAGAAATGGAAAAACATCCCATGTTCATGGATTGGAAGAACAAATACTGTTAAAATGTCAATGCTACCCAAAGAATTGTGGATTTTGATGCTGATTTGAATCAACCTTATTATCTTCAGCAAGTAGTTGACTTTGCTAGGTTTCATTTACTTCACAAAGTTCCTCTAAAACACAAGATTTTATTTATGAGAATTAAAACATTATCAAGAATGTTACAAATTGGAAACAGATTAAAACCCATTCTCTAAAAAACAGAATTGGTATCCTAAGTGTGTAATATATTAATCTCATATATGGATGTTACACACATTATCAACAGTGGCAATATTATAGATGATCAATTTGCTAGAGTTTGTGAGCCTTTCTTTGTGAGTGTACACAACTTTAGTATAATTATTCCAATCTTGGATCACTTGAGTGAGCAATTTAATGAATTTTCAGTTGCATCAGATTGGATATTTTCAAGCAACTATGATGTGTTACACAAATAAAATACTTTATTGTTTAGAAAACAGCTTATGTTTAAACAGTGATTTCATAGAAAAGGATGTAGTAAATATGTCACCTAAAGACATTAGTGTTTTCAAGCATGGCTACAAATATAAATGAGGATCTACATTTTTTATTCAGTATTTTCTACTTATATATTTCATGAGTGTCTTTAGGTTTTATTCATTTGAAGTTGTGGTGTCAGGATTTATTTACCCTTTTCAAATACTTTTTACAAGTATCCTAGAAGTTGAGAAAGCCCTAAGATTCCTTCAATTCTACTTATTTCAACTTGCAGTTACATAAAAAGAAATAAACAATAAATATAGGAACTAAATCCATCTGAATGGAAAAAAAATGGATGTATAAAATTTACCAGAATTAAAATGTTATGGACAAATATAATAGAATATAATAAAATACTATGCAATAATGTCATTTTAAAATGCAAGTAATGTGAAAAATTGTGAACTTGTAATTATTCTTCTATTTTTAAATGTACTTTTTTAAAAAGTTGTATTTATTTTGAGAGAGAGAGAGAGAGAAGGGGTGTGTGTGTGTGTGTGTGCCCGCGCGAGCGCGCTTGCCTGCACATATGCATGAGTGGAGGAAGGGGCAGAAGACAGGGAGAGAGAGAATCACAAGCCAGCTCTGCAGAGCAGAGCCCTGCTCAGGGCTTGATCTCGAGAATGGTGAGATAATGACCTGAGCTGAAACAGAGAGTTGGTTGCTTAACTGACTGAGCCATCGAGGTGCCCTTAAATGTACTTTTAATTGCATTGACTGTATGCAATCAAAGATAAACAAACAAACAAACAAAAAAACTTTTAGGAGCACCTAGGTGGCTCAGTTGGTCAAGCATCCAACTTTGGCTCAGGTCATGATCTCATGGTTCATGGGTTTGAGCCTCGCATCAGGCTTTGTGCTAACAGCTCAGAGCCTGGAGCCTGCTTCAGATTTTGTGTCTCCCTCTCTCTCTCTCTCTGCTCCTCCCCTGCTCATACTCTGTGTCTCTCTCTCAAAAATAAATAAACATTAAACAAATTTTTAAAAAGATAGAAAACTTTTAAAAACGTAACTTATTAGTGAGAGGTGAAATACTTACCAATGTTAAGAAAAATCCCTGATGAAAAGTGTCAGAAGCTTTTATTTTTCTTAGGAGCTCATCTTTTTGGTGTAAATAAAACTTTTTATTGCAGGTGAAACTATACACCAGGAATAGACAAAGGGTGGTGAAATGAGCCCTTACCAATATTTTGAATTTGACTAATCTTAAATTATATTTTTCTTTTTCACCTCCCAACTTAGCTGTTTTTTTCCTTATATTATATTGTATTTTACAAGCTCACTGATTACTTCTTAACATCACCCAAGAAATGTATAATTTATTTAAATACACTCATTTTTTACATTGAAGGAAAAGCAGACAAAGCCCTTCAGAGTTACTAGAAATGAAAATAAATACAAATTTATTTTGTTTTAAATGAATACAAATTTTTGAACAGCATCAATTATCTTTGCATCATCAATCAAAACAATATTGGCACCCAATCAATGTAAATAAAATTATTTTTAACTGCCAATAAATATCCCTATACCACATTGTTTATAGTTTTGAAATTTGTGAAGTAAACTTCCAAAGTGCTGAAAACAATTTGTAGCATCTTAAATTTAGAAGGTTCTTGAGACAGTTTCTAGGATGTGTACCCCGGATAGTCTGTCCAAAACACAAGCCTTAAACAGTCAAATGAACAATTTTATTGTCCCTTAGTTTCCCTACTAGTTCATAATAATGGAATTTCATGATTTGGGAGAACAGTTGCTATTCCTAAAATGTTTGCTAAACTAACACTGGCTCTCAAAGAACCAAAGAACTAGCCGATCTCCTCTCGGTGTATGGTGTGCCTCGTATGTTGTACAGATCACTACCAGTTCTTAAGGACGCACATCTCAAGGCCTCCTCTGTATCAGCTGGCCCCTCCCCAAGAAAAGGACATTTTTAGCCTGTCCAGATAGACCACTGGCAGGGCAAACTCTATCTGCATATCTATAAAACCAATTGCACATTTACTGGTGGCACAGTATTAATTTGTCTCTGGGAAATCTTAAAACAGTACTTTAAATTTCTATATCCCTTCCCATCTATTATTAGGCAGTTTAACACATCTTTCCTAGAATAAGAATATATATTTTTTAATATTTAAAAATGCTGTATCTGGTAGGAGCACAAAGATCTGTCATTTGAAAAAAATGCAAATATTAACCGATCATACTAAGACCTCTTCCGGAGAAATGTTAACTCCAAAGGATTGAAATATTTACTGGTTTTATAACTAATAAATTTCACTAAATGCATGTGCCTACATTGTTTTGTAAAGGAGGTGGCATAGATAATCATTGATAGCTTTTTTTTTTTAATATAAGATCCTCAGGGCCACTGTTCTCATAAAGAATGACAAAATGATACACCAGGTTTATTCAACTTCGAAGGCAGAGAACCTCGGCCTCTTCTCTGGAGAGCAATACTTTTAATGACTCCAGAGACAAGGTTGTTATTTGGAAATCAACAAGCACAGCCTGAATTGACAGTGGCCTCTCCGTGTTTTACCTTTTAATGTGAACTAATACTTTCTCCAATTTCTCATTTTTTCCTACCTACAAATAAACCAATATAAAGAGTGCGCTATAATATTCATCCCACTCACTTCTCTATTCGATATGGCAGCACTGATGTACCAGGTCCCCAGACTAATCCTTTATTTGGGGATAGAGCTTTTTTTCCAGAATAAATAAAACCAGAAATTTCTTCTTAATAAGGCAAGTGCACCCCTCTGCTGCAATTTCAGCTACTAGCAATCATTCTGTGCATCAATTTAGTTTTCTTGGAAAGAAAAATAATGCATAGTTTCTATCTCATTGTATATAACAGAGATCACTAATACACCACTTCTTAAGGAAATGCATCTATAAATGAATGAATAAAGATACATGTGCTGCATAATATAATACTCTGTAGAAATATTTAGAAAAGGAAAACTTAGGAACACTCAGGAAAGAATTTCAAACCTGGGAAGCCAATAATCTAATAGGTTTTTGAAATAATGTTTAAACAATACAGTTTAAGCACCACAGAGGCATGTTAGTGCAGCAATCAAAATCACTTTTATTCTTTCATGTTTATATTTCTTAGGGGGAAGCATAAGTCCAGACAGCTGAAAAGTAGCAATTTTAAGAGAAAAATGTATAGAGAAACTATGTTTCTACCATGGCACATAACTGAGGCAGAGTAAATAAATGAAAAAAAAATTTTGATTTTTTTTCCCTCCCTAGGGGATAAAGTTGCCTTTTCCTTTAAAACCAAACATCTGTTCACACTATAAGTTTCCTTTTTATAGAAGTTGATCAAGAGAACAATGTGTGATATATTTAGGAAAAAAATGTTTTCCACATTAGAAAACAACATCCACTCTAGAATTAATTCTGAATTCCCTGTCAATAAATCAGTAAAATATCTGAATCAGAGTTTCAAATGACAGGGGCTACAGATCACTTCCATTGGAATCTCCCGAAATGGTTGTCAATAATTCAGATTTCTGGACTGCATCCCAGATGGAATCATCTGATTTCAAGGAATTTACCTTTTAATCAGCTTTCTATAGCTTGAGAATGATTTACACAATTAGTAATACTTTATACTCAAATATCAACATAGTAAGACTGTAAGGGCAGTGAGAGGTTTGCAGAGAATTCAGCCACTAAAACTTACAGAAGAACAATGATGATTGAATTTTTGAAAGTAAGCTCCTCATGCTCTCTGAGTGCCAGAAACTAAGATAGGGACTTCAGATGCAGTGATTAATATTGCCTGCTTCCTGCTTCCCATGCTTTCATGAGACCAGAGTTCACAGCCAGGAACCTTAAGCATTGGTGGTGGTTGTTTGTATCTTGCATATCTTCAAGTTTGTTTTTTTTTTCTAAGCTCTCAGTCATACTATGATTATAGTGAATTCCCTTTTTAGTCTTGAGACCGTTCTTTGAGAAAAGCCTTGAATCATTCTACTCCAGACCAGCTTGGTTGTCATAGGACCAAACAGATTTATTCTTCCCTACTTATTTGAGTTGGAGCTGCTGTTTCTGGTAGCCCTCCTCCCCCCATGTCCTCTTTTTTTTCATTTACTCTCTTGTTTTCTGGGTATACATCCTTGAACAACTTATTAAGAAGTTATAAGTGGGAAATAAATGTTGTGAGTCTTCGGATGCCTGAAATTCCTTTATTCACTCAATGGGTAGTACAATTAGGATACAATCCTAGGTTGAAGTGACTTTTTCTTTGAATTTTAATGGTTAATTTCAGTCTTCTAGCATTCAGTACTACTCATGAAATATTTAATGCCAGGGAGATTCTCTTTTCTTTATAGTTGACTTTGTTCTGTTATAAAGCCAGAGCAGCACGAGGCGAGAAAACTCTTGGAAAATCTGATTTGTTTTCCATGAAGCTTAGAGTTACAAACCTGGTGACTTAATCTCAATTGGAAAACAATTGAGCAAAGACTGAGAACTCCAGTGGCCCTTAATCGCTCAGGTTTTGATGGGGCAAAAACAAGGTTGTTGTTGTCAGTATGTTGTCATTGGTTTTTCCTCACAGGCTAAGTAAATACCACAGAAAGCAACTTGAATAGAGACTTGAAAGATCACCTGCCTAAAGGATTTATGTCTGGTGTAAGGTCACATCCTCAGAAAGGACATGGACTCTGTGGCCAGGACAGAAGCAGAAGAGGAGTCATAGCAGGTCAGCCAAAGAGTGAACACTATTTTAAGGGGGAGACTTTCAGCTCCACTGGGGCCCCAGAGTGGTGGGTGGGGGGATATGGATACATCTAAAGGTATGTAAAACCTCATAAGATAGGGGTGCCTGGGTGGCTCATTCGGTTAAGCGTCCGACTTCATGTCAGGTCATGGTCTTGAAGTTGGTGAGTTCGAGCCCTGTGTCTGTTTCTCCCTCTCTATCTGCCCCTCTGCGCCCCCTCAAAACAAAACACTAAAAAGATTAAAAAAAAACTCAGAAGACACAACATTTAGACAGCTGCCGGAAAGTAAACCTAGCAGCCAAAAAAGTTACAAATGAACATTTTATTTTCCTTTGTTACTCATCACTCTTTCCCACTTTAGTCTTGAAAGATCCAAAAACAGAATAGTGAATGGAGGGAGAGAAGAGGATGAGCTGAGAGGAATCAGTTATAAAATACAGAACATGTTTACCTGTTGTAAGTCCCCCAGCCCTGGTCAGGCCTCAGGTAGGGGAAGAGGTGGGAATGCAACCTTTGAAATGAATATGAAATAGAAATTTTGGTTGAGGTCAGATTAATGAGACTTTATTATCTAAAATAACAGAAACATCTATCAGATACACCTGACAGATATCCAGGGTGGGAAAGGAAAATTCAACATGGCACAGCAGAGGTTGAAGAAAATTAAAGCTTTATTTTCTTTCTTGTATCTTCACCAATGCCAGCCCATTTAATGAACCAGTTATAATATCTTTTTTTATTTCTTTACTTTCATTTTAATGAAGTTCTGGTAGAGAAAGTCAAAAACGTGAGCTCAGTCCAACATTTTAATTAAAGGTTCTAGAAATTGTTTTAAAACATGTTTTGAATGCAATTGTTTTTTTATCCCTTAGTATTTCTCTTTTAATATATTTTGTGAATTTGGAAAAGCTGGTACTAACAAACTTTGATTCTATCAAAGAACACGTTACGCCCGATAGATAGTTTGGCTGTTTTTCCTACAACTACATTTTTTTCAATCAAAACTGACACATTTATTTTGGTTTCAGGGAGATACAGTTTGTATATCTAAGTGTGTAACCATTGTCATAAGTGGCTAGGTTTCAGATTAAGTAACAAAAGGCCGAACAAACTAGTGAATATTATGAATGTGACAGCAAGGTGTATAGAAAGATGATCAAGTTTGATTTGAAATGAGATGGAGCTAGCTCTTTTAGCTCCTGCTTCTCTACACAGTGCCTTATTTGCCACCGTCACTCCTATTGAATAGCTTAGCTGACAGATAGTTTTGCAATGATTAGCAAAAAGAAAGAAAAGGAGCAGTTGGGGAAAGAAAAGATAGAAGAAAAGGAGCATAAGAAAGTAGAAGGAAGAAAGAATGAAAGATTAAGGGGAAGATGAAACTGAAGGATGGTCAAGAATAGGCTATTTTATGAAGGAAATTGACTCCATTAAGGGCAACCTTTTAATCTAAATGTCAGGCAAGAGAAGGTTCTAAAAGAGCCTTGGGGAACAAGAGTAAAATTTTCAGCCCTCATGTCATATACAGTAGCCAAAAGTTATATATGCTATTTAAATGTAAGATTAAATGAATTGAAATAAAATAAAATTTAAAATTCAGTTCCCCAGTTTCAGTAGCCACAGTTAGATGCTCAAAAGTCACACGTGCTTACAGATTACCATATTGGACAGCACAGACCTGTTTCCATCATCATAGAACATTCTATTGGACAGTGCTGTTTGGAGCCTTATGGTCAGCTCAGGTGCAAACCAGTTCTGGGAAGAGCAGGTCAGAATGGCTTTAGGGGGAGGGAGGGATTATTCTGGATAGCAGTATTCATTGGTGGGCAACTTTGGTTTATTAAGTAGGGTGAGCAGAAACAGTTAGTAGCCAAGGCTATGTTAACAGGTGGTGGAGAGGAATAGTTGTATAGGACAAGGACATGTAAACATACAGGGGAAGATTTTTAGACTTTCAGAGTCTCTCATAATCCCTCCTATTAGTCAACAGGGAAATTAAGCCTCAATTTTGACCCTAGCTTGATGGCACAAGGGACATGTACTAATGTCTGAGACATTTTTAGTTGTCACAACTTGGGAGGTCAGTGTGTGTACTACCACTGACCTCTAGGAGGTGGAAGCTAGGGATGCTACTAAACATCTAGTCACATACAGGACAAACTCTCAAAACAAAGAACTATGTAGCCCCAAATGTCAGTAATGCAGAAATTGAAAAATCCTGCCATAAGTCTTTGTGCTAAAAATGCCAGACTTCAGAAAGCTCTGAAGGAGAGGTCTGTTTGGGGAAACGAGGGCAAAATTTTTAGAGCATTAGCAGAAAGGGTCAGACAAAGTTCAGTTAATTTGGTCAAATTAGTCAAAAATGGTTCTCTGAATAGGGAGGAATTGTTCTTGCAGGTTAATAGGTATTGGTTGGGTAATTCATACTCATCAAGAGGAGTGGGGAAGAGTTAGGTGCTAAGGTCATGCATAAGAAAGAGTTGAAAGGAACAGCTGTGGGGGTCAAGGACGTGTGAGGGTCAGAGTAGACAATTCTCATGCAAGAACACTATGAAACACAAACAGGAGCTCCATGGGGGTGGAAACATGTTATGAAAATGCAGAATCCTGCCTAAGGGAGGAATTTTGTCCCTTTAAAATAAATAAGAATATAACACATAGTAATTAAGTTAGCTTGTTGTTCAAACAGCTATGTAGTACGGGATACAACCTGCAATACTAGCCTGGTCAAGGCAATAATATTTAGGTAGAGAATATTAAACCTGTTCTGTTTCTCTTTTAGAGCCATACCAAAGGTTTTTAATTGAATAATTTTAACCTCACAGCTTCTTCCCAGGCTGATCTGAATACAAACTAAACTAAAGTGGCAGGATTCTTAGCTGTGGTGGACAATCTCCTAAAACAAACATGGTTAAAAGTAGTTAAAGGAAAATGATGTGGAATATAAACAGTCTGGCTTGTTTGACCTGGATGAATGAAATCTGTGAAGATTGCAGGCTTCTATTCAGCAGTACAGAAGCAGTTTCTTTGAAAAATGTTTTTAAATATAAACATCAATTCCTCATTAAGCCTACATGTTTTTAAATGGTCCTCCACTAACTTTTTTAAAGTGTTAAACAAAAATATTTGAAGGAAATTTAACAGGTTTCAATAGGTGAAAAAGGCTTCCTATCACAATCAGGCAGAGAAAATGACATTTGCATTAGTGGAGGCCTGCCATGGAAATACTTTTAACAAAGCATCTCCCACAAAGCAACCTGGTCAAAGACTGAAGAACAGAGATATGCATATGAGGAAGCACAATGCCTGGTAATAAACAGGCCTGTTTCTTTTTAATGTGTAATCTTTTAGCTTTCTGCCTGGATGATGTTATATAAGGCCATCATAATCAACAAATTTCACTGCTGCTGAGGAGAAGAGGAAGTCTAAACACATCAGCAATTTCTTAAGAAAGTGCAAATGCCAAACAAATCAGGAATTCATTAACTAGATGGTGCTGACATTTCCCAGTGGCTTTTGGAGAACTGAACCATTCATTCTTCAATCTCTACCCAGGAACGGGGGGCTCTCTGATAGTATGTATGAAGTGTGATTTTGTTTAGACTTTTTAAACAACGTGATCTGATGTGCCTTCCTACCTGTAGGTTTTAGTATTTTACTGGACATGACCGAGGTGCCTCAGCAGATGAGGTGAATCTGTATCTGATTCCCCATTTGTACTCATTGATCTTCTCTTGACTGGACTTTCAGCATCATCCACAGCTTGATAAATCACAGAACAAATACAGCAAAACATCTTTCTAAACTCCTTTTACATTTTCTATAGAATTTATTCATTGGTTTTTTTTAAATACTAATTTTATAGTTTCTTCTTTATATTATTTAATTCAGTGGAGTCCGAATCTATTCACAGCCTTAAACAGAAAGACTAAATAATGCCAACTCCTTTCTCTTTACCACACAAATATACAGCCCACTGGTCCGAGTAAGAGGAGTCTTAAAAGGAAGACAATAATAAGCACATAAAACATGGGCACACAGCTTTAACTAGTGTGGGACCTTCAGAAATGGCCTGTGTGAATAATTAGGTTGAATAATTGAATAAAACAAAATGATACGATCAAGTGGATTAACAAACATTTCCTAGCTTGGGCTCCTGGGGAAAAAAACCTTCCTCAAATCCTTCTATTTACCTTTCATAATATAAGATGCTGATTGATTCATGAATTATTATCAACCATCTATTCACAAAAAGTTGATTTTAATCTTAGTCACATTAAGTGAAGCAGATAAACTCAGCTGTCTATTATAATACCAATATTATGTCAATGTTTCAAAGAACTTCTTATTATAATTTACATTTTCGATTTTACATACACATGGCATTATATTTGTTTTAAAAACATTAGACATTTTATTTTAATTGTTGTTAACGTTTATTTATTTCTGAGACAGAGAGAGACAGGGCATGAACGGGGGATGGTCAGAGAGAGGGAGACACAGAATCTGAAACAGATTCTAGGCTCTGAGCGGTCAGCACAGAACCCAACGCAGGGCTTGAACTCACGGACTACGAGATCATGACCTGAGCTGAAGTTGGACACTTAACCGACTGAGCCACCCAGGCACCCCAACATTAGACACATTTAAAATTATTTTTTCTGACTTAAAAAATTTGAAGTTTTGACACTGATTAATATCTATAGACATTCTTGTTTTGATATTATTCTGGGATATCATTTCAGAGTGGTTTTAAAAGTCTATTTATTTTGTCATTTAGTAATAAGCAGGAGAAAAGATTAATATGCCATAGTTTTATAAATGTAGCAACTTTGACCAAAATGTTGTTAAGTCAAAAAGTTTATAAGTCTGTCAAATCACCAGTAACCTATTTGCCCAGTGGAACTCTTCCTAGTGTACTATTTTTCAGACTTTACTACCATATTCTTGAGTATTTAAATTATTTTCTATTAGAAAGAGTTATACACTATCAAGTTGATGGCTCCTTACAGTGAAAATCAAGATCCACAATTCTTAATGGATTCTAAAATTTTACTGTGTATAAGCTCAGAAGGAAGATCTTGAGCCTCGTGGCTCCTGTGGTATATGCTTTCCCTATGCATATTGCCTATATCGGCAGAAAGCTAGGCAGTTGATCTGAAAAGATGATGTAATCAACATTCCAAATTCTAAAGTGTCTGGTTGTCTAACATATTCTAAAGCCAAGAAGTGCTTAAAATACTGGCAAATTTCTTAGAGTATTTTTATAGTAGAGCTTTTAAGTGTTCAGCTATAGTTACCATTTATTACTCTCCATATTCTGCTTCTACCCAAAAGTTTTAACTATGTTCATACATGAAAATATTCAATCTCTCTGTATAAATCTGAAAATTCCAAAGCTACTAGTCCTTTTGCCCAAGTTTTATCACTCATCTCTTGGTTTCTTGAAGTTTGCTCTCTAGTAGTTGGCTCAAGCACAATTTATTTGGACGATATTTGTTGACCTCTTACATATTCAAAACATTTTCTCCATAGCCTTTGTACTTGAAGTAAACTTGATATAAAATCATGGGCTATACATATTGTTTCTTTAGATAACTACAAGTTTTACTGGACAACCTTTATCCTTAAAGTCAAATGATTCTTTTTTTTTTTTTTAACTTTTTTTTAACGTTTATTTATTTTTGAGACAGAGAGAGACAGAGCATGAACGGGGGAGGGGCAGAGAGAGAGGGAGACACAGAATCGGAAGCAGGCTCCAGGCTCTGAGCCATCAGCCCAGAGCCCGACGCGGGGCTTGAACTCACGGACCGTGAGATCGTGACCTGAGCTGAAGTCGGACGCTTAACCGACTGAGCCACCCAGGCGCCCCTAAAGTCAAATGATTCTAAGCAATGCATCTGTGTGGCTCATTCTGGGACAGGTTTTATCTATTAAAAGTATGCCCTTTCAATTTGAAATTTCAAGTAGTTTCATTTGTCTCAAAGCATTTAGTTACGGTTTTAAATAGTTGCTTCCCTATTGTTTTAGTTTTCTTTCTCTGGGACTCCAATTAAGCATGTTTTGGACTTCCTTTGAATGACTTACCTATCATTTTTTTCTATAATCCTTTTTTATGTCTTTATTTCTACTTTATATTTTAAATTGAAGTGTAGTTGACATACATATCATATTTCAGATGTACAACACAGTGATTTGACAATGATATACATTACAAAATGGTCAGTGTGGTAAACGTACTTATCTGTCACCATGCAAACTTATCATAGTATTACTTACTTATATTCCCTATGTTGTACTTTTCATCCCTGTGACTTCTTTTATAACTGAAAGTTTGTACCTCTTTTACTATCATCTCCCACCTCTCCTTTGGCAATTACAAGTTTGTTCTCTATATTTAGGAGTCTATTTCTGTTGTGTGTGTTTTTTGTTTTGTTTTGTTTTGGTTTTAGATTTCATATGAAAGTGAATTCATATGGTATTTGTCTTTTTCTGCCTGACTTAACACTTAGCATAACACCCTCTAGGTTCATCTATGTTGTCAATAATCACAAGGTTTTGTTATTTTTAAATAACCGAGTAATATTCTTTTGTATATTTACACCACTTCTTTATCCATTACTCTATCAATAGATTCACCTATCAAAGGTTGCTTTATCCATCCATCTATCAATGGGTTGCTCCTTTATCTTGGCTATTAGAAATAATGTTGCAATAAACATAGGGGTACATATAGCTTTGCAAAGTAGTGCTTTTATTTTCTTTGGTTAAATACCCAGAAGTGGAATCCTGAATTATATGGAATTTCTATTTTTAATTTTTTGAGGAACCTCTAGAGTGACTGCACCAATTTACATTCCCACCAACAGTGTATCTTTTCTTCATATCCTCACCAACTCTTGTTATTTGTTTTGTTTTGTTTTGTTTTTGATACTAGCTATTTTGACTAGCGTGAAATGATAACTCATTTTGGTATTGATTTGCATTTCCTTCATGGACAGTGATGCTGAGCATATTTTCCTGTGTCTTTAGGCCATCTCTATGTCTTTTTTGGAAAAATGACTGTTCAGGCCCTCTGCCCATTTTTTAATTATTTTTTTGAGTTTTTTTGTTTGTTTTATAAGAGTTCTTTATATATTTTAAATATAAACTCCTTGCCAGATGTGTCATTTGCATGGAATCTTCCATTTCATAGGTTGTCATTTAATTTTGTTAATTATTTCTCTGTGCAAAACTTTTCAGTTTGATGTACTTCCACTAGTTTGCTTTTTTTTGCTTTTGCTGCCATTGCCTGAAAAAACAGATCCAGAAAATTATTGCTGATACTAGTTTCCAGGAGATTACTGTGTATGTTTTCTTCTACCAGTTCTATGGTTTCAAGTCTTAAATTTAGATCTTTAATTGATTTTGAATTTATCTTTGTGTATGTTGTAAGAAAGTGGTCAAATTTCATTCTTTTGCATGTAGCTGTCCTGTTCTCCCAACATCATTTACTGAAGAGACTGTCTTTCCTCCATTTTATATTCTTGCCTCCTTTGTCACAGATTAATGGGCCATATAGGTGTGGGTTTATTTCTGGTCCTCTATTCTGTTCCATTGAGGTATATATCTATTTTTGCACCAGTACCATACTGTTTTGATTACTGCAGCTTTGAAGTATATCTTATTTTTTACTTTTTAATTTTATTTTTTTAATTTACATCCAAATTAGTTAGCATGTAGTGCAACAGTGATTTCAGGAGTAGATTCCTTAGTGCCCCTTCCCCATTTAGCCCATCCCCCCTCCCACATCCCTTCCAGTAACCCTCTGTTTGTTCTCCATTTTTATGAGTCTCTTATGTTTTGTCCCCCTCCATGTTTTTATATTATTTTTGTTTCCCTTACCTTATGTTTATCTGTTTGTCTCTTAAAATCCTTATATGAGTGAAGTAATACTTGTCTTTCTCTGACTAATTTCCCTTAGCATAATACCCTCCAGTTCCATTCATGTAGTTGCAAATGGCAAGATTTCATTCTTTTTGATTGCCAAGTAATACTCAATTGTGTGTGTGTGTGTGTGTGTGTGTGTGTGTGTATACACAACATCTTCTTTATCCATCCATCCATCAATGGACATTTGGGCTCTTTCCATACTTTGGCTATTGTTGATAGTGCTGCTATAAACATTGGGGTGCATGTGTCCCTTCGAAACAGCACACCTGTATCCCTTGGATAAATACCTAATAGTGCAATTGCTGGGTCATAGGATAGTTCTATGTTTAGTTTTTTGAGGAACTTCCATACTGTTTTCCAGAGTGGCTGCACCAGCTTGCATTCCCACCAACAATGCAAAAATGATCCTCTTTCTCCACATCCTCGCCAACATCTGTTGTTGCCAGAGTTGTTAATGTTAGCCATTCTGACAGGTGTGAGGTGGTATCTCATTGTGGTTTTGATTTGTATTTCCCTGATAATGAGTGATGTTGAGCATTTTTTCATGTGTAGGTTGGCTATCTGGATGTATTCTTTGGCGAAGTATCTATTCATGTCTTTTGCCCATTTCTTCACTGGATTATTTGTTTTCTGGGTGTTGAGTTTGAGAAGTTCTTTATAGATTTTGGATACTAACCCTTTATCTGATATGTCATTTGCAAATACCTTCTCCATTCTGTCAGTTGCCTTAAAAGGCAACTTAAAACTTAAAACTTAAAAGTTTTGTTGATTGTTTCCTTTGATGTGCAGAAGCTTTTTATTTTGATGAGGTCCCAGTAGTTTATTTTTGCTTTTGTTTCCTTTATCTCTGGAGACATGTTGAGTAAGAAGTTGCTGCGGCCAAGATCAGTGAGGTTTTTGCCTCCTTTCTCCTCAAGGATTTGGATGGCTTCCTGTCTTACATGTAGGTCTTTCATCCATTTTGAGTTTCTTTTTGTGTATGGTGTAAGACAGTGGTCCAGGTTCATTCTTCTGCATGTCGCTATCCAGTTTCACTACTTGCTGAAGAGACTGTCTTTATTCCATTGGCTATTCTTTCCTGCTTTGTCAAAGATTACTTGGCCATACGTTTGTGAGTCCATTTCTGGGTTCTCTATTCTGTTCCATTGATCTGAGTGTCTGTTCTTGTGGCAGTACCATACTGTCTTGATGATTACAGCTTTGTAGTATAGCTTGAAGTCTGGGATTGTGATGCCTCCTGCTTTGGTTTTCTTTTTCAAGATTGCTTTGGCTATTTGGGGTCTTTTCTGGTTCCATACAAATTTTAGGATTATTTGTTCTAGCTCTGTGAAGAATGCTGGTGTTATTTCGATAGGAATTGCATTGAATATGTAGATTCCTTTGGGTAGTATCAACATTTCAACAATATTTGTTCTTCCTATTCAGGAGCATGGAATCTTTTTTCCATTTTTTGTGTCTTCTTCAATTTCTTTTATAAGCTTTCTATAGTTTTCAGTGTATAGATTTTTCGCCTTTTTGGTTGGATTCATTCCTAAGTATTTTACGGTTCTTGGTCCAATTGTAAATAGGATCGATTCCTTGATTTCTCTTTCTGTTGCATCATTGTTGGTGTATAGGAATGCAACAGATTTCTGTGTGTTGATTTTATATCCTGCAACTTTGCTGAATTCATGAATCAGTTCTAGCAGTTTTTGGTTGAATCTTTAGGGTTTTCCATATACAGTATCATGTCATCTGCAAAGAGTGAAAGTTTGACCTCCTCCTGGCCGATTTGGATGCCTTTTATTTCTTTGTGTTGTCTGATTGCAGAGGCTAAGACTTCCAATACTATTTTGAGTAACAGTGGTGGGAGTCGACACCCCTGTCGTGTTCCTGACCTTAGGGGGAAAGCTCTCAGTTTTCCACATTGAGGATGGTATTAGCATTGGGTCATTCATATATGGCTTTTATGATCTTGAGGTATGATCTTTATATCCCTACTTTCTTGAGGGTTTTTATCAAGAAAAGATGCTGTATTTTGTCAAATGTTTTCTCTGCATCTATTGAGAGAATCATATGGTTCTTGTCCTTTCTTTTATTGATGTGATGAATCATGTTAATTTTTTTGTGGATATTGAACCAGCCCTGCATCCCAGGTATAAATTCTGCTTGGTCATGGTGAATAATTTTTTTAATGTATTGTTGGATCTGGTTGGCTAATATCTTGTTGAGGATTTTTGCATCCATGTTCATTAGGGAAATTGGTCTATAGTTCTCCTTTTTAGTGGGGTCTCTGATTTTGGAATCAAGGTAATGCTGGCTTCATAGAATGAGTTTGGAAGTTTTCCTTCCATTTATATTTTTTGGAATAGCTTCAAGGAATAGGTGTTAACTCTTCCTTAAATGTTTGGTAGAATTCCCCTGGAAAGCCATCTGGCCCTGGACTCTTGTTTTTTGGCAGATTTTTTATTACTAATTCGATTTCCTTACTGGTTATGGGTCTGTTTAAATTTTCTATTTCTTCCTGTTTAAGTTTTGGTAGTTTATATGTTTCTAGAAATTTTTCCATCTCTTCCAGATTGCCCATTTTATTGGCATTTAATTGCTCATAATATTCTCTTATTATTTTTATTTCTGCTGTGTTGGTTGTGATCTCTCCTTTTTCATTCTTGATTTTATTTATTTGGGTCCTTTCCTTTTTCTTTTTGATCAAACTGGCTAGTGGTTTATTACCTTTGTTAATTCTTTCAAAGAACCAGTTTCTGGTTTCATTGATCTGTTCTACTGTCTTTTGTTAGTTTGTTTTCCTTTCAATAGCATTGATTTGTGGTCTAATCTTTATTATGTCCTGTCTTCTGCTGGTTGTGGGTTTTATTTGCTGTTCTTTTTCCAGCTCTTTAAGGCATAAGGTTAGGTTGTGTATATGAGATCTTTCTTCCTTCTTTAGAAAGGCCTGGATTGCTATATACTTTCCTCTTATGACTGCCTTTGCTGCATCCCAGAGGTTTTGGGTTGTGGTGTTATCATTTTCATTGACTTCCATATACTTTTTAATTTCCTCTTTAACTGCTTGATTAGCCCATTGATTCTTTAGTAGGATGTTCTTTAGTCTCCAAGTATTTGTTACCTTTCCAAATTTTTCTTGTGGTTGATTTCAAGTTTCATAGCATTGTGGTCTGAAAATATGCACAGTATGATCTCAAACTTTTTGTACTTGCTGAGGGCTGATTTGTGTCCCAGTATGTGGTCTATTCTGGAAAACGTTCCATGTGCACTGGAGAAGAATGTATATTCCGCTGCTTTAGGATGAAATGCTCTGAATATATCCGTTAAGTCCCTCTGATCCAGTGTGTCAATCAAACCCATTGTTTCCTTGTTGATTTTTTTATTAGATGATCTGTTCATTGCTGTGAGTGCTGTAATACCTACTATTATGGTATTACTATCAATGAGTTTATGTTTGTGATTGATTTATATATTTGGGTTTTTCCACATTTGGCTCATAAATGTTTACAACTGTTAGGTCTTCTTGGTGGATAGACCTCTTAATTATGATATAATGCCCTTCTGCATCTCTTGATACAGTCTTTGTTTTAAAGTCTAGATTGTCTGATATAAGTATGGCTATTCCAGCTTTCTTTTGTTGACCATTAGCATGATCGATGGTTCTCCATCCTCTTACTTTCAGTCTGAAGGTCCTTAGGTCTAAAGTGGGTGTCTTGCAAACAGCATATAGATGGATCTTGTTTTCTTATCCATTCTGTTACCCTATGTCTTTTGATTGGAGCATTGAGGTCATTGACATTTAGAGTGAGTACTGAAAGATATGAACTTACTGCCATTGTGTTGCTTGTAAAGTTGGAGTTTCTGATGGTATTCTCTGGTCCTTTCTAATCTTTGTTGCTTTTGGTCTTTATTTTTTTTAATTTATTTATATTTTCATCTTTTCTCCCCTCAGAGAATCCCCCTTAAAATTTCTTGCAGGGCTGGTTTAGTGGTCACAAACTCCTTTAATTTTTGTTTGTCTGGGAAACTTTTCATCTCTCCTTCTATTTTGAATGCCAGCCTTGCTGGACAAAGAATTCTTGGCTGCATATTTTTCTGATTCAGCACATTGGTTATATCCTGCCACTTCTTTGTGGCCTGCCACGTTTCTGTGGATAGGTCTGCTGCAAACCTGATCTGTCTTCCCTTGTAAGTTAAGGAATTTTTTTTCCCTTGCTGCTTTCATGATTCTCCCCTTGCCTGAGTATTTTGTGAATTTGACTAGGATATGCCTTGTTGAAGCTTTAAAGGGTATCTTGAAATCAAGTACTGTGATACATCCAGCTTTTGTACTTCTTTCTCAAGATTGCTTTAGCTGTTTGAGGTCTTTTGGAGTTCCATACAAATGTAATGATTATTTATTCTATTTCTGTGAAAAATAGTATTGGTATCTGATAGGGATTGCATTGAATCTGTAGATTGCTTTGGGTGGTATGGACATTTTAATAATGTTCTTTCAATCCACGAAAATGGTATGTCTTCCCATTTTTGTGTCCTTTTCAATTTTTATTCCTAATTATAGTTGTCAGAATATAGGTCTTTTACCTCCTTGTTTATATTTATTCCCAGGAATTTTGTTCTTTTTGGTGCAGCGAGATTGTTGTCTTAATTCCTCTTTCTGCTATTTTTGTTATTAGTATATAGAAACAACAGGTTTCTGGTTTTCAATTTTTCCTCTTGTAACTTTAACAAATTCATTTATTCTAATAGTTTTTGGTGGACTATTTAAGGTTTCTTTATATAGTATTATATCATTTGCAAATAATGACAGTTGGGTTTTTGTTGTTGTTGTTGTTGTTTGACTTCTTCCTTACCTGTTTGGTTCCCTTTTATTTTTTTGTCTGATTGTTGTGGTTAGCACTTCCGTTACTATGTTAAATGAAAGTGGTATGTTGCTCCTTGTCTTATTCCTGATCTTAGAGGAAAAGCCTTTAATTTTTCACCATTGAGTATGATGTTAGCTATGGATTTGTCATATATGGTCTTTATTATGTCAAGGTATGGTCCATCTAAACCCACTTCGTTGAGAGTTCTTATCATGGATGAATGCTGAATTTTGTCAAATGCCTTTTCTCCATCAATTTAGATAATCATATAATTTTTATTCTTTATTTTGTTAATGGGGTGTATCACATCAATTTGCCGATACTGAACCACTCTTGGAGACCAGGAGTTAATCCCACTTGATCGTGGTGTATTATCCTTTAATGCACTCTTGAATTTGGTTTGCTAATAGTTTTTGAGGATTATTGAATCTATGTTCAACAGAGATATTGGCCTGTATTTTTTTGTATTATCTTTGGGTTTAGTATTGAAGTAATGCTGGCCTTAGAGAATTAATTTGGAAGCTTTCTTTTCTATTTTGTGGAACAGTTCGAGAAGAATAGGCATTAACACTTTTTTAAATGGTATAATTCACCAGTGAAGCCATCTGGTACTGACTTTGGTTTAGCAGATTCTTGTTACAGATTCAGTTTCATTACCAGTAATTGGTCTGTTCAGATTTCTGTTTCTTCCTAATTCATTCTTGGAAGATTGTGCCTAGGAATTTACCCCTTTCTTCTAGGTTGTCCCACTTGTTGGCATATAGTAGTTTTTCATAGTAGTCTTCTATAATCTTTTTTATTTATGTGGTGTTGTAATTTCTACTCTTTCATTTCTGGTTTTATTTCTTTGAGGCCTCTCACTTTCTTTCTTGATAAGTCCAGCTAAAGGTGGATTATCAACTTTGTTTATCTTTGCAAAGTACCAGTTCTTGGTTTCATTGGTCTTTTCTAGTTTCTATTTATTACCTCCCTGATTTTTATTATTTCCTTCCTTCTACGAACTTTGGGCTTTACTCTTCATTTCCAGTTTCTTTAAATGGAAGGTTAGATTGTTGATTTGAGGTGTTTCTTGTTTCTTGAGGTAGACTTGTATCTCTGTGAACTTCCGTTTTAGAACTGCTTTTGCTGTATCCAAAAGATTGTGACCCATTGTGTTTTTATCTTCACATGGCTCCAGATTTTTAAATTCACTCTCTGATTTCTTACTGACATACTGGTTATTTTTTTTTTCTTTTCTTTCTTTCTTTTTTTTTTTTTTTTTTTTAAAGAAAGGCAGACTGCCACGTGCAGAGCCTCATTTGGATGTGTCTGGAGTCTTGGAAGCTTGACTACCCTACGTTCTCCTACAAATGGACCTTGAGAGCTTGTTTGGAGGTTCTAGCAGGGGAGCGCAGCTACTCGTATACCCTTGACCGAAGAACAGTCCTCCTCTATCGGGGAAGGTCATCCTCTTCGACCGAGCGTGCAGCTTCGGGAGGGACGCACATGGAGCGGTGAGGGAGGAGGGGACATCCGCCTAGCCAGCCAGATTAGCCGAATCAACCCTGGCGATCAATGGGGTGACAGATGTCGCAGCCAGATCGCCCTCACATCCGGACATACTGGTTATTAAGTAGCATGTTGTTTACCCTACACAAGTTTGTGTTGGGGGTGAGGTTTCTAGTTTTATTTATTGTAATTGATTTCTACTTTCATACCATTGTGATCAGAAAAGATATATGGTATGATTTTATTCTTTTTAAATTTATTGACCTTTTTTTAATGCCCTATCTGGAGTTCAGTTCTGGAGAATATTACATGTGCACTTGAAAAGAATGTGTATTCTGCTATTTGGAGATGGAATGTTCTCTATATATCTCTTAGGTCCATCTGATCTGAGTCATTGAAAGCCACTTGTTTCCTTGTTGATTTTCTTTTTTTCCCCCTTTATTTATTTATTTTGAGAGAAAGAGAGAGTGTGTATGCACATGCAGGGGAGGGGCAGAGAGGGAGGGAGGGAGGAAGAGAGAGAGAGAGAGAGAGAGAGAGAGAGAGAGAGAGGAATTCCAAGGGGGCTCTGCACTGATAGCACGGAGCTCAACACAGGGCTTGAATCCATGAACCTGAGCTAAAACCAAGAGCCAAACACTTAACTGACAGAGCTACCCAGGCACCCTTCCTTGTTGATGTTCTGTCTGGATGATCTATCCATCAATGTAAGTGGGGTGTTAAAGCCCCACTACTATTATTGTATTACTATTTCTCCCTTTAGCCCTCTTAATATTTGCTTCATGTATTTAGGTGCTTCTATGTTAGGCATATAGATGTTAACAATAGTTATATCCTCCTGTTGGATCAATCCCTTTATCATTACGAAGTGCCTGTCTTTGTCTCTTGTTACAGTCTTTGTTTTAAAGTCTATTTTGTCTGATATAAATATTGTTTCCTTGGCTTTTTTTTTTTTTTACATTTGCTTGAAATATCTTTTTCCATTCCTTTATTTCAGTCTGTATATATCTTTGGATATGCACTGAGTCTCTTTTAGGCATATGGGTTTTTTTTTTTTTTTTATCCATTCAGTCATGCTGTGTTTTTGATTGCTGCAATTAGACCATTTACACTTAAAATAAATATTCATAGGGATGTATTTATTGCCATTTTGATAATTGCTTTCTGTTTTTGTGTGTGCATGTTTGTAGTTCTTTTTCCTTTTTTCTTGCTCTCTTCTGTTGTGATTGATGACTTTGTTTAGTGTTGCACTTGGATTCTTTTCTCTTTATTTTTTATATATCTGTATAGGTTTTTGGTTGTGATTGTCATCAGGTTCATATATAACATATGTATCAGTCTATATTAAGTTAATGGTTGCTTTAGTTTGAACACATCCTAAAAGCACTACATTTTTATTACTCTCCCCCGACTTTTTATGTGTATGATGACTTATTTCACATCTTTTTATTTTGTGAACCCCTTAATTAGTTAATCCTTTAACTATTTTTGGATAATACTGGTTTTACTACTTCTGTCTTTTAACATCCATATAAATTTATAAGTGATTGATCTACTAGTTTTACTATATGTTTGCTTTTACCCATGAAATGTTTTCCTTTCATAATTTTCTTGTAGTTACAGCCTTTTCTTTTTCACTTAAAGAAGTTCCTTTAACATTTCTTAGAAGTCTGGTTTTGTGGTGAAACTCCTCATCTTTTGTTTGGGAAACTTTGTATCTCTTTTTTAAATTTGAATGATAATCTTGCCAGGTAGAGTATTCTTGGTTGTAGGCATTTTTGTTTCTTTTCTTTGAGCACTTTGAATATATCATGCCACTCCCTTCTAGCCTGCAAAGTTTCTTTCAAAATCAGCTGATAGGCTTATGGGGTTTTCCTTGTACATTTGCTTTTCCCTTATACACTTGCTTTTTTCTTCCTGCTTTTAAGATTCTCTCCTTATCTTTAATTTTGACATTTAAACTATTACATGTTGTGGTGTAGACCTCCTTGGGTTCATCTTGTTTGGGACTCCCTGAACTTCCTGGACCCAAATATCTGTTTTGTTGTCCAGATTAAGGAAGTTTTTCACCATTATTTCTTCAAACAAACTTTCTTCCCCCTTTTCCCCTCTCTTCTTCTAGATCCTTGCAGAGCAAATGTAAATATTAGTGTGCTTGATGTAGTCCCAGAGATTCCTTAACATATTCCCTCTCTCTCTCTCTCTCTCTCTTTTTTTTTTTTTTTTTTTTTTTTTTTTTGCTTGTTAATCTTTGCTATTCAGCTTGGGTTCTTTCCATTATCCTATCTACCAGATCATTGATCTGTTCTTGTGCATTCTCTAGTCTGTTGCTGATTCCCTGTAGTGTGTTCTTCATTTCAGTTACTATATTCTTTAATTCTGATCGATTCTTTTAAATATTTTCTGTATATGCTGAATTTCTCACTGAGTTTATTCACTCTTCTTTCCAGTCTAGTGAACATCTTTATGACTATTACTTTGAACTGGTTATCCTGTAGATAGCTTATCTTTGTTTTGCTTAGTTCTCTTTCTGAAGTTTTGTCGTGTTCTTTCATTTGGAGCATATTTCTCTGTCTTCTCATTTTGTTGGACTTTCTGTGTGTGTTTATATGAATCAGATGAAATAGCTACCCTCTCAATCTTGAAGGAATGGCCTTGTGTAGGAATGTTCCCTTTGTATATTGCATGTGCCTTGTGGCTTTGGCTGGCTATCTGGAGCTGGAACGGTGTGGACCAGGAGCCCCAGTGTGGTCTACATGAGGGCTGTCCTGGAAGGACAGCTGGAACTAAAGCAAGTTCAAGTAAGAGCACTCCATGCAGGGAGCACCTTGGTAGGATAGATGGAGCTGAACCAGGAATGGGCCAGGTGGGCTACCTTGGGGGAGGTAGAGTTAATATGGACTAGGGCCTTGAAGCTCATTGAGATAAGACAGGCTAGAGCACCTGGACTCTACCGTATCCAGGTAAAGTGGCAATGTAAACAATGGTACTCACCATCACCTCTGTCCTAGGAGAAAATTCCAGTAGTTCCGCTACCATTTGGCAGGTGCTCTAGGGTTAATAAATGGGTTTTCTTCACTTACAGTCTAGTTACCCTTTAAACTGCTTTCTTTTTTTCTGTGCCCCACATTTGGTGACTCGATCTGTGAGTCCCTCACTGCTATTCCTACCTACTACATTTTGTAGCATAAGGACTGTAGGTTCCCATCACTATTGTGTCTCCATCTCTCCTGCCATTCTCTTTGTAGTCTTTCTATTCTTTGTTGTGCACAAGCTTTTCAATTAGGCCTCAATTCTTTCACAGGAGGAATTTTATATGTAGGTGTAGATTTGATGTGTCCATGGGAGAGGTGAGTTCAGGATCTTCCTATGACTTTCTCACGGACCTCTGTCTCCAATACTTCATTTGTGTGTGTGTGTGTGTGTGTGTTTGGGCGGGGGGGGGGGGGGGAGGGG
This sequence comes from Panthera pardus, assembly GCF_024362965.1. Taxonomy (NCBI): domain Eukaryota; kingdom Metazoa; phylum Chordata; class Mammalia; order Carnivora; family Felidae; genus Panthera; species Panthera pardus. The sequence goes on from NW_026526765.1 coordinate 88,676,770, forward strand.
AGGGGGCGCATATCTGTCTTCCCTTAATGGACTTTTGTACTGTTAGTAATTAGTCTTTACTTTTTTAAGTTTTATCATTTTCTTTTTTCCTACCAAGTTATTCCAGTTCCAGTTTTATACCTTTATATTGTCTGACCATTACCTCCCTGAGGTAATGTGATTTTCTTCTATTATGTGATTTTTTCTTCATGACTTCTTTCATTTTAATTCATGTTGGTATGCTGGATATAGTTTTCATTTGTTTTGTCTTAAATTTTTTTCTGGTGAATTTCTATCATTAGGAAAGTCGTCCTACTTCTTACATTTTTATAATTTTTTTATGAATACTGTAAATATTTTTATATGAGTAAGTTAAAATTTTCCTCAAGTTTTCAAAATATTGAAGGAACTGGGGTAACTTTCCAGGCTTCACCAGTCAAGGATCTCTCAAGCCTAAGGCCATTTTCTCATCAAATGTTGCTTCTGTAAAGAGTTCCCTCCATAACGTCTTAGAATCTAGTCTGGCTCTGGAGGATTCCTACTGCCGGCCCTCAGTGTCTCCACTCTTATTTTCTAGGTTGTTGTCTCAGGTGAATAGCTCTTGTTTTACAAATGATTTTTTTTTTTCTTTTTTGGCTGGAACTTTCTATACTTTCTATCTTCGACAACTCTAGAATTCATGTCCTTGTCCATAGGAGTTTGGTCTCAGTGTAGGGTCTTATCTTTGGGGGATGAGTATCGGCTGTAAATTTATGAGATCTGCTGTAGCTGGGCTTCTCTGCACTCTTCCCACGGTTCTGTCACAACCTCCCATGTGGGCCTGCTTTCCAGGTCAGTTTAGTTCCTATGAAGCTCTTGCACATAGTTTTGAGTTTGCAGGTACTTTCTCTTTCTCACCTTCCTCTGTAAAACACTATAGATGGTAGATTTTGTTTGTCCTGTGGTGTTTCCAGAAGGGAAAAAATGAGATGATTCAGAACTATATTGCTATATTCCAAGTGTAACTGAAAATCTTATGAAATTTTTGTTAATTATAATTCTCAGACAAAATCAAAATAAAAAATGTTTTCTTAGAGTTAGATTACTAAGCAATTATATATTCTGAAAGCAAATTTTTTTACAGAGTAGAATTTAATAATTCAAAGTAAATTTTCACATACTCTGAAATATACTTGTTTCACTCTGTTACAAGGTGAGTTTTGAATTTGAGTTTTGGGGAGACAAAATTCATACATTGAAGATGTAACCCCTAGTACCTCAAAATGTAACTATGTGGATGCATACACACAGAAAAAGGCCACCGTCTACAAGTTCAGCTATCTATAAATTAAGGAGAGGCCTTATAAGAAACCCAACTTGCCAACACCTTGATCTCGGACTTTTTGACTCCAGAACTGTTAGAAAATTAGTTTCCTTTGTTTGAGCCACCCAGTCTATGGTATTTTGTTATGGCAGCCTCAGCCTTAGCAAATTAATATACACTGCTAACTCTGAAATTGATTGAGAAAGAGTAAGCACACTTCTCTAGCACTCAGGGAGAAGGAAAGGGAGGTTTGTTGTTATGAGCTGAGATAAAGAATTTGGAATGCTCTTCACAGAATTTATGATTATACCCCATTTTTAGCTATAGGGCTTGTTGCTTATATGACCAATGCAATGTGATTTTATTCCTGAATAAATAGGTTTCCAAATGATGCATTCCACATCTATTAAAAATTAGCAATGCTTCCTTTTTCCTATTTTCTTCCTCTTGTCATTTCTTCCATCTTTCCACCTAAAACATTCTTTTTTTTTTTTTTTAATGTCTAACATTCCCTTATCTTCTGCATACATCCTTATTTGTCATCTTGTCAAAATCCCATTATCATTCACTAGGATTTTCTAGACTACAGCCAAGTGTATTTTTTGGAATCTGCATATATGTTGATATTGCTGCGCAGTTGACCCGGGATTAGGATTGCAGGACAAGAAATTAGAGGTGTGGGAACCATAGAGCATGTGCATTGGCATCTATGCCTTGATGCTCTCTACATGGCTCTAAAATGCTTCCCACCCAGAACCCCACCTCAGCTACAGCAAAGTAATTCTGCAGTCAAAAGCCTGATTAATTAGACAAATGTGAGGAATAGCTGGTGGAAAGTCTTCAAATGAGTTAATCAGATCTGTAGTGTAAGGGCTTAACATAAGAATGGATTGACTTTAATGCCACATTTACAGTAACCCTAAAATATTTGAGAACATTGAGTATACACTTTCCCTAAGAAACTACATTGTAGTACAGTGTGATTTTTGTTTTGCCCATTATATACTTTTATGCTGTTCTATTCACATTTTGTTAGACATATTTTTGAATAACATCTTTAAAATAAGTGTTAACAATGAGAATTTAGCAGATACCTTAAAATCTATGTGTACTTCTAAAAAAGGTACATATATATTATGATGTTCTGAAATTTAAAAATTAGACCAATAGTCTAATTCCTCTTCTTAATTCTATATGTGTGGTATTACAATTAAGATTCAAGATAGTTCCCTGTTTATATATTTTTTTTAATTTTTAATTTTTTTTTTAATTCATTTTTGAGACAGAGAGAGACAGAGCATGAGCAGGGGAGGGGCAGAGAGAGAGGGAGACACAGAATCTGAAGCAGGTTCTAGGCTCTGAGCTGTCAGCACAGACCCTGAAGCAGGGCTCAAACTCACGGACTGTGAGATCATGATCTGAGCTGAAGTCAGATGCTCAACCGACTGAGCCACCCAGGCACCCCACCTATTTTTGTTTTTATTTTTATTTTTATTTTATTTATTTATTTATCTATCTATCTACCTATTTATTTATTTATTTATTTATTTATTTATTTATATTTATTTTTATTTGTTTTTTAAAAGTTTATTTTGAGAGAGGGTGGGGAGGGGTAGAGAGAGGGGGAGAGAAAGACTCCCAAGCAGGCTCTGCACTGCCATCTAGAAGCCTGATGTGGGGCTCAAACTCAAAAACAATGACCTGAGCTGAAGTCTGACGCTTAACCGACAGAGCCACCTATAACTGACAGAGCCACCCAGGCGTCCCTAAAGTTTCCTGTTTTTAAAGTGCTTATATTAAGTATCTGTACTTATTATTTTTCTAGCCAAATACTGTTGCATTAACATGTCAGAAAGTCTTTCCTGGACTGCTCAAGATTTTCAATCCATTTACCATACAACTTCCATTTCTTGATGTCTGAATTTCCTTCCTTACCATTTTGGGTTTATAATCTATCACTCCCTTAGAACACCTTTAATTTCCTTGCCAAACTCTCTGTTATACTTACAAGGTAAAATGGAACTCTGTATCAACTATTATCTGCTTGCTTCTCACAAATATCAGTACAATTAATTAGGGCTAGAGAAAAGTACAGCGATTGGCCTTACTATAAATTTATGACCACAAAATTCAAATAGACATGAAGCATCTTATGTATATTTACTCCCCTACTCTCTAAAATGACTTGTACCTTTTCTCTTCAAATATCCAAACCTCTTACTCTGCCTTTTGACTTTGAATGTATTTTCTTCACATTTCACTAAAAAATACATTTCACTAAAAAACAGAATCCATCATATGGGAACTAGTTTATCTTCCTACCACCATAGCTACCAACTTCCTAGTATCTTGACTAATATTACTTGCCTTCCCTCATAATGAAATTGATGAAGGCGGTGAGCCATCTCTTACCCAGGGTCTGGGCTTTCCTTTGTGCTCTCCACTCCTCTTCTCTCTCACTCACCGGCTACCCCATCCTTTTCCTGATCATCAGCTTCTACCATCAGCATAAAAACATTTTGGAGTTTCTCCAACTTTAACAAAAAATTTTTCTGTTCCCTCCCATCCCTTTTTTGATACCCTCTTATTTTCTGCTTCCCTTTAATACAGTTCTTAAAGGAATTGTCAATAGTCACTCTTGCTCTTCCTAATATATTGTTCTTTTATTAACCCACTCCATTTGGGCATCTGTTCGCATTGTCCTGTTGATTCTACTGCAATTACATGATAAATGGCTTCCAAGTTCTTATCTAAGATGACTCTTCAGCTACCTTCCATATAGTCAACTACTCTTTCCTACTTACAACTCTCTGGCTCTTACAGCATCGCACTCTCTAGGTTTTCTTCTACTCCATTAACTGATCCTCCACAAATTTGTTTTCTGTATTCAAATTCTCTTTCATGTCTTGAAATATTGGTTACTGTAGGACTCAGCTGCCTTCTTTCCTCTGTGTGCACAACCTTCTCCCTACGTGAGCTCTTACCTAGTCCACTGCTAGTCCAGTGCCATCTGCACTTCTGTGCAGCACTATCCACTCCCACCCTGGTCACTTACCTTGCTTTCTGGCTAGATCAGCCTTAGGAATAGCTTGCATCGATCTGATGCTTATGTAGTCAGGTCATTGCCAGTGCTGCTGCTGTCACTACAGACCAAGAAGCTCCACATAGGAGGGCTCACCCACTTCTAACCACTTGTTTACCTGGACAATTGAGGCTCTGGCTTCCCTAGTGGCTGTTAGGCATTTGAGTTAACACCTTATGGAAGGGAGCTAATGCCTCATGGTGCAGACTTTGGCCAAGAGAAACATGGAAGTAAAATGAACCAGAAGAGAATTTTGCTCTTTTCCTCTCCCCTGGAAAGACTATTTAGAGGCATGGTGGTTTCAGACATCCGCAGAGAAGACATCTCATGTGATCAAGCAAACAATTGGTTGGCTCTGTAATGCCCCCTGTGTTTGCTTTCACTCCCCTTTCCTCTCCAGTTTTGCTGGGATTACCAGTAACTTGTTGATATGTAAGAATTAAGACATGATCAGTATGCAGATGATTCCAGTAAAAATCTCTAGTCCTAAATTTCCCCCAGTCTCTGAACTTGTATATCCATTTACCAGCTTGATTTCTTCACTTGATATGTAATTGATCTCACACTTAACAAATTTGTAGAGTTTCTCCAGAAAAATCTTTCTGAGACTCTCCCAGATCAACACATGATGCCAATCCATCCAGGTGCTCAAGTCAACAAATTTTATTCTTCCTTTTTTTAATCTCTCATATCCAATTTATCATCCTGTCCTGTTGCTCGATTACATAATGACTAAATAATTCTAAATAATTGCTTTACATTTTTTCCAAGTTTACTTGAATTTCACCTAGATTATCTGAGTGCCTTATTGTGTTATCAAATAGTTCATTTTTTGTAATAAAAAGTAAAGTCTAATTCGATTGAAATGCCTATAAAGATCATTGAAATTGCCCAGTTGAGTTAGTTTGTTTTGTGTCTTGTGCCCCTTGTGTACTAATCCATTAAAATAATACAGATAGCTTTTCTAGTAAAGTCTCATTCAATTATTTATTGTTAAATAAAGACATAGGACCCCCAAATGAAAGACAGTTTGTTAAAAAAAAATCTCAACACTGTATGTTAACTAACTAGAGTTTAAATAAAAATTTGAGGTAAAAAGGAAAAAATCTCAAGTGAAAGGAAATGAAATTGTAATCATTTTGCTTTTATTCCACAAAGAAAGAAAACTAGTGTGTAAATCTCCTGTATCCTCAGCCTTGGATGCCAGCAGGGCTGAGAAGGCTGGGTGGAGTGACAAGTACTCTGCAAACGGGTCTGCATTAAGATCAGTGCTCTCTAAACCTGACTGAAGGAAGTAAAGCAAGAAAACAGCAGATTAAGAGAGCATCAAGGTGGCCAAACAGCTTGATTTACTCTCCCATCTCAGAAACTTTCATTAAGATTTACATCATGATGCTGACCTAAGTGGCAAAGCAATTTTTTCATAGCTGAACAAAAAAACTAATACTTTCCAGTTGGGTCAGGTAACCTTTTTCTAGCTCACAGCAAGTAATGGAGTTTGCCTCTTGTGAATGAGACTGACCAGTGGACATATATGGCTGTATTCCAGAGAAGCAGGTTCTCCATGTGATAAATCTATGCTCCACTTAGTAAGTTTTTTTAAAGCTCTCTCTTACTTTATTCATTTTTCTTAGTGAGCCTAAGAAAGACTAAATACACACTTTAAAAAAATGAATGCCCAACATGATTTCCTATTATTTTTTAAAGTTTATTTATTTATTTTGAGAGGGAGAGAGAGTGCAACAGAGGGAGGACTGAGAGAGAGAGGGAGAGAGAGAGAATCCCAAGCAGGTTCCGCCGTGTCAGCACAGAGCCCCGTGCAGGGCTTGAACCCATGAATGGTGAGATTACAACCTGAGCTGAAACCAAGAATTGGTTGCTAAACTGACTGAGCCACCCATGTGCCCACCCAACATGATTTTTAAAAGCACCTGTAGAAAAAAATGACCCAATACCTCAAGGAACAAGTGGCAAAAATAAAACTAAAACAAAGTAGGGGGCTGGGTAGCTCAATCAGTTAAGCATCTGACTCTGGATTTCAGCTTAGGTCATGATCTCACTGTTCATGAGTTCAAGGCCTGTGTCATGCTCTGTGCTGGTAGTGCAAATCCTGCTTGTGATTCTCTCTCCCTCTCTCTCTGCCCTGGCTCCCACTTATGCGTGTGCTAGTGACTATCTTAGAAACTGTTGCATTAATATTCCCAAAGCAGCAAGATGTAGAATTATAATGTAAACTAGTGAATGACATTAGTGCTATTCAATTGGGCATAGGATAAGAATCATTTCAGCCAGACAGAGATGGTCTTGCCTTGGTCATGTCAGAGAATTTTCTTTAACTAAAATCCAACTGGTTCTCTTGAGCTAATGCTTATGGTCTCTCCATGTGGATGTTTAAAAAAGAAACTTTACTTCCTCAGTAAAGAAGTTTTAGAGGAGTATATTATTTATTTCTCAATAACAGCAACAAACTCATTTCACACAAATTACACAAAATCGATAATTAAGTATCAGGGAGAAGAAAATTGAGAATTAAGAGCTAAGTCATTAAAATATAATAGTTTGTTATAAAAAAAGTTGTTTCCATTAAAGCAAGAGAAATAATATTCTTTCTGGCAGTATTTAAAGCTTACTAGTGCCAATATTTCCACTTTTATATAAAAAAGTGACTATATAGAAATCTTTTCTTAGAATTAATGACTTTAAGGGTTTTTTAATTGAGGTATAACTGATAAACAATATTTTATTAGTTTCCTATGTTCAATTCAGTGACTGGACATTTATATACATTGCAAAGTGATCACCACAGTTACTCTAGTAACTACCTGTCACTATACAAAGTTATACAAAGTTCATAATATTAACTGTACAAAGTCATTTAATACTATTGATTGTATTTCTCATGCTGTATGTTTCTTCACCATGACTTATTTATTTTGTAAGAGGAAGTTTGTACTTCTTGATTCTTTTCATCCATTTTGTGCTCCTCCCCCCCTCCATTCTGGCAAGCACCAGTCCATTCTCTGTATCTATGAGTTTGGGTTCTGGTTTGTTTTGTTTGTGTTTTCATTGGACATGTAAGTGAAAGAATGTGGTTATTGGTGGTAATTGTCATTCTCTGTCTGAATTATTTCATTAGACAGTACTCTGAAAGTCCATCCATATAGTGGCAAATGGCAAGATTTTATTCTGTTTTATCGGTGAGGTATTATTCCACTGTGTGTGTGTGTGTGTGTGTGTGTGTGTGTGTGTGTGTGTGTACACCACATCTTATCCATTCATCCATCACTGGGCACTTAGGTTGTTTCTATACCTTGGCTCTTGTAAATAAGGCTTAAATAATGCATTAAAATGAGGGTAAATATATTTATTTGAATCAGTTCATTTTCTTCAGGTAGATTATATGCTAGCTCTATTTTTAATTTTTTGGATACTATTTTTCATAGAAGCTATATTCCCACCATTGATCACAAAGGATCCCTTTTTCCACACTCTCATCAATACTTGTTATTTTGTCTTTTTGATACTAGCCACTCTGATAGGTGTGAGGTGACATCTCATTCTGGTTTTGATTTGCATTTCCCTAATGATTAGTGATGTTGAGCATCTTTTCATGTGTCTGTTGGCCATCCTGTATGTCTTTTTTGGGAAAAAAGAGGACCTTTTTAAGGTCCTCTGCTCATTTATTAAATTTTTTAAAAAATATTTATTTACTTTGAGAGAAAGAGGGAGAGGGAGAGGGAGAGAGAGAGAGAGAGAGAGAGAGAAAATGCACATGCGTGAGCTGGAGAGGGACAGAGAGGGAGTGAGAGAGAGAATCGCAAGGTGGCTCCATACTGTCAGCACAGAACCTGATGCAGGCCTTAATCTCATGAATGATGAGATCCTGACCTGAGCTGAAATCAAGAGCCGAACGCTTAACCAACTGAGACACTTAGGTGCCCCCCTCTACCCACTTTTTAATTGGAATGTTGGCTTTTTTATTATTGAGTTGTATGAGTCATTTATGTACTGGGGATATTAAGTCTTTATCAGATAAATTATTTGCAAATACCTTCTCTCATTTAGTAAGTTAGCTTTTTGATTGGTTGATGATTTCCTTTCCTGTGCAGAAGCTTTATAGTTTGATGTAGTTCCAGTTGTTTATTTTAGCTTTTGTTTCCCTTGACTGGGGAAACAGATTCAAAACAAATCATTGCTAAGACAGATGCCAAGTAAATTACTGCCTATATTTTCTTCTAGAATTTTTATGGATTCAGGTTTTATATTTAGGTCTTTAATGCATTTTGAGTTAGCCTTTTTATATGGTTTAAGATGGTGGCCCAATTTCATTATTTTGCATGTAGGTGTCCACTTTTCCCATCACCAGTTATTGAAGAGGCTGTCCTTATGCCATCATGACTCCTCTGTTTTAGATTAATTAACCATAGATGAGTAGGTTTATTTATGGCCTATCAAAGATTAGGGAGTCATTAATTAATCTATGTGTCTGTTTTATGCCAATATTATGGTGTTTTATTTTGTTTTAAATCCTGGGTGCTTACCTGGTGTTATGATCTCTCTTTCCTCCTCCTGGCTCATGGGTACCAAGGTCAGAAGTACTCCTCACTTTCCAAATTTGGAGCAGGACTTTTCAACCCATGCCTCCCACACAGCTGAACACAGAACTAGCTGCTCTTGGGAAAAGCATACTTTTTTTTAATTTCTATTGCTTTGTAGTATAATTTGAAATCAGGAAGTATGATACCTCTGGTATCATATGAGTTTAGTATATTAGTTTAGAATATGTGTAAAATGTCACTGGAATTTCACTAAGGATTGAACTGAATCTGTATGTTGCTTTGAGTAATATGGATATTTTCATATTATTCTTCTAATCCATGAGCATGGATTATCTTTTAATATATTTGTCTTCTTCAATTTCTTTCATCAATATCTTATTTTTTTTAATTTTTATTTAAATTCTGGTTAGGTAGCATATATTGTAATATTGGCTCCAGGAGTAGAATTTAGTAATTCATCACTTACATATAACACCCAGTGCTCATCCTAAGAAATACCCTCCTTAATACCCATGACTCATTTAACCCATCCCCCACCCACCTCCCTTCATCAACCCTCCATTCTCAATTGTTAAAAGTGTCTTATGGTTTGCTTCTCTCTTTTCCCCCCTTTCCCTATGTTCATCTGTTTTGTTTTTTTAATTCCACATATAAATGAAAATATATGGTATTTGTTTTTCTCTAATTATTTCACTTAGCATGATACACTCTAACTCCATCTCCATCATTTCAAATGGCAAGTTTTCATTCTTTTTGATGACTGAATAATATGCTATACACACACACACACACACACACACAACATCTTCTTCATCCATTAATTAGTCAGTGGACTTTTGGGCTCTTTCCATAGTTTGCCTGTTGTTGATAATGCTGTTTTAAACATCAGGGTGCACGTATCCCTTCAAATCTGTATTTTTGTATCCTTTGGGTAAATACTTAGTAGTGCAATTGCTGAATCATAGGGTAGTTCTATTTTTCACTTTTTGAGGAACCTCCACCCTATTTTCTAGAATGGCTGTACTGGTTTGCATTCCCACCAATAGTGTAAGAGGGTTCCCCTTTCTCTGCCTGCTAGCCAATAACTACTGTTTCTTATGTTGTTAATTTTAGCCATTCTGATAGGTGTAAGGTGGTATTTTATTGTGGTTTTGATGTGTATTTCCTTGATGATGAGTGGTGTTGAGCATCTTATCATATGTCTCTTAGCCATCTGGATATCTTCTTTGGAAAATTGTCTTATTCATGTCTTCCCATTTCTTCACTGAATATGTTTTTAGAGTGATGAGTTTGGTGAGTTCTTTATAGATTGTGGATACTAACCGTTTATTAGATATGTCATTGGTAAATATATTCTCCCATTCTGTAGTCTGCCTTTTAGTTTTGTTGATTGTTTTCACCTCTGTACAGAAGATTTTGTCTTGATGAGGTCCCAATAGTTCATTTTTACTCTTGTTTCCCTCGCCTCCGGCAACATGTCTCATAAGAAGTTGCTATGTCCCAGGTCAAAAAGATTGCTGCCTGTGTTCTCCTCTAGGATTTTGATGGTTTCCCATCTCACATTTAAGTCTTTCATCCATTTTGAGTTGATTTTTGCTTATGGTATAAATAAGAGGTCCAGTTTCAATCTTTTGCATGGTGCTGTCCAGTTTTCCCAACACCATTTGTTGAAGAGAATGTCTTTTATCCACTGGATATTCTTTCCTGCTTTGTCAAATATTAGTTGACCATATAAGTGTGGATCCAGTTCTGGGTTTTCTATTCTGTTCCATGGAACTATGTGTCTGTTTTTGTGCAAGTATCATACTGTCTTGATTATTATAGCTTTTAATAGAGCTTCAAGTCCAGAATTGTGATGCCTCCAGCTTTGCTTCTCTTTTTCAGGATTGCTTTGGCTAATTGGGGTCTTTGGTGGTTCCATACATATTTTAGGATTGTTTGTTCTACCTCTTTGAAAAATGCTGGTGGTATTTTGAGAGGGATTGCATTAAATGTGTAGGTTGCTTTGGGTAGTTTAGACTTTTTAACAATGTTTGTTCTTCCAATCCATAAGCATCAAATGTTTTTTCCATTTCTTTGTTTCCTCTTCAATTTCTTTCATAAGTGTTCTATAGTTTTCAGAGTACAAATCTTTTACCTCTTTGGTTAGGTTTATTCCTATAACAGTATATTAAAAGAATTATTCACCATGATCAAGTAGGATTTATTCCTGGGCTGAAGGGGTGGTTCATTATTCACAAATCAATCATGTGATACACCACATTAATAAAAGAAAGAATAAGAACCATATGATACTCTCAGTAGATTCAGAAAAGACATTTCACAAAATACAGCCTCCATTCTTGATTAAAAAAAAAACCCTCAACAAAGTAGGTTTCGATGGAACATGGCTCAACTTCATAAAGTCCATATATGAAAGACCCACAGCTAATATCATCGTCAATGGGGAAACACTGAGAACTTTTTCTCTTTGGTGAGGAACAAAAGAGGGATATCCACTCTCACCATTACTATTTAAGATAGTACTGGAAGTCTTAGCTTCAGCAACAAACAAAAGGAAATAAAAGGTATCCAAATCAGCAAGGAGGTAGTCAAACTGTCACTATTTGCAGATGACATGATACTCTATGTAGAAAACCTGAAAGGCTCCACCAAAAAAAAAAAAATTGCTAGAACTAATACTTGAATTCAGCAAAGTTGCAGGATATAAAATCAATGTATAGAAATATTTGGCATTTGTATACACCAATAATGAAGCAGCAGAAAAGGAAATCAAGGAATCAATCCCATTTATAGTTGCACCAGAAAACATAAGATACCTAGGAATAAACGTAGCTTTCATCAGGATCTTAAAGTTTGCAGATGACAGTTATTTAACTTCCTTGGTTAAATTTATCCCTAGATATTTTGTTTTATTATATTTTTATGTCATGGCAGGTGTAATTGTTACCTTGATTTCTTTTTCTGATAGTTTTTTGGCATAATGTTCAACAACAGTTTTTTTTTTTTTTTTTGTATAATTCTATCTGCCACTTTGCTAAATTAATTTATTATAACAGTACTTTGGTGGAGTCTTTAGGAATTTCTATATAGAGTATCACATCATCTGCAAATAGTATAGTTTCACTTCTTTTTTCTAATTTATGTGCCTTTTATTCTTTTTCTTGCCTAATGTCTGTAGCTAAGACTTTCAATACTATGTTGAATGAAAGTGGTGATAATGGATATCTTTGCCTTGTTTCCAATTTTAGAAAATAAGATTTCAGGTTTTCATTGTTGAGTATGAGATTAGCAGTGGGTTTCTCATGCATGGCTTTTATTATGTTGAGGACATTCCCCCTATACCCAATTTACTGGGAGTTTTTTCATAAATGGATGTTGTGTTTGGTCAAATGTTTTTTCTGCATCTATTTAGATAATCATATGATTTTATCTTTTAGTTTGTTAATGTGATATGTAACATTGATTAACTTGTGGATGTTGAACCAATCCTTGTATCCCAGGAATAAATCCCACCTGACCATGGTGAATTATTCTTTTAATTTACTGTTGAACCCAGTTTGATAATATTTTGGTTGGATATTTGAATCTATGTTTCTATGGGATATTTGCCTGTAATTTTCTTTTATTTTATAGTGTTCTCTGGTTTTGGTATCAGGATAATATTGGCCTTGTACAATGAGTTTAGTAGCTTTCTCTTCTCAATTTTTTGGATGAGTTTGAGAAGGTTAAGTATAAAGTCTTGATCGATTGACCGAATTCACTGGTGAAGCCATCTGGTCCTGGACTTAGGTTTGTTGGAAGATTTTTGATAACTGATTCATACCACTTACTAGTAATTGATCTAGTCAGGTTCTCTATTTTTTCCTGACTTATTCTTGGAATGTAGTAAATTTCTACAAATTTACATATTTCTTCTAGGTTGTCCAATTTGTTAGTATATAAATGTTCTTTCTGGTCTCTTACGATCCTTTTGTATTTCTGTGGTATCCATGGTAACTTCTGTTCTTTCATCTCGGATATTATTTGAGCTCTCTTTTTTTCTTGGTGAGTCTAGGCAAGATTTGTCAATTTTGCCTATCTTTTCAAAGAACCAGCTCTTAGTTTCATTGATCTTTTCTGTTTTTTGGTATCTATTTCATTTATTTCTGCTCTAATCTTTATTGTTTCCTTCCTTCTAACTTTTGGGCTGTGGTAGTTCTTTTTCTAGTTGCTTTAGGTGTAAAGTTACAGTATTTATTTGAAATTTCTCTTGTTTTTGAGGTAGGCCTGTATTGTTAGAAAATCCCCCCCGCACCCTGCACCCCCTGCCCAGAACTGCTTTTGTTGCATTCTGTAGATTTTGGTATGTTGCATTTCAGTTTTTCTTTGTCTCTAGCTTTTTTTTTTTTTAATTTCTTCCTTGTTTTCTTCTATTATCCAGTAGTTGTTCAGTACCAATAAGTTTAATCTCCACATATTTTTACTTTTTTCTGTCTTGTGATTGGTTTCTAGTCAGAAAAATGCTTTATGTGATCTCATTTTTTATCAGTTTATTAAGACTTGATTTGTGGCCCAACATGTGATCTATCCTGAAGTGTTAAAGCACTCTAGTATTATTGTATTGCTATCCATCTCTCTCTTTATGTGTTAATTCTTGCTTACATAATCCAGTGCTTCCATGTTGGATGCATATATATTTATAAATGTTATTCTTCTGCCTGAGTTGACCCTTTTACCATTATGGACAGTGCCTCTTTTATTAAATATTAAAATATTTTTATTTTTATTAAAATATTTGTTTTAAACTCTTTTGTCTTATATAGTTGTAGCTAAACCAACTTTTTTTTTTCCTGTTTTCATTTGTATGGTATTTCTTCATCCATCCTTTCACTTTCAGTCTCTGTGTGTCCTTACTTCTGAAGCAAGTCTCTTGTAGGCAATATATAGACATGTCTCCTTTTTGTTTATTTTTTAATCATTCAACCATTCTGTCTTTTGATGGGAGAATTTAGTCCATTTACATTTAAAGTAATTACTGATAGGTATGTACTTTTTGCCATTTTGTAATTGTTTTCTGTCTGTTTTTGTGGTTCCTTCTTTCTCTTTTCATGTTGTTTGACAACTTTCTTTAGTGTCAAGTTTAAATTCCTTTCTCATTTTGTGTATTTACTATAAGTTTTGTTTTGTGGTTGCTATAATAGTCACAAACATCTATTTATGTATATAACACTCTATTTTGAGTTGATAGCAATTTAAATTTGAACACATTCCAAAATTCTATGTTTATACCCATTGTACTTTATGTTTTCAATGTCATATTTTACATCTTTTTATTTTATGTATCCCTTAACTAATAATTGTAGTTTTGATTTTACTCCTTTTGTCTTTTAACCTTCATAAATGATAAATCTACTACCTTTACTATGTATTTACATTTTTCATTAAGATGTTTACTTTCATGTTTTGTTATTAATTAGTACCATATCTTTTCAGTTTAAAAATAGTCCCTTTAACATTTCTTTTAAGGCCTTTTTAGTAGTAATGCAATTCTTTTTTTTAAATATGAAATTTACTGTCAAATTTGTTTCCCTACAACACCCAGTGCTCATCCCAACAGGTGCCCTCCTCAATGCCCATCACCCACTTCCCCCCCCTCCAACTCAGTTTATTCTCATTATTTAAGAGTCTCTTATGGTTTGCCTCCTTCCCTCTCTGTAACTTTTTCCCCCCTTCTCCCCCCCCCCCCAGTCTTCTGTTGAGTTTCTCAGGATCCACATATGAGTGAAAACACATGGTATCTGTCTTTCTTTCTATGACTTATTTCACTTAGCATAACACTCTCCAGTTCCATCCACATTGCTACGGAAGGCCAGATTTCATTCTTTCTCATTGCCAAGTAGTATTCCATTGTATATATAAGCCACAACTTCTTTATCCATTCATCAGTTGATGGACATTTAGGCTCTTTCCATAATTTGGCTATTGTTGAGAGTGCTGCTATAAACATTGGGGTACAAGTGCCCCTATGCATCAGCACACCTGTATCCCTTGGGTAAATTCCTGGCAGTGCTATTGCTGGGTCATAGGGTAGGTCTATTTTTAATTTTTTGAGGAACCTCCTCACTATTTTCCAGAGCAGCTGTACCAGTTTGCATTCCCACCAACAGTGCAAGAGGGTTCCCATTTCTCCACATCCTCGCCAGCATCTATAGTCTCCTGATTTGTTCATTTTAGCCACTCTGATGGGTGTGAGGTGATATCTCAGTGTGGTTTTGATTTGTATTTCCCTGATGAGAAGTGACATTGAGCATCTTTTCATGTGCCTGTTGGTCATGTGGATGTCTTCTTTAGAGAAGTGTCTATTCATGTCTTCTGCCCATTTCTTCACTGGATTATTTGTTTGTCAGATGTGGAGTTTGGTGAGTTCTTTATAGATTTTGGATACTACCCCTTTATCCAATATGTCATTTGCAAATCTCTTTTCCCATTCCATTGGTTGCCTTTTAGTTTCGTTGATTGTTTCTTTTGCAGGGCAGAAGCTTTTTATCTTGGTGAGGTCCCAATAGTTCATTTTTGCTTTTAATTCCCTTGCTTTTTGAGATGTGTCATGTAAGAAATTGCTGCAGCTGAGGTCAGAGAGGCTTTTCTCAGCTTTCTCCTCTAGGGTTTAATACTACCCAAAGCAATATACACATTCAATGCAATCCCAATCAAAATTGCACCAGCATTCTTTTCAAAGCTAGAACAAGCAATCCTAAAATTTGTATGGAACCATAAAAGACCCCGAATAGCCAAAGTAATGTTGAAGTACAAAACCAAAGTGGAAGGCATCACAATCCCAGACTTTAGCCTCTATTAAAAAGCTGTAATTATCAAGACAGCGTGGTATTGGCACAAAAACAGACACATAGACCAATGGAATAGAATAGAGACTCCAGAATTGGACCCACAAATGTATGGCCAACTAATCTTTGACAAAGCAGGAAAGAATATCCATTGGAAACAAGACAGTCTCTTTAACAAATGGTGCTGGGAGAAGTGGATATTAACATGCATAAGAATGAAACTAGACCACTTTCTTACACCATTCACAAAAATCAACTCAAAATGGATGAAGGACCTGAATGTGAGACAGTAATGCAATTCTTTAAGTTTTGCTTATCTGAAAACCTTATTGGATAGAGTATTCTTGTTTGGAAGTTTTTCTTGTCAAAAGCACTTAAATATGTCATACTATTACCCCCTGGTCTGTATCATTTCTGCTGAGAAATCTACTGGTAAACTTTGTGTGTTTGTGTGTGTGTGTGTGTGTGTACGTGCGCACACACACGTGCACGCATGCGCTCCTAACAATTTGTGTGTCTCTTGTTGCTTTTAAATTCTGTTTAATTCTTGTGGTTTTAATTATAATATCTCTTGATGTGAAATTCTTTGTTTTCATCCTATTTGGAACTCTGTGTGCTTTCTGAACCCGCATGTCTATTTTGTTCCCTGAATTAGGAAAGTGTTGAGCCATTATTTCTTCAAATAACTTTTTGGCCCCTTTATCTCTCTCTTCCTTCTTGGACACCTATAATGTTAATATTGTTATTCTTAACATTGTCCTATAGGTTTCTCAAGGATACCTTTTTTTATTAATCTTTTTTCTTTTAGCTGCTCTGGGTGAGGTCTATTGCTCTGTCTTTCAGCTCACTGATACATTGTTCTGCTTTATTTAGTCTGCTATTGAATCTCTCTAGTCTATTTTTTAATTTATTTTATTCTTGACTATATGACTTCTGTTTAGTACTTTCTTACCTTTTCTCTTCGAAGTTCTCACTGTGTTCATTCATTCTTCTCTGAAGTTGGTGAGCATCTTTATGACCATTACTTTGAAATCTTTATCAGATGGATTATTTGCCTCCATATTATTAAAATCTCTTTTTGAGGTTATGTCTTATTCTTTCACATGGAACTTATTTCTCTGGTTCCTAATTTTACTCAACTCTCTGTATTTTTTTTTATGTATTAGGCAGAAGAGATACTCCTCACTCATTAAGGAGAGGATGTGTGTAGGCAATGAACTTTCTCATTCAGCTTGCCTTAGCTTTTGGATGTCTCTAAAATCTTTGTGATTATCTAAACTGCCTGATTTATTTTTTTCTTATGTCCGCATGGTTAAGGGTATGCCTTGTTCTGTCAGTGTTGCAAGTGAAGAAATTTCATTTACCATCTAGTTTCAGGCTGATAGGAAGCCAGGTCCTCAGCAGCTTTTAATGTATGCAAATATATATAGTCCTATGGGGCAGCAATCTAATCCCTGCTAAGACCAGGAAATCTGGAGGTGTCCCCTGGGTGGCAGTTGCAAATATAGGGGCTCCAGACTAGTGAATAGCATTTTTTTGGGAAGTCTCACGGAACTGCAAAGCCAAGAAGGTGTGGAAAATGTCTTTGTGTTTACGTTCCCTAAGAGTTCATCCTTAGTCTCTAGATACCTAGGAAACTTGAAATCTGTCCCTCAGGCTGAAGCTCCAAGCTAAAAGAATAGACCTTTTTCTCAGGAAGTTTGGTTTAAACTGCTGTTTGTGCAGTACTCTGAGGGTGGTGACCTGCCAAGAATTATCTTTCCAATTGTAAAATCTCATGGATGGAACTCAAGAATACCAGCCCCCATGGTTATCAGGGTCAGGTGATCAAGGTAATGCCACATGCATGGCTTACGCTTGGCTGCTGACTTTACTTAGGTAGATGGAGAGTGCAGGAGGTGGGCCATCCTCCCTGCTTCAGAAAGGCAGAGGAAAAATGGCTTGATTGTATGCACCCACAGGGTTTAAGGTTGCAGCTGAAAAGTACCTTGTTTGTGTATGGCCACCAGTCAAAGCATGGAAATATTACAACTGTAGTTGTCAGAGAGTTGGGGAGTGTTGCAACCACCCTTGCTCACTGATTTTACTAGCAAGCAGGGGGCACTGAAACCACCAGTGCTTTTCAGCTTCAGCAATGCTGCAGTCACTTGCCCCTGTCCCTACTAGGAAGGTTGAGGGAGGGTCCCCTGTCCAAGCTTGCCTGACTGTGCTAGCAGGCTATGTGGTGGGTACAGCAGTGGTGTCCACAGCATCTACATTTCCAGGGATGTCTCGATTGTTGCCTGCGCTTTCAACCAATCCCCTCAGATCAGGAAATGAATCTCACATACAGTCTAGGCTCTTTTCAAACTCTTTTTCTCCTGCCTGGTCTTGGGACAAATGAGTCAACATGTAAGCCCTCCAAAAGGGAAATCTTAGTTACCTGTAGCACTCTGGGGCCCTTAGCCATCAGTACTATTGGTTTTCCATGCCACATAGTCTGTGCTTGTCTCTCTAATGCAAATGTCAGGGGTATTGGTGTCCCATGTGGGGGATTATGCTCTGGCTCCTTCTGAAGGGACTGATGGGATCCCTCCCTATTGTGTGTTGTGACACCAGGGGAAGGGGTTTTTGTCAATACCATGTAATTGCCTCTTCTACCTAACTTCATATAGACTTTTAATGCTTTGTTATGGAGAAGCAGTTCATTTGTTTTTTAGATTTTTTTCAAAGGAAATGATCCATAAGTAGCTGTAGATTTGATGTTTACACAGGAAGAGGTGAGTTTAGGATCTACCTCTGTTGCCATCTTGCAGAAATTCACGTTAAATTTTTAATAATATGTAGTTTTGAGATTTAACATCCTCCAGTGAGAAATGATAGTTGAAAATTCAAATAGATGTAAAACTATAAAAGTATTTAGAAATCTGTTTTTTAAACGATTACTGCAAATATGTTGCAATATTGCAACAGGAGTCCCGTCACATTTTAGAAAGCAACTGCAGTTTTTAATATTTTCCATGTATCGACATCCCATCAATATCACACTTCTTTATTGTGGTCATTGTTAAATGTCAAAAGTAAATTTTTTACATAGATGTATTTTTTATGCAATTCCTCAATTTATATAGTTGTATTTTATTTTTATGTAATTCTTCAACTTATATATGTCATCCAGATCTGTGCTTCTCAAACATTAGTATGCATATAAATCACATGGGATCTTGTTAAAATGCAGTTAATGTTTCAGGGCCTGAGATTCTGCATTTTTAACAACTTTCCAGCATGCCAATCTTGGTATGTGGATCACACAGGAGGGCCATGATATTCTTTTAGTATCATAAAGGACTGTGTAAAGAAGAGTTAGTATTTTATCTTAAACTTGTAGTTTTTAAAAATAAAATGTGTATATTAAGCTTAAAAAGTTTTAACTTTTTTGACGTTGATTCATTTTTGAGACACAGAGACAGAGCATGAGTGGGGGAGGCACCAGAAAGAGAGGGGACACAGAATCTGAAGCAGGCTCCAGGATCTGAGCTGTCAGCACAGAGCCAGACGTTGGGCTTGAACACATAAACTGTGAGATCGTGACCTGAGTCGAAGTTGGACACTTAACCAAATGAGCCACCGGGGCACCCCTAAACTGATAAATTTTAATAAAGTTAATTTTTATATTGATAAAATTTCCATATTAAAAATAAATAAAAAATTTCCATATTAAAAATAAATAAATAAATAAATAATTTAATAAATAATAAAATATTAAAAATAAATAAATAAAAATAAATAAATAATTTCCATATTAAAAATAAATAAATAAAAAATAAATAAATAAATAAAAATAAATAAATAAATAATAAAATAAATAAATAAATAATAAAAATAAATAAATAATTTATATTAAAATAAATAAATAAATAAAAAATAAATAAATAATTAGCTAAGCACCACTTTTCAGTCATTAATTTATATTTAATACTGCTTGGTGGATTATTGGTAAATGTATATACATTATTACTTCATGATTCATGTCATAATGAAAATGTTTATGGATTTTAAATTGTTACTTAACAGAAAACAAATGGCACATTATATAAACTGGAATACAAAATGTCAAATTAGTCGGTACACTTATACTAAAAGGGATTATTAGATTTTTATTTGATTTTAAGATACCATTCACGACTTCAGTGGGAAAAGCAGCAGAGCGTTCTTATTGAAATAATTACATTAAAAAGATTTTTCAATTACAGGGTATCTTCCTCTAAAAATTAACAGAATATACCTGTTGTAATAAGACACTTATTGTTATTTGTTAGAAAACTATTGTCATATACCGAATTTGTGTGAAAAGTGCAGTCCACTGCCATTTGCTGTAACACTGTCATAACAAATATACAAATAACTTATATGTGGAGACAACAAAGTTAGAATCCATGTGCAAACATTTGCTAACTATTAGAAACATATATCAGGTGTGCATCGTGTCCTTATGTGTGACTCCTTGTGTGGTGTCAACCTTAAAAAATTATGGTACTTTGACTCCACTTCTCTGATCTGAGGATGAGGACTGGTCCTTAAGTGGTCTTGAAACATTGAAAGAGGAACTGATGCTGTCCTCCTGAAATAGCTTCAGAAAGGACAGTTGCAGACCTGCTTAGCATAGAAGAGGTACAGCAGTCATGTGAATGGGGCCTGAAGGGTCTTGAGGATCTGACTTTACCACATGGCTTACACCTTCTGGTGTAAGCCTTCTTAGGCAGAAGATGGACTCGACTTCTGACTCAATAACCACTTTCAGTGACTGTTGACTTTCAAATATCCAGTCATTGACTTATCTCCATTCTATGAGAAGAGGTAAGGAGCTATCACAGAATATAATCGTATCTCTTCCTCCCTTGAATTTATACAACAGATTTTGAAAGTTAAACATCAGGAATGTAATGCTGTTCTCCGTTCTCTTGTTCCTCTTGCCCATGGGGACCCTGCCTGGATAAGAGCCTGGAATGGAGATGGGAATCCTTCTATTATTTTTGTATTTCACAACATTATTTCATGCCAGTTAGTAAACTTTGAGAGGTGTTCCATTAATATAGTCCATAATATAGTCCATTTGCAATCACATGGATGGAGCTAGAGAATATAATGCTAAGTGAAATAAATCAGTCAGAGAAAGACAAATACCGTAAGATAAAACTCCTCTGTGGAATTTAAGAAACAAAAAAGCAAAGGGAGAAAAAAAAGAGACTAATGAAGAAACATACTATTAATTATAGAGAACAAACTGATGGTTACCAGAGGTGAGGTGCTTGGGGGATGAGTTAAATAGGTGATGGGGGTTAAGGAGTACACTTCTGATGAGTACCAGGTGCTGTATGAAAGTGTTTGAATCCCTATTTGTACACCTGAAATTAATATCATACTATGTTAACTAACTGGAATGTTAACTATGGAATATCATACTATGTTAACTAACTGGAATTAAAATAAAAACTTAGGCAAACAAAGCCAAAACAAAAAACAAACAAACAAAAAATGATAGTTCATTGGGTTGTCCCATTTAAGAAATAATGCTTCAAACTAATTAACTTTTATGGTAACTGTACTAATTATAGTACCTTCTGGGAACATTCTTGGTAAAAGATAAATAGAAACAGCTGTCATACTCTATTTCTGTCTTTTGATGGATATCATTCAGAAAGTGATCACACAAATCTGATAGAAAATGTTTTAAAATTGTACTAAAGAGATGTGAGACAATATGATGGGATAAACTAATACAAATAAGCATTTTTCTCATTACAAACACATAGATAACCTGGATACATCATAACTCCAAATTTTAAATGGATAGTCAAAATGAAAACAAGGGAAACTCTTGGGTATCAAAATAAGAGAAAAACAAACTTGAGCTGATATTTTGTTCGTTCATGAATATTTCTAACTAGCTGTAGGCCCTGGGGTACAAGGATCAGGGTGCCCATGACCATATCAGGGAGGATTTGTGACCACATGCTGTAAGAAGTGAATAATTTTATCTATAAACCTAGTATTTTCTGACAACTCCCATATCTATTTCTTCCGACTAAAGCCCTCTGAGGAGCCTTTTCCTCCTGGGATAATTCAGTACTAAAGTCATTAGGTGGGTCTAAATGTGATGGGAGGAGGGGGAAGAGGTCCAAATGAGATGAGGCTGGAATATACAAGAGGTGGGAAATTGACCCAAAGTGAGTTTCATAACACGAGTGAGGTGAAGAAGGCTACTGTATAGTGATGCAGAGAAGCACAGGAGATTGCAGCAAGAGTAGCGTAAGGAGAGCATCCAAACAGAATGCCAGAGCCAGTTGGATGGGCTTGGTATATTACTGGGACATGGATTACAAGCAAGGGCAATGATAGAATAAATAAAATAAAATTTCTCTCTTGACCTTGGCTAGAGCAACTTCTTACTAGACACATCACCAAAGGCAAGGGACACAAAAGCAAACATGAACTATTGGGACTTCATCAAGATAAAAAGCTTCTGCACACTGAAGGAAACAATCAGAAAACTAAAAAGCAGCCGATGGAATGGGAGAAGATATTTGCAAATGACATATATGATGAAGAGTTAGTCTCCAAAATCTATAAAAACTTATCAAACTCAACACCTAAAGAACAACCCATTTAAGAAACAGGCAGATGATACGAATAGACACTTTTCCAAAGAAAACATCAGCATGGCTAACAGACACATGAAAAAATGCTCAACATCACTCATCATCAGGGAAATACATATCAAAACCACAATGAGATACCACCTCACACCTTTCAAAATGGCTAATATTATTTTTTAATGTTTGTTTGTTTATTTTTTAAATATGAAATTTATTGTCAAATTGGTTTGCATACAACACCCATTGCTCATCCCAACAGGTGCCTTCCTCAATACCCATCACCGACCTTCCCCTCCCTCCCACCCCCCCCCATCAACCCTCAGTTTGTTTTCAGTTCTTAAGAGTCTCTTATGTTTTGGCTCCCCCCTTCTCTAACCTTTTTTTTTCCTTCCCCTCCCTCATGGTCTTCTGTTAAGTTTCTCAGGATCTACATAAGAGTGAAAACATACGGTGTCTTTCTCTGTATGACTTATTTCACTTAGCATCATACTCTCCAGTTCCATCCACGTTGCTACAAAGGGCCATATTTCATTCTTTCTCATTGCCAAGTAGTATTCCGTTATGTATATAAACCACAATTTCTTTATCCATTCGTCAGTTGATGGACATTTAGGCTCTTTCCGTAATTTGACTATTGTTGAAAGTGCTGCTATAAACATTGGGGTACAAGTGCCCCTGTGCATCAGCACTCCTGTATCCCTTGGGTAAATTCCTAGCAGTGGTATTGCTGGGTCATAGGGTAGATCTATTTTTAATTTTTTGAGGAACCTCCACACTGTTTTCCAGAGCGGCTGCACCAGTTTGCATTCCCACCAACAGTGCAAGAGGGTTCCCATTTCTCCACATCCTCACAAAATGGTTGATATTAACAATACAAGAAACAACAGTTGTTGGCAAGGATGTGGAGAAAGGGGAACCATCTTGCACTATTGTTGGAAATGCAAACTGGTGCAGCCACTGGAATTGTATCTGAAATGTATCAAAGCATTGAGCTCAGCTAGCATCAGATATTGGTTTTAAATATCATTAAATATCATTAAATATCATTATTCACTTAATAGAACCAGGGTTCCTAAGAGAAATCTTTCATTCCAGGGAAAGGTAGGAAATGTATAGACATGTCTGAGAAATTTTGCTATGCTAGAAAGCGATGAAGTGTTCAAAGAGTAACGAGGTCATGGCAAAAAACACAGGAGTCTGCTTCAGGGAGCTCCCAATGGTTAAATCTTAGACAATATGAGCACTAAATAAAAAAGACAATGTGGATCGTAGCTTATTGAATAAAATAGGAAACCATAGTCTATTATGATGAATGAATACATTAGTTTTGAGGAAAATATTTATCTAGCTCTACAAGGCAAATACTTAATAATTACAAAGTTTAAAAAACTAACTTGAAAAATGGAGATCCTAGCAATTAGTTTAGTAAAAGGATCAAAGTGAACATCAGCAGTAATGGGACAAATCAAAATTTGTGCACTCAATTACAGAATGCAATGAGAGCACAGCATTGCTTTTGTGATACTTTGCAAAGATGTATAACCTGAATCTAATCATGAGGCACATTAGACAGAACCTAATTGAGTGACATTCTATCAGATAATGTTTCAGTAATCTTTAAAAGTGTTAAGGTCATGTAAGCCAAGGAAAGACTGAGGAAACGGTCCCGTCTGAAGGAGGCAACATAGCTAAAGGCAACACATAATTTTGAATTATACCCTTTATACTCTAAAAAAAAATTACTGAGAAAGTAATGGGTGAAACATTAGAATCTGAGGATTATAAAAAAAGTATCAGGGTTAATGTTTTAATATTGATAGTAGTACTGTGGTTATATTGGAGAATATACTTGTTTTCAGTGAATGCACTAAAATATTTGGAGATCTAGGGTGGCAAAAAGATCTTAAGTGGTTCAAAGGAAAAATTATTTTTATTGTTTTTGCATCTTGTCTGTAAGTTTGAGATTGTTTCAAAGTAAGAAAAAACATTTTTATTGAGGTATAGTTGATATGCAATATATAGTTTCAGGTGTAAAAATAGTGATTTGAGGGGCGCCTGGGTGGCTCAGTCGGTTAAGTCTCTGACTTCAGCTCAGGTCATGATCTCACCATTTATGAGTTCAAGCCCCACATCGGGCTCTGTGCTGACGGCTCAGAGCCTGGAGCTTGCTTCAGATTCTGTGTCTCCCTCTCTCTCTGCCCCTCCCCTGCTCATTGTCTCTCTCTGGCTCTCAAAATTAATAAACATTGAAAAAAATTTTTAAATAGTGATTTGACAATTCTGTATATTACTCAATGCTCACCATGGTAAGTGCAGTCACCATCTGTCTCCATACAATGTTATTACAATATTATTGACTGTATTCTTTGTGCTGTACTTTTTCTCTCTGTGACCTATTTATTTTATAACTGGAAATTTATACCTCTTAATCCCTTTCACCTATCCCTCCCTCACACCTCCCCTCTGGCATCCACCAGTTTCTTCTCTATATTTAAGAGGCTGTTCTGTTTGTTTATTTTTTAGAATTCACATATAAGTGAAATTGTATTTTATTGTCTGTATGATTTATGTCACTTAGTATAATACCCTTTAGGTCCATCCATGTTGTTGCAAATAGCAATATATCATTATTTTTTATGGATGAGTAATATTCCATTGTACATATATACATCTTCTTCATCTGTTTAGCTATTGATGGACACTTGGATTGCTTCCAATTTTTGGCTATTGTAAATAATGCCAAGGTAAACATGGGAGTGCATATATCTTTTTGAATTAATGTTTTAACTTTCTTCTTTTTTTTCATTTTATTTGAGTAGATACACAGTAATAGAATTCCTGGACGATATGGTATTTCTGTTTTTAATATTTGAGGACTTTACATACTGTTTTCCACAGTGGTTGAAGCAATTTGTTTCCCACCATCTGTGCATGAGATTTCCCTTTTCTCCATACCCTTGCCAACTCTTATTTCTAGTGTTTTCAATACTAGCCCTTCTGACTGGTGAAGTGATAGCTCACAGTGGTTTTGATTTACATTTCCCTGATGCTTAGTAACGTTGAGCATCTTCTCATATGTCTTTTTGGCTATCTATATGTCTTCTTTGAAAAAATGTCTATTCCAGTCCTCTGCCCATTTTTTAATTAGATTCTTTGGGGTTTTGTTATTGAGTCATGTTCTTCTTTATGTATTTTGGATATTAATTCCTTATCAGATGTATCATTTGCAAATGTCTCCTTCCACTCAGTAGATAATTATTTCATCCTGTTGGTTTTCTTTGCTTTACAAAACCTTTTATTTTGGTGTGCTCCCAATAGTTTATATTTGCTTTTGTTTGCTTCACCTGAGGAGACGTAATCAATAATTATGTTTCCAAGAGATTACAGCCTATGTTTTCTTCCAGAAGTTTTATGGTTTCAGGTCTCACTTTTAGGTCTTTAAACATTTTTAATTTGATTTTGTAAGTTGTATGTAAGTGGTCAAATTTCATTAGCTGTCCAGTTTTCCCAAAAGCATTTATTGGAGTCTAGATTTTCCCATGTATATTCTTATTTGTCATAAATGAATTGATCATACCAATTAAGTGTGATTAAGTGTGGCTTTATTCCGGGGCTATTTTGTTCTATTTATCTATGTGTCTATTTTTGTACCAGTACCATAGTGTTCTGATTTCTATGCCTTTGTAGTTTATCCTGAAATTTGGGACTGTGATACCTCCAACTTCAATCATCTTTATCGAGACAGCTTTGACTGTTTGCGTTCTTATAGTGCCATACATATTTTAGGATTATTTGTTCTAGTTCTGTGAAAAAATGCTATTGGTATTTTGATAGGGATTACATTGAATCTGTAGATTGCTTGTGGTAGTATGGACATTTTAACAGTATTAGTTCTTCCAGTACATGAGCATGGAATATCTTTTCATTTGTTTGTATTCGATTTTTTTCATCAACGTGTTACTGTTTTGAGTGTGTAGGTCTTTTAACTCATTGTTTAGATTTATTTGTAAGTATTTTATTCCTTTTGGTGCAATTTTAAATGGGATTGTTAATTTTTCTTTTTGTTTTTTTATTAATTTATGGAAATGCAACAGGTTTCTGTATATTAATTTTGTATCTTGCAAGTTTACTGAATTCATTTATTCTAATGGCGTTTTGGTGGATTTTTAGGGTTCTGTATCATGTCATTTGCACACTGTGACAGTTTTACTTCTTTTTTACTAATTTGGATATTTTTAATTTCTTTCTGTAGTCTTATTTCTGTGGCTAGGAACTTTATTTGTTTATTTTTTAAAAAATTTAATGTTTACTGATAGTTGAGAAAGAGACAGGGTGTGAGTGGGAGAGGGGCAGAGGGAGAGGAAGACACAGAATGTGAAGCAGGCTCCAGGCTCTGTGCTGACAGCTCAGAGGCTTGAACTCATGCATGCATGGTGAGATCATGACCTGAGCCAAAGTTGAATGCCTAACCAAGTAAGTCACCCAGGCGCCCCTCTGTGTACAGGAAATTTTAGTACTAGGTTGAATAAAAGTGGTGAGAAAAGGCATCTTGTTTTTGATCTTAGAGGGAAAGGCTTTCATTTTCTTACCATTGATTATGATATTAGCTGTGGTTTTTTTCCTAAAAGGCCTATATTCTGTTGAGGTATGTTCTAAGTTCATTTTGTTAAGAGTTTTTATCATGAATAGATGTTGTATTTGTGAAATGCTTTTCCTATTTTTTTTTTAATGTTTATATATTTTTCTGAGAGAGAGAGAGAGAGAGAGAGAGAGCGCGAATGGGGAGGGGCAGAGAGAGGAGGAGACACAAAATCTCCAGCGGACTCCAGGCTCTAAGCCATCAGCACAGAGCCAGACACGGGCTCTAACTCACAAACTATGAGATCATGACCTGAGCTGAAGTTGGACGCTCAACCGTCTGAAATGCCCAGGTGCCCCATGAAATACTTTTTCTGCATCTATTGAGATAATCATATAATTTTTATTCTTCCTCTTGAAACACCCCTGCATCCCTGAAATAAATCCCACTTGATTTCAGTGATGAATGACTCTTTTCACGTATTAATACATTCAGTTTGCTAACATTTTATAGAGGGTTTTTGCCTCTATGTTAATCACAGATGTTGCCCTGCAGTCTTTTTTTGTAATGTCTTTGTCTGCTTTTGGTATCAGAGTAAAGCTGGCCTTACAGTATGAGTTTGGAAGTTTTCCTTCCTCTTCTAGTTTTGGAATAGTTTTAAAACAATAGATATTTACTCTTGTTTGAATGTTTGGTAGAATTCACCTATGAAGCCATCTGATTCTAGACATTTTTTTGTTGGGAGTTTTTGATTACCAATTCAAATTTGTTACTAGTAACCGGTCTGTTCAAATTCTCTATTTCTTCCTTGTGGCATTATGGGATTCTTTAGTGTTATGCTTGGATTTCTTTCTTTTTATTTTTTGTACTTCTATTATAAGTTTTTGATTTATGGTTACCATTCGGTTCATGTATGACATTGTATATGTATAGCAATCTATGTTAAGTTAATGGTCACTTAAATTCATATATATAATTTAAAAGCACTGAATCTTAACTCCCTTCTTCATGTTTTATACATCTGATGTACTATTTTACATATTTTTATTTTGTGTATTCTTTGACTAATTTTTGTAGATGTAATTGATTTTTACTACTTTAGTGCTTTAACCTCCATGCTGGCTTTCTAAGTGATTAATTTACTTCCTTTACACATTTGCTTTAAATACCAGGAGAGTATATTCCTTTCATAATTTTCTTCTAGTTATGGTGTTTTATTTCCACTATGGAATTCCCTTTAACATTGCTTGTAAGGCTTGTTTAGTGGAGATGAACACCTTTAACTTTTGTCTTGGAAACACTGTCTGTTTCTATTCTGAATGACTTGCTGGGTGATTTCTTGGTGATAGTTTTTTTTCTTTCAGCCCTTCAAATATATCATGCTACTCCCTTCTGTCCTACAATGTTTTTGCCAAAAACTGAGCTGATAGTGTTACAAGGTTTTCTTTGTTTTCTTTGTAAATAACTGTTTTCTACTGCTAATTTTAAAATGATCTTTTATCCTTATTTTCTACCATTTTATTTATTTTTTAATATTTATTTATTTATTTATTTATTTATTTATTTTTGAGAGAGTGAGAGAGCATGCATGTAAGTGAGTGGGGGAGGAGCAGAGAGAGAAGGAGAGAGAGAGAATCCCAAATAGACTCCAGGCTGTCAGCACAGGGCCCATTGAAGGGCTTGATCTCAAAAACTTTGAGATCATGACCTGAGCTGAAATCAAGAGTCAGATGCTTAACTGACTGAGGCACCGGGCACCCCATTTTTACCATTTTAGTCATTGTATGTCTTGGTGTGGATCTCCTTCAGTTAATCTTGTTAGGAGCTCTCTGTGCTTCTTGAAACTGGATGTCTGTCTCTTTCCCCAGATTAGGGAATCTTTCAGCTATTATTTTTTTCAAATAATTTCCTGCCCCCTTCTCCCTTTCTTTTTCTGGGATCCCTATAATGCAAATGTTATTATAGTTGATGGTGTCACTGAGTTCCCTTAACCTCTTCTCATTTTTTATTCTTCTTGCTGTTCACTTTGGTTGCTTTCCGTTACCCCATCTTCTAGGTTACTGATCCCTTCTTCTGTATGCTCTAATCTCATGTCGATTTCCTCTAGTGTATGTTTTATTTTAGGTACTGAATTATTCAGCTCTAACTGGTTCTTTCATATATTTTCTCTTCATTTAAGTTCTCACTAAATTCATCCACTTTTCTCAAGTCCAGTGAGTATCCTTATTATGATCACTTTGAATTCATTATCAGACATTTTGCTTATCAATATTTCATTTAGCTCTTTTACTATGATTTTGTGTTACACTTTCATTTCTGACAAATTCCTCTGTCTCCTTATTTTGTCTAGCTCTCTGTGTTTGTTTCTATGTATTAGGGAGGTCAGATACATCTAGTCTTAAAAGTATTGGTCTTGTGGGGGCGCCTGGGTGGCTCGGTCGGTTGGGCGTCCGACTTTGGCTCAGGTCATGATCTCACGGTCCGTGGGTTCGAGCCCCGCATCAGGCTCTGTGCTGACCGCTCAGAGCCTGGAGCCTGTTTCCGATTCTGTGTCTCCCTCTCTCTCTGCCCCTCCCCTGTTCATGCTCTGTCTCTCTCTGTCTCAAAAATAAATAAACGTTAAAAAAAAAAATTAAAAAAAAAAAAAAGTATTGGTCTTGTGTAGGACAAGTCCCATGCTGCCTTGTAGAGCAATTTCCCCCCGGTCACCAGAACCAGGCAGTTTGGGAGTATCCATTGTGGGCTACATGTGCCCTTCTTTTGTGACTAAGACATGATTGCTTTCTGCCCAGCTGGCTCCAGTGACCTGTTTTGTCTGCTGTGGGTGCAGTGGGCAGGATTTCCTTTCCACACTATTGACAGTTCTGTCTACAGTAACCCTGGGCTTGTTGATGGTGGGTCAGCAGACTGTCTACAATTAGCCCTTTGCCAGAGCTGTGGGTGCACTGAAGGGCAGGGCTCTCTTCCTACATAGCCACCTAAGATACCTGCCTACAGGAACTGTAGATGCAGTGGTGTGTGAGGTGGGGTTATCTCCCCCCCCCCCCCAACTCATCCCCAGGGTGGGAGTCTCTTTGGAGTAGTACCAGTCTCAGCCGGGACTGCCCAATGAATGTCGTAGGGCAGGTTCTGCTTTGGGGGAATGACTGCTGAGGGGGGGCTGTTTGGAGGGACCACACAGGAACACCAGGATGGGGCATGCGGTGCTAGCAAAGTAGACCGACTATTATGGCTGGCTCCTGCAGTCTTCCAACTATTAAGGATAGTGGAGGGGAAGAGAAATGGAATCCACCCACCTTTTTGTTTCCAGAGAAATCTGCAGATCTCTCCCCTCTCCAGCACACATTTTCTGATTAGTCCATAAATCTCCTATACACAAAGTGCTTTTCAAACTGCTGCTTTTGCTGTTTTAGGCCAAGTTACTTTGTATGCTGATTCTTTAAGGGTGGGGACTCAATTACCTATCTCTCTCTGGCTCCCCTGGAGTTAAGCCTGCTGGTTTTTAAGGCATCCAGAGTTAAGCCCTGATTATTTTTAGAACTCCTGGAGTTAAGCTCCACTGCTTATCAAAGCTAGACATTATGGGTACTGTCCCTCCAGTGTGGGTCCCTGGGGCCAGGGGTGCCTAGTATGGCATCTTTCTGATCCCTCACTCCTCTCTGCTTATGATGTCACTCCCATTGATGTCTACTTGCACTGGAGAGTTGGTTTCTGACCATGTCTCTGCCCCTCCTACCCTTTTTGATGTGGCTGTCTATCTACAGTTAGCTGTGGAAGATGTGTTTTGCCACTCTTCAGATTGTTTTCAGAGTTAGTTTCATAAGTAAAAGTTGTTGCCTCCGTGTGTCTACGGGTTGAGGAAAGCTCAGGACCCTGCTAGTCTGCTATCTTCCTCAGCTCCAAACTCAAGACATTGTGTTTTAAATATCAGTACTGCATCTGTACAAACAGTGACAAACACAAAGATATTTGTATAACCTAAAGTTGTGCAATATGAAGAACATTAGAAAATAATTTAGAACATGCCCCTGCTAAAGATGATTCCAATTATTTTCTACATATGTCAACTAATTTCACAACACTATGAGCATTATAAAAGGCAAACCTGAGGAATTTAAAGATTACCTAACTTGCCCAAAGTTACACCAAAAACAAGTGGCAGAGCTGGTACTATATTTATATAAAATATTTAAATCTTCTTTAACCATATAGAAATGTAATTGGTTCAGAGTAATTTTTCTCTTATATTTGCTTTAGTAAAACCTTTATTCAAATAAAACTCTTTTTACCCTTATAAACTATTATATCAAGCTTCAGATATAAGATATTTGTCCAGCGTTAAGAGGGTCCCTTCCAAAGGGAGTCACAGAAAAGCTCCCTGGTCAAAGTCAACAAATGCAAACAGCAGGAACAACCATAGCATAATTAATTGGACAGCTTGTTTCAATACAGCTAAGTCAGTAGAGTCCTTTTTCCCATTTCTACTTACAGTGTATACAAAATATGATCACACTTGGCAGCATGGGTAGAGTTTAGACATTGGATAAACCTAAGAGATATTCTCTCAGGACATTGGACAGTCTTTATGGGAAAAATATAAAAAGGGTACTGGGGACAGCAATAATAAAAAGAATAACTTACACCTTCAATGACACACTGACAAAAGAAGAAAAAAGTCGCTCAGAAGTCAGATACTCTAAAGCTATTCACACCCAGAATAAAGTCTCACTTACTGGTGCAGTTAGGAAGACTGCTAGTCTGCACTCTCTGCACACATTTATAGGAAATCTTGCCTGTCAACATAAAACAAAATTAACCCTCCTCCACCCCTCCCCAAATTTAATGACTATTGAAGACAAAAACTTCCTTAAAGCAAAGAAACTTATGTTAATGTTTCATTCATAAATACAACAAGAGGATCAACATTTACTTTTTTTTAAATTTTTTAATATTTACTTATTTTTGAGAGAGATAAAGAAAGAGACACACAGAGATGGAACATGAGCAGGGGAGGGGCAGAGAGAGAGGGAGACTCAGAATCCGAAGCAGACTCCAGGCTCCGAGCTGTCAGCACAGAGCCCAACGCAAGGCTCGAACCCACAAACTGTGAGATCATGACCTGAACCGAAGTTGGAAGCTTAACCAACTGAGCCACCCAGGCACCCCAACATTTTAAAAACCATTGGCAAGAAAAGAGAAGGTCAAGATGAACATGTGGATCACTATTCAGAGATCACCAATAAAAAGTTGATGCTGAATATAAACAGCCAATTGAAAAGGAGGAAACATGAATTGCTAGTAAAGATGTACAATGAGGGGCGCCTGGGTGGCTCAGTCGGTTAAGCGTCCGACTTCAGCTCAGGTCACGATCTCACGGTCCATGAGTTCGAGCCCCGCATCTGGGCCATCAGCCCAGAGCCTGGAGCCTGCTTCCGATTCTGTGTCTCCCTCTCTCTCTGCTCCTCCCCCATTCATGCTCTGTCTCTCTCTGTCTCAAAAATAAATAAACGTTAAAAAAAATTAAAAAAAAAAAGATGTACAATGATATTTAAGCTGAGGAAGAAAACACTCAGTCCTGGTATGTATATTGTTCTGCATAATATGCAGGTATCACCTGGAAGCATGTTGCTGCAGCAATATAAACCCATCCCCGGGTTGCTCTGAAGGACACTGATGAAGAGAACTGACTTTTCAGGAGGCTGACTATAAGCAGTGCACCTACGGGTTTGTTTTGCCCGGAAAAGTGGACAGCCAGATACATAGATCTATACCAAAATGTGAGCTGTGACTAACAGTTTGAGTAGATAGACTCCTGGTAAGAAAACTGTAGAAATACCTCTCTGAACAGGTTCTGAATATGAAGATACTCGTATCCCATGTGAGTGCTCACCGGATGATGACCCTATCAGAGGAAGATTTTAAGATTAGGTGGAAGATTGCGCAATAAGGACTTCAGACAACATCCCTCTCCAGCCATGGCAGCAGGTAGGGAGGATGCCTGCGTGAAGCAGCATGATTTCCACTCATTAAGAACCATCTGGCAACAGCCAACTAGTGAGTACTCAGTCCTCCAAAATTACACACCAACACTGAGCCCCTGATGGGGCATATTTCTGCAGAAGGAACAGCCAGCTACTCAGTAGCTGGTTGATTAAACTGGATTGCTTTCATCATGAAAGGAGTAATAGACACTGACAATGTATTTGCCTTCTCTGCCTGCAACACTTCTGTCAAAACTATCTCTGACTTACAGAATGTCTCATTCATCATAGAATTTTTCACAGTATCATTTCTGACCTAGGAACTCATTTTATATCAAATAAGGTACATGTGTATATCAAGGAAAGCATGTTTCCATGTTCATGGATTTACCATGCATCTAAAGCAGCTGGTTTGATGGAACAATGGAATGATGTATTGAAGACAGCTGAGAGCCAACTGGGTGGCAATATCTTGCAGTACTGGGACAGTGTCCTCAAGATACAACCTATACTCTCAAATCCATGATCAGTATATGATGCTGGTTCTCCGAAAGCCAGGATTCATGTGTTCAGAAATCAGAAGAAGAAAGTGGGATTAATTTATATCCCTTTACTTTTAGTAATAAGATAGCAAAATTTCTGTTTCCCATTTCTACATATTTGGGCTCTGCTAGTCTAGAAATCTTTGTTCTCAAAGAAGGAATGTTTCCAGTGTGGTACACAACAATAGTTCTGCTTAACGGTGACCTGAGACTGCCATACGGCTACTTTAGGCTTCCATACTAATAAAGTAACAGGCAAAGTAGAGGACTTTGTTACTGGCAGTGGCAATTTATCTATTTTTTTAATTGAAGTATAGTTGAGATACAATATCATTTTAGTTTTACGTGTACATAGTAGTGATTAGACATATACATTATGAAATGCTCACCATAAATATAGTTGCCATCTGTCACCATAAGATGTTACTATGTTACTGACTATATTCCCTATGCTGTACATTACATCTCTACTTACTTTATAACTGGAAGTTTATAACTCTTTTAGAGAGGGAGAGAGAGAGAGCGCGCGCGTGCGCGCACAAGCAAACAGGGGAGAGGAGCAGCGAGGGAGAGAGAGAGAATCTTAAGTAGCTTCCATGCTGAACAACACTCCCTACCCCCCATGCAGGGCTGCATCCTATATTCCTGGGATCATGACCTAAGCTGAAATCAAGAGATGGACTTTCAACCAACTGACCCACCCTGGCACCTCTTTCACTTTAATCCCCTTCATTTGTTTCACCTGTCCCCCACTTCTTTACCCTCTGGGAACTACCAGTTCCCTGTATCTGAGTCTGCTTTTGTTTTGTTTTGTTTGTTCATTTGTTTTTTAGTTTTCACGTAGAAGTGAAACCATATAGTACTTGCCTTTCTCTTCCTTACTTATTTTTCTTAGCATAATACCCCCTAAATCCACCCGTGTTATCACAAATGACAAGACTTTATTTTTTTAATGGATGAGCAATATTTTGTTGCATATATACACACAACATCTTTTTAATCCATTTCTCTATCAAGGACCACCTAAGCTGCTTCCATATCTTGACTATTGTAAATAGTACAGTCAACATAGGAGTGCATATATCTTTGGATTCCTGTTTTTGTTTTCTTGAGGTATATATCCAGAAGTGAAATTGCTGGATTGTATGGTATTTCTTTTTTTTAATTTCTGAGCAAACTCCATATTGTTTTCCATAGTGGTTGCACCAAGTAACAGTCCCAACAACAGTGCATGAGGGTTCTTTTTTCTCCCCATCCTAGCCAACACTTGTTTTTTCTTGTCTTTTTGATACTAGCCATTATGACAGGTGTAAGATGCTATCTCACTGTGGTTTGGCTTTGCATTTCCCTGATGACTAGTGATGTTGAGCATTTTTTCATATGTCTGTTATCCATCTGTATGTATTCTTGGGAAAAATGTCTGATCAGGTCCATTTTTAAGTCATATTCTTAATTATTTTGGTATTGAGTTGTATGACTTCTTTATATATATTGGATATTAAACTCTTTCAGATACATCATTTGCAAACATCTTCTCCTATTTGGTAAGTTGCCTTTCTGTTTTGTTGATTGTTTGCTTCACTGTGCATAAGCTTTTTAGTTTGATGTTGTCCCAATTGTTTATTTTTGCTTTTGCTGTTCTTGCCTGAGGAAACATAAAAAAATTTTTTCTAAGGCCAACATCCAAGACATTACTGCCTATATTTTCTTGTAGGAGTTTTATGGTTTCAGGCTTCACATTTAGGTCTTTAATACATTTTGATTTTATTTTTGTGTATTGTGTTAGAAAGTGGTCCATTTCATGCTTTTACATTTAGTTGTCCAGTTTTCCTAGTACCATTTATTGAAGACTGTCTTTTCCTCATTGTATATTCTCATTTGTCATATATTAATTGATAATATAAGCATGAGTTTATTTCTGTGTTCTCTATTCTGTTCTATTGATCTATGTGTCTTTTTTTGTGCCATAGTACAAAAATACTATGTACCATAGTATCTTGATTACTATAGATTGTGGTACATCTTGAAATTTGGTAGTGTGATACCTCCAACTTCTTTTTTCTCAAGATTGCTTTGGATGTTTGAGGTCTTCGGTGGTTCCATACAAATTTTAGGATTAATTGTGCTGATTCTGTGAAAAAAAATTCTCTTGGTATTTTGATAAGGATTTCATTACATCTGTAGATTGCTTTGGGTAGTATAGACACTTTAACAACAATAATTCTTCCATTCCATGAATATGGTACACTTTTTATTTATTTTGTATCATATTCAGTTTGTTCAATCAATGTCATATAGTTTTCAGAATACAGGTTTTTCACCACCTTGGTTAAATTTATTCTATCTTGATGACCAAGGGAAAATTAGGTTGCTATTATACAATGAGGCTAAGAAGGAGTATGTCTGGAATACGTGAGATTCTCCAGGCACCTCTTGGTATTCTCCTGATGTATAGTTAAAGTCAATGGCAAACTAAACCCAATAGGAAGGAATACTAATGATCCAGACCATTCAGGAATGAAAATTTTGTTCACTCCCCAGGTAAGAAATCATGATCAGCTGATATGCTTTCTAAGGGCAAAGAGAATGTGAAACAGTGAATGAAGGATGTTATAAATAACTACAATGATGTAACCAGTTGCAATAATGAGGACTGTAATAGGTACGAATGTTGCTTTCCTGTTGTTCCTTTTTCTCATCTTCTAACTATCAAACATAACATAAGTTAGTAGTAGTTAACTTTATATGTCCATATTTAAGTTAAAGGTTATCAAAGGAATTGTATGAGTCAGTTAGATGAAGAATGAACATTACCCAAAGTTGGATAGTGGGACATTGTATCCTTTTTGTAGAGAAGGTTAATATGTTTCATTTATGCACTAAATAGATGCTTCATCATGTTAGTTGGTTTTGTGATGTGTAAACATGGCTAAGCTAAACTATATTTGCCAGAAATCAATTCCCTGAATGTTTCCAATTAAAGTTACCACAACAGAAACTTATTTGATACCTAGAAAGCAGAAGTGCAGAAATAGGCACAGTTTACTGTCTGCAGGTAAATGCCCTTCGGGCTCTCTTTGGAGCCCAGAGAAGCTTTCACAGAGTCCACAGCTTCTCCAGCTATTGAGAAATCTTTTCTCTGTTTCTCTGAATCTGAGCCAGGTACAACAAAACAACAACTTGCCCAGCAGATCATCCATGGAAGCAAAATCAGTCTTTGAGTTACAGGGAAACCAGGGAGTTTTGCAAGTGATGGATGCAGGTTTCAGTTTTTTCCTCATGGTTTCCAATTTTTCATGCTGCCCCCTTGCTTTTCATTTTCTTCCCACTAGCCTGCCATGTGTGTGTAGACTTAGTACCACATACAGAAGAAACAGCCAAAATAAGGCTGTTTTTAACAGTTCCTGCAATTTCTTAAAGTCAAATCTCCTCATAAATCTCTTATTCTACAGTATTCCCAGTGGTTCTGCTTCTCTGATAGAACCCTGGCTGACAGAAGAGATAATTTTGCCACTTATGACCTGGAAAGAAAAAAAAATATTTTGATTTCTAGAATTACTAAATCATCTCCCTAGGTAAAAGATATAATAATAGGCAAACCTTTATATCTTTAAATGTGGTTTAGGAGTAAATATGCATTAAGAGAAGTATATTATCCTGGGTTCCTGAGAAGGAAAGCGAAACCTGAGACAAGGAGAAAAGTGCTAATGTATTATTTGGGAAGTCCTTGCAGAACTGCAAGGATGCGGAAAAAAAAAAAAAAAAGGAAGTGCAGCAAGTAAAAATGAGAAACACTGTAAAGAGAAGCAGGACAGTGCTGAATAATGCTTCACAAAAGTGACAAGGAAACTAGCAAGTCATGTGGCTGGTGCATAAGCTGAATACCTGGGGCTTCTCTAGAGGCTGCAGGCAGAAACCTTGAATCCCTCCATGGGAGAGGAGGTGGAGGAAAATGCACCTGCAAGCTTCACTCATCTGTTTTCCAACAATCAATGTTCAACACAGACTGCTAATGCCCCTGAACTTTCAGGTCTCATTATTGGCCCCTTTGAGGAGTGCTCTAGGTGCCAGATCCCATACTAAGAGTGGTAGTGGCAGGGGAATCAGAAATCCCCTCTCTGTACCTGCATCATGGAAGCCAATGGTGAGGGTGAGGAAGGGTGAGGAAGCAGCATTCCCAGGGCATATGACTAGTTGACTTCAGCAGTAATGATGCTGCATCTTCAGAAGAAATAAAAAGGCATCTTTTTCCTTTAGAAGAGAGGAAACCATCGGGGCCAGTGAGCCCTGTGTTTGATAAAGTAAATAAGTCAACAAAAGATAGTTAAGGCTAGTCTTCTGATGAGCAGCTTTGGACGAGCCCAGAAAGAAAGTCCCCTGGATCTGCAAAAAGAAATAAAGGGGAGCTAGTTAAATGTCCAAGAACTTCATGTTTGATGAAAAACACTAAAGCATGTCTGTAAAAGTCAGGATCAAGGCAAAAGTGGTCAGTAGGATATCACGTACTTGCCATCTCTCTGCAGAAACTAGTCAACATACTTATAAAAGAGGAAATAAAAATTATCAGTGTAAAAATCAGAAATGGTAGAGTATTATTGTTTGTAGGTAATATAATTGCATCTTAGGAAATTTAATAGAACTACTGTACTATTCTAAGAGATTTCCGGGAGATAGATGGATACACAATTAATAAATAGAAATCCTTGGTCTTAATTATACCACAAACCATATTATATAGGTTGTGGTACAATATGAAATGAGAAGGAGCTTTATAAAATACTGTAAAAGGCTGCTATAGTCAAGAAAATAACATGTGGACAAATAAATAGAACAAGATTACATGACTGTACATGGGAAGATTCAGTAAGTTAATATTTCCAAATCTTGGTAAATTCATAAGCATATCAAAATCCTAATAAAATTAAAAAAATAGTTTTTCTATGTAGACAGATGAATCTTTGGTTTTTTCATATGGAAAAAATAAATGAGCAAGAATAGGCTGGGAAATTGTGAAGAAAAAATACTAATAAGGGGAGACAAGGCCTATTAAATATTAAATCAAGTTATATTATAAAAACCTAAGTAGAAACATTATAGGATTGGCTTATGAATAGATGACATTTTAAAAGTCCAGAAACAGACTCAAATATATATGCAAATTTAATATATGATGAAATTATAATTACAAATCAGTGTGGAAAAGATTTGTAATTTAATAAACAATTTAAGGAAAATATTAGGGAGATTCTATACACCACATGGAAGTAAATACCAGTTGGATCACACATTTAAATGTAAAAAGAAAAAAAGAAAAAAAGAAAAATGAAATTATTAAAGTACTGGAACCTGTATTATTCTTGATAATCTCAGAATGGAGAAGGCCGTCTATAATGGAAAGATCCAGAAAGCCACCTCCTTGCCTCATCCTGGGATGAACTCTGTATGTTTTGTGATCTGGCTTCTGTGGGATCAGACTGAAGCCAGACTCCAGACCACTCTGTCCTACTTCTCTCACTGTCTCTTCCCTGAAAGAACTTCTTGAAAAATCATATATACAGGATCCACTTCCAGGGAACCAGGACTAAAACACTGGTAAATTTATTGTCTATTAGAAAGTTAAAATGAAAGTTAAAATAAAACCTACATCCTGAGCCCTGATTATAAGTTAGTTTTATTGTCGAACATGCCATGTTTTATTTACTTTATTAATTTGAGATCCAACGTAAGCCTCATTAATTTCCTTCAGAAAAGCTAACCAGTTAATTTCAAAATAGGCCTCGAGGACAGTCAGTTTCTAGTTCACTACTACTATTAGAGGAGAAACTCCAAAATTGTGGGAATCTTTTCTCTTGGTATGAAGAATGAGAGGCTGGTGAGAGGGAGAGAATTGACTGCATTATTGTAGTTCTGCCTCCTGGTATTTGAGACGGTGGAACAGTGAGAGTGTAGACTAAAACTTGGAGCCTTCATGGCTGTAAGTCAACAACTACAAGACCATCAGATCTTTTTGCTTTCCCATCCTTTTCCTCAGCCATGCTTTCTCAACAAATGATCACTGCAAAATTTTGAGCAAAGAAGATAATGTTTGCAGAGAAGACTCCACTAGCTTTAAATCCAGCATGTCGGCCCATAGTTTCGTCAAAAGTTTGACTAATTTTCCTCATGTCAGCAAAGACTGATCCCTCACAGCAGACATTTCTCTGTGTGTCCAACCACAACCTCAGCATCTGGTCTCAAGCATAAAGCATCCTAGATCTCACGATCACCTAGGGAGGTTTCTTCTCACTGGTGTTTTGTTCTTTCAGTGTTCTTGTATCTGTAACTCTTCAGTGGTTTTAAAGAGGGTACATATATTAGATTTACCTGCCAATTTCTTGTTATAGAAGAAGTAAAAAATGTCTTTCTGCTTTCTAATAAGAGTTAGAACCTCCAGCCCTACTCCAATTATTTCCAACTTTATTCTGAAAGTTCTCTCAATACAGTAAGATAGAAAACAAAAATAAAAAAGTATGGTAGTGGAGGGTTGCCTAGGTGGCTCAGTTGGTTAAGCGTTCTACTCTTGATTTCAGCTCAGGTCATGATTCCATGGTTCCAAGGCCCAAACTGTTGGGCTCTGTGTTGACAGTGTGAAGATTGCTTGGGATTCTCTCTCTTCCTCTCTCTCTGCCCCTTCCTGCTCATGTGTGCATGCATGTGCTCACTCTCTCAAAGTAAATAAACTTTAAAAAGAATGAAATATGGTAGTGGAAAGGATGAAGCACAATATGTGCATATTGCGGCACCTGGGTGGCTCAGTTGATTAAGCGTCGGACTTCAGCTCAGGTCACGATCTTGTGGTTCATGAGTTCAAGCCCCACATCAGGACCTGTGCTGACAGCTTAGAGCCTGGAGCCTGCTTTAGATTCTGTGTCTCCCTCTCTTTCTCTGACCTTCCCCCATTCGTTCAAAGCTATTCACTTAAAAGAGAATTCAAATTCAAAGAGAATTCAAAGCTAGTCTAAAGATAAATATGTAAAACAGTTTTTCCATATAATACAGATAAAATGAAAGAAAAAATAGAGTAAAAGCTTAACAATAGTGACAACTCCTGCAGCAAGAAATAAATATCTGAGAATAAACAAAATAAGTGAGATCTTTATGAAGAAAATATTTACACATAATGTTTTCCCTAGATAGGAACACTAAATATTGTTTTTAAAATTCCATTTTTTTTTTAAATTTTTAATGTTTGTTTTGAGAGAGACAGAGTGTGTGTAGGGAAGGGGCAGAGAGAGAGGGAGACACAGAATCTGAAGGAGACTCCAGGCTCTGAGCTGTCAGCACAGAGCCCGTCTCGGAGCTCAAAGCTATGAACTGTGAGATCATGACCTGAGCTGAAGTTGGATGCTTAACTGGCTAAGCCACCCACGTGCCCCCAAATTCCATTTTTTGAGAATTATTTTATAAGTGTAATGCAATTTCAGTCAAATTTGAGGATGCTTATAGTTTTAAACTAGGAGTTCAATAAAGATCTCACTGAGATGGTGCCATTGGAGCTAAGACCTGACAGAGGTGAGGGGGCAACTATGAAATTTGGGGAGTAGCATTCCAGGTAGACGGAAGTGAGGCCCTAAATCATGTATTCACCCTGACAGGTTTGAAAAAACAAAGAAACCAAGGCAGTTGAAAGGGAGAGAATGAGGAATAGATTCAGAATTGGAAAGTAGTAGGAATGAGATCAGAAGGCAAATGGGATCAAATCATGTAGGCCATTGTTAGGGCTTTGCTCTGAGTGAAAGGACAAACCAGTGGAGGGTTTTAAGTAAAGGAGTAACATGAGCTGAGCTACATTGTAATAGGATCTCTTGAATTGCTGAGTTGAGAATAGCCTGGTAGGTGGCAAGGATAGAAAGATCAGTAAAAAAAGACTTATAAAACAATGAGATTACTATAGTTAAGTAAGCAAGAGACAATTTTTAAAAGCTAAAATATGTGAGAAGGTTAATTTTGCTTAAAAAAAAACATTTGAAAGAAACTGAAGTAACATTTCTTGCCCAAAGACCACATTACCAAATATGTTACAATAGTATATGTTGGCTGGCAAACATCCATTTTCAGGAACTACTGGAGAAGATGCATACCCACTGGCTCAGTAATTGCCATTCCGGGTATTTATCTTAAAGTCAAATTTGGAAACTAATTTTTCCACAAACGTGTTTGTCACTGTGTTGCATATTCTATATACCTGGAGTGAGCAATCTGAAAGTGAAATTAAGAAAACAATTCCACTTGTAATTAAATCAAAAAAATAATTAGAAATTTGACAAAGTTCAAGGCTGGTACACTGAAAATTATAAAACGATATAGAAAGAAGTTAAAGACTTAAATGGAAAGACTTCTCATGTTCATGGAATGGAAAACTATATTAAGGTGTCAGTGATCTCTAAACTGATCTGCAGATTCAGCCTAATTTCCATCAAAATTCCAGTAGCCTCTTGTAGAAATTAATAATCTCATTGTTAAATTGATACAAAATGCAAAGGGCCCAGAATTTTATTGCCCTCTACTTTATAGAACTCATGTTTTGTATATGAAGTCTTTAAAAAAGAGAACAATGTTGGAGGACTCAAATGTTCCAGTTTCAAAACTTACCATAAAGCTAAAATGATACTGTATCATTGCATAACAATGGATATGTACATTGATGGATTAGAACTAAGTTCCCAGAAATAAAGTCATGTATCTATGTTCACTTGATTTTAGGCAAGGATGCCAAGACAATTCACTTGGGGAAAAGGAGAGTGTTTTTAGTAAGTTTCCTTGAAAATTGGACATATACATGGAAAAGAATAAATTTGGACCTCTTCTTGACACCATGTACTAAGCTTTATTTAAAATAGATCAAAGGGACACCTGGGTGGCTCAGTCAGTTAAGCGCCCAACTGCAGCTCAGGTCATGATTTCATAGTTCGTGGGTTCGAACCCAGTGACAGCCTAGATCCTGGAGCCTGCCTTGGATTCTGTGTCTCCCTCTGTCTTTCTGTTCCTCCCCCATTTGTGTGTGTGCTCTCTCTCTCTCTCTCTCTCTCTCTCTGTCTCTCAGAAATAATAAATGAGTAAACTTTATTTTAAAAAATAAAATGGATCAAAGACTTATATGTAAAATTGAAAACAATAAAACTTCTAGAAGAAAACATGTTAGTAATACTGGATTAGGCACTGGTTTCTTCTATATGACATGTAAACCACAAATAGCCAAGGTAAAATTAGATAAATTGGACTTCATCAAAATTAAAAAGAAAAAAAAATATGCTTCAAAAAACACTACCAAGAAAGTGAAAAGACAACCCACACAATGAGTCATCCCTTCTTCCAAACTCTTGTTAATGTTGATATTTTTATCTCCTCCCATGAATCATAAGTGTTCTTAATGGCATGTAAAATGGCGAATCTTTTCCAGAAGGTTTTCAGTTTATTTTGCCCAGATCCATCAGAGGAATCACTATTTAGGGCAGCTATAACCTTACGAGATGTGTTTCTTAAATAACGAAACTTGAAAGTTAAAATGACTCTTTGATCCATGGGCCGCAGAATGGATGTTGTGTTAGCAGGCATGAAAACAACATGAATCTCATTGTATATCTTAATCAGAGCTCTTGCGTGATGAAGTGCATTGCCAGTGAGCAGTAATATTTTGAAAGAAATCTTTTTTTTTTCTCAGCAGTAGGTCTCAACAGTAGGCTAAAAATATTCAGTAAATCATGTTGTAAACAGATGTGTTGTCATCCAGGCTTTGTTGTCCCATTTATAGAGCACAGGAAAAGTCAATTTAGCATAACTCTTCAAGTCCCTGGGATTTTCAGAACAGTAAATGATCATTGGCTTTAACTTAAAGTCACCAGCTACATTAGCCCCTGAGTCAACCTGTCACTTTAAGCTTTGAAGTCAAGCCTTGACTTCTCCTCTCTAGCTATGAAAGTCCTAAATGGCATCTTCTTCCAATATAAGGAAAGCTATTTCCTCTACATCAAAAATCTCTTGTTGGGTGTAGCCACTCTCATGCGCTATCTTGGTTAGATCTTCTTGATAACTTCTACATCAGCACTTGCTGCTTTACCTTGTACTTGTGT
The DNA here is from genome assembly GCF_024362965.1 of Panthera pardus. Classification (NCBI taxonomy): domain Eukaryota; kingdom Metazoa; phylum Chordata; class Mammalia; order Carnivora; family Felidae; genus Panthera; species Panthera pardus. The sequence continues at coordinate 88,720,366 of NW_026526765.1, forward strand.
TATATAGACTGCTTCTCTCCTTAAACCTCAGCAGTCACAGAACTGAGGACAGTTGGAGCCTTTCTCTAGGTTAGGCTTTGACCTCAGGGGAAATGTGTCTGGTTTGGTCTTCTATCTAGTGACTCAAACTTTCTCCATAATACAATAGAGTGATTATACAGACAAACAGAACTTAAGTTACCTCAGTTCTCTCACTCTATGTGGTTACATGGAATTTTTATTTGTGCTTAAAATGTTTAAAACAACAGAGTGCAAAGGTGCATAACATTTTGGTTGAGGAAGTACAAATTTTTTAGATGTGAAAAACATACGTGAATATGAATGTGCATGAGATATATTCTTTGAATACTACTGATAATAATTTTTGTAAATAAAAGAGGAAAGATGTTTTAAAATGACACACTCTGTCATCAAATAACTAGCTACACCACTGTCCACTACTACCCTCCTTCCTTGGTAAGTCTCTTTCAATCCATGTGTGTAACACAATGCATACTTTGACTAGTAAATGCTTTGAGATGACACATATTCAGAATCTGATTATTGTTACTAAAACAAAGCATCTAGGTAACATTTAACTTAAGTAACAGAAGAAATACTTTAGAATGCCTCTTGAAAAGAATTAAAACCAAATCATAACTAAACTATAAATAGATAAATGTGTTCACTTACAAAAACACAGAAATGTGTATATGTTTATATACAAAGTATTTTATGTATCTTCTTGGAAAGAATTAAAACACTCTTCTAAGCAAGTCTTAAGTGAAAGAGGAAATTAAAACCGAAAATAGGTAACATTCACAAGTGAGTAGCAATAAGAAGGGACTACAAATGAAATTGGTGAAAAGTGCATAGGATAGAATTAAAAGGAAAACACAGAAGGTTTAATATCTTTATCAGAAAACAAAGCATGTTAATAACAAATTAAACTTTTAATTCAAGGAGCTAATAGGAATATTAACTCTGCATAGGAAGGGAAGATTAAAAAATAACAGATTTTAATTAAATAGTATGAAATAGTTGTAACAATTATAATAAGCACACTAAGAATGAATAATGTTTACTCTCTATACATTAAAGGAATTGAAAAAAAGTAATAATTTTTAAATGGACTAATATGATGAAAAGGCAAGAAACATAAAATATGCTTAAACTCATTTACAATTAAGGAATTGCAAACAATTTTCCCATCAGATGGACTCATCTCTTATGGATTACATCAAGCTATAGAAAAGCTGTAAAACAATGAGGTCTCTGATATACTGTTGATGGAATTTGAATTGGGGCAGCCCTTTTGGAAGGGATTTGTCCGTTGTTACATAACAAGTGACCATACCATTGTGACCTGATAATTCCACCTGTAGGAATTTGTTTTACAAAAAGACTTGTATATCTGTTCACAAACATATTTGTACAAGAATACCAGTTGCATCACTTTTTATAATAACGAAAATTAGAAAACAGCCTAAAAGTTAATCAACGCAGTATTTCCATCTTTGGAATGTTATGCTGTCATTAAATAAAATGACTCAGATCTGTATGTGATGAAATAAAGAGAATTGAACTCCATAATTCCAAAACACATTATTAAGTAAAGAAAGTTAACCCATGGAAAAATATGCAATATTATCCCATTTGTGGAAATAGTTTTTTTTTTTTTTTAACTTAATGCATGGATATAGTAAATGCGTGGAAAGCAGTCTGGAAGAATACACAACAAACCTCTTTGTCTTCTGGTGGCCTCAGAATTGGGCTAGGGAGAGAAGAGAGAACTTTCATTTTTCAATCCATATATTTCTTTATTATTTACAATTCTAACAAGAATGTACTGATGAATAATTTGAGATTGTGAAATATATAATACATATATAAAGATCAGCACAAGAGTGATCAATGGAAAATAGCCCAGAACCTAATATGAAAGACATGATAATTGTAGAGTGATCTCTGGAACCAGCCTGCCCTTCTGCCACTGTGTGGTCTTGAGAAGGTAATCAACTTCTTTGTCTCAGTTTCTTCATGTGTGAAATAGGGATAGTTAATGGGATATTATGCAATGAAAAATGTGTAAAATTCTTTAGTTCAGTGTCTAGCATTTATAAAGCACTCAGTATATATAAAAATAATGTTAGCTCTTTGTGTTAAAGTCAAGGGAGGAGCATTTTCCAAGAAGAAATCCTTGCCATTCTCAAACTGGATATGGGTAAGAAATAAATGAAAACATATGAGAAGTTATTTTCATATTTGAGTGGACTGAACAAAAAAAATAGTTCTAATTTTATAAGAAATGAAAAGTGAAAGCAACAAATATACTGGTAACTTAAAACACTATACAAGAAGAGGAAGTGGTAATGACAATGTGGATTAATTTGTGGGGCAGGTTTAAAGAAAATGTTTTTTTGTTTTTTTGTTTTTTTTTTTTACCTTGAAAATGCACTTTTATTTATTTTTTTTTAATATATGAAATTTACTGTCAAATTGGTTTCCATACAACACCCAGTGCTCATCCCAAAAGGTGCCCTCCTCAATACCCATCACCCACCCTGCCCTCCCTCCCTCCCCCCATCAACCCTCAGTTTGTTCTCAGTTTTTAACAGTCTCTTATGCTTTGGCTCTCTCCCACTCTAACCTCTTTTTTTTTTTTTTTTTTCCTTCCCCTCCCCCATGGGTTTCTGTTATGTTTCTCAGGATCCACATAAGAGTGAAACCATATGGTATCTGTCTTTCTCTGTATGGCTTATTTTACTTAGCATCACACTCTCCAGTTCCATCCATGTTGCTACAAAAGGCCATATTTCATTTTTTCTCATTGCCGCGTAGTATTCCATTGTGTATATAAACCACAATTTCTTTATCCATTCATCAGTTGATGGACATTTAGGCTCTTTCCATAATTTGGCTATTGTTGAGAGTGCCGCTATAAACATTGGGGTACAGGTGCCCCTATGCATCAGTACTCCTGTATCCCTTGGATAAATTCCTAGCAGTGCTATTGCTGGGTCATAGGGTAGGTCTATTTTTAATTTTCTGAGGAACCTCCACACTGCTTTCCAGAGCGGCTGCACCAATTTGCATTCCCACCAACAGTGCAAGAGGGTTCCTGTTTCTCCACATCCTCTCCAGCATCTATAGTCTCCTGATTTCTTCATTTTGGCCACTCTGACTGGCGTGAGGTGGTATCTGAGTGTGGTTTTGATTTGTATTTCCCTGATAAGGAGCGACGTTGAACATCTTTTCATGTGCCTGTTGGCCATCCGGATGTCTTCTTTAGAGAAGTGTCTATTCATGTTTTCTGCCCATTTCTTCACTGGGTTATTTGTTTTTCGGGTGTGGAGTTTGATGAGCTCTTTATAGATTTTGGATACTAGCCCTTTGTCCGATGTGTCATTTGCAAATATCTTTTCCCATTCCGTTGGTTGCCTTTTAGTTTTGTTGGTTGTTTCCTTTGCTGTGCAGAAGCTTTTTATCTTCATAAGGTCCCAGTAATTCACTTTTGCTTTTAATTCCCTTGCCTTTGGGGATGTGCCGAGTAAGAGATTGCTACGGCTGAGGTCAGAGAGGTCTTTTCCTGCTTTCTCCTCTAAGGTTTTGATGGTTTCCTGTCTCACATTCAGGTCCTTTATCCATTTTGAGTTTATTTTTGTGAATGGTGTGAGAAAGTGGTCTAGTTTCAACCTTCTGCATGTTGCTGTCCAGTTCTCCCAGCACCATTTGTTAAAGAGACTGTCTTTTTTCCATTGGATGTTCTTTCCTGCTTTGTCAAAGATGAGTTGGCCATACGTTTGTGGGTCTAGTTCTGGGGTTTCTATTCTATTCCATTGGTCTATGTGTCTGTTTTTATGCCAATACCATGCTGTCTTGATGATGACAGCTTTGTAGTAGAGGCTAAAGTCTGGGATTGTGATGCCTCCTGCCTTGGTCTTCTTCTTCAAAATTACTTTGGCTATTCGGGGCCTTTTGTGGTTCCATATGAATTTTAGGATTGCTTGTTCTAGTTTCGAGAAGAATGCTGGTGCAATTTTGATTGGGATTGCATTGAATGTGTAGATAGCTTTGGGTAGTATTGACATTTTGACAATATTTATTCTTCCAATCCATGAGCAGGGAATGTCTTTCCATTTCTTTATATCTTCTTCAATTACCTGCATAAGCTTTCTATAGTTTTCAGCATACAGATCTTTTACATCTTTGGTTAGATTTATTCCTAGGTATTTTATGCTTCTTGGTGCAATTGTGAATGGGATCAGTTTCTTCATTTGTCTTTCTGTTGCTTCATTGTTAGTGTATAAGAATGCAACTGATTTCTGCACATTGATTTTATATCCTGCAACTTTGCTGAATTCATGTATCAGTTCTAGCAGACTTTTGGTGGAGTCTATCGGATTTTCCATGTATAATATCATGTCATCTGCAAAAAGCGAAAGCTTGACTTCATCTTTGCCAATTTTGATGCCTTTGATTTCCTTTTGTTGTCTGATTGCTGATGCTAGAACTTCCAGCACTATATTAAACAGCAGCGGTGACAGTGGGCATCCCTGTCGTGTTCCTGATCTCAGGGAAAAAGCTCTCAGTTTTTCCCCGTTGAGGATGATGTTAGCTGTGGGCTTTTCATAAATGGCCTTTATGATCTTTAAGTATGTTCCTTCTATCCCAACTTTCTCAAGGGTTTTTATTAAGAAAGGGTGCTGGATTTTGTCAAAGGCCTTTTCTGCATCGATTGACAGGATCATATGGTTCTTCTCTTTTTTTTTGTTAATGTGATGTATCACATTGATCGATTTGCGAATGTTGAACCAGCCCTGCATCCCAGGAATGAACCCCACTTGATCATGGTGAATAATTCTTTTTATATGCTGTTGAATTCGATTTGCTAGTATCTTATTAAGAATTTTTGCATCCATATTCATCAGGGATATTGGCCTGTAGTTCTCTTTTTTTACTGGGTCTCTGTCTGGTTTAGGAATCAAAGGAATACTGGCTTCATAGAATGAGTCTGGAAGTTTTCCTTCCCTTTCTATTTCTTGGAATAGCTTGAGAAGGATAGGTATTATCTCTGCTTTAAATGTCTGGTAGAACTCCCCTGGGAAGCCATCTGGTCCTGGACTCTTATTTGTTGGGAGATTTTTGATAACCGATTCAATTTCTTCGCTGGTTATGGGTCTGTTCAAGCTTTCTATTTCCTCCTGATTGAGTTTTGGAAGAGTGTGGGTGTTTAGAAATTTGTCCATTTCTTCCAGGTTGTCCAATTTGCTGGCATATAATTTTTCATAGTATTCCCTGATAATTGTTTGTATCTCTGAGGGATTGGTTGTAATAATTCCATTTTCATTCATGATTTTATCTATTTGGGTCATCTCCCTTTTCTTTTTGAGAAGCCTGGCTAGAGGTTTGTCAATTTTGTTTATTTTTTCAAAAAACCAACTCTTGGTTTCGTTGATCTGCTCTACAGTTTTTTTAGATTCTATATTGTTTATTTCTGCTCTGATCTTTATGATTTCTCTTCTTCTGCTGGGTTTAGGCTGCCTTTGCTGTTCTGCTTCTATTTCCTTTAGGTGTGCTGTTAGATTTTGTATTTGGGATTTTTCTTGTTTCTTGAGATAGGCCTGGATTGCAATGTATTTTCCTCTCAGGACTGCCTTCGCTGCATCCCAAAGCGTTTGGATTGTTGTATTTTCATTTTCGTTTGTTTCCATATATGTTTTAATTTCTTCTCTAATTGCCTGGTTGACCCACTCATTCGTTAGTAGGGTATTCTTTAACCTCCATGCTTTTGGAGGTTTTCCAGACTTTTTCCTGTGGTTGATTTCAAGCTTCATAGCATTGTGGTCTGAAAGTATGCATGGTATAATTTCAATTCTTGTAAACTTATGAAGGGCTGTTTTGTGACCCAGTATATGATCTATCTTGGAGAATGTTCCATGTGCACTTGAGAAGAAAGTATATTCTGTTGCTTTGGGATGCAGAGTTCTAAATCTATCTGTCAAGTCCATCTGATCCAATGTATCATTCAGGGCCCTTGTTTCTTTATTGACTGTGTGTCTAGATGATCTATCCATTTCTGTAAGTGGGGTGTTAAAGTCCCCTGCAATGACCACATTCTTATCAATAAAGTTGCTTATGTTTATGAGTAATTGTTTTATATATCTGGGGGCTCGGGTATTTGGCGCATAGACATTTATAATAGTTAGCTCTTCCTGGTGGATAGACCCTGTGATTATTATATAATGCCCTTCTTCATCTCTTGTTACAGCCTTTAATTTAAAGTCTAGTTTGTCTGATATAAGTATGGCTACTCCAGCTTTCTTTTGGCTTCCAGGAGCATGATAGATAGTTCTCCATCCCCTCACTCTCAATCTAAAGGTGTCCTCAGATCTAAAATGAGTCTCTTGTAGACAGCAAATAGATGGGTCTTGTTTTTTTATCCATTCTGATACCCTATGTCTTTTGGTTGGCGCATTTAATCCATTTACATTCAGTGTTATTATAGAAAGATATGGGTTTAGAGTCATTGTGATGTCTGTATGTTTTATGCTTGTAGTGATGTCTCTGGTACTTTGTCTCACAGGATCCCCCTTAGGATCTCTTGTAGGGCTGGTTTCGTGGTGACAAATTCCTTCAGTTTTTGTTTGTTTGGGAAGACCTTTATCTCTCCTTCTATTCTAAATGACAGACTTGCTGGATAAAGGATTCTCAGCTGCATATTTTTTCTATTTAGCATACTGTAGATATCGTGCCAAGCCTTTCTGGCCTGCCAAGTTTCAAAGGAGAGATCAGTCACGAGTCTAATAGGTGTCCCTTTATATGTGAGGGCACGTTTATCCCTTGCTGCTTTCAGAATTTTCTCTTTATCCTTGTATTTTGCCAGTTTCACTATGATATGTCGTGCAGAAGATCGATTCAAGTTACGTCTGAAGGGAGTTCTCTGTGCCTCTTGGATTTCAATGCCTTTTTCCTTCCCCAGTTCAGGGAAGTTCTCAGCTATAATTTGTTCAAGTACCCCTTCAGCACCTTTCCCTCTCTCTTCCTCCTCTGGGATACCAATTATGCGTATATTATTTTTTTTTAGTGTATCACTTAGTTCTCTAATTTTCCCCTCATACTCCTGGATTTTTTTATCTCTCTTTCTTTCAGCTTCCTCTTTCTCCATAACTTTATCTTCTAGTTCACCTATTCTCTCCTCTGCCTCTTCAAGCCGAGCCATCGTGGATTCCATTTTGTTTTGCATTTCGTTTAAAGCGTTTTTCAACTCCTCGTGACTGTTCCTTAGTCCCTCGATCTTTGTGGCAAGAGATTCTCTTCTGTCCTGTATACTGTTTTCAAGCCCAGCGATTAATTTTATGACTATTATTCTAAATTCACTTTCTGTTATATTATTTAAATCCTTTTTGATCAGTTCATTAGCTGTTGTTATTTCCTGGAGATTCTTCTGAGGGGAATTCTTCCGTTTGGTCATTTTGGAGAGTCCCTGGCGTGGTGAGGACCTGCAGTGCACTTCCCCTGTGCTGTGGTGTATAACTGGAGTTAGTGGGCGGGGCCACAGTCCGACCCGATGTCTGCCCCCAGCCCACTGCTGGGGCCACAGTCAGACTGGTGTGTGCCTTCTCTTCCCCTCTCCTAGGGGCGGGATTCACTGTGGGGTGGCGTGTCCCGTCTGGGCTACTTGCACACTGCCAGGCTTGTGTTGCTGGGGATCTGGCGTATTAGCTGGGGTGGGTGGGCAAGGTGCACGGGGGCTGGAGGGGCAGGCTTAGCTCGCTTCTCCTTAGGTGATCCACTTCAGGAGGAGCCCTGTGGCAGCGGGAGGGAGTCAGATCCGCTGCCGGAGGTTTGGCTCCGCAGAAGCACAGAGTTGGGTGTTTGCGCGGAGCGAGCAAGTTCCCTGGCAGGAACTGGTTCCCTTTGGGATTTTGGCTGGGGGATGGGCGGGGGAGATGGCGCTGGCGCCTTTGTTCCCCGCCAAGCTGAGCTCTGCCGTCCGGGGGCTCAGCAGCTCTCCCTCCCTTTGTCCTCCAGCCTTCCCGCTTTCCGAGCAGAGCTGTTAACTTATGACCTCCCAGACGCTAAGTCGCGCTTGCTGTCGGAACACAGTCTGTCCGGCCCCTCCGCTTTTGCCAGCCAGACTCGGGGGCTCTGCTTGGCCGGCGAGCCGCCCCTCCGCCCCGGCTCCCTCCCGCCAGTCCGTGGAGCGCGCACCGCCTCGCCGCCCTTCCTACCCTCTTCCGTGGGCCTCTAGTCTGCGCTTGACTCCGGAGACTCCCTTCTGCTAATCCTCTGGCGGTTTTCTGGGTTCTTTAGGCAGGTGTAGGTGGAATCTAAGTGATCGGCAGGACGCGCTGTGAGCCCCGCGTCCTCCTACGCCGCCATCTTCCGGAACCCCCTCCAAGAAAATGTTTTTAGAAAGAAGTATTCACTATGACCATAACAGTGGGAAAAAAGAAACAATGGGCAATTGAAGAGGAGCTGGGAGGTGAGAATGATGAATGGAAAATGATCTGAGAGGGGACGGAAGGGATGAAATCAGTTGCACAAAACAAGATGGTAGGGAATTGTTACTGCCAAAGAGAAATTGAATCATGGGTTTGACATTCTAAAAAACAAAACTAACACAGAATTATAACTCTGGAGTTTGAAATCTGTTTTGTACTGAGAATACTTACATAGTTTGTGTAGACGAAAGGAGCAGTTGCCATGGTGGCTTAGGAAATGGGTATGGCTAAATATTGAGTGACAAATTAGGGTATTAAAGGAAAGGAGGAAATTGCAGAGCATCAGAACTATTGATGAAAGTCTAAAAGAATTGTGGAGATATGAGGGAAAGTCAAATCTAGGTGTGGAAGCTTAAGAATGAGTGTGCTAAATCAATCAGTCACAAGAAACTTGAAAGTTTTAGTGAGACTTTCAAACATTTCTCTAGCACAGGAAAAAATGGACTTGGTAAAATGAACTATCTACATAAATCTCTAAGGTTTGTACACATGATATTTTTGTTGTGATCATTTATTTTGGCATTTTGGTAGCATTTTGAATACCATGTATTTAATTTGTATTAAAAGACTTTCCGTCATAATACACTGAATTTGCTATGTTTTAAAATAAAGTTATGATATTTAACATATTTGTTGACCCCTAAATTTCAGTCTATGTTTATTTTTATAGTTAGTAAAGAGATATGGAGAAGAACCACAAGCACAATTTCAGCAGCTTTAGTTACAGCTAACTCCACTCATATCTGTCATGTCTTAAATCTCCTGGCAAAAGATGATGTATGAGGACAAGAGAGAGGAGGCTGAAGGGTGAACAAGGGAGCAAATGGAATAGGAGGTACACATGACATTTTTTCCAGCACACATTCGGATATATCCCTCCAACACCTACAACTATTTTAATGGCACTTAGATTTTTTTTTCTCACTCATCTGTTTTGGAAGAAGACAGATGAAAAGAGTGGACAGACACATGGAGAAAGTGAAAAGGGCCAATGTATGCCTTTGTAACAAGGAAATGTCCTTTTGTGCATAGGTACATGGATCCTTGAAACTTGCAAGACTATCTCACAGTAAACACAGTATATAAAAATAATATCTAATATGTGCAAAACACAAATTAAGAGGTTATTGTTTATTTTAAAAAGACTATTTCATGTCATGAATTTGTTGTCTTGAGATATTTTTTTAATTAGCAAGCAACCCCTCCATACCAAACATAAGAATTGATTTCCACACTGTGTTTTAGAAATGCATCAAATTATGCCCAAATTCCAAAAGCAGAAACATAGCTATGTCAACTTTGGGTCGCTGATAATATTTCTACAATTCTTAAGGCCTAGCGTAGACAAGCATGATGGTATTTTACAAGCTTAATAATCTTTTGGGTGGGTGGAGAGGTTTTCCTAAGCTACTTATAAAGTGAAATTGGAAGAATTAATGAAGAGGAAGTTTCTGCTCAACAAGTGGATTGGCTGAATTAAAAGTATGTTCTTGCTTTGTCACCTATAAAATTCAAGAAAATGTTTTATAATACACATTTGAATATCTATTTTCGTTTCCTGATCTTAGATCTCTGTAACACTTAGAGTAGAAACTTTGTCAGGCTTTATCCCTTTTTGATATCTAATTAAACCTGATTTAGTGGAGAATTTATCAGCCTGCCTTTTCCCTCATATTTCATTTATGAATATGGACAGACACCCATTTTTACCATGCACTGTATGTTGAAAGATCAAATACATCAGCATAATTTAAATAAATCTGAGCCCTATAAATTCCCACTGGATGCAAGACCACAAATGGAAACAAGAACAAGGGCATGTTCAATGACATTAAAATGCAACTAATTTAAAACACAAAGGAAATACATTTCTATGGAGTGCCTAATAAATCTACAGCACTCATTTCCACAGGATTTTAGTGAGGCAAATACCTCAGCAAATTTCAAGAAAGAATTACACATTCATAGCATAGGAAAACAATATTTGCGGCTATGAGGCTACACGAACTATCAATTTGCATGCTTTGTTTTTGAGTTGAGAGACACTCTAGCCAACTTTCAAGAATAGCAAAATTTCCTTGATAACTAAGGAATGTGCTAAAGTAAAAATATCTTTAGACTTGGAGTCTTCGTTTCTCTAAGTCTTTTGACTGATGGGTTCATTTCATCTAGTACGGGAATTACAGATATGGCCAAAATGTATTCTTGGTTGCCTTTGAATTGATTAGACCAGTAGGTCATCAACATAATCATCAAATCAATCTCCTGAAAGTCCAGATGATATGCAAAAACACTAATTTCTATGGTAACAGAAATAAATTTGTGTAAGAGTATTAGTGGAAGAAAAGGAAAAGAAGAGAAAAATGATAAAGAGAAAAGACAGAGTGAATGGGCGCTGGAGGTTAGAAAGAAAACAAAAGGCCGATAGGTCATAGAATAGCCAGAGCCACAGAGTGGTTCTGAACCAAAACAGAGATAAGAAATCAAGTCTTGCTAATGAAATAGCAAAAGCCTTTATTTTTCCCTATTACTAATGTTTCTTAATTCATAACCTTCCATGTAGTGTGCATGCCAGTGTTTTATTTTTTGTTATCTTCCCATGCCAGCAATTACTGAAGAGAGGCTCATGTAAGCTTCCCTTTATCTGGATACCTTTTCACAAATCTCTGAGTTTTTTAAAACTTCTTGAGGTGTGATTGACATACAATATCGTATTCGTTTTAGATGTACAACATAGCGATTCAACATTTGTATGCATTGCAAGATGATTACCACAATAAATTTAGTTACCATCTGTTTACCTTAAAAAGTTAATATATCAGGGGCTACTTTCCCAAGTCTCTATGTGACATACGCATTACTTAATGATTTTATAAGTGGAAGTTTGTACTTCCATCCATTTTCCCCCTCTCCATCCCCTTCCTCTTCGGCAACCACCAATCTTTTCTCTGTATCTGTCAGTTAGGGTTCTGGTTTGATAGGTTTGTTTTACTTTATAGCTTCCACATATAAGTGAAGTCATGTAATTTTTGCCTTTCTCTCACTTATTTCACTTACCATAATACCCTCAAGGCCCATCAATGTTGCTGCAAATGGCAAAATTGCATTTTGTTTTATGGCTGAGTAGTATTCCATGTGGGTTGTGTGTGTGTGTGTGTGTGTACGTAGGTATAAGATTATATATATGTAATTATGTAATCTATTGATCCATTGATGGACACAGGTTGTTTCCATATCTTGGCTATTGGAAAAAGATGCCGCAGTGAACATAAAAGTGCATGTACATTTTGAATTTATGTTTTCATTTTCTTTTGGTAGATACTCTGTAATGGAATTGCTGGATCATATGGTAGCTCTATTTTTATTTTTTTGAGGAACTTCAATACCATTTTCCATAGTTGTTGTACTAATTTACATTCCCACCAACATTGCACGAGGATTCCTTTTTCTCCACATCCTCACCAATATTTATTTCTCATTAGCCATTCTGGCAGGGATAAGGTGATATCTTACTGTGTTTTTATTTATTTTTATTAGAATTGACATACAGTGTTAAATTAGTTTCAGGTATATAACATACGAATCTTGAAATTCTACACATTATACAACATCACTGTGATAAGTGCAGTCACCATCTGTCTCCATACAATGTTAGTTCAATATTATTGACTATATTCCCCATTGTGTACTTTTCATTTCTGTGACTTATTTTATAACAGGAAGTTTGTACTTCTGAATCCTCTTCACCTTTTTCACCCATCCTCCACCCCTACCCTCTGGCAACTACCACTTCTCTGTATTTATATGTCCATTTCCATTTGGTTGTTTATCCATGTGATTTGTGTTTTATATCCCACATATAAGTGAAATCAAATATATCAAATCCCACATATAAGTGAAAGACAAATATGATATTTGTCTTTCATTTTCTTTTTTTAATATGAAATTTATTGTCAAATTGGTTTCCATACAACACCCAGTTGTATTTCATTTTCTGATTTATTTCACTCAGTGTAACACCCCTTACATCCATCCATGTTGTCACAAGTGGTAAGATGTAATTGTTTCATGGCTGGGTTATGTGTGTGTGTGTGTATATATGCATATATTATATATATATATATATATATGTATATATATATATATATATATATATATATATATATATATATATAGGGTTAGGTTATATACACACACATGCATACATACACATATTCTTTTTATCCATTCATCTATTTATGTTCATTTGAGTTGCTTCCATATCTTGGCTATTGTAAATAAGCCTGCAATGAACATAGTGGTTCATATATCTGTTTTTGTTTTCCATAGATAAATACCTAGTAGTAGAATTATTGGATTGTATGATATTTTTATGTTTAGTATTTTCAGGATAATCCATACTGTTTTCCATATCGGTTTCACCAATTTTATATTCCTGCCAACAGTGTACTGTATAAGCTTTCCCTTTTCTCCATATCTTCTCCAACACTCATTGTTTCTTTTCAATACTAGCTATTCTGACTGGTGTGAGGTCATCTAACAATGGTTTTGATTTGCATTTTTCTGATGATTAGTTATGTTGACCATTTTTGCACCAGGATCTGTTGGCCATCTGTATGCCTTCTTTGGAAAAATGTCTATTCAGGTCTCCTTCCCATTTTTTTAAATTGCATTCTTTTGTTGTTGTTGAGTTCTATAAGTTTTTTATATATTTGGGTATTAACCCCTTATTGAATATATCATTTGCAAGTATCTTCTTTATTCAGTAGTTTGCCTTTTCATTTTGTTTCCTTTGTTGTGCAAAAGCTTTCTATTTTGGTGTGGTCTCAGGAATTTTGCTTTTATTTCCCTTAACTGAGGAAACAAATTCATAAATATGTTGTCAAGGCTGATGTCCAAGAGATTACTACCTGTTTTCTTTTAGGAGTTTTTATGGTTTCATGTCTCACTTTTAGCTCTTTAAATCATTTGGAGTTTATTTCTGTGTATGCTGTAAGAAAATGATCCAGTTTTGTTTCTTTTGTACATAGATGTCCAGTTTTTCTAGTATCATTTATTGAAGAGAATGTCTTTTCTCCATAGTATATTTTTGCCTCCTTTGTCATAGATTAATAGATAATATAAGCAAGGGTTTATTTCTGTACTTTCTATCCTGTTGATTGATTTATGTTTCGATTTTTGTGTCAGTATCATACTGTTTTGATTGCTGTGGCTTTGTCGTGTATCTTGAAATCTGGTATTGTGATATTTGTGGCTTTGTTCTTCTTTCTCAAGATTACTTTGGCTATACAGTCTTTTGTGATTCTATGCAAATTTTGGAATTATATGCTTTAATTCTGTCAAAAATTCCAGTAGAATTTTGATAGGGATTGCAATGAATCTGCAGATTGCTTTTGGTAGTATGGACATTTTAACGATATTAGTTCTTCTAATCCATGAGCATGGAATATCCTTCCATTTGTTTACATCACCTTCAGTTTATTTCATCAATGTCTTACAGTTTTCAGAGTGTAGGTCTTTCACCTCCTCGGTTAAATTTATTCCTATGTATTTTATTCCTTTTGGTGCAATTGAACTTTTGATTGTTTCTTTAAATTTCTTTCTGCGACTTTATTATTAGTGTATAGAAATGCAACACATTTCTCTGTATTTTGTCTCCTGCAACTTTACGGATTCATTATTAGTCCTATAAGTTTTTTTTGTGGAGTCTTTAGGGCTTTATATATAGTATCATGTCATCTGCAAATATTGTAAGTTTTACTTCCTCCTTATTAATCTGGATGAATTTTATTTCTTTTTCTTTTCTGAATGCCCAAATGCTATGGCTAGGGCTTCCAGTACTGTGTTGAATAAAAGTAGTGAGAGTAGCCATCCTTGCTTTTTTCCTGAGATTAGAAGAAAAGCTTTCAGATTTTCAACACTGAAAATGACATTAGCTGTGGGTTTGCCATATGTGGCCTTCACTGAGGCATGTTCCCTATAAACCCATTTATTTTTTAGTGTTTTAACATGAATACATGTTAAATGCCTTTTAAAAAATCAACAAATGCTTTTTCTCCATCTTTTGAGAAGATCATATGATTCTTATTCTTCACATTTTTTATGTGATATATCCTATTGATTAATTTTTGTATCCCTGAATAAATCCCACTTGATTATTGTGGATTATTTTTTAACTTCTTATTGACTTCATTTTGCTAATATTTTATTGAGTATTTTTGCATCTCTGCTTATTAGATATATTGGCTTGTAGTTTTTGTGGGTTTTGCTTGTTTTGTACTGTCTTTATCTGGTTTTGGTAGCAGGTTATTTCTGGACTCATAGAATGAATTTGGAAGATTTCCTACCTCTTCTATTATTTTTGGAATAGTTTGAGAAGAATAAGTGTTAATTCTTGCTTAAATATTTATTAGAATTCACCTATAAACCCATCTGGGCCTGGACTTTTGTTTGTGGGGAGTTTTTTGATTACCAATTCAATTTTGTTACTAGTCGTTGGTCTGTTCAGATTTTCTATTTATATCTGATTCAGTTTTAGAAGAGTGTATTTTTCAAGGAATTACTCCATTTCTTCTAGGTTGTTCGATTTGTTGACATATAGTTTGTTTTTTCAGTTTTGTGTCTTCATTTGATAATCAGTGGCTAGTTTTCATCCACATGAACTATAGATTTTTGTAAGTGGTGACAGGTAACCAATGTATAGAGTTTGTTTGGTAAATATTTATCCTTATCATGTTTTCTGGACAACTGCACACAGATATATTATGAAATATTCCTATTCCTACGGCCCACACAGCTTTGTTGAGCATGGTGTCAATGTACACTTTTGGAGTTCCCATCTCCTTCATGGCAAATTTCTGGATCTCTTTGAGTGTCTGAGGGACACACTTCTTGAAATCCATGGATGCACTTGTGAATGTTGATGTTGTATTCTGTGGTCACTACCTCATTGATGGCAGAACAGCCATTCTTATTCTGCACACCCTTCTTTGCAAGAGCCATTCTGCCAGTCCCTAGATGAAAACGAAGCTGTTGGCATATAGTTTTTCATAGCAGTATTTTATAATCCTCTGTATTTATATGGTGTTAGTTCTAATTCCTGCTCTGATTTCTGATTTTGAGTCCTTTCTATTTATTAATGAAGCTGTCTAAAGGTGTATCATGTTTGTTTTTTCAAAGAACCAGTTTTGGTTTCCTTAATCTTTTATATTATTTTCTAGTCTGTATTTCATTTATTTCTGGTTTGATCTTTGTTATTTTCTTCATTCTACTAACTTTAAGCTTTGTTTGTTCCTCTTTTTTTAGTTCCTTTAGGTGTAAGATTAGATTTTTTATCTGAGATTTTTCTTATGGTGTCTTGAGAGAGGTCTTGTATCACAATAAACTTCCCATGTAGAACTCCCTTTGCTGTGTCCCAAAGATTTTGGACTGTTGTATTTTCATTTTCATTGGTTCCCATGTACTTCTGATTTCCTTGTTGTTTTCTTTGTTGACCTACTGCATTTTAGTAGCATGTTGCTTAGCCTCTGTATGTTTGTGGGTTTTTTCATTTTATTCTTGTAATTGTTTCATAAATCCATACTGTTGTGGTTGGAAAAGATACTTATTTTTTTCCATTCTTCTCCTTTTTTGTTTAGAGAGAAAGAGCATGTGTGAGTAGGGGAGAGGGGCAGTGGGAGGGAGGGGGGAAGAGAGAGGGAGAGAGAGAGAGACAGAGACAGAGAGAGACAGAGAGAGAATCTTAAGTAGGCCTGATGCTCAGTGAGGAATCTGATGTAGGGCTCAATCTCATGACTCTGGGAGAGTGACCTGAGCTGAATCAAAAGTCAGATGCTCAACTGAGCCACCAAAGTGCCTCTTTTCTTTTCTTTTCTTTTCTTTTCTTTTCTTTTCTTTTCTTTTCTTCTCTTTTCTCTTCTCTTCTTTTCTTTCTTTCCTTGTTTTCTCTTCTTTCCTTTCCTTTCCTTTCCTTTCCTTTCCTTTCCTTTCCTTTCCTTTCCTTTCTCTTCCCTTCCCTTCCCTTCCCTTTCCCTTCCCTTCCCCTTCCCCTTCCCCTTCCCCTTCCCCTTCCCCTTCCCCTTCCCCTTCCCTTCCCTTCCCTTCCCTTCCCTTCCCTTCCCTTCCCCTTCCCCTTCCCCTTCCCCTTCCCCTTCCCCTTCCCCTTTCCCTTTCCCTTCCCTTCCCTTCCCTTCCCTTCCCTTCCCTTCCCTTCCCTCCCTTCCCTTTCCTTTCTTTCCTACTCCTACTCCTACTCCTACTCCTACTCCTATTCCTTTCCTTGCTTGCTTGCTTTTTTTGTTTAGAGGAAAAAGATGCTTATTATGATTTCAGTATTTTTAATTTTATTGAGACTGATTTTGAGGCCTAGTATGTGATCTATTCTGTGGAATGTTCCATTTGTACTTAAAAAGAGTATATATTCTGCTGTTTGGGGATGGAATGTTCTGTATATATATGTGAGGTTCATCTGGTCTAATGTGACATTCAAAGCCACTGTTTTCAGATTGATATTCTGTCTGGATTATGTATCCATTGATAGGGTGGGGTGTTAAAGTCCCCTATTGTTAGTATTACTGTCAGTTTCTCCCTTTATCTTAGTTAACATTTGCCTCATGTCTTTACATAGTCCTGTGTTGGGTGCATAGATACTTAAAATTGTTACATCTCTTGTTGGATTGATCCCTTTATCATTAAGTAATGTCCTTATTTGTCTCTTGTTAGTTTTTGTTTTATTTTTTATTTAATTTTTATGTAGTTTCTTTTTTTTTCAATATATGAAATTTATTGTCAAATTGGTTTCCATACAACACCGAGTGCTCATCCAAAAATGTGCCCTTCTCAATACCCATCACCCACCCTCCCCTCCATCCCATCCCCCATCAACCCTCAGTTTGTTCTGTTTTTAAGAGTCTCTTATGCTTTGGCTCTCTCCCACTCTAACCTCATTTTTTTTCCTTCCCCTCCCCCATGGGTTTCTGTCAAGTTTCTCAGGATCCACATAAGAGTGAAAACATATGGTATCTGTCTTTCTCTGTATGGCTTATTTCACTTAGCATCACACTCTCCAGTTCCATCCACGTTGCTACAAAGGGCCATATTTCATTCTTCCGCATGACCACGTAGTACTCCATTGTGTATATAAACCACAATTTCTTTATCCATTTATCAGTTGATGGACATTTAGGCTCTTTCCATAATTTGGCTATTGTTGAGAGTGCTGCTATAAACATTGGGGTACAAGTGCCCTATGCATCAGTACTCCTGTATCCCTTGGGTAAATTCCTAGCAGTGCTATTGCTGGGTCATAGGGTAGGTCTATTTTTAATTTTCTGAGGAACCTCCACACTGTTTTCCAGAGCGGCTGCACCAATTTGCATTCCCACCAACAGTGCAAGAGGGTTCCCGTTTCTCCACATCCTCTCCAGCATCTATAGTCTCCTGATTTGTTCACTTTGGCCACTCTGACTGGCGTGAGGTGATATCTGAGTGTGGTTTTGATTTGTATTTCCCTGATAAGGAGCGATGTTGAACATCTTTTCATGTGCCTGTTGGCCATCCGGGTGTCTTCTTTAGAGAAGTGTCTATTCATGTTTTCTGCCCATTTCTTCACTGGGTTATTTGTTTTTCGGGTGTGGAGTTTGTTGAGCTCTTTATAGATTTTGGATACTAGCCCTTTGTCCGATATGTCATTTGCAAATATCTTTTCCCATTCCGTTGGTTGCCTTTTAGTTTTGTTGGTTGTTTCCTTTGCTGTGCAGAAGCTTTTTATCTTCATAAGGTCCCAGTAATTCACTTTTGCTTTTAATTCCCTTGCCTTTGGGGATGTGCCGAGTAAGAGATTGCTACGGCTGAGGTCAGAGAGGTCTTTTCCTGCTTTCTCCTCTAGGGTTTTGGACTCACATTCAGGTCCTTCATCCATTTTGAGTTTATTTTTGTGAATGGTGTGAGAAAGTGGTCTAGTTTCAACCTTCTGCATGTTGCTGTCCAGTTCTCCCAGCACCATTTGTTAAAGAGACTGTCTTTTTTCCATTGGATGTTCTTTCCTGCTTTGTCAAAGATGAGTTGGCCATACGTTTGTGGGTCTAGTTCTGGGGTTTCTATTCTATTCCATTGGTCTATGTGTCTGTTTTTGTGCCAATACCATGCTGTCTTGATGATGACAGCTTTGTAGTAGAGGCTAAAGTCTGGGATTGTGATGCCTCCTGCTTTGGTCTTCTTCAAAATTACTTTGGCTATTTAGGGACTTTGGTGGTTCCATATGAATTTTAGGATGGCTTGTTCTAGTTTCGAGAAGAATGCTGGTGCAATTTTGATTGGGATTGCATTGAATGTGTAGATAGCTTTGGGTAGTTTGACATTTTGACAATATTTATTCTTCCAATCCATGAGCAGGGAATGTCTTTCCATTTCTTTATATCTTCTTCAATTACCTTCATAAGCTTTCTATAGTTTTCAGCATACAGATTCTTTTACATCCTTGGTTAGATTTATTCCTAGGTATTTTAGGCTTCTTGGTGCAATTGTGAATGGGATCATTTTCTTTATTTGTCTTTCTGTTGCTTCATTGTTAGTGTATAAGAATGCAACTGATTTCTGTACCTTGATTTTGTATCCTGCAACTTTGCTGAATTCATGTATCAGTTCTAGCAGACTTTTGGTGGAGTCTATCGGATTTTCCATGTATAACATCATGTCATCTGCAAAAAGTGAAAGCTTGACTTCATCTTTGCCAATTTTGATGCCTTTGATTCCCTTTTGTTGTCTGATTGCTGATGCTAGAACTTCCACACTATGTTAAGCAACAGCGGTGAGAGTGGGCATCCCTGTCGTGTTCCTGATCTCAGCCAAGAAGCTCTCAGTTTTTCCACATTGAGGATGATGTTAGCCATGGGCTTTTCATAAATGGCTTTTATGATGTTTAAGTATGTTCCTCCTATCCCGACTTTCTCAAGGGTTTTTATTAAGAAAGGATGCTGAATTTTGTCAAAGGCCTTTTCTGCATTGATTGACAGGATCATATGGTTCTTATCTTTTCTTTTATTAATGTGATGTATCACGTTGATTGATTTGCGAATGTTGAACCAGCCCTGCATCCCAGGAATGAATCCCACTTGATCATGGTGAATAATTCTTTTTATATGCCATTGAATTCGATTTGCTAGTATCTTGTTGAGAATTTTTGCATCCATATTCATCAGGGATATTGGCCTGTAGTTCTCTTTTTTTTAACTGGGTCTCTGGTTTAGGAATCAAAGGAATACTGGCTTCATAGAATGAGTCTGGAAGTTTTCCTTCCCTTTCCATTTCTTGGAATAGCTTGAGAAGGATAGGTATTATCTCTGCTTTAAACGTCTGGTAGAACTCCCCTGGGAAGCCATCTGGTCCTGGACTCTTATTTGTTGGGAGATTTTTGATAACCGATTCAATTTCTTCGCTGGTTATGGGTCTGTTCAAGCTTTCTATTTTCTCCTGATTGAGTTTTGGAAGAGTGTGGGTGTTTAGGAATTTGTTCATTTCTTGCAGGTTGTCCAATTTGTTGGCATATAATTTTTCATAGTATTCCCGATAATTGCTTGTATCTCTGAGGGATAGGTTGTAATCATTCCATTTTCATTCATGATTTTATCTATTTGGGTCATCTCCCTTTTCTTTTTGAGAAGCCTGGCTAGAGGTTTGTCAATTTTATTTTTTCAAAAAACCAACTCTTGGTTTCGTTGATCTGCTCTACAGTTTTTTTAGATTCTATATTGTTTATTTCTGCTCTGATCTTTATTATTTCTCTTCTTCTGCTGGGTTTAGGCTGCCTTTGCTGTTCTGCTTCTATTTCCTTTAGGTGTGCTGTTAGATTTGGGGGATTTGGGGGATTTTTCTTGTTTCTTGAGATAGGCCTGGATTGCAATGTATTTTCCTCTCAGGACAGCCTTCGCTGCATCCCAAAGCGTCTGGATTGTTGTATTTTCATTTTCGTTTGTTTCCATATATTTTTTAATTTCTTCTCTAATTGCCTAGTTGACCCACTCATTCGTTAGTAGGGTGTTCTTTAACCTCCATGCTTTTGGAGGTTTTCCAGACTTTTTCCTGTGGTTGATTTCAAGCTTCATAGCATTGTGGTCTGAAAGTATGCATGGTATAATTTCAATTCTTGTATACTTATGAAGGGCTGTTTTGTGACCCAGTGTATGATCTGTCTTGGAGAATGTTCCATGTGCACTCGAGAAGAAAGTATATTCTGTTGCTTTGGGATACAGAGTTCTAAATCTATCTGTCAAGTCCATCTGATCCAATGTATCATTCAGGGCCCTTGTTTCTTTATTGACCATGTGTCTAGATGATCTATCCATTTCTGTAAGTGGAGTGTTAAAGTCCCCTGAAATTACCACATTCTTATCAATAAGGTTGCTTATGTTTATGAGTAATTGTTTTATATATTTGGGGGCTCCCGTATTCGGCACATAGACATTTATAACTGTTAGCTCTTCCTGATGGATAGACCCTGTAATTATTATATAATGCCCTTCTTCATCTCTTGTTACAGCCTTTAATTTAAAGTCTAGTTTGTCTGATATAAGTATGGCTACTCCAGCTTTCTTTTGGCTTCCAGTAGCATGATAAATAGTTCTCCATCCCCTCACTCTCAATCTGAAGGTGTCCTCAGGTCTAAAATGAGTCTCTTGTAGACAGCAAATAGATTGGTCTTGTTTTTTTTATCCATTCTGATACCCTATATCTTTTGGTTGGTGCATTTAGTCCATTTACATTCAGTGTTATTATAGAAAGATATGTGTTTAGAGCCATTGTGATGTCTGTATGATTTATGCTTGTAGTGATGTCTCTGGTACTTTGTCTCACAGGATCCCCCTTAGGATCTCTTGTAGGGCTGGTTTAGTGGTGACGAACTCCTTCAGTTTTTGTTTGTTTGGGAAGACCTTTATTTCTCCTTCTATTCTGAATGACAGGCTTGCTGGATAAAGGATTCTCGGCTGCATATTTTTTTCTGTTCATCACATTGAAGATCTCGTGCCAATCCTTTCTGGCCTGCCAAGTTTCAGAAGAGAGATCAGTCACGAGTCTTATAGATCTCCCTTTATATGTTAGGGCACGTTTATCCCTTGCTGCTTTCAGAATTTTCTCTTTATCCTTGTATTTTGCCAGTTTCACTATGGTATGTCGTGGAGAAGATCAATTCAAGTTGCATCTGAAGGGAGTTCTCTGTGCCTCTTGGATTTCAATGCCTTTTTCCTTCCCCAGTTCAGGGAAGTTCTCAGCTCTTATTTCTTCAAGCACCCCTTCAGCACCTTTCCCTCTCTCTTCCTCCTCTGGGATACCAATTATGCGTATATTATTTCTTTTTAGTGCATCACTTAGTTCTCTAATTTTCCCCTCATACTCCTGGATTTTTTTATCTCTCTTTTTCTCAGCTTCCTCTTTTTCCATAACTTTATCTTCTAGTTCACCTATTCTCTCCTCTGCCTCTTCAATCCGAGCCGTTGTCGTTTCCATTTTATTTTGCATATCGTTTATAGCGTTTTTCAGCTCCTCGTGACTATTCCTTAGTCCCTTTATCTCTGTAGCAAGAGATTCTCTGCTGTCCTGTATACTGTTTTCAAGCCCAGCGATTAATTTTATGACTATTATTCTAAATTCACTTTCTGTTATATTATTTAAATCCTTTTTGATCAGTTCATTAGCTGTTGTTATTTCCTGGAGATTCTTTTGAGGGGAATTCTTCCGTTTGGTCATTTTGGATAGTCCCTGGAGTGGTGTGGACCTGCAGGGCACTTCCCCTGTGCTGTGGTGTATAACTGGAGTTGGTGGGCGGAGCCACAGTCAGACCTGATGTCTGCCCCCAGCCCACCGCTGGGGCCACAGTCAGACTGGTGTGTGCCTTCTCTTCCCCTCTCCTAGGGGTGGGATTCACTGTGGGGTGGCATGGCCCCTCTGGGCTACTTGCACACTGCCAGGCTTGTGGTGCTGGGGATCTGGCGTATTAGCTGGGGTGGGTAGGCAAGGTGCACGGGGGCAGGAGGGGCAGGCTTAGCTCACTTCTCCTTAGGTGATCCACTTCAGGAGGGGCCCTGTGGCAGCGGGAGGGAGTCAGACCCGCTGCTGGAGGGTTGGCTCTGCAGAAGCACAGCGTTGGTTGTTTGCGCAGAGTGAGCAAGTTCCCTGGCAGGAACTGGTTCCCTTTGGGATTTTGGCTGGGGGATGGACGAGGGAGATGGCGCTGGTGAGCGCCTTTGTTCCCCGCCAAACTGAGCTCTGTCGTCCTGGGACTCAGCAACTCTCTCTCCCTTTGTCCCCCAGCCTCCCCGCTTTCCGAGCAGAGCTGTCAACTTACGACGTCCCAGATGCTAAGTCGTGCTTGCTGTTGGAACACACTCCTTCCGGCCCCTCCGCTTTTGCAAGCCAGACTTGGGGGGCTCTGCTTGGCTGGCGGGCCGCCCCTCAGCCCCGGCTCCCTCCCGCCAGTCCGTGGAGCATGCATCGCCTCGCCGCCCTTCCTACCCTCTTCCATGGTCCTCCTGTCTGCGCTTGGCTCCGGAGACTCCATTGTGCTAGTCTTCTGGTGGTTTTCTGGGTTATTTAGGCAGGTGTAGGTGGAATCTAAGTGATTAGCAGGACGCGCGGTGAGCCCAGCATCCTCCTATGCCTCCATCTTCCCTAGAATCCCCAATTTATATGTAGTTTCAAGCCATTATTTAACTTCCAGTTAGTTAACATTCTGTGTAATACTAGTCTCAGGTATAGAATATAGTGATTCATCACTTACATACAAAACCCAGTGCTCATCACAAATGCCCTCCTTAATGCCCATCACCCATTTAACTCATTTTACCTTCCCCTTGCTGACTTCCCCTGCATGAACCCTGTTTTTTCACTACAATTACTGTCATTTTTATGGTTTGCCTTTTTTCCTCATGGTGCTCATTTGATTTTTTGTTCCTTAGTTTCCACATATGAGTAAAATCATACGGTATTTTTTTTCCATGACTGACTGACTTCGTTTAGCACAATATTACTAGCTTCATCCACCTCAATGCAAATGGTAAGATTTAATTCTTTTTTTGGGTGAATAATATTCCATTGTATGTGTGTGTATGTATACACACACACACACACACACATACACACACACACATATACACATACGCACACACCATTGTATCCATTAAGCAGTCAATGGATATTTGGGCTCTTTCCATAATTTGAGTATTTTTGATAATGCTGTTAGAAATATTGGGGTGCATGTGTCTCCTCAAATCATTATTTTTGTATCCTTTGGGTGATACCTCATAGTGCCATTGCTGGGTCATAGGATAGTTCTATTTTTAACTTTTTCAAGAACCTCCATACTGTTAGGCACAGTGGCTGCACCTGTTTGCATTCCAACCAATAGTATAAGAGAGTTCCCCTTTTGCTGCATCCTCATCAACACCTCTTGTTTCCTGTGTTGTTAATTTTAGCCATTCTGACAGGTGTGAGGTGATATCTCATTGTAGTTTTGATTTGTATTTCCCTGATGATGAGTGATGTCAAGCATCTTTTGATGAGTGTATTAGCCATCTGGATGTCTTCTTTGGTGACATGTCTATTCATGTCTTCTGCCCGTTTCTCCACTGGATTATTTGTGTTTTGGCTGTTGAATTTTATAAGTTCTTTATATCTTTTGGATACTGACCTTTTATCAGATACATCATTTGCAAATATCTTCTCACATCCCAAAGGTTGCCTTTTGGTTTTGTTGATTGTTTCCTTCACTTTGTAGTAAATTTTTATCTTGATGAAGTCCCAATAGTTCATTTTTGCTTTTGTTTCCCTTGCCACCATAGATATAACTAGTAAGAAGTTGCTATAGCCTAGGTCAAAGACGTTGATGTCTGTTTTCTCCTCTAAAATTTGGGTGGCTTCTTGTCTCACATTTAGTTCTTTCATCCATTTTAGATTATTGTTGTGTATGGTGTTAGAAAATGGTCCAGCTTCATTCTTTTGCATGATTCTGTCCAGT
Source organism: Panthera pardus (assembly GCF_024362965.1). NCBI lineage: Eukaryota > Metazoa > Chordata > Mammalia > Carnivora > Felidae > Panthera > Panthera pardus. Next base: position 88,744,858 of record NW_026526765.1, read on the forward strand.
TTTCCAATACCATTTGTTGAAGAGACTATATTTTTTCATTGGATATTCTTTCCTGCTTTGTTGAAGATTAGTTGACCATATAGTTGTGGGTACAGTCTGGATTTTCTATTCTGTTCCATGGATTTCTTTGTCTGTTTTTGTGGCAGTATCATACTGTCTTCATCATTATAGCTTGGCAATATAATTTGAAGTCCAGAATTGTGAGGCTTCCAGCTTCGCTTTTGTCATTCAAGATTGCTTTGGATATTCAGAGTCTTTTGTGGTTCCATACAAATTTTAAGATTGTTTGTTCCAGCTCTGTGAAAATGCTTGTGGTATTTTGATAGGGATTGCATTTAATGTGTGGATCGCTTTGGGTAGTATAGACATTTTAACAATATTTGTTCTTCTAATCCGTGAGCATGAAATGTCTTTCCATTTCTTTGTGTCATCTTCAATTTCTTTCACAAGTGTTGTATAGTTTTCAGAGTACAGATCTTTTACCTTTTTGGTTGGGTTATTCCTAGGTATCATAGGATTTTTGGTGCAGTTGTAAATGGGACTGATTCCTTGATTTCTCTTTCTTCTTCTTCATTATTGGTGTATAGATAAGCAACAGATTTCTGTATGTTGATTTTGTATCCTGTGACTTTGCTCAATTCATGTATCAGTTCTACCATTTTTTGGTGGAGTCTTTCAGATGTTCTACATAGAGTATTATGTTGTCTGCAAATAGTGAAAGTTTGCTGATTTGGATGGCTTTATTTCTTTTTGCTGTCTGATTACTGAGACTAAGACTGTCCATACTATATTCAGTAACAGTGATGAGAGTGGACATCCCTATCTTGTTCCTGACCATAGATGAAAAGCTTTCAGTTTTTCCACATTGATGATGATACTAACTGTTGGTTTTTCATATATGGACTTTGTGATGTTGAGGTATGTTCCCTCTATCCCTATTTTGTTGAGGTTTTTATCAAGAATGGATGCTGTACTTTGTCAAATGCTTTTTCTGTATCCATTGACAGGATCATATGGTTCATATCCCATCTTTTATTAATATGGTGTATCACCTTGATTGATTTGCAAATACTGAATCAACCTTGCAGCGTGTTCAGGATTAAATCCCACTGGATTGTGACGAATGATTTTTGAGTATACTGTTGGATTCAGTTTGTTAATATTTGTTGAGAATTTTTGCATCCATGTTCATCAGCAATATTGGCTTGTAGTTCTGCTTTTTAGTGGAGTCTTCTTATGGTTTTGGAATCAGGGTAATGCTGGCCTCATAGAATGAATTTGGAAGCTTTCCTTCCATTTCTATTTTTTGAAAAAGTTTTAAAAGAATAGGTATTAACTGTTCTTTAAATATTGAGTAAAATTCCCCTAGGAAGTCATCTGACCCTGGACTTTGGTTTGCTGGAGATAATTTATTACTGATTCACTTTCTTTGCTGGCTATCAATCAGTCTTTTGAAATTTTCTATTTCTTCTTGTTTCAATTTTGGTAGTTTACATGTTTCTAGGAAGTTATCCATTTCTTTCAGATTACCCAGTTTGTTGGCATATAATTTTTCATATCCTCTCTAATTATTTGCACTTCTGTGGTATTGGTTGTGATCTCACCTCTCTCATTCTTTTGTGATTTTATTTATTTGGTTCCTTTCTCTTTTATTTTTGATAAGTCTGTCCAGGGGTTTATCAATTTTATTAATTTCTTCAAAGAACTCGTCCCTGGTTTCAATGATGTTTTACTGTCTTTTGATTGTTTGTTTGTTTATTTGTTTGTTTCTATATCATTTATTTCTGCTCAATCTTTATTATTTCCCTTCTTCTCCTGGCTTTAGGCTTCACTTGTTGTACTTTTTCTAGCTCCTTTAGCTGTAAGGTTAGGTTGTATATTTGAGATTTGTCTTGCTTCCTGAGATAGGCCTGTATTGCTGTATGATTCCTTCTTATGACTGCTTTTGCTGCATCCCAGAGATTTTGAACCATCATGTTTTCATTATCCCTCATCTTCAATTATAGTTTTAAATTTTTTATTTAATTTACTGGTTGACCCATTCATTATTTAGTAGGATGTTCTTTAACCTCCATGTATCTGTGGCCTTTCCAAAGTGTTCTTGTGATTGACTTCAAATTTCATAGTGTTGTGGTCTAAAAACATGCATAGTATGATCTCAATCTCTTTGTACTTGATGAGGCCTGATTTGTGACCCAATATGTGATCTATTCTGGGGAATGTACTATGTGTACTCTAAAAGAACTTGTATTCTGCTTCATTAGAATGAAATGTTCTGAATATATCTGTTAAGTACATCTGGTCCACCATGTCACTCAAAGCCATTGTTTCCTTGTTGATTTCCTGCTTAGATGATCTGTCCATGGTTCTAAGTAGGGTGTTAAAGTCCCCTACTATTGTTGTATTGTTAGCAATGAGTACCTTTATGTTTGATATTAATTGTTTTCTATATTTGGGTGCTTCCAAGTTGGAAACATAAGTATTTATAATTGTTAGATCTTCTTGTAGGATAAAACCCTTTATGATGATATACTGACCTTTTTCATCTCTTGTTACCATATTTGATTTAACATCTAGTTTTTTCAATATAAGTATGGCTACTCCAGCTTTCTTTTGGCATCCATTAGCATAATAGGTGATTCTCCCTCACTTTCAATCTCTAGATGTCTTTACATCTAAAATTAGTCTTGGGGCACCTGGGTGGCTTACCAGTTAAGCGTCCAACTCTTGTTTTTGGCTCAGGTCATCATCCCAGGTTTGTGGGATCGAGCCTCCATGCTCAGTGTGGAGCCTACTTAAGATTCTCTCTCTCTCCCTCCGCCCTTCTCCCCTCGTTTGCACTCTCATTCTAAAATAAAATTTTAAATAAATAAATAAATAAATAAATAAATAACAATACAATTAGTGTCTTGTAGGCAGAATATAGATGGGTCTTGTTTTTGTTTTGTTTTATTCCATTCTGATACCCTTTATCCTTTAATGGGGACATTTAGCCCATTTATGTTCAGAGTGATTATTGATAGATATGAATTTGGTGCTATTGTATTACTTGTTTTGTTGTTATTCATGGAGATTTTCTCTGTTCCTTTCTAGTCTTTGTCACTTTTGGTCCTTCTTTCCCACTCAAAGAGTCCCCTTTAATATTCCTTTCAGGGCTGGTTTAGTGTTCACAAACTCCTTTAGTTTTTCTTCGTCTGTGAAACTCTTTATCGTGCTTTCTATTCAGAATGTCAGCCTTACTGCATTCTTGCATATTTTTCCCATTCAGCATGTTGAATATGCCATGCCACTCCCTTCCTACCTGCCACATTTCTGTAGAGAAATCTGCTACTAACTTTATTGGTTTCCCTTGTAAGTTAGAGACTTCTTTTTTTTTTTTAATTTTTAAATTTTTTTTTGCTTCTAGAATTTTTTCTTTATAGTTTGCAAATTGAACTAAATATGTCTTTGTATTGGCCTGCTTTTGTTGATTTTGATGGGAGTTCTTTGTACCTCCTGGATTTGTAAGTCTGTTTCCTTCCCCAGATTAGGGAAGTTTTAGCTATAATTTCCTTGAGTAAATCTTTTCACCTTTTCCCCTCTCTTATGTCTGTGGGATTCCTATGATTTGAATGTTATTACACGTTATGGAATTACTGAGTTCCCTAAGTGTACTTTCATTAACCAAGAATTTTCTTTCCTTCTTTTATGCACCTTCATTATTTTCCTTAATTTTATATTCTATATCACTTATGCATTCCTTTACTGTTTCCATCCTTGTGGTCATTATATATAGTCTGTTTTGAATCTTGGTTATGTCATTTTTCATTTCATCCTGGTTAGTTTTCAGGTCTTTTATCTCTGCAGTCAGACTTCCTGGCGTCTTCTATACTTTTCTCAAGCAGAGCTAGTATCCTAATGATTGTTGCTTTAAATTCTGGATGAGGCATATTACTTATATTTGTTTTGATTAGATCCTTGGCTGTGACATTTTCTTGTTCATTCTTTTTGGATGAATTCCTCCATTTGGCATTTTGTCTAGGTCTCTCTCTTCTGTGTATTATAAAAGCCTCTTATGTTTCCTGCTTCTGAGAGTAATGGCTTTATGGAGAGGAGGTCATGTAATATCCAGGGGCTGGTCCGTCAGAAATTGAAATTGTTGGGTATGCTACATGCACTGTGATGCTGTGTATGGGTAGTCTTTCCCTCAGGTCAGTGCTCTGCAGAATTTCTCCTTGCCCACTGTTGGGAATGTTTGGACCTTGGCCAGAATGTGGCAAGTTTTAACTAAGTGTGCTTTGGTCTGCTTTTTAAAAGAGACCTGATGCTATTTCCACTAGAGCTGAAGCTTTGCAGAGCTTTATGGTCTATAGACGTGGTACATGCAGGGGTTTGTGCTGATCTTCTGGTGGCAGGGCCTGCTACACTGGTTTTTAGGCTCACTTGCCCACCAAAAGCATTAACAACAGAATACAGGGGGCCAGGGCTTGGTGTAAACAATTTAGGCAGCCAGTCTTGGTGCTGTGCTATTTACTGAAGTTAGTTTATGCTGAGGGGCCAGGGAGGGCAATGGCACTAAGCATTTCCATTGTCCCCAGAGAGGGAGTTCATGCTTGCTGCTGTCAGGGAAGCCCTCCCAGAAAAGGAGATAAATTTCCCTCATGTGACCTAGGTCTTTTTCAGATCACTGCTTACACACTTTCTGTGTCTGGGTTAGTCGTCTGCCTGGAGAAGTGCATTGCACTTTGGGCTGTATCTGAGCCAGAAACAGGTAAGTTTTAAAACTCCCAACTTGAGATACCTGGTGTGTGGGGACCTGAGCTGGTCTTCTGGCAGAGGATCTTGCTACATTGGGACTGATGTAGGTTTGACCTAGAGGGGCAGTTGCACGAGTGCTCAAGAGCATGGAATTTGGACCACAGCATATTAAGCAGCCAATGTCCAGGTTAGCCACCCTTAGTAGGTCTCTCTGTGCCTATGCTGAGGGGTGAGAATAGGAAATGTTACCCACCAGCTCCCTTGTCCCTGGAGAAGCAATGCCACCTCTCTGAGATGTACTTCAAGGAGGAGAAACTGTGACTCCTAGTGCATTTCAGGAGATCCTCATATCATGGCATCTGCTCCCAGGTTACCTGCCTGCTTTCTCTACAGAAGCAGTGGTGTCCTCAGCTATGCCACAGGCTTTTAAAACTTTAGTCTTTGAGCCCTGCTGGTTGAAAAATCTCATGAAAATCAGCCCCTCTTGTTTTCTCAATGGCTTTGGAGAAGGGTTTTCTTTGTGCAATAACCTGTGTGTGTGTATGGTCTCTCTCTCTCTCTCTCTCTCTCTATCTCTATCTCTCTTTTCCACAACCTGGACTCTCTAGCCTCCACAGCACCTGCAGTCTGTTTCTACCCCAAACCACATCTCCACGCCCACACCTACTTTCCACGCTGTGGCCTTCCCTCTCCTCTAGTTGTGCAGTTTGTTCTGTCAGTTATCAGATGGGTTTCTTGGGTATTCAGAATTATTTGATATTTAGCTAGTTGTTTGAGAGATGAGGCAAGCCTGGGTTCCTCATACTATCTTAGCACCTCACAGTCTTTGTTTAAAAGTGTATTTTGTCTGATACAAGTGACGTGACCCTAACTTTTTATTCACTTCGATTTCCATGGAATATAATTTCCATCCCCTTGTATTCAATCTGTATGTGGCTTTAGGTTTGAAAATCCATTCAGGTACCCTATGTGTCTTGATTGGAGGAGTTAGACCATTTACATTTAAAGTAATTATTGATAAGTATGTACTTATTGCCACTTTTAATTCTTTTCTGATTGTTCTTGTAGTTCTTCTCCATTCCTTTCTTCTTCTCTTGCACTCTTCCCTTGTGATTGTTGTTACCTAGTGTTTTATTTGGATTCCTTTCTCCTTATTTTTTGTGTATCTATTATAGGTTTTTGGTGTGTGCTTACCAAGAGATTGATACATAATGTCCTAAGTATATAGCAGTCTATAATAAGTTGATAGTACCTGAAGTTGAAATGTTATAGAAGTTCTACTTTTTTACTCCACTCTTCATGTTTTATATATATGATGTCATATTTTACATTTTATTTTGTATATCCCTGGATTACTTGTAGATATCATTGATTTTTTTTTTTTACTACTGTTGTCTTTTACCTTCATACTAGCTTTGTAAGTAATTGATCTACCTTTATTGTATGTTTGTTTGACTCATGAAATTTTTTCCCTTTCATATTTTTCTTTCTTCTAATTAGGACCTATTAACATTTCTTATAAGGTTGGTTTAGCAGTGATGAACTGTTTAATTTTTTAACATTTTTATTTATTTATTTATTTATTTATTTATTTATTTATTTAGGTTTGGAAACTCCTCATTTCTCCTTCAGTTCTGAATGATATCCTTGCTTGGTGAAGTATTCTTGGTTGTTGTTGTTGTTTTTCCTTCCAACCCTTTAAATATATCATGTCACTCCTTTGGAGCCATAAAAGTTTCTGCTGAAACTAAGTTTATAGCTGTATGGGGTTTTCTTTGAATGTAACCAGTTGCTTTTATCTTGCTTTTAATTTTTTTCTCTTAATATTTAATCCTTGACGTTTTAATTATAATGTATCTTGATGTGTATCTCCTCTTGTTTGGGGTTCTCTGTGATTCCTGGATCTGAATATGTGTTTCCCTCCCCAGGTCAGGGATGATTTTAACTATTATTTCTTCAAATAACTTTTCTGCCCCTTTGTCTCTCTCTTCTCATTCTGAAACCCCTGTAATGTGAATGTGAATATGCTTGTTTTGTCCCAAAGATCCCTTAGCTATCCTCATTTTTTTTCTTTTATCTTTTTGTTGTTCAGCTTGGGTGCTTTCCATTAACCTCTTCCAGATGGCTAATATGTTCTTCTGCATCCTCTGCTATTGATTCTCTTTAATGTTATTTTTATTTTAGTTATACTGTTATTCAACTCTGATTGTTTTTTATATTTTATATCTCTTTGTTGAAGTTATTACTCAATTTTCCTTTCTTCTCTCAGTGAAAGATGCTCCACTGAGCATCTTCATGATATTTTTTGAAGACTTTATCAAGTAGATTGCTTATTTTTATTCATTTACTTCTTTTTGTTTGTTTGTTTTGTCTTATCCTTTCATTTAGAGCATATTTCTCTGTCTCATTTTCTTTTGACTTGCTGTGTTTGTTTCTGAGAATTAGAACAGCTACTTTTCCTAGTCTTGAAGGACAGATCTCATATAGGAACATCCCCCACTGTTGACTGCCTGTGTCTAGCAGCTCTGGCTGGAGGTGTAGCAGCCATGGGCTGAAAATCTCAGAGAACTCTCCACTGGGGTCACCCTGGTAGGACAGCTGGAGCTGATAAGGGTGTGATCCAGGGGTCTTGGGGCATTCCACACAGTGGGCACCCTCACAGGACAGTTGAAGCTGAATCAGGCACTGGTGGGTGGCACTGTTCTGGTGGGCAGCTGGAACTAAGCCAGGCACAGACCAGGGGTTTCTATGGGGTGCTTTATACAGGGAACACCTTGGCAAGATGACTGGATCTGAGATGGACATAGACTGGTGGCATTTCTGGGTGTTCCATAAATCTTTTTTTGCCATTTCAAAAATCTTCACAATGTCTTCACTAGGTGCTCTGGCAAGTTGCCTGGAGGTGATGTAGGTTTGGGCCTGGCATATCCCACTGATGCTTTGCACATTTGTCACCTTGATGAGATAAATGAAACTATCATAGGCACTGTCTGGAAGTATTCTGGGGTGCACTACACTCAGGCCACTGCAGTAGGATGGCTGGAGCTCAGGCAGGTGGGAGGGTATCACTTGGGGGCAAGGGCATGGGCTGGTGTGAGCTAGTGGCCCAGGGCTCACTAAGGGAGCCAGCTGGCCAGGTGCCATATCCTGCTCCTGTATTTGCTATGATGATGGAGGAAGAGCATGAACAATGGCGCTTGCAAGCTTCTCCGATCTGAGAATTCTTGCAGCTCCCTCTAGGGCTGAGTCCTTTACACTTTTGTTGTCCATTTAAACCATTGTGTTGTTTCTATGTCTCAGGGTGACTGGGGCTGGTGGGTTTATGGCCAGGTAGATTGCTTGGATCCTGCTCCTGTTTGAATTATAAGGTGTTCACAATAGTGTTCACCAGCTCCTTGGCACTGAAGAACATTCTGCAGGTTTCATGCCATTTGGCAGTCATTTAAGAATTAGTTTCTTTAAATTTTAGCTATTTTTTTAAACTGCACAGTTTTTTTTTATCTGTGCCCCAGAGTGGATGAAACTGTTCCTGTTCCCTCAGTACTATCCTTCCCTACTGTAGTTTGCAGTGTCACAGTGGGGTTCCCTTAATTACTGTGTCTGTCTCTTGTGCCATTTGCTATATGGTTCCTCTGTTGTTTGTTGTGCAGAAGCTGTTCAGTGAGTCCTCATTTCTTTTTCAGGAGGAATTGCTCTAAAAGTAGGTGTAGGTGTAGAATCATTGTGTTCATATAGGGCATAAGCACCAACCTCACCATCTTGGATGCCCCACACCATTTCATTATGGTTTTGAGTTGTATTTCCCTGATGATTAGTGATGTTGAGCATCTATTCATGTGCCTATTGGCTGTCCATATGTCTTCTTTGGAAAAATGTCTATTCAGATCCTTTTCCATTTTTTCATCATATTGCTATTTTTGCTTGCTTTTGAATTGTATGAGTTCTTTATATATTTTGGATACTAACCACTTACCAGATACAGACATATCTCAGAGATACTGATTCAGTTATAGACCACAACAATGAAATGAATATCATAATAATGTGAGTCACATGAACTTTTTGGTTTCCCAGTGCATATAACATTTATATTCATGCTATATTATAGTCTATGGAGTATGCAATAGCATGTGTCTAAAAAAACAATCTATATACCTTAATTAAAATATAGTTTATTTCTAAAAAATGATAACTATCCTCTGAGGTTTCAGTGGTTTGCCACTTTTTTGCTAGTGTAGGGTCTTGCCTTGATGTTTATGAGCAATAAATGTTTATGGGTCAGAATGGTAGTTGCTGAAAGTGTGTGTGGCTGTGGCAATTTCTTTCTTTTTCTTTCTTTCTTTCTTTTTTTCTTTCTTTCTTCCTTCCTTCCTTCCTTCCTTCCTATTTGAGGTCTACCATATTTATTTTATTTATTTATTTATTTATTTATTTATTTATTTATTTATTTTTATTTTAGAGAGAGAGAGAAAGAGACAAATTAAGAGAAAGAGACAGAGGGGCAGAGAGAGAGGGAGACACAGAATCCGAAGCAGGCTCCAGGCTCTGAGCCGTCAGCACAGAGCCAGATGTAGGACTCAAACCTACGCATGGTGAGATCATGACTTGAGCTAAAGTTAGATGCTTAAATGACTGAGCCACTCAGGTGTCCCATCATTTATTATTTTAATTTAAAATTTAGTTAGTTAACATACAGTGCAATATTGGTTTCAGGAGTAGAATTCAGGGATTCCTCACTTTTACATAATTCCCAATGCTCATCACAAGTGCCCTCCTTAGTACCCATCACCCACATAGCCCATCTCCCTCTCGCCTCCCTCCATCAATCCATTGTTTGTTCTCTATCACTAAGAATGTCTTATGGTTTGTTCCCTCTCTTCTCTCCCACCCCCTTCCCATATGTTCATCTGTCTTGTTCCTTAAATTCCACATATGAGTGAAATCATATGGTAGTTGTCTTTTTCTGATTGATTTAATTGACTTAGTATAATAGGCAATTTATTAAAATAAGACAATGAAGTTTGCTGTTGATTACTCTTTGACTCACAAAAAATTTCTCTGAAACATGTGATGCTACTGATTAATAGTATTTTACCCACAGTAGAAGTTCTTTCAAATTTGGAGTCAGTCCTCTCAAACCCTGCTTCTGCTTTATTAGTTAGTTATGCAATATTTGAAAGGTTGTGTTATCATTTCAAAAATCTTCACAGAGGAAGGAGTTGAGATGGCAGAGAAGTAGGGGGAGCCTGGGCTTTCCTCATCCCTCAAACACAGCTATATTGATGTCAGATCACTTGGAACACCCAGGAAATCGACCTGTGGATTGGCAGAAGGATCTCTACAGTTGGAGAGATAGCTTGGCAGGTGTGAGGTGTGTGGAAGTGAATTGGGGAAAAGAAAAACAGCCACACCACAGAGGGGAGAGAACCCTTTCCCTGGAGAGACAAAAGGGAGAGAAAGAAAGAGGGGTTGAGATAGTGCGGCATCAAGTTAATAGAAGAGGAAAACCTCTCTGGACCACGGATGGAGAATAAGAAGTACTGAGTGGCCCAGTTCTTTTTTGCAAACAGTATCTGGAGCTTAAACTCTGAAGTTGTGGAAGTGTGTGACTTTGGAATGGAGCTGTGGAGCACCCTCCCGGGAAGGAGGGAGCTGCCCCGGAGTGCGTAGCATGGTGTAGGGATCTCTGGGGCACACTGGGAAAGAGCATTCCCCTCCCTGGAGTACTTTTGGAAGACGGTTTATTGCCTTACAAGGACAAAGGACCCTGCAGTGCCAGCCAAAAGCCTCTTATCGGCAGGGGACAGAGGCGCACCCGGAGAGAATATAACATTTGCTGCTTTTAGCAGTGCTGCACCATAAATTGTACACACTGTATAGGCCTGGGACTGTTTCTCTGGGACAGGGGACTTTACACAGTGTGGAGGGGCTCTACCCAAGAGGAGGGGAGTGTATCTGCATGGTGCCTGTCCTTTAAGACTTTGGGTTTTGAATCCCAGCCATGTACCAAAGAAAAACCACAGGACATTTGTGACACAGGGCCAGGTGACTGCCCTTGCTATTTGGTGAGGGCTGCCTGAACAGCAGGTAGGGAGGGGGTATGAGATATCAGGTCTGAGGACAAGAGTTTAGGGTGGCACCGTTTTGCCCCCAATGTCAACACAATGGGACTTCAGAGAGTAACACAGCAGTCCCCTCATGGAGGCAAGTCCCACTTACACCAAACCCGACACCACCCCGTCCCATGCCTGGCAACTGCTTATATTTACTGGAGCAAGACTGGCTCAGCCAAAGCAGTGGACCTCTCCTCCAGACCAGCACAGCCATCATCCCCCAAGCCCAAAGTGCACTGCAAAACCAGGGCTTCAAAACAATGCCTACAGTTATTTTTCCTTTGTTTCTTTCTTCTGTTTTTTTCTTGTGGAATCAGGCTCATGGTTTCTTGTTTCTTTTTTTCTTCATTTCCTTTTCACCTTTTTTGGATCAGGCTTTTTTTTTTCTTTTTTCCTTTTTTTCCCTCTCTTATTCTTTGGAATCAAACTACAGTTGTTTTTTTTTTATTTTCTGTTTGTTTGTTTGTTTGTTTGTTTTTGTCCTGTTTTCTAAGATCAGGCATCCTGCCCCCTGCCCCCCACCACCTCCACCACCACCTCCACCAACCTTTTTTAATTCAACAAAGACAGTCTCTTCAGCAAATGGTGTTGGGAAAATGACAGCAATGTGCAGAAGAATTAAACTGGACCACTTTCTTACACCATATACAAAAATAAATTCAAAATGGATGAACAACCCATCCAATCTGAGACAGAAAACCATCAAAAACCTACAAAATTCCTACAAAATAAGCAACAACCTCTTTGACCTCGGCTGCAGCAACTTCTTATTAGACATGTCTCTGGAGGCAAAGGAAATAAAAGCAGAAATGAACTACTGGGACCTTATTAAGGTAAATAGCTTCTGCACAGTGAAGGAAACAATCAACAAAACTAAAAGGCAACCAACAGGATGACAGAAGATACTTGCAAATGACATAGCTGATAAAGGGTTAGTATCCAAACTATATAAAGAACTTACCAAACTCAACACCCATAAAGCAAAAAATCCAGTGAAGAAATTGACAGAAGACATGAATAGACACTTTTCCAAAGAAGACATCCAGATGGCTAACAAACATTGAAAAGATGCTCAGTATCACTCATGAGAGAAATACAAATCAAAACCATAATGTGATACCACCTCACACCTGTCAGAATGGCTAAAATTAACAACTCAGGAAACAACAGATGTTGGTGAGGATGCAGAGAAAAGAGATCTCTTTTTCACTGTTCTTGGGAATGCCAACAGGTGCAGCCACTCTGGAAAAGTATGGAGGTTTCTCAAAAAATTAAAAAGAGAACTACCCTGTAACCTAGCAATTGCACTACTAGGTATTTATCCAAAGGAGACAAAAATGCTGATTCGAAGGGGCACATGCACCCCAATGTTTAGAGCATCACTGTCAACAATAGCCAAATTATGGAAAGAGCCCAAATGTCCATCAACTGATGAATGGATAAAGAAGTTTGGGTATATATATAGAATGGAATACTACTCGGTGCTCAAAAAGAATGAAATGTTGCCATTTGCAACAACATGGTTGGAACTAGATTGTATTATGCTAAGTGAAATAAATCAGTCTGAGAAAGACAAATATATGATTTCATTCATCTGTGGAATTTAAGAAACACAACATAGGGGAAGGGAAGGAAAAATAAGATAAAAACAGAGTAGGAGGCAAACCATAAGATGCTCTTAAATACAGAGAACAAACTGAGGATTGCTGGAGGAGAAGTTTGTTGGGAGGAGTGGATAAATGGGTAATGGGCATTAAGGAGAGCACTGGTTGGGATGAGCACTAGGTTTCATGGAAATGATGAATCACTGGGTTCTACTCCTAAAACCAATACTACACTGTATATCAACTATCTTGAATTTAAATAAACTTTAAAAAATCTTCACAACAACTTCACTAGGAGTAGATTCTATCTGTAAAAGACATATTCATTACTCATCCATAAAGCAACTCCTAATTTGTTCAAGTTTGATTTTGAGATGATGGCAAGTCAAATATAATAATAATGAAAAGCTTGAAATTTTGCAAGAATTAACAAAATATGACACAAACACAAAGTGTGTAAAGGCTATTGAAAAAATGGCACTGCAGACTTGCTTGATGCAGAGTTTATTTAAACCATGAATTTTGGTAAAAAAAAAAAGGGGGGGGAGGCAATTATTTAAGCCCAGTAAAAGAGCCCAAAGTATAACATAAACAGGTAGGTCTGTATTTCATTTACAAATACCTTCTCCCATTCAGTAAGTTGTGTTTCATTTTGTTGATGGTTTCCTTTGCTGTGCAGCTTTTTTTAGTTTGATGTATTCTCATTATTTTTGTGCCTGTACCTTTGAAGTCAGGTCTAAGGGAAAAAAAATATTAAGACGGATGTCAATGTTTTGTTCTAGGATTTTTATGGTTTCATGTCACACATTCAAGTCTTTAATCCATTTTGAGTTAGTTTCTGTGTATGGTGTAAGAGAGCAATCCATACCAATTCTTTTACATGTAGCTTTCAAGTTTTGTCAGCACTATTTATCAATGAGACGGTCCTTTCCCCATTGTATATTCTTGTCTCCTTAGACATAAATTAACTGATAATGTATGTGTGGGTTTGTGTCTGAGATCTCTATTCCCTTCCAGTGATCTATATACGTCTGTATTTATGGCAATACCATACTGTTTAGATTACTATATCTTTGTGGTACAGTTTGAAATCATGGTGCATGATATCTCCAGCTTTGTTCTTCTTTGTCAAAATTGTTTTGGCTATTTGGGATCTTCTATAGTTCCATACAAATTTTAGAATTATTTCTTCCAATTCTGTGAAAATTTTCAGTAGAATTTTGATAGGAATTGCATTGAATCTGTAAATTATTTTGGATAGTATGGATATTTTCACAATAGTAATTCTTCTAATCCATTAGCATGGGGCATCTTTCTATTTACTTGTGTCATGTTCACTTTTTTTGTCAATGTGTTAGAGTTTTCAGTGTACAGGACTTTCACTTCCTTGGTTAAATTTATGCCTGGGTATTTCATTTTTTTTTTCTGATATGATGATAAATGGGATTGTTTTCTTGATTTCTCTTTCGGATCATTTGTCGGTGTATAGAAATGCAACAGATGTTGTATATTTTGTATCTTGCAACTTTACTAAATTCATTCATTCCAACAGTTTTTCTGGTTGAGGTTGAAGATTTTTTGGTATATAATATGTCTTCTGCAAATAGTGACAATTTACTTTTGTTTTCAATTTGTGTATCTTCCTTCCTTCCTTCCTTCCTTCCTTCCTTTCTTCCATCTATCTATCCATCCATCCATCCATCCATCCTTCTTCCTTTCCCTTTCTTTCTTCCTTTCTTTCAGCCTAATTTCTGTGGTTATACTATGTTAAATAAAAGTAGTGAACATGGGCATCTTTGTCTTATTCCTGATCGTAGAAGAAATGCTTTCAGCTTTCCACCATTGAATATGGTATTAGCTATGTGTTTGTCATATATGGTCTTGTGTTAAGGTTTATTCTCTCTATACCCACTTTGTTTAAATTTTTCTCACAGGGGCACCTGGGGCCTCAGTTGGTTGTGCATTTGTTCAACTCTTGATTTCAGGTCATGACCCCAGGGTCATGGGATCAAGCCCTGCATCAAGCTTACTTGGGATTCTCTCTCTCTCTCCCCCTTCGATTCTCCCCTCTCTCCCATTCATGCTCTCTCTAGATATAAAAAAAAATTTTTAATTACCATAAATGAATGTTGGATTTTATGAGATTTTTTCTGCATCTATTAAGATGATGATATAATTTTATCTTCCATTTTGTTGACATGATATTACACACTGATTGATTTACATATGTTGAACAGTTCTTGCATCCCTGGAATAAATTCCATTTGGTCATGGTGTATGATACTTTTAATGTATTGTTGATTTCAGTTTGGTAATATTTTTGAGGATTTTTGCCTCTGTAATCATCAGGGCTATTGGCTTGTATTCTCCCTTTTTTATGGTCTCCTTGTCTCGTTTTGGTATCAGGATAATGTTAGCTTTGTAAAATGAGTTTCAGAGCTTTCCCTTCTCTCTAATTTTTTGGATGAGTTTGAGAATGATAGGTGTTATTCTTTTTTGTTTGGTAGAATTCACCAATGAAGCTGTCTGGTCCTGAAGTTTTGTTTGTTGGAAGGTTTGGGGTTGCTGATTCATTCTTCTTACTAGTAATTGGTTTATTCAGAATTTCTCTTTCTTCATGATTGAGTCTTAAAAGATTTTAAATTCCTAGGAATGTATCCATTTCTTTTAGGTTATCCAATTTGTTTGCCTATAAATGTTCATAGTAGTCTCATGATCTTTTTTATCTCTGTGGTATTAGTTGTAAGTTCTTTTTTTATTTCTAATATTATTTATTTGAACACTTTCTCTTTCTTTCTGGGTGAGTCTATCTAAAGATTTGTCAATTTTATTTATCTTTTCAAGGAACGAGCTCTTAGTGTCATTGATCTTTCCTATTGTCTTTTTAATCTCTATTCCATTTATTTTCACTCTGATCTTTGTTACCTTCTTTTTTCTAAAATGCTGGGGTTTATTTGTTCTTATTTTCCTAGTTCGTTTAGGTGTAAAGTTAAATTGTTTATTTGGGATTTCTCTCTGTTTGAAGATAGGCCTGTATTGCTAGGAGCTTCTCTTGGAGAACTGCTTTTGCTGCTTCCCGTAGATTTTTGTTAATCTATCTCAGTTTTCATTTGTCTCTGGGTACTTTTTCTCCCCTGATTCCTTCAATGAGCCAGTGGTTTTTCGGTAATATGTATTTGTAGCTTTTTCAGTTTTCTTTTCCCACTGTGGTCAGAAGTGATTCTTCATATGATTTCCGTATTCTTGATTTCAGTGTTCAATGTTTTATTGCCTCAACATTTAATGTTTCCTGGAAAATGTTCCCTATGCTCCTGAGAAGAATGTGTATTCTGTTGTTTTGGGATGGAATGTTTTGTATATATCTGTTAAATCCCTCCCATTTAATGTGTCATTTATGACTGATGTTTTCTGATTAATAATCTGTCTTGGATGATCTATCCATTGATGTAAATGGGTTGTTAAAATACCCTATTGTTACTATATTGATGTCAATTTCTCCCTTTTGGTCTGTTAATACTTGCTTTATATAATTTGGTGCTTATAAGTTGAGTGCACTTTTATTTATAAATGCTATATCTTCTGACAAGATTCACCTTTTTATCATTATGTAATTACATCCACCTTTGTCTTTTATTATAGCTTTGTTTTGAAGTCTATTTGGTGATATCCATATAGCTATGACAGCTGTCTTTTTGCTTCCATTTGCATGGAATACCTTTTTTGAATTCCTTCACTTTCAGTCTTTGGGTGTCCTTAATTCTAAAGTGAGTCTCTTATGGGCAGTTTATGGATGTGTCTTATTTCTTAATCCATTCAGTCACTTTATGCCTTTTGATTGGACAATTCAGTCCATTTACATTTAAAGTAATTATTGATAGGTATGCACTTACTGTAATTTTGTTATTTTCTAGCTGTTTTTGTAATTTATCTTTTCTTCTTCCTTTTCTCTGTTCCTTTGTGGTTTGATGATTTTCTTTAATGTTCTGTTTGGATTTCTTTCTCATTTTCTTTTGTGTATTTACTATAATTTTACTTTGAGATTACTGTTTGGTTCATACATATCATCCTGTATTTATAGCAGTCTCTTTTAAGTTCATGGCAACTTAAATCTGAACACATTCCCAAACTCTTCGTGTTTACTTCCACCTTTCATATTTTGTATTTTTTATTTTACTTTAGACAGGTTTTTATTTTATGCATCTATTAACTCATTACAGTTTTAATTTTACTATATTTATTCCTTTAACCTTCATATTAGCTTTAAAAGTAATTAATCTACTACCTTTATTATATATTTACTTTTCTAGTAAGATTTTTACTTACATATGTTTTCCTCTTAGTAATTAGTACCATTTCTTTAATGGTCCCTCTAATATTTCTTGTAAGGCAATTTAGTAGTAATCAACTCCTTTAGCTTTTGTCTAAAAAATTCTATCCTTCAAATCTGAATGATAACTTTGCCAGGTAGACTATCCATGGTTAGACATTCTTCCCTTTCAGCACTTTGACTAGTGTGGCTTGTATATTTTCTGCTGAGAAATCTGCTCATAGCCTTATGGGGTTTCCTTTGCAAGTAACAATTTGTTTTCCTCTTGCCACTTAAGATTCTCTTTTTTTCAACTTTAACTTTTAACATTTTAATTATAATGTGTCTTGGTGTGGATTTCTTTGTGTCCATCTTATTTAGAACTCCATGGGTTTCTTGGAACTGGATGTCGATTTACTTCTTTAAATTAGTTAGGAAAGTTTTCAGCCATTATTTCTTCAAATAAGTTTTCTGCCCCTTTTTGCCTCTCTCTTCTCCTTCTTGGACCTCTTTAATGCAAAAGTTACTACCCTTGATGTTTTCTCATAAGTCTCTGAAATTATCCTTTTTTAAAAAAAATACTATTTTTCTTTTTGCAGCTATGTCTGCGTGAGTTCCATTATTTATTTTACAGCTGGATGGTCTGTTCTGCTTCATCCAGTCTGCTGTTAAACCCTTCTGGTGTACTTTTCAGTCCAGTTATTGTGTTCTTCAGCTCTGTGGCTTCTGTTTGTACTTTGATATGTTTTCTCCCTCTTTGTTGGAGTTCTCGCTGTGTTCCTCCATTTTTCTCCCAAGTTCATTAGCATCTTTATGACCATTACTTGAAATTCTTTATCTGGTAAATTACTTTTTAATCCATAGCATTAAGGTATTTTCTGAGATGTTGTCTTCTTCTTCATTTGGAATGTATTTCTTTGTCTCCTCATTTTACTTGACTCCATTTCTATGTAATAGGTGAAAAAGCTATGCCTTTCAGTCTTGGAGAGGTGTCCTTCTATAGGTGATGAACCTACTTGCCTTAGCTGGTGGTTGTCTCTCTAACCTTTGTGATTGTCTAAACTGTCTGACTTATTACTGATACACTCCAGTTGTTGAATATATGCCAAGATCTATCCGTGGAAGAATCTCATTTAGCATCTAGTTGCAGGCTGATGGGAAGCCAGCCATTTAAAGTATGCACATATATACAGTCCTGAGAGTCCACAATTATAATCCCTGTTTGCCTCCAGACCGGGATATCTGGTGTTGTCCTTTAGGGAGCAGTTGCAAAAATCAGGGGTCCATATAAGTGTATAAGCTCTTTTCAAGGAAATCTTGTTAAGCTGTAATGAGGCCAGGGGATATGCAAGGATGATGCGTATTTTGCATATTTGCTTATTTTGCATAAGCATATTTGCTTATTTTCCCTGGGAGTGCCTCCTTAGCCTCTAGAGGTATGGCAACCTAAAGTCTGTCTGTCAGTCTAAAGCTCCAGTCTAGGAAATAGGCCTTTTTCAAAGGAATACTGGATTGTGTTTCAGTCGTCTGTGTAGTGATATGGGAGCATGGGGCAAGCTGAGGGCAAGGAGCAGGCTAACAGCACCACCGCCCCCACCCCCCTACTCCCAGTGGGATGTGTATGATATTCCTTGGACACTCCAGACTATCCCGAAACAGGAAAGGACAAAAAACCAAATGGTTAAACTGATAAGCGTTTCCACCAGTTTACCAGAAAAAGGCAACCCCATCACAGCCTGAAGTCCAAGAACTCCCTATTGTCTTAATGTTACTGCTTTGCTAGAAGGAAAAACAACCTTAGCTTGACAATAGCGAGGCCACCCGTAAGTCTTTAGCATGTGAGTCTCTTTGGAAACTCCCTCTTGACTTTATTCCCCCCACTACATAAAAGGTTGCCCCCTACAACGAATGTGCAGCTGTTCGTGCCCATGGGTTCTGTCCCCATGCTTAAATAAAATTACCTTTTTGCACCAAAGACATCTTGAAGAATTATTTCTTAGTCATCCGCTCCAGACCCCACAAACCCACTATCACCCCAGAACTTCATCACAGTGCCCGCCAAGAACCCTTTCTGATTGTTGCAGTCTGATGGTGTTAGAGAATGCAGCCCTCTTGGCCACTAAGGCTAGGTAATCAAGAGATGTCCTCTGATGGGTTGTCTGTGCCCACTGGCTTGAGCAAGTCATCTGGAGAGGGGTGGGTGTGGGGCAAGCTCACCAGCTTCAGAAAGGCTGTAAGGGAAATGTCTTGACTGCCTGAGTCCACATTCTTGAGCAGTATGGTAGGAGGGTGCCTTGTCTGTGCACTCATGCCAGCTTTAGCCTAGAAGTGGGAAACTGTTGAGACAGTTCTCACTCACCAGCCCTAGACAGAAAGTGAAGTAGTGTCAAAACCACCAGTGCTCACAGACTTTAGCTAGGGAGCTGGAGAACTCTGAAACCGTTGGTGCTCATCTGCTTTAGCCAAGGAATAGGAGAATGCTGCTACTGCCAGCCTCATCAAGTGCCTTGACCCCTCACCCCTGCCTATTCCAGGAATATGACAAGAAGGTTCCTCATGAGAGCTTGCTCACCTGTGCTAGTAGACTATATGGAGAGTATAATGATGTTGTCAGCCAACATCTCCATCATCTCTTGGGAATGTGTGAACTGTCCCCTGCCTCTCCAGCTGATGGTCTCAAATCAGCAAATAAATTTCCCTCCCATATATTCTAGGCACTTTCAAATTGCTTTTTTTCCCCTTGTGATCTTGAGGTGAATGAGACCACCTACATGCCTTCCAAAAAGGGAATTTCTGTTTCTCATAGCACTTTAGAGCCCCCAGACATCTATCTCATTGGCTTTCCAAGCCAGACGTTCTGGGGACGCACCTCTCCAGAGCAGATCCCAGGGGCTGAGGTGCCCAATGTGGGGCATCAACCCCTTGCTCCTCCAGAAGTGTCTGTCTGATGAGATCCCTCACTATTGTGTGTCTCAGTACTAGGGGTGGGGATTTTTATGAGATCATGTCTCTGCCTTTCCTAACCGTCTTCATATGGTCCTTTAATCCTTTGTTGTGGGGAGCAGTTCATCTAGCTTTCAGATCTTTTTTCAGATGGAAGTGATCTATGTGTACAGATTTGGTGTCTCCGTGGTAGGAGGTGAGTTCAGGATCTTTCTACACTGCTATCTTTGACCTTCTCCTCTCTTCAAGGCTTAAGAAATTCATTTGTCCCTTTCTGTGCGCCCAACCTTCTGAATATCATTAGTGAACTCTCTACAATTCCAAGTCCATGATCCTTCCATTCTATTATTTAGTAAATGATCTATTTTTCCCAGGTACTATAATATTCTCTGGAGATAAGTTAACAAACTAGACAAAAATTCTTGCTCTTAAGGAGTTTACACCTTATTGGGCGAGGGAGGAAATGGGAAAGAAATTAAATAATAAAGTAAAATATACAGATGGTAATACATGCTATGGAGAAAAGCAAAGTAAGAGTGAGTAGAGTGTGTGTTTGTGAAGGTATAGGGCAGGGAAGGTGTGGTTTTATTTTATTTTTTTATTTTAAATTTTATTTATTTTGAGTAAGAGCATGAGCTGGGGCAGGACAGAGAGAGGGAGAGAGAGAATCCCACGCTGAAAGTGGAGCCAGGTGCTGGGCTTGATTTCAAGACCAAGATCATGACCTGAGCTGAAATCAAGAGTCTGGTGCTTAACCTACTGAGTCACCCAGATGCCCTGAGTGTGGTTTTAAATAGAGTGTTCGGGATAACCGTCACTGGAAAAGTGTCAATTGAACACCGTGCAAAATAAAGGAATCAGTCATTGGCATAAGTATTCAGAGCAGAAGGGAAAAGGGAACTGCAAACTCCCAAAAGCAGATAATGATTCTGGACTCAATTTTGAAAAAGACAGGGAGTGTTGAGGATATTGACAGAGTTGTGCCATGATCTGACTTGCATTTGTGCTTTGTGCTAAGAGTAAATGAATCCAAAGCTCTGTGCAGGTAAATGTAGGGTGGAAGATGTAAAAATGAGAGTCTTGAGTACAGATGGAGAAGTTAAAAGCAAGAAGGTTCATGGAAACTTCCAAAGAAAGTGTGTGAGAAGAAAAATCAAATAGGGGCAATAATGGAAGTTTGCTGGATATTAATAGGTAAGGGAAGAGAGAGATATATGAACTTAAAGAATCCAAGAAAGAACTGGTCAAAAACAAATGGGAAAAATGAACAGGCCTGAAAGGTAAAGACTGTTGAGGTTCATTAAGGACCCAGATAAGCTTAGAACCATTAATTTGGACTCAGCGAAATTTGGACTGACATAGGGTTGTTTGGTAGGTTTAGCAGTACTACTCTGCCAGGATAGCATAGAAGCCTTGTTGAAGAATTGATTCAGAGTTGTGGTTCTGTTGAGCAGGTGCAATAAACAATAGAAACATCAAATAATTGAGATTCAGATGAGAGAAAGTGGGTAAGATATTCAACCACATGGTTCCAGGCAGGGGAAAAGTCAATAAATCCAAAAGAAGGATAAATAATGAGGAAACATAAACATAAAGAAGCATGATGCATCTAAGGGCCTGAAGAGCAGATTTTATGGGATGAGGTTGAGATTGTGGATGCAAAAGAGTTGTTCGAGAGTGGGATATGGGTGATTTCAATTTTTAATGTGGAACATAATACAACAAAATATAATTATATTGAACTTACTTAAAAGTTGATATGTTTGTTTAAAATATCTTAGACTATAGACATTTTCATTTCATGATATAAATTTTGCTATTCTCATTTAACCTTTTCGGCTGTTGTCATAAAATCCCATATTAAAAGACTGTCTTCCAGGTGTTTTTAGTTAGAGATATCTGTTCTAGTATATGCCAACTGACTGCTATGAGCAACACTGAGGGCCCCAATGCAGCAAAGCTACCTCCAGTGTACAGAATCCTCTTGTCATAAGGCTTATTTCACAACGGATGCAAGCATTTTACTCAAACTTGCATAGTTTTAGGGAGTCCAAACATCTTGAAAGAAGTTTTTGCTGTGATCAAATGGCAAAATGCCATCTGAGTGGGTTTTCTTTTCTGTTAAATAGTCTGAATTAAAAGCATTCACAATTAGTAAAGCCAAAGAAAACAAGACATATAGAAGCAAAGATGTATTATTTAAATAGAAATGTTGTGCTTACTACCAATTATAATCATAAGGATTACAAAGATAACAGATGACTGTTATAGATATAGACATAGATAACAGATAATAGCTAGCTAGATGACTTTTGTTCTCCTTTTAAACTGTAGTCGAATAACTCTTTGAGCAAGGTAACATAGTTCACTCGTTCTGCTCATGCTTCTCCAACTTTTCTGTGTCTTTTTTTCTAAATCAGCAGAGCAAGTTCTGTCGGGTGTGATTTTCTTTTTCAGAGTCAAAGCTGAAGCAAATTGCTTCACCTTCTCTCAGGTGAAGGGCACTACTTTGAGTTTGCTGCTGGTCCCTTTAAGTTCCCATTACTAAGTGTGAACCTAAATTTGCAGTTTTGCCCCCCTTTTCCTAGTATTAAAATCTGCCTGGCTGTGGAATGGATGCTTACCACATTAAAGCTCTGTGTAAAATCATGACAAATTGACCTCAAAGGCTCCTTTGGTCATTAATCTCCAAATGTCCCTCTCTAATGTATAACCCACAAAGGAAGAACTTGGTAACTCCCTGCAACAGAACGAAATCAAAATTTTATGGTCCTCAAAAGTAGTGCTCCCGAAAGTAAATTCAGCGGCACAAGGTCCTCCTATTTCACTTCCACCAAATAACCACTTTTCCTGTACCATTAATAGAGAATTTATCCAAAAAAAGAATTCCATAAAAGCTTAACTAGATGTTAAGAAAAAGAAGTAAACTAAATGAAAGAGTTAATAAGAGGGATGATAACATCAGGCATAATTTGATGGATCATGTCCACCAATGTGTTAAAATAGGAAATAAAAGAAAAACTGTGGCGAAAAAAGAGAAAAAGGAACAAAGTCCCAGAGACGTATAAAGGGAAAATGAAGAAATGAATGAAAGAAGGCGATGAGAAGTTAAATTTTAAAATAGAGGATGGAGAATTTCTTTTAAAGTATAACATTATTATTTTAATAGTAATATTAAAATATTAAATCCCAGGGTGATTAGTAAACAAAGATAAAATAATTTTTTAAAATTCTGTTTACATGCCACTGTTACGTTTTTTTTTTTTAATTTTTATTTAGTGTACTGCCATTTAATTAAAAATGTCAATACCCCTTTCTTATATCATTGAGTGGATTATTTCATATAAATACTTTCACATGAAAAGAATAATCACACAGTGTCTCAAATGCAGAGGACCCATTATGTGTGTACATTAGTCAGAATATTCAATTCTACTTGAATAAACACAATTATAGTGCTCACATTTTTAAATTTCCTGGATGCCTAACTATTCCATCAGTGCTTTAGGATTACCCACTTATTTCAAGTGTAATTGGGATATTCCCCCCCAAAATCTATATTTCTTCTTTATTATAGACATGTGCTCAGATTTATTCAAACAGGGAACAATTTCTGCAGCATCCTTTAAAAATAAATAAAGTATCTGATGGTGATTGTTGTGTTGCAGGTTCAGACGTTTTAATGTATTCCTCCTTGGAAAAAAATAACAACTAGGAACAATAATCACAGGCAAAACTTTGCAACACCAATTGCCTTGAAAAGGAAACAAATATTTCCCACACACACAAGAAAAAATACTGTCCATTCCTGTCAGCCTTTTCAACCTCTTTTGTGTTCCAAGAAATTGCGAGTAATGAAAACAGGGCAGAGCCAATCAAATGGGTGTGTATACTAGTGCACTGTGAGAGTTGAAAGCTCTGCATTTAAAATAAGGTTTATGCATAATTCATAGCCTATGCATGTTTATGTAAATTACGAAAGGCGGAAGTGTATACTAAACCAGAATCTGAGGTAAAATGACGATGTTATAATATACTGCTGGACTTGCACCTCGCCAATTCAACATATCCCCGTTATACTATTCTTGAAAATTACATCATGTGCCAGTTCACACTAAGAAATCGAATAAAACTTTGGCTTACACACATTGTATACTTTTCAACATTTCCTTCAGGTTCAATATAATATTAAACACCGACATTTAGCCATATATAATTCGAACAGCCCGGGAATAAAGATGTACATATATATTCCTGTTAATGGGTGTTAGGAAAGTTGGGAGAAATAGAAACAGTGCCTGGAAATTTAATTTAAAGATAGGAAGGTTTTTAATGTATAGGAATTTTCAGTTAAAAAAAAAAAAAGAAAAAGAAAAAGGAAATGAACCCTTCCATCATTGAAAACGGTAAATTTTGGAGTATAAAATAGTATTTGGAAGGCAACTTCCCATCTAACATGGAACACTGGAGTGGTTTCTGGTGGTGACATTCAGCTCAGACTCATCTTCTGGGTTAAAGTGTTCTTTTGAATCAGTCATTGTGGGCTGCCAGCAGAGGAGAAGAGCTCATTTGCATGAGCTCTCCACCTCCTGGTCAGCGCTGAAAATCTTGGCAGCTTAGCCCTGCAATTGGCAAAGGAGTGTTTCAAAAAAAAAATTAATAAATAAGGGCTTCCAAACAAAACATTGTTGCTGAATTAAGTCCACTGCACCTGAAATTCATTGCTCTGTTATCTCTTAAATTGTTGTAAATATAGCAGGCATTTTAAAGTCATTTCTGTTTATTCCCTTCCTAATGTACTGTGTGAGCCATTTTTCACATGTGTTAACGTACTATATGCAAATGGCGTTTAATGTGTTTTATTCACAGAATGCATTTGCAAATCATTTTGTGTATGGAGGAAAGCAGTTGCTTCACTTTTGCATGTGACACAGAAAAGGAGGAATACATATCACTACATTTCTAAAACGAGAGAACATTTAAATGAAATGAGGAAAGCCCACAGATGCTACAATAGAAATTTTCTGTTTCTAATTTACCTATTAGTACCTTTTTCACAGACTTTCAAAATAGGGAGCTGAATTTCTCTTGCTAGGAATTTTAAGCTCTTGTCATTAAAAACAATTATCCCTTCCATTATTCGTGCTTAAGTTCACGTGTACTGTTCCTCTTAGAAATCAAAAGAAATGCTCAGAAAACAGCAAACACTTCTAGGTGAAGCAAAAATTAATTTAAACATTTGTGCTCCATGTTCTACCACAGTAACTGAGAGTGATTTCTCACACATCTAATCATCATGTATTTTATTCATGGCATTTAAAGACTTTGAAATAATTTGCAGCAGAATTTATTTTACTTTAAATTGTTCTCATACACTAAACTATATAAAAATCAGTAGGTATTTACAAATTGCAGAGTGGATTAAATATTGACGATGTATTAAAATTCCATTTTTGTGTATTAAATATGTAACAAAAATGAACATCTCTAATTGTGATAAAAATAATGTGAGGAATGTGTATAACATAATGCTTTTATTCTACTAATTTATAGAAATAGGTCCCTAAATGGTTATTATTTTCATTCCATGTATATAGAATGACCAGGAAAATGCTGGCAATTACTCTGTGAATGGTGTTCTACCCTGGCATGAAGCTATAACTAATTTGCATATAGCATTGTTGGAAATGAAGCCTGTGACATACAGATCATCATCAACATTGGGAATTCACACTGCCAACTGTACCTCCTCATACAAATACATACTGCCACTTATGGATCAAAGAGAGTGTTGCGACTGTCGTCCTTAGCTATTAAAACACATCACGCTACCAGAATTTTAAAACATGTTATAGAAGTGGGATATTTATCGTTAGAAGGATGGTTTTTTTCTTTGTTATGTAAACAAAAGGAATTCTCTTAAAACTTACTCCATCGAAATATTTATCTTTTACTTATGTCGTATTTTCCCCAAAAGAAAAACCATAGAGTACAAATTTTTTTAAATAATTTGATATATTAACAAACACACTTTATGTTTTTCTATTGACAGGAAGAACATTTAACAGTAAGAGAAAAATTAAAATGTAGATAAAAATCCACTAATTTTTGAACAATGGCTTAGTAGTTTCTATGGTGACATGAGTCCACAAATAGAAACTCAAGAGTGGCAATTTTTACCTAATTTATCAAATAAATAAGCAAAAGAGAATTTTAGGTTACCTGAATAATTACCTCAGTGATTGCTTTCGTGTTGCATATAGAGACTGGCTTATGTTCTACTATTCATCTTTATTTAAAAAAAAAAATGTTTTCCTGTGCAGTTTAGAAGACTACTTTGAATTTCACAAAATAAGGGATTTTTATTATTACTTGACATACATAAAAGCTTTCTTGACAACAAAATAGTGAATTGGTTATGAAACTTGAAGAGAATTGAGCTCCCAGCACTAAGATCTTTTCTACCAAATTTTTGAAAGAGGGCATGTGAATGTATTACAGAATTCACATCTGCCCTATGGGACTGTCTATAGCAGATTGTTTCTATACATTTTATGTCAAGACTTGCCTACTGAGGCATATACAATAGGTATGCACTTGAGTATAATTTATAAAGTATGCTTACAAGATATTTCTCTAATGTCTTCACCTACTGCCTATTACCTTTCTTGCCCTCTAATTTTCATGAGGCTCCGCTGTGCATCTTATTTTCTATTTAGCGAAGAAGTTGAGTGATCGGTTATGGATGATAACAGAAAAAATCAGTCAAATGTGGACAAGGCTGGCCTGATAAGACTGCAATGAAGTATGCTTTTGGTTGTGTAATAATTTTCCAGCTGTGTTCTAGTTTAAGAAAATGTCCAACATGACATCCCTAGCTTAACTCAGTCACACATTTCATACAGGTAGTATTTTTCAGATGACACCAAGTTCGAAGGGGTTGCTAACACTTCAGAAGAGAAGATCAGAATTCAAAGTGACCTCGATAAATTGAAGAAACAGCATGAACCAGATGAAATACTAGCTGCCCTCAGGTCCTACAGGGGGAAAAATACATCTGAGCTAGAATTCATCACTCATTTATTCATTCATCAAATATTTATTGAATGCCTACTATGTGCCAGCCACAAGCTGAGTGTCATTTAATGCAAATGTAGTTTTAGTTAGAAATCTGTCCTCTACTTTAATGCATAACTGGCCTCCTTTAGGAAATCAATCCCTTTCAAAATTGCATGTTCTTACAAAGTGCAAAACGAATAGTTGTAGAAAGGAAAACACAAGCACCTCAAGAAATACCAGCATCCTACTGAAATATGTGTGTGTGTGTATACTTCTTTTAAAAGTAAATATATTTGTGTATATAGTCTTTTTTCTTTAGTATACTATACATTGATTTTATTTTGTCCATATCTATGTTTATTTGAGCACTGCTCGACTGGTTCAGTGACATCAATTTTTTTTCTTTTTTTAATCTCTAAAGTATTTGTCTCTGGGCTGTGGTCAAGACTCAAAAAAACACAAAAACCATTTTGATTATGTTTCTTGTTCATTTATATACTACAAAAGCAAAGCGTGCCTTTGTTTACAAGAATGTTGACTGATTGAAGTTCAGTTGACACACAGTGTTATATTAGTTTCAGATGTACAACATAGTGGTTTGACAACTCTGTATATTATGCTATGCTCACCACAAATATAGCTGCCATGTGTCACCGTACAGAGGCTGTTACAATGCCGTTGACTATATTCCCTATACTGTACTTTTCATTCTTCTGACTTGCTCATTCCATAACTAAAAGCCTGTACCTCCCACTCCCTTAACCCATTTTGCCCATGCCCCCCTCTACCCATCCTCTGTATTTATAAATCTGTTTCTGTTTTTTGTTGTTGTTGCTTATTTGTTTGTTTTAGATTCCACATATAACTAGAATCATAAGGTATTTGACTATTTCATTTGGCATAATACTCTCTAGGCCTATCCATGTTGTTGCAAATGGCAAGATCTCATTTTTCTTTATAGCTCATTAATATTCCCTTGTATATAAAAATACTAGATTGTCCTTATCCATTCATCTTATCCATGGACACTTAAGTTGTTTACATATCATGGCTATTTAAACAATTCTACAATGAATGTAGAAGTGGATTAACTTTTCTAATTAGTGTTTTCATTTTCTTTGGGTCAATACTCAGTAGTGGCATTACTAATTTCCTGTGGTATTCCTATTTTTCATTTTTTGAGGAACTTCCACAATGTTTTTTCCAGTGGTTGCACCAATTTACATTCCCACCAATAGTGGGAAATTGAAAAGGGAGCGTTCCCTTTTCTCCACATCCTCACCAACTCTTGTTTCTGTTCTTTTTAATACCCGGCATTCTGACTGGTGTGAAGTAAGATCTCCTTGTGGTTTTGATTCATGTTTCCCCTGATGGTTAGTGATAACGAGCATCTTGTCAAGTGTCTGTTAGTTACCTGTATGTCTTCTTTGGAAAAAAATGTCTATTCAGGTCCTCAGCCCATTTTTAAATTGGATTATTTTGTTTTTGGGGGGTAAGTTGTGTAAGTTCTTTATATATTTTGCATACCAACCCCTCATTGGATATATTGTTTGCAAATATCTTTGCCTGTTCAGTAGGTTGCCTTTTAGTTATATCTTATTTTCTAAAATTTTCAAATTCCAGTTTAATTAATGTACAATGTTAGTTTCAGGTGTACAATATAGTGATTCAACAATTGCATATAGTACTCAATGCTCATCACAATAAGTGTACTCTTAAGCCTTTTCGTTTTGTTGATGGTTTTCTTTGCTGTGCAGAAGCTTTTTGGGGTGTGTAGTCCCAGTAATTTTAGCTGTTATTTCCCTTGACTGAGGAGACAGATCTATAAATATGTTGCTAAGGCTGATGTCCAAGAGATTACTGCCTATGTTTTCTTCTATGAGTTTTATGGGTTTCAGGCCTTGGTCCAGTTTTATTCTTTTACATATAGCTGTCCAGTTTTCCCAGTTTCTTCTCCCCATTGTATATTCTTAAATCTTTAGTTCTAGATTAATTAACCATATACGTGTGGGCTTATTTCTGAACTATCTTATTTCATTAATTGATATGTCTATTTTTATTCAGTACCATACTGTTTTGATTGCTATATTTCTGTAGTAGCTTGAAATTTTGTATTGTGATACCTGCAGCTTTGTTCTTCTTTCTCAAGATTGCTTTTCTTATTCAAGATCTTTTATGGTTCGATACAAATCTTAAGATGATGTGTTCTGGTTCTATGAAAAATATTATTGGTATTTTGATAGGGATTACATTGAATCTGTAGATTGCTCTGGATAATCTTTTCTAAGTAAGTCATTTTTGGAGGCAAAATAAATCATATTTAATGTTTAATTTTGGATTATCATAATTTTTATAATAAAAGTAACTACAAATGTATTTTACTGGTTCAGTCTTTGTCTGCACAATACAGGAATACTCATTTGACTTTTAAAAATTTGATCCAAGGGGCATTTGGATGGCTCAGTCAGTTACGCATCTGACTTCGGCTCAGGTCATGATCTCGTGGTCTGTGAGTTCAAGGTCTGCATCAGGTTCTGGGCTGACAGCTCAGAGCCTGGAGCCCACTTCAGATTCTGTGTTTCCGTTGCTCTCATCCCCTCCTCTATTCACACTCTGTCTCTCTCTCAAAAATGAGTAAACATTAAAAAAAATTTTTTTTTTTTTGATCCCAGTAGTGTCCTACCTTTGTTCCCACCCTGGTTGCCTTGAAGAAAAGTAATCATGCATCCTGGTTTGATTGGGACAATTTACACCTGCTGTGCCAACATAATTATTAATGTCTATAAGTGATCAGTTTAAGCAATAAATTATGTGATTCCCCCTGGTTTGAAGTGTCTCTTCACTTGTACCCAAGCACTGAATCTTTTAATGGGGTGAAATAAAATGCAGTTCTTAAGAAGTTGGCTGGACACCAAGGGAGACATAAATATCAACAGATCCTTCCAGGGGGAAAGCAAGGACCTGAAGGATGAACAGACTTCACACAATGGTATAGATAAAAGGGAGCTAGTACTCAAGAACCCATTAAAGCTGTCAAATTTGAGAACATTGGACAGCAAATCCTAATTAACAACTTACTTGACACAGTTCATCTTTGAGCAAAAACCACTTGAGAGAGGTGTGTTCAACTTGAAAAACATGTTCCAGAGACAAAACAGGCAGAAATGATAATAATATATGATAGTAATACTTACAAATAAATATTAAATACCTATGTATAATAAAAAAATATTTTTATTACTTTTCCAGCCTTTCACCATTACTTGAAAACAGACAATGTATATGTTTTTCTGGTAACCAATACTTTGTTCTACACAGATTACAATTTTTTGTAATGTTTTCCTCTTCTCAATTTTGTAACTTTAGGTGTGAGGAAATAAAGAGTTAAATTTTTAAACAGCCACTGATATGCTCTCTAAAGCAATTATTCCTTCTGTCACCAAGAGATAAATGTACTACCACAAGACATTACAAATGTGCTCCTCTAGACTCTAATACAAATTACTGTCAGACCACACCATTTAAAGTCTTCCTCCTCTTATTTAGTGAAGCCAATTTCTTTTGATTCTTTTTACATATAAAGAAGAAAATATCTTGCTCCGATGATTGTTGAACACATTTTAACAATTTTTAACCCTTTTAAAATGACATTAACCACTTAGTAACTCTTAACACCATTCAATACTGAGATTCACAGACATTCTGGAACAAGTTGATGGGGAAAAGAGCATCTGGTATTGTATGAGTTTTCTACCATCTGTTAGGGTTGCAGAAAGCACCCCAATCAATGGAAGGGACTCTAGAGTTAGTCCTAACTTCAAGGCTCATGAAGAATTTAAAGTGCAAAAATTGGAGTATAGGTTTACCTCCATTATAGTCTCATCCCAAGAAGAAATGGTCTCAGTCATTCAGAGCATATAATTCTGCTTAGAGATTATGAGCACATGCATATATATAATTTGTGGCTTTGCAGCATAACATTTTCAGCTTATTGAGCCTGTGAAAAAATAAATCTAACTAGCAACTCATTCTTGAGAAGGTGAAATTAAAACTGAACTACTTGGCAGTATACAGGCCATGAAAAACATGCCATGAATTAGGCTAAGGCCTAAGCAAGGTTGTGAAAGAATACTGACTTTTTAAAAATTATCTATTTATTTATTTTGAGAAAGAGAAACTGCACAAGTGGGGAAGGGGCAGAGAGAGAGGGAGAGAGAGAATCTCAAGCAGGCTCTGTGCTGGCAGCAAGAAGCCCAATGTGGGGCTCCATCCCACGAAGCATGAGATCATGACTTGAGCCAAAATCAATAACCGATGCTTTACTGACTGAGCCAAGAGTAATGCCCCAAGAGTAGTGACTTTTTAAAGTAAAGGTCTCCAGTTTGTAGAGTGGAGAATAATGTAGAGGTTCAGAGCAAAGAAATGGTTTAACAAAAGCCTAAAAGACTGTCCAGTCCTAGATTCATTTCCACACTAGCCTTGCTAGCCAGACTGGACCAGCTGGACTTCCAGCCCCAGATGTTCATACTACCACACCCCTTAATTACTGTATCTCACAACTCTCTTGTTTTACCTCTCCAACTAAAAAAAAAACATCTAGGGAAAAAAGTGAAGTTTTAAATGTATAAGTTTAAATGTGTGAAACAGAAATTTTCATGAGTACAGAGTAGAAGTAGTACGTTGAAATTAATGAGAAACGGGTTAAATATTATGCCAAAATACTTGGAAAATCAAGCTTTGAGACCATTTGTCATAAAAACAAAAAACCTTCTCTATACTTGATTGGAAAAACTTTGACCAGGTTTAGAATAGGGAACCACAAGGCCTTGGCCTTTCTTATCTCAAGATAATTTATGCATTGATAAGATAAAACATTGGAAGGAAACAGACAGATGGAATATTCTGCAAGTCATGCTTTCTTTTTGGGGAAATTATGTCTACATTCTACTTAATGTTTTTATATTAGATCTTAAAGAAAATCACTTCTCTGTGCCCTAATTAGGAACAGTTACATTTCAATACTATCACTTTGAATTATCATTCATAAAAGATGAAATATCTCACCTTCTTTGAAACTAGCCACCACATCATTTCCCCTGAGTTTGGGCTATGAACAAAGGTGCTTTTTGGTAGACCCTCATACCTCTGATGATAAATCTTAAGTTTTCGAACTTTGAGAGAAGCAAAAATCAGCAAAGAACCAAAACCCAACATATATACTTCTAATTATTACTTAAAATTAACTCAGGTTGGTACTTAATGCCACCAAATACTACACTTCAAAATGGTTAAAATAGTAAATTTTGTTATATGCTACAATCTAAAAAAATAATTCAAGTTAAAAATAAAAAAGACTTTGAGGCACCTGGGTGGCTCACTTGGTTGAGCAACTAACTCTTGACGTCCGCTCAGGTCATGATCTCTTGGTTCGTGAGTTCGAGCCCCATGTCACATTCTGTGCTGACAGTGTAGAGACTGCTTGGGATTCTCTCCTTCTCTCTCTCTCTGCTTCTCCCCTGCTTGCATGCACTCTCCCTCTCTCTCTCTCTCAAAATAAATGAATATTGAAAAAAATTTATAATTTTTTAACATTTTTATTTATTTTTGAGAGACAGAGACAGAGCACAAGTGGGGTGGGAGGCGGGCAAGGGGACAGAGAGAGGTAGACACAGAATCTGAAGCAGGTTCCAGGCTCTGAGCTGTCAGCACAGAGTCCAACGAGGGGCTCGAACCCATGAACCATGAGATCATGACTTGAGCTGAAGTCAGACACTTAACCAATAGCTACCCAGGTGCCCTGAAAAAAAAAATTTTTTAATAAGAAAAGCTTTAAAAAAGAAAAATCCTTTGACTTGTTTCTGCCTCTTAAAATTCTTAGTTTCAGAGCCAACTGATTGTGAAATAATTAATACAGTTAAGTAGGATGTGAATAGAGGAAGCAGACATCCATGATCCAGGTTTTCTAAAATGAATGAGGTAAGGCTAAAGTAGTGCAGGCCTTAAGAACTGGTTAGTCTTATGTTAGGGATTTAAAATAAAACAAGATTAATCCTCAATCCATCTTTACTTTTGAGGTCTTAATTAACATGATGAAGAGAGAGAAAAGAAAGGACCAGGTAAAATGGAGACATAATAATTAAGAGTGGAAAAAATTGATTTTTAAACATTCAAAAGCCCTTGACTATAGTGATTGCTTAGCTATAACTGCAGTGATAGGACTATTAGTTTTGTTTTTTGTTTTTGTTTTTTTTTTAAGTTGTTGGCACATCAAAGAATTAAGCAAAATAATCCCTACTTACATTTTAAAATTGTGGCTACGATGCTTTCAAGTAAACTAAGCTCTCCTAACCCCTATAGGGAACGGCACTTTTTGAGAGAAAATAGTTATCAGAACCATATTTAATAAAATACTTTTTGCCCCTTTTAATAGACCATAAAATGCTGAGGTAATTCAGATATTCTTTATACAATGCAAGCCAGTATGTTCAATTTCTCTACCAAGAAGTGTATACAGTAGGGAATTAACTCAGCTAAATTCACAATTATGGACTATTTTATGGGCCTGTGACACCTCTCTCTGCTACTCTCCAGGGTCATTCTCATGCTCTTTCTTTTTCTATTCTTTGTTCTCTGCCAGAAACAACTCTTTTGCTTGGTCTCCATCAAATATCAAGCAAGACATCATCAGTTAAAAAATGGATAAGAATCCACCAACTGCCAGATGCTTGTGTAGCAGTCATTCTGCCTCCCCAGGAAAAAATGGCAGACAGGGGCTCTATTTCTAATAGAATGATGTCTTTCTAAAAGGTTATAACAAAATATTTTCTTCCCCAATTTTATAGAAAATACAAAGCAAGGATTTGGAAAAAATAATGAGGTTTTGCTTTTATTTTGCATGTTTTATTGACATGCTAACCTGAGTCCAAAGAGGAAGATAAAATGCTTTGATTAAGGTGCTAAGCAATAAGGACTTTGACTGGTTTCTCTCCTACTTACGTAATAACAAATGACAGTGTCATGACTATGCATTGGCTCTGAGCAAAGTTACTCATTAGAAGAAATTTCCCACTGGGGCTTTCCATGTCCTTTCATTACCTCTCCCTTCTTGGTGGGATGTATGTTGGTAAAGACTTTTGGGAATATCTTTAAACTTTAAAATACACATACTCCTAGGTGTTCTTGGGTGGCTCAGTTGGTTAAGCGTCTCTTATTTCAGCTCAGGTTATGACCTCACAGTTTATGGGATCAAGCCTTGCATCTGGCTCTTCACTGACACTGCAGACCTGCTTGGGATTCTCTCTCTCTCTCTCTCTCCCTCTCACTCTCACTCTAGAAAATAAATAAACAAAATTTAAAAAATAAGAACAATACACATTCTCCTTGATCCTGACACTTGTATAAATACTTCTGTAGGAGTGATTTTGACAAAGAAAAAGGCAGCCTCTGACATCTAGGAACTGTCCTAAGCCTTGATGGTGGTAGTTACTTGCCTGGCACCCAAGGTGAGACAGAGGTGTTCTTCTCTTGGACATAATCTCGTAGAACACCAACATCAGACAAGGTCAGTTTGTGACTGTGATGAGGTGAGAACAAACAGAAAAAACAATACAGCTTTCTGGAATCTTGCCCCAAATTGCCTAACTAAAACCCATATTTCATAAGTGCTTTCTCACACATGGTTCTTCATGACGTGTAGTCTCCCTTTACAACAACCAATAAACTCCTCTTACTGTCTGGTGGTCTTTTGTGAGAGGACAGAGAGAGTATTTACAGGAAGAATGTTGTTTAAACAGTATATATAATAGCAAAACTTGGAGATAGCCTATTTTTGCAGAAATATAAAAATGATTCAGTAAGTTATAACACAGTGATATTATGAAACAGACCTTGAAGAATAAGGTAAATACATGGTTATTCAGGGGAAAATCTCTAAGACATGCTGTTATGTTGGAAGAAAGGACAAACAAATAAAATTACAAAAATAGGATACTGTTATCTGTCGAAAGAAAACCCAACTGCTGTGTGTGTGTGTGTGTGTGTGTGTACAAAGTTCTGAAAGAATGCATATCGAACTTTTAACAGTGACATGGGGAAGAAGTGAAAAGGAAATGTTGATACTTTAACTCATACACATCTATATTGTTTTAATTTTGGCAGTTTTGCAATGTTTAATTTTTAGAAAAGACTTTATTTTTTAAAAAATAGACTTCTCAATAAATGCCCATATGATCATATATACATAAATACTATACATATATTTGCATTACATATGTTGAGGTGGTAATATACACAGAATTCTCTGCATTTACTTTTTTATATATATTCTGGAAACTCTCTAAGGCTAGTGCAGGCCTCAGTATTTATAACAGCTATATAATATTTCATAATAAAGATATTCAAGTTATTCATTATCCTGATAGACTTTTGTTTTATGTACTTTTTTGTCCACTATATATTAGATATTTTATATATATTTTGGCCACTATATATATTTCTGTGTATTTGTATACTTTCATTTTAGTGTTTTTCCCCCCATGCCATATAGATTGACAGGAATGGGATTTGGGGGACAAAGAGCATGGACTAATCTCAATTTTTAAATATTGAGATAATTTTCCTCAGAATAATTATTTCTACCAGCATTGTTTCAGAATATTCTTTCATTCAAATCCCAGCCACTAGGAGGTATCCTCTCTCTCTCCATGAATTTTGCCAAGTATAAAGTAATAACCTATTTTTACATTTTTCTGTTTTTGTTTTTGTTATTAGTGAGCTCTGGGCCCAATATGGGACTTGGACTCATCACCCCAGGATCAAGAGTCACATGCTCTACTGACCATGCCAGCCAGGTGTGCCTTGAATTTCCTTTTATAATGGTGGTTAAATATGTGCACACTAGTTTATTAGCAGTTTTGAATTTACTTTTCTGTGAATGGTCTTCACAGTGTGGCCTGTGTTCATTGTTCCATTTTTAATCATTTTATTAATAATTTATGAATTTTTTATATATTACAGATAAAATTCTAATTTGAAATATTTTTTCATTTTCTCTCCTATTTGGTATCTTGCTATTTTTAAATATATGGTTAAGTGTGCATTTCTT
Organism: Panthera pardus; assembly: GCF_024362965.1. Taxonomy (NCBI): domain Eukaryota; kingdom Metazoa; phylum Chordata; class Mammalia; order Carnivora; family Felidae; genus Panthera; species Panthera pardus. The sequence goes on from NW_026526765.1 coordinate 88,780,723, forward strand.
TCCTTTAATGATTTGAGAGTTCTTGATTAAACATTACCTGTAGTACCTCAGGTTTTACTCTCCTAAATTTCCTTTTTCAATTTGTATTTTCACATTCAAGTTTCTACTCCATCTGCAATTATATTCTGTATTTTACAGAAAGTGAGGGATAGTTCTCTTTTCTTCCAAGTGGAGAGCCTTTTCTGCCACTTATTAAAAGTGTACCTTTCTCACAAAGAATTGATAAACCATCTTTCATACATTAAAGTACCATATGGACTTATCCATAGGTACTAGTCCCATGTGTAATGGAATCTTTATTCTGACTCAGTTTTCTGATTTACTACATTCACCAGGACCTCCAACAGAAGTTGAATTATAATGATGTTGTACATTTTTACTAACTTTAATTTTTAGCTTTTCACCATTCAGAATGATGTTTGCTAATAATTTTGCACAAATAATATTTTTTCCAACTGAGTCAGTTGTATTTATTTAATTAAAAAAAATCATTGGGCACCTGATGGCTCAGTTGGTTAAGCGCTGGACTCTTGGTTTCAGTTCAAGTCATAATCTCATGGTTTGTGAGTTCGAGCCCCACGTTGGGGATTCTCTCCTCTCTCTCTCTCTCTCTCTCTCTCTCTCTCTCTCTCTCTCTCTCTCTCTCTCTCTCTCTCTCTCTCTCTCTCTCTTTCTCTCTCTCTCTCTCTCTCTCTCTCTCTCTCTCTCTCTCTCTCTCTCTATCTCTCTCATTCCCTCTCTCAAGAATAAATAAATTTTAAAAACTTGTTTGAGTATATTCGACACACAATGTTACCTTAGTTTCAAGTGTACAGCATAGTGATTCAGTGTCTGTACATTATGCTGTGCTCACCACAAGTGTAGCTACCACTTGTCACTGTACAATGTTATTAGAGTATCACTGACTACATTTTCTTTACTATGCCTTTTATTCCTATAACTTATTCATTCCATAACCGGAAGCCTGTATCTGTCATTCCTTTTCACCCATTTTGCCACAAATCCCCCCCTTTCCCCTCACCTCTGACAACCATCAGTTTCCTCTCTGTAATTATAGGTCTGATTCAGCTTTTTTTGTTCATTCGTTTCATTAATTCCATATATGAGCAAAATCATATAGTGTTTGTGTTTATCGGTCTGGCTTCACTTAGCGAAATACTTTCTAGGTTCATCCATGTTATTGCAAAGGACATGATCTTGTCCTTTTTATGGCTGCATAAATATTCCATTGTATACATATACCGCATCTATTCATTTATTGGACATAGGTTGATTTGGGGCTATTGTAAATAATGCTACAGTCAACATAGGGTATGTATATGTTTTTGAATATCTTTCCTTGTGTCAGTACACAGTAGTAGAATTATTGGTATTTGTATTTTTAATTCTTTGAGAAATCTCAATACTGTCCCACAGTGGTTGCACTGATTTTCATTCCCACCAGCAGTGCACATGGATTCCTTTTTCTCCACATCCTCGCCTACACTTGTGTTTTTGATTTTAGCCATTCTGACAGGTATGACGTAATAACTCATTGTGGTTTTGATTTGTATTCCCTTAATTACTAATGATGTTGAGTGTGTTTTCATGTGTATTTTGAACCTCTGTATGTTTTCTTTGGAAAAACATCTATTCAGATCCTCTGCCCATTTCTTAATACAGATTGTTTGTTTTTCGGTGTTGAGTTGTATACACATTCTTCATATATTTTAGATACTAACCCCTGATTAGATACATCATTTGCAAATATCTTCTCCCATTATGTAGGTTGCCTTTTAGTTTTGTTGACCATTTCCTTCCCTGTGCAGAAGCTTTTTGCTTTGATTTGCTCCCAGTAGTTTACTTTTGCTTTTGTTTCCCTTGACTTAGAAAGTACATCTAAAAAATATTGTTACAGCCAGCATCAGAGAGATTACTGCCTGTGTTCTCTTCTAGGACTTTGATGGTTTCATTTCTCACATTTAGATCTTTAAATCTATTTGAGTTTATTTTTCTATGTGGTATTAGCAGGTAGCCCAGTTTCATTCTTTTATATGTGACTGTCCAGTTTTCTCAGCACTATTTAGTGAGGAGCCTGTCTTTTCTCCATTGTGTATTCTTGCCTTCCTTGTCATAAATTAATTGACCATATAATCCTGGGTTTATACCTGTATTGTTTATTCTGTTTCATTGATCTATATATCTGTTTTTATGACAGGGCCATACTTTTTTGATCACTCTCATTTTGTAGTTTATCTTGAAATCTTGGATTGTGATACCTCCAGTGTTGTTCTTCCTCAGGATTGCTTTGGATATTTGGGGTCTTTGTGGTGCCATGCACACTTGGTACTAATTTTATATCCTGTAATTCTTCATAATTTATTTATTACCACTAGTAGTTTTTTGGTGGAGTCTTTAGAATTTTCTATGTGAAGTGTTATGTCTTCTGCAAATAATGGCAGTTTAACTTTTTCTTTACCAATTTGGATGCTTCTTATTTCTCTTGTCTGATTTCTGTGGCTAGAACTTTCAGGAGTATTTTGAATAAAAGTGGCAAGGATGGGAATTCTTGTTGTGTTCCTAATCTTAGAGGAAAAGCTCTCACTCTTTCACCATCAGTATGATACTAGCTTTGGGTTTGGTATATATGGCCTTTATTATGTTGATATATGTTCCCTCTAAGCTCACTTGGTTGAGAGTTTTTATCATGAATTGGTGTCGAATTATGCCAAATGCTTTTTCTGTGTCTATTTAGGTGATCACATAGTTTTAAATTTTGTGTTATTGATGTGTATCACATTGACTGATTTGTGAGTATTGAACCATCCTTGTATCCCCAAAATAAATCCCACTTGACTGTGGTGAATTTAATGTATTGTTGAATTCAGTTTGTTAATACTTTATTGAGGATTTTTGCATCTATAGTCACAGAGAAATGGCCTGTAGGTTTTTTGTTTTGTTTTTGTTTGTTTGTTTGTTGTAGCGTAGTATCTTTGTCTGATTTGGGTGTCAGGGTAATGAATGTATTTGGAAGCTTTTCTTCCTCTTCTATTCTTTGGAATAGTTTGAGGAGAATAAGTATTAACTCTTCTTTAAATGTTTTGTAGAATTCACATGTGAACCTATCCTGTCCTGGATTTTTATTTTTATTTTTTGTAGTTTTTTAAATTACAAATTCAATTTCACTATCACTACTAGTAATTGATCTGTTCAGATTTTCTCTTTCTTCCTGATTCAATTTGGGAAGATGGTATTTTTCTAGAAATTTATCCATTTCTTCTACGCTGTTCAATTTGTTGGCATATAGCTTTTCATAATAGTCTCTTATAATCCTTTGTATGTCTGTAATGTCAGTTATTATTTCTCTTTTGTTTCTAATTTTATTTGAATTCTTTCTCCTTTTTTTTTTTGATGAGAATGGCTAAGGGTTTATCACTTTTGTTTGTTTTCAAAGTTCCATCTCTTGGTATCATTGATTTTCTTTCTTTCTGTCTTTCTTTCTTTCTTTCTTTTTTTTCTTTCTTTCTTTCTTTCACCGATATGTCACTAATTTCTCATCTGATCTTTTTTTATTTCCTTCATTTTACCCATCTTGAGCTTTGTTTGTTTTTCTTACTCTATGTCTTTTAGGTGTTAAGGTTAGATTATTTGTGTTTCCATTTTAATTTCTCTCCATGTATTTTTTTGATTCTTCTTTCATTGCTCCATTGACCCCTTGGTGGAATATCATGTTTAGCCTTTGCATGCTTTTTCCATGAATGTTTTTTCCAGTTTTTTTCTTGTGGTTAATTTCTAGTTTCATACCACTGTGTTTGGAAAGTAGGCATGGTATTATTTCAATCTTAAATTTATTGAGGCTTGCTTTGTGGTCTGACATATGATCTATACTGGAAAATGTTCCATGTGCACTTGAAAAGAATGTGTATTGTGTTTTATGGGGTGGAACATTCTGTATTTATCTGTTACATCCATCTGGTCTAATGTGTCATTCAAAGATATTATTCCTTTATTGATTTTTTGCCTATCCACTGATGTAAGTGGGGTGGGTGTTAATGTCCCCTACTATTATTGTGTTATCATCAATTTCTCTCTTTATGTCTGTTAACATTTGCTTTATATATTAAGGCGCTCCGTTGTTGAGTGTGTAGATATTTATAATTGTATATCCCCTTGTTGGATTGATTCCTTTAACATTATGCAATGCCCCTCTTTGTCTCTTGTTACAGTCTCTGTTTTAAAGTTTATTTTGTCTAATATAATTATTGTTCACCTGGTTTTTTTTTTTTTTTTTGCTTCCATTTGCATGATAAATATTTTTCCATCTCTTCCCTTTCAGTGTGCATGTGTCTTTAGATCTGAGGTGAGTCTTTTGTAGGCACAATATAGATGGGTCTGGTTTTTTTATCCATTCCACCCCCCTCTGTCTTTTTATGGGAGCAGTTAGGTCATTTACATTTAATTGTTGATAGGTATGTACTTACTGCCATTTCACTATTCTCTGGTTGTTCTTATTTTTCTCTATTGTTCTCTTCATCTCTTTCTTTGAGATTAATGAGTTTCTGTAGTATTATGTCTGGAATTCTTTCTCTTTATTTTTTGTGTATGTATTACATATTTTGAGTTTGTGGATACCATGTGGTTCATATATAAAACATCCTAAATATATAGCAGTCTGTATTAAGTTAATGGTCATTGAAGTTCAAACACATTCTTTAAAAAAACTTTTTTTTGTTCCTTCCTCCACATATTTTGTATATGGTGCCATAATTTACATCTTGTTATTCATAATTTTCTTAGGTCTAATTATGGCCATTTCTTTTTCACTTAAAGAAATCTTTTTAACATTTATCGTAAGGCTTACTGGTGATAAACTCCTTTAACTTTTGTTTATCTGAGAAACTATCTCTCCTTCAAATTTAAATGATAATCTTGCCAGCTCAGTCGGTTAAGCCTCCAGCTTTGGCTCAGGTCATGATCTCACAGTCTGTGAGTTTGAGCCCCATGTCAGGCTCTGTGCTCATAGCTCAGAGCCTGGAGCCTGCTTTGGATTCTGTGTCTCCCTCTCTCTCTGCCCCTCCCCAGCTCATGTTCTGTCTCTCTTCCTCTCTCAAAAATAAAATAAGTATAAAATTTTTTTTAAAACAGGGAAAATGTGCCATGAGAGTTACAAAAATATAAAAACATTTTCCTTTCGCCCCACAAGCTCTCTGTTGACCTAACATGGAGGTTTTGTGTTTTTGTTTGTTTGTTTTAACTTAAATATAAGTTAGTTAACATATAGCACAATATAATTTCAGGAATACAATTTAGTGACCCATGACTTACATGTAACACTCAGTGCTCATCCCAACAAGTGTCCTACTTAATGCCTCTCACCCATGTAGCCCATCCCCCCACCTAACACCCCGCCAGCAACCCTCAGTTTGTTCTCTGTATTTACGAGTCTCTTATGGTTTGTCTTCCTCTCTGTTTTTATATTATTTTTGCTTCCTTTCCCCTGTGTTCATATATTTTGTATCTTAAATTCCACATATGAGTTAAATCATATGGTATTTGTCTTTCTCTGACTGACTTATTCCACTTAGTATAATATCCTCTAGTTCCATCCACACAGTTGTAAATGGCAAGATTTCATTCTTTTTGATTGATGAGTAACATTCCGTTGTGTACATTTATACCACATCTTCTTTATCCATTCATCTGTTGATGGACATTTGGGCTCTTTCCATACTTTGGCTATTGTTGATAGTGCTGCTATAAACATAAGGGTGCATGTGTCCCTTCAAATCAGCACTCCTGTATCCTTTCAACAAATACCTACTAGTGCAATTGCTGGGTCATAGGGTGGTTCTATTTTAATTTTTGAGGAACCTCCATACTGTTTTCCAGAGTGACTGCACCAGTTTGCATTCCCACCAGTAGTGCAATAACATGGAGTTTTTATTTAGTATTTAAGAACCTGCTTTCTGGGGCTTGGCAATACTAATGACCAAATGCAGACCCTCACAGGCACTTAAGGGGGCTGTGATCTGGCCCACAGGAATGCCCACCAGCTGCCAGGCTCCTCAGCCAGCCAGTCCCATCAGTACATCTTGAGGCTTTGTTTCCTCTTTAAATGGTCTTGGCAAGGTTGTTGAAAATATTTTGGTCACAGTTGTAGGAGTTTATGTCTGGACTCTCAATTCTATTCTATAGATATATGTTGATTATGTCAATACAACACAAAACAGTGTTTTTACTGTAGATTTACTGCTGATTTTAAAATCAGGAAGTGTGAGTCTTCCAACTTTGTTCTCCTTTTCGAGATTGCTTTGACTTTTAGGGACCCCTTGCAACTCCATATGAATATGAGGATTGCTTTTTCCAGGTCTTCCAAAAGGGTCATTGGAATTTTTATAGGAAGTGCATTGAATTGCTTTAGATAACAATGAGATTGTAACAGTATTAAGTCTTCCAATTCATGAACACGGATGTCTTTGCATGTATTTAGTTCTACTTAAATTTCTTTCATCAATGTTTTGTAGTTTTCAGTGCATAAATCTTTTACCACCTTTTTCCAAATTATTTTATTTCTTTGGATATAAAGCATCTTTTGGATGCTATTATAAATGGATTGCTTACTTAAAAGAAACATTGCTGAGTTTATTAGCTCTGGTAGCCTTTTTTGCTTGTGGATTTTTTGTGTTTTCTAAATATAGGATCATATCAACTGGAAATAAGTTTTGCTTATTTCCTTCCAATGTAGATGCCTATATTTCTTGTTCTTGCCTACTTACTCTGGCTAAAACTTCTAGGACAATGTTTAATAGCAGTGGTAAAAGTAGGCATCCTTGTTCTGTTCCTGTTCATAGAGAAAAGCTTTCATTCTTTCATTATAGAGTATGATGTGAGCTGTAAGTTTTCTATAAATGCCACTTACTGTGTTGATGAAGTGCCCCTTTAGCTTTTGGTTTAGTTTACTCTTTCTACTTCCTTACAGTGTAGTTAGGCTATTGATCTTTGCTTATATTTTAAATTTAAGCTTTCATAGGTGTCTTTCTTCTAGTTTTTTCTACGGTTTTTGGATCATCTACATAAGTTGACATTTTTCTTTGATTCCTCACTGGGGATCAGACAGCCACTGGAGTACCTTGGGAAGTGGCAGTACCAAAAGTGGTGTTGTGGGCTAGGTGCAGAGGCGCCAGCAAGTCCCTAAAGCTCCGTCTGACAATGGAAGAAGGTCTCTCTAGACCCCTCAACTGCCATCCTCTTTACCTAGTAAAGAGAACTCAGCCAACCTACCTGATCAAATTTCCCTCTAGCTTCCCAAATACTAGGTCAATCTATACACCTTCTAAAGATTGTCACATGGATCTCCGTGTCTGGAAATTAGTGTAAATATTTTATCTGATTATTGCTTTGACTTTTCCGAATGGTCTACAAAGCACTGTCTGTCCCTTCAAAGTAGGAAAAATTCAGTGCAGCCCTCTTGATCCAGACCTGAAAGAGCTTGAGGCTTCTAGGGCCCCCTCTTTCCACCTACCAACCTAGTGGCTGCTGATGCAGAGAAATTAGTTACCTGGTCTGCAGTTAAGAATATAGGGTGCCAGTCGTGTATTTTAGCTACCATTTTCCCAGACATTTAAAAAATGTATATTTTGATAATATTTTTCTTTTGTCTGAAGGACAGTTTTGTCATATCATGCAGCTATCCTGTTTATATTTAAGTGCATTTTGGAGTTTTAGATGGGAAATATAATCAATAAATATAAATTTCATATATAAATAACTTTTCAAGTATTCATCTCTTCTTACATAAATAGTATAATCATCACACTTCATAAATGGATATTAATATCATTTGCTCCAGAAAAACAATGAATTGAGGTTTTGTTTTTGTTTTTTGTTGTTTTTTTGCTATAGTTAAATTATTTCTTTCAATCGATGAGTAAACAAGCATACTTTGGAAGACCAATTCCAAAGGTAGTATTAAGAAGTATAAAATACCCCCAGCATATTTTTTGCTTGCAAAATGCAAAGATTTACCTCTTTATTTTCTGAAAACAAAGCCACAGAAGACAAAGTGAAACTTCAGAATAAACATTAGTCAAAAATTTACCCAGAGTCATCAGAACCAGTTACTGTAACTTAAATATATATTGTCTTATGATTTTAATAACCTTTGTAAGTCAAATGGTTCTCAAATGGCATTTATTTTCCAGTAACAATAATTGGTTTGCTGTAAGTCCCCTTTCCCTGAGCTATTTCTAAATCTGTTAGAAAAGACACTGCATGTACTTCAAAAAAATCTATTGCAAATGATATTTTTTTGCTAAAATATTTCTTTCCAGTTTTCTAGCTTTTAATTATAAACAATAAGTTAATGTCCCAAGTCTCTCTGTTGTAACCTACAGAGCCCCACTCTCACATTCCCTTGTTCACGCTGTCTCTCTCATAATAAATAAATAAACTGAAAAAAAAAATTTTTTAATGAAAAATAAAACGCTAACAGTTTTACTCTTTTCATTACAAAAACTCAGAACCCACACATTTGTCACCTTCATCTAATAAAATGTTTCACCAGCTAAAGATAAATAGTAAGTAGCAATTTAGAAGTTACCCCAGGTAGTAGCACATTTTTATTTGCACTTTGTTGAACTGCCTTAGAGTTTTCAAATACTTGTTTTTAATTTTTTTAAGAGTTCATCTTTTGACAAAGAAGAGAAATAAAACTATTTGTTAATTACACTGGTAACCCACAGTAAGAAATAAGTGGGAAAGTTTGCTTGCATAGTTTAAAAATGTTCAAAATTTTCCGATTCTAAATTTTTAAATAAAAAGACAATCTTAGTTATAACAAACTCTGTCATCACCTACATATACTTAACAGTCTTTTAAAATATCAGTTTTATTTATTTTTTTTTTATTTATTTTTTTATTTTTTAATATATGAAAGTTACTGTCAAATTGGTTTCCATACAACACCCAGTGCTCATCCCAAAAGGTGCCCTTCTCAATACCCATCACCCACCCTGCCCTCCCTCCCACCCTGCCCTCCCTCCCACCCCCCATCAACCCTCAGTTTGTTCTCAGTTTTTAACAGTCTCTAATGCTTTGGCTCTCTCCCACTCTAACCTCTTTTTTTTTTTTTTTTCCTTCCCCTCCCCCATGGGTTTCTGTTATGTTTCTCAGGATCCACATAAGAGTGAAACCATATGGTATCTGTCTTTCTCTGTATGGCTTATTTCACTTAGCATCACACTCTCCAGTTCCATCCATGTTGCTACAAAAGGCCATATTTCATTTTTTCTCATTGCCACGTAGTATTCCATTGTGTATATAAACCACAATTTCTTTATCCATTCATCAGTTGATGGACATTTAGGCTCTTTCCATAATTTGGCTATTGTTGAGAGTGCCGCTATAAACATTGGGGTACAGGTGCCCCTATGCATCAGTACTCCTGTATCCCTTGGATAAATTCCTAGCAGTGCTATTGCTGGGTCATAGGGTAGGTCTATTTTTAATTTTCTGAGGAACCTCCACACTGCTTTCCAGAGCGGCTGCACCAATTTGCATTCCCACCAACAGTGCAAGAGGGTTCCTGTTTCTCCACATCCTCTCCAGCATCTATAGTCTCCTGATTTCTTCATTTTGGCCACTCTGACTGGCGTGAGGTGGTATCTGAGTGTGGTTTTGATTTGTATTTCCCTGATAAGGAGCGACGTTGAACATCTTTTCATGTGCCTGTTGGCCATCCGGATGTCTTCTTTAGAGAAGTGTCTATTCATGTTTTCTGCCCATTTCTTCACTGGATTATTTGTTTTTCGGGTGTGGAGTTTGATGAGCTCTTTATAGATTTTGGATACTAGCCCTTTGTCCGATGTGTCATTTGCAAATATCTTTTCCCATTCCGTTGGTTGCCTTTTAGTTTTGTTGGTTGTTTCCTTTGCTGTGCAGAAGCTTTTTATCTTCATAAGGTCCCAGTAATTCACTTTTGCTTTTAATTCCCTTGCCTTTGGGGATGTGCCGAGTAAGAGATTGCTACGGCTGAGGTCAGAGAGGTCTTTTCCTGCTTTCTCCTCTAAGGTTTTGATGGTTTCCTGTCTCACATTCAGGTCCTTTATCCATTTTGAGTTTATTTTTGTGAATGGTGTGAGAAAGTGGTCTAGTTTCAACCTTCTGCATGTTGCTGTCCAGTTCTCCCAGCACCATTTGTTAAAGAGACTGTCTTTTTTCCATTGGATGTTCTTTCCTGCTTTGTCAAAGATGAGTTGGCCATACGTTTGTGGGTCTAGTTCTGGGGTTTCTATTCTATTCCATTGGTCTATGTGTCTGTTTTTATGCCAATACCATGCTGTCTTGATGATGACAGCTTTGTAGTAGAGGCTAAAGTCTGGGATTGTGATGCCTCCTGCTTTGGTCTTCTTCTTCAAAATTACTTTGGCTATTCGGGGCCTTTTGTGGTTCCATATGAATTTTAGGATTGCTTGTTCTAGTTTCGAGAAGAATGCTGGTGCAATTTTGATTGGGATTGCATTGAATGTGTAGATAGCTTTGGGTAGTATTGACATTTTGACAATATTTATTCTTCCAATCCATGAGCAGGAAATGTCTTTCCATTTCTTTATATCTTCTTCAATTACCTGCATAAGCTTTCTATAGTTTTCAGCATACAGATCTTTTACATCTTTGGTTAGATTTATTCCTAGGTATTTTATGCTTCTTGGTGCAATTGTGAATGGGATCAGTTTCCTCATTTGTCTTTCTGTTGCTTCATTGTTAGTGTATAAGAATGCAACTGATTTCTGCACATTGATTTTGTATCCTGCAACTTTGCTGAATTCATGTATCAGTTCTAGCAGACTTTTGGTGGAGTCTATCGGATTTTCCATGTATAATATCATGTCATCTGCAAAAAGCGAAAGCTTGACTTCATCTTTGCCAATTTTGATGCCTTTGATTTCCTTTTGTTGTCTGATTGCTGATGCTAGAACTTCCAGCACTATATTAAACAGCAGCGGTGACAGTGGGCATCCCTGTCGTGTTCCTGATCTCAGGGAAAAAGCTCGCAGTTTTTCCCCGTTGAGGATGATGTTAGCTGTGGGCTTTTCATAAATGGCCTTTATGATCTTTAAGTATGTTCCTTCTATCCCGACTTTCTCAAGGGTTTTTATTAAGAAAGGGTGCTGGATTTTGTCAAAGGCCTTTTCTGCATCGATTGACAGGATCATATGGTTCTTCTCTTTTTTTTTGTTAATGTGATGTATCACGTTGATCGATTTGCGAATGTTGAACCAGCCCTGCATCCCAGGAATGAATCCCACTTGATCATGGTGAATAATTCTTTTTATATGCTGTTGAATTCGATTTGCTAGTATCTTATTAAGAATTTTTGCATCCATATTCATCAGGGATATTGGCCTGTAGTTCTCTTTTTTTACTGGGTCTCTGTCTGGTTTAGGAATCAAAGTAATACTGGCTTCATAGAATGAGTCTGGAAGTTTTCCTTCCCTTTCTATTTCTTGGAATAGCTTGAGAAGGATAGGTATTATCTCTGCTTTAAACGTCTGGTAGAACTCCCCTGGGAAGCCATCTGGTCCTGGACTCTTATTTGTTGGGAGATTTTTGATAACCGATTCAATTTCTTCGCTGGTTATGGGTCTGTTCAAGCTTTCTATTTCCTCCTGATTGAGTTTTGGAAGAGTGTGGGTGTTTAGAAATTTGTCCATTTCTTCCAGGTTGTCCAATTTGCTGGCATATAATTTTTCATAGTATTCCCTGATAATTGTTTGTATCTCTGAGGGATAGGTTGTAATCATTCCATTTTCATTCATGATTTTATCTATTTGGGTCATCTCCCTTTTCTTTTTGAGAAGCCTGGCTAGAGGTGTGTCAATTTTGTTTATTTTTTCAAAAAACCAACTCTTGGTTTCGTTGATCTGCTCTACAGTTTTTTTAGATTCTATATTGTTTATTTCTGCTCTGATCTTTATTATTTCTCTTCTTCTGCTGGGTTTAGGCTGCCTTTGCTGTTCTGCTTCTATTTCCTTTAGGTGTGCTGTTAGATTTTGTATTTGGGATTTTTCTTGTTTCTTGAGATAGGCCTGGATTGCAATGTATTTTCCTCTCAGGACTGCCTTCGCTGCATCCCAGAGCGTTTGGATTGTTGTATTTTCATTTTCGTTTGTTTCCATATATGTTTTAATTTCTTCTCTAATTGCCTGGTTGACCCACTCATTCGTTAGTAGGGTGTTCTTTAACCTCCATGCTTTTGGAGGTTTTCCAGACTTTTTCCTGTGGTTGATTTCTAGCTTCATAGCATTGTGGTCTGAAAGTATGCATGGTATAATTTCAATTCTTGTAAACTTATGAAGGGCTGTTTTGTGACCCAGTATATGATCTATCTTGGAGAATGTTCCATGTGCACTCGAGAAGAAAGTATATTCTGTTGCTTTGGGATGCAGAGTTCTAAATATATCTGTCAAGTCCATCTGATCCAATGTATCATTCAGGGCCCTTGTTTCTTTATTGACTGTGTGCCTAGATGATCTATCCATTTCTGTAAGTGGGGTGTTAAAGTCCCCTGCAATGACCACATTCTTATCAATAAGGTTGCTTATGTTTATGAGTAATTGTTTTATATATCTGGGGGCTCGGGTATTTGGCGCATAGACATTTATAATAGTTAGCTCTTCCTGGTGGATAGACCCTGTGATTATTATATAATGCCCTTCTTCATCTCTTGTTACAGCCTTTAATTTAAAGTCTAGTTTGTCTGGGGCGCCTGGGTGGCGCAGTCGGTTAAGCGTCCGACTTCAGCCAGGTCACGATCTCGCGGTCCGTGAGTTCGAGCCCCGCGTCAGGCTCTGGGCTGATGGCTCGGAGCCTGGAGCCTGTTTCCGATTCTGTGTCTCCCTCTCTCTCTGACCCTCCCCTGTTCATGCTCTGTCTCTCTCTGTCCCAAAAATAAAAAAATTAAAAAAAAAAAAAAAAAAAAAAAAAAAAAAAAAGTCTAGTTTGTCTGATATAAGTATGGCTACTCCAGCTTTCTTTTGGCTTCCAGGAGCATGATAGATAGTTCTCCATCCCCTCACTCTCAATCTAAAGGTGTCCTCAGATCTAAAATGAGTCTCTTGTAGACAGCAAATAGATGGGTCTTGTTTTTTTATCCATTCTGATACCCTATGTCTTTTAGTTGGCGCATTTAATCCATTTACATTCAGTGTTATTATAGAAAGATATGGGTTTAGAGTCATTGTGATGTCTGTATGTTTTATGCTTGTAGTGATGTCTCTGGTACTTTTTCTCACAGGATCCCCCTTAGGATCTCTTGTAGGGCTGGTTTCGTGGTGACAAATTCCTTCAGTTTTTGTTTGTTTGGGAAGACCTTTATCTCTCCTTCTATTCTAAATGACAGACTTGCTGGATAAAGGATTCTCGGCTGCATATTTTTTCTGTTTAGCACACTGTAGATATCGTGCCAAGCCTTTCTGGCCTGCCAAGTTTCAAAGGAGAGATCAGTCACGAGTCTTATAGGTCTCCCTTTATATGTGAGGGCACGTTTATCCCTTGCTGCTTTCAGAATTTTCTCTTTATCCTTGTATTTTGCCAGTTTCACTATGATATGTCGTGCAGAAGGTCGATTCAAGTTACGTCTGAAGGGAGTTCTCTGTGCCTCTTGGATTTCAATGCCTTTTTCCTTCCCCAGTTCAGGGAAGTTCTCAGCTATAATTTGTTCAAGTACCCCTTCAGCACCCTTCCCTCTCTCTTCCTCCTCTGGGATACCAATTATGCGTATATTATTTTTTTTTAGTGTATCACTTAGTTCTCTAATTTTCCCCTCATACTCCTGGATTTTTTTATCTCTCTTTCTTTCAGCTTCCTCTTTCTCCATAACTTTATCTTCTAGTTCACCTATTCTCTCCTCTGCCTCTTCAAGCCGAGCAATCGTGGATTCCATTTTGTTTTGCAATTCGTTTAAAGCGTTTTTCAACTCCTCGTGACTGTTCCTTAGTCCCTCGATCTTTGTGGCAAGAGATTCTCTGCTGTCCTGTATACTGTTTTCAAGCCCTGCGATTAATTTTATGACTATTATTCTAAATTCACTTTCTGTTATATTATTTAAATCCTTTTTGATCAGTTCATTAGCTGTTGTTATTTCCTGGAGATTCTTCTGAGGGGAATTCTTCCGTTTGGTCATTTTGGAGAGTCCCTGGCGTGGTGAGGACCTGCAGTGCACTTCCCCTGTGCTGTGGTGTATAACTGGAGTTAGTGGGCGGGGCCGCAGTCCGACCCGATGTCTGCCCCCAGCCCACTGCTGGGGCCACAGTCAGACTGGTGTGTGCCTTCTCTTCCCCTCTCCTAGGGGCGGGATTCACTGTGGGGTGGCGTGTCCCGTCTGGGCTACTTGCACACTGCCAGGCTTGTGTTGCTGGGGATCTGGCGTATTAGCTGGGGTGGGTAGGCAAGGTGCACGGGGGCTGGAGGGGCAGGCTTAGCTCGCTTCTCCTTAGGTGATCCACTTCAGGAGGAGCCCTGTGGCAGCGGGAGGGAGTCAGATCCGCTGCCTGAGGTTTGGCTCCGCAGAAGCACAGAGTTGGGTGTTTGCGCGGAGCGAGCAAGTTCTCTGGCAGGAACTGGTTCCCTTTGGGATTTTGGCTGGGGGATGGGCGGGGGAGATGGCGCTGGCGCCTTTATTCCCCGCCAAGCTGAGCTCTGCCGTCCGGGGGCTCAGCAGCTCTCCCTCCCTTTGTCCTCCAGCCTTCCCGCTTTCCGAGCAGAGCTGTTAACTTATGACCTCCCAGACGCTAAGTCGCGCTTGCTGTCGGAACACAGTCTGTCCGGCCCCTCCGCTTTTGCCAGCCAGACTCGGGGGCTCTGCTTGGCCGGCGAGCCGCCCCTCCGCCCCGGCTCCCTCCCGCCAGTCCGTGGAGCGCGCACCGCCTCGCCGCCCTTCCTACCCTCTTCCGTGGGCCTCTAGTCTGCGCTTGACTCCGGAGACTCCCTTCTGCTAATCCTCTGGCGGTTTTCTGGGTTCTTTAGGCAGGTGTAGGTGGAATCTAAGTGATCGGCAGGACGCGCTGTGAGCCCCGCGTCCTCCTACGCCGCCATCTTCCGGCACTCCTAAAATATCAGTTTTAATCCCTCGTGAATTGCTTGCCAGTGTTTAAAATTGTAATGATACTACTCTGTAAATCTACTTGCTGTTTTTCTTCATTTATGACACTATTAGGTAATATATTCCAAATTGCACTTGAAAATGGAATTGTCCTGAAAATTCCAGTGTACTATAATTGCCACATTTCACAATGAACATAGGATAGCCAACTGCACAGAGTTCAGACTTCAACCACAATTTCCCTAAATCGTGTATCAGGTAATCAGTCCATAGGTACTCATAATACATGAACTACTTTATTTTTAATAACAAATACAATATTTACTCACTGTGGGGATTTCAGAAAACAAAAAATTATGAAGAATTTATAATACTCATCTGTCAGCCTACTACTAACTTTACATTTCAGTGTATAACTCTTCATAAATATATACATATAACCCACCACAGTTGAGATCATATTACATGATTTATTTTGAAGGCTGCCTTCCATACCACATATATCATATAGAATTTTTAAAAATACTAGTGCTTTGTATATCTTCTATTCATTTTTTAAGTTTATATATTTATTTTTGAGAGATAGAGAGATAAAGAGCGAGCTGGGTAGGGGCAGAGAGAGGGGGGAGAGAGAGAATCCCAAGCAAGTTCTGCGCTGTCATGACCTGGGCTGAAATCAAGAGTCAGACGCTAACTGACCAGGCGCCCCACTTTGTATATCTTTAAATTGAGCTTCCACATAGGTATAACAGTAAGTATACTAGTTTTCCATGCTCAGGATAATAAATTAATTTCTTACAGATATCCACATTGTTCCTTGAATTTTGCTTAGGTATTTTAAACGATGTATTTCCTCTTTTAAGTAGTTGCTAATTAATTAGTATATTAGTGACTTAAACTCATAACAGATGTAACCTTTAAAGTGAAAGGCCTTTTAGTTGTTTTTTAATTAATAGACTCCAATTTTAAGAAAGTTAAGAGCCCATGAACCAGCTGGGTTGAACTATTATATACGGAAGGGTTGCTTTATATTTCAAATGTACACTTAGGTATTTGTAAATGATTAAAAGTATTAAAAGTAAAGACCTCAGTAGCACATAAAAGTTTAAAAAGTACCGTTCATAAGTAGATAGTAATTTTTTTTTGTTTTTGCATCTAGTTTATTCACTTCTTTTTATAAACGGTATTTAGAAATTAACCATATATCCATTAAGGCTGACCCAAAAGCTTCTCTTCATCCTCATTGCCTAACACAAAAAATTGTTGCTGCCACTACTGTTTCTGCTTTTATTGATAAAATTGATAAGAAAGTCCTCTTTCTGCTTTTCTCTATCACTCTTCAATAGCTTGGGAAAGTTAATGTATATTTTAGTGATCTCCAAAACAGAGTTCAGCAAATACTGAAAAACAAAGCAAAAAAAAATCTAAGCCTTAGTTCTTGGTGGTCATTGAAAAGACTTTAGAAATTAGCCTATACAAAGTGAAGTGAGGTGAGCAATCTTGGATGCCTAGGCCACAGGCAAAGATGTTACAGTGGATAACCCACATCTCTCTTTTTCACACTGGCCTGAATTTCTCTCCATTCATAGATTTAAAATAATGCCTTCAGCCCTTTGCCCTTTAATCTCCAGATAATGTCTTATATGACAACTACTACTGATCCTTAAGTGCCCTGGATTCTCATTAGCAACCTAAATGCTTTATGATGCAATGTATCTACTACCAGTATATCCTTAGTGTTCAGTCTCTTTATTGGTGCTGGATATCAGGGAAAACATTTATGGCCCAAATGGTATCTTTAAGTATGTGTTGGCTGGAACTATCACAGGTCACAATCTGCAAGTCTTCAGAGGATGGGGCTACAAAAGACAACCACCTCCATATTGGAAGTGAGGTTCTCATTTGCAGACTTCCTCCTCCATCCTTGCTGATGAGAAAAAAGCTAAAGTGAGTGGCAAGATGAAAACTGTTTCAGTGGGGAAAGAATTAGCATATGTAAGGTTTTACAAAACTGAGAGCTCAGCTTGATATGTTGGATCATCTTTACCATGATTCCATTGTATTTCGTGAGGTTAGTAGTTTTTTTCCCATTCTGTAAATCAGACTAGTTAGTCTTTACTAGATTATCCCTGTGACTTCATAGAGACCAAAGCTACATGGGTGTGTTATGCCCAGAATTCGTGATCCCCAAAGACCACCAGGGAGCTGAGTCCGATGCAAAAGCAAAGAGCCTTTATTTGAGCTAGCTCGAGCTCAATCCCCTACCTGCACTGAGGCAGTGGGGAGATACCTGAGAGAGAGCCTGAGTTTCAAAAAGCACAAAGGTTTTATAGGGATCATGGCCTTAACCGATTGGCTGGGGAAGGGTCATGGCCTCAGCTGATTGGCTGCCAAAGTGTGGTCCTAGATCAGCAATTATCAGCATCACCTGGAACTTGTTAAAAATGCAAATGTTGGGCCTGGTGGTCACAGACCCACTGAATCAGAAACTCTGGGGGTGGGGCTCAGTAATCTGTGTTTGAACAAGTCTTCCAGGAGATTCTGATGCACCTGAAGTTTAAGAACCACTGTGTCTGAAGTTGTTTAACATGTTTGGCCTCAGTGTATACAGAACGTTTCTCACTGGTCACCTATTAACCATTGGCTGTCAGCCTTGCTGTGCTATATAAATATCTAGCACCATCCCCAGAGACTCTGATTTAATTGGTTTGGGGAGGGGTCAGTTATTAAAATACTCCCAGGTCATTCTAAGCCTGGACAGGGTTGAGGGCTCCTGCCTCTGGCCCCTACCTGAGAGAAGCCCTCCCTCTTCTACTCACACTTTCCATGCCTCTCACACTCCCCTTCCTCCCACCGCAGACTTCAGAAGAATGCATCAATCGGTAGCCTGCTTTCTTAGAAAACATAAGTTACTCAAGGGGAGGATGCGTGGTCTGAGGTTTGAGCGGGAAATTCTTTCTGCGGCCATGTCGGGGACATAGTCACTAGTCAGCCGGCCTAGGTCTGCTCTTTCAGGTGAAGGGGTCCCAACACTATTAACACAAATTTATTCTTCTCGTTTCTTAAATTGCTATAGTTTTGTATTGAGAATAAATGAGACTATACGATTTCCTGGAGGCTAGTGTGAGGTCTATCACTTCTCACTAAAGATTCAGGCAGTGGTATCTGGAGCAAAGCAGAGATGATAATAGGAGGAAAATAACATGGAGGAAAAAAACTAAAAGAGTGATCAGAAGAAATCCTTGAATATAAAATACCTCTGTACATTCACTTCCTTGCACCATTTAAGATCCAAATCAGTGATTTACTATAAAATGCTTACATTGACTAGGTGACTTCATTGAGGTTTTAACAATGAATTGTAAGTCCTGAAAATAGTTTGTCTCCATTTTCTTCATTCTAGGAACTCTCTTAATGTTTTGTTTTCTTACCCTACTCAAGCCTCCATCAGCATCTCCTTGTATATGTAGTTTCTTTGTGCATATTCTCACATAACATTCCTTATCTCTTTAACTTTGCATGATCCACTTTAAGCTATTTAAAGATCACAGATATGTGCTAATTAGAGTGTCCCCCCAAAGGTATCAGTAAATCAGGCTGCTGCTAATCTAACCCTCCTAGTGTAGTTGAAATGCCCTAGGATGCACAAGGGTATTGAAAATATCAACCCTGGAGAACAAGATTTATCACCCCTGTCAAATAACACTCACACTGATGAATTCTGACTTTCACCTCAATATAAGTTAGAATCCACTTATTATTTAATTAGCCAATCTATGTAACTTTTGCCATTAAGTTTGACAACATATGCAGCCCTTCTCTCTACTTATATTATGGTGTAACCTAACATGAATAAAAGAGGAATTTAAAATTGAGAGTTCACCCTTCAAAGTCACATATTCTTTGACCTGTAGTTTGACAATATGAATTTCTATGAAAACCTAAACCCTGTTGTAGCATTATAAGGTCTGGTGGCACTTTTAAAATGTAAATTCTTGATATCATATTGAGAAATATTTCTAGAAAGGAGTAGCTTATGGGCATACATTGGTTTATAAGGTTTATCTGAAATAGGCTGTTTAAATACTTTGTCTTAAGTATTTACTTGAGTATTTATTGATGACCTGAGCTATATCTTCTACCTCTATGAGAATGGTAGAGTTTAGCTATAGAATTGAAAATGCTTCTGAAAGAAAGAAAGAAAGAAAGAAAGAAAGAAAGAAAGAAAGAAAGAAAAAAAGGGAAGAAAATTCTAGTACTTCCACATATTGTTTAGCTGATGAAGCCAATTCTCTAAGTTTAAAGGGAAAGTGCATTCCATTCAAGGTACTACCCCCATGCCAATAAACCTTCCTTTTAAAAAAAAATTCCAACAAAACCTCAGTGTCTAAAAATGCTTCCATGTTGTAGTAGCTGCTGTTTTTGTTAAACTGGCATCCTGCCCCACCTTACATTATCCTAAGCACTATCCCATTCTTTTGTGGAATTTCTCCTTCCCCAATCCATCCGTGTGTTCCTAGTGGGGACTTCCCTTAGTATACCACTTCCCTAGCTACAAGTGGGATGGGTCCCTGATACATACTGAGCTGAACATACTGCTCTATCTCTGAGGCTACAAGGATTGTAGTAACACCAAATGGGTGACTCAAACTGAACTAGAGGACTTCTTAGTAGTATCTAATGGGAGATTGTCATGATCTCATTATTGCTTTTCAAGTTACATAGATGGAAGTTTTGTAGTCTGAAGTGATCTAGAGCCATATTTCCAATCATGAAGAAGATTCATCTGAAATTGGAAAAAGAATGTCTGATATGCAGAAAGAATCATAGAGACAGGATAGTGAGAAAAATAAACCTGATTGGGTTAAGTCCCCAAATCCTATCATCTTTAAGTCCAATTCCACACTTACATTTGCTGTGGATTGGTTATGTGAGACAATAAATTCTTCATATTTGCTTTTGTTGAGTTTTGCCACTTGAAATTATAATTAGATTATAGATTATAATTAAAGTATTTAGAACTAAATAAATAAGAATTCTGAGCCCTGGAATACATGGAAGTCTTAATAATTTTCAGGAAGCCTAGCAGGCTCTGATAAACCTTAAAAATTTTAAGAGGAAAGACAAACTTGCATCTAAGCACATATAATATGCAAGATATACAGGATACATAGTGTTATACTAACTGTCCATAATGATCTGTCTCAAAGAAGTAGCATTTATGAAGATGTTCAGATCATGGGTATTGCTCACATAATTTATTTACTTACTTTTTTAATATGAAATTTATTGTCAACTTGGTTTCCATACAACACCCAGTGCCCATCCCAACAGGTGCCCTCCTCAGTGCCCATCACCCCTCATCAACCCTCAGTTCAGACAATTTGAATAACTCTTGAGCCTCACTTTTCTCATATGTAAAATAGAGATAATAATATGTATCTCATAAGATTCATTCAGTGTCCAGTTAATACAAAGTACTCAAAAAAGGTATCTTGAAATCAATGACTATTCATCTCAGCTACCATAGTTTAGGCCCTTAAAACAGATAGAACCAAGATGTCCTAACTAAATATTTTATGCAGCATAATGAGAATAATGAAACTTACTAACTGAAAACATTTACTGGCCATTTAGAGCCTTCCTTCATAGTTTTATAGGATAGTGTAAATACACACCCTCATGTGGAATTCTACAGAGTAGAAAAGTTAACTGGTGTACGGGGAAGAAACACACAATAAAGCATTATTGTGTCTGGAAATTCACCTTGCCAGAGCATGTAAGTTCTCTCTGGACTAAGTTTACAGTATAAGCTGCTCACCATAAACTACAAAAGCTAGAAGGCAAATGAATTATGTCTTCAAAGTACTGAGAAACAAACAAAAAATCAAATGTAGAATTATGTCTTCAGTGAAAATAACAAACAGATAAAAGCTGAGAAATTTATCGTTAGAAGACTTAGGATGGCCTGAAATGTTAAAGTTCTCCAGGCAGAAGCAAATTGATGCCACATGGAAAACTTGGGCCTAAACATAAAAATATCACCACAAACAGTAAGTGTATGGGTAAATATAAGAGACTTTTTTTTTGTTAAAGGGTAATTGACTGTTCAAAGTATATTGTCTGTTTTTTCATGTGTTTAGAAGTAAAACATGTTACAAAAATAGCTCCAAGGACAGAAGAAAAAAAAAAGAAGTATACTGTTTTAAGGTTTATATGTTACAAATAAGTGATATAATTTGAAGAAAGATGGTGATAAGTATAAATTGGATATAATAAACTCTAGTGCAAATGTTGAAAAAAGTCATATAGGTAATAAGCCAGTAATGGAGACAAAATAAAATATTAACAAATGCTTAATTCAAAAAGACAGAAGAAAAGGGAAAATAAACCAAGAAGAACAAACGGAACAAATAGACAAGTTGGAAGATTTAAATAAGCATACTGATAATAACATTAAATGTAAATGATCTAAACAAAGTGTAAATGATCTGAACACAAAAGACCAGAGTGTCATACATATAGAAAGTCAAGATACAACTGACTGCTATCTATAAGAAACCTATTTTATTTATTTATTTATTTATTTATTTATTTATTTATTTATTTATTTAATGTTTTATTTAACATTAAATAACAGAGAGACAGAGAGAGAGAGAGAGCATGAGCAGGGGAGGGTCAGAGAGAGAGGGAGACACAGAATCCAAAGCAGGCTCCAGGCTCTGAGCCGTCAGCACAGAGCCTGATGTGGGGCTCAAACTCACAGACCGCGAGATCATGACCTGAGCCGAAGTCAGACGCTCAACCGACTGAGCCACCCAGGTGCCCCAAGAAACCTATTTTATTTTTTTATTTTATTTTATTTTTTTTTTAACGTTTATTTATTTTTGAGACAGGGAGAGACAGAGCATGAACAGGGGAGGGTCAGAGAGAGGGAGACACAGAATATGAAGCAGGCTCCAGGCTCTGAGCTGTCAGCACAGAGCCCGACGCGGGGCTAGAACTCACGGACCGCAAGATCATGACCTGAGCTGAAGTCGGCTGCCTAACCGACTGAGCCACCCAGGCGCCCCAAGAAACCTATTTTAAATAGAAAGATTCAAATAGTTAAAAAGATGTGGAAATATTATATTATACTATACTATAATATGGAATTAAACTATACTGTAGGGTAGAAATACTATAATATATAAATACCATAAAAATACTAAGTATAAGAAAGCTCGAGTGACTATATTAATGTAAGACAAAGGAGACTTTAGAACAAAGAATTTTATTCCCAGTGATAACATATGATAATGATAAAGTAGTTCACTAGCCAAGATGGCATAACATTTCTAAATGTCTATATATCTAATAAGAGCTTTAAAACACATAAAGCACAAACTGATCAATCTGAAAGGAGAAATGGACAAGTCCACAATTGTAATTGGCTATTTTACCACTCGTTTCTCAGTAATTGACAAAACAGAGAGAATATTAGCCATAATATAGAAGATTCAAACAGCACTAACCTGACTTAATTGATGTAAATAAAACATCATGCCTAACAATTGTACAGTACACATTCTTTTCAAGTGCACATGTAACATTCATTGAGGAAAGGCATATTGTGAATCAGTTTAAACCATACTGTTAAACAGTTAAATTAGGGACGAATAACAGAAAGATATCTGGAAAATCCCCAAATATTTGGCAATTAACGGACTTCTGTATAATTTACAGACCAAAGAAGAAATTACTAGAAATAAAATGATAAATAAAATATTTTTCAATCATTCATTCATATATCATAACTCCTATGGTATATTAGATGTTAACTTCTGGGAATGCATGATGTGAGAAGTGGCCTCTAATTGCAAACTAATGATCTTGTGGAGACAATTATGTGAAGCAACTCTTTATGGTGCTTTTTGTTTACAAAAGTCAATTTTTAACTTTTATCTTCCAGTATCTGAGACTTTACCATCCCTCTTCATTCTACAGTGAAACATTATAAACTATTTTCTCAAGCTTTTATTGGTAGATGTTTAAAGTTTTATACCAGGAACTGTGTGATATTGTTTTTAGTTATTGCTATTTTAAATGGGATTACATCAGATTACTTAAACAATTATTTAAGAATATATAAGAACATTGTTGATTTTATGTTAATTTTGTTACAAACTCTGTTTTCGGTATAGTGATTATTTTTGTTTGTTTTATTTTTTACTTTGACAGTTTATTTCAGTATTACAAGTTAATTATCACAAAAAAATATAATCTTTAGCAAGTAAAATCATGCCAGGTGTTTTTGTTTGTTAGTTTTTTTTTGTTTGTTTGTTTTCAATTCTCAAGTTAGCAAACATACAGTGTAGTCTTGGCATCAGGAATAGATTCCTGTGATTCATCACTTATATACAACACCAGTGCTTATCCCAATAAGTGCCCTCCTTAATGCCCATCACCATTTTAGCCCACCCCACCCACCCACCTCTCCTCCAGCAACCCTCAGTTTGTTCTCTGTATTTGAGTCTTTTATGGTTTGCCTCCCTCTGCTTTTATCTTACTTTTCCTTCCCTTCCCTTATGTTCATCTGTTGAGTTTCTCCAATTCCACATATGAGTGAAATTATATGATATATGTCTGACTTATTTTGCTTAGCATAATACACTCTAGTTCTATCCACATTGTTGCAAATGGCAAGATTTTGTTCTTTATCATTGCCAAATACTATTCCATTGTATACATATACTACATCTTAATCCATTCATCAGTTGGTGGACATTTGGGTTCCTTCCATAATTTAGCTATTGTTGATAGCAATGCCATAAACACAGGGTGCACGTGCCCCTTCAAATCAGCACTCCTATATCCTTTGGATAAATTCCTAGTAGTGCAATTGCTGGGTCATACGGTAATTCTATCTTTAATTTTTTGAGGAATCTCTATGCTGTTTTTCAGAGTGGTGCCCTAGTTTGCACTCCAATCTTCAGCTCCTAAAGCTGTTTGCAAAATAGAAACTGGCACTCCCCATATTTCTCATTCCCCAGTCATGGTTTGGGGAAGATTCTACCTTGTATCAACACAATACTGCACTTCCACAGCCTGTCTTTCCCTTTTGTCTCTCCACAAAAGGGGATCCCCCCCTCTGTTCCTATGCCACTGTTTATCTCTCTCAATTTGCATACATGCACCTCTGTCCTGCCAAGTTGTCTCCCTCCATCTGTGGAGATCTTTCTTTCACTCTGCAGATTGATTTCCTGGGTGTTCCAAGAGATCTGTGTTTGAGGTCTAGGGAAATGCTGGTCCCCCTACTTCTCTGCCATCTTAACTCCTCCAAAAGGAAGGAAATTCTAACACATGCTACAACATGGATGAACTAAAACCCAGATGCTTCTTCCTCTCTAGGCCACTCAAAGACCACATCACAGTAAACTGGTGGACAGTTGGCCCAGCCTAAGGCTACTGTTAGTGCAGGCATGAACAGCTGTATTGATCGTAGAGCAATCTTTACCCTATAAAGAGCTAAAACTGTGTTGGCCTTGGCCTTCAGCACCACAGCAGTGGTTGATAGGAGATGGTGGAGCATTATAACAGTGGTTCTTTAGTTTTAGTGGGAATTAGCAACTTCCAGAGAGTTGGAGAGTGGAGAGGGAAGATGGGGCGTAGGAGGACGCTGGGCTCACCACGCATCCTGCTGATCACTTAGATTCCACCTACACCTGCGTAACTAACCCAGAAAACCACCAGAAGACTAGCAGAATGGAGTCTCTGGAGCCAAGTGCAGACGAGAGGCCCACGGAAGAGGGTAGGAAGGGTGGAGAGGCGGTGCGCGCTCCACGGACTGGCGGGAGGGAGCCGGGGTGGAGAGGCAGCCTGCCCGCCAAGTAGAGCCCCCGAGTCTGGCTGGCAAAAGCAGAGGGGCCGGACAGAGTGTGTTCCGACAGCAAGCGGGACCTGACATCTGGAAGGTTATAAGCTAACAGCTCTGCTCAGAAAGAGGGAAGGCTGGAGGACAAAGGGAGGGAGAGTTGCTGAGCCCTGGGATGACAGAGCTCAGTTTGTTGGGGAACAAAGGCGCTCACCAGCGCCATCTCCCTCGCCCATCCCCCAGCCAAAATCCCACAGAGAACCAGTTCCTGCCAGGGAACTTGCTCACTCTGCGCAAACAACCAACGCTGTGCTTCTGCAGAGCCAACCCTCCCGTGGCTGGTCTGACTCCCTCCTGCTGCCACAGGGCCCCTCCTGAAGTGGATCACCTAAGGAGAAGTGAGCTAAGCCTGCCCCTCCTGCCCCCGAGCACCTTGCCTACCCACCTTGCCTACCCCAGCTAATACACCAGATCCCCAGCACCACAAGCCTGGCAGTGTGCAAGTAGCCCAGACTGGCAACGCCACCCCACAGTGAATCCCACCCCTAGGAGAGGGGAAGAGAAGGCACACACCAGTCTGACTGTGGCCCCAGCGGTGGTCTGGGGGCAGACATCAGGTCGGACTGCGGCCCCGCCCACCAACTCCAGTTATACACCACAGCACAGGGGAAGTGCCCTGCAGGTCCTCACCACTCCAGGGACTCTCCAAAATGACCAAACGGAAGAATTCCCCTCAGAAGAATCTCCAGGAAATAACAACAGCTAATGAACTGATCAAAAAGGATTTAAATAATATAACAGAAAGTGAATTTAGAATAATAGTCATAAAATTAATCGCTGGGCTTGAAAACAGTATAGAGGACAGCAGAGAATCTCTTGCTACAGAGATCAAGGGACTAAGGAACAGTCAGGAGGAGCTGAAAAACGCTTTAAACGAAATGCAAAATAAAATGGAAACAACGACGGCTCGGATTGAAGAGGCAGAGGAGAGAATAGATGAACTAGAAGATAAAGTTATGGAAAAAGAGGAAGCTGAGAAAAAGAGAGATAAAAAAATCCAGGAGTATGAGGGGAAAATTAGAGAACTAAGTGATACACTAAAGAGAAATAATATACGCATAATTGGTATCCCAGAGGAGGAAGAGAGAGGGAAAGGTGCTAAAGGTGTACTTGAAGAAATAATAGCTGAGAACTTCCCTGAACTGGGGAAGGAAAAAGGCATTGAAATCCAAGAGGCACAGAGAACTCCCTTCAGACGTAACTTGAATTGATCTTCTGCACGACATATCATAGTCAAACTGGCAAAATACAAGGATAAAGAGAAAATTCTGAAAGCAGCAAGGGATAAACGTGCCCTAACTTATAAAGGGAGACCTATAAGACTCGTGACTGATCTCTCTTTTGAAACTTGGCAGGCCAGAAAGGATTAGCACGAGATCTTCAATGTATTGAACAGAAAAAATATGCAGCCGAGAATCCTTTATCCAGCAAATCTGTCATTTAGAATAGAAGGAGAGGTAAAGGTCTTCCCAAACAAACAAAAACTGAAGGAGTTCATCACCACCAAACCAGCCCTACAAGAGATCCTAAGGGGGATCCTGTGAGACAAAGTACCAGAGACATATCTGCAAGCATAAAACATACAGACATCACAATGACTCTAAACCCATATCTTTCTATAATAACACTGAATGTAAATGGACTAAATGCGCCAACCAAAAGACATAGGGTATCAGAATGGATAAAAAAACAAGACCCATCTATTTGCTGTCTACAAGAGACTCATTTTAGATCTGAGGACACCTTTAGATTGAGAGTGAGGGGATGGAGAACTATGTATCATGCTACTGGAAGCCAAAAGAAAGCTGGAGTAGCCATACTTATATCAGACAAACTAGACTTTAAATTAAAGGCTGTAACAAGAGATGAAGAAGGGCATTATATAATAATTACAGGGTCTATCCATCAGGAAGAGCTAACAATTATAAATGTCTATGCGCCGAATACCAGAGCCCCCAAATATATAAAACAACTACTCACAAACATAAGCAACCTTATTGATAAGAATGTGGTAATTGCAGGGGACTTTAACACTCCACTTACAAAATGGATAGATCATCCAGACACACGGTCAATAAAGAAACAAGGGCCCTGAATGATACATTGGATCCGATGGACTTGACAGATAGATTTAGAACTCTGCATCCCAAAGCAACAGAATATACTTTCTTCTCGAGTGCACATGGAACATTCTCCAAGATAGATCATACACTGGGTCACAAAACAGCCCTTCATAAGTTTACAAGAATTGAAATTATACCATGCATACTTTCAGACCACAATGCTATGAAGCTTGAAATCAACCACAGGAAAAAGTCTGGAAAACCTCCAAAAGCATGGAGGTTAAAGAACACCCTACTAACGAATGAGTGGGTCAACCAGGCAATCAGAGAAGAAATTAAAAAATATATGGAAACAAACGAAAATGAAAATACAACAATCCAGACGCTTTGGGATGCAGTGAAGGCTGTCCTGAGAGGAAAATACATTGCAATCCAGGCCTATCTCAAGAAACAAGAAAAATCCCCCAAATCCCCCAAATCTAACAGCACACCTAAAGGAAATAGAAGCAGAACAGCAAAGGCAGGCTAAACCCAGCAGAAGAAGAGAAATAATAAAGATCAGAGCAGAAATAAACAATATAGAATCTAAAAAAACTGTAGAGCAGATCAACGAAACCAAGAGTTGGTTTTTTGAAAAAATAAACAAAATTGACAAACCTCTAGCCAGGCTTCTCAAAAAGAAAAGGGAGATGACCCAAATAGATAAAATCATGAATGAAAATGGAATGATTACAACCAATCCCTCAGAGATACAAACAATTATCAGGGAATACTATGAAAAATTATATGCCAACAAATTGGACAACCTGGAAGAAATGGACAAATTCCTAAACACCCACACTCTTCCAAAACTCAATCAGGAGGAAATAGAAAGCTTGAACAGACCCATAACCAGCAAAGAAATTGAATCGGTTATCAAAAATCTCCCAACAAATAAGAGTCCAGGACCAGATGGCTTCCCAGGGGAGTTCTACCAGACGTTTAAAGCAGAGATAATACCTATCCTTCTCAAGCTATTCCAAGAAATAGAAAGGGAAGGAAAACTTCCAGACTCATTCTATGAAGCCAGTATTCCTTTGATTCCTAAACCAGACAGAGACCCAGTAAAAAAAGAGAACTACAGGCCAATATCCCTGATGAATAGGGATGCAAAAATTCTCAATAAGATACTAGCAAATCGAATTCAACAGCATATAAAAAGAATTATTCACCATGATCAAGTGGGATTCATTCCTGGGATGCAGGGCTGGTTCAACATTCGCAAATCAATCAACGTGATACATCACATTAATAAAAGAAAAGAGAAGAACCATATGATCCTGTCAATCGATGCAGAAAAGGCCTTTGACAAAGTCCAGCACCGTTTCTTAATAAAAACCCTTGAGAAAGTCGGGATAGGAGGAACATACTTAAACATCATAAAAGCCATTTATGAAAAGCCCACAGCTAACATCATCCTCAATGTGGAAAAACTGAGAGCTTTTTCCCTGAGATCAGGAACACGACAGGGATGCCCACTCTCACCGCTGTTGTTTAACAGAGAGTTGGAGTAAAATGTAGATAGTAGATGCTCACTTTGCATGTGATCTGATTTAGTAGGTCTTGGGTAGAATACCACCTGTTCTCACCCTGGGAGTTCTTGGCTTACACTTTAATGCTAATCAGTAGAGATAGAAGAAAACGTGATACAACATACCAGGTATTCATTTTGTGTGTATAAGACAGTACAAGAAGAGTCTCAAATATGCAAGGATTCGAGAGAGAAAACTCACCAGCTATATTTGAAGATAAAATCCATTTAAAGGACAGATCCAAATAAAGAACTGAAGAATGAAGAATCATGATATCCTCTAC
Organism: Panthera pardus; assembly: GCF_024362965.1. Classification (NCBI taxonomy): domain Eukaryota; kingdom Metazoa; phylum Chordata; class Mammalia; order Carnivora; family Felidae; genus Panthera; species Panthera pardus. The sequence goes on from NW_026526765.1 coordinate 88,809,632, forward strand.
TATTATTTTATTATTGAAAATAATTGACATACAATATTATTTTAGGTATATAACATATTGATTCAACAATTCTATATATTACTCTCTGCTCACAATGTAGTTACCATTTGTCACCATGTAATGTTGTTACAATATTATTGACTGTATTCCTTATGCTGTGCTTATTCCATGACATATTTATTTTAAAACTGTAAGTTTGTGCCTCTTAATCTCCTTAATCTATTTAACCCCTCCCCCAGCCATCTCCCCTCTGGCAACCACCAATTCCCCCTTATTTAAAGTCTGTTTTGTTCGGGGCACCTGGGCGTCTCAGTCAGTTGAGTGTCTGACTTCGGCTCATGTCATGATCTCACAATTTGTGGGTTCGAGCCCCACGTCGGGCTCTGTGCTGACCGCTCAGAGCCTGGAGCCTGCTTCAGATTCTGTGTCTCCTTCTCTCTCTGCCCCTCCCCGGCTCACACTTTGTCTCACCCTGTTTCTCAAAAATAAATAAATGTAAATTTTTTTTAATTAAGTCTGTTTTTTTCTTTGTTTTGCTTTTAAGATTCCATGTATAAGTGAAATCATGTGGCATTTGTCTTTCTCTGTCTGACTTATTTCACATAGCATTACACTCTGTAGGTCCATCCATGTTGTCACAGGTGGCAAGATCTTACTTTTTATGGCTGAGTAATATTCCAGCATATATATGTAACTCATTTATCCACTTATCTATTAATGGACACTTACATTGTTTCCAATTCTTGACTATTGTAACTAATGCGGCAATAAACATAGGGTGCATATATCTTTTTGAATTAGTATTTTTGTTTTCTTTAATACCTAGAATTACTGAATCGTGAGGTATTTCTGTTTTTAATTTTTTGAGGAAAGTCCATACTGTTTTTGCAGTGGCTATACCAATTTACATTCCTCCCAACAGTGCACAGTTGTTCCCTTTTAACCACATTCTCACCAACAGTTGTTACTTGGGTCTTTTTAATACTAGCCATTCTGACTGGTGTGTGGTGACATCTCACAGTAGTTTTGATTTGTGTTTCCCTGATCATTAGTGATGTTGAACATTTTTTCATGTGGTCATTGGCCATTTGTAGGTATCTGGAAAAATGTCTATTCAAGTCTTTTGCCCATTTTTTAGTTGGATTAATTGGGGTTTTTTTGGTGTGGACATGTATAAAATCTGTATATATTTTAGATATTAACCCTTTATCAGATATCATTTCAAATATCATCTTCATGTGGTAGGTTGCTTTTTCATTTTGTTGGTGGTTTCCTTTGCTTTACAAAAGCTTCTTATTCTAGTGTAGTCCCAACATTTTATTTCTGCTTTTAATCATCTTGCTTGAGGAGACATATTCATAAATATGTTGTTAAGGCTGATGTCCAAGTGATTACTGCCTATGTTTTCTTTTTAGGATTTTAATGGTTTCAGGGCTCACAGTTAGGTCTTGATTCCATTCTAAGTTTATTTTTGTGCATGGTGTTAGAAAGAGGTCCCATTTCACTCTTTTACATGCAGCTCTCCAGTTTCCCTGACACCATTTATTGAAGAGACTATCTTTTGTCCATTGTATATCCTTCTTGATAATAGATTAAGTGACTATATAGATGCATTTTTATTTCTGGACTCTTTTGTCCCAGTACTATACTGTTTTGATTACTACAATTTAGTAGTAATTATTAGTATATCTTAATATCTGGGATCATGATACCTCCAGCTTTTTTTCTTCATCGATATTGCTTTCACTACTGGGGTCTTTTGTGGATCCAGACAAAATTTGGAATTATTTGTTCTAGTTCTGTGAAAAATGTTATTGGTATTTTGATAAGGATGACATTGAATCTGTGGATTGGTTAGTTTAGTATGGACATTTTAACAGTATTCGACCAATTCCATGACTGTGGAATATCTTTGAATTTACTTGTGTGGTCTTCAGTTTCTGTCATCAATGTCTTCTATTTTTAAGAATGTAGGTTTTTCACATCCTAGACTAAATCTATTCCTAGGAATTTAATTTTTGATGCATTTGTAACTGGGGTTGTTTTCTTAATTTCTCTTTCTGCTATCTTGTTATTAGTCAATAGAAGTATATTTCTGTATATTAATTTTATATCCTGCAACTCTACTGAATCCATTCATCAGTTCTAATATTTTTTGGTAGAATCTTTAGGTTTTTCTTAGTATAGTATCAGGTCATCTGACAGTTTTACTTGTTCCTTGCCAATTTGGATGCTTTTTTTTTTTTCTTGTGTAATTGCCGCAGCTAGGACTTCGAGTATGATATTTAATAAAAGTGGTGAGAAAGGATATCCTTTTCTTGCTCCTGATCCTAGAGGAAGAGCTTTCAGTTTTTCACTGTTGTGTATGTTGTTAGCTTTGGGTTTATTATACTGAGGTATGTTCCCTCTACACCTACTTTGTTAAGAGTTTTTATCATAAATGAATATTGTATTTTGTTGAATGCTTTTTCTGCACCTATTGAGTTGATCACATGGTTTTTATCCTTTCTCTTATTGGTAGGATATGTCACATTGATTGATTTGAGAATACTGAACCACCCTTGCATCCCTGGAATAAATACCATTTGATTGTGATGAATGATATTTGTAGTGTATTATTGAATTTGATTTGCAAATATTTTGTTGAGGATTTTTGCTTCTATCTTCATCAGAAATTTTGGCCTGTACTTTTATTTTCTTGTAGTATGTTTGTCTCGTTTTTGTATCAGGGTAATGCTAGGCTTGTAGAATTAATTTGAAAGTTTTCCTTCTTCTTCTATTTTTTGGAATAGTTTGAGAAAATACATATTAACTTTTCTATAGTGTTTGTTAGAATTTACCTATGAAGCCATTGGTTCTGAACTTCTGTGTATGGGGAGTTTTTTGATCACCAATTCAATTTCATTACTAGCAATCAGTCCACTCAAATTTTCTATTTTTTCCTGTTTTGTTTTGTAAGACTGTATGTTTCTGGGAATTTGTCTATTTCTTCTGAGTGAATTGTTGGCATATAATTTTTCATAGTATTGTTTTCTAATTCTTTGTATTTCTGTAGTGTTGCCTATTTCTCCTCCATTTTTTATTTTAACTTCTCTCTTTTTTTCTTGATAAGTCTGGCTAAAGGTTTATCAATTTTGTTTATCTTTTCAAAGGACCAGCTCCTGGTTTCATTGATCTTATCCATTGTTTTTTAGTTTCTGTCTTATTTCCACTCTAATCCTTATTATTTCCTTCTTTCTATTCATCTTGGGCTTTATTTTTTTTCCCCCCTGTCTCCTTTAGGTGTAAATTTAGGTTTTTATTTGAAGTTTTTCTTGTTTATTGAGGTAAAATTCATCCCTCTAAAATTCCCTTTTAGAACTGCTTTTGCTCCATCCCAAAGATTTTGGAACATTGTGTACTCATTTTCATTTGTATCCATGCACTATTGACTTTCTTTACTGACCCATTGCGTGTTGAGTAGCATGTTGTTTAGCCTACATGTGTTTGTATTTTTTTCCAGTTTTTTTCTTATAATTGATCTCTAGTTACATACCATTGTGGGGGAAAAAAGATGTCTGATATGATTTCAGTGTTACTAAATTTATTGAGATTGGCTTTGTGACTATGATCCATTGTAGAGAATGTTCCATGTGCACTTGAAAAGAATTTGTATTCTACTGTTTTTTGGATGGAATGTTCAGTGTATATCTGGTAGGTCCATCTAGTCTGTGTGTCATTCAAAGCCACTGTTTTCGGACTGATGTTCTGTCTGGATGACTTATCCATTGTTATAAGTGGGGTGTTAAATTCCTCTACTAGTATTATATAACTGTCGATTTCTCCCTTTATGTCTCTTAGTATTTGCTTTATATATTTAGGTGGTCCTATGTTGTGTGCAGAGATATTTATTATTGATATATTTTCTTGTAGGATTGGTCCCTTTATCTTTTGTATTTTAAGTCTAATTTGTCTGTTATAAATATTGCTACCTGGGTTTTTTTTTTTTTTCACTCCCATTTGCATGGTAAATATTTAATCCTTTCACTTGCAATCTGTATATATCTTTAGATCAGAAGTGAGTCTCTATTAGACAGCTTATAGATGTTTTATTTTTTTTTAATCCATTCAGTCACACTTTCTCTTTTAATTGCAGCATTTAGTGCATTTACATTTAAAGTAATTATTGGGGCACCTGGGTGGCTCAGTCGGTTGAGCATCTGACTTTGACTCAGGTCATGATCTCCCACTCATGGGTTCCAGCCCGGCATTGGGCTCTGTGCTGACAGCTCAGAGCCTGGAGCCTTGCTTTGGATTCTGTCTCCCTCTCTCTCTGCCCCTCCCCCCCACCTCGCACTCTGTCTTTCTCTCTCAAAATAAATAAACATAATAAAAAAAATTTTTTAATAAAAAAAGTCATTATTGATAGTTATGTACTTATTGCCATTTTCTTAATTTTTTTTTCTGGTTCTTTTTGTAGTTCTTTTCTAGTCCTTTCTTCTCTTCTCTCTTCCCTTGGAGTTTGATGGCTTTCTTTAGTGTTATGATTGGATTCCTTTATCTTCATTTTTGTGTATCTATTACAGGATTTTTGATTTGTGGTTACCTTTGGGTTCATATATAACCTCCTATATGCATAGCAGTGTATTTTAAGTGATGGTCACAAGTACACACTCAAAAAGCACTGAATTTTTACTTTACTCTCCACATTTTATACGATGCCCTATATTTTTTAAAATTTTCTTGTATTCCTTGCCTCATTTTTGTAGATATAATTGATTTTACCACTTTTGTGTTTTAACCTCCATATTGACTTTATAAGTGATTAATATTTACTATTTGCTTTTATCTGTGAAATTTTTTCTTCCCTAATTTTCTTATTGCTAGTTATGGCCTTTTCTTTACAATTAAAGAATTCCCTTTAACATTCTCACAAGCCTGGTTTAGTGGAGATAAACTCCTGTTAACTTTAGTTTGAGAAACTTTTTATCTGTCCATCTATTTTGAAAGACAGTCCTGCTGGTTATTCTTGGTTGAAGATTTTTACTTTTAGCACGTTGAATATATCATGGCACTCCCTTCTGGACTGCAAAAAAATTTCTGGTGAAAATTCAGCTGATAGGCTTATATGTAACTGTTTTCTTCTTTAAAAAACATTAATCCAAAACGGGCTCCAGGGTCTGAGCTGTCAGCATAGAGCCCAATGCAGGGCTCAAACTCTGAACAGCTAGATCATGACCTGAGCTGAGGTCGGATGTTTAACCACTGAGCCACCCAGGCGCCCCTTTTCTTGCTTCTTTTAAATTTCATTGCTTTTTGTGATTTTAATTATTATGTGTCTTGGTGAGGACCTCCTTGGGTTCATCCTTCTTAGAGGTTGTTTCCTTCCTGAACCTGGATGTCTGTTTCCTTTTCCAAATTTGGGAAGTTTTCAGCTCTTATTTCTTGAAGTAAGTTTTCTGACCCCTTCTTCTTTTGCTTCTGGGATCCCTATAATGTAAATGTTACTATGTTTGATGATATTGCAAAGTTCCCTTAACTAGTTCTCATTTTTTCTTTTTTCTTTTTGCTGTTCAGTTTGGTTGCTTTCAATTACCTTGTCTTACAGATTGCTGATCCATTCTTCTTCATCCACTAATGCTGAGAAGGGACAGAAAACTCTGTACCAACAAATGAGATTACTCCACACTTGGCTATGAAAGAGAGGAGAAGACATGGGGGTCAACGATCGCAGACGAAGATCCAAGACCTGGTTCACCTCACTAGTAAGTACTCTGATTTATTGCAGGCCAATCACAGATCTCAGTTGGCTTGTTGTATACAGAGGGCGTTTAACATTTCAGGCTTGTGAAACCAGGGGGTGCATGACTTAACAATGCACAATCACAAGAGACAAATCAGAGATTTGCAGCAAGAGTCTATGTGTTCTATTGTTTTTCTAAACTTTGTATACAATGTATACATTGTACACAATGTATACATTGTTCCCCAAGGACAGCAGAAACACCTGGGAGGGCTGGTACCCCAGGGCATTCCTCAGTCAGGGTAGTTACCCATGCCCCTCCTGAGCTTAACTTCAGCCCACCAGAAATTTCTCTGTTACATTTTAGCTAGCCAAGCAATGTGTATAATCTCATCATCCTCAGTAATAACCCCAACACACTAATCTATTGATTTCCCCTAGTTTATTTTCTATTTCAGTTGTTGAATTCTTCAACTCTGTTTTTTTTATATTTTCTGTCCACTCTTTTCTCAAGTCCAGCGAGTATTTTATGACCATTACTTTGAATTATTTAACAGATGTACTTCTCATATGTTTCAGTTAGCTCTTTCACTATAATTTTGTCATTCTTTAATTTCTGACAAATTCCTCTGGCTCATAATTTTGTCTAATTCTGTGTTAGGTAGTTCTGCCATATCTCCTGGTCTTAAAAGTAGTGGCCTTACACAAAGAGGTTCTGTGGTGCCCTATAGAGCAACTCTTCCTGGTCACCAGGACCAGGCACAGCAATGGTGTCTCCTGTGTGGGCTGCATGTGTCGTTCTGTTGTGGCCAAGCCATGGCTGCCTTTAGCCCAGCCAGGTGCAGTGACCTGCTTTGCCTGCTGTGGGTGCACTGGCCAGGAGTTGCTTTCCACACTTTTGAGAGACTTACCTACAGCAGCTGTGTGCTTGTGGATGGGAGAGCTGTCTGCAATTAGCCTCTCTGTCACAACTGAAGACGCATCAAAGGGCAGGGCTTGCTGCCTGCATGGCCATCTGTGATGTTCAGCTACAGGAACTGCAGGCATGCTGATATGGGCTTATCTTCCCCTCTCCCCAGAGCAGGAGGCACTTTGAAGGGATGTCTGCCTAGACTGTTGGGTTGGATGGGGCAGGTCCACAGGAAAATGCCAGGGTGGGGCATATGGTATTAGGGCAGTCTATTCTAAGTGTCCATCTGTCTAGGCTAGGGAAGGGGAGGAGAAATGGTGCCCAGTAGTATTTTGTTCCCAGAGAAATCTACTGCTGATCCCTGTTGCTCCAAGACAGGTTCTGAGATTAAGATAAGTGAATATATTTCCTTCACATACACCCCAGGCTCGTTTCTGCTTCTGTAACATTTCTCGGGCTGAGTTATTTAGTGTGCTGACTCTTGAAGGGTGGGAGCTTAGTTTCCTCTAGCTGTCCTGCTCTCCCAGAATTAAGCTTGCTGATTTTTAAAGCTTCCGGAGTTAGGCCATGCTGGTTTTCAAAGCCAGACATAATGGGGACTGGTCTTGCCAATTGTATCTCCGGTGTCAGGAGTTCCTTGTCTGGCATCTGATACTCTTGTTTCTCTGTGCTGGTAGTATCCCTCCTGTTTGTGGCTAGTCATGCCAGGGCTTTGGTTTCCATGCATGTCTCCACTGCTCCTACCCTTTCCAGTGCAGCCTTTCTCAATGCTTGACCTTGGAAAGTCTGCTCTGCTAGTCTTCAGGTCATTTTCACTGGTAGTCACATAGATGTAACTGTTGTCTCAGTGTGTCCGTGGGCCAGGCTGGGCTCAGGATCCTGCTACTCCACCTTCCCAAAACTCACAGAAATTAAGTATTTTGAACTTAATGAAAATAACAACTTAATATATTAAAATGTAGTCATGAATATTAACAACTAAATGCTGTTAATCTGTCAGTTTTCCTCCAAATTGATCTATAAATAAATTGTCCAGAATGGTAGCCATTAGCCACGTAATCACATAATTGCTATTGAATACTGGATATCTGGCTAGTCTACATTAAGATATGCTGTAAGTACAAGCACACCCCAGATTTTGATGACCTGGTGCCAAAAATGAATGTAAATTTTCACATCAATACTTTCATATTGATAACATTTTGCAGGGAAAATACTTTTGTATATTGAGTTAAATAAAATAATTTCTTGGGTTTAATTTTTTACCTTTTTAGTGTAGCTACCAGAAAAATTTAAATTATATATGTTCCTCATATATTTTGGCTTGAATTGTACTATGGTCTGAATATTTGTGTTCTCCTCCTTTCTCTGCTGACCGACCCCCAATTCCTATGCCCAAGGTGATGGCATTAGGACGTGAGGCCTCTGGGAGATGATTAAAGCTGAGCCCTCATGAATGGGATTAGCGCCCTTATAAAACCCACCTGTGAAAGCTCTCTCACACCTTCTGCCATGTGAAATTAGGTGGGATACTACTGCTCATAAACTGGATGGAGGACCCCACCAAACACAGAAACTGACCATGCAGACACCCTGATCTTGAACTTCCAGCCTCCAGAGCGGTGCGAAACATATTTCTGTTCTTTATAAGCCATTCCGTCTGTGGGATTTTGTTATTGCAGCCTGAACAGGCTAAGACACATTATATCCCATTGGTCTGCATTGATCTATAGACTAGTTTATAATGATTTATAAAATTATATTGAAATGCAAAAAATTGACCCCCACCATATATCCTGTTAGTTTTCAACAACACGTGAAAGTAACCAATGAGGAAAGGATAGTATTTTCAACAAATGGTGTTGGAACAACTGGATAGAAAAATGAACCAAGGGGCGCCTGGGTGGCTCAGTCGGTTAAGTATCCGACTTCAGCTCAGGTCATGATCTCACAGTCCGTGAGTTCGAGCCCCGCGTCGGGCTCTGTGCTGACAGCTCAGAGCCTGGAGCCTGTTTCAGATTCTGTGTCTCCCTCTCTCTCTGACCCTCCCCCGTTCATGCTGTCTCTCCCTGTCTCAAAAATAAATAAACGTTAAAAAAAAAAAAAAGAAAAATGAGCCGTGATCCTTGTCCCTAAATGTGGTACATAACAATTAATTTTAAATGGAACATAGAACTAAACATAAACTCTAAAATTATAAAGCTTCTGGAAGAAAACAGAAGAAAATATTTACAACCTTAAGGTTAGTGAAAATTTTTTAGGATGAAAAAGTACAAAGCATAAAAAACCCAAAAAAAATGGATATTATGAAAATTTTAAATTTCTACTCAACAATAGACACAATTAAAAAATAAAATACCACACTGAGAGAAAATATTTGTAAGAAGTATATTTAAAGACCAGATCCAGATATACAAAAAATATTAAAATTCAGTAATAAGAACAGAAGCAATCTGGTTAAAATTAGGCAAAGATTTTAACAGAATTTTCACAAAAGAAATAGATGGCAAAAGAGGAATTAAAAAGCTACCCTTAGTCATTAGTGAAAAGCAAATTAAAACAACAATGAGATATAAACACAAACTCCATAGCATAGGTAAAATATTTTAAAACTGATAATACACAGTATAATACAAAGCAAGAATATGGAGTAAGGATTTTCATACATTATTAGTTCAGGTGTAGAGTGGTACAATCACTGTGGGAAACTGTTGGGTAGTTTCTTATAAAGTTAAACATCTATGTATCAACTGACCCAGCACTTTTACTCTTGGATATTCACCCAACAGCAATGAAAAGAGTTGTTTATGAAATTCTATAGATTTATCCATAATAACCCTAAGTCAGAACAGACCACTGTCCATAAATGGGTACATAAATTATGCTAGTTATATAATAGAATACTACTTAGCAATAAAAAGGGATAAACTTCTGATAACATTCAACAACCTGGATTAATATCAAAAACATTGTTCTGAGGGAAAGACTTTAAAAATAAAAGACTATGCACCTTTTGATTCATTTATATGAAACTCTAAAAAAGGCAAATTTTATCTCTAGTGACAGAAAGAACACTGGTAGCCTGGGGTCAGAGGGCAAAGGAGGAACTTGTAAAGGAGGAATACAGGGAATCTTTTGGAATTTCTGAAATCTATATCTTGATTGTGGTGGTTACATGGGCATATGTATTTGTGAAAACTCATACATTTATTGTGTGTAAATTTCACTTCAATAAATTTGGGGACTTTTTTATTGATGAGAATGAAAGAGATTATTGAAGTGGGATTAAAAGACCAACAGTTTTATGTAATGCTCTTATTATAATTTTTATTTAAAGATAAACTCTTACCAATGTGATTCCCTTTTGCTCCATCATGTTCTTCTCCATAAAAATAGCTGTCTTCACTCTGTGGTTTTTTCTCTTATCCAGTATAGCATCATTGTTAAGAGAGAGTCAAGTTTTGAGGATGCAAAAAATTCAGAAACCATTTGAACACAACTTCATAAACTCGAGAAATTGATGGCTAAATAGCCATTTGTAGTATAATTTTGTTTCAAAAAATGAAGACTATTTCTCCAGAATTCCAAGCTCCTGATGCAAAGTTGTTTTTGCAGATATTCTGAGAAATAATTTCCTGGCAGCCAAGTGCTGTAACCCACATATTAGACAGAACACAGCTGTAAAAGAATGAAAATTCTGTCTATGAGACAAATTATTGTACCTATTGTCTTTTTTCTTCTACAAGGGAAAATAAAGTTACAGAACCCCAAGTCATAAATTCATGGATCATAGCTTGTGAGTTTTGCAACATTTTATCAACTATAAAAGAAGTCTAGTGAAGGTAAACACTACTCAGATTTTTTTTTTTTTTTTGGTTACTTTTTTATGCTATCCTCAAACTATTATTCGTTAGTAGCCAAACAAACCTATTCATGCTAACTGGAGGTGAGAAAGTTCAACTTGCTTATCAAGAGAGGAATATTTCATTGCCAATGTTTTCTACAGTGACGCAAACTGATAAGCTTTAAATGAGGAAATCCACTCATGCTAGGAATATGATAGAAGAAATTATCTCTAGGCTTAACCTTTCTTGGGATAGGCATAAAGAACAAAATTTTCAAAATACATTTTTTTTTTTTGGTATCAGACTAGTGGTTTACATTTCCACACATTTAGAAAATAAAGAATAGTCCAAAAAAGTATTCAAACTGTGTTGATGTATTTAAAAAGAAATTGTGTCCCTGTCTTTTTTTATTTTTTATTTTTTATTTTTTTGGTTCTAAGTTTACTACTCTGACACATCTAACCTGAACCATATGCACAGCTTTGTCCCCAAGTCACCATGTGTCTTTTGGGAAGTGACTGAATTTCTCTTTGCCTTATATATATGTCTGACAAGATGAAAGAATTAAATGAGACAGTAGATAAAGGTTTTCTTAAAAGCATGTAGATTTTTAAAATCAAGGTCAGATGGTTTCTGATTACATATTCATGCTTGTGAAGGTCCTGTGTATTATAAATGATTCCAATACAAGGTTCATCTCACTATCTTCACCCTGAATGAACAAATACACTTAACCTTTTTTTCTTCTACAGTCTCCCTTTCAACACAGCATTGAAGGATGCTTGTCTTTACAGTACAAATCATTCTTCCTTCTCCTTTATAGCCTCCACTACCTGTTCACCTAGCAAAATGGCTGATTGGCTACTAACTATATACTTATATTCTTATGACAGCTTATCTACTTCCTCCTCTTTCTGAAGTTTTAGTTTCAATTGAAATATTTAGCAATAGGTACAAAAGCAAAATGGTGACTTTATTCTAACATTGATAGGACAATTTATTATTTATGCAGAAGGACAATGGAATTGGGTCCCTACCTCATACCATACCCAAAAGTCAATTACCTAAGCAATAAAGATATAAATGTGAGGAATAGACCATAAACATTTTAAAGGAAATACAGTTACAACATCAGGAGAGGAAAACAAGACATAAAAAGCAACATATATGAGACAAAGGTTTAGGAGAAAAACATAAATTCAGGATAGGGAAGAATTTTTTGGACACAAAAAAACAATAGTTAGAAAACAAGGGATTGCTAAATTCAACACATCAAAATTAAGGATTTCTGTTCAAAATACATGCAAATAAAAAGATATGACAACTGCCACAAATATAGACATAAATGGAACAGAATTCCATTCCATTCCAGAATTCCATTCCATTCCAGAATTCCATTTATGACAGATAAAAGTCATAAATAAAAAAGACAAAAAAAGCTGAGTAGAAAAGTGAGTGAAAAAATAAAAAGAAACATTTCATAGAAGCATTTTAATAGAAGAGAAAACATGAATAGCTCATAAACATAAGAGACTCATAATAATTATTAATTGTCTGGAAAATGTAAATTAGAAACACAATTTCCTATCATTTGACATCTACATTGGCATAAATTTACAAACGTGACAATATCCTGTACTGGCCACAATACACATGATCAAGGAATCTGAGACACTTGTTGGGACCATAAATTGGCACCATCACTTTAAGAAAACAATTTAGTGTCATCCTGTAAAGGTAAGTAATCACATTACCTACAATTCAGCAATTGCACTCCTGGGTATAGAGCATCTCTCTTACACATGTGAAAGAGATATGTAGAACAACAGCAGTATAATTAATAACCAAAAGCCTGAAAAGCTAAATTCTATCAACAGGAGAATGAACAGTTATGTATTAGTGGAATCACTTAATGTGATCTTATAAAACAGTGAAATGAATGAACCATACCTACTTCTGTATGGAAGAATCTTAGATACTGAGACGTAAAAGCAAGTCCCGTAAGACATACACAAAGCAGTACTATTTTTTTTATGTTTTTTTTTAAGTTTTTATTTATTTATTTTGAGAGAGAGACATTGTGAGTGGGGAGGGGCAGAAAGAGAGAGAGAGAATCACAAGCAGGCTCTGCACATCTAGCACAGACCCTGACGTGGGGCTTGAACACAGAAACCCTGAGATCACTACCTGAGCCAAAATCAAGAGTCAGATGATTAACTGACTGAGCCTCCCAGGTGTCCCAAATCATTACTCTTTTTGTAAAGTTCAAAAACACAATGCATTTCTTAAGTATGCATTCATATGTGATTATAAAAGAAGCAAGTAATTGATAAAATTCAGGTTAGTGTCTACTTCTTGGAGGGAAGGATGGGGTTAGGAGACGGAGGGAGACCACAAATGGTTTCACAGGTATTTACAATGTCCTAATTCTTTAGTTGATGTGATTTCATTGGTGTTTATTTGATTACTTAACATTTATCAAAGAGTTGAAAACTAAAAGTTTAAAGATAAAGGTGTATTATGGGCTGAATTGTGTCCTTCTCCCCAAATTTGTATGTTGGAGCCCTAACCCCAAGTACTTCAGAATGTGATTGTTTTGGGGGCACCTGGGTAGCTCAGTGGGTTAAGCGCCTGACTTCAGCTCAGGTCATGACCTTGCAGTTCGTGAGTTGGAGCCCCACATTGCGCTCTGTGCTGATAGCTCAGAGCCTGGAGCCTGCTTCAGATTCTGTGTCTCCCTCTCTCCCTGCCCTTCCTCTGCTTGTGTGCTCTCTCTCTCTCAAAAATAAGTAAACATTAAAAAACAGTTTAGGAATGTGATTGTATTCAGAGGCAAGGTCTTTACAGAGGTAATTAAGTCAAAATAAAGTCATTAGGGAGGAACCTAACTCAATATGACTTGTGTTCTCATCAGAAGAGAAGATTAGGACTCAGGTGTGCACAGAAGGAAGAAAATGTGAAGACACAGGGAGAAGACAGTCATTTAAAAGCTAAGGAGGGAGGCTTCAGAAGATACCAACCGTGCCAACACCTTGGTCTCAGACTTCTGGCCCCCAAAACTGTGGGAAAATACATTTCTCTTGTTTAAGCCCCCCAGTCTGGTATTTATTATGGCAGCCCCTGCACACTAATGATATATACTTCATAAAATAGGATGAGTTACATTTATTACTTAATTTTTTTTCTGTTATTTGTGAGCTTAATTCATTTCTGTTAACCGGGAATTTAGCCATCATTGTGATGTGTTTTTGTTAGGAAGTATATTCCAGCTTTAAAACCGATGATATATAGTTAATATTTTGATTATAATCCATTTTTATACACAGGGTTCTGATTTTCTCAGCGTTCTGTTGATGGGCCCTGATGGAAGTTCTTTAGTCACCTTGTTACTGAACCTTAATTTTTTTTAAGTGCCTAATTCCTTTTAAGAATGGTGATATGTGGTTCTTTCATAAATTAGAGCCTGACGAGTACAAGTGGTTTATTTGGGAGTGAGAGTGGAGAGCCAGAAAAAAACCAGAAAGTCAGCAAAGGGTGTGTTAGGGAACTAGTTAGTCTTGCATCCAGGGGCGCTCCAGCTGGTGACCCACTGAGAAATCATAACCTTACAACTATCTCTTGATATATAGGAGGCTAGGGCATATCCATCAACTCTAGTCCTCCACCAGTTGAAATGAACTGTCCAGCAATCCCATATTGCCCTTCCCCTGCTCGCACTCTCTCTCTCTCTCAAAACTAAACAAACATTAAAACAGTCAGTTGAGTGTCTGACTTCGGCTCATGTCACGATCTCATGGTTTGTGAGTTTGAGCCCCACAGTCCGGCTCTGTGCTGATAGCTCAGAGCCTAGAGCCTGCTATGGCTTCTGTGTCTCCCTCTCTCTCTGCCCCTCCCCTGCTTGCTCTCTCTCTCTCTCTCTCAAAAATAAACAGATGTTAAAAAAAATTTATAACAAATCACTAAGGAAAGTGCCTGTAGACCTGCTATAGACATCATGTAAGTAAAATATCAGAAAAAATACACAAGGCCAAAATTTACTGGATAAGAAATTGCCTATACTTTTTACTGATAACATCAAATTATAATTCATATTATTTTAACTAATCTCTCTTTTCCATTTTACATAAATAATTTTTCTTTATGCTGGCAAATCTTAATGCCAGTAACACCTATATGGGCAAAAACAGTGAGTTAATCAATGAATCTGATTCCCTGAAATAGCACAAAACTTGAGAAAGAGGCACATGCTTATGATTTGCACATAGAATTTATTTTACTGCAAGCTATGATCAAAAGCGACTTCTTAGTTTAAAAATCTGAACCGATGCTGAAAAACTGCATAGAATCACCATTATTAATATGTGAAAATTTCTTTCCATGCAGAACATAATCCTTGAGCAATGCAGGAACATATATTATCACTTCTGAATCAAAGTTTTCTTGTGTTCCCTCAGGAGTCTTCCCTTTGCTCGTAGTTTCTCTCCCTCAGTGCCCTCTGCTGCTTTCGGGAGAGTAAACCCGTCCATCAGGGACCAGTCCAAGTCTGCTTCCTCTAAGTCACTGCTCTGACTCCTTTCCTGACAATAACAGCCTCTACCCTTAAACCTTATCTTTCTTCTTTAGATCTCAAGATTCTTAAGCCTCCATTATAGCTCTTTATGGTGTTTTCTCATCCACTAACTTATAAATCCTTAAATGCAGAATTCACATGTGATTTGTCTTTGAGTTCCTATTGCGTCTAAGTCAAGCAATTTGCATATGGTAGTTCTAAAAATATTTATTGGCTCAATGAGTTAAATGATTGTTTCCTGGTAATATGCCATAAGTTATTTGTTGCTCCTTGCTTCTGTATCCCAAAAAGCTACTCTGATCCTTACATGTAGAAGTCTAGTTCTCCCATTCATCTGACCCATTGTGTAATATGTGGTTTTTCACTTTAATTCACAAATAGGTTACTGTTAACTATTTACAATCTAGGCTTAAGTTGTCTAGTGATAGTATACATTCAGGAATCCAGTTGGGCTAATGACAGTATTAATAAATGATAGGGGGTAGAATCTCCAAATGAAACACTTGTCTTGAATTTCTTTAAAAATAGAAAGCTTATAAATTAGTTTGTGAGCTCACATAATAGTTCCTTATTTATTCCAAAAATCTTTAGGATATCTTCATCCATGGAAATTATTCAAAAATTAGTTGTGTCCTTGCTACTTAGGTTTTCTGAAAATGGTTTGTAAATATTACAGGAAATTGGGAGAAAAAGAAATTTGCTTAATTCAGCCAGTTGGCAAAGCTAAACCATTCCTTTCCTCCCTTTCTCTTTTTCTTCGCTGGAATAGCATTCTGAGAAGGAAGTATCTCTCTGTAATCAAGGAGACTGGAATGAAACCTCCTTTAGAAGAATTTACAATTTCCTCATTTCAGTCACCGCGGATCCACACTGTGTACGTTTACACTCTAAAAATAGTGGTTATAAACTAATTCAGTAAAGAGCTGGTTTCTGCAAGATATTCTCAATTCTATTATGCTAATATCACAACCCGATCTACTCAATCTGTGAGGAACTTTTTCCAAGAATATTTCATGGGCAAAACAGAATTCACTAAGTTTGCCACTGGTTTCTAATCTATTACCATCAACTTAATTACAGTCTCTGGGAAGAACATTGGGAAAGTTCTTAGGAGCGTTTAAACACTTTTTTGGGGAGCACCTAATATTAAATTCAGAAAACATTGCCAATTTGTTAACTTTTCCAAACACCTCAAGAGATGGATTCTGTTATCTTACTAAGAAAAATAGTATTTCTACAGGGTCATCATCCTTTGAAGAAGGTGAACCTCAAATGCCTTTGGTGATATTTTATGCTCTAGACCTGTGCTATCCAATACAGTAATTAGGAACCACGTGTGGCTGTTCAGCACTGGCAATAAGGCTGGTTCACACTAAGATAAACTTAAATGTAAAATACAAGTCAGATGTTGAAGATGAAGTATTAAAAATGTAAAAATCTCAATAATTGTATATTGGTTATATGTATTAATAATATTTTAGATATTTAAAATATTATTTCACTTCTTTTTCCTTTTTATAAAAACAGTTTTTAGAAAATGTTAAACTATATACATGGCTTTTTAATTTTATTCACCTTATATCTCTATTGGACAGCATTGTTTTTTACTCTTAACCAGCTTTGCTCAAATAAGAAACATTTTGGGGGGTGGGTATCTGGGTGGCTCAGGCGGTTAAGCATCCGTTTCTTGATTTCAGCTCAGGTCATGATCTCATGGTTCGTGAGTCCTGCGCTGACAGTGTGGAGTCTGCTTGGGATTCTCCCTCTCCTTCCTTCTCTGATCCTCCCCCACGCTCGCTGTCTCTCAAAATAAATAAATAAACTGGGGCGCCTGGGTGGCTCAGCTGGTTAAGCGTCCGACTTTGGCTCAGGTCATGATCTTGCAATTTGTGAGTTTGAGCCCCACGTCGGGCTCTGTGCTGACAGCTCAGAGCCTGGAGCCTGCTTTGGATTCTGTGTCTCCCTCTCTCTGTGCCCCTCCTCCACTCAGTGTTACCAATGATTATTAAGTCAAAAATTTTAAGAAAATAATGGATAATAACTGATCTTTCAAAGATGGACCGGTATTTTAGAGGTAATAGTTTGGCAAGTGATCTTTCCTTCATCAATAGTTGTGTTCAGATATAATGACAGTTTTGTGACTAAGTCTGGTATGATACTCAGGTGCCAAACTTAATGCCTGGTTGTGTGGTATGAGATATTTATTAATGTTAAGTGCTGATCAGTAAATATGGAGAACCAAGTGCAGTGTGTCAGCTCCCATTTAATGACTAATAATCACTCAAATGTTAATACTCTAGTGTCAGGATATCAATAAAATAAGCGCAGAATTAAGAAAAGAATAATTTAAAGATCTTAAAAGGAAGTACTACTAAGAACCAGAATCAAGTTACTAAATTAGAGTGACTTTCTTACCCTATCATTTAATCCACAGAGTGTTTTTTGGCCACTGGGATAGACAGCAAACATTACAGGTATAAGGGGAGTTTTCTTATAACTTTTTTTTTTAATCTGGATTTTTGCAAATTCTTTACCTGCTTTGTTTTTGAGAGAGAAAACTATTTTGTGGCTTCGAGTCATGAAAAGTGCAAAAGCAATGACACGCTAATAGGAAGGAGATACTTTTGGAGGTGTCTATTAACATATAAAAGTATGTTGCACACTTGTCAAATTTTCAAGTTTTTGTAGACAGTGCCAGTTTGCTATCATTTCCACTAGAAATGATTCAGAATCAGATATGTACTTAGCATTCAGAACCTCAGTGTTATTTAAACCAGACGAAGAGAGACATGAGTAGTGGCTGAGTAGTGTGGCTTTCCTTGCAAGGTTTTTGTTGCTAAGGAAACCACTTCCTTCTAATCCTTGTGTTCAGCCTGTCCATCCTCCTATCTGGCATCATTGCCTCTCAAGAAGGGCAACATCATAGCGTGGAATAAGAACAGGAAACAAAAAGGACAAAAACCAGAACATTAACCTGCTACACACAAACATTTCTCAGAAAATCTGCATGGTAGTGACTTCTGGGAAATGAAAAGCAGAACCAGTCCCCTAAAACTGACACACGTACATGTGCTAGCAGCTGCAAGGTACCGCATTCACACATACAAGTATGCAAAAACACCAATTTTCAAGTCACACTTGTGATTACAGAAGGGAATGTAATGTGTGAGGCCTGGACAGGACAGGACTTGGCAGATCAGAATCTCAGGGCTTGCTGGGTCAGCGTGGAGCCCTGTGATCCTTCTGAGAGGCAGAAGTCACTCGCAGGCAATGTGATCAGTGAGGTAACTTTGTGGGAATGGATTCGAAGGACCAGTACAAAGACTGAGACCTCTTAGGTCCTGGAGTGAGGCTGAGGTATGAAACAGCGAGCCAAATAAAATAATGAATAAATGAAAATAAAACTGACATGCACTGTTAAAAGAACCATAGGCAAAAGTAACTGTCCTCACAAACCCACTCTTGGCTTTCTCCTGGACATCTTAGCAAACCACTCCAAGACCCAAACTGACTTGCAAACAAACACAAAGAAAAAAAACCCAAACTCTAAAGAGTGATAATACACAGCAACTGATTTGAATAAATAAAGTCCAAAGCACAGTTCTGTCATCTGTGCTTCCAGAAGATATAAGATAATCAGTTCCTCTGCTGTTTGTTTGTTTTACTGTTTCTAGTAATTATTGCATCTGTTCTATGAACATTTGTTAAATTGAGTGTACCTGTATGGCAGAGGGTAAGCAATGTCCACCAAATTCTGAAGTCAGTTGGTGACATAAAAAGCTGCAGCCATAGTAACTAATTACATAACTAAATCAGATTTTAAAAAGCTGCCAAAAAACAAACTTTTAAAATAACCGTTTACCAAAAGTTATTCATCATGAACCAGATGTACTAGTGGGTGCAGCTTGGTATAAGACCATGTTCAACACAAAAGGCCCCGAATAGCCAAAGTAATTTTGTAGAAGACCAAAACAGGAGGCATCACAGTCTCAGACTTTAGCCTCTACTACAAAGCTGTCATCATCAAGACAGCATGGTATTGGCACAAAAATGGACACATAGACCAATGGAATAGGATAGAAACCCCAGAACTAGACCCACAAAATTATGGCCAACTAATCTTTGACAAAGCAGGAAAGAATATCCAATGGAAAAAAGACAGTCTCTTTAACAAATGGTGCTGGGAGAACTGGACAGCAACGTGCAGAAGGTTGAAACTAGACCACTTTCTCACACCATTCACAAAAATAAACTCAAAATGGATAAAGGACCTGAATGTGAGACAGGAAACCATCAAAACCCTAGAGGAGAAAGCAGGAAAAGACTTCTCTGACCTCAGTCGTAGCAATTTCTTACTTGACACATCCCCAAAGGCAAGGGAATTAAAAGCAAAAATGAACTATTGGGACCTCATGAAGATAAAATCTTCGGTACAGCAAAGGAAACAATCAACAAAACTAAAAGGCAACCAATGGAATGGGAAAAGATATTTGCAAATGACATATCGGACAAAGGGCTAGTATCCAAAATCTATAAAGAGCTCACCAAACTCCACACCCAAAAAACAAATAATCCAGTGAAGAAATGGGCAGAAAACATGAATAGACACTTCTCTAAAGAAGACATCCGGATGGCCAACAGGCCCATGAAAAGATGCTCAACATCGCTCCTCATCAGGGAAATACAAATCAAAACCACACTCAGATATCACCTCACGCCAGTCAGAGTGGCCAAATGAACAAATCGGGAGACTATAGATGCTGGAGAGGATGTGGAGAAACAGGAACCCTCTTGCACTGTTGGTGGGAATGCCAATTGGTGCAGCCACTCTGGAAAACAGTGTGGAGGTTCCTCAAGAAATTAAAAATAGACCTACCCTATGACCCAGCAGAAGCGCTGCTAGGAACTTACCCAAGGGATACAGGAGTACTGATATATAGGGGCACTTGTACTCCAATGTTTATAGCAGCACTCTCAACAATAACCAAATTATGGAAAGAGCCTAAATGTCCATCAACTGATGAATGGATAAAGAAATTGTGGTTTATATACACAATGGAATACTACGTGGCAATGAGAAAGAATGAAATATGGCCTTTTGTAGCAACGTGGTTGGAACTGGAGAGTGTTATGCTAAATGATACAAGCCATACAGAGAAAGACAGATACCATATGTTTTCACTTTTATGTGGATCCTGAGAAACTTAACAGAAACCCATGGGGGAGGGGAAGGAAAAAAAAAAAGAGGTTAGAGTGGGAGAGAGCCAAAGCATAAGAGACTCTTAAAAACTGAGAACAAACTGAGGGCTGATGGGGGGTGGGAGGGAGGGGAGGGTGGGTGATGGGTATTGAGGAGGGCACCTTTTGGGATGAGCACTGGGTGTTGTATGGAAACCAATTTGACAATAAATTTCATATATTAAAAAAAAAGGACCATGTTCAAAGACTATATTCATTTTGTTTCCTTTTTCTTTCATAAACCTGGCACTTCACCTTATACTGCATTCACTGCCTTATAATATATATATTCTTGTATCTTCTTAAATGATAGCTGGTTCCCTAACACTTCTCTACAGAGCACCTTTGAGGACCTCCTCAGATAACCATCCAATTTAAGGCTTGTTCTTCTAGGCTCCCAAGAGTGACATTCTGTGCAACCCCACAATATAATTACCAAAACACACTGAACATGTAATAGCAATTTTTTTAAATGTTTGTTTATTTTTGAGAGAGACACCGAGACAGAGAGACTGAGAGAGGGAGACACAGAGTCTGAAGCAGGCTCCAGCATCTGAGCTGCCCGTATAGAGCCTGATGTGGGACTTGAACTCATGAACTGCTAGATCATGACCTGAACTGAAGTCGGACCCTTAACTGACTGAGTCACCTGGGCGCCCCAACATGTAATAGCAATTTATTGAATATTTGAAAACAGAAGCAAGTGGTCTTAAAATCTCTTTCCAATCAGTTTATCCATCAGTTTCTTGACTGTTTCTAAAGGCAGTCTCACAGACATATGCCTTCAAATTTTTCTTCTGTAGACATATCCAAATTGTCTTCTGGAACTCCCTTTTTACATGTTTATATCATCAGCTTTGAAAAATCTTAGCTATATCTGAGATCTGTATGAGAGAACTTCAAATTCATTTTCAACAAAGTATAGAGAGGAAAATAGTAATTTGCTATTGAGCACACTAATTTTGATTCCTTTTTTTTTCCTAGATAAAGACTATATTCCCATAGGGACCCAGTATTAATAAAGGATTCCTTTCCTGACAATTTGAGAAATTAGTTGCAGATGTTATAAATACTTAATCTCCATGCAATGTAGGAGTTACTTGCTTATTCATGCCCAGTAAAGAGAGAGAGAGAGGAGGTAGGTAACATTCAAAACTATCTAATTGTGAGCTGTTTCTGTTCTCCAAAATGTAGTTTTAGCATCACAGCACCAAAGACAAAGCCATACATGGGAAAAATTACATTCTCACAAAGTTGTCTGCTTTTATTTTACTCCATAATCTGATGTAAGGCTACAGCCCTTTGTGATGTTGTCTCCCTTCTACCCATGTTTCTGATATGAGTATAATGTTATCATTTTATGCTTAGGCATGAAGCACAAATATAATTTATTAACAGTTCTTCTACCATCATGAGGCATCCACTCTGTGTTTGACCAGTGAGCCATTTCTGAGCTGCAAATGTCTGATTTGGATGATGGTCGATTCGATTAGCTCAAATGTTAGTCACTGATGCATAGAAACAACAGAGCTATTTGAAGAGGCTGAATAGATGGTGAAATAATTTTTAATATTTTAATAATCTCCAATGGAACAAAAATTTGTAGGAAATTTTTACCCTTTGTTTCACATCTCCTGCTCAGCCCCAACCCGTCAGTGAAAGTACATTTGGGTATGTCCCATGTAGCTTCTGCTCCCTGCTCTCTGAGAGACAGAGGTCAAAATCCACTCAGGCAAGTCTTGAGGAAAACAGTAATAGCCAAAGACAAACTACCTTTCACAGGAAGCTGCATGTGTTGGGGGTGGTGCAGTGTCTGCTGGGCTCCAAGTGGGAAAGCCTAGCAGGATGGAACATGGATTCAGGGAGCATAAGAGGCTAGAAGAGAGACAGGGTGTGTAAGAAGATTGGAATTCTTGTTTGGAGGATTGTTGAAATGCTACACCGGTGTAAGACTAGTCCCTTTGGGTCTCATTTTTGTAATCATAACCCATACTAGTCAACTATAATATTCAGGTCATACATTTCTTTTGATGAAATTCCCAAACCTAATGCTTCCTCTGGAGGTGGGGGAAAAGGCTACAGAAAATCACAAAACAAGACCCATACTAACAAATCCATAACTTGGAAGAATATGGTAGCATCATGTTCATGTGTGATAACCAAGTGTGGCTTATCTCTTGGTAGTTGGCCTCCTGCTTATTGTATATAAAATTTTCCTTGCACACCCAAGAGCCTGGGCTGCAGCCAAGTCTCCCTAACAGGGCAGCTTCCTCCAGCCTCTCCGTGCCTTTTACACTTTTCTTTCTCACCAAGTAGCCCAGAGCCACATTTTAATAAGTGACCTTCAACAAGCTGAATAATTTCTTCAGTACATGGGTACATTCAAAAGCCTTGAAGGATTTAGCTGTAATAAGTAGTCCTAGCAAATATACGGTCTTATGAAGCCTTTGAAGTCTCTAAAAACTTCCCTTAAATAGCCTCAATTGAAGGTTCAGGCTAGATGATTTACAGAGCCCCTTGCAAAGTAAAAATCCTATGATTTGGGATCAGCAGAACCAGCTGGATATTACAGCTTAGTGCAGTTAATATGGCTCTCCTAGCTCTAAGAATATTTTTGGATCCAAACCATGGCGCTTGAATTGTTCAGCTATTAACTATTAATTAATGCCCTGTCTTCCCTGGGCTAACAATGAAACCAAACAACGTAGAGATTTGTATTCTCATTCCCCTACCTTAAATAATGATCTGATAAAAAATTTTCCATTAAATGCAATTAGAAAACATTGTACATAAATAAACATTTTTTAAAAGGTTAAAAAATGGGGGGCACCTGGGTAGTTCAGTCGGTTAAGCATCCACCTTCAGCTCAGGTCATGATCTCACGGTCCGTGAGTTCAAGCCCCATGTCAAGCTCTGTGCTGACAGCTCCCTTTCTCTCTGCCCCTCCCCTACTCTCTCTCTCTCTCTCTCTCTCTCTCAAAAATAAGTAAACATTAAAAAAATTATATATATAAAAAAAACATTGTGCAATACTGCAAGGCCAAAGATATTTTTCATGACTCTGGATTGTCACTTAGCTGACTCAGGGTTTGTATTTATCCTTCAATGAACTATTACGTTATAACTCATACCTTCATCACCTATTTCTATAATGTATAAAAATGTTTGAAAATAATGTAGCAACATGTTCTTAATATTTCATTTTTCAGTTGGAGGTATTAAATGCCAATTTTTTTTTTGGTTAAGTAATGAGTCAAATTTCTAATCATGTGCACTGAATATCTTTTTTTGAAATCCTTAACAACTTTTTATACTAATTACTGCTTATCAGAATAGTAATTGCTTTCTTAATCATGTATGGCATCTAGAGCATGATTTTTGGAGAAATAAAATTTTATTTTATTTTTATTATTTTTTAAAAATTTTTTAATGTTTATTTATTTTTGAGACAGAGCATGAATGGGGGAGGGTCAGAGAGAGAGGGAGACACAGAATCTGAAACAGGCTCCAGGCTCTGAGCTGTCAGCACAGAGCCCAATGTGGGGCTCGAACTCATGAACTGCGAGATCATGACCTGAGCCAAAGTTGGATACTTAACTGACCGAGCCACCCAGGTGCCCCTATTTTTGGAGAAATAAAATTTTAAAGAACAACTACAACAAACACACACATAAAGAATGATTATTAATAGATAACATAGAAATTAACTGAAAATTAACCTGTTAAAATCATTTTGATTAATAACCAGTTCCTGAATGGCAAAACTGACTGTTCAGTTCATAAAATTTACCAAAAATTTGTTTCAAGAAATATTCTTAGAGTATAGCCAATGAATTTTTTGAGTGTATCTACTGAACCTAATCTTTTGTTTTCCCCTAACATTATTGGTGGACTTAAAATACATCAGGCTTATTTTAAGTACTTTACATAAATTAATTTACTGTTCACAACAATCCTATTATCCCCATTTATAGAGAAGAAAACAGAGGCACTGTTATGCTGGGAAGCTTGCTCAAGGTCACACAGCCAATAAGATGTAAAGTCAGGCTTAATATTGCCATACTTCGTCATAAAATGACATTCACGGAAATTAAGAAGTTTAAGAATGTGTTCAGTATATCAAAAAATAAGGAGACTAGGGGTGAGGAGTTAAAATGGTGGAGTAGTAGGAGGACCCTATGCTTGCCTCATCCCTCAAACACAGCTACATAAATATCAAATCATTCTGAACACCCAAGAAATTTATCTGAGGACTGACAGAACAAACTGCACAACTAGAGAGAGAGAAGAGACAAGATCGTGGAAAGTAGGAGGTGTGGAGAGGTGATTTGGGGGAGAAAAGGATTGCAGGTGCTGAGGAGGGGAGGGAGCCGTGATCATGGAAAGGAGAGAGAGAGGGAGAAAGCAGCACACAGGGGACTGGACAAGGAAAACACCTCCCTAAACCCATTGACTGGGAAAATGAGAGGGGCTGACTATCATTGAATTTTAGAACGAGTGGAACTCAAAGACTGGAATTTTAGAAGTCTGTGCTGTGGCTGGTATTGAGCCTAGCAGGCACTGCAGTGCTCCTGTGAAGGAGGGCAGAGGTCCTGGAAAAGACAGAGCAATCTGAAGATTCCTTCCGATATGCTGGGAGAGATGGCTCCCCTTCTGAGTGCATCTGGGAGAGGTGGCATTGCCTCTCAGGGAACAAAAGAGCTGGCAGGGGCCATTGCACTCCCCCACCCCTTAAGCATAGGGGCAGAGACACCTGCTGAGGGCAGCTAACCTGGATGTTGGCTTTTGCTGCACTTTAAACTCCACATTCCTTCATGTTGGTGTGTCTGCCCTTCTGGGACAAACTGGCACCAGCCATAGCATTATGAGACTCTTCCCCATAGAATCAGTGCAGGTCTATGCCATACTGGGCCCTTAGAGTTTGGAGTTTTGAAACTCAGTGGCATGCCTGAGATAAAACACAGTGGACTGCAGCTGCCAGATGGACAGATGGTCCAGACACAGTCAAGGTGAAGGCAGTGATCTAAGGATGCCTTGGATACACCAGGGGAGATTTTTCATTCTCCTGTGAGAGCTTCCCAGAGAATGGTGGGGATGAACTCCCCTCTCCAGAGAGTAGGAAGAGGGCCAGAGCCATTTTTCTCCCCTGCCCATCAGCATGAACTGACTTCAGCGAACAACACAATGCCAACAGTGGAGGCCTGAGCTAACCTGAGCTAACCCTGCCCCCTCGTGCTCTGCAGGTGCTTCTTTATTAGGGCAATGTGCCTGAGAACCAGAGCAGTGGGTCTTTCCTCAGAAGACCAGCACCCCACCCCCACCCCCACCCCCATGCACACAACAAGTCTACTGGCTATAGAATGCTTCAAAGCTACAGCTCTATTGGAAATAGGGTCAGGCTTTTTTTAACAAAGAGACTAGGGCACAACTAGTTAAAACTCACCACACTCTGGAAAAGGTCCAAATATTTCTGACTGCAGGAAAGGAGAAACTCTGCAGAGGACTGACATTAGGAAAGAGCAGCCAAAACACAGGAGCAGAGTGCACACAGCATACACCAGAAACTTCCTGAAGCACCAGGTCCTGAACAGTATATGACCTTTTTTAATAAAGTCATTACTCTAAGGAGCAAGAAATGTAACAAGCTTTCTTAACACACAGAAGACAGAGACCTACACAAAATGCCAAGATGCAGGAATTCATCCAAAAAGAAAGAAGAAAGGGTCATAGACAGGGATCTAATTGAACACATATAATTAATATGACTGATCCAGAATTTAAAACAACAATCCTAAGGATACTACGGCTTGAGAAAAGCATAGAAAACACCAACGAGTCCCTTACCACAGAGATAAAAAACCTAAAAAGTAGTCAGGTTGAAATAAAAATGCTATAACCAAGATGTGAAACCAAGTGGATGTAATGCTGACAAGAATGGAAGAAGCAGAGGAAAGAGTTAAGTGATATAGAAGATAAAATAAGCTGAAAATAAGAGGAAGAGAAAAATGTTGGATCATGAATGTACACTTAGAGAACTGAGTGACTCCATAAAGCATAATAACATTCATATTATAGGAGTCCCAGAAGAAGAAGGGAAGGAAAAGTGGGTAGAAGGTTTATTTGAGCAAATTATAGCTGAAAACTTCCCTAACCTGGAGAAGGAAACACATCCAAATTCAGGAGGCACAGAGAACTCCCATCAAAATCAACAAAAGCAGGCCAATACCAAGGGATAGAGTAAAATTTTCAAAATATAGAGATAAGGAAAAAATTCTAAAAGCAGGAGGGGAAAAAAATCCCTAATTTATAAAGAAAGACAAATAAGGTTAGCAGCAGATCTCTCTACAGAAACTAGGCAGGCCAGAAGTGAGTGGCACCATATATTCAACGTGCTGAATGGGAAAAATGTGCGGCCAAGAATATTCTATCCAGCAAGGTTATCATTCAGAATAGAAGGAGAGATAAAGAGTTTCCTAGACAAACAAAAACCAAAGGAGTTTGTGACCACTAAACTAGCCCTGAGGAGGAATATTAAATGGGAATCTTTCAGAGGGAAAGAAAGGCCAAAAACGACAAAGACTAGAAAGGAACAGAGAAAATCTCTGGAAACAAGAACTTAACAAGTAATACAACGGCACTAAATAACTATTTATCAATAATCACTCTGGATGTAAATGGACTAATGCTCCAATCAAAGGAATCAGGTATCAGAATGGATAAAAAAACAACAAAACAAGACCTGTCTACATGCTACCTACAAGAGACTCATTTTAGACATAAAAACATCTGCAGATTGGGGCACCTGGGTGGCTTGGTCGGTTAAGCGTCCGACTTCGGCTCAGGTCACAATCTCGCGGTCGGTGGGTTCGAGCCCCGCGTCGGGCTCTGTGCTGACAGCTCAGAGCCTGGAGCCTGTTTCAGATTCTGTGTCTCCCTCTCTCTGTGACCCTCCCCCGTTCATGCTCTGTCTCTCTCTGTCTCAAAAATAAATAAACGTTAAAAAAAAAAATTAAAAAAAAAAAAAACATCTGCAGATTGAAAGTGAGGGGACAGAAAACCACTTATCATGCTGATGGATGTCAACAGAAAGCTGGAGTAGCCATACTAATATCAGACAAACTAGATTTTAAACCAAAGACCATAATAAGAGATGAAAAAGGGCACTATATCATCATAAAAGGGTCTAACAACAAGGAGATCTAACAATTATAAATATTTATGCCACCAACTTGGAAGCACCCAAATAGAGAAAACAAAACACACATATAGGAACTCATTTATACAATACAATAACAGTATGGGGACTTTAATACCCCACTTACAACCATGGACAGATGATCCAAGCAGAAAATCAACAGGGAAACACTGGGTTTGAATGACAGAGTGGACCAGATGTACTTAACAGATACTTTCAGAACATTTCATCCTAAAGCATCAGAATACACAATCTTTTCCAGCACACATGAGACATTTTCCAGAATAGATCACATACTGGGTCACAAATCAGGCCTCAAAAAGTACAAAGAGATTGAGATCATACCATGCATATTGTTAGACTAAAATGCTACTAAACTTAATGTCAACCACAAGTAAAAACTTGGAAAGACAACAAATACATAGAAGTTAAAGAAGACTCTACAAAAGAATGAATGGATCAACCAGGATATTAAAGAAAAAATAAAAAAAAAATACATGGAAACAAATGAAAATATAAACATTATGGTTCAAAACCTTTGGGATGCAGAAAAAGTGACCGTTAAGAGGGAAATATATAAAAACACAGGCATATCTCAAGAAGTCAGAAAAATCTCAAATACACAACCTAACCTTACATTTAAAGGAGCTAGAAAAAGAACAACAAATGAAACTTAAAGCCAGCAGAAAGAAGGAAATAATAAAGATTAGAGCAGAAACAAACAAATGAAAAAAAAATAGTGGAACAGATCAATGAAACTAGAAGCTGGTTCTTTGAAAGAAATGATAAAATTGATAAACCCCTAGCCATAGTTATCAAAAAGAGAAAGGACCCCCAATAAATAAAATCACAAATGAGAGAGGAGAGATCTCAATCAACACCACAGAAATACAAACAATTATAAGAAAATATGATAAAAAATTATATGCCAACAAAGTGGGAAATCTTGAAGAAATGGATGAAGTGCTATAAATATATAAACTACTAAAATTGAAACAAAAAGAAATAGAAAATTTAAAAAGACTGGCAACCAGCAAAGAAATTGAATCATTAATCAAAAATCTCCCAAAAAACAAAAGTCCAGAGCCAGATGGCTTCCCAGGGAATTCTACCAAACATTTAATGAAGGGCTAATACCTATTCCTCAGAAATTGTTCCAAAGAAAAAGAAAACTTGCAAACTCATTGTATAAGGCCAGCATTACCTTGATTCCAAAACCAAAGACACCACTAAAAAGAAGAATTACAGGCCAATATCTCTGATAAACATGGATACAAATATTCTCAACAAGATACTAGCAAGTTGAATCCAACAGATTAAAAGAATCACTGAGGGAGCCTGTGTGGCTCAGTTGGTTAAGCATCCAACTCTTGACTTCAGCTCAGGTCATGATCTCACAGCCATGGGATCTAGTAGTCCCATGTTAGGCTCAGCACTGATAGCCTGGAGCCTGTTTACAATTCTCTCTTTCCTCTCTCTCTCTCTGCACCCCCCCCCCCCCCCCCCGCCACTAGCATTCTCTCTTTTTTTCTCTCTCTCTGAATATATGTGTATATATAAATATATATATATATATATATATATATATATATATATATATATATATATGAATGATTCATCAGGATCAAGTGGGGTTTATTCCAGGGATGCATGGGTGGCTCATTATTTGCAAATCAGTCAGTGTGATACACCACATTGACAAAAGAAAGGATGAGAACTATACAACCCTCCCAATAGATACAGAAAAAAACATTTGACAAAGTACATCATCTGTTCTTGATAAAAACCCTCAAGAAAGTAGGGACAGAAGGAACATACATCAACATCATGAAGACCATATATAAAAGACCCACAACTAATAACATCCTCAAAGGGGGAAAAACTGAGAGCTTTTCCTCTATGGTCAGGAACACAACAGGGATATCCACTCTCACCACTGTCTTTGTTTGACCACTGTTATTTAACACAGTACTGGAAGTCCTAGCCTCAAAAGAAATAAAAGACATCCAAATTGGCAAGGAAGAAGGCAAACTTTCACTATTTGTAGACATAATGATAATCTATGTAGAGAACCTGAAAGACTCCACCAAAAAATTTTCAGAACTGATACACAAATTCAGTCAAGTCACAGGATACAAAATTAACATACAATAATCTGTTGCATTTCTTTACACCAAAAATCAAGCAACAAAAAGAGAAATCAAGGAATTGATCCCATTTATAATGCAACAAAAACCACAAGATACCTAGAAATAAATAAAACTTTCCAAACTCACGACAGTATTTGAGCCAAGGTAATGCTTTTCCTGGGAAGCACCTAGCCAGTGACTGAGCACAGTGGATGTCCTAGGGCCTGCCCACTTCTGCATCATGAGGATTCTTTGAAGAGGCAATCTTTAATCTGGGGCTTACCATTGATTTGGTCAGGACTTTCTCATACTTGTATCACACTTTAAGTCTCTCACTGCCCAATCTTGCCTCTTTCCTGTCAGGTGTCAGGTCAAACATGCCCATGACCGATCATTTTTTCACTTCTTTATCTTTGATAGGCACTATCAACCCTCTGTGTTTCTGATCAATAAACTTTTTGCACTTCTGACTCCAAATCAGCATCAGACTCTCAGAGAACCCAAAGTGACATATTAGATAACTCACATATTTATATCTCCTTGAAGTTTCACACCTGTAATTATATACATCTATTTAAAGTAACCTCCTGGATGTCTCAAAGAGAACTTAAATGGAACTTGGACAGATTTAACTCATAATCTCCTCCTAATTTTTTTTTCCATTCTGTTTAGTGAACAGGCCTAGCATCCATTTGGTTGGGCAAGTCAGAAAACTGGGAGCCATCCTCAACACTTATTCTTGGCAATCCTGCATATCCAGGTCATCAGCAAGTCATGCTGGTCTTACCTCCTATATATGCTACTTTTTCTGTTTTCTCTCTAGCTCCAATACCAATGGCCTTGGTCTAAAATACCATCATCTCTTGACTTATTTTATGCTAGTCTCCAAAAACTGCATCCACTATCATCACCAACCAATCTGCCATTCTCCATACTACAGCCATGATTGTTTTTCTAAACACACATCTGATCATGTCACCATCTGGTTTAAAATCCTCTTGTTGTTTCCAGGGTGTCTGGGTGGCTTAGTTGGTTAAACATCTGACTGTTGATCTCAGCTCAGGTCATGATCTCATGGTTCATGAGATCAAGCCCCACGTCATTCTCTGGGCTGACAGCATGGAGCCTGCTTGGGATTCTCTCTCTCCCCCTCTCTCTTTCTCTGTCTCTCTGCCCCTCCCCTGCTTGTGCTCTCTGTCTCAAAATAAATAAATAAACATTAAAAAAATAAAATCTTCCTGTTGTTCCCAGTTGTTCCTACAATAAAAACAAAAGTCTTTAATACAGAAAGTTCCTGTGTT
This sequence comes from Panthera pardus, assembly GCF_024362965.1. Classification (NCBI taxonomy): domain Eukaryota; kingdom Metazoa; phylum Chordata; class Mammalia; order Carnivora; family Felidae; genus Panthera; species Panthera pardus. The sequence goes on from NW_026526765.1 coordinate 88,840,542, forward strand.
CAAGCTCCAACCTCATTTGCCTTTCCTATGCCATATTGCAACTGCATGATGGCAGGGACAGTGCCCATTTTATTTATCATTTTATCTCAGAGTCTACTTGAACAACTGGCACACATCAGGTGCTCAATATATAGTTGTGTAATACATAATTAAATGATTGAGTAAATGAGTGCATCATTTGATTGAATCTATTCACAATCCACTGGACACATTTTGTGTTTTTTTATTGTTGTACTTAATCTCAGGGATGCCTATCTAAATCTTATCCATCCTTTAATTTTCAGCTCAAATATAAATTCCATCAAGAAGTTTTCCTGGACTTACTAGTTGAAAATAGTTATATACTCTATTATAAAATCCTATATTCTTAAAAACTACACTTAATATGTAATCATTTGATTAAATATCTTTAATATAACTAATATATCCAATTAAACTCCACATCCCTCAAGACAAGTGTTGAATTTATGCCTTTAAGTATTCTGCACATCAACCTACATACACATGTGTGTGTAAGTGCATATTCTTGACTTGATTGAATGATTTGATTGACTGATCTGGCAACATCTGGATGATTTGTCTTGCTACTAGAGCAACGGTGGTGATATTAGAAAGAGTGGATGAGGCTAATAAAAATGTGATGGCCCAGTAAAAATGTTGGTTAGGCAATATATCTCTTGACTCTAACTTGAAGTATCAAGAATAGGAGACTCGTTTGGCCTATAAATTTTTGTTGGTTTTCTAAACTCAAATGTCATAAAATCTACTTCATAGCCACAAAATGTGCATTGGCTGTGTGTTTGTAAGAATTGCCTAAGCTTGACAATGGAGAAATTTTCCAAAGGAATAAAATGTTTACTGTTGAAGACCAAAAAGTTGATTTTAGGTGCTAGAGAGGCAGGCTGTTTAAAAATTTTGAACTGATTTGAATACATATTGATGTACATTAGAAAAAATAAACTCTCACATCAAAACCATGACTGTTATGGGGCGCCTCAGTTAAACATCCAACTTCGGCTCAGGTCATGATCTCACTGCCCGTGAGTTTGAGCCCGATGTCGGGCTCTGTCCTAACACCTCAGAGGCTGGAGCCTGTTTCAGATTCTGTCTCTGTCTCTCTGCCCCTCCCCTGCTTGCTTTCCATCTCTGTCTCCCTCGCTCTCTCTCAAATATAAAATAAAACATAAAAAAAAAGACGTTCATAGCTAATAGGACTTTGGGTAGGATTGAAAAACAAGCATTTCAGTTTTGAAAGGTAATTGTAAATAAAAATATTAAAATCATTTGTGATATCAGATATGGCCAAAACCATGACTGAAGCTTCACAAACATTATTTTAGAGAACTGAAATGTTAGTCTAACTCATTATTGAAACCTAGATTCTTAGCACTCTTGAATCAGTAATTCAGTTTAATAGCTTTCATTCATCAGATATTTATGGAGCACTGTGTATAAGTAAAGCACTGAGCTCAAAACTAGAGAAATAAAATTATTAATAACATGTCTTTTGCTCAACAAGCTCACAACCTCAAGGGGAGGACACCATGGGAAAAAAAAAATAAACCTAGTGTGAATGCCCTAACAGAAGGACATTTACTGAAGGGTTAGTTGTGGAGGGGGAAGAAAGGTAAGAATAATGAGCTCTGCCTGGTGGAGAGGGTATCACATAAAAAAAGAGGGGTTAATACAGAAGCTTCATTTGGGAGGCCAGGTAGAAGTTCATCAGGCAAACAAGTAAAGTCACATAATTTCAGGTAAAGGCAACAATCTTTGTCAAACCAGAGAGGTATCTACAAGAGGTATTCCCAAAGGGCTGGAGCCTACATTGCAGTATGGTAGGGGACTGGAAACTATGGTAAGAGTCAAGTACAGGCCTACTACCCATGCCAAAGAGTTTTTGCTATACCTTAAAGATGTTAGAGGACCACTATTTCAGATACGCACTTGATCAGGTTTCTATTTTTAAAAATAATATAAATGCCAGAGGATTTTTTGTATTCTCATGAATTTTAATGCAAAAAGTTTGAAAAGTACTTTTTCTAGCATAGATTCTCTTAAATTTTTTTTCCAAAACACCCAAAAGTGAGATTTGAAGAAGAGACAAAAACTGAGGTGAGATGAGGAGAAACTTAAACTATTAGGGAAAAAAGTCATCCACATTCATGAGTTCCAATCTCCTGTCCTGAGGGTCCTGCCTGTTTCTTAAGGAAAGTAGTTCCACTCCTACCTAGTCATTCAATATTCTTCTTTCATCTAAGAATTTCCAGAAGTATAATTGCATTAGCAATCACAAAAAGGGTACATTTTTATTATAAAAAGCTTCAAGTGATCACAGCTAAAATCACCAACAATGGGACAAGTAACATTGTTTTTATATTTAAAAAATTTCTTTAATGTTTGTTTATTTTTGAGAGAGAGAGAGACAGAATGTGGGGGTGGGGGGAGAGGAGCAGAGAGAGAGGGGAACACAGAGTCCAAAGCAGGCTCCAGGCTCTGAGCTGTCAGAACAGAGCTGGACATGGGGCTTGAACACCACGAAACGTGAGATCATGATCTGAGCTGAAGTCAGACGCTTAACCAACTGAGCCACCCACGCACCCTGGGACAAGTGACATTGTTTGCCCTCAGATAGTCTTCCTGCCAAAAATGCTTAACCTCATCTAATCATGAAGACTCATCACATAAGTTCAAGTTGAAGGACAAACCAAATTTCGGGAAGGTCAGTGACAGACTGGAGAACTGTTCTAGATTAACAGAGAAAAAAGAAGCAAGGCAAATTAATATAATGTGAAATCTTTGACTGGATCTTGATTTAAAAAGAAAAAAATTGGGATCTAATTGGGATAAGTGGAGAATTTTGAATATGGACTATATGTTAAATAATGAATTATCATTGTTAAATATCCTGAATGTGATCATTACATTGGGTGCCTGGGTGGCTCAGTTGGTTAAGCGTCTGACCCTTGATTTCAGCTCAGGTCATGATCTCTAAAGTTTGTGAGATGGAGCCCTGCGTCAGGCTCTGCACTGACATCGCACAGGGGGTTCTCTCTTTCCCTCTCTCTCCCTCTCTCTCCCTTTCTCTCTCCCCCTCCTCCAACTCAAGCTCGCCTTCTCCCTCACTCTCAAAATAAATAAATACACTTTAAAAAAAAGGACAAAGAAAAAAATGTTCTTGTTCTTCAAGTTATATGAAGAAATATTTGGAAGCAAAATTTCATAATTTCAAAATAAGTTACTCATATGTTTCAAAAATAAAAAATATTAATACTTACATAAAGAGAGAGCTAAAACAAATTTGTAAGGGTATATGGATCTTGATTTACTATTCTAGTGGATATTCTGTAAGCCTGACAGTTTTTCAAAATAAAATGTTAGAAAAGAATTGATGTCTGCGTCGCACCCTCAAGATTTCTGACTTCATTGGTTGGAGGTGGAGCCTAAACATGGAGGCTTTTTGAAGCTCCCAGATAATGCTTAACTTGAAAACCACTGCAACTGTTCAAAATTGTTATCATTTTACAATTATGGGGTGGGGGTGGGCAGATATCACAAGTCCTTGAGGCTAGCAGTTCTTGAGCTTGGACTATATGCCATACACTTTTTAAGTGCTTACTATGTATTAATTGACTACTTTGATGAATTTCACAGGGAGTAGGCTTGGATAGATATTTGATTTTAGTTTGTTATTTATTTTTACAAGATGTGTCTGTGAGAGATTTACTTTCTAACAGAAACCCAAACCATTCCATCCCATAAATAAGATCAAACCATTTAAAAGAGCATCTGCTTGGAATATGTAAACTACCAGGCCAGAGAGTTAAAATTTGAGAGTTTATGTGAAAAACGTTCAAATTAATAGGTGGTCATGATATATATCAGTGAAAGGGCAAGAGTTTTTCCACATAAAAACATATTAATGCAACAAAATCAATGATAAAATATGTACACAGTTAACTGAAACACTGAAAGAAGAGAGATATAAATTTCTAAAATAAATAGCTTAGTAAAAAATCAAACTTTATATCTGGCTTTCATCCAGAATAAAAGAGTTAAGGTGAAGATTCCAAGTTATTATTTTATGTTACATTTTATTAAAAGGTTAAATTGGAGACCTAATATCAAAGGAACTTTGTGTCTCCCTGGCCAAATATAAATTTAGCTTTCATTTGGTGCTGATTTCAGGGATTTGTATCACTTACAAGGGGAAAAATAGACATAATCTGGAGTTATAATTATGCCTTTTTATTTTTTGCCCTGGCTAGGCAATGTGCATTTGCCTAGTCAATGTTCTTGGTCTTTCCATGTTTTTGCATGGCAAAAATTAAATAAACGGTAATATTTCTACAAAAGGAAAGTTCACACAAAAAAACAGAAAATACTCTTCAATATAGTAGATTCAGTCTCTGATTCATTGCTGTCTCAAACAATGTATTACTTTTTTATTGTTATTACAGTAATTACATTGTAATATATCATTAAACAGAATTTTATCCTTTAACAAAATACAAGTAATTGGTTCCACCCCTTTCCTCCATTTGTGGTAAGAGTTCTAGTTACACAGCTTAAATTCAGCATGTTTAGAGCTTATCTTACACAGTTGTCCCTTGAACAACATGGGTTTGAACTATGCATGTCCAATTATACTTGAAATATTTTCTATAAGTACAGTACTATAAATATATTTTCTCTTCCTTGTGATTTTCCTAATAACATTTTTATTTATTTGTATCTTACTTAATGGTAATAATACATATACAAGTATGTGATAATTGACTATGTATGTTATTGGTAAGTTTTCTAGTCAATAGTAGACTATCAGTAGTTAAGTTTTTGCAGTCAAAAGTTCTACGTGGATTTTCCACCACACGGAGGGTCAGCGCTCCTAACCCCCATATTGTTCAAGGGTCAACTGTACTGATAAGCACACAATGAATCTTTATCTTTCAATGTTCCTAAAAAACAAATTTTATTTAACTATTACTTCAGATATTATTCCCATACGTACATTAGCCAAAACAACTCACTTCTTCAGTTTTTAATTAGAAGAAATGAAATCTCCTGCCCCTTGTCTCTTCACTGCCATCTGCCCCCCTACAACCACAAAATGATGCATTATTTAAGAGCAATAATGTCCATGTTTTGAATTGGTCATATACAGCTAAGGAAGCAGCCATATGAATTTGACATACGAATTTGTTATTTACTTACACTTAGTAGTTTTAGGAGACAACATTGGAAATGAGTAAATGAAAAAAATTAATACTAGGAAGAGTTTTGGATAATGGTGGCCTTGAAAATCATAGGGAAGGAAATTTCTCCCTTATGGGTTTAGTCCTTCTTGTCCCTGAACACTATTTGCTCTGGAGTGTGTGTGTGTGTGTGTGTGTGTGTGTGTGTGTGTGTGTGTGCATGTGTGTGTATCTGTTTCTGTGTATGATTCAACAACTACTCACTGAGCATTAAGAATAAAGATTCCCACCTACAACTCATACCATTTGGAAGACTTTTAGAGGATAAGCTTGGAAAGGTTACACTCACTCTAGACCTGAGAGCTGGAATGTGCATGATGGATCTGAACTGTCCTTGAGCCTGCATGGGATTATTCTAATTCACAATTAGAATAGACTTCTGTGAGGTCTGGTAAATAGATTCTGGAGTGAAACGAACCTGTGGATGAGGTATAGAGTTTCTAACACTAGTTGGTGAGATTGCAAAGGAAAAACTCCTAGAAATATGAGGATAAAATGAGGTTGGGAACTAAAATGTGGAAATCGTTGGATGCTTCCCTGTTGGACAATGAGCAAGCCATATCTAACACACTCACTTACAATTCTTTCTCCATTATTTTTAGTTTTTGTCAACACTTTAATAAATTCAGATATAACTTAGCTGTTTGTAGTGGTCATGAGGTAGAAGTAAGAAACAGAGCCAATGAGACATATTGAGGCTGCACCACTTTTATCAAGAATATCTTCTGAGGGGATTTTGGCAAGGACCACCATTTTCTGAAGGGACCTTAAGTGTATGAACAGGATTAAAAAAAAAAAGTAAAGTCTTTCATCTGTTTTTTTCTAATGTATGCCATTGCCTGCCATCCTGCCATGTCTCTTCTTTCTATATACATTAGATATTGTTAAAAATAAAGTTTTTAAAACTGATTTTTTTCATCAAAAATGAGAGGGGGAAAAAAAGAACTGGAAATGAATAGTGTAGAATGTTGACTTCAGTTCCCAGAAGTCATTAAACTTGTCCCCTGACCTCTGCAGATGAACGTGGGATATCATAAAGTCCTTGTTAGGACCTTGGACATTTTACTAGTAAAAATATAATCCCAGAGAAGCCAAGGTCTCAAGTCATTTCAAGAAGCATATGAAATGGTTTTCATTTGGGAAATTCATTTAGGAAAAAAATATATACGTTGATGTGAGTACAAACATATGTTAAACACATAGATTGACCCAAACCCATGATGCGTAAATAAGAGCCTGCTCATTTTTTGTCAACTCCAGAACTCTCACTGTACCCCACTTGGCTGTACCACGCATAGCTGTATAAAGTTGGCTTGCACACCTAAGAGATCATAATGAACCTGTAAGTTCCCAAAGATCTTATGGAATGTCACAAAGCCCTGCTGGGACCCTGAGGGCAGGCTCTGACAGCATCACTTCTTTGAAAATGTGCAGCAGAGTTCTGCTTATCGGTAACTAACCATAGAAGGGTACTAATACTTTCTGCTTTGTTCCAAATGAAAAAAGGACATGGGGGCATCACATCTGACATGCAGCAGGATCTTCCTGCTGGCAGACCTGAGAAGCTGGGATATTTAGGTAGTTAAAAGGTGACTGGCAGGAGGATCCATTGTGTTCACTGCATTGACATGCTTAACAGAATGTTGGGTAACAGTACAATTCTGAATGCAAGATATAGATTTCTTGTCATATATCATGTTTAATAGATGTATTTAATATTCACTATTGAATATTAAAACTATATTCCCGTGAAGCAATAGAGGTATCAAGAAAGAAAAATGACATGTTATCTTTTTTGACATACAGAATAGTGGGAAAAGATTCAGAATAAATACTAACTTAATCATGACAGGTGTGCCTGGGGAAAGCACATGATAGTTACCATAAGCACTAGAGCATCAGATGAGGAGTCCAGAAAGCCTAGTTCTGTTCATGGCTGAGAGATCAAATATATTAACTTGGACAACCTTAAGTCACTCTCCTTAGTTTCCTCACCTGTCAAAGGCAGCAGCTAATCATATGTGTATATTAATTTGAGGAGCAAATAAGATAATGGGCATGATCACAGCAAACTTTTATAAAAATCCAAGTTATTATAATGGTTTAATGAGGTAAGGCCTCTATTATAGGCAAACACTGTCCATTAAGCATAAAATTATTTTAATTAGCAACTACAGGTCAGCTAAGCTATCCATATCAAAGTAGATAATATAAATATTAATATGAATATTTAAACAGGAGTGAGAGAAACATTGAAACAGTATTAAGATGGGGCACGTGAATGGCTCAGTGAGTTAAGTGTCTGACTTGGGCTCAGGTCACGATCTCACGGTTCATGGGTTTGAGTCCTGCATCAGGGTCTGTGCTGACAGCTCAGAGCCTGGAGCCTGCTTCAGATTCTGTGTCTTCTTCTCTCCCTGCCCCTCCCCCACTCATGCTCTGTCTCTCTCTGTCTCTAAAAATAAATATATGTTAAAAATTTTTTTTTAAAAAAAGAAACAGTATTAAGAGTAGTTTCAGGCCCTAAATCACTTCTCATCCCATTGACACAGATAAGTTATATCAAGCTCTTAGAAAATTCTTGATATTTTAAAAGAAATGTATCAATGAACATTAAATTCTTAGTCGTGCAATGTTTTTAAAGAAGAACTAGTATAGGGGCGCCTGGGTGGCTCAGTCGGTTGGGCGGCCGACTTTGGCTCAAGTCACGATCTCGCGGTCCGTTAGTTTGAGCCCCGCGTCGGGCTCTGGGCTGATGGCTCAGGGCCTGGAGCCTGCTTCCGATTCTGTGTCTCCCTCTCTCTCTGCCCCTCCCCCGTTCATGCTCTGTCTCTCTCTGTCTCAAAAATAAATAAACGTTAAAAAAAATAAATAAATAAAAATTTAAAAAAAAGAAGAACTAGTATAAAGAATAAAATCTTAGAAACTTAAAAAATTAGAATTGATGCATTAGGTACATTAAAATAGTGCACTGTAGGATATGCCTAAATTTACATAGTCCCAGTTCAGGAGGGCCCCACACTTTGGTGTGCCTCTCCTAAAGCCTCCTCTGGTCCCAGGTACTGGCCAGAGTTGGTGGTGCCATTTGTTGTTCTCTAAATCCAAATCATGAACTACAATGGTTCCGGTCACCTCTTCTCCACTTTGGGGAATGCTCCAATCCTCTTCCCAGGGTGTAAAATCAACCAAATATTCATAGAAGCTCTGGGATTCATGCCGATGGGGTTTTTCTGCACCCCAGAGTTAGTCCCTGTTCCAGGAGGGCAGCCTGTTGAGTGGATAACTCCTGCTAGTCAGCACAGCATTTCTTTTTGCAGGATCTGATGACATTGGGTTGCCATAAAGGCACCTACACAGCAGATGTCACTTAACTCTCTCATCAGATGTAAGTTCAGGGCTGGGCTACTGAGAATTCATTGCCAAGCCTGGGCTAGAGCTATGTGTAGGGGCTTGGGAATGAGATCTCACTCAATTCTCTTCTGACCACAGTGCCACCTCTAGTGTAGTATCCAAGGGTGTGTTTTACCCTATGAACCCCTGGCTACTGACTCCTAGCACAGTTGCCCATCTCCTCTGCAGGATCCATGCCATATCTACCAGCCCTCTGACTGTGGCCATACTTATTTATCCAACGACTTTGGATTGATATTGGCTCTTGCCTTTGATCAATGTGGTAATGCCATGTTCTTCTGAAATGATTTCCTTGTGCATATTTGATAATTTTTTTGCTTTCTCCTCCCCCAAAACCTCTCACCTATCCTTTCTACTGATGGCAGTGGAAGAAAGACAGGTAGTTACCAGTAAACTCATATTCTAAGAATGCAGTGATGATGGCATAAAGAGTTCAAGAGAAGACATGTTTGGAAGACGTGTTCTATGTTTATGCTATAAAATTCTAAATGGTAAATTTAATATGAGTGGAAAATAATTGTTTGCATTTTCCTACCTAGTCTAAGTAAGGCTTGTATTTGTGGTCATTATCAGGGAAGTTCAGTGAAAATATCTGAGAACAATCCTTAGAAGTTATCAATCTCAGGAGGAACTATGATGCATTTATGAGTGAATAATTATGTGAACAGAATTTAAAACATGACATTAGGGAAGTGCAGAGGTAAGATCTATATTTTTTAATATAAGCAGGTTCCAAAGAACTTTGACCTTGTAACAACATTAATGCCTTTTGTGTCGATGAGATATATGCAATTAGCCAGGAATGATGCATTTGACAATGTAGGACATGAAGAAACGGTTCCTGAACTAGAGGAGATAATCCTCAGATACTACTGGGAGAGGCCACCAACCTTGAGATCTGCCACTGACCTTGATCAGTCCTGCATGTTCTTGCTCATTGTGCCAGATTATAAAATTAGTCTAACTCCTGCTACTGACCAGTTTCTATAACTGGTCACAAAAACATTTAGTAGGTCAAGGTGACTACAACAAGTGGTGGAGGGGTAGATCTGACTGGTTTACTGCTTGCTACAATATTTTGCAACTTGTTCAAAAAGTTTTGCACCTCCTCCCCTTTGGATACTCTCCTGTAATACAGCCCCCTTCATGTGCAAGTATCACCTGGGCCCCTTGCGTCACCCTCTGGGACTTGGCAAGGAGAACCAATACAAATATGCTGGCAATTATGCTGTTTTCTGTGCTGTGAACAACTGAGTCCATTGTCTCTGACTCTAGAATCCTTGAAATAGAAACAAAGTTGTTAGACTGCAAGTAGTAACCTCTCACAGACTTCACCTTTCTTGGCAGATAACCACACAGAATTTTCATGTGCATTGACTGGACAGTAAACAAATGCATAAAGATCCCTAATCATTATTCTAAATTTTCATCAATATAGCACTATAACTCACATGGGTGTATGAATTTTGTAACACATTTTGAAATCAGATTAGTCACATAGACTGGAACCAGACAGAAAATATTCACCCTGGACTCTGTACAGTATTACACTCTAGGTAGGGATGACTCTAGGTAGGTTTTCATTATTTGAATGGCTACTTATGCTGTTGAGTAGGAAATGTACCCACGTTGGCTTTTTGTCTTGTGAAACTGAGAGTGCTGAAATAATATTTAGGTATCCTCTGCTTTTTTGAAAGTTCGCATTATGCCACTTCATTTTTACAAAATACTTGTATTGGTACCTGTTTTTGCTAACTGAAAGAAATCTGCAGAGAAGTTTCACTTTTACAGAAAAAAGGCCAAAAGTGAAAATAGCATTCAGTGTTTGTTTCACAGTGAGCCATCATACAGGCACTATGGCCAAGCTCCTAACCTGGAGTGATAGCTTTCAACTCTGTCAGTGAGCAACTGTGTTTTATCTGGGTTTATTTTGTGCAACTGTTAGCAAGATGTGTCCTGAGGTATCTGAAAAAGCCTAAGACAGGTTATTTTTGGGGCCTGGGGATGCTCAAGAAACTTGCCATACAAATTAATGGTAATTGTTCCTTTGCTTTCTGCCATTTCAGCTTACAAAGTTTTCATTAGAATCCTTCACTTTTGGATAATGGGGGAAACCTGTAATCACATGTGTTAAGTATTACAGTTCTCAAAATATGTATTGTATAAGTAACCAAGAAAGTTAATAATTAAAAAGAACATTTTTATTGAACTATCATATGTCAGTCCCTGATCAAATATTTGATATCATTGATCTCATTTAATCCTAAAATCCTATTATCCTCAATATTCTTCAACCATTTAACATGTCTGAAATTCCATCCCTAATTAATATTTTAAAATACTCTACTTAAAGACATGGATAGAGTGAAGCTTAGGATAAGGAGAGTGTTAAGGACAGGTTGGGTTTTTTACAAGATATATTCAGAAGATACCAGATTACCTTGTAGATTGGATAAGAACAACAGAGATGAGGAACCATGAAAACTAAGGTTTTCAAGGACCTTAGGGATTGGAACTAAGGATTTGAATGCCTTCCTCAGGACTCTGTTTCTTTCCTTTTTTTTCAGTTCCTTTTTTTCTGTTTAGAACTCATGGTACAAGCCTAAATCACCACCACTGGAAACTCCTGGACTCATATTGTTAAATCTTCACCACTTGAGATAAAAGGGCTCATCCCTCTAACTTAAGTTCCTATGAAGGAGTCTGATGGGCACAATACGTATCACGTTCATATCCCAGAAGAAGGGCAAGATGCCAGACAAACTAAGCAAAGAAATATCTACAATAAGACATTAGACAATTATGGATCCATTTTTACTTTCAAATTATGAACTAACTTTATCAATATCACTGGTTTATTTTTGCAGGGAAAGTATGCAACTTGAATGCCACCTAGGAAGCCAGAACCCACAAAGCGATGAGCTTCCTACTATTTATGAGCATGGCACTGAGGTTAAAAAAAAAATGAGGCTCTGTATAGCCAAGAAATGTATTCTAAACACATTGTAGTTATCAAGGATCATCAACCCCAAAGTATTCCTTATCACCAAAAAGGGATTGCCTAGTAAGGCCAATAAAGGCAGTGGAGTTTATTAATTATCTTTAACAAATAACTATATTAAGACTATCCAATGTCACAGAAACACTAGTTAATTGATTCAGCAGCATGTTTGAACTTACATTCGAAAAGGAAAACCACTTGTTCAGTATTGCACAAAAATACCGTCCATATTCTAATCGTGGATTTTGACGTCAAAGGTGCTCAGCTAAATGGGAGCTCTTTGCAATGATTAACACTGTCAAAAACATTTATTTTCATAAACTTGCAAACTCCAGAGACAACCTCTTTCACTAGGGGACGTTTTACAGAACTGCTCCTGAAAACTGAGTGTACACAAAAGGACTGTATTATTTTGATGACTGTTCGCACTCATTTCTAGTATTGGCACCTTTTTATTAGAGCGACATCAAGATGTGTCTGTTAAAAAAAAAAGGTGCCTTTTACATGCCAAATGACTTACTAGGTGCATGCCATAGTGAAAAGGCAGGTTAAGGGGATGATTAGAGGGACATTTTTCTGTTATTTGACATGAGTGCCTGCAACTATCTCCTCTCCTGATTGGGGGGAAAAATGTACTGGAATAGATACTGATGGCGTGAAAATAAAGATTAAGATACCCTAGTAGGCAATCAGCATTTATATCCTGTGGCAGGCTTGGAGGGGTAGATTTTTTTTAGGGGTGTTGGCTCCTTCCTTACTTTTTCTGAAATCAGGGCCATATGACATTCTTGGTCCTAAGACACTTTTGTCTTCCTGGGCCCCTTCCTCCATAAAAATCATTACAAATTGTATTTATCACTGGGTTGGCAGAGACAAATATATTGCTCCTTTATATTAAAACATTTTCTTTGACCTAAAAGTCTATTTTTATTTTTATTTTTATTTTTTTAAGAAATACAGATTCTTTTTTTTTTTAATGTTTATTTATTTTTGAGACAGAGAGACAGAGCATGAGTTGGGGAGGAGCAGAGAGAGAGGGAGACACAGAATCCGAAGCAGGCTCCAGGCTCTGAGCTGCCAGCACAGAGCCGGACGCGGGGCTTGAACTCACGAACTGTGAGATCACGATCTGAGCCGAAGTCGGACACCCAACCGACTGAGCCACCCAGGTGCCCCCTAGAAGTCTATTTTTAATTCTGATGTGAAGTATATTAAACCATGCTCATGCACCTCTGAAAGCGCTGTGGTCACCGGACACTGTGCCTACTGTGCACAACAGATAAGGTGGCCCTGACTAAAATCCACCTCTTTACTCTTCAAGAATATCCAGCCTTGGAAACCTAGTTCACTTAGGTTCGTGGCACTTCTAGGTGAGAACTATTATAAGATCAAAGATTCTAAATGGCTAGTCGGTGAGTCCAAAGATCCACTCATTTAAAAAGAATAACTAAAGAGCATCATCACCCACAGGCAAACAGTTCATTCTGTGTTGACTCAAACACAAATGTTGGAGTTGAAAAATTTAGATCAAAAAGAAATACAGTGCAGAAGCACATGCTCCCAAGGAAGCTTTCAAATGTTCCCTTTGAGTGAAATAAGTTGGCAGAACAGTGTCAGCTTAGAATATATTTAATATCTGTTGGTTAATGTCATGCCACATTCTACACTCCAAGCCACAGAAACTTAAGCAAACGCTTAGGAGGTGTTTGACAGAAACAAATATCTTTGTCCTAAATGAGATGAAATCCACTTCACATTATTCCGTTAATCATTCAATAAATATTAATTAGTTTCTACTGTATTAGATGTTAGGGATATGAGCCTAAGCCTGGTGTGTTGGGGGGTAGGAGATAGTGGTGGTGACACTAAAAAGGCAATGTGAAAGGGATTGTTTGCCATGTTAAGGAACTTATTTTATCCTAAAGTTGATGAGGAGCCAATGAATGATTTTAACTGAGGAATAGTATGATTAAAATTATAATTTAGAAAGATATTTATAGTAGCAGTATGGACCATTGGTTTTACAACCTTACTTTCAGGACAGAATCACCTGTTGAGCCTTGAAACTTGTCAATGCTCAGACCCCTCACTCCAAAGATAACTGTTCATTTAGCCTCAGGTAGGGCCCCAACCCTAAGGAGTTTTAAAAATTTCCAAGATGATTCTGATGTGCAACCAAGGTTGGAGAACCCCTGCTATGGAAGACTGGGATAGAACAAGACTGTGCGGTGAGAGATAATAAGGAACTAGATTAATAGTACTAGAGGAACACAGAGGAACTCACAGCATACAAGAACAAGAAATTTGTTTGGTTGGATTTACCATGAGTGATTTCAAAATGAGGACAATAAACCGGTGTCTCCAGGATCTAGCCACATGGCTCCACCATGTGGATAAACTGTGATGTATCAAGTCAGCTGATGGGTTTTTTTCTTTCTGATCCTGGTTGCTGTTAACATGAGAATATTAGTAAAAATAAATTAAAAAGCCAAAAATAGTACATTGATTAGAAGAAAAATATGTATTGATACTTTAAAAGATTTAGAACTCAAATACTTTATTCAAATGTGATATAATGCTGTACATACGCTTTATAATTTTTCCTTGGGTACAACCTTTATGAGAAAGGTATTTATTTACTTGTATTAAGTCTAAAGTCTATTAAATAGTGAAATTATCACATCTGGTTTTGGGAAAAATATATTAGGTGAGTTGCTTTGAGGACTCAAAATGCCAAACATTTATAATTGCTTTTTATCTCTATAGGATTCCTTGAAAGTAGCTTCATAATCATACCCACTCTTATTCTTGGGCTATACTGAAATAATTCAGGTAGAAATTTTAAACTGATTAGAAGAGCAAAATAAGTTGATTAATTTTTATGACTATAGAAGTTTCTCATCTTATTTAACTACTCACATAATTCTCTTTAAAAGCTTGGAATGTGTGATTCTTAATGGGAAAATAAAACATCTTCATAGTCTGTAAACTTTCATACATGATTGGCTATTGTAATTTATCAATATCTCTTCAAGCAAATTCTAAAAATGAGATTATTAAACTAGTGAAATTAACATAGCAGTTCTAATTCTCCAGTCTTCAGACAGTGTGCTCAATAAGCACTTTTTCAGTTCATAATTAAGTTGTACTTTTCATCTCAAGGTTTAAGCCAAGTTTAAATTTCAATTCCATATTCTAATTTAATATATAAATCCAAAGGTTTATATTTCATTTCAAAACTGTCTTTGTTCTGGAAGAAACATAATCCTTACCAATTGAAAGGTATCAAAATCTATTAAAGCAAAAAAATAGTTCTAAAAATGTAAATGGCTAAGAATATTGTCTCACTGTAATGACACCCTGTTGACAGAAAGGTCTTTTTCTACACACAGGACAGTTATTAACGAATTAATAAATATTTTTAGATTATCTGCCAGATGTAAGGCACTATGTGTGCATCATAGGTGATGTCTAAAAACAGGATCCCTTCTTCAAAGAAATTTAAGTCTTTGTGGCAGTTCATATAATCACATATTAAAAGTCCAACAACAAGGCAACATGGATTATATTTAAAGTCTAAAACAGCGAAGCAAAGCAAGTGCAATGAGTAAGAAGACATCGCAGTAAGCTAGAATACTCAGGCAGTAACAGAAGAAACAGGATTTAGCTAGATAGACTTAAAAGAAATTTGTACAGACAGAAGGAGTTTAGGGCATTGCAGTCAGGGACTGTGACAACAGCGATAACTGAGAAACAGAACACACTTTGCAGGCCAGCAGCATTGGCCATACTCAGGAGTACATTAGAAATAGAGAATCTTGTGCTTGGCCTATGGATCAGATTCTGCATTTTAACAAAAACTCTAGATGATTTTCACTTACATAAAAACTTTAAAGTACTCTTAAAGTAAAAGCAAACTTTTTTTTTTTTTTTGTAAAGGGTCAGATAATAAATATTTTTGTCCTAATGGGCCAACTACTCACCTTTGCTGCTTAGCATGAAAGCAGCCATAGATGATAACATGTAAATGAACAGGTTGGTTTCCAGTAAAACTGTATTATTGTGATGGTTAGTTTTATAAGTCAATTTGACTAGGACAGGGGGTGCCTAGGTATTTGGTTGAACATTGTTCTGGGTGTGTCTGAGAATGTTTCTGGATGAGGTAACATTTGAAATGGTAGACAGAGTGAAGCAAACTGCCCTCCTCAGTGTGGGTGGGCCTTATCCAATCTTTTGGAGGCCTGAATGGAACAAAAGGACAGATAAAGGTGAATTCACTCTTTCTGCCTGTTTTCCAACTGCCATGTTGATGCTTTCCTGCACTTGGACTAGAACTTAAAATAGGTTCTCCTGAGTCTCCAGTTTGTAGACAGCTGATCCTGGACCTTCTCAGCTTCAATAATTGCATAAGCCAATCCCTTATAATAAATTATAAGATATATAAATATATAAATAAATACAAATATATGTATGTATGAGTGTTCTGTTTCTCTAGAGAGCCCTAATATTTTTATCATCTCAATTCTAAATTTTATAACAATGGAAGAATAATAAAGAGGTTAGTAATTTTTATTAGTCTATAACCAAAGGATATTTTAATCCAATTGTGGAAGAATGAAATTTTCCTCACCTTTTTTAGCCAGTGGGAATGTGGTTATGAACAATTTTTTTTCAAATGGACATTACGTTTCACTGTGGTCATGTTGCTTGTGTATAAACATGAGGCCAACAAATGAATAAGCATCTCCTATTATTTCTTCTCACAAAGGTAACCTGGAATAAAAGTATGGTTGCCTTCATTCAACCTAACAGAAAAGGTGGAGACTCTCCATGATAAGGTATGCTGTCATGCTTGTCATCCTCTGGGCTTTAAAAATCAACTGCATTGGGGTGCCTGGGCGGTTTAGTTGGTTAAGAATCAGACTTCGGCTCAGGTCATTATCTTATGGTTTGTGAGTTTGAGCCCTGCATTGGGCTCTTTGCTGACAGCTCGGAGCCTAGAGCCTGCTTCAGGTTCTGTGTCTCCCTCTCTCTGCTCCTCCCCTGCTCATGTGCTCACTCGCTCGATCTCTTTCTCTCTGTCAAAAATGAATATTTAAAAAAAAATAAAAATAATAAAAAAAAAATTTAAAAAATCACCTGCACTGATATAACTGGAATAGTAGTTCTCAAAGTATAATCCAAGTTCCCAGCATCACCTGGGAACTAGTTAGAAATGTTAATTCTTGGTCCTACTCAAGACTGGGTGGTAGGGCCCAACAATTTGTGTTTTAACAAGCTCTCTAACTGGGTATGTTGAACATTAAAGTTTGAAAACCACCAAACTCAAGGGAACTCAATGTAACAATGCAGATTCTTGGGGCTCCACTCTAGATGTATTGAATGGGAATTTCTGATTTACATTTAACAAGCTCCCAAATGACTGTTAGATTCATTCATATTTGAAAGTCCCTATTTTAGAGTTGCTGCTTGTCTTTCAACCTACCACCCATCCAACCTGTAGGGCTTTGCCAAGTTCTATATTTTTACATTTGCAAAAACTTCCAAACGTAATGCTAATTATCAAAAGAACCTAAGATTTTTAAAAATACAGACTCCCAGGTCTCACTCCAGAATTACACACAAAAACATATTATACAAATGTATCCCATTTCATATAGCATATATCATATGTTATATGATACGTATGACACACATGATATCTATCTGGGAACATGGTGAGGAATTTAATTTTATATTTCTGAATCTTATATAGCTATTCAAAGAGTGGACATTTGGGCCTCACCATTAGAATTGACCCCCTTGTCCTATTTTAATGTGGATTTTATAAAGTCTTCACTATTAAAACAATCACAAATAATTTCCAGATTAAAGTAATGCCATTCTGATTTTTCTCTCCCACTCAAAAATTTTAACATTATTACATACAAATTACTTGGCTTCACATTCAACACCCTCTGCTAATCTTCTTACTAATTCATGTCTCAATTAATTCACCTTTTTCTCCATCCGAGCTATGTTCTTTTCTGTCTCTAGATACACCTTGTAATTTGTTCCCCTCTACTTTGCCCAAGCAGATCCCATGCACCTGGAGTGATGCCTCCTTCAATATCAATAACAAAACCAAATTCACATAAGTGTTATAGCCTCCAATTAGCTTGTTCTAGGTATCCATTAGGTAATAACTAACATTTATTGAATTATTTGTGGGTTGAACTATTGAACTATTTCCTTCACTGTCCAAAAGATGAAACTCAGGATAAAATAGATTAAAGTGATTTTCCCAAGAATACTCAGTAGCAAGTAGTAAAACTGGAAATACTAGATTTGGTGAGTCACAAGTGAAATCTTTCCACCCTGTTAAACTGCTATACAATTGTGGAAATGTTTACGTGGTACTCTATGTAATAGATGTACTCACTATTGATTAATGGATATGGACAAAGAATAAAGTTGTAACAAATCACTTCCAAATATGGTCTCAAGAGAACTAAGCCCAACTGTTTTGGGGAAGGGGGTGGTTAACAGTAATCAAAACGACAGCAACACAGGAATCACCTTCATATTGACCACCTAATTCTGACTATCCGAAGAGACACTAAGCCTGTGGAATGAACCATGGCTAGCAAGGGTTGAATGAAGTAGGCTCTGGGTTTTCAATTGGTTTCAAACCACATAAAGGTCTTGTCTACATTAGTACCAGGTATCAGCACTTAGGGTTAAGAAATCTTACTACCCCACTCCCTGTTGAGCCCTACCCAAGGTTCATGTCATTGTGAGGAGACTGTATTTGTGTATGTCATAGTCATTCTACTATAGTCTAAGAATCCTGAGATAGGGACCGTTTATCTCTATCACCATCATCACCACCACCTAACAATTAGTACTAGGCTCTGAGTATAGTGATGATTTAGGAAGATGCTGAATTGAGTACGGATTTATAGAATTTGCTCCCCATTGTGTTGTCAAGCCTCTTTAATTTTAAATAGCCCTAAAATGAAAGAAAAAGTGTTTCAATTTTGGGGGTTACATTTAGACCAAGGATATTTTTTAGATGTTGTTTATTCTTTTTCTTTTACTTTAGCATTAGTCAGACTTTGGAGAAACTCGGTATTAACTGCACGCAACTCCTTTTCTCTTTTAGTCATAACTTGAAAACTGAAAGAAAAAAAAAACTACGAAAGGGTTTTAGAGCTAATGCTAATTGCATATATCAAATATATTTGCAAAGAGCCTGTTTTTGGTTTTTTTGTTTTGTTTTGTTTTGTTTTTTAACCTTTTCTTTTTTTTAATGCAACACAGCCTTCCAGGTTTGTTTTCAGCAGATACTAAGCGAAATCAATTACTATTCCCAAGAAATAGTCCACTGAAAAATTATTTTTGTTTTTTTTTGGGGGGGGGTTTGTTTTTTTTTTAAATTTTTTAATATATGAAATTTACTGTCAAATTGGTTTCCATACAACACCCAGTGCTCATCCCAAAAGGTGCCCTCCTCAATACCCATCACCCACCCTGCCCTCCCTCCCACCCCCCATCAACCCTCAGTTTGTTCTCAGTTTTTAACAGTCTCTTATGCTTTGGCTCTCTCCCACTCTAACCTCTTTTTTTTTTTTTCCTTCCCCTCCCCCATGGGTTTCTGTTACGTTTCTCAGGATCCACAAAAGAGCCTGTTTTTGAATATCATTGCCAAGTTATATTTAGAATGTCAGACACCCATGTCAATAGCTGAAGGGGGGGTACAGTTGAATGTCAGATTTTAAAGGAAGAAGGATATTGTGTGTTTCTGTGAGCATAGATGTGCCTTATTCTTCCTCCCAGCTTAAAATTTTTTTTTTCTTTATGGCCCTAAAATCAGAAACTATGTGGATACGGCTATACTAGTGTGTTTGGGAAATAACTGTAAGTTAGTTAGCACACTTAATGTTTTACTGGACCACAAAATTATTCCAAGTTCCACATAGATTCATCAGGAACTCCCTCACCCTTCCAATTTCCCTTTTCTTCCTTTACTCATAAGATCAAGCAGTTTGATATTCCTTATTTTTCCCAAAACATTAAGAACACTAGGGCAGAGCTGAAGAAGAGGGAAAATTACCTTGTAAGAAAATAAGAGAAATTCCTAATACTGTCATGAG
The DNA here is from genome assembly GCF_024362965.1 of Panthera pardus. NCBI lineage: Eukaryota > Metazoa > Chordata > Mammalia > Carnivora > Felidae > Panthera > Panthera pardus. The sequence goes on from NW_026526765.1 coordinate 88,860,341, forward strand.
AAACTTTGGCATTGCATGTGGCTCAAGTATAGACCTTTCCACTATGACCAACGGATGATACCTGTTTTGCATCGCCTGATCTCAATTCACAGTCCTTCGTTTTGAGGTAATGCATGCAGTCAAAATACTTAGAGTTTGTCAACAAATACGTACTGTAACACAATTTAACAACTGTAGGACAATAAAAGAGATTGTGTTTACTTAAAAAAAATCACTGTAATCTTTCCTGTTAACATTCACTTCTGGATAGTGCCTATTGAAATCTTTGTTTTCAAGTTTTGAATCTCCATCCAGTGTTGGGGAAATTGTGCTGTTAAAGTAATGAGGCTGGGGTGGGAAGTGGAGGAGAAGTGACCATGTATTGATAATTTTGAAATTCATTTCTCTCTATTCTTTAAACTTTCCCATAAGTAAAATAAAAGGCATGGAAAGAAACACTTGCTACTTTTTAGTAGGAATTTAAATGGAACTAGGTAAAGGCACCAAGTTCTAAGTCCACAGTCTGCCTTCCACTGTAGAAATAGCAATAAACTTATATTCAATAAGCTAAACAGGGGAATGTCACTCAGACATAGAGATTAATGTTGCATCCAGCATGGTCACCTTAATAAGAAGAAATCATATATGAGCCTTATCAGTAACATCATCAGTAACAACTTTATTCTGTAGCTGGTTAACCTAGATACCTTTCTACATCCCAAAACTATGGTGTTAATTTTGCTAGATAAGATTTGTTACAGGTTAAAAAAAATAGTTATATTTTCAACACCAGGTTTTTCATATTTGTCTTCTTGATGAACTATGACAGTGAGCAATTTTACTCTCATTCTGTGGGAATCCTATTCTTCCATCTCTCTAAAATGTCGATCTCTATTTCCTTTTACATAAAACTAAAGGAGTTGTCAAATGCGTTTCAGTAAAACAAAATAAAAAGAATTGACATAGTATACATAACTGTCATTGTTCTAAGATTTTATACATATATATACTCATTTCCTCACTTCCTATCTTTTGCAACTTGCTGTTTTTCCTTTAAAATTATTCTTCCCCATTACACAGTATTTTAGGGTGCTTATAGTCCACTGGACTCATAACTTGCCATGCCCTTCCTTAACATCAGCATATTTTCTCCTTTCTCTTTTCTTAGCCAATTTGCTAGTCCAAATCACCAACATATGTTCAAGGAGTGTTTGGATTTCCAAAGTGATAAACTACAAATATTCAAGTGTGAGGAATTCAAATAACTCTAGCAAACTCTACCCTCAATTGCACCTACCAAAATGAAACAAAAAAGCTCTCCCTTAAGCCTCTAAAAACATTTTCATAGAAAGCAGATTTCTGGATATCTTGCCACCTCCTTTTGCCTATGTAAAATTTCAAGACGTAAACTCTCTTTATCTGCCTTTTGTTTTTAGAAAAATTATTTGCTGCAAGTAGGTCCATCTTCCTAACCTGATGTGTGATGCACAGAATAAAGTATGCCTAAATGGGACAAATATCTAAACCAGTAAAGGCTATTAGAATCCATATAGATTTTGTATCACAAATGCAATTTTGAAAATACTAGTAATAAAAATTGCAAATCTCTTAAGCATTAACAATAGTTTATTGTAAGGCTCCCTTGGGGCAGTGATGAAGATGAATTCAAGAAAATCCTAAAACTACCATACATAGTGCTTCTGATACGGAAACGGGATGAGACTGGCTAGTAATCAACAGATGGGGAAAGAAACGATCACAGGAAAAGGACAGGGTCACATTAGTGGCAGAACAGTAAGGAACAATATATATGCACCGCTTGTAGCTTTTCAACCATGTTCCATGCTCTCTGAGGCCGTTTTTTTGTAATGTTCCTGGCACAGCCTTTTTTAAGACTCAGGAATGCTGCTGCCTTAGGACTTTGTTCTATCTGCCTCAAGATCATCCCCCGCGTGACGGATAGGCATACTCCCTCAAGTCTTTCAAGTCTTTGCTCAGATGTCACCTCCTCATGTACCCTATTTAAAAGTTGACACTTTCCCGGGTCCCTTTGTCCACTTATTCCCCCTGTGAATTGTTCATGTTGTCCTCTACATGGAACTTCCGTCTGGTTTTCCACACCCTCCTGTCGCTTCTCCTTTAAATTTTGTCGGGAAGGGGCGGAGCTTAGAGGCTAAGCTCACAGATAGGAGGAGCGTATCCGTAGGCTCCGCCCACTTGTCTGTCAGGCGCCCGCCGGAGGGACGCGCGGGGTGTTCTCCTCTTAGTCCGCTCCGGAAACGCGACTGCGGACGGAGGTACCACGTGATCGTAACGTCAACGCGCCGGCGCCCGCCTAACGGACGCGCTCGGCTTCGGCGGGTTAGTGGTCGGGGCTTAGGTGATCTCCCACCCCCGTGTTGTGGCGTTTGGGGTCTTTTTCTCCAGACTTCCTGGCCCTGCTCTGGGATTTCACGATGTACCACAACAGTAGCCAGAAGCGGCACTGGACTTTCGCCAGTGAGGAGCAGCTAGCACGACTGCGGGCGGACGCCAACCGTAAATTCAAATGCAAAGCGGTCGCCAACGGGAAGGTGAGGATCCTGGCGGCCGGTCCCCTGCCCTCGCTTCTAAACTCTTGAGCAGCTGCTGCCCACCCTCCCTTGTCCACCCTGCCTTCCCTGGGGCCCCTGCACACCTCTGTCCCTTCCCCCGCCCGTGCGTCTCTGGCGCGCGGGACGTTTATTTAACGAACGGACGGGTACCTTGCCAGGTGTTTAGGCTGTGGAGACGAACTACGCCCTTAACGTAGTCGAATGGCAGGTGAGTAATCAGTAACATGGCGAAGGAAGGTCTTTGTAGGAAGCTAACGTAGTGCGGGAGCAGAGCCTTTCGTTTGTTAAGAGGCCATGTCAGGGAAGGCTTTCCCCAGTAGTTAATGCAGAGAAGATGGGAAAGGAAGTTCCGCGCGGACAGAGCCACAGGTGCAAAGTCGGAGGTCGAAAGTTGCGGGACGGGGCCTTGGAATGCTCAGGGTCCTGTGTCGCGGAAGGTCTGAACAGGTGCAGAAACTTGCCAGCTGAAGTGAGGAGTTTGAGTTTATGATGATGAGGTGGGGAACCTTTGAAAATTTAAACGGGGAATTAACCTTTCAGATTCTGTTGTAGAAAGAGACCTCAGGAAACCTGGTGGTGAATGTATTGGGCGGGTTCGGGGGCAGGGTGGACGCGGGGAAACAGGAGACGGGGTAGCACAAACCAATTGAGGATGGTTTAGACTTTGGGCCTGCCAGCCAAATCCTTTCTCTTACAACTCACGCCGGTTTAATTTTTTTTCATAAATTGCACCACCTATTCTAGTACAAGCTTCTCTCCATCAAATATTCCATGTGTCAGACCTTTTGGTACTCAGGTACTTTTCCATTTAATTCACTTCTGATTCATACTGCTTATTTTGTACTACGCAAAGTAGTACATACCACGCTGTGTACCAGGCACTATTCTCAGCATTTAGTGAGTTCCTGTAATCCTCATAACTATCCCGTGAAGTGGATACTGCTATTATCCTTGCTTTCCAGCTGAGGAAACTGAAGTGTAGAGTGGTTGAGTGACTTTTCAGGGCTACATTGTGGCAGAGCCAAGATTCGAACCCAAGGAGTCTAGTTCCAGAATTTCTGCTCTAAACCACAATGCCATACTATCTCTGTAAAATTAGAATCTGTGATAGTTTCCTAGGGCTACCCTAAAAAATTAGCACCAACTGGGTGGCTTAAAACAACAGAAATTTATTGTTTCACAGTTCTGGAGGCTAGAAGTCTGGGATAAAGTTGTCAGACCATGCTGTCTGGGGCAGGATCTTTGCTCTTGCAGCTTCTGATAATCCTAGGTATTCCTTTGCTTGTGACAGTGTAACTTCGCTTTCTGTCTCTCTCTACATAGTGTTCTGTATCTGTATCTTGGCATGTTCTTTTTATGAGGATACCAGTAGTATCGGATTAGGAGCCCACTGTACTTCAGTATGACCTCATCTTAACTAATTACATCTGCAGAGAACGTTTCTAGATAAGGTCACATTCTGAGGTACTGGGGGGTTAGGACTTCAACATACCATTTTTTGGTAGTCATAATTAAACCAATAACACTACCTAGTGGATATTTGTTGTAAAAGTGTTATATTATTAACCATCTAGTGTATTCTGTAGAAGAGTATATAAAGACAGTTAGGAGGTAATGTTTTAAGGGTGAGAATCGTCCTTGAGACACTTACTGATTTTTACCTCAACTGTGTGACTTAATGACTGAGAAAGGGACGTTGAGAGCTCTCCAGCCAATGACAGTGTGTATCTTCTTTTTGATTTGTAACTGATGTCAAACTTGTGAGCATATGTACACACACACTCATCATTCTTTTTTCTCTGAAGAAGCAACTGTCCAGCTGACATTCTGAGAAATTGTGAAATGGTATAGTTCAGTTTATCAAATATTTTACTAAAGCTGTTTTGTGGAATAATTAGTAGTTCTATAAAGAAAAACAGTGACGTGGTATATTTCCCTTTGGTTGAAGATGAAAACTAAATTTAATCTGGATAGAGAATAGTATTTTAAGATTATTGAATTCATTGAACTTTTGCTGTAACTTTTGATCTAAAGGTTCTTCCAAACGATCCAGTCTTTCTTGAGCCTCACGAAGAAATGATGCTCTGCAAATACTATGAGAAGAGATTATTAGAATTCTGTTCAGTGTTTAAGCCAGCAATGCCACGGTCTGTTGTGGTAAGTTATGATACTGATGAAGTATAATGTCCTTTAGCTGACTTCTGAAATCAGGACTCTTCTAAATGTGTAACTCAGTTCTCCATCCGCTGTAGTCAAAAATGCACCTTAGTTATATAAATATGTAATTTATGTATTCACATTTCTGTCACTCTGTGTTATTTTTTGATAAACTCCTTAATTTAGGAATTTCTGTATTGTTTCTTACAAAGTATTTCAGGTCTCATTTCATTGTCGGAAGAATTTTGAGATCTGCTAGACAGGTCACGACATCCTCATCTTAGAGAGAAAGAAAAGATTAAATAATTTTCCAGGTTCTCAACTAACGAGCAATAGAGCTGGGAGTAGAACACAGACTAGTGCCTTTTTAAGTCTGTCACACGTTTGAAATAATGCATTCTTTCATCATTTGTAATCAGATGCCCCGGCTAAAACTCATGCCGTAAGAAGTTTTTAAGCCTTGATTAGGAGAAGCTGGAGATTTATCTTTTGGTAAAAAATTGTCTTGTGGTTGTTTCCGATGTCTGGTTCTAAGAACTCCGTGTGTGTGTGTGTGTGTGTGTTTACTGTGGTATGGTAATGGTGAGAAACAAGTAGTTCGGACTTTTTGGCTATATGGATTTACATGCACTGTCCTTGTAATTGTTCCTTTAGAATGTATTCTTGTTTATTGAACATCAGCTGAGGTTGAAAAGCTGAAAGAAAAAAAGGAGTACAAAATATTTTTTCATAATTCTCTTGCCAGTTTGTTGTGAAGATCAAATATGGAAGTCTGTCTTGAGTGAAAGTCTATCTTAAGTTTCAAAGTTATATAGAGTGAATAACTTATGACTCAATAGAGAATAACCCCCCAGGAAATAATCTTTTTTTTTTTTTTAATGTTTATTTATTTTGAGAGAAAGCTTGCACAGGTGAGCGAGTGAGGGGCAAAAAGAGGGGGAGAGACAGAATCCCAAGCAGGCTCCGTGCTGACAGCACATTGGTCACGGGGCTCCATCTCATGAACCATGAAATCAAAAGTTGGATGCTTAACCACCTGAGCTACTCAAAGTGCCCCGGAAATAATCTCCATTTTCAAAGTTGAACATAAATTGAAGTATATTGGAAATACCAAGTTCAAAAGTACTCGTGATGTTTTTTTGTTTTTTGTTTTTTTTTTAAGTTCACCTGATCTTCATCTGAGAGATAAAAGATTTATGAAGAATATCAGATGGCCTTGATTAGTTTCTGTCTCCAGATTTGGTTCTGTTATTTTCTGATAAAAGTGCTATAACATAAGGCAGTAGGTTTATGTGATCTTTTCAGATGAAGAAACTGAATTCTTGAATAAACTTATTTGTGGAATTTGTCTTTGTATAACGTGCTTATTTATAACTAATAAGTTTTGTTGTTTCACATAAAACGACAAAGTTAAACTTTTAAAATATTTAAAAGTGTTTTTTTTTTTTTTTTTCCTATCTAAAAATAGATAAGTGTTTATCTTGTTGGTTCTAGCCGAATTGCATAGTGGTTAAAAGTACAGGCAGGTCTTAGGTGAATCCACCCCTATTGCTCATCGGGTGTGTGACCTGGTACAAGACCGTTAACCTCACTGGTAGTCATTTTCCTTTTCTGTAAAGTGGAGATGGCAATACTTCACCAAGCTCTTGTAAGGAATAAAAAAGATAATAGCTTGGTGCTTGGCACAGAGTCTGGGAAATGGGATATGGTCAATAATTGGTAGGTGCCTCTTCTGTTTAGTTTGGCAACATGATCATGATTCTATCACACAGACCCAGAGCGGATTTAGAGAGAAGGCTTATTGCCCCAACTGTGTTAATTCTGTCAATGTTTTGACAAGATTGACTGGTTTAAGCTGTGAATATTTGTGTGTTTTTCTTGGTTTCTTCTAATCTAGGTGGCTTTGTTATTCTCAAGTCTAAAATAAATACACACAGGGTGCCTGGGTGACTCAGTCAGGTGTCCGAGTCTTGATTTCAGCTCAGGTCATAATCTTAACGGTTCGTGAGTTCGAGCCACACATCGGACTCCACGCTGACAACGCAGACCCTGCTTGGGATTCTGTTTCTGTCCCTCTCCTGCTTGTGCGTGCACTGTCTCATCTCAGTCTCATTCTCTCTCTCTCTCAAAATAAATAAGCTTAAAAAAATAATAAATACAGACTTTTTGAAATTAAGTTAGTGCCTATAGGAAAGATAACCCAGGGTGTGTGAGGAGGAACAACAAAGGGTCTTTTGGCTGTGGCGTTTCTATAGTAATTGGTCACAATTTATAAGATTAAAGAAGAAATAAGAAGTTTTGGTATTTTGTGTGGGTAACTTTTTTTTTTTTTTTTTTTAACATTTATTTATTTTTGAGAGAGCATGAGTTGGGGCAGGGAAGACACAGGGAGACACAGAATCCAAAGCAGGCTCCAGCCTCCGAGCTGTCAGCACAGAGTCCTCGTGGGGACTCGAACTCACAAATTGTGAGATCATGACCTGAGCTGCAGTCAGGCTTAACTGGCTGAGCCACCCAGGCGCCTCTGCATGGGTAACTTTTTTAAAGAAACCTTTGCATAAGTAAATTTTTTAAAACTTTTAATAAAACAACATGTATGTGTGAGTGGATTCTGATAATGTATATATTTTTAATCTTAGGGTACAGCTTGTATGTATTTCAAGCGTTTTTATCTTAATAATTCAGTAATGGAATATCACCCCCGGATAATAATGTGAGTATAATTCTTTATTGATTTTCATTTAAGAAGTCTTTTATACAATTTGTGTGGAAAAAATGACTTCGTAATGATAATTTAGACTTGTATTCTGTTCTGAATTTCCACTATCCTTATACTTCTCATATATCTACAGTACTTTCTCCCTGTAATACTGATGTCATCTAAACTTCAACTTGTCCAAATTTAAATTCTGTTTTTCTCAAACTAACTTGGCTAATATCTCTTTCTGTTAGTGGCACCTTTCTTCTCCCTGTTGCTCCAATGAGAATCCTTTGTGGTACCTCCTGTCTTTGTACATCAGTTAGTTTACAAGTCTTGTAGCTCCATATTCACTTCAATTTAATAAAGGTCCCTTAAACATAAGGATGAAGTTAGTGTGAGACTCATCAAAGAGTTTGCTGTCAGTGACATTGTCCCTGTTTATTTTCTCTCTTTTTCATTTCCATTTCTACTAGTCTAGGTCAGGCCCTTGTTACTTCGAATTTTGATTTTTGTGGTAATTTGATTACTAGTTTCTTACCTGAAATTTATGGTACTAGCCATGAGAGTTTCATAAGTTAGTTCCTGAGGTAATAATCCCTATTGAAATGCTTTCAGAGACATCACTGATGGCCTTCCAGTGTTCTTTTAACCTACCTTCCCAGGTACACCTCTGTGTACTGTTGTGTTCTTTCATCTACATTTCATGATTCAGAGTACTTTTATTCCTCAGTTATTTTTCCAGATATTTATGTTGAACTGTACAAAACTGCCATTAATAGTAGTCAATAATGGTTAAATGCTGTGGCAAGATTATACAGTTCAACCTAATTGTATAGTCTCCTAATGGATAAAAAGTTTGAACAGGAAACTTTCTTTTTCTCTTTTTTTTAAATAAATTTCTTGCAATATTTAGCATAGTCGCTTCTTAATATTAAGCATTTTTAGAACCTATTTTTAGAAATAAAATATTCAGGTATTTCTCAAAGTATGTACAGATACCATTCCCTTCCCTTTGTTTTTTCCTCTAGGCTCACTTGTGCATTTTTGGCCTGCAAAGTAGATGAATTCAATGTATCTAGTCCACAGTTTGTTGGAAATCTGCGGGAGAGTCCTCTTGGACAGGAGAAGGCACTCGAACAGATTTTGGAATACGAACTACTTCTTATACAACAACTGAATTTCCACCTTATTGTCCACAATCCTTATAGACCATTTGAGGGCTTTCTCATTGATTTAAAGGTAATCTTACTGATATAAAAGGTAAACTAGTAGAGTGTACACCTTTGCTATAGTTCTTGAACCAGAAGAATCTGAAATCTCGTTATAATTTATATTCATCCTGATTGTTAAAACATGAGCTCATCTGAAACATGAGTTTAGCGTGGACTTCCACATCATTAATTCTCAAAGTTGAGTGTCACCTGAAAGGCTTGTTAACTCATATTGTTGGGCTGCACTTACAGAGCTTTTTATTTCGTAGATCTGCAAATATTGGTCAAAGAACTATAATGAGGACTATTGTCAATTTAGAGTAATGCTTTTGAACTTAAGTCTTCTAACTCTGGAGTATACTGTCATGGATCTGATTTAAAGAACCACAAAAAAATCTTAATTTTAAACTAGAAGATTGCTAAGTGATTTCTAGTTTTAGTGCATTGTGAACTTGAATCAATATATACGCATCAAAAATATAAGTAGATAAACATGCACAAAAGCAACTTAAGCTATTTTGTTTTTGCCCTCACAGAGGACTTGAAAAGTGGAAGTGAAGTCAAAATGGAAGTAAAAAACTGGTTCATGCATCTCAATTGAGTGGCAAAATTTGGGCACTTTCCATATGCCAAAACACTTCTTGAGGATGAAGACAGGAACGCCCTCAACTATCAGAGGCCTTACAGTCTAATGGGAGAGACAGTCATATATTCAGTATGCCCATTGTTACAGATGGAAAAATACAGGATACCTTAGAATGAGATAGCAGGTTGAGAGAAAGGAAGACAGTTCTAAGAACGTGTCATTTAGAGTGAAATTTCAGAGCAAGAGTAGGAATTAGGTAAAAGAACATCCTAGACAGAAAGACTTCTTTGGTCAAAGGCCCAGATCTAAGAAACCATGGTGCACTAAAGAACCTAAACAGAACTTAGAGATAGAAGGGGAAGACTGCCACAGAGTGCTGCCCGAGTGGGAGGTAGAGTCTCTACTGTGGAGGTGGTACTAAGGATTTTGAGTAGAGCGGTGGGAAACCATTGTAAGGCTTAAGTCTGGGGATTTGCATGATGAAGTTTGCAGTTAATAAAATCCTGTTGGCAAGCCCTTGCATCAGTCTGCATCATACATTTATTGCACATATGCACGCGTCAGGCAGAGTGTGGAGAATGGATTAGAACGGATGAAGGGGTACCAGTCAGATACTGTTAAAGTAGTCCAGCAAAAGATGGTGGTTGGTTTGACTCTGATAGTGGCAGTGGATACAGAGAGCTTCCTGGACAGAAATTCCTGGCGGAATCACTAGAGCTTGGGGATTGATTTCATATAGAGATTGAGAACAGAGGAGGAACCCCAGGTTTATGGCCTAAGGATATAGGTAGATGGTGGTTTGCTTCCTGATGGAGGAAACACTGGCATAGGAGAGATTTGTGGATGGTGGAGGGGTGGGGGTTGATTGATAAATCTGGTTGAGGACATAACTATTAGTAGCTGCAAGACATCACGTGATAGTATCTGGAGATCAGAGCAGATGGCTAGGCTAACTCAGAATGGATGTAGGTGGTGTTGCTCCTGGAAAATTTAAAGTGGATTGATCGTAAGGACCATTTAAAGAGTAGTTGGAGAAGTATAAGATGCTAGTAAGGAGACTGAAGAATATTCAGAGAGAGAGCACTTTTTGGAGAACTGAAGGGAAGAAGAGTACTTTTAGAAGATGAGCACAGGCTCCTTTCCAGGCCTGTTCAGAATTCAGGCTAAGTAAAAGAACAAGGGTAGTGTCGGCTGGATTTAGTGCCAGAAGGGTCATTTGTGATTTTTGTGAAATTAGTCTCCGTTGAGTGTGGAGAAAGAAAGCAGGCTGGAGCCAGTGGGGAATACATAGAAGGTGAGCAAGCAAGTAGGTGTAACATGGATTAAACAGCTTGTCTTTGAAGTGGAAAAAGATGAATGATTGAGAAGATGGGGGAACTCCTAAAAAGAGATGAGAGAGACGATTTTTTTGTTTTTTGTGTTTTGCTTTGTGCAAGAAACTGATGAGGACAGTGAGCAGTGAGAAAAAGCTGAAAGGAAGGAGTGAAAAGTAAGTAGCTCAGGTTTCTCTTTGGAGTACGGTGGAAGTAGTTGGCATGGGATTCAAAGCAAAGTAGAGTTGGCCTTGAGAGAACAGTAGGTCTTTTATATTAACAGAAAGAGGGAAATATGGGTTGAGGACCGTGTTACGCCTGGGTGACTAGTGCTGACAGGAAATAAGAGTGTCTCTCTTAAAAGCCGAGGTCATTGACAGAGAGTGTTGGAGTTTCAGAAAATTATCAAAGACATTGAGACAGGTGGAAAACATTGAACACAGTTGCTGAAAAATGAGAGAACAAATTTTCTGTGGAACATAATTGTTAAAAGCCCTGCTGAGTCAGTGAACTTGAATTTATAGTAATATTACAAGACTCTTGGTGGTATTGTTTTCTGTAGCAACACTCAGAAATCGGGGTATAGTATACATATGTTGACAGCATATTGGGGCAGGAAATTCTGGAGGGAAATGAGGACCAGTGGTGAGTAGGAGCAAATAGCGGGATACAGGACCAGAGGTTCTGGGGAGGAAGTCAGGGAATGGCTGTGAAGTAATTGAGCAAATATATTGGGAAAAGGAGCACAGTGGCCAGAGTGGAATGTCTTCATTTGTCATACCAGCGGTCAGGCATTTCAGAATGGTAAGATGTGGGTGTGATGGTACAAATGACTCTGGATATTTTGTTGCGGGTATAGAAGAAATTTCTTACTGCTTTGGGACTTGATGCAGATATTTGAAATAGACCTGATGATCTAGGATTTAGAGTTCATCTTAAGTATAAAAAGAGTTTTTAGCAAATATTAGATCGTCCATATTCTTGGGCATATTCTAAAAATCATTCTGTAATCAAACCAAGATCCATTTCCATTGACTTCTTCCCAAAACTAAACTTTAAGTAGCAGGAATTTCAAATCAAGATGAGGTAGTGCTTTGATTCCTAAAAGGCCTTGTAGCTGAATCATCTGGTTTGCCTTGAGAAGCATTTACCTTGGACTGTGTATTTCCTAGGTCAACTTCAAACGTCTCTTCCCCTTCCTCTTCAGGTGGAAAAGGACAAAAAGAGGGATTAACATAAATCAGCATAGTGCCAAGTACTATACTAGGAAGTTTAGATAAATTATCTTAAAGCATGTATTTCTTGTTATGGGTTGTGAATAAAAAAGTGTGGAAGCCCCTGAGGAAAAGCACATTCTTAAAACATGCAGAATTTAACGACTGCTTTTGGTACATTCTGATGCTGCATACAAAACAATCTTACGTGGAACGATTAAGCTCGGGTGTTAATTTCATAAATAAAAGAATCCTCTATTAAGCATTATGTTGTTAATATAAATATTTTTGAACTGTTATTAGTGCATTAAATCTCAGAAGTGATAATATTTACAAACTTCCTTTCTAGACTCGCTACCCCATGATGGAGAATCCAGAGATGTTGAGGAAAACAGCCGATGACTTTCTTAATAGAATTGCATTAACAGATGCTTACCTTTTATACACACCTTCCCAAATTGCCCTGACTGCCATTTTATCTAGTGCATCTCGAGCAGGAATTACTATGGAAAGGTACTGATCTGTGTTTTAACTTTGCTGAGTCAGTTTATTCCTTCCTTGGAGACTGAGTTTTTAAGTGAAATTAATTCACTTTGTGACTATAGTTCTTTATATCTACTATGGTTGGGAGGGTTGGTGAAGGCAACTGAGAATGGAAATGAAATCACCTTTTCAGGAAATCTTTAAAGATTGAGTATCTTTGAGCTGAGAGGATCCATTTTATGACTAAAGTAGAAGTAAATACGGTGATCCTCAAAAGCTTAGCTGTCAGTATGGGGCAAGTTTTGTAAACTGGTAAGCAGCATGTACACAGCAAATAATCTGCCTTGGTTTATCATTTATCTCCTGCTGTGGAGCATGTGTGGCATGTGGAATTCAGGAAAGAACTGGGGAATGAATAATACTTGAGGGAATGTCCGAGTGAATTGCACTTGAGCTATAGATAGCTGATACATAAATGCCCATTGTGAACTCGGCTTTGCGATAAGCACTTTCCCTGAATTAAGTTTACTTGATTCTTTACAACAAAGTCTTATGCACAGATTAATTAAGCATTATTGTCATATTGATTTGTAACTTAAGCACAGGCTAGTAGCAAATTAGACTTTGTAAATTTTTATAATAATTTCTCTGTGGCCTTTGAAGTTCTGCCTGATTTTATTCCTGGAAAAAGCTGACGAGGAAAGATGATCAGACTTTCTGAACGTAAACTGTTCTACATGTTTATAAGCCCCTCATCCATAATTTCAAAATCTATTGATAATGGTGGCAGCAGACATGAACAGATGTGATTTCATCTTTATTCAACTTAATGGGAGTATGTATATGTATCCTTACACAAATATGAGTGTCATGGATAACAGGTATCCTTCCACAGACATCACTGGACTGTTTCACATTTCATGGAGTATTCACCAGGTTCCCTTTCCAAAACACGAACAGTTTATGTATTTCAAAACAAATCCAAGATAAGGGATTGTGGGCTTAGGTTTTTGTCATGCCTCTTCTCCACAAACACAGCTCACCAAATGTGCATAAATCTAAACATTTAACCCCAAAGTAATCTATACCTCCACTTATTTAAGCAAAACTTTTTCTGAGCGCCTCCTATATACTATGCACTGTTTTGTTAACATGAACAAAGCTCTAAATCCTTGTTCTTGTTAGGAAAGACAGCCACAGATAATTGATGTCTTTGGAGATTAGGTGTGGAGCTTCCAGTCTCGAAGAGGAGAAAGCCTCTTTTCCACAATTCCACTAACCACATGTTTGATTAATTTGTTTAAGCATCGTATCTTATGCAGTGTATATGCAGATTCTCCAATGGTGAGATTTTTCTGTTTTTCTCAAGTAGATGAAGAGGCATGAAGCATCCTAAAGTCCAAATGAGAGTTTATGTCACCTTGAAAGTGTAGTTATAATTTCAGATAGCCAAAACTGAAATTGTGGTAATTTGGACTCTTTGTAAATTAAATACACTTTTGGATTTCCCAGGGAATATAAACATGTGGGCATTTTTTTTTTTTTTTTTTTTTTTTTTTTTTTTTTACTTTGAGAAAATATTTTCAAATCACTTTTAAGTTCTCATTTACTTTGCAAACTTTGGGGATATGTTGGAGTTGCCTTTACATGTATTGCTAGTTTCAAAAAGGGAAAGCCCTTGTGCTGTTATATCCTGGATGATGCTTTAGATTATTACTTCTAGGATGTTCTCTTGTTAGTTCTGAGTTTTCTTCTTTTACTGAATTTTTTTTTAATCAAAATACTAAAATTCTAATTCAGGATTGAGATCGAGTTGCTAATTTAAAGCTTCATAGAGGCAAATGGTCTGGTCAGCTATCTCTTAGAATCAAATGTATCACTCTTATGATTAAGGGGTGGAAAGGAAAGGAAGAATGAAACGAAACAAATGAAGATGCCAAAAGTATGAGGGGTTTTAGGGAGAAAAGGAAAAGGAAAAAACTGGTAGTATTACTGATAACCAGAAATGCATTTTTATATCTAAAATTAGGGGCGCCTGGGTGGCTCAGTCGGTTGGGTGTCCGACTTCGGCTCAGGTCATGATCTCGCAGTCCATGAGTTCGAGCCCCGCGTCGGGCTCTGTGCTGACAGCTCAGAGCCTGGAGCCTGTTTCAGATTCTGTGTCTCCCTCTCTCTCTGACCCTCCCCCATTCATGCTCTGTCTCTCTCTGTCTCAAAAATAAATAAACATTAAAAAAAATTTTAAAAATAAAAAAATAAATTCCCATCATAGATGATGAAGTTGTAATATCAACCTTAGTTGTCAGTCTTACATAATAACCTGTAAATAACCTGTATAGTTTAAAAGATAGCAACAAAATTTCTTAATTGTCTTTCTTTTGTTGTAATTGTATTTCACCGTTTATTCATTTCACTATTTTTCAGAGGAATTAATAATTATTTTGCACTTGTGTTTGAAAGATTACTTACACCTCGAGAATCTGTTCACTTGGGCTTTTATCAATTATAGATCAAGCTCAGAATAACTAAATATTTGAATGTAGACATTGTATTTTCATGCTGCTCTCATTGGTTCTGAGAAAGGAATTGGGCTTTACATCCATTTATAGAAAAGTATTAACACTTTTGATTTGGACTCTTTGCAGATATGATACAAAAGATTTGTAAAGCATAAGTTGATATTTTTAACTGATTTGAATACCTGTTAGTACCAAGAAGAGTTCACTTGATGCTAAGGGGAGAGAGAAGCCTTCCTAGTGCCAGGCTCCAGCTCTCCTTCTTCCTATCTTTATAACTTTGGGCAAGTTACAAAGTCATGACCTGTCTGTGCCTCTGACTCAGATTGGTCATCTGTCAAACAAAGTTAGATTCATAGGGTTTGTATATTAAGCACTTAACCGTAGTGATAATCGATACTTTTAATGTTATTTTCATATCATTTTTTCTCTGAAAGCATATATATTACAAAATTTAGACAAATTAGTCTTAACATTAAACACCCTTTAAACTGAGTGGTATTAAATCCTTAAGACTAATAGTTATAGATTATAGTTCTGTGTTCAAAGTTTTGTTACTTAATACTTTTAAAGTAAATTTTAAAATTGACCTTGATGAAATGAATGTAGAGGAAACTAATTTATGATGCCATATTACTCAAGATGCTATATGTGTTCAATAGATTAAAACTTTTTTTCTGTTCTTTACCAGTTATTTATCAGAAAGTCTGATGTTGAAAGAGAACAGAACTTGCTTGTCACAGTTACTAGATATAATGAAAAGTAAGTGAAACAACTTTTATAAAATGTTCTTTTGTTACAAAGTTGCTTTCTAAATAAATATTATCTTGATATTTAACTTGAGACATAGATTATTGTTTAGATTTACTTTCATTGAATTAATGTATCATGGAGGCATGAAGGATACATTGGTGGAGAACAAATAGAAGGTACCCTAAAGGAAGTACTTTTCACACATATAGACTTAATAGGAGAGTGAAAATATAAGATTCAGAGAGGGTTAAGACTCAAAACAGACCTTTTCAAGTGTGCACAGAAATGTGGTAGGCACAGAAAAAGATCTAAATGGAACCAAATCAAAGATAATACTTAAATTTGGTGTTCTGTTTTGTAATCAGCTCTAACTAGTTTATACATGTCATTTGCTAGTCACGTTGGTGTTACAGAAGCCATGGGTGTGATTTTTGCATTATCTGGGACACTTTTGGTGTCAGAACTCTTGGCGTGGTGGTGGCTGCTACCAGCATCTATTTGGTAGAAGTAAGAATGCTGCTAGACATCTTATAATTCAGCATAGTCTCACTAGGCTGAAAAGTGGCTCCCCAAAGATACCCATGTCTGAATCCCTGGAACCTGTGAATGTTGTTATAAAGTCTCTGCAGATGTATTAAAGTTAAGGATCTTGAGATGGGGACATTATCTTGGATATCCAGGTAGGGCATAAATGCATCACAGGAGTCTTTATTAGTTAGAGAAAGGCAGATGAATGGACGTTTGACAGAGAAGCCATTGTGAAGATAGAGCACAGAGGTGGCAGCCTTGAAAATCGGGAGTGATATGGCCACAAGCCAAGGGGTGCTGGCAGCCACCAGAAGCTGGATTTTCCCCTGGAGCCTCCAGAGGGAGCCTGGCTCAGCTGACATTTTGATTTTGGCCCATTGAAACTGATTTCAGACTTCTGGGCTTCAGAACTGTGAGAGAATAGCAGACTTGGGAAACAAATCTTGCCCCTCATGACAGAGAATTTTCTAGCCCAAACTGACACTGCTGAGTGCCATTGTTGAGAAACCCTGTCTTAATGGTTGAGTAGAGATCAGCCAGCCCTGTCCTTCCTTCTTGCCCATGTCGCACTGAATGCTCATGGCCACTAAGCTCTAGGATTCAGTCTGTTGTATTTGTCCCCCAAATTTTTTGTGGTATTTGTCCTTGCTAATTAAATATGCAGTTGAAATAATAAACCAATAAAATAGCATAAAGATCGCTATTGCAGAAATGGGTAAATGGGTGTACTTTTTATATTGTTTATGTTTTAAAAGTTAAGATGCTTCAGAGCATGTAAATATCATTCCTTGATTCTCTCCTTGAAATTGAGGGCTTCCTTTCCTCTTTAATTGAGAATGATGGATTTGTGATTTATGAATCATAAAACTGTATGTCTTCAGTTACACCACTAGAGGGTTCACTTCCAAAGCTAATTGTGATGTGGCTAGAGATCTTCATTAGGATCATGGAATTTAGTGGGTAAAATGGGCCTTAAAGATAACCCACAGTGCTCCTTGTACGCTGACAATTTATTACTGATTTCTTCTCAAGGATCTTTAATTTACTCCACTATTTTAACATGAAGGAAGGATAGCTCTTGACAAAACATTCAGAGCTTTAACGATAATTAGGGTATCTTATTCATAAGTTTTTGGAACAAAGATACTGTCCTCAGGGTACGGAGTCCTAAGTATTCAGTTGAAAACACTCCATTGTTTGCAGTATGAAATAAGCCAGTAGCTCTCCCTATTTGAGCATGTGGCCAGCTAGTAATAAGCCCTGGATCTCTCATCAGTCCCCTGAAAAATCTTGAGGTTTATATTCTTAGGTTTATTATAGTTGAATAATATTAACAGACCAGGGTAGAGGATCGTTCTGCAATTATTAAGTCACTGACAAAGTAGTTTGCTTTTAGCCTGAAGAGAACATTTTTGTTTTCTTGGCGATGCTTTATTGTATAGGATCTGCATGTTGTTGAAGGACCATTGACACATTTTACTAAGCATCCTCCCTTAATTACATGTCATCTAATAGTGATTTCCTTTGTAAATAAGAAGTATAACCTTTGGACCACCATCCGTAGGACAGAATGTTATAAATACTGTTGGTGGCAGGAAACAAAGCATGTTCACTAAATCATGGGATTTATAAAGCTTTAAACCTGAGCAGAAAGTGACCATGGTGGGATTTGGAAAAAAACTAACTAGAATGTAGAACATGGTTATTTTTGTGCTGTATGTGATATGGGCTAACCAGCAGACAGCTCTAATTACTTGAAGTATGCTGTCCGTTGGATTTTAATGCAGAGCAGTGCAAATCCTGATAATAATAATAATCACATTTCAAGAGTTTTGTTATTCCCATTATAAGGTGGGACCGTACTCCGCTCCCTTATGGGAAAAGACTTTTTATTATCCGTTATAAATCTTTTTATCCACTTAGGTATGAGAAACTTGGTAAAAAAATATGAACCACCCAGATCTGAAGAAGTTGCTGTTCTGAAACAGAAGTTAGAGAGATGTCACTCTGCTGAGCTTGCCCTTAACATAATTACGTAAGTAGATGTGTTATTCGACAATTGTCAAGTCTAGCTCGTCCTTAAAATAAGTCATTTAATTGGTAACTGTTTGCTTTCGCGGGGAAAAATGACTTACTCCTTAAGTTGGATTTTTTTAATTGAGTGGACATTTCTAACAGGATAAACACGAGGTAATGGTCTGGTTTTCGTAATACAGTTCTCCTGCTATGACTAATGTGTTCTTTGGCTTGCAGGCCCTGTCCCATTCTTTTACTCCTTGTGGGGTCTCTAGAGTCTTTCTCAGGAGTCTCTGAACCTCTTCTTGCTCTTTTAATCTTTGGGTTCTTGGCAGGTCTGATACCTTGTCTGAGGGAACAGGTATACTGTTCCAGGTTTCTATTAGGTAGAGTAGGGAAAGTTGGCTTATTTTCTTTCAGTGGTAAACTTTATACTTAAGGAAGACCTGTAAGGTATCTTACCGATTTGTAGGCTAAGTGTGGCAGCTAGAGAATTCAGGTTCTTGATGCTTTGCAAATTGAAGGATCCACTCAAACCTAATCTTTCAGGAGTTTGAACACTTGGGCGTCCAGACACATAATAAGAATGGAAAAACTATTTTCTATTTTCTGTGGAATGCATTCTGATTCAAAGGTTCTACCATACTTGTTAGTATTTAGTGGGAATTAGCCCTGGCATCTTACAGCTAAGGATGCATCTAAGATGTTATCTCTATAGTTGGTAAATATACTCAATTGGATAATGAGAAACCAGAACAGTGTTTCATGGCCTTCAGATCCAGGTACACATGAGTCAAACTGTGTAAGTACACAGTGGTAGTAGTAGATTTATGAAGCATGCCAAATATGGATCTACTTTATTATGTTCATAACTATAATTGCAAAGCATGGCTTAGCATAAGACTTAAAATTGGTAGATTTCACTCCTGGGTTTCAGTGGTAACTCATAGGAATGAAAGAGAGGTTACAGAGAAGTAAAGAAATGTTGACTTTGGTAAGTAAAATTATTACAGCACTGATCATCTTCTTTCCACATAGATTTTGAAGGGGCTGGCAAACTCTGGCCCACAGGCCAAATGTGAACTACTACCTGTTTTTAGAAAGACTTGTCTTGGACCAGAGACATACCCGTTAATTTGCATGTTGTCTGTGGCTGTTTTCACACTACTGCCGGAGTTGGTTAGTTGTGACAGAAACGGACTGTATGACCCTACAGGGTGTAAAATATTTACTTTTTGGCCATTTAAAGAAAAACTTACTGGATTAGACCACTGAACTATTAATCTACCCTTCTAGCTAGGTAAGTGAATGGCCCGGGCCGTAAGCCAAAATTCTGAATTGCCAGAGTACTACCTCTTACTCCCAAGTTACTATCTGCTTTACACTATGTCAAGCAAATTCTGCATATCCATGAGTACTTGAGAGGTGCTTTTAAAAATGCAAGCAATAAATTACTAGAAAAAGGAAATAGACAAAATATAAGCTTAAATTTTATTAGATTCAACGGACATAAAATCAACAGAATTACTGTAAAAGTTTCTAAACACACACTCAGTTTCTGTACTTAATCTTCTTGCATAGTGGAAATGGTTCATGGATCGACCAGCACTGGTCCGTGGACCACACTTAACAGGCATTACGTTAGGATAAAATATTTGTTTTCTTTATAAATAAACTCCTTTATCTTTTTTCCATTACACAAGTAATAACTACATTGTCATTATTAAAGTCCGTCGATTCAGGTAAACCAAAGTTCTGTTAGATCAAAACCCAAATCCACTTGTGACCTCGGGTAATTTCTAGGTGGTTTACCTTTGCCATCATTTTCTCTGCATGTGTGTATGAGGAAGTTTGTTTTTTTCTCTTCATTACTGTTTTCATACATATTGTACATTTAATAGTATGAATCTTTAACTTTTACCAGTCTGGGTGAAAGAAGTGATCACATTGGTATTTTAATTTGCATTTCCCCTATTACTGTGAGGCATTGATGTTTCTGTGTTCAACATTTATATTTCTACTTCTGTATTGCTTGCTTATAACCTTTGAGTGGTTTTCTGGTGTTATCTTCTTGATTTGTAGCTCTTTTTATATTTTATATACTTTTTAAATATATCTTACACCTGTTTTCTTCTGTTTCACCTTGTGATAGATTTCTTCTGTTTTCCTTTGTGTTTTACACCTTTATATCTCAAAACCTTTTCCTACCCTAAGTTAATCTACATTTTGCTTTTTGTTTAGCTGTCAAAACTATTTAGAATTATTCGTGAATGTTCTGAGGTAGAAATCTTAATACTCATTTTTTAAAATCAGTAATGTTATGCTAGTCACTTTTTTAAAAATTCATAATTTTTCTCAGTTAAATATTCATTGTATATTAAGTTCCTATGTATAGTTGTTTTTTTGCTTGTCTGCTCTGATCGTTGATCTATTTAAATCTTGCTAATCCCATACTTTAAGTTACCATATCTCTTACATATAGTGTTCTGATGATAACTGGGACAAGGGCCCCACACTGTTCTTTCAGATTCTTTGGCTATTTTTGCAGTCTTTCACACATCAGAGTTATACTTGAAAGGTTCCAGGAAAAGCTTTATTAGGACTTTAGTTAGAACTGCATTGAATTTGATTAATTTGAAAGATACTGTCTTCCTATCCGTTGTAGTTCATCTCTTTCCATTTATGCAGGCTTTGTTCTTCAGCAGATACATACATACCATTTACCAGCCTTGCTAGTTTATTTTGTAGTTTTTGTTACCAGTATTCAATTGCTTACTGATGGTTGCTCAATCATAGGAAGAAGAGGAAAGGCTATGAAGATGATGATTATGTCTCAAAGAAACCCAAACATGAGGAGGTATGTTGTCCAAAGGTAAATTTTAAGTTACTCTTGTTGTATAATTTGGTCTGACCATACTGTTAAGATTTTATCATTCCAGAACATGAATATTAGAGAGGTGTGGGCTTTGAAAGCCTTCATTTTCATTTTCTTGCACCCTTCTTTATGTACATTCTCTTATTATCTTAGCCTATTGTGAAGCAGTATGATTGTTACTTGACGAATTCTTCCTATGATTATGGAAGGCAGCAGAAATAGAATATGCTAAATTTTTGGTATTTGACTCTCCCAGGATTCTTCTCTTATCCTTTTTTTAAAAAAATGTACCTTGTAAGTTAGATATAGATTAATAGGAGGCAAAAGGTCACAGTTGTAACCTTTACTCATCATTGGTGTAGTCTGGTAAGACCAAGCCATATTACTCTAAGATTGAACTACCACAAAGTTTCCTGGTTGATTTACCTTCCTATAATCAGCAGAGTAAAAGTAGAACATTTTCTTAAAAGGAGGCAAGGAAGTAAACATTAATGTTATGCTTCAGTGTAATGTTATTCTTACTACATTTTCTTTCCTTCTTAGGAAGAATGGACTGATGATGACCTGGTTGATTCTCTCTAACCATTTGAAATTGACTTTTGAATGCTAACTAATCAACAGAAGGATGAAACCTATCTGGCATTTAAGTTTATTTAAAAATGAAATGACGTGAAAGCATTAAAGATAGTAAATTTTCTATTTTTGTTAGTTAAATTTTCTTCCCTTTCAGGATAGCTTTATGTGAAATAAAACCTTTTCAAAGGGGCCAGAATAGCACCTGGTTTAGATAGTCTTGCCCCATCATGACTAATATCAAATTAATCTTTCTATAGTAGTGAAAGCTGTAATTTATTTGCCTGTATTGTTTAAACAAATTACAATATGCAAACCTATTTTTTAAGGAAAAGCACAAAAGTTAAAAAAAACTGAGTAGTCTGCTTTAAACGTGCTAGGGAATGTTTTTCACTCTCTACAAGCCTTTATATAAATGGTTTCTCAAATGTCACTGTGATCTACTTAGCTTTTTGTAGGTTACTACTGAACTACAAAATGCGCTTCAGCTGTCAAGTGGTAGTCAGTATTTGTTTTCCTCAGTTACCTGAAAACATTACCAAATAGGTTTCTAAAAGAGAAATCAAATAAATATGCAGTCTTTTATTTTTTTTAATATTTTTTTAATGCTTATTTTTGAACGAGAGACAGAGCAGGGGAGGGGCAGAGAGAGAGGGAGACACAGAATCCAAGCTTTGAGGTGTCAGCACAGAGCCTGACGCAGGGCTTGAACTTCATGAACTGCAAGATCGTAATGCAAGCCGAAGTTGGGACGTGTAACCAATTGGAAGCCACCCAGGCATCCTGGTAAATATGCAGTCTTGAATAGTTGTCTCGATAAAAATATTAAGTTGCTATTAACCAGTAGATGGGTGTTATAGTTACTAAGAATTTTTCAAATTAAAGATGTTTAAGAAGTTTAATTCGAATTGAAGTGAGTTGATATTAAATGTAACTCCACAGACCTCTGTGCCAATTTCCTAAGGCGCAAACGGGGAAAATAATCACCTATGTTTCCTAGGATTAATTGGAATAGTAGTTGCCTATATTAAGTGTTAATAAATGTTGGATAGAAATAGTATTCAGGTATTTAACTGTGATTTTACTATTCTGTTTTATTCATAATTTGGAACCAAATTATGGATGTCTGCTGAATTTTTTCTGGAATACTGGTTGAAGGAATTCGGCAAAACTCAGTAGCCCTGTGAATCTGAATGTTATGGATACACAGCTTTCCTCAATGTCTGTGCATCCCAGGCTGCACCTTCCATTTAGAGTATATTTTAATTACATCTCAGTATTTGAGGACAGTATTTACTATATGCATATTCTTCTAATAATTTTTTATATTTTAGGTTTTTTATTTTTAGTTCCTTCTCACTTTAGAATGAGGAATGAAGTTCATTAAGTGTGATTTTATAAAAGTCGAATAGAAGAAGCTTAAGTTGACCATTTCCCAGTGCATTCCAAGTTATGTAGCAGTGCTGCTAGCCTCTAGACAGCACTGTGGAGTGTTGGTAATTTACCTTGTTTGTCTTTTAGGTCAGTAAGCTTTGGCATCTGAGCAAGGTCCACATTTATCTCTGCAAAGTCTCCTACCCAGCCCCATTTTAAAAGTTTTAGAGGCTTTATTTCATCATTGACCCAACTAGTTACTGCAAGTTCCACCCTACAAAGGTAAATGACGTTTCCTATTCCAGCTTAAAAGATAAACGTGGCATTAAAATGTGATTAGTGGTGGAGAACTCGATTGCCTAGTGCTAGAATTTGGACCTCTTTGCTCCATGTCCCTTCTGGTCTGTCCTTCATCCTGTAACCCAAGTGGGATACTCCCGTAAAGCAGGAGTGATGGAAAAGTAAAGTAATGGAATTGACACCAAGAGAAAGGAGCACAGGGCTGTTGAACACCACTGCTCACGTGCCTTCCCCCTCCTACACAATCATAGGAGGGAAGGAATTGTTACTTGTCTTTTTCTTGCTAGGCCTTGCTCTGGTACTAAATTTGAACTGCCCCTGAAGGAGAAAGAAAATAATGAAATGCTTAGCTGGATTTAGACAATTATTCAAGATATCCCTTGGTTTTATTTTAACTTAACCCTTGTGAATACTTCACAAAAATACATATACAGAAGCAAATAAAACTATACAAACTAAATATGCAGCAGATAGAACAAGTAGTCAGAAGTTCAAAGATGGAGAACTTTAAAAACATCAGTTTGGAAATGAATACTTTCAACAAAAGCATTCCAGGTGTTTTTAAACACAAAATAAATTGGTAATGTATACAATGGATGAATGGGGAACATGCCTTGATCAGTACAACGACCAATAATATTTATTGAATTCAAACTATTTACTGTTGTAAACATGTAACGAAAGCATCATGAGATCTAAATACAGTCTTTGACAATTCCAACAAAATAAGTGGTATGTTTAAAAAATAAAGCTGATGAGCAATAGATCCATTCTATATATTTTCTTTCAACAGTTCCAGCAAGAGAAATAGCACAGTATTTTAAAAAAGTATACAGCAAAGATTGTTCCTATTATAATGGCAAACTCTGGAAACTGTAAATACAAATAGTCAATGAACAGTCAAACGGTCGTATTCCTAATGAGGAAGGAGTTACAGTAAGAACAGTCAGTGATCCAGTTATCCTCAATTGTCAACAGAATCCTTTCCTTTTTCTTGTCAGTTGGTTTCATAGTTCTTTTTTTGGCAATTGGATGTAGGGAAAATACATTTTCCAAGTTCAAGATACAGTCATAGCATTTTGTTGTGTGAAAGGTGATCTGTACACCAAGGCTCAGAAGTTGGTAAAGATTGATTCCGTATGTGGAAAAAGTGCAAATATCCTGCACAGATAGCTTACAAAAAGCTGCTGGCACAGTTACTCACCAGCAGAATCTTGGATTTTGTTTGCATAGCTCACACATCACTGGAATGTGGAAAAGTGTGCTATTTTTTGGCAAGAGCAAAGGAGACATTATACTGATGTGAATTACCGTGTTGGGCTTGCTGCACTTGGGCGAAGGCTGCTACCTGACATCATTAGTTTTTGTATACTGGTTTTGTTTTTGTTGAAGCAGTTCTGTTATGGCCAGGAGCTTTTTCAGTACATGCTAAATAAACAAAGAGAACAGTACAAAAATAATTAGTAAATAGGGTAACAGTCTGGTCAAATTTGAGGGAGCCTGGACTTGTAAAAAGCCATTATCAATTCAAAAGAATTCAAAAAATATTAACCATTCTACTCAAAAGATGAAACCGTAAAGGTTTCTATTCAGTCCTTGACTCAGTATTTTTGTACACTTTTAAAGTAAGTAAATTCATTTGTGTGGCATTCTCCTATCTACCTAGGATAGAACATCTTTCCAGAAAACATTTATCATTACAAATGACACATACATCTTAAACCCTGTAAGACGATGGAAGGACATTCAACTTGCAGCCTACTGAATAAAGATTATGGAAGAAAAAGGACTAGGCCTAAAATTTTTTAGTCAAATTGTCCAGTAAGAATTTTATTTTTAACTTAAGGCAGGCCATAATAAACTGCACCAGGTAGGGAGAAGACAGTATACATACTATGGACATGTAAGGAGGCCAGTGGCACACATCCTTCCTGCCTAAGCTTTTAATAAGCCAGAGTGTTATCTAAACTTGAGGATTTGGGGTTGAAGAAAACTCAAAGTCCCCAAACACAATGTTTTAATCTCTTCTACAGGGTCCCTGCCAAATGAATGGCCAGGCTAGTGACAGTATTCAGGAAGAGCTTAATAGAAATGGCATCTTCCCACGCCATGCTCCAGAATCTCTGAATCTGGAGCTTGCAAGTCACTTGGCCATGCACTGCATATGTGAGAGAAACAAAGAAAACGCCACCTCACTATTGACTTCATTGTTCATTTGCCATCTTCAGAAATCACTGAAGTGTGTGAAACACATCATCGTTTGAGGTCACACTGTGCAGTATCAAACATACATAATTTTAGCCTGGGTCCACTATTCTTTTGCCAAGATCTTGGTGGAGTTATGATTCAGATTCTTAAAAATGTAACTGAGAACAGTTTTGACCATAATTCAGCGAATTCCCTCTCAATTTTATGCTGACATTCTGCTTAAGTGTTAATCAAACATCATTGTTAGTGAAGGCTGGCAAAAACCTACCTGCTGTGCACCCCGTTCATTGCTGAGTGTTCGCAGTTCATCTGAATGGGCCACACAAATCTCATGCAGTGCTGCTAAATCACGAGACAGGTCAGTTCTAGAATGCTCTGTAGTGTCCGGAAGTTCAGGTACATTCTTTAAGAGAATCATAAAACTGCATTTACAAATACAAATCTTTATAGTCACTTCTGAAAAGATCCTAATTGCTTATAGTAGACAGAATTTTTAACATAATATTCTCTTAAACTTCTCTTAATATTCTAAGGACTTACTGAAATGTAACATTCAGTGCTAATTCTGATAAAACACAGAATCTGTGACCTCAGCATTCACATCAAACCTTATGTGTGGTTTTCTACCACATAATGGCAGAATATTGTACAGTACTGTTATTCTAAATAAATGGGTTTCCTAAACCCCTTTATTTAGAGTTCTGGGTTTTATTGATCTGGTATATAGGCAAAAAAACCCCAAAAAGACAAAACAATACAGTGTAACAGCTAATCTGGATTAAATGCAACCTAAACTTAAAATGCCTCTATTCTTGCAAACTAACCTTCATTATTCAGCCGGTATATTTTGTTTGACTTTATCAGTATATATAAGAATTACACTATGAAAGTGTGATGAGAACATGTCAGGCCTGTAATTATCTGTGGACTATGCCCAAAACATTTGCTTATGTGTGGAAATGATCACTGTTAATTATGATATCTTCAGGTAACGTTCATTAAATAACTTAGTACTTTATTAGCACTAAATAATCAATGTTAGTTTCAGCCTGAGAATAAACTTTAACATGGGCTCAGCCTGCTGGTAGTTTTGAATAAATCCACTCCTCTCCCTAATGATGATAATACTTGTTAATTAACTCAGTTATTCATTTATTCATGCAGTGAATGAAGGATTACAGAAATGAAAGACTTTAAGTGCCTAGGTCACTCAGTTAAGTGTCTGACTCTTGATCTCAGCTCACGTCATGATCTCATGGTCTGTGGGTTCAAGCCCCACATTGGGCTCTGCCCTGGCAGTGCACAGCCTGCTTGGGATTCTCTCTATGCCTCTCCCCTGCCTGCCCTCTTGTTCCCTCTCTCTCTTAAAAAAAAAAAACAAAACTACAGTATTTGCCTTCAGGGAGCTTGCAGTCTCTGTAGAAGATACGTAAACGAATCACAGCAACACAGAGATATCAGAGATGTGCAGAGGACTCCTGGGAAGCAGAACAAAAGGTATTTGATTCAGGTTTAGTGCTCATCAAAGCCCTTCTGAAGGAGATACTTCAGGTGAGTGCTGAAAGATGAATTTGATTTTTGCAGGTGGTAAAGGAATATAAGAGCGTGAGGAGACAGGAAGAGTATTGGGAATTTGAAGCACTTTGAAAGGATACATTTTGAGGCCTAACTAGGAAAATGATGAGGAAGCTGGAATGTTGACACTTGTGGAGTATTAATGGAGTCCTAACCATTAATCTGAAGAATCTAAAAACTAGAAATATAGCTTAAGATAAAGCTAGCTGGTATTAAATACTGGACAGTTTGATTTTTGTTTTTTTGAGAGTGTGTGTGAACAGGGGAGGGGCAGAGAGAGAATCCAAAGCAGGGTGTCAGCAGAGCCTTGACGTGGGGCTTGAACCCCCAAACCACAGGATCATGACCTGAGCCAAAGTTGGATGCTTAACTGACAAGTCACCCAGGCGCCCCTTGACAGTTTTCAATTTTTTCAATCCTTGACCAGCTGTGTTTTTTTGATAATCAGAAATACTGGTATCTGCAAAACTTCCCTGAGTTCATATATAAGAAAGATGGACATTTGGCATTGGCCCCTGTATTTCTCAATTTTATCCTAAGTATAAACTTACGCTGTAAATAACTTTTTACACTTGTTTTTATCCCCGAGGTTGCAAACTCAGGGCCCTGGGGCAGTGCTGGTTGCTTTCATTGCATACTGGTGTGGCTGTGTTTTTAACTGAATTCGAATACCTTAAGGCAGGACATGGGTACCTCAGTCTCGTACCGTAGCATTCCCTAATGTCATACACCTGGCTAAAGTGATCACCTTTTTCATAAACCTGTTTTTTATATATGAACTGGATCACTAATGTATTTTAGTTTTTAATTGATTCAATGTCTGAAAATCTACAATCAAGAATATTCAACTTTAAGAAATACAGGATCTTATAAATTGTGTGTGTGTATATATGTATACATACTATTTGTGTATAATTTATATGTATACAATTACATATATACACATAAAATACATATATATAATATATAAATTCCCTGTTTTATCATTACAGTTTATTTATAAAGGCCCAATTAAGACATAGGTAGTACCACTAAATGAAGTGTAACACTAAATCCATGTATTTTATTCTAGAAAAGCCTCAAGAACACTCATTCCAGTCCATTTATTTAACCTGGTCAGATCTGAATCATCGATCTTATTTCAAATGCCATACACTAGCAGTTCAGTAAATACAACAACAGATTATCACAGTAAGGAGATTGAACAGCTAAAAGATAATGAAGGTCAAGACAGAAATAAGTACTACAAAAGCCATAGTGAATACTTGGCATAAACCATTTAGTGTGGGAACAAATGGTTAAAATAATTTGGGAAAGCAGGCAAAGATAGGCAGCTTTTTGTTTTGTTTTTTCCCAGATGGAAAATCTAAGCTCTTGCTTAAATACATTAACTCTCAGCTATATTAACTATAGGTCTTAAAGTACTTCAAAAGTTACACACATACCCCAAGTTCATCTAAAAACATGATCATACGATGTTTGTTACTTTTGATAAATGGATTGACACCTTCCATATAGGGCTCCTAAAAACATAAAAACAAAAACCTTACAATTTACAGATCAAAAACAAACACTGATCGATAACGACCATACATGTAGCAAGAATTCTTACAATCTAATTATGCCCATCAATAGCAATACATGTTCACAAGAATTAATTTAACCATACAAATTTGTCTTCTAATAAAAGCAAATAACTAAACTGAGGAACTGGAATCTTTTTAATGAAAGAAATTCTGGATGAAAAGAAAACACTGAGCAATGACCAATAACTTTTGACTTCCCAAAAACTTGACTGATAGCCTAGTTTTGACCAGAAGCCTTACTGATAACATAGTTGGTTAACACATATTTTATATGTTACATATATTCTCTTCTGTATTATTACAATAAAGCTAAAGAAAATACTAAAATCTTAAAATATATTTACAGTACTGTAACAGCCATAAGTGGACCTGTACAGTTTGAACCTGTTGTCAAGGGTCAACTAATTCAGATAGAATTACTGAGAAACTATTATTTGCCAACTGCCAAGATAAACATGAGCCAAACCAAGAGGTTAGAATGTAGCAGACTACAAACAATTAAAATACAGTGAGCTCAAGATTGCAACAGGAATATATACTACTCACAACCTGCTTCAGGATTCAGATAAATTCAAATGCTAAACCATACTACGAATTGCTCTCCATACTAAAATCTTAAGCCTGTTTAAAAATGTGCTATGTTGTAAAACAAAAAAGGTTTAACACAAACTCTTTTCACATCAATAACAAATGGTAAGGAACTCTAGTCAATTCCAAAGAAACAGACATGAAAAGTAAAAGTAACATTATGGTTAGCAAAAATTAAAAACAATTAATAGTCACTGACTTTTGGCAAGGATCTGAAGAACAAAAAGTCTTACCTAAGAATTTTACTCCAAAGTTAAAGGAAGTAACTGGACAATTTTGAAAGAAAGTATGTATGGATACTTGTTATAGCAGTATTTATAACAGTGACAAGTTGGAAGCCATCTAAATAATGAGTACAGGAGTATTTAACACCTACATGACAACATAATCATTAAAAATAATACAATAGTTGTACAGCAAGAAGTTTGTTAAATACTGACAAAATCAGGCACCATGGTATGATCACCACTAAATATTAACAATGCTTAGGAAGTGGGATCATAGATGGATGTTTTAAAAACTCGTCTGAGTTATTTACAGTAAATGTTTATTATGAATTAATGAGATGGATTAAGGTATGTTTAAAAATATACTTAGTGATTTTCTTTATAAAATAGCCACTATTGAAAATCTACCTAAACTGTCCATATTTCATGGTTTTATTATGTCAAAATTTCATTTGTAAGTGGCATTTTAAAGTATCAAAAGGTTTTACCTTAGCTCCAAATTCCACAAGATTTGCTAAGTTCTGCACAGATTTAGCCACTAATATCAGTGTTCTTGCAGCAATAGGAGACGGGGAATCTATGAGAGAGAATTGGGCACAGGTAATGACACTGACTCCAAAGGCATTTTCAGGTAAAGCGTTATAAATTTAGCACTTTAATATTTCTTTACCGGGGGCGCCTGGGTGGCTTAGTCGGTTAAGCAGCTGACTCTTGATTTCAGCTCAGGTCATGAATGATCTCATGGTTCATGGGTTCGAGTCTCACGTCAGGCTCTGCGCTGAGAGTGCAGAGCCTGTTTGGGATTTTCTCTCTCCTTCTCTCTCTACCCCCCCTCCCCCCCCACTGGTGTACTCTGTTTCTTTCTCAAATAAACATTAAAAATAAAATTTATTTACTGTTAAAAATACTAACACTCTTCCATTTAGAGCTCAATCTTTTTTGGGAATTACATGACCTGTATAAATCAAAAAACAAGTTAAAGGGGGTAAAGTTAAATAAACTGATCAATATTTATAGTTTGTGAAAAGGTTGGTGCTACAAGACTCAGCAGTTCTCAACTGGTTGGTATTTCAGAACACCTCAAAGCCTGCTTTATCTTTATCGCTAAAGAAGGGTCATTCCACAAACCCTTCAATGACAATTCGCAAAACTAATTTCAACCCACTCAGGTTAGCAATTTGCAGTCTGTGCACTTCCCTACTCCCAATCTTCCAGTGACTACAAAATCACTTTAAAGCTCAAAAACAAATATAACATCTGGGACTTTTGCTTTATTTTAAGGAGAGAAAAAAAAAAAAAAACTTAGAATAGTGTAGAATAAACTATGAAGATTAGTCAGGAGACCTTTCCCTATAGGATGTACATAGTAGGCTACAAATGAAAACTGTAGCAATTACATATAATCCCTGAAACATAACAATTACTTCACAGTAAAAATGCATAGCCAAGTCTATTTGTCTAATTTTAGATTGTACTTTTTATCTTAAGCCGAACTATAAATAAGTAGTGCCTGGTGGCTAGGAGGCCAACATTCAGATAAACCAGTCTCTCCAAAATCTAAACTTTTTTTTTTTTTTAACGTTTATTTTTGAGACAGAGAGAGACAGAGCATGAACGGGGGAGGGTCAGAGAGAGAGGGAGACACAGAATCGGAAGCAGGCTCCGAGCCATCAGCCCAGAGCCTGACACGGGGCTCGAATTCAAGGACCGCGAGATCGTGACCTGAGTCGAAGTCGGACGCTCAACCGACTGAGCCACCCAGGCACCCCTAAACTCTAATTCTTAATAGAACCAGAGATTTAACCATTTGAGTAGCAACAGAAGATAATGACAGACATCTGGTGACTATAATAAGGTAAAAATTCAGATTTAGTCCAAAATATGTTTAAATACAACTTTGAGCTTCTAATTATCAAAATAAAAACGGTTCAGGTTCCTTCTGTTCCTAATGGCTCATTATTACATTTGGAGTCACAGGGATCACCGTTTCCCTTTCTTCCAAAGAAGCCTACGGCATCTGGAAGTCCTTCCATAATAGATACACAGGAAATAAACCCAAATCTGCTTTGTTGGGAGTTTAAACTGGCCAATTAAAACCTCTCCTCTCTACAGGGCCACAAGTATTCACAGAGCACTACTGAACCTGTAGCTATCATTTTAATGTGACCTGAAAATACAACTTGCAGTAGTAGTGATAGAGTCTAGTGTGGACTAAAAGCACAAGGAAAGCTCTTCCCAACCTGAAAAAGCCAAGTTGCAGATTGGAAAAAGTCATCATAATGTGAGTTTCAGACACAGGTAGGGATGGGGAAAGAGTGACACGTGTCTAGACACACCACCTCAGGCTTCAGATATTAGATGGAAAGAAAAGGTAAGTAAGAGAGGGTAAATAGCAAAAGGAAGGAAGAAGAAAAGGGCACTTTGGGATGCTTATGTCAAGTTTTAGAACTTGATAATAAAAAATCAGATGTCAAAGATAAAATGACATACAAGGTAAAAAAATAAAATCAGATGTCAAAGATATAATTTTATTCTAATTTTTTTAATTTTAAAATTTTATCAAAAGCTGATTACCTGAGATGATATTAAACATCCGTGGATTCAGGATGGCAGGACAGATAAGTCGAAGAAAAACAAAACCACTGAATGGGAGGGAAATTTTCTTTTTTAGAAAACTATATATGTTACATAAAAATAATAAACAAAAGTTTTAATACTTGTAGAACCATGAACTATGAATTAATATAAGGAAGCCCAAACATAGCTTCAAGAAAATAATAAGCTAAAGTATCTTACTTTAAGAACATGTATCTCTGCTTCGTATACGAGTTCCTTTTCCCAAACTTGGAATTTTCAGTTTATTTTGGGAAGATTTAGGTTGTATCTGTAACATTTACGGTCTTGGCAACTCTTTATTTATCCCGCGCTAGTAGTGCATCTTACACTTGCTTTGAGGAAGAAGTAGTATTAGGAACACTAAGAATTTCTGAAATACTATAGGAGTACAAATAAACCTTTTTATAGATACATAGTCCTGTACGGTCCTAAAACTTATATTCTCTCACTTCTTTCTTTACTTATTTAAATAGAATAGCCCTATAAAGTCGTTATAAATCAAGTTGATTATTCTGATTTTGTTAATGAATTACCAAATAAGAGCCCACTGTAGTAGGGAAAAGTGACGTCCTGATAAGTGAAAATGTATTCAATTTAATGTTGAAAAGCTTTTATGATAATAAAGAAAAAGACCTCACCTTCCCCATTACGGAGAGGGTAAACCAACTCCTCAGCATTTACTTTCCAACATCACAACAGTTCACTTCTTTTTGGACTCTTAGAAATGGTTGTTACTTCTCAGATAGCATTTATTGCAATTGTAATACACAATTATCAGCTCTTTAAATACCTCTTTTAAACTAATTTGTGAAGAATCTTGCATAAATTTTGTTTGAAAACATTTTAATACTTAAGTCTTTGAATCTGAAATCTAACCTACCAACATTTAATCATGAAAGAATTTCAGTATGCAAGTCTACTTTCTGTGTATTTTTAGAGGGAATTTAACTTTAAAAAGGATACTAGGACCTACACTAGGGTCAGAAATCATCACCTTGGGCATAAGTGCCCCTTAAAAACTGTATAGTGTCCAACAATTCACATAGCAGAATTTCCTGCTGCATTTGCTTAACAATTATACTCATTTGAAACTGAGTTTACAAAAACTTTAATTTACATCATATACACAACTGTGCTGAAACATGCTTATAATTCTTTTCTAATTCTCAGTCACTACTAAAGCCAAGACATACAGAATCTACAGTTCTTCAACACTCATGTCCTATCATTACTAACCAAGAGAAATTTTAACTGTAGAAAGAGTAGAAAACCTCTTTTACAAAACTCAGGCTGGGGGCAGGATTAACACACATTTTTCAAAATCACCTGTATAGTATTTGTGTCTTGAGTGGTTGTCTAACTTCTTTTTAATGGGATATAAAATGACTGACAGTATATATTCTCCATAATATCTTATTATTTGACTGCTATATTCTCTGATGCTTTTGCACTGAATCTCCAGTTGTCTTCAGTGGGCTGGAGGTACTTAACAAAAGCCTATAATAGCTTAGAGATTTTGACTGGATCTTAGAAGCCTGGCCTTTAGTTCTGCCTCAGCACTACATGACCTTAAGCAAACAATTTTAACCTCTTCTAGAGCTGCTTCCTCATTGGAAAAATAAGTTAAAATAATGATAATGAAGTCCCTTTGTGTAAGATACAACATTCTGTGACTTGCCAAAGCAATTCCTCCTAATTAATGCACAGCAGGCACACAGAAACACAGCTTCACAACTAGACTGGAGATTAGCCCAGAGTCACAGACTATTATAAACCAAACAGTCAGTATCTCAAGGGTCAAATATTGCTCCTCCTCTTTAGCATCACATCAATCTGTTCCACTCCTCCCACTGTCCCCTTCCCTCCTCTTCTCTGTGCATATATGTGTATATGCCTATATGCATGTAGATATGTGTTGTGTATATGAAGAGTACTATATAAGATAAAAAAAATCCCAAATAGTTAACTATGAGTGTTCAGGTTTTTAGAAAACGTATACAGTAGCTAAATATCTCTTAGTAACTTCCAAAAAAAACCCACAGTAAAGTTATAGTTTCAAAGCCTCTGAACTCAGAAAATATTCAACAGGACTCTGACATCAAAGTCAGAGAAAAAAGTCTTCAATACTGTTAGTTGTTAGTCTTCAAATTTTCACGGTTACCCACTTGACTCTCCATGCATGCTATACATAATGATATAATGAATGAATTGATGAGCCTTACCTAACAACTCTTGTTCTCATGGTCGTATTTGTAGGCCACTTGTGCTGGACAGATTTCTGTAAACACCCATAAATATATCTCAGTGTCCTGCCAAAACAACACAATTGTCTCAATACATAGAGTGAGGCAAAAT
This sequence comes from Panthera pardus, assembly GCF_024362965.1. Taxonomy (NCBI): domain Eukaryota; kingdom Metazoa; phylum Chordata; class Mammalia; order Carnivora; family Felidae; genus Panthera; species Panthera pardus. The sequence continues at coordinate 88,894,669 of NW_026526765.1, forward strand.
GCTGATCTCACTGCAGCCAAAAGCTTAATTTACCAAATACATGTTTTAATGCAACTTGCCTTCCCCCCACCCCAAAAGTACTCTGCTACAAGTAACAACACATTTAGCAAGGGATAACGAGAACAAGTTGTCATGATCAATTCATTCAGCTAGTTCTTTACATTTACTTTGGGAGAAATTTTACCATTTTTAGAATATTTCTGTATTAATGAAAAAGATGAAACAAAGTACAGGAATGAGGATACAGAGGAAATACTAAGTTTAGATGCCAGGAAGACAGATTTTTGACTTAAGTTCACTCCTACCTGAGTTCACTTACACTAACAGCTGTTAGGCAGATACTAATTATCTGGTGCATATCTAACCAAGATCTGTATGATCCCCTCAAATCTGAGACTATTAAGTCTCTACTCACTACCAAGTTACCGTAGAAACCAGACATAGTAGCCTATATAAAAAGGTTTTTATGTTCATGTAAATATGTCACCACAGTGGTTTCTTCAAGTCACTCTTTTGCCTTAAACACAATTTACCTTATAAAGATGAAAAACCCTAACTTTTTCAGAGTATAAAAACAGGACAGTGGAAAAGCTTACACATGTTTTAGAAATACAAATTTTTCAAAATGCAGATACACAATTTCTTGTCAAATTAATAAATTTCACCACTTACGGTGGAAGTATTTCTGAAGCCATGAATATTTTCTCCACAAGTTCTGAAAGTATGTTCAATAGGTGTGCTAAATTAGTGTTCACATCTTCATTTTTTTCTAACTTTGATGGACTTAACTAAGAGAAGGAATAAATCAATATAAATGCATCTTGCCAATGATAAATGCAAATGAATCAAGGCAATCAAATAGTTGTTTTCAAGGTTCTCTGTTTTTCCATTTTTCAATCTGTTTTAGTCTTGGGGGTAAGTATAAATGGGAATTTTAAGGCAGTCTGCTCTTTGGAGATCATTTACTATTAATTTCCAATTACTCAACTGAAGAATAAGCAGTGATTATTCAACACTTTTCAGCTGTTCTGGGATTAATACCAGTGTTAAAGTTCTCTTTTATTCATTCACCATGCTTTACCATAGATTTTTATAGGCACACAAATTGAATTAGACATTATTTAAAAACTATATATATTCTCAACTAGAAGACAAAACCCCATCTTTAGTGGCCACGTATTCACAAATATACCAGGAATATGAGAAGAATGATTACCATAGATTATACAATCTATTTTATTTATTTGGAAAAAAAATGATTAAAATAGAAAGGGTTTTCTGAATGCCGTAGGCAGAATAATGAACGTTTCTCAACATTTTTCCAGTACCCCTTGAGATCTAAGAGTTCTGATCTAGAAACAATGGACTAGATTTATCTACGTCTCAACTCCCTAGCCTGAATCCAGTGTCCACAGACTCTCTTCAGACTTTCTCCACTTCTGTATCCATTTCAGTTAGGCCAACTATGTCATTACCCCAGGTTTTCAACACTAAATCAATTTCTTCCCTCTATGTTAATTAGTAAAAACTGGCAACTTGGTGCAAAATTAACATCTGACAGGTCCCAGTGTATGTTATATGTTATCAAAAGCAATTCCTTCTTTTATTAACTTGGTATCAGATCTAAAAAATGTATTTAGTATCTTCCTTCTATAGATGTTCTTTCTACCTTGAAAATCAGATGAGAGAAGAGCCATGTGAGATTCCATTCTTTATCTTAATGGTTTATTATGAATATACACTGAAGGCTTAATAATTAATCCTAAAAGGATGCTTTTATCTGCTTTTGAATGGATTATATCGTACTTCTTTCCCCCAAAAAGCCTTCAAGGACACCCCTAGTTGTTATTATGAAGTGTTTCACAGACCTTAACTATGTTATAAAACGTTAAGTCTCCAGCAAAAACTTCAATTTATGTTATATACACTTTCTGAAAGCAGCATATCCTTTATCATTAGTACAGCAGGAGAAATGAGAAAGTACTTTCATTAATTCCTGGTGTAATTTCTGATTTTTAATCTCAAAGTACATCTTTTTTAAAAAGTCTGTTTTGTCTAATGTTTTTCTAAATGTCTCACAAAATGTGTAAGTGCTCTGATGAATAATTTTAGAAGCTAATATATTTGCCTTAAAACATAATTAGCTATAAAGCATTACCTATTAAAATACCCCCTTTAAATACTTAAACATGAAATTCGTACCTCGCAAGACTGCTTGCTTTCCATGATCTTTAAAATCGAGTCTTTCAAAGCATGATGAACAAACTGTGTAGCAGTGGCTTTCATATACTGCTCCATCAAGGTGCTCGCAAGTGTTGTGGCTCGAAATAGAGTAGTGGCTTCATCTACACAAGTATTTATTTTGAAAGATTATTTGTAAAGGACTGTACTAATGTGAACGAGACTGGAAATTAACTTCATTTTTAAATACCTCATTTGTATGCAGCATTGAAGTACTGATTATAATAACAACCTATATTTCTAAAACTTAACTCTTCAAAGGACTTTACTACTTCATTAGATCATCAACAGACGGTGTTGACACTGCCATATTCATAAGAAGAGAAAAAAAAGGCTTAAAATGATTCTATGACCTGTAAGACCAAAGAGCCAGTGAGTGACAAAACTCCTATCGGAATTCAGCTTTGCTGTCCACTGAGCCCATGCTTTGAAAACTCTGAGTTGATTTCCAAATCAGAATATAATTATGTGGTATAAACAACTAGACCTATCATTTGGATCATTCTGTAGTGTGTAAAAACACCAAGTCTCTATCATATATACCTGAAACTAAGAAGATATTCTATGTCAATTATACTTTCGTTTTTTTTAATGCAGAAAATGAACCCCCCCCCCCCCCCGCCAAAGTCCCAGTATAAATCATTAGCCTAAAGTATGGCTATTGATGACCTAAAAAACACAAACACTGCCAAAAATGACAATCTCAGTGTAACATATGGACCATCACTTTATCCTTCCTGACAAATCTGTATGTTTTTACATATTCTATGATTGGGAGGAAATAGTTCTAGTTTCTACAATTTATTGGGGAACCTAGAAGCAAGCACCGTTATTGAGCCAAAGTGCTAGTTGGAAAGGGGTTAATTGTGACAAATATGTAAGCTGTTACAAAGCACTGTGGATCCAGCTGCATTGCTACAAATAAAATGCAACCATCACTCAACTTTTGTGCAATGGATTAGTAAGTCAAATATAAACAAGAGAACATGGTAAGTCTACCAAACTGTTCTTAAAATCAAGTACCATGTGCCATGAATAGGGACAAAAAGTCACTTTCTTATGGCTTCTAATAGTTCACCATGACAGAAACTTGTTTGAAATACTAACTGGTTCCCACAGCCAAATGTTAGCCAGCCCAAGAATTTTAAAGATGATGTCATTTTAAAGTATCACACCAAAACGTCCATACTTTACCTTCCATGCTTATTTCTCTGTCATTTAGTGTACATAACAACAATGATTCAAGCTTTTCATGAAGAAAAATCCTCAGTAGGATGCTAGCCAGTAGTGTTCGGTCCTGTCCACATACATGTGATAAAGCATAGACTACATGAAGCTCCTTTTGCAGTATAAGCTAAAAAGCACATCAAGAAAGATTGTTGAAAGTATGCGGCATTAAACTCTCAATGAGACTAACAGGAATTGTGTTATGTTCTTCTATTCAGAAATCTGTTCTATTGAAAACATCTGTTAAAACTAGAATGAGTTTATTGCCTACATATCTACAGTCTCTTAAGACCAACATCTTCCTAGCACAAGGCTTTTCAACCTTCTGTGCCTATCACTGTGCATTAAGCTATACCATTACTATAATTAATGGATCTTTTATTTAAATGTTAAATATTTCTGTTAATTCCATCAAAAATAATTAGACTGGTAAATAACTTAATACCTCTTTAAATTCACTGTACTCTTCTTCTGGCATGATTTTTTCCATAGAATATCGTGCTCGGACACGCAGGGATCCTGGTTCAATACCTTTTAATGGTATATGGGAGCTCAGCAAAAACCATTCATCTGTGGCATGCCCTTTCTGTAACCGGCTCAACTGGCAGCGCATAAATACTTTGATAGAAAAACATCAAATGATTACCATCTAAAAAGATGACACTATAATTAGTCATACAAGTAAATTTTCCTGACATTTTGTTTTCTCTATAGTGTTAGATGCTTTAAAGGACTTTTCAGTGGTAACACAAAACCAAGAGTTGACACTTCATATACTTTGTTCACTTACTGAATGCCTACTGTGTGCCAGACTATGGTGCGCAGGGACATGGGACACAGACATGATTAAGACATGGTCTCTGACTTGCATTGGAGGTCACCGTCTAGCCAAGAAGGCAAGAAATCAATTATGGTTCCATGTGGGAAGTGCTGTAACAGTGCTTAATGCTACAGAGAAATAATACATAATTCAGCCAGTGGAGGTTAAAAATCCATTCCAAACAGGTAACCCCTAAAGCTAATGTGTAACAGGATGTGGAAGTGTAGCTAAAGAGAAAGGCAGAGAAAAAGAAAAAGAGAGCACAGTTCAAACAGAAGGTACAGCGGGCACGTTTAAAATCCATGGATTACTTAAGAACTACTAAGAAGGCTGGCATACCTAGAGAGGACATACCACAGATACACTATGAAAGCAATGGGAGGAGTGAGTGAGGAAAGGGCTTTTCTTCTCTGTTTACCAGGGGTTTGGATTTTATGTTTGAAGTAATGGGAAACCACTAAAAAAATGTTAACCATTTAAATAGTACAGAAATTATAGAATAACTATTTTACAGAGAAAAATTCAGGCTTTGATCTGTTAACGCCTATCATTTCTTTCCCTACGCCTGACTTTTAAGAAGGTATTAGCCTAATTCAGTGTGGTGTGAACTGTTAAATCCCACTGCCACCTGCTTCAGCAGAGGCTGGGCAAAGGTGTGCTACCAAGAACAAGCACTGAGAAGGTTCATCAGAAATGAATAAATAGTAGACTAATTTAAAGAAAAAAAATTAATAGAGTGCTTTTATTCACTTACATCAAACTATATGGAAAGAGGAAAAACCTAAACAGTAGAAAGAAGGGATAGTGGAAGCACCACAGAAAGAGGGCTGCTCTCACTGTCCTCTCGTTCTTCCCATCTACTGGGGAGAGGAAGATGAGAGAGATGATACAGAGTTTAGTAACAAGGACTTAAGTTTACAGTAGGTACAATTTAGCGATTTTGGCCTTTTTTTTCTTAAACGTTTTCTCAACAATCAAAGCTTTTTAGAAGTACAAAAAGAAACTATGTTATTAAATTATGCCATTTGCTCTTTTGTAAATCTCTGTTTTAGACTACATTTCATATAAATTTAAAAAGTATAACGTGTTTTACTTCAGTAAGAAATTTCTCTATCAACTTACAGATATCAGGATCTTTGCTTTTCTTTGTTTTGTTACTAAGAGTTATTTCAAATCTGTTAATGTCAGGAGGAAGATCACTAAAGGAGCAAAAAGAAAAAGAATTAACAAAACATCCTGGCATCAAACTATCTAATTCTTTTATTTCTAGTATCAAATAAGTTCTTTATATCTGCTACTAAACAGTTTGAACATGCTGGATTTAAAAATGGATACAAAACATGTTATTATCTATAAGACAGGAATGCAGACAAGCAAATCATTCCTACTATCTTTAACCTCAAGTAAATCCTGGAAACCCTTGTAAACATTTTCTGTGTGTGTTAGTAAATGATTTTATACTTGTCAGTAACGCTAATTCACATTAGTAACTAGGTGAAAAACCAAGGACACAGCACTTCACTAATCAAAAGTGACCATATACAGCAGGAAAAAAAAAAAAAAAAAAGTATGTACTATTAAAACGCCTGGACTGGTACCTTGTTCTGACCATTGAGATACAGAGATGATGGGGGGAGGAAGGGAAGGGACCACGAAAGAAAATGCAACAGGATAAAAGAAAATGATTTAATGTAATACTAAAATAAGACTTACTCAAAGACAAACTCTTCTGACCATACTGGGTTTTGCCCTTCCCTTGCATGAGTTTTTGCTACCTGGACACTGTTCAGGTAGATGTTACAATATGGATTTGTAAAATGTTTTACGGGGAGTTTATGGGCTTCTTCAATGTGTAAAACAAGACTGCTGACCTAAAGGAAACACAAAAGTTATTACCCCAGATTTTAAGACTTATGCATTAGGCTTCAAAAGCAATTAGTATAAAATAACAACCAACCAACCAAAAGTGACTTATTTTTCTCCTTTCTTTAGAAAATGACCTGTAATTACATTTTCCTCCTGTGTGATATATAAAATACAACATTCAAGCATTTGAAATAATTCTTCTCACAAAAAGTGCAGTTTTATTTTACAAGTTAATCCTCCAATTATATTCTTGCAGTAATTTAATGAAATGCATCGTTTTTACTAAAAAACAGTGGTTCAGAGAAAATGAAACAAAGAGGATTTTTTATTAACGTAAGTAAACAATTGTCACCACCCAAATCAAAATCCTCTAAGTTAAAATAAAGCTCATTTGGAAGATTTATTTCTATAAACCTCTACAGCTAGAAACTATTTTTTAATTTTTTTTTTTTTTAAGAGAGAGTGTGACAGGGGGAGGGGCAAGGAGAGAGGGGAGACAGGATTCGATGTGGGGCTCGAACCCACCAACCATGAGATCATGACCTGAGCCAAAACCAACTGCTAGACATTTAACTGACCGAGCCACCAAGGCGCCCCCAGAAAATATTTTTAATACACTGATTATGCCTTCTCGTTTTACAGAAAAATATACAAATCCAAAGAAACTAAGTTATTTGTCAGTTTTGGCCAAAACCTAGACCATTTGCTTTCTAATACCAGGCCCTCTTTCCCTCTGGGCATACACTACTTGTGTGGCATTGGACAAGGTGGCCTCACCTCCTCTATAATATTAGGATCAAGTCTACACTGCAAGTTGTTGTAAGGATTAGCAATAGTATGTGTAAAAGTTCCAGCAGAGTACCTGCAAAAGGGCTCAAGAGATAAAAATGGTAACTTTATAGCTATAAAGTTTCACACAAGACACAATATGCAAAAACTTAGTCTGATTTTTTAGAGCTTACAAAATGTTAAATTATGATTTGAGAACACATAACAATTATGTGTATAATTAAATGTCCTTGGAGAAAGGGTTATTAGACTTTTGATTACAGGAACTATAACTTAACAGTCATCTAAATATTAACCATTTATTCACTTGAAATAGAGCAATATATTAAATTCACAAAGATTACTAGAAATTTCCATAAATAAAACAAATACTAAATGTTCCTCATAACTCCAAAATGTTAAAATTACTTAACTTTTTCCAACTATCTAGGGATAGCTATTAAACAAAAAGATATGGAGGGTATAGAGTTGATTTTACATAACCTAGGAAGAAAGAGAAAGCCCAGCTTAACTCTATAAAATGATCACGTATGACATGTTAAGGTTCAAATAAGACAGGATACTAGTTATGTAATAGGTTTCAAAAGCAATTACTATAAAGTGAAAAACTGAAAAGTTTACTGGGATTAATGCTTAAAGTCAGATGATTATTTTCAAAAAAATACCTTTAGTGCTACCTTTTTAAAGCAGGCCAAAATAATTTTTTGAGGAAAAAAATAATGAAAGTGCCCAACAGAATGGTTTTTGTTGTTGTTGGTTTGGTACTGTTATTTTAAGTAGAAGAAATAAAATCCTTGGTATGTATTCAAAAGATGGCATTATGGACTAAGTACCCACTTAGGTATATAAAGAATATTCTCTTTCATAAATAACTATTTCTCTTGCTACTGAAGCAAGCAGAAGCATGGTTTTAAAATTCCTGGAAAGACAAACTTCTCTTCAGAATTCAAAAGTGTTTGTAATGTTGCCCAAAACAGTTCAGCTAGAAATAAAAATGAAGAGCAAAGTAACAAAGCAAAATGTGACAACCTCAAATCAAAGAAAATTAAGTTTCACCTGACGCAGGCGTTTATTAGATGTCCCTGGACTACTTTTCCGTAAACTGCAGAATGCCTGCAGACCTTTCATCCAATCCTACAAAAAAATGACAGCATTTCAAAGAAATATACTATACTTTATTCAGTTTCTGATCATTTTTTTTTTCCAAATTCAAGAGTTATTTCCTATTCCAGACTGCCATTTCTACACTCAACAGTATGTTGCACTTTAATACATCTGTGGCCCCATAAAGTTAAAACAATGACCAAAACTATTATAATAATTCTTAAAACTGTATTTCTGTAGAATCCCTAAATTAATGTTAAGTACACCACGAGTGACCATTAATTAGTCCCAAGCTAAAATTATATATGGTCATTAAGCAGTCATGTTTTGTGAAAGGAGGGCTGAGTACCAAACCAATTGACCGTGTTTTGACTGGTCTGATGACGAGTACTCTAATCTTACCTTAGACCAGGATATAGGTAGAAACGTGTAAGGGGATCTGGGTTATTAATAAGCTTTTCAAATGGAACATTAAAAAAAATTTTCAGGCTAATATTCCAATTAAATTGAAGCCATTTATTTTTAAATGTTTATCTAGTGGTCTGGAGAAAGGAGAGAATCATCTTAGGTTTATCAAAAATAAGTCTAAATGCTTCACGTTGGCTTACATATTTCCACAAAGTCCTGTACTACTGCTTTATTCAGTTTTCTCTCTAGCTTGTTGGCTATTTCAATCAGTCTGAACTCTGTGAATGTTTACAGAACATCTTTATAGAACAAATTAAGACCAAATCAATTACCATAGCTTCAGAAATAGAAGAGTAACCACAGATCCCACAGGCCACCAAAGTAACAGAAACTGGAAATACCAGTAGTATTTTTGGACTTTAAGTGGTATACAGAAATAAAGAAGATGAAAAGTGTATATATAAGTACAAAAAGAAGATGTTCTATTTATACTGAAATGCCATGGAGTATAATAACACATTTTTATTTAGAAAGAGGGATCATGGTGAAATAATTGGAAGGCTGGATAATGAAGTTTAAATTTCTTTGCTAAGTCAATTTCTAGCATTAAGAAAATATATATCTAAGTTACCGAAATGATTTGAACTCTACTTTTTGCATCTAAATATTAGGAATAGTACCCACAAAACAAGCTTTTTTTCTGTGCTATATGTTAATATTTATTTGAAATATTTTGGAAAGATTTGAAACATGACATTCAATTATGAGCCATAAAACATAATGTGGCTCATTCATCAAGTTTATTCTAGAGTCTGAGATAGTTTCATAATTTACAAATCAGGCACACATGCCCGGATCCAGTTTAAAGAGCTTCTGCCTCATATCTAGAGTTGGCAAGTTATCTTCTATTTACAACAAAGTTGTTTTCTTTGACCTCTTAACCACCTTCTGATTCCTTCCATAGACTATAAGCAGAACAAATATCACCATATTTGTACAAAATACCAGTAAACGCCCCTGAAACATTATGGCTCAAAGAAATCAAAGTGTCTTCACAACACGGCTTAAAATTTAATAAAAGTTTTAAGAAGGGCATTGCATATGGATCAATGCCCAGTGCTGAAAGTAGACATTACATGCAGAGTAGGAGAAAATAGAAAATTCCTAAAATACTTTTCTTTTTGATGACTGAACTTCTATCTTTAGGAATGGACTAGTGAAGAATAACAGTGCCTGTTAGCAAAACTAACTGGCTTACCTTTCAGTTGTACTGAGAATATCTATAACCTTTCTGCAGAGAGGATTTTAAATGAGCATTTTCAGCTGGACTCAACGTCACAGAGTATTTAGAAAGGTCAATTTAAAATGAGGTTTTCATTCCTAATAGCCCTTCACTGCAGTTTTGTGCATTTCTTTATAAAAAAATTTTACACATCAAAGTTCTCATCCCTTGAAATAAAAAGATGATTTCGGTATTCCTTTTTATGTCTTTATCATAAATGTAATAGTTTTCTATTCTAGTTCAAAAGAAAACATGAGCTAAATAAAAGCTTGCAGTAGTTGAAAAAAACAATGAACTTACCTCTGCTTGTTCTGGAGTTTCTCCTGCAAAGTAAAAAATGTAATGTTCTTCACTAAAGTGCTGAACCACTATCTGAAAACAGTTTGGCCTTTAAAATACAAACAGAAAAGTTATTAGGAAGCTTAATAAAAAGCATTAAAACACACCAACTTAAAAAAAAATCAGAACATATAATTATATAATGTCTAACAATTAACATAATTCTTAATTTTGAGAACTACTCCAATGTACCAGATCATTCCTGGGGGAAACAAAAAAAAAATGCCAGCTGCATTTATTTTAGACAACTTTTTGTCCGCACCACTGAAATTTTATGAATCCTTCAAAGTTTCAAAAAGTTTTATGCTAGAATTGTCCATCTAAATATTTTTTAAAGCAAAATGTTACTAAATTCACCACTTCAGAATGATATATAATATACATTTAGATGTGCTGGAAAGACTAGACATGTTCTTAGACCAAAAATGTTCTTAATGGTTATCTCTCAATGGATTGTGGGTAATTTTTTAAAATCTATTTTTATGTATTTAAAAAAATTTTTTTTTACAACTGACCATCTATCCTCATTTGTTAAAATGGAAACATCATCTGCTCACACATATGCTTGTTCTGATGATTAAGTAACCCAATGGCGATACACAGTATATGTTAGTTCTTGTCCTCCAATAGCACACACCATTACTAGAATTCATTTGACAGGGAAGTACATTAGATAGTACTTTGTATCTTTTTTGAAGATGGACTGGCTTTCCAACTAGACTTGAAAATGATCATAAAATGTCTTTTAAGGACCTTCATGTGTTTGAAACTCAATAAATGTTTTTTCTAGTTGCCTTCACCAAAGATTATATCTTTTAATGTTAGGAGGCCATAGCAAAATACCCCAAGTACAAGCTTACACATTTATTAAAGATAAAAACCATCCTTTCATGTTTTGAGAAGGCTATAAAAGAATAGAAAATACCAATTAGAAACTTCAGGATCCGAAAGCATCTTGAATCAGTCTGACCTTGCCGGCTTCATAAATTATAAACAAAAAACAACGTTTGAAATCACTAGAGAACAACGAGAGCAGCTAAGACTTAAGAGGCCAAGATCACAGTGAGATGAGCCTGCCTTTCTCCACAGCTTTTCCTTTCAAGGTGGTGCCAGTTTCTAACTGTGTAGGGCAAGAAGCTGAAACGCTAAGCAGAAAGCCGCATCTGAGAGGCTCAAAAGCCAAACCAGCACATTGAACAGTTTCATATTGCTAGGAGACAAATGACTTTGGGGCCTTTAAAAGAAAAGGCTTTGAGATAAGACGCGTACAAGGGCCATGCCTTGAGAATAAGGGTAATCCAGGAATAGAACGGCCTTCACTAATACATCCATTATACCTCCAATTGATCCCTGAGGGGACTCCTCTGGCAGAAGAACAATCCTTTCTGGAGGCAATAACATTATCCATAGCTTCCACAGTTTTTCATACAGAATTGTCCACCATTTAGTCAAACATAAGTAGACATCCCAGGAATCATGATCAAATGACTGAAAAGCCAAAAAACAAACAAACAAAAAAACCCAAAAAACAAAACAAAAAAAAACCAAAGTGGAAAGACCTACATATAATCCAGATGCTGTTTGATACAACTTTCAAATAGCTGTAATAAAAAGGTATAAGAGGGGCACCTGGGTGGCTCAGTCGGTTAAGCGTCCGACTTCAGCTCAGGTCACGATCTCACGGTCTGTGAGTTCGAGCCCCGCGTCAGGCTCTGGGCTGATGGCTCAGAGCCTGGAGCCTCCTTCCGATTCTGTGTCTCCCTCTCTCTCTGCCCCTCCCCCGTTCATGCTCTGTCTCTGTCTCAAAAATAAATAAACGTTAAAAAAAAATTAAAAAAAAAAAAAAGGTATAAGAAAACAGGTAACAAAATAGACAATTTTGCCAGATAACTACATCCATAAAAGAATCAAATGGAAATTCTAAATTCAAAAATGTAATTAATAAAATTAAGACCTCAAGAAATGCATTCAATTACAGAAGAACAGATTAGTGAATTGAAAGTCAAGTAAGAATACCCAGCCTGAGGCACATAAAGGAAAATAATATGAAAAACGTGGAAAACTATGTCATAGACACATGGGACATAAAGATGTAACATGGATCACACAGAGCAGATGCACAAGAATGTGGTGGAAGAACTGTTTAAAGAGATTATAACCAAGAATTTTCTGAAACTGGCAAAAGACATCAGTGTCAAACTGAAGAAGCTCTGCTAACATTAGGGTAAAGTGTTTGTTTGTTTTTTAATTACCGGAGGCACATTACATTGTTTAGCTACTAAAAATCTAAAGAAAAAGCTCAAAGCAACCAGAAAAAGATAAAATATAGTACACCTCAAAGAGAAAAAAAAAAAGATCGATTATTTCTAAGAGACAATCAGAATCAGAAACAGAAGAAAATGCTGGAAGGCAGAAAAATATCTTTAAAATACTGAAAAAAATGTCAACTTAAAATTTAATATCCAGTAAAAGCATTGTTCCTAAATGAAGATAAACAGTAAATACTGCCACAAAGAAAGATTAAGCCTATGAAAAGATAAAAAGTATAAAACATTCCCACATAAATATTCACTACAATAACTCAGTCACTGAAATGTTTTTCAACTTGTCCTGCTGGAATGATTATATTTAAAGTAAAACCATTTAAAAGTGAGAAGTTTAATATAAAGAAATAGAATGCTTAGAGACCTCTTAATATTGAAAATGATCTGGAAAAACCACATAGCTGTGCAGCTAAAGCAGTTTAGGAAAACATGCACGGTTCACCTCTACTACAGGGGCTGTCGTTAACTTTCACATTCCATTCCACGCACAAGCCACAGGTCAGTGTACAGGCTTCTAGCCATACCCAGAGCAAGAAACGTTCAGTGTCAGCCATGTATTTTAAAGAAAAAAAGTGCTGCATTCATCCACAATTTCCCCTTTTGTACTATCAGATTTGCATTCCAGGATACAAAATCTGGTATCAACCTCTTTTTCACTAGTCCTACTATCTGGTAGAAGTGTCTGTTCATTTCCTTGATATTGCTGATGCTGTTTTTCTTGGCATCCATTCTTTCTTGGTGCTACCCAACTATTTCACAGTAAGTCCCCCCAAAATAAAGTTGGTGATGGTAAGCTGGCATACTTTGAAAAAACTGAGGGGCGCCTGGGTGGCTCAGTCGGTTAAGTGTCCGACATCGGCTCAGGTCATGATCTCACAGTTCCTGAGTTCAAGCCCCGTGTAGGGTTCTGTGCTGACGGCTCGGAGCCTGGAGCCTGCTTCAGATTCTGTGTCTCCCTCTCTCTCTCTGCCCCTCCCCTGCTCATGCTCTATCTCTGTCTCTCAAAAATAAACAAACATTAAAAAAAATTTTTTAAAAAAACTCAGTTCTTTAAAATAAAAGACGTACCTAAGTTCCCATGAACGTAACTTTTTCATACCACGTTTAGACTTGGTCTCATTAAATACAACATCTTCAAATTCTTAAAAGCCACCTTCACCAAGAAACTTTGTACAAGAAGCAAGCTGTGTGATCTTGCAGCAAATGGAAAATGTATATTTACTGCTCTTCTACAACCTGAAACTCCTTTCTTAATATTAACCGTAACAGGAATAATTCAGTCTCTTTAAATTGCATTAAAAGACACAGTCTTGGGGCGCCTGGCTGGCTCAGTCGGTTGAGCGGCCGAGTTCGGCTCAGGTCACGGTCTCGCGGTTCGTGAGTTCCAGCCCCGCGTCGGCTCTGTGCTGACAGCTCAGAGCGTGGAGCCTGTTTCGGATTCTGTGTCTCCCTCTCTCTGACCCTCCCCTGTTCACGCTCTGTCTCTCTCTGTCTCAAAAATAAATAAACATTAAAAAAAAAAAAAAAAAAGATACAGTCTTTCCTTAACTCTAGCAGTCATTCCTTTAATTGGCAAGTGTAATGTTAACCTTTCTTTTTGATACTGTAAACTGGTTTTCAGTCCACTTGCGCCTGTTCATAGAAAGTACGTCAAAATAATGGTACAGCTTTTCCCCAAATTTACACAGATGTAGCTTTGTCTTAATAATTCTTTAAGATTATTACTGAAATTATACATATCAATAGGGAGTCATTTTTAACCTCATTTTTCCAAAGTTGAATTTCTGCTTTGAATCCATAACCTATCAGAACATATTAATATACTTTTGTGTTCTACTTCTAATTTTGAGGAAGTTTATCCATTCTTCAACTAATCTGTAAAGTGGGAATCATTCACCAAGAAGATTTTTCTTATAGATCATAACACTTCAGTAAAACTCTTCTTCTGGATGACTTACGGACTCTGGTCTCAAACAGCAGAGTGGTATTCTGATCCTCTTTCCTCCCATAAAGCTGAAAACATGTGCAGCTGAAGCAGCTTGGATTTTATATGACTCCATTTTATAATATTTAGCGTGGAATTCAGGTCCAAAGACAGACTTTTACTATGAGAGCCTCTCTGTATTGCTTATTTTCCAGAATGAGTTTTTGATGTAAAAATCTTTAAATGTTCCTATCATGAAGCTTCATCACTGATCATAAACTTAAATACTATTTCTGCAAGATCTTCTTGCAGAAGATATAATTTACTGTTTTATATACTTTATCCTCAGCAATTTCTTTGGTAATCCTTTGAGTAGCCAACAATGTACTTCCAAGTATTTCTCTAATGTTTGCAGATTCATCAGTGTGTAGTGAAAATGTCACCTCTGGATCTATATACAGCCTCTATCATTTGATACACCCACCAATGCATTTACTGATAATACTATCTGAACACAATCAAATACTATTTGAAAATGGTATCTCTTCTAGTTCTTTTGCTTTTTGGCTTCAAACATAAAACTGCCAATTTCCATGCACACTGATTCAACAAGCAAATACTCCAACTCTGTGTGAAGCATTCTGGCTTTAGCTTTAGCTATTAATTGCAAGAGTTCCCAGAAAACTTCCCAAATAAAATGTTACCATAGGAACAGATCTATGGAGGGGAGGGGATTGGGAGGGGAAATAGAGGGGGGGAAAGCTTTTATTTAGTAGTAAATGCAAAATATTTAGGCTGAGGATGAGAAGCTGTATTGGCTTTAGTTATCCCAATACATTTTTTAAAGTTTATTTATTTTGAGAGAGAGAGAGAGAGACAGCATGCACACAAGTGGAGGAGGGGCAGAGAGAGAGAGAGAGAGAGAGAGAATCCCAAGTAGGCTCCGTGCTGTCAGCACAAAGCCTGATGTGGGGCTGGAACTCATGAACTGTGAGATCATGACCTGAGCTGAAAATGAGAAATGAGTTGGACACTTAACCAAATGAGCCACCCAGGCGCCTCTGACCCCAATACATTTCTTAAGAGGCCTAATTAATAGGCTGCATTTTTTAAAATTAAGGCTACTGTTTTTATCTTGTGAATTTAATGACTTTCCAGCTGTAATCACCAAAATGCCCTTTATGGTGGGAAAATAACTGTCTATACATTAAAGCCAATCATAAAGAACAATGAAAAAAAATCTCGTTATTTTTTTTAAAGCTCCCTTATATATTTTACAGTAAATGCAAGGTTAACTTCTGTGTTAACAGAAAAAAAGTGTAAATGTAAAATACAAAATGAAACTAAGTCTTACCACTGACACAAAAAGTAACTTCAATGATGATCAACAACAACAAAAAAAACGAATAAAATAAGGGGCGCCTGGGTGGCTCAGTCAGTTAAGCGTCCGACTTTGGCTCAGGTCATGATCTCGCGGTCCATGAGTTCGAGAGCCCGCGTCGGGCTCTGTGCTAACAGTTCAGATTCTGGAGCCTGCTTCAGATTCTGTCTCCTCCTCTCTCTCTCTCTGCCCCTCCCCACCTCATGCTCTGTCTCAAAAATGAATAAATGTTAAAAAAATTAAGAAAAAAACGAATAAAATAACATTCAGAGTAAATGGGTGATTTAAGAAAAAACTCAGAGGAAAGTATCCAAGTGTGTGCCACTGCAGAGAGCTTTTCGGTCCACAAGTGTTATGTGCCAGTTCTTTTGCCAAAATAAAATAGTAAGTTAAAACAGTTTATAAAAGAAGTCATAATTTCAAGTTGTATAGATTTTGAGATACAAAACATTTAATATTTTTATTACGGTAACATTTTACAACCACCAATATCTCAACCAATTTGCAGCATGCTAGTTGGGAAGCTCTGATCTAACTGTCTAAATGAATTTATACCCATCTTCTAAGATTCGGCTTAAGAGCCAGCTATTTCATATTACTTATTTCAATAAGCTTGTCCTCAAAATCTCTTCCCTCTGGGAACTATTCACAGCACTATTAGGGAATAGTGACTGGTAGTGAATAGTGTGACTGTCTCCCCAACATGTGTTTCCCTCTCCCACAGAGAATACATAGCAGCCTCACTATTTGGATGTGATCATCTTCAGCAACAGGACTTGGGCACCCGATGGCCTCTGTTTATGAAGGTAATCCCACTCCAGACTGATTGAGAGGTGGCTCAGTAGAGCATTCTCAGGATTTTCAATCATTACTGGAGGGAATGCTTACTTTTCCTTTGTCTGGGTACCATATGCCACTATGCTACCATGTTTTGTGACAAAGAATTCAGCACACACAAAGGCAAGCAGAGGGGAAAGCTCAACAGAAAAAGAGCCAGAAATCTGATCTAACCACACCTGAAGGCCAAGATTCCATACTGTGGGGGGGGGGGGGGGGGGGGGGGGGGGGAATCTTAGGAAATCCTATCTTACCCAAAAGATTATTGTTTGTTTTTTTGCAATAGCTGTTTTTATGAAATATTAGGAATTAAAAAAAAAGTGGGAGGAGTTATCAAAGTCCAAAGGATTCATGAAAATACTTCATATTATACTTCCCTGTTAGTGACTGATTCACAACAGAAACACTTGGGCTAAGGCTCCAAAAAGCCCTGTTGTAAAGATAAACTATCTGTTCGAGTCAGCATTTCTTAAACCTTGACCATTTTAAAAAAATGACTAAATTTTTAATTATTAATTTGTCTATAATTAAAATTACACAATAACACTATTCCTAAACCCAGTTTGGAAAGAAGAAATGACAAAGCCATATGCTCTACATGAACTTTTCTCAACTTAAATAGGATAAAACTAAACTTGCTTACTAGAAATGCCATCCTCCAGCAGAAAAAAGTTGTAAAAACCATTTGTTTTAACGGCTTTGTGTTTTATTAGTAACAGTAAGTAATGAAAATGATACATGTATCTAAAAAGGCTCCAGAATGGATTATTAGTAATACTGATGGGGAAAGGTAAACAAAGGCCAGGGTTCCTAATCAAAAAACTAGACGTAATCAAGAGCTGGATTTGCCTTATGTCCAGGATACACCTTTAGCTTATACATTTATATTTATTTTTTGAAAAGCTCTGAAATTAATGTAAAAAAAAAATGTTTCAACTCCAAATCTGAAGTACTCTCCTGTTTCCTAGGAAGCAATTATTTTTATATTAAAATTGTTCCTTAATATCACATTTTTTAGGAACAGGCCTATCAAGCTAATAGTACAACTGAGTGTATTTAGGACTATCAGATGCAGTGAGTTCAGAGGGAATGTGATACAATAGGGAAGAGGACAAGACTCAAAGTCAGTCACTCAAAAGACTGGTGATGGGGCAGGGAGGAAACATGCCTTATGCAGGTTATATTTTACTAAAGGAAGTGTCATTCCAAAGATTTCTATGTAATACAAGAGTAGAATTTCATGCACAGGTTAGTCTAAAATAAATAAGGAAGACAGAAATTACCCTACAAAGTATATCTGACATTTTAAGATGATTTTAGGACTCACAGAATCAGTTGGCTAGGTTTTGAAAAATGATCTGAACACAGCCACCTGTTTTTTTATTAAAACAATTCTAAAAAGAAATAGGAAACCAATTTCTTACCTGCCAAAGAGACTATCATGAACAACATAGACAGAACATACACTGAGATCTATTAATCCTTTTGGTTTTGTAGCTCGTTTTTCACTTTCAAAATAAATAAGTTGGGCATCACTGCCCTCTAAGATAAAATATAAATTTTTCCACCGTTTTCCTTTGCCTGTTAAAAAAAAAAATGCTTCCCGTTAGCCAAATAATAAACTATTGAGTGATATATATATTAAGTCATAAAAATCATTATTGCTAAATATAAAAATCATGTTTCCATTTTTATTCCAAAGCTTCAATAACACACCAATCCTTATAAAATGAAAAAATGCCTCAATTTATCTGTAGAAAAATGCCTTGTAAATGACAAAATTACCTGAACTACATCTCTGGAGATTTCATTAAGATAAAATCTTTAAAACTCTTGCTTAGGTGTAATTTTTTTCTAGTCGTAAGAAAAAACACTCTTCTACCACACCCCCTAACAGCCAACCCTGTGACATTTCTTTATGTCAAATTGAGGCAAATCTATAAAACAGAAACATCAAAACAGTCAATGTGTTTGGGGCACTTAGGTGGCTCAGTCGGTTAAGCATCTGACTCTTGATTTCTGCTCATATCACGATCTCATGGGTCATGAGTTTGAGCCCCATGACAGGCTCTGCTTGGGATTCTCTCTGCCCTCCCCAGCTCATGTGCCTATGCTCTGTCTCTCTCTCAAAATAACTAAATAAACTTAAAATTTAAAAAAAGGGAAACAATGAGTGTGACAAGTATCAAAAAAGTTTCTCTTAAAAAAGAAAAATAATAATGAAGTATGGGGTGGAGAGGGGGCAAAGAATCCAACACCTTGCACTGGAACTGACTTTAAGATTTAAAAGATATACTTGGAAATATGGAAGCCTGTTTCATGAAATTCTGCTGGGGCATGTTGATGTAATACACCTAAACTCTACATTTTGAAGGATCCTTACATAAAAGCTTTAAACAATGGTCAATTACTAAATAATAATTCATGTCAAAACAACTTATTAAATACAAATCTCAATGGGAATTTTTATGCCCAATATTTACAATGTTTCTACTAAATATTAATGGTAAAATACTGAAATTTAATCTTTAGTCTTCAAGTTAACACTTACCCTTTTTCAGAAGATAACCTTTTTTAACAATATTTTTATAAAAGGCATCCTTTGTTTTTCGACGAATCGTATTATAGATTTCCTTGCCATCTACTGTATCACTGAGTACTTGTTCTTGATCCTGAATTTTTAAAAATATTAAAAATTATTTCATGAATTCTTGATGGAAATTAAGCACAACCTACTTGATAACTAATTAAAAGCCAGGCTGCTTGTCTATCTAGACATTTACAAAAGGTTTTAATGCTAAAATTTCAAATAACACTAACACCTATATTCAGAGATCCTTTGCTTTTCAAAGAAATTTTCAAAAATACAGTTTTGTTGTGTTACAGCAAATAACACTGTTTTGAAAACATGACTTTGTCCCAACAGAACTGCTAAGTTAGGAACCAATTTAAGCAGAACCAAATTCATGGTTGCTGATCCCGTTACATCTGCGAGAATCACTAGGCGAATGCAGAAAACTGCACACAGCTGAAGTGAGATGCACGGGAGTATACAAAACACACCTCAAGTACTAACAGCCCTCTCAGTTCGCCAAGCGCTATATGCCTTACCCATCTATCCACACCTGATATTACGCCATCTGATTTCAAATAGTTCTCCTACCACTTTACAATATTCACAACCCTTCTGATGGCCTCTTACGCAAGTAAACCTCATGTCTTTTTCAAGGTAAAGTGCCATATTTATTGTAGTAAATATCTTGGAACCATTTAGCACATACAAAAACTATGTTACATTTTATTACGTTCTCATCTGTATGTGTTACTGATGAGGTTTTTGAGTGTTATACCCCTAACGTCACCTTCCCATAACGTTGTAACTTTTATTTCATGGTTTTACATAACTCTTTGACTTATAGGAATGCATGCATGTGTCTTAACTGCTAAATCCTCCCAAATAACAAAATTAATTCTGATGTCAGGAAGAATATAAAGAGTGTCTTTATAATGATCTTTCCAAAATAAATCAATCATCAGTATTACCACTGGGATCCACTGGACTCAATTTCAGTTTTTAGTTTCTTTGTTGAGCACTTCTTAATATTTGCTAGGCTTAAGATTTTATGACTTTTTTTCTAAGAGACCTTATGGGTCCATATGATCTTTTTAGAAATCTAAGATATGAGATTTTCACAAATCTTATTCTTCCCATATCTTGAAACATTCTGCTATCTCATCATCTTATGAACCATTTCATCATTATTCAGCAATTAACTCCCAAGTATGCTAAAGAGTAGGGGTTGGCAAACCATGGCCCCTGTGCCAAATCCAACCCACTGCCTGTTTCTGGACATGCAGTTTTATCAAAACATAGCCACGCTCATTCCTTTATGTTTTGTCTGTGGCTGCTTTCACAGTACAAAGGCATAGTTCAGCAGTTAAGATGGAGACTGAGTGGCCTGCAAAACCTAAAATATTTATAATCTGGCCCTTTACAAAACAGTTTGCCAACCGTTTGGCTTAGAGGATGATGCAAGAGTGAAATCAATCATCTCTGTTGCCTCACCCTTTGTTGTTGTCTTTTGACTGTGCTGCCAAGTGTTGCAGCATCTTTCAAAAAAGTATGTAAGACCATCTAAGTTATCTTTATATTAGCTTACACTGAACATGGCCCAGAACTCCTAATATTCTGCTCATATTAGCAAAGAGGAAAACCTGACATGAGAAGATGTCTGACAATTATTGAAAGATTAAGATGAATGCCAAGAGGCAGCAGCACTTTGGGATCTACTGTGATGATAAAATTGATTTTTGAGAAGATGATAGTATCCTCGGTGAACTTTATCAAACTCAAGAAGCACTGAGTAAATCATACATTTCTAAGAGAAAAAAAGGAAATACGATGTTTTTATCTAGTCAATCATTTAGTAGGAAGGATGTCATCATGCAATATTTTGTGACAAGAATCTAGATTGCTCTGTTTTGATCTTAAGAAATAAGGGCTTTTTAAATGTTTATGTTTGTGCACCAAGATTTACTTAAGGTAATTTTAAGCACACAAAAGGTACTTTGTAACCAAAGGTAACTGTAGAATTTTTTAAACTCACCATATTTATCATTGTAATTGATGTTTATAAATCTAAACAGGAAAATATTTTACCTTTATGGAGTCGAGAACACTGTATTCTACCAACAAAACTATAAGCCATCCGAAAGTTTTTAAAGTATATTCCATTTGATCATTCAAGTACATGACAAACCAGCAAGAATCACAAACTAAAACCCATAGAGAGATATCTACATCTGGAATCAGTATCAGATTCTGACCGTGAAAGTGTGGGAAGAAGAATCAGAGTAATTATAGGCAAGAGTTGATTAGCGATGTACTGCATCTCTAATTGATTAGAGATGAAATCTGGAATTAGGATTTACAAGATGGAAATATCCAGGTCCACGCGTGACAGTAGGTTAAGTTAGCTGCCTATTTCAAGTATGTAAGCCTTTATAACCAAGGAAATTCAGAAAAATATTCGAGTTTGCTATGTTTAAATTCTTAATGAATTTTCTAGTAACTTTTTTTGGACTATACCTTTATTCCTACTTCTAAGAATTATTCATAAAATGACTTCAGAATTAAAAATTTAAAAGGATACATTGGACCCAGATGATAAAGAGTAATGACTATGTTCCTGGTTATATAGATTTGTACTTATCAGTCTTTTATTTCAATAATGATAATATTTAGTATTGGCTATGGAACGGGGCATAGTTGTAGTCAGTTATTTATGATGTATAACTAATATTAAGATTTAAACATATGACTTCCAGACAATCTCTATAGGTTTTTTCTAAATTGTATTATGGCAGGGACTGATATACTAATTTACAATTCCCAAAGGATTCTAATAAATTAGATGACACTATGACCAAGAACACAAATTCACTTTCCAAGTTCCAATAAAACACTAGATGACAAGAGGGAAAGCTTCAGGGCCTACTCTCTACACACTTCTGGAGAAGTCTTAAATGCTCCATCACATTTAATTCAATAAATGTGTGTGGAGTGCCAGGTACTGCTCTAGTTTTTGAGATACATCAGTGAACAAACCAAAGATCCTTATCCTCAGAGAACTTATATTCTAATGAGGAAAGATAATAAACATAACAAATAAAGCATAAGTTAATAAATGTTAAGTGCTTTTGTTAAGTGCTTTACATGGTAAGGGCGAGTAGCAGTATTAAATAAGGTGTGTAGGCAAGTCTCACTGTGAAGCTAACTTCTGAGCAAAACCTGAAAGAAATAAGAGAATGAGGCAAGTGGATATTTGATTAAAAAAACATTTGTGGGCAGAGTAAACAGCTGAAGTAAAGATCCTAATACAGGAAAGAGTGTGGCATATTATAAAAAATAGCAGAGAAGCCAGCATGAGTAAACAAACACAAGTGAGAGAGAAGGATGGCAGAAAGAGACAGGTTCAGAGAACCAAAGACAGACCATCTAAGAGTCTGCCAGGCCACCGTAAGGACTTTAGCTTTCACTCTGAATGAAATGTAGAACATATGCAAATATTAAAGAGAAGAGTGAAATGATTTGACTCACAATTTAAGTGGATCCCTCTGACAATTATTCAGTGTTAAGGGGTGAAAGTGGAAACAGGGAGATGAAAGTCAGATTCTGATGGTGGTCATGTTCTAGATTTATTTGGAAGGCAGAGGCAGCATGGTGTTCCTGACAGTATGGATACAAAGCATAGGAGAGAAAGAAGAGTCAAGAATAACTTGACGCCCTAAATAATTTACTTATCTTCTCCAGTCTGAATTTCCCTGTCTTACGGTAGCAACGTCATCAAGTTGTTGAAAAAATTAAATTAATACATTTAAGAACGGTGTCTAAAACATAGTGCTTAAAAAATGTTGGCTATTTTCTTGTGGGCTGCATTCTCTCAAAAGGTTCCTTCTCTTCTAGTGTCTGTCTTGAGAAGTGTTAGCTCCACAAAGTAAGCAGACTTAGCTAGGATTCTACTCTTTCTGTTCCAGCATCTTACTCTGGGTGAGGGTATGCAGAGTCCCCTTAGTGAGAGGGAGCTAATCAGTTTTTCAATAATAAAAGATTACTCCCCTTTCTGTTCTCTTATAGAATCCTGCTGGGAAGCATAGTTAAGTATCAAGATTCCCAAACTTCTACAGTAACCTACTTTTACTCCAGGCCCCCCAAAATAGACTTCAAATAGCATTTAATCATTGTCATGTAGTAATCAAACTGCCTTGTAATTAGCACTGGTTTCTGAAGTATCCGATGCATTAATTGGCACTTTTGCAAAGGACAACAATTTGGGGTTTGTTCAGTAATTAAACAGCAACTCAAGCGTGAGGCAGACTGTTTACATGAAGTAATTTCTTAAAACAACCTTATAACTTAGGTACAAACATTTACTAGATGTCAAATTTATTCTAAATTTATTTGATGTCTACATGTCTAGATGTTTGACTAGATGCCAAATGTATTGCTTTTTTATTCTAAAAAGTAATTTTTTCTAAAAAAATTCAATAAATCCTAAGCACAATTTCAAGATGGGAAAAGTCTGACTTAATCTGTAGGCCAACACAATAAAATCTGTAGACCTCTAAAACAAATTAAAGCCATCATTAATCTAACATCCAATGTGAATCAGAATTCAGGACATAGCAATGGGATGCAGTGGCAGAATCTGTCATCTGCAGGTAAAGGCACCTCTGACCCCTAATAAAAAAGACCTTGAGCAGTGCTTCTAGAAAACATGTACCATACTATGTTATTTAAAATAAACAAACAAAAAAAGTTAGTGTTAATGTTCGTTAAGTACAGTGAACAGCCCATGTCTGCCAGAACTGCCAGAGAAAGCAGGACATCAGTGCTGACTGCAGTAATTAGGCAGGTGTCAAGAAGGAAGTGAAACTTGAGATGGATCTTCAACTAGAAGTGTTTACACAGGCCTATAGGAAGGGGCTGACATGAAGACAGCAGCAAGCACAATGAGATTAAGAGACATCAGTGATAATACAGAGGGGGTGAAGCGAGTGCTCTTCCAACTGGGGAGCACATAGTCATTCATTCAGCAACAATGATTGAATACCTCATGCCAGGTACTATTCTAGGCACTGGGACTACAACCCAACATCCCTGCTCTCGTGGACCATGCATTCTACGAGGAATGAAGCTATATTAAGTGTGACAAGATGATGATGATTCTTGAATTAATATTAAGCATCAGATAATGACCGCATCTCAGCAACTGTAATGACTAGCAGGTACAGCCATCTGAAACTAACGTGTTAGGAGGAGGGAAAATTGAGAAGCTAGAGACACAACCAAATACTGTGGAAGTTTATTTGGGTAACTGAAAATTCTTACAATCCTTCTTTATATCCTTAAAGTTCAGTGCCTCCATTTTCCACACAGGAATATTCTTAATCACTCTTTCAAAATACCTGTTCCTAACCTCTGCCACAAGCTTTCCCCAACACTCTCCAGGAAGTGTAAGAAATAAACAGACTAAGCAATCACCCTATGCACTAAGCAGCTAATATTCAACAGGCCCTCTTGTTCAGTACCAATCTTTCTTCTTATGTGGAGGATGTGAACCACTCTTGCCTTCCCTAAGACCTTGTACATCAGGTACTGCCAGTACATCTCACCCACTCTCCTCTTTACTAGTGGCTCTACCCAGAGTATACACATGTGCTCGAAACTCTCTCCCCGTAAGCCTATAGGCAAATAAACAATGAAATAAAAAGTTTAAACCTCTCTTAGCCCTGTATCTTCTTCTAGACATCATTTTTATTTTATTTACCAAGCTCACCTAGGTAAGCCCAGCTGTGATTTATCTTTGCTGCCTCCACTTTTGCCTCCAACAAACTCACTCCTTGACCCACTGACACTTGGCTTCTGCCCCAGCACTCCTTCTATTCTCAAAAAGGCACCAAGGCTAGAACCAACATAAATAAAAACCAAGTGATTCTCTTACAATTTACTTTCTGAAACAATCAGAATAATGGCAGTTTTAAATTTTATCCAATTTTAAATGCGTGAATGTGTGCATAAAACATACTACCAAAAATGCATTTTAAAATAAAATGCTTATTATTGCAAAAAGAAAAACAACACTGACCTGCATTGGTACAGGTTCCTTAAGATAATACCCTTCAACAATTTGTTCTTTTCGATAGTGATCTATGATGTCCCCAATGCTGTTAAAAATAAAAATAACTAATATTGACATAATCTGTCTTATAAAAAATACAAATCTTGAAAATACACAAAAACCCTATTAGCAAGGATTATCCATTTGCGTTTTTCCCAAGCATATAACCCAAATACATTAATAGTAAATATGATTATAATAGTCACATTATTTTAGAAAATCAAGAATTGGTTTACAGGTCAGAAAAACCTGAATCAGAGATTCCAATGTTGCATACATATACTCAAGAAGTCACTACAAGTTAGGAAAGAATAAAAGTCTACCATTTTTTTAAAAGAGCATTACTTTTAAAAGAGCAATTGAGAAAACTGATAAAGTACTGACTTCAAGTAAATTTTAAGAATTTTTATACTCAAAACACTTACATTCTGCATTCTGCTTTTATAACAATCAGATGAACTTAGATCAAAAAACATATTCACAGCAGGTAAAAGCAGAAACAAACAAAAGACTAGGAGCTGATTTTACATGTGGGATTATTGCTACAACAGTAGGAAAGGCTTACTCATAATTTTTATAAACAATGCTACAAAATATTCCTACTATTTGGGAAATTTTACCAATAAAGCTGAAAATAAAATGACATTATATAATGTATTTTAACACAGATTTTAGCATGGTATAATGAGTTTTTTCAATATAGAAGTGTTCTGTATAATCAGTAGGCCCTTTTATTGCCCTGAATACTTAAATCCTACACTTTTAAACTATTCTTTAATATACTGGAGGAATGGGTACTTTGGGGACAGCTAGCAAACATTTCTCAAAACAGATCTTGTTTAACCTTCCGCTTGATTTTTTCCACAGTTTTCCCTACTAACAGAATTGGAAGATACATTTTATCTTTAGAGACATATGTGTACACACACACACACACACACACAAAGATACACATGTATATATACATATATAGATCTCCAAAGATAAAATAACTTTGTTATACTACAAAATTAATTTAAACCACATATAATGTTAAAAACAGCAAAATAGAAGACTTGAAAAGATTAATAAAAAAACAATTATGAGTGTATATGAACTGAATACCAGACGCAGCATTTTAACATTTATTTATTTTTGAGACAGAGAGAGACAGAGCATGAACAGGGGAGGGGCAGAGAGAGAGGGAGACACAGAATCTGAAACAGGCTCCAGGTTCTGAGCAGTCAGCACAGAGCCCGATGCGGGACTCGAACTCACGGACCGTGAGATCATGACCTGAGCCGAAGTCGAACACTTAACCGACCAAGCCACCCAGGCGCCCCAGACGCAGCATTTTATACAACGAAGAGAGAGGTGCAAAATGAGACACATAAAAATGTATTAACATTAAAAAGACAAGGATGGTTACAAGCTTTTAAAGAAAATATGTAATACCACATACAAATCCAAAAATGTTAAAAGAAAAAGAAAATCAGAAAAGAATACATGTGAAGACAGATACCGTTACAGAGATGACGATGTGGTTCGAAGCAAAAAGCATCAAATTTATGAGAAATAGCAAATATTAAAAGGTTTCTAAGTGTAAAATGCAGTTGATCCTGTGGATCATGTCAGTGTCACTATACAATTCTTGTCCATGAGCTCAAAGAACAGGACACTGCTATGGAGTACACTTTAGACTGCCCAAGAACAAATTTAAAAGTGTGTGACAACCAGATATGTTTTTACCAATGAGTTGGATTTTCAAGATTTCTTTAAATTACTTTAGTTCATATTCTTCCCAGATATACCTAAAACAACAATCAAGGGAGACACAACAAACCACAATTTCCTAGACATTCCATAAAGGTTTTAGACATGAAATCAGACAGATTTACATCTCAGAAAACTAAAACATGTTCACTATAAGGTGATTTGTAAAATAAATGTGAGTTTCTAGAGATACTACTATGTCTTATACTTGCATTTTAGTAATTTACTTAATAAATAAATTAATAAATGTGTCTCTCTCTCTTCTTGAACCCCTAGATAAATATTAGTAATCTTTAAGGTCTGACCAAAATCCTACCTCCCTCTTCCTTCTCATCACCATCTCAACTACCCTCTTTCCACTGACTCTCCTGTGTCCATGTTTACATCTCAGAACTCATCAGTCACCCTACCATCTTTTCTCATAGACCTGTACTTCATAGACTTTTCTCTTTAATGAATATGCACAGGAGCTGTACAATACATTTCACAAAGAAAATTAGTTAATAAATGTTTGCTGAAGTTTATTTGCTGTTAAATGACTCTCCCGCTTTTCTAAAAGTTTTAATATAGGATTGTTAAGGTTATATTTCAACAAAGCAGTTTCTAAATGAAACAGACTTAAGTGTTATCTCTTTATCAAAAAGCTAATGTAGAATTAATGGGGAGAAGACAGTAGAGTATGTCTCTGTTACACAAATTTAATGGATATTCCCATTTTATATTTACATATCTAAATAATCATTGCTAGTCACCAAGTTGTATCTTTTTTTGTTGTTTATATATATCTATATATCTATATCTATATAGATATAGATATATAGATGTAGATATAGATATAGATATAGACATAGATATATAGATATAGATATATAGATTTTTTTTTTTTTTTAGTAATCTATACCCAATGTGGCGCTTGAACTCAACAACCCTGAGATCAAGAATCACATACTCTGTGGGGCACCTGGGTGGCTCAGTCGGTTGAGCATCCGACTTTGGCTCAGGTCATGATCTCACGGTCTGTGAGTTCAAGCCCCGTGTCAGGCTCTGTGCTGACAGCTTACAGCCTGGAGCTTGCTTCAGATTCTGTGTCTCCCTCCCTCTCTGCCCCTCCCCTGCTCATGCTCTGTCTCTGTCAAAAATAAATAAACATTAAAAAAAAAAAATTTTAAAGAATTGCATATTCTTCCAACTGAGTCTCAAGCCAGGTGTCCCACAAACGTGTATCTTCCAAGAGTTACTTTATTACTGACACTAATGTTGAAATGGAATATATTTCCATGCTGAAATATCTATTCCCAAAATAACTGTAAAACTGCATTTTTTCAGGCATCAGATTTACATAATTCTAGCTTTCGTTAAAAAAAACTTTTTAACATTAACACTAGAAACAACAATACTCCTGAACTTTATCAAATAAATAAAACTAAAAAGAAAATTTGGGGGAATGATCACAACCACTAAATTAGTATCTACTTAAAAAATTTTGAGCCATCATTTTGCTTTTTTTTTTTTTTATGAAAGTCTTTTTTTTAATGTTTATTTTTGAGAGAAAGACAAGGTACAAGTGGGGGAGGGGCAGAGAGAGGGAGACACAGGATCTGAAACAGGCTCCAGGCTCTGAGCTGTCAGCACAGAGCCCGTGGCGTGGCTTGAACCCACAAATGGTGAGATCATGACCTGAGCCAAAGTCGGAGGCTTAACTGACTGAGCCACCCAGGCGCCCCTTGACTCATCATTTTGCAAGCAGACTAATAATTTTGTAATAATTTAGAAAGAAATATACTTCAAATACTTCTTTCTTCCTATTTCATTCAGTTCTTTATCAATAAAAAAGACATCCTCCATTATGCAGGAAGAATTTTCATCTTTGCAGAATGTGCATAATAACAAAGTTTGAGTCAGTAAACAAACTTCCCTGAAAATAAATCTATGTAAATTATTTTATCTTTAAAATTAGTCTCCAGACAGACATTTATCAATTTAGTTAAGAATATGTTTTCAACTTAGAGTTTTATATATTCCAAATCCCTAGAAAACTGGACAATGGGAAAAATTAACTGACCTTTATATAGAGCTCAAAGTGCAGCTAGGTGGATTTTCAGTGAGGGTATCTAGATGGAACTATAATACAGAAGCCACTCAAGCAGCTTTTCTATAAGAAGTGTGCAAAAGGATCCCAATTACTAGACTCACATCTTCCATTTGATATCTTATCACTGTCCACTGGCCTCCTAGGCAAGCAAGTTCTACTTGTTTTTTGTTTGTATTGTTTTCTAAGATGAACCACCTACTGAATCCCTATACACTCAGAGGTCAAGCTGGAATTAAGAGAAATTCTAAATAGAATGGAAAATACTGCTGTGGTATTAAGGGAGTAACCTAGGCAAATGGCACCATTTTAGTTTACGAAAGCTTCCAAGAGGAAGATAATGCCACTCTAGAGTTATCAGTATAGGAAATTCTTTACATTCGGGGGGGGGGGGTGGGGGGTGGGGATGAAAGATTACTTTCTAATATACAAAAAAAATTTTAAAAAGCTAAGATTCTATCATACAGTTTCTCTATTAACTTATTTTTCTGATCAAGTGGCTAAAGTTCATTCTGAATTTTGGGATAAGCAACAAGTTTACTTAGAATTTTAAAAATGACAAGTAGGATCCAATAATTACAACAAAGAAATACCAACTTGAGAACAAACCAATTACATGACTAACATTTGTAACAAGTCTCTGTTTACTCTTTAAGAACCTTTTTTCCTATTAAAATGTCTCACTGATAAGAGAATGTAAAATATTTTCTTTTTCTTAGAACAGATGTTTTGCTATCCTACAGACAATATAAGGACTTAGCAAATTTTCTGTAAACAGTTTGTGCATAATCAACAACATAAATTATCTTAGAAGAAAACAAATTATCAATTATTAACTTATATTCATGTTTGACCCTGTCTAAAGAATTCTTGGACATGACTACTACTAAATTATAATGAAGGCCTTATAATTTTAAATTTTAAGAAGAAACTTTTATGCAATTTTGAATCCGATATACTACATTATTAAAATTTCAACTATTTTTGCCAAAAGTAAAAGATAACTAAAATCTCTCACAACTTACCTATTATAATATCGGCCTCCCATCATAAACTGATTGTTTGGTGTTGGACATATTTTAAATCGCTGAATATTTTCATTGGTCCGAAAGTAAAGTGAATAATCACCAGGAGTATTGTCTGAAGGCCTCACAAGAAAACTGCAGACTTGGCCAACTGTAAAAATGAAGCTGTTAGTTTTATTTCCTAATTATCAAATAAAAAAGAAAAAAAAATGTTAAGTATCCTAATTATAAAGTACATTCAAAAGTCATAAACTTTCACCAGGAACTTGCTTTATAATAAAGACTATTTTAACACATTTTTGTATTTTCTAGTTTATGAGTCACAACCGCCCATGATGTTGCATTTCTGTAACACATAAAAATACAGAAGTCTACAGCAGTGATTTCTGGTTAATAATGTCTATACCTGTCATAACTTGGAAAGAATAATCTAACCATGGGCAGAGAATATGGGGTAAAATGGCCACATACTGTCTGTAAATCCTCTTAGTAGGCATAGTCAATAAATTACAAACAGTAAATTTTGTTTAGGAATACTCTATTTAATCAATGCTTCTGATTAAACATGAAAAAGTACTAACTATAGGGGCACCTAGGTGGCTCAGTTAGTTAAGTGTCTGACTCTTGATTTCAGCTCAGGTCACAATCTCACAGTCTTGAGATCAAGCCCCACATCACACTCGGTTGACAGTGCAGAGCCCCCTTGGGATTCTTTCTCTTTCTCTCTCTGCCCCTGCCCCACTCATTCTCTCCAAAATAAACAAACATTTAAAAAAAAAGTAACAACTGTAATAAAATAGTGCCAAAGCTTATAAAGGTTGATTAAAAATGAAATATGTGTACACCTCATCAAAATCAGTACATGTACACTACATTTCATTTAATAGGTAAGAACCTGAAAAGTCACATAAAAATAAATTATCATATTTTAAGATTTTCTCACTAATTTTAGGGAAGTCTTTTTGATATCTTTGATAGGCAGTGACTCTTAAAACTAAAATGCTTAGTTTTCTCTTTGTCTTAAGTACTAATCAAACAGGAAACATCAGAACTTGATTGCTTTTAGGAAAACACAATGAACACTTAGAATATGAGATGTAATTTTCATGTAAATTATCGACAGCTCCAATCATCTAGCCAAGACACTTACTACCAAGTAATTTCATGTTCAATACAAAGAATAGGAATTCATCCAAAATTATGCATGCAAGTGCTTAGGTGCACTTTTCAGGGGAAAATATCACCAGATTCTTAAAAGAGCACATGACCCAAAGGAAATAAAAAGTAACGTATAGAAATTAAGTTTAGCTCCTTTTCAAGCTGAAATGCCTAAAACAAGAATGAGTGCTTCAAGTCCTTGATGGTGCAAGTTCAAAAATATAAACTTATATTCAAAATTCAGTAAATTCATTAAAATAAATATTTTGGTTCCACTCTCAAGGCTGATAGCATGTCATGTTGGTTGAGGGTCTGGTGTCTATTAGTACCATGCAGCATCATCATGTTTATTTTTAACCTGCTTAACCTACATCCTCACAAGAAAATCAAACACCTCTGAAACTGTCTTGACTCTTTCAAAAGAGCCAAGAATTAATTATATTAAACTGCAATTCCTGTAATTCAAAACAATAATTCAGATAACACCTTTAATAATCACCATATACAAAAACTATCAAACACTGGTTGTTTTTAAAGAACTAATATTTCTCAACTGTAGATAATGGCTTAAACTGGTCTCAAATCCTTATAAAGTGTGGTTTACTCAAGAGATATTTTGTAGTTAAATTAATTCAGTATTAAATGTTAGGATAAATGATGACAGGATTGTTTCTAATTTAAATGATAAACCCACAATATAAGTCAATTTTTACTTTACATACCTCTATAACCAGAGTTTTAGGAAAGGTTGAAATTAATATATTTTAAATAAGGCACAGTTCTGTAATTCCACAAGTACACAAAGATAAATGCAAGAACATCTGCTAGAGCAAAAAAATAAAAACTACACAATATTCCTCTATAGATATATAAAAACCATAATTATCTAACAGAAGCTTATGGCCATTCAAAAGAATAATGAAAACTTATATAAGCAGATATGCAATGATCACCCAAAATATATTCTAACATGAAAAAAGTGTGTTGCACATTCCTGTGAATGTGTGTGGAGGGGGTATGTTTAGGGGTGCATGCAGAAGTGAGGAAGGGAGATACATACAGACACTGAAAACTTACAAAAATACAGAAAAAAACCTCTCATCTGGTGCTGCTTCTAGTGAAGAAATTGGGAACTCAGACAGAAAGAAACACATGTCACTGAATTTTATACTGCATATATGTATTCAACTAAAAAACACCAGATAACAAGTACACTAGTTTCTCTGTGGTGGGCAAGAAATTACAGTACGTATAAATATCAAATTAGTGCTAAAGGCAAAACAGATGATAAATTGTTGGTTTTCTCTTTTACTTTTTTAATAAAGATATTAGAAAAGGCAAGTGAATATACAATTACCTGTCATTAATAAGTTATAAGCTTCTTGTTTGGAAATTTTCCCATGGAACCATCTTAAAAGGAGAACAAATTAAATATGTGAATCTAAAGTCCTTTTTGCTGTTATACAATCAAAATTAAACACAAGTTTAATTCAAGGTGCAATAATGAAATAAATACAAATACAACTGATCAAATTATCTTATTCCTTCTACATTTATGTTACTACACTTTGTTAAACACACATACTTTCAACAAAATATAGAAAAATCAGGGACTAGTATGAACTATAATTTCCTTATTAGTTAACAATACAAAAACAGCAATGATTTTAATTCTGATAATGACAAACTGTTATATGCTTACATCATAGCTAGTGTTCTCTTTTCTTTGTATTAGGAGGGATGGTACAGGTAGAGCCCACTAGATTTATCCAGAAAAAAAAAATACTCAGTGACTTTTCCTCACATTACTCTCAAAATGAACTTCCCCTACAATAGGTGATAGGTTCTCTCTTGAAAGAAAATAGACCTGACTGGTTAATACTTTCCTTAAAGTCAGAAAATAAGACTGAGCCATGACAAAGACTGGATACCAGCATCAAGAACTGAAGTAAAAGAATGTCTTAGCATTCCTAATTCTGTTTGAGCTGACAGCATAACAAATTAGATGGCTAGAGTATTTTAGTTTCTGTGTACTTAAAATAAGCATTTAGAAATTATTATAAATGGCATTATAGGCAAGATCCACTGCATATAACTAAAGTATTTAAATTTTACCTTAAACTAAAATGACACATCTGGTTTTAAAAATTAATTATTAGTAATTAAATTTCTTAAAATCTCCTTTCATTTACCTGAAGATCTATTATCTATCTTGTTGATTAGCACCTGTTAATGCCAAGCTGACAACCCTAGATCATACCTCTATTACTTTGTCATTAATTCTTAGAATCTACTATTATTTTTGACAGTAGCTTAAAAAACAAATTGGAAAGTAAAAATACTAGAAGACTAAAACAAAAAAAATCAAGAACCATCTAAATGCTGCCTACAAGAGACTCATTTCAGACCTAAAGACACATGCAGATTGAAAGTGAAGGGATGAAAAACATTTACCAGGCAAATGGAAGTGAAAAGAAAGCTGGGGTAGCAATACTTTTATCAGACAAAATAGACTTTTAAAACAAAGACTGTGAACAAGAGACAAAGAAGGACATAATAAAATAATAAAAGGAATGATCTAATGAGAGGATATAACACTCATAAATATCTATGGACCCAACATGGAGGCACCTAAATACATAGTGCTATTAACTCTATTAAGACATAAAGGAAGAAACTGACAGTAATACAGTAACAGTAGAAGACTTAAACATCCCACTTATATCAGTGGATAGATCATCCAGACAGAAAACCAACAAGAAAAGAGTGATTTTGAATGACACATTGGACATTAGACTGGATGGACCTAACAGATATATACAGGAAGGACATTGCATAACACTTCCCAGGGTAAATCACATTAGCCCACAAAAAAAATTCAAGACATTCAAAAAGAATGAAATGCAAAAAGACTGAAATCATATCATGCATCTTTTCTTTCCACAATGTTATGAAACTAGAAATCAATCATGAGAAAAAAATCTCCAAAGAACATAAATACATATAGACTAAATAACATGCTACACTGAACAATGAATGGGTCAACCAAGAAATCAAAGAGGAAATCAAAAAATACATGAGATAAATGAAAATCAAAACAGTCCAAAATCTTTGGGATGCAGCAAAAAATGTTCTAAGAGGGAACTTTATAACAATACAGGCCTACTTCAAGAAATAAGAAAAATCTCAAATAAACCATCTAACCCTAACACCTAAAGGAGCTAGCAAAGAAGAACAAGGCCCAAAGTCAAAATAAAGAAGGAAATAATAAAGATTCGAGTAGAAATAAAAGAAACAGAAACAAAAACAAAACAAACAAGCAACAGAAAAAGATCAATGAAACCAAGAGCTGGTTCTTAGAAAATATATGCAAATTATATTAAACCTTTAGAAAGACTCATAAAGGAGAAAAAGAGAACTGAAGGAAATATAATCAGAAATGAAGGATGAGAAGTAACAACCAACATCACATAAATACAAAACACTGTAAAATAAACTGGACAATCTAGAAGAAATGAATAAACTCCTGGAAACAAATATTATTCCAAAACTGAATCATGAAGAAACAGAAAATTTGAAAAGATTGGTTAATAGCAATGAGATAAACTCAATAAGCAAAAATTCCCAAAAAACAAAAGTCCAGGACCAGATGACTTCACAGATGACTTTCACAAGTGCCATCTATCTACCAAACATTTAAAGAAAATGTAATACCTATTGTTCTCAAACTATTGCAAAAAATAGAAGAGGAAGAAAAACTTCCAAATTCATTCTTCAAGACCAACATTAATTACTCTGATACCAAAACCAGACGAAGACACTACAAAAAAAAAAAAAAAAATCTGAATAACAGATGTAAAAATCCTCAACAAAATACTAGCAAACCGAATTCAACCCATTAAAAAAAAATGATTCACCACAATCAAGCAGGATTTATTCCAGGGATGCAAGTGTGGTTCAATATTTGCAAATCCATCAACGTGATACATCACATTAACAAAAGAAATGATAAAAACCATATGATCATCTCAACAAATGCAGAAAAAAGCATTTCACAGAGTACAACATCCATTCTTGATAAAAACTCTCAACAAACTAGGTTTAAGAGGGAACATACTTCAACATAACAAAGGCCATATATGAAAAACCCACAGGTAACATCATACTTAATGATGAAAAACTAAGAGCTTTTCCCTTAAATTCGGGAACAAGACAACGTCCTCTCTCACCAATTTAATTCGACAGACTACTGTAAGTCTTAGTTGAAGCAATCAGACAAGAAAAAGAAGTAAAAGGCATCAAACAGGTAAAGAAGAATTAAAACTTTCACTATTTGCAGATGACATGACACTGTATACGAATAACCCTGCAAAATGGTGAAGCTGCTCTGGAAAACAGTGTGGAGATTCCTCAAAAAATTAAAAATAGATCTACCCTATGACCCAGCAATAGCACTGCTAGGAATTTACCCAAGGGATATAGGAGTACTGATGCATAGGGGCACTTGTACCCCAATGTTTACAGCAGCACTTTCAACAATAGCCAAATGATGGAAAGAGCCTAAATGTCCATCAACTGATGAATGGATAAAGAAATTGTGGTTTATATATACAATGGAATACTACTTGGCAAGGAGAAAGAACAAAATATGGCCTTTTGTAACAATGTGGATGGAACTGGAGAGTGTGATGCTAAGTGAAACAAGTCATACAGAGAAAGATACCGTATGTTTTCACTCTTATGCGGATCCTGAGAAACTTAACAGAAGACCATGGGGGAGGGGAAGGGGGGAAAAAAGAGAGGGAGGGAGGCAAACCATAAGCGACTCTTAAAAACTGAGAATAAACTGAGGGTTGATGGGGGGATGGAAGGGAGGAGAAAGTGGGTGATGGGCACTGAGGAGGGCATATGTTGGAATGAGCACTCAGTGATGTATGGAAAAACCAATTTGACAATAAATTTCATATTAAAAAAAAAAAAAAAGAAAATCCCCCCCCCCCCATTTACAACTGCACCTGAAATAATAAAATACTTAGGAATAAACTTAAAGGAAATGAAAGACCTGTACCCTAAAAACTATAAAACACTGATAAACTGAAGATGACACAAACAAATGGAAAGATATTCCATACTCATGACTTGGAAGAACACTGTTAAAATGTCCATACTATCCAAAGCAAACTATAGATCCAAGGCAATCCATATCAAAATACCAATAGCATTTTTCACAAAACTATAACAAATAATCTTAAAATTTGCATGGAACCACAAAAGACCCCCAAGAGCCAAAGCCATCTTGAAAAAGAAGAACAAAACTGGAGGTATCACATCCCAGATATAAAGATATACTACAAAGCTGTAGTAATCAAAACAGTATGGTACTGGCAAAAAACAGTACACAAAAAACAAACAAACAAAAAAAAAACCCCAGACCCAATAGATCGATGGAACAGAAAAGAGAGCCCAGAAATTAACTCACAATTATGTGGTCAATTAATCTAGGGCAAAGGAGTCAACAATATATGCTGGGGGAGAAAAACAGTCTCTTCAATAAATGGTGTTGAAAAAACTGGACACGTACATGCAAAAGAATGAAAACTGGGTTACTCTCTTATACCATACACAAAAATGAACTCCAAATGGATTAGAGACATAAAGGGGGACCTGAAAACATAAACCTCCTTAAAGAAAACACAGGCAGTAATTTCTTTGACATCAGCCATAGAAATATTTTTCTAGATAGGTCTCCTCAGGCAAAGGAAGCAAAAACAAAAGTAAACTATTGAGACTACATCAAAATTAAAAGTTTCTGCACAGTGAAAACCTACGGAATTTGCAAATGATGTATCTGATAAGGGGTTAATATCCAAAATATATAAACAACTTCTAAACCTCAACTCTAGAAAAATAAATATTTCAATTAAAAAAATGGGCAGAGAGGCACCTGGATGCTTCAGTCGGCTAAGGAACGGACTCTCAATTTTGGCTCAAGTCATGATCTCAGGGTCATGAGATGGAGCCCTGAGTCAGGCTCCATGCCCAGCTTAAGAGTCTCTCTTTCCCTCTCTCTCTGCCCCTCCCCTGCTCATACTCTCAGTCTCATTCTCTCTCTGTTTCTCAATTAAAAAAAAAAAAAAAAAAAAAAAAAAAAAAAAGCAGGGGGGGTGGGGAGGGCAGAGAACCTGAGTAGACATCTTTCCAAAGAAGACAGTATATCCACTCCTATGGTTAATGTCATGTAACTTACAGTAGCCAAAATATGGAAGCAACCCAAGTGCCCAAGGATAGATGAATGGATAAAAATGTGGTATATACATACAATGGAATATTAGCCATAAAAAAGAAAGAGATTTTTGCCATCTGTATCAACATGGATGGAAGTCAGTCAGACGGAGAAAGACAAATACTATACGATTCAACTCATGTCTGGAATTTAAGAAACAAAATGAACAAACAAAGATAAACAAAAAACACTCTTCACTCTTAAATACAAAGAACAAACTGGTGGTTGCCAGAGGGAGGAAGGCATGGGGATGGGGGAAACAGATAGGGGGGATTAAAATTACACTTATCCCAATGAACACTGAGTAATATATAGAACCGTTCAATAATTATTTATATTGTATACCTGAAACAAATTTACCATTGGATTTAATTATACTCCAATTAAAAATTTCTTAATAAAAATTAGAAATTTCTCTACATAAAAAAAAGCTCATTGTATATTATGTATGTTAATAAATTCAGTGTTGTTTCACTGAATGAATGTGTTCAGAACACTGTGCTGTATTTAATACATACTGGAAAGGCACATTAAAAATTACTTCTGAGCATGCTAATTATATATATGAATAAGTATAGTGTTATTTCAATAAAAAAGATATATACCCAAAAAAAGCTGGAAAATAAAAATACTACAAGTCTAAAACATGTAAGTGCTCTAAAGCCCAGTGTTACAGATTTAGAAGCTGTTAACATTGTTTTAAATTACCCATACTATTACTTATCAAAATATAACTGCATATTTACCTTTTCACATGAATGAAATGTTAAACTTTTAAATTCCCTCTTTAACATTATTCCCACCATTAACTCATTAACTCAATGCAAATTATGAATACCATACAGCAAGTACACAACAACTGGAGCAATCCAGGCTTCCTTAAAAGGTAGTAAGGGTCCATACTGCATTCAAGTATAATCTAAATGGCCATTTCCTATAAATGCTAGAACAGGGTTTTTATATTCTGGGGGAGAGATGAGTAGATACCCTCAAAGGCTATTCCTATATTTTTATAGCAAGAATAAAGAAAAACAAGGGAATTCAAAGTGAGGAGCACCAAACGGGGTTTAGAGAACAAATCGGCAATAATGATTTTGTGAAGTAGATCTGAGTTTCCTCATTCAGACATTTATTACCTATATGTAAAATGTACATATTTCAAACACATGGTTTACACCAATGATAGAAAGAGGAGTCCCTGTTCTTACCAAGTTCCCATTCCAATAAGAAAAAGCGACACAAATACTGTATAACTACAAAAACAATGTCAAAAATATAATAAAGTGCAGTGATAGAAATGCACAGAGGGCATTTTTGGAATAAAAGAGGAGGGCACCATCTCTATGGAACATGTGAGGGAGAAGATAAAGGAAGACTTCTTGGGAAGTGATAAGTGAGTTAAGTCATTAAGTAAGAATAGAAATTAACCAAACATAATGCAGTGGTATTCTGACCTAGAAAGTAGCTTAGACAAAGGTGAAAAACAGTTTTACACATTTGAAGATCGACAAGCTGGAGAGTAGAATATAAACATAAAAGAGATATGACTAGTAAAGGACACAATAGTCAGATGAGAGGATCATTTCAGGCTCTGCTAAGGTAAAGATGACAGAGAATAAGGTAATGCTTTTAAGTGCAAAAGTGATGCAGTCAGATATGGGTTTTAGGAAGATTATGCTTGCTACTGGAAGAAAGGATTTAAAGAGACTGAAAGCATCAAAGAAAACCAACTTGGAGGTTACTGCTACATCAAGTCCTGTTAAGAAATGAGAAGAACAGACCTATAAATACAGAGAACCAACTGATGGTTGCCAGAGTGGAGGATGGGCAAAAGGAATAAAGAGGAGTGGGGGATACAGGCCTCTAGTTTGGAATGAGTAAGTCACAGGAACAAAAGGCATACCATAATGAATATAGTCAAGGAGGCTGTAATAATGATGTATGGTGACAGATGGTAGCTACACCTGGGGGGCGCAGGGCATTATGTACAGAATTGTTCAATCACTTTGTTGTACACCAGCAACTAATGTTAACACTGTGTGTCATCTATCGTCAATTAATTTTTTTAATTAAAAAAATAAATAAAGAAAGAAAAGGGCCTGAACTAGAGTATGGTTGCTTAAGATTGAGAAGAAGACACACATTCAAGAAATATTCTAGGGGCGCCTGGGTGGCTCTGTCGGTTAAGCGTCTGACTTCAGCTCAGGTCATGATCTCGCAGTTTGTGAGTTTGAGCCCCGTGTCGGGCTCTGTGCTGACAGCTCAGAGCCTGGAGCCTGCTTTGGATTCTTTGTCTCCCCGTCCCTCAGTCCCTCCCCTGCTCATGCTCTGTCTCTCTCTGTCTCTCAATAATAAGTGTTCAAAAAAAAAAAAAAAAAAATATTTTAGAAAACAAAATTATCAGGACTTGATGTCTATATCATTGTTAAAAGGGAGCCAGAAAGAAACACAGTTCAAGTTACATTTGTTTAGTCTGAAAGAGCACTCATGGATGCTACTGGATGCTACTGAGGTTGCTTCACTGCCAGTCTCCACCTTAAGAAATTAGAGGGAGCTGAGAAATACATAAAATAAGTCAACAGCGCAATTTAGCTTACACTAAATACCAAATAAGTAGATAATTACAAAGTTCAGAGATGTACTAACTAAAAAACATTCCCAGCAAAAGTGGGATTTATACATTATGCTGTGAGAAAACTGGATGAAGCTTTAAATATTTAGTGGCATGTGACCAACATTTTTTTCCTTTTCTTTTAAAAATATATCTATGGTATTATTTTAAATAGGGATAAAAATACAGATTTCAACTGTATCTTGAAAATCACGAAGATCTCACAACACTGGACTCCCGTTTTTGCACACATCAATTACAGCAGTCAACTTACTGCAGGGAAACATTACTAGTTTTTGGCTTCCCACTCTCTAATACAAAGAGAGAATGTTAACTGCCATGTATCACCATACTCTGCACTGTTGTTTGTACTGTAGGGAGCCAGTTCCATGTACCTTAATCTTCATCAAAGAAGGAAAGTAAGAAAGATCAGCATTATTTTAATTTGGGAAAAATAAGAATATTTATACCTGACCCATTCCATTTGCTTACATTATCAGTATGCCTCCCCCAAACACTAATTAGAATTTGTAATTTGATACAGGTAGAGGGAAGACTTCACACAAATACAGTCAACAATGTACCATTTCACTCATGGAGGCTATTTTGCACCTACACAAACAACAAGGAAAATGGAGTCAGAAAACATTTCATATGTTCTACTTAAAGGAAGCATCAGGAACTAAGCGAGGTTTACTCAAAGTGGAGAATTCAGCTTACTGTTTTTGTATTCTAATGGTTAGAAAAGAGAATAAGCAAACACTTGAGAGGCAACCTTTAAATTCCATTCATCAACACTGACAGGATGGTAAGGAAAAAAAGTGTTCCACTGAAAAGAGATCAAAAGATGAACAGTCTTAATTAAAATCATGAGTAAGACAGAATTGGGATTAAGAGTTAACGTCTTTAAAAGAAAATTTTTATGCAAAGTAAATGAGGGATGAGCAAAACACTAAAATAGATCTCCAAGGACAATAACAAAATCAGAGTAAATTTCCCATAGGAGGTTACTGTTAACAGCTAATAACTTCTGAAATACAAGAGATGACTGTGGCAAATATTAAGTACAGTAATACCTGGTCTTTGAATTAGCCCTTACAAGATACCTAAAATCAGCCTGAAAAGATTATGAAAAAAAAGGCCTTGTAGAATCTTAATAAATACGGTAAAGAGTCATGATCTTGCTGAAAAGTTCTCTCTCTCTCACACAAAACAAACTGAAAAAAACTGAAACATAAAATACCCAAAAGATGTGGTTACAAAAACAAGAAATGCTATAAATAAATCAGTAAGGAAACAAAAATATTATGAATCATGACATTCATGATGTTATTAATGTTGTTTATAGAAAAGCCTTTAGTTTGGTGATAGAAGAGTTCTATATAGTAAAAGCCACCATCGTTATTTAAAAATAAAACTACCCATAGATCCTAAAGAAAATTTTAACATACCAGTTCTCGAGCCAAATAAAAACCATTCTTAAGTCAGCCCCCAAAGTAGCAATTTTCTTTTAAAATAAATTTTGGCCTAAGTTTTTCAATTAGTAGGTTTACAACATAGTTTCTTTTTCCTTTTAAAAATTAACACAAACTCACATTTTGCCTTCATGTGGATCTTCTTCCCGGCCCTAAAGGATAAGATATTAAGACAGTATTTTATACAGTTTTAACTATTACATCTATTTTCATTAAAGTTAATAAAAATCATATCTTCAAACACATCTCTACCCTGTCCCTAATATTTACTTATACAAGAAAAGATGTATCGGTTCAAGAAATGTCTTTCTAAGACTCTCTCCCTTACTTGTTGTGGTTACTCTAATCCAGGCCCTTGTTCTCTCTTTTCTTCAATAGTTACCAAAGCCCAACTAGTTTAATTACCTCTGTGCCCTGTCTCACCCCACCATCTCACCACTCCAATCTGGATTCTTCAGTTTCAACTGCAACTTTGTCCTGCACTAAGGTACACCAAACAAAAAACAAACAAACAAAATGTAAAAACCAAACCTTTAATACTGCTCTACTTCCTAAAAATTCCTTTTATAAAACCAAAATCCTTTATCATAGAACTCAGGTCTACATTTCCTGTCTTATACTACCAACTCTCTTAAGCTATCTATACCATGGTCACACATAACTACCTATTTGCTAATCCACATTCTCCTACCACCTAGTTTATTCTTTTTAACCTAGGATGTCTTTTTCACTCACTGTTTCCTACCTGTTTCCTACTATCTAGGTAGGATCTTTTTCAAATACTACCTCCTCAGTGAAACAACGAGTCCCTAGAACATAAATATAAACTTTTACTTTAAATCAAAAAGACATCCTTCTTTTATCATCTTTTTAACCTTACCTATTTGGCATTCCTATTATTTAAGATACACTGGTGTTATTTATTCATTCCAGTATAGTGGCTACATGCATCGTAACATCTTAACTATTCTTTAACACCTACCACCACCATAATCACTAGCACAATGCTGTTCATATAGGTTGCACTGAATATTTTTGAGGTGTACCTCTAGGACCCAGCAAAACTGGGTATCTGGCACCAAGTCTTCACTGAATAATGAAGGAAAGAGTAGAAAAATAGTCAATCTGTCCATGGATTTACTTCCCTCAATTTTTCCTCACTCATCAAATACCTACCCAAAGTAAAACCACACACTCACTGAATGCCTACTATATGCAAAGCAGTACGCTAAAAAACAAACAAACAAAAAAAACCCCACAAAAACAAAATACATTATCATTGCCCAAAAGGAGTTCATCTCTATAGAACTG
Source organism: Panthera pardus (assembly GCF_024362965.1). NCBI lineage: Eukaryota > Metazoa > Chordata > Mammalia > Carnivora > Felidae > Panthera > Panthera pardus. The sequence continues at coordinate 88,937,596 of NW_026526765.1, forward strand.
GTTTACACCATAAATTAATTTTATACAGTATAGTAAAATACAGAATTAACAAGGTGCTATAAAAACATAGGAGAAAACAATTTAGACTAAGATAGGCATAAAACCTCTGTGAAAAAAGGGGCAACATCTGGGCTGAATTGATAAAAATGAATCAAATTTTACAAGTCAGTGGTGTAGCAGGGCAAGAGTGTCAAGGAAGAGGAGAAAGTATAGGCAAAGAGATATTCATTCAACAAACATTTGCTGAATGTTTACTAATACGAGACACTATTCTGCTATGGGAATACATCACTGAATTAGAGACAAAAATCCTCACAGAGCTTACATTCTAGATTTAAGGCATAAAAGTATAAATGTGCTTGGGGAACAGTAATCAGAAGTTCAGGGTGGGAAAATCCTTAAATCCAACCACCAAAGTAATGTCTGAAATCTAGACAATCTCTAAATGGCTTTTCAACCTACAAGGAATCACTATGCTCCAATGAAGACCATTATGAAAACTTATTATACATACTGGTGTGAAACCTATTTATAATTCTAACTTGAAACTATTCCACTATTAATTCAAAGTATGACTATATTCCTTTTTAGCAGCCACATCACATTTTTTGTTCATACTGAGTTATTAAATTGTTTTTATTTTTTTCCTTTTATTGACATGAGGTCATGTCTCTTTATCTTAAATTGAGTTTGTTTTTTTTTTTTTTTTTTTCTGTACTCCTTGGATAACTTACACTTATTCTTCTTAAAGTTTACCTAGTTGGATTTGACCCAGAATTCAAGAGCTAAAGAAAAGTTAAACTATACTATAAATCCTTCAAATAATCAGAAAATTGGGGGAAAGGGGGTTATAGCAAGGAGAAAAAAAAAAATCCAACATAAAAAATTTTAACTAAGAAATTTCATAAGTAAAACCAGTGAGATTCTTCAGTTTGAACACTTCTGGCCTATATGGAATAAATATCCCTTCCTACTGTAAAATTCCAAATAGTAACCTAGGAATTAGAAGTTCTAATGCCAGCTCCTCTATTAAGTAACTATGTGTATGGAATTTATCATACCATTTCCTCAACCTCCCTCCACTTTTTGTCAGTATGTTTTACTTTTACATATCAAGTTCTATTAGTCAAAAGAATAACAAAAACAAATATTCTCCCCTGCTGTCTTCCTGTAACAATAATCAAAGCACAGGTTTCAGAATATTACCAGGTTCATGACATATTTTAAAAACAGTAGCTCTGAAGGTTATGAAAGATAAAAGGAAACCATTCCATCACCCTAACCAAATCCAAAAAGGAAGGGTGAATTCCAAAACTGTAATATTTTGGATATGATTCAGTGATACTGAGTAGTATCTCTGAAATGCAAATGCTGTTTGAATGCAGACCTGCTATTAAGAAATGCACAATTATTTACAGTGATAAGATTTCTAATACTATATTATGTGGTGACAATGAAAATGGAAATACTGATAATGTAGAAACATGTGATAATGTATGTGTAATATAACTAAGCTTTTCCAAAGTTACTAGAAAGTTATACATGTATTTGGGAGATGAAGAATTTGAAAGCAAACATGGACAACTATTTGAATGAGATTTCCATGATCAGTTTGACATAATGTCACTTAAGAGAAAAACCACCAAGACGACAAAAAGAGATACAAATAAGCACAAATGTTAATGTTCTTTATTCTTAGAAACTCATAAAAACTTTCTGAAAATTGGCAGTTAAAGATTAAAACATGCTAGCCTAATTATGGTCTTTACAAAAAATAACATTTATTACAGTAAATACATTTTAATGAAAAATTCCTTGTACTTAGGAATTAGGTTTCTCATTAAAAAAAAATGTTTCACAACTAATTTCCATGATTATGGACAAGTTCCAAAAATGTACAAAACACTGACAATTCTGAGAGTGAGAAGAAAAGAACAAAACTTACCACCTCTTCCACTAAGTCTTCAACAATAAGGCCCTGTTCATCTGTTCTTAGATTTGTAACCCACATCCATCCATCTTCTAATTCATTATGAACAATAAACATATCTCCTTTTAGGAAACTGAAAGTGACAATTATGAAGTTATTAAAATTGAATTAAAGTTTTAAACAGGGAAAATTGACTAATCACGTAATACAAGAGATACTATGATATTGGAAAATGCAAGAAATTAAAGTCAAACACTCTGGATTTTTGTCCTGTTTCTGGCATCATCTAAATGTAAAACTTTGAAGCCACTTAACAATCTGACTCTTAATTTCATCACGTGTAAATGGTATCTGCACCACTGGATTATTATTACATTCAAATTGGAATGTTTGTAACCAATAATTATATATGCATTACAAGCTTTAGGGTGTAACTCCAAGAAAACTGACTTAAAAATTTAAGCTTCTGTGTAATTATCTTTCAGATATGGTTTAGATATAAAATCATAATATAGTTAATTCATTACACATAAACAAGACACAGTTACTTTGGAAAAACTTTATTTTGAATAAGCACCATTAGTCTAATCAGCATATGTTTATGAGAATTAATATTTTTCTCATAAAGAACGTTAAGATTAATTTACTTAGATACCTATGATACTACATAGCATTCTTTTTGTTTGAAAGTGGTAGTAAAGCATTTGAAAATGTATGAATGTTTTTTCTGTTACAAACTTCTGAGTAGAGGGAAACACAGAAACTAGTTTCTTTTCCTTGGAATCTAGATGTTTGCAACCTCCACCAAATCACAGGAGGAGTAAGTTAGTTTTATACTGATGCCATCTATCAACATCAGTAATTCGCTTAAGTGTCCTTCTAAGCCTGAATGAATGCCTCTGAACATTTAAGGTTTCAAGATTGATTGGCTGCTACCATTAACCCTACATCTATATCCATGTCTGTCAAATATTTTTTTAAAATCAATTTTCCTTTCAATCTTAATTTTCAGAAACCAAACTTCCATTAAGTAAATCTTTTCTCATACTTCTGAAAACCGTTTTTCTCCGGAATATCTCAAGCCTGTTTCTTATACAAATTCAAGAAAAGAAAACTTGTACACAATACTTTGGGTGATTGCTATATGAATGAGCATGACATACACTGCATTCTATCTTGACACTACAATCCTTGTTAACAGTGACCAATATTTCACTCACTGATGAGCAGCAGACAGCAGACATTACCTCTTAGCCAAATATGTTATTCCTTTCTAAAACCAACCTCCTAAACAACTACATTAAAAAAATAATAATTATGAGTAAAAAAAGGAATACATATGGACAAGAAGTAAAAGAGAAAGGAGAAGTGACAAGTTACATTTCTTGGTCAAAAGTAATCATAAGAGAATTTGTTTTTTTAATTTTGACTTTTGTTGTTGCTAGAACACTATCATGCAAAAATGAAAAAAAAATTAAAATAAAAAGCTTACTAGCACAAACAATACAATCACAAGATTCTTTATGTATTATTTTGCATTCTTCCTCAAAAAAGGTTAAAACGCCTTATTAAATCTCATTACTCTTCAGATGTTTTTACCTAAAAACAAAACAAAACAAAAAACTTCACAGATATATACAAATTTTAAAAGACTTAGGGGCACCTGGCTGGCTCAGTTGGTGGAGCATGCAACTCTTGATCTTGGGGTGCACATGCTAATTTTGTTTAAATTTTCATCTTCCTAGATCGGTAGTTCTCAGGTTTTTTGTTTTTGTTTTTTTTAATTTTTTTTAACGCTTATTTATTTTTGAGACAGAGAGAGACAGAGCATGAACGGGGGAGGGTCAGAGAGAGGGAGACCCAGAATCAGAAGCAGCTCCAGGCTCTGAGCCGTCAGCCCAGAGCCCGACGCGGGGCTCGAACTCACAGACCGCGAGATCGTGACCTGAGTTGAAGTCGGACGCTTAACCGACTGAGCCACCCAGGCGCCCCTGTAGTTCTCAGTTTTGAGGTTCTTTTAGGAGCCCTATATACTCTTAAAAACTGACAACCTAAAAGGCTTTTATTTATATAAGTTCTACCCATTTAGATTTATCATATTAGATTTAAAATATAAATGTTTTAAAGTATTTACTGATTCATAAAAAAATACACCCCATTATATATAACATAAAGAATATGAAAAATAATATTTTTAAAGTTTGTGACAGTATTATTTCACATTTTTGCAAATCTCAACATCTGTTTCAACTGAAAACTACTCGGTTCTCCTATTTCTACATTCAATCTGTTGCTTTATGTTTTTTTATCCGAAGTATATGAAGAAAAATCTGGCCTCACAAAAAATATGTAGTCATGAAAGGGGTATTTTAATAGCCTTTGAGATTGCATAATTATAGATATTCTATGATGTAACATCAAAAGCTCAGCAAGTGGTACTCGAAGGTTAGTTGTAATGTGGACTCTAAAACTGCAGCAAGAACTTTCTGCATCCCATTCCAGTAAAATGTATTTGTCCATCTTGCACTCTGAATGGATCTTTACCCAGGCAGAATTCTTTAACAGCGTGCATTGTTCATTTAGAAAATATTGGTTCACTGAGCTATGTAGACCTTTCAGACATAAATACATTTTACACAAGCAAAACATCACATTTTTTAATATCACCACCAATCTCATCAGAAAAATCATGAACTATTTATATTTAGGAAGCTGTCAAACTCCTGATGGGAGATACAGGGTTTCTAAAATCCTCATTTTTTTATTCCAAGCTCAAATTTTCTCATTGGCAATAAATACTGCCAGTTATTTCCCCTGAAGTAACATAAAACACTCACTTTACCAAAAAAAAAAACAAAAAAAAAAAAAAAGAAAGAAAAAGAAGAAAAGAAAAGTCAAATCCTCTAGTCTGAATAACCATAGTTTGCCTGTCAGTCATTCTATTAAGTATATGTGGTATACACAAAAGCAGAAGCTACCTCAGCTCTCAACTCAATGCTCCACTCATGCAGCCAAGGCACTTTGTGCATACTTCCCATTTCATCACACCAGTTTTCATCACAGAGAAGATTAAAAAGATAGTCATCATACAGAATATTAAAAGGGTTGAGATTTAATAAAATACATTTTGTAGTTGCACCAAGAAAAACCTTAGAGGACACTGGTTGATACTTTTTACCTCTAAGTGTGTGGCAGTGAAGAACACCATACACTATGGTGCCCCTGCCTTAATCTGTCCTAAGGTCCTAATAGATTTACAGCTCTGCTCGTTGCTCATGTACCATCAGTGTACATGTATGTCACAGTGGAAAGGGTATATTTTATCTTAGTCTTATTAAGAAAGCAGTTTGGTTCTTGTGAACCCTCTAAAGGGATCTCAAGGATCCTCGAAGTTACATGGATCACACTTTGAGCACTGCTGTTCTAGATGATTCACTGGGAATTTACAAGTTATCCAAACTTCCTGAATTTGTAGTTCACCATTGTTCTTCATTATTGTATACATTTCCTTCCTTCGTTTTCGTTCATTTGCTTTTCCCGCTTAGATCACAAATAAAGGTACGCCAATAAAAACTAAATGAGAAGTTATTTTGTGGACAATCATATAAAAATGGAATCCTTATTTTGAAATTCCAGATACTTGAGTCTTTTTTAAATTATCCTATTTTTAGAAATTTCACTATGCCCCAAAGTTATCACTGTATTTTAAATGTTGCTGTTGATTTCAGTGAGAAGCTGTATACTCAGAATCAGTAAACATTTTGCCAGCAAGAAATAAATTTTCTATTGTAAAGTTAAAGAGCTTACAGAAAGACACTGAATATTTGATAATTATCAAATTATATAACAAATCAGTTTATGTAAAAATAATAAAACAAATTATATATAAATCAAATTATATAAAAATAATTTTTAAAGATTATCACGTTCTGTAGTTCTATGCCACACTTAAACTATTCACCCATCATGTAAAATAGAAGTTTGGTCATCATTTAAGTACAAATTACAGTTAAGATATAAATGCCATGTAGTAATAAAAATTAAAGGAGAGTACAGAATATAACAATTATCCTTACTTTGTCAGAGATAGTCTAATAAAAGCTGAATTATTTCTGTCATCTTCACTGTGGCCACTCTGATCCAAATCCATATTCTGAACAAATAAGCCAAACACAAGAGTACAGGAACAATGAACTCAATATTAAAGGTACCTTCATCCTGCTACAATGCTATTTCCTCAAATTCCAAAACCTTCCTAGTCCAAGAGCAATGTTTTCCAAGTGTGTCAAATGCCTGTTTCAAATGCCTATAAATGAGAATACATTATAAAATACCTTATTTCATCAGTGTCTGGAACTTTTGTGTAAGGTAGAATGGCTCGAACACGCCTTCTATCTTCTACTGGCTAGAAATCATAAAAAAAAAAAAAAAAAAAAAAAGATTTACAATAGATAATCTCTTCATGTCAAAGTCAAATCAGGTTATGTCCACATAAAGTTAAAACCAACAAAAATCCACATTATGAACACCACAGGATCAGTCAAACTATTTTTTACTCAGGCTATAAATACCTAAAGCCTAGAAATGCTGGTCTTGTTTCTGTTGCTGCTTTTTTACAAATTCTTTTAACTGTATAACCAATGTTTGTATCAAGTAATAGGAGTAACCATTTAATTTTAAATGAACTACGCAGAAAATATAAATTAACCTTTTTCTAATGAAGTAGAAGGCATTTCAGAATCTTACGGCAACTTCAGGATTAGTCCTATACGATCAGTGATTCCTCCTCATCCCTTTAAAAATATTTGTTAAGCTATCACCATACAGTATTATAAAAAAAAAAAAAATTTAGAAACGTAAAGACAAAATTACAGAAAAATTATTTTATTTTTTTAAAGAAGGTGGCAGTTTTGCTAATACGACAGAATTAAAATTCAATATGGTATTTCTTGAATTATAATAAACACCATAAAAAACTGAACAAGAGCTAACCTCATTAGTAAAGTGAAGTAATAAATTTTTGAAAAATATTTTATTCAAGTTTTACTTGCCTCTGGTGGTGCAACTGGATAAAGCAATTTTTCTCCTTTAAGCAAACAGGAAACATGACTGTAATAACCTATTAGGTCTGACAGTGAAGAAAAACGTCTTCCACCAATGTAGTAATCGCCACACATAGCAATAATCCTATTTGTACAGGAAAAAAAAAAATACAGTATAAAAAAATCTTTAGAGCCAATGTGGAGACCAATTTCTAAATTTAGAAATGCTAAATCTCTAATTCTCATACTCTTTTATCTACATCCTGTTTTAAAGTATCACTTATTCATATTTTCACCAATGCAAATTTACTTGAGGTTATTTCTTCTAAAAACATATATGTATATACTTGATACAAAATATTTATCTGACTTATAAACCCATTACATAATTTACTGCAATAAATATAAATCTAACTATAGATACCTCTGCTCACCTTTTATATTTAAGACTGAATAGCAATTTTAATAAGTTTTCTCTGGCTAAAAGTAGCTTTATATACTCTTCAAATATTTATAGAGAACTATTTACATTTATTTATAGAGAATTATTATAATAATTTCACATTCTATGTGTGGTATAAAGTACTTTGAAAACTCATTTTAAAATCTAAAAATTGGGGCGCCTGGGTGGCTCACTCAGTCAATATGTGAGATCAAGCCTAGAGTTGGGCTGTGCACTAACAGCCCAGAGCCTGCTTGGGATTCTCTCTCTACTCCTCTCTCTCTCACTCTCTCTCTCTCTCTGTTCTTCCCCTGTTCATGCTGTCACTGTCTCTCATAAATAAACTTAAAAATAAATAAATAAATAAATAAATAAATAAATAAATAAATAAATAAATAAAATCTAAAAGTCAAGGGTATACAACCATTTTATCAGTTAATGGTATAGGCACTATATGACTTTTTTCCCAATGTCTGCCATAAAAATAAAATTAAAGACAATATAGGTACATATATTTATACAGACTTTGATATCTGTGCTTAAAAATCTGTATACCTTTAACTGACATGAATGATTACAAAGAATTTCAGAACAATGAAGTAAAATAAATTAAAGGGCACACACCTTGACTCTTTAAATACTGTTTCCTCAATGTGGTTACTCTGTATTTAAAAATATATTGTTCTTTATTTCTGCTTTACCAAAGTTTCTTTATAATTCTTTATACTTTAAAAGTGATAATTATATCTGAGATTAGCATAGTAATGCCCAGTAATCTGTTTTTAAACAAAAAATGCAAGCATTCAATAATATCTACTCTATAATCATCCGTTTCAATCACTTAACTGAAAACAAATCACTTTCCCATCATTTAAATATTGCCGAATCATTCACTTTTATTAAAGCAAGTATATTTAAGAACACTACAGAAAAATCACTGTATTATACAGTCTCCCAAGAGAAATAAATACTTACCTAAAATGGTTGACAACGTTTGTGTGGCTAAGGAATGAAAGTACAAAGGAGCCTGGCCTCCGATCACTCTCTCTTATAAGGTAGCTGCCGGACTTCCCTGCCTGCCTGAGGCGCTCTTCTGCTATAGTTCTGTCAAGTTTTCCATGATACCACCTAAGAGGAAAAAGGTGAGATTAGAATGCAAATAGCAATCAGAACATTATTATTAGTAGTTGAAAAACATACTACTAGAGGTTTTAAATACCTACATGTAACTTAAACATTTACCTTTTGCTATGAACCGGTTATTCCAATTTTAACTCCATTATTAACTTTCTGTCTCTCAAAAAAGTTCATTTATTCAGTTTTTAATTTGTTCTATAAGCTCAGGACTAATCATCTCACATACGAATCGCTTCCATTTCTGCCCATCTCTCTACCTCCAGGATTGTCTACCTGGTCAAGATACAAACACTTATTACAATCAAATCTTAATTCAGAAAAATAAGAGTAAGATGGACAAATGGTAACAACTAATTTACTACCTCTCTATATACTGAGGAACCAAGATTTGATATAACAAGGCACAAAGATCCAGTAAGAAAATAAAACTTTATTCCCTTTATGTCTGTGCCGTACAACAGGAAAACAGAATGATACTATCTAAAGACTACTACTCTAATTCCCCATTTCAACATGAAGCTGATTATTCCCCTTGTTCTTAAGATCATCTACTCCATAAGCACACATCTGATCTTAATTCCTCAAATGTATTCAACAAACATGTGGAAAATAAATAACACCACTGTTCCTTTAACTTTCCTACTCTCAATTTAAATATATTCTACCTAACTATATTACCAGATAATCTAAACAAATGACTGTAGCATCATCCATGCTACCAATTTATGCCTATAAAAAAGTCTCATGGACTGATATAAACAGAAGAATACTTAGAAACATACTGGAATTTTCACATGGCCATGGTACAACCTTCGTACTTGTAATCTTATCTTGGACACTCAGAGGAAGACAATAAAACATTCACATCCCAGTGATACATTTAATATCTGGCTGTAAGTCAACAGTCAAAACTATTATAGTCCTAGGACTGCTTTTGTAAACTTGCTATAATGAAAACTTACTGTTCTTGACTCATTAGTTTATATGAAAAAAAAAAAAAATTCTCAAAAGAATTTTCAGTTTTCTTCTAAAAACCAACCCATTTTATTGAAGTCTGTACATAAAATTAAAATAAAGCAATGAAAAAAATCATGGAGCTTCATTTTAACCTATTAGGAAAAAAAGCTGCTAGTTTAAAGGAGAAGGGAAAGACCAATCAACACTGCATTCTTCTATAATTCTAATCTTCTTTATCTTAGAGGCTATCAATAAGTAAATTTAACTTTCAGCTTTTTTTTTTTTTAATCTAAAAAGTTTAGACTATTGATGATTAAAAGTTCCCTGAGGAGTTAAAATTTAACCATACATGATCAGGACAAAATTTATGTAGAAATTTATTTAGTTGTGAAAATACATGTAACATGTCCTTAGAATATGAAACTGGTACATTACCTAAAGCAGTGTAGCTATACCACAGAGCAGATTTATTTACTGAACAGACAAAAATTAAAAACAATTTTAAGGAAAATCCCTCTTTTATGTGTGTTACATTTGTGAAATTTCTCTTATGTTTTACCCAAAATATCAAGATTAAAAAGCTGTATTTAATCTTTCATCTTTGAACCCACCATGAGATGATACACAAGGCCATGAGGTGTCACACAATTACTAATTTATAATACTTGAATAAAATCCTTTACTGATATATAAAAGATATATATGTTATCTTTAGTTTTTACCTCTATGCTGTCAGATTCTGGAATTAACACAGGTATTCAGTTTAAGACAGACATTACTCTAAATAAATAGCTTTGTTTCTTGAATATTACTAATTCCCTTTATGCCAAAAGCTCATTAAGCTTCAAATACATGATGTAAAACATGTATTTTTTTTATTTTTATTTGTAAATGAATAAACAAAATGGGTGAAGAAGAGTGGGAGATACAGACTTCCATTTATGGAATGAGTCACAGGAACAAAAATCACAGCATAACAGTCAATGATACTGTAATAGCAATGTATGATGACAGATGGTACCTACATTTGTAGTGAACATAGCATAATACATAAACTTGTCAAATCACTATGTTGTACACCTGAAAGTAATACAACATTGTGTGTCAACTATAGTAAAAAAAACACCTGTCAATTATTGATTATGATTACAAATTAGGTTATCCAGTAATAGGCTGGATGAGCACACATGTAGTTGAGTCTGATCCTTTTTTAAAAGTTTTGAAATTCCACGGTTAAAAATCTCTGGCTGTTCTACAAAAAAAAAAAAAAAAAGAATTATCTTAATCAAAACTTAGACTTTCTTGAATTATCTTTATTATTTATTTCAAATTATCAAGGTGTATCATAACAATATTTTAAATATATCTGCACAACAATTTTAAAGCTACTATTGAAGCATAAAAACGACTTTAATTAAACTGTAAAAACCTGGAAGTCAAAAAAAATCAGTATCATACTTGGTAAAATAATAATTGTATTATAATTGCAGATAGCATCATGACATGTAGCTAAAACAAATATTTTATAAGTAGATCACAAATCCAGCGTGATAGGATTTGACTGAAATACTTCACAGAGTTATAGGACCTAAATTACTATATCTAATGAGCAGTAGTCCTTGGGTCTTTAAAACAGTGTCTTTCAACCCCTTTTGAACCCAGGACCTTTTTGATAAACATAAAAATTTCACCTATCAGGAGATTCAGAATACTTAGGTTGGCAATTTCTCACAGAGGATCATTTCAGATTCTATTTAACCCCAGGAGAAAAAAAAAAAAAATGCTGAAAATACTTTAACTTTCTGAAATTTGTAGTAAAATTCATTTTATATAAAAAATAATGTGGAATATGGCTTCTCAAAACACACCCCCATACCAAAGATATGACACTCTCCTACAGGAGCTATGTCCCTAGTAGACATTAGTTTAAGATTCAATTTAACAAAAATGCTACACTTCCTAAGTGTACACAGTTACAGTAACATTACAAGGAAATGAAAAAATCTCTTTAATCATCCCCACTATTCATTTACAATCAAAGTCTTGTACCTTGTTAAGAGTAGTTTTGCTGGTTGGTGATTGTTTTCAAAGAAGTTAAAAAAAAACACCAAATACAAGAAATGCAACTGAGGCTAGAGTATCTCGAACACCTAAGTATTAACTGGTGTTGTATTGGATATGAGGATATTCTTTCTGAGTGTAACAGGAAATTACCAAGTATCTATGGGTGGCATTATCTAAGGTAAATTTATTACTGTGCTTATTACATTTATGGCAATTTTTACTCAGAGAATGTACGTGGCACAGAGTAATATTAATTTTAAAAGCATTTGTTAAATAAAGGAAGAAGTGTCAAATCATAAACCATAATGTTGGAAAAAATGTGACGAAAATTTCTTCTTTATTGTCCATAATAAGAAAGTTCTGATCTTTGAGGATTGCTAACTAGGTCTAAAAAGAATATGAAAATAATTTAGTATGACAGAGCTGAAAGAAGGATGGCTACACTGACGTTTCCTAAATGTCTTCAAAAGAGATGAAACCAAGTGGTGAGATGAAGACTTACCAGAAACGTCCATGACTAGGGTCAAGTCCAGCCTCTCCATTTTGCACCCCTTTACCATCATTTGTGAAATATGGAAAACAATCTCCATCTCAACCTTAGAATAAATTAAGTATTTGTCCTAAATTCCTCTAAAAATATATAAAAATGAAAAACTGCTACACAGGCTATAATTGCATAATGATTAAATAAAGACTGGAGCCATGGTGCTTCTGTTTGAATAGAACCTTTGACACCTGGCTGTACAAATATGGGCAAATGACTTAATTTCTGAGCCTCAGTTTTCTCCTCTATAAAAGGCATATAATAACAGTTATCTACTTCATAGGAGGTTGGCTTGATGTTATTGTTAAATGAATTAATACATATAAAACTATATATACATGTAAAAACTACAAGATTAATACAAATTTCATCAATGAAAATCTCAAATTTTAAGACTGTGGCATAATGGATGATTAGTCTGTAGATAACCTAAGCCCCAATTACCTTCCTATTTTCCAGTTTTGTTCACCTTCCAGCTAATTTTGGGTAGAGAAAAGAAGAAACCAATCTTTGTTTCTGCTAAAGTATCATCTTTAAGAGGAAATTTCTTTCCCCAAAATTCCTTTTCTGAACCCTATACATTAAGTGGGACTGGAGGTGCCATTGTATTCATAAACTAGAAATTCTTCCATTTCTCCTGGCAACTCTGGAACAGCCTCAGATAGCTCCATTCTTTCTCAAGTGGATCTATTCTTTGGAGGGATGACAAAGCCAGTATGCATTTGATACTATGACTTAAATTTCCCTATTAATATAGCACTTTAATAGTAAAATATCTAATGTTCTCCTATTTAAAAGTAAATTACCCCTCTCTCTCTTTTTTTTAAGGACGTAGGGAAAACAGGAAATTTAAAAAGTAAATATTTTTTTCTCAGCTAGCTTCGCAATTTTTTTAAGAAATCTATTCTTTTTCCCAAGTTTTTATTTAAATTCCAGTTAGTTAACATATGGTGTAGTTTTTGTTTCAGGAGTAGAACTTAGTGATTCATCAGTTACACATAACACCCAGTGCTCATCACCACAAATGCCCTCCTTAATGCCCATCACCCATTTAACCCATTCCCCCCCTCCCCCCCCTCCCCTCTGGCAATCATCAGTTTGTTCTCTATAGTTAAGAGTCTGTCTGTTGGTTTGATCTCTTCCCCCACCCCCATCCCCTGCCCTATGTTCATTTGTTTTGTTTCCTTTTTTTTTTAATGTTTATTTTTGAGAGAGAGAGAGACAAAGCACAAGCAGGGAGGGACAGAGAGAGAGGCAGACACAGAATCCAAAGCAGGCTCCAGGCTCTGAGCTGTCAGCACAGAGCCCAATGAGGGGCTCAAACTCACAAGCCATGAGATCATGACCTGGGCTGAAGTCAGACACTTAACTGACTGAGCTGCCCTGGTGCCCTGTTTGTTTCGTTTCTTAAAGTTGAGAAATGAACAGGCAGATACAGAGTCCCTTGATATCCTTTTATTAGAAACTACATAATCAGTTTATCCAAAATATCTAACACCCAAGATGATACTATATATTTAAAAAGTCAACCATAAAAGAGACAAGTTGGACAAGCTGCAGGAATTACTTTACCTTCAAATTTGGAATGACATGAATTATTTTTATAGACTCACGTTGTACACTGGAGGAGGACTTTTGAGGGGTCTTACAGGGGCCTTTGTGCTCTTTAGTTGGTCTCTCCTGACCAGGAAAAATAATACAATTTTCCTATGCAACGAGAAAACCAGCTGGTCTGAATATGGACACTTCATTCAAACTATACAGTTACTTAAAACTAACTTGACAAGCCTAAATGGAAACTGTTTTACTACTAGAAAACAATTAAATAGTGTCACCATCAACAGACTTCCTTCTTCTAAAAAGGAAACTAAACTGAAGTTCCCAGATCACTTTTACTTTCCACTATGCTCTTCCTCTTAATTATATCACTGACAGGCACCAAGTTCTTACAGAGAAATACGTATGCAGATATCCAATTGCCAAGAAATCTCTTCTGTCACCTACATCACTTGGGATTCTGTGTGCCTGATCATACCACAAACTCCTAAAGTTTTTCTGTAATTCTCAAAGATGCTAATCAGATTTTCTTATACATGTTTTGTCCTTCCTAAAATTAAATCAGTTATTTCAAGATGGTAAGATACTAACAAAAAATTTAATAAAACTTATATACATCTCCTAAAGCCCTCATATTTCCTTTCAACAGAATTCTTATAGTCACCAAGTCTGAGCTGATGAAGGAAAAGAAACCTACTTTTTAAAGTGAATGAGAAAGTAATTATGCTTTATACCAAGTGACTTTATTTGGTCTCTTTTTTCATATCACTATGCAGAGAGAGTAAAATTTGGTCATGAGTAAATTCATTTGAACAACCACTAGACGTAACAGGTTTAGTATACCTGCCCAGACTAAATGTATCACTTAAACTTGAGGGAAAATGTTTATGTATATGTTAGGTATATGTAATGTTTATCCTTATGTGCTAGGTATCTTGAGTATATTTGTGTTCAGGCAAATAACATGTGTGGGTGTATTTAGTTATATACCTCAAGCCAAATTAGCTCAAACCAAGGGCAGAAATTCTATTTCATTTTGCTCCAAGTACATACTTACAGGGTAAAAAGAGTTTTAATTCTTGGAACTATTTCTAAAGAAAAGCACTACCATGTGATCTACTCATCCAAAAATTCAGTCTGCTGAACAACTAACATATGAAAGGTGGGTATCAACATAATGCTTACATAGACAAAAGTGTATATATTAAAAGGCACTCAATCAAGATAGCCTCATTCTCATTACCCTTAACTCCCATCACCGTAGATAACAGACAATGAAGAGTAGAAAAAGCCACACTGTCTCTAAAAATGTTCTGAACTAATCAAACATGTTTTAAGAGAGAGAGAGAGAGAGAGAGAGAGAGAGAGAGGGAGGGAGGGAGGGAGAGAGAGAGAGAGAAGAGAAGAGAAGAGAAGAGAAGAGAAGAGAAGAGAAGAGAAGAAAAAAGAAAGACAAGGAAAGGAGGAAGAAAACAAACATAAAAAGCACAATACCTAATACCTACTAGTAGGAGGCTAACATCAATTCCTGCCTCCAAGCTCAATCAGTTATATCTATGTAATTTCATGCCTCAAAAACTCTCAATTCTTGCAGCTGAGTTTTTCTTAGAACCTTAACAACTATAGGGTCATAATGGTAGGAAAACAGGGCAAGGAAATAACTTGTGGCCCCCTGGTCCAATACCTTGAGGCAACATAGTTGTAAACCACCTTAAAGCAATCCTTTATGTAAAAGGAAACATTGTTTCTCCAATTTTCACAATGTTCAGTCTAAAACTTTGAAGGTAATGATGATTCGGTGGCTACCTATTGCAACTAAAACATTTCTTAACCTTTAAGATATATCTTTAAAATACTGAATCTGAAGGTTAAAAGCAAACTTTAGTCTAACATTGCCTTCTCCATCTCCAACAAACTACGGCCAAGCATTGTGCTACATGGGAGAACACCACCGAACACCATGACAGAGAAATTTATGATCTTGTGGAGAATATAGACAAACCAAGCAACTGATATCTGGTCCAGTAAGTACTAGAATATGTGGGCACGGAGTAAAACATCAGTGTTAGGATTTTAGTATACACTTCCGGAAAAAAACAAAAACTGATGGTCAAATGGAAACTTAAAAGATGAGTAGCAACTGATTCAGAAAAAGCAAGAGACTGAGAAGGTGACAAAGATGTCACAGGCAGAGGGAAAAGTACAGGCCAAAAATGGTTATATAGAGATATAAAAACAGGAGAATACTTCAAACTTTCAAAATATTCCTTACAAATCTAATTCTTATCAGAAAAAAAAATGGAAATAAATATATGCTTTCAAATTAGACTAGACTTAAACCTTACTTGCTGAACGTCTTTCAGTTCCTCAAACAGAAATGTATCTCAAAGAACATTTTAAAAGTTCAAGATTTCCTAAAATTTATTCTCTAATCTGGTGCCAGGGCACCTGGGTGGCTCAGTCAGTTAAGTGTCCAACTCTTGATCTCAGCTCAGGTCATGATCTCATGGTTGGTGAAACTACTAACAACAGCACAGAGCCTGCATGGGATTCTCTCTCCCTCTCTCTCTGCCCCTCCCTGTTCTCTCTCTCTTTCTAAATATAAATAAATAACCTTAAAAAAATCTTTATAATCTGGTCCCAGCAATAACCCTATGGGGGGCATTATACCATTATACCACAGCTCAAACCCCTATCTCCCAACCAAATTACGTTTATTCACTCAAGCATTTTTAAAGCACCTACTACATTGTAAGCACCTCTCTCTCTGCACTTTCTCAAGGAGTTTTTCCTATGTAACTTAAAAAAAAAAAAAAAAGGGGGGGGGTGGAAAGATTATGTAGCCAAAGGTCATTCCAGAAGCACTTCCCATGAATTTTTTTTCCCTCAGAATTTTCTATTCTTTATTTGTTCTTACTCATGGAAATATCAGTCCTTCCGTGCCAGCTCAAACTGTAACTACTATGAGAATGATTCCCAAATTCTTCTCACTAAAGCTCGTTTTCTTCCTAAGCATCAGGCCTAACAAGTACCTAAAATCTTCAACATAAGGTCAATACAGCCAAACCTAAAAAATTAGCAATAACCCTTACCAACACATATGCACAAACACACACACACCTCTTCCTCTTGCTTCTCTATACTGTTAATGGCACCAGCATCCTTCCTAACATTCAGACTCAAAACTTCAAAACCAACTTTGATTCCTTCCTATCACTCTAGCCATAAAACTAGTGCCAATCTGTAGATCACATCAACATCACTGGAGTTGCAATATACAAATTATTCTCCAGTTTTCCATTCTCTCCTCGAATACTCCAAGCCCTCTTTTCTTCTCACACTGTTCTTCCTACAACTGTGGGAAGATCCATCTTCCTGGTAGGCTCTTCCTAAACCATAGGCTTAATCATTTTACTCTAATAACTTAGAAGTCTACAAATGGCTATCCATTAGCAAATGAGGGACAAACTATTCAACATGGCATTCAAAGGCCACCACAAAAGGCTCCAGTCTATCTTTGAGAGAGAGATACAGAATTTAGAGAAAGTCAAAAAAGAAAAAGAGGTTTAAGTTTTGAAGTATGTTCATCATTATCAAACTTAACATTTGTCTATTGCTTATCTAGAAATGAGAATTAGCTATCCGTTGACTTTTAAAAAGCTATTTTTTTCCACTCTGGTATCTTACATTTCTTCAAGTTCATTACGAAACCAAAAGGCCCTCAACAGCATAACCATAGTAACTATCTAAAGAAAGAACTGTTTTCCAGGTACCATGGCCAGAGCAATGATACATACCTTAGAGGGCGTTTGTTAAAGGCAGGAGAGCAAGGCACAAGCTAATAATTATTTCTCATACTGGTTTTAAATTTATACCCTTTTAGCTTGTCTCTTCAAATAAATAGATCTGGTCTCAAGGCATTCTTGCACAAAGAAATTAAACATTAATAGCTCTCTGAAATCTATCCACAAAATGTCAGTTTAAAATGTATTAGCAGGACACCTGGATGGCTCAGTCAGTTGAGCAACCAATTTCGGATCAGGTCATGATCTCGAGGTTCACAGGTTCCAACCCATGTCAGATTCTGGACTGACGTATCAGAGTCTGTAGGCTGCTTCGTATTCTGTGTCTCCCTCTCTCTCTCTCTGCCCCTCCCCCACGCTCGCTAGCATTCTCTCTCTCTCTCTCTCTCTCTCAAAAATAAACATTAAAAAAGGTTTTAGTAAAAAAAAATAAAATAAAATATATTACTTTGATAGATTTGAATGTCTACTATCCCAATTTTTGCTAAGTTTCAATGAATTACAAATAAATTACAAATAAATTATCTAAGAAGCTACAGATAATTTTGATTAAAATTCTGTATTTACATTAACAGAAATCAAAGGATCAACCTATTGATTTATTAAAATTAGGGGTTTGGGGGAGCACATGAATGGTTCAGTAGGTTGAACATCCAACTCCGGCTCAGGTCATGATCTCATGCTCATGGGTTCAAGCCCTGCATTGGACTCTGCTGACAGCTCAGAGCCTGGAGCCTGCTTTGGATTCTGTGTATCCTTCTCTCTCTGCCCCTCCCCTGCTCACACTTGTCTCTCTGTCTCTCAAAAAATAAGATAAACCATTAAAAAAAATTAGGTTTCCCCACCCCCCAGAGTGTATTTTATTTTGCATCAACACTGTTTCTCAAGCAAAACAAATAACCATAATTGCTGGTAAGTATTTAATTTGCTTCAGTACTCCTATATGAAAACTATGGAAAACAAGACTGTTTTTCTCAAGTTGTTTCTCACTTAATAATACATAAGGTACTATTTAATAGTACATAACATGTAATAATACCAGAAACAATTGTTCAATCCTTGGCCATATCAAGCATTCTAACATTAGATATCAAACAGTACTCCATACAGTTGGCTCTGAATAATCAGGGGTTAGGTGTACCAACCCCACACAATGGAAAATCTGCATATAACTTTTGACCCTCCCAATATTTAACTACTAATAGTTTACTTTTCAAGCCTTACTGATAACACAGCCAATTAAACAATATTTTGTATGTTGTGTGTATTCTATATTGTGTTCTTATAATAAAAAATGTTATTCAGAAAATCCTAGGGAAGAGAAAAAAACATTTACAGTACTATATGCTGTATTTATTGAAAAAATCCACATGTACATTAATCTATGGAGCTCAAACATGTGTTGTTCAAGGGTCAACCAGAAAGTAAGTATACTTCTCTGAAAGTATGTTCTCTGAATATCCCTGAAGATAGCATACTTCATTGAAAACACTACATTTTTTAAAGGAAGCTTTTGCCTGTTAGCCATTAGTAAGAGATGCAACATGATTCTGTACTTATTTATGAACATGGTGTTCCAGCACCTGGGTCCCCCAAACACCTTTACTCTGAATTCTCACAATATCTGTTATCTACCCAACTTACTGAAACTCAAAGATGCTGATTTGGAAGTTGCCTGTTCAGCAGCCATCCCATTCGGGGAAAAGACTCCCACGCCCTCTCTGGGAGGTCTTTTAACATCATGGTTTCTGGAGAAGCTTTCATTTAATTTGAAGGACACTCCAAGGTGAGTAACTGAACCAAAAAGAATCAAACTCTATGTTCAAATATTCTGTTCACACTGGAACTGAAAAAGAGTCGGTTCTCTGATAGCATAAACTATAGGATGCATGGTCAAAAAAAAAAAAAAAAAAAAAAAAAAAAAGGATTTGTGTGTGTTTGCTAAATTTCCCACCACTTGGAAGAGTGAGTTGACAGGGCAAAACAGAGGGAAATGTAGAGTCAGGATTGCATTCAAATCCCTGATTCCAGTTCTGAGATCCCAGAAACAAGCCTACTCTTCCCTTTGTTTGTCTGTTCATCTCATCCTTTTATTACCTCTAGACCAGCTTTTTGATCTCTAGATTCTTTCACATTTTTAAAAAAACTACTGGACCCAAACAAAATTTGTTTATGTGTGTTATATATACATCAATATTAGTTGTATTAGAAATGAAACTGAGAACATTATCTGAATACTCATACATGTTTCTACATTTAATTAGTATCTGCTATTGCTGTGGTTCATAGTATATGCAGACCGTTACTTAATGAGGTTACTTATAAGTTAGACGAATATAGTATCTAACCATGCCTATCAAGTGTTCTATACTCCACTCCATTAAAATCCATTGCTCTATCATTTACTCGTGAATATTTTGCAGCATCATGTAACAGTCACTTGCAATATTAGTTCACCGAGCTATGACAGTCTTCCAAGTTTCAACATATTTTATAATATCAAAACATCACATTCTTTATATCACCACTAGACAGAAAGTACACTTGAGGGTTGTGCAAAGTATGCATGTCTGGCCCTTGCCTGGTTCCTGGGAGATAACCTCTAAGCCTCTGAAATATCCTGCCCAAAAAGAGTGTCTTTGTTTACTGAGAACCCTGGGCCACACTAGATATTTATGATTAACAATGTGATTTATGGTGTGGACCCTGGTCCATATAGTATCACTTTGGCTTCTGGAATCAAACAGATGGAGTAACTAAGGTCAGCCACAGTGGGGCTCCAGACCTATAGAATCAACCCTTAATAAAAATTCTGGACACCAAGACTCAGGTGAGCTTTCCTGAGTGACTGGTGGTGTCACACACTGCTGTTGGGAGAATTAAGCACTGTCTATCCGACTCCAGTGGAAGGGGACAACTAGAAGCCTACATCTAGTCTCTTCTGGACTCTGACCTATACACTTTCTTCCTTAGCTGACTTTAATGTGTATCCTTTTGCTATAATAAATGGTTACTATGAGTTTAACAGCTTTGCTGAGTTCTGTTAGTCCTTTAAGAAAATCACTAAACCTGAGGTTTTAGGGACCTCAAACAACCACCATCAAGATCATCATAAAAATCATTAAGTATGTGCAAAATTCTCAAACTCGCAGATACAAGATTCTGAAAATTCTAATTTTTACTTAAAAGCTCAAATTTTGCTTGAAAGAACCAAATATTTCCAGTTATTTTCCTTAAAGTGACAGACTCACTTTGTTCTTTTTCAAGAAAACATCTGTTAAGTGCTCAATTCTGAATTACCATAGTTTGTTGCCCTTTATAATAAAAATAGGATGTCATAAAGGCAGCAGGTAGTTCAGCTCTCAACTCAAATAATCACACACTGCTTTTCCTTAAGACAATGTACTTAGAAATACAGTATTATGTATATTTTCAATTTCACAACACAAAATATTAAAAAAACATACATGCAAAGACTGCAACTTAATAATTTTTACTGCTACATTAAGCCATTCTTATTTTTTTTTTCCTAATGTTTATTTATTTTTGAGAGAGAGACACAGTGCAAGTTGGGGGGCGGGCAGAAGGAGGGAGATAGAATCTGAAGCAGGCTTCCAGGCTCTGAGCTGTTAGCACAGAGCCCAACTCAGGGCTCAAACTCACAAACCTAAACTCACGAACCAGGAGATCATGACCTGAGCAAAAGTTGGACACTTAACTGACTGAGCCACCCAGGTACCCCTACATTAAACCATTCTTTTTTTTTTTAACTTATTTTTTATTTTTTTAAATTTACATCCAAATTAGCATATAGTACAACGATTTCAGGAGTAGATTCCTTAGTGCCCCTTACCCATTTAACCCATTCCCCCTCCCACAACTCCCCAGTAACCCTCAGTTTTTTCGCCATATTTACGAGTCTCTTCTGTTTTGTCCACCTCCCTGTTTTTATATAATTTTTGTTTCTCTTCCCTTATGTTCATATATTTTGCCTCTTAAAGTCATATGAGTGAAGTCATATGATTTTTGTCTTTCTCTAATTTCACTTAGCATAATACCCTCCAGTTCCATCCACGCAGTTGCAAATGGCAAGATTTCATTCTTTTTGATTGCCAAGTAATACTCCATTGTATGTATATACCACATCTTCTTTATCCATTCACCCATCGATGGACATTTGGGCTTTTTCCATACTTTGGCTATTGTTGATAGTGCTGCTGTAAACATAGGGGTGCATGTGTCCCTTCGAAACAGCCCACCTGTAGCCCTTGGATAAATGCCTAGTAGTGAAATTGCTGGGTCATAGGGTACTTCTATTTTTTGTTTTTTGAGGAACCTCCATACTGTTTTCCAGAGTGGCTGCACCAGCTTACATTCCCATACATTAAACCATTCTTAATTGAAACCAGTTTTGTTTGTTTGGTCAAAATACAGCAGTGACAAATACAATGACTAATGGTACAGTCTGGTGCCACTACATCAATTTACACTGACGTACCAGAAATTTTACCTCACATTGCTCTGCATTGCACCATCAGTGCAAATGTGTCAACAAAGTGGAAATAATGGCTTAGTGTTATGAAAACCATTTTAACTTTACAGATCTCTTGAAAGGGTCTCAAGGAACCCTAGGGTTCAGAACCAACACCTCATCAAAGCAGACTAGAAGAAGCCATTGATTCCAGGGAAGCTATTCCAACCTCTTTCCTCAACAACCGCAGCTGTTCTATAGAAGACAAGGTCATCACCAGTATAACTACAATTTTAATTACTTTCTATTTCCTTATGCCAAGCCCACTCAGTCTCCATTAGTTATGAACATTTGGTTCATTGTTTTTAAATAAGATCAGCTCCATTATCAAGTACCCTATTTCCAAATAATTTATTTATTCAAACATTATTACATTTTACTGATACGTTTAAGATGTTTTAACTTCCTAGCTTTGACATCTTTCTTCTGGTTAGTAATATTTTGATGATCAACTCTATTCTCTCTAGATTAATTTTTCTTTAGTTGAATAACAGGCTTAGAGAATTCTTTGAAATTCTTTTAAAATTCCTGTTTCTACTTAATGGTTTGCTATGTTCCTTACCTTTAACATACTTTCAGCAATTCTTCAGTTAATCTTACAGATAACTCTTAAGTTCTGCACAGAGAAATGAACTTCAAGCCAGCCAACTAAAATCTAATTGATCTTCAAAATCGATAAACTCCTTGACATTACTTGACACAGCCAACAACATAAGTCTTTCCTCTAGTCAAAACATCACATACACCTGCTGCTTCTTCTCTCCCCCCTTCCCTCCCCCGCTAAAATTTTCTCTCCAGGTACCCAACCAGCCACACATCTTTCAACTACTATGCACACATCAATTCCAGAAAAGGCCTCATCACATTAAAAATGTAATTATATAATGGAAGGCACAGCACAAAAAGTATTCCATAAATAGTCCTACAACAATCAATTGGATGTTTGGAAATAGTCAACTTAGATTGTAAAACAATACCAAATTAAACGCCAGATAAATTATTTAAAAAATGAAACTATAAAAACTATAGTTTTATATATAAATTTAGATAGATGGCAATCTATATTCAAAGAAGCCAAAAAAGAAAAAAATATACACAAAGATGATTGAGATTTTACATCATAATGATTCTGTTAATATAAAAGTAAAGCAAAATATTAAATGCACATATTTGTTCACATAACAAACAAGGATCATCACAGTAGCCGTGTACAATATTATGATTACATAAGACAGAATTATTTAATGGCTAGAGATCTGACTAAATAAATTAGACACATCTGATTGAAAATTACATTGCTACTTAAAAGAATACACAAAAAAATCTCCTCAATGACTCCTATTCAGACACCCTATTTAAAATTACATCTTCCCTGGTACACATGGGTAGCTCAGTCTGTTAAGCTTTCAATTTAGGCTCAGGTCATGACCTCGCAGTTTGTGAGTTTGAGCCCCGGGTCTGGCTCTGTGCTCACAGCTCAGAGCCTGGAGCTGGCTTCGAATTCCCTGTCTCCCCTTCTCTCTGCCCCTCCCATGCTCACATTCTGTCTCTGTTTCTCAAAAATAAAGAAACGTTAAAAAAAATTTTTTTAATTACACCTTCCCTTCTAACATCGGCAATACCACTTTATCCTGACCAACTTTTCCCTCTTTTTTTTTTTTGTCTTAGCACTATTACATCTAACATTTTGCACAACTTATTTATTAGATTTATTATCTTCCTACTTCTAGCAAAATGTAACCTCCAAAGGGGAAGCTATCTTCATGTTTGTTTATTTATCCCAAAGCATTTAGAACAGTGGCTGGTAAAAGGCAGGTTCTAAAAAATGTATCTGTTAAATAAATAAATATATTTAAAAAGTGGTAAACAGTTGACCTTAGAAACCATAATGAGAGAATTGACAGCCAGTAGTAGAATAATTTTATCCCTTATTTATTTACATTTGTTTTCACTGAAGTTTAGTTGATACACTGGAGGTGTACAGAATAGTAATTCAACTATACATTATGCTATGCTCACCACAGATGTAGCTACCACCTGTCCCAATCCAATGCTATCATAATACCGCTGACTATATTCCCTATGCTGTACCTTTCATCCCCCCTGACTTACTGATTCCATAACTGGAAGCCTCCATTTCCACTCCACTTCACCCATTTGCCCATACTCCCACCCACTGCCCCTCTGGCAACTACCACTTTTTTCTCTTTATTTATGGGTCTGCTTTTTTTTATATGTATTTTGTTTTTGAGATTCCACTTATCAGTGAAATCAAATGGTATTTGTCTTTCTCTATACATATTTTTCTTATACACATCGCATTTTCCCCCACATAACAAATATAAATTGCCTACTGGAAAACTTAATCTTAACACTCATAACAATCACATATATGTTATATATATATGTATATATTTATGAGCAAACATATATACATAAATAATAGCAATGGTTACTAATAAGATAATAAAACAAAGGAGGTATGAGGGAGCAGAGACTTTTTCCTGTATTATTTGGTTTTTGTTTATTTCACAAGAAGTATTCATGCAATACTTATAACATTGCTTACAGCAGAATAAGCAAATAAAATACAAGAAAAAGAAAAAAAGAAGTTTGTCCATTTGAAATCATCCCAGAGTTCCTGAGGCAGTTACAATGTCAGGAGCCCGAATTTCACAGGAAGAAGAACACCATCGGCAGCCACACTTTTTCCCTCAGAGTATTTCCCAACTGTGGTCACAAAGAGGCTGAGAAAACAAGCAAACAACCCAGGTCTTCTGCCTGGGTCCTACTGGAAGGAAAAGAATCCAGCAGAGCTTTTGATGGTCTCACAAAGCTGGTAAAACACATATGAGAGCAAAGAGCCAGGATTCCTATCATAGAGGAGAGACAGAGGAACTGAAGGATAAACTGAACTAATTCCCCTCTAAAGATAATTACTAAATTCTGAAGCTAGAAGAAATCTAGCAAAGACTCTGCATAGCAAAATGCAGTATTTAAAATGTTGTGATTAAAGTGATTAGACTGCATTCTATCTGTTTAGCAGAAGAAAGGGTGAGCAAATTGCCACTCAGATTCCCTATAAAATGTTAACATGTCCTGCATTTAATTAAAAATTAACGGCACACGCTGAGACAGAACCCAATAGAAAACAAACAAAAAACAACAAAAACAAATATAAAACTTCAAACACAAAGCAAAAGCTGTTTCTTAGATTAATAAGATCAACAGACTCTAGAAAAACTGATCAAAAGAAAAAAAAAAGCCACAAATTACCAATTTCAGACCCACAGGTAAATAAATCTGAAATTAACAGAGACTGTAGCGACTCAAGAAAATATAGGAAAAGACAAAATAAATAAAAAGGTGGAATTTAACCATAAAATTGGTAAGATTAAAAAGCAAATTAACAAAATTAAGAACTACATACAAGATCAACATCACATTAGGCATATTTTTAAGAAGCTAATAAATGAGTAGCTTACAGAGAAAATGTCCTTATTGAACCACAAAAAGAGGGGGTTCCTGGGTGGCTCAGTTACTTAATCCATCCAACTCTTGATTTCAGCTCAGGTCATGATCTCACGTTTGGTGGGTTTGAGCCCCGCCTCTGGCTCTGCACTGACAGTTCAGAAGCTGCTTTGGGATTCTCTCTCTCCCTCTCTGCCCCTCCTGTGCACACTCTCTGTCTCTCTCAAAATAAATAAATAAATAAAAACTAAAAAAAAAAAAATAAACAAACTTATGAAGCATAAAAAGAATAGAGGAATAGAAAATACAGAACAGAGCATAAAAGATGAGTGGGACAGAATTTTTTTTTTTTTTTAAAGTGATTAACATGCATGTGGAGTCTCAGAGGAGTAAAAGAGAATGGAATAAATGCAAAATCTGAAGAGAAAATGGCCAGGAATTTTTCAAACCCAAGGAAAGATATCAACCCAAATATTCAAGCAGCTCAGTATACCTCAAAAACGGAAGGAAGAAAGGAAGAAAGGAAGAAAGGAAGAAAAGAAGGAAGGAAGGAAGGAAGGCAGGCAGGCAGGCAGGCAGGCAGGCAGGCATGGAGGAAGGAAAGGAGGGAGGCCCGCCAAGCCCTGTCACATATAGGCACATCATAATAAAGATACTACAAAACAAAGACTACATTTTAAGAGCAGTCAGAAGAAAAATGCATTATCTTCAAAGAAATAACAATAAAATCTTTGCTGACTTTTCAAGAGAAATACTTGAAGGACGACAGAATGAAATTATCTTCACATAGGAAAATAACTGCAATCCTAGAATTTTATGCCCCAAAATAATATTTTGCTTCAAAAGCAAAAACAAAC
Source organism: Panthera pardus (assembly GCF_024362965.1). Lineage (NCBI taxonomy): Eukaryota > Metazoa > Chordata > Mammalia > Carnivora > Felidae > Panthera > Panthera pardus. Next base: position 88,963,931 of record NW_026526765.1, read on the forward strand.
ATATTTTCAGATAAACAGAAAGTAAATATTTTGACAGATGTTTACCAAAAGAAATACTAAAAGTTCTATAGGCAAAAAAAGAAAAAGAAAAAAAGAAAGAAAAAGAAAAAAGCAAGAAAAAAAGTTCCCACAGAAAAACCTGGAAATGCAGTATAAAGAGGGTAAATCTAAATAAACATTGACCATATAAACCAGTAATTTCTACTAAATATTAAACCATGCGTACAATGAAAATTCAGGACAACAGTTCAAAAGTGAAGGAGTTTAAGTAGAGTTCAAGTGTTCTAAGTTCTTAGCATTGTTAGGGAAGTGGTAAAAGTAAATATTTTCAGTACACTTCAGTAAGTCAATATGTGTTGTAATCACTAAGGCAACCACTAAAAGATCAAGATTGTCAGAATGGATAAAAAATAAAACACACTATGAGAGATACATCTTAAATAAAAGAACACAAAAAGGTCGAGACTAAAAGTAAAGAAAAGGTTATACCATGCTAGCACTAATCAAAAAAAAAAAAAAAAGTGCCAGCCAAACTAGATGTTTGTTATTAGAGATAGGGCATTTATAATAATAAAGGGACCAATTCACCAGGAATTTAAGCTAAGATAACAATGCATAAGCACCCAAAAACAAAACAACAAAATATACACCACTGTAGGTTGGGAACTTTGCACAAACTTCCCTATTTTAATAAATGATAAAAGAAGTAAATGAAGGGAAAAAAATCAGTAAATACAAAGATATGACCAAGATCCATAAGTATAATCGAATGCCCTATACAAAACTGCATTGAGTAACAAAATAATATATATTCCTTTCAAATGAACATGGTACATTTATCAAAACTGCCACAGGCTGAATCAAGAAAAAAAAAGCCTCATTTCAAAGGACTGAAATCAAACTATGTTTTCTGGCCTCAATGGAATTAGTCAAATAATCACTAAACTAAATCAACAAATAAAAAACAAAACCTATTAACAACTATTTGGAAATTAAGCAACTATAAGGAAACTAACTCTTGAATCAAAGAAGAAATCACAATGGAAAACCAAGTATTTAAATGAATGATAATGAAGAAAGGACATATAAAAGTTATGAGTAACACGCAGCTGAAGCTATACTTGGAGCGAAATATGTGACCTTAAATGCTTAAGTTAAGAAAATACACAATAATTATTTAAGTATCTACCTCACAAAACTAGCTAAAGAATGAAAAGTTGTATGTGAAAAAAGGCAAAAAACAAAGTAGAAAAGAACAGAATAAAATCAAAACAAAGACACAACATAAAACTTCAGAAGAAAAATCAAAAGTTGATTTTTGAAAAGATAAATAAAACTCAGGATTTTACAAGACAGAAGAAAAAAGTCATAAACTGTCAATTTCAATAATAAAAAGGAAAATTTTCTGTAGGTCCGACAGAAAAACTAGTTATGCAATCATTTATCAAAATTTACTGCAAAGATAAAGTAAATGAAAGGGAAAGAACTGAGATGTAACAGACTGACTCATAGACTGCTGTTAATTTATGACAATGATAAACCTGAAAAAGATTTTTTTTTGTTTTTAAAATGCTGCTGGGTCAACAGGATATGCATATATAGAAAAACACAGACATACACAAAATCAACTCCATATGTATGTTACATCTTAAAGTGAAATACAGGGTGGCTCAGTTGGTTGAGCATCCAACTCTTGGTTTCAGCTCAAGTCATGATCTCACAGTTTGGTGGGTTTGAGTCCCACATCAGGCTCTGCACTGTCAGTGCGGAACCTGCTTAAGATTCCCTCCCTCTCCCTCCCTCCTTCCCTCCCTCCATCTCTCTTTCTCTCTCTCTCTCTCTCTCTCTCTCTCTCTGCCCCTCCCCAACTCATGCTGTTTATGTCTCCCTCAAATAAAGAAATAAACTTAAAAAAAAAAAAAAAAAAGTGAAGGTGTACCTGGGTGGCTCAGTCAGTTAAGTGTTCAACTTTTAGCTCAGGTCATGATCTCCAAATTCACGAGTTCGAGCCCTGCAGACAGCTCCGAGCCTGGAATCTGCTTCAGATTCTGTGCCTCCCTCTCTCTCTGTTCCTCCCTTGTTTGCTCGCTCTCTCTCTCTCTCTCTCTCAAAAACATTTTAATTTTTTTTTAAAGTGAAAAATTAAACAATAAAGCTTCTAGAAAAAAGATAGGCAAATATATTCATGCCCTTAGGACAGGCAAAGATTTCTTAAACGTGACCAAAAAAAATACCAAAAAAATCAAAAACAACCCACCACCAATTATAAAGGAAAAAAATTGACATACACAAATCCATATAAATTTTAACAACTTCTGTCATTAAAGGTGGCATTAAGATGGTAAAGATGTGGGGCGCCTGGGTGACTCAGCCGCTTGGTGTCTGACTTCAGCTCAGTTCATGATCCCACAATTCCGGGTTCTAGCCCCCCATCGGACTCTGTGCTGACAGCCCGGAGCCTGGAGCTTGTTTTTGCATTCTGTGTCTCTCTCTCTCTGTCCCTCCTTCACTCAACACTTTCTGTCTCTCTCTCACAATAAATAAATTTAAAAAAAAGAGAGATAGTAAAGATCTAAGATGCAAACTGATTTCTGTAAGGTATACATACATCCAACAAAGGATTAATATAACAGCTAGGACAAAGAACAACTAGAAATCAGTAATTAAAAAACAAATAAACAAAAAAAACCTCAATAGAAAAATAGCACAAGACTTGAATAATTTATAGAAGAGGCTATCAAAATAGTCAATAAAAATGAAAATGTACACATTATTCATCACATCAGGAAAATACAAATCAATACCACAAGGACTATTTCATCACTCACCCACCAAAATAGCTACAATGAGGGGCACCTGGGTGGCTCAGTTGGCTGAGCATCCAACTTCGGCTCAGGTCATGATCTCAGAGTTCATGAGTTTGAGCCCTGTGTCGGGCTCTGTGCTGAAAGCTCAGAACCTGGAGCCTGCTGCAGATTCTGTCTCTCTGCCCCTCCCCTGCTCATGCTCTGTCTCTCTCTTTCTTTCTCTCTCTCTCTCTCTCTCTCAAAAATAAACATAAAAATTTTTTTTAAAGTAGCTACAATGAAAAGATTAATACCAACAGTTGCCAAGAATGGGGAGTAACTGGAATCCTCATACACAATTGGTACCAGCACTTTGCAAAACCATTTAACAATATCTACCAAGGTTATCATATGAACACCTTATGATCCAGCAATTCTAATCTTAGGGATGCAACTACTGCAACTGCATATAAATGTTGTTCAAAAGACATTAAAGAAGCTTCAGAGTAGCACTATTTATAAGCCAAAACTAGATACAACCTAATTACGTCCATTAATAGCAGAAAAGATAATAAACTGTGGTAGAGTCACAATGTAATACTATAAGCAATAAGGCGAGTGAAATATTGCTACATGTAACAACATGGATAAATCTCACAAATGTAAAGTTTATGAACACAAAACAATATGTGCTATATTACTCAATTTATATAAAACCTAATTTACATAAATTCAATAACCCAAAAATAATCTATGGCATAAGAAACTAGGATTGTGTTTATCTTGGAGAGAGGTGGTATGGGTATTACACTGGAAGCAGGCGCAAAAGGACTTCTAGGATGCTGGTAATATTCTGTTCTCAAATTTAAAGATGGATTACACAGGGATTATTACTAAGTGGTAATAATGTACTAATATGTATTAAAACATAGTATCAAAAATATACAACACATATAAACACAACAGCTATATTACTACATAAGTACTACTTATTAAAATTCACTGAGATGAAAACTTAGGATGCTAAACTTAATATATGTTATGATTCAATGTTATCCTTAACTGCATACTTAAGAAAAGTAATTGTAAATGCAGAGAAACTCTATACTAAAACTTGCATTTTAACATTAAAAAGGATCATGCTTAAATATATTTTGATACACACAATACTAGGCAAAATTATATCCACATTAGACATCTCACAACAGTATATTGTCCAACTGTTGCCCTCCACCCCCATCTATTACATTATCCTGGACTCAATATTCCTTAACCCCTAATACTGCCAAATGTTTGCACAGGCCAAGACTGTGGTAACTACATTATATTCTGCGCAATAGCCTAAGACTCTATGATCAGTACTAGAAGCTGAGTCAATGGATGACAGAGCCAGGACCTACTCTTGTTTCACCTGTTCTGGCTTCCTGTTACCAACAATTCATGACCACTAAGGTCAGATATATGATGGGAATACATGCTTCTGCCTCTTTGACATATGTATTTTTATACATTTTAGTATTCTGTCACCATTCTTCCCTTTTCCTATTCATTATGTAACCTTAAATCATATACATCATTTTAAGCTGTTCCAGTAATTAAAAATCTGAATGCTTTAGTCTCTCTTCATATAAAAAGCTTTCATCCCCAATTACCACAGGCATTATTCTGAAACTCATATAAAGTTCCTTAGAACAAAGCAACTATATTAAATGCAGACGTTATCTCAAAAACAACTGCTTATGATTTTACCCAAAAATTTTCTATCATGTTTCTAACATATTTCTGTCATTAATAAGCGGGATAAGCTTTCCTGCTGGGAAATTTCCTCGTATCTCTAACTCTTAACAAGTAACACTAAAATGTATATTTATTCTTTATTGTTATCTCATCCTGGCCACAAATTATTTTGTGTGAAAAAAAATTACATGACAACTCACATCATTAGCCCTGCATCCTCTACATAAAGTTAACATGCATTCACTTATGTACTTGATTCATTTACTGTTTCAATATTTAGACAGCTTTCTGATTTCTGTGCCAATTCACATCAATGTGACCTGCCTCCATAAGGGAGGTGTCAAATGTTCACCTTCTCTAAAAATCACAAACAAACCTTATCCATAAGTGCTTTTACAAAAGCTGTTTTTATAAATAAGAACAATCAACATTACAGGGAATTAGAAAAGGAGAAAAGTTACCAAATTTTACAAAAGGAAAACTGAACCAAGAGGAAATTAAATACATTTTCCAATACAGTGATTCACTAAAAGCATTAAAAACAGAAACTCAGGTTTTCCAAACTCTAATCTATGGGAGCTTCCTCTATATACTACTTCCCCTATAAACACCAGGTGGGTAGAAACCTAGCTACTTTACAATTAATGTTTCTCAACATGCTCCACAAACAGTGTTCACTGACCATGTAATTAAGTTTAGGAAAGGCAGAGTTAAATGAAAAAGTTTATTTTTTACCCTAAAAACATAGGGATCCTTGAACCATGTGCATTCTGGATTTCTAAGAATATAGATCCAAATTATTTAACAATCAAAAAGTCACAGGGGCACCTGGTTGGCTTAATTGGTTAAGCGTCAGACTTCAGCTCAGGTCATGATCTCACGGTTTGGGAGTTCAAGCCCTGCATCACGCTCTGTGCTGACAGCATGGAGCCTGGAGCCTGCTTCAAGTTCTGTGTCTCCCTGTCTCTGTCCCTCTCCCATTCACTCCCCACCCCCCCCCCCCAAAATGAATAAACATTAAAAAAAAAAATAAAGTCACAGAACACTAATTCTTATGACTGAATGATGCACTGCACAATTTAGAAAATGTTACGAAGTGCTTAAGAAACAGAGGACACTGGCTGATCGGCTAGTAACTTCCTCTAGTTGTTCAAACTGCTTTCTCCTAATGATAAAATCTCTGCCTTAATTTTTCTAGGTTGTGACTAAATATATTAATATAATTTAAAATAAATCATAACTTGCTTTTGAACACAATAAAGTATAAACAAGAAACCCAAGCTAAATGCTTAAGAACACATTTAAATATTTACTAGGATTAAAATATAGTAGTCTCATTCACATTAGTTCTCTTTGCTATTTTGAAAAAGCTGCTACTTTGCTATGCCTTCTAGCTACCATTCTTTTGAAAGGTTTAGCCTCAAAATTTCCATAAACCAAACTCATTTTAAACTCTTTAAAACCTTTCACTTAAAACTCCTTTAAGTCACTTGCAATTGTTTTGTCAAGATCTCTGATGGCTTGGATCCATCAGAGAAATGAGGTCATAGGGCCCCCAAGCTGCCCCCAAAACTGAGAGAAAAACAGGCAATTGAAGCAAATCATAACTTACCTGAGCAGAAACCTCCCTGGGGGAACCAAGCACCAGAGAAGGAAAACCTAAACTGCTATTGAGGAATTACTAGAGGTTCAGTGTGGACAATTCTGAGAGTTTAAAACTCCAAGGGTACCCAGTAATGGAGGGAGGGCAGCAACACTTTTGTGAGTTTTACTTTCAAGACCACTATCACGTCCTCATAGTAAATATCTGAGAAAAATCACCTCATGCCTCCGGGACTGGGAGGGAAAGGAACCATTTTGAAATTCTCCAGAGCAATATATTCTTAACAATGCTTGAACTCGGAAGAAATTAAGCTATCAATGCCTAACATGCTGGGGTCTTATCAAGAGTCTAAACCACCTAAAGAAAGGGAAATATCCAACTCAAGCCAGCTCTAGCCTTCAATGTAGGGAAAGGGAAATATTCTACTCTAGCCCTTTATAGCTATCCTGTCCCACCTAAAGGATAAAACAAACTGATAAACAGTTTAGGGTTCAGAGTCCAGGGGCACAGAATCACCTAAAAACTAAGACCTAATCATAGCACTACAGAACACTTCCTTTCCCCCACACCTTATCACTACACTGTTAAAGGCCTATCTACCACAGTTACTTTTATCCAGTACATTACGCCCACCTTCCAACAGAAAATTACAAGACATGCTACAGGGCAAAAAACAAAATTTGAAAAGACAGCACAAGCATCAAATCAGAGTCAGATATGGCAGAAGGATGGAATTATCAGGCCAGAATCCTTTTTTTATTAACCTATTATTAACATGCTAAGCACTTTAATGGAAAAAGTAAACAAGAACAGAAAGTCAATGTAAACAAAGAAATGTAAATTCTACAAAGCAATCAAAAAGGAACATTAGAGATAAAAAACACAGTAACGGAAATGAAGACTGCCTTTGATGGACTCATTAGTAGATTGGAAATGATAGGAAACAATGAACAAACCTGATATGACAGTAGAAACTTCCATAACTGAAAAGCAAAAAGAAAACTGCCTGAAAGAAAAACAGAACATCCAAGAACCATGTGACAATTACAAAAGATATATCTTATAAATTACAAAAGATATATCATAAATATAATATATTTAATGAAAATAACAGAAGAGAAAAAAAGAGAAAGTAAGAAAAGCAATACTTAAGCAATAATGATGGTGAATTTTCCCATATCAGTGTCAGACACCACAGATTCAGGAAACTCAGAGATACCAAGCGAGATAAATGCCAGAAGAAGTACACCTAGGCACATCATATCATGTACAAACTTCAGAAAATCAAACATTTTATGAAAATGTTGAAAGAAGCCAAAGGAGAAAATACACCTTACCTATAGAGAAGCAAAGATAAAGAATTAAATTCAACTTCTCCTCACAAACCATGCAAGAAACAAGAGTGGAATGAAATCTCTAAAGTGCTGAGAGAAACCACCAACCTAGCATTCTATACCCTGTGAAACTCTCCCTCAAAAGCACAGGAAAAAATACTTCTCAAACAAAAATTAAGGAAACTGGTTGAAAGTAGATCTGCTTTGCATGAAATGTTAAAAAGAAGTCTTCAGAGAGAAATCTGGTTGGGATTCTGTCTCTGCCCCTTCCTCTCTCTCTCTCCCTCTCTCTCTAAAAATATATAAACTTTAAAAAAATCGTGGGATAGAGCAAACCAGTACTTAGAAATTTATAGCACTAAATCCATAAATTAGAAAAGATCTAAAATCAATATCTGAAGCTTCAACCTTCAGAAACTAGAAAAAGAAGAGGAAATTAAATCCAAAGCAAGCATAAGAAAAGTAATAAAAATTAGAGCAAAACTCAGTATTTTGAAACTGAAAACAAAACATCAATAGAGAAAATTCAATGAAATAAGAAATCTGACAAATTTTTGGATTTTTGACAAAATCCAACACCTCTTAATGATATGACAAACCTCCCAAAAATCTAGAAATACTGGGGAACTTCCTTGGTAAAGATCTTAAAACTTTAAACAAGTATAGAGAAAAACTGAAATTGACATCACAAATGGCAAGAAACTTGGAAGTTTTCCCATTAAGATTAGGAATTATTATTATTATTATTATTATTATTATTATTATTAGGATTATCTTCTCTCATCATGCCTTTACATCATACTGGAAAGTCTTAACACATTAGACCAGAGAAGGAAATAAAAGGTATAGAATTAGGAAGGAAGAAATAAAACTGTCATTGTCCTCAGATGACATAGTTTTCTGTACAGGAAATCCAAAAGAATCGATTAAAAAAAAAAAAACTGTAATAGATTATACAGCAAGGTTGCAGGATACAAGGTTAATATAAAAAAGCCAATAGCATTCCTATTATCAGCTATGAACAAATGGAATTTGAAATTTAAAACATATCACCATTTATTTTAGCACTCAAAAGAGAGACGCAGCTATAAATCTAACAAAGTATATACAAGACCTATCTATATGAGGAAAACTATAAAACTCTGATGAACAAAATCAAAGAGCTAAGTAAATGAAGAGATTATCTCCATGTCCATGGATAGGAAGACTCAATACTGTCAAGATGTCATATCTAAATATGTCATAACTAATTCTAAAGTTTATATGGAGAGGCAAAAGACCCAGAGTAGCCAACTCAGTATTAAAGAAGAAGAAACTTAGAGGACTGACATTACTTGACTTCAAGATTTATGGCAAGGCAACAGTAATAAAGACAAAGTGCTATTAGTGAATAAACAGATCAAGTAAACAGAATAGGGAGCCTAGTAACAGACCCACATAAATACAGTCAACAGGTCTTAGACAAAGGAGCAAAGGCAATATACAGAGCAAAGATAGTCTTTTCAACAAATTGTGTTGGAACAACTGTATATTCAAATACAAAAAAAAAAAAAAAAAAAAAACAAAAAACCAAGAATCTACATCCAGACCTTAAATCCTTAACAAAAATTAATTCAAAATAGATCACAGATGCAAATGTAAAATTCAAAACTATAAAACTCCTAGAAGATAATGTACTACAAAAACCTAGATGACCTTGGGTATAGTGATGACTTTTTAAATAAAACACCAAAGGCTTAATTCAGAAAAGAAATAATACCTAAGCTAGACTTGATTAAAATTCAAAACTTTTGCTCTGTGAAAGACAATGTCAAGAGAATGAGAATACTCGACACAGGCTCAAAGAAAGTATTTGCAAAATACAAATCTAACCAAAAGACTGACACCTATTAGAATGGCCAAAATCCAGGGGCACCTGGGTGGCTCAGTCAGTTAAGCATCTAACTTCAGCTCAGGTCATGATCTCGTGGTTTGTGAGGTTGAGCCCCACGTCGGGCTCTGTGCGGACAGCTGGAAACCTGGAGCCTGCTTCATATTCTGTATCTCCCTCTCTCTCTGCCCCTCCCCTGCTCGCACTTTGTGTGTGTCTGTATGTATGTCTCTCTCTCTCTCTCTCTCTCTCAAAAATAAACATTTAAAAAGAACAGCCAAAATCCAAAACGCTGACGAGGATGTAGAACAACACAAACCTTCACTCATTGCAGGTGGGAATGTAAAATGGTGCAACTGTGGAAGACACTTTGGAGATTTCTTAATAATTATACTCTTACCATATAATCTAGCAATTGTATTCCTTGATATTTTCCCAAACGAACTAAAAATTTATGGTCCCTATAAAATCCTGCAACAGATGTTTACAGCAGCTTTACTGATCCCAAAACTTGGGCACAACCAAGACACCCTTCAGTATGCAAATGGATACATAAAATGAGGTATATCCCAGACAATAGAATAATATTCAGCAATAAAAAGAAATGAGCTATCAAACAATGAAAATATATAGGAAACTTAAATACATATTACTAAGTCTAAGTAGCCAAACTGAAAAGATTACAAACTGTAATGAGATTCCAACTCTATGACATTTTGGAAAAAAGCAAAACTATGGAGATAGTAAAAAAGACTGCCAAAATTTGGAGGGTGGAGTGAAGAGAAAGCGATGATTAGGTTGAACATAGAGGATTTTTAGGGTAGTGAAATTATTCCACCACTGTATGATACTACAGTGGTGGAAACATGTCACCTTACATTTGTTAAAACCCGTAAGATACACAGCACCAAGAGTGATTCCTAATGTAAATCACGAACTTTGGGTGATAATGATGTGTTAATTTAGGTTTGTTGACTGTAACAACTGTACCACTGTGATACAGGATGTTGATAGTGGGAGGGACTGTATATGTGTGGAGGCAAGGATATGAGAATCTTCTGTACCTCCTGTTCAATTTTGCCTTTAACTTAAAATTGCTCTGAAAAATAAGTTGGTTAGTAAAAAAACAAAAAAAACCAAAACTTACCTAAATTACCTAAGCTTACCTATAATCATTCACCGTCTTACTCAAATAGCACTTCTATTAATTATTCATCACCTTAGCCAATAAAATCCAATGCCTTTTCTGATATGCATCCCCCTGGCTCTCATTATTTTGACAAGGTCACTGTAAAAACACATGAAACAAAAGGATGCTAGGCAGAATTAACTTGCTGGCTGCCAAGACACTTCATGACATAGCAATAGGCAGGGTCTGCAACTCAAATTAAAGTTAGTTAAGTTTCAAGAGTTGATGAGACAAAGGCTGTCGATCCATTCTAACAAAATTCATAAATGACTAATATAGAAACCACAGTAATTTTTCTATTAACAACAAAAATACATGTCTCTCTTCCCAGCTTTCTTTACCCCAGAAAGCCTGTTAAGTGAGAAGCCAAACTGTTACCACAAGGTTGTGTAATGAAGACTGCCAACTAGGAAATTTCAAAGGTATAATAAACAGGGGCAAAAAAAAACCCTCACCATTCTACAATACCATTACAACAGAGTAATAACTGATTCAGTTAAAAATCATCAATGAATACTAAAACCAATGGGTATTTATAATTTATTAATTTCCTTTTTTTAATGGCAAAATCTGATGAAATCCACCTTAGCCAAGTTCAAACTTCTATACATCAGTAGGACAAGTGACATCATGTGCCCCTGGATACAATGTACAGAAGTCATGATCTACGAAGTATTTCTGCCAATAGTTAACCTGAATCTAATTATGAAGCAACAATCAAACAAATACAAACTGAGTCACATTCTCCAAAGCAAGTGTCCTGGACTCTTCAAAAATGTCAATGCCATTTAAAAAAAAAAAAAAAAAAAGTTGAGAGAACTGTTCTAGATTAAAGGAGACTAAAGAGACATAACAAATGCAATTCATTACAATAAAATTAGCAGACATAAAAAGACATTATAGGGGGGCGCCTGGGTGGCTCAGTCGGTTAGGCGTCCGACTTCGGCTCAGGTCATGATCTCGCGGTCCGTGAGTTCCAGCCCCGTGTCGGGCTCTGTGCTGACAGCTCAGAGCCTGGAGCCTGTTTCAGATTCTGTGTCTCCCTTTCTCTCTGCCCCTCCCCTATTCATGCTCTGTCTCTCCCTGTCTCAAAAATAAATAAAATGTTAAAAAAAAAAAAATTAAAAAAAAAAAAAAGACATTATAGGAACAACTGCAGATACCTGAACATGAATATTAATGTTAAATTCAATATATTTGGCTATGTAGGCTACTGTCCTTATTCTTATAAAATACAAATGAAGTATTTTAGAGTGAAGAAACATGATCTCTGCAAGCATCTCACAAATAGTTGAGCAAAATATACATGTATAAAGGCAAACAGATAAGTGAAATGCAGCAAAATATAAAGGTAAATGATATTTGCAGATATGAAATTTTTCAAAACAAAATTAGTAGAGAATGCTACTTATTGAGCATGAAATCTGGACAAAAAGATACAGATAATTCATATATTTAATTAAAGTATTTACATAATAAAAAAATAACTGCACCAGAAACAAGCAAGTTTTATCTTTGGGCTTAAAAAAACCCAATCCCCTGAATGTAGATGATCACTGACAAAATTAACCTTAATATGGCTCCATTTTCTATGAGCCTATTATGACAGTGTCATTTTCTAAAACCTCTATTACTTAAATATATCAATAGCACCAACCACATTACTGCTAGGTCTTTCTAGCCAGAAATCTTTTATTCACCCCATGTTAATTAATATATTGCCATTTAATTCTTTAAGAAAACATTTCTTCTCAAATTTGTTTCATGAAATCATTGTTGTCACTGCTTAAGAAGAAACCTTTATTTTTAGTATGTTTCAGTAATGTTCCAGCTTTCAGTAATGTTCCAGCTGTATTCAGAAGAATGAATGAGAGTTTGTCACACTATCAAGAGAAAAGGGCACCCCAGACAGGAGACATGGTAAATGGAGAGACAAAATACCAGGTCAGGTTTAAGGAATAAACAGTATAGTACTGATGAAATATACAATATTGTAAAACAAGGTAGGTTGGTGTTGTCTGTCATACTAAAGTAAGCTTTAATTTTTTTTTTTTTTTTTTTTTGGTCTCAACCTGCATGTCTCAAAAGCCATTGGGTCAAGAAATCCATTGTGTAGGTCCAATCAGCATTTTTTTTAAGTGAAAAAGATGAGAACAGAATAGCAAATAGAAGGCATCACAGGCAGTAAGGGTAAATTTTTTTCATTGAACTTTTGTTTCCATTATAAATGTCTGTTTATATGTGTATACTAGGTCACAGATGTAAAAATCTGGTTTTGTTTTTTTTTTTGGTGAGTCACAGTCAAAATGAGATTTGAAAGTCATTACTCTCCGGATGATATAGATTCATGGAAGGAAAGGTTTCAAGAAAAAAACATGGGAAAATTTGTTTTTACAAAATTATACTGGCAATTAATACAAAGCAGCTCTTCATGCTAATGGGAGTCTGGAGTTAAATTCAGTTACTCTCTACCAGTAGGTTTATGTAGAACAGAACAGCATTACAAAGAAAATAAAATGCATCCTAAGTAGTAATTAAAAAGGGTATATTTCATGCATTTTGGTCTCATTGTTTTGTATTTCACACACAGATAAATTCTGTATCACAACATACAATGAATTTCTTAATTTTTACTTGGATGAAATAAAAGAAATTTTGGAAGTTACTGATAAAGAGAGTGATTACTTGGCAGAAAAAGAGATGCGGGACAAGGAGAAAATTAACAAACTACTCCAAAAGGAGGAAAGAGAAAATGAGGGTTTGAAGCCATAGGAGATTTAAAAAAAGAAAAAGAAAAAAAAAAGTTTGGAAGCAATTTAGGAGGTAGAAAAGAACAATCTTAATAAATGTTTAGATAGGAGTAGGAGGAAAAAAAGAAAGCCAGAATGACTGAAATCTTAAAAAAAGAACAACTATTTTGAGAAGTAGAACAGGATTCCTCTCTGTATTTTACACTACAATGCACAAGCTCCTTAGCCTGGCATGTAAAGCATACCACGATAGGTCGGCAAACTATTAAATCTCAATTTTTCTTCATTGCACTCACTCATAGGCCTTTTCACTAGGTAAATAATACCACTTCCATAAATATTAATACTATTTTGTTATAAGGTATTAATGACCCTACAGCACATTAAGACTCTATATGATTTCAGATACTATAGTGTTAAATGTTTTTTTTATCACATCACATAGGTTCCTTTAAAAAAAAAAAAAAAAAAAAGTGAAAGTAAAAATATTAGATATTTTCTATTAACTTTTAAAATTACATCAAGGGGCAATACAAATCAAAACCACATTGAGATACCACCTCACACTTGTCAGAAGGGCTAACATTAACAACTCAGGCAACAACAGATGTTGGCAGAGATGTGGAGAAAGAGGATCTCTTTCGCAATGCTGGTGGGAATGCAAACTGGTGCAGCCACTCTGGAAAACAGTATGGAGGTTCCTCAAAAAACTAAAATACAACTACCCTATGACCCAGCAATTGCACTACTAGGTATTTTTCCAAGGGATACAGGTATGCTGTTTCGAAGGGACAAATGCACCCCAATGTTTATAGCAGCACTATCAACAATAGCCAAAGTATGGAAAGAGCCCAAATGTCCATTGATGGATGAATGGATAAAGAAGATGTGGTATATAAATACAATGGAGTATTACTCGGCCATCAAAAAGAATGAAATGTTGCCATTTGCAACTACATAGATGGAACTAGAGGGTATTATGCTAAGCGAAATTACTCAGAGAAAGACAAATATCATATAACTTCACTCATATGAGGACTTTAAGAGACAAAACAGATGAACAGGGGTGCCTGAGTGGCTCAGTTAATTAAGCATCTGACTTCAGCTCAGGTCATGATCTCCTGGTTTGTGGTTGGAGCCCCGCATTTGGGCTCTGTGCTGCCGCCTTGGAGCCTGGAGCCTGCTTCGGATTCTGTGTCTCCCTCGCTCTCTGCCCCTCCCCCGCTCATACTCGTGTTCATCTCTCTCTGTGTCTCAAAAATAAATGTTGAAAAAAAATTTAAAAAAACAGATGAACATAAGGTAAGGGAAGCAAAAATAATATAAAAACAGGGAGGGAGACAAAACATGAGACTGTTAAATATAGAGAACAAATAGAGGGTTGCTGGAGGAGTTGTGGGAGGAGGGATGGGCTAAATGGGTAAGCAGCTTAAGGAATCTACTCCTGAAATCATTGTTGCAGCATATGCTAACTTGAATGTTAATTATAAAAAATAAATTATTAGATAAAAAATAAATAACATTACATCAAGCGGCACCTGGATGGCTCAGTCGGTTAAGCATCTGACTCAGTTTTGGCTCAGGTCACGATTCTCACAGTTTATGGGTTCAAGCCCTGCATAAGGCTCTGCACTGACAATGCAGAGCCTGCTTGAGATTCTCTCTCTCCCTCTCTCTCGGCTCCTCCCACTCTCTCTCTCTGTCTAAATAAATAAAACTTCAACAATTTTTAAAAGAAAATAAAATTATATCAAAAATGGTTTCATGATGAAAACATTCTGAGGATGATATTCAGGAATTTTGGAATTAACTAAAGGATGCAATCTCCTGTCAGTGTGAGATCTGTGTTCCTTTCTTCTGAATTTCAAGAGACATTTATGTAAGGACTAAAAACAAACATCAAATCATAATTAACTTGCCTTTAATTGCCGGCAATGACAAATAGAGACAATTCTTTATAGGATTCCAAAGCACTACAGTTTGAACTACACAGGTCAATTTACATGCAAATTCTTTTCAGGAAGTATAGAATAGTACCGCAAATGTATTTTCTCTTCCTTATGATTTTCTTAGTAATGTTTTATTTTCTCTAGCTTACTTTACTGTAAGAACACAGTATAAAATATATATAACATACAAAATATGTGTTTATGTACCGTTTATGTTATCAGTAAGGTTTCCAGTTCACACCAGGTTATTGGTAATTAAGTTTTGGGGGAGTCAAAATTACACACTGATTTGACTGTGCGGGGGGGGGGGGGGGGGGGAGAGGGGGGCCAGTGCCCCTAACCTCCATATTGTTCAAAGATCAACCATACTGAAAACTAATTTTAATTCTATTTCTATTACCACCAATCAAAAGCATTACTATGTCCCATAAATAAGTACAGTAGCAATTCCACTCTAGATATCTGGATTAGTTTTCTTAGCTAAGAACTAAAAGGCAGTAAAATATTGCTAAGCCTTCATAAAGTCACTATTTAACCCAGTGATTAGGAATTTCCTCTAAATCCATTCTTAGGCAGCCATGCTAAAACTCAACTGATATGGATAAACAACTAAGGTCACTGTATGTATATAATGAGTGACCTTATAGTCACTTAAGTGAAAATAAATGGGGAAGAATTTCTTCACAATTGTTCAAGAAATAAAGCTAACAAGGATCTGCTTTTAAAAACACACTACTGCTCTTGAAAGGAGATACAAACCTATAAAGGAAAAAAAAGGCCTATTATTGCTTTCCATTCAAATTTAAAGAAGTATTCATGTATTTAACTATCCATGTGAATGCATTAATAGAGGTATAAAAGCTTTTTTCTCTACTATGTAAGGTAATCTTTCAAAATATATGTATGTATAAACAAACTCAAATATTTATAAACATAAATGTTGAATTACTAAAACATTATTCAAAATATTTTAAGAATGTTATAAATTTATTGATGATTCCTCCTCAAAGTTCATTCTCCTACTGAAACATTTCTCCTAGGGGCACCTGGGTGACTCAGTCAGTTGAGCACCTCTGACTTCAGCTAGGGTCATGATCTAAGGGTTTGTGAGATCAAGCTCCCATTGGGCTTGCTGCTGTCAGGGCAGACCCCACTTCAGATCCTCTGTCCCCCTCTCCTGCCCTTCTCCCACTTGTGCTCCCTCAAAAATAAATAAAACATTTAAAAAAAAAAACCTATCTTAAATGGTTTAAAAAAGAATTAACATAACAGACTGTTTCATAGTGGTTTACAGTACAGACCTATGGGTCAAAAGCTTGGTTTGAATCATTTGATAGCTTTGTGATCTGAGAAAGTTACCTAAAACTCTTACTTCAATTTCTGCATATACTTTTTATATAATATATGTGTGTGTGTGTATATATATATACATATATATATAGTATATATTGTGTGTATATATGTATATATTGTGTGTACATATGTATGTATGTGTGTATATATGTGTATATATATTGTAATATATGTGTGTGTATATATATACAGTATATATATATGTATATTATATATATATACACACACACATATATATTATATATTATATCTAAAAGTATTAGTTATAAGTATATTGGGGGGGATGGAAATATACACATAGTTCCTTTATATGTATGTATGTATATGTGTGTGTGTGTGTACATATATATATACACAGTATACAAAAAGCACTAGCTACTTTTGGTAGCAAAAGAGTGATTTTTTTCTTTGTATTTTCTAAGTCTGCAAAGTTTCTGCAATAAAAATATATGAATCAGCCTTAGGGAGAAAGGTAATTTAAAAATGTCCAACAATCAAAAATCACCCATCATACTAAGAACCAAATCACTACTGGAAGAGAAAAAGACAATCAACAAAAGCCAAAACTGATATGAATTACATATTAGAATTATCTAACAAAGATCTGAAAGCAGCCATCATAAAAATTCTTCATCATTCAATTAAAATTCTCTTGAAAAAGACAAAAAAAAAAAAAAAAAAAGAAAACCTAAGCCAAGAAAAAGAACTTATAAAAAACAATTAGAAATTATAGAACTGAAAACTATAAAGGAAAAAAAAAAAAAACTTATTGGAGGGGCTCAAAAGTAGTAATTATAAAGGGCAGAATTCGTGAATTTGAGGACAGATAGACAAAATTTACCAAATCTGAACAAGAGAAAATTTACTGAATATAAACTAACAAAGACTCAAAGATCTATGGAGCAATAATGAAATATACCACTCCCTATCAATGGAGTCCCATAAAAGGAAGAAAAAGAGGGTAGAGTTGAAAATGTATTCATAAAAATAATGGCTGAAAACTTCCAATTTTTGAGAAAAACAAAAACCTACAGACTCAAGTGAGAACCCCAAACAGGTAACCCACAGAAATTACACCTTGCCATATTATTTCACATCTGAAAATAAAGAAAACATCTTGAAGCAACCATAGAGAAAGGATGCAGTACTGGTAGGAGAATATGAATTCAAATAATAGATTTCTCATCTGAAACCACAAAGGTCAGACAATAGTAACAAAAATTTTTCAAGTGCTCAAGGAAAAGAACTGTCAACCATTAATTCTATATCTGACAAAACTATCTTTCAGGAATGAAGGGGAAATAAAGACATAAACAGTCAAAGGAACACTTAATTTGTCATTAGCAATGTATCCTTTGAAAACAGCTAAGGAAGTTCTTTCAAATGATCACAGAAGGAATCTGAGAACATTAGGAAAGAAGAAAGAACAATGGGAAAAGCAAGAATATCAGTAAAAACTGTGGATTCAATAGATTACCCTTCTATTCAAGAGGTTTTAAAACCAAAGCTGACGGGGATGAAGTAAGTTAGAGTTCATCAAAATTTTAAAAACCTCTGTACATCAAAAGACCCTATCAACACAGCACAAAGGAAACTCACAGAATAGAAGCAAATTATTTGCAAACCATTTATCTGAAAAAGGTTGATATCTAGAATATGTAAAGAACTCCTGTATTTCAACAACAAAACTGATTTAAAAAAGGACAAAGGACTTAGACATTTCTCCAAATAAGATATTACAAACGGCTAATAAGCACATGAAAAGATGCTCATTTATCAGGGAAGTGCAAGTCAAAGTCACTGTGAGATAGCTCATTATGGACACCTACTATGAAGAGGAAGAAAAAGGAGGAGGAGGAGAAACGAACAGAAAATTACAAGTAATGGTGAGAATGTGGAGCAATGGGAATCCTTGTGCATTGCTGGTGGGACTGTAAAATGGTACAGACACTACCATAGATGGCATGACAATTCCTTAAACACTTAAATACAGAATTAACATGGGATCCAGCAATTCCACTTCTAGGTACACACCCAAAATGAAAGCAGGGACTTGAAAAGATATTTGTGCTCCATGTTCAAGCAGCATCACTCACAAAAGGCAAAAGGTAGAAGCAAACCAAGTGTCCATTAACAGGTAAATGCCAGAACAAAATGTGGGAGAAAACTAGAAGAGTATTCAACCTTAAAAGGAAAATTCCAATAAATGTTACAACATAGACAAACCTGGAAAACATTATACGAATTGAAATGTCAGTCATAAAAGAACAAATATTGGGGCGCCTGGGTGGCTCAGTCGGTTAAGCGGCCGACTTCGGCTCAGGTCATGATCTCGCGGTCCGTGAGTTCAAGCCCCGCGTCGGGCTCTGTGCTGACAGCTCAGAGCCTGGAGCCTGTTTCAGATTCTATGTCTCCCTCTCTCGGACCCTCCCCTGTTCATGCTCTGTCTCTCCCTGTCTCAAAAATAAATAAAACGTTAAAAAAAAAAAAATTTTTTAAAGAACAAATATTGTATGACTCCACTTACATGAAGTACCTAGAGTAATCAAATTCATAAAAACAAAGTAAAATGGTGGATGCCAGGAGCTGGGAGAGATGGAAATGGGAAGTAAGTATTGAATGGGTACAGGGTTTCCGTTGGGCAAGACAGAAAAGTTCTAGAGATGGATGGGTAACAGCTGCACATCAATGTGAATGTACTTTATGCCACAGAACCGTTCACTTAGAAATGGTTAAAATGCTAAATTTTATGTCATGTATATTTCAGCACAAAAGAAAAATATATTCACACCATCTGATCAGGGCTCAATGTATGGAGAAATATTCAAAACAATGATATTTACAAAATGAGAGGGTAAAAGAATCTAAATGGAGAAGTTCTTTCCACACGTCACTCAAACTGATAAACTTTATACCAATAGACTGCAGTAAGTTACATATAAATATTTTAATATCCAGTGCAACCATTAAGAAAACTCCACAAAGTGATAAATTTGAAAATTATTATAAATGCATCAGGGTGAAACAACAAATGTTCATGTAACCCATAAAAAGAAGAGAGAAACAAAGAAATGAGAGAGAAAAAAACAAGAAATGAAAACAAAATGGCAGAAGCCCTAAGACTAAATGATATATCTGAGAAAGGGTTAGTATCCAAAATATATAAAGAAGTTATAAAACTCAACATTCAAAAAACAAATAATCCAATAAAAAATGGACAGAAGATATAAAGAGCCATTTCTCCAAAAGGCACCTAGATGGCCAATAGACACATGAAAAGATGTTCAAAATCACCACCAGGGAAATGAAAATCAAAACTACAATGAGTTATAGTTATTGTACCTCATACCTGTCAGAAAGGCTAAAATCAACAACACAAGAAAAAACAGGTGCTGGTGAGGATGCAGACAAAGGAAAACTCCTGCACTGTTGGTGGGAATACAAACAGGTGCAGCCACTATAGAAAACAGTATGGAGCTTCTCAGAAAATTAAAAAATATAACTACTCTACGATCCAGCAATCATACTACTGGGTATTTACCCAAAGAATATAAAAACACTAATTCAAAGGGATACATGCACCCTTACGTTTATAAGCAGCATTATTTATAGTAGCCAAGACACTGAAGCAGCCCAAGTGTCCACTGACTGCTGAATGGATAAAGAAAAAGTGGTATTTATATGCAAATATATATATATATGTATATATGTATATATATATGTATGTATATATATTATTTACCAATTAAAAAAGAATGAAATCTTGCCACCTGTAACGATATGGATGGAGCCAGAGACTATTATGCTAAGCAAAATAAGTCCATCAGAGAAAGACAAACACCGTATGATTTCACTCCTATGTGGAATTTAAGAAACAAAACAAACAAACAAAAAGGAAAAAAAGGGAGAGAGACAAACCATGAAACAGACTCTTACTTAGTAAGACTCTTAGTAAGAACAAACTGATGGTTACCCAAGGCAAGGGGGAGTGAGGGGTTGGGCTAAATAGATAATGGGGATTCAGGAGTGCACTGCACTTGCAAGTGAGGAGCGCTGAGTGATGTATGGAATTGCTGAATCACTATATTGTACACCTGAAACTACTGGAATTAAAGTAAAAACTTAAAAAAAAAAAAGCCCTCACATCAACAATTACTATAAATGTTAAAATACACCAAATAAAGCAAATGTTGGCAGTGTGGACTTAAGAATGAATGATCCAAGTGGCTTTTTAGAAACAGCCTGTTTATAATTAACTCACTTAAAATGAAATGATAAAGCATGAGGAAAGATGCATGTAAACAAAATAGAAGCAGGAGATAAACTTTTTAAAAAAAAATTTTAATGCTTATTTATTTTTGAAAGACAGAGGCACGAGGCAGGGAGGGTAGAGAGAGAGAGGGAAATACAGAATCCAAAGCAGACTCCAGGCTTTGAGCTGTCAGCACAGAGGCCAACACGAGGCTCTGACCCACGAACCGACCGTAAGATCATGACCTGAACTGAAGTCAGACACGTAACCAACTGAGCCACTCGGGCGCTCCTCAATATTAGGTAAACTTTAAAGCAAAAGCAATTGCTAAAAACAAAAGAACATTATATACTGATAAAGGACGTATCCATCAGGAATACATAACAATCCTAAATGACACACACCAATCAAAATACATGAAAAACTGATAGAGCTGAAAAGAGAAATAGACAAATTAATTATAGTTGGAAACTTCAAGATCCCCCTCTCAGAGACCACAGAAATCCCAAACAGAAACTCAGCAAAGATTTAAGAGTTCTGAAGAACACAATCAACCAAAACGATCTGACATATATAGAACACTTCACCAAAAAAATAGCCACATACTTTTTGTTTGTTTGTGTTCTCAAACATCCAAAGAACACTCACCAAAACAGACCATATTCTGGGCCATGAAACAAACTTCAACAAATTTAAAGTATTGAAATCATAAGAGTATGTTCTCTGACCATAATGGACTCTAACTAGAAATCAATAACAAAAAGACAACCAGTAAATCCCAAAACACTTGGAAATTAAACTAACACACTTCTAAACAATCCATGGATCAAAGAAGAATTCTCTAAGTAAATTAAAAAAGAAACACAGAATTGAATAAAAAATGAAAAGACAACAAAGAAGACACAACATCAAAAGATGTGTGACACAACTAAAGCAGTGCCAAGAGGAAAAGGTAGAGCATTATTACATGAGCTTATAACATGAGCAAAAAGAAAAAGTCTCAAATCAATCATCTTAAATCCCTACCTCAAGAAACTAAAAAAAATAGGAGTAAAATAAACCCAAAGCAATAAGAAGGGAAATAATAAAAATAAAAGCAAAAATCAGTAAAACAGAAAACAAGAAAACCACAGAGAAAAATCAATGAAAAAGCTAATCCTTTGAAAAAATTAATAAAATTGATAAATCTCTAGCAAGACCAACAAAACAAAAATGAGAGAAGACATAAATGATCAACATCAGCATTAAAGAAAATATAATTGAACATTGTAGAGCCATTAAAAGGATAATTAGGAAATAGAAACAAGTTTGCTCCGAAATTAGACTAATTAAAACAAATGAATCCATTCCTCAAAAACCACATACAGACCTTCCTCTACTTATGATAGGGCTATATCCAATAACCTCACTGTAAGTTAAAAATATCATAAATCAAAAATTCATTTAATGTACCTAAGCTACTAAACATCACAGCTTAGCCCCCCTACATTAAACATCCTCAAAACACATTAGCCTATAATTGGGTAAAATTATCTAATGCGAAGCCTATTTTATTAAAAAAAAAAAAAGTGTTGAATAATACCTCATGTAATTTATTGAATACTATACTGAAAGTGAAAAACAGAATGGTTTTAAGGGTACAGAATTCTTTTTAAGTGTATCAGTTGTGGCTGTTTACTGTCGTGAATGCATGGCTCACAGGGAGCTATGACTCACTGCTGCTGCCCAGCATCACGAGAAAGAATCCTACCACGTATTGCTAAGGCCAGGAAAAAATCAAAATGCCAAGTACGGTTTCTATTGAATGCATATCATTTTCACACCATCATAAAGTCGAAAAATCTTAAGTCAGGGACCATTTGTATTATCAAAATTCAACCAAAACAAATATTATGTATAATCCTATAATCACTAAAAAATGAATTCATAATTTTAAATCTCAAAAACAAAAGAAAAAAATCCCAGGCTGTGATGTTTTCACCAGAGAATTCTACCAAATATTTAAAGAATACCAATACTTCACAAACTCTTCTAACGATTAGAAAAGGAAGGAAAGTGTCCTAGCTCATTCTGTGATGCCAGAATTATCCATATACTGAAACAAGACAAAGATACCACAAGCTGCAAGCCAGCATCTCTCATGAACTTAGACACAAAAATTCTCAAACAAATCAACAACCTAAATCCAGCAATATGTGAAAACATTACACATCCAAACCACATGCAATTTATTCCATGTTTGCAAGGCTGGTTCAACATTAGAACAAAAAAAAAAAAAAAAAAAAAAAATCAGCGTAATCTCCAATATCAACAAACTAAAGAAAAAAATCCTATCATATAAATTGAGTCAGAAAAAGAATTTGACAAAATCCAGCATCCATTCAAAATAAAAACTCTCAATAAAACTAGGCAGACAGGTGACCTACCTTGACTTGATAGAGGATCTACCCAGCTACACCCCCCAAAAACCTATACTTAACATCATATGTGGGCTGCCTGGGTGGCTCAGTCAGTTAAGCATCCAACTTTGGCTGAGGTCATGATCTCATGGTTCACGAGTCCCAGCACAGCATCAGGCTCTGTGCTGACAGCTCAGAGCCTGGAGCCTGCTGCGGATTCTGTGTCTCCCTCTCTCTCTGCCCCTCTCCCACTTGCGCTCTCTCTCAAAAATAAGTATTTAAAAAAAACATACTTAATGATGAAATACTAAATGCTTTCCACCTAAGGCAAGGAACAAAGCAAGGATGTCTGCTCTCACCACTCCTAGTCAATACAGAACTGTAAGTTCTAGCCACCACAATAAGAAATAAAAGGTATACAGATGAGAAAGAAAGCTGTCCCTATTTGCAGTTGACATGTCTATGTAGAAAATTCCAAGGAATCTGTTAAAAAAAACCTCTAGACACTAAACGGTAATTTTAGCAAGGTCAAAGAGTACAGGAGCAATGCAAAAATCAATCTTATTTCTATGTATTAGTAATGAACATGTGGAAAATGAAATAAAAAACATAACAATATTCACAAAATTGCTCCAGAGAAAACAAAAAACATTATAATTAAGTATAAATTTAACAATTAGTATACATTAGGATTTGATATTACAAAACACTGATTAAAGAAATCAAGGAAGACCTAAAAAAATGAAGGCATGTCATTAAATATAGCAAAGATATCAATTCCCAAACTGATCTATAGGTTTAATACAATTCCTTTGAAAATCTCAGCAAAGTTTTTGTACAAGTGTGGACACGCTTTGGTCCAAATATGGATAAGCTTGTTATAAAATTTTTATGTAAAGACACAAGCCTTAGAATAACTAAACCATATTGAAAAGTGAGAGGAACAACTCTACCTGATACTAAGGTTTACTACACAGCTATAGTAATCAAGAGTGTGATATTAGCAGATAGAGACATATAAACGAAGAGAACTCAACAGAGAACCCAGTAGTAAAGCCACACATACATGGCCAATTGATTTTTTTTTTTTTAATTTTTTAACGTTTATTTATTTTTGAGACAGAGAGAGATAGAGCATGAACGGGGGAGGGTCACAGTGAAAGGGAGACACAGAATCTGAAACAGGCTCCAGGCTCTGAGCTGTCAGCACAGAGCCTGATGCGGGGCTCGAACCCACGGACCATGAGATCATGACCTGAGCTGAAGTCGGACGCTTAACCGACCAAGCCACCCAGGCGCCCCGCCAATTGATTTTTGACAAAAGTGCAAAACCACTTCAATAAAGGAAGGATATTTACCTTTCAACAAATGGTGCTGGAGCAACTAGATATCCATAGGCAAAACAGGAACCTCAATTTAAACATCTTATCTCTTATAAAAATGAAATCAAAATAGATCATGGACTTAACATTATATCATTAAACTATAAAACTTTTATAAAACATCATAGTAGAAAACTTTTGAGACCTAGGCTAGGTGAAGAGTTCTTACTTAGACTTGCCTCCAAAAGCACAACCTACAAAAGGAAATATTAATAAATGAAGTCTCCTCAAAATTAAAAACTTTTGGAGCACCTGGGTGGCTCAGTCGGTTAAGCATCTGACTTTTGATTTCGGCTCAGGTCATTTTCTCATGGTTCAGGAGTTCAAGCCTGATGAGAGCCTGTTTGGAATTCTCTCTCTCCCTTCCTCTGCCCCTCCTCTGCTTGCACTGTCTTAAAATAAATAAACTTTAAAAAAATTTAAAAACTTTTTCACATAGAAAGACCTTGTTAAAAGGAAAAAAAGACAAGCTACCGAACAGAAGAAAGTATTTGCACATAGCAGACAAATGACTAATATTTAGAATTCTCAAAACTCAACAATGAAACAACCCAATTTGGAAAATGGGCAAAAGGTATGAACAAACATTTCACCTAACAGGACATACAGATAGCAAGTTAGCATATGAAAAGATTTTTAACATCCTCAGCCATTAGAGAAATACAAATTACAACCAATGCACCCAGGTGGCTCAGACTTCGGGCTCAGGTCATGAACTCATGGTTACTGAGTTCAAGCCCCACATCAGGCTCTCGGTCATCAGGGAGCCTCCCCAACCCCGCCCCGCTTCAGATCCTCTATCCCCACATTCTCAAAAAAAAACCAAACAACAACAACAAAAACAAAAACAAACAAAAAAAAAAAATAGTGAGATCACTAAACACCTATGAGAATACCTAAAATAAAAAATTATGACCATATCAAATGTTGGTGAAGATATAGAGAATCTGCGTCATTCATACATTGCTGGTCAGAATGTAAACTGATACACCCACTCTAGAAAACAGATCTGCAGTTTCTCATAAAACTGAACATGCAATTACCACACAATCCAGCCAAGTGCACTCATGAAAACTTTTTTTTCATGTGAAAACATAAACACAAATGTTCATAGCAGCTTTTTTTCCCTAATAATCAAAACTGGAAATAATCCAAATGTTCTCCAAAGGGTGAATGGCTAAACTGTCCTACATCCATACTATGAAATACTCCTCAGCAAACAAAAAGGAACAAAATATTGATACATGCAACACCTTGAGTGAATCTTGAGGGAATTATGTTGAAAAACAAATGCCAGTCCTAAAAGGTTACATGCTATATGATTCCACCTGTACAACGTAGTTTTTTTGTGTTTTGTTTCTTTGTTTGATAATATTTTTGAAGCAACAAAAGGAAAAACAGACTAGTGGCTGCCAGGAATTAGAGATGAGGGAGAGGAGGAAGTAGGTGAGCTTGGTTATAAAAAGGCAGCACAAAGAACCCGGGTGGTGATGAAAATGTTCTTTATATTTACTGAGGTGATGGTTACACAAATCTACATATGTGATAAAACTGCACACAACTAAATGCACACTAAACATATAAGACACACACATGACTGTATGCCAAGCCAACGAAATCAACGTCAATTTCCTAGTTGTCATACCAGATGTTGCCACTAAGGAAAAATGGTGAAGGACACATACTTTGTATTATTTCTTCCAACTAAATGTGAAATTACACAATTACCTCAAAATTAAAAGTTTAATTTTAAAATCTGAGAGATAAATCAATAGGCAGACAGATAGACATAGATGGAGAAGAGACATGGTCTATTATACAAGCGTTTTAGCTGTGAATGCAGTCTAGCAGGTTGAACCTACAAAGAGACTTAAGAGTTGAGAGAGATCTCTAGGTCTCTCCCTTAAGCTTCAGACAGATACGTAGGAGAAAGACAATTTCAAAAGTAACACTGAAAGAGCTTCCAGTTAGTGAACACATGGAGGTGGGAGAGTGGTTTGAGGAGTGGAATACCCCATGACAGCACAGAAGCTGTACCCTTTTCTACATAACTTGTCCCAGGATTCTCTTCCATTTGACTGTTCCTGAGTTATATCTTTTGTAATAAACTGAGAATCTAGCTTGATAAACACTGAGCAGGTATTTATCTTATTGACATCCAGACAAAATAATAATAATAATATGCACGTATACATACATGAAAAAGTAACACTGAATAATACAACAATGAACACAGAGTGAATACAGAAATTTTGCTGGAGTAATGTCTCCCCCACAGGATTTTCCCTGGCTACCACTCATGGTCATATGTAGGATCTTTTCACACTATAATAATCAGACATGCATTTAAATAATTTTTCCATCTTTCAACACAGGGTAGACCTCACTAACACATAAGAAAAGAAGGTAAAGTATAAGGGAAGTTTTTCTTTTCTACAGTGAAAGATAGGAATAAAAAAAAAAAAAAATGAGGACCTTATTTCTCAAGTAGTAAATGTGCATCTAATCTGCTCCAAAATCACCCAAAGCCATTTTTAAAGAGGCAGGGTTATCTAGTGTATCCTATCAGTCAGCTTGCACTGCCTTCACAAAATACCACAGACTGAATTGCTTAAATAACAAAAACTTATTTTCTCATAGTTCTGGAGGCTGAGTCCAAGTTAAAGTGAAAACAGAGGTGCTTTCTAATCAGGCCACTCTCCTTGGCTTCAGATGGCCACCTTCTCACTGTGAATTCACATGTGCTTTTCTCTGTGCATGTGCATTGCTGGTATCTCTTCCCCTTCTTATAAGGTCCAACAGGATTATGGACGCACCATTATGACCTCATTTAATCTTAATTACCTCTTTAAAGGCCCTATACATAAATCACCACATGGGGGTTAGGGCTTCAACCCTAGGAGTTTTAATGGGACACAATTCAGTCCATAATACTCAGTGACCAGCCAGCCTTTAAGTATATGTTTTCTATGAGTGTGCATAGTGCGTATTATACTTAATGGAAGGAGGCAAGACAAAGGAAAAAGTATAATATTTGTATTAGAATTCCATCACTCAGTTTTCTGAACACTAAAAATGAGAAGAATATCTATTCTCATTGTGTAGCTGTGAGAGTTAAACAAAATAATCTATGTAAAGTGCCCAGCAAAGAGTAAAGGACTAGTCAATCCTGGGCCTCTACCTTCCTCCCCCCACCCAAATTCATTATAAATATTTCTCAAATCTAAACATATCTGAAAAATTATGGGAACTGGATTCTGTGCCAGTTCTGCCACTACCTAGCTATGTGACTTTAACCAAACCACTCTAGTTCTGCATATGGGCTGTCTGCCAGTCTGCTTCTGCATCTCGGCAAATGAGAGTTTCATCTACCACTTAAACACTATGTATCTATGAATACCACTTTTATGATTATAATATCAAATAAACAATACTACAAAAACTATTCAAACTTTCTGTAAAACTCCACTAAGAGGATTACAGTATGAAATTTCAATTTATTCGTTCAGATACTTTCATTCTTTAAATCCTTCCACAACTATCTCCTAATTTGAAAAATGTATCTGTACCACACATCTTTAAGATTAATTTCTCATCTTATGTCTCTGTCATTAATGCCTCATCTCTCAAGTAGACTGTACATTCTTTTATATTTCTGCCCCCTAAAATGTTCATTGTTTTATTCACAAAAATCACTGAAATGCCTAAAATTATGCCCCAAATCCTGTTGAGATAATGATTAGACATAGGGAGAAGTTACCAGTAAATTGTATCTGATAACTGTTTCTAACTTAGCCCACAATTGAAATGTACTGCAGGTGATTTCAAGATGATACACCTACCATACATACACTGAACATTCAAACAATGAGTGATAATAGCATCCATTCTCCATAACTTGCTTTAAAATTAAGATAATGGTGGTCAGAAGCAAAATCTACTTACTGTGAGGCTATCTGAATCATTTAATGAAAGACAATTTACCACGTCAAGCCTAAGGGAAGAATTTTTAAGTAGTTGCCCTTTCTCCCACTTCATCCCTCACCACTCCTATCCTAGTATTATCTATATTACATGTAAATGAGTAACATAGGAAGTAGGCTGTTACTTTGATGCCCTCAACAAATCTCACCTTCCGGTAGTGATGCAGTCCCACCCATACTAACTCTAAACTGGGTCATGTTTATTAGCACTGGCCATTGGAACATCAGCAAACACTGAAGAACACAGAGACTTGATACGTGTTGGCACAATGAGGCTTGCCCTCTTGACATGCTCCCTCGCAAAACCCAGCGGCCATGTTGTAGAGAAGCTCAAGCTAATTAAGGGGGAAGGCTGAATGAAGGGTATACAAGGAGAGAGGCAGCCATAGTCCCGGCTATCCATCAGCTGTTCCAGCCGTCCCAGCTAAGGCATCATTAAGAAGCCACCTTCGATATGATAGCCAACAAATGACACACGCAGCAGTCCCCATCAAGCCTTGCCAACTTTAGAATCAAGAACAGATAAACATTTAGTTTTGGAGTGAAGCAATATATAACTAAACCAACACATGTAAGCCAATTAGAACATTTCTTGTTAGGTAGTAAGCAACCAAAAAATGTCAGCAGTAATAACAGTTATTATTAATACTGTCATAAGTCCCCCTCACCACTACCAAGGTATTGTTTTTGGGTATTAGAGCTGCTCTTAAAAGCAGTCTGTCAACCCCCTAAAGGCCAGTAAAAAGACAAGAGTAAAGGAACCAGAAAGGCCTGCATTTTGCTTTCCCTTTCTTCTTCCTAATTTACAGCTGTGCTTTTTCTTTTTATCTCTGTCAATAATGCTTTCCTAATTTCCCCAAAGTACCTATCAATGACCCAAACCAATTCCAGCCTTTGGCCGTGCTCTGTATTCCCAGTAACTACAGACACCTCCTTCAATCTCCTTCCAGACCACAGGTAAGTAATTAAGAGTTCAGTAGGACAGACTCTTCTCTTGGGGCCAAAAGTTTATACTCATTTAACCTTTAAGTCTTTTTTATCTGATATAATCATTAGGCAAAGAGAGTGGGGACCAAAAAGGTCATGTTTAGAAAATAAATTGAGCAGCCGGGATAACATACTTGCTACTTTTCCTCAAAGACTTACTGACCCTAATTATATAAATTTCTTATTCTTTTAAAGCCCATGACTCTTTGCTCATGCTTCGCTCATGATATTTATCTTAATCTAGCCTGAATCAGAGTAGTTGGTTTACTTAACTTCCTACTAGATCTATAACTGCCCAGAAAGAGAGACTTGAGAAAAAGGCATCCAACTCATTTTTTTATCTCTTAAATTAAGCACCTACTACACTGCTCTACTATTCATACAAATATTGTAAAAAATATCCGGGTCCTCGTCAGCAACCGCTCTGTACCTAACTAATCTCTGCAATTCTCACCCCTACGTTTATTAAGAAAAAATGACTCACCCATGGTTATAATGCAATTAGTGACAAAGTTAATAAATACTACATGTCCTAACATTAACCTCTAATAATTATTTGGCTTAATTATGATTTTATTTTTGTAGAGATGGATTTTTTTTTAAAGAAAAGAAAGGTACCACTTAACATTCCTTATTTCCTCTTCCTTCAAGTTTCAGGGTTGACAAGCCGGCATATTAGGTCCAAGGAAAGATCTATGCCACATGCCAGGCACATAATCCCAAAGGCAAAGCAAGCCTCATAGAGACTACCGCAAACTAGAGCTCAGAATTCACCTAAAAGGGGCAACCATTACTCAGCTCTGGCAATCTGCTCTCAAACAGGAACAGCAACTAGGGAGCCCCAAATCCTGTGATTTTGGAAGTGTGCTAGAAACTAACACTTCTTAAATGTGACGTCTTCCTATTTTTTACATGGTAGCAACTACTTACTAAATGTTCCAACTACACCAAAAGCACGCAATATAGATCTGTGGACTGGATTCATTCCAAGGGCATCCTGCTACTGCAGGTGACAGTTTAAAATCTCTACATGTAGGGGGTGCTGGGTGGCCCAGTCAGTTAACCATTAGTTAACCATTAAACTCCTGATTTTTTGGCTCAGGTCATGAGTCCTTAGATTGAGCCCTGCTTCAGGGCACGAGGCCTGCTTAAGATTCTCTCTCTCTGGGGTGCTTGGTGGCTCAGCCAGTTGAGCATCTGACTTCAGCTCAGGTCATGATCTCACAGTTCATGAGTTTGAGCCCCAAGTCAGAGCTGACAGCTCAGGGCCTGGAGCCTGCTTCTGATTCTATGTCCCCATCACTCTCTGCCCCTCCCCCACTTGTGATCTGTCTGTCCCTCTCTCTCAAAAATAAACAAACATTAAAAAAAATTAAAAGAAAAAAGATTCTCCCTCTCTTTTGTCCCTTCCCTGTTCATGCGTGTGCATGCTCTTTCTCTGAAACACAAAATAAAAATTTAAGAAGTCTCTACATAAAATTGAAGGTGGACTAAGGGAACAATGCTCCTTTACTGTCACCCCTTACCTCTAGAGAAGAGGCAAAAAATAACCAAGGCCACTAAGAGCAGGTCATAAAATCATAAGCCCTACCAGTGACAAACTCCTTTAACTTTTCTCTCTCTTGAAAAGGAAATCTGTTAGTTTTAGATAGAGCACCTTCTATAGCATAAAAATACACAGGGAGAATTTCATTGCTTTTTAATTGTTTTTTCCTCAAAACTTGTGAAAACAAAATATTCAAATAAATGTAATAGTTAAAATTATACAAACTTCTCCAGCCTTACCCCAACTTATGTAAATGCTCAGTAATACACATGAGACAATGATTCACCATGCACAGAAAAACAAGGTACAAAATATGAATGGCATTAATATATTTGTACTTATCTATCTACATATTGTCATTTGACTCTCTTGCGACCAACAGCACCAAACTAGCTGGATACACGGTTGAATACTGTGACCAGGGAATCCTACTCTAACAAACTACTATGGACTCAAACCTATGACCCGAACCTCCTTAATATCATGCTATCCAATAACTAAGGTGACCAGTCACTAGTAAACAAATATTAATTTAATCCAAGAATATTTCTTCAATAGCTTTATAAAAGATTTGACATTATTTAACCAAATCATTAAAGTTTTTGTTTCAATTTAAAATAGAACTTTATAGAAAAGACCTGAACTTCATCTCCAAACCTACTTAACCTATTGGAAGCCTTAAGGAGTCATAATTTTTAGGGATGCCTGGATAGTTCAGTTGGTTAAGCGTCCAACTTCAGCTCAGGTCATGATCTCACAGTTTGCTCTGCTCTCAGCACAGAGCCCACTTAGGATCCTCTGCCCCCCTCTCTGCCCCTCTCTCTCAAAAACAAACATTAAAAAAAAAAGTCATAATTTTTAAAATAATTAATCATGGTAGATAGGCCTTTGGAGTTCAAACCATTCTCTAAAGTAACGATTAGTGAGGGTGTCCCTGTACCAACAGAATTAGTAGGCAATTTAATGACAATAAAATAATATTACTGTTATTTAGGGATACTACTTATTGAACACTTACTATGCGCCAGGCACTATGCTGAAAACTTCTGGGTTCTCATTAAACCTTAAAGATGACCATATGATGGAGGTACCATTATTATCCCTATTTTACAGGTGGGGAAACTAACCTTTCCAAGATCACACAGCTATAAGTGGCAGAGTCAGGATTCCAACCCAAATCTTGTCTAACTTCAGAATTTGCACGCTTAACCACTACACTGTATTGCCTCCAGTGACTCTGGGCTGATATCTAAGATAAAGAAAAGAGGGAAATTTGTACTTCTCAGTGACAAATTTAAAAAACATAGGAGAAATGGAGGATACTTTTTAGAACATGAACATTTCTCAATAGTCATACAAATATTTTTATTCCAAAATACATACTAATAATGATGGAAATCTCACACAATGGACTTCTCACAAACACAAATTTTCCTAAGTACTCATTCATGTTTATTATTATCAATTTAATGGGAACACTATATTATTTTCTACGCAATTTTGCCGTGAAACTAAAACTGTTCTACAAAATTCTTTTTTAAAAAAATTTAGAATACACTGAACATGCCTAATGCAATTCCGTTATGAACACTAGCATAAGACAATATTCTTTCAGTATGCAAAGTTGCACTTTATTATAACTGCAGTGCTGAGCAATGTAGTGGGCACCTAAATATTTGATTCTTTCAAAAAGGCTTGGAGGTGTGTAAACAGTGCTGTAAAATTCAAATTTTTCACACTTCCAGAACACCTTCAGAAGTCTATAAAACAAAGACATAGTATGGCAAGTTGGAATAAAACCAAACAAAAAAATTAAATTCTCATTTAACAATATGAAAAGAATACAATACTGCTATATCGTGGCTGACATAAATAAGACTAATTTTACTTTTCCACCTTAAGTATCAAAAAAAAGTAGCCTGAAGTCAAAAATGGATTAGTATTACAGAATCTTTTTCTAATTCATTTTTTAAGTCCCTTCCAAATCCTCCAAAGCTTATCCAAAACAAACAAACCTTTCAATTGTCCATAGTGAATGTCAACATACGAACCAAATCTTTTTTTTCTGATACACTAAGGGTGTCAAAATCTAAAGGTCAATTAATACTTACTTGAGTGATCTATATAAAAACAGTTTTGCCATCATTAACCACTTTTTATTTATTTACTACCATCAACATTTTCCTCCCATCAAGGTCCACCTTTATAAATACATACCTATGTTCGCTGACGAAGGGAAACGTACTCACTATTTGAAAAAGCCATTTGCCCTATGTGTTCAGCAATATTCTGTCAAAACTAATTGTCAAATATAACACTGTACTGGTCACCAACAAAGTGTTGAAGAGAAGCACACTTTTAATTTTATTTTACTTCAAAACTGTACTTACAAAGTCTCAACTGTAAAAGATTACACTAATAATAAATGGGAATTCTTTAGCCTAAGTTACAGACGTTGTTGGAGGATAGGCCCTTAATCACACCTGTAATTCACAGAACCCTTTCCTTTCTCGCTGACCCACATCTTCATAAATGATGTGAAGACTGCTGCATCGCTATGCTTTCAATTGGCATAAATGGGGATTTGCAGTGCCACAGAAACAAAGCGTTCTGACCAATGGATGTTTCGAATGATTATCAGTACAAAACTCATTCAAATACTTGTATATTCAAAGCTTCTGACGAATAATCAGGCTTCACCAGGGAATACACACATAGGTTAATACAAACTCCGACTGCCTTGGCAGCTGCAAGCTCAGCTGAATCCCAGGACGCCACCTAAATTTGGAAGGGGCAGAACTATATCCGGTTCTCAATGGATACACATTTTCCCCATGCTTCTCATCTTAAAAACTTTACGTCTTCCCAGAGTAACAATAAACATACAAAGACGCCAGGGAGTATGCCCGCAGGGAAGATGAGTTATCAAATTAAATTCCTACGCGCGGAACCTGAAGCTTCAAAACTTTTCAGAACAAATCACAGCTGAAAGAACGAGGTAGGTTTTCCCACTTCTTTCCAGGAGCCAGCTTCCCCAGTCCCTGAACAGCTGTCCTGACTTACTGGTTAGTTGGAGGAGCAGTCAACGGGATGGCGACCTCTTCTTCCTCGTATTCTGGTCCATCCAGAGAGTCACCTTCGTCCACCGTTCCCAGGCCGGCGCCCAAAGGGGGCAGCTGAGGAGGCGGCGGCAGAGGAGGGAATCCGCCGCCTGCCCCGAAGGTCTCAGCAGGCAACGAAGTGGTCCCCTTGGCGAGACCCATCTCTCCTCCAAGTCCGGCAGCGGCGCCAGCCACGCCAGCGGCAGCACCTCCCCCTGACAGTCCGGCTCCCCCCATTGCCCCCGCCACAGACCCGGCTCCCAGGAACCCTGACCCCAAAGCGGCTCCGCCAGCCAGGTTCCCGGCTACTCCGGTCTCCGCCAGCCCAGGATAGGGTACGGCAGCCACAGGCAGAGCCGCGGGTATCTTCACCCTACATACTGCCGGATAGGCACTCGAGCCCGCGGCTGCGCCGCCTCCTGCTGCCCCGGCGGTCACCGGGCCGCCCTCCTCACTGCCGGCCTCGGCCGCCATCATGTTGAAGCCCGATCTACTCTGCCCTACCCAGCTCGCCCGGGAGCCCCGGGGGCCACCAGGCCCGGGCTCCGAGCCGCCCCACCCAGGCGCGTCCCCCCTTCAGCTCCCCAGGCGGAGGAAACAACAACAAAAGGAGAGAGCCCGCCGCCGCGCCCCCTCCTCGGGCCACAGCCCCGGCTCCGGAGCTGCCCGGGTTACGGGAAGCGAAGTGGGCAAAAAACTCAACGCCTGCACAAACGCCGCCCCAAGCCCTCACCTTACACACCCACACTCACACACACACACACATGCACAGAAGTGAAAAACTTCCTGGCTGCACTAAAGAGGAAGGGAAGCACAGAGGAAGCGGCTGGGGCGGCTGCCGCTCCTTCAGCCACCGCCGCCACCGCCACCGCTTCTTCACCACCCTAGTTCCGGCCACCCCCACCGCAGCCACCGCCGGTGCCGCTGCTGGGGCTGGGGCCACTGCAGCCGCTTCATCCTCCACCGGGCTGGAGATGGGAGGGGTGGGGAGCCAAGAGGAAGGGGGGCGGGGTAGCGGGGAAATCGACTGAACTGCTCCCAACCTGGAGTGCTCAGTGAAACCGACTAGAGAGAAAGGAAGGCGGGGCACCAGTGGAGGAGCCGAGGGAAGGAAGGGCGGGGGAGGAGGGCGAGGGCAACTTCTGCGCAGGCGCGTTCCTGGCGCGGGGGTGGGGGCGCTGGGACTGGAGGGAGGAAAAGGAAGCGTCGGGAGGGAAGGAAGCGGCGGGGACGCGCGGTGCGCGGCCGTGCTCACTGTTTCGCTGTGGTACGAGCGTGTGGTGGTGTGGCCGTTTCTCCCGTGGGTGTTGCCGGCGGCAGGGCGCGCCTGCCTCTCTGGGTTTTGTTTGATGGGCGGAGGGGAGGAGTGGGTACCCGAGCACGCGGCCGTGCTGCACTGTGAAAGCAGGAGAGAAAGGAGGGACCAGGAGGGGTGGAGAGGAAGGAACCGAGGAAAAGGGAAAGGAAGATGCCGCGAAGCCAGTTCTCTGCTTCCTGAGTGCTAGAAAAAAACACCTTTACCCAGCTGTGCAGAAACCGGACGCGAAGCCCGGGGATGAGGGATTGCTTCGAAGTTCGAGGCATTGCTATTGTTTTTTTGTTTTCGTTGCATTCCATATTAAAAAATAAAATGAAATTTTAAACTACGTTCTGAAACTCAAACGAAATAGGGAAGTAATATGGGGTGACCTAAAAATTTTGGTGGAAATAATAGTTGTAAAGTGCGATTTCTGAGACTACACATTTTGTTTTGTTTCCCACAATCGCCATCTCCCCTGTCATACCTCTCTGTCTCTATTCCCGCCCAACACACACACCAGTGCCATCGCAGGTATGTTGGGTACTAATGTGGTGTGGAGAGGAGGGGTGACGTTCATTTGCGTGCAGAACACAGCGGGGCACGCTCCACAATGCACATGTGAAGCATAGAGAACCTTGAACCAGGCAAATACCAAGGTTCCAAAGTGCCATATACAATTATGCATAGCTTCAAAAATTATCAATAAACTGCTTTCTCACCCTAAATATAGCCAGAGATGGGGTTTGTTTTGTCTTTCATGCTGGACTATATATAAACTATCTCATGCATGCATATAGATGGAGGAATCATTACCATTGTTTGAAATCATAGTATGTGCAATTTGCCCTTTGGCAAATGATACTGTTTTGTTTTTTAATTCTCTCGGAAGGAATCCCACATTAAATACCTTTAAATATTGGTCTTTGAGATGGATGTTTTCTCTGCCAACGATGATCAAACCAAGAGAGAAGCACATAAGGAAGGGGATGGGTAGGAGCTATAACAGAGGCAAAAAGGAAAAGACCACTAAAAGAGGTGGCAAGGTATGCACAAGATATTTTCCTTTCCTATATAAGTTTGCATAAGCACTATTTGCCAAATCAGTGACTAAGTTGATTAGAAAGTAATCCTGAGGACTTCATTGTGCTTACCTCTTATACAGCATACCACTTGTGAGAGCAAAGATGGATTAGTCACCAAAGTGGTCTTAGACCAGCATTATCCTAGGAACTTGTTAGAAATACAAATTCTTGGCTCCATCCCAGACGCTCTGAATCAGAAATCACAGGAATCTTTTACTAGGCTCTCCAAGTTTACACATTTAAGAACCACTATACTATAGTATGCTAATCAAGAAGGAGGTATGCAATACCTAAAAAATGGTTCTGAAACAAAGAAGAATAGATGAGAAAGCCAACTCAATGCCATTCATTAGGTAGGTGGATAACAGAAATAGGTATTGTGTTGCTAAGCCCTGGACTATTCTAGAAAGGAGGTTGGGAAATGAGAAAATGCATAATGAAGTAATTCCGTAATACTTAATAATTTTGGTCCTACTTCTTACAGTGGCCTCCATGAGAACAGTTTTTCTTTTTCTTTTAAACTTAGACCCTCAAAGTAAGAAGAGAACTTCAAAGTGCATATTCCACCGACTGCCAACAAATTTTCATGTAGCCTGTGCTTGAAAGCCACAGTGAATTACCACTTCAGTCCTCCAACACTCTCACCCCAATTATCCACAGCAGCCTTTGAATGTAGGGCACTGGACTGGCAAGTTATGACCAGCTCTTGTTATCACAGATCTCTGAGTGCTCATACTTCTTCTATATGCGCCTAAGATTCCAAGTCAAGCTCACTATTCTAATTTGCAGAATTGTCTTCTTCCCCCTTTTGAAATTCTTTAGCAATTAAAAGCCAATATTTAATTGGCCAACATCAATTAGACTGAGTCACATCGTTTTCTAGTTACTTTTAGATTTATGTATCTACGAAGCTAGACTGCAAATACAATATGTGTTCTACTGCCTAGCCCAGTGCTAGACATCCATGTCAACAGCTTTGAACAAGTCTCCATCCTTTTAACAAATACTGGATTAGATCAGCTCACATCTTCGGATACCAATTACTCAATTAGTACGAAACACCTACTATATCTGTGTATCAACCTAATACCAATATCTTACCATATATTCAATCTTAGAGTTGTGCTGTCCTTTTTATCCAAAGAGACTGCCACTTATCATTCATGAGTTATTTTCAAATATCTTATATACTCCTTTTATTGGACAGATCTAGGCTTTGATCTTTACTATTACTTGTGTGCTTCCTGAATCTCAAGTCAGTCTTCCATCTTCAGTGACATTTTATTTTTATAGAAGTGTTAAATGTTTATACCTTATTTTTGTCTATTGCCTTTTTTTTTATTTTTCTATTCACCTTGACCTTCTGCCCTTCTCTCATTTGTGGTCTCATGTTCTCTTTGCTCCTACGTATTTCTCCCTCAATTTCTGTTTCTGGGTTTCCTTTTCTTTTCTTCCAGGCCCCTGTATTTCTTGACTCCTTGAGCTTTCATGAGTCAAAGTCCTTAAAGTTTCATGAGTCAAAAACTGAAGAACATCTTTAAAAAAATATATGAAATATCTATGTGGAGAGAGGCATTACAGGGATTCTGCAGCAATTGGTGTTAGATGTGGTGTTATGTAACATCAGTTAACAAAGGGAAGTAAACAGTCTGTTAATTAAATTTACAGATAATATTAAACAAGGAGGTACTGAAAAAAAGAACAATATACAAAAGAGGAAAATTCAAAATAACATTTAGCTTTAGTAAAACAATCTTTGATATCTGTGATTTTAGAAAAGTTATCCAGATATTGAATTAAATATAGTATTTAGTGAAAAATAAATAATCAAAAATGCTGGGCAAAGACTTGTGGGTGAAAAGAATCTGAACATCTAATTTTTAGAAAATGAATTTGTCTCATTCTGATTTTATTGGCAATTTAAATATGAATGTAATACATTCCAACATATTTTTCAGTTTTGATACCTCAGTATGTAAAAAGGTCATTCTTAGGCAGTTATATAATTATAGAGAACCTCAAGGGGTTTAGTACAAATATATGAGTTGTTTCTGAGGGGAAAACTGATCAAGAAGTAAGAAAGAGCTTACAGCTGTGTTTGAAGAATCCCAAATTGTGTTCCATGCCCTAGCACATCCTCAGCTATACAAATAGGCTTCCAAGTTTATCTAAATAATACCAAAAGGTTCCATTGACCCAAAAAATTTTGGAAAGAAGCTTTTACTCCTAACCCCTAATATTCCTACTGCATTTGCTGACCTCATCTTAGAATCCTCAAGAGCACATTTTTCCTTATTAGGGAGATGTTGTGAGAAAATAACATTGAGGAGACAGAGGTTAAAGGAAATTATTTTGACTAAAAAGTAAATAGTTCTGCAGAGATTACAGTATGTGGCATATTAACTAAATAAGATTTATGAAAATTATAAACACTGTGAAGAATTTAGAGAATAGTAAGATCTCTGAGGCTATAAAATACACTTAAAAGAAAATTATCAGAAGTCTTCTGATGACTAAAGGAACTTAGAGCAGTTGGATCTAAATATTCCTTCTCTTGCAAGAAGAATAGATAAATGTCTTTAATTTTTATTAGTTTATTCTTATTCTACTGTCTTTATTTGGCTGATTTTTATTTATTCTTTATTAACAATACTCCTCTTTCATTATTTCCAGTCTATTTTTCTTTGGCTACTATTTTCCTCTAACCAGAAATATTTCTGTATCACCTGACTGCACTTTGGTTCCTTTACGTGATAGTTCCCTATGGGAGAAGTAAAAGAAAAAAGGAAGTATAATGGTTTTGAGGAAAGGGAAATGGGAGAGTCAGGATGAGTA
This sequence comes from Panthera pardus, assembly GCF_024362965.1. NCBI lineage: Eukaryota > Metazoa > Chordata > Mammalia > Carnivora > Felidae > Panthera > Panthera pardus. The sequence goes on from NW_026526765.1 coordinate 89,003,369, forward strand.
AGACTCTGGTCCATATTTTCCTCATATTTACACTCCCATTCTTTTCCTGTGTCAGCCACAATTTAAATATCACCTGAAGCACCATCGTGAAATCCAACTAATCTTTGGCCTCTTCACTTTAGGAAGATCTCTAACTCATTGCATTCTTAAGTCTATCTAAAATCTAAAAATCTCCCGGTAAGTCCTCCATCTCTAAATTCAGTTAGCACATTGAATATACAAACTTCTTTAATAGTTTTTATTTTTTTCAATGCTTGTTTACTTATTTTGTGAGATAATGCATGTATGCGAGCAGGGGAGGAGCAGAGAGAGGGAGAGAGAGAGAATCTTAAGGAGGCTCCACACTCAGCATGGAACCTAACACAGGGCTGGATCTCACAAAGGGGAGATCATGACCTGAACCAAAATCGAGGGTTGGATGCTTAACCAAACGGACCATCCAGGTGCCTCTTTAATAGTCTTTAAAATAAGCATACAATGAAAAGGTTAAGTGTGGCCTTGAGTTAATTACAGATAAAATAAGGCAAGAGTTTTAAGTACATCAGAAGAAATTGTGAGTAATATAACTTTACAAAACTAAAACTACCTTTCTTAAATATTTCTAACTACAATTATTTCTCAATTCATGTCCCTTTGAAGAAATTTTCAACTTTACCTGTTATCTTAACACAACACTTTTTCTTTAAACTTTCTTTTCCTTCCTTATCTAATTGTTAAAATAACAGTGAAATATAACACATAGAAAGGTAGTGATTTCCAGATTTCTGGATTCAACAAACATTGAGAGACTATTAAATCGTTAGGATTGTTAACTTTTGGTTGCATTGTTGTTACTAACTACTATTTCCTACCACTTTATTTCATAAAAGAAAAGGACATTTCAAGGCAGAAAGAAAGGCAGAGGGGTGGGAAGGGAAGGAGAAAAATAAAGGGAAGGAAGTAATTTCCAGAAAGAGAAAAGTCTTTTGAATTACATAAATTTCGCTTCATGAAACGTTCATCATATATTATGTCCTTTTTATTTTCCCACAGATTTTTTTTATATTTGTTTATTTGGGGGAGAGTGCAAGCAGAGGAGGAGCATTGAGAGGGGGACAGAGAATCTGAAGCTGGCTCTGCACTGACAGGGTGACAGCAGAGAGCCCGATGTGGGGCTTGAACTTATGAACCTCAAGATCATGACCTGGGCCGAAGTCGGACACTCAACCAACTGAGCCACAAAGGTGCCCCTGCCACAGATTTTTTAAAAATTGGCCTCAGTTTGCTGACAGGGTATCTTAGTTTGGGCTTCTCCAGAAGCAGAATCTGAGTAAGACTTGAGCATTAAGTCATTTATTGGGAGGTGATCACAGCAAGTTTCAGAAAGACAGTAGGGAAGGGAAGAAAGCTAGAACAGGATGTGTTAATGAGCAACTTACTGCTAATAGCAACTGAGGCTCATTCCCACCAGGGAGCTCTGGGAGACAACACAGAATCCACCTGAGAGTATCACAGGTAAGGGTCAAAGAAACTGTAGTTTTTGCTTATCAGCTCCCATATGTTCATTTGTTGTTTATTGAGGGCTACTTCCAAGAGTATCTCCTCTCCAATCCCTCTACACTCGCCTCTTTGCAGGATGAGTGTCTCCCCAGGGTTGGGGAAAGCCCTCAAGGAGAGTGTTAACTGGTGTTTGCACTGACAGGCTATTGCCTGCATAGAATAGGTGAGTGCCAAAGGGGTATGGGGTTGGCAAGGACAGTACCTACAATACCAGGGTTTGAGAACCTCTGTGATGAACTTATTTCTGATAAATCTAGGTACTTTGGAATATCATTTGTTATGCTTGAGCCATTTTATATATAGTTTATCCTACTGTATGACCTCCTAAGTTTATTTAGCACAACTGGCTAAGAGACGTATTCAGCGTTAACCATGTTGTAGCTGGAATGAGAACTCAACTCAACATTTCCCAGCAATGCATATTATCACTGGAGCAAAGCTGACCAGAGGCAGTGGTTTTCTAAAATTCTCTTTTTAATGCTTGATATCAAACATATTTCCTGTCTTCTTTTTTTGTTTTACATGTATTTTGATCTAGATTATAGAAGCAAAAGTGACAACACATTTGTCCTAAAATAGCTTATTGATAACCAATGGAAAAGACTAAAAACTATTTTGGATGTCAAAATAGCATTTTGGGGGTGCCTCAGTGACTCGGTCAGTTAGGCATCTGACTTCGGCTCAGATTCATGAGTTCAAGCCCCATATCAGGCTCTCTGCTGTCAGCAGGGAGCCCCCACTTCCAATCCCCTCTCCCTCTCTGTCTGCCCCTCCCCTGCTTGTACACACAATCACTCTCTCTCAAAAATAAACGTTAAAAAAATAAAATATCTTTAAAAAATAAATTAAATGGCATTTTTGAAGAAATAATTTGATAGTATGTTTTACTTTATTAAAAGTGGTTCAAAATTCAGGCCTTTTATGTGTAGAAAATTTTCAAATCATCACAGGGCACCTGGGTGGCTTAGTCAGTTAAGCATCTGACTCTTGGTTACCGCTCAGGGCGTGATCTCATGTTTAGTGAGTTCAAGCCTTTTTGGTCCCGCTCTTCACTGACTGTGTGGAGCCTGCTTGGGACTCTCTCCTCTCTCTGCCCCTTCCCTGCTTGTGCTCTCTCTCCCTCTCTCAAAATAAACAAACATTTTTAAAAAAATTTGTCATCAAAGTGCTTTCTCATGCATTGTTTTATTCACAACTCTGAAAAGGTATGACAATATTATTATTCTCATTTGACAGATGTGTAAGCTTTTGAGTTCCAAAGGTGTGGTCAATTCACCTCAAGTAATGGTGGTTTATTATAAGGATGCCTGGGGAAGTAAGGCAAGACAAAAAAAAAAAAAAAAAAAAAAAAAAAAAACAAAAACCACTGTCCCACAATAAAAGTCTGGTCTCATAGGGAACTGTAATATCTTTATTTTTCAGGACCCAGAAGCAGCTCTAGGGAACTAACTGGAATGCTTGTGGTAATGCCTGAAGAATGGGGACCATATTATTATCTCCTCCAATGGCAGCACCATTGTTATGGCTCAAGTGCTCGGTCAGTAGTTCATTCTGTTTCTCTGCTCAACACAGACACTGCTTCTACTGATTCTGACTATACCCCCGGTATCAAACAGTGCTCTTCACACCTCTCTGTCTCAATATTCCTGCTTATTTGTGGCGTCTACTACTTCTTTGTTTCCATTTACAAAAATATATTAAGTGCCAGGGAAACAATGATGAGTCAAAATAGGCATCATCTTTGCTGTCATGGAGCATACAATTTGGAAAGCAGACATTTAATCAACTAACCACATAAAATAAAAGCACCAACAGTAAGATAAATTATATTAGGGAAAGAAAAACTAAACAACTTGAAATCTTTGTGGTTTTTATGGTCATTAAACAGAGTGTTTGTTGAATGTTCACAGAGTATTGCAGTATAATAATGCAAGGGATGTATCAGCCCCCAATCTGGGATGCTGGGACAGATAGACTATTTAAATCCCTCCTCTGCCACTGCTGGCTTTATAACTCTGGTCAAGTTTCTTAACTTTCCTGAGTCTCAATTTCCGCATCTATTATGTGTATGGATTGCAATATCTGTTGCCTTAGGTTGGGTTCCTCCAGAAGCCGATCCCAATATGAGAGTTGGATTATAAACTATTTGGGAGGTGATCCCAAGAAATTCCATTGCAGGGAAAGGAAGTGAGACAAGGAGGGGAAGGAAGCCAAAAAAGGGTATGTCACCAAACAGGTAATCACTGTGGGGACTCAATTCCACAGGGATCTATGTGAAATCATGTTAAACATATGTCAGACTTAACCCACCTGAGGAGTGAGGAAGCTGGGAGTACTTATTCTCCAACTTCCTTCCATGTACCTTGAAGGCTGCTCTGAGATTCTTTAACTCCCTACATGTCTAAGATGTCCCATGCTCACAGGCAAGAGAGTTCCCAGACAGTCACCAGGTAGACTCCATGACCATGCACTAGAGTGGTGAGTGACAAGGGAACATAAGCGGGGTGCTGAGAGCTTTTAAACCTACCTTTAGGAGGTTTTCATGGGGATTTGAAATACTGAGATAATGGAACAGAATAGGAATTCAATAAATTGTATCCACTACAATGGATAAAAGTCATGTTGAGAGGATAAAAATGCACTTATGAAACAGTAACGTAATAATACATGACAATGTAAAATTCAATATATAATTGTTAACATGAGTTAACATGTTACATTACTGCAATGGTAGTAGAAGAGTCAGTTTGTGTCCTGGAGAAAAAGGTCAAAGCTGTTTTTTGGTTTTCATTTTTTTTCTTTTTTTGAGCTTCTATTTATCTTTCTCTATTGATTCCTCTAGTAGTTAAAGAAGGACTAGATCTCCTACGAAAGGAGATCAGGAAAAGTGAGAAGACATGATGAACATTTTTCTGTGGTAAAAAAGGAAAGAGCCAGCCTTACTAGAGAAGAGAATTAATCAGAAAGGAAGATGAAGGTAAAGTTGTAAGTTAGGACAAAGGCATGGAGGTTTTAAAAAGCTAATCAGAGACGTTTGGATTTCATCTTAAGGCAAATAGGCAGCTGCCAAAGATTGTTGAATAAGGAAGATCATAATGGTAACAAAAAAATCTAAGGATGAACATCAAGTATTAGATCTTAAAAGGAACATTGGAGTTCATCTAGTATAAGTCCTACGCAACACAAAAGGCTTTTTTAGAGAAAGTCTGTGACTTGGTAAAAATGTGAACATTTATGGTGATTAGATGTTAAGATACGGCATTAGTTGTGTTAGAAAGTGGTTCCCTTTATTAAGCAGAGATGTACTGCTCGTGATTTCCTCACACAGGCCCTAGTTCATGTTTCTACATTTATGTTAAACATAGAGCCCTTAAAATACTTGAAGGTAACTAATAAGTCCTCCAAGCCATCTTCTTAAATTCTAAATGTTGGGAGTACCCTTGCCTTTCTTCATAGTGAAGAAATAATTATTTATTTCTAAATAATTTGAGCCAGATTCATGACTTTAAATACCACATATTTGCAGATGTCTCCAAAATTACAATCTCCAACCTCAGTCTCTCCTCCTAGCTCAAACTGTCCCGTGGCATCTCTATTTGAATACCTCATCTCCAAAATAAAAGTCTTGGATTTGTTCTACATAAAACTTCTCCCTCCAGGGTCCCCATGTGGTAGTAAATGGTACCAAGCACTCCCCTCATGGCCAGAAACCTAGATAACATCATTGATTCCTCTTTTTCTCGGACGTCACGTTTCACACTTATCAGTGCATCCTCTCGGCTCTGCCTTCAAAATATATCTTACATTTCATTGCATTTTAATCTTAATTGTTACCACCACAGTCTAAGCCACCATCATCCCTTACCTCAACTTCTGTAATAGAATATATAACAGTCTTCCTGCTTCCACTTTTACTTCTCTTGTCTAATCTACACATCTTAGCCAGGCTGACCTTTTTAAAATGCAAATGAGATCACCTCACATTCCTTTTTAGAATCCTCCCATCACACATAATAAAATGCAAATTTCTTCCCATGACCTATAAAGCCTTAACACGACTTGGCCTCTGCCTCTTCCTTAAACCTCAGTCCCTACCACGCACCTTCACCTCGTGACTATAGTCTTGCTACACTGAATCTATGGCTGTTTCCTGAATATACCAAGAATCCTACTATCTCAGAGCCTTTAGACTTATTATACCCCCTGCATAAAACACTCTTAAACTGCAGTTTTGCCTGGTTTACTTCACTGAAGCCTGCTCAGACATCATGTCCTCATAAAGTTCTTCAATGACCACTCTAACCACAAAAACCTTCCACTTAACGCTGTTTGATTTTTCTTCTTAGTGCTTTTCAATGCCTCAAGTTATAGCATATTTTCATTTGTTAACTTGTTTATTGTTCACCTCAACATATACATTATAAGCTTCATGAGAACAGGATTTCTGCCTATATTAACTGCTATATTCCACTTACCTAGGACAGTATCCGCCATATAGTAAGTGCTCAATCAGTCTCTGTGGAATGAAAGATGAACAGAAAAAAAGGAAAGAAGAAAAAAGGAGCTAGAATTTAGGGGGAATTCACATCCCACTGTTGAAAAACATTGAGTTTACAACAATTATCACTGAAGTATGTTCCCTATGAATAATTGTCAAGTCTCAGTGCTATATTTGTACAACTCAGTATTTAATCTGGTATATTCTAGTTTGTGTTTAGTACTTCAAGCTTTCAAAAAAATTTTTAAATCCACGTTATATAATACAATATATTGACTATGTCTTCTACCTATTTGGTGCATACGATGGTTAATTTTAGGCATCAGCTTGGCTACGCTATACTAGCCAGTTACTTAATTAAATCCTACCTAGGTGTTGCTGTGATGGTATTTTGAAGATTTGGTTAACAGTTAACTATAAGGAAAGATTACTATCAATAATGCATGTGGGTCACATCCAATCAGTTAAAGGCCTTAAGAGCAAAAACTGAAATTTCCTAGAGGAGTCATTCTGCCTCAAGACTGCAATGTAAGCTCCTACGAAGTTTCTAATTTGCTGGCCTGCTTTCTCAGATGTGAAAAGTAAATCATGTATATTATCACTCAAAGAGAAATTAGTAATTCAATGGATGGAGCAAGTACAAAGCTAACAACCTCTCGATGTAGACATAAATCCATTATTTAATACCATTTAGGTAATTTGCTCAACAAGCAAAAAATCCTCTTAGCCTACCTTTACCTTATTCCTATGTGTATTATAAGTGATTTTGAAAAAATACCTTATGGGATAGATATGACTATTTCCATTCTGTAAATAAGAAAACCAGGGGTGCCTGGGTAGTTCAGGCGATTAAGCATCTGACTTCAGCCCAGGTCATGATCTCACGGTTTGTAGGTTCGAACCCCACATAGGTTTCTGTGTTGACAGCTCAGAGCCTGGAGCCTGCTTTGGATTCTTTGTCTCACTGTCTCTCTACCCCTTCCTCCCCCGTCTCTCAAAAATAAATACACATTAAAAAAAAAATTGGAAAAAATAAAAAGAAAACCAAAGCTTCCAAGTTTAAACTACTTGCCAAAGTCACACTATATCACAGTACTCTTCTAGTCAGAACATGTATCCAATATCTATCTTCTGGATTCTTTTGTAATTATTACACCAACTGATCTAACTCATCAGGAATCCATTATCACACCTGTACGCTCTTTCATTAGACTAAGATGTAATTTTTATGAAGATTTTTGTTGGAGCTCATTTAAAGCTACCATGTTCCCATTTAGTATTGTCTAACTTATCTTGGATCACAGGTCCTTCCGAAGTTGATTTCCAATCAAGCCACACTCAGAGTAGATTGGGGGAAGTAATTGGAAGAGGTTTGTAACTGACTGGATGTGAAAAGCAAAGAAGACAGAGGTTTTTTGGATTTTTTTTTTTTTTGCCTTTTTAAAAAAAAAGTATTTCTTTTGACAGAGAAGGAGAAAGAGAGAGTACGAGCAGCGCTGAGGGGAGGGAGGGGAGTAGGGCAGAGACTTCAAGCAGGCTCTGTGCTGTCAGAGTAGAGCCCCACGTGGGGTTCAAACTCACAAACCGTGAGATCATGACCTGAGCCAAAACCAAGAAGAGTCCAGGGCTTAACCAACTAAGCCACCCAGGTGCCCCTGGCTTTTTGTTGTTGTTGTTGTTGTTGTTGTTGTTGTTTGCCTTTTTAATAACTCCACTATATTAAGTCAAAGATAGGAGTGGTAGATTATACTTGTCATGAGTTGCTCTCTGCCTATCTGTAAGAAGATTATATGTACCCACATACTACCATGTGACTTGTAGTGCCTATCTAACAATGGAGTATACTTTCTAGCCCCATTGACAGGTTTGCCCATGTGATTTTCTGTGGCCAATGATATATATATACACAGAAATGAAATATGCCAATAGATATTTCTTCCAATACTCTTGCTCTTTCCCATTGCCATTAGAATAGAATGTTCTACACAAAAAATGTTCCTTTGGTCAAGGTCCCAGAATAAGAAGATACAATGAAGCAAAACCACAGGTAAACTTGTTGGCAAACATGTAATGTGAGGAAGGAATAAGTCGTTATTTTTTTTTAATCAGAGATAAAATAGTTTTTATTAAACATCTGCAAATGGCACAATGGTAGACAAGATTTAGAAATTAGAGCTGGCATTTCTTATGGAGGGTGACTATTTGCTCTGGCAGTATTCTTCCCATCTTTATCTAAGGAATATTGTTATTTTTAAAATTTTTATTTAAATTTTAGTTAGTTAACATACAGTGCAATATTGATTTCAGGAATAGAACTCAGTGATTCATCACTTAAATACAACAGCCAGTGTTCATCATAACAAGTGCCCTGTTTAATACCCATTGTCCATCTAACCCATCCCAAGTCATTGTTATCTTAAGGAACAGATTTCTGGGATCATTTGTTACTGAAGCAAAGTCGGCTAGTAAAGGCAAAGGGTCCATAACAATCAAATATAGTAAAAAGTAATGGTCATTTAGGATTATGCTAATAGATCAGAAAATGCTACAAGTTTACATAGCCTAGAATCTAAATTATAAATAAGCTTTTACTACCATTAGGAAATAACCAAAAATATCTTCCAAAAGATATTTTCCAAAATGAAAATTTTTGAGGAACAAAAATGCTTTAAAATCTGAATCATCTGGATAACTGTGTACATAGTTATACCTCAGTCAAAGTGCATTAATTTGTAGACAGAATTGGAACAATGATGATAGACAGAATAGATAATTAGGTTTTTGTTTGGGATGGGGAGTCTTTGCTCTTTTGGACTGAGGTATTGAAATTGATTTTGGATTTTCAGTTTTGTCATTTCTCCATTTGCCTTATTAATAAATCTTAAAGTTGACAAGGGCTTCCAAATATGTACTTTGTTATTTGGTATAAATATTTTTTATGTCTTAGCCAATAAAAAGGAAATCCATGAAATTTCTATACTTTGGAGATGCTTGAACCAACTAGAAAAACATACCAAGGATTTTTTATGTTTGTTTGAAAAACCAAAACAAATATACTTGGTTAAAAAATACAGTGCCATGTTATTTACCTAGCCAGTTAAAAATTTATGACTTATTCATATAGCTTGACTTATTTAAAATTGTGTTTCACTCAAGTAAAATATTCAGTCTTTTAAAACTTGGCATTAACCAAACCATGAGATGATTTTGGCCTGAAGTTTCTTAAATGCATTATGTATTGATGATCTTATTTCCTGAGCTTTCTGACTGAGATCATGGACAATATGCTGCTTATATAATCTTTGTTCTTAGATGATATAGTATGTTCAGCTTTTCAAAATGTTCTACTAAACCAATTATGATAATATTACAGGAATAAATTTACCTAATTAAATAAGTTTTGGAAGATTATGTGGTCATATGTAATATTTTTCTATATTCTGGATCTATAAAGGCTTTATATTATATCATTCATCAGATGTGAAGAAAAGTTCTGAGATTTATTAAAGGGCTAAAAATGTGTGATTCATCCTCATGTAAAACAATTTGCTGTCCCTTACAGTAATTATTTTTATTTTTAAATTGATTTAAAATATTCTATTTTTAATGTTTATTTATTTTTTAGACAGGGGAGGGACAGAGAGGGGGACAGGATCTGAAGCAGGCTCTGCACTGACAGGAGGGAGTTCGATGCAGGGCTCAAACTCGCAAACCATGAGATCATGCCCTGAGTCAAAGTTTAATGCTTAACTGACTGAGCCACCCAGGCACCTATGATTAAAATATTCTTTTTGATAAGTTGATAAAATGTTAACATTTTGTCTCATTTTATACAGACTAGATAAATATGTTAAGACTATCATATTGTTCCATGTTATAATAGTACTTACTTCTAAAAACTTTATATTTTTAGTTTTATATTGTTACAGCAAATATTTCATAATTTATATTTGTTTACTTTTTGATATATCAGCATTTATTTTTACTTCTGTAATTAAAATAAAATGCTAGATAGGGCATCTGGGTGGCTCAGTCAGTTGAGTATCCGACTCTTGATTTTGGCTCAGGTCATGATCCCAGGGTCATAGCATCGAGCCCTGTGTTGGGGAGCCTGCTTAAGATTCTCTCTCTCCCCTCTTCCCTTCCCTAGTGCATGCTCTCTCTCTCTCAAATAGAAAATAAATTAAATAAAATAAAATAATAAAATAAAGTGAAATATAATAAAATGAAATAAAATAAAATAAAATATACAATAAAATAAGATAAAGTAAAATATTAGGAGAAGATAGAACCAGGCAATGCTATGACAAGATTTAAGGATTCTCTAGGAAAAGAACACTGTGATTATGGCAGATCTTGTTAGTTGTTTATCCATAAACCTTCTCCTACCTCTTTTTTTTTTTGCTAACTGAATCTTGATTTCGTTTAGGATGGCAATGAGTCTAGCCTAAGCAATGAATCCCAACTGCTCCCAGCCAGTCTTTAGCAATCCTGTTCCCTTTGGCAGACACTTAAATTCCCAGGCACCCTTGCAACTCAACATGACCTAGGATCCACTTGGGTTCCTTTTTGGTTTCTGGATCTGTGTCACAGTTAAAAAGACCTTTGCCATTATTTCACCATTTTAAGAAATTCTCCCAGTTATCTTTTGGTGCTTTTATGGTTTCCATTTTTAGGTTGTTTAAATATTTAACTTATTTGGAACTTATTTTGGTATAAGGAGTGAAATAGTCATCCACCTTTGTTTTTCTTTCTCTCTAAATATAACTTAATCCTTTCATACACTTAGTCATTGTCTTTATTTTACTTTTTTTCCCATGACACACTTACCCTGGTTTAAAACATTTTTTGATTCTCAGAGTGAGGTATTATTAAAAGAAGGAAGTAACATTAGGACTCACATTTTAATTATCTTTGGCATTCAGGGAAAGCTTCTATTATACTTAAAAGTTTGGAAATGGGAGATCAAGAACAACCTGCTTGAAATACCTCTTCCTTCCTTCACTTTATATAAACATCCACTTTAGAGTGAAAATACCAAGGAGGAAAAAAGGAACTTCCATAAATATACATGAAATATGATGATTTATCCAAAATTCTGTTGAAAATTTTTTGGGTGTCAAAGAGATTTCTGGCATTACACTTTTTAAAAGTTAAACAGAGGCCCTTTGTAGTTAAATGCTGTATTTTTATCAAAGGAAGGAATCACTTCTTGCTTTTTGTAGAGGAGATGTGTTTCATACATCCCCTATTCCTCTGAATGGATCATGATTCTCTTTATAAATAGAAATAGAATACAACCATTTATAGTTATGGTCTAGATTAGGAACACAAGTTTAAGGAAGATTCCCTTTAAAATAACATGAACCCATATTAAGGGATTTGAGAAAAGATAATTTTTTACAAAACTGGCAAACAAGAATGCTTGTTGAACGTAGGTGATAATGGTACTTGGAAGTTTATCATTCTGTTCATTCTACTTTTATGTACATTTGAAAAGTTTCATAATGAAAAGAGCGATATTTTAAACATTTGGTAGTCATTTATAGCTTATTTTGTATAAAGATCCTTAGAACGATGGGGGAGGAGCTTCCAGTAAGAAGTGAGGAGGGTGCACCTGAGAGGGATGCATTCATATCAATTAACAACTGGAAATAAAGCTATCATTTCCCAAACATTTGGAAATAACCCTTGTCCACCCAGGAGGAAGGAAAGCTTGAAAGGAGAACAGTACAAAATCTTCAGAACGTAATACAAAAGGGATCTGAAGACAACTACCAAACTTTCTTGAAAAGTGTCTTTCCGTTAGACTAAAGTTGTATTACAATACTCCATTAGTGTGGCTGACTAGTTGTTATGAGTCAACATCACACCCCAACTTTTAGGACATTATGTCATAGTTTTGTAGCTATTTATTATTTCTTTTGTGAACAAAGGGTCTTTCTCTTCACTACAGTTTTGAGCTGGCCAGACAAATACAGAATCTTAAAATATAAACAGAATGGCACTTAGATTATTAAGGACCCAAATTAATTAACAGATATTATATATATGATATTAAATATGATATATTAATTATATATCAATCATATATATCCTCTGATTTCCATTTCAATTCTAAGATTCAAATATTCTTTGATTTGAAATAAACTAAGAATGAAACATAAAATAGCTCAATGTTCATTAAAGCCACATTTGTACTGAATTCTCAATCAAATTTTTCTAATCTTATAGCTTCATTTTTATCAGTATTCAGTTCTGCAAAAATGTTAATTAAAAGAACAGGAGAAAAATGTTGGTAAATGAGATAGGGTTCATTCCCAAGCCAGATCTCTCTTGTAGGTGATTCAAGCTAAAAGTTATATCATGTTTATTCTCATCTTCATTTCCAAGAAAAAAAAAAAGAGAGAGAGACAGAAAAGAAAAAAAAAAGAGATAGTGGGCTGAAAGGGACCAAGAAACATAAAAAATCAAAACCATTTTCAAGTATGTCACAAAGATGTAAATGAGAGGAACTGGAATATGAAATTACTCATTTTAAATAATAAGAAGCGGCAACAGAAGGAACAGATAGGAGAGAAAAAACAATATGAAGGTGGGAAGGGAATTGTATTTTGTTATTGTTTCATTTTGGTAGGCAGAGAGAACAATTAATTTTGAGGAAAAGAGATATATAAAGAAGGTTTTTATGAAGTTTTGGAGAGTGATTGGAATAGGGATAATTTCCTTTTAGAGTCATGTCTGTATTTATTTTAGATATGTTTCTAGGTTGGCATAGATCTATCTAAATTTGAAATAAAGTAGGCGCAGTTTTATTCAATTTTCAATTCAATAAAATGAGCTTCACTTGTGTTAGTCTAAAGCTTGTGTGTTAATATTCCTTCTTAAGGTCACTAAGAAGACGTTATGTTAATTTTATTGTCAGTGACTCAATATTAGTTAATGTTAAATCAAAATACTGAGAGGAGGCTTTATATATTGGAAACCCTCATTGTTCATTCATTTGTTAATTCAGATACAGTAGGGTGAAAAGTTCACAAGCATTGTTTTCACTTAGAACAGCTTGAGTTCTAGATGTACCACGTAAAAGGTGGGTGATTTTAGGCAAATCAAACTTAATGGTTTCTATTTTTTATATATTTAAGTTCAATGATGATATTTTTTAGTTCTAGAAGTTCCATTTGGTATTTTTTTCGAAATTGCCTGGTACTGTTTGAGAATGTCATTTGTTTTTCTAAGTTTTTTTTTCTTGAATATTTGAACATATTTTGTTGTAGTCAATATCTAATAATTCTACTTTCTAAAGTTCTTGGGGTCTAAGAATGCTGTTTGTTGTGTTTGTTGACTCTAACTCTTGATGGATGATTTTCTCATGTGTTTCGTAATTTTGGATTGTGAGTGCGTTTAAATCAGAGCTTTATTTGTGGGAATCCTGCATGATGTCCTTCTAGAATGGTTTGTACTCTTACCTCTAGGCAAGATGGAGTAACAGGGACTGTACTTACCCTCTTGCCTGAAACAACTAAAATTCTGGACAAAAGATATAAAACAACAGTTATTAAAGACATTTATTATTAAATGTTATTGAAGACAGTTATTAAAGACATTAAGCAACAAAGACAATGGTCTCTCAGCGATGGGAATTAAATGAGGTAAGTTCCATGATTAAGAGGGTTTCTGGGGAAAGGGCACCCAGAAAAGCTCAGCAGTTTTATTGAGGTGAAAAGATGGAATTGGGAAAGTAGAAAGCCAAGAAAGCTAGAGATTACAAATCAGAATGTTCAGGAGAAGAGCTGCAGAGGGAGAGAATTTCAGAGAACTGTAGAGGGTATCCTCACATCTAACATACTAATTAAAAGGCAAAGGTTAACATATTGGACAAAAAAGTAAGACCTAACTATATACTATGTACAAAAAACACATTTTAATTATAAAACATAAAGATAAAAGGATAGAAAATGATATACCATGCCAACACTAACCATAAGAAAGTTGGAGTGGCTATATTAATAGTAGAAAACTAGATTTCACAGAAAAAAAATATTACCAAGGGTAAAGAGAATTATTTTATAGGCTGATTTGGTGTTTTCTTCTGCAATTCTTCTCATGAGTATTATTGGCTTTGATATTAATGGACAACAGGGAGAAAAGATTAGGCCTTAGTGGAATAAGAGGCAAGGAGTTGGCACTGAGGCTGGAAATTTCTTGGCTTAAAAGTTTCCAGACCCTAGAGAGAGTATAAATTCTAATCTCAAAACTGAATGTTGTCCTAAAGTAAATTCTGAGAAGACTTTGTTTTCTGACCCAGAATGCAGAGTGAGGACAAGCTTTTTCTGTCTTTGGTGTTACAGGGTTATTTATTTATTTATTTTTCTACTTCACCCTTTTGCTCCATTGCTGTAGGACCATCTGCTTACCAAGGGTCTCAGTTCTAAACCCCCATCTCATCTCGTCCAAACCTTGCCTCCGCATATGTCTATGCTTATAATGAATGAGAATACCTCGCATGCCCCAACCCTAAGACAATTTGTAGCTCTAATTTTTAGTTTTTCTCCACATTTGATCTCTGAGGATTTCCTTTACTTTCTTGTAAGCTCAGCTATGCATTTAAAGGATGTTTGTTATATTTTACCTGTATTTTTGTGTGTACTTTTTGGGAGGTTTTTCAGATACAGATTACCATAAGGCTGGTAATGGAAGTCTGCCTTCTTCTAAGTGAAATAGGAATGATAGTGGCTATTATAGGATGAGGGTAATATTTGAAGATTAATATTTATAAAATGCCCAGCACAGTGCTTGAAGTACAGTTAGTGCTTGACACAGATAGTTATCATTGGATAAGTGACTGTGGTGTCAAAGCCTTGGTACTTTAAAGATTACAAAACTCTAGAAAGAGTGCACTTTGGAGAACAGAAATAGGTTAGACACAGCTGTCTTGTTATTTTTGTAGGGTTTCAATAGGAGTTTATCAATACTTTTTTCAAAGACTTTTCATTTTTTTGTATTAGTAATCATAGTTGTTTTACATGAAGTACTCTTCCCTTTCTGAGGAAAAACCAGTATATAAAATGGTTTAATTATTTGAGAATAGCTACTGTCTAAATACACTATATTGAATAGTAAATTAATTTAATTCCTAAAGAAGGAAAAGTTTATCCATATCTTTGTCGAAACTAGTATTGAAGATGCTGAGATACAAAATAAACAGTTTTTTCCCCTAAAAAACCTGGGAATCTGCTGGATATATGAAACATATACACACTTGAAGAAAAGCAGCTGACTGTGTTACCAGAAAATATGTGCTTTAAAATAAACAACAACAATGGTTACAGTTAAGAAATACCATTGGAAGTTCAGAACAGGGAAAGCCCCTTGGTTTGAATTAGTCAGGAAAAACTTCACAGCAAATGTGAGAATAACTAGGTAGAATTAGGTAGGAGGGAAAGAAGGTAGCCAGAGGACAGGGAAAAAAGATAGGGATGGTCATGGAAGCAGTACAATGAAGAAATGAGAAGGCTAGCCTAACAAGAGGGTACTTTGTAAAAAGGAGGGAAAAGCACATTGAGGAAGTCTCTGAACGTCAAGGACTTATATTTTAAGCATTAAGAGCAGATGAAGATTGAGACCATGACGTAAGGAAAAAGACTTTCTAGGATAATTGTCACTCCAAGATATTATATGAAATACTCTTTTATATACGTATGTTTCTTCTCACACTAGAAAATATGCTTCTGAGGGCAGGAGTCTTATGCACTGCTGTCTTCTTAGCATTTAGATCACTTCCTAATAGGGGCGTCAAGGAAAGAATGAATGAATGATTCACTTGGCAATAGTATGCAGAATGAGCTAGATATGAGGAGAATTTTGAGGCAGGGCAACTAGTTAGGCTTTTGATATAAAGCAGGTGCAATGAGAATAGAAATTACAGGAAACACTGTAAAACCACTGGTGACTTACTCATCGTGGCCATTCTGGTGCCTGGCATGGTGCCTAAAATCAGCAGGCCCTTGGTAAATGTTTATTTAATGAATGAGGGGAATGACATTAAACTTAGAGATTATTTGTTATAGGTATACGGTAGGGAAGGGCATGGAAGACGACTTTGAAGTTTCCATTATTAGTACTGGGAGGATGGTGATGCCATAAATAAAAATAGATTAGGAAAGAAGAATAGTTTTAGGGAAGAAAATGCTGCATTTTATTTTAGAAATGTTGAATCCAATTTAAGCTCTAAGATATGTGTGTGTAAATGCTTGTAGTTATTACACAAGTTCAATAACAGCTTATGTTTCACAGATATGTTAGCTACAATATTATTCTTCATATTTTCTGGCAAATGATTTCTAGAGTTATCCCTTTTATAAAAAACTAGAAAAAATTAATAACATTCTTGCATGGATTCTCTCTTAAAATGAACTATTTTAGTGTAAAAAGTAAAAATATTGGTAATCCAAGTGGGTTTCTATTTTTTAATTGTATATTATACTCTAGCATGATAATGTTAAATGTACATAGTTTTATTTTTACATTGTTTCATCTCTGTAATTTTTAACACTGAGCCATCACAATTTTTCCTCCTCTTCCTCCTTCTTTAAATATCTCTCTCACATTTTTTTCTAATCTTCATATCAAGAACAGAGTGGATTTTTACATTATGTAAATACATTCCTTATGTTGGGAATTTACATATGACCAATGTGCACCTGTAGTGAGCAGGATTCTAAAACAACACTTAAAATCCCCACTCACTGACGTACAAGCCCTGTAGAATCCTCTCACCTTGAATATAGGCAGGACCTATTAATATGATGAGATAGCCACTCCCTTGATTAAGTTATATTGTATAAGACCTCATCTAAGCCAATTAAAGGGACAGATTCTCCTCTGGTCTTGAGGAATTGCCATATTGTGGAGAGGGTCCCATGTCCAGGAATGGCAGGCAGCCTCTAGAAGTTGCAAACAGTCCCCAGTGGACAGCCAGAAAAAAAAAAAAAAGCAAGGAATTCAGTCTTTCAGTGGCAAGAAAATGAATTCTGCCAATAACCAGTGAGCTTTAAAGAGGACCCTAAAGTTTCAGAAGTGATCATAGCTCCAGTTGATACCGTAATTTCAACCTGGTGAGAGCCTGAGTTCAAGACTTGGTTAACTTGTACCTGGACCCCTGACACATAGAAATTGACATAATAAATTTGTGTTGTTCTTAAGATGCTACATTTGTAATTTTTATGAAGCAATGGAAAACTAACACATCACCCTTGTTTATGTATTTCCTTGTCTGTAATTATCCAAATTGTAGACTTTAATGACCTTTGGCAGAAATTGTTAGCTCAACTGCTTTTTGATTATCATTTTAATTTTTTAGAACATCTTTTTAGAAGATTAATTATCATTGACAAACCATAACCTTCTCTTCAATATTTGTTAATCATATACTTTGATTAATAATATTTTTAGTCACGGGGCGCCTGGGTGGCTCAGTCGGTTAAGCGGCCGACTTCGGCCCAGGTCATGATCTCGCGGTCTGTGAGTTCAAGCCCCGCGTCGGGCTCTGTGCTGACAGCTCAGAGCCTGGAGCCCGTTTCAGATTCTGTGTCTCCCTCTCTCTGACCCTCCCCTGTTCATGCTCTGTCTCTCTCTGTCTCAAAAATAAATAAACGTTAAAAAAAAAATAATATTTTTAGTCACATGCTTGAGATACAAACTGATGACCAAATATTAAATAATTATAAATAGTCATCTTTGGTGCCTCAAAAAAGGAATGATACTATGTGTGTGTGAGTGACATATCTATAGGTTACTGGTATGCGTTTTAATTTCAAATAGATATTTAGTGCTTATATAGTTTCATTTGAAATGTTAGCAATAGGCTTAAAGTTTTTCAAGGGTTAATTTCTAGTTAATGTACATTTTCAGATACAGAGAAATGGGTCAGTGAAGTGCTGTTATGTTGACGGTTTTTGCTGGTGAGATTTTACTTTTTAATAAGGTATTACTGACATATAACATGTGCACAGAAGTGTGTGTAAATCATAGCTGTACTGCTCAGTTGATTTTCACAAAATGAGCACTCCCAAGAGATCATCAACCAGATCAACTAACAGAACATTAACAGAAACTCAGAAACCCCTTTCCAGTTCCTACACCCCTTACCCTGCTGGTAACCACTAACCTGACTTCCAACAGCCCAGATTCTTTTCACTTGTTTTCAACCTAAGTCAATGGTCTCATATAGCATATTGTCTTTAATATCTGGATTCTTTCACTCAGCACTATGTTTGTGAGATTCATTTACATTGTTGTAGTTATAATTCATTAATTCTTATTGCCATACAGTATTCTGTGGTATGAATTTGTAATAATTTATTCCACTGTAGATGGACATTGGGCTTGTTTCCAGTTTCTAACTATTACAAATAGTGCACCTATGAACATTTTTACCCATGTCTTTTGTTGAACACATCTATATATTTCTTTTGGGTTTTGCCAAGAAATATATTTAGGAATTCCTAAAATATATGGTATGCCTATATTCAGCCTTAGTAGTCGGTGCCAGTTTACTAAAGCGGTTGTTCCAGTTTACGCTCTCAGCAGCATACATGTGTTCCAGTTGTTCCACATCTTCACCAGCACTTGATATTGTCTCTTTCTCATCTAATCTAGTGTTAGGGACATAGAGTAGGGTCTCTCTATGGTTTTCATGTTCATTATCTTGACAAATCATTAAGTTGCCAACCTTCTTCATGTTTTATTGGCTATTTGGATATACTCTTTTGTTGAAGGGCTTTTTGAGTCTTTTGTTCACTTATGTATTGGATTATCATTCCTTTTTTCTTTCTTTTACTTGTCTGAGTTCTTTATATACTACAGATATGAGTTATTTGTTAAATACATAAACAAATATGTTTTCCCACCCTCTAGGGCTTGCTTTTTTGCTTTCTTAATGGTGTCTTCTGATAAATAGAAGTTTTAAACTTTAAAGCAGGCCATATATATATATATATATATATATATACACATATATTTATGTGTGTGTATATATATATATATATATAAACTAAAAGGAAATATATATATACACATATATATACACATATATATACATATATATACACATATATATATACATATATATATAGTTTATATTTAGTTTATATTTCCTTTAGTTTATTTCCTTTCAGTTTAGGCCATATATATATGTATATCTTCTTGTCTTTGGAGCAGGCAAAGGCTTCTTAAATGGAACACAAAAGTGATAGCTATTTCCTTTTAGTTTATCACTTTTGTGTTCCATTTAAGAAGCCTTTGCTTGCTCCAAAGACAAGAAGATATTCTTCTATGTTTCATTCTAGAGGCTTTATAATTTACCTTTCACATTTAGCTCTACAATTCATTTGGGATTGATTTTGGTATGTAGTTTTTTGGATATTCTATGTACAAATCATATTATCTGCAATTAGTAGCAATTTTATTTATTTATTTTTGATCTTTGTGCCTTTTATTTATTTTTGTTGCACAGGCACTTGAAAAGAATTTCTGTTCTATTCTTGTTGGATGTAGTGCTTGATTTATGGTGGTTAGTTCAAGTTTGTTAATTGTCTTGCTTAAATTTTCTACACTCATTGTGATATTTTGTCTACTATTTTTATTGACTCTTGAGAGAAGTTTATTAAAGTACCCTATTATGCTTGTAGCTTTGTGTATTTCTCCTTTGAGATTTATCACTTTTTGTTTTATATATTTTAAAGCTTTTTATTAGGTGCATTCAAATTTTAAATTGTGGTATTCTCCTGGTGGATTAATCTCTTTATTGTTATAAAATTTCCCTCATTGTCACTAGCAATGTTTCTTGCTTTTATGTTCACTTTGTTCTGATAATATCTTTTGAGAGAGAGAGAGAGAGAGAGAGAGAGAGAGAGACGGGGTTGGGGGGGGGAAGGGCAGAGACCATGGAAGAAAGAGATTCCCAATCAGGTTCTTCACTATCAGTGCAGAGCCCAATATGGGGCTCCATCTCATGAAGAGATCATGATCTGAGCCAAAATCAAGAGACACTTAACCCACTGAGCCACCCAGGTGCCCCCAGGATTTCTTTGATTTAAATTGTTTTAATGCTAGATTGCCTCCACGTGAAAGATAAGCTTTCTGGTACTGTGGGACAACATAATATATTTAAATGCAATATTGATGATACTGTGTTTTAAATGATACTTTAAGTTTTTATCACAATACATTCATATTTATTATATTATTTTCATGTAAAGCTACATGTAAAGTTGCCCAAAATACATCTGCCAAGGGCAATATATCTTTCTTCTTGATTAAAAAAACAAAGAAATCATAGGAGTTGCCAGATCACAGTGAATTTTTAGGATTATTTATATTTTTTCTTCAATATTGTTTTAATAGTATAGCTGCTTCTTTATAACATGTAGTCAGAGCTAAATTTAATGCTCAATTATAACAACTATATTAGACAGTGAAATGAACAATTTTGCTATTTTTCATCATTTTTTTATTTGTGTTTATTCAACTTTGTGAATGACTTATCTTCTCCTTTCAAATCCTTTTTGAAAAGTACTGGTGTATAAGTAAATACTGTTTAGACAAACAGGTATCACTTCTCTGTAATACTAGAGAAGCCAAAATATTTAAAAAGTGCTACATATCATCTTTTAAAATCCTGCCCCTCACCCTTCCTGATCCTATAACCTTGTTTTATATGTAACATCAAGCCACCCAACACTGATTTACTTTCTTTCTAACAGCTTATCATGTTGATATCTTTTTGAAACTTTACTGATTTCTGAGAGCATGGATTGCGTATTTACTTGAATATTTTCCAATTTGATATAACATATCTGATAAGAAGAAGATAGGGTAAAACTTCAAAGTATTGATTGCAAATTCAACCTTACATTTAATAGTGTAGTTATTCTGAATGAAATAAATCTTGTTTCGTGTACTATAAATATATACAAAAATTATACTTCAACTACATTCAAAATAGATTTGAGATAGGATTGTAGACTTATTTACTCTAAGCTTCTTTCATTTAAATGTAAATATTAGTGGAGATATACGTATTTTTATGCATATCTGTTCCTTGCATCACCATTGATATTTTAATTTTAGTATTAATTTTCTATTTAAAGATGACATATTAATGTCACATCGATATAATACAAGATGTGTGGTTATTGAAAATATCAGAACCTTAGCTCACAAATCACAAGAATTTTGTGGTGAGTATCCTGCCTTGTCTGGCCACAGCTCTAACTACAATCAGACTCCAGTACAGTTACTACTTTGAGTGAGTAGCTGCCACCACACATTGTGCTTATGGGACAAGAGCAACATAGAGAGATAGCAGTATGAAGGCGGATCAGGACACTGACGCTGTTCCATAGTTTCCAGCTGGCTTCACTCTCTATCTCATCTTACACTTTTCTTTTTTATAAAATTATCTTACCCTTACTATATAGCGTATCAATATTTCATTCATTTATTCTGCAAATACTTCCTGAATGCCTACTATAGGGCAATATATTAGTTTTCAATTGCTTATACAAATTATCACAAACTTATCAGCTTAAAATAACACAAACTTACGAACTCACAGTTCTGTAGGTCGGAAGTCCAGGCACGACATGACTGGATTCTCTGCTCAAGGTCTCATCAAGCTAAAAACAACATGTTGGCTGGGGCTATACTTCTTATCTGGCACTCAGGTTCTCATCCAAGCTCATCTAAGTTGTTGCCACAATTCAATTCTGTGTGGCTGCAGGACTGAGGTCCTTGCTTTCTTGCTGGCTCTCAGTTGGGGGCTGCTTTTAGCTTCTAGAAGCTGCCCATTGTTCCCTTATCCACCACCCTTAGAACATGGCCTTATCCACCACCCAAATGCTACATTCTTCTAGACCAGTCAGAATGTGTCTCTCTGTCCTCTTCTATGATCAGCAGAGAAAACTCTGTTTTAAAAGATTCATATGATCAGGTCAGTCCCCCCAGGATGGTTCCCCTATCTTAAGGTCAACAGATTAGGGACATTGATTACATCTGTAAAATCCTTTTACAGTAATACACAGATTAGTATTTGATTGAATAAGTGGAGAAGGTATACATATATCAGGGGATATATGTACCAGGAATCTTGGAGGGCCATCTTAGAGTTCTACCCCAGAGAGATATTTATTATGTGTCTCATTACTTGGACACATTAGAGAAAAAAAAAATCTATCTATCTAATCAAATCTATAAATACCAGTCCACATGGAACAAACATTCTAGAAAGTTTAGATAGAAAATTATGCATAATATAAAGATATCTTATTTCAGGAGCTTTAGAGAATATCCAGATAGAAAGTCATCAGAATAGGCTAATATACCTGTTTCATATTTATTATTCTCTTCTAGTACTCAGTTAACTATTTTTAACAAATGGCATTTTTTTCTTATAAACATGCACATATTGAAAATATATAAGTTGTAGTTTTACCATTTCAGCACACCTTTTTTTATTTTAGATTCATGGAATTTGAGGGAGGGACCTTAAAGATCATGCCATCTTTTATTAGCATTTAAGGGTAAGGTAGTTGAAAGGAGACTTTTCCTGTTTATAGCTAATAAAATATCAAGGTTCTATTCTATGTTTTATGAGTATGTGTATTTCTTTTCGAATGATAACAGATGTGACCATCCTAATGAGTGCATTTCTTGAAATAGAGAAGAAACTTAAATAGCTAGAATGGGCAGGATACCAAGGAAACAGACTAATCAGGCAGATGGTGACTATTTCCTAGGGAAAGTCTGAGTAAACCCGTAACTCTGCAGCAGTGATCTGAAAATAAAGGAACATATGTGAGCATGGAAAACTTAATGTTTTCCATGTATTTTTTCATTACATTATAATCATTGGATTTATATACACATTGTTATTCATTACCATTGATCACATGACGAGATTTAGCTGTTTCCTTCATTATGTTTTTTCTTTGTAATAATAAAAGTTTGTCAAAAAACCCACTTTTTAATAACTAAGATACAGCAATGGCTTTCCATTTATTTACGTATTTATTTATGCATAGGAAAAAGCACCTTTTGAGCATTTCTACATCTCTTAAATTAATCATTTTGAAATGAATTCATTTACAAATTTAAAATGGACTTATAAATAACCAAGCTCTGTTGTATAAAAAAAAAATCACAATAAACTGAAATGCATTTGCTAAAGCATGAAGTTTTACATAAAAAACAAAAGTAAAACAAACTAGCAGGAAACCAGGAACGGAATAAAAACACAAAAAGGTATCTCTGGCATAGTGCCCTGAAGCTCATCAACCTTGGCCAAGAGCATGAGGTAATGTCAGAAATAAGAAAACACCCCAGGTCAGACCTTGTCACTCTCATCCTAAGACCATTAGTGATCATGTAAAAATGTAATCTGTATAGTGATTTAAAACTATTATATACTGCATCTCATCTCTATCTTATAAGATCCTGGTGGGGCAAAGCAGTTCTTGTTATGCCTATTTTACAGATAAATATAGAAAGAAAGTAGTTTTCCAAAATTCATAGTTACTAAGTGGCAGATCAGCAACAAGAGCGAAGTCTTCTAAATCTGAATCCAATAGACTTCTGAAGAATGGAACAGTCAGGAGCAAAAGTGACTATCAGTCAGGAAAACTACTTTGTTTCAACTTAGCTTTTTAATACATAGGCAACCCATAGTTGTTTTAGTATTCTTAGTACAGCATACTGTATTTTTAAGATAATGCTTTGGGGTTAGCATTATTAAAAATATAAAACAAAACAAAAAAAACCCTGTATTTCTTTCCAAAAGTTATGTGAATGGTTTGCATTGTTTCACAGAAATTTCCTTCATGAATTTTGTTGTGTCAAATGAGGGAAATCAAAAGGAGCAACCACAAAAAAAGGGAATCTGGTGGACCTTAAAAGGAGTGTCCTTTTGATTGATTTCATGATAGTTGCCACAAACATCCAAGTTAGCTGGGAAGGATAGGGAGGGTGGATTTGAAAAAGGTGGAGAAAAAGAACCAACCTTTTGAGGGTCTGTAATCTGATGCAAGCACAAATGTATGTTTTCTATACGGCAAAAAGGGTAGGGGGCACTCTAATTAAAAATAAATTTATACTGGGGCATCTGGGTGGCTCAGTCGGTTAAGTGTCCGACTCTTGGTGTTAGTTCAGGTCATGATCTTTTGGTTGGTGAGTTTGAGACCCCCAGTTGGGCTCTCTGCTGTCAGCACCGAGCCCACTTCAGATCCTATCTTCCTCTCTCTCTCCCCCTCCCTTGCTCTCTCTCTCTCTCTCTCTCTCCCGCAAAAATAACTAAATTAAACATTTAAAAATAAATAAATTTATACTGATGAAGCTAATCTAATGATACTTTAGGTATAAGATGAAAAACGAAAAGTGTAATGGTACCTGAGTGGTCTTCACAATCCTTTTTACCCCCTATCATAGCTGTCCATCTATGTGGAAACATGATGAGACTATTGACTTATTTTTTTTTTTTAAATCTTATTTTGACAAAAAAAGTCAGGAGTATAGAAGTTATCACATATTACAAGCAATTTCTGTATTTACTTTACCTAGCTAGTTCAAATGTTAACGTCTTACCACAGGACAATTATAGAGCAGAAAATTAATACTGAGAAAATACTAACTGATCTATAGATCTTATTCAAATGCCACCAATTGATCACACATTACATTTAGTTGTCATGTCTCCTTGGTCTCCTCCAATCTTAGAGTTCCTCAGTCTTTCCTTGTATTTGATAATCCAGACACTTCTGAAGAATGTGTCTCAGTCTGTGTTTGTCTGATGTTTCCTCATGTTTACATTTAGATTAGTCATTTTTGGCAACATTACCATAAGAGTAGTGTTGTGCCCTTCTCAGTACATCATGGCAAGAGGCACACGACGTTGATATGCCTCATTACAGGTGATGTGAACTTGGAGACATTAGCTTCACGTGCCTTCAAGATGTGTTGAGAAGTGTACAACATGCTCAGATATGCTCCTTTCCTTTTCAATGGCTAGATATTGATGCTCAGGATGACCCTGAAAGTTATTTGTGGAAGTTATTTCTTCAGCCTGGGTCCATAAATGACTGCATAAAGCAGAATCTTTTCCAGCTCTAGCCGTTAACCTGCAGCTCTTTGAGGATGTTTATGTGTGAGAAAAATAAATTTGTACTGTGTTTGAGCCATTGGATACTTTGAGTCCTTTCATGAGAGCTGTTCACCTACTTTGCTATGTTACCTAGAGTTTGATTCATGTCCAATGAGGGGAAGTGCTTCATCCAAAAATGCTCCCATGGTTTTCTTCTCTTTATTACCAGTTGCCAAATCTATTTCCATAGCCCATATTTTCCACAAATATTTGTATTCAATTCTCCCCAATTTCAAGTTTGAAAAATTTAAGCTTGATATCCCATTAACATCTTTGATTATATTGTATTTAAGCACCCCCAAATTGGTCATTTTTTACAGTGTTTAACCAGATTTACCAATTTTTTTTTCATCACACAGACATTCCTTCTTGTATCCCACATACTACAGCAGTTCTTTTAAGGAGGGTCTGCAAGTAGAAACAAGTCTTTTTCTAAAAAGTGTCTTTATTTCACAAGAAATCTTGAATGATAGTTTTATCTTTTGAAGAGATTTATTTCCCCAGCATCAAACTTTTAAAAATGACTATGGGTGGGGCGCCTGGGTGGCGCAGTCAGTTAAGCGTCCGACTTCAGCCAGGTCACGATCTCGCGGTCTGTGAGTTCGAGCCCCGCGTCAGGCTCTGGGCTGATGGCTCGGAGCCTGGAGCCTGTTTCCGATTCTGTGTCTCCCTCTCTCTCTGCCCCTCCCCCGTTCATGCTCTGTCTCTCTCTGTCCCAAAAATAAATAAAAAATGTTAAAAAAAAAAAAAATGACTATGGGTTATATTAACCAGAAAGTTAAGGAGATTCTCAGATTGGATTTTAAAAATCTAAGTTTAAGCTACGTATTTTTTTCAAGAATCATACCTAAAATATAATAACCTCAGAAGTTTGAAAGTAATGGAGAGTAATGGGTGAAAATAGTTACACAAAAAATCCAACCAAAGTAAATCTGGCAGATTAATATTGATATTAGAAAAACACTTCAGGGGCGCCTGGATGGCTCAGTCTGTTAAGTGTCCGAATCTTGGTTTTGGCTCAGGTAGTGATCTCACAGTTTTGTTCATGAGTTGGAGCCCCGCATTGGGTCCACACTGCGGAGACTACTTACAATTCTCTCTCTCACCCTCTTTCTCTGCGCCTCTCTGATGCTCTCTCTCTCTCACTCTCATTCTCAAAATAAATAAATAAACTTTAAAAAAATGCCAAAAAGAAAAGAAAAAAGACAAAAAACAGTTCATAGCAATCATTATTAAGGTTAAAAAGTTGATAACTTAATTATAAAATGATCAATTCACCATGATGATAGGGACTTCTGGAGCTGACCAATATCCATTTTCTCCTCTTATTTTTTAGCACACAACTAAAATACTTTCATAGGCTTCTTATAACTTTATTGGGACTGCGTAGTTGACTTTTAGCCATTGGGATATGTCCAAAAGGTATTTGCCACTTCTAGGTCTGACATTAACTCTTTTGATTTGTGACCTTTAAGACTCTCTTCCCACTCTGCAGTAATTTTGGAAATTTGTTGTTGAAGATTGTTAGGCACTAGGTATTGCTACGTGCTTTCCATTTTCCCCCTTACTGATCTGAGTTTTTATTATAGTTAGTTCAGTCCATGATATGTTATTTTATATTAGATGTGCGTATGCGTGTTTTTGGGAGTGGTGGTAAAGATAAGTTGTCTTCAGTTCATAGGATTTCATTTCAGAAGAAGCCAAATATTCATATATTGGAGTAGACTGCACATTCCTTGGATATCGTGGACTGTGAGCTGAATAAACTGAGTAGAAGAGACTTTCTGTTGTCTTCTCCGGGGAGGAGACAAGTATATTCTTCATGTAGAAGTAAGAGTGAAATCATCATAGAAGTTTTTTTTTTCCTTCTGTTCTTCCTGGGCAACAAATTTAAATGCATTTTTCAGATCTCTTACAGTTGGGTTGATGTCATGTGGACAGAAGTGATCTATGCCATTTCTAGTCCTGGTACACAAAAGCCTTTTATATGCTCCATCCTCCATTTTCCGTTCCCATTCTGAGGTAGCCTTGGAGACCACATGATGAAGATTGTGTGCCACAATAAGATGATTAAGTCCTTGATTAACTGCATCGATCAATAAACCAGAACCTGGTTCTTCCCAAAGAGTAATAAAATAGACAATCCTCAGAAAGATTGTTCAATAATGCAGAGAAGGCACTGGTAAATAGTATTAGTAATAAAAATAAAGTAATTATAGATATGGCACAAATTCAGATATCAAAAATCATAAAAAACTTATTAAAATTTTATGAAAATAAATTTTTAAACTCAAATGGAAAATTTTCTATACAAATTTAAATTACCTAAATTAACTCAAGAAGAGTAAACCTATATCTGAGGATATAGCAATCATGGAAATTGAATCAGCAGGCAAAAAAACTATCCAAAATAAAGGCACCAAGTCCAGACAGCTTTAGAGGCAGGTTTTAGCAATACATCAAAGGACAGAAAAATCCATCTTTTCAATATAATATGATAAAAAATAGAAAAAGAGGCAGATTATACAGCAGCTTTTATATGGTTAATGTATTCTAGATACTAAAACTAGAAAAACAAATAATAAAAGAAAAATTATAGGTTATCCTCCCTTATGAGTATACATGCCAATATCTTAAAGTATTGACAAACTGAATCAAACAGGTATTTTAAAAAATAGGCTATAGTCAAGGATAGTTTATCCCAGGAATTCTTGAGGATTATAAAATTCTTATTGGTAGTAGGAACAAGCAAATCATGCCAATGACCATCATTACTCTGGAGTTTCTGACCAGTGAAATAAAATAAGAAAGAAATAACAGTTGTATAGGTTAGGAAGACTCAAATACTTACTATCTGAAGATTATTATTTTTTAAGTTTTTTTTTTTAACATTCATTTATTATTGAAAGACAGAGAGAGTCAGAGCGTGAACAGGGGAGGGGCAGAGGGAGAGGGAGACACAGAATCCGAAGCAGGTTCAAGGCTCCGAGCTGTCAGCACAGAGCCGTATGCGGGGCTCAAACTCACAAACCACCAGATCATGACCTGAGTCGAAGTAGGACGCTTAACCGACTGGGCCACCCAGGCGCCCCTACTGTCTGAAGATTATTGCAAAGAAACATCTGGTAATGTCTAAAGACAAACAACAAGAATTAATATGAGAGTTAGGCAAAGTTTCTGTATGCAAGAGCAAGGTACCAATATCAATAGAATATCTATACACCTGCTGCTAGGGAGAGTGACACATGCCAATGTGTCAATAATAATAATTGACATTATTCCAAGCAATGCATAAATCAGTATCACTGATATTTCCCCATAAGATATTGATATTCCAAATATATATTCATAAAAATGTGCTGTTACTTCAGGAATAAATTAATAGACCAATAGAACAAAACTCAGAGACAGGAACAAACACAAACACATATGTAGGAACTTGGCGTATGACAGGCATGGCATTATAATTCAGTGCAAAAAGACCAGACTCTTCAAATCTGAAGCCGGGACCATTGTTAGCCACATGGGAAAACATAAAATCTCTGCCTCACACTATGTGTAAGAATATACTCTAGATGAACGAAATTTAAATGAAGAGAACAAAACTTTAAAACTTTTAGAGCAATAAAGGAGAAGTTATGTATGACTTCAGAGGTAGGGAAGGATTTCATAAACCAGGCACAAAAGAAAAATATTGTCAATTTGATAAATTAAAATAAAAAAAAATCTATGTTCCATAAAAGACATCAAAATAAAATTAAAAGGTAAGTCATGGAGAGGAAGACAATATTTATAATGTATACAACTTATAAAATGCTTCATATCTCAATTATATAAAGAGCTCCTCAGACAAACGAAGAACAGAAAAAGAGGACAAAGCCATAAACATAGTTCACACAAGAGGAGACCCAGATGGCTAATAAACATATGAAAAAATGCCTAACTATTTTAGTATTTTAGCATCAGGAAAATGCCAATATGAACAACTAGGTTAATATATAACACAGAACAGATAGATCAAATTTGTAAGGACTGGGGAAAAACCCTTAACACATTAGCATGTAACACACATATACACACATACACACAACACAACACAACACAACACAAAACCAGAAAGCCTGCTAATAGCATAAATTTGTACAACTGCTATAGCAGATACTGAGAGCTGACTCTCCAACATCTATCCCTCTTTCTTCCGAAACTCCAGAAGCACACTTTTGTGCAGGACAAAAAGAGCTGGGTTCCAGATGATGGCTCATGACTAGTGTACCTCAATCAAGGCCATCTTAACCCATCTCTCTCAGCTGTGCTTGCACATGGGAGCTCGGTATGAAACTTTTCTGGCCAATGAGACATAAGGAAAAATATTCTGAGGGGGGTTCCTGTGAAAATTTCTGCTGTCTCTATCTATCCCTGTCCACCCTTCTTTCTGATTTATACTCAAAAGTGAGCAAATGATCTGAAGCTGCGGCAACTCTCCTGTTGCCATGAAGAGTGTTCTCAGTGTTCTAAGAGAAATGCAGACATATCACTTGTGGTTGTTAGGTTCTTTTACACTTGCTGCTAAATGCAATCCTCCTTGTCACTACTACATTGGTGAGCAATTTGTCGATATATAGTAAAGGTGAACATGTTCTTATTCTAAAATCTGGGAATTCCATATTGACTCCTATGTCCCATATGTAAATCTTGCACATGTGGACAAAGAGACATACACAAGGCCCATGTTGCTACATAGATCGTAAAAGCACTGGGAACAATCTAATTGTCCCTTAATGGGTGAATGAATAATACATTTCTGTATATGTCAACAGTAGAGCATGAGAGAGATTTTAAAGCAGTTGGCTTATGTGATTATGGAGGCTTGACAAGTCAAAATCTGCTGGTAGGCTGGAGACCCAGGAAAGAGTTGCAGTTCAATTAAATACAGACAAACAAAAAAATTAATCAAAATAAAACTCAGGAATGGGGATACTGTGGTAAAAGAACTCTAATGAATGTAATATCTCTTTAAATATAAAACTAAAAGCAAACAATGTGGATATTATGTCAGAGGACAGAGCATAGATATTATTCAAGTTGATGAAGTAAACACCAATAGGAATTGGGAGGTGATGAAAAGGAGACAGGAGGAAGTTTCTAAGCACGCTGGCTTCCTCTGTTCACTACGAGGCACTCAATCAACAATGACTAAAATTGCAACATGAAATTCAAAACAACCTACAATGACTTCAAACTCAATGATTTTAATAAAATTTCCTAAGCTACAGTGATTTTTAAAAAATCCTTAATATCTTTGGAAAGCAAGAAACACTTATCCATTGTTTATTCTTTTAGTCACATTAGGACCTTTTATCTTTGTAAAATGTCATTAAAATTAGCTTTGCTATTTATATTTGAAATACACTGCATAATAGCATTGCATTTTCTATATCACTATCTTTTCATCTGCTTATTTGTGTAAAGGGATGTCTGGGGTGATAGTTATCCCAAATGTAAAATATGATTTATGAGCCTCTACAATATAAGCACCATGAAGGCAGAAGAATGTACTGGATTTATTCACTGCTAGAGCTTCAGTTTCTAGACCAGTGACTGGCACTAAAGAGGTGCTTAATGAACATTTGTTGACAGTGGGAATTGGGGTAACATTTTATGTCTATTTTCTTTATTACTCAAACTTTTTATATTGAAAACATATCATTTTAATAAAAATAAAAGAATTATTTTAAAAATTAAAGAGATAGTGAAGAAAAAATAGAATGTTAAACTGTTACATAAATAGATGACTAGATCAGTGAAACAGAAAAAAAACTTCTGAAGCTATCTTACTCCATACATAGGAAAATTTCAAGATAAATTAGCATTAAATGAAACCAATTAATTTAAATACATTAGAAGAAAAAATTTTTCATAATCTTTATGTAGGGAAATGCCTACTAAGTCAGACTCAGAAACCAGATAATGGAAATATTGGCAGTTTTGAGTACATAAAATTTTAAATTTCTGCAAAAAAAAGGAGACCATTAAAAACTTAAAGCACTGATGGAGAAATATTTGCATTCTACATATCAAATTTAATACGTATATTATATATACATACATCTATATTATACAATATATAATATATACACAAATATATCTATGTATATAACATGCACTTACAGATAAATAAGATAGAGACAACTCAATTTGAAAATGAGCAAGGGATATAAAAAAGCAATTCAGAGAATAGTAATGACAATACGAATGACCAAATATGCAAAATAAAATATCTTTTTTGCTCACAAAACTGACAAAAATTAAGTTCAATAATATGCAATGTTGGTAAGTGTATGGACATGGGCAGTCTGATACCTTGTTAATGGCAATGAAAACTGGTATTGCCTTTTTTTAGGGTACTTTGGCAGTATCCATACAAATGTATTATGCATATGCCCTTTAGCTATCAATCTCACTTTGGAAGTGCACCAATAGAAATACTTGCACATAATAGTAGTTAACATGAATTGGTTGCTTGCTATGTGTAGGAATTTTCTGAATCTTCAGCAGCTAATTTCACAACATAACCTATAAAGGAAATACTATTATTATTTATTTTACAAATGAAGAAACTGAGGACTAGAGAGGTTTTCTACTTGTTCAAGGTCACACAATGATGAAGTGGCATAGCTGGGATTAGAACACAGATTTATTTCCAGAACTCATAATGTTAACTGATAATGTATATAAAGACGTATGTATGTTTAAAAATTTATTTGCAATGTGAAAAAATGAAAACTACTGAAATAGTCATTAAAAAGTGACTGAAATGCATATGTATTCGTATTATGTAATACTTGAAAACTTAAAAAGATTACCATATTTCCATATATTTATTATCACATGGAAAGACTTAATTAAGTGTATGATGCAGGTCACAATACAATACCTGTAACATAATCCCACTTATGTAAAAATAAAAATATATAATTTATAGTCTATATGTATTTACATTTATACTTGTATATGTATATAACTGTATATGTATGCATAGAAAAGGGTCTGGGGGCACCTGGGTGGCTCAGTGGGTTAAGCGTCTGACTTGATTTCAGCTCAGGTCATAATCTTGCAGCTCATTGGATAGAGCCCTGTGTCAGATTCCAGGCTGAGAGCATGGAACTGGCTAGGGAGTCTGTCTCCCACCCTCTCTCCCCTCCCCCGCGTATGCTCGCTGTCTCTCTTTCTCTCAAAATAAATAAATAAACCTAAAAAAAATAATAAAAAAGAAAAAAAAAAGAAAATAGTCTGGCAGAATTTTACATTAAACTATTATTCCTGACAAGGGTGAGGTTTTGGGGCAGAGAAGCTTGAGATGTAAAGATGGAGTTTTCACTTGTAATTCTATATATTTCTTTTTTGTGTGTGTGTGGAAATTTTACATTGAGATTGTATGCTTATGTACATTATGCATAATTATATATAAATTATATATAATTTTAGAAAAAGTCAGATATCCATCATGTGAATAATAAAAAGAGACAAATTATAATTTTGGAAAAGAATTCAACAAAATATAAATAGTTCTATATTTTTGGTTGTATTTTTTCTTTCTAAAATATTCAACTTTTCTGTAATAAATCTGTGTTAATTTTGCAATTAATTTTAAGTGAGGGGGAAAATTGTATACAGTTGGTGACTATATCAGACAACTCTTAGGTACTTCTTCAGACATTCTTATTTTACCCCAGCCACCACTGTTGTAATTAACACTGTATAAGCTATCCTGTGCTGCAACTAGATAACCAGTCTCTTAGGGTTATAATGCAACAGCACATTTCCTCATGACTGTGCCATTTGCTTCTTGACTTCTTCTCCAAGACTTCCCTGTTGCCTCCGAATCATGAGAGGCTGTAGGACCCTCTCAAAACCCAGGCATGTCCAACTTGGAATGCCAGGAGAGTAATTTCCCAGCAAGAGAACTTTTTTTCAAGGGGAAATAAGAGCTGGCATGTAAATTCTACCTTTTCCTACCTATGGACTGTCTTGAGAAACAGTAATTTATGTAACCTCTCAGAAGATAGTTCTTTGACAAGTAATCAGTTTGGCTTGATAGCAGACAGTGACAACTGGATAATGCATGCTTCCTAAAGCACCCTTGCCTCACACCCTTTTTTTTTTTTCTCACTCTTTCTTCCCTGGGACTGGACTATGATAAAACAATAGTGTATAAGATGTTGCCAGGCTGTGCTTTCTTGGGAGCCCATGTTAACAGAGTGGCCTAATTTGGAACCATCTTTCCTGAGGAGTTAATATAAATGTTATTGTAAATAGTTTATTACTAGTAAAAGCAATACTATAACTGGCTGCATTAGGGGAGTCAGAGTAGAAGGATGTAAAGTGAACAAAATGGAATTTTTTAAAAGATTGATGCAATATTTCTGCTAATTGGAGGTTATGATTGAAATATCTGTTGACATACAATTATTTTCAAGTTAGACATCAAACTTTTAAATACACTTAATTATAATTGGTAATTAAATTATAATTTCAAACAACAGTATTTACCTCATCTGTGATTTTTTTTTTACCTTTAGCCAGTATGCAGATATTAGAATTTAGTCCATTGTCTGAGGTAAACTTTCCCCAAGTGCTTGCAAAACTTATTATGAATTAAATACATATTAATTCATAATAAGTTTCCCATTTTACAGAATAATGTTTGTATATATAATAATAAATATTAAAGTTTGTGGATTAACATAATTACTTTTTATAGAATAGAAAAGTATCAAATTTTTTAATGTTTATTTTTGAGAGAGAGAGAGAGACAGACAGAGCATGAGCAGGGGAGGGGCAGAGAGAGAGGGAGACAAGGAATCTGAAGCAGGCTCCAGGCTCTGAGCTGTCAACAAAGAGCCCAACGAGAGGCTTGAACTCACAAACCATGAGATCATGACCTGAGCTGAAGTCTGAGGCTTAACAGACAGAGCCACCCAGGTGTCTCAGAAAAGTATCAATTTAAATGCTAAAATGCAAATGAGTTTCAGGAGATGATTCATATCTGTTAGGCAAAATATAATTTAAATAAATCCCTGATAAATACATGTGTAATGCCAAATATTTTAATTGAGGTTCAAAATTAATAGCTATACTTAAAGTATGAAATTAGTGATAGATGATATACAAACATATGATAGAGCAATTTATCTCAAAATGGACAATTAGTTATTAAATAAAAAATATTTATTTTTGAGAGAGAGGGGGATAGAGTGCAAGCAAGGGAGGGGCAGAGAGAGAGGGGGACAGAGGATCCAAAGTGGACTCAGCAGAGAGCCCTATGTGGGGTTCAAACACACGGGCCCTGAGATCATGACCTGAGCTGAAGTTTGAGACTCCATCGACTGAACCACCCAGGTGCCCCAATTAATGTACTTTTAAATGCTAAATGAGAAATTAACAAATACTGTTTGAGCAAAGGATCCTCTGCTTTGAAGTATTGACTTCTATTTTTTCAGAAGGCAAATAAAATTAATTTTCACAATGTATGAATATTATTTTCCCATCTATTGAGCTATAACTCTCCCCTTCTTTGTGGGCTTAGATGTCTGATGACTTCACCACTACCTTAGAGGGAATTGTTAAAATATAGGCATTGACTACAGCTTCTAGAACACTTGTCTCCATAGTGAGATGTATGTCTCCAAGAAGGGGTGCATAGTCAATTCGATAGACAAATGGAGATATCAAACTTTACCTATATGGATATATGGATGTGACTAAAATCCAACCTTTTGTCAGATGTTTACTCTTCATACATAGTATGTGAAGTATGGCTGATGAAAGAGTCCCACAGTTAGAAGATTTTATACTGGCACTCACATTTGTGTATAATCATCTTAGCACACAATGCAGTTTATACATTCTTGACTTGGTCATATGATTATATCTCCTTTATTCCATGAAATATTATATAATTAGAGGACGTGTTTCCATGAACAGATTTTATAAAATAAGAGGTTTATACCTTATCTCAGGAAAAAATATTTATATCAGCTTGGGTTTCATTCTCATCTGGCAATGCTACCTTCAGGACCTAGAAGTGATAGAAAAGGGGAGTATGGCAGGGGATGAAAGCAAATGCAAATTGTATTATTAAGTGTGCACTGTAAGGATCAAATGTCACAACTCAGACTCATGTATCATCTTCCCTGACACTGTATAAAGAACTTTTTCTTGCCTTCATTGTCCCTTGGGAGGAGAAATGGAGAAGTAATTATCTTCTGTCCCCTTTCTGTTAATCAAAGATTGTGATGGTTAATTTTATCTGTCAACTCGAGTGGGCCACCAGATGCTCAGATATCTAGTTAAACATTCTGGGTGTGTCTGTGAAGGTGTTTCTGGAAGAAATTAGCATTTGAATCAGTAGAATGATTAAAACAGACCTTTCTCCCCATTGTGAGTGGGCGCTATCTTGAATCTGAAGGGCCTGAATGTAACACAAAGGCAGAGAAAAGTAAAATTTGCCCTTTGTCTGACCGAGACACTGACCTACCACTCTCTGTGCTCTTGGTTCTCAAGCCTTCACACTTGGACTGGAATCTACATCCTTGGCTCTCCAGCTCTCGGGATTTCAAACCACACCTGTGGCTTTCCTGGGTCCTCCAGCTTGCAGAAGGCAGATTATGGAACTTCCTAGCCTCCACATCACATAAGCCAGTATCTTACAGTAAACCTCATTATACCTGCACACATGTATATAATATATCCTATTAATCTCTTTCTCTGGAGAACCCTAACTAAAATAAAAGTTCACCCTGTGGGACTTTCATTCTCCTAAGCTTCTGGCTTGTCCATGTGTGACCACGGAGCAGTCCTGTGGCATTTTGTGCTTCAACGTCCAAAAAGAATCCCAGGGCTGGAGGAGAGGTGCTGTTAAATTTTACCTGTATGAATTTACCAATATGTATTGGGTCCACAGAGTATGTTGTGGCAGTGGCTGCTAGAATAAATACATGCACAGAAACCCCAGGGGCCAGTGAAGTCAAGATAAGTAAATTATCTTTCCATTACAAAAAGACAGTTGTTACAAGTGTGCATTTTATTAAGCAGCTTTTTAGGGGGGAAAGAAAGGTACATTCAATCTGTTCCTTAAAGGAAAAAAAAGGGTATTTTAGTAGTGAGAGGCTAAGAGAAAAATTACCAGGTGTATTCACAACTGCAAAGAAAAGATCTTTCCCCTCCCCCGCCGTTCCCGAAACCAGCCAGGGCGCGCCCGGTCGTAGTCTGACATAAAGGCGGGAACCAATCAAGTTCTGCTGAATGGTTTGAAATAAAGGCGGGAACCAATCAAGTTCTGCTGAGCATTCAAATTTAAATGTCAACCTATAACAACTCTGTAACCTCAAAAAAATACCTAACTTGTTTGTGCCTGTCTATAAAAGAAGCTGTAAGATCCTTGCTCGGGGCCTCTTGCGTCACCGGCAACGAGTGTGCGGAGGACCGGGTTCGAACCTGCAATAAACGACCCTTGCCACTTGGCTTTGACTCTGGACTCTGGTGGTTTGTTTTCGGGGGGTCTTTCGAATCGGGGCATATCAGTAGTTAGTAAGAAAGTAATATTTTTGAGAGAAATTTGTTATGAGGAAACATTCTGAATATAAACATTTACAAAATTTTCAGCTTGATGCGATATCATACCTGCAAATGACTAAGTACAGTATCTATAAATACTCCCTTACCTGCATACTTAAAATATAATTTTCCAACGTATTCAAAATTATCCAAATAGAGAATTTCAGTGAGTTTTAAATTCACCAGTTACAAACACAAAAATATTATTCCTTTCAATTGGCTTAGGAAAACTGATATTAGGGTTAATTAAAACTTACCACATCAAAGTTACTGGAAACTTTTGTGCATTTGATAGATGGGATTAGAAATCAAGTATCAGAATTTGGTAAACAGAGTTAACAATATACTTCTTTCTTTTGGATTTAAGTGTTTTTGTGAGGTTTCTTTTTCAGACTGGAAAGTCATTAAAATCACATACTGAAATAAACTAAACTTAGTATCAGAACTTCAGATCACTCAGTTACAAAGTTAAAATCAGGATTAAATATATATATATATTTTTTTTCTATTGTAAAATGTTTAATAATAGTTTTCTAGTGACAGCAAAGGGATTTTATAATATTAATGATAAAATGAAAGAGTAGTTTACAATTTTTTTAATGTTTATTTACCTTTGAGAGAGAGAGAGAGAGAGAGAGAGAGAGAGAGAGGTGTGAGCAGGGGAGGGTCAGAAAGAGGGAGACACAGAATCTGAAGCAGACTCCAGGCTCCAAGCTGTCATCACAGAGCCGGATGCTGGGCTAGAACTCACAGACCATGAGATTATGACCTGAGCTGAAGTTGGACACTCAACCAACTGAGCCACCCAGGCGCCCCAAGAGTAGTTTTAAATACAGCTTATTTCATATACATTTTCATCCTTTAAAATTTCTTTTGTAACAACTATTTTTAGAGTAGAATATATATAATTTATAAATAAGTAAATATTGGATATGCTTAAAATTCTTGATTGATAGGAGTGTGATTTAAAAAATGAAGATAGTGGGGCGCCTGGGTGGCTCAGTCGGTTAAGCGTCCGACTTCAGCTCAGGTCACAATCTCGCGGTCCGTGAGTTCGAGCCCCGCGTCGGGCTCTGGGCTGATGGCTCAGAGCCTGGAGCCTGCTTCCAATTCTGTGTCTCCCTCTCTCTCTGCCCCTCCCCTGTTCATGCGCTGTCTCTCTCTGTCTCAAAAATAAATAAAAACGTTAAAAAAAAAAATGAAGACAGTTAATTTTTTTTAATTTTTAATTTTTTTATTTTAGAGAGAGAAGAAGAGCATGAGCAGGGGAGATGGGCAGAGGCAGAGAGACAATCTTAAGCAGGTTCCATGCTCAGCACAGAACCTGACATGGGGCTCAATCCCATGACCCTGGGATCATGACCTGAGCCAAAATCAAGAGTTGAACATTCAACCAACTGAGCTACCCAGGAACCCCTGAAGACAGTTACTGTTGGCAGTGTTATTATTTAAATAATAGTGTGTGTGTGTGTGTGTGTGTATTTATATATATATATATATATATATATATATATATATATATATATATATATTTATAGAGCCATGCAGCTTTGTCTTTATGATAACATCCTTATAAACTTAGCTGAATAGGTACTCTGTAGATTCCCATATAGTTTTACTACCTGTGATCCTGTGATCCCTTTTCGGTGGTAATTCCTAACTATCTTCCTAATCATTTTTCCTCATTCATTTAAGACTCAACTACTGACTCACTGCCTTCCTGTACATCTTAATTCCTGTCATTGTTCTTAGTGATTGCAAGAACCATGTGGATGAAATACACAAAACTTTAGCCTCTCTGTTCTTTGACCTCTCCTTCTTCACTCTCTTCCTCAGCTCCACCTTTGCCACTACCCTCATGAGCACTGGAATTTGTCATCATCAGGAAAGAAATCAGTCTTTATTTAAAGTATCCTACTCCATGACCATCACCTCCTATTCAATTTTACTCATCCTGGCCTTTCATTGCTGCAGATCTTTAACAACATAGTAACCTCCAGTCTACAGATCCCTCTCCTTGTCTGCACTTCAGTAGCAGAACATTGGTGGAAAAAACTTGGCTCATAATACTTGAAATTCATGACAAAATTTTAAACGCCCATTCAATACTGCCTAGAACTCCAGTATGTCTTCCTAGTAAGTTTGCTTTTCACTTTCAAGTCTTTTCATCCTTAACACTCCTTCCTTGAGCTTAACTGAGAAACAGGAGGTATCAAACTCGCACATCTTCCCACCCTAAATCTAACCAAATAGAACCTGTGCTTTGGTGGCTGCAGTGAAGGAAATACTCTGCTCCTATCAAATGCAAATCCTACTTCTCTCTGGATTTACTCCCTCTTGCCTTCTCACAGATACGGCTCCTCTACTTCTCACCATTTCTACCGGACCATATCAATAAACCACCCAGTGTGTCCCATGTTAGCAAAAAAAAAAAAAAAGTAAACACACGTCTGTTGATCCCACATTGTCTTGCAGGTATTGCCCAAGTTCTCTGTATCTTTCTCATAAACTTGAACTTGGTTCAGTTCATAAACTTGAACTGCTCTTCATTACTTCCAATTAATTCTTCACCCCATTCTAATGTGGTTTGCATATCCACTTCTGTGATGAAACTCCTTTTGTCAAGGTCTCCCACAGTTCCTGCATTGCCACAACTATCTTCTCTGTCCTCTCACTTGATGCTTCACATCATCTGACACTGACAAACACACAGTCTTTGAAACCTTTTCTTCCCTTGGCTCCCTTCCCTTGGTTTTCCTCTTACCTCACTGTTGTTGCTTCTCTTTGCCAAGGCTCAGGACTGAGCCCTCTTTTCAATTCTATCGGAACTTTCTCCTTAAGTGATCTCACTCAGTGGCATATTTAAGTGCCTTCTATATGCTAATGCTTTTCAAAATTGAATTTCCAGCCCAATGTCCAAAACTGAGCTTGTGACTTTCTTCACAAATCTAGTTTTCCACTACTCTTCTTCATCTTGGGATTTGGCACCATCATT
Source organism: Panthera pardus (assembly GCF_024362965.1). Classification (NCBI taxonomy): domain Eukaryota; kingdom Metazoa; phylum Chordata; class Mammalia; order Carnivora; family Felidae; genus Panthera; species Panthera pardus. The sequence goes on from NW_026526765.1 coordinate 89,043,212, forward strand.
CAACCATTTTTTCTTTTCTTTTTTAAAGTTTATTTGTTTATTTTTGAGAGACAGAGAGTGAAATGTGGAGGGGGAGAGAGAGGGAGAGAGAGAATCTCAAGCTATCAGTGCAGAGCCCAGTGCAGGGCTCAATCCCAAGACCATGGGATCATGACCTGAGCCAAAATCTAGAGTCAGACACTCAACTGACTGAGCCACCCAGCCTCTCCCATCAATTTTTAAAATAAAACTTCTTTTTCTGCAATTCCCCACATGCAATCCATCATTTATTTCTCTTGTTTCTTCCAACCAAAAATATCTGATTTTGCCACTTCCCTCCAACTATACAACTGTCCTAAATTAAACCACCATAATCTCTTTTCTGTACTATTTGAAATAGTTCCTCAACTGGTCTCTTTGCCTTCTTCCTTGTTCTTATTCAAAAATATTTTTTCACATAGCAATTCGAATTATTTAAAAACATGAATCAGGCCATGTCATGTGATCTTTAGACTCATCCAATGGCTTCTCACTCTCTCAGAAATAGATTCATACTTCTGAGGACTGGCCTACAAGACTGTATAATGTGGCTTCTTCCTACATTTACAAAGTCACTACCAATCCTATTAGCCTCACTTCCATTTCTCAAATTCCCCAAGTGCTTTCTGGAACCATTGCCTTTGCAGTTCCAGTTCTCTTTGCCTACAAAACTCGTACCTCAACATTTTGCATAGCTAGATCATTTTCATTTTGTAGGTCTCAGCGTAAATGGCATCTCCCCAGAGATGCCTCCTTGACCATTCAAGACATATCTACATTGTACATGGTCACTCTTTATTACATCTCTTTTCATAGTACTCACCATGATCTCTACATGGCTTATTCATTTGTCTTTTATTTCTTTTTGGCAAATGTACATTCTATGGAGATAGGAGTGTGTCTTTTTTATTATATATCTTTGGGATCCAGTACAATGTCTGGCACAAGATAAATTCTCAATGAATATTTATGAAGAAATAAATGAAACCTTATTTTTCCTTGGCTTCCTTGGTGCTATATTGCCCTGGCTTTCTCCCTGTTACTCTCCAATTCCCATTTCCTCATTTGCCCTCTTAGGCTGCTCAGACTTCCATAACAAAATATCACAGGCTTCAACAATAGAAATCTATTTTCTTACAGGTCTAGAGGCTCAAGGTCTAAGATCAAGCTTTCAGCCAATTTGGCTTCTGGTTAGAGCTCTATTCCTTGCTTGCAGATGGCTGCTTTCTCATTACGTCCTTACATGGCTTGGTGCGCGCTCAAGGAAAAAGAGAAAGAAAGAGTTCTCTGGTGTCTCTTCTTATAAAGACACTGATCCTATTGGATCAGGGTTCCACTCTTATCACTTCATTTAACTTTAATTACTTCCTTAGTGGCCCCAAATACAGCCACTGGAGGTAAGGGCTTCAGCACATGAATATTAGGGGGACACAAATATTCTGTTTATAACACTATCTGTGTCCTTGATGATCCCATTTACCCTGACAAAGTGTGCAGGCTCAGGCCACTATCCTGAACACCTACACTGCATGTTTTTGCATCATTTTCTGTTGTTATCTTTATGTAGATATATAAACCTTGGTTCTCTGGTGATTTCCACTTTAGTCTATACTCCCTTTTCCTTCTCCATACAGGCCTTATCAGCAGTTATTCTGTGTGTATTTGCTGGTCTGTTGATTAAATCTAAATCTACATTCCCATTCATGAACTTTCATCCAAAATCAAATTCTTTATCTCCAGCTGCTGATTATATTTACACTTGAATTATCCACTTTGGTCTCAAATTACCATTTGCTCAACTACCAGCAAGCTTCCTTTTTCACTTTTCCTCTTTGTCACTGGCATCACATTCTCTCTACAATTTAAGCCTAAAACTTTGGCAACAATCTATGACTCATTAATTATGTTTTTATCTGCTTTATCCAATTAATCACCAAACCAGTTATTACTTCCTTTAACATCTTTCATGAAACATTTCTCTCCCTGAAATCTTTCTGCCACTTAAAAAATAACTTTTTGGAGCACCTGGGTGGCTCAGTCAGTTAAGCGTCTGACTATTGCTTTTGCCTCAGGTCATGATCTCATGGTTTGTGGGTTTGAGCCCTTAGTCAGGCTCTGTGCTGACCGCATGGAGCCTGCTTGAGGTTCTCTCTCTCTCTCTCTCTCTCTCTCCCCCCCCCTCCCCCACTCGTGGTTGCTCTCACTCTCTCTTTCCCTCTCTCACAAATAAACTTAAAAACAAAAAAAATAAAATAAAAAAAATAAAAAATAACTTTGCCATTAATTTTTTTTTCTTAACATTTATTTATTATTGAGAGACAGAGAGAGACAGAGCGTGAGCATGGGAGGGGCAGAAAGAGGAGGAGACACAGAATCCGAAGCAGGCTCCAGGCTCTGAGCTGTCAGCACAAAGTCTGATGCAGGGCTTGAACTCCCAAACCACGAGATCATGACCTGAGCCGAAGTCAGACCTCAACTAAGTGAGCCACCCAGGCACCCCTAACTTTTCCATTTCAGAATGGCCTTACATTTACAGAAAAGTTACAAAAGTAGTAGAGAATTCCATTATACTCTATACCCACTTTCCCCTACTATTAGCATCTGACATTGGTATGGTACATTTGGTACAACTAACAAAAGAATCCTGAACATTATTTTTAACTAAAGTCCATACTTTGTTCAGACGTTTACATTTTTTACCCAATGTCTTATCTGTTTCAGAACCCCATGCAGGATACCTCATCACATTTAGTTATATATCATAATCTCTTTATGTCTGTGACAGTTTCTCAGACTTTACGTATTGTTGATGACCCTGACAGTTTTAAGAAATATTGTTCAGGTACCCTGTAGAATTTCCCTCAGGTGGGGTCTGTCTGAAGTTTTTCTCATAATAAGATTAAGAGACTGAATTTTGAAGAGGAAGATTATAGAGGCAAGGTGCCATTCTCATCACACTGTATCAAGAGTAGATGCTGTCAGCATGACTTATCACTGTTAATGTTAACCTTGATCATCTGGCTGATGTGTTTGTCAAATTTCTCCACTGGGAAGTTACTTTCTTTTCCCCCTTTCTATACCATATTCTTTGGAAGGAAGTCACTATGTGCAGCCCACACTTAAAGATTGGGTTGTCATACTCCCTCTCCTTGAGGACAGACTGAGTATATACAGAATTATTTGGAATTTTTCATGGATATTTGTATGTATGTATTTATTTATATCAGCATGCCATGAATATTTGTTTTATATTTAGGGTTATAGCAACACTATGTTACTTATTTGGTTGCTCAAGTTGTGTCTATGTCCCTATGGCATACCTCCTTGGTGTGTGGGTAGGTGTGTGTGTGTGTGTGTGTGTGTGTGTGTGTGTGTGTTTTAATGTTTAATTATTTTTAAGAGAGAGAGAGAGAGAGCACACAAGTGGGGTAAGAGCAGGGAGAGAGGGGGACACCAGATTTGAAGTGGGCTTTGTGCTGACAGAAGCCAGCTTGACGAGGGGCTCAAATTCACAAACTGTGAGTTCATGACCTGAGGTAAAGTCCAATGCTTAACTGACTGAGCCACCCAGGCACCCCTGTTTGTGAGAGTTTTAAACACTTAGTTACTTTCTGGCACTATAGGATGTTGTAGAGTCCTGTTGTATATTTCCTAACAGTATTAGTTTACTATTACTACTGTAAAAACTTAACACAAACTTGGTGGCTTTAAACAACACCGATTTGTTACCTTATGATTCTGGTGGTCAGATTTCCAAGACAGATCTCATTGAGGTAATATTGAGATGTGGGCAGGATTGCATTCCTTTTGGAGGATCTAGGGGAGATTTCTTACTTTCCTTATTCTATCTTCTAGAGTCTGCTGACATCCTTGACTCACAGCCCCATTCCTTCATCTTGAAAGCCAGTAATGGCAACTTGGTTCCATTTCATGCTGCCATCTTTCTGCTTCTCCTCTTCTGTCTCCCTCTTCACATTTAAGGATCCTTGTGATTACATTGAGCCTACATGGAAAATTCATGATTATCTTCCTATACTAGAGTTCGTTGATTGGCAACCTTAAACCAACTCTCCTACGTTAATTCCCTTTTACCATTTCAAATAACATATTCACAGATTCTGGGAATTAGGATGTGGACATCTTTGCGGAGGGGAGGCATTCTTCCTAAAGAATCAATCCTTTTCCCAAGGATTCTGGTTTCTTTATTGGAGAAAGGTATTAGAAACCAAGATTTGGGCACTGGATGTGCCCATTGCTGCTGTAAGCAGTCAAGAGTTAGTATTATGGTATGTAGTCCATAATTTCAAGTAGTTCAGTATCCAGTAAGTCACTGGAATAAAATGTCCTTTATATTTAATAATTATTTTCCATATGAAAAATTTTGGGGTATTTAGGTATTTCAGTTGTAGAAACATGTTTTTACTCTATTTCATCATCCAAAAGCTTGCTCTGCTCCCAGCTGTAGACAATGGAGGCCAGCAGAATCCAAATGCTAAGAGCATGGGATGTAGACATATTTCTGTACTAGATCACGGATTGGTCAGTAGCCAAGACCCCACTAGGATGAGGCCCCTGGACCAGTCCACTCCCATGCCAGGTGCTTTGAGGGCCACAAATCAATTCCTAAAGATAATGATCATCCACCTAAGCCAGATTGCTATGATTCCTAAATATTTCTCTTAAAAATCAGCATTAAATCAGTCAAATCAGGTAATTAATCTGTTTTGGGAGCCTGAAATTTAATCACCATTATCCAATGGAATTTAAGTATTATATAACTCAGTTTATTAATGAAAAATACTACAAAGCAGTGTTTTCTGGAAGTGTGCAACATCCACCAATGATAATATCCAAGATGACAGAGGCACCAGGCATGACATGAGGTTCATGGATATGGCACAAATTAATACTGAATCACATAAAGATCATTTCATTTTCTTTGCAAACATCTCTCAGTCCTTGTGAATATATCAAGGAAGAAGTTGTAGTTCAGTGTTAATCTAGTCTAAACTTCTCAAATCCTCCATTTCAACAAGGCAGAGCACATTTCGGGCAGTTTTCATCCAGTAGGAAACTGGCTAACACAAATTACCATATATTATTCTACTGTATTAATATTTATTGCTCCTTTCTATTTATGGCAAATATTTTTGGCTGGAAATATATTTTCAGGTCTATTTGATTTTGTGCATGTATATTTTTGTCGCTGATTTTGGAATCTCTCTAGCTGAAAAAGGCAGTGAAATCCATCTCTGCCTTCCTTACTTTTCTTTCTAATCAAACTTTATCTGTACCTTACAACCAACTGGATTTCCTCTCAGAAAGCTGCTACTATGAATGTAGGCTAATGTACATATCATCAAGGAAAGGGGATGTTACATAATAATCTAATGAATTATCCCCTTGGAAATATTGGTGTGTTTTAATTGTTTATCTTTGGGAATGACAAGCCAATGAACCATGAAATACCAGGCTCATGGGGCAAATTTTGAGAGGCTTTTCTAATGTTTCTCAAATAACATAATTCAGGAAACAGTGTATGTCATTTACACATAACAAATCAAATTAATTTTATTGTAAGACAAGGAGAAAAGCAATGTTAAAGTTGACATGATCTTGGGTTGTAAAAAGAAGAAACATTTTGTGTTCTGCACAGTAGAACATACACCCTCTCTTCTTTCAGCCTTTCCTTTTCAAAACAAAGGCAGAAAATCTTTGTTTTGTTAACTGCTTCATTCCCATGGTTTTAGAGTTTATATAAAGGTATCTTTATATTTTCCAGAGGCTCTGTTTCCTTGCAAACTTATGGAAAAATTCCATTTAAGTATATTATCAAGGTCTATATGTCAATATTTATTAGAAAGAAGAAATGAAAGTATCATTTCTTTTCTTGCCTCACTCTTAGTCTAGAGTTTCCAGTATTGGCATTACCTCTGTCTCAAACTTTTTTTTTTGTTGTTTTTTTTTAAGGAGCCCTTTCTGCCTCAGGGCTACCCCAACACAAGCCTATCATACAGATATACAAACCTTCAGGTACAGGATGGCAAAATATTTGCCAGAAATTCTCCCTGTTGCTTTTGGCATTCAGCCAGACCACACCTCTGAAGGACTTACTAAACAATTGAAAGAAAGGTCAATTTTTTTTTTCTTTCCAGATACATATTTCACTGTCCTCTTTTCTGTAGCTTTAGTCAAATGTTGGTTTGGGATTGAGTATTCCTATAAATGCAGCCTACTTGTGACTGAGACCAGTGTATCTCCCTTAACTATGTTTTCCCTGGGCTCTGCTGTTTGTCATTTTGCTTCTCCTCTAACAAACAGTTGCTATTTCTTCTTGGTTGGATGGCTTCCCAGTAGATCCTGATACTGAAAAACAGGTTAGATTCGTTTAGTTCACGTCTGTCAAGGTCAGGTTCTTCGGGTGGAGGAAATGATTTGAATGAATCTCATTCATTTTGAAACAGCTCCATCCACAGCTGCTTACAAAATAAGGCAAATGGATTTTGAAATTGCTGTCTTGAATATATACCATGGCAAAGTCTACTGCCAAAGTTTATACTTAAGCGTCTATTTATCAAGTTTAAATTCCAGCTGTTTCTCTAAAATCTAAAATCTAGACTATGAGACTTCATTGAGAAAAACTTCTGCACACTCCATTAGTTGCTGTATGAGTATTTTCATTCATATCTAAGAAAAACATTACAAGTATAGACCACCCAAAACATGCATTTTTGTATTAGGATAGCCTCCAAAAGGCACTGGCAATGGAAAAGTAACTTCTTTCCCTTCTATGTACAGGTAAATTATTCTTCTTATACAGATGGACTAGGGAAGCAAGTGTGATCCTGCAGGGAGAGGAGGAATAGAATTTGGGGAACTGGTTACTCTCCATTACTTAGTTACACTCAGTTGTAATTTAAGAAACTATGACTCTGGCTTATGGTTATTATTCTTATTCTTATTTTATTTTTTATTTCAGCCCATTGGTCACAGTACAGGGTTTTCTGAGAATCCTACCTCAGAGAATTCAAGAGAAGGTTTTCCCCAGGTACATTCATAACAAAATAACAATGACTAAGAGCTGTTATTATCTGTGCTTTCAGTCTCATTCCTTTCTCTGGATGAATGTGAAGAAAAGTTAAATTAAGTAGAAAGCCAAGGAAATAGCTAATCTCTAAATGTCTCAGACCCTGATATACTTGATTTTTTCAAATTATTTGTGCTTCTTCAATTAGCTGAATTATACACTGTGCTACAGATTTTATACTTCGATATTTAGGTCTGAGCCTGGTAGGCTAAATAGTAACCAATGAGTTTGGCACTCCTTTTTTTTTTTTCTTTGTTTCAAACTTTATTGAAGTATACTTGATACAGGATGAGTTTGGCACTTCTGGGAGCAAAGGATACAGTGATTCAAGATGCGTATCCTGAATTCTGTCTTTGCTCTATGGTCTTGGACAGGTCATTTCACCTCCCTTGGTCTTAGTTTTCTCATCAGTAAAGTGGAAGAATAATGCCCACATTGTAGGGAATCTTACTGTGAAGATTAAAGATGATGTTTTTGAAATGCACAGTGCATGGCAATGTTGGTGTTTAAAAAGTCTATTAGTTATAATGATTCATTTTAAGTAAGAGTAAGCTATAAATATGTCCGATATTATTTCTAGGTGTTAGTAGTATAATTATCATTGTGTAAGCCAAAGCCAATTCCCAGTTCCTAGCCCTATGGCTGGACATTTTTTTCTGCTACTGTAAGAGTGTTGGAGGCATAAACCTTTCTTTTAATTACATGTTATGCAAGTGGAACAATTAGTAATCGTTATTTATAAAGGTTACAAAGCTATTTCTAAAATAAATCAACCACATAGGAACACCTTCAAAACCCATTTTCTTACACTGGTGACATTCTTTTACTTCTAAGGTCCTTAATGTAATTTTATTTCTATAAAAATCAACTAACAACTTCCAATAATGCATCTGACTCACAGTTGTCCACCTGCATTATAGTTAATCAAAAAAACAGAATAGCAGGCTTTCTTTCTTTAGGACAATTAAGTCCCTTTATTAATATTTATTAACAGTTCATGAAGGACGGGATGTGGTCTGATTGCAAGATGTGGTAATCAAAGTTCTAAAAGCTTATGGCAAAGATAATAAGGAAAACTGCAAATTCATTATTTTGCATTGTGTAACAGTGCCATCTAAGCTCCATGAAGGCAGGGATCTCTGTTCTGTTAACAGTATTCTCAGGGCTTAAAACAATTCCTGGATCAGAGTAAGTACTGAATAAATATTTGTTAAATAACTGAACTTAGACTTATTCTGTTATTACTAAGCGGTTCTTTTGCTTTTTGCATTTAAGTTTTTGTGTCTTAAAGCCACATCAACATTATATGTGAATTTGATATTATCATTTAAAAATCATTGAATAAAAATGTATCTGTATGATAAAAAGGTGAGCATTTCTTAAAATAAGACTTTGTGTCTGTGAAATAAGTTAAAACAGCACAGATTTTCTTCAGAAAGATAACAAAATATAAGTAATTTAAAGTTTCAATTTGAAGATGTCTATCACTGTGCCTGGCACTAGGTAGATGTTCAGTAAATATTTCTTGACTAAAATAACCGATTCAATCAAGTGTCTTATAAATGTGTACATATTCTATTTCTAATATACCTGTTTATAATGCATATGAATTTTTTTATGTATTTTGATAGTACACAGTAACTCAAATAATATTATAGGTAAAACTGAAGCACAATATTCTGGAATATAGGTACATTAAGTTAACTTATTTAATCACTTGTTTTTTAGCTTCTATGATCTGTGATGTAGATTTATAAGTTTATTTTTAAGGATGAAATGGGTAATTTAAAAAAGTTTCTCTAACAACTCAACAGTGTTACTTTTAAAAGCCAGTAAGAATTTATTTATTCTAAACTATTATAAATAACTTAGACCATTATTTAATTGTTGATACATCTTATTTTTAGTCATGTTTTCCCCTCATGAGTGAAAATCCTCCTGACCATTCTTTCACCTCAGCTTTAGGGAACAAATTTAAATTCTTTTCATGTAACTTTTGTTTGTTTTGTTATGGCAATTGCATTCCAGAACCCTTGAAAGCTTTGATAGAACAAGTGAAGGCATTCAGGATGTTCTTAATTTATCCTGTTGGATTGAAGCAAATGAAAGAATTAATCACTGTTTTTGTTTTTTGTTTTGTTTTGTTTCTGGTTATTTGCTTTTTTCCTTTTGCAACTTTAAATCTTAAGTATCTTAGATCTAAATCAAACTATTACTTTGGATGTTCTTGGTAACTAGGTCTAGGAAATTATTCCCTACATATGGCATTGCTTGGACCATCAGCTGTCGAAGCAAGGGCACTACATAGTTTCTGTAAATTCATGGCAGTCGTAAAACATTATGGAAAAGAGGGGAAGTTCTATTATAACCAGTGTTCTTGCCTCTCTCTCTGCAACTCGTGACATTAAAAAAATTAGCTGCTGCTCTTGAGGAGAAAAAAAATTCTTTTTCCATTTTGGCAATGTGTGTGTATATTTGTGTGTGTGTGTGTGTGTGTGTGCATGCGTGTGCATGCGTGTGTACCACGCACATACTCATATCTGTAAGAAATTAGTGGGTATGTGTCCCCACACCACCCAAACCCACAGACATTAACTTCCATAGGGCTTGGACAGCATATTTCAGAGTTTACATTAGAAAATGGTAGGACTGGTCTTAATTTTTTTTTTAAGTTTAAACTTATTTATTTTTGAGAGAGAGACAGAGAGAGCAGGGGAGGGGTAGAGAGAGAGGGACAGAGAGAGAATCTCAAGCAGGTTCTGCACTGTGAGTGCGGACCTCATGTGGAGCTCAAACTCAAGAACCATGAGATCATTACTCGAGCGGAAACCAAGAGCTGGCTGCTTAACTGACTGAGCCACCCAGGTGACCAAGGACTGTTCTAATCTGTAAACTACTTCCTTGGCATTTGAATTTCTTGGTAGAATGTAATAATTAACTTTTTCAGGACAGGACATAGTTTCTTTTTTTCTAGTTTTTTTTTTTTTTATTTTATTTTGAGATAGATAGCATGAGTGGGGGAGAAACAGAGAGGGAGAGAGAGAATCCCAAGCAGACTCCACACTAACAGTTCAATGAGGGGCTCGAACCCATAAACTGCGAGATCATGACCTGAGCTGAAGTCCAACACTTAACTGACTGAGCCACTCAGGCACCCCAGGACGTCAGTTTCTTAAACCATGAAGCAATGTGATGTAATGACTCATCATTATCCTGAGTGAAAAATTTCTCTGTCTGGTAAAATTAATGTAGTCAGTTCCCATTTTAGCCATGCGTTGCTGTCTAAAAGTTTGTTTGTGAGTTTGCTGTCTGAATGTGGAGCAAACATATATTCTCAGACAAGCAATTTCTAATGTTAAGACCAATAGTATAGGCCTTTCTGTCTTATAGACAATTGTGTGGTTGTAAACCCTGAGCAAAGACTGCAGTGTTGAATTCACCATCAGAGATGCAGCAAGGTCAAGTTTTACAAAGAATTTTCTCCCAGAAAGAAGAGAAAACAGTTGACTGTCTATAGGAGCTGAATTTCACTGCTATTTAAAGGGTCTCGTTCATAATCTACTCCTGGTCTTTATGTGTTCCTCCTCACTGGTCTTACTTTTAGTAGTATCACAGACGATGTATTTCTCTAGGCTCCAAGCTTACTTCATTTGATAATCTTTTAAAATATTTTTTCCTATAGCAACAGAAACAATTCTGGATTTGTAAGCTCTGGGTTCTTCAGAGACATTAATAGGAAATCTAGTGAAATCAATAACGGAACTTTTTAATAGGTTGCATGCTTTGGTTACAGATTGGTTCCCAAACAGTTTTGATGTCATCCCCTTTTGGTGATTACTAGACGATGCAAGGACTAAATGTCTTCTTTTACATTGCAACTGCATTTATCAATACCGTATTCTCTGTAAACCTTAAGGGAGCATGACAACTTCAGGAAGAATACGTTGGCCTCATGAGAAACACTGAAGAATGCTTTGTGATATATAGTTCGATTTTGAACAGTATCCTTTGTCAGAATGATTCTTCTGATAGAGTGTTCTCTATGTCCTTTACAGTATGCACTAGGATTGAAGGAAATGCATTTTTACACATATACTCTGGACACACATTTCCTTTATTCTGCTGTCCTCCTGGCAAAATTCCTGAACATGCTTTGGATGACATTTAGAGAAGTTTATTCTTTCAAGTTTGTAATGAACAGGAGAGCAGAATCTACCTATGACTTTTCTCAGGGCATCAGAGTTGACTCAACTAGTGTATATGTAGGGCACTACTTATATGTTGATTAATGTATGTATGTACAAGATGATATGCAATACTGTCACATAAGAAATCTTTAAGATTTTGGTGTGAACTAGGGAGCGCAAGCACATCCTTCAAAAAGCTGAGACTACATAACATTTTTGAGATTGTACAGAATATTCAAAAACTGTCATGTACTAGGCCAGGGATGAAGCTTCAACAGGTTCTAAATATTAATATCAGGCAGATACACTTTCTTACCAAAGTGTGGGATAATTAGAAATCAATATCAAAGAATACCTTTAAAACTTCTACATGTCTATAATATAAGCAGCAATATTCTCTCGAAGCTACTGACTCTACCTAAAGAATTTAAGTCTTTAGGGGCACCTGGGTGGCTCAGTCGGTTAAGTGTCAGACTTTGACTCAGGTCATGATCTCGCAGTTTGTGAGCTGAAGCCCCACGTTGGGCTCTGTGATGACAGCTCAGAGCCTGGAGCCTGCTTTGGATTCTGTGTCCCGCTCTCTCTCTGCCCCTCCCCTGCTCACGCTTTGTCTCTGTCTCTCAAGAATAAATATATAAATGTTAAAAAAATTAAAAAAAAAAGAATTTAAGTCTTTAAAATATGACAGATGGGGTGCCGGGTGGCTCAATTGGTTGAAGGGTTGAATTCAGCTCAGGTCATGATCTCATGGTTCTTGGGTTTCAGACCTGAGTCGGGCTCTGTGCTGACAACTCAGAGCCTGGAGCCTGCTGTGTCTCCCTCTCTTTCTGTCTCTCCCCCGCTCATGCTTGTCTCTCTCTTTCCCTCTCAAAAATGACTAAATATTAAAAAAAATGCTTAAATAGCAGGTAATTTAAAAAAAGGGGAATGGCTGGGTGACTCAGTTAAGCATATGACTCTTTCTCTCTTTTTTTTAAATACAATTTATTGTCAAGTTGGCTAACATACAGTGTATACAGTGTGCTCTTGGTTTTCGGGGTAGATTCTCATGATTCATCACTTACATACAACACCCAGTGCTCATCCCAACAAGTGCCCTCCTCAATGCCCACCATCCATTTCCCCCTCTCCCCCACAACCCCCATCAACCCTCAGTTTGTTCTCTGTATTTAAGAGTCTCTTATCGTTTGCCTCCCTCTCTGTTTGAAACTATTTTTCCCCTTCTCTTCCCCCATGGTCTTCTGTTAAGTTTCTCAAGTTCTACAATATGAGTAAAAACATGTGATAGTTGTCCTTCTCTGACTGATTTATTTTACTTAGCATAATACTCTCCAGTTCCACCCACATTGTTGCAAATGGCAGGATTTTATTCTTTCTCATTGCCAAGTAGTACTCCACTGTATATATAAACCACACCTTCTTTATCTCTTCATCAATTGATGGATATTTGGGCTCTTTCCATAATTTGGCTGTTGTTGAAAGTGCTGCTATAAACACTGGGGTACATGTGTACCTATGAATCAGCACTCCTGTATCCTTTGGATAAATTCCTAGTAGTGTTATTGCTGGGTCGTAGGGTAGGTCTATTTTTAAGTTTTTGAGGAACCTCCACACTGTTTTCCAGAGCAGCTGCACCAGTTTGTATTCCCACCAATGATGCAAGAGGGTTCCTGTTTCTCCACATCCTCACCAGCATCTGTTGTTTCCTGAGTTGTTAATTTTAGCCACTTTGACTGGTGTGAGGTTGTATCTCAATGTAGTTTTGATTTGTATTTCCCTGATGATGAGTGATGTTGAGCATCTTTTCGTGGGTCTGTTGGCCACCCGGATGTCTTCTTTGGAAAAGTGTCTATTCATGTCTTCTGCCCGTTTCTTCACTGGATTATTTCTTTTTCGGGTGTTGGGTTTATAAATTCTTTATAGATTTTGGATACTAACCCTTTATCTATTTGCAAATATCTTCTCCCATCCTGTTGGTTGCCTTTTAGTTTTGTTGATCGTTTCCTTTGCAGTGCAGAAGATTTTATTTTGATGAGGTCCCAATAGCTCATTTTTGCTTGTATTTCCCTTGCCTTCAGAGATATGTTGAGCAAATAATTGTTGTGGCTGAGGTCAAAGAGGTTGCTGCATTTTTCTCCTCTAGGGTTTTGATGGTTTCCTGTCACATATTTAGGTCTCTCATCCATTTTGAGTTTATTTTTATGTATGGTATAAGAAAGTGGTCCAGTTTCATTCTTCTGCACGTTGCTGTACAGTTCTCCCAGCACAATTGGCTAAAGAGACTGTCTTTTTTTCATTGGATACTCAAATATTAGTTGGCCATACATTTGTGGGTCCAATTCTGGAGTCTCTATTCTATTCCATTGGTCTATGTGTCTGTTTTTGTGCCAGTACCATAGTGTTTTCATGATTACAGCTTTGTAATAGAGGCTAAAGTCCAGGATGTGATGCCTCCAGCTTTGGTTTTCTTTTTCAAGATTGCTTTGGCTTTCCAGGGTCTTTTGTGGTTCCATACACATTTTAGGATTGGTTGTTCTAGCTTTGAGAAGAATGCCAGTGCAATTTTGATTGGGATTGCATTGAATGTGTAGATTGCTTTGAGTAGAATTGATATCTTAACAATATTTGTTCTTCTAATCCATGAGCATAGAATGTTTTTCCCTTTCTTTGTGTCTTCTTCAATTTCTTTCATAAGTTTTCCATAGTTTTCAGAGTACAGATCTTTTACATCTTTGGTTAGGTTTATTCCTAGGTATTTTATGCTTCTTGGTGTAAGTGTAAATGGAATCTGTTTCTTGATTTCTCTTTCTGTAGCTTCATTATTGGTGTATAGAAATGCAACTGATTACTGTACATCGATTTTGTATCCTGTCACTTTGCTGAATTCATGTATCAGTTCTAGCAGCTTTTTACTGGAGTCTTTTGAGTTTTCCATGTAGAATCATGTCATCTGTGAAAAGTGAAAGTTTGACATCTTTGCCAATTTGGATGACTTTTATTTCATTCTGCTGTCTGAATGCTGAGGCTAGACTTCCAACATTATGTTAAACAACAGTGGTGAGAGTGGACATCCCTGTCATGTTCCTGATCTCAGGGGAAAAATCTCATATTTTCCCCATTGAGGATGATATTAGCTGTGGGCTTTTCATGTATAGCTTTTATGATGTTAAGGTATGTTCCTTCTACCCCAAGTTTTTTAAGGTTTTTATTAAGAAAGCATGGTGTATTTTGTCAAATGCTTTTACTGCATCTATTGACAGGATTGTATGGTTCTTATCTTTTCTTCTATTAATGTGATGTACCACATTGATTGATTTGCAAATATTGGAACTGCCCTGCAGCCCAGGAATGAATCCCACTTGATCATGGTGAATAATTCTTCTTATATGCTGTTGAATTTGCTTTGCTAGTATCTTGTTGAGAATTTTTTCATCCATGTTCATCAGGGATATTGGCCTGTAATTCTCCTTTTTTGTGGGTTCTCTGGTTTGGGAATCAAGGTAATGCTGGCTTTATAGAATGAGTCTGGAAGCTCTCCTTCCATTTCTATTTTTTGGAACACCTTGATAAGGTTAGGTATTAACTCTGCTTTAAATGTCTGGTAGAATTGCCTTGGGAAGCTATCTGGCCCAGGAGTCTTATTTGTAGCATCTGACTCTTGATTTTGCTCAGGTCATAATCTCATGGACATGCGACAGAGCCTTGTGTCAGACTCTATGCTGAGCATGTAGCTTGCTTGGGATTCTCTGTTTCTCCCTCTGCCCTTCCCCCAGTTGCATGAGCTCTCTCTCAAAAATAAATATATAAATAATAAATAAATAATAAAAATGGCAGATAATAAGTATATCCTTTAATAATACAACAAATTATCAATAATCTAACATAGGTAAGGCAATGTTTACTACATAATCTCATTAAGATAAATGCTTGGGCTTGACAGTCTGGATAATTCCATGTTATTTTTCTGTGTAAATATTTCTTGGAAACAATGGATTATTTTCTTTTTCTTTTATTCTTGTGTATTTTATAATGTTTCTATAGTTAGCATGTATTACTCTTAAAGATGAGAAAGATAAAATCTCAAGAAAAATAAAGAGTATACTTCTGACAAGAAGCAGTTTCCAAACGTACTCTTGGTGGGTAGCCTCTATCAGGAGCAATCTAATTGTAATTCATTCTAATGAAGGCAATTTGTTTTGGGGGGTAACTCAGTAATTCACAGAAAATAAAATCTGATATACATTTTGGTTTGGTGAGGAAATCATACTCAAAAACACCCTCAGTTTCCTTAGAAAAGAGTTAAGCTAGTACTTTGTTAGCATTTATGTTTTGCTAAGGGTAGCAACTAGATTTATTTAAACTCAACTATTCAAGTAAACTCAGCAGTAACCCTTCTGGTGCCATAGCCAAAACTGTTGCAGCTCTGCCTATGCCCTCTTGGCCCTCCCTGAAGGTCATCTGCAACTGTGCTGGACACTTGCATGACCTGCCAACAGCTTCCTGCCTCAAGCACTTACATCTTGGCCTCAGGGCCTTTTCTGGCTACTTGGAGGAATGCTTGGCCTAAGAATAGAGCTGGCTGGCAGTGACTTTGAGTTAATCTTCCATGAGCAACCCTTAAACATGGAGGGGAGACTTTATACCTCACTGTCCTGATCTCAGGATAATCAGAGGCACATTCCACATGGTTTCTCAGAGGGTCATCAGCAGACGTGGGCCCCACAGGAGAAACCTGCTCGCTAATTCCCCCCTCCCCCCAGTTTATTGAGGAATAATTGGCATATAACATTGTTTTTATTTGAAGTGTGTAATGTGATGGTTATATATATGTATACACTGTGAAATGTATACAAGACACAATCAAGTTGGTCAACACATCCGTAACCTCACATAGTTAGCTTATTTTTTTTGTTGTTTATTTTATTTTAGAGAGAGAAAGTGAGAGCCTGTGCAAGCAGGGGAGAGGGGCAGAGGGAGAGAGAATCTTAAGCAGGCTCCATGGTCAGAGTGGAGCCTGATGCAGGGCTCGATCTCATGGCCCTGGGATCATGACCTGAGCTAAAATCAAAAGTGGGGTGCTCAACGGACTGAGCCACCCAGGTGCCCTATGTAATTACCATATTTTTATTGTTGTGGTGATGAGAATGCTTAAGATCTACTCTCTTAGCAAATTTTAACTGTACAAATAGTATTATTAACTGTAGTCACCATACTGTACATTAGCTCCCCAGAATTTACTCATTTTATCGCTGAAAGTTTGGACCTTTTGACCAGCATCTCTCCATTTCCCCCACACCCCAGCCCCTGGCTACCATCTCTATTTTTATTTCTGCTCACAAATTAGTGTACTTCTTTTTTGTCATTCTTTCTTTTACAATCTCATTTTCTCACTTCTCACTACTTAGATAAAATACTTGCATTCAAATCCTAGGTCAAGATCTGTTTTCTGAAGTGGAATATACCCTAAATTATATTTGCATGCTAGATTTTAGATAATTTGTGGAAGCCAAGGGCTTTTTTCTGTTTACTCTGGAATCCTCGGTACTTAACATATCCCCAGCACATATAAAGATAGGTTATTTTCCTAGTTCTCAAATAGATATGAATTGAAAAGGGAAGAAAGCCACATACTCTTCAGAACAAGGTAGACTGGATTCATTCCTCTAAGAGGTACAACAAAAGTCTTATGAGGAGTGGTCTCTACTTAGACATTCAAAGATTGGCAAAGCCTTCAAGGAGGAGGTGATATTAAATAGGTGTTCAAGGATGTCTAAGATTTTGGCAAGTGGAGAAGAAGGAGGGAAATGACATCTCAGGAAAATAAAAACAATAGCAAAGTCACAAACATGGTGAAGTATATGGATTACTAGAAGAAAATAACAATGTTCTTGGGCTATATGTTGAGCTGCATGAAACAGAAGTTAAGAAAGCAAAATAAACATGTTAGTTCAAGGCAGCCTGGACATTCAAGGAAGCCCTGAAGAATGGAGGAAGAATGTTTCAGAACTATACACATAGAACTATTTTTTTCATGTGACTTCTAAAAAAAAATCTCACCCACGCATTGGCAGTCACTTCCTTTGCTAACATTATTTTCAGAGTCTGACTCACTAATAGAACATTTTTCCTGAAACTCAAGACATTTATAATTTTTTCTTTCCTTTTCTTTTGTTCCTTAAAGAAGACAACAAAAAGAGACAGGAGCTCCTCTTCTTGCCTGAAATTTCAACATATGTTTATGTCTTATGTTGTCTATTTGATTAGAATTCATTTCTTTAAGCCTTCCTCTTGGAAGCTATCATGCAGCCCCACTTTTTCCTGAAGGCACTATGCAGTGAGTAGCTCTTCCCCTTATCATATAAAAACATTTGTGGATAGGAAGATACAGGGAGGCCAATGTAATGATCATGGAATATGTAGTTGGGTGGGCCAAGTCCTGGTCTGGAAACCAGAGGACTTGGGCCGTAGTTCTAGATCTGCCTCACTTCAGCCTTTTGGCCTTGGGCAAGTCATTAAAATGTTTACTGTCTTTAAAATGATGTGTTGGACTAGAAGATCTCTAAGATCTCTTCCAGCCTTAAACTCTTAAAAAAAATTTTTTTAAATGTTTATTTTTGATAGAGAGAGAGAGTGAGAAGGGGAGGGGGAGAGAGAGACATAGACACAGAATCTGAAGCAAGCTCCAGGGTCTAAGCTGTCAGCACTGAGGCTGACAGAGGGCTCAAACCCACTAGCCGTGAGATCGTGACCTGAGCCAGAGTCAGACACTTAATCAACTGAGCCACCCAGTCTCCCCTTCTATCCCTAAACTCTTATGATTAAGTCAAGGTCAGAGGATAAAACCAAGTCTCTTATACATGTCTCACACATATACAAAGTTATTTGGAAGTTGATGATGCTATAACTTTTGAAAAAAATATACAAACATCATTGCCACTAGTTCCTTTAAAAGATCTATTTTCTGATGATTTAATGTAAGCACCATCAATTAAAATAAGCATACCAATGTTCATATAAAATAGTAATTTTCTAAAATGCATCTGATGGCATCAGACCCTGAGGTATATTCCATTAGTTGCTATAAAATAACAGAATTTCATTAAGAAATAAAGCACAAGCAAAGTACTAGATTCTGAATGTATTCTATTTCCCAGTGAAACATAGGCATTATTAATAGATGGTAGTCTGTTTTGATATCTAGTGTTCTTTAAGATATTATTGCAGCGCAAAACAAGAGGTTAAAAATAATTCGTTGCTCTTATACCCCTACACTCTGGGTAAAAAATAGTAGTCAGAGAGGCAATCACCATTATTTTACTATCAGCTTCTTTTATCATGTACTTTCTAAATCAAGTTTTTTTTTTAATTGGAAAATACTTGAGATTACTCCATGAATGTTTTTCTCCCATCTGACAATGATGGAAAGGTCTTAATTTACAGAAAAATAACTGTGGAAGCAGTGAGCTCAGGAACAGAGAGAGCATGAGGGAGGACGTTCCTTTGCCCAAGGGTAGCTCTGGTTTGAGAGCACTGAACACAGCAGCATTTAAATCTTAACATTTTTTTTTTAGAAATCTGAAGTAGAGTGCTGATACTATCAAGGGAACTTGAAGAGGAAAACTGTCATACTCAATAAATATACTTCTTAAAAATCGTATTGGATTTTAGAAACCTTTAGCCTGATTGTTTACTTTTCAGACATCAAACAGTTCAGGGGAATACAAAACAAACTATACTTTGAACCTAATAGTACCACGACAAAATAACTATTTTCTTTCTAAAACATTTGAAAATATGTTCAGGGTATTCTTAAGAAAATTCTAGATCCATAAACATTAAAGTCACAAAAAGGATTCTTGTAAGAAGTGCTAAGGAGACCAGGCAGGAAATGTGAAGAGAGAGAATTGTATCACAATATGCTCACTGTGTCACATAGCTGATGTATGCTTTATGTGCATTAATTTATATAATCCTCACAAACAAGTCTGTAAGGTAGGTATTATCTTTATTTTACAGTTAGTTGAACCGAGGATTCATTAAAGTTAATTAATTAAGTTCCCCAAGATACTGTAGTGTCAGTGTCAGAGATCTCATTCGATTTCAAGAGTTGCGCTCTTTTGAACACCATGCTATTTTTTTTGCATCAGATTATACACCTTAAAGTATAAGAACACATAAAAATATTTATATTCTAAGAACCAAATTATCATCGTATGATTTTAACACAAACATGGTAACACAAGCATCAGATTATATACCTTAAAGTAAAAGAACATACAAAAACATGTATTTTCCAAGAGCCAAATCATCATTGTATGATTTTAACACAAACATGGTAAAGATCCCAGAACTTGAGGTCAACATTGGTCACCTACTGCATATTTGAGTATTGTAGGGCACACTTAGCAGGCTGGTGGGACTTCACTTTAGTCTGATAGAGGATTTGATACACTTGATGCGAGAGACTGACTACTGCACTATTAGGGTCCTGTGACTGGCCACCAGGAACCTGAGTTCCAAGCCTGTTGCCTATTGACAGGACTAGACTAGGGTAAAGCAAATGAGGCATCAGCCTTGGCAGTTAAATTTAAAGGGCATCCAAAACTCAGTAATTAAGATAAGTAACATTTTTAAGGTTTATTTATTTATGTAGAGAAAGAAAGAGAGAGAGAAGCAGAGAGAGAGGGAGAGGGAGAGAGATAATTCTAAGCAATGGGTGCTCTGCTCGTGTGGAGCCTAATGTAGGGTTTGAACTCATGGAATTGTGAGATCATGACCTGAGCTGAAACCAAGAGTGGGGTGCTTAACAGACTGAGCCACCCTGGCACCCCAAGATAAATAATATTTTAATGCAATATCTTAAGAAATAAAATTAGCAAATTACAGTCACGGGCCCACAACCTGTTTTTGTAATTAATACGAAGGCTCTGAGTTCCAAACTGATTTAAACAGTGGCCTTTATCTCCCAGGAGTCTGAGGAGGAAGGATCTGACTCTGAGTGAAATCAGAATGGAAGATTATCAGCTGAGGCTGGGCCACTCTGTTTTGGGGGCAAGGGGAGAATATTTCATCTGGTCCTACCTAGCAGGAGTCTCCTACATTCTTAGGGTAGAAATTAGCCTGGGGGTGACCACATGTCTTGGTTTACCGTCTAGGTTTTAACAGTGAAAAGGCTGCATTCCCCCAAATTCCTCAGTCCTGGGTGAAACATAATGCTTGGTCACTAGAATAGAGGGGATGGAGTTGTACCACTGAAGAATGAGGATGCATGAGTAGTGTACTTGGGGATGACTCTTAGAATTTAACATCGGTGGAAGAAGAGTATTTTAGTCTAAATTTGACTGTTGAAATTAGAGTCACGATAACCTGGGTCGGGTGGGGTCACAAGATGATGTAATTTGTGTGTCTCACGCTATACCAGCCTATACCACTGAATGGCGAATCACAGTTTTGGTGGTTTCTTTGGCAGATATCCTCACCTGCTGTGTTTGGACCTCCAGCTCACTTCAGAACCTGTTCTACTTATTACTGGAGTCCGTAGGAGGTATTGCACCTATGATACTGAGCAAGTCCTTTTGGACTTTATTGTTTGACATGGACATTGGTGATCATTGTGATTGAGGGTTTGGGATTTCTGAAGCAGCCATGATCAACACTTCCTGCAGGGATGGCCTCCTGCTCTATTGTCATGTTCACTGAACGAAGATTTGCTTCCCAAGGCTCTCTTCTTTTCCATGAATTCCCTGTACCATTCCCCCCAACACTCCCAAGTTAGATCTGAATGGAAGTCTAATGACTTCCTAATCAGAGGTAAAGTTATTGAAAACCTGGAGAAGTATCATTTCAGGGGCCTTCGAGACGCTCTGAACTAATTCTATGTTATTTTTCTTAAAGTAGACCCCTGCATCCATGCTATGGACTCCATTGTACTCTGTCCAAATTCATATGTTGAAGGTTTAACCTCAAATGTGACTATATTTTTATAGACAGGGCCTTTAGGAGATAACTAAGGTTAAACAAATCCATAATGCTGGGATCCTAGCTCAATAGAATTGGTGGTCTAATAAGAAGAGGAAGAGAGAAAATTAACTCCTCTCTCTCTCTCTGCCACGGCCTTTCTCCCTCTATCTCTCTCAACACGCAAACATCAAGGAGAGGCCACATGAGGATACAGTGATAAGGCAGCCATCTGTAAGTCAGGATGAGAGCTCTCACCAGAACCCAACCATGCTGGCACCCTGATCTTAGACTTCCAGCTTCCAACATAGTGAGAAAATAAATTTTTGTCAGTGAAGCCATCCAGTCTATGGTATTTTGTTATGGCAGTCTGAGCAGACTAAGAAAATCCATTTGTCCATAAATCTGCATTGGACCATTAGGAATGAAAATTGGAACCTTCTTCCATGCATCTATCAACCTCAAATTATAGCAATAACTTACGGCCTGGAGAGGCGATTATTAACACAGAGATGTAAATACATACCAGTCTGGAGAACTGACAGCAACTTAGCTTCTAGGAAGCTTTTGTTGTGAGCACTGAAAGTGACCACTGAAAGACAATGAAGGCCATGAGGTGGGAAGGAGAAAGAGCTCCATTTGTTTGAGCTAAGGGAAACATATCTTGAACAGGGGAAAAGCATAGTAAAGTCGTTAAAAGCATAGCTCTGGACTCAATACATAGATCCACTCGTATCTAAGTGTAAAAATGAACACAACTTACTTTGCCTCAGTTCTTCATCTATAATATGGAGAAAACAGTATTACTACCTATATCATAGAGTTGTAAGAAAACAAATTTAAGAAAATGTGCAAAGCATTTAGAACAATGACTGTTGCTCTATCCAGTAAATGCTCAACAAACATTACCCATTTCACTTATAATAAGTTTCTATTGTTCCTCAAATGAAGGACATTCTTATTCATCCAGTTGTACAAACTCTTGACTAACTCTTGCATCTGGCAACCATATCCAATGCATTACTCTGTCTTGCCAATTTCGTCTTCTAAATATTCAATTAATTGACTTCTTTCCATCTCCACTATAGGGGGCAGGTTTTCTCTGGGAAATAAAGTAGTTTTCCTAGCCTCCTAGGGAGGAAAGAGTGGCTAAAAAGTTCTGCAACAGACTTAGATCTGCACCATTTACTGCAGTAGCCTCCTAATTCATCTACCTTTGCCCCTCCCTCCCAACCATAGGCTCTCCACACTTCAGGACCAGTGGTTTTTTTCAAAAGGCAAATCTAATCATATTAGTCTTTTGTCTCCACACTGCTTCTCCAGCTTAAACTCCTTCACTGACTTCTCTGCATTTAAGGTGAAAATCAAGCCTGATCTTTACCAACCACTCCTTTCCCCTTCAACTATTCTCTGCACAGCTCCCCTCCTATCCCAGCTATTTCGATTTTCTTTCTTTCCCAGATGTGATCATTTCCCTCTAACAACAGGATCATTGCAAATAGTTTTCTGTCTGTCCTTAATACTCCCCCTGACCTTGTGCCCCCTCCCTTACCTGTTTAACTCCAGGTGATACATCGTAACTCAGCTCAAGCATTCCTTCCTTAGGGATACCCATCTTAACTGCAGCTCTTCCCCTTTTCCAAATTTAGGTAAGATTTCTTTGTTATTTGCTCAATTGCGTTTCCCAGATTGTAAAGTACAGGAAAGACCATGTCTACACTTGTTCACCATTATACCCACAGTGCCTAGCAGAGTGCTTGGTTCATATGTGATACTCGTTAATATCTTAATTAATATCTGTTGAATGAAATTAAGGAATGACCAGTGGGGTAGGGTTCCATCTATTTTGCTGTTTGCTGTCTTTACTCTTACTCTGACACATGCTTTTTTTATTCTTTCAGGACAGTGCGGCCTGGGAAAAATGGGTTATGAGTGTTATCATTTTTCCTGTCACATTAAATTATCCATATTCATTGAAATATTCAAACCTACCTATCATTATTTAACAAACTTTACTTGAAGGCCTGAATGCAAGGAAATGTGTCCAAACAGCTTTTTAGGGCATAAACACAGTTATACTTTCTCTACATTGAGTCTTGGACCCAGAGTCCTTAATTTAAAACTCAGCTTCACTTTCAGGATTCTTGGAGCTACAAACATCCCAATCATCTAAAAACACCAATCTTGAAGAATTCAGAAAATAATGTCTGCAACTAAACATAGCTTTGATTGGTATGTACCCCCTTTTTTCCCTGTAGCTCTGAGAAAAAGGAAAGGTGTAATTTACTGAGAAGCACTTAGAAAAACATTTATTAAAGGGAAAATATATGATTTTACCCTATAAGATATTATGATACAGATAAAGCTTGTTCGCACATGTAGATATAGAGCCTTAAGGAATTTTTTTGATCAGATTGTCTTAGCTGGTCATTGTAAAACTGAGTTTCAGAACTATAGGACCTTTACTTCAAAGTCCATGTTTCTGGTATGACATATTGTTTCTGCCTTTAGGCTTGACAAGATCATGTCTACTGCCACCTGGCCAGGAGGTAGTCAATACCCTATAAGACAGTGGCTTAGGTACTATACAAGCTCTAGATTCCTTCCTTCTTTTGCTCCTCCTTTCCTTTCTCCTTCCCTCTCTTCCTTTCTTCTCCTTTCTAGAAGGAATTATTTGAGTTGGTTAAGGTGCGTTTTCTCTCTCTTGCCCATCATTTAGCTGTTCATTTTTTTCATATATGATTTTTAAATGTTATCGAGAGTTACATGACATTAAGACATACTTGGTAATTACGTGGATTTAATTCTTCATGCTTTTTTAAAAATTCCACTAGTATTCTAATTCTTTAATATTGAAATAGTTTTCTACCTCCTCCCACCCTCAAACTCTGAATAAAAGTTGCATGTGTGGGCACTTCAATCTTCTACACATGAACCCTTCCATCTATTGATTTATTTAATTCTACTCCTAGAGTAAGATACGAATGTATTACAATTCAGGTAAGTAATGATTTCATTGTTCCCTTCTCATACAATTTACTGAGGATTGGCACATCTTAGAGGAAATTGCAAAGACCAGAATTGGATTGAAGTGCAGCTATTACACTTCTATGTACAGACAACTTCCCAATAACAGTCTAAAATAGTTTTCCCACAGTGTCTTGTGAACTCACCTGCAATTTTTCTCATTGCTCTGGGGTGTAATTGAGCTGAATTAGGAGACTTACACTCAACAGACTGCCTCTTAAAACAGCTTAGTTAAAATTACTTTTAAGATACAGAAAATGGCCTGAATCTTCGTATATACATATATGACATCGATTTTCTAAACTCTATAATTTTTATTCCACATTGATCAGCTTCACATATCTTCTGGGATTCATTTGATATTGAATTGGTTGGGTTTCCCAAGCATTGAAAATTACATATAAAATCTTAAATCTGAATTGAAATATATTCTTATCTTACTTATTATTATCTTTACATTATTACCAGCCATGGTAATATACTGAGATATAATTCAGTTTGTTTATGACTGTGCCAATAGCTCTATCTATATGTATAAATGGATATACCTAAATTCAGTTTGTTTTAAACAATCCAATTTGCTAAACTGCAAAAATGGAATGAATTATTCTCATGTTTATGGGTATGTAGGCAGTGGGGGGTGGGGAAAAATAGTAATCTTACTGGTCATTATGGATTGTATGACAGATAAAGTGAAATTTTACTGATTTTACGAATATTAACTGAGAACCTCACGGGCCCCAGTTATTATAGGAGGCTCTGGGGTTACAGAGATGAAAAAAAAAAAATGTTTATTTATTTATTTTTGAGAGACACAGAGAGAGGCAGAGAGAGAGGGAGACAGAAAATCCCAAGCAGGCTCTGCACTGTCAGTGCAGAGCCCAACGTGGGGCTCAAACTCATGAACCATGAGATCATGATGTGAGCCGAAATTGAGTGGGACACTTAACTGACTGACCCACTCAGGTACCCCACAGAGATGAAAATTCTTTTTAGAAGCTGCATTTTTAAATCTTATTTTCTTTCAGAAAGAGAGAACACACATGAGTTGGGGAGAGGGGGAAAGAGAGAGAGAGAGAGAGAGAGAGAGAGAGAGAGAGAACCTTAAGTAGGCTCCATGTGGAGCCAGCTGTGGGGTGTGATTGTATGCCCCTGGAATTAGGACCTGAGCTGAATTCAAGAGTCAGATGCTCAACCAACTGAGCCACCCAGGCGCCCCCCTGAGCACTCATTTCTTAAGAAGATAACCATGCAAATGAAGAGAACCAAGTATGATGGCTATTTTAGTAAGCTTTTGTACAAAATAACTGGGAAATAAAAAAGAGATTACCTAATCCTATCTAATTTGGGGCTTTTAAGTTTTCCTACATTTTCACTTCTATAAAAAACACTTCAGTAACAAAATTTGGGGGAAAAAAAACAACCAAAAACCCTCCTCTCCATTTTAGCTTAGAATAAATTCCTAAAAAAATGGAATTACTAAAGTTAAAGTCATGAAAACTTTCAAGGTCCTTGATCGATACTGCAAATTGCTTTCTTGACAGAATGCTTAATTTAGACATTCACCAGCAATTTCACAGAGTGCCCATTTCACTATTCTACCACTAGGGTAGTAGTCTGTTCTTTTTAAAATTAACCTCTCCATTCCCTTCAGCAGAGATAACCAATGACACACATTTCTTTGTATTCCTTTCCAGGATTACACTATCTGTATTTATGATAGTTTTGTGATACATGGAAATGTATTTAATTTTATAAACACAAATTCATTATACAGTCAACTATGCTAATATTTCTCATGATTTTTTTTGCTGATGTTTTCAAGATACCCCACTTTTTATTTTCCTCTATTCTTTATTATTGATTGACTGGTTAATATGGTCATTGTGGTCAAAGAAGAACTATATTAATCTTGAAAACTGGCAGAAGGAAACTCTCTAGTGTTTGTGTTTACCCGTTTCATTTAACTCTTTTCAAGGGAACCTGAGGGATGGCCCAGACACAGCATAAGCCTTGGGATTTCTAAACAAAGGGGAAATAGTAAACTTGACCTCCTCTGAGGAAAACACATCAGAAAATATGTCTGTCTACTGCTTAGAGGTTTGGAAAATGATGATGATTCTATTCACTGCCATTAAAGAAGATAGCATTTCCAGCAAAGGGAGTGTGTGTATATGGGTGGTAGAACAGGAGAAGTGGGTAAATCAAAATAAAGCAAACTAGTTGTAGAGGCGAAATAAGAATATACAGAAATACAATACATTTCAGGGCTCTTTCGTTGAACTGAACCAATTAACGGCCCCTACTTACCAAAGAATGCAAGCTCTCTCAAATGTCCTCTTTATACTAGATTCTTCAGCGACATGATCTTCTATTATACACAGAAGTGCATCCATAGAAACCTGCCACAGTGAAGGAGGGTTGTTTTCTCTTTGTTCATTCTTCTTACAACATCCTTTTAAGTTATTTTGACATCCAGCTACTTAAAAGTAGAATCCTAAACAAAATAATTTAATGCCAGATCTATAGGATGTCAGAATTTGGGTAAAATGAATAAAAAATTTATTACCCAAATGTGCTATAAAACAGCACAATGATGTATTACAGAAGGTGTTAGAAAATAATTACAGCTGTTCAAAAAAAAATCTTGCCCTAAAGATCAGATAGTCTGAATTTTTAAAAATAATCCTGGTGGAACCAGTTTATGTTTTATTAAAATTTCTGAGAAAAAAAATCTAAACCCTTCCTAGTGCAAACCTGGCAAAATACTAAATAGCTTTATCTGCTAAATATAAATTTAATTCAGTGAAACAAACCCTGAGCCGAGGAAGAAATTTTGATGGAGGAAAGCCTACTTTCTCTTATGTCTTAGAGGTAAATGTAAGATCCCTGCCTGGGATAAGCAGTAAGAGACTACAACACCACACTGTTCTTTGTGATGAAAGAAAAGCAGTGAACACCTTTTCACCTCCATTTCTTTGACTTCAACTTGGGAAAGACGGAGTTGATTTTTAAATTACGTGATCTGTGACTTGGGTTTACCCTGTTCTCCTCTTCTTTGTAATGAAATAGAATGAGGACTCATTAGGTTTTCTCTCTTGTTAACAGTAATTTTCTTTGGGCAGCTGGACGAAGGACATAAAGGGAAAGAAAAGGCTTTCCCTGCGGAATAACAATTTAGAGGGACTTTGATGGGGAGCGAGGATAAAACCTGGAGAGAAACTACAACCTCCAGGGAGCAGCTGTGAGAACAAGTTCAGGGTATGTGGGAGAGGGCCTCCTGCTTTTCAAAGCTGATGATAGCCATAAAAGAGGGAAGAGGCTGAAGGAGAAGGGTAAATGGCGGGATACCAAATGTGTTCTACCAGTAACATGTAACACAAGGTAGTCAATTATTCATGGAAATAATCATAGGCATCAGAACAAAAATTGAAGTCATGGCTTTTAAAATGTATGGAAAGTTTTTTTGAAAGTTTTGGTAAGAGTCACGAGTTTTAAGTAAGATATTTTTAGGTATTTTAGTAAGGTATTTTTTAAGATGTTATTTTCTAACTTCCTTTCCTGGTACTCTCCCAAGACTCACCCCTCTCCACACACAAGGGCCTGGTTGCTCTGTCAAACAGGACAAGAAAGTTCCACCTTTGGTCTTTGGCACTAAGTATTCCCTTTCATGGAAAGTTCTTTTCTAGATATTCTCCTGAGTAATTCCCTCGCCCTTCAAGTCTTTATTCAAAAGTCGCTTCCTCATGGAGACCTACCCAATTAGATGGTGTACCCAGCCTCTCCTTCCACCTAGATTGCAACCCCTTCCTCAAAACTCTCTCCATTTCCTTTCCTTTCTCTGTCCATTTTTTCCCCATAGGATTTACCATCTTCTAACATGCTTGTGAATATTACTTTTTTTCAATATTTATTATTCATTGTCTTCTGCCTCCTCCACCCCCCACCTCCTACCTCCAGATAGAATGCTAAGCTCCAAGAGGGCAAGGATCTTTGTTTCTTTTAATGGATGTGTCCAAAACACCTAGTATAGTGCCTGACATGTGAAAGGTATAAAGGCATTTAATTAGTATTTGTTAAATGAATAAACAAAAACTTATGTAATCCACATGAACTGTGAAGTGCATATAACCTAAGGAAGATAATAGAGCTTCTCGGCCTTTTGCCTAAGATCAAGTGTAGGAAGACAACAGAGAAATGTTCACATACATCTGCTTTTTGCTGTTGTTGGGAGATACAGAAACAGGAAGCCAAATAGACACTAAGGCGCTTGTTTTGTTTCCTGGGAGAAGAACCACCTAGAAACTGGTCCTTTTTACTATCCAGTTTACAGTATTTCCTGAGATTAATAATATCTTGCATTTGAGTGATGACTCTAAATTTTTTCTTAAAGGTCTGTGTTATATGTTAGCTCACTTTAATCCCTATTTTGCAATAAAACTAAAGCTCAGAGAGGCAAAAACTTGCTCAATGTGTTACATTCAGCAAATGTGACTTCACATTTGGGTATCGAGGCTAATTCCACAAGCTGTCTTCACAGAGAGAAGACAAAGGATTACTCCACTGAGAGGATGAAAGACAAAAGACTGGCGTGTGTGTGTGTGTGTGTGTGTGTGAGAGAGAGAGAGAGAGAGAGAGAGACAGAGAGAGAGACACATGGTGTGATGTCTGTCGGTAGAGTAAGAAGACAAGAACAGAGACAAATTGTCGGAATTAAAGAACATCGCCGTTGACAATGACCTACATTTGTTGTTCAGTATTCAAAACATGTTTTAAAAGGTTAAAATGATATCTAAAATATATTTCACAGTGCTCATTTATGCCTTGAACGCCATAAAATTTAGACTTTGTGAGGGGATTTATTATTCTTTTCATTGTTTCTTATCATGTAACTATAACTCATTTAGAAAATTAAGGTCAATACTGAAATTTTGTCATTGTTTTTCAATAGTTGTTAGCTCTCCAGCTATGAATTCTCCGTATTAGACAGCAATTTTTGCTTTTTGTTATGAGTATTTATCAGATACTTTATTTCTGGGATACACAGCTGTTAACTGCAAAACGATTCTTTTAAGTGTCAACGTTCAATCATTTAGCCCTTTTATTTCTATTTTTTCCCCTAGCAGCTGTTCTATTGATTGTCTAGAAATGGTCCCTTCTATGTTTAAAATTAAAACAGGAAGAGCAAAATAAAAACTTTATATGTAAAAAAAAAGGACGGTAAAATCATAGGAACCCAAGTGTTGTGCTCCAAGAAACTGAAATGTATTTGCCCTATAAACATGCCCCCCCCCCCACATTTGGAATGCACATATACACACTTAATTAAAGTTGCCCTTATTGAAATAATTCAGGAAAAGTATCAAATACATTAAGTGAACACTAGGTGTTTATTACTCTGCTAAATAATGAAACATAGTTTCAGGAAGTGGATAAGCTGTTATTACCCTCATTTTACAGTTGAAACTCAAGCTCAGGGAAGTTGAATAACCTAGTCAAGGTTTCACAGCCAGGAAACTGCAGGGATGAGATTGGAACTGAGTTTTGTCTTGATTTCAAAAAGCTGTGTTCTCTTCTCCTTTTATCTCCTTTTCTCCTGAACTATATCAGACATACAAAAACTGTACAGAGAAAAATGAAACCCTAGGTACCCATCTGCCAACTCAAGAAATAGAAATTATATATATAGTTGGACCCCTAATTATATTTGCCAATCTTGTGCTGCCTCTTTTACTTCTGAATCCTGAATTGGTATTTTTCATTTCCATTTACGTCTTTACATGTTTACTACATATATATGTGTCTCTAAACAATATTTAGTGTTATTTGACACTAATGTTAATTTTTACTAATATATAGACATATTTATATATGTATTTATGCATATATACCCATGCACATACACATGTGAATACATATGTATATATGTCTATATACTGATATAAGTGTGCAACTATATGCATATCTGTATATATATGATGAGATATACATGTATATGCATATGTTTCACATATATGCTTAATGATGTTACAGGAAAAGTCCATCTGAATAATTGGAACAAGAATTGGTGTGAATTTTGTCAAAAATCTTTTGATATCAATGAAGATGATCATATGATACTTCTCTAATTTTATAATGTAATGGATTTTTATTTATTGCTTTTCTATTATTCAAGTATCTTTGATTTTGTGGACTATATCTTGGTGATGATGTATCATTTTTGAATCCACTTTTGGATTTTAATTGCTTAACTTTAGTAATTTATTGTTAATTCAATTTATTTAAACTCAAAAATATTCACCCATTTCTCCCACTTCCTAACCTCCATCTCTGACAACCACCAATCTGTTCTCTGTATCTCTGAGCTTGTTTTGTTTGCTTGTTTGTTTAAGTTTCCATGAGTAAGAGAGATCACATGGTGTTTGTCTCTCTGATTTATTTCACTTAGCATAATGCCTATTAGGTCCACCCATATTGTTACAAATAGCAAGTTTTCACTCTTTTCATAACTGAATATTATTGTGTTTAAATAAAGAACCACACGTTCTTTATTCATCCATCGATGGACACAGGTTGTTTCCATGTCTTAGCTATTGTAAAGAACTCTGCAGTGAACACAGAGGTGTCATATGCCAATATGATACTGTTTGGATCTTTTCTTCCCCCTCACTACCTTTTTATCAGATATTTATCCAAAATTAGCTGTCAAAAATGATTGGGCATTTATGGAATAAACAAATTTAAGTTTACGCAGCAGGTTTCTTTTCTTCTGTGGTGTGTGGGTTTCTTTTCTGCAGGCTTTTTCTCAGCTGCTGGTTTCTTGGTAGCTGCAACTTTTTTTCCCCCAGAGGCTTCCTCTGCTTCTTCCTTTCCCTTCCCTTTCCCTTTCGCCTTCCCTTCCCTTTCCGTCCTTTCCTTTCTTCCCTGTCACAGGCTCCCTTCTCATCTGATTTGGCTTCTAATGCTGCAGCTGCCTCATCCATCTGGAGTCTGTGATTCTTGCTCTGGTAAAGAACGGTGTTCTGGTTTGCAGTCTTCACATATGGGTTTAGCTTCAACACAATTCTCAGCTTTTTCAGCGGATTCTTCTTTAGGACTGTGATGAGTCCTCTTGTGTGGTGCTCGGAGGTCTCTTTGGATTTCTGGGCTTTACAAGATTCTGGTAACGTCTGTACTGAGCAACTTGTGCATGAGAAGGCTGTAGTTGATCTTGAGGCAGGCAGCTTTATGTCAAGTGCCATGCAGATTATGTAACCTATGGGAAGCACTTTCAGTCCAAATGCAGAAATGTCCCACATGCTCACCAGGAACAAGTTCCAAAATGTTCGGTTTGCTTGCATTAAGTAATTCCAGGGATGTTTCTGAAGGTGTTGATGATATGGTGTCCCTCATTATAGATGAGGCAGGGTCCTCTGTGATGGATACAACAACAGCTTCTCATTTTGCCCCTGCCAGCTCTCATTTGCTGAGAGGCACAGAACTTTTTGCTATCACTCCAGGCCTTGAGTTTCTTAAGAAGCAAAACAACCTGCTTGGTCTTATCATAGCCTTCAACTGTACCTTCAACCACCAAAAATGGTCCAGGAGTTCCCTCAGTAGGATGACATGAAGACATGACCAGAGCTGGGAAGGCCGAGGCAGCGGGGGAAGAGCAGATGGCATATCACTTGTGTGTTGTGTTCACCATGCAGTGACAATGGCACCAGGTTTTGGTTTGTGCAAACATGCAGCCCCCACCATGTTTCCAAAAGTACCTTGGCCAGAACTGTGAATCCCACTGTGGCGGGCAACGTGAACCCCACACCTCAGCACTAGTTGGATGGCCTGCTAATTCACTGACCGCATAGGGCTGTCCGTTGTTTTTGCACAAGATGGTGTGAGCAAAGTTCACAATACCTGGTCAAATGGGAGTCCTGAACATGCCAGGCAAAGTGGCATTTTTGCCAGATGACTCCCCTTTTTCAGAGTACGTTGATATCAGTGGGCACGCACACGCCATGGCAGGAAGAGAAGGTGGTCATGCTCCTCTCAACCTTAGTACCTCCTACAGGAAAAGTTGTTTTGATTTTTTTTTTTAATTTTTCAAATGGGTTTTCTTGTTTTCTTTGGATAAATACCCAGAAGTGAAATTGCTGGATCATATGGTAGTTCTATTTTGAATTTTTTGAGAAACCTCCATACTGTTTTCCCTAGTGGCTGCCCCAATTTACCTTCTCAGCAACAGTGCTTCCCTTTTCTCTATGTCTTCACCAACACTTACTATTTCTGGTCTTGTGGATAATAGCCATTCGAACAGGTGTGTGGTGATTGTGGTTTTGATTTGCATTTCTCTGATGATTAAAGATATAGACCATCTTTTCATGTACCTGTTGACCATTCTGTATGACTTCTTTAGAAGAATGTCTACTCAGTTCTTCTCATTTTTAACTGGATTTTTTTTTTTTTTTTTTTTTTTTGCTATTTAGTTGTATGTGTTCTTTATATATTTTGGATCTAACCTCTTATCAGATATATGGTTTGCAAATATTTTCTCCCATTCATTAGGTTGCATTTTCATTTGGTTGATGGTTTCCTTTGCTGTGCAGAAGTTTATAGTTTGATGTAGTCTCACGTGTTTATTTTTGCTTCTGATTCAAAAAATCATCCCAAGACCTATGTCAAGTTGCTTACTGCCTGTGTTTTCTCCAAGGAGTTTTATGGTTTTAGGTCTTACATTCAAGGTTTTAACCCATTTTGAGATCACTTTTGCATATGTTGTAAGATTGTGGCCCAATTTCAGTCTTTTGCATGTGGCTGTCCAATATTCCCAACACTTTTTTGGTGAAAGAAACTGTCCTTTCTGCATTGTATATTCTTGACTCCTCTGTCGTAAATTAATTGACTATATATGCATGGATTTATTTCTGGGCTCTCTATTCTGTTCTATTGATCTATGTGTCTATTTTTATGCCAATACCATATTGTTTTGATTGCTACAGCTTTGTAATATAGTTTGAAATCAGGAAGCACGATGCCTTCAGCTTTGTTCTTTTTTCTCAAGATTGCTTTGACCATTTGGAGTCTTTTGTGGTTCCATACCAATTTTTAGGATTGTTTGTTCTATTTCTGTGAAAAAGAACAAAGGAATTTTGATAGAGATTGCACTGAATCCTAAATTGCTTTAGGTAGTACGGATATTTTTAACTATTAATTCTTCCAATGCACGAGAATGGAATACCTTCCTACTTATTTTTGTAACCTTAGATTTCTTTCACCAATATCTTATAGTTTTCAGTGTATAGGACTTCCACCTCCTTGTCTAAATTTATTCCTAGGTGTTTTATTCCTTTTGATGAAATTGTAAATGGGTTTTCTTAATTTCTTTTTCTGATAGTTTGCTGTTTGCAGAAACACAACAAGTTTTCATGTATTGGTTTTGTATCCTAAAACTTAACTGAATTTATTAATTCTAACAGTTTTTTGGCAGAGTGTTTAAGGTTTTCTGTATATAGTATCATGTCATCGGCAAATAGTGACAATTTTACTTCTCATTTTCCAATTTTGATGCCTTTTATTTCTTTTTATTGCCTACTTGCTTTGGCTAGGACTGCCAACACTCTGTTGAATAAAAGTGGTGAGAATGGGCATCCTTGTCTTATTCCTGATCCAATGTTGAATATGACGTTAGCTATGGGCCTGCCATATATGGCCTTTAATATGTTGAGATATGTTTCCTCTATACCAGCTTTGTTAAGAGTTTTTATCATAAACAGATGTTGAATTTTGTCAAATGCTTTTTCTGCCTCTAATGACATGATCATATAATTTTTATCCTTCATTTTGTTAATGTGGTATATGACATTGATTCATTTGCAGATGTTGAACCATCCTTGGATCCCTGAAATAAATCCAACTTGATCATGGGGTATGATCCTTTTAATGTATTGTTGAATTTGGTTTGCTAACATTTTGTAGGGGGCTTTTGCATCGATGTCATCAGGGATATTGGCTTATCATTTTCTTTTCTTGTGACAATTTTGTCTGGTTTTGGTATCAGGATAATGCTGGGCTTGTAAATGAGTTTGGTAGAGTTTCTTCCTCCTCTATTTTTTTCTATCAAATCTAAACTTTATTCAAGATTTATGCCTGGGTGGCTCAGTCAATGAAGCATCTGACTTTAGCTCAGGTCATGATTTCACGGTCCACGTCGGACTCCGGGCTGACCACTCAGAACCTGGACCCTGCTTCAGATTCTGTATCTCCCATGTTCTCTTCCCTTCCCCTGCTCGTGCTTTCTCTCTCTCTCTCTCTCTCTCTCTGTCTGTCTCTCAAAAATAAATAAACATTAACAAAATTTAAAAAAAGATTTATGCATTGATATTTAAAAGTAACATTGGTCAGGGCCAATAATACAGGACAACTTTCTTTCCCCTTCCTTCCTTCCTTGCTTCTTCCTTCCTTCCTTCCTTCCTTGCTTCCTTCCTTCTTCCTTCCTTCCTTCCCCTACTTACTTACTTTTCTGTTTAGGTTTTCCTGGACTTTGCAGTTAATTTGAATGCAAACTCTAAACCAGGATAAAGGCACATTTGGTGAGTAAATTGTATGTGTTCCTTCTTTCACAAGGATCTTCAAGGGTCAGTTTTATGAACTGGCATCACTTTAATTTCCTATATTATGCATGCCAAGGCCTTGTCTCATACACTTACCTATTTTTTAAGACCCAAGTCTCATGGTTACTGAGCTAAATTTAGTGTGTGAACATGTTTATTATAAACAACATGGCATCTGGCATCCTCCCAACTAAGTAATCTGAAAGACAGGGAGCAACCAAGGTGGAAGCTGCAGTGTCTTTCATAACGGAATCTCAGAAGTGACATACCATTACTTCTTCCATATTCTACGCTAGTAGACCAACTTTAGTATAATATGGGATGGGATTACATAAGGGTGTTAACACCATGGGGTGGGGCTCATTTAGAGGTATCGTAGATGCTGGTTACTAGCATACATATCA
This sequence comes from Panthera pardus, assembly GCF_024362965.1. Classification (NCBI taxonomy): domain Eukaryota; kingdom Metazoa; phylum Chordata; class Mammalia; order Carnivora; family Felidae; genus Panthera; species Panthera pardus. The sequence goes on from NW_026526765.1 coordinate 89,078,481, forward strand.
CACTTAAAACCTATTAAATCTAGTCTATACTGATATTTCATGACAGCAATGTATTCCCAGCACCCTGGACAATAGTGGACAGATGGTAGGCTCTTAATAATTTTCAATAATTTATTAAGTAATTTTATATTGTCACGGATATATTATAGCAGAGATGGTGGGTTTTAGGTTTTTCTAGGAGGATTTACAGAAGAAAGATATTTTGGCTGCCATAATTTGGTAAAGAGAAGTTAAAGGTACCTAAATACTATGTGTATGTGAATCTTCAACATTACTTTAAAATTTTATATTACACAAAGAGAGAAGTTCAAGAGAATGAGCACTTAAAATTGTGTTTCAATTTTTACTGTTAGATCTATTGTTATTTTGAAATTACTTAAGGTTTGCCATAGGATAAAGGTTTGCTATAGGATAAAGTATCCTAAAGGATAAAGTATTATCCCCCCAAATACTATTTCTCACTAAAAGGAATCAGGAATACCTTGGAGAAAAATGGCTGATTACAGATCTGAAACAGAAATGTTAAAGATTAGCCTGGGACATTGTATGCCAGAAAGCAGGAAAGGTATCAAATACTAATGTGGTCATACAAAAGATACAGAAACCAACTTGAACGAGGTCCCATGGACCTAAGATAAGGCAAGTTGAACATTAAAAAGATTTGTGACTGTGCTCAATTAAAACAGAACAAATATATAAAAAAATTATGAGTCCATGATGAGACAAAAAAACAAAAAATAGTACAACAATTCCAAATAAGACACACTAGCCCCAAGATAGTGATTCCCACTGGAGTTTTCTAGGGCACCAACTCATTACTCTGACAACTAATAAAAAATGTCAGGCATTTACTCTATGTGAATAATAGTTGATGTAAGAAAGATCTTTTTTTTTTTTTTTTTTAAGTGAAGTACAACTGATGTAAAATATCCTATTAGTTTCAGGTGTAAATCATAGTGATTTGATATTTTATAAATATGTTACAAACTTATGCCAGAGAACAACCCAGCTGAGCAATGGGCCAAAGACCCTAAGAGACAGTCACCAAAGAAGAGATCAGATGGCAAATAAACATCTGAAAAGAGGCTCCACATTATATGTCATCAGGGAAATGCAACTTAAAACAACTAGATACCACTAAACATCTGTTAGAATGCCCCAAATCTGGACAGTGACAATGCCAAGTGCTGGTGAGGATGTGGAGGAATAGGCATTTTCATGAACTGTTGGTAGAACACAAAGCGGTATCGCCCCTTGGAAGACAGTTTGGTGGTTTCTTGCAAAGCTAAACATACTCTTACCACATCATCCAGCAATCGTGCTTCTTGGTACTTTCCCAAATGAACTAAACACTTACGTCCATACAAAAATCTGCACATAGGTGGTTATAGCAGCTTTATTCACAATTTCCAAAATTTGGAAAATAAACTCTGGAACATCCAGACAGTGGAATGTTATTCAGCACTAAAAAGAAATAAGCTGTTAAGCCATGAAAAGACATGGAGGAAACTTAAATACTTATTACTAAGGGAAAGAAACCTATCTAAAAAGGCTACATACAATAGGACTCCAACTATATGACCTTTGAAAAGTCAAAACTATGAAGACAGTAAAAAGATCATTGGTTTCCAGGGGTGGGGTTGGTAGTAGGGATAAACAGGTAGAGCAAACAGGATATTTAGGACCGTGAAATTACTTTGCATGATACTATAATGATGGATGCATGTTATTGCACATTCGTCCAAACCCATAAAATGTACAACACCAAGAGTGAATCCTAATGTTAACTATGGACTCTGGGTGACCATGATGCTTCAAAATGTAGTTTCACCAATTGTAACAAATATATCACTTTGGTGGGGGATATCAATAAGGGGGAGGTGATACAAGTGTGGGGGCAGGGGGATACATATAGATCTATCCCTTTCCCTCAATTTTGCTGTGAACCTAAAAGTGCTCTAAAAAACAGTCTTAATAAATTTAAAAAAATGTAAGAAGTCCGTGATTTGGGTCAACATAACAGCATGTTTGGTAATTATGAGTAAAAATGAAATGACACCTAGAGATGTGGTCTGAGTTATCATTACACAGAAGGAAGGCAAACTAATATTCTTGCCTTCTTGGCCATGAGTTAATTTGGAAAATGTGATAAGGCCTGTGTATTCAGCCTTGGTATAGTCATGGTCATCAGTAAGGTAACTAGATTTTCCTTGGAATGATCCAAAGAACCCAAAGTACCACATTGGTCATACCACAGTGCGTTTGTTTTTCCTCCACTTATTTGATCCAGGCTTAAGTGGATTATTTGCCTCATTTGGTTTACACCTTTGTTTTCCTCATAAAATTGTTTAAATATATAAGGTGAGGGACCATGTCTTATTCAGGTTTATCAATCACTATTTTTGAAGGAAAGAATTATTCGGCCAAAGATAGGAAAATTCACTTGGACCCACACTTGTATCTTGCAGACTTGCTGTCTATACCCTGTCTACAGTGGTACCCAATGATATTTCCAACACTGCTTGGTTTTCTGTTAGCATACATTGTTTTATATAGATATTAGTAAATCAGTATATATGAGTATATGAGAGCATAACATTATGGACTATAGAATAGCTAGGCTAAAGGAAATTTCTCAGAGTTTGACTTTATTGTCAGAGGATCAATCTGAACAGTGTTCAAACTCTGAGAAATAAGTCTTTCCAATACTTCTTAGCTAGACAGATGGATAATTACTAATCAGTAAGTAAGGTAGATAAAGCAGTTCTCATGACTTCTAGTTGTATTTACAACATACCTGAGAATTTGATGTGGTAAATACAAAAACAAAAACGTGGTAAAGTAGAAAAGGACTTCAAATTAAAAAGAAAAATGCAACGTTCTAGAGCAAACAGGTCTTAAAATAGTGTCCTTTCCCATTCTCAAAATTAGCTGTGTCACTACTTAGCAGGCACAGCCATTGTTAATTTTTTCTTGTCCTCCATGTTATAATCTACGTCGAGTCAGAGTCGGGCATGTATGAACAAAAGTGGTGAGTGAGAGTTGTCAAATAATACAACCGTCATAGACTTGCAGATTTAGGTTTCCAGATTCCAGTGGTGCCGGCCACTTGTGATGCCACTGTAAAAATAGCATTATACTTTTGTATTGAGACCATTTATCTCAAAGACTTTGGAAGTATAGCTAATGCCATAACCCCCCAGGTGCTACATGAATCAGGTGTTTGCGTAGCTAGTTACTTAGCCACTGTCAGATTTGTTTGAATTAGATGTTAAAAAGTGGATGCAGAATATTAGTAACTAAAGTTATATCATTTATAGATAAATAGAACCAAATATGGAGGCACAACAATAAATGAGGTTAATTTTTTAAAACCTGAGTGGAGACATACAGAAAATACTGTATAATCATATTTTCTTTCACTTTAACCAATTAAACAAATCAAGGTTTTTGACTCTTCCTGCAGCTTTCTTGAGTATTGATTGCCTCAGATCCCAAAGTAGTAGTTTCTGGCTCACCCTGTTATCTTTTCTACTTGACTAAGTGTACACTATCTTAGCTGAGTTACAAATGTCTGTTTATATAAGAAGAATATGGATAACCTGACACTATTGATACTCTGCCTTGGTGTTACTGTAATTTTCCTTTTTCTATTCATATACCAATCCAAACCATTGGGAAGATAGAGGACATACCTTGTAGACTTATATTTTAAGAAAACTTTATTTGTGCAGGTGATTTCCAAGTCTGACCATAACATCCCTTTGTGTGTTAGCAAAGCAGTGGATCCACAACACTAAAATTCTACAGTTCTTCCCCTTAAAAAAGTCTAAGAGAAGGGAATGCAGTCCAATTACCACTATTTACTCATGAGTAATCTGACAAGGTAAGTGATCAAAATCACACAACTTGTCAGAAACAAAAGTAAAAGCAAAGCTCCAGGCTTCTAGCTCAAGTTCAGTGCCTTGCCCCTTGTCCACTGTAACCTAGTTACTAGAATATAAGTGACATTCACTGCACTTAAAGTATAGATATGGATGCTACTGGAGTTTTCAAATGAAATCAAATTCACACCCAACTGTCTTTCGTATCATAAACAGCAATAGCAATTCAGCTTAGAGATAAAGCAGCACTTCAAAATATTTTCTTACTACTTTTTTTTTGTAGAAGGGCAAGATTTTATTAGATGACCTCCATTGTTCCTTCTAGTTTTAATACCCTCAGAATTCATGAATCATCCTAGAACACATTGGTATGCAGCAAATGGCAAGAGGGATGCCTTTGTAAATTTAAAATGTTACAGTGCATATTTACTGCTGAAAACATAGAATAACCATCACAGTTGAAATGAGTATTTATTCTCCCTTTAATTTTGCTATATTTCATACTTTCCTACCCCCACTATTTTCCCATCTCATTCCCATCAATCTAGATAACATGCTCTGTCCATAAAGGCAGTGTGGTAGAATCAAAAGAGAACAGGCTTTGGCATAAGTTAGTATTTGAATCCAGGCTGTGTGACTTTGAACCACATACTTAATCTTTTTTGAGTCTCAGTTTCTTCCTCTGCATAATATAATTAGATTACATGAACATAAGCCTGCAGAGGTGGTTATGAGGATCAGTGATCAAAAGTGGAATATGCTTAGCACAGTGCTGTGATATAATACTGATAATAATCAGATTCTTCTTATTATTCCAAAACAAGTATTCTGCAAACTAGACAGGTGGGGGAAGGAGAAGGAGGAGGTAAATGACCCAGCCATGTCTCTTTAAACATTTTACTGTAAAACTCACTTTTCTCTTTCCTCTTATAATACTCTGCTCTACTTATATATATACATATATAAGTAGAAGGAGTGTATAATGAATACCATGTGCCATGGACAATTATGAAGATATGGCCATCTTGGGGTGCCTGGGTGGCTCAGTTAAGTGTCCCCCTTTCGATTTTGGCTCAGGTTATGATCTCGCAGTTTGTGAGTTGAAGCCCCACACCCCACGACAGTGCCACAGCATTGACAACACTGACAGTGCGGAGCCTGCTTGGATTTTTCTCTCTCTCCCTCTGCCCCTCTCTCTCTCTCCCTCTCTCCCCCCCCCCCTCAAAAATAACTAAATAAACATGTAAAGATACAGCCATCTTACTTTATCTCTGCTTCCTCTATTCCTCCAGTCTTGAATTATTTTAGAGCAAATCCAGATGACCTACCATTTCATCCATAAACACTTCAATATTTGCCTTTGAAAGATAAGAACTCTTTCATAAAACAAACCACATAATCGATCACTAACAAATTAATAATAATTTCTTTTTATTTTCAAAGAGCTACATTATTATTCCTTTTTAAAATCGGGCTTCTCTGACAATATCATGGTCATCCTTTATTCACAGTAGAAAAGGTAAAGTAATTTGTATTGACAAAAGGTATATGAATGCCTATTTTCCTACATGTTATCCCAAATTGGATTTTATATTTTTTTTATTCATTGTTAATTACCCACTTACGCTTTTATGAATTGTTTATTCATGCCTTTACTTACTTACTGCTGAGTGTTTTGTTTTATTTTGTGTTGTGTTTTCTCATTGGTTTGTTAAGAGTTCTTCACAAACCTGGATGTGTCCTCAGATTGTTCACATTGGCTAATACTGCCATAATTTTACCCTATGTTTTCATTTATTTACTAAACCAGAACACTGGAGAGAGAAAGTATGCACCTGTGGATTATTTATATTGTGGGCAAACACTATTTTTCCAGGGACCTTCCAAGTCTACTTGCAATACCCTCTTTGTTTCACAATGGATATAAACCCTTTGTCATATATATTGCAACTATTGCAAATATCTTCTCATTGTCATTTATTTTTCACCTTTGTTTACAGTCATTCTCTTTTTAGTAAAATTTCCTGTCTCAAGATAAACATAAATAGTACTAATTTTCTTATATTTTTACCATTTCATTTTTTATGTTACCTCAACTCAGTCTCAAATTATTGTCATATGAGACATGAATTAGTTATAAATTTACCTTCATCTCAAATTGCTAGCTAATTGTTCTACTGCATTTCAGTAGACCATTTCCCAATGATTCTCTGCCTTCTTTTTCAACTAAATTATACACTGAACAATTTAAAAAATATACATTATATGATTAAAAATATATTTATAAAATATATGTGTATATACAACAAAATTTGTATATATGTATATATTTGTATATATGTATATACAACAAAATTTGGGGATAAAAAAGGTTTCCTAGGAAAAATGTATTAATTTGTCTTTCATGACTTCCATTTTCTAAGATTAAAGTGACTGCACTGAATGCATTTTTTAAAAAAGTTATTTTTTAAAATAACTTTTATTTATAAAAGTAAAATAAATTTTTATAATAATTATTTAATAATTGTAAAATATTTATAATTATTTATTTAAATAAATATATTTAAATAAATAGTTATTAAATATTTGTTTAATAATTATAAAATATAAATAATTATAAAAAATTTATTTTTAAAAAAGTTTTATAAAAATAAAAATAATTTACATTCATTTTGTGTGTGTGTATGTGTGTGTGTGTGTGTGTGTGTGTGTGTGTGTGTGTATGACAAAAGCAGGGACCTAAGGAGTAGCATAAGTTTTAACTGAGAGTAGAAAAATAGAAAAAAGCAGTCTACATAGGGTGTAGTGCTTTATTGGCATGTAGGAAATAAAAGGAAACTAAAATTTTTAGGGAATAAACAATGAAAAATTGTGTAAATGAAATAAAATGTTAGCTGTGAATTGCAAAGTTTTCCCATTTCATTCTTGCTAAGGACTTATCAGAGTCCTTAGCAAAAAACTTATCAGCTTTTCCAAGTTGACCTCTGTGTACAATCCTTATACTATACCTTTTACTTATTTTACATTTATTTAGCCCCACTATGTGCCAGGCATTTTGCTAGGCACTGGTTATACAAAAAAGAGTATGGTTCAGTTCATGCCCTGAAGGAGTTTGTACTTGTATTGGCTTCATTTTTTATATTGTGTTGTAATTATCTGTTTATGGGCCTAAATCTCTTCCCAGACTATGACCTTTTGCAGAACAGTGTCCATGGTTTATTCATATTCTAATCCCTGGTGTTTAGAATAATTCCTGACACACAGTAGCTGCTGACCAATGAATATTTGTTGAATTCCCTGGAAGCAGAATCCCATTATTTCCAGGGTCATTTATGCCCACATTCATCTGCCAAGGGAAGATAAGCATTTATTGTTGCAAATGAGTGACTTTTTCTCCTGTGCTCAGGCTTCTTCCAGTGTTGCCATGCCACACAACTTTCTTTGTCTCCTACAAATCCACTCTCTGTCCTTCTTCACCCACCCCCTCCCTCTCCCACACCAGGGCTGTCCTGTTTCCATTACATCAGTGGTCTCCAACTCCCCAGCCTTCTTGCTATGAGGCTTTCTCAGGCTGCATGTGTTCCTCCAAAGAAAGTCTTTAGTCTTCTCAAGGTGGCCTGTTGTGGTACACTCTCCTTTCCTTTTGTCTTCCAATAACTTCGTCCCTTCATCCTTCTAAGTCTATGGTGGTGGCTGGCTGGCAGCTAATAGCCCTGGGTTCCTGATACTCTTTCGTGGTTTCAATACATGCCCATTCACTCCTTTAGGAATAATCTCTTTGTAAATAAAATCTCTTCACATTATACTATTTTAAGTGTGCCATCTATTTGTTTGCTTTCAATATTTTATCATTATTATTCTTACTACTACTGCTTTTCCCGGAGAGTACAAGCATGTTAGGTAGGCGAAGAAGGTAAGTAGGGGTAGAAGTAATTTTGTGCGTGTGCAGGAAAGCAGTTTTATGTTTGAAGGTATCCAATAGCCTGAAAAGTAATTCCAAATATTGGAGTATGCTTTGGCAGAAGGATCCGTGAAAATAAGTGAGGTAAAACTTGAATACCTCTAAAAATAAAGTGCTCAGAGGTACAGCGATCAGTTGGTGAGTCACACTGAGTTGTGTTAATTTTTTATTTTTATTTATCTTATCCCAACATTAATCATGCCTATCCTGGGACACTCAATGGTTTTTCTGTCTCTTGACAAGTTGCCAAGATAAACCTATTTGCCATTATTATTTAAAGGTGATACTGTCCATCCCAGATAAAGAATTCTATTCTTCACCTATTAGTTGAGTTACAAAAACCCTGTCAAACTATAGGAACATGATCTAAAACTTTCAGGAGTAATTTTTAAAGTTCTCCAAAATGATATGATTCACTGATCTAACTTTCAGTTTCCTTGATTCTTATGGTGCATTGAGTAGTGTTCATTTTCTTCGAAAGCATAGACTCCAAGGGAATAAATCATACCTGGTTGCTTTTGCTTACTTGACTCACGATTCTGGTGGATCATTCACTGAATGCTTGCTACTGTGTTTATCTTATGTTATAGATAAAGAAATATGTAGATAAAAATATCCTAGACATTTGTACTTATTTCATTTATTCTTCTACTCAACAAGCTTTTATGAGAACCAATTAAATAATAGATATCATGATAGTGAGGCCCTGAGGAATTCTAAATGAATAAGACACATCTCATTTTTCTTAAGGTACTTAAGTGAAGATTGATGGGCTATGAAAATGAATTTCATTAAAGGTAACGGCACTTTCCCTTTCTGTTACAAAGATATAGGAAGAACTATGACCTCATAGTGACTGTAACCAAATCTCTGCATAGATACTGGTGGTTTTGGTGGTGATGGATATGTCTGAATTCACCTCCTCCACATTCTGAGACTTTTTTTCAGTATTAATATTTTTATAATGTATCACAGTTGCAAAACTCATCTGTGGTGTAGCAAGTTCAGACAAGATAAACCGTAGGTTTAATTTTTGTTTTGGTCTAAGGAAGATATGTATTAAAGGAAACCCTTATACATGTGGAGCCAAGGAAGCCATGATACTTCTTTGATGTAGAAGCTGTTAAAGTAACTGCAATCAGTACCTGATGTCACTCACCCTAACATCTTGATATTGAAGCAATTTTTACATATATTGAATGTATTTATTTGAAGCATTGGTACTATTTCATCATTTCCCACTGAATAAACTTTAATAGGAAGATGTCATGTGCTGGGAAACTAGTAACTCTTGCTTTTAAGTTCCTATTTAATTCATGACTTCACTATTACTCCTGTCTCCTTGCATTTCCTCATGGCATTCCATTTCATTAATAATAGAAAAGTCTCTAGTTTTAACACACTTCATTTTTATGCACTGGAGTTCTTTTCACTGGCACTTGCTGATATTCCTCCTCAGCTGTTTCTATTTATGACGATACCATTGTGCTTCAAAAAGATCTATTTTTTTAGAAATGATAAAGGAACATTTTAACAAATTCTGTATTAGGAGGAATATTTAGTTTTTATGCGGTTTTTGAAAACCAAATAATAGATTTTCAATTAATTTCTTTCAGTATACATATAGGTTGCTCTAGATAGAAGCGTGTCGGCACTCTCAGGGAGTTACGTGATCAGTGTCCTCTCACTTATAGTTCTGACAAGGCCTGCAAATGTCCAGTGCTGATCAGGCATAGGTTCCTATGTCCTACAAATAAAAAGGAAATAAATAAGAAGCAGCAGCTTTGGACCTCAATTGTATGTCCATTTGCCCCCTTGGATAAGACAGTCCTATTCTGACCTGTTGAGAGTTTAGATTGCTTAGAGAATGATCTGAAGCACATTTCAAAGATTCAGTGACTTTTTAGGAGGTCTGTATTATCTGTTCTGTGAAGAACAGATGTGTATCATTTAATTAAATTAATCACCTTACAGAAATTAAGTTTTCTTATTTTATTTTACGTACTACAAAATCATTCTCTTGTTTACAAAATTTAAGATGGTCCTGAATATACAATATGCACCCAAGGGGGCTACATTAACATGCAATCGCCTGAGGGCAAAATGAATGCCTTTATTCTTGAAGACTTCATAGAAGAGGAGACCACTTCCTTGCCATACTTTATGCGGAAACTGCTTCTTACTCACATGAGAATTCAAGCAAAATAAAAGGACCACTCATATACAAAATCAGTCTAGTTAGGTTTGCTATTCTATAAATGTATGAAGGAAGTAAAATGTTAAGCATTTGTTGAAAGGCTATCTTTAACTTTAAGTATCTTAAATAATATTAAATGTTATCAATTATAGCCTAAACTTCATCATTCAAAAGCCCCAGATAAGTCTTGTTTTTAAGGACAGGGAGACAAAGCTTGCTTTTTTCTTAATCTGGTTCTTAAATTAACTTGCCTCCAGAAAACAAACTGTTTTAAACTGTTATAAATAATTAACCAAAAACAATGTTCTGCATTTTTGAAAGTCTACATTTTTTTTTCAAGGCAGTAGCTTTAATTTCAAAAGAGTAGTCTTTAAAGAGAGGAGCCAAATGCATTTTTAAAAAGCCAACAATATGATTTCTTCTCTCTCACTAATATGTTCTTGGCATAGAAAAAAAGTGTCTTACTTAAATAACTTCTTACTAATGGCCTCCATGAAACTCCCATCCATCCATCTACATTCTTCCCATATATTCCTGTCAATTCAATGGTTATTTGCCATTTAAGTCAGTTTTTGTTTGGAGAGCTAGACATTTTTTTAATGTGAGATACATGCTTATCTTTGAGAATTTATATTTTGGATTGTGCTCTTAATTTTTCTTATAGGATTTCCTTACTTTTACATTTTAAGGCAGAAGTCTTTTATAAATTGGGAAGATTATTTTGTGATAAAATGAATGCTGCAATCCAACGTTCCAGATTTTACCACCTACTGACTATAAAATCAGATCATGCTTTCTATTAATTCTCCAGTGACTGCAGCTTGACCATCTAGCAACCTAATCACTGGAATTAAGACTTCTTTACTTCTTTGAGTTTTCCCAAGTCCTGCCTCACATCTGCTCAGGAGCAGGTGGCCTCTTCGTCACACTGCTGCCTTTGCTGGTGGTCCTGCTTATGAGACCATGAAACATATGGGCTCGGCTCTCCTGTCCTCCAAGAATGACAGCTACCAGGGCTGCCTTTTTGATCTCACACAACCTGGAGCTTGAAACAGGTGATAGACATCTCCCTAACTCCCCACAGTACAATTGAGACCAGGCTAAAACGATGACTAGACTTTATTAAAAGTTTGGGTGTCATGGAAGGAAAGAACAATAAAGATAGTAACTTACTATTTCTCTAAGAGTGGCTACTCTAAAAGCAGACAGAACCTTGGATCTCTTACTGGTGAGTTTCAGGCTGGCTGACAGCTCACCAGGAATGTCCCAGCATATCCATGACTCAGCCCTGTCCACACTCCTAGACCTAATGTGAAGATGCTCCCCTACTCATGCTTTCTCTCTCTCAAAATAAATAAATAAACTTGAAAAGAACTGGGAGTAAGACTTCTTACCATCCTCTCTATCCCTGCTTTACATTACAAATACCCACAGAAGAGACAGATAACTGTGCATATACACAGTTATTGATACTTCCAGTATGGCTCAAATCCAGTTTGTGAAAAGAAACATTTTCTAAGAAACATTTATAAAAGCTCTTCTAAAAAAAATCCCCAATTTACATCATTAAACATTAATTTGCCATTCTGAAACATTTGCTTTGGAGTTTTCTCACGGAGTTGAGGGTTGTTTAATTTTTTTTTCTCCCCCAACAATGAGTTGATACTCCTCTGTTCTTTCCCTAGGAATACAGTAACAGGCTTCCTCAAGTATTCCATCCAGGAACGTAGGACATTTTTCATACCTTTGAAAGTAGCAGAGGTCTTGCGTTTTGTAGGGATTGTCAGTAGCAGAGACATCAGTGTGAAGAAGAGGTCACCAAGTTTCAAAAATCGCCAAGTTTTAGAATCCAGAGTACCCTATAAAATAACTACCCTAAAACTCAACAGCGGCCATAGAACAACAATTTTTTATTCTCACGACTCTCAGTTGGGCAAGGCTGGACTACAGAGGCTGGGCCCTGAGCCACAGGCTACATATTGGGCTCAGGCCTGCTATAGATACCTCATTCGGAGCAGCCACTGAGGCACGTTCTCATGGCAGATCCCCAGAGTTCAGAGGGCTACTCAAGTGCATGAGTCCATTCAAGTTTATGCTTGAGCCATCAGTCAAAGGAAGACAGACAGCCTAGCCTGGTGTTAAGAGGTAGAGAAGCTCACTTAGCCCTCTTCTCCACAAAGCTGTGGTAAGGGTGTGGGTGCATAAGTCTACTACAGAGGAACAGTAGTTTTGTCCAATAATACAATTCAAAGAGAAAGAGATCTGTGGGTCCACAGCAGAGGGCACATCTGTATGCTTTCTGATAGTGCCCTGAGCATGATGGTGTCAGTACTGATAATAACGACCATGACAGCACTGATAATGATAGCAGCCAACTATTACTGAACACTATGTGCCAGGCATTGTGCTAAGCACTTTACATTAAGCGACCTCATTTTACCCTCACAGCTCTGTGAGGTATGTAATTTGCACACCCTTATTTTACAGGTGAAAATCTGAAGGTTAGGAAATTGAAAAAATTTTGCCTCAGGTCACAGAGATATGGCATGCCCAGGATATGCATCTAAGTGATGCTAAAGTTAGCCTTCTTAAAAAATTCACGATTCTGCCTCTCTACAGTGAAGCCACCAAATCGGTTGCCTGAGGAACTTAGGCAGACAAAGCCATCTGAAGCCCTGCAAAAATGTCTTGTTTCTCTTGCAGGACACAGAGGTTGGCAAGCACCCCTGAGCCCAAGGAGTCTTGCGGACAGGGTGAACCACCAACAATAACCAGAGGCATATGCTCCACTTCTCCACCCTCCCTGATTGCAATGACCCAGGTAAAAGGATTGGGGAGAAAGAACTAAGAATTACCAAGGTCAAATTTTCCACTGGCTTGGTGTAAAAAATAATTAAGCATAATTATAGAAAATGATAAGTATATATTTTCTTATTTTTTTTAATATTTATTTACTTCTGAGAGAGAGACAGACAGAGGGCAAGTGGGGGACGTGCAGAGAGAGGAGACACAGAATCTGAACCAGACTCCAGGCTCTGAGCTGTCAGCACAGAGCCCGACGCAGGGCTCGAACTCACGAACTGCAAGATCATGACCTGAGCTGAAGTCGGACGCCCAACCGACTGAGCCATCCAGGTGCCCCAGAAAATAATAAATATATTTCTTGTGCCTATACATTTGTACAATGAGATTTATACCCATTACATAGATTATCTCTATTCTCTCTTACCACTTTGCAGTATAGAGTGTTTCCTGTAGATTATGAACAACTAGAAGTGAGGAAATTTCTGTTATTTGACTTTGTTCCATACACACAGTAGAGTGCCACACTACTGTCGATTGATGGATCACTGAAATACCCTTAATAAGATTTCTCTATTACTCTATGTTTCCCCCTAGTAAATTCTGCTTACTTAAAATGTTCAAGTCTTGATTGTAACTATAAAGTCAATGAGCATGGATAGCTTAATAGCTTATACCTCAAATGATCTTGCTCTTAGGAATGTATTTCCTTTTTTTTTTTTTACCCCTTTTTTTATTCTTAAGATATTTGTTTTGAGGCTATATCAGAGAATGTACCATGAAAATATTTTAGACAAAATGTTCATTAAGCACAGTATGTAATTTCTAAGGGCAAAGGGTACTTACACACTGTAATGGGAAGAGCTGCAGAATTCATCAAGAAAAACAATGTTGGTGAAGAGGAAGAGGAAAAACATTCTCAGGAGAGAATGATGCCAGGGAGAACTGCGGCAGATGACTCAGCAGGAGAAGGTCTCACTACTCCCGTCAAGAGCCAGAGAGCCGAATGCTGTCACCTGAGAGGAGAGCCAGCCAAGGGATCAAGGCTGCTCCTAGGACTGAGGCAACTTCGCGTAAATCAGAGCCAGTGTTGGTATGTGTGGTGATACCAGCTAACCAGTTAGTTGCTTCCCTTATTAGTCACTTCCTTCCTTCCTATTCCTCCACCTCTTTGTGGTCTTGCGAGCTCAGCCATTATATAATCCCCCTGACCTCCAGGAGAAGTTTTTTTCTGACTTTTCTTCCTCCGAATTTTTATTTAAGTTCTAGTCAGTTAACATATAGTTGTAGTATTGGTTTCAGGAGTAGAATGTAGAGCTTCATCCCTTACATACAACACTCAGCGCTCATCACAACAAGTGCCCTCCTTAATGCCTATGGCCCAAGGAGAATTTTTTTCTCTTGGATAAGTACCAATGTTGACAGCTTTTATTTGAGTTCACGGGGGACGATTATGTCAGGAATACCAAGATGTGTGCACAGACTTTTACAAGTCTGAACTAAAACTGAAAAGCATTGGAGGAAAAGCCTAGGATCTTATGCTCACTCCTTCATTCACTCATGGACCATCCTATTGTTTACTACGTGCTGGACTCTGGTTGCTGGGGTTCACACATTCGCTGGGGGAGACAGAGATGTGAATAACTCCTGTGTGGTATCACGGGAACTAGAATAGAGGCATTCTCCAGTTGCAGGAGAGCACAGAAGAGAGAAGGCAGTATAGAAAATAGAGGACGATTTTTAGACTTTTGAGCTGAATCTTTATTTATTTATTTATTTATTTATTTATTTATTTATTTATTTATTTCTAGAGGGAGAAATAGTGTGTGTTATCGGACAGGACCAGAGAGAAAGGGAGACAGAGAATCCCAAGCAGGCTTAGGGCAGTCAGCACAGAGCCCGACACAGAGCTTGATCCCATGAATGGTGAGATCATGACCTGAGTCAAAATCAAGAGTCAGACATGTAACTGACTGAGATACCCACGTGCCCTGAGCTGAATCTTGAAGGATGATGAGCAGTTTGCTAGCTAGCTCAGAGAGAAAAAAGTCACCCAGGAAAAAAGAACAGCATTTAAAAAAAATTTTAATGTTTATTTATATTTGAGAGACAGAGAGTGGACAGGGGAGGGGCAGAGAGAGAGACGGAGACACAGAGTCCAAAGCAGGCTGCAGGCTCTGAGCTGTCAGCATAGAGGCCAAACCGGGGCTCGAACTCACAAGCTGTGAGATCATGACCTGAACTGAAGTCAGACGCTTAACCAACTGAGCCAGTGAGTCGCCCCAGGAACAGCATTTTTAAGGACTCAGATTCATGAAAGGGCATGGTGTCATTATGGATTAGAAAGTAATCTCACATATTTGGGTGAGGTGTGAAAAGAGAAGAGGAGAGATAAAGCAGGGAAGAAAGCAAGGCTGTGATTGGCTTTGTGTGCTGTACTTAACATAGAGATGGTTACAGATTTTACTAATGGAGGTAGTTTTTAATGGGAACTAGTTATTCTGTTGGCCAGTTGGGGAATGATGTGAATATTCTAGTTCTCTCTACTGATGGCAAAATGATGCTAGTGATGAGTAGGAACAGCTGAATCCAGCAGGGACAAAACCGAGTAGGGCACAGAGCTGGCCAGTTTCTACTCCACAGATCTGCACAGGATTGGTATCTGTGAATATTCTTGACTTACTGGGGTTTGGTATGTGTGTGTCTATACAATGATATTTGGTTCTATAATTGGTATAAAGAAAAGTAGGCTGGAGTGGAATATAAATCTTGGAGCTCACTCAGGTTCTAGAAATTCTTAATTATGCCTCGGCTCACAATTACACAGAGTTGCCCTTCAGGTTCCTGTGAGACATGAGTAATAGGTATAATATGTGAAAGTATCTGTGACCCAACCCTTCCTTAGTAAATGGGGGAGTATTTTAGTTCAAGAGAAAAAGAGAAGCATTAGAAGAACTGGTGTGAGAGATAAAATCCTTGAGAAAAAGTCCTTGTTAGTGTTTCTCAAAGGTTTAATCTTTTTTGTCTTCCCCTCAAAATTAGTCAGCAAGGCAGAGTGGTTAAGAGCAAGGTTTGGAGGTAGATAACTCTAGGCTCTTACTCTGACTCTATCAAGTAACCGTTGTAGGACCTGTGGCAAATCAGGTATCATCTCTTAACCTAATTTCTCAGCTATAAACTGAGCAAAATAGCACCTACGTCAGGAGGTGCCTGACGACCTCAAACTAGGTAATCTGTGGAAAGTACTTAGCACAATGCCCGTCGCAGTAATCACAAACTAAATGAGTCTTTGTCAGAGTTTTTCTATAAAGGATCTATTTGGATTTGAAACACATTAGTCACAGCCTTTTCTTTTAAAATAAATTTTTCTTAGGGCGCCTGGGTGGCTCAGTCGGTTCAGTGTCCGACCTCAGCTCAGGTCATGATCTCACGGTTTGTGATTTTGAGCCTCACACCAGGCTCTGTACTGATAGCTGAGAGCCTGAGGCTGCTTTGGATTCTGTGTCTTTGTCTCTCTCTGCCCCTCCCCTGCTCGTTCTTTCTCTCAAAAGTAAATAAACATTAAAATTTTAAATAAATTTTTCTTGCCTATTCCCTCCCCTATGCAGTATGTCCTGTTCATGTCATATGTCACAACATAAACTTCTGTCCCTCCTCTCTCTTCTAATGCTTGCTGTTAAGAGCCACGAGGACCTATTTCTTTCTTTTTCTTTCTTTCTTTCTTTCTTTCTTTCTTTCTTTCTTTCTTTCTTTCTTTCTTTCTTTCTTTCTTTCTTTCTTTCTTTTTCTTTCTTTCTTTAAGTAAACTCTCCACCCAACGTGGGGCTTGAACACATAGCCTCAAGATCAAGAGTTGCATGTTCTCTGGACTCAGCTGCCAGACTCCCTCCCTATTCCGTTTTCTGCACAGCACCTCCTGTTCCCTTCTTGTTACCATTTTGACACCTTCATGCCTGTCTATAGACAGCTTTGGTTCTTTAGTAATCCTGTCTGAGAAGTATTTTTTGACCTGTGAAATAGCTCATTAACAATATGACTGTATTTGTTGTTTGCTCTTAAGAACTTGCTCAGGGTTGAAGAAGATCTGAGATTTCTCACTCTAAGTTGACTCCTTAGTCATGAAAACTGGAAAACTAAAAATGGAAAGTCACAGCGTGCCTGGGTGGCTCAGTTGGTTAAGCGTCTGACTTCAGTTCAGGTCATGATCTCACAGTTCATGGGTTCAAGACCCACAACGGGCTCTCTGCTATCAGCACAGAGCCTGCTTTGGTCCTCTGTCCCCCATTCTCTCTGCCTCTCCCTTGCTCATTCTCTCTTCACTCTCTCTCAAAAATAAACATAAAAAAAAAAAAAACCCTGTAAGTCACTAGGTACAAGAGAGCAACTAGATTTAAATAATAATTATATAGCCAAATATTATTTCTTATAGGGGAAAATTTGACATTGGAATGACAATGTTGGAAATATTGAGCTTGTTATAGCTCAATGAAGATGATTTGTTTTCAAACTTGCAATCAGGAATTACCTTTAATTCTTTAGGCTTTCCCAATAACCAAGAAAAAGCTACCACCTGCAGGAGATAAGTTTTGCATAATTATAAGTTAGCACATTGAAGATGGGATTTTGAATTAAAAATCTAGGCTAAAAGATCATGCGTGCTCTGGCATCATTTTGGTTTCCTATTAACTTACTGTGTCTTAGTTTTCCCATCTAAAATGGAATCAACAAATCCTTACCTTTCTTTGTTTATAGGGGATTAGTAAGGCTGAATAAAGGTATATATATATATATATATATATATATAGCTATACATATATATATATGTATATCTATAGCTATACATATATATATATATATATATATATATATATATGTATATCTCATATATGTGAGAACCCTCTGTGTTCCTTGGAGGAAAGCTACTATTTAAATTCAAGCCATTATTATTGGAAATGGTAAGAGCACTGAAGCAGGAATATGTACACTGACCTTCTATGAGCTTCAGCTGGCAGCTCAGGCTTGCTGTACATTTCATTCTCAAGTCATAAAGCTGACAGGTGGGCCCTCAGTTGTGGAGTGGAGGTGGAAAGGGTCATGTTATTATTTGGGGACAACATGAACCATGTCGTATGTAACATGCTGTAGATAAAGACCTAGAAAATCATTTTAGGTTCTTATTGCCGTCCGTAAGGGTCTCACGGTTACTCATAACAGAACTACCAGTGTAGAATCTGAGGCATTTTCTACTGCAATTAAAAATAGAAAAGAGTGTAAGATGTGTATGTGGGCAGAATGAATGGCAAGAATTGGCAGGGCCTGTTCCACCCTTCCTTCCTTTGAAATCTGATC
The DNA here is from genome assembly GCF_024362965.1 of Panthera pardus. Lineage (NCBI taxonomy): Eukaryota > Metazoa > Chordata > Mammalia > Carnivora > Felidae > Panthera > Panthera pardus. The sequence goes on from NW_026526765.1 coordinate 89,096,674, forward strand.
TATAGTATCTTTTCTATTGTTTTCGGGCACAAATCTAAATTCTTTGTATCTACTGGTGTGTTAATATTCCGGACTTTGGGTGCCTTATAAGAAGTTATTTGGTTTTCGTTTTTTCATGACTCAGTTCAGTAAATCTCCCAACCGGCGTAAATATCTTTAGTTTTTTGTTGAAATCTTTGTTTTGCTTTGCAAGCCCAATATTATCTTGTAGCAGGTGCAGATTCTGTGTTTTCTGAGTTCTTAACGAACATAAATCCCTAGTGGAGATATTTTTCATTCCTTGCATGCCATTGCTCTGATAATGATGCTTATAAAACACAGAGAGATCTTTTTCTAGATTCCATGGCTAAGCATATGTTTCAAGAAAGGCCAGTGTTCATCAGGATATGTGCAACTGCCTACAAGTCTCTGTAGATATATGTGTGTGTCGTTGAGTAAGTTTGCTAGAGATAAAAGCCACTTTATTTATTGCAATCCTTTGCCTTCGATGCAGTTCATACAAAGTGTGTCACACCCTGAAACTGTTATATGATTTTTTCTGTGTTCCTGGAGTCATTTAGTTGCTAAAACATAATTTAAAATGATAATTGCTGGAAATGGGCATGATCAGAGAAGAGTTCCAGGGTAACTTTGCAAATAAATACAGAACATTTATAAGCACACTTTTTACAACCAGTTTCCTACCCGCTATTTAAGAGATATCCGGGTGAGAGAAAAAGCGAAACTAGTATTTTCTACCATTCATTTAGCGTACATTATAATTTTCCAGAAGCAAGCATCTGTTTGGAAATAAGAGAATGGTGCACTGATGTGTCTGTCTCTCTCAGTAGCTGATGGAACTAATGAGCGGGAGGTGGAATCTCTGAGGTCAATGATTGTTATGTTAATAAGGTTACCTTTAGTGAAGCTTGCAACCTACTAGACACAGTGAGACTCTGTCTTTACAACTTTCTCTTGAAGGTTTACAAAGCCGCATGCCCATCCTAAGATAAATATAAGCTCCTACTAATATTTGTGTGAAGCTGGTTAGGGCTGACAGACTCTTGGTGGCTGATCTCTGAAGGAGTAGACGGATTCTTGTGATCCCTGTCTGCATTCTCCTCTTCCCGCAGATCTAGCAGCTCACCCCTTTAACTGCTGCTAGATGCTTTCTGTGAATGCCCCTTTGTTACCTAAAACTACATGGCTAAAGCTAACCTCTAAGCTTGGTTCATGTGTTTTTCCTTTATTTCGCTCAGTCAAGTGACAAAAATCCACCAAGTTTTTGTTTTCCCTCCCTCCCTCCCTCCTTTTATCCATCTGTGCATTTCTCCAACCAGTATATATTTATTAAGCGTGTCCTCTAAGTGGATCTCTGGGTATACAGACATCAACAAGGCAGCCACGTGGTTCTTCCTCCTTCACTGGCAGAACTATTTAAGGATCGCCTATCTAAATCTTTGTTTTCAGTCTCCCTTATTTTTTTCTTCTCCTCTTCCCACCACCTCCTATCCATCCTACGTGTTGTTACCAAATTAGTTTGAAAAACTTTTCGTTTCCTATTATTCTTCTTTTGACTTTTTATGTTTTGAAAATATAAAAAGCAGTCACAGTGCATGGGCTGTGTTAAAAACTGTAGCAGATGGATATGGCTTGTGGATATGGTTCATGGACTCTTGCTATAGGCAGAAGATTCTCTCTTGAGTAATTCCACTCTTCTGTGTATGTGTTTTGTTTTTTTTTTAACTCTTAATTGTTTTTATTTTCCACAGAAAGATGGAAGTGGTTTGGGTAGGGAGAAGCCCTTCTTTCCTCCTCACCTTCCTCAAGCCATGTCTGACATCTTCTCAGTGGATATCTTCTTAGCCTTCTTTACAAGCTCTTCTTCCCAGTAACACTGATGTATTTACTGCCTTCTGAGCAAGCCGCGCATCTTCCTAGTGCTACACTTTGCTCATCCTTTTCTTAAAAAGTCACCCCTCACTCTCCTACCAATAGGTATTCTACTGTGTCCTTCAAGGTTCTACTCAAAATACAGGTGGATCATAAAGATTTCCTTGATCCTCGAGTCCAGAAATTGACATTTTTTTTTCTGTGAAGGACCAAATAGTAAATATTTCAGGTTTTCTGGGCCATACAGTCTCTATAGCAACCATTTAATTCTGCTGCCTTATCAAGAAAGCAGACGTAGGCAAATGTAATGGAATGAGGGTAGTTGTGTTCCAAGAGGACTTTGTAAACATTGAAATTTTACTTTCAAACAATTTGCAAGTGCCATGATATATTTTTCTTCTTTTGACTTTTTATATTTTGAAAATATAAAAAGCAGTCATAGTGCATGGGCTATGTTAAAAAATGTAGCAGATGGATGTGGCTTGTGGGTGCAGTCCATGGACTCTTGCTCTAGGCAGAAGATTCTTTCTTCAGTAATTCCAGTCGGTAAATCGTTTGAACCATGCACGTGGCATTCAGGCTACCTTTAATATATTGATCTGCGCTGCATTTTAAGTGTGTGTTTATTAACTTTACTCAGACCAGAATTCACTGAAGCAGGGTTTGTATTTCATATGTCTTCCTACTTCCTTAGCACCTATGATAATATCTTGCATATAATTAGTGTTCCATGAAAGTATGGTGATACGAGTGATTCAAGAATCTCTGTTAGAAGAGTCTTTCTGCCTGTTTGTTTAGATCAAAGTAAATAAGAAATAATATTTTTCCCAGATGACTTGTTATGGAATTATTGTCTCTTTTCCTGGCCTCGTGTGTGAATTTAAAATGCAGCTTGTGAATTAGAGGGATAAATCTGACAAAGCTTATTTTTTTCTTTATAATCAATATAGCATTAATATGGAAGTATTTGCTTTCTTTGCAAATAAATTTGGAAAACAGCCATGCGAAATTAGGATAGCAGCAACAGGAGCTTCTAAAACATCTTCCTAGAAGCAGGACAAGAAGGTATCCTTTGAGATTTCTTAGGCTGCCTGTAAATCAGTGACTCAGTGTTCCCGTGGACCCAGATTCTGTAGTAACCGGTAACACTGACACATCCAGTGTCTGTGGTCGGCCTGGGCTCCCTGGCAGCCGAGCTAAGGCCACTGAGTAAGTCATGGCTATCATGGACTTCGCACATAGCACCGGCCTTAAATTGGGGGGAAAAAAAACAGCTGAATGAAAAGTTGTGCATTTCATTAACTAGAAAGGTAGATATTTCCAGGCATGAAAACATGCCACAAAAGAAAATCTAGGCACTTCCTCCTTCCATTAGCTCTATAATACTCATCGTCAAACATGTGCTACAGACACTCCTTGGAGTAGATGAAGGGATAGGTTCAGCTCTGTAATTCTTCTGGTTTTTATGTTTGTCACTAGTTTTTCAGGCCAGCTGGCTAAGCAGGGACTATTTCTAGCCTAAAGGAAGCTCTAAGGAAGACCTTGTGATTTAGTTGCTAAGTAAGTATTTCTGCAGATGCTGTTATCTTTAGGTAATGATGTCCTACTTTGCAAATGAAAGTATGCATTTATTTTGGAGGAATAGATTTCAGAAATCTTGAGCTCTCTAATCTGGGATTCTGCAATGAACTACTGGTGTGTCTAAAGACAGTGACTCTCATTTGTCATGCACTGGCCTGGATGGTGTGCAAGTTTCTCTTTGGCTTCATAACTCCACTTGTGTTTGAGTGCCCACTAGGATTGTAAATATTCTTGTTTCCAACGAGAATGGAAAATAAGCAGTCTGGTCTTGCTTGTGTAGGATAGTATTCCCAACACCCCTGAGGTGCAGATGTGGCACTCTGTTCCTACGTAACAGAAAGCTGCACACTGCACCATGGGTAACTTGGCCCCTTGTCACATGCGCTTCCTGCTTCTGAGAAGTCCTAGCTTGTCAAAGGATATAATAAACTCTCTGCTTTGTCCTCTGGTTATAATACTTTAAATAACTCAGATTACTTCAGGCTAAGCAGGATTGAAAAATATTCCCTTTCTTGACTGTGGGAGCAAAGCATGAGAGATTTACTTTTAATCACTCACTTGCCCTCTTTGATGAAACTTAGTTTCATTTTCTTGTTCTTCTTCCTTTCTTTTGAAATCCTATTTTCCACCTTATATTAAATAGTTTCCAGATTGAGTTGTTTAATCCGAACAAATATGACTTTTTTGGCTCTCTTGATTGTTCTGACCACATTTGTGCCGTGGAATTGACCACCTTGGCCTTCTGGGAATTGACCACACTGGGGGGATGTAAGCATGACTTGCAAGTCCAGACTTACTGTAAAATACCAATTCCATTGTTGGCTGGCCATAGAAAACTAGGAAAATCATTTACCCTCTCTGAGCCTTAGTTTCTTAATCTTTTTAAAGACTAAATTACACAGAGCATACAAATAATGTAACACACTGTTTTACTCAGAGTAGGAATACATAAATACTACTTTTTACTCCTCCAAACCCTCAGGTAGGTCTTTCTGTTGTTATTGTTTGCTGTTGTCATTGTCTAGCAACTGGGTAATTGCTGATTTTCATCACTGTATTTTGTGGAGAGATACACTTGGAAGAATCTCAGAATTCTTATCAGATGCTACACCCTCTACCCATCCCCACCTTTGACCCCCACCCCACCACCCTCGCAAAATATGAAACAAATGGCTACTCTTTTGCATGGTTTTCTTAAAAAGGGAGAGCTAGGACTACAAAATAGTTAAATTTGAGAGGAAGTGAAACAGGTGGGAGTAAGACCTGAAATTCTTGCTTTCCATGGTGCTATGATAAGCATTACTAGATCACATTCTCTGCTCAGAATGTCTTATCATTTATTTTGTGTCAGTATCCAAAGAGATGGTTTGACATTTGTTTTGTTAAGTAAAAATAAAACTACAAAATTTTAGGCTGCTATCACTTTTTAGTGCATAGTACGTTGTGCTCCAACACAGAAATTTAAACAAAAACAAACAACAAACAGTTCCTCAAATCTATTAAAACCTAACACCTCTCAATCTTAAATTCCAAAGTGAAGTTTCATTTAGTGTCAGTATCACCCGCTTTAGCACACATTCTCCGACTACTGATCATTTTGGTCTTTACGAATCTTGATTTATAAAAAGTCTGCTTCTTTATAATTGTGGATGTAATGCCATCTGAACAATAACTACAAAAACCTCTCCAGTTCGCTTCCCATTGCTGAATAGATAATATTCCAATTTTTCTGACAAGTAAATACGAAGTATACGATGAACTTGACCAGTATTTTGATAAACGTCATGGAATATAATGAAATACCTTCACAATTTCTTTCTTTTCTGTTGTTACTAGGCCTCTCTAGTAAATAAATAAATGATATTAGTCAGTGTTAAGAAGACAGTCTTAGGGCACCTGGGTGGCTCAGTTCGTTAAGTCTCTGACTCTTGATTTCCACTCAAGTGGGGCTGTGTGCTGACAGCCCAGAGCATGCTTGGAATTCTCTCTCTCTCCCTCTCTCTGCCCCTCCCCCCACTTGTGCATGTGCGCACTCTCTCTCTCAAAATAAATAAATTAATTAAGAAAGAAGACACTCTCTTTCATTCATTAACTGGGAATGGTATACTGAATTTAAGTGCTTTAATTTTAGAAAATTGTTTCACTAAAATTTTCTTAATTTATGTAATGTCCTTCATATGATATTCATTCTTAACTTTTTATTTGAATGATATGGAAATGGAAATACATTTTGAGATATTTATTCCAGTCCATATCTATTATGGGTTCAATTGTGTCCTCTGAAATTCCTCTGTTGAAATCCTAACTCAGTATCTCAGAATGTGACTATATTTGGAGACAGGATCTACAAGACATAATTAAGGTGAAATGAGGCAATTAAAGTCGGCCTTAATACAATATAACTGGTGCCGTTAAAAGAACAGGAGATTAGGATAGAGGCACACACAGAAGAAAAACCAGGAGAAAACTATCATCTACAAGCCAAAGAGAGAGGCCTCAGATGAAATCAACTTTGATCTTGGACTTCGAGCCTACAAAATTGTGAGAAATAAATTTCTGTTGTGTAAACCATCCAGTCTGTGGTGCTATGTTATGGCAGCCCTAAGAAACCAGTACAACATCTTAAATTTGGTAATAATATTGTCTCATGGAGTAAGGATTCCCCATGTGAATGAAGGTCCCCTTCATTCTCTTTTGAATGCCACCAAAGTGTGACTGACAAACTTTCTGCGCATAAGTATTTTAAAAATTTCTCTTATAGGCAAGTATTCTGTAATTCAGACCTGAAACAATTAAAATTAACCTTTTCCTTCAGTTGTAACAAGTTAATGAGATCTTACTGGATAATCCACCACTGGGTAATTTTTACAAAATTGGATTTAGAACACCTTCCATATTCAATCAGCTCTTAAGTCTTATTGCTTTTGCTACCTTTCTCATAAAATACAGCATTTTTTTACCTTATTTTCCCTTATTTGTTTGAAACACAAACACTAATGTCTCTTCTGGGCTCATTATAACTTCCCAAATGTTGTCACCTACAGAATTTTTCCACTTCCAAGATATTTATTACATAGACTCCAGAATTATAATTATGACACAAAATTTTTTCATGCAAATTTCTTCAATAGTTGCCCATTATCTACAGAATAAAATCCAAACTCCTTTCACAATACAATAGCACATGCTTTGTGATACAGGCCCTGCATACTCAATCTGCTGTGTGTCTATTCCCAACCTCCCAAGCTCAACCCTTGTTTTACTCACTGATCCTTATTACCTACAGCTCCTAGAAAGCACTGGGCTTTAAAAAAAAATGTCTGTATATCTTTGCATATGTCGTTCTTACCGCTTGTAATGTTTTGCCAATATTCTCTGACCAACTTCTCATCCTTCAAGTCTTAGCTCAAATAATATCTCTTGGTGAATTGAAATGTGCCTCCTGTGCTCCCATGACGTACTGTTTATAGCGCCTTGTCTATCTCCACTCTAGATCAAGGTGTTTCCATATTTGTCTACTCAGTTTCTAGTACCATGCCTTCCTGGAGAAGGGACTCATTAGCTATTTATTAAGTGAATACAACAATGAAACGGGGTATGACGTCATAAAATTGCTCAAAGTGTTCAAGAAGACCTTATATTCACCACAAAGTCTTCATGGAAATGACCATAAAGGAAGATCATTTCAACAGGGCCAATTTTATCCATGGAACGATGTAATTGGGGGTTGTATTACAGAAGAACGAATAATACCAAGCAAATTGTAGTTTTGACCACATGAACAAAGACATGACAATTGTAAGTGGATATAATTAATATACATTATGCTCTAATTTCAATAAGACATATATACACGTTCTAGATATGTTTTTAATTTAATGTATTACAAAGTAAATATAACTACTGAATAATAAATTTGACATTTATTAAATTTGCTGAATCTTCTAAAAAGCAGTTAAGTCTTCCTTGCTTCTTTGAAAACATATAACACCAGTACCATTAAAATAAAATTCTATAATTATATACTTGAAGTAAACTTGAAAGCATTATCAAGCATTAAAAAGCATTTAATGGCAAATGTAGTTTTTTTTTCCTTATAATAATTTATTTTGGAATTAGTGTGGAGTGGGCTTAGATCTATTTGAAAAGTCTCTGAATTTGCATACACAGCTGGTGGGGATGTAAATTAGAAAATATATCTGAAAGCAATTTAGCTTTATGCTTTTATATTTTTCAAACTGTTCATAGTGTTTGAACTGGTATTTGCAATTCTGGAAGCTAACCTTAAGAAACAAATCAGACATTTACAAAGACTTGATGAAAAAGTGTGTTTATCACAACACCATCTGAAATTTAAAAACTTAAAAACATCAGTAAAAGATTCGTTAGAAAAACATGGCATTTCTGTTCAGTGGAATATTGTACTGTCATTAAAATCTACAAAAGCATGATAAAACATTGGTATTACAATAGTGAAAAGCAGGTTACCAAACTATGCTTACAATAAGATTGCAGTTATGATATTAAAATATGCTGAAGGACAATGAAACTAAAAGTTAGTAAAAGGAAGGATATAACACAGATCAGAGTTGAAATAAATGAAATAGAGACTAGAAGGAAAATGGAAAAGATCAATGAAAGTAAAACTCTTTTTCTTTTAAAGAGATAAAATGGACAAAACTTCAGCTGGATTCACTAAGAACGAAAGACAGAGGACTCAAATAAATAAAAGTAGAATTGAAAGAGGAGGTGTTACAACTGATACCACAGAAATATGCAGAATCATAAGAGATCACTATGAAAAATTACACACCAACAAATTGGACAACCTAGAGAAATAGGTAAGCTTCTTCCTAGAAACACACAGTCTACCAAAACCGAATTATGAATAAAAAATCTGAATAGACTGGTTACTAGTAAGAGATTGAATCAGTAATCAAAAGCTTTCTAACAAATACAAGTCTGGAACAAGATGGCTTCATTAGTGATTTCTACCAAACATTTAAAGAAAAGTGGATACCAATTCTCAAACTCTTCCCAAAACATAGATGAGGAGAGGGAATCATTTCCAAATCCATTTTTTTTTTTGAGGCAGGCATTGCCCTGATACCAAAATCAGGTGATGATGCCGCAAGAAAGAGAAGAAAATTACAGACCAATATTTCTGATGAACACAGATGGAAAAATACTCAACTAAATATTAGCAAACTTAATTCAGCAATACATTAAAAAGATCATACACCATGATCAGGTGGGAATTATTTCAGGGACACAAGAATAGTTCAATACCTGCAAATCAACCTATGTGGTACACCACGTGAATGAAATGAAGGATAAATATCATATGACCATCTCCATGGATACAGGAAAAGCATTTGACAAAATTCAACATCGATTTATTTTTAATTTTTATTTTATATGTTTATTTATTTTTGAGAGAGAGAGAGACAGAGTGCAAGTGAGGAAGGGGCAGAGAGACATACACAGAATCTGAAACAGGCTCCAGGCTCAGGGCTGTCAGCACAGAGCCCAACGTGGAGCTCGAACACACAAGCTGCAAGATCATGACCTGAGCTGAAGTCAGACACCTAGCTGACTGAGCCACCCCAGCATCCCTCAACATCCGTTTATGATAAAGACATTTAACAAAGTGGGTATAGAGCAAGTGTTCCTCAATATAACAAAGCTCATATATGATAAGCTGACAGCTAACATCACACTCAACAGTGAAAAGCTGAAAGCTTATCCTTAAGATCAGAAATAAGACAAGGATGGCCACTTTCATCACTTTTATTTGACAAAGTACTGAAGTCTTGTCAAAGCAATTAGGCAAGAAAAAGAAATAAAAGACATCAACACTGGAGAAGAGGAAGTAAAACTATCAATATTTGCAGATGACAGGATATTGTACATAGAAAATCCTAAATATTCCACCAAAAAAACTATCAGAACTAATAAAACAAAGTCAGTAAAGTTGTAGAATATAAAATCAATATATAAAAATCTGTTGTGTTTCTACAAACAGGAAACTATTAAGAAGTTAAGAAAAAAATCCCATTTACAATTGTATCAAAAAGAATAAAAAGTCAAGAAATATATTTAACCAAGGAGGTGAAAGACCTATATACTGAAAACTTACTATAATACATTGAGGAAAGAAGTTGAAGATGATAAAAATAAAGGTATTCCATTTTAATGGATTGGAAGAATTAATATTGTTAAAAACATCTATAGTATCCAAAGCAATCTAAGATTCAATGCACTCTTCATTGAAATTTCAATGGCCTTTTCACAGAAACAGAAAAAATAATCCTAAAATTTGTATGGAGCCACACAGGACTCCAAATAGCCAAAGCAATCTTGAGAAAGAAGAACAAAGCTGACTTTGTTTCCTGACTTAAAACCATATTTTAAAGCTATAAGCAATTTGAACAACATACTATTGTCATAAAAACAGATACATGGACCAATGGAACAAAGTAGAGAGTCCAGAAATAAACTCATGTATATGTAGTCAATTAATACATGACAAGGAGCCAAGAATACACATTTGGGAAAGGGAAGTCTTTTTATAAATGGTATTAAAAGAACTAGACAGCCACATGCAAAAGAATAAAACTGGACCATTGTCTTATACTACACACAAAAATTAACTTGAAATGGATTAAAGACTTGAACATAAGACCTAAAACCCTAAAACTCCTAGAAGAAAACACAGCTTGTTTTACATTGGTCTTGACGATGATTTTTGGATTTGATACCAAAAGCAAAGGCAACAAAAGCAAAAATAAACAAGTGGGACTACATCAAACTAAAAAGCTTCTGCATGGCAAAGGAAACCATCCACAAAATAAAAAGGCAACTACTAAATGGGAGGAAATATTTGCGGATCATGTATCTGACAAGGGGTTAACATTTAAAATATATAAAGAACTCATACAACTTAATAGCAAAAAACCCAGAGAATTGTTTAAAAAATGGACAGAAGATCTGAACACACATTTTTCTAAGGAATACATGCACACAGACCACAAGTACGTGAAAAAGTACTCAACATTACTCCTCATCATATAAAGGCAAATGAAAACCACGTGGAGATATTATCTCACACTTGTTAGAATGGCTAGTATCAAAAAGACAAGCAATAGCAAGTGCCGGTGAGGATGTGGAGAAAAAGGGAAGCCTTGCACACTGTAGGTAGGTATAAATTGGTGCAGCTACTATGGAAAACAGCATGGAGGTATCTCAGAAAAATTAAACATAGAACTACCACATGATCCATCAATTCCACCTGTAGATACCTATTCAAAGAAAAAGTAAACACTAACTCAAAAAGGTACATGCACCCCTGTGCTCACTGCTGCAGTATTTATAGCAGCCAACACATGGAAGCACCCCAAGTGTCCATCAATGGGTAAATGAATAATGGATAAAAGAAAATGTGGTAAATATACACAATGAGATATCATTCAGCCATAAAAAAAGAATGAAATCTTGACAACTGTTACAACATGGATGGACCTTGAGGGAATTCTGCTAAGTGAAGTAAGTCAAACAGAGAAAGACAAGTATGATCTGATGAATAAGTGGAATCTAAAATCAAAAAACAAAACCAAAGATACTGAGAACAGATTGATGGTTCTCAGAAACAGCGGTGGGTGGGTGAGTGGGCAAAAAGGGTGAAGGTGGTGAAAAGGTACAAATGTCCAGATGTAAAATAAATAAGTTCTGCAGATATAATATACAGCATTGTGACTAAAGTTAATAATGCTGTATTGCATATTTGAAAACTGCTAAGAGAATAGATCTTAGAAGTTCTCATCACAAGGAAAAAAATTTATAACTGTGTGGCAATGGATGTTAACTAGATTTAATAAGGTAATCATTTCACAATATATACAAATGTCAAACCATTATGTTGTATACCTGAAACTAATATGATGTTACAGGTCAATTATATCTCAAATTAAAAAAATATATATGCGGGAAAAAAACTAAAAATTCTTCAAAATATTAATGGTGATTATTATTGAATTATAAATTAAAAAAATGTTTACCTTTTCCAAATTATATATACTATTTTTTAAATTACAAGTTTATTAACTTCCAAAGTTTCCTACTGGTCTTAGCATTTTCTCAGAGTTCTAGAGGCATAAGAAGTAGTTATTGTTGCTGCTAGACATGTTTTTCCCACTGAAAAATGATTTTTAGAGGATCTCACTACCTTCCATTTCCTCAGTTCATTCCAACTTAAAAAAGCATTTACTTGTGTGGATTCCTCTTGGTTTTATGGCGGGTACTCTACTTCATGAGAACAACACTGGCCATTATCCTAAATAACCCTAAGCCATTAAGAAAAACCTTTAAAACTCACCTTCAAAACATTTTGGCAACTTGCTAAAATGGTACATAAAGAAAGGAAAATTGGATGGGCTCTAATGTGTATTTCCTATACTAGTCTTTTTTCTAAGTCTGGTAATAAAAACGTAAAGGTCATGTTTCTATCCTAGATAGCAATAATAGAGAGTCTTCCTTGAGTAGATTGGTGACAAGTATATGCCAACTGTCCATTCTCTCCTATTTCTTATATCTACTCTACTCTTCATTCCTGGTCTTCCTCTGGGTGGTTGTGATTCGTAAGTCACAAAGAAGTGTTCTTATTTTAGTTTTTATTTTTTTAAAGTTTATTTATGAGAGAGAGAGAGAGAGAGAGAGAGAGAGAAAGAGAGAGAGAGAGAGAATGTGAGCAGAGGAGGGGCAGAGAAAGAGGGAGAGAGAATCCGAAGCAGGCTCTGTGGTGACCACATGGAGCGCGAACACACAAATTGTGAGATCATGACCTGAGACGAAATCAAGAGTTGGACGCTTAAGCCACTGAGCCACCCAGGCAATCCTGTGTTCTTATTTTAATGCTTTGTTCTGTTTTTCATATTTAGTTCCAAATGTCATAGTCCTTCTATCAGTCAGGAATATTTCACTATATCCTCTGGGGATAAATTCATTTTTGCTTTTACAGCAGTCCCACTAAAGTGTTTTGAGTAAATGACTTACTAACAATATCCCATTCTTTTCTGAATCCTTTTGAATGATCATTTCTAATGGAAGCATCTTCTTTTGGTCTGGAACCACTGACACCGACAGATGGTCCCATTTCTAGTCATCTTGAACACCCAACATGAGGAACCAGTAAATCCAATTCTTTATTATCTGAGGATCTTTTGGATTTATAGAAACAAAATGATGAAGAGGAATACTTCCATTCCCCTCCTAAGTTTTAACTTTGGCCATTTGCTTTTCCAGACCTGTTGCAGTGCCTTCCTACTGCTGAAACAGACATGGTCGTCAGTGCAAACACTGTGGCAATATTGGCTTTCTTACTGGTGATTTGAATTGGAATATTTTCAAATTATTATTTCGGCTTATGTATCCTACTTACAGAGAGAAGATTTGGACCTGAAACAAGATGTCAATTAACGTGCCCTCCTTGGAATGTGCTGGATGTCCCACACCTGACAGGCTTAGAATGTTTCCATGTCTTTTTCTTTTGGTGTCACTGGCCTGATGGTGGTTGATACCCACCCGAGCAGAAAGATTAACACATGTACTATTTTTTGGGTTCTCCAAAAAATAAATAGCCTGAAAAAATATGATCCAAAAACATAGTGTTTTTCTGAAAGAAAAAATTACTACACAAGCATTTCGCCAGTACCAGTATGATACACATGAACTGCCTGATGGTGGAGGTGGCCTTGCCACCTGAGACTGACAGTTCAAATATTTTAAAGGATATTCAGTGGCAGAAACAGAGATGTTAACTGGCATATGAGTCCTTGGAAAATTTCCAAGGTAGTTTTCGAGAAAAATTTTGTTTGCAGGAATTATCTCCTGAATTCAGGGACAACACAACACTAATGAGTGACACACAAGGAATACAGCTTATTACTCATCACCTTATTTGAAGATATTCTTAACAACAGGTCAGTGAGAATCAAATATAAGCATATGATTCTTGAAATGCCAGAAGAATCATTTGGGTGTTGACCATTTTTGAGCTCTCATAAAGGATTAAGAGGAGTATGAGAAGGGAAAAAAAAAAAAAAAGAAGAGCGTGAGAAAAATGTGTTTAAATTCTTTGTATGTGATCATGGGGTGAGTATGGTAGAGTAAATGGAAATATCAAAACTTTCAAGACAGAAAGCCATAGATTTCTAATCTGTGAAATACATATAATAATACCTATCTTGGAACTATTTGTAGTTTAAATGTAATATATTTGTCAGTAGTTCGTCATGGGAATGATACACTGGAACTAGGAAAAGATATTTAACGATGGCTGAACAAATGCTCCTGGGTGGCTCAGTCTGTTGAGTGGTGGCTCAGGTGATGATCTCACAGCTGGTGAGCACAAGCCCCATGTCAGGTTCTGTGCTGACAGCTCAGAGCCTGGAGCCTGCTTTGGATTCTGTGTCTCCCTCTCTCTCTGCCCCTCTCCCTGGCTCAAAAATAAACATTAAAAAAAAAAAAAGATGGCTGAATATTGGGAAATTGCTTTCACCTCATTAGGGAAAGTACCTAAGCGAATGACAATGAAGGAGGCTTTGGAAAAGAGAATGGGGACACAGTCTTTTTGGCTACTGTCATGTGACATAGTGTTTTGTCATGAAGAATAGCCAAGAGAATGTTGCAGAGGTAGGAGTGAAAATGAGAATTGAGATGGCCAAATTGAGTAAATGGGTTGAAGTGTTACAGGTGCTGAGAGAGCTGAGGAAACCAAGCATGACTTGATAAAGAAGAAAATTGCCTGAACACAGATTACATTGTCTGATCTCGACTGAAGAAATGATGAACAATAATAAGCCAAGCTAATTACAGAAGGTGATCTCTTATGCTGTGAATTTGAGGAAGCGCATAGCATAGCTCCCTGCTTGAAAATATTCACTTACTTGTTCTCAGGATTCATATTTGATTCCTGTTGTTGGTCACATTTCTTAGCCCCTAGAATATACTAAATAAAAATTCTTGGATAAAGAATGAATAAATGTCTTAGGTTGGGTTCCCCAAGCTACTTTAGAGGAAAAGACTCTAAAATAAGCATTCAGGAAGCCTGGTGGCTTAGTTGGTTAAGTGTCCGATTCGGTTCAGGTCATGATCTTAAGGTTCAAGAGTTTGAGCCCTACATCAGGCTCTGTGCTGAGAGCTCAGAGACTGAAGCCTGCTTCAGATTCTGTGTCTCTCTCACTCTCTGCCCCTCCCCTGCTCATGCTCTGTCTCTGTCTCTCTCAAAAATAAATAAACATTTAAAATAAAATAAAATAAAATAAAATAAAATAAGAAAGATGCAAGTGCAAGTAGTTTATTTGAAAGGTAATCCCAAGAAGCCCCAATGGAAGAGTGGAGAAGTAAGACAAAAAAGGGGAAAGGAATCTCAAAAAGGATTCTCAAAAAAACCTGTTAATGAGCAGGTTACCACTGTGGGCTACTAGAGGTCACTTCTACTGGCTTTCTTTGAGAGATGATGTAGAAACCCCAATCTTATTAGCTGAGCGCTGCTGCTGAGGGCATCAACTCTCTGTTACCTTCCTTCTGAGCATGTTTCTGTGGCCAAGAAAGCCCTCAGGCAGAGGTTGCCAGGTGCTGCAGAAAGAAACTGTAGTCTGTATAAGAATGGTGTTTACTGAGGGACAATGAACAGGGCACTGATAGCATCTGCCCCAGGGAGTGAATGAGGAACAAATGATTTACAACTTTCCTTCCTTGGATCTGTGGGTCATTTCAGTTTTCAAATGATCAATAGTGAAATGCAAATAACTAAGTAACCATCAAGTCATATTAGTGAGCATTTTATTTATCATCATAGTTAACTTTTGAGAGGAAACCTATTTGATAGGAAAAGAAACACTGGTAAGGGAAAAGTCACTGATGAAGTGTATATAGAATATGTGGTACAAAGTCCTCAAAAATTAATTTGTGACAGCATTGTTGCCTAGGTCAGGCCCCTACTATGAAGATTCTGATAATAGTTATCCTATATGACAAGATAAATGTAATCATATCATGGGGAAACTGTGAATCATGTAAACTTCTTCCCTCCCTCCTACCTTTCCCTGCCCTTCCCGCCCCTTCCCTCTTTTCCTTCTTTCCTTCCTTCCAAAATAGATATAAACATTAAATAGTTTTCCTCATCTTCTTGTCATATTGAAGAATTCAGGTAATAGTGATACAGAATAGAATCCTCCAATTTACAGAAAATTTAGGTTTCCTCCCTTTCTAATTGGGGTATTTAGAACAGTTTCTACGATTTTGAACATTCAACCCAATTCTGTACTCATCTGACCTCAATAGGAGCCTAAGGCAAGCATAGAAGTTAGAGTTTCGCCCAATATACTCACCCAGGGGGAGTAATTGTCAAATATATTTCATTTACCAGATTGTGAATTTTTAGTGTTCACATTCACTCTTTTTCACAAAAATTCAAGAGTAATTATATTTCAACAGGACTACCTCCTCATGAGATGTGTCAATTTGTGTTGTTAGCCGGTTCAAATTTTGAAGAATTAACAGGTCAGAACTGAGCATTTTATTGCTGCCTGCTTTTTCTTTGACTCTGTCTGGTTATGTAAAATATGGGCTATATCCTGTTATTAACCTCCAAAACCTAACATTTTATTCACTGGCTATTCAAAAAAGGGTGGGACTTAACAAATACCAGAATTATGTGGATAATTTTTTTATTGTATTTTAATTAGGTATAGCCTTAGGAAGAGTTGTTAAAATATTCTTACATATGTTTTTGGAAGTCAGTTGCCTAGGGTTGTTCAAACTTTCTATTTTTCTCCTTTAGTTTTTCTTTTGTGTTGATGCTTAAAAAATAAATATAATATTTACTACTATGTGTCAAAATAACAAGATAGAATATTTCTCAATGGTTTCTCCTTTAACCACTTTATTCACTGAACTCTGAATATATTATGTAATCACTAAATTTTTCTGTAGATACTTTTACATTTAAATATTTAGTTTTAAATATTTTTCCATTTAATTCCACTAAATAGTTTATCTTTAAATATTTAAATTTAAATTTCTCATGTTAAAAAATTAAATGATTATAATTGCTCAAATTCAATCTTAGATTGGTGAAAAATCATTGTTCCCAATCTTTTTATAGGTTTGTTATAATGACTATTATTAGCACATAAATCTTTGTGGTATCAGTGTCAAAAGGCGATAGTACACTCACTAACAGTAGATATAATTTGTGGTGTTTGCTTACAGAACATGTGGAAAAAGCAACTGCGGCTGTGTTCTTAAAGATCATAATTCAGCCATAATAAAGTAGGAAATATTATTCAAAGTATAATGATAATTACTAATACCTTATGTTATTTTATACTTCTTTAACTTATAACTATTAGATCATTAAAAATAATATTTGAATATTTGAAGATCATCGCTACTTACAAGAAACTTACACAGAAACTACAGGAGAGTAGTTTGGTAGAGGATGTGGTTAGAAACTGTAAGAAAAAAAATCAATTAATGCTAAGACATTGCAAGCCATTATCTTGTCTCAATATTTGTTTTTTTCAAAGTGAAATAAATCCCATGAGATCCTAACATCTGTATATACAAAATTCAACTGAGTATGCTCATAGACATTGTTTAGGGAGATGTTTCATAATAACCTTTATCGAAGCTCAGTACATTTTAGGGAGCCATTAAAGTAAATTTCCCTTCTTTGATGAAAAGTTGTCTCATTACCATGAAATTGGGGGCTGCATGATCAAAGTGAAGCCCGATGCAGGCTCGATCCCATAAACCGTGAGATTATGACCTGAGCCGAAATTAAGAGTTGGATGCTCAACCGAATGAGCCACTCGGGAGCCCATAATAACATTGTTTTTAAAGACTGTATCTCTGCACAAGTAATAAATAGATCCTCTTCCTTTGTCAGTCCCTTGGGCACAGCAGGTCCTGAGCGCCTTGCTCTAGAATGTTGCAAAAGGAGTTCCAAACATTAAAATAAAAATATGAAGAGGAAATCCCCATCCTATGATACATGAGGGTTGGTGACCTACTTTGCTGATAGGAAGATTAAATTACCACAAAAAATTCTTGGGCTGTGTTAGGTAGTTGTAAGCAGAGCACTGAGATAGCACTGAAGACAGTATGGGATCCTGTGGAGAGGTGTCTCTAACACCTGAAATGCACGCTGAACAGGAAAGGTTGTTGTAAGTATGGTGATACCCTTGGACGATGAAAAAAAATAAAGAAAGAAAAAGTATCAAGTTTCACAAATAGTTTCTTCCCAAATCTATTTTCTCAGTTTCAGATCCTCAGTTACTTTATTATGTGGAAAGTTTTGAATTGAAAAGTTTTGCGGAGAATAACGATGCATTTTTTTTAATGTCTCAGGAAACACTTTTTATGGTCATTTAGTCTATGGACAAACTCACTCTTTTAGACTTTAAGAAAATATTATTTTCTCCCTGTAATATTTATAAGAACACTTCAGATGTGCTATAAGATGTGACTATTTGAACAATTATTATTAGAGTTGTATTAACCAGTTACATGTTAAATTTATAGTCTTTTGTGAATCATTACCTTAAAAAAAATGTCCTATTTTCAGCCTTTGTATAGGTACATGTCTGTTTTTGTGACCAAAAAACAAACTTAAACATTAACTATCAGAAACAGGTTTGCTTTAGTGTTTTCTTTCAGTGTGATTTAGCATCACCATATTTGTTTCATGTAAAAGTGGAAATTTGCATTCAGTGCAGTTTTCAACAAAAATAATACAAAGTTTTGTTTAAAAAACAAAAATATTGAAGACTATTACTTGAATAGCTTTTGTTCTTCTTACTTTTCTTATTTATTTTTTGGTTGTCTACCTCTTAGAATTCTAGATTGATTTTTTTTTCTCTAGAATTTATTTATTCGCCTTTTCACTTTGTGTTTTACCATTCACTCCAAAACAGAGATTAAAAAATATATATATCCTGGGGTGCCTGCGTGGCTCAGTCGGTTAAGTGTCTGACTTCAGCTCAGGTCATGATCTCACAGTTCGTGAGTTCAAACCCTGCATTGGGCTCTATGCTGACAGCTCGGAGCCTGGAATCTGCTTCAGATTTTGTGACTCTCTCTCTCTCTCTGCCCCTTGCCCATTCATGCTCTTCTCTCTCTTTCTCTCAATAAAATAAAAAAATTTTAAAAATATATCCTATCAGAATTGTACTGTAATATAGTATAAGTAGATAGACAGATGGGCAAATGAGTACTGTGAAATAAATCTAAAAACATGAATGCAGCTTTGTTTGCAGTGACAGCTAATGCAACTAATTTAAATATGAAGGTTTGGTTATTGCAATAAGCTAAAACTCATTAAAAATGATTTAAAAAAACATATCTCTCCTCGTGTAGCAGCAGGCTGTACTCTTAGACTTTGAAGATCAGGCTTATGGGTTCATATTATTTAGTGATGATTAGGACAGGGTTGTCATTTCGTGACACTGCAGGGCAAGTAGCCTCAGGGTGTCACGATACTGCACACTGGCTCAGTAACATGAAATCATCCTAAATGGCATCTCTGAACTACTCTGGAAAGTTAGCTTTCTAATGAGAACTTAACTACTGAAGAAGCACTTCGTTAAGTAACAAGAGATACCTCTGCCATTGCAAAGAATAATTTCTTTTTTTCTGCCAGCTTTTAAAACGAAACGGCTTACATTTAGGAAATTATTACAAGTAAAAATGAGGTTGGGGGGCAGGCAGAGTTGCAGTGGGAAATGTGTGATTAAAAGAATCATTTAGCTGTAATGGCCATGCTGGATGTGGATAATATTTAGCAGAAAAATTGAATGCTATACACACAGAATTGAGGAAATTAATTTTTGATATAGATGTGTCAGAATTGGCTCTGTGATACACTGGCAGTTTAAAAGTGAAGAGAGGGCTATCATCTTCTTCTCTAAAACCAATATACAAGGACTCGGTCTCAGTCACAGTTTCTATCCTTCTAGCAGAGTCCCTAGAAAATATCGACCAATTACTCAACGAAAGTACCAAATACAGACACAAAAACTCCTCAAAGACTTCCAGAGAACATTCATTCATTCAATAAACATTTTTCGAAGTTTGGAAGGTATGATGAAGAACAAGGCTCATATGATCCCTACTTTTTATCAAATTACTTTCTAGGTGGGAGACATACATTAGTCAAGGGAGCATATACAATAAAACCTTGGTTTGCAGGCAGAATTCATTCCAGAAACATGCTTTTAATCCAAAGCACTTGTACATCAAAGTGAATTTCACATCACCAGTGGCTCACTGGTGATCATGTGATGTTCTGCATCACATACTAGTTGTGTTGTGAGGCATTGCTCATTTATCAAGTGAAAATTTATTATAAATCTTTGCTCATCTTGAAGAATACCTGCAGAACAAGTTACCCACAATCCAAGGTTTTATTATATTCATAACATATTTTCAGAGAGTTTTAATTTCTGTGGAAAAAATAAAACAGGATGGCTTGACAGAATATACCTGATGTGCGGGTATTGTCCTAAGGGTCAATTTCACTCCTGAAAGACTTCCCAGATGAGGATATGAACTAGCCACGTGAAGATCTGGAGGAAGGGCATTCCATACAGAGAAACAACTATTGGAAGGCCTTACAATGTAAATGTTCAAAAAGAAGCAAGCAAGCCAGCATGGCAAGGGTGGAAGGGGCAGTGTGGTAGATGAGGAAGTCAGAGAGATAGTGAGGAGACCTGACCACACATGGCCTGGAAGCGATGGGAAATTAGACTCCTGTTCAAAGTACAACACGAGGCATTGGAGAGTTATAAGCAGAGTGAAATAATATTTACTATTAAAATGATCAGTTTCTGAAATTAAGAAATTACCTGCTACAGAACTAGATGAAGATTAAATTGCACAAGGATGAATTTGGAAGTGGGGAACAAATGAGAGGCTATCGCAGTAGTCCAGATGTTTGACAAAGGGTGGTCTTAGTGGAGGTGGTAAAGCGATTAGATTCATGATAAAGTTTGGAAGCAGAGTTTACTCACTAAGGGTTTGAGTATCAGGAATGAGGGGAAGAGAGGAATCAAATATCACTTCTAGGATTTTGCCCCAAGCAGCTGGCTAGACGGAAGCATATTTACTGAGAGAAGATTGGGGGAAACCAATTTATAGGGGAGGAAATTAGAAGTTATGTTTTGGATATGACGAATTAACAATGCCTATTAGATGTCTAAGTGGATCTTGATACAAGTCTATCTGCAATCTCAACAAACTCAAGAGTTCTGTGGGTCAACAGCATTGTTCTCTTGTTCTTGCCATCCTGAATATTCCTAGATTGAGGGAATAATGGGAAAACATTCGTTTATTTATTCATTCCATAAATATTTATTAAACATCTGTGCCATAAACCTTCAGGTCAGGGACTGTTCTAGCAGATGCGGGCAGGGCAAAAAACAAGATGGAGCTGGATTTTTGTATGAGACTTTTTCCCTTTCAGGTTTCGTTTCAAGAGTGTGGGTGAACATGGATGACTCATTTCCGTTCTTTACTAGCTAATACAAGGCTGGCGGTCAGTTTAGTGTCTGTTGCATCACACTTCTCTGGTGTTCAGTAGAAACAGTCAGCAGCCGACTTAGTAGTCTGCATGCACAATGTCACCTGCCAGCATCCATTAGTGATGAATACAAAATGAAGGGTCCTGTTTAACATACATTTCCTCTCACTTATTCATGCTATCTTATCATTCTTCTACCATTTATTATCTTGTAGTGTCTTGGAGGAAAGTATATGTCTTTGAGCTCAGGATGATTAGTAGAAATTATTAGATATAGAAATAATTTGGTTTAAGTCAGCCAAAGAACCACCAAAATATTTCTGAGTAACTGAGTAATTTCTGAGGTTATTGCAGCCTTCTTGGAATTTCACTAGTGGCAAATTGAAGTCTCTGAAACTAAGAAATTACCTGGTGCTTTTCAACACTGATGTGATAGATTTTGATGCCACCTGCTTAATGAAGGAATAGTTTTCGTTTTTCCTCTACAGAATTCTAAACCCCAGAGAGAGGCAGAAATAAAAATAACTTCTCGTTTGTGCTTTGAACTAATTCGGGTCCTAATTCAACTTTGGGTGAACCAAATCAGAGACCATAAAATACAGTCAGCCTGATTGTTCAGCTTCACTGTATATTCCACACCCCCTCACCCTTCCTTAAAACTGGTTCTTCCAGTTCGCATCTGATGATGCTATCATCAGGGGGAGTTGTGCCAAACTGAGATTATTGTGTGCTATAGTCACAGTCTGGTTTCCTGTCTGGTGAAGAAGTGTTTCACAGTAGATAATAGCACTGGCCTTACTCAATGAGACTAGGATTTGAATTCTGGCACTGCCATTCACTGGCTGGATGACCTCGGGCAAGACTCTTATTCTCTGTGTACCTCAATTTCCTCATCCGTGTTTATGGGTGAGACGTACATGAGCTAATGTAGGTAAAGTACCAAGCACAGGGCTGACACAGGGTAGGCATGTGTTTATACACACCCCCAGGATATTTGAGTGCCAGTCACTGTTGTGGGCTCTGGGATAAAGCAGAGACAAATTAGACAAAGTCCTTGCCTTCTTCTTACGTTTAGGTACTGAGCAACCACAATTCCCTTTTTTTTATTATTTGCTTTCTTTCTACGATGGCTCTGGGAAAAGTAGCAATATAGGCAAATTTAGGCATTTGATTTATCATAGTCTCTGCTGTGTGTATGTCGTGGCCAGTCTGTGTGGCCCACCTTAAGCTCTATCCAATCATCACCAAGTCCATCCTTGCCCACAGAACCACCCCTAGGGGCCTTTCCTGCACTGCACCATCAACACTCGCCTGCTTGTTCTGTCTATTCCCTCCCTTCTCAGTCACACAAGGCAACTGATAAAGAGTTTCTCACAACTGACACAGACCTAATATATTACTCTATTGAGGGTTTTGCTTAGTTCCCCAAAAATGAATCTCCAGAAATAGAATGGTGTTATATGTGGAATATATGAGACAGTAGAGGGCTATGAAGAAGTGGCCTTGTCTGTTCACAGAGCACGGTGTTTTCTTTATTGAAGTCATTGAAGAAATGACTTTCTTCTTCTCTTCTTCTTTCCCCATGCTTTTCCATGTTGTCCCTTTCTCTTATGTTCACATTATTCAGTTTATACAAAATATATTCTGAAGCCAACTTAAATGTCATGTCCTCCTCTGACCTTTTTTCCATTTGAAAGAAATCTCCCACCTCTGTATCTCTCTGGCCAGTCTTCTCAGTATTGTCCATTTACTTGTTAGTTCTACTTCACTCCTTTGAAACCACAAACTTCATTAGGACACATAGGAATGTGCGGGGGATGAAATCCTGGTGGGCAGCTGAGAGCTAAAGCCAGGTCAGGGCCTTTCAGAGGTTGAGCCAAGCTCTTTCCTTCCCTTTCTCTGTCTCTCTGAGCTTCTTTCCTTTCCTTTCCTTAATATGTATTTTCCAAAAGCTAGAACAAAATTTTAATATTATCATGTAAGAAATAGTGGTTTTAATACATATATTACAATGTAATAATTGTGGTATTTATTTATTTGTAAATGTTTATTTATTTTGAGACAGAGTGAGCATGTGCACAAGGGAGTGCACAGGTGTGGGGAGGGGCAGAGAGGAAGGGAGGGAGAGAATCCCAAGCAGGTTACCCACTGTCAGTGCAGAGCCCCACACAGGGCTCTATCTTACCAACCCAGGAGACTGTGACCTCAGCCAAAATCAAGAGTCCAACACTTAAATGACTGAGCCACAGGGTGCCCCATAATTATAGTAGTAGCTGAGGTGTTTTACTTAAGGTCAGTTGTGTCAGTTGTCCTTGTCCTTATTTACATGGTGGCCTCTAGCATGATTATATTCCAACCTGTAGGAATGGAGAAAGGGCACCAAAGGTTTAAGGTCACCAAACGTTTAAAGATTTGCCGTATACTACTTAGAGGCCTATCTCATTGGCCAAAGCTCAGTATTTGACCACATGTAGCTGCAAGGGAGGCTGGCTAATGTCCTCTTTGGCTTTGTGCCCACATATCCAGCTCAATAACTTGTGCTATTGTATCATTAAAAGAAAGAAAAAGGACAATAACTTGTAGTATCAAGGGTCTGTTAGGAGACTTTGTAGTGAACCTAGTTGTGGAGGTTTACCTCCTGAAAGATGAACATGGTTTGTGTTCTCCTCTCCCTTTAGTATTGACCAAGTTTATGGTTTTATTCATTTATGTGTTCACAGTTTTAATTCACTCATTAATTTTATTTTTTATGTGCATTATGTTTTTGTGGTTAAACATTTTGTCTATCTAATTCACTAAAAGGCAATCGAAAGTTCAAATTCAATGTTATTTTACTTTTATATAACCATTAATACTTTTATAGGGTATTGGAGGAATTTCAACAACTTTCTTTAAAAAAAAAAAAAAAGGCCAGGTATTGCTGATTTAGCCCTCTGGATACACGAATGAGGAAAGTGTGTTTCACTCTGATAAGCCTCTGGGGATCAGAAATTGCTATTTCAAAGCAGAAAGAAATGCCAGCCAGTGGCTGCAGGTAGGGGATAAGTGTGGAATATGTGAAACATACTTTTATAATTTACTTAATTCTTCAAAAATTGTTATGTGATAACTCTGCAGGGGGTCGTGGTAGGGCAGCACCTATCGAGCTCAATAAAGGCAATCAAACACTGCAAAGCATAGGAAGGGCATAAGAACACAGAATTGAAAAAACTGGAGATGTTAATTCTTTTATAAACAGTGTGTCCAATGATACCTTAATAGTACATTTAAAAATAACCTACCTTTAAATATGTGGCAAAATCCTACGTTTTTCCACATTTCTTTTTTCTACATTGGGTTTAGGAATAAGAAGCAGAAAAATCAAAGTGCTCTGCTATGATCCCTGCTTTTAGGGGCCCACTTCCCCATCATGGGTATGGCAAGATTATGGGTCTTTCCATGTCCTCAAATCAGGCGTGACTTGCTTTAAATAGATCTCTTTAAAGATTCCACATGAGGTCATATTGTCAAGATTCTTGGGCGAGATCACAAAGAATGGACTGTTGGGGAAAAGAATGGGGAACTACTTAGACACACACTATCATTTATCCTTCACAACACACCTGAAAATTGGCTTCTTAGAATCTCTCTGGATTCCAAGTCTGCTGCCTGCTGTAATATTCACTACTTTACTGCCCTCTTGGCCTTGTCTAATAAGTGGTTGTGAACTACCACTTTGACTTTAGCTTTGACCTTATCTTTTGGTGTAGGTACTTAGAAAATGCTTCCTTTGTGGAAGGCTTCATTAGTTCCAGGCTCCACCTTATAATCTGAATTTTACTGGGGCTGACCCATTCACTTGCCTAACTTTTATTTTCTGCCCCAGCCTTGCCTAGGTTTTTTTTGAGTCTGGTTTTCTTCTTCTTTTATTTATAAACTGTTGTTCTTTTTATAAACTATTGTTTCAGTTTACCTAACAGTACAAGTGATCAGACAGTCATTTCAATTGTGGAGAATAGATCTGAAAATGGCACAGGAAGTTGGAAGATTATCGGAAATGTAAAGTAAGGAAACGGGGTGGAGGTAGATTCTGAGTAAAGCCTTAAAGGATGAGGTGGGTCCGAGGTAGAATGACACCTTTGTGATGTCACGAGTGAAAGCAGCTAAACATTCTGGTGACTCATGGAAAACAGTGCTGGGCGAGGTGGAAGGACTCAGCAGGATGCATTTAGCTGCCCTGGGTCTGAACTTTCCTTCTTATCTCCCGATACCTGTGTGTTTTTCCTGCTTCTAATTTTGAGTACCTCCCAGGATGACAGATTTGAATTTCTTTGTTAACAGGCTTTTGGTGTATTGAGAGTGATTACCATTTAATTAGCTAATTAGCTGATTAGCTTTTAATGAGCAGCTTTTAATATACAAGTCTGTTCTTTAGATGATAGCCTGCATCCATCTTTTGCTCATAAAATACTTAATATTGACCCTGTGTCCCTCTGGGGTTCATTTTTGTTTAGTCCTAAGTAGGAGTTAGATAGGTAACAAGGATGGGGAAGAAGACCTTCTTTCAGTAGAGAAATCAAAGACAATTCAATACTAACCTTTAAAGGATGTGAAGTCTTGTTGGATAAAGTGAAAAACTGACAAAATAAAATCTATAGATGTATAAGATCAAAAATGTAAGGTATGAAACACGAATTACATTAGAGCATTTGGTTGTACCATGTAATCTCTCTTTTTCATCCTGTGATTTAATTACTAACTAAATTCTGTCCTCTAGAAAGAGATCACATTGAATATTTTAGAGTGCCATGTGCATGGTTTTGCCACAGAAGAGCACTAATACAGAACTCTCTAGAAGATTAATTTTTCTAAATGCTCAACACATGGACCCTAAGAGCCACCTGCATATTTATTTTTCATGTTACATTTGCTGATGGAAGTTGTATCTGGAGTTAAAAATTATCTGACAGATCATATGGATTCTTTTTAGACTAAAATTTGACAGTGTCCTTTTAGCATATAATGTCATGCTCATTCTGTGCAGAGATGTGGGAATGGAAAATGTCTCTCAGCAAAAACACTGACACCTGGAAGGCTTCTGTTAACTTCCAACAAAAACATTTGAAAAAACTGCAGATCAGATGCTATGCAAATGTGTTTCTATTTAGCATAAGCCATCAAGTACACTGTATCCTGTTATCGTGATACACATTGAAAAATAATTTTAATATCCATTGGAAGAGTTTTTGTCTGTGAATCCTTCTCCTAAAAAGAAATTTCTGAGAGCCTTTTATAATTACTGTTTGTTAAAATAGCATAAGCTCAGCTCTGAGCATTCCTGATCATATTGCTATCTTCCTTTCAATCCTAGTGCATTTTATGCCTCACTGAAAATACTTGTCATTTTCAGCTTCCTTTTCCTTTTTGCTTCCTCTCTCCTATTTGACTGTGAACTCCTGGAAGACAGGTTCCATGTTTATTTCACCCTTTTCCTGTATAACCTCTTGCTGAAAATTGGCGTTCAGAGGAACAAATTGTGTTGTGACACTACACTTTTTTCATTTTGTACAGGAAGCTCCTTGAGGTTTGAAGAGAGTATCTCCCTCATAACCCCTGTACCTATTATGTTCCTTAGTCTGCAAAACAACTCGTAAATGATGGGACCATATATCAATGGGAACTGTATGCAAATACTACATTTTATCTTATAAACCTGTTTGTCTTAGTGCTTTCAGGAAGAGAAGAGCTGGGTTCAGACAAACCACAGGAATCACACAGAATGGTTCCATTGGTTCTTTAAATTCTAACAGGTAGTTGTGTAATGTTGCTGACAGATCTTAAAGCTCCAGAGAAAGATCTGAGGCAGGTGCAAAATTTATATGGAGACACAGGGGTAGATTCTAAAGAATAATTATACTGTATTTTGTTTTCACATTCAGGTTTGGGAAACAAGTATGATATAAACAAGTTAATTAACATTCTTAACCACAACTCTCAATTAATTTGGAGCCTCTTCACCATTGGTATCTAAGGCAGATGGAAGAGAGTTATTTAAAGGCAATCTTTTTATGATATTATGGGAACTATATCACATAATTGAGATTACCAACTGCCACACAGTTGAATTCACAGATGAATGTGACAGTTATACCAATGAGTGATCACTGATGACCTTCTAGAAATTATAGTTCAAATAGTCAGATATGGTGGGAAACAGAAAAGGTTGCAAAAAGAAGGACAAAAGTAAAAACAAACTAACAAAAAAGCTTTGATAATAGGAGGCTGTTTGGAATAAACAAGGCAATATTGTCTTTAGTTTGTGCTTTAATCAAAACCTCTGCAAGGATCTTGCCACAACTTATTACATGCATCACACAAACCTGTCCTGATTTATGCACAGTTGATTTTTGGGGCCTGTATTAGAGGTAGAATAAGTAGCCATGTAAGAGTTTACAAATTATGAGATGATGACTGGAGCCAAAGTTTGATGCTTAACCGACTGAGCTACCCAGGCACCCTGCCATGTAAGAGTTTCTAGTCATCTCTGTTGAAGTTAGGAAGATAAAACACATAATCCTATTTTGCATACATCCAGAATCTAATTTTGAAAAAGCAAGGAGGTGGGATCTAGAAAATAAATAAAGGAAGCAAGACCTTTATATAAAAGTAAGCTAATTTTGGTATACAGGGAAATGGAGTTTTTAGAAACAGACACACGACAAGAAGATACTATAACAAATCATCCCAAAATTGCAAAAGGGAATTATTTTGCTTAATTTGTTTGAAATTAGCCAAATTTATTTCAGATTTGGGGGAGGGGAGCATAAGAAGTTGAGTGGATTTTCAGAATCTCTTTTATAACTGTCACAAGTGACTGTTTAGCTCATTACCCTCTGAAGAAATAGTTCTTTAAAGTTCAATGTGAATTTTGACAAAAGATACCTTATTCTTTTTTATTTTGTTTTTTATTTTGTAGAGAGAGGGAAAGAGCATGTATGAGCAGAGGAGAGAAGCAGACATACACACACACACACACAAACACACACACACACAGAGAGAGAGAGAGAGAGAGAGAGAAAGAATTTCAAGCTGGCTCCATGCTCAGCATTGAGACTGATGCCGGCTCTATCCCATGACCCTGGGATCATGACCTGAGATGAAATCAAGGGTTGGATACTCAGCTGACTGAGCCACCCAGGTGCACCAAAAGATAGTTTATTCTTGGGTAATTCATATTAAGATTAAAGAGCAATGGAAAGTAAGATTTTCAAAACGGGTGTGGCGTCATGCCAGAGAGTGGTATACCTGTGTGTGGTGAATGGGTCAAGGTGCTGACAGCTTCATGCAGAAAGCTTGCAGTAGGGTAAGGAAAAAGAGAGGAGAAATAGTTTTGAATCCATTTCCTAGATCGGTGTTATCATTTCATACTATCTAAATTCTAATCTGGAATTATTTGTGATAAGCTTCTCTCACATCGTTCTCTTCTTTTTCCAGTTCCTATAAAACATGTGACAAAAAGTGTGAGTGCTACTTTTGTATCCCTGTTGCTTAATAATGATGAACTACTAGTTCAATTAACTCTGTATGTTATTCCAACTTCCCACTTATCCAGAAAACCACGCTTCAGTCTTCATCTTGAGCCCTGTCTTTGGAAGGTCTGATTCGGTCACGAGTGGGACTGAGAAATCCATTTATTGCCAATCTGCTCAGGTGATTCTGAGCTCCAGCCAGGAGTTTAAATCCTAAAGTCTGTCCTTCTCTTTAACCCCTTCCTCCCTCATGCAGAAAACACAGTAATCTTTCCTTTCAGATTTAATCTCAATAATGATGTAAATAATTTATGACCTCTTCTGCTTTCTATTTGCATTTGAAGGTGGGCATCAAGGTGTTGAAATAGAGCATCTGTTCTCTTTGGAGATCCCACCACTTCCAGGATTATCTAAGAATCCAATTAGGGTGGTCACTCAATCCAAGAGGTTCAGTCCACTTCCCAAGGCCAGCTGGCAAGAATACTGGGGAGGTGAATCTGCTCGCTACTGCACGTGCATCTAGCACTCACACAGTATTGAATGCATACTCACAGTCATGCCTTTGGTGGCCAGGCCCTTGCCAGTTAGCTCCATTTCTTTCACATGCTCGTGTGTGCCAAAACAACACTGGTCCTGATGTCTTTTAGACCTAGATTAATCCGTGCAAACTTTAACTGGCATGAAAATCGCCTGAGGGACTTAATAATACACAGATTGCTGGGTCCCAACCATTGCATTTTTTAACTCAACAGGTGTTATGGACTGAATTGTGTCTCCTCCAAATTTATATATATTGACGCTCTAACCCCAGTACCTTAGACTGTGACTATATTTGGAGCTAGAGGAGTTAAAGAGGTGACTAAGATGAAATGAGGCCATAAAGGGGGGGCCTCTAACATGACTGATCCTCTCTATAAGAAGAGGAAGATGCTCCAGGTATGCTCACATGTAGGAAAGGCCATGTGAAGACAAAGCAGAAAGGTGGCCATCTACAAGTCAGACAGCGAGGGACCTCTGGAGAAACCAAATTTGTGAGCACCCTAATCTGAAACTTTTAGCCTCCAAAACTGTGAGACAGTAAATTCTTGTTGGTCAAGCCACCCTGTCTGTGCTCATTGGTTATGGCAGCTCTGGCAGGCTAATCCAGTAGGTTGGGGGTGGGGCCAGGAATTTGCCTTCCTAACAAGTCTCCGGTTGCTGCCAGGGCTGCTGCACTACACTGTGAACCACCAGGCTTGCAAATCTTTGGCTTGCTTTGAAAAACTAGGACAAACTAATATTAAATATGGTACTTCCTGTCCTCAGTCAAATTGAGTGATGTAAGCTTCTTCCTAGTTCTCCCTGTGCCCCACCCCTTTATTTCTGAGGTTCTCGGTGTCTCTCCAAAAACCCCAACTCTGAATTGAGGAAAAAAACCTCATTAGTTAAAAAAGAGGACAAAAATAAAACAGAATGAGTGACTCACTTAGTGCAGGGGTACAGTAAGGAGTGGTAAGAAGGATGTCCTGCCGCTGGCTGGCTGCAGGACTGGGATGCATTTAAGAACTACTGTCTCTTTTTGTACAAAAAATGGCATTAGATTAGATGGCCCTTAAAAGTTCCATGTGGTTTCAATATTTTATAATTTATCCAATAGATATTAATGAAATCCTGAGGAATGCTGATGGAGAATACTCAAGAGTTTTAACCATTTCCCCTTTTCCCAAATCAGTGAATGAGCAGTGACAGTAGTAACAACAATGAATATGGGGATCTCCAAAGGGGCACCTGGTGAATAGCACTCCTCTTCCCCACCAGGCTTCTAAACTTGTTGAGAAATAAGAAAACTGAGAGAAGTAGAGGGTAAGTATCACCTTGATTGTAAGAAGAAGCCACCTTGGAAGATGTGGCTGTAAGTCCTCCACCAATCATGACAATGTTGAACTGGGACAGGCCTCCCAGGTAAGATTTAAGGCAGAGAAAAGCAGAATATATCTTTGTTTCCTGTGATTTTGGTGGCTATGCTTGCTTCTTAGAACTGTGTGAGTACTTATTCATTCAAATTTACTAATCAGAGAAGTTTTGCCCCAGAGGCAGAACAAGGTAAATAGAACATGGAGAGAGGCCAAGGAGGGTCTCCAGACCTGGAAAAAACACCCCTCAGTAGTGGAGAGATAAGCTTTATCTCCTACACTCCTCAGCCTCCCAGGAAACTGACAAGGTTTCAAAGGTAAACCACTTACCCAAGGTCATACAGCTGAGGAAGAGTAGAGCTGGGCCTGGAGCCCGGTTCTGACCACCTCCAGTATCAGCATTTTTCTCTGCGAAAAATTCAGCTGTGGAGATGGTACCTGGCAGAATGCAGGCAAATCTTCATACTGATACATGGGGAAAGCTAAACCCAGGTCAAAAGCCTGGACTTCAGCTGGGGTAATCGACCATCACAGCAGCCATTTTCTTTGGGTATGTGCTTATTTTATTTTAAAGGAAGAAATATATTCCATGATCTTCTGATTCACGACCCCATTCCATTGTGCTAGGCCTGAGGATGCTTCAGATTTTCTTGGTTTATTCCTGTTACCAAAAAGCTGTAGTGGTCTTTGGTTTTTCACAAATACAAGGCTATTATATCACTTTTTTAAAAACTCGGAGTCACTGGGCTAAAGAAAAATATTGTTTCCCAGCATTCTTCTTTCTAGTTAAAAATACATCCCACACCCTTTAGAGTTTGGGAAAGACTACTGCCCTTTAAATCTCTCCAGAACTTTTGAATTTAAAAATTAGATGTAAAAAGAAGCTTATGAAAGTAAAATTCATTTTCAGTTCATATTCATATACACACAAAAATACTAGTAACAACAGATGCCTCTGCTTGCAGGAACAGATTTATTCTAAATCTGGATACAATGAACTCCTTTTATTTCCTTAGAAAAGCAGATCTTTGGCCACATTTGGTAGAATATTTCTCTCTTGTGAGTTGACAAAATTATTTTCAGCTTATATTTTAAACTATGTGAAATGATAGAGGTTGAATTCTTCATCATTTTTCTTTAGGTATTATTTCTACATAATATTCGCTAGTGTCTAGCACAAGGCTGACACATAGTCCTATTCATTTGGTTATTCTTTCATTGATCCTGACTTGGTTCTTTGAAACATTTAATGCTCTTAAAATTTACATCACCAAACATTTAGAGAATTTCAGGTTCCAAGACGTTCAGAGTTTGTTATAGTAATCATTACTGTTAGGTTAATTAACTTCCTATTCATACAATAGATTTTCACTTTATCTCTGACCACATGCCTGTCAATATATCATGTTAGATAATTTTTACAGATATGAAAGACTATAAGAATGGGGTAAATGAGGAAAAATTGTATTATTATATAGGGAACATTGATCTTTCACGTATTCATACATCTTATATGCTCCCATTATGTGAACTTTGAGTATAATTTTCCAGAGACATGTTGGAAACAACTGACATTCTCCTTTCTGTTTTATATGTTATGCTAATTTGCTTCCACATTATATCACACAATTTAAAACACCAATATTTTATATAAGAGAGGCAGCAAATACTGGGTTATTGGGTTATCAGCTGTACTACTTTGCCCCAGTCATTGTGAATCTTTCCTTCTTACTGGGAATGTCAGTTTAGGCATTTCTTTTCTTTTTCTTTTCCAAAACTTTACTTGGCTGTATAAATTTTAGATGTTTCCATATTCAATTTTCAGTAATATACAACTGAATATACCATTCAGTAATATACAACTGAAATATACCATTTCAGTTCTGAACGTTTACAGTTATACCCTAACTGAATGAAGTCAGTTTTCTGTTTAACCTGTTTGGTATTCTGACATGTACTCATCTGGCTATTGGAAGTTAACTAATGGAAGTTGATTCATTCTGATGACATTAATACATGAAACAGAGTCACTTGTTCATTCAGTTGGCCTATAGCTATTTAGTGCCTCCTGTGTGCAAAGGAAGTGCCACAGGAAGTACAATGATGTGGTCATTAATCATAAGTCTCTAGGAGGTCAAGTACTGTGCCTAAGACCATATCCCAATTGTGTCCTCAATACTTGCCATGATGCTTGGCATGTGGCAGGTACTTAAGAATTAATAACCTGAACAAATGAATATCTGATTTACCTTAATGTAATTTATCATTAATGCTCCACAAAAATTATTTTTATTAAAACACTTTTTTGGGTTTTTGTCATTTGTTTTGTGTTCTTCATAAATTTTTAAAGAGAAAATGTTTTCCAGGGTGCCTGGATGACTCAGGTGGTGAAGCATCTGACTGCTGATTTTGGCTCAAGTCATGATCTTACCGTTCATGGGATTGAGCCTCATGTTGGGCTCTGCACTGACAGTGTGGGACCCACTTGGGATTCTCTCTCTCTTCCTCTCTCTCTCTGCCCCTCCCCTGCTTGTGCTTGCTCTCTCTCTCTCTCTCTCTCTCAAAATAAATAAACATTCAAAAAATGTGGGGTGCCTGGGTGGCTCAGTTGGTTAAGCATCCAGCAGGTCATGATTTCACAGTTCATGAGATCAGGTTCCCTGTTGGGCTGTGTGCTAATAGCACAAAGCCTGCTTGGGATTCTCTCTCTTCTTCTCTCTTTGCCCCACCCCTGCTGGTGCAAGTGTGCGCTCTCTCTCTCTCAAAAATAAATAAACATTAAAAAAAGAGAGAAAATGTTTTCCATAATTACTAATTGATTTAAATAAACTTTGGTTAATAAGTAGAAGATCATGAAGAAAATGAATCTATACTATATAAATTCATAGTGCCTGGGGTGCCTGAGTAGCTCAGTTAAGCATTGGACTTTGGCCCAGGTCATGGTCTCACAGTTCATGAGTTTGAGCCCTGGGTCAGTCTCTATGCTGACAGCTTGGAGCCCACTTTGATCCTTTGCCCCTCTCTCTGTCTGCCTCTCCCTCACTTGTGCTTTGTCTCTCAAAAATAAACATTAAAAAAAAATTATAGTGCCTAAAGTCATTAACAACCGAATGGCAATATTATATGTGACAAAAGACCGTCTCCATACAGTTCAAATTTCTCGTTAATAACTTACTTTAAAAAAAATCACCATTAAAAAAAATAAAGAACAACAAAGTAATAAACCAAGGTATAGAAATTTCCTAACTATGGTGCTTAGAAAGAATCAGGAGAAAACGAGGATGCCAGAATGTTTATCAGCAGCTAAGTCGGCAGCTTGAAGTTTACTGAAACTTTCCTTACATTACATAGGATGAAGAGTGTGATAGTTAAGGATGCATTCTCTCTGGGTGCTTCCTCACAAATCTCCTCCAATTAATTTGAATATGTGTGCATTGTTGGCGATGATGAGGAGACTTGTAGGCAAAGGTTGAGGAGATGTAACCAAGGAGCATAGCTGGAGAATTTTGCTCCAGGTCTTATTATTGCCCCTAAAAGATCAGAGTTGAGCCATTTTTCCCTAAGATTGGCAGGCGAGTTTTAAGCAGTATTATGCTCAGTTTCCACAGTGCCTATTTTGCAAATAGAGAAGACAAGTCAACATTTCTTTACTCAGTACAATAAAACCTAAACTCTCCTGTGACTCCCCAAGGCCTTACAATGAGCTGTTTCCAACCAGGTGTCTGATTACATCTCCTATCACCCCCTCGCATGTCATCTTCATGTCTTTGCTCAGGCTTGACAAGGTCTTTTCCTCTCTCAGGGACTTGAACTTGCTGTTACTCTGCCTGGAATGCTGTTCTCAGATCTCCCTATGGCTTTGTCCTTCACATCTCCAGGTCCCTGCTCAAATGTCACGTCCTAATCTGACCATCCCAACTATCCCATCCCATCCCACGTCCTAATCTGACCATCCCTGGTCACTCTCTATTCTTGTGCAAGCCTAATCTTGTTTGACTTCAAATCCCCTCCTTGCCCATTTCCCACCAGACTACTGGACTGTGGTGCTGACTACTGCAGGTGGTATTTTCCAGGCTGGCATGTCAGCTGGCTTCCTGGTACATTTGATCAATGGATGGCACTGATGCAGAGATGGAAGGAATTTCCCTGCCCCTCTGACTGGAGTGGTGTCTCCAGCGATGCCTATTTTTTTTCTCTGTGGCTCCCGCTCACTCCTTCATGTGCAGTGTGATTTCAGCTTCTTCCAGGTGACCACAGTATTTAGAATGTGGTTAATTTGACTTACTGTCTTTGTCCCTCCAGCCTAGGAGTGGTAATGATGTTCTGCTTTTGCTAGTCTCTGGAAATCTCACCACCCTATTTGATTCTTCAGCTCTTCCACTAATTCATTACCTTTGTTTTGAATAGCCTGTTTCCTTAATTATATACTAATGTAATCTTATTGTTCCATTCTATTTTTTTTAATTTTTATTAATACCTACAGTTATTTTATTTTATTACCACCCCCCCCCCCCCGTGTTGTCTGTATTGCACTGCACTCTTACCATTTCACTTTAGTAGAATGTAAGATCCAAGAGGACAGATACTCTGTCTTATTTATCACTGTATTCTCAGTATCTAGCACAGGGCCTGGCATATGGTAGTTGATCAATAAACATGCTTTGAGTAAAATAAAAGTTTAGAGGAATTTCTGCAGGTTTCAAATTCAGTACCAGTTGCAGCACACTCAATGTTTTCTTACTAGTTAGTTCTTTAAACACCAAACCTAATGAAAAGGCTGTTATTTTTTTTCTAATCCAGATGGAAATAGGAGTGTTTTGATTTGCTTTAGAGGAGGGTGAGGAAAAGCATCTAAGAAGTTTGATTCTACGAGATTCAGAGTTCTAAGCTGTATCAAGACTTTTATAAATCCAAATGGATTATTCCTATAAGGCTGTGGTGTCCCCATTCTTAACAAAGTGGTCTTTTATATATGGGTGTGTACGTACTGTTGAATCATAATCCCAATAAGGGCTAATTGTTTGATTGATTTGACCGTGCTATGATTCCTTTCAGTTTGGCTGGCATCAACAAAAACACAGAGGATTTACTTTCCAGGTAAAATTGACACATCACTTTTTGTCTTACACAAAGTCCTAATGAAAATTGGACAGATTTTATTCTGTGGTGTAATAATTTTTAATGATTCTACTATTGAAGGTGTTTTCAGTTTGCTAAAGGCAATGTCGCTTTTCGATACTTGTATAAGCTTTTATGGAATAATCAAGACCCAAGCATGTTAAAACTAAAATGTACTGTTTGGTCAGTAACTGCAGAAAAGAAAGTCCTGGTATACTATAGTTATTTATTGGTTTATTTGTGAGTCTACCTATTGCACCTATCTACTATTCAATCAGTAGTATACATTTCTGCCCCACTCTCTAATTCAAAAATATTTTCAAAGGTACTTACAGCAATAAAGACCATATACAGGATAAGGAGAACAAATGAATAGTTGTAGCAATCAAAACAAAAGTAAATAATAAATAGTAAGGGAAATTGGATAGAAATTTAGCATACCAAAAGCATGCCATAAGAGTTTTAATAGTTCCTGGAGGCAGGCCAACAGTTGGTTTTGAGTTTTCTAGCAGCCAAAACAAGGAAAGAATCTGATGACTTAAAAGTTCATAGTATCTGTAGAGTTAATATATGAAGCATTACTTACAAGAACGTAAGCCTTTCCAGGTACTGAAATCTGAAAGGATTTTCCAGGGGTTCTCTCATGAAGGGGACACTCTATCCTTTTAAAAAAAAAGAGTGACAACTGTTGCCTGGTCAAGAAAGCACAAGGAAGATATGATTTCATATATGGTAGGGGGTCAGAACTGGATAGATAGAGCCTGTCTCTGTGCCAGCACAGATGGGTGGAGTGCATGCCCCAGAGAGAAAGCCTGATGGTTTTGATATATATTATCTAGTGAAGTCCTTTAATTTGGTAGTTGAGGCATCTGTGTTCAGAATGGGTAAACAGCTTTCCAAAAGGCTTGTAGTGTATATGAAACTAAAGAGAGTGGACTCTAATTAATGTCTCTGACTCTATAGTCAGTGTTTTTCCAACAGACTAGGTAAAAACTGCAACCTGATTTCATTTCCCCAGTTTCATAAATCAGTTATAGTTGGAAAAAGGGACTTTATAGGTTTATCCCAGGCTGTGAGTCAGCAAACTGGTAGGAAATGAAGAGCTTAGATGTGCAGGAGTTAAGAAGCAGGAATTTTAGTGTTAATGTGGTAGGTTAGAAAAGAAAATAGATGTCGAAGCAGACAGAACTGGTATAAATTCTATCTCTGCCATCTACCAGTTGTGTGACTTAGACAAAGTTATTTATCATTTTAGAAATTCTGTTTCCATTCCAAAATGGGAATAGGGATCCACACCTTGAAGGACTATTTCAGTGCCATAATATTCATATAACAATTGGCAGATATCAAGTACCCTGTTGGGCTTTACTGTATTTATCACTATTATCAGGTCAAAGAAGTAATTAAGAAAGCAAACAGTTCAACGCATATATAGACTTTGAAGGCCAGGATAGTCAAGAAGTAAAACACCAAACTGGAAACAAAAGTCACAAATTGTAAAGGCCAAATCCAAAGATCAAAAAGCCATGGGTACAGAAGGCAGCAGAGATAGATAGGAGGACAGAGTAACACATTCTAATTGCCTGGAATAGGAAAGGCTCAATTTGATGCACCATTATGTTTAATTCAGGAATTTTTCATGTGTCTCCTCCTGGCACAGGAGCCTGTCCCAACACTGGACCCATGGGAAAAACGATGTTCATTAAAAGCAAGATGGGAGCAGACCCTGACCCAATGGGACAAAGAATGCTACTATTAATTTCAGCAAAGGAAATACACATTTCCCACATGCTAATTCAAGTATACAGACATCTGAACTCAACCATGGAAGCTGGTGGCAGACTGTTCAACCTTTGGGGTGATGTATGTTTCATTAAAGTCTAATTATTCATAAAATGTCAGAGGAAGAAAACAATGACCAAGAAGAAACAGCATAAATCCAGCCCTATGTTCTATCTCTCATCAGTTTAAATTTAAATATTATATTGGTTTTGTAGTCAACATGAATGGTATCAAAAATTTTCAATGCATCTTCAATAGAAAAAAACCATATATAGTATTTCCTGAATCAATTTGTTAAAGTTGGTATAGCATTGTTGTATCTATTTTTGAGATGAAATGGAGCTACATACATACAGGATCAAAAAAATAAAACAAAACAAAACAAAACAAAAAACCAAAACCAAAACAAAACCAAAAAACCCTTCATGCCTAAGTTTTGTAAAGTCACATGCCAAAATTCTTAGTATGTCAACCAGAACCTCCACAAGTAGTCCCTAACTTCCCTTCAGATTTATTTTTTACTTCCATCCTCATAAATTATATATTCTGACCTAACCCAGTCCTCCAGAATTATTCCCTGCACTTTCCTCCTTTTCTGTATTTGCTCACATTTTTTTCCTCAACCAGTGAGGATGCATTCTTCCCCTCTCCTTTTGAATGTTGAAATCCTAGTAATCTAAATTTTCCTTGTGCTATGGAATCTTCCCAAGTCTTCCCAGATCAACTAATTCTACTTTACTTATACTTCATTTTTGGTTATTGAATCAAGTTCTTGCATGCATCCGTTTCTACCCACCCCTTGACAGTGCTAAGCATTGGTGCTAAATTCTGAGTAACAGTGAGAAAAAGGGAAAAAAATGCCAGAGAAAGCCATTCCTGCCTCTTTCTAACATACAATTAAGTGGGGGAAGACAAATATAAAACAAATTAATATGAAGTAAATACATAATTGCATATTACAGCCAGTGTTATAAAGGCAAGCAAAAGTGTGCTAGGAGAAGGGCTAAGGACTAACAAGGAGAGAGGAATAAGAAAGCATTTCTGAGGTAATGGTTAAGTTGAGAGCTGAAGGTTGACTATGTTTATAGCACATATTTGCATACTTAGGTATTTTCTTGCTAGATCTAAGTTTCCACATGCATAATGTTTTTTATTTCCTCTACAGGATCTATAGGACATTGTTTGTAGGCTGATTTGATAAATGTTGCATGCATTGAAAGGGAACTGCTCACTTTGGAAAAACCTAACTCGGTAAATTCATCTTGGTTCTGAA
Organism: Panthera pardus; assembly: GCF_024362965.1. NCBI lineage: Eukaryota > Metazoa > Chordata > Mammalia > Carnivora > Felidae > Panthera > Panthera pardus. The sequence continues at coordinate 89,135,281 of NW_026526765.1, forward strand.
TACATGTTTTGAGCTCCTTTTTGTCTTGAACTGGACACTTTAGACTGTGTCCTTGATGGATCAGGAGGCACTGGAATGGGGTAAGGGGAGAAAGAATGTTTGCTGCTGGCCAGATCTTCACAACAAGATGAAGCTCAGGAGATATGAACTCTAATTTTCCTCATATTACTTTTCAATCTCTGAGGAAAGGATTGGGAGGGCATTCCATGGTTAATCTTTGTCTTTATAAGGGACTAGGGGATTCTGTCATCAATTAGGGAAGATCAGTTTAAAATGTCAAAACATAAAGACTATTGTAACTAGAGCACATTGAATACTTGTATTTTTTTCTTATAGTGGGAATGTCTTTTTTTTTTCAAGATTTTTTCAAGTTTATTTATCGATTTTGAGAGAGTGGGGAGAGGCAGAGAGAGAAAAGGAGAAAGAGAGAGAGAATTCCAAACAGGCTATCACTGTCAGCACAGAGACTGACGTGGGGTTCAAAGTCATGAATGGTGAGATCGTGACCTGAGCCGAAGTCAAAAGTCAGATGCTTAACAGACTGAGCCACCTAAGTACCTCTAGTGGGAATGTCTTTATTTCAATTCATCTGTGGATTTTTAGAAGTATTGCCACTATGATAATTATATCAACGATGTGCTATTTAGCTATCCTCACCAAAATTGATTTTCCCATTAGATACCTCTACATGTCCAGCCTTCTTTGGCAAGAGAATAAGGTTGATTTCAGATTAGAGTTGGTAAATCCTAATGAACGGCATTTGGGGATGAATGAACAGGAGCTATGAAGTGCTTTGGCGACAACACTAACTTTGTACCGCTTTCTAGGATAGATACAGTTGGTGTCATGGGGGAAGTGTGGCTTTTCATCCTCTTCATTTGTCTTTGCTTCAACTTAAATTTGACTTTCAGTATAAAACATTCAATGCTCCTCTTCCAGGACCAAGCAAAAACCCAAACGAGTAATCTGGGGAAGAATCTGAATTTAGATCTTTACAGCAGGAGGCTGTTTGTCATATAGCAGGTTGTGCAAGTAGAAAGAAACCCAGCCCTCTCTTTCCAGCAGAAAAACACACCCTCATTCTCCTTCCAACCAGGGCAGACCTCAAGGCATTTTTGGAAGAGTGGCAATTATTATCTTTAGGCAATTTAATACAAGACTATGATGGTTTAGAACTGAAGTAAAAGAACTTTATAAAAGAAGAATCTTATAAAATGGAAAAGGTTTCAAAGTGGCAGCTTTTCTGCTATAGCTAAACCAGAAAAAAATGTATTTCCCCACATTAAAAACACATTTAATTGTTTGTATGGACTGACGAGAAAATTAACATTATTTTCTTTTATTCTTTTCATCCAAAAGCCATAAGTGAATCCTATATTGTTGCAACCTATGGTGATCTTTCTTGAGATATTTTCCAATTAATGGTATTGCTTCCTTAGGTGTGAGCTCCACAATTTAAATAGGAGCCTACGTTCAAAGATGTATTTCATGCTGTGTCACTTTATCAGAAGAGCAATCTGCCATTTTTTGACAGCTAGTGACTTGTGCCTGAATCAGTGATACCTTTAAAAAGAACTCATTATCAGTGTAGTGAACAAAATATGCATTTAAAAATAGTGCAGGATTTTAATTTTCAATGTCAGTGATTTTTGCCTACATGGGTGTAATGTGTTAGGGATCAGCTGAAACATTTTCAAATATTTTATATTTCAGGAGATTAGCAAAGTTAGATAGCTAAGGATCTCTCTCATTCTTCTTAGAATAAACCAGCTCTTTTCTTATGAGTAGGGCTACTTGGAAGAAAGATGAAGAACAAAGACGAAGACATGTTTCCATGACTAAGAAGTCATCTTTTGAGGAACCAAGGGATCATTAGATGCCATGAAGATATCTTTTATAAACATCAACAGATTTCACTTAAGAATTAAAGATGAATGAAATATGGACTAAGCAGTATGGTCTTGGTTAATTGTAAAAAGTTCTTCATAGCTCTGTCACATTGAAGTCAAATTCACATCCTGTGAGAAATCAGCAAATGGAAAAAAAGCAAAACAAAACAAAACCAGAATGGGAAGAGGTTAGATGAACAGCATCCTGCCAGCTGACCTAAGGACATTTTTAGACAAACAATTCTAATCACTGACGGCCTGTGACAGATTATTTACACATCTCTAGTGTTGGTTATTATATGGATGCCTCAAATTATTTCAGCAATGGAAAGGTGAAATTGTGATGGTGTCACAATGAAACCTCATTTGAGAGAATCTCACATTCCACAGTGACTAATGACTGAAAATTCAGGCTTCATGGGGGAAGGGAGAAAAGTGGAAGCATAATGAAATAGCAATGGACTCAGAATATTTGGTATATTTCAGAAGGACATTTTGAAACCGGTCACATATATTTAACCCCATACCAGCATATCTAAGTCCCTGTTATGGGATTTCATGTAACCCATCTGGCCAAATACTATTTACCAGCCTCTAATATCTCCATCAGTCTCACTCTTTTCAGTAGTTGAAAAGATTTTGGAAATACCGGGAGAAATTTTATGTGAAGACTGTCTTACAGAATATGCAAAATTAAAAAAAATAAATAAGGTGAATCTATTCTCTCTGTTGTTTCCCACCAAAATGCTGTTTCTTAATATTAAATATGTCAATGTTTGCTGTTTTGGTAGTAGCAGGCAGTGCTGGTTTATCTAACAGGTTTTGGAATCAGAGTTGCTTGTGTTGAAAATTCAACTTGTCCACTTGTTTGGAATCTATTAAAGTTTAGTATGGATAGTTATAAATATTGCTGCTCAAGTGAGGAACCTAGGCAGCATTCCCAACTTCTATGCTTGTACACTTTTCCAATCCACTTAATTGTCAAATCCTGAAGATCTGATCTCTTAAGTATTTCCCAGTCATTGCCTTCTCACGAGCCATACTGTTCCAGCATCTGCTACTGCTGTAGACCTTTATCCATGCTTACTTTGGCTTCTGAGGTAACTTCTTTGGACTCCTTATCTCCTGCCTTATTCCCCTGTAATTCTTTCTCCACATTACTGAAACATATAATCTTTTAAAATGCAAGTCTAATCATATTACACCATGTATTCGGATATTCCAGTAGCTTTCTTTAACTTCATAAAGTTTAAACTCATAAAATTGTACACAGGACTTCTCCTTTTCTCTCCTGCAGTACCCCAGAATGTCCCCTCTGCTGACCTCTTCCCTCTGATCCTGTGCGCATGCACGCATACACGCACACGCACATAGTCTCATTCTTACTGGTCCTGACTATGCAACTGAAATGGAATTTCCTCTGGGAAATTTTCCCTTGCTCACCATAGTGAATTTGGTTTACCTTCTTCATGTCTCAATAACACAAGTCCACACCTCTCTCTGAGCACCTAGACTCTGTTTTTAACGTTAGTTTTCAGGAATGACTTTATCTTTGGAGTGTAACTTCATTGAGGCAGTGTTTGTGTCTTATGTAGACACTTGTGGATTCCTAGCAAAGTGTCAGGCAACATCATTAACAAGCTCTAAAAGTCTATTGTAAGGATAAGTGTCTAATGTTTACGTGTTACTAATTCTAGGGACATTCACATTTTGAAAAGATCAAAGACTTACACGAAGGAAATGAATCTCAAATTGTGGAATTTCAGGCTTAGGCCAGCTGATGAATGAGGTATGTGTATATGTATGAGTGCTGTGCTGTGCCGGTATGTATGTTAAGGGAGCAGGAGGAATATGAGGAGGTAAGGATGTGGGCAATAGGGATGTCTCAAAATGCTTGAATAATATCAGGTGCTTGGCTGTTCCATCAGCTAGAATATGGTTAATATAACTAATCTGACTACTAGTCATAGTGACTTAAACACAGTAGGGCTTATTTTTCTCTTGTGGTGAGTAGTCTGGAAGTAGGTGCTTGCTGGTCCAGTGGCTCAAACATGTCGGGATAGAGGTTTGTAATTCTCTTATCTTAAGGCCCCCAAATGACTGTCAGAATTCTAGTCATCAAGATCACGTTCCAGGTGGGAAGGAGGAAATGTGGAAAGGCAGAAAGGACAGTGTTATGGGAAAGTGTAGGGTGTAGGTGATGAAGACTCACCATGTCACTTTAAGAAGCTGTGTGGGATCACTCAATTAAATAACTTTGTTTTATTATACCTCTCCTTGCTAAATTTAAGGATGATCTCAAGCACCCTTTTGGAAAATCAGTAAATGTAAACATACAAATTGTATTTCAGATAAGAACTTCTGTTTTAACTTTTTGATCTATTTGTTTATAATTTTATTCTATCTACTTAATCTCATCAGCAAAATCCCCAACTTGCCAGTATTATTTACCCAAATTTATTAAGTACTCACTCTGTGTGAGGCACTGTGTTTATATCGGAGGATACAGAATATAAGAAATAAGAAAATATGAGGGAGAAGGACAACCTTCTTGTCATTTAGAAGCTCATTACCTAGCAGAGGACACAAAGATATCAACAGGTAATTATTATAGTAGGTGATCTATTTCTATGAGAAATGCAAGACTTGGGAGTTTTGGACAGGTGGCATCTAGACCCATTCCAGTCTGGGCAGAGGAAGACAAAAAGTAAGAAGATCTCCATGAAAGAACTGACAGTTCATATATTTTCACTTTTTTTAAAGAGAAGGAGTTGAGGAAGCATGGCAGTAGTTCTAAGAAGATTAAACAACAGATATTCAAATATAGCAAGATGTGGGTTTATGGTATACTACAAGATCAGTAATCCCTGGATACACTTTGAAGGGTTACATTTGTACCCCTGTATAAATCACTAAATTCTGAAATATTCTTCCAACATAATTTATTTTTCAAAAATAACTCCTAGGGCATAGAACCACAAAACTACATACCAAGATGTGGATGCTGACAGTCACTTTGACTCATTCACCAAATCTGAGTGGCTGTTATCCGAACACCACAAGGAATATATAGAAGTGTGATGAGTTCAGGGTGAAATATGTGCCTGAGACATCTGGGGAACAGCTTAGTTGAAAGAGAAAGTAGGCAGTGTGATAAACAATCTTGGAGATTAAAAGATCAGGGATAAAAATATAGATGTGAATTCCTTCATTCATTCCATAAATATTATTGATCATATAATGCTAGATGTTGGAAATATAACGATAAATAAGAAAAGAATCCCCTACCTTAAGATGTTTCCATTATAATCATACAGGCAGAGAAGTAAAGGTGTTAAAGTGACTTTAGGTAGCATTTAAAACTAGGAAGTTAGATTGCTCTGAAACCGTAGAGAAAATAATGTCAAATGAGAAGAGATGACTCAGGATGACATCTGAAGTAGACTAACATTTAAAGGCGAATGATGGTGGAAAAAAAAGAGGGACTCAAAACAGAAATTGAAAAGCAGCATCTGAGAAGGCATAAAGAAAATCAGAAAAGAGTGGTCCCACAGCAATCAAGAGAGGGGAGAGTTTGACAAAGGGAGTCAAGGGTCTCATTGGCTAGGGTAAGGGCTGGGAAGCTCCAGACCGAAGGTGCCCAATGGACAGAGGAATTAGGAGGTTAATAGTGATCTGGACAGGATCAGATTCAATGAATTGACAAGAGGCAGACACATTTCAGATGTGTGAAATGTGTGTTTCCTGCTCCTTTCATGAAGTATGGCTATGGTGAGGAGACAAATAGGGGAATGTGGACCTGAGAAAGTCCTTTCAATAAACATTGGATTAAGAAAGTTCCAACTGAGGTGCGTGGGGGGCTCAGTCAGTTAAGCATTCCACTGCAGCTCAGGTCATGATCTCAAGATTTGTGAGCTGAGCCCTGCATCGGGCTTGCTGCTGTCAGCGAGGGGCCCAATTCAGATCCTCTGTCTCCCCCACCCTCTCTATGCCCTTCTCCCACTTGCACCTCTCTCTCTCAAAAATATTTTTTTTTTTAAAGAAAGAGCCAATAGACAGGATGTAGGAAGGGATAAAGAACTATATCCTTAAGGAATTCAGAGAAAGTGCAATCTGAGGGGAGGGTGAATGGAATTAGCCCATAGTTGGGTTTTTCTTCCACTGAAACTTGAGACAACATGAAGTTCCAGGATTTGGGTACAAGTGTGTCTAGGGGGACGTGACAATACCTACCTGATGGCTTCTATCTCTCTGTGAAGGGGACCGAAGAGTCTTTCAGAACTCAGACTTGAGATCTTTAAGAGAATTCTCTTAAGAGGGTGGTGAAGGTTTAAAATGCTATCATGAAATTGAAGAGAATTGCTTAGATGTCCATCAAAAGAATGCCAGATGGTCTTAAGGTCCTGTCTGAAGTTGAGATACCTTGATAATTTTCCTTGGTACCAGCTCCCATTACTGTGTGATTTTTCTCCAGAGTAGCTAAGAATTTAGATTTAGTAGCTGAGGAAGGCCATAGTGAAATATATTGTTGTAGGGCTGGGGAGAGGTTGGTTGGGAGAATAAAGTGGTAAGGAATTTGAGGGTATTAACAACAACAACAAAATGGTTCAAACCAGGGCCTTCAGATTTTTTTCTCCTTAAAAACTTGCACTGTCGGGGCACCTGGGTGGCTCAGTCGGTTAAGCCTCCGACTTCGGCTCGGGTCATGATCTCGCGGTCCGTGAGTTCGAGCCCCGCGTCAGGCCCTGTGCTGACAGCTCAGAGCCTGGAGCTTGTTTCCGATTCTGTGTCTCCCTCTCTCTGACCCTCCCCCCGTTCATGCTCTGTCTCTCTCTGTCTCAAAAATAAATAAACATTAAAAAAAATTAAAAAAAAAACAAAACCTTGCACTGTCTTCTGTAGTGACCACACACTGATGAGCTAAGGTGGAGATCTTAGTCATCCACAGGCAGAGCACTGCCAGGATAGCCAGAGGCCTCAGGCTTATTATCTCCAGTGGCACAGTCTTCAGCATCTAATATATTAAGATAAAATTCTGAATTTAATTAAAATATAAAAAGAAAAATGATATCTTTTTCTGTTATGTCATGCAAATGGTTTGGAAATACCGGTTTAGGAAATTTATGAGATCTCGACAGGTTAGGGATGGCAGTGATGCCCTAAAGCTTTGACTTAGAGGAAATAGATGTTTCCATAGGGTAGAAAGACAAGAGTAAAGGGAATGTGACAATGTCATGGGGGAAAGGTGCTGTGACCAGAGAGGAGAATAGAAATAAAAATTTTAAAGGTTTGGCTCAGGTGTGACTAGCTGGATTGGAGTAACAGAGTGGGGCAAGGATCGGGTTTGGGTAAGATTTTTGCCAGAGAGGAAGATCACCTGGGATAATGACAGTCAACACTACCCACACCTCTCTTTTTATTCCCCCCCCCCCTTCCTTTCTCTCCCTTTGTTCTGGTAAGATTTAATTAGGGAGTTTCATTTTAAGGATGCATGGAGATAGAAACTGAAAAATTATCAGATACTAGGGCAGCTCTTGGAAATCAGGTCTAATCCTTTTCTTTTTGATTTGCACCAGTGGCTCATGGCTAAAAAAAGGTTTGAAGGCCATGTATCAAAAGCAGTAGATCTAGGTACCTGGGTGGCTGAGTCAGTTGGGCAACCGACTTCAGCCCAGGTCATGATCCCGCACTTTGTGGTTTCGAGCCCCGCGTCAGGCTCTGTGCTGACAGCTCAGAGCCTGGAGCCTGCTTCAGATTCTGTATCTGTCTCTCTCTCTGCCCCTCCCCTGCTTGCACTCTGTCTCTCTGTCTCCCAAAAATAAAATGAATATTAAAAAAAAAAGCAGATCAATTAAATACCCTTCAAGGAACTCTACATATATTCTGGTTCTTCCAACTGAGACTATAGCTGTTATCAATTTTATTATCAAAAATAATTTTTTTCTAATTTAAATTCCTTTTTCCTCACCTCATAAACCACAAGGGTATAAATCTTATTTTAAGATCTGACTTTTCACGCCATCTTTGTTGTGTGTGTGTGGACTTTTATTGTCTATAGCTTTTCTATATGATTTTCTTTTTTTAATGTTTATTTTTGGGGGGTGGAGAGAATGAGTGGGGGAGGGGCGGAGAGAGGGAGACACAGAATCTGAAGTAGGCTCCAGGCTCTGAGTTGTTAGCACAAAGCCTGACGTGGGGCTCAAACCCAAAAACTGTGAGATCATGACCTGAGCTGAAGTCAGACACTTAACCGACTGAGTCACCTAGATGTCCCTCTATATGATTTTCATGTGCAGAAAAACTCACATCAGCTAACTGGAATTTGTTTATCAGAAACGATCTTGAAATGATATTTTCTTTCATAGATATCTCTTAAGACAATTCCAAGTCTAGAGTGTGCTCAGTAAATGATTTTAATATTGGTGAGGCAGTCTGTGATTCTGTGATTGGTCACAGTAATGGATTCTATTCATGTAGTTCTCCACATTTTACTTCAAAGACATAACTTGAAGAGATATTTGTATATAAAAGACTTTCGTTTCTTTGTTCTATATTGACTTCCAGGGAAGTCTCAGTTGGAAATTCAGTACTGTTCTTATACCATTAAAGCAGAAGAGAATTCTTTATTTCTCTCTTTTCCTGTTCTTTTATTTTCTTATCTTCCTTCCTTTCTCCTTTTTTCTTTCCTTTCCTCTTTTTTGCTGTAGCTGGAGCTAATTTCATTAAGGACTCTTTTTTGGGGAATTGTGTCTTTGGTTAGATAGCAAAGGGGTAGGTTCTAGACTATGGCCAGTGTTATCCAAAATTCAAAAGCCATTACCTAAAAACATTATTTCAGAAAAATTCAGCATTCTGTGAAAGGCTACATTTTGTAGTTCCAGCAGGAGCAATGTGGTATAATGTGTTACTAAATTGCTAGTAAAAGAGAACTTTCAGATTATGTAATTTTTCAGTGTATATGCAAATATGTGTAGTCTTATTGCTTGCTGTTCCAACAAATTGCAGTCATTCAAAATGAAATGTAATAGGCTACTTTACAGAAATCCTTTAAAGGATTTCTGGGAATGATTTTCAAATCTGTATTTATGAAGGATTGAACTGTTCAAACCTAAATATGGGAGAGAGAACTTGGAAATCTGTTTATAGACATTTGCACTGAGATTCTACAACAGGAGGGAAATAAAATTAATTTATACAAATTGTGCTCATGTTTAAGATAAGGGGGGGGGGTGCTTTCTGCTATTAGATCTAGCGTTAAAGTATAACCACAAGAGGAGAAATCGTTTCAGAATGCTCTATGAAAGTAGCAAAAATGAAATGAAAATCTAAATGTGTGATGAAAAGTGAACTCTCTCTCAAGGGCAGAATTTTCAAAGGGGACTTAACCTAAAATCTCTTCAGATGTTCAATCTGTAGTATGAACATTTAATCTTTTTTGCTCAGCTTTGAAATTGTGCCCATTTAAATCTGCCTCGTGCCGTTTTAGAAAGGTCTATACATTTGAGAAGGTGTCTGAGTCATTTTTCAAATTAATGCCAAAGGCAGGAGATGAGGTCTTTGAATTTATCTTACTGGGGCAAAATCAGAAGGTTTGGACATTGTAATTTTAGAGAGACAAGGAAATGTATAAGCACCTACCAATTCCTGTATCTTGCTTATGGAATTGTTTGAAAGAGATAATTTAGTCTGTACTATTATTCTAAAGAATTTGAAATGACTGAGATGTAAGTAATTTCAAATGACTTAATTCAGATTCTTATGTATTGAGACAAAAGATTCTCTCCCTGTCTTGTTCAGAGGTGTGAAGTTTCAGAACCCTTCCTAATAATCTTGTGATATGCTTGGATTTTTCCCAAAGCATAAAAAAGGATGGAAAAAGAATGTCCAAGGAGGAGGAAGGGTGAGAAAGTGGCACATTCTCTATCAGGTAAGTGAATTTGACACCCATATTCCTTATTATCCCTAGGGGGAAAAAAAAAGCTTAGAATGGTCTTTGTTTTTCAATTTAGTGCCCCCTACTTTTACTTTGTCTTGGAAGCATTATTTATTTTGATTTTGATTTTTTACATTTATTCACCTTTGAGAGACAGAGAGAGTGAAAGCAGGGGAGGGACAGAGAGAGAGAGAGAGGGAGACACAGAACTTGAAGCAGGCTCCAGGCTCTGAGCTATCAGCACAGAACTCAACTCAGGGCTAGAACTCATGAACCGCGAGATCATGACCTGAGCCGAAGTTGGACACTTGACCGACTGAGCCACTCAGGCACCCCTGGAAGCATTATTTTTGATGTAGAAAATTAAATATACATGAATGCCTTTGACATGGAGAGATATTCAAAAATTATTATTTTTAAAGGTGAATTTTTTTTCCTTGCTAAAGTGAATGGAGTTTATAATCCTATAAGCTATTAAACTAGATGTCTGTGTGATTCTTTTCTGAACTAATGGTGCCTGACAGAGGGTATTGTTTGAGACCTGTTTTAACAAGCCACCAGTTACCTCATTTTTCCAGGTTTTATTCACTATATTCAGGGCCTCTCAATAGCTCTCTTTGCTCTTGAAGTAAAATAATTTTATTCATTAATTTAATTAATTCATTTAGGTATTTGCTGATTGTGTAAATACTGAGGAATGTATTCACTTACCTATTCATTTAAATAAGTCAAAATAATATTGAAAAACTACTCAAAATAATGTATAGTTCTGGGTGCTGGGGGGTATTCATTAATGACTAGCATAAATGACTGTCTCTTTTGAATCGCTTACAGTGCACCAGAAGGTGTGTTCAGAAATAACTATAATACAAGAAAGAAAATAGTGCTTCAGAAGAAGAGGGCGCCATAACTTAGGGTAGTTCAAAAGAAGATGAAATTAGCTACACACTGCTTTGGTATTTCATGTCCATTAACTTCTCCACCTTGCAACCAGGAATAATTGCCAATTGATTATTTCAGGTGAAAAAGATGTACAGTTGGAAACTGCTTAAAAGAGATTTTGTTTATCTAGCATCTTCTGAGTAATTCTGGACCTCAAACACCTTTAACTGTTTCTAGGTATTGAAATGCAGATATTTGCTTGCCTTCTTTCAGAAGCCAACTTCCTCTGCTGGGTGGTGGAGGAGGGGCCAAGAAGACATTCAGTCTAGCGGTCTCTCTTAAGTACTCTGTAAGATCATGCATATCTTCCTAGATGCTTCTAGTAGCCTTCTCAGGTTACCACCCAGGCTGGGAAAATTGTCAACATTTATTCCATTGTACATATGAAACTATTTCAAATGCAATTATAAGGTAGGATAGGAAATATTTAAAAACTTGATAAATAGGACTTTTCCCCAGAGTACCAGAAAGACGGTACGTAAGTAATTTAGGCCCTTCCCAAGATGTTCTTGTGAGTTTCACAAGTCCTAGGTGATCCTACTTCCCTAAGATTCTTACCCTCTCTCTAGCATGTTTTTCAGTTCTCTGTGATAATACCTGTCCACTTCTCTCATTAAGTGCCATCCCACTCTCAATGTCCAACTCCTTCTCTCTGCATTTGTTCAGTCTGAGGTCTTCATCTGTACAAAAGCTTCTAGAGTCTTTAGGATGATCAGAGACACAGTTGAAACCTAAGCCCTTTTGTTGTCTTTGGTTTTCCTACTCTTTGGACAATTGAACTAATGTGAATGGCAGACATGTTCATTAAACTGTAACATGCTAAGAGCAAACAAATGCATTTCTCTCAAAGACAAATATGAATTTTCAGGAACAGCAGAGTCCAAAAAATACTGAGAAATGAAATGTTTCTTTATTTTTTTCAACGTTTTTTATTTATTTTTGGGACAGAGAGAGACAGAGCATGAACGGGGGAGGGGCAGAGAGAGAGGAAGACACAGAATCGGAAACAGGCTCCAGGCTCCGAGCCATCAGCCCAGAGCCTGACGCGGGGCTCGAACTCACGGACTGCAAGATCGTGACCTGGCTGAAGTCGGACGCTTAACCGACTGCGCCACCCAGGCGCCCCATGAAATGTTTCTTTAATAAACAAGTTTCCTTTCCTTTCCGATGGAGTCAGTGTATCTGTTGAGTTACCAACGATACCAAAACTTAAAAGCTTACACAAGCAACTGTTTGTTTAGCTTATGATTCTCTGTGTTGGTGATTTGAACTGGGGTTATATGATCACTTTGCTCCTGATTGTAGCTGCTTGTGTCTTACTCTTGTGTCTGTTGTCAGATGGTAACTCAACTGGGGCTCAGTTTATCACGGCCTCTTTAACATATCAGGTAGTTGGTTCATTATTAGCTGGAACGACAGGACTGCTTGGGCTACATGTCTCTTATAATTTAGAACATCTACTCACATCACTCATTATACCTGCACACGTCATCCGCAACCCTGCACACATCATCCACATCCCTGCTTGCATCATCCACATACACATCTGCTCATGTTACTGACACATCTGCTAACATCATGCAGCACACCTGCTCATATTATTTAATAGACTCAATAGGGCTTATGCACGTGTAAGCAGAAAAGTTCCCAGATAAACAGGAAGTCCAAATCCCAAAGTGAAGAACATTTTCAATTCTCTGTTTGTGTCACATTTGCTAAAGTACCACTGAACCATGCAAGTCACATGATTATTTTAGATTTAAGGGGTGGAGAACTGCATTTCACCTAATGATGACAAGACCTACAAAGTTATGTGGTGAAGCTACGGATGTGGCAAAGGAAAGCATTGATGATGATTTAAAAAATCCTTAAGAGCTATTTTTAGGCAGAGTAGATATTGGTTTTTCTTGCTTAGAGCCTAACAGAATAAGAAAGGAACTACATTACACTGCAGTTTCTGGCCCCTTAGCTTGAGAAGGAGTCCAAGCTGATGGTTCTTCACTTTCCTGCACACCTTTCTCTAGCCATGGGGAAGGGCAGAGGTTGGGAGAAAGTGAAGAGTTACCTAACTTTTCCAACTGTCATGGATATTGACAGAGTCAGCTCCAGAGACAGTATACATATAAGACCAAATAAAAGAGTGATTTTGTCATGCTTTAAACAGCAGAGGTAGCAAACAGGAGAGTTGAAGTTACTTCTTAGTCACTGAAAACAACCACTTGATTGTCAGTGCTGCTGTTGATCCAATTTTTAACTTGTTTAAAAATATTTAGACTAACTATAGACTTTTAGCCAAATAGATATATCAAAAATATAGAAAGCTGACACATTTGAAAGATTTTTAAATCACCCTGGGTTAAGAAGTTATTTCCTAAAATACCCATTGAAAGGTAAATGTATTTCTAGAGAGTGAGGACTGAAAAAACAAAATAGGTAGATAGAAAATAAATCTTTGTTGGCACATGAACAGACACTCAGGTCAATGGACAGAATAGAGAACCCAGAAATGGACCCACAAACAAATGGCCAACTAATTTTTGACAAAGCAGGAAAGAATATCCAGTGGAATAAAGACAGTCTCTTCAGCAAGTTGTAATGGAAAAACTGGACAGTGACATGCAGAAGAATGAACCTGGACCACTTTCTTACACCATACACAAAAATAAACTCAAAATGGATGAAAGACCTAAACGTAAGACAGGAAGTCATCAAAATCCTTGAGGAGAAAGCAGGCAAAAACCTCTTTGATCTTGGCCTCAGCAACTTCTTACTCAACACATCTCCGGAGGCAAGGGAAACAAAAGTAAAAATGAAATATTGGGACTTCATCAAAATAAAAAGCTTCAACACAGCGAAGGATACAATCAACAAAACTAAAAGGCAACTGACAGAATGGGAGAAGATACTTCCAAATGACATATCAGATAAAGGGTTAGTATCCAGAATCTATAAGGAATTTATCAGACTCAACACCCAAAAAACAAATAATCCAGTGAAGAAATGGGCAAAAGACATGAATAGACACTTCTCCAAAGACATCTAGATGGCCAAGCGACACATGAAAAAATGCTCAACATCACTCATCATCAGGGAAATACAAATCAAAGCCACAATGAGATTCCGCTTCACACCTGTCAGAATGGATAACGTTAACAACTCAGGCAACAACAGATGTCGGTGGGGATGCGAAGAAAGAGGATCTGTTTTGCATTGCTGGTGGGAATGCAAACTGGTGCAGCCACTCTGGAAATTGGTATGGAGGTTCCTCAAAAAACTAAAAAATAGAATTACCCTAAGACCCAGCAATTGCACTACTAGGTATTTATCCAAGGGACATAGGTATGCTGTGTTGAAAGGACACATGAACCCCAATGTTTACAGCAGCACTATCAACAATAGCCAAAGTATGGAAAGAGCCCAAATGTCCATCAATGGATGAATGGATAAAGAAGATGTAATATATATATATATATATATATATATATATATATATATATATATATACACATACATATACATACAATGAAGTATTACTCGGCAATCAAAAAGAATGAAATCTTGCCATTTGCAACTACGTGGTTGGAACTAGAGGGTATTATGTTAAGTGAAATTAGAGAAAGAAAAATATCATATGATTTTACACCTATTAGGACATTAAGACACAGAACAGATGACCATAAGGGACGGGAAGCAAAAACAGTATAAAAACAGGGAGGGGGACAAAATATAAGAGACTCTTAAATACGGAGAACAAACAGAGGGTTACTGGAGGGGTTGTGGGAGGGGGGGATGGGCTAAATGGGTAAGGGGCATTAAGGAATCTACTCCTGAAATTATTGTTGCACTATATGCTAACTAATTTGGATGTAAATTAAAAAATAAAATAAAATTAATAGAAAAAAAAGAAAAGAAAAGAAAAGAAACCTTTGATAGAGTCCAGTGCAGACAAATTTTATGAAGGAGGTACAAGGAAAATATGATGATTTATTACACTGAGGTGTCCTAAGAAGTCAAGAAGCAGCGTATCAAGAAGCTAGATACATAATGAGTTTTCAGGAAGGGAATGATGCTGAAAATATACATCATTTGTTTCCTATTGTGCCTAGTTCGGAACTGTATGCTCTCATGTGATCAAGTCCTGCATGCACACTTTCTCCTAATACGGTTATCAAAGTTTCACCTTTCGGAAATAATTTGTGACAATAATAGAGTAAAAAAATGTTGCCAATCAAGCTTCACTAGGGAAATAGCACATTTTTTTACCGTGTTTTTTCTCCTAAAGAATAGAACTTACTGTGTTTGTCTCTCACATATTTTTTAAAAGGAAAATTTTGTAGAAAAATTGATGTGATATACTTTTATTGACAAATAGTCCTATGAAACTTCTCAGTAAGAGTTATGGAAGGAAAGCCAGAATCTGCAGTCTATGTATTTGCGTTTTCCTACACTCTTGTCATTATGTTAAAAATAGAACATTTATTCCATGATGACGCTGTTAGAAAATATATATGTTGAGTGAATGAGGTTTGTAGCCAATATTCTTGCAGTTTATAATTTACCTCAATTCACACAATATATCCCACAGATGTATAATCAAGTAGATAACCAAAAAATTGAACAAATGAAGTTGGGAAGTTGTATATGAGTAATGAACTAAGTGAATTTTAGGTTTTTTTTTTTAGGTGAGAAAGTTGCATCCTATGTATGGTCTTTCTATGACCTATGACCTTTCTATGACCATCCTATCTTATGGTCTTTCTGAAAGAGGAAAGGGTTTATAGAAGACATAATATTTCATGAGGTATTTCCATGAAAGAAAAGCAAGAATTTAGTCATCTGACAGAATATTCTAGGCTCTTTACTCTTCTGATATTGTTGGTAGTTTCAAAGTAGCCTTTCATGTTATTTTTTTAGCATAATTTTTCCCCAGTTTTACTGAAATACAATTGACATATAACCATATGTAAGTTTCAGGTACATCACATAATAATGCTTTAAGTATATACTAAGAAATGATTACCACACTAAATTCTTTTGTCTTAGTTTTAAATTCTTGGTATCTTCATATTAGTATTACATTGAAAATAAGTATAAAATGACCTAACTGGAAAACACATAAACAGTTACAATTGAAACTAGTTTAGTGTGCCTTTTCTTCCTTCTTCTGTCACCTACAATACAAATATATACAGATCTTCCACTCCTTGCTGTACATTTGGGATATTCTCAGTCTGGAGGCTCTTTTTATAGAAAATGTCCAGACCACCATGCCACTGAGGTGTTTTATGTCCTAGGATCTAGTTTCCTTGTACATCTGTAGGCAGCTCTTGCTTTTATCTTCTCAGCTAAATTAGTTCCTGTATGTTAAAAAGGGGAAGCGGTGAACCGCCCCCACGGAAGACTTTATTTGGTTTTTAAAAGGGGGTTTGTTACAGTCCTGCTGTGGTTATTCTAGGAGACAATTTTAGCACTTTGAGCGGCGTGTTTTCCAGAGGAAGTGTGTCAAGAAGAATTTTGCAAAATGTTGAAGGTTAACATTGCAGCCTACTACTTGTTAAAGGTCAGGACATGTTTTGTGATTAAGTTTGAGCGAATTCTTGGGTAATATGAGTGACGGGAATTAACAAGGAAATATAACACAGTGTATGCATTTCCACACTTTCTTGTTCCTACAACATACAATTCGGTATACACTAAAAATTCCTCGCATTTCATTTTTCCTTCAATTGAATATCTTGTTGGAAACAACGCAAAAGGCTTCTCAAGTGTTAGTGGGTGATAATTTTACATACAAACAATAGCACATTGTTACAATGGTGAAAGAGGACACTGATAATTGACTCTGATCTTTCTTAAATTATGGATGTATTTCCAGATATACAAAATTCCTTGACACAGTACAGTATTAGTTTGTTCAGGACACATGATTGGAATAATCTATTTGTTGATATTATGATGCAATAACTTGAAATTCCATACATGTTATAAAAAAATCTAGATAAGTAAATTAGTGTTTTGCCCACGAAAGACATACTCATTAATATGAAGCTAGTTTTATAGTTTTTAATATGTGTTATCAAAGCCGTACTTCGAATTGTGAATTGACTTTTTGTTTCTGACTGAGGTATCAGTTGTTTTGACATCATATAGAGAAACCACATGTGAAACCGTATCACTGCTTCCATCCCCAGAACATGGCAGGTGCTCAGTTAATGTTGTGGAATGTATTCTAACCAAACAATGCAGAGTATGAAGGAAACATTAATTATCTATAAAGAATATTAAATATCTGTTAGGCCTAAAAATGTCTTTCCAAGAGAATTAAAGAGGAAATTGGCAAGAACCTAAAAATGTTGGTGATTGACAACCCTTTCTTCCGGGGTCAGCCAACAAGAACCAAAGGGCTCATCACCACACCTATCATCTCCATTTCAAAAATATTATTAAATGGGAAACAGTATTTGCCAATAGTCCTTTTTCAAGCAAGTAGCAAGAAAATCTCCTAATGGTAATTATATTACACTTATAAGCTTTTGCTGTTGGCCAGTGTGCTACGTGATTTACAAATGGTAACTTAATCCTAACAACAACTGGATGAGGTAGATAATAATACCACCATTTCACAGATGAGACAATTAGAATATAGGGCAATTAAATCACTTTCTGGTCTTTGAAGCAATAAACGGAGAAGCCATTGTTTGAACTCAGGCACTTTCTAACCTAAACTTGGTCATACACCCTAATAGGTTAGTTTTTGTGTTGTGGTAGAAAGCACATGGTTAGCAGCTGCTGTCAGCTTCATTGCTGATGAAGCATATTCTCATTCCCTTTACTCAAAAAAATTTTTTTAATGTTTATTTATTTGTGAAGAGAGAGAGAGAGAGAGAGAGAGAGAGAGAGAGAGAGAGAGAGAGCAAGTGGGGGAGGGGAAGAGAAGGAGACCCAGAATCTAAAGCAGGCCCCAGGCTATGAACTGTCAGCACAGAGCCCAATGTGGGGCTCCAACTCATGAGCCCTGAGATCATGACCTGAGCCAAAGTCGGATGCTTAACTGACTGAGCCACCCAGGCGCCCCTCATTCTCTTTACTTTTTAACAAAATCCCATTTCTATGCTGGTTTGTACAGTAACTTGATTTTTGTTTTTATTACTGTGTTCTCTGCCACCTCCTACCCTCCCTGCCACCAAGAGAACTGTATAGATTGAAAGGGAGAAATCTGCCTGCTTGTACAAATTTTCCCAAGTGTAAAACTTCCTATAGCAACTCCAGCGAGTGGCACTTTGCAAGGAGAAGTGTTTATTACAATTATTAGTGTGTGTGTGAGTATGCGTGTTTAACAGAACAGAGTGCCGACAAGGTCTCCATCCCCACAGAGAATAGGATGAGAGCAAACTCATGATGAGTTCACGATAACGTTTATTTTAGAAAGCAGGAGAAATATTGCTTTCAGTTTGCCGCATGTTGCAAACATCCCTCTAAGGCAGGCCCTTGTTCTTGTAACTTAATATCACTTTTACTTTTGCAGCGTCCCCAGCCACAGGCCCACATTCCCGCCGATCAGCAGATTCCCGCAGCGTCTGGCTCCCACTCAGCTCCTCTTCCTCTATCTCCAATCTCTCAACGCATAACTCAAGGTTCAGCATCCTGCTTCCCAGTTGTGACATTTTAATCCACTGCCCCCACTTCCTGTGTTATTCCTTTTTTTCAGTCCTCTCAGTGGTAAAAATATCATTTATTCATTATCAAGGTGTTTACATTTCATTTTCTTTGTGTTTGTTTCATACCAGTGTCTGCCCTGCATTCTTGCCCAAATACAGTGAAAGCTCCCCAGGACTAGGTTGTTTCTTTAATGCTAAAACCAGTGCTAAGTGCCAATAGTTTCTGCTTTGAATCATATAGTCAATATGAAAAATAAATCAGGATGCACCCCTACCCCTGTTCAGGGCCCCATTTCTCAGCCTCTCTACTTCTCCCAGTTTTCCAGTAGTATTTTATAGGCTTTCTATGTATAAAGGATTGGTGGAGTAATATGTGCTATGTTTGTCTTATTCTTCTATATTCAGTCTGTCAGGGACTTGGGTTTTTTCTTAATGTTTCTCAAATTTACCCTTTCTTTTCCTTTTCAAATATCCCATTATTGTCAGACCTTTATGACAACATGCCAGAATTATGGATTTAGCCTTGTCCAATATGCAGAAATCAGCTCATCTTTGCCCAAGCCTAACCTGCATGGCTTCTTAAAACATCTCCCTCCCACTGTGTCACCCACCGGTATCCACCCATTACAGAAACTATAATGTCCTCTTGACCTATCAATTTCAAGTTCTTCAGCCGCATAGCCAAGTCTGGGACTACATGACCTGTATAGATTTTCCATTGCTCCTTAATACATGTAGTCTACTTTACCCACACTGATTTCATCTGTTAGCTCTCCACATACACTATACTTGTTCCAGTCTCTCTTTGATTAAGGGATGTCTTGGCTACTCTCCTTTGCTTACACTCGGATGAGATCTTCCCATGCCCTTATAAAATATAATCTGGACATGCAGTCCTATCTTAAAAAGTACAACTGCCTTTCCCAAATGGACGTGGCAAAAATATTTTTTTCAGAAGATTCACTTTTAATTGTAAATTTTCCCTATTTCTTTACTTTACTCAACATTTAGATTACAACGTCCTTAATGTTCACGTTCGATATAGCTTCCATATTATTTAGACCTAATTGTTTAAGAAGCATCCTGGATCAGAATCCCATCACGGTCTTCATTATCAACATAGGTCTTCTGCATTTTGAGAATAGGATAAAAAGTGGTCAACTTCCAAAGGATTGGGTTTATCCTTGGTAAGAGAAAGGTTCTGAGCAGAATGTTAAATCTTTAATCTGTTTTTCATTTTTTCTTCTTCTAACATAATAGTACTGTTAGCAGCAACTTACAGATTTTTCTGTTCATGTCAGAAAATATTTTGTAAGATAAGATTCATGTTATTTTTAAAAACAGCTTCTGCA
Organism: Panthera pardus; assembly: GCF_024362965.1. NCBI lineage: Eukaryota > Metazoa > Chordata > Mammalia > Carnivora > Felidae > Panthera > Panthera pardus. Next base: position 89,155,055 of record NW_026526765.1, read on the forward strand.
AACCATAGGCTATGTTGAAAAGTAGGAAGTCTCTTCCCTTATTTTCTTAGAGCACTGCTCTAGGCAATTAGAATACATCAAAGTGGCTTCATGGACAGAACTCAACCTTAGCTCTGTTCTGGTCACCTGTGCAGTATAGTCTCACCACTGGGGGCCATTGGTCTCGTGGCTTTGTTTCCTGCTCACTAGACTGCCTGGCTGATGGGCTCAGGGTGTGACTTTGCTCATTTCCTTTTTGTCACCTCACAAAGCCCTGCTTTGTTTGTTTTATCTGAGACCTCTGTGCTACCTAGCTAAGGCTGGCTTCCTGTTCAATGCTGCTCACTATGGCTCCGTGGTCCTGGCTCAGTTGGAAGAAAATTAACTGAGAGTCTGAAAGTCTACTGAATCTTAATGACGTCCTCAAACTTCTTCTCACTTACCCTCCATTGCTGGAACAACCAGGTCCGAGGAGGAGGTTGCAGGGGTGACTCAAATATTTAGATTTTAGCACAATAAAAATGACCAGCTTTCTACTATCTGAAACTGCATGGAGTAGGAGTAGAAACCCCAGGACAGAGTATGACTTTCTATCATGTGTATGTGTTTGGGTTAAATAGTACTTCCCACTACCTTATGTCAGTGAGGAACATTAAGAGTTTGACATCCTTCATGGTGGCAATTTAGGGAATCACACCTGCTTACTGTAAGGAGAAATTTTAAGGTTTTGATCTGGGGTCAGCCAGAATCTGGATTTAGAAAGGATAGCTGTGAGCCCATAGCTAATGTTAGGAAGAGATGGAACTTTAATAATGAAAAAGGAGTAGCCTTCCTAGAGAAGATATGGAGGACCTACTACTTCCTGTATACACTGAATAGAGATGTTTCTTTTGCAACCAACAGTGGACTCTGCAAGAGAAGTTTTTTGAAATAATTGGACCTGCTAAAGGATTATTCTATCAGGAAGGACTTTTCAGGTGTTTTTCTTACAATTACATCTCTGAGAGGTATGGATACAAATGTGAGACCTATAGACATAATGAGGCCTATAGACGTGATGGGACAGGCTTATACCAGTGGAAGGCAAATAGCCAACCCTCTGAAAATAGTCCATACTACCCAAGAGCAAGTAAAACCACTAGTGAGTAACCCATGTCTATGAATTCTCTGAATTTACAATAGACCTTGGAATGAAAGCTTGAGAGAGTCTCTATCAATTTACATGTAAATTGGTGCAGCCACTATGGAAAACAGTATGGAGGTTCCTCAAAAAATTAAAAAGAGAACTACCATATGATCCAGCAATCCCATTTCTGGGTATTTGTCTGAAGAAAACCACTATATCAAAGAGATATATGTGCTCCCATGTTAATTGCAGAATATCTCACAATGGTCAAGATATCTATGGTCAATGTAAGTGTCTACTGACAGATGAAAAGATAAGAGAAAATGTGATATATATATATGATATATATGATATATATGATATATGTGATATATATATGATATATATGTATGTGTATATATATGTGTGTATATATATGTGTGTGTATATATATATATGATATATATGATATATATGTATGTGTATATATATGTGTGTATATATATGTGTGTGTGTATGATATATATATATATATATATATATATGTATATGTATATATATGTGGTATATTATTCAGCCATAAAAAAGAAGGAAATCCTGTTATTTGTGACCACAAGGATGGACCTTGAGGGTATTATGCTAAGTGAAGTCAGTGAGACAGAGAAAGACAAATAATGTACAATCTATCTCACTCACATGTAGAATCTAAAAAACAGCAAACTCATAGAAACAGAGAGCAAAATGGTGGTTGTTAAAGGGTGAAGAGTGGGGAAAATGGGTAAATGTGGGTCAAAGTGTACATGCTTTCACTTATAACATGAATAAGTTCCAAGGATGTAATGCATAGCATGGTGACTATAGTTAACAATATAGTACTGTAAAAGTAGAACTTCAATGTTGTCACGATAACAACAACAACAAAATCATAGTTACATGAGGTAAAGGATGTATTAACCGATCTTAGTGTTGTAAACATTCCACAATATATATATTAATCTAATCATCTTGCTGTATATCTTAAATTTACACAATGTGATATGTCAACTATATCTGAATAAAACTTAAAAGTTTATTAATAAACGGAATAAACATTTATTTATAATTTTTATTTTCAATTTAATTTAATTTAAATTTTATTAAAAAATTTATTAATAAACTGAATAAAACTGAAAAACTGAAGTGAGTCTAGGTAACTTGACTGAAGTCAAAGGTATCAAATTGTGCTGCTTGTTTACATTTTTTGCCTTATCACCACACAGGCACACCACTATCATAGTATATTATATATAAATCATGTATAATCATGTATAAGTGTATATAAATATGCACATATAAAATTATCATGTAGCATTTTGCTACATAATAAAAAATGGGAAATGGTAGCTAAAACACACAAAATATTTTTTTTCCAAAATGAATTTTACCTTTAGAAAATCTTTAATTAATAATAACCTTACCTTTCCAAAATATCCCTCTTCCAAATTGGGCCCTTTAGAAACAGTGGTGAAATAAATCAGTCAGAGAAGGACAAATACCATATGATTTCATTCATAGTTAGAATTTAAGAAACAAAACAAATGAACAAAGGAAAAAAGAGACAAACAAAAACCACCCCTAAATATAGAGAACAAACTCGTGGTTGCCAGAGGGGAGGTTAGTGCGGAGATGAGTAAAATAGATAAAAGGGATTAAGAGTACATTAATCTTAATGAGCACTGATGTAATGCATAGAATTATTGAATCATTATATTGTACACCTGATGCTAATGTAACACGGCATGTTAATTGTGCTTGAATTAAAAAAGAAATGGTGGTTTGTGAAGTTTTCCAAATAAAAAAAATGATTTAAAAGAATGAAAAAAATTATTCCATGGAAAAATATCAACACAGTGCCAGTATAGTATAGAATTCAGTTCTACAATTAATGGAATTTTTATAAGCAGCTCTTTGAAGGGGACATTTTCCTATAGGAATAACTTAGTGCTTGAGGGTCTGAACTCTGGAACAAAGTTCTGAAGCTCAGGTTCTGCCTCTGCCATTTACCAGTTGTGCGACCTCGTGCAAGTTATAGACCTAACTGTGTCTCAGTTAACTCATCTTAAAAATGGGGATAAAATAGGATTTACCTCATGTGGTTGTTTGGTGGATGAAATGACGCTACGTAAAGTACTTAGAACATAGCCTGGCATGTAAGAAGTTTTGTGCAAGGGTTAGCTGTCATTAAAGCACACAGGTTGCCAACTAGTTTGAAGGTTGTTTACAACTTTTTAAAAAAATATTTCAGTATCATAAGAATGATACAGATTTTTATCTTCTCTTGACAAATAAAAGGAATCTGGCCATATGGTAGCATATATTACCCCTCTCACTGCTAAGTCTGCTTCTCTCCTTCTGTTCAAGTTGAAGCCCTGGGTGGAGCCACAGTGCCTTCAAGGCCAAGTACCTTGCAGGCCAAGAACAAGCAGGACTTGTGCTGATTGGGACACATGTACTGGGTATTCTTCCTCCCCACTCACCTCTTAAAATTAATTACTTTTTTAAAAAATGTATTAAAATGTGAAGATTTAGGAAAAGTCAATGAAGACTAAATCAGATTATTTCCATAAAATCTGTAATGAAATGTCTCGAGAATATCTCTCTCTCTTTCTTTCTTTCTTTCTTTTCTTTTTTTTATTCTTTTACTTTTTGTTCTGCCACTCACTGAGTTTCAACTGTCCTCGCCTTTGGCCCCATCCTGTGGTCATTCATTCCTGTGTGCCTTCTATGCTCTTCTGTGAGAATAATAAAAATTCAGCCCTTAAAACTGCAGGTGAGTTAACAAACAGAATGTCGGCCCCAATTAACATCTTTCCTCACTCATCTCTCCATTTTTAACACCCCCTTTGTTTCTTTACCTTTGCTCTACTTAATTAAAGACACTTTTTTTTTCAGAGTTTTGTTTTTGTAGGTGAGACCCATAAGCCAGCTAGCTAGTCCGACAGCAAAAGAGTAACCATGAAAATAAATCCTTTCAGGGAAAACATCAATGTTGAAATATTTCATTTTCACACCATTACAAACGTTATTCTAGCCCATGATACTCTGACATCTAGATCCTATAATGATAAGGACATCACTCCTAGATCTGACGTTACTTCATTTACCTGAACAAATAAGACAATTTTCAGGCACCTTTCTTGTCATCTGACATAATGAAAGGAATAGTTCAAATATTTGTGCTTACATATGCATTAACACCCTGATGGTAAGGTGATAAAGTTCTCAAATTTGTCTAAACTTATACTGTGTTTTTCTTTATTATATGTATTATAAGATCTTGACAGAGGCAGCATTTTCCTTTAAATCAGTGACAAAATGTCACTCAGACTCATAAGGCTGACTCATTTTAAAACTTACTTTAGAAATGTGTTACAGTGTTATGCATTAAATTACAGATTTAGATGATATTCTTTATGGTTTTTCTGAATTGCAAGAAATAGATATGATAATAAAATGTTAGGCATTTCGGTATATTCTGCTTCGAGTTGTCAGTTGATCATTTAATGGCAAACTTGGGTTTTTTTCTTTATACGTGATATTCAGAGTAATTTTGAAGTTGACATTTTTGCATTGCATGGAATATTTTCACTGCTTCAGCTTACCATAAATTATTTCATCTCTTCATAGTCTACTTTAGAAAAAGCATTTTTAAATTTATAATATCTCTCCTGAAATATCTCAGGAAATTTCATTTGTTTTGGCACATAAACATAGCAGCGTACTGGAACTTTTTTCAGGGTCAACATTTCCTTACCACGTTTCTAAAAAGTGTGACTTTTCAAACCCTGACACAGGTAGAAAGATAGTTAAAGGTACAGTCTTCACTGTTTGGCTTCTATTTTTTTTAATTAAATCAATATTATTAATTTTATTTTTAAGTAAATTGATTTTTTATTTTTTTATTTAAAAAAATGTTTATTTATTTTTGAGAGAGAGAGAGAGAGAGGGAGAGAGAGAGAGAGCACAAGCAGGGGAGGGGCAAAGGCAGAGGGAGACACAGAATCCGAAGCAGGCTCCAGGCTCTAGGCTCTGAGCTTGTCAGCACAGACCCCCCACGCGGGGCTTGAACTCAAGAACTGTGAGATCATGACCTGGGCCAAAGTCGGACGCTTCAACGACTGAGCCACCAAATTGATTTTTTTAAATGTAATCAATTCAACAGGTAACAAAATCATCTTTCAAAAATTAGAAAACAAACATGGAAGTATGTGAAGTCTGCAAAAACTGCCTTCCATCAATCTGCTTTTCCTGTTTTCCTTGCCCTGTCATTCACACACTGGTAACCACTGTCATTAATTTTGTAATTTGCCAGTTACTTCAGGCAAATACCAGCCAATAAAAATGTATATTCCTGTCTTCCACTTCTTTAAGCAAAATTTGCCTCCTACCCAATTTTTTCCCACCTTGCTTTGTTCAATTCACAATACATTTCACAGATGTTTTTTTTTTTTTTTTTTTTCAACGTTTTTTATTTATTTTTGGGACAGAGAGAGACAGAGCATGAACGGGGGAGGGGCAGAGAGAGAGGGAGACACAGAATCGGAAACAGGCTCCAGGCTCCGAGCCATCAGCCCAGAGCCTGACGCGGGGCTCGAACTCACGGACCGCGAGATCGTGACCTGGCTGAAGTCGGACGCTTAACCGACTGCGCCACCCAGGCGCCCCCAGATGTTTAGGTATAGAAAGCTTCCTCACTGTTTTTTATTGGTGCACAGATTGCTGTTGTTTAGACATACTACAATTTTTCTAATCTAATCCCTGTCAATGATAGAATATTCTAGTCCTTTTCTTTTGCAAACAATGTTGCAATGAATAATATTATTTATTTTCACATGTGTAAGTGTAAGATACATTCACAGAGGTAGAACTACTTAGCAACAAAGTATATGTATTTGTAATTAAATTTTTTCCCAAATTGCTTTCCATAGGCATTGTGGCAATTTACATTTCTACTAGCAATGAGTGAGAGTGACCGTTTCCCCACTGTCTTGTCAATAGACCATGTAATCGAAATTTTCATTTTTGTTAATCTCCTAGATGAAAAATGGACTCATAGCTTATTTTAACTTGGTATTTGTCTCATTGTACAATTAAGTTGTACATTGCACTTTGTAAAATTAAATTGTACTCTGTATTTCATTTTCTATCAACTCTCTATTAATGTATTTTGACAATTTTCTATTGTGTCACTATATTTTCTAATTGTTTTCTAGGCACTCTTTTTATGTTATGGAGCGTGGTCTGTGATATAAATTACAAATTTGTCATCAGTTTGTCAGCTTATGGTATGCTTTGCTGCAGAAGTTTAAAAAAGTCTAAAGTATTTATCAATTTTCAATTTTAGGACTTAGAGTTTTTGAGTCATTTTTAGAAAAGTCACCTCATTTTAAAATTACAAAAGGAATTTTCTCATATTTTTTCCAGCACTTCTATTTTTTAAAAAATCAAGTGTTTCCTTTTTTCCCACTTATCCTTCCTTTCCTTTTTCTCCTCTTTTTTTTTTTCTTTCTCCTTCTTCATAAGAGAATACAGGAGAATATCCTTGTGACCTTGAGGTCAGGAAGTCCTCTTCAACAAAACCCCAAAAGCAAAAATCACAAAGGAAAAGAATGACAATTTGATTCCATCAAAATAATAAACAGGTGCACATGAGAAGCCACATATAAAATGAAAAGAAAGCCCTAACACAGAAGAAAATAACTGCCCCACAAAAATATGCTGTTTTCTAGGAAGTAAAGAGAAACCCTAAAATAATCAATATGAAAAATACAAATAACCAAATAGAAATAAGTGGGTAAAAAATTCGAACAGGCAACTTCACACAACAGGAAATCCAGATGGTCAATAAACACACGAGAAGCTGTTTAAACTGCAGTCATCAGGGAAATGCAAATTTAAAACAAGAAGATACCGTGCTTCTAACCATTAGATTTGCAAATATCAAAAAGTGCGAAAATATCCAGTGCTGGGAATCAACTGTCCTCCCAGACGGGTGACAACCAGTGATGTCTGGACTGTTACAGCTTCTTTAGCAGTGGGTAGTAGCACTTAAACCTTTGCTGTATTTGAAATTAATCTGGGTGTGTGATGTGAGGTATAGATTTGACTTCTTTTTTTTTTTTTTAAGTGAACCCAGCTGTGTGCAGACCATTTATTTACACCATCCCTCCTTATCTCCCTGACTTGAGATGCCACCCGAGCCATATACAGGCACGCCTTGTTCTAGTGTGCCTCTCTCGGCTGCACTCTGCAGATACAGCATTTTATACAAACCGAAGGCTTGTGGCAGCCCTGCATCGAGCAAGTTTCTCAGTCTCATTTTTCAACATCATTTGCTCACTTCCTGCCTTTGGGTCCCATTTTGATAATTCTAGCAATATTTCAAACTTTTTTATTTTGATATTTGTCATGGTGATCTGTAATCAGTGATCCTTAATGTTACTACTGCGATGGTTTGGGGCGAACCACACCCACATAGGACAGTGAACTTAATCGGTAAACACTATGTGCATTCTGACTGCTCTGTCAACCAGCTGTTCCCCTTCTCTTTCCCTCTCCTCAGGCCTTTCTGTTTTCTGAGACCCAACGGTATTAAAATTAGACCAATTAATAACCCTGCAATGGCCTCTGAATGTTCAGGTGAAAGAATTGCATGGCTTTCACTTTAAGTCCAAACCTAGGGGTGATTAAGCTTACTGGGGAAGTCACCTCAAAAGCCATGAAAGGCTGAAAGCTAGGCCTCTTGCGGCACTCAAGTTGAACGCAAAGGAAAAGTACTCAAGGGAATGAAAAGTGCTACTCCAGTGAATATAGAAGCGATAAGAAAGTAAAATAGTCTCATTGCTGATGTGAAGGCAGTTTTAGTGGTTTGAATGGAAGATCAAACCAGCCACAACATTCCCTTAAGCCAAAGATGACACCAGAGCAAGGCCCTCTCTCTCTTCAATTCTGTGAACGTTGAGAGAGTTAGTAAGGAGCTGTAAAAGACAAATTAGTGGAGGATGGTTCATGAGGTTTAAGGAAAGAGGCCATCTCCTAGCATAAAAATACAAGACGAAGCAGCAAGGGCTGATGTAGAAGCTGATGTAAAAGATCTGGCTAATATAATTCATGGCAGTAGCTACACTCAATGTAGAAGCTTTCAATGTAGAGGAAATAGCCAGCTTTATATGGGAAGAAGATACCACCTAGGACTTACATACACAGAGAAGGAAGTCCATGCCTGGCTTCAAAGTGTCAAAGGACATGTTGACTCTATTAGTGACTGATGCAGTGGCGACTTTAAGTGGAAGCCAATGCTCATTCACCATTCTTGGAAGTCCTAGGGTCCTTAAAAATAATAATAAATCTACTCTGCCTGTGCTCTATGAGTGGAACAACGAAGTCTGAATGACAGTACATCTGTTTGAAACATGGTTTACTGAATATTTTAAGCCCACTGTTGAGAACTAGTACTGAGAAAAAATGGTTCCTTTCCAAATATTACTGCTCATTAACAGTGTCTCTCTTATCTGTGGGGTCTGATGGAGATATACAACAGCCTCCTCAAATAACGTCCATTCCGCAACCCATGGATCAAGTAATTTCAACTTTCAAGTCTTATTATTTAAAAAATTCATAAGGCCATAGCTGCTCTAGATAGTGATTCCTCTGATGGGTCTGAACAGAGTGAACTGAAAACCTTCTGGAAAGGATTCAGCATTCTATTATTTATTTGTTTGTTTGTTTTTTATGTTTATTTATGTTTATTTTTGAGAGACAGAGAGAGAGAGAGACAGTGTGAGCAGGGGAAGAGCAGAGAGAGAGAGGGAGACACAGAATCCAAAGCAAGCTTCAGGCTCTGAGCTGTCAGCACAGAGCCCGAGGTGGGGCTCAAACTCAGAAACTGTGAGATCATGACCTGAGCCAAAGTCAGACGCTTAACTGACTGAGCCACCCAAGCGTCCGGATTTATTTTTTTAATGCTTATTTATTTTGAGAGGGTTAGAGGGAGCATGAGCAGGGGAGGGGCAGAGAGAGAAGGGGAATAGAGGGTCCAAAGCAGGCTTTGCACTGACAGCAGAGAACCCGATGTGGGGCTCAAACTCATGAATCGTGATATCATGACCTGAGCCAAAGTCGGACACTTAATTGATTGGGCCACCCAGGCACCCCAAAGATTCACCATTCTAGATGTCATTAAGAATATTTGTGGTTTGGGGCGCCTGGGCAGCTCAATCAGTTAAGGGTCTGACTTTGGCTTAGGTCATGATCTCACAGTTTGTGAGATCAAGCCCCACATTGGGCTGCTCTGCTGCTAGCACAGAGCCCACTTTGGATCCTCTGCCCCCCTCCCTCTCTCTGCCCCTCCCCTGCTTGTGCTCTCTCTCTCTTTCTCAAAAATAAACATTGAAAAAAGGTAACTATTTAAGAGTTTCTTCAGAGTAGAAATGTAATTCACAAAGAAAAGCATTAGGATAAGTACTCAAAGGATAGAGGGGAGTAGTACGAGTTCTATCAGTCTTACAGTCTCATTAATAAATCTTTCAATGACACTATTTTGGAATTTTGTACCTTTTGGAGGCTTTTCCATGCCAATGAAAATAGGTATTCCTCGGGCAACCCAAGTGTCCACTGATTGATGAATGGGTAAAGAAGATGTGGTATATATATACAATGGGATATTATTCAGCCATAAAGAAGAATGAAGTGTTGTGATTTGCAACATGGGTACAGCTAGAGAGTATAATGCTTAGCGAAGTAGGTCAGTAGGAAAAAGAAAAAATACCATATAATTTCACTCATATATAGAATTTAAGAAACAAAACACATGAACAAAGGAAAAGGAGACAAACCAAAAAACAGACTCTTAATTATAGAGCACAAACAGATGGTTACCAAAGGGGAGATGGGTGGGGAGATGGGTGAAATAGGTAAAGGGGATTAAGAGTACATTTATCTTGATGAGCCCTGAGTATATATTTAACCATACTGGAATTAAAATAAAATAAAATAAAATATCGAACAGGTATCTCATTTTGCTTAATTTGAAATCTCTGCTTTCAAGTACACTTCCTAAATAATCTTATCTAACTGGAATTTTCTCTACAATGGCCATTGTATTTCTAGGTTGTAATTCCCATGATGACTGCCAGCAGTTTGGTAGAACCCCAGCCACAGATGGAGTGGAACCACATTTTTGTCCAGCATTATTTTACGGCTCAAACATGATGGTTACACAACCAAATTCCTCAGTACACACAACAAGCTTAGATCTTGCCATTTCTTATAGATTTCTGCAACTTCCAGTATTCTAGGTCTTGGACATAAAATAAGCAAGGGTGACAAAGGTGGCGTGCTTGATTCTTTAGGATTTAAAGAACTTATTAGCTAAGCCTTTGGGTTTCTTGGAGTTAATACCTAAAAGGGATGTGCTGTGCGGTTGGGGATTGTGTGTGTTTTACAGCGTACCTCGTGGCACAGATTTTTTTTTGAGGTTGGCAGGTGACCTGCTGTCAATCTAATCCATTCTGTGATAAACTTATCATGTCACAGGAGTCTTCTTGAGGTGGTGAGCCCTCTAATAGCCTTTAAATTCTCAGTTGGTGCCTACCAATTTTTGTGGCTTTTTGGCCTCCAGGATCCCCCACTAGGAATAACCTTTATCTATACAAAATAAGACAAATGTGTGTACCTTAATGTAATGACAGTAACGCATCCTGGCCACAAGAAGACCCTGTGCTTACCAACGACAATTCTGTTGGAACCCGGCTGAAGTTTTCCACCCAGGAATCAGTCTGAAAAAGCAAGGGACCTGGCATTGGGCAGTCTCTTCTGCCAGCTCAGTTGGGCTCTGAGAAACACCGCCAGCTCAGCTCAGCTCCAGGTAAATGTGCCAGCTCAATTGGGCTCCAGGCATAACCATCTGCCAGCTCAAGCTGACTTGCCTTGCAAAGGAGAGTCAATTAGATCAAGAGCTCAAATCCAAAAAACAGTGAACTCAGAACCAAGAGGAACTTAGCTATAAACCTAAAAAACAGTAAGAGAGACAGTGAATCCAGAGGGTTCATGGATGCCATGCCCACGTCTCTCTGTTGTTCTTAAATGCTGCTGGAAGTTTGATTCCAATCCTGTGGCTGCCACCAAATCTGTTAAGTAACAAAATTTCAACCCAGTAAATTTTAAAGGTCTAATTGACTTTACTAAATGATTCATGAATCAGGCAGCATGCTATCTAGCAAACAGAGGGGTGCTCCCTAAACATCACTTTTGTACACAATGGGAAACCAAAAAACTCATTTGATTCACTTTATTACAATATTATTGTGGTGATCTGCAACAAAGCCTGAAGTATCTTTGAATTCATATGTGCGTTTGGGTCAGTTTCTGAATTTACCAATCTGTTTCTTTATCTAATTACATGCCACTACCACCCTGTTTTAATTATTAAACCATTAGAATATTATTTAACATGTAGTAGGGGTTACTCTGTTTATTTTCATTCTTTTCGGTTACACTTTTCTAGTGAGTTTTCAGGTACTCTTTTTTTATACTGTCTTTGTTTTGATTTTGTACTTGTTTCTTTTCCATTAATTTAGTCGTTATTAAATGGGTTGGACATTCCTAGAAAAATCTGTTTTCTGTAGGTTCCATTCCAGTTAAATAGAGAGAGTGATCACCACTTAGAACATTTCTCCTCATTTTCTGCCAAAGAGCAGCTTCCTGCTTCCTGAAAATATGGCAAGAAGATTTCTGATTCTTTTTTAGATTCTTTTGTAGACTCCCACATCTGCTACTCTAAGTCTAACTGCTACCTGCATTGCTCAACACAGTCCCTGAACACTTTCTGCAAAAAAACGGATTGTAGTTTTTGGATTTCAGCATGAGTCTTTCACCTTTTGAAAGTTGTATGTTTGCAGGTGCTTTTGGAGATCCACTCCAAAACTGACATCCCCCACTTTCTTCTCATCATTAACTCTCATATTGCTGCTACCCAGTCTTAATTGTTTTTGTCAATTCATAGTTATATTCAGGGGCCTGCAGATTATATGTTTCTCAGCTTCTCTGAAAGTATCTTTATTTAATTTTTATTTGCTCTTCTTGTTGGTTCTGCATACTTTTTGGAAGAGCAGAGTGAGAGAGGATTCCTGAATTTCATAGCTAGGTTCTCACTGGAAGTGCTGATGTTGCCGTTTTCATATGCCTGTTCCAGTTAACATAGATGTGTCTGCAGTTCTGACCATGGAACACCACTGTGCCCAGTAAGCCACTTTGGGCTTTCTCCATGCCGGAAGAATTTTTCTTAAAATCCCACCAGTGACTCCCTTCTTCTTATAAACTTACTTAGACTTGTCCTTGAAATTTATTTGAAGTATCACTTCTTTTTAAAGTGTTTTTAAAAATTTATTTACTTATTTTGAGAGAAAGAGAGTGGGGGGAGAGAGAGAATCCCAAGCAGGCCCCACACTGTCAGCACAGAGCCTGTCGTGGGGCTCTATCCCAGGAACCGTGAGATCATGACCTGAGGCGAAATCAGGAGTCAGACACTTAAAACGACCGAGCCACCCAGGCGACCCAGAAGTATCACTTCTTTTGGAAGCTTTCCCTCACTCCCTCTGTCCTTTAAAACTTCCTTTGTACTTGTATTCCACCCTGTGATGGTACCAAGCTCTTATTTTCCTAAACCACAATTATCTTTGTGCTTGGTTATAAACTCTAAGGGGTATTTCACAAAGTATTCTCATGAAATGCTTCTATAGGATGTTTTCACTGTTGTGAAAACAGTGTGGTATCGTCGAGTGAATTTGGGAAATAATATGTATTATATTCTGAGTCTTGGAGAGTCACAATGTATATTAGAATATTAGAAGTCTCAAAAAGTCCTAAGGAAAAAAAAAAGTTTGTTATATTTTTATAACCCCAAGTAACCCTAAAGTATTTATGTGTGACACGTGTTAATACGTTCTGTCTACACAAAAAGATTCTCCTTGAGGGTGCCTATGGCAGGATCTCAAGTTTTCAGCACAATTCCTGGAATGTGGGAACCATGTAATGTGTCTTTTGAATGACTTTATCTTATATACTATCCAAGATATTTGTTTAGAGAAATATTTTATAAGATCGTTTTTCACCCACGTTATTGTAATGGCATTAACTGGAGAGCCCTGTAGGCCAGTGGCAAATAAATAGATTTGACTTCAATGTTGGATGCTATTTTTGAGGCATGGGGTCCTTTGTCGAGCAACGATGTTAGGAGGGGGTGGTGAGCAGGGACTTGGAAAACATATTTGGGGAATAGTGAGACGTTTTGTATGTTTAGTTTGTAGAAGAGAATGTAAGGAAAACAAATTCTATCTACAAATATTTGAACAATACTAAGATATCCTTTCTGCAGCCCTAAATTCCACAGTAGAGCAAAGAAAACACATACTTGTTACAACCTAACAAAATACGGAGTCCTTTGGGTGAGAGCAAAGGGAGTGACTGGTCTGGTGTGAGGGATGGGAGAGGGGTCTTCTGGGTGAGTCCCCAAGGAGGCAGCATATGAGTGTACTTTCAAGGGTGAGCACATGCACAGTACTTCATGTCATGACACAATCTGCCTTCCAAGGAAGCCCTGGGTGAAAATCAAGAGTATTTCTTTGTAATGGAAAACTGTCATGTTTGGACAAGAGAGTTGTTTCTGTCACTTGATCTATAATGACCACTTCTGAGTTGTGGCCTAATGGTAGCATGTGATGGCTAAATGTATAAAGCATTTTTCAATTTGCCAACTTAAAAGTGAATTGTTGGATAATATTTTCTTTTTTAGGTTTAGCAACTGTTCAGCTGATTCTGTTCATGATTATCTATTCTTGGTGAAGATTTAAAAAAAAAGAAAGTGAGAAATTCTGTGAAATTCAAAAAAAGTGTTGATATTAGGTGGCTCAGCATATGACTGAAATATTTATAGTTTTCACTGAAACATCTTAACTATTAGTGGATCATTCTGTGAGCTACGTGAATTCAAAATATCTCTGTCAACTCATTGTAGATTATGAGAGTTCTCTGCGAAGGCTGACCATATTCAGAAAATAGCTTGTTCCACAATTTTGGGATGCAATTAGCTCCAAATAATTGCATTTAATTGGAATAAAAATAGAAATGATTTTGATTAGATTTACATTGGGAAAATAGCTAAATGTTAAGTTTCATATTTCTAAGAAATAGTTTATACAACTTTTTTTTTTGTCTTATTTCAAGATTTCTAAGAAATGGGGCCACTGTTTTGGAGTTTTACTGTGTAAAGTACTTAGTTTAAAATTAGCATAAATTGGTTGCCAAATGAAACTGTGAATTCCGCTATTCTGAAGATGTTTAAAAATACATTATCTATCTGAGAAAGTTGAGAGATGGTCTACCTGATTCTGGATATGAGTTAGTTGAGCATTCATTCATTCATTCATTCACTAGTCCAGGATATTTTTTTAAAGTGACTCTCACTTACAAAATGCTAGAAGTTCCCATTATTTATAAGATATTATATATACAAAAAAGGAGTTAGTTCTCTCAGTATTTGTTGAACAAATCACCTCACAAGACAGTGCAATTTAGGAGAAAGGGTGCAGGCTTTAGAGTCAGACTGATGGGAGTTTGAATCTGGGCTCTGCTATCCACCAGCTATGTAATTTTTGGCAAGTTATTCAAAGTCCTGGGTTTGAACATCAAACAAGATAAAACTTAATAAGCACCTAGAACAATGTCTGATACCAGTAGTCATGTGGCAGCATGACTGCCATGCAAACAGGCATAATGGGTATAAACATGACCTTATTTGCCCTTGTTCTAGTAATGACGACTCTTAGTCCGCCTATTTCCAAGACTACTTTGAAAGCACTGTGAAACGCTGAGCAATAAATAATACCATAGAATGATGACTGTTTGTAATTAATTATATTTAAACAGTTTGAGTTAACGTTCATAATCATTTCACATTTTAAAAAGGCTATTCTTGGGGTACTTGGGTGGCTCAGTGGGTTAAGCGGCCCACTCTTGATTTTGGATCAGGTCATGATATCACGGTTCGTGAGATGGAGAGCCTCGTCGGGCTCTGCGCTGACAGAGTGGAGCCTGCTTGAAATTCTCTCTCTCTGCCCCTCCCCTGCTCATGCTCTCTCTCTCTCTCTCTCTCAAAATAAGTAAACATTAAAAAAAATAAGTAAAAAAGTAAAAAGGCTATTCTTCTGGGTGGGATCAAAGAAGACTGTTTCCAATATAAGGGAAAAAAACTGTTAATAGCATTAAATCCTATTTAAACTTGCATGTTTTAAAATTTTTGTGTATAGAAAAGTTCTAACAGTTCTTTATTTTCTGCTTATTTAGGTAAGAAAATAATGCAAGTCAGTTTAACAGATTCTTTTTACTTTCTTCAGTGTTTTCTATAACTTATTTTCATTTATTTTTAATGTTTATTTGTGAGAGAGAAAGAAAGACAGAGCACGTAAGGGGGAGGGACAGAGAGAAAGGGAGACACAGAATCCAAAGCAAGCTCCAGGTTCTGAGCCCAATGCCAGGCTCAAACTCATGGACTGAGAGATCATGACCTGACCAAAGTCAGATGCTTACTGACTGAGCCACCTGAGAGCTCCATGTTTTCTTTAATAAAACCTCATCATTAAACTTGACAACAACTCAGGGCACTTGGATGGCTCAGTCTGTGGAAGATGTGACCGTTGATCTTGGGGGTCATGAGTTTGAGCCCCACATAAAATAAATAAAATAAATATGAAACACTTGACAACAACTCATTTCCATATGTATTAGGAGCTCATTTCTCCATACTTTTGAGACACTCAGTTCCTGACAATTTGGGTATTATTTTCTGCCTTTAATTCTTGCCTTTGGAAATAACATCTATAAAGTATTGTACTGGAGTCACATATGTCCTTTTCTCTTCTTATTGATAATTGAGCTATGGCAAGGAAATGGTTACTAGATAATATTATTTTGTCTGACGAGAGGCTGCCATAGAATTGGACTAGAGTTTGAAGTGGTCTTGAAAACATCTTGGATCACCTGGGTCCTACTCACTTTAAGAATACAGAATCTAATGTAAATTGGAGAGCTTCAATTATTGAACATAAATTTGGGTTTCTTCTAATGATGACTTGGCCTCATTCCAGGGTCCTAATATAATCCTCAGCCTCTTTTTCAGAGAAATCAATTCCCTAAATGTATATTTCTAGACCTAATACCATAACCTTTGTACTGAGAATTATCTACATTTATTTGGCTTCCCAGAGAATTCTCCTGACATAAGAAGTTCCTGGTCCCTGTGAACTATTTGCTGTGGTTTGGTGGGTGATTGTGGGGTGTTTCAGCTTTGTATTTTCCATTGGTAACATCTGCTTTTTTCATATGCTTTAGTTATATAGGAAAGATCTCTAGAGGATGTCAAATGCTCTTATTCCTTTCCTGGATATTCTTTAAAGTATATTTTCAAACTTCCCCACTAATTAAATTCTTCCTTTTCCTTTTCCTGTTTAAAAACTTCATTGTGTTATGCAAAATAGAGGCCTTGATTTCAGGGAAATGGGCTACATTATCATTTACTCCTTGAATTGTCAAAATAGGAAGTGATTCCACCAAATAAGAAAAGAAACATGCATAAAAACTACAGTCTTTTTGAAAACACAGTCAGCAGAGTTGGGGGTTGTGGAGAGGTGGGAAAGAGACTGGAACATACTAGCTTATTACATATGTAGCAATGCTTGATCTTCACCTATCAGGTTTTAAATTGTCTATGTTACCTGGGCTGAAAATGACAAGCTGTTTTGTTATCAGTTTTGTGGTCCATTCATTTCATTTACAGGTGGTGAAAGCCTCCTAAAACTTGGACCTGACCATGTTTGCCTCCCACATTTGCTGTCTAGGTTGCTAACTCCTGTTGTAAATAGGTGCTCATAATCATTCAACTTTAGGGCGTTCATCCGTATGTTTCTTCAAATAGCCTAATGGTTCACCATCACTAATCGTCATGGTGTCTTCTTACAATCTTGTATCAGCCATTTTCAAGGAAGATTAGTTATTAAAATGCCATTCCAAGTTTTAAAAGTTTTGAGATCTGAAGAATATTTTCCCCTCACATTTGAATGAATATTCTTTAGAAAGAAATCAGCTATGTGTTGATAAGAATATGCCTAAAGGGCAACATGCTTATATTTCCTTTGAAGAAAACAGAACTGACATGATGTCAATTTAATAACAGATTGTATTTCAGTCTAGTGATGACATAAGCAATTAATAAAAGCCAAGTGGAGTTCATTTTGATATATGATACCTCAACCATATCTTCTATGAAAAATGAACTTTCTGGGTGCATTTAGCTGAGTCTCTCTACACATGCCATCACTCAAAATTATTCATAATAGTTTTTCTAGATTTTCTTGTCCCACCAACTTGTTTTTAAATTACTTTGCTTTAATTTTTATTATTCTACACTCCAAATTTTAACCCAAGTTTTAAGTGATCTTTATCATTTCTAGCAATAACAGCCAGTGTTTTTAAGAACTTATTATGTGTCAAACTGTGTGAATTTTAAAACTTTACATGGATCATCTCACTTAAACACAACTAAAACCCTATAAAAAAAGTAATTTGTCTCCATTTTACATCTGAGAAAAATTGAAATATAGAGAAGATAGTTTACCTCAAGTTATGTGAACAGTGGTGAGTCTAGAATTCAAACCCACACCAATCTAAGTTGGCATTCTTAACCTTTATATTATTTGTTAACTAAGTGATATTATTTGTTAACAAAGTGACAGCTGTCTGTGTTTCCTTGGCATGCCATTTGACTAGCTTTCCACCCTGCTGCTTCATAGGAGCTGCCTGGTTTGCTCTGTTTTTCAGCAACTACCCTCCGTCATGCATCTAGCGCTCTGTATTTTCACCTCCTGTATTTTCACTTCTTTCCTAATTTAATTCCCAGGTTGTTTTCTTCCTAGTCATTTATATCTTGTTCCAATAGCTTCTCTGGTGGCCTTTAGAGAAGATGAAGTACTTCTTTTCCTTACCACGGACCACAGATTAGGGACTGCTCCCCAATCCCAGCAAAGTGACTGAACTAGTACTAACTGCTGGAAAGAATTAGAGTGTCTTATTTTATTCCATAAGACATAGCCCATTTTTTTTTTTTTTTTTTTTTTTTTTTTTTTTTTTTACTTTTAGAATCCTCTTGAGTACCCCATTTTTAATTTTGACCCAGTCCTCTTTGTAGTTACTTGCAGGGCCTCCCTCCCTCTGATATGGTTTGATTCATTCCTTTTTATAAATTATAAACGTAACATGTAGTTTTTAGTAAAGCTAAAAAAAAAGTAAGAAGTAAAAGGTGAATAAAGAAAAAAGTAGTTTTCTACTCTTCTGGAGATAGCCAGTCACATCAGTTTGATGTGTATCACACCAAATATTTTTCTATGGTCTTACAAACACATATTTATTACTTATAATCAATTGCATGTGTGTGTGCTTTTGTATGTATACTATATATATATATATATATATATATATATATATATATATATATTATTTTTTTGTTTTTTTACAAAAATGGTTGTCCTAGACATTATACAAGGATCCTATAAGCAGATGTAACTTATTTTTTCAGTAGCCGCATGATGTTCCACATTGTGGGTACAGCAGCCTTCTTCTGATGATAATCAAGCTGTATCTCAATTGTCACCACAGTCAAAGCACAGGCTATTTGGGGGCTAATGCTTTTAATTAAAATGTTTTTTCATGTTATTTGTTTTTGAGAGAGAGAGAGACAGAACGTGAGCAGGGGAGGGGCAGAGAGAGCAGGAGACACAGAATTTGAAGTAGGCTCCAGGCTCTGGCTGTTAGCACAGAGCCCGACACGGGGCTCCAAGTCATGAACCATGAGATCATGACAAGAGGTATAAAGTCCGATGCTTAACGACTGAGCCACCCAGGCACCCCAAATGCTTTTAATTTTTAAGATATACATATATACAATCCTAAAAATGGCTGAGTGTCATAAAAGGAAAGCCACAGTCTCAGGAAACATTTATGCCAAAAGGCTATTAAAAATAGTTTTTCCTGCAAGACTGCTCCTCCAATACTTATTTCTATTTCCACTCTGTTGATGAGTAGGCTTATTTTATTAAAAATTAAATTAAAATTTTATTTAAAATCCTTTAAAGTTATAAACTCAAATTGCTTATTCCTTATCAGCCAGTATTTATCAAAGAATAATGTTAGAAAACATTTTCAGGATTTAGTTCCTAACATCATGCTGAGAATGGCTTCATGTTTTGTGAATGAACCCATTTGAAATTCATTTTTTTAAATTTTTAATGATTTATTACACAAATTATCTAGATATCAAAGTTACATTAATGCTACTAGTGGAGGAGAAGGAAAAACTTGAAAAGAAATTGGATTTTCAGGGTTAAAATGTAGAACGCTAAGTAGTTCGGTAGCGTTTAGCCTAAATTTTCAAATTTTAAGGAGCTCTTCATATTTCATTTCACCATATAACATGTACTCAAGATGGATGAATGTGGCAGATACTGCATTTATACTTACTCCAAAATTACCCAGGAACAATTTATAATGCAGCAGACTTCATTATATTAGTAACTTCGTATTATTTGCATGAATCAGCTTATAATTATCTAAGTGTGGTGGCTTATCTACGATTGAGGCTCAGTCAATAGCTACCTTTTGTTTTCAAGGGGTCATTTAATCAAAATTTAAACTGTTGATCCTGATCTTTCATGGGAGTATTTTGGTGCTTATAAATAATGCTGTTTTATCTTTTTCCTTTTCTATCGATTCAAGGCACTTAGGCTTACATTAAATTAAGGGAGACATATTTGGACTGATATAAATGGACTAGACATTTATATGTGCAAATTACCTAACTGTACTTCTAACATCCATTTATTTCTGTATTTTGCCCAGAATTTGGAAACAGATGTAGCAGTAATGATCCCAAATGTTTAAATAAGTTGGATAATATTGGAGCAATGTTTAGTTAAACCTGAAGGAGAAAATGCAATTGACATTGATTGACACTTCCCACTTCGAAAATAATCAGTCCAGGAGCACCAGGGTGGCTCAGTTGGTTAAGTGTTCAACTTTGGCTCAGGTCATGATCTCATGGTTCGTGAGTTCAAGTCGTGCGTTGGGTTCTGTGCTGACAGCTCAGCCTGAAGCCTACTTCAGATTCTGTGTCTCCCTCTCTCTCTGACCCTCTCCCACTTGCACTCTGTCTGTCTCTCTCTCAAAAATAAATAAACATTAAAAAATTTGTTTAAAGAAAATAATCAATTTATTTAACAAAAATCAAAAGAGAAACGCTGTTTAAATCCCACAGTTTTGTCAAGGACACCCACTTTTGTTATTGTAAACATCCTTAAGAAATGAATGTTGTTTTAATAAGTAAAGAAACAAGCACTATGAAATATGGCAATTTCACTAGTGGTTAAAACTATAACAAGCAAAGTTAGGATATGGGCCGGACTAGTGTTTTGCTCAGAAATTTTTTTGAATAAAATGATCTTTGTGAAACTTGACAGGGGAGACAGTGAGGATACAGAACTTTAGAGAGCAAACATATTAGCAAATCATGTGCAATATAAAAAAACTCAATATACGAATTATAAATTTAAATATCGTCATTAAAAGGTCGTAGATGGGTTTCCCTAAGCCTCAAACTTAATTCTCTACACTGAAAACGATACTATTGAATTTCTCAATTGTATTTTAAATTTCTACTCTTTTCTTCCAATATTTATTTGAAAAAGTGATCTTTCAATGCACATCTGCCATTTATAATCATCTCAAAAACATTTATTAACATTTATCAAATGGCAAATACTATATGCTATACTCTTGCAGCACTCAAGCTAGATTTACTTTCTGCTGTGACCTAGTGAATGAAAATTTTCAATTCATGATTAATCAAAGCTCAACAAAAACTTTATTTACAAACTATCACTTTTCTTCTGCCACAGTAGTCACTTTCTATTCTGTTCAAGTCATGGAATGTCTTTGACCTGAAGATTCAACATGTGCAAATTTTTGAACACTTACACTTATAGTCAAAATGGCAGGTGGCGCTTATGTTGGAAAACACACCCCTTCATTACAAATACATAGAATTATAGAAAAACTATTAAAATTATATAGTTGAGTTTCAAAAGAAGAAAGTTTAGTTTCCAGGAGCTGGAAAGCAAGCAGGAACAAACAATGGTGGGTGGGAGTTGGAGCTCTGTGGCCCACAGGATAAAAGAGACTAAAAATGTCAAGCTTGGGCTAAGAAGCAGTAAAGAGGCAGGTGAAACCCTCATATGTTGCTGGTAGGAATAAAAAATGGCAAAACCACTATGGAAAACAGTTTGGCAATCTTCCACAAAATAAAACAGATGTTTGTAACCTTACCCAACAATTTTACTCCTAGGTATTTTTTCAAGAGAAATTATATGTCTGCAGACATATATAAAGATGAACATAGAAGTTCACAGAAGAAAAAAGTGAAGAAAAAAAGTGAAAAAATAAAAAAAAAACAAGCAAAGTGTACATCACTAGTGAAGGGGTAAACACAGTGTGTTACATCCATGCAATGAAATACTGTTCAGTAATAAAAGGAATGAATAATTGATAACACATTAAACATGGATAAATCTCAAAAGCATTATGTTGTGTAAAAGAAGCCAGAAACAAGCAAGTACATACTGTATGGAGCTACTTATCTGAAATTCTAGAAAAAGACATAACTAGTTTATAATGACAGAAAGGCTGCCAGTAGTTGCATAGGGTTGGGGTGGGATGAATGACTGCAAGGGGTTAAAAGAAAACTTTTTTGGGTACTGGGAGTGTTCCATAATGGGAATGTACCATTAAATGCATGGTACTTTTTAATGTATGTAAATTATATCTCAATAGTTCTGATTACGAAAATTAAAAAAACAAAATTACCGCAGAAGATGTGCTCACAGGAAAATGTTTCAAAGAACACAAAGAAATCAAGCACTAGGAAAGATGGTCAATAGATGCAGGATATTGGAAAAATCACATCCAAACCCCCCAAAAATTAGGGATCAGACTGCGTACATGTTATACTATTCTGGAGTTATGTATCTAATATAGGTGTATATATATGTGTGTATACATGCCTTAAATATATTCATAAATATATTCATATGTTAAATTTATTAATTTAATTTAAAAATCTTTTGTCAATTTTACTTGAGCAAATATAGAGAAAGAGCAAATACACTCTAGGGTCTTTTGGAACTTATACTCTTAGAAAAATTCTGCTTAGGATACAGATTATACTATGGAGCTGCTCCAAGCATAGCTGATAATTTGTTTATAGGACATCTGTGCATTCTGGCAAGGCAGGTGTACAATTGCTTGATGAACAAATACTAATGAGGAATATTTTATATGTAACATGGTATAATCAGTAGTTAGAAATTCTAAAATATTACATGGTCTTTGCTCTCAAACAATCTTTATGCTTAGTTAAAAAGACCAGACTAAAAATAGAGTAACATCCAAAATACTTTTTATTTTTTTTGGTGCAGAATACATAGGATGTCCATGAGAATAGAATTAAAGAGGTTCAGAAAAAGGGAGATCACCTTTGCCAAGAGTGTGGACCATGTTGCCTGATTATTCCCTGAATAATTTTAGTTGTTACACAAATGAACTTCAAACCAAGGAAGTAATTTTTTTTGCACAATTCCCTCCTAATTCTTTGAAAATTATGAGAAAGTCTAAACTTGGTACTCTCCCATCTTTAATGGCTCCCTAATATTTACTAAACTCTCTTTTTTTACAATGAGAAAGCAGAATCAGAATCCATGCCTTTGGCAGGGAAAAGTATGTAGCAAAAATTTTAAAAAAATATTTACTTTGTATTTTATTCTGTGTATAGTTACTTTTTATTTATATCAATAATTGTTTCCATTTATTGAATTTGTTTCATGTATAAAATTTCTAGTTTTTTCTACTTCCCCTTTCATAATACTATTCTGAAAATCTATGAGGGCACAAACCAAAGCAGGATTATAAAAGAACAGCAAAACCAAAACCAAAAAAAAGTGTGCTTCAGCAGTTTTAAAAAGTCAGGCATTATATGCAAGACTTAAAATCTAAAACTTTAGCATTCTTCAAGCTGTCTGATACTATTTTTATGAAAACGAAGCAAAATGGAATATACCCACTCACACATAACAGACAATTCTTCAACAAAACAAAAACTTTTCCAACTTCTGCTTTAAAAATACTGACTAAACTGATTTGAGTCTGACTCATAGCTGATACTTTGAATTGAGGAAGTTGCTCTCCTTTTGAAATAGTAGAAAAAGGTCACTCTTTATCCTTGGGGAGTCTCATGTGGTAGGGTTGAATGTCCTTAAATTCAGTGTTTTTTTTTTTTTAGTTAAACTTCTCTAAAGTTTAAGAAAGAGGACTAAACGGGACAAAACTAAAAAGCCATAGGTTACTAAAATCTTTGCTACCTATTGAGAATAGATTATATTTACAATGACTTAATTTTTTATAAATTATAATACAATCTCATTATAATTGTGGTATTTATTTCACTTCTCTTTTTTCCCTAAGAAACTAGATTTAAAAACTATTCATATACTTAATGATGCCTAATAAATAAATACCTTTGGTAAAGGAGTGAGATGTTTTCAAATATTGATGAAAAGTTTTAGGAAACTTAGCTTTACCCAAAAGATAGCTTTACCTCTGTTCCCAGATTTATCTTTGTAACATTTCTTAAACTAATCTCCATATAATATTAATTAATGCTGTGTTCTATGACATGTATGCTCAACCAGAAATTTTGAAAAGTATTCTGTATTAAATAGCTTAACTTCCAGTTATTATGTAAACTTGAAAAAAACAACTTCTGGTTTTATAACTTCAGTTACTACAAATCTATTTTGATTCCTTGGAAAAATCTTCCCCTTTCTGTTCTATTCTTATGACGAAGAGTTGGGGGGAGGGGGAGAATTTCTCTCTCTGCTCCACTCAGTGCAGTTTTAATAACTTCTAGTTTCTCTCTTTTTTTTCAATCACTGTCCAGGAGGGATATTCCCCTTGTCTTACCTATGCTTTATACCATCATTTTCTTTTTCTTTTTTTTAAAAGTTTTTATTTATTTATTTGAGAGAGAGAGAGAGAGAGAGAGATGCAGAGAGAGGGGGAGAGAGAATCCCAAGCAGGCTTTTCACTGTCAGTGCAAAGCCCAAACAAGAACTCAGGTATCGTGAGATCATGACCTAAGCCAAAGTCAAGGGTCGGACGCTCAAACTGACCGAGCCACCCAGGCACCCCCAACACCATTTTCCTGCAGAATTTTGTTCATGAATTTATCTGCATCCCTTGATATAGAGATTTTGATGTCATAAGTTTCAAGAAGAGAAATAAAGCTATTCCCCTCACATCTGTAATGATGTTTTGTTTGTTTGTTTTTAGTCTAAAAGAAAACTATTCTGGTTTATTTTGGAAGAGTCATTGATTATGTTACCATGTGTAATATTGTGCTCATAATTAGTCAAGGGATAAGACTGGATATTAAAGGTTACTGAACAGGCAGGAGAAAATCACACTAGGTTTAGTCACAACACCATTGCTAATGCTTGAAACTTACAACAGTCATTGGGGCAGCTTCCCTTTACCCCTAAGATTTCAGTAACAACTGAATTAATTTATCATTTAAGAGCTAAACTGTGTGAGACAGTAGAACTGGCTGCTATTACAGGAGATGCCTGAAGATAAGGTTAATAACAGCAACAAAACTCGCAGAGAAAATACTATATAATAATTAACAGGATTTCAATGTGTTTATTCATTTTCTTCAGGTAATTTTCTTACAAGAATAATTCTCTTGAGACTAGGTTGGAAAACGATTTGAAATCATTTCTAGTTTAGTTTTGATGAGACTGATTTTCCTTTTTTTTTTTTTTTAAAGCTTTCTTTGTTCAGTTTAAGCGTTCTGTAACTTTTCTCTCCTAAAACCCAGGTGTGTCTCAGCTAAATGACAATGTACTTAATTAAGCATGCCACCACCCAAGAAACCTTTATTTGAAGCATTAAGGTGTTTGATCACCCCATTTTAGCAAGATCACATTGTTATTTTAAATTGCAATAAAATTATTTTATATTTTTACATAATATATAAAATGTATTTGTTTACATTAAAATAAGAGGTTAGTTTTGTTATTCAAAGTTCTTGCCTTTTTTTTCATATACTAGAGAAAGTTTGAACAGGTGTGGTTCATTAGTGTGTATTTAGGTGTGATACAGTAATCTTCACTGAGTGGAGAAGAATAATGTAAGGAAGGACTCCTAGAAACTATGGAATCAATTTCAATTTCCAATTGAAGAAAAACTCAGAGGAAACCTCTTTAAATGATTAAATGACAGAGTTAGGTAGGGTATAAGAAAGAACATTTACCAATAAGGATTTTCAAAATAAAAATGGTAAGCTGTACTTTATCTTTCCTACAAATAGTTAAAATTGTTTTCTTCTCCAAATATGAGAACGAACATTATATACCCTTGCAGGTTTCCTTCCAGTTTGCCTATTAATTTTGTTATAATTTAACAATCTTTAGTGAAACTGGAAACATAAAGAAGGAAAAAAATAAATCTAACATTAAACATATTTTCCTGAAGTACAATAGCAAAAATGTAATTACACGTTAAAGCACATTTAAAAGCATTTGCATAGTGTTTATACAGCAAATTGAAACTAATACTTTTAAAAAACTTGCTTCTCCTTTTGATCATTATTTTTTCAATTTTTCTATTTTTGTTTGTCAGTGACATATTTTAGGTTTAAAGGGAGATTCCCTTACATGAATATAAATAAAACTATTGTAAAATATTTATATACATAAAAATTTTTAGTGAACAAAAATATTTATGTAGAACCCATTTAGTGAATATTTATACATTCTACTAAATATTACCCATACGTTTTTTTGTAATGTTACATTGTAAGAAAAATGTTCTCATTATTCTTTGTCACTAAGTGCAATGTTTAATTGCATAATAAATCTTGAAATTCATTTTAGAATAAAACACCACATGGTGGCACTGTTTACTAAGAAATTGGTAAAGCATGTTACCCTCACGGGGATTAGTGCCTTGTATAAACTGCTGTATTTTGTGTGTGTGTGTGTCAACTTGGTTATGTATTTTAACTGTTAAAAATGTATATTGTGTTCTTAAGGGTTAAAGTGGTAAATGTTTTTTATTCTATAAATTGTTTTATGCATATGGAGCCTAAAACAGTGCCTTTCCTAAGTCTAGAAAAACTTAGAAAACAATTGTTGGATTTGGTTTCCTGATTTATAATTTGTACATCTGCTTGCAGATGAAAAACAACAGAAGAACTCAAATAACAAATATTCCCTAGATGTTAGAATTTTCCACCAATGTGTATTTTTAGTTTACATAAAAGTGTTTGATTGAATAATGGTGAAGGGCTTTAAAGTGAGAACACAGAGCATTTAGGCATACATGGAGTGGATGTATAGCCCTAGATCACTGAAAGATGCAAGACGAGACTGAGGAACTACTAATACAAAACCTCCCTCCTCCTCTCCTACTGCCACATCTCCTTTCTTTGCCCCAAATCCGTCAATGAATATCTCTTATTCTGTTTAAATAATGAATTCAATGACATGTGACCCTTGAACAAAGTGGGGGTTAGGGGCATCAACCTCCTGCATGGTCAAAAATCTGCATATAGCATTTGACTCCCCTAAAACTTAACTGCTAATATCCTATTGTTGACAGAAAGCCTTGCCGATAAGAAACAGACAATTAAGATATATTTTGTAAGTTATATGTATTCTATACTGTTTTACAATAAAGTGAGCTAGAGAAAAACATGTTATTAGGAAAATCATAAGGAAAATACATTTATAGTACTGTACTGTATTTATCCAGAAAAATTCATGTATAAGTGGACCTGTACAGTTCAAACCCATGTGTTCTCAACTGTGCTCAGATCTTAAAATGTACATATATTTGGGAAAATTTTCTTCATTTTCTACTTTGTTTTGTATAGGATAGCTTGTACACCTATTGTGCACAAAGCTGTGACTAAGTTGCTACTGGATTTCATGGTCTTGGGACACATAAAATCATGTAAACAATGCTCTTCTGCATTTTTACCATTTTTGTATTTAATTAATCCATGAAACCAATCATGGTCTCATGCCAGTCAGAGTGGCTAAAATGAACAAATCAGGAGACTATAGATGCTGGAGAGATTGTGGAAAAATTGGAACCCTCTTGCACTGTTGGTGGGAATGCAAACTGGGGCAGCCATTCTGGAAAGCAGTGTGGAGGTTCCTCAAAAAATTAAAAATAGACCTACCCTATGACCCAGCAATAGCACTGCTAGGAATTTACCCAAGGGATACAGGAGTACTGATGCATAGGGGCACTTGTACCCAATGTTTATAGCAGCACTCTCAACAATAGCCAAATGATGGAAAGAGCCTAAATGTCCATCAGCTGATGAATGGATAAAGAAATTGTGGTGTATATACACAATGGAGTATTACATGGCAATGAGAAAGAATGAAATATGGCCTTTTGTAGCAACATGGATGGAACTGGAGAGTGTGATGCTAAGTGAGATAAGTCATACAGAGAAAGACAGATACCATATGTTTTCACTCTCATGTGGATCCTGAGAAACTTAACAGAAGACCGTGGGGGAGGGGAAGAAAAAAAAAGGTTAGAAAGGGAGGGAACCAAACCATAAGAGACTTTTAAAAACTGAAAACAAACTGAGGGTTGATGGGGGGTGGAAGGGAGGGGGGGGGTGGGAGGGAGGGGAGGGTGGGTGATGGGTATTGAGGAGGGCACCTGTTGGGATGAGCACTGAGTGTTGTATGGAAACCAATTTGACAATAAATTTCAGATTTAAAAACAAAACAAAACAAAACAAAACAAAACAAAACAAACAATCGTGGTGAGCTTGATACGTATTAATTCCACAGAAAGGGAATTTCTGCAAATAATGGGAAATGATTCCCCTGTGAAGGAATTAAAACCCAATTCCTTGGTGGCTAATACATAAACTTCACCAGGTCAAGGTTATCTGTTGGGTTCACTGATGTATCCAAGTACCTACTGAGTCTCTGATGTGAAGCAGGTGCTCCCTAAGTATTTTGAATGAATTGAACAAATAAATCTTTGAACTTCTAGCAAAATAAATCAAAGAGCTTTTTCTGTTAAGGAACATAGTAAAAGATGGCATGCCACTGAAATAAGATCTGGAAGAATAAATAAATAATTTGTTTCATTTTAAAAGTTAGAATTACAATTTCTGGGTCTTCAACAGACAGAAAATGGAAGTTTGTTATAAAATTTTAAAATCATGCACAGTAAAAGTTAGCTGAAACTATAATTCCATGATTATTGAATATAAAGTAGACATATATTGTCCATACCCTTTATGAAGGTACTTTATAAGGGGGATACAGTTATTTGGAAGATATTTCTTTCCCCACAAGGAATTAAAGAATAATACAAGGTCAAGCATGGGGATGAACAGCCAGTGAGTTCTGAACAGTAATATGACCTGAATTGTGCCTCTGGCTGGAGCTTGAAGACTCTGATGCCCTGAACTAGGTATCACCGTAGTGGTGCCAATGATGAATACTAGGACAATGGTTGGGGGTTAACTAATGGACATATATCGATTTTGTTAATTGTGATCCTTTGCCTTGATCATTTATTCAGTTTTAGTTGCTCTCTGTTTAGGCAGCTTCCTGTTTGCTGTTACTATGTTTTTTTCTTTGACTGATGATAACAGTCCTCTCAGTATCGAACCCCATCTTATTGGGTTGGACATATGGAAGTGTTTTCGCAAGCCAAGGGAGATAAATTACATATGGCTGTCTACTCTCTGACGTGATGATGGTAGGTAAGAAGAAGGCACACATTTGACCTGGCTTTTCCTTTCGCATTCTTGCCTACCTCCTCCTCACTTGGTGTCTGTTGACTTTCTGCCCTTTTCCAATACCCCAGGATGGCTTTCACCTTCTCCTTTCTTCTTAGTTATAAATGACTGACCTCAGGGCAGCCTCATTCAAAAGTATTTACATCTTGGGGCGCCTCCGTGGCTCAGTCGGTTGGGCATCCGACTTCGGCTTGGGTCATGATCTCATGATTTATGAGTTCGAGCTCTGCCCTGGGCTCTGTGCTGACAGCGCAGAGCCTGGAGCCAGTTTCGGACACTTTGTCTCTCTTTCTCTCTCTGTTCTCCCTTTCTTGCTCATGTTCTGTCTCTGTCTCTCTCTCAAAAATAAATAAACATTAAAAAAAGTTAAAAAGAAGCATTTACATCTTAATGGGAAGGAGTTCCCCAAATGGGAAGTATTAATAAATTCTTGTGTAAGGCTCTGAATCAGATTGCTGAATAACATTGACTGGGGCACACTTTCTGTACTGAAAATCCAACACTGCCACGGCTAGCTGTGTGATTTTAGGAAAATTACTTAACCTCTGTGCTTCAGTTTCCTCATGTGTGAAATAGTATTTACCTAATGAGGGGATTGAATAGGTAAATTGTACAGGTAATGGATGAATTGTATGAATGAATTGTATAGGTAAAGATTTCGGCAGAATAGCTGACACATTTGACTGCTAGCTTTATTAGGGTCAGGATTTTATACATCTATGTGGGAGAGGAAGGTGTTGTGAGAACCTTGGGGACCCCAACCATTCATGATGTTATACTGCTAATATGGCACCTGCACTATCTGGGAATAAGGCCTCCTACAATTGTTACCTGGGTTGAGTTCATTATTACCTGTTCTTTGTGGATTTGAAGGAGTTGAAAAGACAACACACTCTGACCAGAAAAATTCCCTCAAAACACAAACAGATGCTCTAAAGGTGTTTCAAGTTTTATCATGCTGAAGCATTTTCTAATATGAGGAAATTAATCATATATTATGCTTCAAAATATTTTTTAATAAGCAGTCACAAAGTTTGCTACAGGTAAATGTATACCTAAATGCATTTCTGATATTTAATGTCACATAATTCCTCTAGTACAAATATTGGTAATAAAATGTGAATTTTTTCTTTATGGGGAAAAGTGATACTTTATTCTTATTTATATCCTATTTCTAAGTTTTAAAAAATGAAACTATGCTCACTTGAGATTTACTTGGTCTTCCTATAAAACGCATTAAGGCAATCTGATATCAATATTAATATGTATTAGTATCAATTTTATAGCAATATTAAGGCAATTTATATCAACTGGCTTATTGTAGGGTTGGTAAATCTGTGACTTTTTAAAGATTCCAGTGTAGTTAACATACAGTGTTATAGTAGTTTCAGGTGTACGATACAGTGATTCAACAATTCCATACAGTTCTCAGGGTCCATCATGACTTCTTAATCCCTTTCACTTGTTTCACCCATCCCCCACCCAACTGACCTCTGGTAACCATCTGTTTGTTCTCTATAGTTAAGACTCTGGTTTTTGGTTTGTCTCTTTTTTCCTTTGTTCATTTGTTTTGTTTCTTAAATTCCACACATGAGTGAAAAAATCTGTGAATTTTTGATGTCTTTTCAACAGAAAGAGGACCAGGAAGCAGGATGTGAGTAAAATTAGAGCAATAATGTTAATGGGGAATGTGAAATAAAAGAACAACAGAAAACAAAAGCTTATGTTCATTTAAACCCTGGTGGCAAACTAAAGAACAGACTCGAGGTCCTAACCCATAGTTATTCCCCTTGTCGAGGCCAGTTACAAAATTTGTGGGCCTATTACAAAATAAAAACATAGAGTATTTTGTTAAAAAATTAAGAGTTTCAAGATGACAACATCAAAGCATTAAACCTAGCACAGGTAAAACATCCATAAAACTGGCCCTGGTCCTTGTATTGTGCACTGGGAGGGTGGGGGGCTCTGAATTGCCCTTTCTTGCTTCTTCCCTTCAAAGGAGAAAAAAAATCTTTAAAAATAAATGGTAAATTTTGTGAAATGAATATCTATTATAGGATGTCTGATTGCCAAGTTCTAGGTAGATCCTGACAGCCTATTCTGTGATTACTCGGCTGTGGCTTTAAATAATGTTCTTAATACTAAATGAACAGGATTTATTTACATCTTGGCAGAGTATGACAACACCCCCAAATATTAAGTGTCTACTATTTAAAAGAACTTTGGAAAAACATGAGTCTATTATTTCCTTAACTGAATCATTCATTTCTTTTAATCAGTAAAAGCTTGTAGACTACTTGTTCTTTCATGCAAAACATAAGCACTATGTCCATTACCCTAGATCACAAAAGTGGCCTTTTCTGATTGATAACAGGTTTGACCATTCATGTCAGCTTGATTGGTGTTCTTCATGCTCCAGACCAGGTGATTAGCCACACACAGAGCAGCATATGTAAACATATTGAGGTCATGAACTCTGGAATTGTTTCATCAATGCTGAATGAATGTTTTTGAGACTGAAATATATTAAAGACAGCAATCTAGTGTTGCACTTTCATAATTATGTGTTCTGGATACACTGGATGGGTTGGTTCTGTGCCAATACCTGAGTCATGGCCAACTGGGTTCCGATGGATGGGCATCAAAGCATCCAGACAGGTAGCATAATACTTAGTCCATAGTTGAAATGAGTCATTAAATCATATAAGAATATGATAAATGTTGGACAATTAAAATCTAGTAAATATAAATCACTAGGAAGCTGAATATAACGTTTTCTTTTCAGTTTAGAAAATGATTAGGGAACAAATAATAATATGTACAAACATATCCAAATTTACTCTCTCCATTCTGAATGGCTTAGAATACTTCTGCTTTATGATCTAATGCAGAACCAACAGAAACTCTAATGAGTAACCTACACATCAGATTCTATTAATTAAATTATCCATTAACATCTGTGTCATTATTAGAAATTGGAAAATTAAACTGAAATCAGCAATTTTTAATTGGGACCATATATAAAGTGTATTTGGATTTGCATTTCATAGGTAGGAACAGGGAATGAGGTATGTACAACATAAATTAAACTGATAATGCAGTTATTAGGCTATGTGGCAAAACAACTTATAATAAATAGTGGTTTGAGAAACTGGTTAAGGTTCAGTTCAAAATGAGGCAAGAAAAACACAGAGTCGAAATCTAAAAGTAATACCACATCTTATCTGGTTCACAGTGACCACGATAAATGTTTGTTAATTCTGATAGGAGACATGATGCTCACATTCACATTTTCAGAGTTAATTGGCAAACCATTCCTCCTCTCTGCCTTATATTTCCACATCTAAACCAATGTCTCCTTTTTCCGCTTTAAATCCATCAAATTCTAGATTCAATAATTGTGTGTGTGGATTTTGATTCTATCCATTTATGACATTGAAGTATAATTGATTTTCTATTCCTGTTATTAGCTAACAAAGTGATCTGAGAAGTCAAGCCCTTTAGGAGCTCAAGCTGGTGGAAAGTACCTGTGACACTGATCAGAACACATTACTTATTGTTCACATCATTTTCTTACATGATCATATTAGCATGAATTTCTAAACTTGTAAGAGGGTAAACATTAAACATGAAAAGCAAGCATTTGAATATTAATAAAATCTTTGAATCTAACACTTGTTTCTAAATATTTACATTTTTCACATGAAATAAATACCCCGGCTGATTTATTTCACAATTTCTATTTTTTCCTAGAAGCTAACAATTCATATCTCTAAATATTTAGCATTTTTCAGAGTGACTGACATTCACTTATGGAAGAAAGAAAGGGTATGGGGTGCCTTGGGGGCTCAGTCGCTTAAGTGTCCGAGTTTGGTTCAGGTCATGATCTCACAGTTCATGGGTTCAAGCCCTGCATTGGGCTCTGTGCTGACAGTTCAGAGCCTGGAGTCTGCTTTGGATTCTGTGTGTGTGTCTCTCTCTCTGCTCCTCCCCCATCTCTCTCCCTCTCTCTCTCTCTCTCTCTCTCTCTCTCCCTCTCAAAAATAAAATAAACATTAAAAATTTTTTTAGAAGGTAAAAAAAGGGTAAATATCTGAAATATAAAGAACTCCTATAACTCAAGAGCAACAAAAGTGATAATCCAATTGTGAAAATGGGTGAAAGACCTGAATAGACTTTTCTTTATGAAGACATACAAATGGCCAAAAGGTATATGAAAAGGTGCTCAGCATCACTAATCATCAGGAAAATGTCAATCAAAACTGCAAGGAGGTATCACCTCACACGTGTTAAGATGGCTATTCTCAAAAACTCAAAAGACAAGTATCTTCGAGACTGTGGGGGAAAAGGAACCCTTATACCACTGCTGGGAATGTAAATCAGTGGAACCACTATGGAAAACAGTATGGAGGCCCCTAAAAAATTCAAAATATGATCTAGCAATCCCACTTCTTAGTATATACCGAAAAGAACAGAAATCAAGAACTCAAAAGAGATATCTGCATTTGCATGTTCATTGCAGCACTATTTAGAATTATAAAGCCTTGTTAACAACCTAAATGTCCATCTACAGATGAGTGGATAAAGAAAATGTGGTATATACGTACAATGGAATATTATTTGGCGTTTAGAAAAGAGGAAATCCAGTCATTTGAGACAACGTGGATGAACCTGGAGGACACTATGCTAAGTGAAAGAGGCCAGATACAGAAAAACAACTACTTCATGACACGACTGATAAGAGCAATCTATGTCAAATTTACAGAAGCAGAGAGCAGAATGGTGCTTACCAGGGACTATCCAAGGAGAAGGAATCAGGGGAGTGTTTGTCAAAGAGTACAAAGTTTCAGTTTTACAAAATGAGTCAATCCTAGAGAGCTACTGAGCAGCACGGTATGTGTAGTTAATACAATAGTGTATACCGAAACATTTGTTAAGAGGGTTGATCTTACATTAAAATGTTCTCATCCCAAAAAAATACTGGGGGGGGGGGGGAAACATGTAGAGGCGGTAAGTGTATAGCACTGTTTATGGTGACAGTTTTACAGACATACGCTTATCTTCAAACCCATGAACATGTAGACATTAAATGTGTACAAGTTTTTGGAAGTCAATTATATTTCCACAATTTTTAAAAAGCCAACCATTTTCATAAGGGCTTAGAAACCGGCCCAGAAGTAAATAATGTAACTGCATAAGAGTTCTATTTTTTCGAATGCCAATTAAAAAACTGTGGATTAACTAACACTGTCCATCTCCTCTATAAAACATATTAATACACAGGGCAAGCAAAATGAGAGTAGCTCGTAGGCTGCTGTCTCGCATGTCCCTATTTCCTTCTAGCTCCAGTAGAGTTGTGTGCAGGAACATAGGCCGTTGCATTTGCTATATAATTATGTAATTTAAATAACTTATGAATCAAGAAATGTGTACAAAAAAAGAAAGCTATTATTTCTAGAGAAATAATTCAAATACTTTGGAAAACAAGCAATAAAAATGGACTGAAAATTTGTTACTGATTTATGTATAGGAAAAACAACTGTAAAAGATGGAGAAAAGCTCTGGAAATCTGGAGTTAAGCAGTTTGCTTATAACTTTGCACTTCAATTATAACTTTTTTTCATTTTAAAGAAATCAGAAAGGAGATGCTGTATTATGGGTATGAAAAATACAAGAAAGATGCAGCAAAATTATAATCACTGGGTGCATACTCTGAGGAAAGGTATGACCGTAGGCCAAAATATAGAAAAAAAAATGTACATGTACATGTTTTAGTTAAATTTGTAGCAATTGCTAAATAAAAGTAATGGAAAATCTAAATACATTATTTGCTTCACTTAAAATCACTTCTGTGTCCCCATCACTTTGAGTTCCAGCCCACTGACGCCACTTCTGGAAGAGACTGCTGGTTGTCCATCTAACATGTATCATTTCTGTTCCTACTAAAGAATCCTAATTTTATCCAAGGTAGCAATGCAACCTATTATGATTCCCAAAGTCCCTTGCAGTTAGAAGTGATCATGTGATGAGTTTTGCCAATTGGATATAAGAAGAAACTACTAAGTTCATTAAAATGGGTTGACTCATGAAGCAGGGCTCTTTTCACCCTTTGTTCTTCCCTTTTAACCTGCCTGAAATGCCAGCCTGATGCTTCGAGCTATGGCAGACCCCTTGAGAGCATGAGGATGAGAGTCTTCTGTAGTAACAAGGGAACAGAAAGTTAAAAAAAGATAAAAGCACAGTTTGTGATGACAGGTGAAGTTACCTTACTTTACTACATTCCTAGTTTTCTTGCCTTTGGACTTCCAGAAAAAACAACAACAACAACAACAACAAAACAACCCTTCAAACTTCTGGTTTAAGTCTCTGCTTTTTGTTTAGATTTTAGCGGTATAAGATGATTTCTACCTGACAGCTGACTCTTATAATTGATGTGCTGATACAGTGTGTGATTCAGAGAGCTGGGCCAGACACTTGTCTCAGTCACCCTTTGTGTGACCCCGAGAGCTTCCTTAATTCTCTGTACTTCAGTTTCCTCATCTTCAAAATGGGGTTAGTAATAATAACCATTCTCATAGAATTTTGGGGTCAAGAAAATGAGATAATCCATGTAAGTTACATAATACTTATGTGTAGTAAATGCTATTTTTAACAAGGTAAAAAATGACTTCCTAATTCCTAAATCTAGTAAATTTTCAGTATTTATTTGAGTTTTGAATTTTTTTTCACTAAAGTACATTTCTTCCTTTTTGGAATTTTCTAGCTGCATATAATTAGATTATGCCTGCATATGATTAAATATGCCTCTTTAGAAAACAGGCCAAATCACAGAACATAATAAGTCCATGAACAATGGTTGCAGGGTAGAAAATTTTGTAAAAATAGGGTATAACAGTAGAATTTCACAAAGCATAAGTACAAGCATGTAAAATGTAACTTAAATTTTTTTTTTCTATTTTATTTCTCGTTCTGAGATCCCCATTCTGCCTCATGTGGGAAAACTACCCTAGATACACATTTGTAAATTCAGTGAAATTCAACTGATATCTCCACGACTTCATGATGAAAAAGTGAAACCTGGGACTGTTTTTTCTTTATCCATCCTCTCTTCCCTGGGGTTGACTTTACCTCTGTTGGTAGTGTTTGTGCTGGCAGGCAGTCTTACAGAAAAATTAATAAGCCATCAGTTAGGAGGGGATACTCATCAGTCTTGTTTCTGTGCGGACGTCCTTTGAAAAGTAACTCATTTCATTGTCCCTCAGTCATGTTCTTCCTCATGTCATGAAATCAAATAATTCTTCTGTAGGTGGTTCACCCCTCATCTTTTGCCTCAGAAGGATAAAAATCTTTTTTCCTCCTCAGAGAGATCTCTGCAAACATGCCTGATTTCTTTCTCAGCCAATTTTCAAACACTCCCCCATAGCCACAGTGCCCTCTTCTGCAAATCCCTGAAATTCCAAGGGGTTCCAAACTCTTCAGCTACCATTCGTTCTCTTACTGACACCACCCTGCACCTGCCAGAGTTCTCGGGCTTTCATGCCACGTGGAACTAATGATACTGGTGAAGCTGTCAACTCCGAATTTCCAGATGAACCAGCGAGGCCCATGTCAGCTCCTGCGTGGGATTGCTGCAGCCATTACTGATTCATGCCCCTGCCTGGTCTTACCTCCAGTTTAGCTGGGGGTAGTTTACGGAGTAGAGAAACAAATGAAATGCTTTGCTCTGTTTCTCCTCTAAGGTTCTTGTTTCTCTCCAGTTCCTGGGATCTTAATCGGGAATTGTCATGGAAGGCAGAATAAAAGAGTTCTGTCTGATGATCTTTTCTGGTCACTCGGTATTACACTTTTATTCAACCCCTTCATCTTTATGGATGTACTAATTATTTTACAAATAAAATGAAATATTACAAATATGAAAAGTGTATATTCTCTGTGCAAAGGAGGAACTGCAGCGAGTTTGAAGTAAAACTCTGACACATGCTTATATTTAAATTGCCTGAGGGACGCCTGGGTGGCTCAGGTAGTTCAGCCTCCGACTCTTGGTCTCTGCTCGGGTCAGGATCTCACAGTTCATGAGATGGAGCCCCACATTAGGCTCCACACTGAAAAAGAGTCTCCACTCTCTTTTTCTCCTTTGTCTCTGCCCCTCCCCTGCTTGCATACGTGCGCAAGCACGTGAACACACACACACACAAACACACACACACACACACACACACACACACACACACACACTCTCCCTCTCTCTCTGTCTCTCTCTGTCTCTCTCTCAATAAATAAACTTAAAAAAAAAAAAGAAACTTTACTAAATTTCCTGAAAAGATATTTAACACTTTAAAGGAAACCATATCTGGCATTCATTTAACCACGCCTACTTTCTTTTTATTTGCCTAATAATTAAGTAGCCAATCTTTTGTTTCAATCACTTTTGAAAGAACTTTATGTTAAGCGCCCTTTTTTGGTATATGGCATAGCTGGCGTTAGGTTTTTAATTCCAAGAGACTAATTTTATTGACCAATTCAGTCTTTTAATAGTGTATATTTTATATACACTGATTTACTTTTAGTCCCTCCATCCTAATCTTTATTTTTTGTTTGTTTGTTTTTAGAAAAATTGTTCACGAACTGAAAATAATGCAAAGGGATTGCTGAGTGTCTTGCCCTTTCAATGAAACCCTAGGCTGTGTTTTAGCATGCCCAACTTGTGACTGGCGGATTCCTTAGGGAAGGTGTCCTTGAACTCCTTAATTGCTCTTATAATTTTTCTGTTAAAGTTGTCACCTGTCTCCTTCAGTCATTCTATAGGCTGACTATGTATTCTGTTTATTCGGACTTGAGCACACTCTGGTTGTTAGCCCATTTGTTGGATTGTCTTGTCTTGTCTTGTCTTGTATTGTTTGTCTGTTTGTTTGTTTGTTTATTTATTTATTTTGAGGGAGAGAGCACAAGTGAGTGCGGGCAGAGAGAGAGAATCCCAGGAGGGGCAATGGGAGGGGAAGAGAGACAGAGAGAGAGAGAGAGAGAGAGAAAGAGAGAAGAGGGACTCATGTTTTATTTAAAGCAGGGCTTGTATTCACCCGAAGTGGGGCTGGAGCTCACCCAGTGTGGGACTGAAACTCACAAATTGAGATCATGACCTGAGGCAAAGTCAGATGCTTTACGACTAAGCCACCCGGGCACCCTGGATTGTTATTTTTAATTTGTTGGCTCTTTGGCTGTCAAACTGTTAGTGGTAGGGGTCCTACTGGTGGTGAGAAGTGAAGTGAACCTCTGCCCTGAGCCAGTGGCATGGAGTGGCTGAAGAATCATCTGTGTTTGCTGATCTCCTCATACCCTCTTAACCTTGGGAGAAGCAAGGACTCAGTCCACCCATCGCTGAGTGGACCCGCTCATAGATCTCTGTGGGGTAAGCTATTTTAAGGGTCTGTTTCCTTGTGATCCTCACCCTAACATTTCAAAACTCTTCTTCAGGTGTTCACTGAGTGAACAGGAAGAGGAGACCCCGGGGAACACTACTCCAATTTTTTCCTTAGGGAGTGGCTCCAAGCTGACACCTTCATTTCCTCCCAGATTTCCAGGAGCCCAAGCAGTTTTTATAATTGAGCAGTTTGGAGCTGCTTGGAGCTGGTGGTAGAAATAAAAAGAACTTTGTTCAGGTCATCATATTTCCAGAATCTCCTTGAGAACTCAAGTTTTGATTTTAAAAGCCATGATATTAGATATTTTGTTTTCTAGTTTACTTATTAACAATTCTCTAACAATGGGTACCCTCTTGTCTAACTGCCCAAATTGGTAGAAGACCACCAGGAAAATAGAAAAAAAGAATGTATCAATGAACACTTTATATAAATTACTACTCTGACAGTGTACCCATTGTGAAAACAAGTGTCTGCAGCAGAGGCCAGGATAGGGGTTGCACAGACATACTGGGGAGAACTGGCAGACACTGCTGCTGCTGGGGGAAGAGAGACCTAGAGAAGGCGTCTCAGCAGGTAGTTGTTGAACAGGGCTCACCTAGCAAAGGGAGAGAATGGGGGCACAAATATAGGATTCAACAAATAGGCTGGGGGTGTGAGGAGTATTTTAAAACAAGGGAAAAGGAAACATACAGTCTTTAAAAAATTTTTTTTAATGTTTATTTATTTTTGAGACAATGCGAGAGACAGAGTGCAAGCAGAGGAGGGGCAGACAGAGGGAGACACAGAATCTGAAGCGGGCTCCCAGGCTCTGAGCTGTCAGCCCAGAGCCCAACATGAGGCTGAAACTCATGAATCGTGAGACCATGACCTGAGCCGAAGTTGGACGCTTAACTGACTGAGACACTCAGGTGCCCCTGGAAACATATAGTCTTAAAGTCAAGTATCAATTCAAGAAAAGCAGGAAAAATTTTTTTTCCATTGGATTATTTGGAGAGCTCCATTATTGAGTGGGGTGAAATCTGCAGAAATGCTGATGGTTGCCTGCCATCTAAGAACCTAAAGTGTGTTTCAGCTCAGCCACAAGCTAATTGCGTGACGTGGGAGTAGATATTTGAAGTTTTTGTATTTAATTCATTATCTTCAAAATGAGGTATTTGATCAAGTTAACCTTTAAGATCCTGGCTACATTCAAATTCAGCGATGATTCTTCTTAGGTCAGACACTTCATATACACATGCTGGGAAGTGTGTACACACCTTTCTCTGCCAGAGTTGAGTGGGGCCTAGAGTACAGAGGGCTTGTTGCAGGTCCAGGCAGAGGAACTAGAAGCCTTCACACCTGGGCCATAAGACTTGTCAGACCCTGTGATATTAGAGGCATCTGTGGTAGGCAAGATGCTGTGTGAAGTTGATGGCCATCTCCAGTAGGACAACTGCAGTGTAGACCCCCTAGAGTTTCTGGAGCAGGGCCTGCTATCTGAGCATCGAAATAGTTCCTGTTGTGTTTACCAGACTTTATTAAAGACCGAGCTCCTGACAATGGAGACCAAGTGGCCCTGTAGCCAGAACTTTCTATCATAAGCTGGCTTCTGTCATACCCACTAAATCAGATCATCATAAGATGGAAAAGGCATATGTGGGATTAGTCATGAGAAGGGCAAGAGAACACAGTAAGCTACATAAATGTGTGGCTTAACCTTCCATGAAATTCACTGCTGTTCTATGAGTGCCTCTCTCTCAAATAACTACTGTAGCTGCTCTGGGGGGTAGGGAAAATGTTCATGACTCTGACAGAGAAGGAAAAAGGTGAAGCTTGGTTCATGGATGGGTTGGCTCACTATATTGTGCAAGTGAGTAATGTATTACCGGTACACTACAAACCCACTTGAGGTGACCCAGAAAAACAGTGGGAGAGGGGGAAATCCTTCCAACAGACAAAACTGTAGTCTTGAGACAAAAATATATATGAACTTAGAGTCAATGGAAATTTCTGGGCTGGTTGGTCTGGGGCATGGAAGAAGAATGACTGGAAGAGGTTTGAGCTCTTGGGGATGAACTTAAAAGCCTTAAAAGACCTATGGCCATAAACTGTGAAGATTTTTTTTATCAATGTTGGCATTCATTGTCCAACATGGAGGAAGCACTAAAAAAATTAAGTAGATAAATCAGTTTCTGTCATTGACTAACCATGTGCTAGCACAATGTAATGCATTCACAGCATAACCAGGACAGCAGTGATGGAGCTATGTGTGGGCTCAATAGCGTGGCCTCCCTCTTACCAAGACTGATACAGCTCCTGCTATTGTTCAGTGTTCAACCTGCTAGCAACAGAGGTCAATGGTGAGTCCCTGACATGGCAACTTCACACACTGGACCCCTTCTATCCTGGATGAAGAGAGAATTATCTTGACAGAAATAGACACGTATTCTGGTTTATCTTCTCTGTGTATATGGCTTCAGCCAGCATCACGATGGGAAAGTGAACAGAGTACTTGATCCGAAACAAAGTATCTAGTGTAATATTCAAAGAATGCACTTTACAGACAAGGAGTGTGGTAGTGGGAATTGTGAACATGGAATTCATTGGTTCTATCATATACCATGCCAAGGAGGAGTTGTTAACATGATAAAGGGGTAGAACTGCCTTAAAAAAACAAGTTGGATTGAGATATAATTTATACACCATTAAAATCACTCACTTTAAGTATACAACTCAATTAATTTCAGTATATTTACAGATTGTACAGGCATGACTACAACCTAACTTAGAACATTTTTATCACCACAAAAAGAAACCTCATGTCAGCTTACATTCACTGACCATTCCCATCCCTAGAAATGCATTTTGATATGCCTTTGGCATACTTGATTCATCAGCTTAGAAGTGATCCCTTGCAAAGGTACGGTGTCATCCTCTCAGGGCAGGATACACCCTAAGTAATGGCCACATGTCCCTCATGGGTAGAATACATGGAGCTTGGAACCAGCTGATAGAAGAAGTAGGTTTACATTATCTCAGTGATCCACTTGGGAAATTTGTGCTTTCTGCGACTGCAACTCTAGATTATGTAGTTCTAGAGATTTTGATACTCAGAAAGGAATGCTTTCATCAGGAAACAGCAAGATCTCATTAAATTTTAAAATATGGCTCTTACCCAGTCACTCTAGGTTTGTTTGTTTGTTTGTTTGTTTTCACTACATTAGGAGGGAAGATTGACTTGATGATTAGGAAGAGGTATGGCTGTTGTTACAATGGAGTCAGGGAAGATTAAGATTTGGACCCATATGATGCACTGGTGTGCCTATTGGTAGTCCTCTGTCAGATTTTGACAGTAAGTGGACATGTTCAACAGCCGTGACATGAGTAGGGCATGGTTTCCAAAAGTTCAGACCC
This sequence comes from Panthera pardus, assembly GCF_024362965.1. Lineage (NCBI taxonomy): Eukaryota > Metazoa > Chordata > Mammalia > Carnivora > Felidae > Panthera > Panthera pardus. The sequence continues at coordinate 89,196,984 of NW_026526765.1, forward strand.
TCACAGCTTAAAGTCTTAATCACCACACCAAATAAGTCCCCTAGACCAGACATACTGGCTGAAGATATAATTAACCTGGACTTGATCATACAGGAGGGAAATGATATTCATCCTGAAACTGGTGGCAGACATTTAGTTTGTGCCACCGTCCTTTTTCTTTTTAAGTTTTCCCAGGAAATGAGGCCAGGCAGAATCCTGGAGGACCGATATCTGAGATAAACTTATTATATAAAGCAAGTGGATCCAAAAGGCGCCATGCTGAACCGTGGTGGGTGCTGTCGTTCATCACCCAGAGTCCGTCTGGGTGACAAATTCATCTCCCTACCTGCTGGGAGTGTTCCTGCTGATGGCTGAGTTGAATCCCTCCCCTGCAATTTCCCTTGAACAAAACAAACTGCCTTGGCCATGGTTCCACCCCCTCTCTAGGGCACTCTGCATCCAATCAGTGGTCTGTGCATAAATACGAAGGCCTAAGCCCTTCTATCAATTGAAGCCTCATAGCTGAGATGTCCCAGTGTCACTGACCGATACCTCGAATTACAGATTTAAATGCTCCATTTGCCTAAACCCACTTCCCTCGCTGCACTGCGGGTGCTGCTGCCAGGGTTTTCTGTAGAAACTGACCATGTCAAACATTCTAATTTGACTTTTTTGAAATGCCAGGGAATTTTTTGTTTAATTTTTTAAAAAATATTTTCTTTATTATTTTTTTTTGAGACAGAGAGAGACAGAGTATGAGCAGGAGAGGGGCAGAGACAGAGGGAGACACAGAATCTGAAACAAGCTCTAGGCCCTGACACGGCGCTCAAACTTGTGAACTGTGAGATCATGACCCGAGATGAAGTCCTACGCTTAGCAGACTTAGTCACCCAGGCGCCCCATTAAATGCCAGGATATGTTATAACTGGGTCTACCCCCCCCCAAAAAAAAAACCTAAAGTGAGCAACTGATAATTTATTATTTATTATTATATAATTCATTAAATGTAATTACAATAAGCCATCAAAAGAGTTAATTCAGCTCCTCAACTCCCTCCCCTATGATTTTGCCTGAACAGGATTCTTTTCTTGATTTATTCAAAAAAGTGATTCAATTGTCTAAATCCTAACTTACAAAAGAGCTCCCTTTCAAACTGGATGTCGTTTAAACTACTGATCTCATGAATTTTATCTTATTTCATTATGAGAATTGACAGGGAACTTGGTAGAACATGGAATCATTAATAGGTTGCAATATTTTATACACTGTAGCAAGTTAAAATCTTTTCCATCTTAGTTAGCTGTATAATTAATCATGTGACCACTTGTTTTTATTTGGTAGGGTTATGGCTCCATTTGTTGTAATGGACAAATCATTGACCTTCATCAATTAACCAGATAAGAAGTCTGCTTTGCACTGTGTTAGAAAAAACTTATCATAGGTAGCCTTGCTAATATTAATCCAATATATCCTATATTTTCATGTGGAAGTCCAGTACTCAAAAGTTACTTTCTCTCTCTTAAATATACTTAAAAAAATTTAAAACTATGGATCTGGCACCTTGATTAGTTCATAATTAAGTTACTGGCTATATAATTAAAAAAATAAAACCAAGGTACGTCTGTGAAACCCCCACACACATGCACACACACACAAACATCCCCCCCCCCACACACATGTTCACATCTGCTATAAAATTCCTTAAACACACCAACATCATAACCATGGAAAAATGCTTAAAAGTATACCTATAATACATAACTAAGACTGTATGATTTTGGTATAGGGATAATCTACAAATAGAACGGAATAAAGAGTTCAGAAACAAACCATTACATGTATGTTCACCTGGTTTATGACAAAAACACCACATGTATGGGAAAGGATACTTTATCTTTTAAACAAATGGTGCTATGTTTAATAGATAGCTATACAGAGAAAAAAGCACCTTGGCTCCTACCTCACTACATGTACATAAGTCAAATCTAGGTGGATTGTTGAAATAAATGTGCAAAGTAAAACAAGAGGAATTTTAGAGAGAAACATAGAAGTGCATTCTTGTGATCTTAAAGTAGGTAAAGAAATCTTAAATGGAACATAAAAAGTATTAAGCATGAAAAAAATTTGAAAAAATCTATTATATTAAATATGAGAATTTCTGGTCATCTAAAGATACCATACACAAAACGAAGAGGAAAGCTATGGACAGGGATAAAATATCCAAAAGCCATATGACAAAGGACTTATCAAAAAGAGCCTGTATAAATCAACAGGGAAAAGAGAGATAAGCCAATAAAAAATGGATAAGATTTGAAGAGTCTTTGTGAATTAGGGTATCCCAATGGCCAGTAAACTTATAGATGTTTAAATTCATTAGCTGTAAGAGGAAGGTAAATGAATTCCACAGTATGCTATGATAATGCTCACAGCTACCAGCATGACTAAAATGAAAAGGAGGACATGGGAAACTGGAACTCTCATATAAATCAATCAATCAATCAATCAATCAATCAATAAACAAACACTGCTTGTGAAATTATGAATGGGTACAGTTTTAAAACATATGGATACTCTAGCAACAAGTAATTCAACTCCTAGGTTTATTTGATAAACCTGTATGTACATTTTTTAAATAGAATGTTCATAGCACACTATTCATAATAATAAAAACTGTGTATTACCAAAATGTCAATCAGTAACAGAAGAGGGGAGTAGATACACAGAGTGATAACTAAATAGAAATGTGAAGGAGTTATCTACATTTTAGCAAAGTATAGGTAACTTTCACAAACATAATGTTGCTGAAAGAAGCTTACAAAAGAGTGTATTTCCTATGTTTCCACTTACATAAAGTATGAAATCCAGAAAAATTAATGAATCTGTTTAAAAGACAGGACAGTGTTTTGCTTTGATGGTATAGTGACTGGAAGGCAGAATGATGAGGGCCATTGGTGGGTGTCTGTTTTTTGTTTGTTTGTTTGTTTTGTCTGAGAACTGGTTATGCAGGTTAGTACTCTATGCCAAAGCACTGAGGGATGTGCTTAAGTCCACTCATCTATATGTATTTTTATGTCAACACAAACAAGAAATGGCCTCTTTCACCTTTTAAAGAAAAAAAAAACCACTAGGTATATTTCAGTGTCCTTTCGACTTTCTAGGTGATATCAGTTATCTTTTGCTTTTTTTTTATTATGAAATTTATTGTCAAATTGGTTTCCATATGTCTTTTGCTTATCTGTAGTCTTATCACCATATTGTAGAACATGTCTTATCCTCTATTACTGGTAGGTATTTCTGGTATTTCACACCCATTATTTCAGGAGAACATGGTATCAAAATATTTGTTATTCTTCTGAATCCTCAGCACTGTTCTAAGCCAGGGATATGTAGATCTATGTGTCATCAGATTCATCTCTAGAAAGTCTAACTCATTTGCTCTGGGTTATAGCCTTCAAGTGTCCCCACTGCATCTGAGAGGGGCCGGGAGCATGGAGCCACTGGACCAGGCTGCTAAAGATAACATTAACATCCTTCTGTAGTTGTCTTGACAGTAGAAAGGTTAGGAATTCAAATTGTAAAAAGTCTTATTGTGCCATCTGCTCTAGAATTACCTTCTGGCCCCCAACATTCTGATTCATTGCATTCTGCGTGTATGTGGGGAGGTCAAGAATCTAAAGTTTTTTAACAAGCATCCCAGATAATTTTTATATTCATTAAATTTGAGAAACATTGTTCCTATATCTATACAGTTCTTTCTTTCTAAGGAGGAAAGATAAATTATTACAGCACAAAGTCATGCCATGCTACTGTTCCAAAATACTCTGTCCCAACTTTCTAGCATCTCATTTTTATAAGCTATGTATCAGTTACTGAAATGTAGCAAGTGTAAAACTCAGACTGTTGGAGATTTACATAGTTACCCAGGTGTCCCTTAGCAGTTTACAATTCATGCAGGTTACTTTTGACCAGCATTTCTTAGGAAAAAGAAAAAAAGGGGGGGTACTTGTATGTCTTACCAGAAAATGTAACAAGGTTTTAAAACAGAGATGAAAATGGCTGCAGCACATGCCCGCTGCTATTCAATAGCGATTAAGGGTGAGTTACAGTTGATTGCTGTCTAAAGGAAATTCACTTAAACGTTTTTGTTTTGTTTTGTTTTGTTGTTGTTTTGTTTTGTTTTGTTTCTTGTTTGTTTTGTTTGTTTTGTAGGGGTGCCTGGGTGGCTCATTAAGTTAAGTGTCTGACTCTTGGTTTCAGCTCAGGTCATGATCTCAGGGGTTCCTGAGATTGAACCTCGCATGGGGCTCTGCACTGACAGTGTGGAGCCTGCTTGGGATTCTCTCTCTCCCCTTCTCTCTGCCCCTCCCCTGCTCATGCTCTCTGTTTCTCTCAAAATACATAAATAAACATTTGGAAAAAGAATAACTTCTTTTTTTGTGGATTAACAATCATAATAGACCAAAGAAGCCGAAAGAGAACACTTTTTCCTCGCTCTCTTATCAATGATATATTTATTAAAAATACTTGCTGGTTTTTTCATTATCACAGTGAAATGAAGTAATTTAACTTCTGTATAGATAGATAACTTCCATATTAGACTCCTTATAGTATTTAATAAGTGTTCCTCAAATGGCCTACATACAGCATTCATTAGCAAAATGTCCAGTAATCGCTTCTAAAGAAATCAGGATAGGATTTCAGTTTCATTCTGTTGAACCCAAAAATTATAGCTATACTTACTTCTTCAAGGGGTTTTGCAACACAAATGACAAAACTCAGCTCTTGTTCCTGGTCTAGGGCTTATGGCAAGCCATTGTCTTTACTATTGAGTTTCCCCTTTTCCTGTGTGCTTATGTAGTAAAAAAGAAAGCTGATGGAGGCTTAAAAAGAAAGCTGTTGCAATCAGCTCTCCTAATGAGAAGATAAGTAAAACCGAAGACCATTTGTTAAGTGTCCAGTTTCCTGGATAAAAACTATTAATGCTGAAAATTATCTTAATAACTTTGATATAATGCCAGTTATTAAATCCATAAAACTTTGAAGCAATTCAAGTTTTAAATTTTATAAAGATTTTTTTTTGGGGGGCAAGACATATAAGGTATGCTGTCCAAAAACAACTCGGTATTCTATTTTTAATATGATAATCTTCACGTAGGTAAGTAATAATAGCAAAGAGAGGTTGCATACATGTAACTTGTACCACAAATATATAGCTCTGAAAATATATAAGATTGACCAATTTGGAACAGATCTATCTTTGAGGGAATATCTTGAAAACCATGAACACTATCTCCCTTTAATACAGTATTCATAACTGAAGATATTCTATTTTATTTCATTCCTGAAATAGAAGAGCTTTCTCTTCCTTCCTCTCTCTGCACAATTGAAGAAATTGTTTATATATACGCGATTTGGGGGGAAAAGTGGAAAAAAAATCTCATGAATGGAATATAAAGTCCTCAAAGTAGTATAAAGTCCTCAAAGAAGCAGGCCAGAGCTAAAAATCATTGAATTTATGAGAAGGGAAACTAATTCTAAACTACATTCAGCAGAGACCAAGAAATTACACTGCTACAAGAATCAATACTCATGTCTTTTCCCTTTGTGAAACTGTGTTTGTCATAGCAGATGAAAGATTAGAAATTTGTGTGCAGAATACATGATGTTCTTTTCTTTTTTTTACCATGTGCTCTAATTATGGAGGCCGAGGTATCATCTGACAGATGGTTTAATACAATAACATTTGAGCTATTCTGTATGCTTGTCGGAAACATTAACATATTTAAAGCAAGTTCTAATATACATTTTGTTGCTGTGTGGTCACTTTCCCTCATTATATTAGTTTTATCTAGGTTAACAACTAGCAGAGTAGGATCCTTTATACTACCGCCATGGGATTAAGAAATAATTCTTTTAAGAAAATAATAAGGCTTTGGGGAACAGATTAGCTTTCTACTTTTTTTTTTAAGTTTATTTATTTATTTGAGAGAGAGAGCGAGCAAACAAGCATGAGTGGGATAGGGGCAGAAAGAGAGGGAGAGAGAATTCTAAGCAGGCTCCATGTTGACACAGCGCAGAACCCGACAAGGGGCTCAAATTCATGAACTGTGAGATCATGAACTGAGCAGAAAACAAGAGTCAGATGCTTAATCAACTGAGCCACCTAGCCACTCCAGCTTTCTACTTTTTAATAAACCAATTTGAGGTATTGGTTAGCATTGTCCAAGTCAGAAAGTTGCAACTTCAATTTTTTTAAGAAGGAAGAATTAAACAAGCTTTCCAATAGTCTTTGTAAAAAACAAGAAAACAAACAAAATACACACAAAAGGAAGGCACCTGAGGGATGATGGGAACATTATAACCACCTTGGGATTCAGGGTCCTTATCAATAATAAGAGATAGTTCATCCTCAAGTTTGCCTCAGCATTTACAGTCTACACTTAGAGGGCTAAGAAATAGGAAGTGAGATCTTTTACTTTGGTCTGTGTGTGGGAAAGACATAATAAATAAGTGTAATTAATTTGGGGGTTTGATACTTTGGGGATTTTTTTTGGTGCCAAATCTGCAAGAATCCATTTCTGTGCCCTTAAGACAGAAGGTGACCGAAGCCTACAACATCTAACAGAATGGTTGTGACTCAGTGATAAAAAACTAAAACTGTATTTACTTGATTACAGCCTGAGTTTTTCAGAGCTGTGAAAATAAAGAAATTTGGGTACGTTCATAATTAGGTTACTTTAAGGGGATTTTAAATGTCATACTGGCACCATCTATAGATATTTAAGGTGAAGTACACGCACAACTATTTCATTTTTCTAATTCATCCCTCCCTTGTATTTAAACTAAGTATTATTCATTTCAATTAATTGGTAGAGATACTAAACCATACTTAAATCTAAGCCACAGCTAGCATTTTCTAGTTGGGCTAGAAACCATTCAGGCAAACATGATTCTTCCTTTTGCCAATTTACATTCTGGACACATAATATCTATGCTTTTAGTCTATTCTTTAGAATTTCTGTACTTCCATAAAATATTAAAGTTTCATTTTTAATGAATCATTTTTAATTTAAAGAATCATTTTTAATGATGAGTAGCAAATCATTTTAATATTTAAGTCTTCATTTAAAGTTTCATTCAAATGATGAGTTACACAAAGGATATCTTAGAGTTTTGAATGGAAAATTGTTTTTTCCTTAGCACGTTTCCCAAAAGTTTCAATGTTCAAATGCAAAAGTAACCCCATAATGAAAGACATGTCAACACGGATATCATGAAGTAAAAGATAAGAAAATAATTTGATTAGAAGAGTGATCTTATTACGGGTAGGAAAAAAAAAGTATATAGTTGAGTCTATGTTTTGTGTGATTAGGTTGCTTAGTAGTCCAATTTTCTAGTCACAGTAACTGAATTAATCAGAATGTGTGACAAAGACAGTATATTTGTCAAAAAGTTTTGAAGAACAGAAGAGGGGGCAAGCACTTCAAATTTAGTTAAGGAAATTCAAAGAAAAATGTGTCTAAAATAGTTTCTATTGGAGGAAGCAGGAATAGATCCCAGCATTTTAAATGGAGTTTCAGAAATTGTTTGTTAAATCATACTCCATGGCCAATAACTATAGCAAATGGAATAATAATGATTTGGAGGAAACTGAACTTGAAGAATCAAATGGTTGACTTTCAGAAACAAAAGCAAAGTCTCTGAACTCACTCTTCTTGTTATCTACTAACCCTTTCTTTGATTGCTTTGCCTGTTTGGAACAGTCACTTCAGAAGAAAAGCAATGAAAAACACACAAGCCCTACAGATAATTATCTGTTTCTCTGATACTGTTTTAGGTTCTGTTAAATAGTGAATGGGCAAAGATTTTGGGCTTTATTTCCTCTCCAGCATCATTTCAATATTCATCAACTACATATCTCTGGATATGGCTTAAATGTTTTCAGATACTTCCAAATGAACAGGGGAAAATAGAATAAGGAATTCCACAGATGTCTATAATAATTATATCATGTTATACAGACTGAACCATCAGAAGACTGGCAACCGAGGCATTTTGATAAATTAAGTTTTTCTGCTTGACTGAAGCCTAGTTTCCAAATCTTTCTTGTTCTTGCTTTCACTAAAAATAAAATTTATAGATTTATTTTCAGTAAGTATTCTATATTGGACATAGAAGTAGGTATAGATATTTAGACGAACTATATACTAATGTCCAGATATATATTCCATTCATTTCCATTTATTCATAATCCTAAAATCTGAGCTTATTCTGTTAGGCTTTGCTGGTCTTGTCTCAAACTTACAGGTTCACTATAATTGTGGTTAAAATATGAAATTAAGTGTTACAGATGCTTTCATTTATAAATAAAAATAATTTGCAAAGGTGCTATCAATTGTTTTGCTTTTATAATGGTGCTTTTCAAAATACAGAAGATGCCTAAAGGTATTTCTTTAAATACTGTTAATGTCCTGTAACTCCATTTGAACTATTTTCAAGTAGGGGCATTTAAAAATGTGAAAACAACTTTAGAACTTTAAGATAATGTATCTTGGAAAACCTATTTATAGACACAGTCATGGTGAATTTCGACTTAGGTCTGTTGAAACTATTTATGGACTCTGAAGTTCAACATTCTTTGTACATAAATGTTAGCTCCTAACCCCCTCCAGAGCTTCCTGGGTATAATGTGAAACCAGCAGGAAGCAAGCGCAGGCTACTCGAGAGTGGTAGGTGGCAGGTGGCAGGTGGCAGGTGGCAGGTGGCAGGTTTTAATAAGCAAAGGGAACTTACATATGAGGCTAATCTTGGGTGGTGGCGGGATAAACCGACCCACATAGGCCTGCTACATCTTAAGAGTTTATATGGAGGCCTTACCTGGGTGCAGTCATGTATACTGTGCAGGTGTTCTCAACACCATTTCACTATCACAAGGCTAAATCCTTGGAGCAGCATTTGGGAGCAGGGAAGGCGAGTGGAACCCACATTCTAAGGACATGGATGGGGTGAGGATCCTCCTATCACCTGATCTAGCTCACAGGTCAACCAGTGGTCACATCTTTTCAGTGACTTCTCCCAACAAGAAAGCTTTCCCATTCTACTGCTCTTATTAATCTATTTCTTCACATGGGATCACTTATGTAATATTCCACTTCTTTTGAATGCTTCTGGGAAAAAAATTTACATGTTTCCCTTTTAAATACAGCCTCATTACTCCTCAAATGAGAGGAGAGATTCCTCAGGATTCTGCTAGAAGCATGATTCTGTCTGGGAGATGTCCAGACAGGTTTCTGTGAGGTGGGAAGAAAGACTGGAAGCCAATCCTACAGCTCCGGATCTGAAAAGGTCTAGAAGCCAACGCTCTTCAGGGCGGACCAGTGCGCTCCCTGGAAGTAATGTTACACACACTAGCATGAAGAACTCCCCTCTCCTCTGCTCTGCTCTTTGTCAAAACATCTTTTTATCCATTTTTTTCTTTCCATATACTCATTTTTTCCTTACTGTCATATTTTGCTGGTTATTACAATATTTTCTGCAAATGGACATCAAACACAGATCAATGGCAGTGTCTTAATAAACCCCTAGAGTGGGATTTCTAATAGATTTCCTCCACTTAGCTCTTCTGTCAAGCATTTATGTTGTACCAAGAAAAATGAGTCAGATAATTTAATAAGTAAACATATTACTGAGACATACAGTGGACAACTGGATTCTAACTTTTATATGACAAAACTTTAAAGAACTTTCATTAAATAAATGAATTTGCATAAAGCATCACCATGAGAACTATTAATTTTACTCTGGCCCTTCAAACATTCATATATGTCTCTGAACTGGCACGATTATAATTATCCTTTATAGGCTGCTCTTTTATAATCATTTTTTTCTGAATAATATTTAGAATTAATTAAGAGCTTCTGAATTATGTTTTTTACAATATAAAAAAACTGGCATTCACTGAGCACTTATTGCATTCCAGGTGCTAAGCTGAATATATCACACATATTTTTTTATTTACACAAAATAGTTGAGAAGTGGTTAGTACTAAGCCATTCACTGAGGACAGGAACAATTAAATAATTCACTCAACATCACACAAGTGGCAAGTGAAAGATCGACGATTTATACCCAGATGGTCTCATCTTAGAACTTATGCCCTTAATTACTATGCTATACTGCTTCTCACAACTAAAAATGAATGCTAAAGTAAGGACTGGGTAATTTAAAGGGTTGAAGAATTATAGTCACATAAAGTTTATGTTAGGGATCTAAAGCAATACATTCTTAACTCCTTTACAATGTTACTTCCTGTTTCTCCCTCCTCTGCACCCTAAATTAAGAAATAGTGTTAGGGATATAACTTGGTATTCCAGAGTTTTTAGAATATTCTTGCCCCTGGGCTTCAGGATATACAAGAAAGGGAGTAAAGCAGACTTAGTCTACATAAGACTGGGGATCAAGGACAGAAGCAAAGAATGTGAAGGAATTTCCATAATAGTGATTAAAACATGTTTAAGTTCATCAAGCTAAATAAATCCACCACATGGTTAATTTTACAAAAGAAACTATTAGCTGTCAGTGTTAGATATGAATATAGAAAGGGATGTTTTTTTAAAACCACAATTACCTATTTTTTTTAAAAAATCTGAAAATCATTTCAAAACACATTTTTGGAAGATCTCTTTGGCCTTAAGGAGAAGATGGCCTTTATTTATTTTTTTATTTTTTTAAACAGATTTTATTTTTAAGTAATCTCTTCACCCAATGAATTTATAACCCCAAGATCAAGAGTCACATGCAGTGCTGACTAAGACAGCCAGGAGTCCCAAGACAGCTCTTATTTTTTGAAAGGACTTATTTCCCAACTCAAAATGTTTGTATTTTCTCTCTAGAAAATGCCATCTAAGAATATTCATGTTTCAGATATGTGCCCCCAAATCCCTATGTTACATCCTTCAGTCTATCTGTGTGTCTTAAGGAAGAAACAGGATTTTAAAAGTTTTAATACTCTGACATACTATGGGGAATAGTGTCTACAAAATGTCCTTGGTTAAATACCACCTAGAAATTAGGAAAACTGAAAAGGAATTTAGGGAGTACATCCTAATATTCTAAGTGCATTTGTTAGAGATTATTTATATACATCAAACTCAGAGAGGGTTACAGGATTGAATGGGGACTTTAAAGATAAAATTAGAAAATGTATGCTGGAGAGAAAAAGGAAATAGTGGAGAGATAACACTAGTTTTGTTCTTAATTGTGGAAAATGAGAGATTTCTTTTCTCAAATCTTTAAACACAGAGGAAGTTCAAGTTACATTAAAAGGCAATGAATATATCAGATTAGAACTATAGGAGAATAAAATACTAGCATATATCAACTGCATTTAACAAACAGAAATCAACCTTATTAAGAAAGCATTTTATAAAGGAGCCTGAAAACCTTTTCTATACTCTGCCTCACCCAAATATTAATCTATAATTAGAGGTATTTGAAATTGTATGAAGACCCTAAAATAGTTACTTCAGAGTGACCAAATCTCCAGTCTCCAATAAGAAAGAATGTATTATTTATGATGCAATTTCTGTATGTGTAATTATATATAATCAAAGCCTTCCTATGTGTTTGGGCCCTATAGAGAGTTGACTAATCAAAAGTTATTTAAAGGCAGGAGTACTTCAAACATGTGTTTAACTTAAAACATATAAATGTGCATTTATTAGTCAATATTTAGGTGTAGAATGAATAAGCCATACATATAATCCATCTTTAAAAGCTTTTAGTTTCAGTATCTCAGGATCTTTAATACGTAGAAAAAATTTAAAGATTCTTATGAAGTTGAGTTCAGAATCATACTATATTTTTATGATTCCCTTGTCTCCCTTAAATTTTTATAATAGTTTCACTCTCACCTAATTCAATGGCTTATTTTTTTTTTCTTTTTTGGTCCTAGACTTTATGGAGTCTTTACAAAGTATTTAACTTAATTTGCATATGACAACTTTCTTTTCATACTTATATTTTTCAATTAATGCAGAATTTAATTAAGTTATATAATTGTAGGGCACCTGGGTGGCTCAGTTGAGCTTCTGACTCTTGAAATCTGCCCAGGTTGTGATCTTGCAGTCATGGAATGGAGCCCCAAGTTGGGCTCCAGGTTAAGCGTGGAGCCTCGGTGGGATTCTCTGTCTCTGTCTCTCAAAATAAATAAATGAAAAAAAATTATATAATTACAAAGATGATTCCACAGTAGTGTACAGATTTAAGCTAAAATAACATTGGCCTAAAAAAAAAAAAAAAAGAAGTTTAACCTCTCTCCAATAGAAAAATCTGGTTAGGTATTTTAAGGCTCATAGGGTGGCTCAACAATCATTAGGGACAACACTCCCTTCTAATTAGTCACTCTTGTCCCACTAGCGGTATAAGATGACTGCTCTCATTCCTGCCATTACGTTCCCATAAAGCCAATAGCAGAAGGAGAAGGAGAAAGAGAAAGGGAAGTATGTTATATGCTCTATCAGCTTAATAGCATGACCCACAATTTGCACACATCACCTCCATTTACTTAGTCACATTACCATACCTAGCTGCAAAGGAGACTAGGAAATGCAGCCATCAGCTGAGTGACCATGATCATTAAAAATTTTACTGCTATATAAGAACTAGAGAATGGAAGAGAAGATATTGAAAAACATAAAACAAGTCTTTGAAATAGTCCAATCTATTTGACCAGTGATTCTTTTGAAACCAAAATACTTTAGTAGGTTTGTTCTGACTCTCCTCTGGTCATGCCATTCCATGTGAAATGAAGAGCCCACAGGCCAAGAGGACTTGCTTAACCAGAAGCCTCTCCTTCTAAACCTGGCTACCCAAGACTTCAGAATTCCCTGAATAGCCCTGGGCCTGCTTGCAATACCTTAAGTAAATTCCCTTCAGAGAATTCCCTTTCCCACAAGCACTTAAGGAGTATGAAAGCAGCTTGAGTAAGCAGGCTAGGATCCCACACATGTATGATGCTCCCTGTATGCATAATAGAGCTGGAGGTGGGAAGAAAATGGGAGAGAGTATAAGCCAGCTTACCCAGCACTGGATATTCTCAATGAAGAAGAGAGAAGAGTTAGAAAAATCTAAAACTGAGTCTAGCCTTTCAGCTCAACACATCAGATTTGCCAAAGTAGGACTATGGTATCAATTATGTATGGCTATGTAACAAATTATGCCAAAACTTTGTGCTTTAAAACAAGAATAATTTTGATATAATCCCAATAGTTTATTTTTGCTGTTGTTTGCCTGGCCTTCAGAGACATATTTAGAAAAATGTTGCTATGGTTGATGTGAGACACATTACTACCTGTGTTCTCCTCTAGGATTTTTATGGTTTTAGTTCTCATGTTTAGGTTTGTAATCCATTTTGAGTTTATTTTTGTGTATGGTGTAAGAAAGTGGTACATCATTCTGTTGCACATAGATGTCCAGTATTTCCAACACCATTTATTGAAGTGACTTTTTCATTTTGTATATTCTTATCTTCTTTGCCATGGATTAATTGACCATAAAAGCATGGCTTTATATTCTGGACTCCATTCTGTTCCAGTGATCTACATGTCTGCTTTTGTGTCAGTATCATACTGCTTTGATTACTACAGCTTTGTAGTATATCTTTAAATCTGGAATTGTGATGTCTCCAGTTTTGTTCTATCTCCAGTTTTTTTTTTTTCTATTCAAGTTTTTTTGTGGTTTAGCTTTGGCTATCAGGGTTTTGTGTGGTTCCATGAAAATTTTATTATTATTTTCTTCTGATTTTGTGTAAACTGCTTTTGGTATTTTTATAAGCATTACATTGGATCTGTATATTGATTTCCATAGTATGGACATTTTAACAATATTAATTCTAATCCATGAACATGGAATATCTCTCTGTTTATGTCATCTTGAATTTCTTTCACCAATGCTTTATATTTTTCAGAGTACAGGTCTTTCCCATTGGTTAAGTTTATTCTTAGACATTTTATTCTTTTTGGTGCAATTGTAAATGGGATTGTTTTCTTAATTTATCTTCCTGCTTGTTCATTTTCAGTGTATAGAAATGCCACCAATTTCTGGGCATTAATTTTATATCCTGCAACTTTACTGAATTTATTTATTACCTTTAATAGTTTTTTTTGTGTGTGGAATCTTTAGGGTTTTTTATGCATAGTATCATGTCATCTGTAATTAATGACAGTTTAACTTCTTTACCAATATGTATGCCTTATTTCTTTTTCTTGTCTGATTGCTGTGCCTAGGATTTCCAGTACTATGTTGAATAAAAGTGGTGAGTGGACATTCTTATCTTGTTTCTGATCTTAGAGGAAAAGCTCTAGTTTTTCACCATTAGCTATGATGTCTGCTCTGGGTTTTTCATCTTTCATCTATGGCCTTTATTATGTTGGTGTATATTCCTTCTAAAACTACTTTGTTGAATGGATGTTGTACTTTGTCAAATGCTTTTTCTTAATCTACTGAAAACATCATTTGGGGTTTACCCTTTGTTTCACTGGTGTAGTGTATCATGTTGATTATTTTATGAATATTAAACCATCCTTGCATCTCTGGAATAATTTCCACTTATTCCTAGGGAATGATTCTTTTAATGTGTTGTAAAATGCAGTTTGCTAATATTTTGTTGAGAATTTTTGTATCTATGTTCATCAGTAATGCTGGGCTGTAGCTTTCTTTCTTTTTTTTTTTTTTTCTTTTCTTTTTTCTTTTTTTTTTTTTTTTTTTTGTGGTGCCTTTGTCTGGTTTTGATATCAGGGCAATCCTGGCCTCACAGAATGTGTTTGAAAGCTTACCTTCCTCTTCTATTTTTTGTAATAGCTTGAGGAGAATAGTTGTATTGACTTTTCTTTAAATGTTCATAGAATTCAACTATGAATCCATCTGGTCCTGGTCTTTTAGTTTTTTGATGTTTTTTTTGATTACTGATTCAATTTTATTGCTAGTAATTGGTATGTTAAGATATTCTATTTCTTTTTGGTACAGTTTTGGAAGAGTATATTTCAGGAAATTATATATTTCTTCTAAGTTTGTTCAGTATGTTAGCATATAATCTTTTATAGTATTCTCTTATAATTCTTTGTATTTCTATGGTGTCAGTTGTTACTTCTCTTTTTTTATTGTATTTGGGTCCTTTTTCTTTTTTTCTTGGTGAGTCTGGACAAAGGTTTATTAATTTTGTTTATCTTCTCAAAGACTTACCTCTTAGTTTCATTGATATTTTCTATTTTTTTTTTAGTCTCTCTGTCATTTATTTCTACTCTTTGTTATTTTCTTCTTTCTACTCACCTTGGGTTTTCTTCTTTTTGCAATTTGTTTAGGTGTAGATTAGATTATTTGAGGTTTTTCTTGTTTCTTGAAGTAGGCCTGTATCACTATGTATTTCCCTCTTAAAACTGCTTTTGCTGTGTCCCAATGATTTTAGACCATTGTGTTTGCATTTTCATTTGTTTCCATGTATTTTCTTTTATTTCTTCTTTGATTTCCTCATTGACCCATCAAAATAAAAAGCTTTTGCACAGCAAAAGAAACCATCAACAAAACAAGAAGGCAACCTACTAAATCAGAGAAGATATTTACAAAAGATATATAAGGAGTTAATATACAACTCAACACCAAAAAAAACAAACTGACTAAAAAACAGGCAGAGCATCTGATGAGACATTTTTACAAGTCCATGGGCCAAAAGAGTATTGTACTGGGTACAATTAAAACTGTACAATGTGGCTCATCAAAATATTTTTCTAGATCCAAATAAACTTACTTTTTTAAATGTCTATACCTAGATAGACTTAAGTAGTTGCAAATAATGTTATATTTTCAAAATTAATATTTTCATTAAGTTACACTTTTCTTTCTTCCCTCCCTTCCTTCCTTCCTTCCTTCCTCTTTCCCTCTCTTTCTCTCTCTTTCCTTCCTTCCTTCCTTCCTTCCTTCCTTCCTTCCTTCCTTCCTTCCTTCCTCCATCCCTCCCTCCCTCCTCCCTCCCTTTATTTCTTTAAGTTTATTTATTTATTTTGAGAGAGTGCTTGCATGTGCACAAGCTGGGAAGGGCAGAGAGAAAGAATCCCAAGTAAGCTTTGAACTGTCAGCACAGAGCCTGATGCAAGGTTCAAACTCACAACCATGAGGTCATAACCTGAGTTGAAATCAAGAGTCAGATATTTAATCACCTGAGCCATCCAGACACCTCTAGGTTACACCTTTTCTTTAGCAAAATCTTTTTAATACCTGGAAAGAAAGTTTGCCCATGAACTCTTTCCATAAGCAATGTCCTAGAAATGATAAAAACATGCTATCTAGTGTCCTATAGAAACTTGATCTATATGACTTGTAGCCAAAGAATGAGAAATTATTACATGCATACTTCTTCCAAACCAGAATAAATCTCTTAAAATTTTTGTGTAATTTAGTAGGAGAATGGAAATGAGTGTTGTCTCTGGAGCACAAGGGAATGGGTGTGACCAGAATATCAAGTTGATTCTCTATCCTGAGGCTTCCATTTCTGATTTGTAGCCTTGCAAAATGAGTGCCCATTCCTAGATTTTCTTCTTTGAGAATAGTAGACTCTTGTAATTAAAATAACCTCCCTTTCCCATTTCTGCTCCCCACAATGGGATCCAGAGAATGGTTAAGTTGAATATTCTACCAAATTCCTTTTTGGGTCATGGACTGCCAATGCTTGGCATGAAGCTCTTCCTCCTAGGGATTTGCCTGTTTCCCACACCTGTACGTAAGAGAGGAGAGAGTCATAGTAAACTAAGCCTCTGTGCTCACGGACTCTAGAAAGTTTCATTCCTCCAGAAATTCTGCCTCCTCCTTTTCCTGACACTTCACTTGTTGCCAGAAGCTTCCCAGATAAGCCTTAGCTACCACATCATCAAATTTTGCTTCTTGGTGTGCCTAGTGCTTGCTAAGTGCCCATTCTTCTCACAGTCCCAGTACGAGGATGACAGTTCCATTTCAAGGAGTTTTAAGTCTCAGCCTTGGGAATCACCACCACCCTGAGTTTTTCGTGTCCCTATAGTGGCTGGTAGCAATCCCAGTCAGTTATTAAAGATGAAAAGTCCTTTATCTCAGGTCTTATTGTTCTCTGCAATTGTACACTTTCCCTTCATTTGTTTCATACAGACTGCAGGTTTTTAACAGACTGGGTCAAATGTATCCTATTTGTGCTTATCTGTCTTAAACTGCGAGCTGAATAGTGGTGTTTACTGTCATGAGACCATAGTCCTTTAAGTGGAAGGGAAAATATCACCTTCTCCTATTCTCCGGAGACTTGAATAATGAAATCTTAAGACCATATTTTTGATGACAACAACTTGTGTTGCTTGTGTCTGAGCTGGTGCTTCTAGTGCTAGCTTTGTCACAAGAAGTGTTTTCTATTGGTTTCTGCTGTCACTTAGTTTTCTTCCTTTTGGCAAATTATCCTTATTAGCTGAGAGAAATATCCTATTTACTTTGCGTATTATAATGAAATTTTACTATGAATAGATCCAGTACTTTTTTTTTCCCCCAGTTAAATCCAGTTTACCATGGTTTTAACAAGTGCTTTTCTTTGAAATGGCTTTCCTAACTTCATTTGATTAATGAATGTATTTATGCTGTAACTATTTATTGAGTATACAACACATGAAGGTGTAGTTTTAGATGCTGGGTATACAGCAGTGAGCAAACTTGCACAAATCCCCACTCTCATGGGGTTTACTTCTAGTTGATGAAAACAGAAAGTAAAGAGATGCTTGTGAATTCTGTAAGGAACTTTTCCTTTCTGAAAAGGAAAGCATGAGGATAGGAGGATATGGGAGCCAGCCTAACACCATGTTGAAGGAATGTGCCATGATGACCATTCTATGACCTGAAACCTTCTTGAGCACAGCTCCTCCTCCCCTGTCCCAACACTTTTCCTTTTTGTTTAACTGCACCCTTAAGTACATCCTCAGGGTTTAGCCTCCTGGATCTGTCCTGGAGAGACAGCTAAGATACACACCTATTCTTAAACATTCTTCTCTTGGGCAGTCCCTCTGCATGCAGTCCCTGGCCTGAGGGCTATAAAAGCAGTTTTTAAGGGAGGTAGGGTTGCAGAGACCAACTTGTCTGGCATCTGCCCAAGACAAGCTTCTGTCCATTTATTGTCAAGCTGTACTTGTCAGCCTTTTTCTTTGGTCTTATGGCTCCTCCAGTCTTTGGAGGTTTTTTTGAATATACCTCCCTTTCATGGAACAGAAGGAAGCATCTTGAAGCACTGGTGGGGGGTAGTTGCTATTTTAGGTAAGATGGACAGGGAACAACTAACTAGTCAGTTAACAATTGACTTAGAGGAGGTGAAGGGGAAAGCCATGTAGAGATGTAGAAGAGTGTTGAAAGAAGGCTATGGCAAGTACAAAGTCTTGACGTCCACATGTACAAGAAATAGCAAGGTGGGACGGGTAGCCAGAGTCAACCCAGAAAAGGAGAGCTATAGAAGCTGAAGCTGTTGAGAGAGGAGCATTTGACTAGAGGGTCTTGCAGATATATGTACTTTGGTTTTTACTCTGAGTGAGACACCATTGATGGGTTCAGGGCAGAAGAGCAATTCGTACAAATAGAGATTTCTTTCCTTTCTTCTTTGTGATGTGTATTAAAAAATGACATGTCAGACTAGGGAATATACCACAAATATGTCAGGACCTGCTCTGGTGTTGTACACGTATCTGGGCAGACACAAGAACGGACAACCATATCATCAAGGATAGGCCATTAGAATTTCCTTTTTTACACTCATGAGTAATCAAAGGAGTAAAGTTTGGGATACAACTTTCAGTATTTCAGATGAGTCACCAATTTCCAGACAAGGAAATCTAAAATGGTCAAATAATCACTGAGGAAAGGTCTTACAAGTCCACATAAATGGACAGAAAAGCATCAGAGATATTTGAATTCTGACATGTCAGTTAATGTCCTTGGAGGGAAATAATCTAAACCACACTTATATAGGATGATAAGCCTGGGGGTAACAATCCACCAGATCTGTAGGAATGACAACTGTGCTTTCAGACACTTCTCCGAATGTGAGTATTAATGGTATATAATTAATTCAAACAAATTTAGCTATAATTTGGCCTTACAGACTGTGGCTATTACCACACTCCCCCTGCAATCTTCACACATCTGTGGGTCATCATTATGATCGTCCTTTTCCAGGAATATTAAGCAATTTGTCAGAGGACAGACATCTGGAAATAAACCTATGCTAGCTTGAACATGGCCTTTTAGTTCTATAAAACATACTCTTTCCAGAAGCTATGATTCCAGCCCAATTCCTGTATCCTTTGGAGGAAAACAACATTGACAATATGAACTCTAATTTTCAAATGGAACACTAAATTTGCTATGGTAAATAGGACTACTTTTTAAGACACATTTATCTCATGTAGCAATATTTAATTTTAGTGCATTGGCAATACAATAAAAAAAAAGACGTCCTCTCACTGTGGTGTTCAGCTTTTTACAAAGACAGCAATGAAGTTTGAAATCTTTTAAAAGTGAAATTTAAATATATACAATATGTGTTTATTGAGTTAATCATAATCTTAACACCCAAAGTGAGCTATCATTGAGATTTAGGCATATTTCCTTTCTGTTGAATCTTTTTGTCTTGATTTTCTTTTTGACAATGATGGAAACATCGTATTTATAATTTATATATGCACATAATTTTACCTTGATCTTTTACTTTACATGATATGAAAGTATTCCCCTGTTGTTTCATAAACGGATCAAAATATAATCTTAGCGTAACATTTCCAAAATATTACATGATCATGAACTTCATTGTCTGAAATTCTTTATTTGCTCTCCACCATCTTTAGTATAAATTCTCAAACTCCTCAGTGGAGAATATTAGGCTTGTTATGATTTCCCTTTCTGGCTTTCCAGGTTTTATATTTTTCTTTAATTTCCCAGACATACCTTGACAGCCTGACCAGATGTTCCAGCCTGACCTTTACTGTAAGTTCCTTCTCCTTATCATCTAAAAGAATCTGTATTCTTTTTTAGGTTCCAGTTTTTTCCTAATCTTTGTTCTACAAAATCTATGACCCAGGTTATTTCAGCAGTCTGTTTCAAGATCCCACTAAAAATCTCTTTTCTTTGCCTGCTAATCAGACGTCTGGGTCTTCTTTGATTTACGGCCAACTGGTTATAAATAGTCTGCATCAAAGGTAGGAGAGGCTCCTGCTTATTCTTAAACAATTAAGTAGATATTTACCCACCCACACAAGGAGGGACTGCTATTTACATACTTAGCAACACCCAACGCCTGACATTTGAATACTGCTAATGAACTTATAAATATCTTTTTGTGACCATCAAATCTCCATTTGTAACAATGACATGATATTACCTATGAAAAAAGTTTGAAGAACTTTCTGAAGTGTGATTTGCCCATGAATTCTACATTTTTGGGTAGATTTTCATTGCATTCATCTTAAGTTTACACTGAAAAATTAATTATTTCATAACATTTTGAACATTTACAATGAGGAAATTACTGTTTTCATGTGCTCAGAATAAGGCAAACATAAATAATTTTCTTACTTCTCAAATTGCCTACATTCTAATGGGGAAAAATGGATACATGCATGTGTAACTATATTATAACTTCATTTTAATCTCTTTCGGGCTTCCAAATACGAACTCCACAAGACTATAACTTTATTTCAATTTTTACATTTTTTAAAGGTCAAAATGCCAAAATGTGTTTATTTATTTTACAATGTAAATGGCTTTAAATTATCAAAATAAATCTTGCTCTGAGATAGTGAAAGATGGGGTGAGACTGCTGTTTACAAGAACTTTAGGGGCTTTTGTGGTAATCCTACCAAATTTATAGAGTTAAATATAGGTGCGAGCTAAGTTTTTTTGAGGTTTGTTTATCTGGGTGACAGAATATGTTAATATTGGGGCTAATTTATAGCCTCCCTTAGTTCCTAATTCTAAACATGTGTGATACACTAGTTTTGTAGAATAGTTTGTAGATTTAGCTTTATAAACAATATTTCATAGTCTGTCTTTCCATTTTAAAATTACTATGTGGAAACTTCTTCAATTTTGAGAATTAGTGTGCCTCTAAAACTAAGAGTTGGATTCAAATTGGAACATGAATGAATGCATTTACATGCCATGTCATTACAGCTTTCACTGTAGTTATGCTTCCTGGCCAAATAGATATGAGGACAGTTTTATGAACATGTCCCTAAAGTATACAAAAATATCACATTAAAAATTCCTGATCAAATACATGAACATTTTGGATCTCAAAAAGCATCTCTCTCCAGAGCTCAGTGGGAATTCTCTCTACAGCTCCATTATCTATTCCCTCCTCATTACTTGTTTGGGGAAGCAAGAACCCGTCAGTGCTTGGAAGGATGGAGCTTCTGGAATGAGAAATGGATACTAGTGGGAAAGGTGAGAAGGCCGTTGGCTTACTGGAGAGTGGTGATCAGGGGACCAGGAAAAAGTTTAAATCTGGTCTCCTAACCTCCTTCAGTGTTTCCCTTTGCTCATTTAATAAAGACTCAAACACCTAGAGCAAATACAAGCCCTTTTCAGAATCAAGAGAGAAGTGATGGTGGCAGAATGTGATGGGAAAGAGAGTGGAGAAGGAGTAGTGTTACAAACTACAAAATCAAGCAAAAATACATTCAGAGATTCTCCCAATCAAAGTATTCCTGATATTTACTGAAAACCAAATAAAGTCAAGGTCTCCTATTTGCCCAGACTTTCATGCCTGCTAGTCTCTTTTGACATTTTAATCACCCTGAGCTTCTTTCCTCAAAAAGAGGACATCCACATTCTTCATTCTGAGGTTCTAAGAGTAAAATATGATTAATTTGCCTCACACAGACCCAACCAGATCCCTGAACCTCTATTTTCCATTCTTTTAACAAATTTTTTTTAACATTTATTCATTTTTGAGAGTGAGAGAGACAGAGCATGAGTGCAGGAGGGGCAGAGAGAGGGAGACACAGAATCAGAAGCAGGCTCCAGGCTCCAGGTTCCAGGCTCCAAGCTGTCAGCACAGGGCCCAATGCGGGGCTCGAACTCACAGACTGCGAGATCATGACCTGAGCCGAAGTCAGATGCCCAACTGACTGAGCCACCCAGGCGCCCCTATTCTCCATTCTTTTATACTCACATGAGGAAGTACCTAGACCACATTTCATAGTCTGTGCTGCCTGTCAGAAGAGCGTGGTCATGAGCCTGGTTTTGGAAGTAGAAGACCTGCTCCCTACCAGTAATATAACCCATGTTAGACAACCTTTCATAAGCCTCAGTTTCCTCATTTGTACTACTTCATAAGGTCATTGTGAAAATTAAGTGTGATAATGTATGGAAAGAGCCAAGCAGAGAACCTATCGCAAGATAAAAGCTTAATGCATGTATTAATATATTGTCTTTCTGGGTCCCTTTTCTTCCATTTTTCAATATCTTTTCTTCCTTCTTCCTCTTTCTTCAACACCACTACTGATCCTGCTGTCACCACAGACCATCAGTGGAGTGCCAGGCAGCGAGGTGAGGAAAAGCTGTGTATGGACTATACCCAGCTTCCCTGCAGGGTCCGTTCACCAGGTGAGCTCTGTTCACCAAGACCAGAGCTGTTTTGTATGTCCAAACAAAAAGCCATTACAAAAGATTGGTAAGTCAACTTGCAGCTGTATTTTTCCATTGTCAGTTTTCGATCATCTTCCATTCCAGGTGGATGGTTTACCAGAGTGGTTTGTAGTTATAGATAGAAGAGAACTCTTCAACACATTTCCTTTCATGAAACTGACTATGGGTTGCATTTGCCGAAAAAAATGAACTGAGCTTGACAAATACAACATTTTTGTTTTAAATATTTCATTAAAAGCCTCGTATAGTGGAGTCCCCTATTTGCAGGAACTAAAGAGCAGTTATCCCTTTTACTTTTGTGGCTTGTAATATTTGGTTTTTCAGTTTGAGGTATAATTGATAAAATGATATTGAAAGGGTACAACATAATTTGATGTATGTATACACTCTGAAAAGATTCCTCCCATGAAGTTAAGGAACACATCCATTACTTCACATATTTACCTTCTGTGTGTGTGTGTGTGTGTGTGTGTGTGTGTGTGTGTGTGTAAGAGACAGAGAGAGAGACAGAGACAGAGACAGAGAGAGAGAAAGGAAGAGAAAGAGAGAAAGAGAGAGAGAGAGAACATTTATATTCTATTCTCTTAGCAAATCTCATTTTTACAATATGGTGTTATCAGCTATAGTCCCCAAGTTATATATTAGATCCTCAGATTTTATTCATCGTATAACCGAATTTTGTACCTTTTAACTAGTTTCTCCTTATTTCTACCATCCCCTAGCCCCTAGCAACCACTTCTCTATTTCTAGTTTTGTTTTTCTTAATTCCACATATAGTAATAGCATGCAATATTTGCCTTTCTTAATTTCACCCAGCATAATGCCCTCAGGTCCCATCCATGTTGTCACAAACGACAGGATTTCCTTCTTTTTTAAGGCCGAAAGATACTCCATTGTATGTATGTATGTATTGTGTGTGTGTGTGTGTGTGTGTGTGTGTGTGTTTGTATACCAAATTTCCTGATTCATTTATTTGTTGACAGACACTTGTGTTGTTTCCATACTTTGGCTATTGTGAATAATGCTGCAGTGAACCCCGGAATACAGATACCTCTTCAAGAAACTGGTTTTGTAGGAGTGCTGGATCATGCGGTGGTTCTACTTTCAATGTCTTGAGGAATCTCCATACTGTAGCTGCTCCAATCCAATTTACATTCCACCAGCAGTGTGCCAAGGTTCTCCTTTCTCCAAATCCTCCCCAGTACTTGTTATCTCTTATCTTTTTAATATCAATCATCCTAAAAGTTGTGAGATGATATATCACTGTGATTAGGATTTGCATTGCCCTGATGTTTAGTGATGTCACCTTTTCTATGTACCCATTACCATCTGTATGTCTTTTTTGGAAAAATGTCTATTCAGGTCCTTTGCCCATTTTTTCAATGGGGTTTTGTTTTGTTTTGTTATGTTTTTGCTATTCGGTTGTAGCTCCTTGTATATTCTGGATATTAACCCTGTATGTAGCTATCTCTCTTGAGACAGGAAAATAAGGATGTAAAATTAAGTTTAAAAATTTTAAATACAAATTAAAAGTTGCAAAATTTTAAATCAACTTGTATCACTCTTAGCTTAAACTCAAAATTGAGTGCTAATTTGACTGAAAGAGTTAGAAGAATTGTTATGTTTCTTATTTTATAAAACAATTATCTTTAAAAAATCACAACTAGGAAAGGTTTAAGAAAAAAATGTATATAAAAATATTAATCACATATCCTCTGCATATTTTGTGCATTTTTTTCTGGTCTTTGCACATACCTTAAAAAAAAAAAAGAGGACTGTATTGACTATATTTTTGTATTCTGCTTTTTTCCATTTTTCTTTTAATATTAATTGCTGTTGAAAAACATTGTTCTTTTTTTTAAAATTTGTTAACATTTATTTATTTTTGAGAGAAAGACAGCATGAGCGGGAAAGGGGCAGAGGGAGAGAGAGGGAGACACAGAATCTGAAGGAGGCTCTGGGCTCCGAGCTGTAAGCACAGAGCTCTGCGTGGGGCTTGGACTCACGAGCCATGAAATCATGACCTGAGCTGAAGTCAGAGGCTTAACTGACTGAGCCACCCAGGTGCCCCCCAAAACATTATTCTTAATGGTGTTTAATATTTCACTGTATGAATGTTCAATAACTTATCCATTTCTGGAAATGGGGGCATGTATCTCCCAACTGTTATTTGGACATTTACTTTGCTTCCAGTCTCGCACTAATAAAAAGCGATGTTGAAAATTCTTGTACCTAAATATGTATTTTTCCTTATGTGGAGAGCTTTCATGGAAACAGTGAGGCCAATGATTCCTAAAGTAATTTTGATTGTACTCTTCAATTTTAATTATGGAATTCAAGAAGAAAAGCATGTGTGTTATGAAATGAAGATTAAGAGATGTGCTGAAGAAGAGTTGGCTAATACCATAACTGTAACCTCACCATAACTTAAATAAAAATTGGACCAGAGATTTAGCCAGGGCAGAAAGGTAAGCGAAGATAGAGCAAGAAATGACCGTATTATTATTTGAAAGAAAGAAAAGACAAACAAGTAGGACTCAAGCTGTCTTTAAGATGCTATGTCAGGATTTCAGAAGTATGATATTAAAGATTTTTACAAAAAGATGAGAAACTATTTTGATCATATTATGAAGAAATGATTAGACATTCAGATACATACAGTTGTAGGAGTGATACTAAATTCTAGCAAAAGCTCAGAAGATTATTAAATTAAAAACCATCATGATGTAGGTGACCATCAGAAGAGTAAGACAAAGTAAAATGCCTTCAGCCTCATCCCTACGGCACCTACCATAAAGAAAGTGATGTGTTACGTGCTCAAGGGAATAGGAACATGAACGTCAAAAGCAAATGATGAGGTGATAGTCCAATGTAAACAGGTTTGCCAGAAAAATTATTATGTTTAAACTATACTTTGATATATATCGGTTTTTATAAAGGGAAATATTCTAAGACAAAATCAAGTATTATCGGTCATCCCTTGTAATGATTAAGGAAACAGAATAACCATGAGGTGGCGCTATTCAACAAGGAATCAGAAACCACTGAGCAGGAAGAACTTTAATGTTTCTTTTGGCATGCTAATTCTCTGAAAAGACACACTGAAACTGTTAAATCATAAGGAAAGAAACAGTAGGCATTTAAAGGGACAAATTACTAACTGCTCCATCTACCTCATTTCCTAAGGCCATTTTATTTTTGAAACATACTGCAAATAAATGAATTTGTGGTTTTTTAGAATTGGGAACAATAGCAAAGCTTGAAGACCCTCAGTCCGAAGGCTTGGATAAGTGCCTGTTGAGTCTCCATGTGGGCGGGCTGAAAGGCCACAGCGCTGGCAACTCCAGAACAGAGGCCCTTCTGTTTTCTTCAGTTTACATGTGTCAGTTTCTCCAGAGGGCAAGGCGCCTCCATGTGTTTGGCAGAGAATGGCTTTGAGCGGAGCAATATGGAATATTTTGTGAAAGAGACATGGGTTGATTTATATTAACGTAAAAGCAAGTGTTTTAAAAATTGTAAAGTGGGGCAGTGACAGTGGGGGAAAAAAAGAGCAGTTCTGCTCTGGCGACTCATAATACTTTCAGTTATTTTGAGCCATTTGAAAATAAACAGTGAACAGCTATATATTAAAACAGAGACATTTAATTTTTTTTCGTAAACCACAGTTACAAATGGGATTAATTTTGTATCTTTCAGGAGAGTTCTAAGACCGAGTGTGAGCTAAACTAGTATTTAAAACCTACCCTCTTTCTCCTGGATAATTCCTATGTTTTTTGTTTGTTTGTTTTTGTTTTTTTCAAAATCTATGTGGTCTCTAGAGTTAAACCTCCTGGTCCTTTGAAAGGACATATATCTGGAAATGGGGTCAGATGAGGAAAGACCTACAAAAAATATCTCCCCTCAATAAAAAAAAAAAAAAAAAAAGATTATAACATCAGTTGGGATTTCAAAACATTTAGGAAATACCATAAAAAAAAGCAGAGTCTAAGAAAACCAGTTGGAAATAAAGATGTCCACAGTCAAAAATAAGTCGAAATAAGAAAAATGAAAGTAGTTTTGACCTGCTGCATATTTGAGTGAAGAGTTCTATAAAATTCAGTGGCTCTTTTGAATCAAAGAAGGATGCTGCTATTTGGATATGATGGGGGGTGGGGGTGGGGGTGGGGACATGATTTCCTTAGCAGCTAGTACATCTATGTCCTCTGTGTCCCTAAACTTGGAAACCGGTCTTTCTTACCTACAACATATGGGAAGGTAAAGGAATACAAGATGAGGCACACTCACAAGAAGAACCCTCTCACTGACTCTGAAAACCTGTAAGGTGATCAAGAAAGAGGAACAATGAAAACTATAGGAAGTTAGCATCAGGGACAGATTTAGACCCTCTATGGTCCCTGACTAAGGATAGAAAGCTGAACTTATGCAGAGAGAATATTTTCTTGATTCTGTCATCTTCGCAAACACCAAACCTCATTTGGCACTTTCTTTCCACCCCTGCAGAGATGCACCAATTTCCTTTTACCATCCCCCCCCATATTCTACAGTCTGATTTCTCAATTTAGAACACTGCATGATGTCACCATATTCCTCCAAATTGTCCAGTAGAATGGCATTTTCCCCCCAGTCATTGTATTTTATACTGGATTCAATCCCCCATTGAAATTTGGCTTCCTTTGTCTTCTGTAAGAAGTTGTCCCATGTCTCCCCACCTGATCCCCTGGATATACTTCTTTCTGTTTCCTCTTCAGCTTTTGCTCCTTGGATATTGACATCCCTCATGTTCACTCCAGGCTTCTTTCCTCCAGTGCTACACACTTTCACAGCATAAGCTTCTTCTGCCTTGCCTCATCTTCTAATTCTTTGCTGATCAATCCCAAATTCATGTTCAGAACCAGCTACTTGCAGAGGTACATATGTCTGTATCTCACTGTCTGAAGAACATCTCATAAAATGTTTGCAGACACCTCAAACTCAGCAGATTCCTGAACTGATTTCTGGTGTTTCCTCCTTCTCCCATTTCTCCCAGTAAAGACAGCACTCTCCATTTCCTAGTCAGAAACCTTGGGGCATCCTTGAGACTCCTCTCTCCTCCATCCTCTACCTCATTATCCAAAAGTCATTGGAAGGTGTTTTATATGTTTTAATAGATTATGTTATTATATATGTGTTTTGCTTGCTTCATATGTTTCAACACAAACATTTGTGCCTATTATCTACCTCTTTGTTTAGATATTACTTTATTTTTTTTCCTGAATCATTCCAATAACTTCATAACCTGACTCTCTTGTAGGTTGTACTTAGTTCTTCATTCAAACTAGTGCCAGATCTAACTTTCCAGAAGACAAATCAGATCCCACATATTTCCATTCTTACAAACTTTCTCTGGCTTCTCAGTATTCACTGACTAAAATCCGAATTTCCTAACGTGGCATTCAAAATTATTCTAGTCCTAACATACTTTTTCAGTCTCAACTCATCCCTCTTACACTTAAATCATGCCTAAAGACTTGTCATCACTACAACACCTTTGCAAATTCTAGTGTCTCTTTCTCAAATATCCCTCTCCCCATTTTCCACATTGTATTGATCAAGACTCAGATCAAACATCAACTCCTCTATGACAGTGGTTCATATTTTTCTACCACCTATTATGTAATAAGAATGTTTTATTTTTCTAAAATTGTACAATGATTTCGAATCATTAATTAAATAGGACATTTTGCATCAACTTTTATGAGTAATTAATATGTGTCAACTAGCATGCTGGGCCATGGGAAGACAAAAATGAATTCATCTTTGCCCTTGAAGGACTTACCATGTATTAGGTAATAAAGACAGAGAAATGCATTACAATGCAATTGTCCAGTCCTTTGCCCCCATGAATAACTGAAATATTATATCCTTTCCAATGCCAAATGTGAGTTGTGTGTATACCAAATGGATCTCTCTTCTGTCAGACCTCAGGCACATATCCTCAAACTCGGCCAAATCCTAGTACTCTTTACTATTTTGCAGCATGACCAGGGCTTGCAGGATAAACCTGTTTTCCTCTCTCCTCTAAAGCTGCCTTACCACCATTTGATTTTCTTGGGCTTTCCTAGTTTCCTATAAGGAAAAGCAAACAGGCACTTTCATTAGATGAATTTTATTACTGTATGATCATAACTGGAAAACAGCACTGAAAGGAAATAATACACAGGGAATTTACAAAATTTAAGAGGATCTTCCAGAATTAATTTAGTGCATTCTGGAATATTATTGCTGAAGTACCCGGGTGCCCCGCTGGCTTTCTTTATTGAGCTTTTATTCCAGAAGGTAAACTTACTGCTTTCTTTCCTCCTTTGTAACTCTTGCTGTTGGGCTTGCTTACCCCAATCTCTTTGGAGATCTGTTTCCCAGCAAGGAGGCTAGGACTGTCTATCACAATAGCATAAAGGATTTAGCCATCATCAATTTAGGTGCTTCCTTAAATTAAGGAGGTAATTTACGTCTCTATAGACCTTCAGATCTGAGGATGTCTAAGTCAACTTGACCCCTGCCTCTCACAGGAAGGTTCACCTGTGGTCTTTACCCTACAGAAACTTATTTTAGTGGTTCAGTTTATACACTTTCTACTCTAATTTCTCTTACACCTTCCCTGGAAATGGACAGCTGCCATTTTCATTTACTGGTATACTATTTCTTCACATAACCTGAAAGTTTATTAATAAGTGGTCGTGCATTTTAAGGCCAAAGAAGCTTAAGACTCAGTGAACAGTAAACTCTAAGAGGGCAGTAATTTTTAGTGTACACTTATCTTGTTGACTTGTCATTAGTGCTTAGAATACTGCCTGGAAATTGACAAGCAAATATTGTTTAAACAAAATAAAGGTATTATGTTTTAGTATACTAATTGTGATAGTCTCAAACTAATCAAAAAGAATAATGCATTTAATAATTTTTTGTTTAAAAATCTCATGAAGGGGCATTTGGGTGGCTCAGTGAGTTAAGTGTCCGACTTTGGCTCAGGTCGTGATCTCACCATCATGGGTTTGAGCCCCACATCGGGCTCTGTTCTGATGGCTCAGAACCTGGAGCCTTCATCAGATTCTGTGTCTCCCTCTCTCTGCCCTCTCCCACCATTAGCACTCTGTCCCTCTCTCTCAAAAATAAATAAACATTAAAAAAAAAAACTCATAAAAAATGATGAGTGGTAACGGAGCTCAAACATTTTGGCTTTTTTAGAGGCAGCTAAGAAAATTATCTATATATTTAGCTTTTTTAGTGCAGATGATATAATCAGAACAATTTCTTCTATGTTGTCACTAGTGTTTATCATCATAACAATGATTTAACTTAAGTAATTTCTGTATCAAATTACACATTGTTCATTTTAAATTTTAAAATACTTTTATAAGAAAACCTTATCTAGTGGGCTGGTGGTTAAAGAGGAAAACTTTTAATTAATTGAGATTAAATTAGCATGGTTGTTTTTGAGTACTTAACAGGTCACGAACACAAAACCAAACAACATAAATCCAATGTCACCAATTTACTCTTGCTTCTGTTTTCTAGGAAAAATACTCTCAAACACTACATTCATAGGAATCAAGCAGAATTCTTCATACAGTATGGGTGGGGCTCCAGAATGTCACTTATAATAAATATGCAGGTGAATCTGGTAAGGCACTGAGCGGATTACAATTTGAGTACCTTGTTCAAAGGGTCACATTTGTAATGTAACAATAATATAGTCATTATCTTTAGAAAGGAGTCTGTACTTAACCTGAATACTTAGTAGTTTGTTATACTATACAATTGACTATGTTCATACATGGAATGTTCAGTTGTTTAGTTTAGTTAATTCTAAATTAGCATATGTTATTTAGAGTATGAGCTCCATATGCAGATTGTGTAGATCCAATCCTCATTCTGTGTTGCATGACTTTGTGACTTTGATGAAGATTGCCTTGTGGTTTTATCCATTGTAAAGATTTAAAATCACTTTTTGGAATTATTTTTTATTATATACACAGATCTGAGTGTATATACCCTAAGGCTTGCACAGAATATCTCAAATTTATGCCTATTGTCCAGTAATTCTCTCTGGTTTAGCATTTGTCATTTGTAAAAGTTTCATAGTTTGGACAAGTTTGGACATTATTTGGTCACTTTTAAGTATATAAATGGAACAGTATATTTTGAGAGCACAGAATTCATGACTAGCCAGTTATATATAAAAACAGTTTTCTTTTTCCCTTTAGACATAAAATTTGGAAGTTTTATAGGTATAGTTTATTATGGACTGTGCTAACCTGGCCCCATAAACTCTTATTTCTACCAGTATCTGAACTAAGACAAGCTTCTCAGTAGTGACTCCACCAATGAAGAGGACACATTTACCAGTTATCCTGTTGTGACCTCCTTAAGCACAATATTATTTTCTGAATCAACATTCATGGCATTATTTGCTGTATCAGTAAGATCTGTGGCATCGCTCATCCAGAGCCAATTCTGCTAAACATGTCCAATAACTATATCTGTGTCTTTGAAAAGGTGAGTATCCCTGACTTATCATTCACCCTTTCAGTTTCCTAGAAATAAGTTAAATAACCCCATCTTATGTATAACTCATCTAATTGTATCTGCCTTCCTGTAATAAGCATATGTTGGAATATGTTACCGGAATCTAATCACAGAGCAGATAGTGTGACCAATAATTGGTAATTGGCTCTCAAATTTCTGGTGTAAATTAGTGCTAAAAGTGTATTCCAATGTATCAGAAGAGTTTGAAGAATAGAACCGCTCCCATTCTCCCAGTTTTTGGCTAAACTGCATCTATCTCTGTTTTTTGGAAGCCAAGGTGAAGTTCTAAATGATGAGTTTCTCCTGGAACTGCGGATGTTCTGTCAGGGAACAAATACAGATTTTTCTGCTTGACCCAAAAACGTCATGGTGCGTCATGCAACATCAAACAGCTTGACTCTGCAAAGATAGTACACAACATTCTTTTGCCTTCAGTACCTCTGTACACAACCTAAAGTATTTCCTTTATAGAAGACAATAATGGTATATGCTTAACATATGCTAAACTGATCTATAATTATAACAATTTGTTCAGGGAACTAAGCTGTGATTTTAAGATGGATATATAGATATGCATAAACACAAGCAGATACAAATAGGCCAAAACAAGTTTTGGAAACCCTGTAGTTTTCTTTCTTTTTTATTTTTTTTTGAAGCAAGATTGCATCTAGCATCCCAAATCGGTGAATGTCCGTCCTTATTTTTAAGCTCTCAAAAAATTTAGGGTTTTGTATGGCATAGAGAATATAGTTAATAATATGTCACAACTTTGTATGGTGACAGATGATAGCTAGATTTATCACGGTGATCACTTTGTGATGTACATAAATGTTGAATCACTGTGTTGTATACCTGAAACTAATATAATATTGCATGTCAACTATAGTTAAAAATTCAAGGTTTTGTTTCTTTCTCAATGCTTATTTTATGATTGTCATCATGCTTTCCAGACAGTATAAGTTACTTCATGTCTAACTCCGATCTGAGAATGCACCCAAGTTAGAGTTGCCAGATAAAATACAGGACACCTCGTTAAATTTGAGTTTCAGAATAACAACAAATAATTTTTAGTATATCTATGAAATATTTAGGACATAAACTAAAAACCATTTAACACTACTTAAATTTGATTGCAGATAAAGACTTTTTTAGTGTATGTATGTATACATACACTAAATACCATATGGGTTATATTAAAAACATTAGCTCTTTATCTGAAATTCAAATTTAACTTGGAATTCTGTATTTTTGTTTACTAAATCTGACAACCATAACCCAAATCTAACTATCAACTGAATTCTTAAACTGAGAAAGGAGACTAGTTATGGTTTAGCACATTTACCTCTAATGGATAGACAACTATGATATATGGCTGGTTAAGGTGAGGAAGTAGGACTTTTGACTCCTTCATATGAGTGATGTGGAACCCAGTATAACAGATTTCTAATACAATAAGGAAGTGTGAGCACTCCTTTGGAATTCATCATGATTGGATCTGACTAGGAATAATATGTTGACTATTATTAGTAGCTGGATGTCAGGTAGGATGTAAGTAAAACATTTGAAAAGAAATATGCATAATCTGGTTACATGAAAGTCATCTGATAATGATATGAGTGCTTTCAGTAGTTAAATGAAAACTGTGATCATTAGATGTACTTTTGCCACCAGTTTGAGTGGTTGGAATGACAATAACAATATGAGCAATAATATCAGAATTCAGAATACAAAGGCAAGTTGAAATAGAATGCATATTAATAGTTGAAAATATAGGATGTGGACTAATTCTGTCAGAAGAACACAACAATTTCTAAATATGCAGGTGAAAGTGTGTAGGCAAATGTATGTAGAGGAGACCCAGGAACTGGAAATGCAGTAATAAGTAATGTACATTATTTAAGGAGCAAATGAGAGGTGTGCAAAAAAAAAAAAAAAAAAGAGTGAAACATGAAGAGAAATCCTATTTTAATCAGCTCTGGTTGGAGTCAGTGTGGGCCCAAGTGCTGAAAATTATAAATTAAGGAAACTAATAGAAAAATTAATAGAGAGACAACAATATAAATGAGATGGAAAACTGCCCAGGAGGAAAGCACAAAGAAGTGGTGATGATTTGGATATACGAAGGAAAGGTTGCAATGAGATTTATTTACCAAAAAAGACTAAGAAAATGGAGATAAGCCTCAAGTAGCTTTACTTTCCTTCTGTAAAATATCCGGGGAAAGCTATCTCATACCTATTTCTGAGGCTATTTGCTGCTACTTCGCAGCGAAGAGGAATGGAAATTGGTATGCCTCAGTGGCCTGTACTTTCTATAAACTACTCAACAGGAAGTAATAGCTACATGACTTTTTGTGGCTGGCTATCTCTACTCACACAGCTACTTACCTGTTATACAATATGTTTATTTTATTTAAGATGTACTGAATATTATGCTGGGCATTTGAAATATACAAATGAACAAGTAACAGAATTTTTGACCTTTCAGAATTTATAGCTGTGAGCGTGTGTGTGTGTGTGTGTGTGTGTGTGTGTACTGGGAGAGTGATTATAAGTAATTTGCTATTTTTGAACTCTAAACTTCACGGTGAGGAAATCTAAATAAAACACAGGAATGAAAAGAGTACATATTTATTAGAACTTGATATTAAAGCATTAATATACATGAAATATAAATACATAAGCAGAAAGAACAATATTATGTTCGATCATAGCCCAGAATCTAAAAAGTTTGTTTTCCCAAACAGTTTTAGTAACTTACTTATTAGCAGAGTACTTACAAATTCTGTATTCTATGCATGTGTGTGTTGTGTGTGAGTATGTATGTGTTTGTGTGTGTGTGTGTGTGTGTGTGTGTGTGTGTGTGTGTAGTGGGGGTGGCTGGTTTACAAATTCAGTTCTAAAGAATGAGGAGGGAACTAGGAATGTACATTTGAAAATCTTTAAGCTTTTGTAAGCCAGTCCTATTTAGTCATGAATCAATGCAGTAGATCCTTGCGTGCTGAGGGCTCTAAGACTTACTTTGCACCTTCTATGAATTCCTTATCCACCAACCTCATTATTAAGTTCCTCTTTGTTTTCTCTCCTTCCTTCTTTAGTTTGATGCAGTTAGCCAGTTTCCTCTGGATCTTTAGATCTTAATTTCCTGTCTGGTAATGTTTGCCCCTCATTCTACTTATTGGAAATGCCCTTCCTGACTCAGTCTGGTCCATAGACTACCTCCTTATAGTCTTGTTTCATATTGACTTGTTCTCACCACATCTATCATGAAGGTCATGAAGTGGTGTTTGGTTTGAATCTAGAGTCTCAAATAGAAGTCACTTCCATAAGATCCTTGGAGAGAGCAAGATAAGGCAAAGATAAATTTTAGTTCCAAATTTCGTGTCCTAGAGGGCAAGGACTGCACCACAAGGCTACACTAGGGGGTTTTAGTACCCTGCCTCTAGCTTTCTCCCCTACTGAAATACTGTGAGGTTTAGGACACAATGCAAAGACAACTAGAACAAGGACAGAATGATAATGAGGTTTTTTCCTGGTGCCTAGGCTCTTCTCAGACCACATGTCCAGGTAGAGCCTCCCTTCCTGGGATTTATTGCCACATCAGTCTCATGAAAGAAAAAAGAGCAATATAGGCATCTTCAAGAAAAGAGGAATCCAAGAAGGGCAGCTCTAGCCCTTAATGGCTCTATAAGTGTCTCTAAGCCTTCACCCATCAATTTCAGTTCCCTTCCTCTTTGAACATGAAACAAGAGGACAGGTAGGAAAGAATATAGATGCTCCCTAACAACAAAATAGAATGCCTTCTGTGTACTTTACAACTCTTAAGCCAAATCATCAGGGCATTTATGCATCATTTTTTTTTTTTAATAGAGAACCTGCTATGTGTCAGGAATTGTTCTAGTCTCTCTTGTAAAGCTTACATTCTAGGTCCAGGGTTGTCTTATGTTTTGGTCTTTAGTAATATCATGTGGCTGAGGAATAGTGAAGGCCTTATAGGCTGTGACCTGATGTACTCAGCTACGGTACCTGCACCTACACATCCTCTCTAACATATAGAAAAGCTATTAGCTAAACCTTTGCTGTGTCTTACCGATTACTTTGCGTCAGAGAGATTCAGCTCACTTGTCTGGATTTTCAGTAGTATATTCCGAATTTATTTTTTTTCTTGACCAGCTCCTACTCATCATTAAAACCTTTTATAAAGTCTTTCCCTAACCTCCCCACCCACCCCATGAAATAGAATATACAAGAAGAACAAAGCCACTTGTTCTACCATGGGTTCAAGTTAACAAAGAAAAATAATAAATTGAAAATAAAAGAAGAAATCTCTAGATATAGAAGATAAATATAAATAACAAACCTTAAACTATTGTGTTGCAAGATGGGCATATTCTTACTCAGAATGGGTGTTCATTACTGTCAAAATGGTTATTGAATACAAAAACTATTGAATGAATGACTCTCAAATAGAAGAATTTTTGTGAATGAATGAGTACAAAAGCATGTTAGGTTATCCCATGGCTGTCATGCTTTTATTGCTGTGAAATAGTGGTAAAAGTAGGTTAGCATAGCTCTTTCTAAATGCTGAGTAATTGCATAAAGCATCGACTTGAGGTATTGTTATGCACTGTTAACTGTAGTATATGACCATTTCCAGTCAAAGAAATGCTTAAGTCAGAATCGCAATGAAGTACTCAACAGAATAAGGGCTAATATGAAAGGTTTTAATATATTTATGAGGATTATAAAATTAGCTTGAATATTGACCAGGATGTTTCAAAGAAGAGAAATATTCTGCAAATGCCTTTTAAAATACACACCAAGTGTATTGAAAATGGAATATAAAGTTTATAATTGCCCTACAAAAACTTCAGGTGATTTATAATATAGATTAGTTGCATGTTATATCAGAATTACTACCCATATAAATGTCTCAATGCCAAATATAGATCTGAATACTTATAATAAATATTAAACTTCCTAACTTTCCATTGCAGAAAATTTGTTCTGCTTGTATATCAGAGTAGTGACAAGTAGGTGAGTCAATAATGCTTCACACAATCTTGGTATCATCGCTAGCCCCTTATTTCTCCAGTTGAAACCTGAAATAACTCTTAGGTCCAGGTGAGATGAGTATAGTATGATGTACTGAGTGGAAAGCATTGGGTGACACAACTTCCCCATTTTCCCACTCAATGACCTTGAGAAAATTACTTAACCTCTATAAATCTACGTTCCTCACATGGAAAACAGGGACAATAGCACCAGTGTGGAAAAAAAAAATTAAATAAAACCACACATGTAAAGTGTTGATGCCAGTACCACTTCATAGAAAGCTTTAGGTAAAGGTGATTTTTTTTCTTTCCTTGTTGCTGCAACTTAGATTGGAAGCAGAAGGAAGGGAAAGTAGATTAATGTTACAAGACTAATGCCTTAATACCTTCACACCTCCTGCCTGTTCTGCATACAGACAGTACAGAGCAAGCACAAAAGGATGAGAAAGAACAAGGCTGGGAAGAGGGAAACACAGCAACCTTTGTTGTGATTGCTGATGTAAAGAACACTCTCGACCCTCCAGGGAAAACTTAGAGTGTGTCAGAAATGACAGCCGGCATAGACCTCATCTATGGGAAACCCTGCTAAGTTCTTGATCAGAATTCTGATTTTGCTTTTCTATCCAATGTCAATAGCTCTAAGGCTTAAAATCATTTGTCTTTAACCTTCTGATTTGTTTTCCTTTTATTATTATTATTTTTTAAGTTTATTTATTTATTTTGAAAGAGACAGAGCATGAGCCCAAGAGGGACAGAGAGAGAAGGAGAGAGAGAATCTCAAGCAGGCTCTGCAGGGTCAGAGCAGAGCCCGACGTGGGACTTGAACTCATCAACCATGAGATCATGACCTGAGCCGAACTCAAGAGTCGGACGCTTAATAAACTGTGCCACTCAGGCACCCCTAACCTTCTGATTTCTAAAAGCATGCAGGTGAACTATAGTAATGAGTTCAGACTTTGAGCTCTAAGTATATTTTTGTATAAGTTGGTTAACCTCACTAAAGTTTTTGTTTTTATTTTTTTAATGTTTATTTATTTTGAGAGAGAGAGAGAGAGAGAGAGAGAGCATGAGCAGGAGAGGGACAGAGAGAGAGGGAGACACAGAATGTGAAGCAGGCTCCAGGCTCTGAGTTGTCAGCACAGAGCCCTACACGGGGTTCAGACCCACAGACCAGAAGATCATGACCTGAGCAGAAGTCAGATGCTTAACTGACTGAGTAACCCAGGCGCTCCTAACCTCACTAAAGTTTTTTTTTTTTTTTTTTTTAATGGTAAATATGGATGACAAAATACATCACTGCTTTTAAACTCGTCGCTTCTCATTGGAAGTGGGCACAAAGGGGCAATTAGAGCTCACATTGTCACTTTGAGGGTTAGGATCTGAGGTAGATTTTGACATCAGGAAGGGAAAAAGCAAGCATACAGTTGTCCTTGCTTTATGTAAATCAGTTCACTAATGGAGGCATATATTCTGCTGCTAAAAAACCAAAGAGGATTTTTTTCTCTTTAAATAAATAGTATTTCCTGTAACTCTAGCAAGTGCTTGAGTAGTCACTTTATACAATTCTTTACCTTAAAAAAAATAAATCCTGGTAATGCGTCAAAAAATTAAAGCAAGCATCACAGATTTTGTGGCACTAGTGAGAGACAGGGCAGAAGTAAGTGAAAATGATACAATTTACTAAGTCTCAATTTTGATCAGAAAAAGAAGCAAGGCAGTAAGATAAGTCACTTTAGGTAGCCCAATTCAATCATTGTCAAACATATCTTGAGGTCCCTGTCAATTTTATAACAAAACCTGCTCTCTCAGTCAATATTTTCTTTCTTCTTCAACTTATCAAACATCTTCTGACTTTTATCACTTTATAACATTTTGAAAATTCCCCTTTCTTCTGAACAAGATGTCACTGATGATTTGGTGGCAGAACTCACCCTCTGAAATGGATGTCCCAGTTTGAACTGCCTTTACCTCTGTTCTCCTGCTCTGATTACCTGATGCTCTTTGCAAATACTGATTATAAATGTCATTAGGTTTAGCGACTCACCTTCAGTTTCTAATGCTTAAGGAATGGATCATTAACTCATCTAAAAAATTTCCCAAAAAAAGGATGGTTCTACCCACTTGTCCTTCATTTAATTACCAGCCTGCAGAATAGAAGAAACAGAAGCTGTACTAAATGACATCTTAGACCAGAAAAAAGAATCAGGTTGCCAGCAGAGCATATTTAAAAGAATGATTAATCTTTCTAAATTTGATAGTCAAAACATTTTGACACTAACTGGCAGTTTTAATGATGACTATAATTTAGCTGATGGATTCATTAATAAAACTCCAGGACTACTTTATAACATTTAACACTGAGATCACTACAGTTAAGGTTACAGAGAAAAGGGAGCAATTCCTTTGCACTTGTGTAACGTGCTCTCAGGGTACAGTTCAGGTAGTATTCATGGCCTGATAGAGGCCGTAATGTTCAATACTCCCAACATATAGTTGGAGAGTCATTTGGGGGGGAAGTATTTATTTTGCCTGGATATCAGAGAACTGGCAAATGATGTCAAAGTGGATAGTCATAAAAATAATAACAAACATTTGCTGAGTGATCATAGTGTGTCAATTACCTTATACAGTATTCTGGATAAGACATAAAATACAAACAGGCAGACCAAATCATGATCAGTCCATATCCATTCCCCCCCCCCCCCCCCGCCCCTCGCCTTCTACAGCAACAGAATATTTCGCTGGAAACATTAGACCAAAACAAAGACCACATTTCCTAGTCTTCCCGTGACTGCAGAATTAGGTTATAAGAGTCAAGGAGAAGTATTGTATAACATCTGGGAGTCTTCTTTAGGAAATAATGCTCATATAATCTTTGTTCTAT
The DNA here is from genome assembly GCF_024362965.1 of Panthera pardus. Taxonomy (NCBI): domain Eukaryota; kingdom Metazoa; phylum Chordata; class Mammalia; order Carnivora; family Felidae; genus Panthera; species Panthera pardus. Next base: position 89,236,155 of record NW_026526765.1, read on the forward strand.
GCTTCCTTCACTCCTTCTTCTCTTCTGCTTCTTGGAATATACATGTGCTGTTATAGAGCATGAAGTTGAAGCTCCATGTGACAGAGCAACAAGACAAAAGGAGACATGTTCTTTGACACTGTGATGTGCCACTTAGCCTGGACTTTTATGACAGAAAGGGGCAGACTTCAAAAGTATTTATCCCACAGCTATCATGATTTCCTCTCTGGTGAGCAAATCTAATCCTAAACCTATCAAAACAAATAGAGGACAATTCTAGATCTGTGATTAATAACCCCCTATTCTATTTGAAACATCATCAGTAAGTAGGCAGGTTCTATTTAAAACTTTTACTCTTTACTTCTGCCAAAAGTATTTTACTCGGAGTTTCCCTTCTCTTTCCTGTTCCCCTCTCTCCATCCAAAGGATGAGAAAGGAACTTTTCATTCTTCCAAAGTATACTGTACCATAAAACACCTAAATACACACATGCACTACAGAGATATTCTCTTATTTAGCCATATTCAATAAATACTTATTCAACATCTACTATTTTTCCATCTCTTTTGCTATATACTGAGATTATCAAGATAGATGACATTGTAAACTCATAATGCATTCTGATAGATGCTTTAATGTAAGTATATCATTGGGAAAACAGTGTAAAAAGAGGTGACTAACTCTGCCTAGAAGCTTTGGGGGTTTCACGAAGGTGGTATTATTTGAATTAAATCTTAAATGCTGAGTATAAGGAGGCAGAATATTTTGAGCAAAATAGCCTATAGGATGAAGTAGCATTATGAAAACCTGATGGCATATTTTTAAAAATGAAGTTTAGCATGTGGAGAAGTAGAAGGAGATGTTTCTAGCTGTGTGTCATAGTAAGGTTCTTAGATTACCTCTTTGGGACACCATCAGGGATTTTAGATATGAAATGGCATGATAATTTTGCATTCTAAAATTTTTATTACAGAATAAGTGACAAGGGGGAGTGAAACGAGAAGGGACACAATTAGAATAATATCAGAGTATTCATTCCGTGAAAGTGGGTTTGTGACAAGGACATGGATTCCAAGATGTGGTTAGGGACTTAGTGGGTTCTTACAAGGTGAGGTAGTGGGGGAGAGATCTGAGAAAGAGAAAGACTTTTTTTGAATCCTCAGCACACGGATAAAAGTTGAAGCCATGAGGTGTGTTGACTCCCTTGGGGAGAGGGTATAGTATTGCAGGATATAGGGCTGAGGATAAAACTCCAGAAAAGAGGTAGAGAAAAAAAGAGACCATGAATGAGCTTTTGGGGTGAAAATCAAGGGACAGTAACCAGGAAAGCCAAGAAGGAGAGAAAGGAGGTGGGAAAGGCTAAAATGATATTTTATGATTTGACTAACTATTTTCTCTACAGAACTACAGACATCAAAATATTTTGTTTACCATTCTTTTCTCAACTTATAATTAAAGTTCAGTGACTAATGTTGTTTATTAAATATGTGTTGAATGAATAAGTACCCAATTCAGGGATTAATTGAGGCCTAGAAGGGACTCAAAGTTAAATTTTTGGGAGAGGTTTTACCAAACACAACTCAATGTTAAACCCAATGTTCAAAAAAAAAAAAAATAATAAGACTATAGTTCAACATGCACATCCTACTTCTGGTTTATGGAAAGAGTGGATCAAGTGCATTTGAGGCTTCCATCTAAAGAGATTGGGGGCTTTATGCCATGTATCAGAGCCTTTATTTATTAAATAAAGCATCCTAATTCTTAGTCTGGAAACCATGATCATCAGTATCATCCATAGGGGCAGATCACTAATGGATTCAGACTTATCTGGCCACTTTGCTAAGGGAGAATACCTTGATGAACAGACTGGAAAGGAGCACCATACTAAGTCTACAAAACTCTGTTGAAACAACAGAATGTTGTCAACATATAAAAAATCAAGCAGACAAAACCAAAATATTGTATTCAAGCAGAGAATTGCATTTTAGAAAAGTAGAATGCCCTGGGATCGAAAAATATAGTCCTAGCAAACCTCAGTACCAACAAACAAACAAACAAACAAACAACAAAACCAAAAAACCAAAACCCAAAAAACCAAAAAAACAAAAGAAACAAAAAACAGAGCGAGAATTCAGATGAAGGAAATGTTAACAGGAACTCACATAGAGACAGCATAGAAAACAAAAAAGAATTGAGACTATAAACATCAGATTTAATGTTACTGGGATCCTTGGTTATTGTTTTGATTTGTTTTGTTTTGTTTTTGAGAAGTCAAAAAGTTTAATGTTACTGAATAAAAGAAAGTTCATTCAGGGCTTACACAGACCACAAGAATAGATTATAACAGCTGAGAGATCAATAGCTTATTGGAAGGAAGAAAGAAAGCAGTTTATATTTTCAAGGTAGAAAAAGAAAATCTAATTGCTACAGATGCCTTGTAAAATTCCCCAAAGTCTAGCCAAGTTAATTGTTTAGTGGATTTTTTTCTCTTTTCAAGGGATGAAAAATGAGTTTCAGTGTGTATACTATTGGTTACAACTAATATAAGAGCTTGAAAAAGTCATAAGACAAAGCATAAATATAACATAAAAATAAGATTTAAAAATTGTATTTTAGGAATACTAACTATAATAAGTGAAAAGGCACATTAAAACCAGTAGTATGTTACACTAGTTCATTCTAAGCTAAAATATAAAATATAAAAATAATACTTAAGCAATTTTAGGGTTATAAAGGCTTAAAAATTAAATTGCTAGGTATGGAATGTGGAATATTTTCATTTAGTTTGTAATTTCTTCTACATGGGTGGTATTCAGATCCAGAGGGTTTTGGAATAAACAAAGCAATGTGCTATTATTAAATAAAGTTAGAGAGATTTTTGTTTTATGCAATTTTATTTCCATTCTGATTAGCTTAAGGACGTGGAGATAACAAAACTATGTTCAATTTGACCTTTTATAGTTAGGTTCATAAAAGTAATGAAATTTCAAAATAAAATTTTTATAGAAAATCTATTCTGTTTCATGTTTAACAGTGACATTATATACCATTGTCAGGTCCTCCCCAGTTATCAATGCTGGGGCTCTCCTTTCTCACCATCTCTACCTCTAGATGTTGCATACCTTCATCTCCCAACTTGGGAGACCCATGAATGTCATTCCAGATGGGGCCTACCAAATTCTTGGGTCACTGGCATGACTATTTAAGCTAGAAGTCCCATGGGCAAAGGGCAGTCATCTCCACACACCCTACCACCAGAGACATCCTGTAATGCCCAGGTGATGAGTAATCTCTATTTGTTGGCTTGACTTCCATAAGACTCTCTGCTGCTGGCCACCAACAGTGATGGGCAATCTCCCCTTGAGGACATTACTTCTCGGCACAAGGTTATTCATGACCCAGGTTTACCCCTTTCCCACTCCCTGACTTGCTGTAAGGACATGTCCCACACAGCTCCTCTTTACAATTTTCCTCTGCCTTCCTCCCTTGCCCAGATAAACTTGTATTCTCTGGATGTGTGTATATATGTGAGGTGGTCTGTTTTTCCACTAGTCTTTATTCTGTTCAACTGCTGTGGTATAAACTCTATGCCATGCTTTTTTCAGGCTTCCCTTCTACATTGACTACTTCTTGCCATTTTCATTCTTACTGTAAAAAATCCTATTTTTCTGCAAGAAAATATGGGTATCTCTGACTCACTGGTCAAGAGATCTCATATACAAGAGTGGGAAAAAACAAACATGATGATTAGTATTTCAAGAAGGCACAGTGAAAATGGTAGCATTAATGCTATTGATGTTTCATACAAGACAAACCTTAATCTGGATTTGGGATCTAAATAGCATATAAATTTAACATAAGAAATGAGCATTGTGTATAGTATCTCTCTCTCTCTCTCTGTCTCTCCACAACACCCATCTGTTTCTATGTGCTAAAAGTCACAGTTTCTTTTTTTCACAATTTCAAACTCTTTAACAGGAAATCTGGTCTAACTTCTATTTTTAAGCCATACCATAGAAGTCATATTTTCCAACCAGTTGTGGACAAGTCACCTTGGATTAGATTCCCACCATGCTTCAATTAAGTCATGCAGTGACATGGTATAAAAGGTGACCACAGCAGGAGAGGCTACTGGCCTGGTACCAACCAACATTTCTAATATAATTCTCTTATATTTACCTATTTCTTTATATCCCGCTATCCCTAGATCAACCTAAGACCTTGTCTTTCTCCTTGATTATTACTGTAACCTATTAATTGGCCTTCCTGTTTTCAGTCATAGTCTGCTTCATCATCTATTATACACCCTGAGATTTTATTTTCTTAAACTCTATGCCTGTATTGTCTTTCTCAGGCTAAACAGTCAACTGTGGTCACCACTGCCTACATTCCCATAGTATAATTTACAAGATGCAAATAGAGTTTTACTTATACACACACACACACGCACACACACACACACACACACACACACACACAAAGTATTTTGTCTTTAAGATTGGTAAAAATGATTTAACAAATTCTCACCAACTTTATTTTCTCAGCATTCCGTAGAGCTGTCAGAATGTTAGTATGTACTGTCACTCTTTCAAAGGGGAGACACCATATACAGTATTTCCCTTGCTTATTTAAATAAAGCTTTAGTTATGGATCCTTAGGTCTATGTGAAATATCTTTTGGCAAAACATTGGCCAACAGCATAAAATACAAATTCATTATCTGTTTATTTAGGTCTTCCACAATCTATATTTTCAAACTTATGTCCCATATATGCATTTTCTGGTTAGCTATATAAAAGGCCATTTTAGCCCCATCGTTTTGACCTTATTATTATAATTTACTCTGTCAGACATTTCTGGACCTAAGGAGCCATAAAACAAAATCACTGTAACCTTTCTGTCTCTAATTGCTCTTCCTTTGTTTCTCTTTCTAGATCTCCCCTTTTCTGTCTTATTCACCTACTCTTGTTCTCTCTCCTCCTGTCCATCATCTCGTCCCTTTGCTTCTCTTCTCCACCTTTATCACAAAATGGTCACTTTTTAAATTTAACCAATGAATAAAAATCATAATGGCAAAGCCATAATCTATAAGATTGGTACAGATAAAAAAAATAATTAATTAAATATTCCTAGCAAATGTTAAAAAAATGAATGATTCCAGGTAAAATATTTTTAAAGAGAAAAAAAAATTCTTTAACTGCTCTAAGAATAGTGATCAAAATACTTAATTGACTTAGAAGAGTTCATTGAGGATATTTTCATGAGAAGTTATCAATATTTTCATAATCATGACTAACATGCTTGTATTCAGGGTATCTTTTAAGTCAATCTATGTTCTGGGCTAAAGGAGCAATCATAAGTGTGGGGTGCAAATATCAGGAGTAAGAAAAAGTCTTTCCCCATTTACTCACTCACATTCCTTTTAATTCACTAGCATGTGTTTATAACCTGTTCATATGGTAGAAATATTTTTCTTCTATTTTACACTCCTGAGTCTAAGTGTTCTTCTTCCCCTTTCTATTAAACTATTTTCTACCATTTCTCAAGAATCTTTTCTCATGAAACTTTCTGTGATTACCTCAGTCTACCTTAAAATCCTTAAAGAGTAATTATGTTAGTTAGAGATTATTATCAATAACAAATACTTAACAGCTTGTCCTGAGAGCATAGTTTGGTATATATACATATCGTGTGTGTGTGTGTGTGTGTGTGTGTGTGTGTGTGTGTGTGTGTGTCTCAGTTGTGTCTAACTATTGTTATAGGCTATTTGATGGATAATACAAGATTTTGCTACACCAATGAAAAATTAAAAGTACCAAGAGAATGGAACAGTTGACATAGGTAATTTTTGATGTGACTTTATGAACTAAAAAATCATTGGCTAGTTGAAATAATGGGCAAAGTTATTTCTGCAACAACAAGGAGAATACTTCAATCAACAGGCAAGTCTTACACAATGTTTAATAGACTAATTAGAAAAAACAAATGTCACAAAGTGTTCATTACCTATTAAAGATGTGATATCAAATTCTTAATTTGAATTCCAAGAAGCATAGGAAACATGACAACTACAAGTTTAATTAGTTTAAGTTGACAAATTGCACCTTAAAAATAAAGATTATATACCACCCAAATGAATCCTTTCACATAAGTTTAAAATTTATAAGTGAGGCATTCACAGACTAATTATAAAAGTTGTTAGATTATGAATATAAAAGGAAGGAAAAATAGTAAATTCATGTATCTTGTCAAAGACATTTTAATTCCTCTTGTGTCCTAGTCTCTGGAGCAAATGAAAAGGCCACAAAACTTCAGTAGAGAGAGTATTTATTAGTGTTATCTACTTTTGTATTTCATCTACCAGAAATTGCCATCTTGCCTTCCAAAATACTTTCCCCTCCAAGTTAGGTTAACAGTTTAGTTCCTCCAAAAAAGACTTTGTGGTAACCATGTATTCCTTTATTAAGTTCTGTGTTGTTTGGGTATTGATAATGAAATACTAGAGAAAGCCAGAAGGAAAAAATATGTAGTGTATTTTTTCTGTTTATTAAAGAGATGATTATTACTTAAGTGTTGAAAATTTATCTCTATTATTATTTTCATGATTAAAAACAAAAACAAGGTATTTTTAATAACTCCAATTTTCTTGAGGAAAAGAGAGTAAGTTTTTAAGAAGTATTGTCTTTCAATTTAATTTAGTTTGAATGACATTCCAACAAAAAGCCATGTCCATGGCATTCATTCCATTTTAAGTATGTACTCCTTTTTTTAATGGAAATGGTCAAATTTAAATCTACTTCTCCGTTACCTGTCTGATTTATCTCCATTTCTTTACAGCTTTTCTTTAATAGTTTAAAGTCATCATTAGTCATGACCTCTCTGATAGTGTAATGTTCTATAGCAAGAGGCCCAACATGCCATGAGCAGGAAACAGGCTGAAAAATCTACTTAACTACAAAAAGAGTAGTTTCTTATGGAAAAGGTAGGTTGAGTCAGAGAGGGAAACCAAAAGCCTCAGATAATCAGTTTTTTGGGAGACAGATTATGCCCGGATCAAGTACTGAAAATATGTATCTAGCAATAATTCAAAATTGCAATAAACCAGTGACTACTCTCTGCTTACCATTCAAAAATTTTTTTGGTATGGAAGGACTTATTGTGGCTATCCTGTCTTTTATTTTCTGCATTTTATGTTAGGAGTGTATGATGTGTAAGAGCAGATTCACAGATCTATCCATACCCAAAGAGTCAGAGGAGCCATACCCATGGAAACCGATCCGAGATATCTCATGTGCACTGAACCTCATTTAGCTAATGAGAAAATGGATTTCAGGCCCGAACATCCAATTGAGCATGATGAAGCAAGTCATTTACTTTCTGGACCTCAGTTTCTTCATCAATAAAATGAGAGGAATTAAAACAGATTATATCTAAGGTCTTTTCTCATTATTTTTGTGATTGTATCACCTGTATTTTCCATTACTTGTATGACTTTGCTGTTTTGGCTGAATTAAAGGGATTACATTATCTTATTGGATCTATACACTTGTAATGAGTCTTTTCAGGTAACAGATTCCCAGGAAGCAACATTCTTTCAATATTCTTTAAAATCTCTATAGTGCTTATTTTAGAGTCAAGTAGCCATTAGATCCTTAGTAAATATTAAATGAGGAACATGACCATGTTAATCTGTAGTGTCCTAGGCGTATTGCACCATTGCTGCTGGCATTTCTTTTGCTTATTAAAACCATTAACGTGAGTATGTGCTCTTTGCTACTATAACATGACAGGTGATGGAACTTACAGCAGTGACCTATTTCAGGACTTCACAAGAAACTAGAAATTGACTTCTAACTTCATGATGGAATTCAACAATAATTTACACAATGTGAACTGTCCTTGGGAGATATTTTTCATCAGGTCATTGCTACAAAAGAGGTTGTCTTTCATGGATTATTTGGGATATATTTTGACAAGATGATCTTTGTTTCAAAGGGATACTTGAATAAAGAGCAAAAAGACCAGTGATCAGCCAAATGAAATACTTAAGAAGCCTAAAAGCTAGCTTTTAAAACTGAGGGAGGGTTGGTGAATTGTTTGGGGTGAGACTATACTATGATGCATATTTCAGAACTGTGCTTTTCATCATTCACAGTCCCACTAAATAAGGCCAGAAACTTTCGAAAGTCATTTAAAATAGAACTTTCTTTTTTTCTTTAATTTAAATTCAAGTTAGTTAACATAGTCTTGGCTTCATGAGTAGAACCCAATGATTCATCTCTGGTATATGACACCCAAGCTCATCCCATCAAGTGTCCTCCTTAATGCCTATCACCCATTTAACCCATCCCTCACCCACCTCCCCTCCAGCAAACCTCAGGTTGTTCTTTTGGTTTTCCTTGCTCTCTGTTTTTATCTTATTTTAGAAAATTTTTCTTAATAGCCACTTTATTTATTTTCAACTTGCAGCTTCTTTGTAGATTGAAGTAAATGACAAAAAAGATATAGAAGTCTCAAATTCTTTATTGAAATCCTTCGAACCTCTTCAAGTGTCTTCTATCAGATGCTATTACCTGCCTCTGGGCCCTATATGGAGGTTTAGGTATTGAGTTTACTGATCAAAGGAAAACCAACCCTTCTGACTTCTTTTAAAATTATGCCTAGAAAAAGAAAAAAAGAACCACAGGAATATTCATAACTGAAATGTCTTTCCTCAGTAGGTATTACAGAACCTGTGATTATATGGCATTAAAAAAAGATTAGTCTACTGTCTGGTTAAAATAATCAATTTAATCAGCTAAAGGGAACAAATTTGACATTCTATCAGATGCATTTCCTGTTTTTGCTGCTTCAGTGAATTATGTACACTGGCTTCTAAAACTAAAAGACATGTTTGCAATACAAAACAAAAGACCAAATGATCAAAAGCCATTAGGGTAAGCTTTCTCTCTCTTCCCCTCTCCAGCCTTCCATGCACATACAATGATATGTTTATATAATTAAAATATAAAGGGATTTTGAGACCCAGGGCAAAGTCATTTCTAACAGAAAGGACTACATTGCCAGTGTTATTACTTCCATCACTATCACCTGTCATTTGGAAAAAAATAGAGAAAAAAGGGCTTTTCTTGACACACCTCAATTCTTTATTTGCAGGGCATTCTTTCAGCAATAATAACTGCAATGAATTTCCAAGATGATGCTTAAATGAAAGACTTGATCAATTGTGGTCCACTGAATTTGCAATGTGTACAGTGGGAAGGATAGTAATCTTATAAAACTGAGCCCTTTGCATCTTATCTGACTCAGCACACTCCTACAGATTGCTGAGCCGAAGAAAGCCAGTCTAGTTGTACCAGCAGCAATAGGTCAGGGAATTGCTTCTTGTCCTAAAAAAAAACTGCAGAGGAAAGTGTCCTTGGTGAAATCTGTTCTAAACTCTGTGACTATAGGGAGGTGCCATAGGAAGGAATAAAGCCCTAGGGATGGCCCTGACCTCCACTAGGAATCTGTGTCATCCTGATGAATGAAGTCTTTTTGTGAAAATTATCCTGAGGCTTTGAGAATTCCTTTCAATTTCCTCTGTAACATTAAAGGGCTCACAGGGGCCACAATCCCGTTGCCTCTGCTATTGTGACCACTTCTAGTCCTGCATGCTGGCAGCTAGGCACAAGTCACATCCAAGATGTTCTGGGCAGGGCTTGGATTTCCTTCTTGCCAATGGGAAAGTGAAAGGAGGGAATCAAGTCATGTTCAAGAACATTTTCATCTGAAGACTGTTTTAATCAAGGAGATGATTTTCATTTAATACTCAGAAGTAATATCAGTAAAAGCATCTCTTTCCAAAGCAACAGTGAAATGAATAATATATAATTTTTGATTAAATTTATAATAATACATTTCTACTAATGCTTCTAGCCCGTAGCCCAAGCAAGTCAAGAAATCAAGCATTTTTCTTAGGACACAGACTTATTCTTTTCGGGTCATTTTCTCTAAACCATGTCATCTGCTGATAATGAAATTGAATTTGAGTGAGCCTTTTTGAGAACGTTCATGTCGCATTTCTTAGCTTTTATCTTCAAAATCTCCCCACATCTATAGATGGAGGGCATGATACATATAACATTACTAGATTACAAGTGGGAGGATGATTCGTATCAGGTTTGGATGCTGTTTAACCCTACAGAAAAAATATTCTTTTTTTTTACTTACATTGTATAAAGTATTCATTATTACTTTTTTAACCACGCTGGTGTTCGTCCATCAACACACAATAAATTATGGGTTTTAGAATCATATTACCTGGGTTTAGATACCAGTCCTATCACTGAACCATCTTATGATTTTAGGTAAATTATACTGCATAGCAGGCAGTCAAGAAGTTTTGTCTTCCTTTCTTGATTTTTCCTGTTTTGCCTTTCATACCATTTAATTGCCTTTAGAAACACACTTCTTTCTTTTCATTTTAAAGTCCACTTTCTTATGTATGTAGAATAATATACCTGTTATCCAGGTGCTCCAAATATAGTATATGTGAGAATTACATTACACACATGTGGCCGGAATCCACAAGCATGTGTGTGCACCTGTACCCATACACACACATGTGCATGCGCACACACACACCCCATTTCTAGAGCTGTGTTTCTCAACCAGTAGCAGTTGTGTCTCTTGGAGACATTTGCAAATGTGTGGAAATGTTTGGGGTTATTATGATGAGGGAGGGACATTTCTAGCACTTAGTAAGTGGGATCAGAGATGCTAAACATCCTGTGATGTGTGGGACAGTCCTGCACATTTAAGAGCTATTTTAATATCAACAGCATACTTGATAAACATTACTCCAGAAGAAACTCTAGAAAGAGAACGTTATTAATATATAATCTTTAAAACACCTCTTCCTGTCACTGGTTGCTACCCAAATCTCTCACAAACATGAGATGTGACCCTGAAATGCTTTCTCTCTCCATTTCTATTCCTAACCACATAATATTTTCCTGATAATCGTGGGTGTTTACCTCTCTTCTTCTTCTCCATCCCATTCAGTGATTGATCACCTGCTTCCACTTAGTCTATCAGGCTTCCTGCATTTTCTCTGAATTTTCCCTTTTCCCCTAAGAGACTTCTGGAAATAGTTCAGCAGGCAACATTTTGCTCCTAAGGGGCTAGAAGAAGGAAGAGGGGAGAACTTGAGGACTCAAATGTTTCTGTTTTTTCCTATTCCGCATGCAGAAATGGCATTGAGGCTGCTGCTGTCAGCACCTGAAGTCTCAGGGAGAGTGAAAAAGACAGTGTGGAAGGGCTGGGTGGGGAATAGGTTGCCATTTCTGAAGCCGCTTTTACAGGCATCTTCCCCAAGGCAGGCAGAAGGACACCAGTACTGAGAGGGACCATTTCCCAAAGCTGACATTGTAAGTAGACACCTATGTGGTACGTGTCATCAGGAATCTATGCCTCTGTCTCTCTTCTGAATTGGGTTCATAGACAGATAGGTAAAGAGATGGTATTGTCCACATTAGTGATGTCTTAACTGCAACTGAAAATGTTCATTGTATATAGGTATATAGAATATTACGTTCTCAGTCTAAAAACATTGATAAAATAGGGGCATATGTTTATAAGAATAAAATTTCTCCCTGAATATGAATAAGCCACTAGCAGTGTTATATAAACTATTGAATAATTTTTATTATATAAAATCAATGGTTGAAGGAAAGAAGGAGTTCAAGTGAACATATAACATATTTTAAGTGATGATAAGAATCTTTGCAATTGCATATCTCAGTATGGTACTCAAATGGTTCTCTGAACTTGTACACTCACCAAATAAGAACTTTATATTTCAAGAGAATTGAAAGAGGAAGAAATTATCCTCATATTTGTCTATCTTTTCTGTCTTTGACTATGAAGATAGATTATAACCTGAAGAAGGGACATACATCATCTATGTTAGGGCAAGTTCAAAAAGTAAGAGACACCACCCAAACATCCCTATCTTTTGTTTAAAAACTGTTATGGCTCATAAATTCAACCTTAAAAATCATAGCTTACATTTAGAAAGAAAACAAAAATTCTGTTTCATGTATAGGCATGTTGGAATAACCTAAGAAATGTCATAAACACATCATATTCTTATTTTACTTCTGTTCCCTGTGCTTCCTTATAAGAGCAATTCAAATAAAAAGATAATAAAATGATATTCATAAAATTGAAAGAAAAATCCACGGGGAATGAAGAAACTATTAAATTTTGAAAAAACTGTGTAGCATCTTGGGTTTTAAATTTATTGTTTCACCAAACAGTATTTACAAGGTGGGAAAAAGTGCCTTTAGTTTGGTAAAAGCTAACCCTGAGCTTTAACTTTAAAAGGAGTGCTTGTGAAAGTCCCCTGGGACATTGGTGTACTTGGATAGCTAATGTTCATACTCAGTTGTTGGTTGAAACACAATAATAGGAATCTGGTGTTAAGTAAAAACTCAGTATAGGCAGATCAAGAATAACACTCAATTCTGTACATTTGGAACCCTAGGTTTGAATTGTTATTTTGATGAAAGGGGATCTCTAGACCACTTATTCTATCTAGCCATCATGCCTTCACCAAGACTGCATTATTGAAAAATACAGTAGTTAAATATTCTGTAATCTTATTTCCGTGGCCGAACTTCTGCATGAAACTGAAATAAGGCAAGCATTCATTCCATGATGGTGAACTATAATGTCTTATTGGCATTATACATGATAATTCTACCATCTTCCTCATTACTGAGTCCAAGAGTAATGTGGCATTGCAGCCTCTTCACATTGATGGATGGAAAATGATTTTAAACTCTCAGTATAGATGGAAAGAGTATGGTGCAGATAAATTGGGTTGAGTACTTGATCATTCTGGAAAAAGCAATGGTTTAGGAATTACACTTGATTTTGAGGCCTGATTTAAGCTTTGCACAAGTCATTGAACTCCGGTAGCCCTCATTTCTGAAATAGGGATAATGCATCAACTCCTTTCCAGCTTCAAACGTTAGTTGTGAATAGTACTTAGCAACCTTCTGTAAAGCACCACCCCCAGTTGATAAAGTTCATCAGTCTGCTCATTTTGTGATACGTTGCAAACCATTGTGTTGCTGCACTTGAACTTTAAAAGGGAATTTTAAAATTGTATGTCAATTCTTTATTAATTTGTAAATGGCCCAGGTCTTATTCATCTTTTTATCCCTAGGACCTGGCATAAAGGCTGATACAAAGTAGACATTAAGAAATTCATTCACTGAATGAACAAAGCATTTTTCAAACTGTAAAGACCATTTATTAATGGCATTCAAAATTAAATTTTTTCACCCCCATGTTGCCTTTTCTGCTTGTATTGTTTTTTCTCTTTACCTATGCTATTACCTAGTTTCAAGTTTCTTCCTTGAAATGTTTTAATATTAATGTAAATATCTATATGTCCATGTTGAATAGAAAAGCGATCTAATTAGACAAACATCCCTTTTTAAATGATACTGTCCACATAGCTAGAACCTCTTAAAATTAATTTCTAGTATCAAGAATATAAAAATTACAGAAGTAGTTAATTTTTTGGGGGGTAGTATAAACATTTCAATATCAAGATATGACTTTGGGCCATAGAAGAGAGGGGCCAGGGAGGAAAAAAAAAAAAAAAAAAAAGAAAAACATAAAAAAGAAAAAAAACGGCAAAGAAAAAAACTAGTATTTTTTTTCCTAGCCCTCCACAGGCTGAGAGTGTGTCATTTTCAGTTTCATAAAAGAGATAACTGAGACTCTGAAGCATTAAGTAACTTGCTCAAAGTCACATATTTGATTGGTAGCATAGCTACTCATATGTTTAACTAAAACTCTTGCAATCTTTCCGCTAAATCATTTTATAGTACTCCAAAAATATAGTTACTGGGTTCAAGATAATTTAAACTCTGCTGAAAAATTATTAGGAGTTCAGCCCAAAACATATATTCTCCTACAACCATATTTTTAAATAATAAGTACTTTAAAACCATGTTGCAGTCAAAAACACTTCTATTCTTCTCTATGTTAAGTAGAGAACATATCTTCATTCTGAAACTTAAGGTGACAATTCATGTCCTTGGTTTTTTAGTCCTACTAAAAATGTAGGAGGTTTTTTTTTTTTTTGAGTTTTTTTTTTATGAGTCTACTACTGTTCTGAAATTCACAATCAGTCAATTTCTTGGGCAATTATATATGTAGTTTATGGACTATTCTATATATATGCTCTAACTGAATTAGAATAGTAGTATTTAAATAAATTTATTTGAAAGAAAATTTTACAAGTGGACAGATACAGATTCATGGCTTTCCTTTTTTTTTTTCTACCAAATAATTACAAATCTTCTTGTTATTCCTTTTTAATTTTTTTTTTGTTTATTTATTTGTGAGAGAGAGACAGAGACAGAGTGCAAGCAAGGGAAGAACAGAGAGAGAGGGAGACACAGAATCTGAAGCAGGCTCCAGGCTCTGACCTGTCAGCACAGAACCCGACGCAGGGCTCGAACTCATGAACCATGAGATCATGACCTGAGCTGAAGTCAGACACTTAACCGACTGAGCCACCCAGGCGCCCCTTATTATTCCTTTTGAATTGTGTCATGTTTTATTTTTCCACTCGATTCCAATACCTAATAAATTATTGAAGAAATTTCCTTGGAAAATACTAACATTTGAGAAAACAACCTCTGAAATGAATTCTCCCAAACATGGTGATTTTATTTTAATCAATGTAACTTATAAACCCCAACCTGCTACTTTACTAAGGGACTTTTCAAAAACTTGATGTGCAGGGGTGCCTGGGCAGCTCAGTTGGTTGAGCACCCGCCTGACTCTTGGTTTTGGCTCAGGTCATGATTCCAGAGTCATGGGATCAAGCCCCGCCTTAGGCTCTGCACTGAGTGTGGAGCCAACTTAAGATATTCTCTCTCTCTCTCTCTCTCTCTCTCTCTCTCTCTCTCTCTCTCTCTCTCTCTCTCCCTCCCTCCCTCCCCCCTGCTTGTGTGCTTTCTCAAATGAAAAGCAAAAACAGAAAAACCCCAAAAAACTGAACCTGATATGCATTGTGATTCTCTAGGAGCAAGATTAGGTGAAGCATATTTCTCAATTATGTTTAATTATTGTTACTTCTAATAGTAGTAGTGACACAGCTACTAACATATCCAGAATATCAATTTTGGAAATGTTGTTGCAACTATGTAACTTGAAGGGTGAGCTTGTGTGTATAAGCTTATATACACACAACACAAAACCAAAAAAAGCCTCTCCTAAGAAATAAACTAATATGTATTTATGCCAAAATGCCAAAATAAGGTTTTATGGTAGGCATAATTATAAGAACCTATAATTATAGAGATCATATTATATCAACAACGTTTATCAAGTATATCACTATATGTGAAGTGTTGTGCTATGCAATTTGAAAGACACAGAGAGTAATAATATTTGGTCTCTGACTTGAGAGGTTTAAGTTAAATGCAAAGACAGAGCATATAAACATTTACAAATAAATATAATGAAAAGTCAGTGTGTACATGTCAAATAGTAATAAACAGTATAAGAATCAGAGAGAGAGTGGAGAAACCCTCGTGAGCTCAGGTAGTCATTAAAGCTTCATAGAGATGGAAGGTTCAAACTAGACTTTGAACGATACACTGGAATTACATAGGTGGAGGTGTGGATGGGATGTTCTATGCAAGGGGATGGTACATACTCGATGATACAAAAAAAAGTCTGTTTGAGAGATGGATATGACTGAAGTGGAAGATCCCTGTGCAAAAGCAGGGATGAAGTGGGGAAGACAGTTGTTATAACTGACAACACTAGTTAGGCATTTAGACCTCATCCTATTTGAGAAAGGTTTGAATGACACTTTAGGAAAATCAGTTTGCAAGCTACACACAGTATAAATTGAAATGGGGTAAGATGGGGAGAAAAAAGTGGAACAAAGGCAAGTGGAATGAAGTCAACAAGACCACCACACGCATTTGTGCTGGTTGTGCACTAAACATTTCTGGGGTACTATTATATAAACTTATATATCTGTGTTCAGTGACTTTGCAGATAAAAGGGAAATAAGGAGAAAATGGTATCAAAATGGAGGACAGCGAGCAAAGAAATATGGCAAAGAAAGGTTTAAATTAACGCAGCATGTTAGGGCCCTGATTAGCAAGGTCAAACTATTTTTCAAAAAAAGGGAAGATCTGTCCATGTGTGAAGTTCAAAGAAAAGGAAGCAATGGCAGAATGATTAAAGAGAGATGTACTTAAAAGAACTGTTTTCTACAAAGGTTGAGATAGAAAGGCCAGATAGAGGATCTGGTCTTTGATAACATTTGGATACTTTTATTTTTGAACCTAGAAGGAAAGAAGCAAAGATGGATATAGATCATTCCATCATTATTTCCTGAGGGAAGTACTACAAATATGCCTATGGAATGCGATAGAGAAAGTCAGACAATTCTGAAACACCAAATGCTATTTGTCTACCTGGGAAGGTTGAGAATGGATTTTCATATGATCCTGGGACTAAATGGTTATACCTGCTACAATGCTGAATTTTAATATCTGGTATTTTAGGGACAACAAAATTAGCCCTAGTGTGCCCTCCAGCATACCCAGCTCTCTAACAATATATTCAGAGGGATAAGGGAGATGAGACATTCATTTTACTCATTAGTCAATAAATTTGTTGTTAATGTCATATTAACCTTATGCTATTAGGTCAGTTAATTCTATGTTTAATTATACAGCTTTACCAATTAATTATGTAATTAATCAATGAATATCTACTTAACATTTTACAGTGATCAAAATATTGGGCTGGCATTTAGAGGCTACATGGACTTATAATATTTGGTCCTTATCCTCAAGGAGTATACTGTATAGGTGGAAAGACCATGCACACATACAAACACATACACTCACAAATAGGTATAATAAAAGCCAATGTAAAATACCAAATGGTTGGTAAAGCTAACAAGTATTGTGGGAACTCAGAGGAGAGAGTAGATGATCATTAGAGGGCAGAGCTTTGTAGAAAAGTGTGGCTGTCCTTTACCCTGAAAGCTAAATAGTGATACCTATTACAAAGTTTAATTTAAGTGTGTGATCTTGTTTATTTAAAAACAGATTTTTTTAACATTTATTTATTTTTGAGACTGAGAGAGAGAAAGCATGAACAGGGGAGGGTCAGAGGAAGAGGGAGACATAGAATCTGAAACAGGCTCCAGGCTCTGAGCTGTCAGCACAGAGCCCGACGCAGGGCTCGAACCCACAGACCGCGAGATCATGACCTGAGCCAAAGCCGGACACTTAACCGACTGAGCCACCCAGGTGCCCCTGTGTGTGCTCTTGTTTAAAACCAAAGGGATATAATAATCCCGGGTATGTTTACTATAATTTGTAGTGCATGTTACTCTTGAGTTATGTTTTATTTATAACTAAGTTACCATTTTGGACTATCATAGTCTTTAACAGTAGACATTTAATTTTTCCCTAAAAGTAATACATGATTATGGTAGGAATCCTGGAAAATATAAAGTAGTATATATATAATATTATATACTTAAGTATAGATAAAACATGATCCCACCAGAGATAAATACTATTACTATATTGTCATAGGTTTTCCTATGGCAGGTTTGAATATTTTATGTAGCTCTTATCTGAGTCTGTCTTGTACTTCTTGACTCGATTCTGCCACTAGAATGTCTGTTCCCTGAGTTAAGTAATCTTTGTATTTCCTTATTAGTAAATCACCATTTCTCCCATATGTGTAACAATAAATAGAAACCATTGCTTGCTTTTCACAGTAGACCGTGAAATTCTCCCTTTTAAATTAAAATTTTCTGTAAATAAAAGTTTTTGTCACTCACAACCTATTTTCAAACCTAAATCTGAATAATACTTCTTACATGCATCTTATTGTAGTTTAAAGGCCTCTCAGGTATGAATTCCCCCTTTTATTATAAGTGATACTTAAAAATGAAGTGCTTTTTCTTGCTTATAGGTACTTAAGTTTCTCTTGTACCCCTCCTCCCCAGATCATGTATGAGATGTTCTTTTTCAGAATCTTTTAAGTTTCCAAGATACTGATTCATTCTGCAATCATTATGTACTCTGGAGTGGGATGAAATTCTGAGAAAGGGTTGGCAGCTGATTTCTATGTAAGGAAGTTCTTAACCATGTTAAGCATAGAATGACCTGTCCTGAAACAAATGTCTGTAACGTTTGTTCCCACATTCTAGATTCTTTGAAGGTTCATGTGAACTGCTAGAGAGTGTTCCCTTAATCATGTTGAAGAGTCACAAATAGGATTTTGGACAGAGTTGGACTTCCAAATAATTGAATATTTGCTCTGCTGTCTATGAGCCAACATATTTTTTTTAAGTTTCAGACAAAAAAAAAAAAAACCTAAAAAAAATAGTAGCATACCGCAGGAAACTTTGCTCAGTGGCTTATACTTACGGGAGGGGGGCTTGCTGGATGTACTGAAAGAAAGTAGCGCATATCTATACAAAGGAGCATGATAGTTAGGGCTGTAACTATTCCTTTAAATTTACTTTAAAAATATACTTATGAACAATATTTTGAACATGAATAATAAGACATGCAGATGGTAAAAAAACTCTAATAGTTCTACAGACCTTCTTGCCAGAGGGTGTTACCAATTGTTGTGTGTGTGTGTGTGTGTGTGTGTGTGTATGTGTGTGTGTGTGTGTGTGTGTGTGTGTGTGTGACCTTCTAGGAATAGTTTCTGTATGTATAAGCATACTTAATCTATTCTTTCATAGATGGAAATATAGTGCCCATACTATTCTTCAAGAAACTTGTCTTTTATGTCTTCCACCTTTAAAAATTATCTTCATAGTATACCTTGGGAATTATCCTATATCAGTGTCTATGTATATGTGTTATATTCATTACCAGATATGTTTTTTATATAGATATACTAACATTTATTCCCCTATAGATGATTATGCAAATTGTTCCTGGCATTTTTATATTTCAAAAAATCTTCCAAAAATATTCTTCTACATTCTTATCTTTTCACATATATGAAATAATAGCTGTAGGATAATTCTTGTACATGCTACACAGATGACTAAGAGCCAAATTCTTGAGCCTTTGATTTGATGCCAAGATGTAAAGTTCCTGGAAGTTTATTCCAAGACCCATAGAAACTGAGCTCAGCAAAACTAGTAACATCATTTGAATGATCAGAAAATTTTGCTCGAAGGGAAATGATCAGTCAGCTGCTTGGGTTGTAGGGTAAAAAAACCTTAGTGAAAAAAAGACTTGGATGTAGTTCAAGTACTTATGAGTTTAGGGAGCTCTCCAGTGTACTGAAGAGCTGCCACAGGAAGCAGTCTGTTCCAGTAGACCAGAAACCTCAGTTTCCCAATTTTTGTCTCCCCTGTCTTTGATCTTGCCCTTGAGATTCTGAACATTTCCAAGTCATCTATAACCCCTCAGCCTATTCTTTCTCTGTTTTTAATTCACTTCATCCTCCATCTGCCTCAATCCAAGTCTATTATGCCTGTTTTTCCAACCGACACCGGCTGTGACCCACTTCCACCCTTTGATGTCAGAATTCCAAGATAAATAAGCTAAAAATGCAGAGGTAATGTCACTTGCATTTGACTGATTCCTGATAATGGTTTATATAGGTGTGTGTATGTGTGTATGTGTGTGTGTGTATGTCTGTGTGTGTGTGTACACAATTTAAAGGTACATCAGAAGTTCATACCTGAGTGTCTTGATCTTTCTATTGCTGAGCTTTGTTTTCCTTTCTAATAAAAGAATGACTTATTTATTCATGTTAATTATAACTGTCTGTAAATTTTTTGAGTAGCAAAGAATTCTTTTCCTTCCTGCTGAAGGCATGACAATGGATAACTTCAAAAAGCCAATGTATTTGTTCTATTACTTGGTTTTGACATTTGGACCACTTAATACATTGACTAGTTGTAAAGAAATATCAGAATTCCTACATCTTTCCATCTGGAAAAATGCAGGGAAGGACATTTTTCTGTATTTTTGGTTTACATATTCTTGCAAATCCTCTCACTAAAGGACTCAGATTATAGGGGGCAGGACAAAGGGAGGGTCTGGTATAGTTCTCTCATCTAGACATATGAAAAGAGAGAAAGGGAAAGAGAAATCTTGGTTACAAGTATGAGGAAACATAGTCAAAGTTGGCATAAGCAAAAGGAAGTTATTAATGTGCCTGAATAGTCTAATAATGCATCTTGATTCAGAGGCTTCAGGTACCCACTATCACCTAAGTTCTCTATTTATTTTTGGCTTTGCTTCATCTGTGTTGGCTTCCATCTCAAATATGTGGTCCCTGGATGGTAGTATGGTCATCACAAAAGCTTAGCCCTACGTTCTCCCAGATTCAAATTCAATGAATCCCCTTTCCCACTCTAGCAAAAGTCTAAGACAAACTATCAGTGTTCTGATTATTTTTGGTTTTAGTCACAAGGCCTATCCTCAAACAATTATAGTAGATGGGGCATGAAAACTATTATCTATTTATTTTTGGGTCTCTTCTAACCTGTATCTGGTTGAGAAGGCTTATTATCCCACTTATAAAAAATTCAGGGAATTCTTATCAAAAGAATATAGAATGGTCAATGACAAAAAGATAAAATAAAAGTAAAATATACACGGGGCACCTGGGTGGCTCAGTCAGTTAAGTGTCAGACTTTGGCTCAGGTCATGATCTCATAGTTCGTGACTTTTTGCTTTGTGTGGGGCTCTATGCTGACAGCTCAGAGCTTGGAGCCTGCTTCGGATTCTGTGACTCCCTCTCTCTCTGCCCCCACTCACACTGTCTCTCTCTGTCTCTCAAAAAGAAAAAAAAAATACATACACACACACACACACACACACACACACACACACTATATAAAGAGAAATATGCTACATAAAGAGAAAATATACTAAGGGGGAAAACTAAGGGGTAAAAATTATTTAGTAATGTAATGAAAAACCAGCACTTATTAAACTGTTTGTTTGTATTATGTCAATTGATCCCTGGTAGGTCTTGTCAGGTAGGAAATATTTTTATGATTTTTAATAATCATACATAATTAAAAATAAATTCTTTTTTAAAAGCAAGATATAAATTAGTTTTTTTCTGAATTAGAAAGTTGTATCTTGCTCTAAATTACCTCTCCTATTTCTCAAAAGATTCATAAAAGTGGGTGAAAGCTGTTCATATAAACTTGTAAAACTTTAGCCTGGGGACTGACATTATACTTGCTGAAAATAGATCTGAGCACTTTGCTTCTTCTAAACTTATACACTTTCAGAGTGCACAGCATATAAACAGTGACCCTTTTTTTTTGGCCTAGACTACCACTCAACCATTCCCTTTCTCAACTGGAGTGGTTGGACAGTGTATAATCAAAGTTAGCTCTTTATATTATCCATATAAATCCATCCATGATGATGCTTGATTATTAAGAATCAAAGTAACAACCTATATAGGTTGTTTATATTGTTGTTGTTGTGTTGCTTCCAAAGGCATCCTTTCCTTCAAATTGCTACTGGAACATGGCAACAGTCATTTCCTGCCTTTGGCTCTTTGGATGGCCAGTAAACAGTGTTACTTTATACTACTTGTCTGTTGTCCATTTTCACTTATTTGTCCCTACTATCTTATCTTCATTCTGTTTTTGATAAAACCCTACTAGCAATTCTCTTCTTAACTTACTATTATAACACATCCAATAAGTACTTAGTTAGGTATGATGCTTCAGAAAATTCTTATCCTGGCTTCATATCACAGTTGTAATATTTTTGATGTTGCTTATTGTCTAAAATTGTAACTTGCCTTTTCCATTTTCTTTATAGTATAATAATACTTAACATCTATTTAGCATCGATACTTACCATTTCTTATGGCACCTTTCACATTAAATAACTATCTTATCATTAGGAAACTCAAACACTGATTTGGCTTACTTGAGAAAAAAATGAACAAAAATCAATGATTAATAATAAGAATCATCATCTCTTTCCTTTGAGTTATATTCTTATATAACAGAATATATTTGGGGACTGCTAGCATATGCACATACTGTCCTTTTGGAGTATATTTTCTATACATGCTAGTCCAAGGGAGATCCTAAGAGACATATTTTCTCAATTTTTGCTTAAATATAAGTAAAAGGATAAGGTGTATTTCTCAGTAATTCATAACAAAGTAATGTTGGAAATATAAGAATGTATAAGACCACCACAATGTAGGAAATAATAAGGTTGGAGAGAAGAAAGTGAATGGATTTTATGGAGGAATAATTGGAGAATTAAGAAGAACTTATATACATCTTATTGTCCTTTAATTATTTGAAAGGTGTTAATCTTTTATCCCCCTTACTACATGGTAATTTATTTGAGTGTCAGGACCATAGAAATTCTCCTTTGAAATCCTAGGCCTTTCAATGTGGAGATCAAATTTAATGAATTTTGAATACTGCGACTAGAAAGATAGCCAATCCAAGTGAAAGAAATATTTATATATGGCTACCACTGGAAACCAATTAACAATCTCATCTACAGTCACTCAAGTTATTTATGTGACTGTGACAGGATAACATTTATTAACATCCTCCCTTATCTGAATCATCAAAGGGAATCCTGATGAACCTGCAGAGAGGAAGATTGGGCTAGGGAGGGAGAAGAAAAGACTGGTTAATTACATGGACCCTGGTGCCAGACTTTCTGCCTTAGGGTCTGGATCTGTCACTAACCACATTTGGAAACCTGGGAAATTACTTAACCTCTCTATAGCTTTGACGAGGGTTTATAATGGAATTTATCCTTTGGTGTTATTTGGATAAATAAATGGGTTAATATAGTAAAGTTTATAGAAAAGAGCCTGCAACTTACTAAATGTTAAATAAGGGCAAACAATGATTATGGGTAGGGATAAGAGAAAAGGCTTGACAAATAAGTTAATGTACAAAATAAAAAACCAAGAGAAAGAAAAAGAGGCAGAAAGAGTGGGAATGTGGGAAATCAGGATAAGGGGGGAGTTTGATAAAACATTTTGGGAAATGATGAAATGTGAAGAATGTGGAGTTCTCCAGAGCAGGAAAGGAGATAAAAGAGAGAAAAGACGTAGGAAATGTTGCCATGATTGATCATGAATTGCATTTTCTTTAATATTCTCTGAGAGACACAAATAAAGAATAGGACTGTTTTTTAGATTTATTGCAGGGGAGGGAGAGGATTTGTGTAAATTGGATACTGTTTTAGAACTAAGCCGTATAAATCCTCACTTTTACAGGTTTTATTCATATGTTCCTTGATTCTCTGTCTTTTCTGTCCAGTCCTTCTGGTTATTGAGTTCAAGCCATAGTCCTAGGGAAATATGAGTGAGAACAGAAATGCAGAGCTTATACGTCTGGGCTCATGGTTGAGAGGAGGCATGAAAACAAAGAGAATCTTAGCCCCCTCATGAGATCATAGGTGTTGAGCCATGGAAATTTATAGGCAAGTTTTATCATGATCACTATCATTAGAAGTAAAGAGTTTAAGCCCATCTGAATCTGAAAATGCCTCCAGCTGCTTTTTCAATTGTTTATATGTGATACTCATTACCACAGTTAGTATAGAAAACCAATTTCAAAAAGCAGTGCAGCTCTCACACAATCCTTATAAGAATGTGAGTTTTAATGGCTTTGGGGAAAGTAAAATAACATAGACATTCAAATTAAAAATCCACATATACTTTGATCCATTGATCTAATATCTGGGGATCAATTTTAGAAAAATAAAAGCACAGTATGTAAGAATATCAACACACATACACACAAATAAATTAGAACTATGTTTGGATGAAGTGAAAAAAAATTAACAAGCACATGTATGATCCCAGTAGAAGGAGGGGAGATAAAATTGAAACCTGTATCAAAATATAAGATTATGGGCATTATAATATTAAAATAAAATGTAGAAAAGAAAATGGAACCCATAATTTTACTGTTAGTACCTTAAAAATGATTATACACTTGAAGAAATGATCAAAATGAAAAGGTAAACTTTGGGATGGAAGAAAATATTGCAAAATATACATCTAATAAGGTGTTAATATCCAAAATATATAAAAAGCTCATATTACTCAATAACAAAACAAAACAAAAAAAAACCAATCCAGTTTAAAATCAGGCAAAGGACCTGAATAGACATTTTTCCAAAGAAGATATTCAAATGGCCAAGATGTACATGAAAATTTGCTTGGAGTCATTAATCATTAAGGAAAAGCAAATCAAACCACAGTGAGATATCACCCCACACCTATTAGAATGACAATTGTCAAAAAGAAAAGAGATAAATTCTGGTGAGGATGTGAAGAACAGGAATCCTTGTACACTGTTGGTGGGAATGTACATTGGTACAGTCATTATGAAAAACAGTGTGGAAGCTCCTCAAAAAAAAAAAAAAATAGAATGCCGTATGATCCAGAAATGCTACTGCTGGGTATATATTCAATGGAAATGTCACTATCTCAAAGGCATATCTGAATCCCCATGATCAGCGCAGCATTATTTATAATAGATAAGACACAAAAATAACCTAAAAGCCTATCAACAGATAAGTGGATACACACATACCTATACTAGAAATACTGTTCAGTCATAAACAAAAAGAAAGTCCTGCCATTTATCACAACATAGATGGAGGGCATTATGCAAAGTATAATTAGTCGGAAAGAGAAGCACAAATACTATATGATTTCACTTATATGTAGAATCTAAAAACAAAAAAACAAACTCATAGAAAAAGAGATCAGATTTATGGTTACCAAAAAACAGGGAGTGGTGGGAGGGGGAACTGGACAAAGGTAACGAAAAGGTACAAACTTGGAGTTATAATATAAATGCATACTGAGGATATAATGTACCATATGGTGACTATAGTTAGCAACTTTCATATATACCATGCGAGCAGTATTAAAAGAGTAGAACCTAAAAGTTCTCATCACAAGGTAGAAACATTTTTTTTTTAACTATAGAGGTGATGTGTGTTACCTAAACATGTTGGAATCATTTCACAGTTTATATAAGTCAAGTCATTCTGCTGTACACTTTAGATTTATACAGTGGGATAAACACACACCCCAGTGTTTATAGCACCATGATCTACAATAGCTAAATTATGGAAACAGCCCAAGTGTCCACTGACTGATGAATGGATAAAGAAGTCATGGTGTGTGTGTGTGTGTGTGTGTGTATATATATATATATATATATATATATATATATATACATATACATATATATATAATGGAATATTACTCAGTCATAAAAAAGAATGAAATCTTGCCATTTACAATGACATGGACAGAACTAGAGACAATTATGCTAAGTGAAATAAGTCAGTGAGAGAAAGACATACTATAGGATTTAAGTCATGTATGGAAGTTTAATAAAGAAATGAGCCAAGAGAAAGTAAAAAGAGAGAGGGAGGCAAGTCAAGAAACAGACTTAACTAAAGAGAACAAACTGATGGCTACCGAATGGGTGGGCGGGGGGATGGTGAAACAAGTGATGGGGATTAAGGAGTCCACTTGTGAGGAGCACAGGTAGTGCATGGCAGTGATGAATCACTACATTGTACAACTGAAACTAACATTACACTGTATGTTAAGTAACTGGAATTTAAGTAAAAACAGAAGAAAAGAAAAACATAAACAATAAACCTATAGAGTGCTATATATCAATTATATTTCAAAAAAACTGGAAAAACATGATATTAAAAAGTAACTTTCAAACCTTGGAGGACATTATCACAAGGTGAAAGTTAATGAATAATAATAAAGATAATACAAGCTTTAAAAAGGAGGTGATATTTATAATTATGGAAGGATGTTGCACATTAGGACTATGCTGAGAAAAGAATATATAGTCACCCTACTGATAATTCACCCACAGCTGCATGAATATTGAAACCCTACACAATTATCAGGACCACTGAATTTTACTTTCTCTGAGAATTTCAGATAATCAAAAAATGTGAGAATTCATAAGGAGCTTAGAGATATCATCTAGTTGTGTTACCTACATTACAGAAGAGAAATCTGAAGATCACATAAGAAAAAATGACTTGTCCTAGGTCACACAAGTCTTTGGCACAAAAGTTATAGAACACAGGCATTTGATTCCCAGAGTAATATTCTACTATAATAGTTCCATAGGTAGTACAAATACTATAAAAATACCATCATCTTATTATCCAAAGTCAGGATTTCTTGTTTTGAGGTAAATGGCGTTTCCATATGATGGATAAATAATGTAATTTTTCTCTTAGAAAGTTACAAAAATCAACCCAGAACAGAGTTTGTATGTCTGAGCATAGGACGCAATATTTTTTGCTATAGGTCACCCATCCTTTTTTAAAAAAATATTTTTATTTATTTTGAGATGGCAAGTAGGGAAGGGGCAGAGTGAGAGGGAGAGAGAATCCCAAGCAAGGCTCAAACCCACAAACCATGAGATCATAACCTGAGTCAAAGCTGAATGCTTAACTGTCTAAGCCACATAGGCGCCCCAGGTCACCCATCCTTTTATGAAGTTTATATTGTGTCATTTGCACATGAAGATTAACCACTTGTTCAACAGTCCAATCTATATAGTTCCAGTAGCAGATTCACATGGTGCAGGTGTCATAGAGACCTGGAACTCTGAAGACATTGTAACTCACCCAGGATCAGCCTAGAGAAAGTTTCCAATGAGAAGGTTGTGGCTTGAGGTGCCCAGAGTGTAAGTGATTCATTCAGGGTCCTAATGGATCAGAGTAAGGAATCAAAAATTTTGGTGGTCACGAGTGCTGCAATTTTAAGTGGGTTAATCTGTGTAGGCCTTTTGAGAGGTGACCTTATGGCAGGAAGGAATACACGATGCAAGATAAAAGAGAGGATAGAGGATACAGGAAATTCCCTATGTCTCATTATTTGATTTTGTGGGTAAGACTGTGGGTTCCAGACTCAGATTGGCTGGATGTGAAGTCTGAACCCACTACTGACTGCATCACTTGAAAAAGTGACTTAATCTTTTAAGCCTAGCTGTCTTAATCCATCAAGTGGGGGGAATTTATTGGCCTTACCTTTAAAAGTTGCTGTATAAATGAGAGACTGTTAGTAGCATGCTCGGAATAGGGCCTAAAATATAATATGCAGAGACTAGGTATCAGCTGTTGTTATCATTGCCTTTAGTAGCAGACGCAGGACGCGCAGTATGCCAGGGACCTCAGGGATGCTTTCTCGACCTCACCGCCTTCAATGCCACATCCTCTCCATCACTATTTTGCAATAGGAACACACACAGCAGCAAAAAGATCAAAGCCTGCTTTCCCTTCCTTCAAAACTTTTGAGGTGCTCCTAAAGGGAGAGAGACAAAAGTTTTTCCTCTGTATTTGCCACCTGTCAGCTAAAAGACCCCAAAAGGGAAGAGCATTTATTTATACCAAGGATATTCTTACAACATAGCTCTTCTTAGCATTGCCAAACTCTTTGATGCTCAAATCCAGATATCTTGGTATTTGTACAGTACCCAGAATAATTCCTTGTTCAAAGTGACAGATTAATATATAAAAATATAGCATATACAAATATATAAATGTTAAATGACTGAATCATTGAAAGATTACAAAGATGGGAAGAAGGCTGGCATTGAAAGAATAAAACCATACAGGGAGTAAAGCTTGCAAAGCATGATTTGGTTAATTTAAAAAGTACATTGAGACGAATGGAAATTATCAGCCAGAGAATGTGGAACCATCTGGAAAAAAGAAACGAGAAACATTAGCCTAAAACAAGAAGGATGCCTGGAGTGAGAAGGGAATGGGGCAGAAATAGAGAGAAAAAGGAAAGAAAGTGGCAAGGAAGAGAAGAAGATGGAAAAGAGGTATGAAAGGCAGTCGTAGAATTTTATAGGAAAATAAAAACAGTAGATTGAAACGACTGGGGTTTTGGCAAGCAGGAAAAGACAACAGGCGTGACAAGCATGAAGCTGCAGAGAATGTCTGTTCACAGACTATTTGTGACTCACTGATGCAGCTATTTCACAAGAGATTTGAAAGACGATTGGAGAGAAAATTGAGGATATTATACACACAGGACTTTTTTATGGTTCATCATGATTATTTACTTTTTCTTATTACATATAAAACGATTCTCAACTAAAACAATGATCTCCCTTCAAAATTTTGTGTCACTTGTTTTATTCTATATAAAAAGCACATCAGATTGGAAATGTGTGGAAGGGATGCTTCTCAGCATTCAGTTTTATATCCCTGAAGCTAATTCCATTTCCATGCCAAGTAGATGTTGGAAATTTTCCGTTGACTATTACACAAATTTCAAAAAGCCAAACCATTGAGTCAGAGGATAGTTTATGGCCCATTAACAATACATTTGCTTCTCAGAACTGTAAACACGGCCTTATGGATCTTAATGTAATTGTTTAGGATGAGTGTGTTGGCAAGAACTGTTGGAGTCTGTTGACACAGTCTGGAAAGCAATGTGTTTTAAGCAAATCTGCAAAATGTTACCAACTCATTAAGCTAAGAGCTTTATGCCTCAGTGTTCTAAAGCAATTCTGTAAGATACATCCGAACAAGGCTGTATATCCATTTCTGGTTCTGCCTTGATTGATGTGTGTATAAAAGGGGCTGACTGTATTTCTCATTGCATTATGCTTATGGTATTTCATCATTATTGTTGCTTTTTTTCATTAAACATTGTTCTTTCATTCTGTTATATAACTAAAAGAATGCAGACAAGCATTTATATACAGTCTATGGAATAGATTTGGCTGTATTTAAATATACCATAGGGAATACAAAGGTGCTTCCAAAACTATGTTCCACAGATGCAATATTCATACAAATACACTCCCATTCTCTTTGCATGTTCCTTTAAAATTCAGTCTACTATAGATGCTTGCAACCAGAAGGGACTTTAGATATCATGCAATCCAACCTTGCCCTCACTGAGGTAATACTTTCTAGAGCATCTCTGTTGGGGAGACTAAAATTCAGTACATTTCAAGCGAGGTAGTCTTGATTCTTTTGAAGTGTTTTCAAATGCAAATGAAAGAAACACAACTCAAACAAGGGGCATTGGTTCCTAAAACCGAAAAGTTTAGCAGTGTTTCTCATTTGCAGCATGGGTGCTTTGAAGGCCTCAAATTATATTACTATCTCTCTTCACCTTTTAATCCTGCTTTTTTTCCAGATGAATTTCTCCCGTCTGCTTTCTTTTTGAGGTGCCACTCAGGGGTCCAGCATTACATCTTAATATCTCCATGGCCAGCTCAAAGAGAAATTCACTTTCTAATGGTTCAAGTCAAACTTCTAGATTTGGATATAGCAGACTGACTTCTATCACAAACTCATCTCTAAACCAAACACTGGGACCAGGGATGAGAAATATATGGAACTCTCTAGTTAGGTCATATACTCACACACAGAGGCAACTACCAAACCAGAGTGATTTGTTAATTTAATTGGTCTGATCTGCTCTAGATTATTTTCAATTGCTTTCTTTCTCTCATCCTCAACAATACTATGAGACACAATTCTTTCTTTTACCTCATTAGTTGATTCCTTCCTTTCTAATGATACTGATATTGCCTTAATTCAAATTGTTGTTAAGACTTTCCCTGGGACAATAGAGATACCTCTTTGTCTCTAGTCTTCTCTAAACTATTTTTTCATATTGTTTCCAGAGTGATTAAGTTTAAACTCATATTTCTCTACTGCCCCACACCAATCCATCTAACCCCTTTAAGATCTACCCATTCTTTTTCTTTCTCAAATTCTACTTTAAGTCGAGATTAGTATTTCTCTTCTACTATCTCATGATTTTCTCTACTTTCATTTACACTAAGTTTTATATGTGTGTGTCCTCCACTAGATTACCAGTCGTTAGAAGGCAGAAACTATATCTTACTTATTTTTTTATCCACAAAAGTAGTGAGAATGAGGTCTTGCCCAAAGTTAGCTTTCACTAAATGCTACCCAAATTTAGTGAAATGCCAAACTGTCCAATATAAACAATGAATATTTTAAGAATGCAATCTAGGCCAAAGTACTCAAGGAAAGGCACATGTATTTGGTATGTAAGATTTTATAGACTTATTGAGAGCCAGGGATAGGTCTCAGTGTCTGGTTAATATCAGGAAGATATTTTTCCATGGATGTTTTGTATTTCTATAAATCTTGCAGGTGAAGAACTAACAACTGTAATTCTTAACTATATTTTCAAAGATGTTTTATTGAAAATATATAGCCATTGAAAACAGAGGATAATACTCCCCTCTATAGCAAAATGTGTGTTTGCTTGTGGTGCATTATAAAAGGTTTGGGTTTCCTTCGAGTTTCTGTCCTTTCTGGAGCCTATTGCATGCACATGTGGCCCTGAGTTGATCCTTTCACAGCATACTCCAGGAACCAGTATATGGAAATGGTGATTCTGTGGTTATTGCTACTGTGGAGACTTACAAAGCCTTCACCTTGAACTCAGGTTTCTCATGTCTTCTGTCAACATTCATGAAACTATGGCAGGCTAACTTGTTCCTTTGTAAGTATGGAAAATATTAGAACCTTCACAGATCTGAATAGGCTGTGTCATAAAAATGCCCTAGAAGTTCTTGTGTACTTATGGCACTTTGATTTTTATAGTGTTATACCATGTCAATGATATACCACCAATGGTATGGCAGAATGCTACCTGTGGTCTTGTATGACCCCAATGCATAATTTATATCTACAATAAAGTCAACATTTTGCTACAGTTATTGGCCACTTATTATGTACCAAGTGCATTTCATTAATTAATTTATCATATTCTGCATTCCTTAGTGAATAATACTACCACCTACTATGCCTGGGTTTCTTTCCTAAGTTGTCACTCTCACTTTTCTCTATACTTAGACTTATATTTCTGGAAATGTATTATTTTTTGTCTCTCTGCTTTTCATATCCACACTTCCACCATAATCTCTCCCTCAATTAATGACAGTCTCCTAAATCTTCTTCTTCTCCTCATCTTGTGGTCTGTACCATCAATTCTGTATACTGAATCAGAGTAAACATTCCAAATTGGAAATATGACCAAATTACTTTCTTAAAAACCCTGTCATTGACTACCTTTGCCCTTGGGATAAAACCTATACTCCTAAACCAATTGCATTTAACAGAGACTCAAAATGATAGTACATGAAATAAGACAGAAGTGTATTTCTCTCAGTTACCATTTTGGAGAATAGATCATGGTGATTCTACTCATTGAAGTTGTTGAGCAAAAACATGCTAACATAATCAGGATTTATCTAAGCTATATAATTCTTGATAAAGTAGTTTTTTTTTTTTTCTTTTGTCTCTCTCTATTCATGAAAATACAGAGTGGAAAGCTTTTGAGAGGTCTTCTATTCCTGACTTTCTCTGAGTATAGGAAATATAATTTTGTAGAAATTTAGTTAAGAAAACAATAATGATCTTTTATTACTGAACTCTTCCCAAAGGGCTGGACACATCTGTTTCCCTGTGTCTTTTAACCAGTTTTATTTTTTTAATTAACATTTTATACTATCTTTGGTATGTAATCCTCTTCATATTATTTGTGGAAGCAGAATGAGTGTGAATAAACACATAAAAACATTTTATATAATTTCTTTAGAAAGACATTTGCAGGAATCACTTTTTTTTTAAGAGAAAGAAAGCCTGCACATGAGACAGACAGAGGGGGAGGGAGGGAGAGAGAGTGTGCGCAGCACAGAGTCCAGCGTGTGCTCCATTCTATGACCCTGGGATCATGAGTTGAGCCAAAATCAAGAGTTTGATGCTCAAATGACTGATCTACCCAGGCACCCCACAGGGACCCCTTTTAAATGGATAAGGATAGGAAGGGTTTAACCTTTGCTGAGAGCTTATGCTATCAGAAGCAAACCGTGACATATTTTTTCAGAGAAGCAAAGAAGCATTACATCCTAATTTTAAAAATGATTCTACAATTTTAAAAAGGAGCAGTCAGTAATATAAGAACTGATAAAAAATGGTGGTAGTGGTAGGGAGAGGGCTTAGAACACAAGGGAATTCCCAGATATTTGTTACTTTTTATACTTCTAAAAAATATTTTAGTTAATATACCCACTGTCTGTTTGTTTTCCCTTTCATCTTTGCAGTTAGACCTGTATCTATATATGTATTCAAAATAGATGTATAAGTCTTGGAGATAAGAGGATAAATGAAGTCTTATGTCCTGGAAAAGGAAATTGGGATTTGTTAAACTTTAAAGAAAGTATCTCGGGTGAGGGATCGTGCATGTTTATACTGACCTTAGCTTATAGAGGAAACAGTCTTTTTCTTTTTATATATGTTCTTGCAGTTGTAAAAACTGCATATAATATATCGACTTTGGCAGCTTTCATACACCTAGTCTTGCCAATACAGTTATTTGTAATTAAACTGACTTTCTTTGAAATGTTTAATTGGAATCCTTAAATTGTTCAGCAGACTCATAGCCCAATTGATTGCCTGTCTCCCAAAGGGCATCTCTTGACCACAAACCTCCAAAGTGCTAATTGCTTTACTGCCCAAAACTCTAAGGACCAAAAGTTTGTGAATTGATTTGACATCTGACTCAGTCATTCATTTACAATATATTTACATCACACATTATTACACAACAATCACAGATGCCCCAGTGTTCAATTCAGAATGCCTGCCTTAATTAATCCCAATATTTATTTTAATGTGAAATGACTTGCTCTTTCTCAAAGACGTTGAAATCTGGAAAGTGGGGGTAATGGTGCTCAAGAGTGTATATGTTGAGCATAAGCCCTAGAAGCAATGCTGACAATAACGTTGTGGAATAAAATTTGGGAGATGTTTTCATTTCTTTTACTTTTAGACTTCTGTCCTTCTAGACAATGTGGACAACCTAATCCATAAGCAGTTTTGAAAATTGACCAGGTATCCCAAGCCTTAAAACAAGATGTTGAGTTTTGCATCACTGAAAGGTTATTTTAAAGTTAGTTATTCATTAAAAGTGGATAGAATTAAGGATATATAACCTCTATCACAAAATTTCTAATTAGAAGGAGAAGTACCTCACAAAAGAAAAAAAAAACATATGGGAAGCAGGCTGACAGTAGATTTTTCAATTACATCAATTAGAAGTAAAATTTTCTTCTTTTCTTAAAGAAAAAGATGGGCCAAACCAATATTTACTTTTATTTTTGCCATCTACTATTTTCAAAAGAAACAGAAGACAGTATAATGATTTATGAGATATAGACATATACTTGAGGCATGAAAGGCTCATATGACTCATTTATCACTTTAAGTACTTAAACTCTACATAGTTTACATTAATCTATTGATTTGCTTATTAATCACAGACAGAAAGTTGACTTCATTCATTTTTCAAATTTGAGCATAAAATTAAATTACCAAACAAATTCCAAATACCTAGCAAATTAGAGGCTATTTGGCTTCAACTCTGACCTTTTTGCTTATACCTTATTTTAATGTGTTCTCTGAAGTAACAAAATATAACCAATTACTCATCTATAGGTACCCTCTTATACTTGTTCACTTCCAACCTTTTCTATTGCTGGTCTGTTGTTCTGGAAAACATTTTTTTCTAAATATCTACAGCCAAAATTTTAACAATCTTTTAAGTCCCCTTTAAATGTCTTTTCCTTGTTTGCCACTGTTCTTTGGGGCGGGTAATGATTCGAGTAAGATCAGAAGAATATTATTCTTACTGTTGTGTAGAGGGGCCTAAGAGCAGAAACAGAACAGTTAAGAGGTTGTTGCAATAGTCTAAGGAAGAAACAATGATAACCTGGAATAGAGTATAATCAACGGAAAGGAGAGAAGTGGACAGATTGTATGTATATTCTGGAAGTAGAATTAATTGGTCTACCTCATGAATCAGATACAGACATAAATAAAAAAGAGGAATTAATAATAATTTTTTTTTTCTTTTTGTCTTGAGCTAAATGAAGAAGGCTAGGGAAAAAACACATTTTCTTGTAAAATTGAAGAGATTATTTTAAGCCATATTAAATTTGAAATGTCTATTAGAGACCCAAATTGATGGGACAGGAAGATATCGGATACAATTCAGAATGTTAGAGGACGGTGTGAAGGCTGAAATTATGAATATGGGAAATGAAAGTATGGATTACCTTTAAAAGCCCTGAGAATAGAGGCAATTGCCTAGGGAAATAAGTAGAAAGGAGAGGACTCTGAAAGGATCAGAAAGGCCAAAAGCCAAAACCAAAACCAAAACACCACACACGCATACACACACACACCCCAGAAGGATTTGGTTTTGCAGAAGGAAGAACTGTTAACTAGTGTCTTATATACTAAGAAAACCTGGCAAAATATCCATTAATTTGGCAACATGGATATCACCTAGAACTTTGGCAAGAACTTTGATCAGGAAATACTTGGAGTGGAAGCAACATTGCTACAGGTAGAATTGTGAACTGAAGTTCAGGAAGTAGAGAAAAATTTTAAGAAGTTAACAGCAGCTGAAAGCTGAAAAATAGGGAAGAACTTAGGGCACAATGTACTGTTGAGGCAGGTTTCTCTTTTTAATAAGGAAGAACATGTCCATTAATGGGAATGACCCAGTGAAGAGGGGAAGACTGAAGATGCAAGAGGGGGTTGAGGTGGCAAAAGTTTTAGAAAGACTCTAAGGATTCAATCCAAGGGACAAGGAAGGAGGTACTGGCCTTTGGTCAAAGAAAAAGCGGTCCTCTATTTTATTCTGAAGAAGAGAAGACAGATGCAGGGGCAGGTACATCACAGATTTCATTGTGGGGATGTGAGACCTGAAATCAGCTTCCATTTTGCCAACGAAGTGCTGCGTAAAGGCCTTCCAGCATGGGAGCTGCAGAACGTGGGACTGACAACTGGAGGAGAGAGGAGAATTTTTCAGAGTTGCCTCTGCAAGTGGGAAAGTGAGTTTACTGCAGAAGCAGATAAAATTTCATGGGACACTATTGTATACCTAATTGAGATTTGAAATGGAAACTTCTCAATTTGATTCTGTGATTTTCTTCACTCACATTCAAATGCATCTGGGAAGACGCAGAAGAAATCAGATTGCTTTTTACTTTACATTGTAGTTAAATACTTACATATCTTATTTTTCCTCCATATAATAAAGTCATGAAGAAACAGTATGGAAAACAACACTAAAAATATAAAATTCCCATCTGTACTCCCCACAGCACTTAGCACATTGCAATCTCTTAATAAATTTATCAATACATTTTGGAATGAATGAACATTTTCCTTGCTGTCTTTGTAAATTGGGTCAAGGTTTTTTTTAAGTTAAAAACTATTATGAATCATTACCTAGGAAATGAATGTAAAACAGGAATGTCACACTTTTTAAAAATCAGATTTAAAATAAAATATAGTGTCTTTCCATTTTTTTTCTTTTGCATTCCTTTCAGTCTCTCAGGAAGCTTAAAGAATATGTCCTAATGAATCTCCAAAATAGTATCCCAAGGTGGAGAAGCACAAGAGTGGCTGAGAGACGAAGTAGAGATGCAGAGCAGTTCAACAGATTGCCTCAGTGGACTGTAAACAGTACTAATGCAGTATATAGTGAAGGCGGGGTGGTAGCCTGGGCTTCTTGCTGCAAACACCAAACTGACTCATAAAAGAGCTGGAACTGTGATACTAGCTTGTCAAGCGCAATGTGACCTGAAGCAAATCTCGATATGGAAACCTGTTTGCATATTAGCAGAAATCCTTGCATTTAAACATCTTACTATGAAATCTCCAGTTGCTATTCAATATTTGGGTAACCTTTAGTTAAAATATTGGCATAAATTCATAGTAAGCATAATGGATTTTGAAAACATGTTTTCAAGACTTACTGTCTTGAAACTAAAATATGCATAGATATTCATTACATAAACCATAAAACAACACAGAACCATGACTTGTCACTTTGGGAAATGAAGACTGGCAGTTGTTATTGTTTTCCTTTTAATTGGCCTTAAAATAATCCAAGTGAGTGATAGTAGTCTCAAAGATTCAAATACCTGACAGCTTGTCTTTATCTGAAAAAAAAATAAAGTTAAAAGAGCTAAAACAAAAATGATGAATGGAAGGAAAAAAAAACTGCTGAAAGGTATTTGGGGAATTATTTGGCTTTTCTTTCTTCTCTCTTCCTGTCCATAGAGAAAAAGAATACATTAACTAATTAACTTTGATTCTGTTAAAGGAAACTTCAAAAGGAGAGAAATTTTTGCCTATGAAAATATATTATAGTATTATCATCACATGCTGCTTCTGTACTTACCAAGTTCTTATACATGCACACAAATGAAACTATCATTCGTTCAACTTATATTTATTGAATACCTATTATGTGATCTGCAAGAGCTGTAAACAAAGAACAAAAGATTATATAAAGATGGCTGATAATGTCCAGAATGGATGGCCGGAAAGGCCTTGCTGAGAAGATATTGGAACTAAAATGTGAACGATACAAGTAAGCAGTACATGAAAAGTTCTGAGGAGAGAATTTTTCAAATGGAGGCAGTGGAGGGGAGCTTCAGAATTTTTATATAGAAAGATCTTAGGGATTTAGTATTTAAGATGAAAAACAGGAGCGTTCCTAGAATTTATCATATCCTAACTAGCATACTTCTTCTAATTGGACTGCATACTCATTTATTTTAATGAGATGGTAGAAATAAGCGAATAAAAAAATATGATGATATTAAAACCCTCATGCAGTGTCAGATGAGTAAGGTACCTTTATGCTGCTCTCCGGGGATGAAGGAATAGCAAATGCTGAATTCCCAAGGCAGGAATGCAGCAGTATTAACTGGGAGTTTAGGAAGAAGAGTAGTGTGAGAAGAGATGGAGTGAGGTCAAGAATGAGAGAGGCAGCAGACCATGGGGAGGACTGGGTCTAGGACAAATTAAGGTAGATGTGTTTGATCTGCGTGCAGAGAGCAGCTGTTGGAGGGTTTTAAATACACAAGTAATGTGATTTTACATATGTTTATATTTATTCTGCTCTATGAGGAAAGGATTAAAGATGTGTTCAAGAGAAATCAAAGGTAACAGTTGGGGCTGTTATAGTAGTCTGGCTGGGCAATGATGGTGCTCTGAATAGGTGAGAGCCAAAGGAGATTGAGACGGTAAATGGATGTAGAAAGTATCTGGAGACAGAGCAGGCAAGACTTACAAACGGGTTGGATATTGGGGGTGGTGATGAGGAAAATGGTAGCCTCAGACTATTAATTGAAAGGAGAAAAAAAAGCATATGTATGTGTCTCTTTGTGTCTATGACTGTTGAT
Organism: Panthera pardus; assembly: GCF_024362965.1. NCBI lineage: Eukaryota > Metazoa > Chordata > Mammalia > Carnivora > Felidae > Panthera > Panthera pardus. Next base: position 89,273,514 of record NW_026526765.1, read on the forward strand.
AATTTATATTTTAATACTACTGTGTACAGTTAAAATTTATTACACTAAGTTTTATTGTCTCTCAGTTATAATTTTGAGAGCAAAATATAATGTTGACATACTCAACTGAAGTACTTTCTTCAATTTGTTAGTGATTCCAGTGGAAAATAAATAATATGTTGAACTGCTAAGAAAGAAAAAGTAAAATAAAATTGATTTAAAAGTACAAAGTGATTTCTGATCTCTTTTGTATTCATTTGTGTCATTAGCTACCATATACTTGAAAAATTTATAATCTCTAGATAATTTGACAATTGTTGAAAGCTTACAAGATCTTAAATTAAAAATACAAATCAATTAGGATAAGATTTATGTATTATACCAGTAAACATAATATCTCTTAAATATCACTTTCTATTCATATATGGTGGCAGACTGCAAAGCACTTCATCAGTTACTGTGTTTTCTTTTTACGACAATTATGTGAAATGCCAGAATAGCCATTATGATTATTAACCCATTGAGAATGCCAGGACTTAGGCTAAATGACTTGCTCAAGATTGCACAGATAATAATAGAAAAGCCTGACTCAAAACTCATGACCTCTAGCTCTAAATAAAGTTGCTTTTCTATTATAGGAAAGCATATACACACATACACACACACACACAGAAATAGGTTTTAATTTAGAAGTATGCTTGTATATAAGCTGATTTATCATATCTACTAGGAAGCATTTCTACAATACATGTTAAGGCCATTAGATGTGATATTTTTGGATAAAATATAGATCTAAAAATATTTTGGAAAATTATAGAAAGAACAAAGAGAAATGTTTCTTCTGTAGAAAAATATGTACTGTAAAATTTAAGTCTTTAATACATTTTGAGTTAAGTTTTGTGAATGATGTAAGATAGGTGTCCAATTTAGTTCTTTTGCATGTGAATATTCAGTTTCCCCAAATCCATTCATTGAAGGGAATATTCTAATCCCATTAAACATTCTTGGCTGTCAAATACTGTTTGACCATATATGCAGGGGTTTATTACTGGGCTTTCAATTCTGTTCTATTGGTGTCTTCTTTTATGCCACATTCATATTGTTTTGATTATACAGCTTTGTAATGTAGTTTGAAATCAGGAAGAGGGATGATTCTGGCTACTATCTTCTTCCTCAGGATTGCTTTGGCTATTGGGGTCTTTTGTAGTTTTATTCAAATTTTAGAATTGTTTTTTCACCTGGTCTCTGTGAGAGTAGGACTGACTCTAGACTGGTGTTAGAGTAGGGCTGGAAGCAGGTCACAGGGTTGCATCAGAATCCAGTTGGGTCTGAAGCTGTAAAGCCTCTTACTGGGGCCACAGACAGATGTGGCTCCTCCAGGGTCCCTTGGTAGATGGCACTGGTTGAAGGACCATGACCAAACAGGGCTAGAACCAGATCCTTAAGGGGTCAGGGCTGCCCTAAGTTGGCAGGTGGGACCATGTTTGTGTAGTCTGCCACCAGGGTGCTGTCCTGCCTTCCTGAAGCAGCTCTGTTGATATTGGGCTTCAACCAGGGTTTCACAAGCTCCTAACTGGATCCCAAAGTTCTCACAAAACCACTGTATTGGTGGATCTCTTTCAAATCATTGTGTTAGATGTGAGCTGGGGCTCTCCTATTCTGTCATCTCGTTGACATTCTTGTTATATTTTTTATACTGTGATTTTGGATATTTCCTTATTCTCTGATGTATGGAATGTTAAATAGCAAGCAATGGTACCTTGAACTATGTTCTCTCTTCTGCATTAAATAAAACGCAAATTGCTCCAACAATTTCCTCAAATAAATTTTAAAAATGGGAATAGAAAAATTGTTGTTCATGATATATTTAGTGTATGAAATAATGACTAGAGAATATCTTTAAAGACTACTCCAAAGTAAAAAAATCCCTAACAAAGAAGGCAATGTTTCATCTTTACTAATTTTTTTTTTCAGATTTTAAATCAGACAACACTTAGTCTAGCTCTGTTCTAAAAAATAATTAACTTTGGTACTTGGAGTACTTTAAGGTACTTTGAATTAAAGTTGTAAAAACTTGAGGAAAAGGGAAGATGGGGGCATAGGAGGATGCTGGGCTCACTGCGCATCCTGCTGATCACTTAGATTCCACCTACACCTGCCTAAATAACCCAGAAAACCGCCAGAGGATTAGCAGAACAGAGTCTCCGGCACCAAGCGCAGACGAGAGGCCCATGGAAGAGGGTAGGAAGGGCGGCGAGGCGGTTCGCGCTCCATGGACTGGCGGGAGGGAGCCGGGGCGGAGGGGCAGCCTTTAGGCCAAGCAGAGCCCCCGAGTCTGGCTGGCAAAAGCGGAGGGGCCGGACGGAGTGTGTTCCGACAGCAAGCGCGACTTAGCATCTGGGAAGTCATAAGTTAACAGCTCTGCTCGGAAAGCGGGAAGGCTGGAGGACAAAGGGAGGGAGAGCTGCTGAGCCCCCGGACGACAGAGCTCTGTTTGGCGGGGAACAAAGGCGCTCGCCAGCGCCATCTCCCTCGCCCATCCCCCAGCCAAAATCCCAAAGGGAACCAGTTCCTGCCAGGGAACTTGCTTGCTCCGTGCAAATACCCAACGCTGTGCTTCAGCGGATCCATCCCTCTGGCGGGTCTGACTCCATCCCAGTGCCACAGGGCCCCTCCTGAAGTGGATCACCTAAGGAGAAGCGAGCTAAGCCTGCCCCTCCTGCCCCTATGCACCTTGCCTACCCACCCCAGCTAATATGCCAGATCCCCAGCAACACAAGCCTGGCAGTGTGCAAGTAGCCCAGACGGGCCATGCCACCCCACAGTGAATCCCGCCCCTGGGAGAGGGGAAGAGAAGGCACACACCAGTCTGACTGTGGCCCCAGCGGTGGGCTGGGGGCAGACATCAGGTCTGACTGCGGCCCCGCCCACCAACTCCAGTTATACACCACAGCACAGGGGAAGTGCCCTGCAGGTCCTCACCACTCCAGGGACTATCCAAAATGACCAAACGGAAGAATTCCCCTCAGAAGAATCTCCAGGAAATAACAACAGCCAATGAACTGATCAAAAAGGATTTAAATAATACAACAGAAAGTGAATTTAGAATAATAGTCATAAAATTAATCGCTGGGCTTGAAAACAATATAGAGGACAGCAGAGAATCTCTTGCTACAGAGTTCAAGGGACTAAGGAACAGTCACGAGGAGCTGAAAAACGCGTTAAACGAAATGCAAAACAAAATGGAAATGACGACGGCTCGGCTTGAAGAGGCAGAGGAGAGAATAGTAGAATATCTTTAGAAGATAAAGTTATGGAAAAAGAGGAAGCTGAGAAAAAGAGAGATAAAAAAATCCAGGAGTATGAGGGGAAAATTAGAGAACTAAGTGATACACTAAAAAGAAATAATATACGCATAATTGGTATCCCAGAGGAGGAAGAGAGAGGGAAAGGTGCTGAAGGGGTACTTGAAGAAATAATAGCTGAGAACTTCCCTGAACTGGGGAAGGAAAAAGGCATTGAAATCCAAGAGGCACAGAGAAATCCCTTCAGACGTAACTTGAATCGATCTTCTGCACAACATATCATAGTGAAACTGGCAAAATACAAGGATAAAGAGAAAATTCTGAAAGCAGCAAGGGATAAACGTGCCCTCACATATAAAGGGAGACCTATAAGACTTGTGACTGATCTCTCTTTTGAAACTTGGCAGGCCAGAAAGGATTGGCACGAGATCTTCAGTGTGCTAAACAAAAAAAATATGCAGCCGAGAATCCTTTATCCAGCAAGTCTGTCATTTAGAATAGAAGGAGAGATAAAGGTCTTCCCAAACAAACAAAAACTGAAGGAATTTGTCACCACTAAACCAGCCCTACAAGAGATCCTAAGGGGGATCCTGTGAGACAAAGTACCAGAGACATCGCTACAAGCATAAAACATACAGACATCACAATGACTCTAAACCCGTATCTTTCTATAATAACACTGAATGTAAATGGATTAAATGCACCAACCTCATTTTAGATCTGAGGACACCTTTAGATTGAGAGTGAGGGGATGGAGAACTATTTATCATGCTACTGGAAGCCAAAAGAAAGCTGGAGTAGCCATACTTATCTCAGACAAACTAGACTTTAAATTAAAAGCTGTAACAAGACATGAAGAAGGGCATTATATAATAATCACAGGGTCTATCCATCAGGAAGAGCTAACAGTTATAAATGTCTATGTGCCGAATACCGGAGCCCCCAAATATATAAAACAACTATTCATAAACATAAGCAACCTTATTGATAAGAATGTGGTCATTGCAGGGGACTTTAACACTCCACCTACAGAAATGGATAGATCATCTAGAAACACGGTCAATAAAGAAACAAGGGCCCTGAATGCTACATTGGATCAGATGGACTTGACAGATATATTTAGAACTCTGCATCCCAAAGCAACAGAATATGCTTTCTTCTCGAGTGCACATGGAACATTCTCCAAGATAGATCATATACTGGGTCACAAAAGAGCCCTTCATAAGTTTACAAGAATTGAAATCATACCATGCATACTTTCAGACCACAATGCTATGAAGCTTGAAATCAACCACAGGAAAAAGTCTGGAAAACCTCCAAAAGCATGGAGGTTAAAGAACACCCTACTAAAGAAGGAGTGGGTCAACCAGGCAATTAGAGAAGAAATTAAAAAATATATGGAAACAAATGAAAATGAAAATACAACAATCCAGACGCTTTGGGATGCAGCAAAGACAGTCCTGAGAGGAAAATACATCGCAATCCAGGCCTATCTCAAGAAACAAGAAAAATCCCAAATACAAAATCTAACAGCACACCTAAAGGAAATAGAAGCAGAATAGCAAAGGCAGCCTAAACCCAGCAGAAGAAGAGAAATAATAAAGATCAGAGCAGAAATAAACAATATAGAATCTAAAAAAACTGTAGAGCAGATCAACGAAACCAAGAGTTGTTTTTTTGAAAAAATAAACAAAATTGCCAAACCTCTAGCCAGGCTTCTCAAAAAGAAAAGGGAGATGACCCAAATAGATAAAATCATGAATGAAAATGGAATGATTACAACCAATCCCTCAGAGATACAAACAATTATCAGGGAATACTATGAAAAATTATATGCCAACAAATTGGACAACCTGGAAGAAATGGACAAATTCCTAAACACCCACACTCTTCCAAAACTCAATCAGGAGGAAATAGAAAACTTGAACAGACCCATAACCAGTGAAGAAATTGAATCAGTTATCAAAAATCTCCCAACAAATAAGAGTCCAGGACCAGATGGTTCCCAGGGGAGTTCTACCAGACGTTTAAAGCAGAGATAATACCTATCCTTCTTAAGCTATTCCAAGAAATAGAAAGGGAAGGAAAACTTCCAGACTCATTCTATGAAGCCAGTATTCCTTTGATTCCTAAACCAGACAGAGACCCAGTAAAAAAAGAGAACTACAGGCCAATATCCCTGATGAATAGGGATGCAAAAATTCTCAATAAGATACTAGCAAATCGAATTCAACAGCATATAAAAAGAATTATTCACCATGATCAAGTGGGGTTCATTCCTGGGATGCAGGGCTGGTTCAACATTCACAAATCAATCAACGTGATACATCACATTAACAAAAAAAAAAGAGAAGAACCATATGATCCTGTCAATCGATGCAGAAAAGGCCTTTGACAAAATCCAGCACCCTTTTTTAATAAAAACGCTTGAGAAAGTCGGGATAGAAGGAACATACTTACACATCATAAAAGCCATTTATGAAAAGCCCACAGCTAACATCATCCTCAATGGGGAAAAACTGAGAGCTTTTTCCCTGAGATCAGGAACACGACAGGGATGCCCACTCTCACCGCTGTTTAACATAGTGTTGGAAGTTCTAGCATCAGCAATCAGACAACAAAAGGAAATCAAAGGCATCAAAATCGGCAAAGATGAAGTCAAGCTTTCGCTTTTTGCAGATGACATGATATTATACATGGAAAATCCTATAGACTCCACCAAAAATCTGCTAGAACTGATACATAAATTCAGCAAAGTTGCAGGATACAAAATCAATGTACAGAAATCAGTTGCATTCTTATACACTAACAATGAAGCCACAGAAAGACAAATAAAGAAACTGATCCCATTCACGATTGCACCAAGAAGCATAAAATACCTAGGAATAAATCTAACCAAAGATGTAAAAGATCTGTATGCTGAAAACTATAGAAAGCTTATGAAGGAAATTGAAGAAGATATAAAGAAATGGAAAGACATTCCCTGCTCATGGATTGGAAGAATAAATATTGTCAAAATGTCAATACTACCCAAAGCTATCTAAACATTCAATGCAATCCCAATCAAAATTGCATTCTTCTCGAAACTAGAACAAGCAATCCTAAAATTCATATGGAACCACAAAAGGCCCCGAATAGCCAAAGTAATTTTGAAGAAGAAGACCAAAGCAGGAGGCATCACAATCCCAGACTTTAGTCTCTACTACAAAGCTGTCATCATCAAGACAGCATGGTATTGGCACAAAAAAAGACACAGAGACCAATGGAATAGAATAGAAACCCCAGAACTAGACCCACAAACGTATGGCCAACTCATCTTTGACAAAGCAGGAAAGAACATCCAATGGAAAAAAGACAGTCTCTTTAACAAATGGTGCTGGGAGAACTGGACAGCAACATGCAGAAGGTTGAAACTAGACCACTTTCTCACACCATTCACAAAAATAAATTCAAAATGGATAAAGGACATGAATGTGAGACAGGAAACCATCAAAACCCTAGAGGAGAAAGCAGGAAAAGACCTCTCTGACCTCAGCCGTAGCAATCTCTTACTCGACACATCCGCAAAGGCAAGGGAATTAAAAGCAAAAATGAATTACTGGGACCTTATGAAGATAAAAAGCTTCTGCACAACAAAGGAAACAACCAACAAAACTAAAAGGCAACCAACAGAATGGGAAAAGAGATTTGCAAATGACATATCGGACAAAGGGCTAGTATCCAAAATCTATAAAGAGCTCACCAAACTCCACACCCAAAAAACAAATAACCCAGTGAAGAAATGGGCAGAAAACATGAATAGACACTTCTCTAAAGAAGACATCCGGATGGCCAACAGGCACATGAAAAGATGTTCAACGTCGCTCCTTATCAGGGAACTACAAATCAAAACCACACTCAGATATCACCTCACGCCAGTCAGAGTGGCCAAAATGAACAAATCAGGAGACTCTAGATGCTGGAGAGGATGTGGAGAAACGGGAACCCTCTTGCACTGTTGGTGGGAATGCAAATTGGTGCAGCCGCTCTGGAAAGCAGTGTGGAGGTTCCTCAGAAAATTAAAAATAGACCTACCCTATGACCCAGCAATAGCACTGCTAGGAATTTACCCAAGGGATACAGGAGTACTGATGCATAGGGGCTCTTGTACCCCAATGTTTATAGCAGCACTCTCAACAATAGGCCAATTATGGAAAGAGCCTAAATGTCCATCAACTGATGAATGGATAAAGAAATTGTGGTTTATATACACAATGGGATACTACGTGGCAATGAGAAAGAACGAAATATGGCCCTTTGTAGCAACGTGGATGGAACTGGAGAGTGTGATGCTAAGTGAAATAAGCCATACAGAGAAAGACAGATACCATATGTTTTCACTCTCATGTGGATCCTGAGAAACTTAACAGAAACCCATGGGGGAGGGGAAGGAAAAAAAAAAGAAAAAAGAGGTTAGAGTGGCAGAGAGCCAAAGCATGAGAGACTATTAAAAACTGAGAACAAACTGAGGGTTGATGGGGGGTGAGAGGGAGGGGAGGGTGGGTGATGGGTATTGAGGAGGGCACCTTTTGGGATGAGCACTGGGTGTTGTATGGAAACCAATTTGACAATAAACTTCGTATATTGAAAAAAATTTAAAAAAAATAAAGTAGTAAAAACTTGTATTTACTAAAAATCACCTAGGTTTATCTTTTTACAAACCATAGGTAATGACATAAGATTTTTAAAGCAAATAGTGGTAACAAGAGTTTTCTTTGGTGATAATATCTCTTAGAGAAGGAGACAGATCAGTAAGTTACATGTTTATTTTCCTTCTCTTGAGATGTTATTACATTCTACATATTTTCTTGAATAGATTAAAAAAAAAGTATTAAATCTCTTTATCCTTTGGTTAGAAGGAGACAACGAAGGTTGGAAGTGAGTATTTTACCTAATAGATAAAAACTTCTCCCAGAGGTAAAACTTTAAACTGCTGTGTGTAGCCTGTTGCTATTGGCAGGCACACATGAGCTCAACTTCAGACCAGCAGGACTTAAAATTCACCTCCATGGGAGATGCTAGAGGTTATGCTGCATGTATACCCACAATAAGTTTCATTAAATAGTATTTATTATTTTCACTCAAAAAAATCAATAGAGACTATAAAATCTATGTAACCACTGACCTTTTCTACAGGGTGGAACAGTTATAAAATGCTTTTCTCCCTCTGGGGAGAAAAGGTGTTAAGTATGAGACATTAGAGGGCTTTAACTGGCAGCTTTCCATGGTGGCCCCATTGATATTTGGTCTTGCTGTAATGGAGTTTTTTAGGATGCTTCTAGGCACAGTGATATTTAGGGATGGACTTAATTGTTAGTCTTTCACTGAGCAAATTTCCCATAGAAAGTAAAAGATTTGGCCTAGACCTTCTACTTTCTTCAATCAGAGCACTCATGACTGATGGAATGACGCCTGGTTGTAGGGAGGTACGTATTTCATTCAGACAGAGATGCTACTGAGGACCACAGTCCAGGGTTGAAGTCTCACCTGGAACTTTCGGAGACTTCATACAACTCACTTAACTAACATGTCTTCATAAGAAATCGGTCCTATAACTAGTACATTGTTCATTATTATCAGAAATAAGTCATTGTCTTTCCAGAGAAATGCACTGAGACATCTTTAGTAGCTGAAGACAGTGCTTCTCAAGCATTTTTTTTTTAAAGACTTGGTTTGGGACTTTAATTTAAAATCGTAATTAAGATTTATTAGCTTTCTCCCCAAGAATCAATTATATCCTTATCCTATGTAGGTGCAAACCAAGAACAAATCATTAATTTTTGTAAAAGATATTTCATTGTTTCTTTCTCTATTTACCAAAGAGACTTAAGAAAGAAATCTCTCTCCTGGTTCTTAGCTTGTTTAGCTTGATAAAGAATGCAGGTTTTCATGGGTGGCAAATATAGTCCGTGAAACTTCTTGGGCTCATGAGCTGAGTTGTAGTAGGGACTCAGGCAAGTGATATTTCTAAAGGAATACCAATTTCTATGGAATGGCTTTGGGTTTGTTCAAATTTTATTTTCATTTATTTACTATGCAGTGATGGCCAGAGCCTGGATTCAAAGAGGTCTCTTCCCAGAGCCCCATCTTCACATACTTGTGGGATATCTATGACCTTTGCCTCTGTACCCACTGTCCCCAGTCTTGACAGATAAATCTATATTAAATTAATAATTGCAATATCACCTTAATTATATTTACTGTTTTAGCCTTCAATGTGTACTTAACATTTTTAGTTAAGTCCTTTTTCTGCCATCATTTAACAGATATTGGTGAGAATGTGCAGAAACAGGAAACCTCTTGCACTGTGGTGGGAATGCAAACTGGTGCAATTGCTCTGGAAAACACTGTGGAGGTTCCTGAAAAAATTAAAAATAGAATTACCCTACAACCCAGAAATAGCACTACTAGGAATTTATCCAAAGGATAGAGGAATGCTGATTCATAGGGGCATATGTATCCCAATGTTTATCACAGCGCTATCAACAATAGCCCAACTATGGAAAGAGCCCAAATGTCCATAAACTGATGAATGGATAAAGAAGATGTGGTTTATATATACAATGGTATATAAGTGCATACTTGGCAATGAGAAAGAATGAAATCTTGCCATCTGCAGCAATGTGGATGGAACTGGAAGATATTATGCTAAGTGAAATAAGTCAGTCAGAGAAAGACAGATATCATATATTTTCACTCATATGTAGAATTTAAGAAACTTAACAGAAGACCATGGGAGAAGGGAAGGGGAAAAAATAGTTTCAGAGAGGGAGGCAAATAATAAGAGACTCTTAAATACAGAGAACAAATTGAGGGTTGATGGAGTGGGGAGAGGGGAAAATGGGCGATGGGCACTGAGTAGGGCACTTGTTGGGATAAGCACTGGGTATTACATGTAGCGATGAATCATGGGAATCTACGCCTGAAGTCAAGAGTACACTGTATACCCTATATTTAGCTAACTTGACAACAAATTATATTTTTAAAAAATACAAACAAAAATTTCAAAGGAAAATTTACACTTTTTATATTTTTTGAATTTGAAATAACTTCCTATTTTTAAACAGACCAGTTTTCCATCTGCATAAACATTATTTTCATAGCATCCTTGCACAGGATAATGAGTTATTACAATATATTATTGGAAGAAAAAATGAGGGAGGAGGACATAATCTTTGACATGCTGAGAATTAATTCTCCAAATGGTCCTCATCAAAACATAGTCAAGTATTTTTTTTTTTTAAAGTTTGAGGAACTGGTGCGGTGAATTTGAATATTCCCGAGTCATCAAATGAAGATACGTAAGAATTATTATAAACAAACTATTTATCAAGGGCCATTTTTATTCCAGCCATTTTTCTTCTTTCATTTTCCTTTCCTCCTTTCTATGCTTTCTTCCTGATTTAGCTTAACTTCTCCTTCATGTATAAACTCCATGTCTCAACTTTAATATTGTTTTGCCTGTCCTACTGCAATTCATTTTTAAAGAATGGAAGAATGTTTTAGTTAAATTTATTCAAATATTCAGCTGTCCTAGGTTCTCAGAAATTTATACATATTACAAGTTTCCATCATTTAAAAAAAAAAGCAGTAAGATTCTAGCAAGTAAATGTTCTACTTCTGTTTGAAATTTAACAACCATGCTTTCAAAAGTTAATGTCAATATTTAGAGTGCAGTTGGGTTTATGTAGTTTACTGTCTGTCCATATAGAGTGGCATTTAAAAATTCAGTCCTCTACTATTCTTTACCAATTTTACTTGTTCTTGAGGTTTCCGTTCTAACTTAATCCCACAATGCCAAATATACTTCTGGGAAGTTAGTAGATACCTTTCTACTGCATGCATACTTATTGAGTTCCTAAAAAAGGCCCATATTTTAAGTTTGTATTAGGTTCCTAAAATAAATCAACTGGAGCCAAGATGGTCATTGCTGTCTCTATCAAAGTAACCAAGTGAACGCCAAATCTCACTCTACTGTAAACACAGCTTTTTAGGCATTTCTTACTAAGTGTTAAGAAAAGACAAAGTCTTGAAGATGACAAAACAAACACTTTGCGCTTGTGTAGTTCCCTAGAAATTCAATATGCTGTTAAATTATCACTACCAACTGATAAAATAATGTGTGCTAGGCAATACGACAATGCTTTATGTATCTTATCTTTTTCAAAAACCACAAGCTTTTGGGACAAATTGCTTAGGTTTAGATTCTAAGTCCCAACACTGCCACTCACTACCTGCGTGGTCTTAGGGAAGTTAACTAACCTCTCTGCAGCTCAGTTTCTTAATTTGTAAAATGGGCAGAGTGACATAACAGGCCTCAAAAGGCTGTCACAAGAATTATGCAAGATATTTACATACCATGAGCTTAGCTAGCACTATGTGTGGCACATATAAGTGCTCAATAAATATTAGCTTTAATTTACAATAATTCTGACAAATATCCTGAAAAGTTTGGTAAGGGTTATTTTTTCACACGTGTAGATGAAGAAAAAAAAGATTATAATCTTTTATTTATCAGGATAGCCTAGATTAACCTATGTAACATAAAAGCTCAATATCTCAATGACTTAAAAACACAGTTATTTCTTGCTCATGGTATCTGTCTATCGTGAATGGCTGGAAGCTCTGTTCCTATGTCATCATTGTCCTTCCTCCACGACAGGCTGATAGATTTCCCAAATGTTTTACATGATAGAGAATTCTGTAGGTTATTGCACTCACATTAAATATTATGACCCAAAAGTGATGCAAATCATTTCTGCTCACAACTTTTGGGCCCAAACTAGTTATATGACTACACCCAACTACAAAGAGCCAAGAAGTTTAATTCTGTCAGGGGCACTAATGACTATCATAGATCTCATTATCCATTAACTTAAATTATTGAATTCTTATAATCTGACAATCACTTTTCTGGGCACTACAGATATAGCAGGGAACAAACCAGATATGGAATAAGTTCCCATGAAGGCTACATTCTAATGTGGTAGTTAATAAAAAATAACAGAAAACATGAATAAATGGATAATTATTTAATAAGAAAAATCAAATGTTAACTATGCAAAAAAGTTATAAAAGGACAATCTCATAAGAAGTAATTTGTTAGTAATTTAGACCGATGAGCAGAAAAAAAAAGTCTCTCTGAGGAGGTGACATTTGAAATAAGAACTGAATAGCCATTGAGAACTGGTACCATGAAGATTGGGAGGAAGCACTCAAAGCAGAGAGCACAGCAGTGCAATAATTTCAAGGTAGAAACACATCTTTTGTATTTGAGCAGAAGGAACATAAGTGTGGAGACAGCATGATGGTTGAGGGAAAGAATGTTAAAAGACAAATGGCAGCAGTAAGCCAGAGAAAAGTTTTGTGTTTTTTTCTACTTGACAGGAAGGTGAAGGGTGAAACATTAAAATAGTTTGTAGTTTTAAAAGATCCTATGGGGTAGGGGCACCTGGGTGGCTCAGTCGGTTGAGCGTCGACTTCGCTTAGGTCATGATCTCACTCACAGTTTATGAGTTCAAACTCTATAAGAGGCTCGCTGCTGTCAGTGCAAAGCCTGCTTCAGATCATCTGTCCCCTTCTCTCTGCCCCAACCCCATTTGTACTCTCTCAAAAACAATAAAACATTTACAAAAAGAGAGAGAGAGAGAGAGAGAGAGAGAGAGATCCCACAGTGTATTGTGAAGAAATGGAGTATGAAAGGTCAAGAGAGGAAGCAGAAAGTGGACAGATATGAAATATGTTTTGGGGAAGATCTATGATCCTGTTAATGGATTAAGTGGAGGATGTAGAAATAGAAATGAACCAAGAATGATTTCTCAGGATTTTTGCCTTAAACATCTATGTAGATAGTAAATTAGCACTAAGATGGGGGAAATTGGGAAGAAAAGCAAGTTTGTGAGTGTGAATGGGGTAGGAATTATGGAGATCTGCTATGATAATGTCAACTTTTGGATGCATAGTTGACATCCAAACTGAGACATAATAAAGGAAGTTATATATAGGAGTTTGGAGACTAGGTTAGGTTTAGATATATAGATGTTGAACAATTCATTAGATGATATTTAAAATCATGGAACTGAATAAAATAACCTTGTAAAATATGTAGATAGAAAAGAAAAAAAATACCAGCAGTGAGGCCCACATCACTCCAAAATTTAGTGACCATAAAAGGCAAGCAAGCAGGACACTGAGAATGACCAGTAGTAGGAAAATAATCCCACACTTAAATTAGGAGGAAAATAATCCCACACTTAAATTACCTCCTAAGTCTTTCAAGAAGCAATCAGTACCAATGAATGTTCTTGAGAGATCAAGTAAAATAAGAACAGAAAAGTGTCTGTTGGGCTTGGCAATATGGAGGTTATTATTTGCCTTACCAAGAGCAGTCTCTATGGAAGGGTATAAGAATGAACCTAATTGGAGTGAGTTAAGAAGAGACTTTGAGGTGAAAAAGTACAGATGAGACTTTCACTATGAAGAAGATAAAAATGGGGTGTTGATTGGAGGAGGATGTAGTGTCAGTGAAAGTTGTTTAAAAAACTGAGGGATGATAGATATAATCTAGAGGATGGGGAGCAGGGAGGAAGGGAGATTAAGAGAGAGAAGAAAAGAAAAAACTGATGGTGCAGACAAAGTTCAGGAACAAAGATCCTGAGAAGAAATGGGTGTCTGGAATCCAGAATACAAGTGGACTCCAGCAAGGATAGTTCATTCACAAATGCAGGAAATAAGGGAAGTATCTATGCAAGCAGAGGTTTATTGGCAGATCTGTGGGAAGTAGAGGAGACACCTCTGGTTGGAGTGCTTTTTTTTTTTTTAATTTTAAGTATAAGATAAGATCAACAGCTGCATGTGAAATGGGGGACTACAGGTGGCTCTAGGAGAGAGTTCAGGGTGTGAGCTATTCAATTTGGAGAGTGGTAAAACCACAATAAGTATGAAAATATTGCTGTGTTGTGTTGGATGATCATTTTATCCCTGTGTACATGTTCATAAATATGTTCTCATTTGTAGTGAGATCCGTTAGACTGATTTATATTACTCTCCAACAAAGTTCAGTTGTTTGGATGCAGGGATGGACGGGTAAAATAGGTAAATGTAATCAGGATGAGGCTTTGCCAAGAAAGATGGAGGAAGAGATATGTGAAATAATTGTTTGTAATGGTAATTATAATGCTAATTAGCTCTAAATTTAGTACACAGAAGTGGGGCTATGACAGGTTAGAGGGTAGAGCTTAATGATAAAAAAGTGGTATGGTGCTGAATTAAAAATCTTACTCTTTGGGGGTAGACAGGCATATAAATAATTAACTATAAAACAATGTGATATATCCTATCTTTAGGCAAGTTTAGAGTCCTATGGGAATAATTAATTCTGCCTGGGGGTAGGGGTTGGGGAATATATTGAATACACTCACCTCTTTCTAACAATTATGCCAAATCTTTAGAGCAGAGGTAGCCTTTTTACTACCTAGGCTGTAAATAACGTTTAGAATTTGGAGAGCCAGTCACTATGTTGAGAGCATATTTTTTCTACAACCCTCCCTTATGCCAGAAACAGAGATATCAGTTAAGAAGCTACTATTGTAATCTGGGCACATGGAGATGAACTAAATTTTACCAGGTTCTCAAGTGATAACTGAAATGAATAAACGATCCCCTGTTGGACATTAGAACTAGGGGACAAAAATAAGGAAACATAAAAAACGTAGTTTGGAAGAATGGAAGAAATAGCAATACCATGCTTATATAAAAAAAAAAAAAAAAAGAGCAGAGCCTGTCTGGGAGAAAAATGGCTGACACTGGGAATGAGAGATTTGAGCTGGTTATAAAACATGTTTTGGGATCAGGTGAAAAAATACAGTTGGTGAGCCAGGACTAGAAATGAAGACTGGGAGCCACTAGAATAGGAATAATAGTTGACCACCATATTCATCAAGATGCTTCTCAGCCCCCAAACCTGTAATGGTTACTTATGTTATCAATTTTAACATTGCCATAATCTTTTCCAATCTAGACATCAAATTTCTTCCCTCACTAATTTTCTAGTCAGCCCAGACACCTTACCAACCTCCACATATTCATGCTTATATCTACCCCCTGCATTTGTCTTGTTCTGTTTCTTTTACCTGGAATGTTTTCACTCTTTCCTTAGCATGTATACAAATCTTACCCATCTTAAAATCTACTTTTTCCTTAAAACTCTACTCTAGACCCAAATTGTAGCTATATAACAGACATATAACTTCTTTTCACACTTAAGGTTAAAACTTGCTCTTGTAATAGCTCAATTTTTCGATGTGGTTAATTTCATTTGCCTAAATGGATTTATTGGCAATAGAGCTGTAATCAAAGGAGCACTGGATTTGTGTTCTTGAGTTCTGGCTTCAAATCTTTAGCTTTTTAACTTCACAGAGCAGTGCAAAACATTTTCCTTAATTGGTTTCTTTACTCATAAAATAAGGATTGCAATTCTTAACCTTCAAGGTTATTATTGGATTACATGAAATGGTGTGAAATATTAGAGTTTTTCATCATGGACCACAAAATCCACTCTAACTAGTTGTGATAGTTAGTATTTATTTATTTATTTATTTATTTATTTATTTATTCATTCATTCATTCATTCATTCATTCATTTAGAGCAGAGGAGAGAGTAAGCAGTTGAGAGAGAGAACCCAAGCAGGCTCCATACTGCCAGTGCAGAGCCTAATGCAGGGCTCAAACTCACCAACTGAGATCATGACCTGAGCCAAAACCAGGAGTCAGACATTTAACTAACTGGGCCACCCAGCGCCCCTTGTGATGATTAATTTTATGTGTCAACTTGGCTACGCCATGGTACTTAGATACTTGTTCAAACATTCTAGATCTTTCTGTGAAGGTATTTTTTTAAATGTTTATTTATTTTGGGGCTCCAGGGTGGCTTAGTCACTTAAGTGTCTGACTTCAGCTCAAGTCATGATCTTGTGGTTGACGAGTTTGAGCCCCACGTTGGGCTCTGTGCTAACAGTTTGGAGCCTGGAGCCTGCTTCAGATTCTGTGTCTTTGTTAGTCTGTCCCTTCCTTGCTTGAACTCTCTCTCTCAAAAATAAGTAAACATTAAAAAAAAGAAAAGAATTGTCAACTTATCGATTATTAGAAAAAAATCGTGAGAATGGAAGTCTTCTGTTATTCCCCTTTGTGTACCTCTAAAGTCCCAAACTTCTGATATTCAGGTCACACACAGATTCTCTAATCATCTACTTTTATCTTTGTTCCATGTTTCTCCTCTCTCCCTGCAATGCACCACACTGTTAACATTTTAAAATTTAACTTCTGCCAGGACTAGTTTTCCATTTATTCCTGAAATCACATTTTAGGCACAATTTTAGTAGTAGGCCCATTGTTTTTATGACAATGTCTGGCATTTGGTTCATTGACTGATTTAATTTTGGGTCAATTGATTTAAAATGTAGACTACTGATGTAGAAATTTCCACAGTACTCTGTATTAAAGAGACTTACATTGGTAAGCTTGATAAATGCAAAAAGATAAAAGGAAATAAACACGTATTTGGATGGCCAACAAAATTAGCCAAGTTTCAGAGCAGAAAGTATGAATACTATTTAAAAATTCTGAGTCAGGGGCGCCTGGGTGGCTCGGTCGGTTGAGCGTCCGACTTCGGCTCAGGTCATGATCTCACGGTCCCATGAGTTCGAGCCCCGCGTCGGGCTCTGGGCTGATGGCTCAGAGCCTGGAGCCTGCTTCCGATTCTGTCTCCCTCTCTCTCTGCCCCTCCCCCATTCATGCTCTGTCTCTGTCTCAAAAATAAATAAATGTTAAAAAAAATTAAAAAAAATAAAAATTCTGAGTCAGATAAAAAGAAAAAAAGAGTTGCTTTTTTTCCATGAAGAAATGGGATTTATTAACTTATCTGATTCTATTGATCTCTCATGATGAAAATATTAGGGCTGGACCACAATGAAGTGAAGATAGGTATGCTAAAAGCTAACAGCTAATATAACTGAGTCCTAAACTTCATGCTAGTCACTGAGCTCAATATTGTAAGTGCAATTGATTTAATTCTCACAATAGTTTTTAATGCAGGTACAACTTCCCCACTGTACAAATGAGTAAACTGAAGAACTTGTAAGGTTAAGAAACTTTCCAAAGATATAATAAGGGCAGAACATTCGGGCTCTAGAATGGACCTCCTAACCTAGATTCTACTATTTCTCACTGAACAGCATTATTACTGGGGTGTTTATTTTTTGTTCTTATATATATACTTTTCTTTGATTGCCAAGAGAAGTAAGAATTAGTGAAATTCAGCTTCCAAAGATTTTGCTATCCATACATGAAAGTTGCTCACCAGATCATTTTCTTTTTCTCTTTTTCGCCATCCACCTTACTTTCACCCCCCCCCCCTTTTTTTGTCAAGTAACATATGAACATAATGTATGTGGCTCTAGACAAGGAATACCCTCTGGCTCCACTCTACTCTGGAATGAGAAACGGGGTACATACACTCTGATGGATGAAGCTCAGGGGTCTATGAGTAGCAACGACATATAAAGGTAACTCCTGAAGACTTGGCCCAGAAGGCAGAGGAGTATATAGTAAGTTTGGGGATGTTCATATGCTTATCAAGTGAATTAAATGTTGAGGACAGAGAAGCGAATCACCCAAATAATATATCACAGTGCATCTATCAGATGACTGTAAAAATTTTCTTTCTGTGGGAAGAGGAGACTCATTTTAAAACTAATTTGGTCTTTGGGGAGTGGGAGAAGGCTTCAAAAACATTTCAAGTCTTGGGGCACCTGGATGATTCAGTTGGTTATGTCCAACTCTTGATTTAGGCTCAGGTCATGATCCCACAGTGGTGTGATTGCCTGCTTAGGATTCTCTCCCTCCCTCTCCTTCTGCCTCTCCCCTGCTTGTGCACATGAGTCCTCCTTCAAAAAATAAAAATAAATTTTAAAAATCAAAAAAAATTTCAAGTCTTAACAGAATTACACAAATACAAAATTATATAATTACAAAATTTTTTCAAGGAAATGATTATAAATTGGAACAAAATTATACCCCAAAATATATTATTTTCTTTTTTTCTTAAAGGATATTGTGTTTTCAGCCCAATAGTGTTGGATTTCAAAATGAAAGCCTGAATGACCAAAAATGAGAAAAGACCCTATTTTTATTGTTCTCCATTCTCTTTGTCCTGGGAGATTAATTATCAGTCATTTTCTTTGAGAAGTTTACCTTCTTTTGATGATTGAACAGAATTAGCTTAACAATGAGGAGGGCAAAAGTCTTATGATGGCACCACAGAATCTCCATCTGTAAATTATATGGTTATCTGAATTAGTTGGTCATTTTTTTTTTTTTTGGTGTGTTTTCTGAAAAGAAGCATGAGAATGAGGAAGAACAGCAATTTAAAAGTGTGAATGCACTGCTTTTAATATTGCATGTAACCTGGAAACTGAAGTTTTGGAAGTAAATTATAACAAGAGAGACTTCAATGGAGAATATGAAAGGAAACAGAATTAATCTTCAGAGAGTAGTTCTCACCATTTAGCTGGCTTGCGAGAGTGGACCCAGATAATATACAGGTATGCTGAATAATGTATTGGGTGTTTGCCAATCCTTCAAGCTGAATTTTCTTACCTCTGGGAGAAAAAGTCTTTTGTGTATAGGTCTTTGTTCTTTTTAGAGTCCATAACCCTGTTTTATCTGCAATCGGTGCTTCAGCAGGAAGTATGTCTGTTAATTTTAGAATATGTACAATGATAACATTGTGAGGAAAATGGTAGAGAGGAAGGGTAATTGAAGTGGAATTTTACATTTTTTAAACAAAAATAATGGAATATTTTGAAGTTCATCTAGGAAGATTCCATATGTTCAGTATAATACTGACCTCCTACATAGTTCTTTAAAATGCACCCAGTATATATTCCCATGAAGCACGGCAGGAGAGAAGTGATTTGCCCTGTTTTAACTATGGGAAAAAAATCAGGTAAAGAGGTCAGGTGACTTGCCCAAGAGCTAAATGGAATAAGTCCAAATACTTTAGAACTTCTGGCTTACCTCTAACTGTGAGTTTACCTACTTGTATATTGTGATACTTTAATTATAGCATTTAGGTGCACCTTAAAGTAGCACACTTTTCATGCCTCAGAAAGGTAACCCCTCTGAACATGCCTAATGAGATTCCTAGGGGTTGGCATTCTGAATGATTGTCTCTAAAAGATGGTAAATGTAAGGCATGTTATGTTGATATAAAAATGACTGGGAGCCAGATGCTCTTTCCAGGATTAAATCATGATACTCTGAGTATAAAAGCTACATAAATGGGGGCATCTGGGTGGCTCAGTTGGTTAAGTGTCTGACTCTTGTTTCAGCTCAAGTCATGATCTCACAGTTTATGAGATAGAGCCTCAGATGGGGCTCTGGACTGACAGCGTGGAGTCTGCTTGAAATTTTCTCTCTCCCTCTCTGTCTGCCCCTCTCCCACTTGTGCTCTCTCTTTCTTTCTCTGAAAATAAATAAACTTAAAAAAAACTACAAAAACTATTCCTCATCTGCCTTCCTAAGTACCCACACCTCTGGTTTTTGTCTGTTTGTTTTTGAGAGAGAGAAAGAAATAGAGAGTGAGCAGGGGAGGGGCAGAAAGAGTGGGGAGACAGAAAGTCCCAAGCAGCCTCCACACTGTCAGTGCTGAGCCCGATCAGGGCTAAAACCCACAAACCATGAGATCATGACCTGAACCAAAACCAACAGTTAGACGCTTAACCGACTAAGTCACTCAGATGCACCTCCATCTCTGTTTTTAACCCCTCTTCATTATTCCTTTCCAGTCTCCACCAGGAACTCTGGATCCTCATGCTAGAACCTCGTTAGTATCAAGGGCTCCCTCCTGAGGTGTCTAATGCATAGATTTTGAAATCTTATCCAAATAACTTCCATGTTTTGGTCTTTACTCCTTTTCTCATCAAAACTGAGCTGTTCTCAATCTATTCCCTTAGGATATTGCTGTGCAGCAGGGGGTCTAATCCGCTAAATGTAAATGGGTTTTAACACCTCTCAAACCACAGCTCTCTTCCCACAGACTTAAGCATACATTAACTCTGTTACAGATGTCCACACTAAATGCAACTTTCACTCTCCAGCTCCTTTCTCACTCTGAGCCCTTTCCATACTGTTTTTTCTATACAAAAGAAAATGCTACAGTAAAGGCAAAGCGGGAATCTGTAGATTACATGGGTGGTAAATAACCACTTGATTACACCGGTATGCCTCATTTTTCTAAAGTTCACGTTATGCCGCTTCATTTTTATAAAAGACATATATTAGTACTTGTTTTCACTAAATGAAAGAAAGCCAAAGAGGATTTTTGCTTTGTGAAAATAACATTTGGTGTTTGTTTTGCAGAGAGTTCTGTTATAGAGGCAGTTTGCACCCTGAGCAGCAAGAGTGAGTCCATTAAACTCCTTCCCCAGAACTACACTCAGCATCTCCGCATCAAGTGGTCATAGCTTTGAACTGTGTCTGTGAACGTTTGTGTTTTATATCGACTTGTTTTGAGTTTCCATTAGCAAAATATGTCCTAAGGTATCAGAAAAGCCTAACAGAGGTTATTTATTATTATTATTATTATTATTATTATTATTATTATTGCATATGGGAAAGTTTGAAATTTTTCCATGCAAATTAATGGTAATTGCTTCTTTGCTTTATGCCATTTGAGCTTATGAAAGTTTTCATAGGAACGCTCTATTTTCGGATAGCAGGAGAAACATGTATAGCTTTCCTTGAGAGTATCTTCTCCCCCCTAATTAGGTGAAAACTCCTGGAAGTAATGCCTGCTGTTTTTGTTTTGTTTTGCTTTTAAAGCTTATTTATTTATTTTGAGAGAGAGAGAGAAAGGGAGAAAGAGGGAGAGAGAGCACACACGACTGGGGGAAAGGCAGAGAGAGACAGAGAGAGAATCCCAAGCAGGCTCTGCACTGTCAGCATAGAGCCCTACATGGGGCTCAAACCCATGAACTGTGAGATCATGACCTGAGCCAAAGTCAAGAGCCAGATGCTTAACTGACTGAGCCACCCAGGTGCCCCAGTTTTTACTGCTGTCATTATCTTCTTGTCACTTTTACAAACTGTTGCAATTATACCAATAATGAAATTATCAGAAATTTAATGCTTTTTCATTCAACTTATACTTTCATTTCACATATATGTCCACACATATGTGTATATTTGAACCATAAACTCAACTCTAACTCATGCTCTTCTTACTCTGTTTCACTATATTTCAGATAAAAGTAGGCACGTTGCTAGGTAATGCATGTGTAGGTGGCAATTGATTTAAAGTTTATTGTTCATATTTAGAACTTTTAATGGCATTCACATAGCTAGTAGTTAAAATACTTGTTAAATAAATGTTATTTCAGAGTGTAGAACTAAATTTCCAAGTTAGAAACTGGCATTTATTCCTTCCTAATGTATTTGTCTTCTGTATACATTGTTGGATATAGATGAGGAGTTTCTGAGTCATCAGAAAACAGGAAAACAAGATAGGAATGATCTGAAGAGCAATGATGCACATTAGAAAATGTCAATCAAGCTGCTACTGGGTTTAGTAGATAAATCTTCAAACTGTTTTGAAAAGACTGCTCTTATATATGAAGTTTAAAAATGCTCCTTTGATATATAACATTTATAATTCATCTCTTCCTGTTATGTTTTCATGAACTTCTGCAGAAAACTTCCCATCATAGTAAGAGTCACAAGGACAATTATTTTGACATTCTCTGGGAGCACTATTAACACATTGGAACAACAGGTACAAACTAGGACAGTCGGGTGGAAACCAAGGCAAATGTTTACCTTTCAAAACGTCCTATGAACATTTTAGCTCATCCACATAGAGAAGGCAAACACTATCAAGATAATTTCATCAGAAATGTGTTCTTCTCTCCTAATGTTTGTATTTAAACTTATAAATTATTAAAATGTTTTTATGTAAGTGTCCAACCCTGAAAAGTCTACTCTATTAAAACACTCTGACGAACACTGCAAAAGCTCAAGTTTACTGCTTGAGAGACTTTTGTAACAGTGGGTAAGAGAATGGGCTTTGGTGTCAGACTTGGGTTTCAATGTTAGTTTCTCCCCTTACAATTATACAAATTTGGCCAATTAGACTCTATGAATGTCAGTTTTCTCATCCATTAAATGAGTAGTTTCTGAGTCATCAGAAAACAGGAAAACAAGATAGGGATGATTGAAGATATTAATGGTAACTCAGTCAAAGATCTCATTTGGATTAAATGAAATAAGGTAGGAAAGTACTTAGTAGAGTATCCAGTGTATAAGTGGTCCAAACATGTCAGTGTTGGGATAGGAAATTGACATAGTCGCTGAATTTCCCTACTGCTTCTTCCCGAGTGTATCAAGAATGCACGATGCTGACCACTGCTTACCCAGGCCACTCCACAGTGTTGAGTTTGCAGTGAATAACACTGAGGGAGAGGAGGAGTAAAGTCTGCTTGTAGGACAAAGAGCAGGCTTGCTTAATGCCTGTCCTAAAACATGAGGTTCCACAAGTGTTCCTTAGCTGCAGTAAAAATCCAGATTATACACACAGAATTCATCTGGGCCTTCTACATCACTCCCATGGAACTTGGGGTCAAAGGGAACTAAAGCAAACATGATGTTCATGCCACTTGCTGGGCTATGCGTAATATATTTTTTTGTCTCTGATCCAGGGTTTTTTTATCTTGCCAGTATCCTTGAAATGTTAACAGGTTAACTTATTAGCTTTTAAGTAGGGTGAAAATCAAATCCCCAACTCAATAGTTTTGGTGACAAGGATAGGATACTGAAAGACATATGGCTTTCAGGTACAAGAAGGACAAACCCAAAAGGTCAGGTTCAGGGATCTGAAGGACTCCCTAGAATCTGGTAGCAAGTGCTCTTGCCCAAGCCATGGGCAAGAATGGCAGGAGTGGGGAGTGGACAGAATAAGGGTTTCTCCTTGTCCTATTAATGAGACAGGTGGTGAGAAGTAAGTCTGAAACAATCTGCCCCAAAGGTGCCTTGGTTATTACTCTCTATCCTCCAGGCAAGGATGTTATCATGACAGTGGGACATAAGCCTCACAGTGCCACCTGAAAGGCAAGGTGGCTTGTGGTTGTAGAGCTGAGTAAACTCTTCATCAAGAATGCCAGCAAAGATGACCCTATTATTTGACAAAGACCTTTGGTTGCGTCAAAAATGTAGGAAGTCTGATCTGCACAGGAGCTGCTGCTTGAAACAAAGTAAATGCAAAACCATTTCTTACAATGCAGAGCCAGCCATGTGCATGCACCTGCTGCAGCCCAACCTGGCTGGCAACAATGACAGAATACTGGGTATGGGATGAAAAGAGGAGCTGAAGGCTGTGAGGTTGGAGCTACAGTGACATGGATAGGGGAAGAAAAGTTCCCCTAAGCATAGATGCTTGGGTGCTGAGAGGTAAACAGGGAAGAAAGCAGTGCTGTTTGGATTCCACTCTGAAATAAGGGATCTAAGTGAGAAAAAAATTCTCTCTGCGCCCTGCACTCCCACACTGTCTTCTGTGAGACAGCCTCCTCTGTCACTCCACCCATCGTGAATTCTCTGCTGGGAGATAGTGTGAAATCCCTGTTGCCGTTGCTCTGACTCCTAACCCACATACTTTAACTTGTTGGTCTATGTTCTTTTAGGGGAAGATGGTGCTCATCTTCCACTGATAGGGTTTTTATGGGACTTACAGTCTCCAAGGAAAGTTAACGTGACATTATATGTGGGGCTCACTGGGCTAACTCACTGTACTGTTTTTGTGGCTCCCATATCTGAATGTATAATGGAATAGTGTGTTAGATGCCTGCATGTCTCCATCTCATGAGTTCCAGAGGGAATTTTCTTGCTTGTACATTCTGTTGCATGTACTCTCTTTTCCAGGGTGCTCCAGTAGAAACAATAAAAAACCCTAGAAAGGGAAAGGGAAATCCTAATTTTAAAGATGCAAACACTCTAGGAACATTCAGAGAGGGCATTTTCCATTGAAACAGTGCCATCTATCTAAACAAGTCACCAAGTACACCCCCTTTGAAAGAACCATTGGCTTGCTACCACTATGCTCTTTATGGAACCAAATACCTTATGAGGATCTTGCGAGTTTCCAGTGTGAAATTTGTATTTATAGGTGAGTAAACTTGAACTTGATAACTAACAAGGTAGGTTGGACCTGATATGCTTCACCAGCCATGTGGAAATCACATATTTATTAGTGCAGCTAACCTGGCCCTGATATCATCTCAGTTTTACATGAAAAGGCAACTTTCTCCTTTAGGGGAAAATTATCACTCACTCCACTGGCTTGAAGTAAAGCAGCAGGAACAATGGGTCCCTAGATTGACAGAGTTTCCCCTAAATATCAGGGTCTGATACAATGATAGTTTAGCTAAGTTGACGCCTTACAGTGTCCATTGGTCTTTGTTACTGTTCAGCCTCAAGGTGAGGATTTGCAAAACCAAAAGCAAATGCTATCAATCCTTTTGGTGGGCAAATTCCAGACAGTGTCCTAGCCCTGGTCAGTCCTCTCCTTGGTGAAACTGGATACATTTTATTGACTCTTGGGCTGTTCTGACTTGGCTATCTGGCTGCCACTTGGAAGACCTCACACTGGCAGACTAAAAACACTCCACTTTGGTGCCATTATAATGGCCCATCCGCTGATAAAACCAAATAGTATCAAGAAGATAAGCCCTACATCACCCAGGTCACTGCCATCACTATCTGGATTTATTGTCATACCAGATTTGATAACACAGGTACTGTCACAATGGATCTTATGCTTCAGATACAGAAGCCACCAATGTTTGTTAGACTTGTGATTCCTGCCAAGGTTGAACTATTTGCATTGCAGAGAAAGAAGAAAAACTGCTGGGGACATTGACTCTGTTTACTCCTGAAAAATTCAATACATTAACTTGACCCCCTCTTGGGGGTATTGCTATCTTGCCATTGCTGAAACTTGTTCAGTTTCCCATTTAATCAGCCAACTCCAGGCATAGTAATATGGGTCTTGAAATTAAACTGTGTCATGTTTTCAGCTTTCAGTCTATTTAGAGTTCAAAAATAGTATGCCTTTTGACACAAAGACTGGTCCAACATGGGCCAATTTTTAAGGTATTTGATGGGCGTTCCACATTCCCCACCATTTTCAAAAATCTAGTATTGCTTGAGCATCTTTCTTAAAAGTCAACTGAAAAATATTTGACTCCCCCTACCTCCTTCCTGATCTTCCCTTAGTAAAATAGTTTGTTCCCTGAAACCCACTGTGTTCAGAAAAGTGTTCATCTTTGTTTTTTTTTTGTTGTTGTTGTTGTTGTTTTTTTTTTGGTTGACTTCTGGGTGATGATCAGGAGGAAAAGAGTTGGGGTTATATTGATCTATTTTGAAAATTCATAATTCCCCTTGACTACTCCGGGGCATGATGCTTACTTCTTTTCTCTAACTATATGCAAAACCACTGTGTGCGTGGTATCCATCTGGCTCTCTGCCAACACCCCTATAGGAGTCAGAAAAAAGGGAACCAACACATCAATACATTATGCTGATACTCACTTGGCTTGTTATGCTGTGAGTAATAAAAATCCTTTGTCTTTGAACCAGGAGTCTTGTATCTTCTACCAGAATCCACAAAACAATAAGAGATTGATTCATCAGCTTGTAAGAAGGGTAAAATAAAATCTCAGACATGACAATTAGTGATGAACTGCAACTTTCTATTCTTAGGTTACTGGTCTGAAATCTGGGTGGTTGAAGCTTTCTTAACACCAACAAAAGGAATTTAAAGTAAATTACTAAGCCTAACTCAATTTGCAAGTTTTAAAGTCAATGAAAATTGATTTTGCGGTCTTTTTTTTAAATAAGCTAATGATTGGGTGTTATGCAACACTAAAGAATATTGTCTATGAATGTCAGATCTTACCTTTTCTAAATTATAAATTTTATGATTATGAAAGAGAGATACTGAAGTTGGGGGAAGCTGTTCTATTATTGCTTACTCAAAATTGGTGGTAAAGAATTCAGCTAAGCAGTAGGTTCACACACCTTAATTTAAGATGCTTAAATTAAGATGCTTAATTTAAGATTCACTTGCCTTAAGATGCTTAAATTGAAACATGAAAAAGATTATAATAGAATGAGGATTTAGTAATACCTGGATTTTAACTAGGCATGTATTTTTTTTAAGAACTCTACTTTTCAAAAGCAATTCCTCTTCTTAGAGGTAAGATTGAGCTGTTCATTACATGTGTGCCTTTGAAGGAAAATAAACACCACACAACTTGAAGCCTTGAAAAATGTCTAAAGTGCTTCTTCATGGCTGTTAAGGCTATGTGGTCTTGCTCTCCTGCTGTTCACCACCCACTGGTCAGTCAACGACAGTCAATCAGCAAAGAATAGCAGCAGTAAATAACAGGAGAGATCACACACAGTTTAAACCGCCAACCCATGAGCTGCCTATGAAAGGCACATTCCTGAAGAAAGGCATACTTGATTCCTATCTGGATTCTGTGATTTTCATCTTCATCAAAATTATCATATAAAGAATAAGATTCAATTAGAGAGACAAATTTTGTTTTTGTTGTTTTTTTGAAAACACATAAGTAAAAAAAAAAAATTGTTTGGTTTAGGAATATGGCTCAGCCCTGTCTCCAAAATTTCCTGAGTGTCTCTAAGCCAAGTGATGATAAGTGATTGCCTTGATCACTGAAGAGTCAAAGTCCTTTGCTATAATTCTGGGGTGAAATCGTCCATTCTTATTCATTTTCCCCAGCTTTCTCTGACACTAGTGAACTATGAACTTGGTTTAGCAGCTTGTATGTGAGGTGCAGAATAGAAAAGGGGACTTTTGAGCTTTGGACCAATAATCACATTGACCCACTAATGAATGAGAGTTTTCAATTTCCAGATACATACTCAATAAACTGTATAATGCAAACATCCATTTAAACACACGCATACCTTTCTTTTACTTCTGTGTTGTTTGACAAGCTTTTATTTGTACATAAACATTAGATTTTATTTTGAACTTCTAAGGTATATATTACATTTTTTTAATGTTTCAAGTTTTTATTTAAATTCTAATTAATTAACATACAGTGTAATATTAGTTTCAGGAGAATTTAGTGATTCATCACTTACAGTGCTCATTGCAACTGCCCTCATTAATACCCATCACCCATTTAGTCCATTCCTCCCTGCCATACCTCCCTTTCAGCAGCCCTCAGTTTGTTCTCTATAGTTAAGAGTCTCTTTTATGTTGTGCCTCTCTCTCTTCTTTTTTTTCCTTTCCCCTATGTTCAACTATTCTTTCTTAAATTCTACATATGCGTGAAATAATATATTATTTGTCTTTCTCTGACTTATTTTGCTTAGTGTAATACACTCTAGCTCCATCCATGTCAGTGCAAATAACAAGATTTTATTCTTTTTGATGGCTGAGTGATATCCCATTGTTTATACATATACCATTCTTTATCCATTCATTAGTTGATGGACAGACATGTGGGTTCTTTCCATAATTTGGCTATTGTTGATAATGCTGCTATAACATTGGGATGCATGTGTCCCTTTGAATCAGTATTTTTGTATCCTTTGGGTAAATACGTAGTAGTGCAATTACTAGATTGTAGGGTAGTTCTGTTTTAGCATTTTGAGGAGCCTCCATACTGTTTGACAGAGTGGCTGCACCAGTTTGCATTTCCACCAACAGTGTAAGAGGGTCTCCCTTTCTCCACACTCTCACCAACATATGTTGTTGCCTGTGTTAATTTTTAGTAAGGTATATATTTCAA
The DNA here is from genome assembly GCF_024362965.1 of Panthera pardus. Taxonomy (NCBI): domain Eukaryota; kingdom Metazoa; phylum Chordata; class Mammalia; order Carnivora; family Felidae; genus Panthera; species Panthera pardus. The sequence continues at coordinate 89,301,709 of NW_026526765.1, forward strand.
AGGCCATTATATCAATTGATTTCTTAATTTCTTAATATCTTTTTTCTTCTATGCAATATCAAGTATAAAGTACGTATGCCAAATTTTATGGAGAAAAAGAAAGGAATAATTACTAGAATCTAAGATTTTACAGTTAGGAAAGGAAAATAGTACATGAACACTATGCTAGGTCAATGTCAGATGTTTATATATACTTTAATGGAGATGCCAATAAAAAAATGCAACCTTTAGGAGAGCAAGAGGCCATTTTTGGCTTTGTGTGAAGGATGGTTCATGAAGAAAGTGCAAGTAAAGCTAGGGCCTCAGTGTTGGTAATGAGGCTGGAATACTTCAAATCACTATGTGGTTGATTTATTAGAACACTTGCCACTACTTGTACTCTACTGCCATTGTATTTCCAGAAGTGTGCCTGATAAGCTTAAGTTGTTCCTGTCTCAAAGCAGCTTAGGTTTTCCCCAGGATTCTAGCATTCTATTCCAAGCACTTTGATTATGCCTACACAAACAAATGTATTTTACATCATGATCCAGTATACATAAACACATATATTCAACTAAAGCAAAATGTTGACATAACATTAGCTACCTGAATTATATATATATATTATATATATATATAATATATATGTATTATAATATATATAATTATATGTAAATATAAATAATTATATATATTATATATTATATATATATATATTTTTTTTTTTTTTAATTGAGGTAAAACTCCTACAGTGAAGCACACAAATCCTGTGTGCAACTTGTTAAATTTTTACATGGAGGTATATAATACCCTTTATGTTACCACAGCCTCAATCATGATATAGAACTTTTCTAGGCCCCAAGAAGTCTCCCTCATGTCCCCTTACACAAAACATTCCCCAAAGAGGTAACTGCTATCTGTAACTTTATCAAAACACATTAGTTTTGCCTGTTTTTGAATTTCATGTGAATAGAGTATCTGGCTTCTACCAATCAACATTATGTCAACAGTATGCAGTGTGCTGCATACTCTAATTTTCATTTAATTTAAGATAAATGACCAGTGTATTTTAAAATTGAGATAGAATTCATATGCCATAAAATTTACTATTTTAAAGTATACAACTCAGTGGTTTTGCGAGCGGGCCTGTGTGTGTTGGGACATGCAACTTCCTCTTTGTGCAGGAATCCAATGTCAGCTAGAGGTGAGAGTGTAGGGCCTTCTCAGGTCTATTCTGCACAAGTGCCCAGCCCTGGATACATGCACAGTCCTCTCTATGCGTTTGACCTTCTAGATTCTTAGAAATGTATCAGAACATTCCAAAGTTTTCAGTGGACATCAGTACTCAGATTTTCCTTCTAAGCTATTAGCCTATTGTTTGCCCCAGTTGTTATCTACTGCATTGGGCATCTCAGATGTTCAACGGTTGTCTCTGTTTTTAAAGCGTGCCTAGGAAAAAAACTGTTTTCACTAGTCAAGCTCCAATTAGATAATAAAAGTCCAGACTTGAGAGTGAATTCTTCCAGGGATCTACCAGACAGGTCAAATGGCAATTCTCTGCTGATATACCATGAAAAAGCTCCTTCCTTGTTGGACCCTCTCCAGTGGTAGCCAGTCTGCTGAATTCATTGTATTTCTGGCTGTTGGGCTATAAGTCTACAGCAGGCAAGATAAAATGCCACAAAATGGCCTGTTTTTACAAAGGTCCAGCCAAGTCCTCAGTTTGCTGAAAGCCTTTGTTTCATTTCCCAAGTCCTGAAAAAGTTGATTCTGACTGTTGGTCAGTGCTTTTATTGCTTTTATGGACATTCTTACTCTACTCTATTCCCTGACATGACCTCTACACCCATTTTTTTACACACTGTAATATTTTTAGTCTCTTTTATTGAAGTAATGGTTACCACCCACTAAATTGTTTAATGGCCTACTCATCAGTAGAATTCCACAAATTGAAAAATTAGGATTCTAGTCACCTAAAGGCATTTATGTAGTTTTAGTGGCAAGAAGCATACAATCTTGTAGAGCACAAAAATGAATGTAATAGCCTTAAACAAGGCTGGAAACAAACTAGCTTACAGAGAAATAAAACATGAGGGTCTTGGGTCCTGCAGGATAACTCAAGCTCTCATCCTGCACATTTGCCTTGATTATTGTGAGGCAGTAAGCCAAAATAAATTTGACTCAAATTATCTATATGAGGCTATTTCAAGTCTCTACTTCAGTTTTTATACATAGCTACTGTTATCAGCTAAATTGCTTCCCCCATTCATATATTGATATTCTAACTCCCAGTACCTGAGAGCTTGACTGTATTTAAATATGGTGGGGTACCTGGGTGGCTCAGTAGGTTCAGCATCCAACTGGGGCTCAGGTCATGATCTCACGGTTCGTGGGTTCAAGCCCCGCATCGGGCTGTTTGCTGGCAGCTCGGAGACTGGAACCTGCTTCAGATTCTGTGTTTCCGTGTCTCTCTCTGTCCTTGCCTCACCTGAGCTCTGTCTCTCTCTCTCTCTCTCTCTCTCTCAAAAATAAGTAAACATTAAAAAAAGAAAGACAGGGCCTTTAAAGAAGTAATTGAGGGAAATGAGGTTGTAGGGGTGGTTCTTAATCCAATATGACTTTTGTGTTTATAAGAAGAGGAGACTTGGATACAGAAAACATGCAGATAAAGGACAGAGTGTGTGAAGGCAGAGAGAAGATGGACATCTGTAAGCCAAGGAGAGACGCCTCAGAAGAAACCAAACCTGCCGACACTTTGATATTGGACTTCTAGCCTCCAGAACTGAGAGAAAGTCAATTTCTGTTGTTTAAATCACATAGTCTGCAGTATTTATCAGAACCCTAATAAACTAATACAGCTACTAGGTATATATACCTAATTTGTTTATGTCTTTTTTTCATTTATTTTTCTCACTTAATCAAAGTAACATTGTCTTCATTGAAATATTATGTATGAGGAGCATAAAGCCCTAAAACCACTCCCACCCCCAAAAAAGCCTATTTTGGCATTTATTTTGGAGATAATTATTACAGTTTTTGACTCTGACCTCATCAGTGGAATTTTCTTGTGGGTTTTGAATATTTTTCAAATCCTGAGTAAAATGTTAAGCCTAAAAAATCAACTGAGATAAGTATATCTTGGAGCTCCTCTTTTCCCTCTCCTATGAGACACGGCATCCACCCTATTTTTCTCTTAGGTTAGGCTACAAGTTTCACACTGGAAGCCAATTGTTATAGAAGTGTGATCCCATTTTCTCTGCTTGATCAGTACTCTTGGGTTGCTGAACCTTAGTGCCTCCAATTCCAAGCTGAATTGCTTATATGAAGAGGGGATCATTTCCCTGGTTTGATTTACTCAGGTGGTTTTAACCTTATTTGACTAGTGACATTGCTTATTTGGGTCCAAACCACGCACTCCATTGTAGAGAAGACCTGCTATGTGGAGGTTTACCCATTTTTTAATGTGACCCACCACCTGCCATGTTATTCCAACTGAGTTCAGTATGAATGCTCAATAGCTTCAAAGTTTTAAGGTCTATCAATCTCAACCATAATATAAAGAACCAAATCTTTGCACAATCTTCATATGTGCCAAACATCATTTTTGTGGAAACTGTTTTAAGCAACATTATTTCAAAGATGAAAACTTGTAAACAATATTTTCTTCTCTACAACTGTTTCTTTAGCTGTTTGTTTAGGATATTTTGGTGAGAAGGACAAATTGTTTTCCTGTTGCATAAAGCTTATTTTTTCCCCTTCATGTCATCTTGATTTATGGGATTTTTTTTTTACTTAATAGCTCCAACAAGTAATGTGCAGTGGATATAAAAAGTTGGCAATGTTTAAAGGGCATCACTTCCATATGTGTCCAGATATTCTGGAAATAAACTACACCAAGAAATTGGAAATAAGCATGTCAGCAAACTATTAAGCTTTTATTAAATGCTCTAAAACTTTATGTACTTAGTTATAACATTTGTATCAAGCATGTGTGAGTTGTTGGTCTAGGAACTGACATTTACTGCTGTGTTTGGCTATGCCTCTATATACCAAAAGAGATAAATGACTTAGTTTGAAACATCTTCTATATAAATAAATTTTGATTAAAAACACTAAGAATAGAGTAATTCAGTAATAAATAAATTCATTTATAATGCAACATCTGGCACTTGGAGATGGTATGTTTTTATTACCACACAAACAATTATAGGTAATGCAGAGGGAATGGGATTTCAAAAAACTTTATCTTAATATCAGAAAAAGAAAGTAGATAATAGTTGTAATGAGTCATTAAGACTTGAAAAACAAAAAGGCATATGGATACTCTGTTATATGTGGAAGAGATTCTATAAAACACCCCACATTATTTTGCTTATGTGTCTTTTGATTTCACTTTTATCATCATCATCAAAAAGACTAGATTCTCTTCTTAACTCTCCAGGCAATAAGGAATTCTTGGTAGCTGTTTCTATCACATGTGAGCTATCTCAGGAGAAGTAAGGTGCTGTCATGGTGTGAAGCTTCACAGTGGCTAAACATCCAAATCTAAAGATCAATAGGCATCTGGTTCGGTTCATGGTCAGAAGCCTGTAAACCAAGTGGTAATCTGTGCCTTTCCCTCTCTCTGAGCTGGGAATAGTTCAGCAGAGTTTAAGCAGCTAAGGGACTCTGCCTACTAAAAAAGATATATTCTCAATCTACTTTGACCGGTTCTGCCCACTTGGAAAAAATAAGACACATGAAAATCCAAATTTGAAAAAAAAAGTGGATATTTAAATCCTCAGAAAACATAGCATTCGTTTTCTTCAATTGATGCACCTAAGTGAATTTTAAAACGCAAGTTGGGGGGGGTGTGCGGTGCCTGGATGGCTCAGTTGGTTAAGCATCTGACTCTTGGTTTTGGCTCAGGTCATGATCTCATGGTTTGCAGTTTAAGCCCTACATCAGGTTTTGCGCTGGCAGTGTGGAGCCTGCTTTGGGATTCTCTCTTCCATTCTCTCTACACTTCTCCCACTCATGCTGTGTCTATCTCTCTCAAGAATAAATACATTAAAATAAACTTTAAAAATTAAAATAAAATAAAATAAAATAAAATAAAATAAAATAAAATAAAATAAAATAAATAATAAAATGCAACTTAGGGTGACTGGCTAGCTCAGTCAGTGTAGCATGTGACTCTTGGTCTTGGGGTTGTGAGTTTGAGCCTCATGTAGGCTGGAGAGATGACTTAAAAAATAAAATCTTTAAAAAAATTAAAATAGAATAGTATTCAACTTGATTTAGTTTGAATTCAGTTCAGTAAGGCCAGTGTCAGGCAAGGTTGAGAAGTTTTCACTGTAATGCAGGGGCAAATCCTGCAAGCCTAGCAATCAGAGTATAAAATAAGGTATAAGATTGCATGGGGTGGACTGGTAAAGTTAATTTCATTCAGGAGGGCTCAGTTTATTTATCTGTGTGATGAGAAATTTAGTCCCAATGATTTTGGGATCCCTTCAAGTTTCTGCATTTACAATTTACTGAATATATGTACTGCAGATATTAAGGAAAGGAAAAAAAAGTAGTGACTAATTAAAAAAAAATTGCTTATCTGATTTTAAAATGGGAAAAGGGCTCAATATGGATTTAAGGAAATGCAAGATTTGCACTGATGTCCAGAGAGAATATTTAGTTGTAGAGAGCAAGAGAAGTAAGGTAAAAAGATAAATGATGTTGCATGCATGTGGGAAGACGAGTCTTGAGTGTTGAGGAAATGGAGGTGGTTAAATGGAGCAATAATGTATTTCCAGATGTTGGGAAGACTTAAATGATTAGCTAAGAAATTTTGATTGCTTCCTACGGGAAGCCAAGTCCTATAGCAGAAACTTTAGCAGAAAAGGGGGGAGTGTGAAAAGAGGCATTTTGGAAAATTATCCAGAAATGGTCAACACGGTAAATAAAGAAGAGTGGAAGCATGGCTACTGCAGAAATGAGAAACCAAGGAGCAAGGTCCAAGGTAGGTGCAGTGGGTGTGGAGCAACCCAAAGAACATCAAGATGTTATTAGAAGCATGAAGTTTTAGTTTTGTTCAAGAATTCTATTAATGATAACACAGAGGCCTGATGTTAACTCAAACTCTATCCAGGCTCCTTAAGGTTTTAAATGGCCCAACTTCTTTCTTTGTTCTGTTTCCCCAGGTAAGAATTTTAGGTTCAAATTGTGCTGAGTTCTAATTTATAAACAGAAGAAACTGACCATGAGTGTAAGGCAGAAGAGAAATTTACTGACAGTAGATTCAGTAACCTAGAGAATTACTAGGTAATCTAGAACCAGGTTAGAGATCTGCTAAGAGCTAAAAGGATTGAAACTACAATTAAGAGAGAAATGGAGTTGTACTTTTTTTTCTGGGACTGCTTTCTTTTCAGTCTTTCATTCCACTGACAAATTCATCCACCCTCTTGACTCAGATTCTCAAGTCAAAGAGAAAGGCTTGTTGCAAAAGTGGTCAATGTCTGCTTAGCCTTTGTAGAGTCAAAGCAAGGAGAAGAGCACAGGTTTCTAGACAAGTCTGGGAATTGGAGGTGATGGGCAAGTAGACAAGCAGGATGGGGGCCTTGTACCTTGCCCAAGAGCCAGAGTGACAAAGGATTTATTGTCCTTTCCTCTGCCTGGAAGTTTTCTGAGATAAAGATAATAGTTTTAGAATGTGTAGTTACAGATTTGATGGGCCTTGCAAGCAAGGCTTACATAAACTACTGTGCATCTCCATAATAATGTGTCCCCAACCAGGATTCATTGCCTAACCACCCTTCATCAACACTACAGTATATGCGCATACACACACACACACACACACACACACACACACACACACAATCTCTCTCTCTCTCTCTCTCTCTCACACACACACACACACACACACACACACACACACACACACACAAGAGACACACACACTTTTCTTCCTTCTCCTGTGGTTCTTCTTTTACTGAATAACATCTTTGTCCACACAATTTTCCAAGGCCATAATATAGGCAGCATTTTTAACTGCTGCCTTTCCCCTTTCTGTTACATTCAATCAAGTCCATGGACTCTTCTTCAAGATCTTTCCTTATTCAGAACATCACCAGTACATGCCTAGAGTATTGGAATTGCCCCTTAACTGGGGGCATTCTACCTTCCATTTCTACTCTCTGTAATCTACTTTCTGAATTGCAAATCTTGAAATCAGTTGAATATTTTCATTTTCCTAAGAATAAATTTAAACTTCTCTGCATAGAATAGGAAAACTTCTCATTTTCTGTCCTACTTCTCATTTATACTACTTTTATGCTCCATATCTAGCCACTTTAAGCTTGTATGATCTGTTTTGTTTCAAGCCTTTCCTCTAAGTGGTCCCTTTTTCCTTGATACCCTTCTCACTCTCACTGCATGAGAAATTCTTACTTATTCTTCATTATTCTTACATATTCTGCCTTCTTCATCATTGCATTATTCATTGTAAATGTGACTTCCTCCAACTACATTCCCCTAACCATTTTCTCACCTTCCCCCAGAATTTAAGCTGGGTGACCCTTTTAGGTACTCTCTTAGCTCACTGTGCTCTGCCATTGAAGCATTTGTGCCGGTTGACTTGTCGGTATCTCTTTTAAACTCTAGTCTCCTGTAGATGCCAATCTGTAAAACAGGGATCATAATATCTACGGTGGTTATAATGATTAAACACGTGGCACAGCACCTGCAATGTAGCAGTTGATTAGCCAATAGTAACTATTACCACTACTTTCACTACTACTATGATTCACTATTCTATTCAGTTGGATACAAAGACTGCCTGTTCCAAGAAATTGTGCAAGAGGGTTTGGGAATAGAAGGTAGAAAATGAGGAATAAACAAATTAACTGGAATAAATGGAAGGATTGGCTATGTCTTCTCAAATGACTTCTTAGACACACTTCATTACCATTTTGCTCAAATTTAGTGTGGCAAAAACCTTGTCTCTGATGGGATGCATCATTTGGAGATGTGGGCTTTCCAGCCCAGCCCGATATGCTTGTCTCCCTCTCATGTCAGTGCCTGTCTCCACCCTATTTGAGAACAAGTCACTTCACATTCTCTGGCTCTCCAACCTTGTCAGAGGGAATGATAGATGTAGAATTGAAACAACCCACATACAATCACAAAGAGCAAGGCTGAGAATTACACTACAGCAAGTAATTAAAAACAATTCTGCTCCCTTGGAAACCGTCCCCTGCCTCCCGTCACCCTGGCCTCTATGTCTTGGCTGCCTGTTTGCTGGCTTCTCTTTCTGCCAGCTTACTTTGGCTGGCAATGGCACACTGTGCATCTGGCAGTCTTTGTCCCTATTACTGAGCTCCTCTTCAGAGTTGCCAGGCTTTGGTCAAAGGCTGCAGGGGCACTTTGAAGCCCCTCCAAACATTTGGGCTTATAGTTGGGAGATTGGTTTATTATGATGTGCACTTAATCTATTTTTTTCCTGACCTGATGTATCCTAGCTGATTTATAATTTTATTTTAGAATAGGGATAAAAAGAAGACATTTCTTGACCTGCCAGAGGAGGGGTCCGAACTCTACATTTATCCCTATGTCACACATTCGTATCCATCTCCAGAAGGAACGAGGTGGGTATATATGTAAATAGATACAACTGTAGCTAAGGCTACTTCCTGAGACATTCAGTCAGAGATGATTAAAACCAAACAGTCAGAATATCCTATTGTACATGGAGTTCCCTATTTGCAAGCTGTTTTACAAATGTTGTTTTAATGCTGTTTTCCACAAGATCTTAGTCAGTTGTTTGGAAAATAAACCAGCAACTATTCTCTATAAATACCACAATCTGCCCTTGTTCTCCACTGCTGGCTATGGCCTTAATAGAAACCTTTTAGAACTGACAAGGGGAGAAAATTCTCTCACGGTGTTGCTCTTAGGACCTGATTCAGACAGAAAACTGAACTGGTAATTGTTGTAGCATCCAGCTAACTCCTTCCCTTTTGCCAATTTTCCCTTGAGTCTCAGAATCCAGTGTGCCATGGGGTTCTCCAAAACCAGCAGTGCTGAGGGGACAACTGGATGTCAACACTGCCCAGCTGTCTCTCTGCCACACCCACCCAATTACACAACAGGACAACTTTGTGCTTGTTAGAATTTTCTTCCCCCACTCCTGAACATGAGTCCTCCTTCATCCCTGACGGATGAAGGCTCAATAGTGTGTTTGCCCACATGCTCATCAGTGAAATGTCTCTAAGCTCTCCTCAAATATTATCCAGTCAATTCTGAAAATACTTCCGATGGGCCCTATTATGAGCCTGCTTTACATGAGTTCTTTTCTGATCTGTAGCAATTTTAATTTTTCAAAATTCTTTTCTTTTTATTTAAATTTTAGTTGGTTAACATACAGTGCAATATTGGTTTCAGGTGTAGAATTTAGTGTTTCAACACGTACATACAATACCTAGTGCTCATCACAACAAGTGCCCTCCTGCATCTCCAGCACCTACATCCAATTTCCTCATGAATCATTGATCAAATCTGGGGTAAATTTCCAGTCTATTCCATTTCACATTTACAGTCTATAGGTTAGGCCTGGTTTTCACAGCATGGGGGAAGATTGTACACAATTGAGCCACTTTGGAAAGCTGTTATAGCTTTATTTTTTTTTAACTGTACCAAAATGATAGGACGCTTTTAGCAAATTACTCTTACCAATGACATTCTCTCCTCTCTGTTGCCACAGGATCCTGCCTATTTCTCAATTGTAGTATTTTTCATAATTTGTTGTGTAATTTTGGGGGTATAAATAGAATTGCAAGCTTCTTAAAAGTAGTGACTTCTCTTATTTTTATTTCCATATTTTATTTCCAACCTAAGTAGGTACATAATAAATTCTTACTGAAGGGATAGATAAAAACCAAAACAGCATAGAAGCCACTAGTAAGAGCCACATGACAGGGAAGTCTTCCCAAATCAAAGCAAGGTCATCTATAGTTCTCTTGCGTACTTCATTGTGCCAATATTATTGTAGAGCCTGTTTTAAGAATGATTGTAATTGCATTTTCTGTTTTCAAAAGATGTTCTCATTGCTTATAAGAAGCTGTCCTAAGCTTCTCAGTACACTGTGAGTTATTATATTTAGGCCTCTGGCATCTTCTTGAGGATCCCTCCTTTGAGGAACAACTGCAGTTAGTCCTAAAGTGGAGAGATAATAATAATAATAATAATAATAATAATAATAATAATAATAATAATAATAAACCTGGCTGGAGTATAAAATAATTTATGGGATGACTACCTCCAAGATTGGTTATTTCAGGGGGAAAAAACTTGAATTTTTAGAAAACTGACTTAATTGTGTTCTTTTGCAAGATTTAGCAAGCTGACAAATGGCATCATTACAGCATAGTGTTGCACTGAGCTCCATTCACCCTTCAGAGCTGGCTAAGAGCCCTCGGTAGACAATGGGCTGCATACAAGAAATGCACAGATGAGTTTAATCATAGGAACCACATCTGGCCCAGGCAGAAATCTCTTTAACAGTAATTGGCATAGAGTTGGGACTAGAGAAGCAGATGTTGCTTTGCAGTTTGAAGAATCGGCTCTAAAATCCACTGGAAACATGAACCTTAAATGCAACAGTTGAACTTTCAGTACGTGGCCAATTCAAATAGATTCTGAAGTTTTGGTCTCCTTTCAGTTCAGCCCACATATCTCTAGCAAGACAGGAGTCTGTGGGAATGTGTTGCTCATGGCCTTTGGGGCTTTCAAACAAAATGAATTTGACAGACAACACTTACTTCTATGTAAATGTGGGTAGGGCAGGGAAATGTGGCTGGATTGTCTCCTCATCATCTCTGAATGAATAAAAACTGAGTTCAGACAAAAATAACACATTTCCTGCATCACTTTGGTTTTGTTCTCTCATTCAGGAAATGAACCAAACAAGTGGCAGTAGAAAATTTTCTTTGCTTGTGGGACAGTATGAAGGGTTGCTAAGTGTTAACCTCACTGTGGCAGAACCATGAGGTCTGTATTAACAGAAAGAATCAAAGAAAGCTTTCACACAGTCCTCCTGCTAATGGCTGGCAAAACTTCTTATGCCCACACCTACGGGAGCTAGAGATCATTTATCCAGGGGACTGGTGTTAGGCTCTAAAGTCCCCTCACTTCTGGGGCACATGGGTAACTCAGTCGGTTGAGTGTCTGACTCTTGATTTCAGCTCAGGTCATGATGCTAGGGTCATGGGATCAAGCCCTGTGTTGGGTTCCATGCTGAGCAGGGAGGCTACTTGAGATTTTCACTCTCTCTCTCTCTCTATGCTCCTCTCCCCTCTGGAGCCTGCTTGAGATTCTCACTTTCTCTCCATTTGCCCCTCTCCCCTGCTTCCCTGCTCTCCCTCTCTCTAAACTAAAAATAAAATAAAATAAAATAAAATAAAATAAAATAAAATAAAATAAAATAAAAAAAAAACAAAATCCCTACACCTCCATCCCTAAAATGATACCACCAGGATTCTTTCCCAATTCATTGGAATTACTATAGTTTATTTTGGCAAACAAGACTAAACTTCCAAATGCAAGTTGATAGACGTTTGAGTAGAAGAAGAAGGTAGAGGGAGCACTCCTGGGATGAGGATGAGAAGGTACTCAGGCACAGTTGAGGGATCGGGGTTCCAGAGTGAATACCAATCAACTAGCCAATTCTTAGGTATCTTAACTATCTACTTTTGGTGATGATACATTGACCCAATGTGATCACCCTGTGTGTCTCTTCATGACTTTTTTCATGGTTTCATACTGGCACTGGGCCACCTTTGCTGAGCATTAGATCATCTCTTTGGTTTCTGATCACAAGGCTGATCTTCTTGGAGCTATTTCTCCCACTAATCAACCCCTCTCCTATACAAGTGCAAAGGCAGAGGTTGCCCCTTAATCACCTGGAAAATATATTCCCTTCCATTTTGCTCCATATCTAAATAAATAGGATAACACTGAAGAGTGATAGTGAGCTAGAGAACTGTATTTCCCTTTTACTTGATGCCTGATTACTTGTCAACATCTACCACTATAATGTAAATTCTATGGAAGGAAAGACAGTATCTCTCTTGCTTTTTGTTTTATTCCCAGGACATAGCTCAATGCCTATCACAGAGAATGAAAGCATAAATGAGTGACTGAATGACTGACCAAGAAAAAAACCCAGAATGTTCAATGGGAAGATCTATAAGGATCTGGGTCATTCATTCATTTACTCAAACCTATGTACCTTTCTGTTGGATAAACATTTTTGCTTTCTAATGGGGATCACAGTTTTGTGACCAAATGTTGACTTTCATCATGTATATGTAGAGGTTTCTTCCTCCAAAAGACCCAAAGGCCAATCTCGCATAAAAAGCAATCTGTCAGCTTGCTGATGGCTTCTGATCAGCTCCAGCTACACCACTGGGCTTCTTATTTTGGTAAAATATGCCTTTCCTAAATCATTGTGACAAGCTTGCAGTGAGCGTTTGCTGCTAACAAAGGATCAGACTCCAAGACAGAAAGGGACTGTGCAGAATGGAAGAGAACATTTGCATCCCAGGATCAAAGCCAATGGACTGTAACCATACAATCATCTAATCCACTGAGCAGGACAGAGGTCACCTCCAGAGAGGAAATTTTCCTTCCCTGACAAATATAAGACAGAGGAGTTGCTAAAGTGCACGAGAACACTACCACCAGAGGAAAAGCACCCTGGAAATTGGACAAAGGTGCTGGAATATTTAATTACCACATATCAAGTCTAGCTGGCCAGAATATTTATGCTGTTGTTTATTTGTACACTTTATTTTGCTTATTACAGAAAATATTTAGGGTGAGTTTTCCAGAAAAATATTTATATCAGGAGTTAAAAATTATACCTGCTGGTATAGGAAGACCAAGGGGAGGATTGTTTAAAATGTATTTGTTTTGTAAAAATGTTTCTGCCTTTATGTTTCTTTGGACATATTTCATATTTTAAAAATTCATAACATTTTAGAATGAAACCACACTGTGAGACCTAACCCTGCCTTTTGATTGGAACTCTTTCTGATGCCTATACATTTCATGACTTTCCATATTTATGTAAATTATTAGTTCAAGATTAGCTATCAGTTTCAATATCTCAGTGAATCAGAGGTAATTAAGAGTTTTGGTTAAAGAAATAGTATATTTTAATGAATGAGAAGGAAAAAATAAATTATATTTACTAAGTGAACATTTAAAAATTTTTAAATATTTGATTGTATTGAATTAGTATTGTGAAGTGTTTATACTAATTTGAGTCAATTGTTAGTGTAGTCAATTTATGCACATAGATGAAACACCCACTTTGTGCCACATAACAGACTTGATAGAAGCCACCAGATTTTATGGATGTCATATGACCTTCATTTCTTAAGTAAAAACTATTATGAATAAAGCCTAAACATACAGAGACACCTGGGTGTCTCAGTTGGTTGTGTCCAATTCTTGATTTTGGCTCAGGTCATGATCTCATGGTTCATGAAATCAAGCCCAGTATTGGGCTCTGTGCTGGCAACATGGAGCCTGCTTGGGATTCTCTCTCTTCCTCTCTCTGCCCCTCCCTTGCTTGTGCCCTCATTCTCTCTCTGAGAAATAAATAAACTTTAGGGGTGCCTGTGTGGCTCAGTTGGTTGAGCTTCCAACTTTGGCTCAGGTCATGATCTCACAGTCTGTGAGTTCAAGTCCATGTCGGGCTCTGTGCTGACAGCTCAGAGCCTGGATTCTGCTTCAGATTCTGTGTCTCCCTCTCTCTCTGACCCTCCCCCATTCATCCTCTGCCTCTCTCTGTCTCAAAAATAAACATTAAAAAATTTTTTTAAATAAAAAAAATAAATAAACTTTAGAAAAAATTTAAAAGATTACCAACACAAAAATTACTGAACTTCCATCTTTAAAAAAATCCCATTCATTTGAAAACACTGTGAAATTTATTTTATAAGCATTATCTAATATGTATTTGGTTCACTATGTGAAACCACATATTTTTTAATACTGTAAATATTTGACTATTTATATGCCAATTATATCAGTATCCAGAATAGTTCTTTTTTCTCACATTTGCCTCTTATAAAGTCATGTGAGTCTTCATAAACTTGAAAATAATCTACTGACATCATTCTGGTGTGTTAACTTCTCAGAGGGAAGGAACCTGAAGCCATCCCTTCCAGCCCTATCTTCCTGTTTATTCCATGTGTGGCATTATGCCATCATAGGAATTATATAGCATTCAGGTAAAACATGGTCTTGTAACTATAAGAAATGCTAAGACTAGGTCAAAAAACACAGAGACAACTTGCCTGGACCTTTCTTGTGCCCTTTCCAGTAGCCCTAGGCTTACGTGGGTTTTCAGCCCTGTCTCAGAGCATCAGAGAGACTCTGACAAGATTAACAGCTTTTCTTCAAATAAGTCAGAAAGCTTTTGAAGACTCAGCAGCAGCAGCAGAAACAGCAAGTGTGTAGCAGGCCAAGTTTTTTATACCATACATTCTCTGCTGTCAAGAAGTTTAGAATCCTATGGAAGTTTTCATTATTACTAGATTGCAACTCATGTAGCTCTAGGGAATCCCCCCCCCCATTTTATTCCATCAAGGATGAAAACCACTAGGAAAGGGTGATCTCCATTTTCAGCTCTGCATTTCTGAACTTTGATAGGCTTATAAAGTGAAAAAGCAGAAAATCTTCACAGTTGAGATTTAGACATTGTGAAATCTACCCTTTAAAATTTTTATAATAAATAGAATGTGTATGTGTCCAACTCTTGATTTATACACCTGTATAAAGAGACTATACCTGTAGTTGGCTTTTACCACATTCATTCATTCATTCATTCATTCATTCATTCAATATTCACCTTGTTCATATTTTATGCAGTAATATAAAACATGTCCTAAGACTACAAATCTAGATAGGCAAAGTCCTTGATCTCAAATGACATCCAGTCAATTATGAAAGATAACTGATTTAAATGATGCTCACAGAATAGAAGCAGCTACACCCTGCCTAGTTTCTCACTTCGTGTCTTGCCTCATCTTTGCTGTGATCCTGATTCCACACTGCTACCTGATTGTAAACCCTATCTTTTCACTCGACGTCTGCTCATGCTCTTTGTATGGTGTCTGACACTTATTTTTAGGCTTATCCTTCCTGGTTCTGGCTTGCTGTTCTGTCTCTGCAATCCACTTCCACCTACAGTCTAGACATGAACCATTTGAAGTTACTTCTAATTCTATGATTTACACATTTGTAAAAGAATGGGGGAGGACCAGAAGAAGCATATGTCTTACATAAAAGTTAAAGTCTAGATATATTTCTTTGCTGCAGAAGTTTTCATGTAACAAGTTTACAAAACTATATTCAGTAGAATGAGAAAATCTTTAAAAGTTTCTAAATATGAATTTAGAAAATAATTAATAGCACTTAAATCCTGGGTAAAATGGATTTAAAATGGATGAGAACATTCCACCCTCAGGAAAATATTGTCCATCTTATCGGTATCAATGAACAACTGAGGGATCAGTTGTATGCATTTTGGCTTGCAATTAGCTTTAACCCAAGGGCTTAAAGTTCATCAGCTAATTTTCGCCATCAATAATTATTAAGATTTCTGATCATCATTACTATGGAGATGTGACATTTTCCTGCTAAATGTGATTTTGTTTTCCCTCTACATTTCCTCTCTTGGCTTTTCTTACTAAGTCCATTGAAAAGAAGAGAATAGAATAAAAGTAGATCAATGTGGCTAAGTGAAATAAGTCAGAGAAATACCATATGATTTCATTTATGTGTGGAATCTAAAAACCACATGAATAAAACAAAAAAAAGCAGACTCAGTCTCACAAATAGAGAACAAACTAATGATTGCCAAAGGGAAGGGAGGCAATGAGATGGGCCAAAAGAGTGAAGGAGAGTAGGAGATATGGGTTACTAGTTAAGGAATAAATACGTCACAGGAATTAAGCATAGGGAATATAGTCAATGGTATTGTAAAAGTGTTGTATGGTGACAGATGGCAGTTACACTTGCTGTGCGCATACCATGAGTACAACCTTGTCAAATCACTATACTGTATACCTGAAACTACTATAACATTGTGTGTCAACCATACTCAAATTTAAAATAAAAAAGGAAATTCTATAATATGCTACACTATAGATGAAACTTAAGGACATTATACTATGTGAAATAAGCCAGTCATAAAAAGACAAATATGGTATGATTCCAGTTATATGAAGTAGTTAGAATAGTCAAAAGTCAAAACCACCCAAATTATTTTGTTCTAACCATGTAGATTCCTGTAGAAGAGTGCTTTCTGGACAATGCCTAGTGGAGTGCTAGTGCTGATAGTTGAAAGAAAATAGTACTTAACCTTTCATTCTCTATTAGCTTGTTCTGTCCAGTATGTCATAATATCTTAATATATACTATATATATATATACATATATACATACATATATACATTATATGTATATATATGTATGTATATATGTATCATAATATCACAAGTTATGCTACCACTAAAAAATTTATTAGGAGCTCAAAAATGTTGCCCAACTTGCTTCCTAGAAGATAACCAATGGTAAATATTTGTGAAGACACAGGGTCTACCAATTAGAATGTTTTGTGAGGTCTTTGCTAAAGATTCAAGGTTCCCATCCTTGATTTTTGTCAAGCAAAACTGGATAGGGAAACATTTAGAATTGCAAGCTGATACATATTTGGAGACTGTAGGGTTTATTTATTTGATGGTTGGTGTATTTTGATTTCTTCACATACAAAATTCTTTATTTGGATATTTTCTATTATAATTTGTGTTCATGAATAAATTAAGTTGGACAATTTTACTCTAGTCAGGGTTATAGGTATATGTGCCAGATAACCAGCTCAAACTTAGTAATTTAGAAGTGAGAGCTTCAGTTAAAAAACACTGTCTGACTGTGAAGAGGACTTTGATGCTCTAATAGGTTGTTATAGCCTGTGCCAAAATGGTGTCATATGTCATGGCCTATCAGAGAACCATCTTGGCCAGAGGGTCAAAGTTGGGCAGTCCATAGTGCAGGAAGGCTGCAGAAGGGTCAAAGAAGCAGGATATATCTCAAAATGTCTGTGCTTGCTGTTTCTTAAGACCTTGTCCCCTACCTCTTCTCTTACTTTCCCCTCCTCACTAAAGTTGGCTGCTAAGAAAGGCGCTGGTTTCTTGACAACCATCCTCTAACCCACAGTCATGTTCTGGATGTTTTCCCTCTGCTTAAGTACCTCTGCCTACAGCTTACTGTCCTAGCTTCCACAAGCTTTGAGTACTCAGCTCCATAATGATGCCTTCCACCTTTGCCCTGCATGCTGCAGGGTTGGGGGAGGGGGAGTAAGTAAATACAACTGTATGTATTTGCACTCTTATTTTCTGATTTTTGTTTACTCCCATTTCCAGAAACTCCTAAACTATTTTTCACACCAACTTGAAACTATTTTTTACATGTTCCTGTAAGTCTCACTCTAATTCCCATTGTGTGGTTTTGGTTTCCTAATTCAGTCCCCCAAGCTTTCTTAATCTCCTTGATAAGCTCATATTTTCTACCTCCCCTTCATGTATCATTTTTACCTCTGTATCATCTCAACTGGGTAGTGGAAATGACTGAGAACGTGGATGCTCTGGATCAATTGGTTCCTTAAGCAGTGACTTTAAACACTCCCTTTACTTCTCTTTCACTCAGACTCATTTGTGCAATGGCTGAGTCAGACCAGATGATCTGTAAAGTTTTATCCCCTGACTTCCATGACTCTATGACTATTCCTATTCCTGTTTCTCTTGCAACTTAGTTTTTAATGTCCATTTGCTGACAAATCCATCCTCCTCCCAACCTTTCCCCTGCAATACTGAATACCATTCATCAGGCTGTAATTAATCTAATTTGGATTTCGTTTCTTTAAAAGCATTCTGGAGGGAATAGAATGTGGCCTACCATGTGACTTATCCAAGGATAGATTCCATCAGACTTAGTTCTATCTCCTTGCACAGATTCCCAAAAGTTCCAATAGGTCCCTCTATGGAGAACCATGACTACTCCAAAACTTCCCTTGCCTATATCATCCAGCTTGTATGTAACATAGGTTTTTCATCAGAGAATTTTAAAATACCTTGAGAGAGCCCTAGAAATGCAACTTAATATAGATGCAGTCTATGAAGAGAGCTGTCATCAGAAAGGAAAAAAACAATTTCTGCAAGCAAAGTGGCTACATGAAGAAACAAAGGTTACAAGTACTTTTGTCAACCTCATCAAAGAAAACAGTCCTATTTGTCTCTACATACACAAGGAAACTCCAAAATTAGAACTCAACCCTTGAATATACATATATACTTGTACAGGCGTGAAGAATGATAAGTGGGAAAGAACAATATTTCTTTGCCAAGTTATTTCTTGTAAAGAAAAACAAGATTAGGCTACAGAGACATCATTTATAATATTTGCTGAAGATGTAAATTAAAAATCTTACCAGTTTTTCCTCTCTCTTCATTTTATATTTTAGAGCCAATGTAGTAGACAATGCTTATTAGACTTGTTATTATTTTGGAAAAAACAATGTTTGGCAAATAACTATTTAAAACCAACCAAAAATCACTAATCAAACTTCTTATACACTACCAATAATTTCTTCTCTTAGAAATAAATGAAATACAGTAAGAGGCATTAAATAACACAAATTTCTCAAGATGTAAATAACGTAAAATACTCCTTAAAATATAAACACAGGTGCTACTTTGAACTAAAAAAAACCCCTTCAATATTTTATTACTTATACCATAAATATGAACATTTTGGGCACTTTTCTTTCATACTCTAACCATGAAGAGACAATAAATATACTTAATACTTCTGGAAACAGCAATAAGATGAGGGTGAATTAGAAGGAACAAATTGTCCCATAGTTCAACTTTCAATGCCATTAATATAAACTATGTATCTACTCACATGACACTAACCAGTCCTGAGAGCTTGCTTTCACATTAAATTAGATATTTTAAAGGCTACTTCAGATAAAGGTGATAATAAATAAAGACAGGGTGGTAATAATGTGGATAAAAATGTGCTTGAGTTTACCATTACATTGATGGATAGATTCTATTTTTGCTGGGAACTTTCATAACACTATTTCTGTCCAAATAGTATAGAAAAAGAATTCTATAGCTGTGTACCAGTTGTTCTTAAATTATAGCATGCATCAGCAACTCTTGAGGTTTTATTAAAACACAGATTTCTGGGCCCTACTTTCAGAGTTTTTAATTCAGAAGCTACTACTGCTCATCCAGGAACCCCACTTTGAGAACTATTGCTGTATAGGTTACCCAAAAGCCACCTAATTCATTCCCTTGATCCTGCACAGGAGATGGTGAACAAACCATGAGTCATGACCCATGACTGTCTGGACCCAACTATATTCAATATATCATTAATGATCTGATCTTATTTTGTTTTTTTATGTTTATCTATTTTTGAGAAAGGGACATATAGTGGGGTAAGGGGAGAGAGAGAGAGGGAGACACAAAATCCAAAGCAAGCTCCAGGCTCTGAGCTGTCAACATAGAGCAGGATGTGGGACTCGAACTCACCAACCCTGAGATCATGACCTGGATGTTCAAGTCAGATGCTTAACCGGGCTGAGCCACCCAGGCACTCCTATGATCTAATTTTAAAAGCAACTCAAATAAAGTAGAGAGACTGGTCATAGATCAGGGAGCCTTATGAGTAATATGAAAAACTATCTGGATGTTCATCTTGGTCACAGGAGCAGGTAACACATTACCAAGAGAGGGTCTGCCCCTGGGAGTTAGGACCTTCACCTCCCACTTTCTTTATCCACGGAGGCTCTTCAGGGAAACTGTTACTAATGGTGTCATGTGGGTGTCACAGCTTTCCCACTACAGCAGACAGGAGACTTACACCCAAAATAGATGGAGTCTAAGTGAAGGAAGGGCATGGGGGGTGGTGGGCAGAGTGCAGTGGAGCTTTATTTTATTTGCCTATGACTCCAATACCTGGTACTTGGCACACAATAGAAATTCAGTAAATGTGTGGAATGAAGTGAGATAGCTTTTGCCTTTGCTGTTTTTCAAAACATGCATGATGCTTGGAAAATCACTTTATCTACTTGAGTCTGTTTTCTAATTTGTAAACATGGCTGGGAGGAACATCTCCATTGCAGGATATCTTGAAAAGGAATGAGGTAATAAATGTACCTATACTCAGAAATGCACTATAAGTCTAAGAGATGTTTCTGTGTTGATCTTTCCAAATATTCCCAGATATTACTATTTCAGTAGCTGAAACAATGCCAGATTTCTCATTGATATACTTCTATTCAATAAAATAGTCCCTCGACATTGTTAAAATAACATATTCACCTCTACTTCTTTCTAGGCATGGAACTCAAATGTATTTTCATTAATTTTTTTTTTTGTTTTTAAAAAAAATTTTTTTAAGTAATCTCCACACCCAGTGTGGGGCTTGAACTCAAAACCCTGAGATTAAGAGTCACACATTCTATCAACTGAGCCAGCAAAAAGCCCCCTCATTCAAAAAAAAATTTATTTTTTCTTTTTTCTGCTTTATTAGACTTCTATTATAGCTTGGTATGAAAAACAAATCTTCATTTTGTAATTTTTGTTTTGCATAAAATCTAGAATTTATTCAGAGTTTTGAGGGTCAGTGGTATTTTACCAAGTAAATCAGTGACTACATGGGTGTAAATACAAAAGCATATATGGAAATTTCACAAATAATGTTTTTAAAGTATGTGGATAGTTTTGGCAATTATTCTGAATAAACACATTGTTTCTTGCTTACATGTACATTTCTTCTCATGTCAAGTTTTGTTGTTGTTGTTATTCAGTATATCATCTTATTAAGAACATTTTCTTTTCTGTGTCCACTTCCTATTTTAAAAGTGAATCATAGAAGTTTCTCTATCCTCATTTTCTACTGATAATGCCTCATTCCCAGATATTTCAGAAAATATTATAATAGTCATATTGATAAAGTACAAGTGATGATAAGAAAAAGCAAGCAGCTAGCAATAACAAGGGCCTCTTTCTCTTTTCTTTCACTTTGAGTACAGTATTACTAAAGTTTATTCACTGCTTCCCTCATTCCAGGCACCATGTTGAGGAAATAAAGCCAAATATGACATCTATATTTCCAGGGCACATTGTACTTTAAAAAAAAATCTTCTTTGTAAACATCTGTAACTTTTCCTAAATGTTTCTACCTTAATATCAAGTTAACTGTAGGACAGCCAAGTATCTGGTACTTTATTTTTGCTTGACCTGTCACAATGATATTGATTATTCACTACTTGAACACCTCTCAATTTTTTATACCAACTGGATACAATTCTCTTTTTTAATTTGTTTCTTACTCTGACCACTCTTTCAGAGTTCCTCTACCACTTTCTCTTCTACTACCTACACTTTCATACCAGCTTTCTATACTTTTGTCTTTGGCTTTGATTCTCATTCTCTACACTGTCCTTGGAAATCTTATTCTGTAGGTTATAGACTGAATGTTTGTGCTTCCCCAAATTCATATGTTCACGCACTAACTTTCAGCATGGTTGTATTTGGTGATGGGGAGTCTAAGGAAGTAATTAAGGTTAAATGAGGTTGTAAAGTGGGGGCCTCAGATCTGTTAGAATAGCAGTGTTATAAGAAGAGACTCCAGAGAGCTTGCTCACTCTCCATGTTCATGCACCCAGGAAAGACCATATGAGGACACAGTGAGAAGGTGGCCGTCCATAACCCAGAAAGAGAGCCCCTAACAGAAACCCAATTTGCCAGCGCCTTGATCTTGGACTTCCCAGTTTCTGGAACTGTGAGAAAATACATTTATGTTGTTTAAGCCACTTAGTCTGTGGTATTTTGTTATGGCAGCCTGAGCAGACTAATATACCATCCTTTGTCTGTAACTCCCAAACCTATGCTGACAGACAACAAACTCAGCCCTCTTGTCTAAGCTCCAGTTACATATTTAGCCATCAGTTTGTAAGTCCTGAATGACTAACAGGAAGTTCATATTCAACATTTCCAAAGAATTCATTTTATCTCCCCTCAAACCTGCACCTCTGAATAGTTTACTTATCTGTGTAATAGTTTATTCATCACCTAAGCAAGAAAGTTGAAAATTGTTATTTCTTTATTGATGTCTGTCCTCTTCTAAGACAGTTGAAGGCAAAAAGCCATGTCCTTGAACCTGTCTATCTCTAGAATGAGATTCAAAACCTGAAAGTATATAGGCACTTAAAATTGAATAATGATTAGGTACACTCTGCATTTTGCCCACTATACCCCTATACTTTTGAGCTAGCCAGAATGACTCACTTTCCAGTTTCTGATGCCAATGGAACTAAACTATGACACCTTCTTGCCATTCTCCAAGCACCCCTTGCTGCTAGACTCACTCCAAATACTTTCTAATCCCACCAGTCTTGTAACCTACATTTTGAAAGGTAACTATCTTTAGTTTTTGGATTTGCCAACTTCTCTTTTTGATCTTGATTCTTAGACCCTCTAAGGATTTTACCATGGAAATCCAATCCCAGATATTTATGTTTTGGGCATCTTGTACAAATTGTTTGACTCTAGCTCTAGTCATAAGACCCTGGCCAGAGTTACTTCAATCTTCTTTGAGGTGGGGTAGGCTTATCTACGTATCTTAACAATGATAGTAATAGTGATTTATTGAGGGTTTACTATGGGCTGGGTTTAGTGCTAAGCATTTTACATAGATATTCTCATTCATTTTTCATACTAATTCTATAAAGGAGATAGTTACTATTTCCATTTTGTCCTTGAGGAGACTAAAGTTTAGGGACATAACTTATTTGACGTCATACAGCTAATAGGTGACAGAATACAGATTGGAATCAAATCAAAGTCTTAAGCACTAAGCTTTGAAACACAACTAGAGATTTTCCGATTGTTAATTAGTAGATCAAATGTAAGTATCACATATGTGGTGTGAGCCCAGCTCAGAGTACATCCTGTCAATGCTGTATAAATTATCAGTATGAATGAGTCCAGAGGTTGCTTGCTCAACTATTGAGCAGTGGTCATTAAAACAAACACATGGGCTAAGACTAGGAGCAAAAATGATCTGAGTCCTGCAAGCCCATGTGGAATAGAAAGTTTATTATTTCAGAGAAATAGGATTAGAAGAGACTACTTCTGTCACATATCAGAAGTGATTTAAGAAGCTTAATCACCCTTGGGCATGGGATAGAGCTTCCCTTAATGTTTTTCAAGAGGAATGTCATGGGCTGAGTCTTCTGTCCTAAGTGCAGCTGTGGAGCATATAAAATAATTTGCCTTCCATAAAAAGCACTTGTTTCTAATTGGAAATGTAATGGATTAACCAAATGCCACACATGTGACTCTTAAGGAATCTATTTAAAATAATAACCTATTTAGGAATAATCACTTAAAGTGTATCCTCTCTAAGCTGCTCCTGGAGGCAGGACACTTAAATTAGTTTAACAAGAGTGTTGTAAAAAGAAAATTTACAAACTGCTTGTTTTATCACTCTGTTTTACAGTTGGCTGTTCTTGCAAATGCACCAGTGTTATTAGGTTAATTTTGTTCTGTATCCTAATGCATTGAATAAGAGGAAATGAAATTGTGTCTTAAACAGACACATTTTTCCTTGGTCAAATTTGGCAGGGACTGTTCAGGATAGTGTCTCTAAGAGTAAGGCCAATACCTCAAAGGAGGTCAAAGAATATCAAGAAATACCATGGAGAAACGAATTGAGAGAGCTCTAACAAAAACATTTTCCTTCCTATGAATAACCATGTATTCTATGTCTTAATGTCACACTTCCTTTGCTCTGTTAATAACTCCTTTTCCTCTGCCATCCACCTGTCTACCCACCTTATTAGCAAATTAAAGAATATTACATTGGACAATGAGTTGCTATGTGTGCACACATGTTATTGAGTGAAGAGTTTAGAGAAAATTTACCAACTAAAATACAACAGATAGAGGAGAATTTAAAAGTTATCATAAGCAGCCTTTTATTTACTTTACATCTCATAAGTAAAAGTTACGTGTATATATTCATTGAAACATGAGCATGTCCCCATAGAGCTCCTTGTCTATAGGGCATATATAAAGTGATAAGGCAATATGGCTGATATGGGCTATCCAAAGATAAAGAAAAATTTCATTGTGTATTAAAAAATAAACAAATTTAAGACCAATGAAATTACTTTTCAAGCATTTATATCAAATAAAAAATCACTTAGGGGCCCTCCAATTGGCCAAAATTTAGTACACGGGTTCTTAGCCTGGAATTCATAAACTCTCCAACTGCCCTCCAAAGGCTCTGTGAACTTTTAGGGGAAAAATATATATCTTTCATTTCACTATCTCTAACTAAAATTGATAAATGCCTTCAATTATTAAAATAGGAAAAAAATTACAACACAGCATTAGCAGCATCTATGATTTTGTCACCAATAGCTATCACAAAGATTTTCGTATCACATTAAAGTTACAACAAATATACTGAAAAATTGTTACACATATTTTGAAGTTATGATAATTATTAAATGTATCACTTGATCTTACTTAATTACTAGTAAAGAAGCACATATATTACTCCTGGTATGAACCATATAAAATTGTCAATATTTGTACATTTTCTACCTAAAAATGAAAGTTTTGTTTTGAAAGAATTTTTTTGTTAATTTTATGTGTTTCCTTTTATGCTTTGGAAACATTTTTTTTCTTAAAAGAGTTCCAAGGATGTCTCACACAACTGAAGGCATTAATGGTACAAAAGTAGTTTAAGAATGCCAGTGGTTAAAAAGTCTTGACTCTTACTTCAGACAGACATTGACTTGACTCCTAGTTTTATCACTCAATAGTTGTGTGACTTTGAGTACATTACTTCCCCATTTTTTTAAACTTTTTTTTTTTTTTAATGTTTATTTATTCTTGACTGAGAGACAGAGCATGAGCAGGGGAGGGGCAGAAAGAGAGGGAGACACAGAATCAGAAGCAGGCTCCAGGCTCTGAGCTGTCAGCACAGAGCCCGAAGCAGGGTTTGAAATCACAGGATATGAGATCATGACCCGAGCTGAGGTCAGAAACTCAACCAACTGAGCCACCCAGGTGCCCCAACTTCCCCATTTTATCAAATGAGGTCAAATGGAGACTATACACTGATTTCCTCATAGAAATAAGGAAGATACTTCATGCTCAATGGAATGATACTCAATACATGTTACCACTACTTTTATTTCTGTAACTGTATTTGTTGTTTTTCTTGTTTTAAAAAATTAAATAAAGATGTTTTGTGTGTGTGTGTGTGTGTGTGTGTGTGTATTTAAATTACTTGATAGTTATTATGGGTTGAATTATGTGCCCCAAAAAGATATGTTGGAGTCCTAACCCCTAGCACTTGAGAATGAACCCTTATGTGGAAATAGAGTCTTCAAAGAGGTAATCATATTAAAATGAGCTTATTAGGGTAGACCCTAATCCAATCTGACTGGTATCTTTATAAAAAGGGGCAATGGAAAATGTGGACCCAGAGACAGACATGTACAGAGGGAAGACCAAGTAAAGACCAAGGATTAGAATGATGGGTCTATAAGCCAAGGAATGCCAAAGACTGTAGACAAACCACTAGAAGCAAAGAAGAGCCAAGGAAGGATTCTCCTATAGGTTGCAGAGGGGAAATGACCTTGATTTCAGACTTTGGGTCTTGGAACTGAATCAATTCATTTCTGTTCTTTTAAACCACTCAGTTTTTAGTACTTTGTTGCAGCAGTCCTAAGAAAGCAGTAAAATAGCATTTTTAATGTCTATTTTTGGTACATCTATTTGTATACTTTTTTGAACACAGTGCAGTTTCATACATGTATCTGTGTGTATATATGTATGCATTTCCCTATTTATCAATGGGTTCTTAAGGCTCTTTTTAAATTTCTTAACATGAATTAGAAATTAACATTAAAAAATACCTCATAGGGGTGCTTGGGTGGCTCAATGGGTTGGGCGTCTGACTTCAGCTCAGGTCATGATCTCGCAGTCTGTGGGTTCAAGCCCTGCATTGGGCTCTGTGCTGACAGTTCAGACCCTAGAGCCTGCTTTGGATTCTGTGTCACCCTCTCTCTCTGTCCCTCCACCACTCATGCTGTGTCTCTCTCCATCTCTCAAAAATGAATAAACATTAAATTTTTTTAAAAAAAGCTCATAAATGACCATACATTTTAGAATCATTATAAAAAGTACATGTTTAAAGTGCGATAGGAACTGAATTATATTGATGAGTAACAACAAAAAAAGCAACATAGACCAATGATGTTTTACTCCTCATTGGTTAGAATACACAAATTCTAATTTGTCATGAAACACTGCCCATTTAAAATGAAGTCTATGATCACTCTCTGTACAGAATGATGTCATTGAAAGGCCTTGCCTGGAAAAAGAAGCTGAAGAATCAATTTCTTTCTGTTATAAAAGAGTAGCATTGTAATCAAATTGGTGTTTCGCCTCATATAGTGTTGTGTTCTCTGTGCTATTCTAAAGGTCAGAAGGGGTTCCAGGAATTACTTGTCACCTGCGGTGTTTCTTAAGCAAAAGCACTAAAACCTGAAAAAAAAAAAAACTAAAAAGAATTCTTCAATGTAAGCTTTTGAGAAAACAATCATATGCCCTGATTTCTAAGATTTGCCTCCATATGAAAAATATATTGTATTGTCTTTGGAATATGGACATCATCGCCAAGGTAAGGTGCTTGTCAACCACTAATGCCTGAAGAACTTAGCCATAGGTGCAGGAAAAACCTATGCTGTTTGGGGCCGGATTTACATGTTCTTGAATTTAGTGAGACAACAGCTATTCAAAATATTACTTCTCTTATATGCTATCTTTCTACAGCTAGAGAAAAAAATTACATTTTTTTTCTTTTTCTTAGGACATAATGTTTTCCCTTTGAGCTTATTTTGATGTTGTTTGAATGGAAATGAAGAAATGTACAGGACATAAAATCCCCACATAATAGCATTTATATTCACATTTTTCATCCACACAATTTTCGTGCAAATAAAATAAGAACCCTTCTCATTCAAGTATTCCATGACACTATGTGTTCTGGTCTTGGTGAGAAGCCATGAAGGAATAAAGAAAAGGTCATAACAGGCTGAGGAAAAAAGTTGGTAGTTTCAATCTTCAGTAGCTAAAGATATATTTTTAAAATCTCATCAGAGTGTTAACTCCACACTGCTACCTTAAATATTCTAAAGGATTTCTGCTTCCACTCATGAAGGATTAACTTCTAAAGAAATTACCCTTCTCCTCTAAACAATTATAAATTTAGGAAAAAGTGAAGTAATTGTTTTTAAACATTGGATTCTACACAGCACGGACAGGTGATTTCTTAGAAAAGGGGGAGCTGAACACTAGAATTGCCAATGGCAGTTTTTCAGGGCCTGGGGAAAGAGAGAATCCAAACAGCCTGGAGATCTTGCTGCCTTTATGACACAGAAATGAGAGAGGAGGAAAGCGTAGGCACCTCAAATGTGCATGGCCAAGAACTGGAGAGGAGAGAGCTGTACCAGAGGGAGCTCTGGAGATCAGGGGAGAAAGTCGTCCCCAGCCTTGGGCTGAGCACGAATCTGCACAGAGGGGAGGTGGAACTCCTGAAGGCAGAGGAAATAACCACAGGAGAGCGTAGATCAAACATCACCAAAGTCACACCAAGCAGGCAGTAGAGTCTGTGTTCCAAAATGCTAGAGGGGGAAAGATCTCAAGACACAAGGGAGAGCAACTTCACAAAGGGTCTCACTTTTGTGGTGGAGCTAATAAATCCCTTGAGTAAGGATGGGCTGAACTTCTGTTCTTAAAGCTGAAAAGCTTAAAAGTATCAAAGTTATTCCAAGTAACTTAACTGTATGCTGAAAAAAAAAAATCCAACACTCTTTAAAGGACAACAAATTAACTCACAACTGTAAAATTCACATCTAATTAAAAATTACAAGGGTTATAGAAAAACGAAACTCAACCAGGAGAGAAAAAACAATAAACAGACACAGAAACAACAAATATTATGAAATTATCAACTTTTTAAAACAGCAATTCTAAGTATCACAAATATCAATATCAGAGTGTCTAAATAGCTCAGTTAGGCTTCCAACTTTTCATTTCGGCCCAGATCATGATCTCATGGTTTATGAAACTGAGTCCTGTGTGGGGCCCTGAGCTGAAAGTGTAGAACCTGCTTAGGATTCTTTTTCCCTGTCTGCCTCTCTCTCTCTCTCTTCCCCTACTTCCATCCCACAAAATAAGTGTATAAACTTAAAAAAAATATCAATATTGCCCTCATAATGAAGCCAACTCAGGCTGTCCTATTTTATTTTTTTTAACTTTGTTAATTTTTTAATGTTTATTACTTTATTTTGAGAGAGAATGAGAGAGAGAGAGTGAGCAGGGGTGGGGACAGAGAAAGAGAGGGAGAGAGAGAATCCCAAGTAGACTATGTGTTGTCAGTGCAGAGCCCAAACTCAAGAACTCACAAATTATGAGAAGGTATTTGAGTATTAAACATAGTTCTCAGCTTCTCTTAAGCCATGGTAAAAAAGAGAGTAGGAATATAATATATATTTGCTCTTATTAAAAAAACAAAACAAAACAGGAGCACCTGGGTGACTCAGTCAGTTATGTGTATGACTTCGGCTCAGGTCATGATCTCATGGTCCACTTTTTTCTAAAATAGACCTTTTATACACCATACACAAAAATAAACTCAAAATGGATGTAAGACCTAAATGTAAGATGGGAAACCATCAAAATTCCCGAGGAGAAAGCAGGCAAAAACCTCTTTGATCTTGGCCAAAGCAACTTCCTACTCAACACATCACCGGAGGCAGGGGAAACAAAAGCAAAAATGAACTGCTGGGACCTCATCAAAATAAAAACCTTCTGCACAGTAAAGGAAACAATCAGCAAAGCTAAAAGGCAATTGACAGAATGGGAGAAGATATTTGCAAATGACATATCAGATAAAGGATTAGTATTCAAAATCTATAAAGAGCTTATCAAACTCAACACCCAAAAAACAAATAATCCAGTGAAAAAATGGGCAAAAGACATCAATAGATACTTCTCCAAGGAAGACATCCAGATAGCCAACTGACACATGAAAAAATGCTCAACATTACTCATCATCAGGGAAATCCAAATCAAAACCACAATGACATACCACCTCACACCTGTCAGAATGGCTAACATTAACAACTCAGGCAACAACAGATGTTGGCGAGGATGCAGAGAAAGAGGATCTCTTTTGCATTGTTGGTGGGAATGCAAGCTGGTGCAGCCACTCTGAAAACAGTATGGAGGTTCCTCAAAAAACTAAAAGTAGAACCAACCTACGACCCAGCAATTGCACTACTAGGTATTTACTTCAAGGGATACAGGTGTGCTGTTTCGAAGGGACACATGCACCCCCATGTTTACAGCAACACTATCAACAATAGCCAAAGTATGGAAAGAGCCCAAATATCCATCTATGGATGAATGGATAAAGAAGAACTGTTATATGTATACAATGGAGTATTATTTGGCAATCAAAAAGAATGAAATCTTGCCATTTGCAACTACGTGGATGGAACTGGAGGGTATTCTGCTATGTGAAATTAGAGTAAGACAAGTATCATATGACTTCACTCATAAGAGGACTGTAAGAGACAACACAGATGAATATAAGGGAAGGGAAACAAAAATAATATAAAAACAGGGCAGGGGGGACAAAACAGAAGAGACTCATAAACATGTAGAACAAACTGAGGGTTACTGGAGGGGTTATGAGAGGGGGGATGGGCTAAATGGGTAAGGGACATTAAGGAATCTACTCCTGAAATCATTGTTGCACTATATGCTAACTAATTTGGATGTAAATTTTAAAAAAAGAAAAAATAAAACAAGTTAAAATAAAAATAAATATAAATAAATAAAAATAGTGAAATTAAAAAAAATAAATAAATAAATAGACCTTCTAATTTGTTTAACTGACTAGGCACAGTACAGGCTTCAGGGTTATGCTCCATAAAGTTTGAATAGATGATGTTGCTTTGGCAAATTTTAAAGGCAGGTGTTCCCAATCAATTGTACTATAAGCAACATTGGTAGCACTTACACAGGGTGTTAGGTTTTGAGTAACAGTGCAACCTGATGGACCAGCCAGATTAAATAACTTGCTAAGGCTAACTCTAAAATAAGTGAATAACGGAAGTAGCTATTATTCAATAGAATTAAATTTTTAATAGAAGTTGGACAACTGCACACCAGGAGAATCCTTTTGAAGACCAGAGTTTGAGTATTTATTCCATAAAAAATTGGAAGAAATTCCATCAGCTTGATCAGATTGATTGCAAAGTGAAGCCACTATAAAAATAATGTTATCTTAAATTCTCTTGGGAATATGATTTGATTGAAATAAAGATTTTAATAAAATAATTGTCAACTGCAAAATTATATCTATAATATCTCTAGCGGTAAGCAATCAGAAATTTAAACTAAAGAGCTATTGACAATAGCCTCAAGATTAGTAAATACTTCGAGATAAATCTGATAAAATATGTATCAATCCTGTACTAACAAGTATAAAACTCTGAGAGAATTAAAGAAAAGTTAAATAAATGGAGAGAAACACAGAATGTAGGGGGTCAGAAGAACCTAATAGTGTAATTGTTCCCAATCAGGTTTATTGATTTAATGTAATCCCTGTCAAAATCCCAGAACATATTTTTTGGAGAAATTTACAAGCTGATTCTAAAATTCTTATGAAAATGCAAAGGACCTGGACTAGCTAAAATAGTCTTGAAAAAGAATAACAAAATAGGAGAATTTAAACTATCTGATTCAAGATAAAATCAATATGCAGAAATCCGTTGCATCTCTATACACTATTAACATAGCAGAAAGAGAAATTAAGAAAACAATCTCATTTACAACTGTACCAAAAATAATAAAATATGCTTTAATAAACTTAGCCAAGGAGGTGAAGACTTATACTCTGAAAACTATAAAACACTGATGAAAGAAACTGAAGATGACACAAATAAATGGAAAGATATTCCATGCTCATGGATTGGAAGAACGAATATTGTTAAAATGCCCATACTACCCAAAGCAATCTACAGGTTTAATGCAGTCCCCATCAAAATACCGATGGTATTTTTCACAAAACTAGAACAAATAATCTTAAAAGTTGCATGGAACCACAAAAGACCCCAAAGAGCCAAAGCAATCTTGAAAATGGAGAACAAAACTGGAGCTATCACAATCCCAGGTTTCAAGAACACTACAAACTGTAGTAATCAAAACAGTACGGTACTGGCACAAAAATAGACACACAGATCAATGGAACAGAACAAAGACACCGGAAATAAACCCATGATTATATGGTCAACTAATCTATGGACAAACGAGGAAAGAATATGCAGTGGGAAAAAGACCATCTTTTCAACAGATGGTGTTGGGAAAACTGGACAGCAACATGCAAAAGAATGAAACTGCACCACTTTCTCACATCATACACAGAAATAAATTCAAAATTCATTAAAAGCCTAAATGTGAGATTTGAAACCATGAAAATTATAGAAGACAGCACGGGTAATAATTTCTCTGATACTGGCCATAGCAATATTTTTCTAGATAGGTCTCCTGAGACAAGGGAAACAAAAGCAAATATAAACTATTGGTGGCGGGGCAGGGGCTGGGTGGCTCAGTCAGTTGAGCGTCGGACTTCGGCTCAGGTCATGATCTCATGGCTCTTGAGTTTGAGCCCCGCATCAGGCTCTGTGCTGACAGCTCAGAGCCTGGAGCCTGCTTCAGATTCTGTGTCTCCCTCTGTCTCTGCCCCTGCCCCACTCATGCTGTCTCTCTCCTTCTCAAAAATAAATAAACATTCAAAAAAAAATTAAACTATTGGGACTACATCAAAATAAAAAGCTTTTGCACAGCAAAAGAAACAATCAATAAAACTAAATGGTGATCAAGAATGCAAGACATTTATTTGTAAATGATATATTGGATAAGGAGTTAATATTCCAAATATGTAAAGGACATATTGAACTCAACACCAAAAACAAAGGCAAGCCAACTTAAAAATGGGCAGAAGATCTAGATAGACACTTTTCCAAAGAAAACATCTAGATGGCCAATAGACACATGAAAGGACGCTACACATCACTCATCATCAGGGAAATGCAAATCAAAACCACAATGAGATAATACCTCATGGCTGCCAGAATGACTAAAATCAAAAACACAATAAATAAGTGCAGGTGAGGATGTGGAGAGAAGGAAACCCTTGTGCGCTTTTGGTGGGAATGCAAACTGGTACTGCCACTGTGGAAAACTGTATGGAGTTTCCTCAAAAATTTAAAAATAGAATTACCCTACAATTCAGGAACTGCAGTACTGGGTATTACCTGAAGTATATGAAAATACTAATTCAGAAAGATGTGTGCATCTATGTTTAATGCAACATTTATGAAAGCCAAATTATGGAAACAATCCAAGTGTCCAATGTTAGATGAATGGATAAAGAATATATGATATGTGTGTGTGTGTGTGTGTGTGTGTGTGTGTGTGTGTGTATATATATATATATATATATATATATATATATATATAAAACCAAGTATATATATAATGGAATGTTATTTAGCCATAAAAAGAATGAAATGTTGCTGTTTCAGCAACATGGATGGATCTGGAGAGTACAATGCTGAGTGAAATAAGTCAGTCAGAGAAAGACAAATAACCATATGACCTCACTCATATGCGAAATTTAAGAAACAAAACAAAGGAACAAAGCAAATAAGAAACAAACCAAAAAGCAGACTCTTAATAATAGAGAACTGATGGTTGCCAGAGAGGAGGTGGGTGGGGGATGGATGAAAGAGATGAAGGGGAGTAAGAGTACCCTCATCATGATAAGAAATGAATAATATATAGAACTGTTGAATCAGTAAATTGTACACCTGAAACTAATATAACATTGTATGTTAACTATACTGGAATTAAAATTTTTTTAAAAAAGAAAACACAACACACACACACAAATAAAGCTATGTTAATCAAGATATTGTGGTACAAATATATTAATGAAATACAGTTCAGAAATAGATTCACACATGCATGGTCAAATGATTTTTAACAAAGGTTTGAAGTTGATTCACTGAAGAAAACAATCTTTTTAGCACTGTTGACATGCTAGAAAATTTGGATACCCATATGTGAAAAAAATCAACTTGGATTTTTACATTGCACCATAAAAATTCTTTTGTAATGCATCACAGATCAAAATGTAAAACCTAAAGCTATAAGATATCTAAAAGAAAACGAAGGACAGAATATTTGTGATGTTGGATCAGGTAAAGCTCCAAAACATGGTCCAAAAAAGAAAAATAACAATTGGAATTCACCAAAATTCAAACTTGTTTTTTAAAAGACACTGATAAGAGAATGAAAGGATAAGTCACCGACTGAGAAAAAGTATTTGTGACTCACATATATGTTAAAGGACTTGTATCCACAATCTACAAAGATCTCAAAACTCATTAATAAGCAAACAATTTAAAGGAAACATGGAACAATTGAACTCTTTTCCAATGAGCATGTATTTATGGCAAATAAGTGATGATGTGAAATGATACCCAGTGTCATTAGCCACTAGAGAAATGTAAATTAAAATTATCAGTGAGGTACAACTTAATACCTGTTAGAACTGGTAACACTAAGAAGACTTATCATACCAAGAGTTGTTGAGGATATGAATAATCTGGAACTCATATTCTGTATAATAGCTGGTGGGAATATAAAATGATACAACCATCTTGAAAACAACTTACCAGTTGTTTAAAAAGTTAAAGATACACCTGCCGTATGACCCCACCATTCCTATTTCAGATATTCAAGAATTCAAAATTTCTGCCTCACGTACACTGCTTCTCAGAAAAATACCAGCAGATATTCTTCAGCATATTTAGAAGATAAACCAAGAAGAAAAAAGAAAATGGCCCAGGACAAAGGGCTCACACTGAGGAGAGAGGCAGGGTTTGTAGTAACGGGAAGTTTCAGGAAAGTGGGAGGTCTGCAGTGAGAAACCTGACAAGACTGGAGCAGAAAGGTGCTTTTTAGAGGAGAGAAAAATCACAATTGATAGATTATATGATACATTTAACAGTGTGGAAAATTTTATTAAAAAGTAGAAGGGAACTATAAGGGATAAGAGAGAAATAAATGAAAAAATAAGGAACTGATGCCAGAAGAAAATGAAAAATTTACTGACCAGTATACAGTCTTAATATACTGTCTCAGGTATGAACAGTATTTTTATACATATTAATTAAAACACTAGATATTAATTTAACTAAGAATTGTTATATATTTTATAGGAAAGATTGGGTAAGAGAGAAAATGAGTAAGGGAGCTGAATAATTTACTATAATAAGTATTTGTTGCAAACCAACTCAAGTCAATCAAGTTCTGAATAAACCCTTCGATTTTTTTTTTTTTTTAATTAACACAGAAGCCTCCAAAAATTTAAGTCGGTGAATTTTAGCTATTTTTTAACATCCTCTAACCACACTTTAATGAAAAAAGCCAGTCTCAGAACAAATTATGTCACATGTTTTCACCTATTACATAAATATCAGCAAACAGGCACATAAACAGTTACACAATTCAGAGGGTCTCTGTTCTCATATTTTCAGGTGTACTGACCACACCCAGCACAGAGTTCATAAGAGACTAACAAGAAAATGTTGTTGTTGTTGTTTTTCCCATGTTTATTTATTTTTGAGAGAAAGAGAGTGGGAGCGGGGGAGAGAGAAAGAGACAGAAAATCCGAAGCAGGCTCTTTGCTGTCCGCACAGAGCTTGGATATGGAGCTCAAACTCATGACCTGAGCTGAAGTTGGACGTTGAACTAACTGAGCCACCCAGGTGCCCCAACAAGACGATGTTTTTAAGGCAAAACTCAGTTAATCTTATCAGCAATTGACAACCAGAGTCTTCTCGAATTAGGCTATTGAGAGGACTCTCTAGGAATTAAACCTGGCATCAACCTTAAGCTCAAATTTCAAAATTCAAATTTCAAATTTCCCTTTATAAGCCACTAATTCACCAATGGAAACCTCATTTTTTTTACATTTATTATACTAATTATCAAATCCTGTGGTGTAGGGGGAAAAGAAGCAAGACAAACATTTGTAGTGACAGCCTCTAGAGGGTGGGTTTCCGTAGCTGTGTCCAAGAGATGACTAGAGTTGTCACCACACACAGGATGCCATTAAAACAACACATACATGTCTCATTCTGTGCTAAAATATTTTTATTAAGTTTTTTATTTTAATTCCAGTTAACATATGGTATTAGTTTCAATACAATAATTCAGCACTTCCACAACTCACCCTGGGCTCATTACAAGTTGTGATAAAATATTTTAAAGTATTATAGATAGTATGATGAAAGCCAAGAGATAAATGCTGAAAATGAATAAAAGAACTAGAGATATAAGCATATTATTTAGAAACTTGAATGTACTATGAAATAGAAGCTTTAAGAGTTTCAAGTGGTGGTGCACCTGGGTGGCTCAGTTGGTTGAGTGTCCGACTTCCGCTTGGGTCATGATCTCACAGCTCATGAGTTAGAGCCCCGCGTCAGGCTCTGTACTAACAGCTCAGAGTCTGGAGCCTGCTTCAGATTCTGTGTCTCCTTCTCTCTCTGCCCCAACCCACTCGCATTCTGTCTCTGTCTCTCTCAAAAATAAACAAACATTAAAAAAATTAAAAAAGAAAAGTTTCAGGTGGTTACCCCTAGAGATTGAGGGGTGAGGTGATGTGCAGAGTGGGGCAAGGAAACACCTCTGCATTTCATTTTAATTCTTTTGGTACTATTTAAATAATTTTCAAGCCATACACAAGTATTTCTTTGCTAAGCATAAAATTAATTTGAATAAGATAAAAGATGAAAAATAACAGCCAGGATAGAAATCCTTTCTTGGGGAAATGTGAAGCGCTTCTGCTCTCCTAAGTGGGAGGAAAGGATAAAAGCTTCCAGCCTCCCTTTTCTGAAACGTTTCAGAAAACGTTTCAGTTGTTCCTCGTATCCACTATGTATGCAGGCATTTTTGTCATTCTCTTTTGAATAAAGGGTAAAAGATAGATAAGATGATAGTAAAATTAAAATTGCACACTAAATGGAATATAGATGAAGTACTGAAAGGAATGTGCTTTGCTTCAAATCAACAAAACCCCACAAAGTGTTCAAGACCTTGGATCAAATAAAAATGAATAAAACTACTTAGGAAATTCCCGGTGTGACACACAACTAGGTTGGGTAAAGCCTTTATAAGGAGAACTAGAGAGACAGAGCTCATCCAGGCCTGAGGTAGCCCATAGGTACAGAGCACCCATCCTGTGTCAGGCATTGCCAGCTGCTGCACCAGAGCTCAGTGATGAGCATGACAGCCCCCGTTGTCAATGTGTTCATATCCGAAGACAAACACAGGATAGTCTGATGGATATTATCCAAGATGTTGCTTGCCATGGTAGTCTTTAAACGTGCATGTTGGTACACAGGCCTTTTTTTTTTTTTTAACTTTTTAAAAGTTTGTTTATTTTGAGAGAGAGAGAGAGAGAGA
This sequence comes from Panthera pardus, assembly GCF_024362965.1. Taxonomy (NCBI): domain Eukaryota; kingdom Metazoa; phylum Chordata; class Mammalia; order Carnivora; family Felidae; genus Panthera; species Panthera pardus. The sequence continues at coordinate 89,338,434 of NW_026526765.1, forward strand.
GAGAGAGAGCGAGCGAGAGAGCACACAAACAAGTATGGTGGCAGAGAAAGAATCCTAAGCAGGCTGTGCACAGTCACCATGGAGCTCAAAGTGGAGCTTGAACTCACGAACCATGAGATCATGGCCTGAGACAAAATTAAGAGTAGGATGCTTAACTGGCTGAGCCACCCAAGCACCCCAGTATATCTGGCTTCTTATAAAAGGTTTCTCCTACTAGGAATGAGTGAACTCACTTTTGGAAGAACTAACTTCCATTCACCAAAGTTCTTTAAGACTTCACTCAAGTTTCACCTGTGCTTTGAAGCTTTCCTCTGCTTCCCTCACTGATTTAGAGCCCCCTCCCCCACCCCTGCTCCTCTCCTTCAGCCCATGTCATGCATATTTCCATCATGGTACTTACCAGCTTAGCTCTAATTGTTGCCTTTCTAGACTATCTTTTCCAAACAGACTGCAAATTTTTTGAGGACAAGGATCAGTAGTCCTTATCGTTGTTAAATAATAACACAATGCTAGGGACAGAGGTGCTCAGTTAACGTTTGCCAACTCATTAGTAAGAAATTTATTCTGGGGGATGCTAGTGGAGACATGGGTTGACATCTAAATTGAAATTTCAGTATGAATAGGAAGGCATTTACAGGCAGATAAGTGTAAAGCACATTTTAGAGAAAGGGAGAGTGAGTTCAAAGATACAATGATTGAAACACCATGGGGTTTTCAGAAAATTGCTTACAATTCAATTGCTATAATTAAATGTAATTCAGATTGCTGAGAAGGGGGAATATTGGAAATACGATTGCAAAAATAGTCAGGGATCCAATCACTAAAAGCTTTATGCTACATTTATATGGGCTTCATCCTGTATTGTCAAGGGGCAATATTTACATTTAAGCAGAGAAGTAATAAGATGTGTACCTTTTTTTCACAAATAAAAGAGTTTATTTTTTTTTAAATGTACATAGTATACATTCATCATAAAAATTCAAGACAATATAGAAAAAATATAAGGAAAAAAAGGTTAAGGTTAAGAAAGTACAAGAAAAAATTTTTAAATGTCTACCTCCTTGACAAATCACCAGTAATATTTAGGTGTCTACCTTTTCATGCACCTCTTTATATATACCTTCAGATACGAAATATACATTTACATAAATTCAATTATATAGTATATTCTATTTTTATTGTGCAAACATTTTTAATTCTCTCCTCCTGTTTTAATGTATCTACTCCTTTCCACTTCTTTTCCTTCATTCCCACATGTTTAAGTGTATATATGTAAATAATCATGTATAAATATGATTTTTGCCATTATTTGAGAAAAATGAGTTCATGCAATGTACTATTTTCTTCACTTAGCTTTTGCCACTTCATATGTTGTGAAAACCTCTCTACATCAAGTAGTATAGATCTAACTCAGTCTTTTTAATGGCTGTATAATATCCTGTGATATGAATGTACTGGAACTTATTCAACCTTCCATCTGCTGAAGGACATCAATGTGTCTTTGGATTTCGATACTACCAACTATGGTGCAGTAAACTTCCTTATAAGTATAACCCTTATCAATTGTTGTCAGAGTAAATTCTCGAGAGAAGGATTAATAAAGCATAAATTTAATTTTAATAGATAGTGCCGGAATTATTTCTAGAAGTGGGGGGATTGGGGAGCAGAGAGAGGTAAACACAGAATCTGAAGAAGGCCCCAGGCTCTAAGCTGTCAGCACAGAGCCTGACATGTGGCTCGAACTCACAGACGGTGAGACCATGACCTGAGCTGAAGTCGGATGCTTAACCGACTGAGCCACCCAGGCGCCATTTTTCCAATTTGTGAAGTGAGAAGTAGTGTCTTATGATTCCTTATTTGCTTTTCTCCGCGACGAGGAATCAGCATCATTTTATACACGCACTGGACATTTGAATTGCTCACGTGTCAAGTGCCTGTCAATTGCCTGTCAATATTGTTTGCCTATTATTATCTTACTGGGTTATTTAATCAATTTGTAAGAATTCTTTCTAAAGTATAGATATTAAAACTCCTTTGCAGACAAGGCATTTTACAATCATTACGACAAGTGAAGGAGTGAGAGTAGGCATTCCTGGAGGCAAGAAAATGGCAGACAAAACTACAGAAACCAAGTCCAAATGACGGATAATAAGCACCCAAACTGACCCTGGCAGCGCTCACGGAAAGCAAGACGATGGGATGTGGGGACTCCTGTTAGGCATCTCCTAACCAGAGTTTACTAATCACAGAGCCCTTGGCCTCTTGCACTTCAACTTCCATCTCAGTTCCCAGAGAAGATACAATACATATCCTGTGAAAGCAAAGCCATGACTCCAGTTAAGAGAACCAGAAAAAACTCTCCCTTCCATACCAAGTCTTTGTGTGTAAACCAAAGACCTTGTACTCCTTGTTAGGTTCTTTGACAATAAATACATTTGTGACTCTGTCCGACTGAAAGATGCCTAATTATCCTTTGAATATCAGAAGAAATCATGCACTTTTTTTCAGTAGAGCTTTTTCTGTGAAGTTTTTATTATTTTTACTTCTTGAAAAATGGGTCACTCATATTTTGACATGTGGTAACACTCTAATGAGTAGGAAACATGATTTCTTAACCATAATTTCTTAAACATTTCAGAGTTACATCACAAATGAGTTTCCTGGAAGAACCAACCACTAGCCATGGGTTTCTAGTGAAATCCTTGGCCCTCATTTTAGTGAATAGATTCCATAATCATTATAACTGCCATATCCAGCCTTACTTGGTAGTGGAAAACAGTAAAAAGTTAGCTCTAGCTCCTATTTCCATGTGCTGTTTGATGTGACTTCACCCAGAAATGGAAATCTCTAAATAGTATTAATATGCAACAAAGACACTTAGAAGAAACATTGTTAAAGATTTCAGGGTGAGGTATGTATGGTTATACTCAGCAAGCAATGTTTTGGGAATAAACTGTTTATTTAAACTATTTGTTTAAAAACTCTTTGGGACACTTTAAAAGAAAGGTGTTGTGAAAATCCAAAGAATGATTTATTCATATGCTTCAAAAGAGAGGAATTCAGCATGACAAAAGATTGGAAAATTCCAAAAAAAAAAAAAAAGCTACTTGACTGAGGTACCAACTATACAGATGAATAATTTTATGTAGATTTTTAAGGGTAAATTTTACTAATATAAATCTAGATATGAAGGATGCCCATTGTTTACCTTTGTCTTACTTTATTCTAAAAGAAAATTCTATGACCTTAAATTGATGTATTTTCACACAACCCTACTAATCATAAAAATAATTCGTTTTCTTTCCTAAAGTTCTTACTATGGCCATTTAATCCTCATAATTGATCCATGAGAAAGGGAGTTTTTTTTTCTTCCAGTTCAGAAAGCATCACAAAATGGGTATGTTGTCTAAAATCACAGAACAAATAAAAAATAGCAGCGGAGACTTGCTCCCAGGCAAGCTTGATTTACACTGTCTGCATTTGTCCACTTTTCTAAAACTATTCTGGCCATGCAATTCCTGCTGTGGAGTCTTCTTTTCTCAATCACCCACTTTCCAAAGACCACGCACCAACAGAGACATAAGTGTATCAACCATAGATAAGGTGGTCATGCGCCCTGAATGTTTCAACAGCATCGGACTTTGAAATAAGACTGCCATTTGCCCTTTAGAAATTCAAGGAAGTAGAAAAGTGCTAGGCAATAGTTACTTCATCACTCAAAGATGCTTTGGATGCATAGTAGAAATTCAAATGAATGTTCATTTCTCTATCTTTAGAGCTCTTTCTCCAAGCTTATGGTTATTAACATTCATAATCATGATTTTCTGATTTTTCAGTCTCCTTCACACGATCAGATGTATTCTACACAGATATTCCACGAGACACAAACCACAAATATCATCATCCCTACATTGCTGCTGTGTGGTACAGAGGGGGCAGTGTTGTTTGCAAAGGTCTACAATCTTAAAGGGGTGGAGACATGTCTAGAACCCACATATTTTGACCTTAAGGGCATTGTTTATGAAAGAATTCATTTGAAAAATACTTTGGTTGAAGTAGAGGAGTTCTCCTTCCCCCAACAATGCCAACTCAGTTCCAAAAAGACCACTTGTGCCCTGAAGCTGATCTTTGTTTTATGCTGGGTGGCATAGAAAAGAATAACAGAAAGCCAGCCAAGCTTCATTGAGCACATTTATTGTTCAATGACAAAGCTGAAATCACTTTGTTCTATCAGTTGACTTTCCACTGAACTCTGAAAAAAGTAAGCAATTACTTGGTGCATGCTATTTATCAGAATGAATGCTTGCTTGCTTTATTGTAAGCTTCCAGATTTGATCAGTCACACTAGAAATGATAATACCCTTCAGCAATTATGGTATTTGTCATTTGTTGCTCTATTGTATATTTCCCTAAGCTCCGGATGAAAAACAAATCTCTTTTGAGTGTTCCATGTATAAACTATTCAGTAACAGCTACAGTAGGAAGGGCTGCTCAGCACTGATGAAGCTTGCTTAACGAAAGTAATTGTGGATTTCCTTTCCCAGTTTTCAGCCTGAAACTTTCCACACAGTAAAGTCCAGGTGGGCATGGTGGGGGAAGGGGCTGAATGTGCTTTAGATAGATGGTTAACTTCTGGCAAATAGCTTTTTATCCGTTGCTCTATTCTACTCTTTCCAGGAAACCAAAAGATTTGCCTGTTTTTTGATTTGGGGAATGTATTGTTTCTTCTCATTTTTTCAGTCTTGTAGAGAAAATAAGTTTGTTCTTTTGGGGATAAAACTTAAGTTCCCATCTAAAATTATGGTTTGAACATTTTTTCTGATACCAACTATTCACATTAAAACTCTCTTTACTCAGTAAATGTATAATGACTATTTATCTTTGGACAACATTATGGGGAGACAAATATGAGTTCATAAAGTCGTTTCATCTTTTCCCTGATGTAGAATTTGTGACCTAGTACCGTGACTAGTACGGAAAGCTGGGATGAAAGAAAATACTTGCCACTCCAAATAACCAGGAAAAGCTTTATTATTAGAGGAATAAAAGGGAGAATGATAGAATTTTCAATGTATTCAAAGATAAACTACTTTCTTCTATGTGTATTTCAGTTCCTTCCAAGTATACATATGTGGCTGAGATTTGTTGTATAGAATTGTCAGCTATAACTCTGTCAAAAGTTGAGAGGTATCTACCAAAAATTATGGCAGTAATTCTAAAATAGTTAGCCTATAGTTCCTCTTGTTCTCTGTATCAAAATATCACTATAAATTTTCCTAAAGGGCCATTCTTTAACAAAACAAGATCATATATTTTTGAGAGAATAGAGTTTTTCTATTATCTGTTGAAAAGGAAAGGCATCTATCTATTCCTTCCAAAATTATATCAAATTATTAAGTTTAACATGAAAAAGAAAAGGCAAGTAATACCCTCAGACTTCTCTACACAGGACTCTGTTACCTGATTCATCAGTAGTGCACTCCTAATAACTCTGAGGCTCATGACATTCTGAAGGCACACAAAGGAAAGGTTAGCAGTAGTGACTAATGTTTTGCATTGAGTTAATGAAGTTCGGTCTGTCTATAATAGATTCTTGCACACAGAGTAAAAGGTATAAGTAGAATAGTACTCTAAACTGTTCTAGATCACTGCTAAAGGATTTCTCTACAAAGGATTTCTTTGTCATCACAAAGGTACTAAGTAGACTAGAAATAGAAGAGTTGTACCAATTTCTTCTTAATGTTTGCCTAGAGTTTAATTTGTTTGAGAGGTCAAGCCTTATAGTTTCTTGAATAGGAAATCAGACTGAAATTAGGTGGAATACCTTACAGCCAGTGGGCCTACTTTGGGAGTTACTATACAGAATAAATCAAAGTCCTTTTCCACAAAACATCTCCTCAAATGTCTGAGGGTAGCAACCATATTTCCCCTGGCATGAATGGCATCTTCAACCATTCCTCAAATGACATGACATCAAGTTCCTTCTACCACTCTCCCACCTTTCCAAATTATCCTGGGGAGGCCCAACTGATTCCAAGTAAAGAAATGTTATTACCAATGTCATTCTAGATATTACAGTATAAGAAATATCATCATGAATATGCCTTCAGGTCACATTAGTTCTTGGAAAATAAATCACACAGTTGAGCCATACTGAATTTGCTGTCAGCCAATCCTAGAATTCTTTCCCATGCATGCTATTGCTAAACCAATTCCCCTCGTTGTGCTTTGATCCAAATTGTGTCTTTTGATTCTGGTTCAAGGCCTGTAACAATCCCTGTCAAATTTTGTAATGCTTGATTTTGCTTATTTTATACTATTCATTTGAATCCAGGTTTTGGCATCATTGTTTTCGCTGTCCATCTTGGCTTCATGTCACTGGCACATGTGTAAAACACACACTCAAGGTTCTCACATGAATTGTTGATATAAGTTTTAGGACATAAAAGGACATAAAATAGGACAGGGTTAGGTATTGTTTTATGATATCTGATAACTGCCTCAAAGTTATCCATTAATTAATCAACATCTTACAATGACTCAAACAGGTACTAATATATATTTTAAATACTCTGACAAGTATTATATGCCATGTGCTGTCTGTCTTATGCCTTGATGAATTCTAGTTACATCCTGCCTGCCATGTTTTTCTGATTTATAAGTCAACTTACTCATTGAAAGTTATGGCCCTTGCTTTCAAAATATTTGGTTATAAAAACAGGAAACAAATAATTTACACACACTTATCTGGGTTTGCACTTTCATAAAATGTATCTTTATGTCTTTTCCACTAGAAACCCCAAGTTTTTGTTAACTGTAATAAATAAATTTCTTGTAGAGCTCAAATTTATCTGATACATTGACAAAATCAAGGATCTAAAGGTTCTATTTTCTTTTCTTTTCTTTCTTTTTTTGTTTTAAGAGACAGAGAAAGCATGAACATGAGCAGAAGGAGAGAGAGAATCTTAAGCAGGCTCCACCCCCAGCCACCGAGTACTCCCAAAGGTTCCATTTTCAAGGTTGTGTCACAGCTGTGTTCATCAACTGTAACTATTTACATAAAGATTAATGAGCTTCTGATTACCAAAGACTTCATATCTTTCTAATAACATGACATAAATTATTTTATAGTAGTTATATTTCCTTTTTTCTCTACGCTAATTTTTTTTCTTTTCTTTTTTTTTTTTTTTTTTGCTGGTCATAAGAGCTTATCTCTTTTTACCCAATTATTTTCTCATTTCTTAGTTACAATTTTGATGGTCTAGAATGCTAGAAATGCTATTCATTAATGCCTGAGCTCTTGTGTCCACAGATACTTCTAATACTCTCTTTTAAGGCTCTAGTTCAAAGTAAGTCAATTGTCCTGAGTATAGTTCTCAAAGTACATGCTGGCCTCACTGTCATTTCTGAAATCATTTATTTTTTCCACTCAAAGTTGCTATTCCTATATTTGATATCTAATGCAGCAATAACATTCCTAATGATTTCCTAAGAATTTACAACCGCATGACTAAAGATATAACATACCAAATATATAAAGTAAGAGTCCATACAAATATAATAATATTGACCCCAAATTAATAAAATTGAATTTCATAGTCAGAGTTTTAGGAGGGTTACATTAATAGCTATATTATTAAATAATTACATAATTAAAATAAATTGTGTGTTGTATTATATAGTAAATTATTATATAGTAAATGGGATGAAAAATAAAATCACTAATAAAGTATTAATTTTATAAAAATAAAAGATTATAATGAAAATTTACAGCATTAAATCTTACTGCATGATTTATTTTACTATCACCATTCTTAGAACAAACCACTGTAAGTACCAGATATTTGTAATATAGTGCACCTTTAGTATCATGCTGACTTCATATAAAAGGCTAGCATAATTCATATAACTAGACAACCATCATTCCCATCAAGAGCTATCTCATAGTATCTAAACTAGGTCTTACCTTGTGATGAACAATAGGGCAGTCTTTCCGAGTAAGCAACCTAATGACTTAGAAAGATCATCAGATCCCTATATACTATAACTTGCCCCAGAAGTGGGGACAAGAAAAGACTGGAAGGAAATATAGAATCAAGATCTAAGGAAATGGTTCTCACCTGGGACCAAGTTTGCTCCTCAGGATACGTTTTTGGTGTCACAGTTTGGGACATGCCACTGGGATCTATTTGGTTACTAGCCATCCTGGACTACTAATAGCACTAATGCAGAATAGCACTAATGCAGAAACAACTTTATATTTTAAAGCTAATTTTTTTGTTCTTTTTTTAACCTTAAGGGCATGGTACCTTGTATAAAGTCAATCTATTTTATACTGAAAAATCAAGGGACTGCCCATGGGATTATACCACCAACACTCTGACCTTCCTTTTTTCTCATATTATTAACAACCTTCTGAGCAGGAATTAGTCTTTATTGTTCAAGGTTACTTCTGATTAAACCCCTAAAAGGTCATAAACAAACTGCAAAAACACTCCTCCATAATCTCCTAATAATATAATCAATGTTAGGAAAAACAGTAAAACATATGGTTTGTAAAATGAAATGTTAGACTGTGTTTAAATGTCAGATTGACTACATAATCCATTAAAATGTGTTTATACATATTTCTCTTCAGAGCTCGATTGTTTTTCTAATATTTAAAGAGATTTCCCGCAAAAAGATTCCAACTCCTGAAATGTCTACAAAATAATATCCTCAACTGTATGTGAGAAAGACTTCAACAACTTGGATAATTGCCAGGAAAACAATGGATTTTTCCAACACTCTTTCAAATGTTTTGAGAAATGGGTTTTAAAGGTCACTGTACCATTGAGTTCATTCTCTGTTCTTAGTTCATACTCAAGTTTGTCTCATGTGCTGTTGGAAAATAATAAATATTCAGGCATGACACAATGAATGTTCTAAACCAAAAGAAAATCTAAAATATAACTAGGTAAAGTGAATGAAGTTTTGTAGACATTAGATCTTTTTCAAAGATGCTTTAATAGAACTATCTCCAACAATACTCATTTTCTGCACATGATCAAGCACCTTGTACCTGGAGAGGACTATAGCACCCAAGGGAGACTGAGGATGAAGTGAGGAGAGTGGAGGCAGAAATCAAAAAAGAGAATTTTTCATTGTTTTCCTATGAAGGCTGAATAGCACAGCTATCTGTTTTGTGTAAAACAGAGAATCCAAAGAGTAGCTTCAAGTATCACTGGGGTTTCAGATAGATAGAATCAATCTAACAGGATATCACAGGAGGACAGTTTCAATTTCTTTCCCGTGTCCCTCTGGAGTTTAAAAGAGAAATAAGGAAAATCTATAATGATGGTTTTAATGAAGCACAAGTGCTTCTAATATTTGGAATTCATATTTCTGTGATGCTATAATATTTATGGTGGAAATATTTATATTCTAGCTTAGTGATCAAAGGAGATAAAAAATTCATTGTTTAAAGAGAATTGAGTCGGAGTTATGACTAGAGTATACTTTTACACATTCATTCGACTAATATTTGTTAAGAATATATGTCCTGTGCAGATGATAAAAACAGAACGAAGGAGGATGTCAACCATACCTTAATTAATGTTTCCAGGGATTAGAGTGATAATAATAAGAAGGCTCTTTGCTGCTTCTCAGAGAAATGGATCAGAGCACACGAGTGTACATGTTAATATAAGAGGCCCAAAGCTCTTTTATGTTAAAAGACAATGTACTGGTTATGAAAGTAGTGTTTCTCAGTTTTACATCCTTTGTTCTCAGCTTTGGGATACTAGGGCTAGGATTCAGCAAACTGCTCTTGTGTTTGCCACACAGCTATGTAAAGGGGTGTTAGCGGAGTCTGGGAGGCTGGAGAGCAAGAAAGGGTGGGTTCTGGGGCTGGCTCCCTGTGAAGGTCACCACAGCCATTCTTGACCCCAGCACCAATAACCCCAGGTTTTTGTTCACTACCACTTTAAAAAGCCAAGCTTCATGGTGCCTGGGTAGCTCAGTCGGTTAAGCGTCTGAATTTGGCTCAAGTCACCATCTCACGGCTTGTGATCTCCTGGTTTGTGAGTTTGAGCCCCACATCAGACTCTCTGCTGTCAGTGCAGAGTCCGCTTTGGATCCTGTGTCCCCCTTTCTCTCTGCTCCTCCCCTGCTTGCTTTCTTAAAAATAAACACTTAATAAAAAAGAAATAAAAAGCCAAACCTCATGGTGTTCCCCCTTGGAGTCTCCAGGATTCCCTGGCAGCGCTTGAAGGTCTGAGCTACACGCTGTTCCACCTCCAAACTTCTAAACCTTTATAGTTCCTGCATCTTTCTTCCTCCAGGCCTAAAAGGCATAGAGCTTCCTGTATAGCTTCCACTGCCATGATACATCAGTGTTTTCTTGTCTTTTCTGTCTTTAATACTAGTTCAAAATTATTTATAGTGAATTCTGTCTGTTAAAATAACAAGTGGTTTTTGACTGGACCCCAATTGATAGATTAAGTACTTGACAGCATGTTGTGCTGATTTCTGCTAAAGCTTTAACATTAGATGTTATCAGGATCATGACAGACCAAACAGCACACTGTCACATATTCAGGGCAGAGCACTAAAGTTCTTTTGGTTGATGAAATTTTGGGAGTAATTGTATGTGGTACATTGTTTAAGCACACACACCTGTCTTTTTTTTTTTTTTTAACATTTATTTTTTTGAGACAGAGAGAGACAGAGCATGAATGGGGGAGGGTCAGACAGAGGGAGACACAGAATCTGAAACAGGCTCCAGGCTCTGAGCTGTCAGCACAGAGCCCAACGTGGGGCTCGAACTCATGGACCATGAGATCATGACCTGAGCTGAAGTCAGACACTCAACCGACTGAGCCACCCAGGCGCCCCCAAACACGCCTGTCTTAAATGCGTTGCTATTTGGGAAACATTTAACATTTAGTGGCTTAATATTTAGAAAACAGACACATTTAAATGAATAAGATCAGATAAAAGATAGGAAAGATAAAATGGTACTGTTCCGCAAGTGGGTAGGTACATGCTATGACTATCTGTAGCATTCCTGTGTTACATTTAGTCTCCGAACACTCATTCAATAACAAACATTTGCCATAATAGGTCTCTATTTTCCTGGTTCTTATGGAGGCGATGTTGATGTTGGTTCATTTAGTCTTACATCTTCACTACTGCCCATGGTTTACAGCACAAATAGGGGTGTAACAGCACCACGTTCATCTTACACGCAATGACATTAAAAAGCACATTCTGAATACAGTTGACTCTTTAATTTTAATTTTTTTAATGTTTTATTTTTATTTTTAAGACAGAGACAGAGCGCAAGCAGGGGAGGGGCAGAGAAAGAGGGAGACACAGAACCTGAAACAAGTTCCAGACTCTGAGTTGTCAGCACAGAGTCCAACACAGGGCTCAAACTCATGAACTATGAGATCATGACCTAGCCAAAGTCCCACATTTAACCAATTGAGCCACCCAGGTGCCTCTGAATACAGCTGACTCTTGAACCACTCAGGTTTGAACTGCCTGGGTCCTCTTAGACACGGATTTGTTTTCCCCATAAATACAGTACAGTGCTGTAACGTATTTTCTTTACATTTTATTTTCTCTAGCTTACTTTATCACAAGAACACAGTAAATAATGCATTTTGCACCCAAAATATGTGTTAACTAACTGTTTATGCAATTGGTAAGGCTTCTAGTCAACAGTAGACTGTCAGTTGCTAACTTTGCGGAAGGTGAAAGTTCTATGCAGATTTTCGACCATGCAGTGGATTGGTACCCCTAACCCCGTATCATTCAAGAATCAACTGTACTTCCATTCACATCACACCAGGCTGGGGGTAGCATCTTACCATTTGCCTGGTTTGATCCCTATAAAGTAATCATGATTCACATTTGCAATTTTTTTTTCAAGTGCAAAACTGCCTTACCAACATAACTCACTAGACATTTTACTTGATTAGAGTTAAAAAATCCAATATTTCTCCTGGATGATATGTGGGATTCATCATTTTTTAAAAAGTTTAATAGCTCAAAAAAGGTATTAATATTCTCTTCTAAAACTCAGAATACTTGAATGATTGGCATTCTTCTGTACCAGATTGGTATTTTTGTACTTTTTCCCTGAGATCGTAGGAGAACTTTATCCTAAAACACCAGTGAGAACTTCTGTGACTTTTGTGGGACTGTGCGTTTTGTGTTTGTATGTGCTATTAGACATATTCTGAGCAAAAGCAATCCCTTTAATTTTCCATTTAGAAGTCAGTCTTTCATAAATAATGCTACTTTTTAAAATACTTATGTGATATGTGTATAGGGCACTTTTAGGCAATAATCTTGATCAATGGAAACCTAAGTAAGGTGGAAGCTGAATCCAAGCAGGTTCTTTAAGTGGCCCACCTTGAAACAGTCATAGGTCCTAATTGACCAATTACAACCAGGCACAGTTCCTAAAATTACCAAAAAGGGAAAATTCCATATAGTCCCATACCTCCTCACTCAACTCTATAATTGTGGGTCCACTGCTTTGTGGCAGTCTCTCTTTTGCTGTCCTGTCCACAGCTCCTTTGTGGTGTATTCAATAAACATTTATCTCTCCACTTCTGCTTTGGGTGAGTTCTTTCACCACCTGCACCACTGGCATCCATCTTACTGGGTTGCCCCACATTTGGTGCCCACCCATCCAATCAGGAGATCCCCACAATATGTATTTGGTTAATTTATATTCATAGTGAACAACTTTTTTTTCCCAAGGAAATTTTCTGAATCCTGTAACATCCATCTTTTCCCCCCACACCTAGGTCATGTCAGAGTGGATAGGACTTCTGCTACCTTCTCCATGTTTGCAAAGATACCATAAAACTTTGAAATTAATGGTTCCTAACCAATCCCATGTTACATTTATCACATTCCCCACAACTGTGAATCTCTTCTAGGATTCCACTAAGAACATAAACATTGCTGGGAAGCACAGTTTATGAGGCCTGCTGTGTGGTCTCTGTTGATATTTCCCCCAGTTGTTTAGATACATAAAGAGATTTTCTTCTAATCATCACACAGATGTGTACAGAAGTATGCCAGATCCTTAGACAATCACTCTGTAGGTACAATGATTCCCATGAATATTATAGCAAGTTATAGGTGAATATCCTGGTGATATATTTTTAAAGTTGATTTAGAATTCGGGGTGCCTGGGTGGCTCAGTTGGTTGGGCGTCCGCCTTCAGCTCAGGTCATGATCTCCCCGTTTGTGAGTTCAAGTCCCGCGTCGGGCTCTGTGTTGACAGCGTGGAGCCTAGAGCCTGCTTTGGATTCTGTGTCTCCCCCTCTCTCTCTGCCCCTCCCCTACTCACACTCTGTCTGTCTGTCTCTCTTCAAAAATAAACATTAAAAAATTTTTTTGTTAAAAAGTTGATTTAGAATTCATTATAATAAGGTATCTTCTGATTCTGCCAATAAATCTAGAAGTTCTACAAGCTACTTTAAAATGCTGAGTGTTGCATGCCAAAGACCTTCGTAGATGCTTCCTAGATCCTTATTTTAAACACACAAGGAAAAAAAATAAAGCCTTCTAATTAATGTTAAAGATAGAATCAAATATTTCTTCTTCTGAATGAACCTCAAAAGGGCTTTTCATGTGACTTTGGTAAGAACTACAAAAGTGAGATGTGATTCTTTAGTCACTGTAGAAAAATACTAATTTTAATAATTATTCTCACAGCTTAGAAGTGTGATATTTAGCCAAGGACCACTTTTATTTCAATGGTGTATCCTGATCTTGAAAAGTCTCTCATCATTGCTTTCAATTTCTGTATTACAACTTACTATTTTTCTTTTCTGTAAATTCAAACCAGCATTTTACATGGAAGTTTACAGAGTAGGAAATAGAAACTATGGTATAATAACAATGAAATGATGGCAATTTCTACAAACAACAAAGACTAACAACCATGAATCAACTGTGCTTGTCATTAAATGAAGGCTTATGTTCCACCCAAGTCACCACTGGGGGTGACAGGCCATGCTCCCCAAAGTCCTTTGTTAAATTCTGCATCCTTTCTGCCAGGACTCTTCTCTATCAGTTTCCCATTTTGATCAGTTCTTTAGATTAGCTTGTTATGCACTTGCTCCTTTAGAAGATGAAATATAGGATAGGTCCTCTTGCCTGTACTTGAGAGTACAGGAGAAAGAGTAGGGGAGACTGGAGGGAGACAAATTCCAGCTGTGTGGCAGAAGGAACTTTGCATGGAGCAACACTTGTGGCTAGACAGGAAGACTTACCAAATTTAATCTTCACTGACCTCACAGTTTTGCTTGGGGCCTGTACTCTGTACCAAAGAGGATATTCAGGACAAGTATTTCTGATTTACATTTTAAATGTCCTATAATTCTTGCTCAATAGTAATAATCAGAGAACAAACGGCATAAAGAATCCACTGTATGCAAGACACTTAAAGTGCATTTCTTCTGGAGAAAGGACCACACAAAGGCAAGTGACTAAAGGCAGAGAGGGTGTGAGAAAGGAGAACTCAAGAGGTTTTAAGTTACAGATTAATTGGGTAGTTTGTTAAAGCAAATAGGAAACTGGCGCTATAACTGGAGTTGGTTTATACACCCACTCTTGTAAGACACAGGCAAACAGGTAGGTTCACAAAATATTCCGTGGTAATATAAAGAATTCTCCATGTGTTCCAATAAAAAAGATTTAAGAATTAGTTATAATGGTATCCAAACCAATAGAAGTTAAAGATATAAAACACCTTTTAGAGATTAAAAGACAAATGGTCCTGGGGCGCCTGGGTGGCTCAGTCGGTTGAGCATCTGACTTCGGCTCAGGTAATGATCTCACAGCGCTGAGTTTGAGCCCCACATGGGGCTCTGTGCTGATGGCTTGGAACCTGGAGCCTGCTTTGGATTCTGTGTCTCCCTCTCTCTCTGCCCCTAACTCACTCACTTTCTGTCTCTGTCTCTCTTAAAAATAAATAAACATTTAAAAATTTTTAATAAAAAAATATAAATAAATAAATAAATAAATAAATAAATAAAAGACAAACAGTTCTTTAACTGTTTTGTATACATGAGAGAATAAAATATCCAAATAAGCCATTAGCTTTTTCACTCAGGTTTTTTGGGTGAGAAACCACTAGGTGACAGTGTGACTTTAGGACAAAATGAGCACATCTTTTCTGTGTTCACATCAACCCTAAGATTTGAAAATTTAGCATTTAGGCTTAAGCTATGTTATTTTGAGAGACAACAAAAACTACTACTTCTAGAGTTGCTTTCAGATTTAAAAAATGAGTTTAAAAGTTGAAAACAGTTTCTACTATTCCAGTTGACTCAGTTTCTCTCTTCATAGTAGGATGGGGTTTTTGATAAGAAATTATTTAAAGGTTGTTGGGGCGCCTGAGTGGCTCAGTCGGTTAAGCGTCCGACTTCAGCTCAGGTCACGATCTCGCGGTCCGTGAGTTCGAGCCCCGCATCGGGCTCTGGGCTGATGGCCCAGAGCCTGGAGCCTGCTTCCGATTCTGTGTCTCCCTCTCTCTCTGCCCCTCCCCCGTTCATGCTGTGTCTCTCTCTGTCTCAAAAATAAATAAACGTTAAAAAAAAATTTAAAAAAAAATTAAAATTAAAAAAAAAAATAAAGGTTGTCATCTCCTTGGGTGTTGTAGAAGATTCTTACAGGAGGGGACCACACTATAGCACCTTTCTTTTTAAATCTGAGATGTTCATTTTCCTGATCTGCCTTCAGGGAAAGCATAACCCAGAGAGGCAACAAGTTGAGAGAAATAAGGTATCTTAGGTCACTGCTGTCCCCAAACTGGTCTCCTGGTATAAAATATGGACTCGGATAACCTGAGGCAATAATATGAGTCTGCCATTTTTATAGGCTCTACCAAACTGGTGGATAGTGGACATTGTATGTTTTTTTGGACCCAGCTTCAAGTGTTCTCCTCTTACTCCTGTGAGAATCTTTGATTTCCCTAGATAAGGGCATTTCTCCAGAGAGTAGACTTGGTAGAGGGAATGTGTATTCACCCCGTCCCTCTCACTGCCATAGTGCAGTCAGAAAAGGCAGGTAGATGATTGAAATTGGGAGGTTTGACTTCTCAATAGATGACAAAGTTACAGGCATAGTTGAAAAGTCAGTCAGCTTTATGTCGGCCAAAGTGTTCCTCTCTCTCAGACTCTGAGTTGTTCAAATCTTTCCAATAAACTTTACTTTTTCCCTTAGGTAGACAGTCAAATTTTGTTGCATATAATCAAGAATCACAATGAAGAATCAATGAAGACACATTAGGTCTTCAGAAAGTGACTTCTAATTCTGTGTGAAGGTAAGCAAATTCCCCTAAATAGAATAAACCCTGCTAGTAATGGCTCTATAAAGAATTATGTCCATAAGGACAAGATTAAGGATAAAGAGAATTATAGCAAAAAGCAAGGACTGTTTCAGACATTTGGAAAATAAATAAATGATCTCAACAATAGTCTGACCCAGGGCGTGGCATGGAACAGATGCGGGAATGACGCAAGAGTCAAATGGTGAGTACAGAGTAATAGAAAAAAATGTTGCAGTAACTAGATTCTAAGATATTTCAGCCTGAAGAAGAAAACGTAAGGGTTAAATCAAAATATGAATAAGTACATGAAACCATTACATTATTCAAAAATATTTACTAAAGGTGCAGCACTTGTCTTACATTACGTAATTGCCTTTCTTCTTCCTTAGAAGATGAGGTTAGAAAGAAGAAGTCACATTCTAAAAAAGATATTCTACTTGAAAATAATTATTTAAAGGCAGGGGGTGGCTGAAATTTTATATGGAAGATCTATGGAAGAATATTTTTTTCCACTCTAGAATGATTTAAATATAAATCTGTATTAGGAAACTCTGCGTATTCTGAATTCTACATAATAAGCAAGTATTGTTATAATAAATTTTCTTTCAAGGAACCCCCACTGCATAGAACACGGCCATTTAGCATGTCATCAGAGGAACAATGGCATCATCAATACCTTGGCTCTTGTTAGAAATAGCAAAATCTCAAGCTGTACTCAGGATCTATTGGCTCAGAATCTGCTTTATAACACAATACCCAAGTGATTTGAGAAGTATGAGAAGTTCTTATATTGAGCACAGAGAAATATTTTATTGAGTCCAAATCTCCTGGTTTCTAAGCTACTTTTTACAAGTCAACAAGACATCTTTAGAACATAAATTACTTGTGGGTGCCCAGGTGGCTCAGTCAGTTAAGTATTCAACTTCGGCTCAGGTCATGATCTCACAGTTCATGGGTTCAAGCACAATGTCAGGCTCTGTGCTGATAGCTCAGAGACTGGAGCCTGCTTCGGATTCTGGTCTCCCTCTCTCTCTGGTCCATCCCCCACTCATGCTCTGTCTCTCTCAAAAATAAATAAAACATTAAAAACAATTTTAAAAAGGAACATGAATTACTTAGTTCTCTAGCATTTGTTTCATACTTGAAGTTCTAGGCTAAAGTAACTAATTATGCTGACAAGTAATATTCCAGGTTGAAACAATGTGGTCATTTGAAATGATCTTTAGACTCAAATCCATAAATTAAAATAATTTTAGTGAAGTCAATCTTCTAATTTATACAATCATGATACAGAAAGTTAGAAGGATAAAAACTAGCATGCCTTTATTTTATTTTATTTTATTTTATTTTATTTTATTTTAATTAATATATGAAATTTATTGTCAAATTGGTTTCCATACAACACCCAGTGCTCATCCCAAAAGGTGCCCTCCTCAATACCCATCACCCACACTCCCCTCCCTCCCACCCCCCATCAACCCTCAGTTTGTTCTCAGTTTTTAACAGTCTCT
The DNA here is from genome assembly GCF_024362965.1 of Panthera pardus. NCBI lineage: Eukaryota > Metazoa > Chordata > Mammalia > Carnivora > Felidae > Panthera > Panthera pardus. The sequence goes on from NW_026526765.1 coordinate 89,356,287, forward strand.
TATAGCATGCCTTAATTTTAAACAAATGGTTGTATTTAGCCACAAGAAGTGAATCCCCTATAATAAGAATTTACTTTACTTTTAATAATATCCATTTGAAAAATTTAACAGATGTGCTAAATACATATGAGACATACACACATCCATACAGACTTATAGATTTGTCTCCAGAATCCAAAATACATGCCCTTGTATAGTCCCCTCCTATGCTGTACTTACAGCACAATAGAATATGGTGGAAATGATGAATTTCTAAGATTGGTTATAAAAAACATCAACACCTCCACCATGTTCCCTTGGACCACTTGCTTTGGGGGAAGCCAGCGACCATGTTGTGAGAGCACTCTAGCAGCCCAACAGAGAGGTCTATGTGGTAAGGAGTACTAATTTGCCAGCCACTTGAGAGAACAATCTGTAGAAGCAGACATCCCTGCAAAACAGTTTGGGTGCAGACCCTGGACCGGCAGGAGACCACTCCTCCTTGACCCACAGAAAGCAGAAGTAGAAGTTATTATTTTCCTTGAAATAATTAGTTATGCAAAAAAAAATAATAATTCTAGGTATATAGATTTACTTGACCTGAGATTGGTATCGCATTATATCATAAAACTGTACTCTATAAAGCAGGTTTTAAAATCAGTTGTAGTAAGTTTTTAGAAATCATCTAATGTAGCACTTTATTTCCAGCAAGGCCTCACTTAACCCATTCAAGATAAATTTACATACTTTATCTGAAGATTTAGGAAGATATTTTCTAGCAGTTGCTATGAGGATCATCAGGAAGAATTTAAAACAACATTTGGTCGGCCATGAGTGTGTGACGGTAAAATACAGAAGTGGTTATTTTTTATGTACAACTTTAAAGTCTTGAGGGCAAAAAAATTCAGTGCAGACTCAAACTTGCATTCCGGTTTCATTTTATTATTTTCAGGTGACTTCTTTTAACACACTGCACACATGTTTACCTCATTATTTTTCTCAACATAGTTTTATTCATATAAATAAGAGTTATCAGAAAATAAGGAAAGCCATGTCCTAATAAAGAGGTGCCTGAGTCTGACCAAAAACCAAACTAAGAGTGTATATATGGAGGGTATGTATTTGTGGTTTTTAGACTAACTAAATCCAAGGCTTCTGCGGCCAGGGATTCTGTCTGATGGTGTTACAAGGAGGTATGTGAAGTGGCTTTTTGCTGGGTGGGAGAATTCAGTAATTCACCCTTCTTGACAAAAGCTGAAGCCAGATAAAACTCACCTCACTCTCTCACGGTAAACAAGAGGGAGCCAAAGTCTGCTGGAGTTATTCTAACAGAGAAGAATTCTACAAGATCAATACAAATTGTTGACAACCTCATATAACATGCAGGCATTATCACAGTATAAGGAAGAAAATCATCATGAAAGGCCAGCGACAAAACTACCCGGAACTATGTAAGTACAGTTCAAATGTGAATTTGAGTCCTTGTAGATTGATAATGAATAATAGCAACAATTAATAATGAAGAGCTTCACATTAGGAAGAGTCATTTCTCACCAACCATTGTGGGATTGGATGAGAACAGAATTCACGAAAGATAAATAGAAGCTATAAAAAAGGAGAGGAGAGAAATCTGGGCCAGAACAGAGGCAATTCTCTCAGTCACAATCAACAAAAGTTTCATCAGTTCTCAGTAAAAGTCAATAACAAGTTAAAACCAGCATTCTACTCTTTTTTATTTATAGTTTACAGATGTAACTTGTTCAAGTTAACTGCATAATAAACTACATAGATATCATTCTAATAGGTCGTGGTCAGTTTGCTGATTCTCAATTCCTTTGTTATCTTACTTAAGTCTCAAGTTTAAGACCCCCTTGAACTTGGCAGACAATGTATCACAAAGTTTTGATACTCAAAGAGCACAAAGAAGCACCATCTCCATTATCATACCTGTCTGCATATCTGGGCAATAAATATCATATAGGCACAAGGAACAATATGGGCTCAATTAAATTGTCATTATCCAGAGTATACATATACATATTTTGTTATGTGAGAATTGAACAACCGAGGTAAAGGACAAAATTTTGGATGCTTAACTGTGTGGGTTTAATTATTTTCTGAATTCGCTATACAATTGTTCCCCTGTCAAAGGGGGGAATGTGCGAACATTAAGATATCAAAGACTATAGTTAGCTCTAGGTAGGTATCATCTTAGGAATATATACTACTGTAATTGGATTATTACTGCCCTTCAGAGTGGGGCACATGGTAGTTTGTCTCTTTCTGTAAACTTAGGAGAAAACTTGATTCTGGGAATTTGGTCTTTGAGGAAAGTAGCAGCTATCTCTAGAGAAAGGAGAAGCTCATTTTTTATATCTGCTGTATAGTTATGATCGTGATCCTTCTATTTCAAGGACATCACTTTCTAGTCAGAGCAATGAGCTTTCTTCATCCCCAAAGGCCACCCAGTAACGATCTTCCTCATCTATTTTCACTGAAGCTACAGGCTATTGTCCATGCATCAAGAAGCTGTTTTTGTTTTGTTTTGTTTTGGTTTTTTCCTGGTTCTGTGGCAGATTCTCCACGAACCCTTGTGGCATTTTTTTTTTTTCCTTCCTGCTATCTGTTTTCTCAAATGCAGAGATGTGTTCATTCTTTTCCTCTTCTCAGCAGGATATGGCTGGAAAAGATCTGAGAGCTTCCTGGGAAAACAAGTCACATAAATGCCAGATAATATTTTTTTCTTTACTAGGTTAATTCTATTTTAAGGGGGAAATTGAGGAACATGGGCAAAAAAGAAGGTGGCTTCAAGCAAGTTTGGCAAATGTTTTAGGAGACTAAACTGCTCAGTCCTGATATTTAAGGCATTAGCAAGAATAAATAGAAATACTCAGCAAAACTCTTTTCTGGGTATATACTGCAGTCAACACAGTTGAGCTCAAGAATCTAGAGACAGAAGAAAGCCATAAATCTGAATGCAAAATGTTGGAATAAAGTGTTGGTGGAAAGAACAAAAGGAAGAAATAGAATCTCAAGACCTAAGGGGAATTTAAAATATTTACATTATGCTTCTATTTCAGCAAAGTCTGATTTTTCACTCTTCACTGTGTACACAGCCAAGATTTTTGGTGAAGAGTTTAGGAAGAAGCTTGTAGTTCTTTTGTCTAATCTACTGGTAAGAAAATTTCAAGGTCTGCTTTCATGTGCTTTTGAGAAGGATTTCATTGTTACTTCCAATGTGTATATTGCATCCATTTTTTCCCTTTTTGTTTCAGTTTCTATAGTTCAGGGTTTTGCATCCTCATCATTTGTATCACTAACTCGACATTCTTCCTAAGCCAGTCTATTTGACACATTGTGGCCAGAATAGTCCTATTACTGCGGCTCTTCCACTCAAATCTTTTAGAGATTGCTCATTTTTACCAAACTAAGTACAAGTGTCTTGTTTGGGCATCCAAAGTCTACCATGGTTTGTTTCTAACTTACCTCTTTTCATCTTCCACATGTTTCTAATATCAGATCTTAGGTCTGGGTTGTTCCCCATGCCCTGAACAGGCTAGCACTTTGTTTACTCTAGACTTCACATACACTTTTCTCTTAGACCAGCATGTTTCTCTTATCGTTTTAAAAAAGATTTTATGAAAACCCATCTGTGAAATTTCAGACCACGTCCCATTCCCTGTCTCTACAATAACTTGCCTTATCCCCTCATTTGATAGTAAGTCTTCCCCCATGACATGAGATTACAACATTTATACGTCCTGTTCACATAACCACTTACATTTTAATTCTTTCATTTATTTTCTTTGCCCTTTCAAGTCATTAGTCTAATTTGGATTCAGGGATATGAAGATGTAACACCTAGCAGTTATTCTTATTAAGTAACTTACAGGCCACTGAAGAACACAAATGTGTAAGCAAACAATTAAAGTACACTGTGGAAATTGTTGCAAACAAGTGATATGGAAGTACCATATGAGCAGAATAGAGGAATACCTAAGACTATTTAAGGAAGTAGCAATGGAATCTAATGAAAACAATCATATCAAAGTAATATTAGTAAGTAACACGAAGTGCCATGATAGACATTTTAGGTACCATACAATTCCTTCAAATACAATTATTCTCACCACTTTCAGATAAAGGAACTGAGGCTCAGAGAAAAGTTACCAGCCTACATAGCTGGTATTAGCATATCCAGGATAACACTTAGCTCTGTAGGAGAGAAAAGAGTCAGGAGTCAAAACCAAATAGGGTGGCTGAGTTGCCCTGGGGTGGAAAACAAAACGAGGGGCAGGATGGTTTACGTCTCAAAGGGACAAGGGTGGGAATGCCTGGAGTCAGTCCCGTACAGACAGTCTTTAATAACAGATTTCTTCTGGGGAATAGCTGAATTTGTGGTTTTGCTTCAGCAAGATGTGAAAAAGAGGCTATGGAAACTTCTGTGATTCCAGACATGCTGATGGAAGAGGGCCCACCAGGAAATCCTCCCAGAAGAACAGGTCAGATTAATTATCTTTGTGGCCCTAGTCCTCCTCCAATGGCTGGTGGATGAGAAGGTCAATGTCTACTCTGAGCAGGAGACAACTGGACATGTACATTCATAGCAGAAGGAAACCATCAAGAAGCAGAGGGCTGACCATGCTGGACAAGTCATTGAATGTGTGCACCTGAACATGGATTGCTCTGTGTCTAGACAGACAAATGAGGTCATTCTGGGACTTGCCTCCCCAGGGATCTGGCATGACTAACACGCAGTTCTACAAATGCACGTGTTCATCTCATTATCTTTTTTGAGTAGTTTATGAAAGTATTAATATAGTTTTAATAAGTAAAATATTTTTAGGTTACAAAACTTGACTTCTTACTTTGTATGATTAAAAACTGCAAATTTGAAGAAAAGTAAGAGGTGTGTATCCAGTGAAACAAACAAACAAGCAAACAAAGCCAGAAAAGGTGGAGGAGTGCTGAAGTGGCAGGAGAGATTCTGCCCTCCAGTAGAGAGCAAGTTAGTTTATTTGACATGCCAGGTCTTATCAAGTTTTCCTTCTCATCTGTTGCTTACATAGTTGTAGCCACACACTGAAGAAAAAGTTCTCACTTAGACTGAGCAGACACACAGGGTGGCCTCTGCCAGGGAAACAGAAGCAGCGGCAAACTGCATAGTCTTTATTTCATGTTCACCAGGTATAAACATCAAAGCATGGGAGGAAAACACAAGGAGCCTCCAGACATAGACCAAACACACATCTGGTGTTTACGTGAAAACATGCAGGGAAGATGTACAGTTTTAAGGACTGCTAGGCAATTACAGTGGGTCTGCCCCTTAACTGGCTCCTGGGAGATCATGGGGCCCTGTTATCATAATGCTATCGTGTTCGACAGCCTCAAGACCAGAATATTGCTGATGTTCCAGCCATTACCCCAATCGCTTTCCTAGCGCTTGCAATACATTCTCTAGAAATAACTCCACATACAGTAGTGTCTTTAACTTGTTTATATAAATATTACTGAGTGTAGGCTGCAAGAAAATGTAGACTCTGCCAGGTTAAAGTCATTGGAATCTTAGGCAACTTAGTAAAAAAAATCCCCTCTTCCCATGCAGATTTGAAATAAATTGGAGCTACAGAGGAGGTCAAGAGATGGATGTGAAATCATCTTTTTAAAAAATATTTATTCATTTTGAGAGAGAGAGAGAGAAAGAGAGAGAGAGAGAGAGAGTGATCACCAGCATGAGCAGGGGAGGGGCACAGAGAGAATCCCAAGCAGCCTCTGCACTGTCAGCAAGGAGCCCAACCTCATGAACAGTGAGATCATGGCTTGAGCTGAGACCTGAGCTGAAATCAAGAGTCAGATGCTTAACTGACTGAACCACCCAGGTACCCCTAGAGGTGAATTTATCTTAGTGTTAAAGGCTTGGTTGGAAGCCAGTGAACCAAATGGCCTGAAAGAAACTTGCCTATCTTGTTCTCAGGCAGGTATAAAACATAGCAGACCTCACTGCAGAGGCCCAGCTTTCCCCACTGGGCATGCCTCACCTGAGCACACACAGGCTCTCAAAGGAGAGGGAAGGGGAAGGGCCAAGACAATGCCAGTCATTCCTGCTCCCAGTTGTACAGTCCTTAGATGCTCATCCTCCTCTGGGAATGAGGACCAAGAAGAAAAAAGCAAGGCATGTTGCCCAAATGGACTCTCCACATGGAAACACATAAAAAGGGCAAAAGATTTTTACCCCCAGAGAAAGTTGCTTGCTTTAGTTATGGTTTTTCTTATGCAAGGCTATCCAATTGGAAATAAAAGTACAGTAAAAGGAGATTAAACTAAAAGTTAGAAAATGTGACTTCCAGTAAAAACTATGTCACCAATTGGTTTTGTGGCCTTGAAAAAAAAACCGCCTGGGGTATTTTGTCATCCCCTCATTAGAGCTTTGGACTAGATCATTTCCTTTCTGCTCTAACATTCTAAAATCCAGTCATCTAGGAGACTGCTCTCTTCAACTCTACTGCTCTATGTGTGGAATGAAAAACGTGGACAATCATTCAATGTTTAACTTTCTCTTAAAGCTTTTACTGGCCTTTTCTGAGGCCTGTGGTTTGGATTCAAGGCCGAAATGGAACTTAAAGAAGATTTCTAGCTATAAAGTATAGTAGGACACTGCAACAAAGTCTAAATTCTGAAGCTACCCAGGATCTCCGTGGACTTTGAATCACCAAGAGATTTGTTGTGAAGTTTCAGGACAGAACTTCCCAAATGCACACACTTTGGTTTGGTTTTGTTCTTTCAAAAACCTTGCCAAAATATGGTTAGCTTTCTTTACATGGTTATTACTTAGACTCAAGTTCTGCTTTATTTTGTATATGCCTGGACTCCAGAATTAAACTCAAAAGGTAGCTTCAAAAATATTCTATACTTCTTGACATATGGTGGATAAAATGGGAAAAAGTATTCAAGTGTGTAAATCATGGGACTTTAGGACTATCGTGTATTAGTGAACATATATTGAAATTATTCTGGAAGACCAGATCCCTTGTAGAGAGGTAGAGTAAACACCGTTTTACACATGTGCTGAAATAGCAAAGTGGTGAATTTGTTGGTTATGATACATACATAAAATACCGTTAGTTACTTTATAGTATAGTCAGGGATTTTTCAGTATGTGTTTAGCCCAATTCTCCAATTCTTGGCCTTTCCCAAAATAATGCAAATCTCTGAAATAATGAATAGAAATTGAAGTGAAAGCAAATGACATTATTCAATTAGAATGAATACATTTAAGGACTAAGAAAATGGGAAAAAATAAAGGCAGTGAGGTTATAAAGCTTATGGAGTTTTCTAAGCACAATTAGGTAAGAACTGCTTAATATTCACAAATTTCTCCCTGCTCTTTCCTGTTATTAAAAAAAAAACAAAAAACAAAAAAACAACTCCAAATTTCAGTACCTCTAATGAAATTGAATTTAAAATTTAAATTTGGGAAGGTGGAAGTGACCTCTAGCCCAAAGCTCTCCTCTTAGAGATGAGGAGACAGATTCTCAGAGTGGTTCATTAAATTGCCAAGGCCACAGAGACCATAAACAGTGGAGCCAAGAGGAGTTTCAGGTTTCTAATTCATTGTTCTTTTTGATAGTTGGTGCTACTTCCCTGTCTTTAATGAATTAACAGAAGAAAGGCCTCCACCTCTCCTTGAACGTGCTGTGGTGTCATAAATTCAATTCTGGTCTCCCAATTAATCATGTCGGAAAGGCCTCCCCGCCCCCTCACCTCTTTTGAAATTCAAAAAAAGAGTAATCCAGTGAAGGGAGACCTTTTACTTTGCTTCTTTGTGCTTTCTCACCTTTTGACCTTTCCTCTGACTTCCTGGTATTGCTTGGGCTGGCTGCACAGTGTTTTTCTACCTGGGGAAAGATCATTCTCCCCATCCTGCTGATGCTCAAACAAAACCATGCTATGCTTTCCTTGTCTTCCTCCTTTTATGATTCTTGCCTTTTCTTCCTCCTTTGCTTTCTCCTTCTTAATTAGGTTCAAGGCAAGGTGGATGTCTGCTTCCAGTCCATTGCCCTGGAAATGAAATCTATGGCAAGGCCATCAGAGTTCTTTTTAAAACACAGACCTAGCTGTAGACACTGAATGCATTGAGAAATAACCCCCAAAGTTTTGTGTTTCTCATTAACTTTTAAAACCTTTGCTGACTACACATGCTCATTACATCGAGTTGTAAATGATGTTTGAAGAGAATGATTCCAGCCCACTCAGTGCACAAAGAGAATACAAACAAGCATTTCCAATTGCTTTTTCAAGGTGATACATGCTATAATATTGAGCTGAGTTACTGCTATAAAGTCTGAAGTCCCAAAAGTCTCAAACCACTGGAAAACAAATATAAAATGAAAATATATAATTTGTTTCATGTTAACTCTCTCACCTCCCACCGACTTATCAAATACAGGTGAAAGCTTTCTTCTCTACGAAAAAGTGCCACATGAGGAACTCTGACTTCATGTTCCCTCTTCCAAATAGCTTTGCTTTCTTCTCTGACTTGTTATTAATAACTCTGACAATGCTGGAAGCTATAGCTATACAGTGACAAATGCTGGCTGTTGAATAAACAGGACAGATGTCACCAAGAGCCACTTGTTTTCCTAAGAACACGGAATTTGTTTTATGTTGCCATTTGTAATAAATATTATCATAGTTTTATCTTTTATCTGAACATTGCAGTTGTCCTTGAGTGACTGCAAAGGTGACAGTCTTGATGGTCATAGTTATGTCTATCCTTATAGTCCTCTGAGCAGCGAATCTGTCCTATCAAAAGGCCGTTAATCCGCGACCAGAAACTCCACTGAAGATCGTCTTTTGAAAACCTATTTCCATCATGAGGCAAGTGTTTTAATGAGGGGAAAATGGGTCCAAGTGTCATATGCAGCCTTTGTGCTTAACTTGATACAATGGTATGAGCAATGTAGATACTACCCTAAAAATATTAACCCTATAGCATTAAGTACAAAATTATAGTGCATTATAAGGAAACAAATAGCTCCAGGGAAAACACTTTAATATTGAATACCTGGAAATAATAGTCCTTCACACACAAATCATGCTTTTGTTGAGTAAATGATTCATTTTTGGAATAGTAAATCCCACCCAAATTCTTGAACAGATCTCTATAGGCTACCAGACTGAGAAAGAAAAAAGAACCTAAGAGCAATAAAAAAATAAGTGATGTCTAGCCAGGCCTCCCCTAGTGTGAATTCTGGAAGCCAAGTTTGCTCAGTAGAGACTTTCCTTGCTGCCTCACATGTCACTGTCTCTCCTGGAGTCACTGCCAAGCTCTTCTAGGTTTTCCTTGATCAACAGAATGGGATGAGATGGTGGTATCCGAGTGTGCTATGCCTCACTTGGACTTTTCTTCCATTACTAAGATCACTGTCATTTCTTTGCTGCCATGGCCACTGTGCAGCTGTCTGCCATTTTCACAGTCATAGCTCTGGCTCATGTGCCCTATGTAGAGTACTCAACACAGGACTGCTGCTCACTGTCCCTGGGACATTGGGACAAACACCCTTTTATTGATACCTCTTCTTCCAAGAACCAGCTCTGAACCCTCCAGGTTTCAGGGTGTTCCTGCTTTTCTCCTAACCTCTATTTTCCTAAGATTAAGCAGCACCTGGGAAATGTATCTGATTGAAAAATGCGCTGTGTTCCCCCATGACCAGACAATTGAGGTCTTTATTCTGTGACCTTCTTTTCTTTCTTTCTTTTTTTTTTTTTTTTTTTTTTTTTTTTTTAGAGCTGGAGATAGAAGCTGAGGTGTATTAATTCTTTTTAAATTTTTTAATTTGTTTACGTATTTATTTATGAGAGAGCGAGAGAGAGAGCACAAGCAGTGGAGAGACAGAGAGAGAGGGAAGGGAGACACAGAATCCGAAGCAGGCTCCAGGCTCTGAGCTGTCATCACAGAGGCCAACATGGGGCTTGAACCCATGAACTGTGAGATTACGACCTGAGCCCTAGTCAGATGCTCAACTGACTGAGCCATCCATGCGCCCCTGTATTAATTCTTGATTTCTCCTCATGAGAAAACAAACTGATGTTCTATCTGCTCATATTATCCCCTCTCCTTTGAGGTTAAATTGCTAGATATTGTCAAAATTCTTCCAATAAAACTTGTAGAAGATTTGACCCTTTGCTTTTGGGAGTCTCTTTGAGCTTTGAAATTATATTGGATTTTTGCCCATGGATTTTAGATAATTAACTCCTGAACAAATCATTAGTGGGAAGTACAGAGTGTAGTACACTGAAATCTGAATGCTTGCTTTAAAACCATTGTCTTGTCATCTACTATTAGCTGTGTGACTTTGACAAGTACTTCGTATATTAGCTGTGGGGATTAAATAATATATGGAAAGTACTGATAAAAATGTTCAAAACAATATCCAGTTAGAGGACATTATGGGAGAGAAAACCCCATTTATAATAGTAAAAAAGATTAAATACCTAGAAATAAACTCAACAAGAAATGTACATATGAGTAAAACTTTAAAATTCTTCTGAAAGACCAAAAATTAGACTTGAACAAAAGGAAAGACAATTTTTTCTTGAATATCAAGATCAAGACTCAATGTCCTAAAGCAGACCATTCTCCCTAATTTATAAATTATGCAAAATCACAATAAAATGCCAACAACCTTTATTTAGAGAAGTTTATACTAAAATCCATAATGAAAACAAACATGTAAGAATAACCAGGATAAAAATAAAAATAAAAAAACTCCACTGGAGACACGCCTGCATGGGTCAGTGAATTAAGCATCCAACTCATGATTTTGGCTTAGGTTATAATCTCAGGGTTTGTGGGTTTAAGCCCTGCATGGAGCTCTTTGTTGACAGCGTGAGGACTGCTTGGGATTGGGATTGTCTCTCCCTCTCTCTCTGCCCCTACCCTGTTTGTGCTCTCTCTCTAGGTCTCTCAAAAATATATAAATAAACTTGGGGGAAAAAAGCCTACAACAGAGAGACTAACCCTATCATTCAAATACCCTATAAAGAAAGCCTCTGTAACTGCAACAGTTTGGCATTGTCACATGAATAGACGGACACATCAGTGAAATAGAATGGAAAGCTCAGAAATATACCTAAGTAGATATGCAAATTTTATATATTGTAAATGTAGCTTCTTGGATCACGGGGACAAAAATGGACTTTTTAATAATCAGTATTGGATTGTAACCACTGGGTAGCCATTTGGAAAATAAACACCACAAAACTAGAACTATACCTCACACCTCACAAGACTCAATTCCAAACGAATTAGAGAGCTAAATGTAAGAAAATGAGGCAGATATTAGAAGAAAACATGGGTGAATTCTTCTTTAATGTCAGGGTAAAAAAAAAAAAAACTTTGTGACTAAAACTCAGAAACAGTAAAAGACTAATAAATTTAACTACATAAAAATAAAAACTTGTACCATGACAAATACATCATAAATGAAGTCAAGAAAGAATTGATAATCAGGGGGAAACCACTTACAGCATGTACCATAGACCCAAGGTTAATATCCCCAATACATTAAAAAAAAACACCTCTTAAAACTGCGCAAAAGACTAAAAACCTATAATCAGAGGGGCTCCTGGGTGGCTCAGTCAGTTAAGTGCCAGACTTCAGCTCATGTCATGATCATGGTCTCACAGTTTGTGGGTTCAAGCCCTATGTCAGGCTCTGTGCTCACAGCTCAGAGCCTGGAGCCTGCTTCAGTTTCCGTGTCTCCCTATCTCTCTCTCTGCCCTTCCCCTGCTCATATTCTGTCTGTCTCTCTCTCTCAAAAATAAACATTAAAAAAAATTAAAAACCTATAATCAAAAAACTCACAAATACTTATTTTTTAAATGGTCTTTAAACACATGAAAAGATACTCACCCTCAGTGTAATACAAATCAATGCAACACTGAGGTACCACTTACCATTTATAAAACTAGCAAAAATTGAAAACAACTCGGTTTATGAGCAAGACTTTAGGAAAATTGGCACACTCATAAATTGCTGCAGAGAATGCAAACTGGTGCAAGTCATCTGCAGAAAAATTTGTCAATAAGAAATCTACACATGCCCTTATTTTTTAAAGTATAATTAATATACAATGTTATATCAGTTTCAGGTGTACAACATATTAGTTCAACAATTCTACACTTTCCTCAATGCTCCCCATAAGTAAACCTATGCATGCACATTTTGACTTAACAATCCCATTTCTAAGAAATTATTCTAAGATACATTTTAAATGTAATGAAAATACCTATGCATAAGGTGATTCATTGCAGCATTGTTTATAATTCCAAAATATTGTAAGGAATATAAATATCCAAACACTGAAGAGTGGCTGAATACATTATGGTACATCCAAAGAATGGAGTACAACACATTTGTAAAAAGGAATGAAAAATATCTCTATGAAATTGTAAGGAGTGTTTTCTACCATATTCTGCCCAGTAAAAAATATGTTTCTAAAGCAGTATTTATAACAGGCAGAGTAAGTTTTGAATGAATGAATGAAACAAAGAAAGAAAGAAAAGAAAAGAAAAGAAAAGAAAAGAAAAGAAAAGAAAAGAAAAGAAAGAAAGAAAGACAAGCAGAAAAAGCTATATGAAGTATACAAGGATCTGTTCATTTGTGCAGCATGAAATATATGAAATATAAGAATACACTAAAAACTAATGAGATTGGTTTCCTAGAGGGTATGGATAGGAATGTGGTGAAAAGATCGGAGAAGAGATAGGGAGGATGGTCACTTCTCCATGGATTCCTTGTCAACAGTTTTGAGTTTTAGATGTCATCGTTTCACATGCTCAAAAATAAAATAAAATTAACCTCAATGTTGGTGGACTCTAAAATCAACTACAAACAGTAAAAAATGAACTAACTGTATCACAAGTAAGATAACCACATGGAAGCAGGTGAGGAAGAATGAATCTAAGTAGTTCTTAGATTTGAACTAATCTAAGTCAAAATACTATTTTGACTGTATAAATTAAGGCTAAGGACAAGAATTTTATACAAATATCGTACTCTAGGTAGTGAACTGTTTTTCATGGCAGATGGGTTAGCAAATTTGAAACTACTTCATGTGTATTCTAGAACTGAGAAAATAAGTGAGTATATTCTAGATAATGACAGCCAGATTTGCTACCTCTTGAGGAAAAGGAATTACAAGTGGAGAAGTGGGCAAGCCTAAGATGGATATTGTGGTGGTGGAAGAGTCAGAACTCAGGATTTTCAATGTTTATACATATAAAGAAACATAAAAATAGGTGAAGATGTGAACATATAAATACATGTATCTCCTAGCTCTATTCTCTGCAAAGGCTGAGAAGCAATGACATTGCAGTAGCCATAAGTACACCTCACTTCCACATCTTGGTCTCAAACACGATTCTCCAATACAACCAATCAGTACCCCTTAGAGAAATGGCTGGGTCTAAGACTGGGGCAGGGAAAGTACAAGTTGAATCCAGAATGCCATGTGGTTTCAGAAATTAAAGAGACACTTAAAAATTAACATGCACAGGATGAAAAGACACAGAAGCCAAGCTGAAGAAGTCCCCATGACCAAATCTAGAATAATATAACCAAAAAATAATTAGAATAATGGATTATAAGTTCATGGGATGAAAAAATGGCTGTAAGTTCATACTGAAGTCAATGAATGAATGAATGAATGAATGAATGAAAAGGGAAAGTTCTTATAGTAGAATTCCAACTTAAAAATGAAGAAGGGGTTGGGGCTCCTGGGTGGCTCAGTCGGTTGGGTGTCTGACTTCGGCTCAGGTCATGATCTCACGATAGGTGAGTTCGAGCCCCGCGTCGGGCTCTGTGCTGACAGCTCAGAGCCTGGAGCCTGTTTCAGATTCTGTGCCTCCCTCTCTCTGACCCTCCCCCATTCATACTCTGTCTCTCTCTGTCTCAAAAATAAATAAACGTTTAAAAAAAAATGAAGAAGGGGCACCTGAGTGACTCAGTTGGTTAAATGTCTGGCTCTAGATTTTGGCTCAGGTCATGATCTCATGGTTGTGATATCAAGCCCCATGTTGAGCTCTGCACTGAGGATGGAGCCTGCTTATGATTCTCTCCTTCTCTTTCCCTTTACCCCTCCCCCAACCTCTAAAAAAAAAAAAAAATAAATAATAATAATAATAATAAAACTGAGAAAGAAATGATGGAAATAAAACATCACCTTTTGGATAATACCACAGAGGAGAGACCTGGTAGACACTATCTTAACCAAGTAGTCCAACTTGACATCACTGGTAATAGAACATATCAAAATTATGTGCCTCTGGATTCATAAGAAGAGAACATGACTACTGTAGTATTCTTGTCATATATACACAACCTGAATATAATCATTAAGAAATATTAGAAAACTCAGATTGAGGGACATTTTACAAATAACTGGCAGGTATTCTTCAAAAGTATCAAGGTATCAAATAAGGAAGACAGAAGAACAATCAGAGATTGAAAGAGATTAAGGAAAAATAACAACTAAACACAATGTGTGATCCTTCATTGACTTCTAGATAAGAAAAATGACATGAGATAATTATTGATATTTGCATAAGATGAGTATATTATTTGAGGATTCTGTGTTGTTAATTTACTATCTTTAATAATTGTACTATGAGGATTCAATGTATTAACATTTGAAGAAATTCAAGAAAGGGTATAAGGGAACTCCCTTTGTAGTACTTGGGCAGTTTTATGGTAAGTCTGAAATTATTTCACAATGAGAAAATTTAAAACTAAGTCTTAAAAGTATTGGAAAGTGAAAAAGTGCTCAAAGATTAACAAGTATTACTTATTATGAGTTTAGCAGTCTTTCTAATGTATGAAAGCTTAATTCCAAGTTGAAAGACTTCAGAAAGATATTTCTTTAATTAAGCTCTTTTCAAAGGGAGCATTTTGAATCACCTATGAACTGTCTGCAGCACAATCACCTATTTTCCAAATGCATATCAGAGCCATTCCAGACCACTTGACTTACAAAATGATTCTCTGCAACTTAACAAACTCAACACCCAAAAAGCAAATAGTCCAGTGAAGAAATGGGCAAAAACATGAATAGACATTTATCCAAAGAAGACATCCAGATGGCTAACAGACACATGAAAAGATGCTCACCATCACTCATCATCAGGGAAATACAAACCAAAACCACAGTGAGATATCACCTTACACCTGTCAGAATGGCTAACATTAACAACTCAGGCAACAACAGATGCTGGCGAGGATGCAGAGAAAGAGGATCTCTTTTGCATTTTTGGTGGCAATGCAAGCTGGTGCAGCCACTCTGGAAAACAGTATGGAGGTTCCCCAAAAAGTTAAAAACAGAACTACTCTATGACCCAGCAATTGCACTACTAGGTATTTACTCCAAGGGATACAGGTATGCTATTTCAAAGGGACATATGCATCCCAATGTTTATAGCAGCACTACCAACAATAGCCAAAGTATGGAAAGAGGTCAATATCCATTGACTGATGAATGTATAAAGAAGATGTAATATATGTATATGTATATATATATATATATATATATATATATGTATATATATATATATGTGTGTGTATATATATATATATATATATATATATATATATATACACTCAGTGATCAAAAAGAATGAAATTTTGCCATGTGCAACAATGTGGATGGAACTAGAGTGTATTATGCTAAGTGAAATAAATCAGAGAAAGACAAATATCCTATGATTTCATTCATATGTGGAATTTAAGAAAACAGATGAACATAATAGAATAAAAGCAAAAATAATATAAAAACGAAGAGGGGGACAAACCATAAGAGACTCTTAAATAGAAAGAACTGAGGGTTGCGGGTGGGGTGTTGGGTAGGTAGATGGGCTAAATGGGCAATGGGCATAAAGGGGGGATGAGCTAAATTGATGAGCACTGGGTATTATATGTATGTGATCAATTACTAAAATATATTCCTGAAATGATTATTACACTGTATATTGGCTAACTTGGATTTAAATTTTAAACAAAGGAAAAAAAATGAATAACAAAAAATGTGGTTCTTTGCACAGTAAGAACTTTTTGATTTGTATGGCTGAGGAAAAATACTTTTACTTGTCCTTACCTTTAAGCAACAGGTTAGTTGGATATAAAAATTTAATATTTCCCTCTCAAATATGATTCAGTGTTGTTGGAGAGGAGTCTGAGGTCAGTCTAAATTTTTTTTTAAATGATCTTTTTTCTCTCCAAAAGTGTATAGGACTTAGTCTTGATGTTCTTAAATTTCACTAGTGTTTTCATGTTATGGGTTTTTCAGTAACTATTTTGTTCTTTACTCTGTCCTTTTATCTGAGAGTTTATATCATTCTGGGTATAAATCTGGAAGATTACATTTTTTCCCAAATATTTCCTCTGTCTTGTTTACTTTTATATCCTGTTCTGAGGAGGCCCTTTTTATATGGGTCTTAACATGTCTCCTTCCTTTATTCTTTCCTGAGAACTTTGGGAAAGTTCCTTGACCATTATATTCTAGATCAAAAATTTATTTTTTAGCTTTCTAAATTCTGCTATTCAACCCATCTACTGAATTACTTCAACAATTATTTTTGTTTATTTTTTTTGTTAGAGAAAGAGAGAGTACATGTGTGTGAGTGGGGGAGAGGGGCAGAGGGAAAGAAAGAGAGAACCTCAAGCAGTCTCCATGTTCAGCACTGAGCCTGACATGGGGCTTGATCCTACAAACCATGAGATCATGGCATGAGCTGAAATCAAGAGTCAGACATTTAACCAACTAAGCCATCCAGGCACCCCAACAATTATGTGTTTTTAATACTGAGTATCTTCAATTGGGTTCCAAAATCTTTATGCCCCTTAGGAAATCATTACGTCTATATGTTATATTCTTTTCATATCATTACCTCTACTAACTCTGTATCAGCTATTCTATTTGTTATCTGTCTTTCATAGTACTTTAAGTCCTCAGAAGTCATGCTGATTTTCTCTGTAAGTTCATCTTTCATTGCTTTGGCATTATTAACTGTTCTGTCTGGTAGTATTGAAACCTTTGGTTCTCAAAGTGGTGTCTAAAGACAGGACCAGCAGCACTGGCATCATCTAGGAGTATATTAGAAAGACAGTATTTCAGGGAATTCCCAAGTTATTAAATCAGAATCTGCATACTAATAACACCAGCCACGTGATTTATTTGCACTCTAAAGTTTGGAGAACACTGATGTATACCTTAGCCCAGGTTCCTTCAAGTGACCTGGGGAGGGGTGCCTCTTTTACAGTCTGCGTTTAATTATCCCTTCTTCTCTCTCTCCTGAAACAGATTTCCCTTGTCCTCAGGTACCGCCAAACTTGTCTTTCTCAGGCATTGTTTCTATTCAGGGACAAATACTGTCTGATATAAATTGCTAGCCCAGTAAGTAAGAGAGAGAGAGAGAAGAAAGAATGCTGGGTACTAACCAGATTGCTTGTCCCCACCCTATAGAGACTCCTACTCTGTTCTGATTTTAGTGGCCAATGCCAGTGGCTGCTTTCCTGTTCCTCAAAGGAACAGCAGTGTGGAGAAGAAAGGTAAAACTAGAACGCTCACTCATTGCCCTTCTGGGGGATGCTTCTCTCTACACTAGGACTAAAACATCCTCTTTCTTCCTATGTACTTTTAGTTTTGTGTAAATTGGCTAAATAGCCTTCTGACATCCATCAAACACCTGATCAACATGGGGCCAGATTGTGCTAGAGAAAGGGAGCCAGCAATGAAGGCAAATTCAACTACTTTTCTAGAAGCTGACTCAGGTAATTCTGAGGTACACTAAAATTTGAAAACTACCACTCAAGTCTTTTTCCCCCCCTCTTTTTATTATACATGGAGAACTTTGCAATTATGTCATTAGGAGACTTTTTCAAAGTATGGTGATATTTCAGTTAATTTTGAGGTTAAAGTTATTTGCATTTGGGCTGAACTGATAGACTCATTCAGAGGGTTATGTCAATCTAGAAAAGTTGTTTCTTATAAGGGTCTAGGATATGTATCTGTAGATTCTATGGCTGAAGTAATTATTTTAGAAAAGATCAATGAAGGCATTTACTAGGATTGAGGGAAGAGTTGATTTTATGTATATTCTAAACCAGTTTACCTCTGTAGCTAAAAGGTATTGTGCAAATACTTACAAGGTTTTTAATTTTGCATATCCTGATTTTTTTTCAAACTAGCTCAATGTAGGAAATTCTCTAGGAATGAGCTAAGGCTACAAAACACTAAGTCCCCATGAACACACAGAGCGGCACCTGATAATGAACAATGGGGAATAAAACTCTTAGCCCACTGGTTTGTCATCAATGATGTTTTTTTTGTCTTTCCTTCCTTTTTCTCCCCCTCCCTCCTTTCTTTCTCTTTCCATTACTTCCCCACTTTTGAGGTTCTGCTAACTAATTTTGATATATTTTGCCAAAAAATACAGAAAATGTTGGTTAACTGCAGGGTCAATGCTGTGCATGCAACTACAAAGAAGGCACATTTTCAATTTCCACTTGCCCAGATTGAATTTCATCTAAGCCTTGTGCTTCCATAACGAAATTCTCTTTTGTCCTCCAAAAAATAACAAACCACAGTAAGACATCTCACGTTCCAAAATAGTATCCACTTCAATCTTTCCTCAGTGACTTGGATGAGATCTAACTCCATCCTTCTCAAAATTCTCGTAAGACTTGGATGACTTCCTGGTCTACCTGCCTCCTTTAAGCCCCTGGTCCCCTTCTTTTCTTATAGATTTTTCTCATTAATGAACATTCACCTTCTCCTTATTACAAACTCTAGGTAAAATCATTGTCTTAAGTAGTGTGGTGCATTTTTGGTCCTTTACACCCCTTACAATACTGCTTTAAAACTGTGTATTTTTCACCAGGGTGGCTAAAATGAACAAATCAGGAGACTATAGATGCTGGAGAGGATGTGGAGAAACGGGAACCCTCTTGCACTGTTGGTGGGAATGCAAACTGGTGTAGCCACTCTGGAAAACAGTGTGGAGGTTCCTCAGAAAATTAAAAATAGACCTACCCTATGACCCAGCAATAGCACTGCTAGGAATTTACCCAAGGGATACAGGAGTGCTGATGTATAGGGGCACTTGTATCCCAATGTTTATAGCAGCACTTTCAACAATAGCCAAATTATGGAAAGAGTCTAAATGTCATCAAATGATGAATGGATAAATAAATTGTGGTGTATATACACAATGGAATACTACGTGGCAATGAGAAAGAATGAAATATGGCCTTTTGTAGCAACATGGATGGAACTGGAGAGTGTTATGCTAAGTGAAATAAGTCATACAGAGAAAGACAGATACCATATATTTTCACTCTTATGTGGATCCTGAGAAACTTAACAGAAGACCATGGGGGAGGGGAAGGGAAAAAAAAAAGGTTAGAGAGGGAGGGAGCCAAAGCATAGGAGACTGTTAAAAACTGAGAACAAACTGAGGGTTGATGGGGGGTGGGAGGGAGGGGAGGGTGGGTGATGGGTATTGAGGAGGGCACCTGTTGGGATGAGCACTGGGTGTTGTATGGAAACCAATTTGACAATAAATTTCATATTTAAAAAAAACCCTGTATTTTTTAGCATATATTTTCCATCCATAAGGAGTTCTCTATGTGGGATAATTTTGTTTCAGCGAGTAGCTATATACACAAATAGTTCAAAATTTTAATTCACTGACATATTTGACTCTTTCTCTACCAATGTGCTTTTTATTAACAATGAGAAGTATTTTTTTTGTAACGTCACCAATACTGATGTTCATTCTCCATTACATAATTCACTCTGACATCATATAAAGGTTAGAGGACTTAGCAACAGGAAAAGATTCATTTTTCCTGATTGGCTTTCACTCATCAGCTAATGGGATGCTATAACCAATTGTGTTTTCATTTCTGCTTTGACTGACCAGGAGCTCAGAGATAAATGTAATGATAAATTTTAGCTACTATATTTGCCTAGGACTTTTTAAAATTAATTTTTATATGCATGTAGTCAACACACAGTGTTACATTAGTTTCAGGTGTACAATATAGTGATTCCACAATTCTATATGTTATGCTATGCTCACCACAAGTGTAGCTATATCTGTCACCACACTACACTATTACAATACTGTTGACTATATTCCTTATTCCTGTGACTTATTCCGTAACTGGAAGGCTGTAACAATGAGAAGTATTTTAATGTTCAATTTCTAGTATTCTTTTTTGCTGGTTAGAAATTTAATTTCCTTCAGGCTAAGAGAAATTCTCTAACATGTAGGCCATATATTGCACAAAATTTAAACTTCTGGTGTATCATTTCCTCTAAACCAAAATGAAAATATTTTATATTTTCTTGCAGCCTTTTTTTTTTAAGGAACAGTGATCTTCAATTACTCATAGCCTTTAAAGTTGCATCTGTCTTATGTCAAGTCCAGCCTTTTTGTCAAAAACTAACATTTTTCTAACACCAGTGGAAACACAACCCTCTCCTGTTTGAAGAATTAGAGCTCTATAAAGGCTGCCATGTAAAACCGACTAAACAGCCTAATCAGTTCAAGCTCTGGTGTCTGACTAGAATGTGCTTGTAGTGTCAGGCTCTCTTTTTACTTTGAGTGTTGTTCCCTGTCATCACCTCCTACACAGCCTCTGCCCTTCTAGTCTTATCTCTCATAAGAGGTTAAGAAAAATTGGAAGGAGTTGCTGATCAGCCAGCAGGAACTGTCAAAGCATCAGTCATTCTGGCCTTCCTCCCAAGAAACAAAACAAATTATTCTCCCAGCCAGCCTCCTCACTGCCCTCTGGGCTCAGGTCTAAAACTGTTTGAACTCTCCCATATGGCTCTCAACATGTGATTGTGTCATTCCATCAGGAAGCCACTCAAAGGGCATTTTCTCAGTTTGATTTATATTTTCCTTTTATCTTTAATATGCTCCCAGGAACACAAAGTCTTTCTTTGTCCTGCTTTGTCTTCCTTGCTCACCTGGTTTCCTTTTTTTTATGTTCCATAGTCCATTCATTTATTACATTTAAGGGCAAGAAACACACTAAACATTTTTGCTTGTTCTAGATTTGATATTTTCATATCAAGGATTCTATTTTAATTTGCATTTGTGTAGTGTCTGTGTGTGTGTGTGTGTGTGTGTGTAAAGAAATCTCATAAAATTTAAAGACTCTCCATTAAACAATCACATCTGTGAATATTAAAAAAGAAGGAACATGGGGCACCTGGGTGGCTCAGTCCGGTGAGTGTCTGACTTCGGCTTAGGTCATGATCTCAGGATTCATGGGTTCGAGCCCCACATTGAGCTCTGTGCTGACAGCTCAGAGCCTGGAGCCTGCTTCCGATTCTGTGTCTCCCTCTCTCTGGCCCTCCCCCACTCACGCTCTGTCTCACTCTCTCTCTCTCAAAAATAAATAAACATTAAAAAATTTAAAAAAAAAATAAGGAACATTTCCCTACAAATATCTTAAGCAAGAGGTCATATTTCAATATTTGAAAACATCAGGGAGCAATGGCATGTGAAACCATGGTTTGTTATATTTTGTGTCATCTATTCTAATAGTGGTATATCTTATCTTAAAATACAGAATGCCATAAAACAGTTGCTGCTGTTAAAGAATTTGAATCCCACCGTGTTGGCAAATGAACAGGACTTGAAGACAGACCTTAGAGAATGTAGACCTCAGAATTTTATTCTCAAAATGCCTAGGGATAGATTTCAGCAGTCTTAGAAAATGAAGAAATTTTTATAATTCACAATAAAAAACTATGTGGAGAACTAAAAAAGGATAAGACTTAATCAGAGGAGAAAATGGATTTGTACTCATTCTATGTTTCTGGTTTTCCATATCATGTTCATTTTCTTCTACCAATATTCCAACTATTAATGGATTCAGTGTAAGATTGAGTAACTCTTCCACTTGGTATTTGGATTTCCTAAGAAAGATCCCTGATGACCTGTGGGAGACAATTTATTTTCAAAGGAGGGAAGGCTCTCTTACTTCTCACCAGTTATTAATCCCAACTCAGAATATCTCCAACTTTTCTTAATCTAACAAATGTACTTCACAGTAATTAATTCTGCTTAGTTTCACATGGACTCATAGCTCCCATGGGTTAGGTTTCATCTTTGTAAATGATGCTGAAATCCAGAAGGCAATAAAACACATTTGGTCCAGGGAACAGTGTGGGGAAAGATTCACTGAAAACATGTGGAGCATGTCGTGGTCTGTAATGCTACTATGTATCATCTACACATACATACATATATAATAGTATTCAATTGTTACCACCCTTGTCTTATTCAATAGGAGATTTCCAATTGAAATATAAGGTAAAAGTCCTTTTACTTTCTTTCAAAGGTACTGAAAGCTTTAAAAGGCACAGAAGTGATGAACATCAGTCTATTAATATCATTAATTATACAAATCAAGTGCTTTAATCCTCTTCAAATTCTTAAGTAAAGCCAATTATTTTACTTGCTACATGTTTCTCATCCTTAGATTCACTTAACTGCTAGTTAAATTTAAATGCACTACTGAGCATGCCTTGACTCCATGTACTTTAGATTGGTTTACTAGTTCACTCATGGGTAGTTGAATAGTTACTATGCTCCCACCACATTAAGCTTTGAGGAAATAAAAGTGGAAAAAGTAAATGCAGTTCCTACTTTCATAAACATTATATTTTCATCTGAAATAGCCAGTTAAATCTTGATAAACTAACAGGAATATCTTTTGATTTTCCTCAAAGAAGTCAAATTAAAAAAAAAAAAAAGTATTTTAAAAGTAATACCTATTGGGGCCCCTGGCTGGCTCTGTCAGAGAAGCATGCAGCTCGATCTTAGGATGGTGAGTTGAGCCTCACGTTGGGTATAGAGATGATAAAAAAACAAACTTAAAAAAATACCTACTGTGTGCTGGGTACAAGAGATTTAGGTATCAGTATGTCAGGGAGACAATCCTGTCTTTCACAATCCTTAAGGTCTTCATTGATTGTTTAATTGCTTTTTAGTTGAGGGTTTGTTCAGAGTATTGGCACATAAAGCAAAAATAGAAAAAGCCATAATACCTTGAATTTTCCTTAGGAAGGTGCCATATTAGAGATCAACATACCATTGCTGCATAAATCCAACAGACACAATGCCACTGTCCTCCAGTCCTAGAATTGCAGCAGACTGCTGTTTGAGGTTGAAACCAGATGAATTGTTAGGGTCTGTCATACACCCCATCCTCCAAAAGTATATGGTTAAAAGTTAGTATCCTACTCAGCTTGGATGATGCTTCTGTGGTAACAGAATTGTATGAACTGAGACCCTTTGTGGAAAGAATGGATTCACGTTTGCCAACTCATTCATTCCAGGGCATGAGGTCAATGAGCAGAACATTGAATAGAAGCACCTACACTACTGAAGTTCTCAGTCTCTCTCTCTTCACTCTATGCTCATCCAAACTATACAGATAATCTCAGAAGAGGTTAAATTAGACTCAAATAATTCTGTCTCAGCTATCTACAGTTCTTGGGTACTGAATCATTATGGATACTACCAGATCAGTTTGCAAGTAAATATTTCTACAATGTTCCCTGTGCTTCCCCTCACCACTTGATCAGAGCATACTGAACATAATTTAACCTTTTCTTAGTCAACATAAATTGTGAGTCGATAACTATGCTTGATTATAACACAGTGATCCTCTAAGTACAAGATGCAAAACAGATTCGGCAAAATGGCCGTATATAAATTTTTTTGCCCTCTTTAATTATTAGTACTTATTTCCAGTTGATCTCAATGTGCCTATCTACTTGTCTGTACTATCCAATCTCTTCCCTTTATAGTCTTCTGGGAAACCAGAGAGCCAAATTCGATGAGATTTGTATAAAATAAGATTAAGTACACTTAAGCAAAGTCCTGATAAGTTTTTGTGACTGAAATGCCTTAAGATATAAACATGGTGAGCTCTCATTTAGGAACTCTGAATATGTCCACCATAACACTGTCAGGTGAAAGTGCTATATAACAAAAGTGTAACTGTAAATGACTGACTCAATTGAAATGTCTAAACCAGTTTTAAGTGGAGACCAGCCCACCGCGAATAAAACAGCTACAGCAAAGGGATCCATGTTTTGATTCTCAGATGTACACAAGCTTATCTACATTTATGAACATTTACTCAGAGAATAAGTGTAATTGGAATGCAAGGACTGACTTACCCCTCTTTGGCCTTTACTCAATGTGGTTTCAATGTAACTTGTAGCTACATAGCTGCATTAATTAAAACCATTGGTTTCAGGAAAAGGGGAACATTTATGCATTTATTTATTCAATAAAGTATTTTGTCTTAGGTATTTAGTACTGTTTTAGTTGAAAATATTAAGATGACAAGATGTGTATACTTTCAAGGGACCAGTACAAGGCAGAAAAGCCAGGGTAAATCCATTTTCAAGAAGACATCATAAGTCTGCACTTGAAGGCATCCTTTCTGTTCTTTTGTTTTTGATGTAATGATTTATATATTATTCCATATTATCTACACACATAAATACCAATACCCACTGCCATCCCTGCCGTGGAGCATGCCAGGGCTGGGGACACTGCTTTTATTTTAAAAAATATATAATAAAGAAAACATTCTCATTTTCTGTGTTTCTATGTTTTCTCTATTATATTTGTGTCTTATGGCCTAGAAATTGGACAGAAATAAATAACCAGAAGAAGGACAGAAGTTATGGTGTCTTTTTTTTTTTTAATTTTTTAAATGTTTATTTATTTTTGAGGGAGAAAGAGAGAGAGAGAGAGCTTGAGTCGGGAGGGGCAGAGAGAGCCAGAGACACAGAATTGGAAGCTGACTCCAGGCTCAGAGCTGGACACACAGAGCCCAATGAGGGATTTGAACTCATGAACCATGAGACCATAACCTGAGCCAAAGTCAGATGTTCTACCGACTGAGCCACCGGGGTGTCCCAGAAGAAGTTATGGTCTTGATGGACTTCTGGTCCAGAAGCAAGTAGAGGTCACTGGGAGTTTGGCCCACTGTACAGTAAAAGACTAAAAGTGTTCCATGTGAAGGGAGATTGGACCTGTGTCAATGGAAAGGTAAGTTAACCCTGCACAAGAAGGGAGTATGAAACAAATCTGTTGGAAAGATTGACCTGGATCTATAGCTTAAACAGCATTTCAGCTTAGAGAGGTAGGAGGATGCAGACATAACTTGTAGAGGTAAACTAAACCAGTATGGGAGGCATACTAGTATGAGAGGCATAGTATGGGAGGCTAGTATGGGAGGCATACTGGCCATGGTATCTAACATATTGTGTGGAGAGAAACCCCATGTATCATTATATCACTGAGCAGAGTTTATGGTCCTCAGGGCTCTGGGTGGAGTCAACCACAGGGTTCAGTAGGGTGAGAAAGATTTCCCATTCACATGAGGTTGTAATCCAAAAGTTCAAAGAAAAATACTCTATCAGTATCAAAATAAAGATTTGATTCTAATGACATTAGTTAACATGGGAATCTGAAAAACATATTAAAATAAGTATTTTGAAAATATCAAGGAGATTAATAAAAGAATAAAAGAAAAATAAAGGAATAATAATATGTTGAGAATATCGAGGAGATAAATAAAAGAATAAGAAATTATGGACAATGCTCATTTGGTGTAGTCTAAGAGCAAATTAGTCAAGTGGTTGAGTACTTCACCAGAATCCACCTAGTTTACTGGTTTGCTAGTCAGATAAAGAGATGAGAAGAAGAGGCATGGAAGATAAAGTGAGACTTGTAAAACTTCCAGAAAGGAATAGAGAAAGTGATGGAGAATCCATACTTGCAGATATAATAGTTGAATGGTTTCCACAATTGAAAACAGATACAGGTCCGCAAGTTGAAAGTACCCTTCAAATGCCAAGAAAAATAACCTTAAGTTCTCACCAAGACTCATAATAACGAAGCTGTAAAATATGAAGAATAAACAAAACACTACTAGAGAGACAGAGAGAAAAATAAGTCAAATACACTCCAGCTAACTGTTTATCAGCAACAATAGCTGCCAGAACATAATGGAACAACAGCTTGAAAATGCTAGGGAAAAATAACTGTCAGCATAAAATTTTCTATCAGCCAAATGACTACACAAGAATGTGAGCAAATTAGGGTATTTCTGACATAAGAAGACAAAGAACTTACCACGCATAGACCCTCACTGAAAGAACCAGCCAAGCATTCATTCGACAAGAAGGAAAAAAACAAAAACAAAACAAAACAAAAAATATAAGAGAAGTGTCAGATGTAAGAAAAAAGAATAGGCTAAAACCACACTGAGAGACAACCTATTTGTTTTTCAAAGGAAATTGATTGAACTTTCTAACAGAGTAGCCCCTAGTTACTCTATTTTGGCTTAAGTTAAAATTAAATAAAATAAACAATCATGTGTGCATCTAGCCACATTTTAAGTGCTCAATAGCCATGTGTGGCTAATGGTTACTATATTGGATAATGGGGGTACAGAACATTTCCATCACTTCAGAAAGTTCTATTAGATAGTACTAGTGATAACTTAGGGAACTCTGGAAAGCTATGCAATTTGCATTCTTAAAGTACCAGAAAGAGAATAAATGGGTAATATACCTACTAACTTGAAGTCTATCAGCTTAGGTGTGTGGGTATTTTATAT
Organism: Panthera pardus; assembly: GCF_024362965.1. NCBI lineage: Eukaryota > Metazoa > Chordata > Mammalia > Carnivora > Felidae > Panthera > Panthera pardus. The sequence goes on from NW_026526765.1 coordinate 89,382,988, forward strand.
ATATACATATATCACATTGTTTAATGAACAGTTTAATCAGTCTATCATTTTTCCAGTTCTTTATTTTGTGTGCCCATCAGTAGATGGAGTAAACCAGCTATTTTCACACAGAAATCACCACACTGGGTACGGTTTTGCTAATCTTAGCAAATCTGCCTCAGTTATAAAATCTTTAAGGGCACACCTTAGAAACAATCAACTTGTAAAGTCATCCTTTTGTTTGTTCATGTTAAAAGAAGTCATATGTGTTTGAACTACATACAACCAAACAGAGACAGAGAAAGAGAGAGAGACTGTGTGCGCACATGAGCGGGGGAGGAGCAGACAGAGAAGGAGAGAATCTTAAGCAGGCTCCAAGCCTAACACCGAGTCCGCAGCAGGTTCAATCACACCACCATGAGATCATAACCTGAACCAAAATCAAGAGTTGGACACTTAACTGTTTAACTGACTGAGCCACCCCGGAGTTCCTAGGCTTCATTTTTCAATAGGAAAAGTTGCACAAAACTGAAGTAGTCTCTGTGTCTCAAAAATGAATAAGTAAACAAATAAAAAAGTGAAACAAATACACAAATGCGGAAATAAAATATATCCGGGTGCAATTGTAAATGCTGTGTGGAGTTGAAAGTACACTTTTAAATTTTTACTTAAAACTTTGGGTTTTCAAGTTTTAAATCTCAAAAACTACATATGGGTATGCAGTGAAAGATTTTCCACCTTTCTTCCCTTCATCCACAAAGTCTCACCTCTTTACCTCCTCCCAAAGCAGGTAACCACTCTTGATGCTTCTTTATCCTTTCAGGGATGTTTTAAATAATAAAGTAAATATACAATATGAATATTTTATCTCTATTTTGCTTAAATGGCAGCATGCTGTACACAGAGTCCTACAAATCTTTTTTTTAAGTTAATATATACTAGATATCCTTATGTATTGTATATAGAGGCTCTCTCCTCATTCTTGTACACCGGAGTATTTCCAATGTATGGATGTAATATAATTTAACAGGTTGAACAATATGAAATCGCTGATAATTGTTTTAACAACAGTTTCGTGTATTTTATCATATATTTAATGCCCTAGTGAAAGACATTTTATGTTTCATGAATTAAGTTTTACCAGAACTCAGCCATATCCATTCATCATGTGTCATCTATGCAGTTTTGTGCAGCAGAGCAGTTACAACACAGAGCACATGTCCTGGAAAGTCCAATTTACTCCCTGGATAAAAACTGAAATCCTTATTGTAAATAACTTAATTATTTTCCATTTGAAGAACCTGAAGACACCATACAAAATTGGCCTATGTTACCATAAAGTTAATTTTCTGTTAATGGAGATCATTCTTAACAGCTCTAGCTTCACTTTTTATATACTCCCGTAAAAACTTGGAATTAAAATAAAAAAATAATTTAGAAAAAGAGTCATTGATGTCAATGAAAACTTGTCAATGTTTTGACTTTGGGTATAGTCTTCTTAAGTAACTAGTAACTGAAGAACACAGGTTTTCAGTAGATTTCTGTCTTCCGGTTCTCGTATGTTCAGCAATATTATGATTTCTCCCCTGATAGATAGTAAATACAAAAAATATTTCCTGCATACTAATTTTTCTGCATCTACTTTGCATAAAACGAAAATTCTGCACTTAATTTTTTACTTAACATATACTTTCTCTTTCATAGTTCATTGTTAACAGTTTATTGGAAAAACTTTTAAGTTTTACTCTCAATAACAAATGGTTTGAGATTGACACCATACATGAAGTGACCAAATATACAACAAGTCATTTAGAATATTCTTCTGCTCTCTATGGCATGACTGTTCTGCTTCTATTTCACACACACACACACACACACACACACACACACACACTCCACTTACACCTGTCCTTTAATTTCCCTGGTTGCTCATCTAACTTGCTATTGGGCAGTCTTGTAACTCATGCATCTCCCAGGTTTCTGCAGAGGACTCAGCACAAATGGTTAGATGCCAAAGTGTAGGCAGGGGCAGTGGTTTCCAACACTCTCCTCAAGATTGAGACATGAAGGAGTTAGCTGTCCCTGGCTGCTCCTAACGTTGTCTTCTAAATGGGCAGCGAGCATGCTGTCCTGGAAAGGAAGGTGTTAGTTACTTTGGGCCTCAAAGAGCTTGAGACACAACAAAGAGAGTCTCGCATATTTTAGCCAGAGTTATGTTCACTGCATAGCTGTTGATGTCCAGATTCTCCCCCAAACATGCTACAAGGATGGACTTGACGGATTTGCTGTGAGGGTCCTGGCATTTCTTCCGCCGTGTATTGACTGCGCTAGTGTTGAGGCAGCTGAGTTCTGTGTGCCTCAGCTAGCACTGCAGGCTCAGACAGGCAGGGAGCTAGGGGAAGACATGTAACAGCTTGGAGCTCTGCGGCCCCGCTTCACCACCTACATTCTGTGGATCTATACAGCTCTTGGAGAATGTGGCTCAAGTGGAGGAATCCTTTATACCCAGTCACCAAATGTATCTTGACAAATGAAGAGGAGTGAAGAAAGCAGGTTGAAGAAGTTCATGCAATGAGTAGGATAGAGAAGAATTCAGAATAGGATGGAGAAGACTTTGCTTCTCTCCAGGCTGAGAAAGGGAACTGCAATAACAGCAAACTCAAAGGAGGATCAAAAGTATCATTCGCATTCACAATTCTTTAAAACACGGAGCTGAACAAATATATCTATGTTGGTCAAATTCTACTTAGGGGCCTGAAGTCAGTGACCTGTGAATTCAACCCTTTATTCCATAAATGAGGAAATAGATGCCAATAAAATTTAAGTGACACATCCATGGGACATGATTAATCAGTGACTATACGAGGATCAGAAGGTATGTATTCTTCCTATAATCGACTGCAAATTTAACACTAACTTCTTTTAACAACCATGCATAGCCCTGACATTCATAAATGCTTCCAACTATGTTTTAATGCATTTATACTTGCTGAATGGAGCTGCTCTTAGAGTAATGTGTTTGATAAATTAATCCCCCTTCTAGTAAAATACTGCATTAATCCCGAGTTGGCAAGAAATTGCAGCCCCTCCTGAGTAGTACATCTCACGGATGCTTAAAAGAAAGGCCATGTGGGTTTTTTTCAAAAGCATCTCAATCCCATTCTTGCAAACGTGGCCCTTCTAAATATACCTCCACAAGGACAGTGCACTGATTATGCAAATGAATTCACTGTTTTTCTAGGTCACAGCAGGCCTACTTCTACATAGAATGTGCCAACAGGAATATCAGGGGGTTCCTGCTGCCAGAATGTAAATGCCTTCTACTGACAAAACTTGACCAGAGAGGAAAGATGTCATGTAACTCTTTAACTTCCCACTCACTTAAGAGCCACAGTCTGAGGCAGTATTCGGCCCTCTTCCCCCACTTCCCCCTCCATGGAAATGTTGGTCATGTAGGCTTTCCAACTAAAGGAGTAAGAGTTATTGGTTAAAATGCATTCCTCCTATTCTGTCATTAATTCTGCACAGTCTTATAAACTGGGTCTCAGATTCCTCATCTGAATAATTGTGTTTATTTTGGAATGGGGATAAAGAGCAGGTATTTAACTCTGGTAGCTAACACCTTGTTAACATATCTGGAGAGAACTTGATCAAATAATGCTGGCTGTTTGGTTTCCTCAGATGCAAAACAATCACCAGCATTGCTATTATTTAAGATTGCTGGGAGGGTTCATTATATATCATAAAATGCTTTAAAAATGTCACTAATGTTCTAATACAAAGCACTTCATTATTCCATAATTTCTCTTCCACAGGGGTCAAAACAGAGCCTTTTTATATATAGATTTCCAGGTGTAATGAATTTCTCACCATAATAGGAATTCTCATTGCCATAATTATCCTTCAATAATTGGAAATGAATGTGCCCTTTGGGCAGGGTGGCATAAACACTAGGTGTGGACTAGGAGCTAGTAGGGACCAGCTCTGGTTCTGCTCCTTATACCTGTGGGACCCCCGACTTGCTTCCAACCCCAGTGAGCTTCAGTTATTTCCATAAGAAATAAACCTAATTCCATCAAAAAAGTTTATAAATCAAAAAAGCTTTGGGGGGGGGGGGGGAAGCCAAGCACTGAATGTTGTTATGCTGCTAGTACAACAGTTTAAGAGCACTGAGGTTAACATTAACATATTTTGTTGCTCTTTCCTTCCTTCCTGGCCTTTACCTCTAGTCTTTCCTTGGGAAAATTTTAGGAAAAAAACAAACAATGGTTCCCTTTCTGGAGAAACTTGCATTTAAAGCACAATCAAGATATTTTATTTCCTGGAGGTAACCTCACCTTTCATTTTGTGTGGCACTCTAGAATTTACTCTCTACTTTCAGATATTAGATTTGATATTAAATACTCAGAGACAGTGCTGTTTATGATTTTACTACTTCTCTGTGCATGAGGCTGGACAACGATGACTGTACAACTCTTCCCTATATACTCTCCATGGAGGTTAACATCCAGTCTGTCTGTCAGCTGTGCTCAGCTACACCTGAAATCTTTGTGTGAACGTTATAGAACTTCCTCTAGATGTTTAGAGACCTGCCCTTTGACCTCTCAGGTCATACAATTTATGTTTAGCAAAATGAATACAGACTTTGGAGATAGATTGATCTCAAATCTCAGTTCAGCAAAGCTGTGACGCTAGGCACAACAGGTGGCTTCTTGGAACCTCAGATTCCTGACTTAAGGAAGGATTACTTAATTTACTGCATCAGGCTGGTATAGGGGTGGAATGAGATCCTAGTGGAAGAGGTCTTGGCATAGAGTAGGAATTGAGAAACTGTTCACTTTCTTTTTTCCTTTCTCTTTACCTCTCTTTTAGCTGACTTATCATTTTCTTGATCCTCTTACCAATATTGCTTCCAGAAATGACCATCTGTCCTCTGGCAAACTTTTTAGTCTTTAGCCTTTTGATTCCACATTTACCCAGTAGGAAGATTCAGACTGCAACTATGATGGCAAGTTCAGGGTAAGAGCCCTGGCCTAAGCATCAGGAAAACACTGTCCTGCCCTGGATCTGTGGGGGAGGTGTATGGTCTTGGGCAAGTCACTTTGGTATTACCTCCCTTGTAAAATAAGGATGCTTAATATTTATCCTACTACGTCAGAGGTAGTTTGTTACCTCAGATAACAAAATTATTTGAAAACATTGTGAAAAGTTTCCAAAATTAAAAAGGAAAAAGAATATGATCACGATCATAATTTTGTTAATCTGAAACCTGTCCTAGAAAATTAAAGGAGGTTTCTCCTTAAAATAACAATGCAAGAGGGCAGCTGTGCATTCCCTTTTCCAATCCAAGAATGTGGGGATTTCTCTCCTTCAATGTCACGAAAACCTGCAAAGTCCCTTGGCAGTGTAAACTGTTGGTAGCAGTAATGATAAAGTGGTCCAGAATGCTTCAGGATTTCTGTGAAAGGGATGTTCATGATTAGATTCAGGAATTCATTCTCAAAGTTTGTTACAGCTATGGAATAGTGGGAAAAAAAAACTTTTCTTCATCTTCAGAGTTGGCAAATAAATGAAACTCTATCAAGAAAGTTTGATTTCATTTTTCTTTTGAGAGACAGAGAGAGAGAGAGAGAGAGAGAGCACGAGCAGGAGTGGGTGAGAGTGGCAGAGGGAGAGAGACAGAGAATCCCAAGCAGGCTCCACACTCAGCATGGAACCCAACAAGGGTCCCAATCCACAACCCTGGGATCATGACCTGAGCCAAAATGAAGAGCTGGACACTCAACCCAGGCACCTCAGGAAAGTCTGGTTTCTACCTACAGAAGTGATGTGTTACCTCGGAAACAAATTACTAGAACCAAAATCAAAACCAAAGAATTCATATCTCCAACTCTGATGTGCAGACCTCAGGACCCCCTCACACAGAGTTAATCTCCAGACTCTCCCTAGTTTAGTGGTAATAACAATTTTGACCTCTGCCTGAAATATATGAAGTTTGACATTAGCTGCAAATCAAAGATGTGAGGAAAACAAGAGACTTTTTTTTTTTTTTTTTAGCTAGGATGTAACAATTTTCCATTCAAGGTGAATCATTGACATCTCTCTACAGGAGAGAAATTCTGCAAAGTATTGTTTGAGGCTGAGCCCATCACCATTCAACGATGATGGTACTTTGGTTTATTTTTCATTTCAAAGTGTGTGTATGTTATTTCCCCTTCTATCCACTCATTTCCTGTCTATGAACTCCTTTTTACCAGAAGGGGTTTGGGCAGAACAAAGGCATCAAAAGAAATTCAGGCAGGCGTACACAATGTTAGCTGAACACATAATGGGAGTTAGCAGCATGACTCAGGAAGAGAGATTTTATTCTATCACAGAAACTTTCTTCAGTTCAGAAAAATTAGGATAGGATAAAATCAAAGAATGAAAACAGGATTACAAAGTTAATGAATTTTTAAGATTCTCTCAATTAGAGACACTTTTAATTGTCACTTGGGACTTGAGTTCATTGAAGATGCTTATATTCACAAGCAATCTCTAAACCAAGGACATAGAATAAGAGTATAGCCTTTGTATCTTGAGGCTTAATGACGCCATTTAAGAAACTATTTTTATTCACTCATTCAATAAATGTTAACTGAGTACTTGTCATGGGTCAAGTACCACTAAAGAAGAGACCATATTAGTGACCATGGTGGAATACATATGTTCACATCTCCACTGGATTTAGTTCTTTTGAGGTGGGGTTGGTTACCTTTGCAGATAGATCTACTCCATTAATCCCTAATAACCTTGGTTTTTGCCATCTACTATAGACAGAGGGGGGAAAAATCCGGAATTAGGCAGGAGTGGTGGACGGGAGCTGCTTATTGTTGTACTAAGGGGGGAAAGCTTTAGAATGTGAGCCAGGGTATATGTGGGGTGGGGGAAATGGCAAGGGGAATACATTTTTAGCACAGTCTAGTCAAAGATATGTTAAAAGGAGGAATACAAATCTCATATAGCCCTGGTTAAGTTTTCTGGGCAAATTATTTAAACTTTACAGTGCTTTTTGTTGTTGTTGTTTGTTTGTTTGTTTTTCCTCTATCTTTAGAAAGACCAAGTAATGGCCAAACTTAGGGAATTTCCAACGTGATTTTTTCCTCTACCCATCAGGCCAAAAATCATCCTTCCCTTCAGCCAGTAGCAGAGATTAGGCTACACAATTTACAAGATGTAAAAGAGACATTGGTGCAAGAGAATTTCCAAGGCAAGGGAGTTGTGATTTTATAAAGGAATAGGGCTGTGGAGAACAAAAATATGGGAGTGTTGTGGATACTGTTTTTTTTTTTTTTTTTTCAAGTGACGGACTTTGGAAGAAAAAATGACTAGAATTAGGAAAGAAGGCAGTATTCATGTGAGACACTCTAGATGCTACAGAATGTCTGATCAACCCCAAAGATCCTGGTAATGAAGCTCTGTTTTGGTAAGGTACAGAGACACAGAATGGTAAAGAATACTTTTTGAAAAAACAAAATTCCTTTTCTGCAAAGAAAAAATGAATATGCATTGAAGATGTTAAGTAATTTATAAATGAAGAAAGCAATAAATTTCAAAAGAAAATTTATATATATGTGGTATCTGTATATTTTTAAATATATATATACACATACACACACACACATATATATATATATATATATATATATATATATATATATATATATATATAGTCAGGAACGCTGAAATGAATTTGTTAATAGTAGCAAAACTACCTAATATCCTATTGGACAACAAATTGTAAAGTTTACATTATCATTTCAACCAGGAGGAATTCAAATTTATTTCTACTGGATAAAATTCATTTACATAATTATGAATAGGAAGCATTTGCATTGCTATGAAGAGGAATTCACCTGCCACTTAACTTCTACCATGTGATCTATAGACCTACAGAACATGCAATAGCCTAGTCAAAAGGAAATTAGTTAAAATTACACTTTCCTAGAGAATCGGATTATCCTTGGAGGATCCATTGGACAAAAGCACACTACTGAAAGGTAACTTAGTGACATCTTTTGTCCATTTCTAAGCTTAGACTTTTTCTTAATCTTAGACTGGGGTGAGGGGACAACTGTTTTTTTCAGTCCCCTATGTCTACATAGTTTGGACATTCATAAATTACTTAGGTCATCATGAAGGTTCAGAACCTATGTTCACTTTAAGAAAAGTAGGCAATGAGTTGTCCAGAATAAGAAAGAGAATGACCTTTATTCTCTAGTCACCAGATAACATCTGGAACAAGGTTTATTTCCTTGACTTTCTACCTTCCCTTATGGGACAAAATAAATTATCTTTTTGCACAGGGAACAAATTTTCTAGATGATCTAATAGAGCATTTCTTAAATGTACTCATTGTTATCTGAATACTCCATTCCAAGATGTTTTTTATATTTAAGTATCCTGACTGCTATTATTTTTGTAAAATTTTTATTATTGAAGTATAATTGACATACAATGTTGTATTACTTACAGGTGTCCTACATAGTGATTTCCTAACTCTATAGTTACTCAATTCTCACCACAATATATGTTGTTACTACCTGTCACCATGCAATGTTACTACAATATTATTGACTATCTTCCCTGTGCTGAGTATCCTGATTGCTTTTTTAATGAGACACTTGGGTCCTATAGATTTATAATTTTCCATGAATTTTCCATCTGCCCACCTGAAAACAGAGTGTTCTTATGGGTTTAGGTATGGTATAATGTGGATTAGGCTCCTGGCTATAGGTCCACCTGGGGGACATAAAGATCTTGAACAGTATTATAGGAAGATAAGAATACACCAAGACATATAACTGGGCCAGACCTAAATGAAAGTTATTCAGTACGGCAGGCATCCACAGAGAATTAGGCAGTTCAAAACCTCGAGGGAAAAAATAGGTTTAACTATGATGAAATTTAGAAAATAATCCATGGTAGGAGGTGAGTTCAATAACCAGCAACTACTGGAAAAGTTTCCATCCACGAATCATGCCAAGAGTGGTTAGAAATCTGTGGATCAAGGGAACAGAACCCAGCTTACTGATTCTAGAGAGAGCACTAAACAGTAACCAAGGCTAAAATCATAGAAAAATAAATTTGGTGAAGTCTAGACTTTAGATAGTTAGCTTTTTGGGAGTCAGTTTTTCTTTGGCACAGTCTACCAGTGTACAGCTGGCTTAAGACAATTTGGTGAGATGCACACACAGGAGATCAAGAAGACTCATGTGAGAGCCCAATAGACAAGACTGCATTCCTTGAACTAGCTAAGAAAGTCTGCTGGACTTAACAATAGTACCAAGAAGGGCTCAGACTTGGATTAAGAAAGTTTTATAAAAACAGGAGTAGGAATGATCCTGGGATGGAAGTAGGGGTGGACTCATGACTGGGAAACTCTGAAGGCAATAGTACAGACACAAAGCTGGAACTAGGTAACAACAACCTGATGATTCTATCCTCTTTTCACCTTGAGCAAAACTCAATACAGGTCTTGCTGAGCATCCTACCTAATGTGCCAGGCTGCCTGTCTGGGCACTGGCTGTCGGTACATAAAAACCAGTCTATGTAAACTTGCCCTCGTGCTGCAGTGTCTATAACTATTTTTTTGGTATATCAACTTTTAATAAGTGATCATACCCTTTTATAAAACTCTGCCCCTTACAGACTTGTTAACTAAATTGACATATTTCATATTTTCCAGGTTTCAATCTTCCAAGCATTACAATTTTATAGATCTTTTCCACCTATCGTTATGAGTATTTATTGCATAGCTTTTGAAGTTAAGGATCTTATTTGTGGACTTCCTTGTTGATTTCCACCTGATCTCAATTTGTCTTTAAGTTATTATTTCTACTCTGCAACCCTTACTTCCTAAAACTTCCGAAATCTATTCCCCTCTACCACTATATGTTAGATTCAATCCATATTGATTCTACTTACCCTCTACAGTTGATTATCAAATATTCAAGAATTTTCTAAGTGGGTTGATAAGTTGGCCATAGTGGGAATATTTATATCAGGGAAATGTATAGTTCCTGCAGCTGAAATGTCCAAGTTATAGAAGAGGGCATTGTGGTACAGAAAGATTCATTCACTTCTCCAAGCTCAAAATGCTGAGTCTTGGTGGTAAACTAGAATATGTGTCTTTTCTGTTCTAATCCACACCATGGGCATTTTGTGATTCTTAGTTTAAGAGAATGTTGAAATGGAATTGAGTAATTTAGTTCCTCTTGTTTCATCTAATCTAATGTTGGTAGCTAAAAAGAAGAAATGATATGTATTTTAGTAAAAGATGATAACTCTAAGGATTTAGGTCCTTCTATTCACAAAATAAGGTTAAAATTATAAAGTTCACTATGAAGATTGCTTTCTCCTAGGCATTACAAGTGACTTTTATATAGTTGGTACAAACTCAATTATGCTTATGAAACTTGATGAGTTAGTACCTCCCAATAAGTAAAAATGATAAAGTTAACATTACATTTCTATAGATTTCTATATTTAAAATGGTGGTAGATATAGTGGTCACACTAAATGTCCAAAATATAGGCCATGAAATAAAGACTTAAAAATATACAATGCAGGGTGCCTGGATGGCCCAGTTGGTTGAGCATCCAACTCGGGCTTCTCACTGGGCATAAAGCCTGCTTAAGATTCTCTCTCTCCTTCGCTCTCTGCCCCTTCCCCACTCACACTCTCACTTTCTCAAAAAACATAAAAATAAAAAATATGTATTATATACATATATATATATATACACACAATACAAACTTGGGGTGACTATTAATTGATATCTATCACTGGTAAATTGAACCAATTAGTTACTTATCATTAACAAATTCACTATCTTCGCCCCTAAGCTACAGCCCATCCTACCACTACCCCTTGCTTTACAGAGTCACGTGTTTCCTTCAGAAAAGTTATTGGTTCTTTTTAGAGAAAGTTGTCACCATCTTTCCTGCAAAGCCAGCTCTTGGCAGCATTTTTTCTGTAAAAGATCTCAACAGGAAGCCCTGTTATCTCCTCTGACTGCATGACTCAAACTGACCAGAAGTCCCTGCAGATAAGAGCTCACATATCACGTTTCTGTTCCCTGATGATTTTATAGCCTTTCTTTTTGTCAGAACCATCTATGTAGCCAATTCCGTCAGCTAACTTTTGCATCACTTAACTACTACCTCTTAGCATTGAAGGCAACCGCTTATTTATCAGTCAGGTTATGAACAGTCTTTTACTATTAAAAGATCCTCTCGCTCCCTCAGTCACCTCACTGAATTGTTAATCAAAACTCATTGATAAAGATTTGAACTTTCCTCTCCTCCTACTGGTACAATCTTAATTCAAACCTTTATCGTATTATTTATCAACAGTAACAAGTGTCCTCTTCACATCAAGTTTTTGTCTTCTGCGCTGTATTTTTAAATTGCCTTTAGTGTTACTGTTTCGAAATGTAAATCTTGTCACCTTCAATCTGTGCAGGGTAACTTTTTGTATTCTCAGATTCCAGCACTATCAACATCAAAATTTCTATCTTTATAATCATCCATCAAAGATAATCCATTGTTAAAATTCTTCCCTTATTAATAATGTTTATCTAGCTATAAATGCTATATTCTTTAGAAATGCAGAAATAAGAAACAATATTAAAATTACCTCAAATGGTCTACTTCAGAAATAGCCAGTATTAACATTGTTATATCTTCCTTCAGTGTACACACAACTTTCTTGGTTACGAAGTTTGGTAATATAAAATAGCTGAGCCCAGCATGAGGCTAGTTTGGATAAGGTTGTTTGCCAGTCAGATGAGGCAAATGCTACTGACTTTATTTAGAATGAAGTAACCTTTAGTTTGCTTTCTCTATTTTGGTAAGAACAGTGACATCTTTAAATGGCCAAGTCTAAGTTCACTCACATTCAAGTAAAACAAATTTTAAAATTAATCTTTATCACTTTATTCATTCATAAACATTTATTCAAACTTTGCATATGTAGCACCTAATAGTTTACATAACAGCTGAATAGGCTGGATTCTTACTCTCAGGCAGTGTACAATGCAACAAGGAGGAGTTGTGACCAAGTATGTAAACTCTTTTAAAGCAAATTAGGATGGCATCAGGGTAGTTACAAATACAGGGACCAAGTGTTTCTGAAAAAGAGATTGCCTTCTAGGGTCATGGAAACTTCATGGACGAGCACCAGCTGAGCTGAATTTTGAAGTGTAGGCACATATGTGGAGAAACTTCTAAAACAAACGACTAGAAAAGGAAAGCTTAGACTATGTTTGGAAAGTGCTGTACCCTTGAGTATGGGGGAGATGCAAGATAAAGCTGGAGGATGAATCATGTTGAAGCAAAGGAGAAGCTTGAATTCAAGGAGTAGCTATTTTCTCATAGCTTAGTAGAGTGGAGACATCCTTGAGTATTTCTTATCCGGAAATAACAACATTACAGCTAAGCGATTGGAAGACACATCCCCCGTCAGGCGAGAAGATTCTTGAGGGAAAGAAGAGCCTGGAGTTGAAGAGCAACTGCTCTCCTGGGTGCAGATTAGAAGGAAGTGGGACCTCAATTAGGGTGGTGGCCATGGAGATGGGAAGAAAAGGGAGAATTGAGTGAATCATGAGGATGAAAGTGACTGTCTTACTGGCTCAATGTGAAGAACGTGAGGAAAAAAAGTAGAGAAGACATTAAAAATATCACCAGCCCTATAATCCAGGGGAAGCAGGAGAATGGCAGGTCATGAAGACTTGGTAGGAAGGAAGGAAAGAAGATGAAAGGGGGAGGGGGAGGGGATTTAGATAGAAGATGACTTTCATTTTCGTTTTTGATATGAGGATTTTAAATATTAATCAACTCTGAATATGGAGACATTTTTCAGTATCAGGTTCAACTACTTTTAGTCTCAGAACTTGTTTTAATTATTATTATTACTTTGGCTCAGCTGTTCCTCCTTGAAAAGGAAATTTGGGCCATTTGTCACTGTCATGCTAATTTCCTTTTTTCCACTTTATGCTCTTACCTCTAAGATATTTGTATCCTGTAATTATGTTCTCCCTCTTAAGGGTGCACATCGTTGTCGCAATCCCTTCCCTTGTGTCCTACCCTGTAATCTCTGTATTGTTTTCACTGCCCTCATAGGTCTGGCTAACCTTGTATCACCCTGTAACCATGACCTTACTGGGACTATACTATCTGTGTCTGTCAGAAGGGCAGGATATTCACCTTGACATCATCAACAATTACTGAAAGAGCCTTGTTGCAGGGAATGATGGAAACTGGCTCTGATGTACCTTGATTTTATCATTAAATCAAAGCTTATTAAAAAAAAAAAAACATATGACTGAGGAGTACTGTGACATTCCAAATTTATAGACTTGCTGTACAGAATTCTGGACTTTCCATTCTAAAGTTCTTCATCCCTCAAACCAGTGATTTCTTAATAAAGTGCTCTTGATTACATTCTCCCTCTTTTCGATAGTAATGCTTAACTATCTGTCTCTTTACTGTGTCATGCCCTCTAATCCATGTGCTGTTTTTAATGCTTGGCTGGTAACACAACCCCACAGAGACAAGGCTGTCTGTACCACACAAGAAGGGCAGGACTCGTGCTGCAAAGAGAAGTCTGTGTCAGATCAAAGGGCAGGGAGACTGCATCATGCTTGCGGGAGTTTCTCAGCAAGTAATTCTAAAACACTTGGATGCTATAATCAAGAGAGCTTTTGCTAGTTTCTGGTGCCAACAAAGTCCCTCTTTATCAGTGGGGAAAAAAGCAAAGAGATAAAGGATTAAGAAACCAGTATTGGGTTTCCTTACTTTTTTGCAGTCATTCCTATGGGGCTGGGGGAGGGACATTTGAGGGGGGATTTTAAGGAAACATAAAACTTCTTTGTGTGTATGACCTGCTTTGACTCCAGCTTTGGACTGTTTACTTTATGTTATTATTCATGATTCATAGATCCTGAGTGCCGAACTCAGTCCAGGATTTCTTGACTGGTCTACTATTCTTTCACTGACTTGGTATTCATAAAATGAAGGAAATTTCCCACTGATGGGTAAAGTAAGGCTTAAAATGGTCTGCAGCCAAACATCAACACATAATTCTAAGTGACACACACTTTTGCAGATTAAAATATTGGAAAAAATGTTTTCCTTTTTAAGAACTATGGAACCTGCAACACAAGTTGTATGTATTGCTATTCTTCTAAGTACTGTACTATTTACTTGCTAAGGTTTTCCACTTATAAAATATCCATTTTCAGTGGATAGGAAAATAAATGATATATAGAGAATTTACAAATTTAAGATAGAAGTTTTTCTCAATTTGTAAGCCAGATTAGTTGATTTACCAATTGCTTATTCAATATTTAAATCCATTTTCACCATGATTGATAATTCCTATCAGAGGTACAAAATAAGGTATGATGTTCTCTAAAGGAGAATATAAAAATATGCATCAGAACAAACTATAGCTTCCACAGTGCACCATACTACTTTGTGAAATTTGGTTCTGTTCCATTCTCTGCATCAGCTGCCAGAAATGATGCAGGCAATTTTGTGTTCAGTGCATAAACATTCAAGATGTATTTTTCCTTATATTTTTTAAAACTTATTTAAAATGGAGTTTAATTGACTCAGTCAGTTAAGCATCCAATTCTTGATTTTGACTCAGGTCATGCCCTTGTACGTGGTTCGTGGGATTGAGCCCTGTGCTGACAGCACAGAGCCTGCTTTGGATTCTCTCTCCCCTCTCTCTCTCTCTCCCTCTTCCTGTGTGTGCTCTCTCTCTCTCTCTCTCAAAATAAATAAACAAACATTTAAATAAATGAAATTGAGTTTAACTTATATTGCTTGTAATTGTTTAAAACCTAGTTTTGAACTAGAAGTGAATTCATAGCTAAAGTGTACTTACTTACAAAAACAAATTTTTCATAATGCACCTTTCAGCAATTTTTAAACAATACCTTACAAATAGCTTAAAATCAATATGATATGTATAAATTTGTGAATAGTTCTCAGCTTTTCTGTCAAGTTTCAATAGAAGATTCTAAGTCTGAGTTCCAAGATGGCATCAGGATTTAATTACAGGCCTGACCAAAGACCCAGCAGAATTTTCCTACCTCTTATAACCAGGCATTGGACCTTCCTAGCCAAAAGGAAAATCGGCTAAACCAAAGGAGTCAGCGTAAGAATTATGCTTCATGGAATATCGTAGAACTTGAGGCAATTTGTGTTTTTTATAGATGAGTTACTTTTTTCTTCATCTCTTTAGGATTTTCCCAGTCAGTTCAGTAACACTTACTGAGCATCCCAAAATTGTATTGTGTGTACAACTGGGTCTTAATATGTGCCTGAAAAAGTCCATTTCTGTCACAGCTTGTGTAAAATAGTTTGGAGCATAGGGTTGAGGTATTTCAGCTAAAAGTGGTAGCTATCTCCAGAAATTTTAGACACTTCTATAACATTGTGTTATAAAAGCTGTATTTTTCTCTAGGAGGTCGGTGGAGGACATATTATCCTCCCTGAACATACTGTTTGTGGTAGAAACTGCCACAGTTCTTTGCAGTTCTTCTTATCAAGAGATGGAGTCTATTTCTTCACTTTCTTGTATTTAGACCAGTCTTGCAACTTGCTTTTACCAAGAGAATGCAACATAAGCCAAGGTGTGGAGGTATGAACATGACCTTCAGGAAGCTTTGCACATTTCTGTTCATTCTCTTGGTCCTCATTAACCACCATGCCAGCAACCCTCATCCTGCTGAAAGCGAAAAGATCAATAGAGCAGAGAAAAACCATCCCAGCTGAGACTAACGGACAACCAGCTTCTAGGTGATTGTCACCAATCTGCAGGTCATGAGCAAACACAGCCAAAATGAGCCTGGTCAGGCCTAGATCAGCAGTAAGGTCTCATAAGCAATAATAGACGATTGTTAAGTCATTCATTTAGGAGTGGCTTATACATGGCAATAGGTAACCATTCACATTACTTTCAGATCCTCTCAAAGTGGCCTGTTTTCAGGTCCACTCCTCCCTCTTTGCCATAATGATAATTGTGTCTGAGTGCTTATGATCTTGAGTGCTTATGATTGTTTATATGAAAGTGAAGTCTCTAGGCCTGAGAGGACATCTAGTATAGGCACTGGATCTTGCCTTTCAGTGTCACTCAAAATTCAACTTAGTGTTTCTGATTTCTCAAAATACATTGGCTATAAATTTTAGCACTGGCAATCAATACACAAATAGGAAGAAACAGGAACTTCATTCCTTGGCTTTTTAAATCTGTTCTTGTTAATGAAATTTGCCTTCAAAAAGTTTGATTTTATGTCTTGGACAAAATATTCTTTTGGGATTTTAGGTTCATACTCTTAAGTTTTCTTCCAGGAGTGAAACTCCTTGTTTTTAACAGCCTAAAAATCTGCCACTTACTTTGGATATAAAATCAGCAATAACAAGGGCATGGTTTTAAGTTTCCCTATTGTTTATTAAATTTCTTTTTTGTGCTTGCTTAGGAAAAGAAAAATAGAAAAAGAAAAGAAAATAAGAAAATACTATAATGAGCTTTAAGTTTTTAATATAGTGGCATTTGTCTCCATTGCTAAAATATACCGAAGAATATCAGAGACAACACATCTCATGAGTATAAGGGATAGACGTCTACAGCCATCAGTAAATACACTAAGAAAAGCACTCTGGTTTTTAACTGAATATTTGCCTAGATTTCCCACTTCATTTGGAAGGCCCCTAGAAATTTGCTTGCCTGTTTCACAGGAAAGAGAAATATCAGCTGTTTTTGAGTAAATGAGTATAACCTATTTCAAGGTTCATTTCAATATTCTTCTTCAGTCCCCACTCAGGATCAGTCTCAGTTATCCATGTGCTTTTCTTGGTTCAAGGTTTAAATTGTGTACCCTACCTATTACTTGGCAATCAAAAGAATAAAATCTTGCCACTTGCCACTACGTGGATGGAACTGGAGGGTATTATGCTAAGTGAAATTAGTCAGAGAAAGACAAATATATTATTTCACTCATATGAGAAATTTAAGATACAAAACAGATGAACATGAGGGAAGGGAAGCAGAAATAATATAAAAACAGGGAGGAGGAAAAACATAAGAGACACAGATATACAGAACAAACAAAGGATTGCTGGAGTGGTTGTGGGGGTTGCTAAATGGGTAAGAGGCTTAAGGAATCTACTCTTGAAATCATTGTTGCACCATATGCTAAGTAGATTGGATATAAATTTAAAAATTAAAAAGAATAACTACACATAAAAATGTAGCATACATTAATAAAGAATGTTAACATGAAATAATAAAATTAACAAAATTATAAAAAACATAAATTGTATACTCTACCTATAGCTACTCTACAGAAGACCTTTACAGATTATTTTACCCCTTTTATTACCTCATGACCTTTGTTGGAATCTATTCTCTAATAATCTTGTGTATTCATTCATACCAGTTATATTAAATGTGATCACATTTATTTTACTTTCTTTCCAGAAAGACAGTCACCTGAAATCTTCAATCCCTAAATCTGAAGGAAGGGCTAATCAATGTTAACAATATCTGTCACTGTGTATTTGCTCAGGAACTCCAGCCATGCCTGTCATATAGTGTCAGCTATCTGCCATCTCCATTTTTAGACAAGACCCCTTTTTCTCCTGCTATATTCCAACCAGATTAGTGTCTCAGTCCTACTTGTAAGCCATTCAAGTCCTCAACATACTCTTTATATACTTTGTATAGGTCCCTGTTTAGTGAATAAGGAAGAAGAGGTGTGTGTGTGTATGCGTGTGTGTGTGTGTGTGTGTGTGTGCACTTCATGTGTGCACATGCAGTATTCACCCCCAGGGTGAGTTATCAATTATGTTCCACTTGGCTCTTTACCCTAACAAGACATGGATATTTTGTGGTTTGATCCTCTGAAATTTCTGAAGGAGGAGTAATTCTGTTTGCAGCTGCTTGAACCATTCAGATTCAACAAAGCACCATTTTGTAAATGATGACATCTGTTCAGTGTATGATTCTATAATGTAGGCACCTGCCATCTTTTTGGTTGCTATGGCAATTTGGATAGGGGGACTACTTGGCAAGCGGATATAGCTTTTGCCCAAATAGTAATCTTGAATTTCCTGTCAACATAGTCCTGCCAATGCCACAGAAGCTAACTAAATAGGGAGTCAAAGAGTAAAATAACACGTGGAATCTTAGGTCAGTAGCACTAAGCCCAAAGCAAGAGCAGGGAAAAGAGAATGGCCCTGAACGTACGTGAAGAATTGCTAACCTTGGTCCTGGTGACTTTGAAAAGTTAATAAAAATGCCAAAATGCTTAAACTCTTGGTTACCTAACAAAAGGTAGGCTACATTCTGGGAAAATGACTCTCAGCATGATATTATATATGCACAATTAATTTAAATAAAAAAATTTGAAATGCTGGTGCCAAAGCCAATTCCAGCTGATGTAATTTTCTCAGATTAAGTCTCAATGAATATAACATTTCAAAGAAAATTATATTGTGATATTAAAGGAAAAGCTTTATTGCAAAGGCTGACCATAGCTCCTTTTGTAATAAAAGGAATAAAAAGGAATACTGATTAGTACAAATGAGTAAAGTCCCCCCTGTGTTAAAGCATAAGATACAGAAGGTTAATTTTTACCCACCAGGTTATAAAATTGCTCACATAAATTTTCCCATTTATTCATGTAAACTAGGCTACCTGTTGTGTGAAGAAAAATTAAGGATTCAGCAAGGAAAAAGGCACATTAAATTTATGGTTGTGATTTTAGAGTTTGAATCAAAGTTGTCTGAACATTTGGCCTTGGGGCTGCTCTCCAGTGATTTTAAACATGAAAAAGCCAGAGAAGAGTCTAAAGTGAACTGTAATATTGACATTCACTTGGTGTGTACCTGACATTCGGCCTGGACAAAACCCCCCAATTTCTACATGTTTCTCATTGTTGGACTTTTTCCATTTGTGAGTTGGAAACTCATAGGATCACTGTAATAGCATCATCTGAGTGACTCCCCCAAAATGCAGACTCCAGACCTTACCTCAAATACTCTGGGTCAAAATCCCTTGTGGTTGGAGCTTGAGAAGATGCACTTTAAATCAGCTGGCAGTATGATTCTGGTGCTCACTCAAGTTTGAATACCACTCCTTTGTGGAACATTAGTGAAGAAACAGCCTACTGTATGCAGTTTTATAAAATACAGTCTCTTAGAAATAATAAATACGATAATAATGGTAAGTAAGCAATAGGAATTATATCATCTGGAAGCAAGTTGTCTCAGCTGTTAGAGTAGTCAACATGCATGAGGTCTCCATTTCACACATCCTCCTTCCTTAGCCTTAATAGAACTTTCCATTGGTCCAGCTTCTGCTTGCCATTCCAGGTTTGACAACCAAATCTGTGAAACTCAATGGCACCATCAGAAGGGCCTAAGGATTTCTAAATTGTTAAATTCATCACTACCATGTTTCCCTGCCTTTTTTTGTATTCAATCACTATAAAGTTGGAACTTGTTTCATATTTGATGTCTTTATTTTACGAGTCAAGCCTATTTGCTCATGTACCTCTCTGAAAAGATAATCTAAGGCTTCTTCTTGGGGCTCTTTCTGAGAATTGGATGATTGGGAGATGCTTTATACTTTTAAAATGTTATAGTGCATATTGTCCATTCTATATACTAAACAAATTTATTTTTAAAGTATAATAAAAATTAACTCTATATTTATGTCCCACAGAATATTAAACTCCTTACTGACTTACCCTTTGAATTTTCTTTCTAATTCCAGTAAGCCTGTCCACAAAATTTAACTTCCATAAATGTTAAATGAGAATTTTGAAGCAGACAAGAGTAACTTTAAATCACACGTTTGTACTTTAAAAAAATGTACTATTTTGAGACTTAACTGATGTGTTTCCTTCAAAGTGCTGCATTGCTTTTTTCAGCTGGTATCATTAGACTGGACTTCCTCCAGGACCAATAAAAGGATTCACCTTAAATATGCTTCCAAGGAGATAAAGTCTTTGAGATGGATTGCTGAAGTTACTTTAAAATATAAATGCTATTTAATAAATACTACAGCTGGCTGCAATATTGGCAAAGGGTTCAGTCACAAACTCTCCCCTACTAGCCCTGATGCTTCACAAAGCTTCTGTTTTGCTACTGCTCTTAAAATGGAACCTCCACAGAACAAATCTAGATAAACAAACATTTGCAAAGCTCCCTTGTTGGTTCAATAAACTTGTCCTTATTCATCCACCTAAGCCATGATGCTGGCAGGATGTTTTGTTCTTTAGGGTGATATTTATTTATTTATTCATTCATTCATTCATTCATTCATTTGTTCATTCATTCATTCATTTTCTAAAATATTTAGAAAGTATTTAGAAAAATTTAATATTGTTTAATATTTATTTTTGAGAGAGAGAAAGATAGACAGACAGATAGAGCATGAGCAGGGGAAGGGCAGGGAGAGAGGGAGACACAGAATCCAAAGGAGGCTCTAGGCTCTAAGCAGTCAGCACAGAGCCCCATGCAGGGCTTGAACTCAGGACCTGTGAGATCATGACCTGAGCTGAAGTCAGACACTAAACCAACTGAGCCACTCAGACACCCCGGAAGTAATTTTTTTTTTAAGTTTCACAATACTTGATTTTTAAAACTTAGTCATGGTGAATAATGAGTTATTATAAACATTAAATGCGGGGAAAACCCAACCTATGGTAAGCATCAGGCCATCTATTATCAAACCCAAGATGTACAAACTTAAAGTGCTTAAAATATTGGAGAGGATCAGCCCAGGTTGTTAAGTCCTGAATTAAGTTTGATTTTTTTAGTCCCTGCTGGTATTTCCTTCCCTGAAATTTTACAGTAAATTTTTATCTAAATGATGCAATTTAGTGCCTAATCATTCTTAATTCCTAAAATGTTTTACATAAATACATAGAGAGATATCAACTGATAAAGTATAAATATATAGATGTGTATTTCTAATATGTTTACACACATATGTGTGCATAAATAAATATACATGCTTTAACTGTTTTGTCCCATTTCTACTAATAAATGTTAGAGTACCTAAAGGCAGGAACCATACATCATACTTCTTTGTCCTTCTCCATGGTATGAGCACACATGGGGACGGCAAAAGGGAACATGAAAAACACATTGCCCAGTAGAAAGTGCCATTAAATATTTTGATGGTCAATTGCTTTCCCAACTCCACATTACAAATAGAGATTAGGAAATCAATGGAATATAAACCCAATAATCTCTCTCTGCATCCCTATTTTCTTCTACCCATCAATTTCCTAAAAAAAACCTTCTCCAGTTCTTTAATAGTTCATCTTTAAGTGGCTGGTTGCCTTGACACTGTTTTTTTTAAAAATGTGCCATTCTTAAGGCAGACCAAATCTTTAGATTGAATAACGTATTTTAAGAAGTTTTAAGTTAAATATGCTCATCATCTTTTTCAAGCAATAAAAATATTGCACTCTTATGTGTATTTAAACAATGACTTAGATGGGGCACCTGGGTGGCTCAGTCGGTTGAGCGTCCGACTTTGGCTCAGGTCATGATCTCATAGCTCGTGAGTTCGAGCCCTGCGTCGGGGTCTGTGCTGACAGCTCAGAGCCTGGAGGCTGCTTCTGCTTCTGTGTCTCCCTCTCTCTCTGCCCCTAATCCACTCGTATTCTGTCTCTGTCTCTGTCAAAAATAAATAAACATTAAAAAAAATTTAAACAATGACTTAGAGACAATGTGAAGACTTAAATTGAAGAAACAAAAATTTGCTTGAAGAAACAAAAATTTGCTGATGTTTCAATCACTTAACTCCAAATGCACTGTTCAGGCTGACCAATTATAATTGTATTACAGAGATGGTACTCTTTTTCTTTTTTTTATGAGAGAACAAAAATATGCAAAGACTGTCTTACAGAAATAGTTTGCTATCAAATGTTAATAATGTAGAAACAGAGGCATGCAGAATTCAGATATGTTGTACCAAATCACTAACAACTTGAGGACTGTTCTCAAAATCATGGAGAGTAATGGGAATATCACTGAGAATGCTATTATTTAGGCCTCATCTCAAAGTGATGGGGAGTGCTCAGGAATCTGCATTTTATTTTTTAAAGTTTATTTATTTAAGAGAGAGAGAATGTTGGGGTGCCTGGTGGCTCAGTCAGTTAAGCGTCGGACTTTGGCTCAGGTCATGATCTCAGTTTGTGAGTTCGAGGCGCACGTCAGGTTCCGTGCTGACAGCTCAGAGCCTGGAGCCTTCTTCGGATTCTGTGTCTCCCTTATCTCTCTGCCTCTCCCTTACCTGTGCTCTCTCTCTCTTTTTCTCTCTCTCTCTCTCAAAAATAAATAAAATGTAAAAAAGAAAAAAAAAGAAAGAGAGAGAGAGAGAGAATCTGTGATCATGACCTGAGCTGAAATCAAGAGTTAGATGCTTAACTGAGCCAACTAGGTGCCCCAGGAATCTGCATTTTAAACAGCTCCAAAATAATTCTACTTTAGGCCCTAAAAACAGACTGGGAAATGTTACTTTATGCAGCATATCCTCTGTAGAAGAGAGTTAAACATAACTGAAATAAATCATAAGAATTCCAAATCCCTTATGTTCCTATGATATAGCTAAGGCTTTGGTGATAAAACTGAAAATAATGCAGACATTCCCCTAATTATCTAATGTTTCCCTTACTCCATAATGTTTTTTTCTGTGATAGATAATAAAATACAAGTTTTAAACTGGTATGTGTTTACACATCACATCTTAGTGATGTTATCTTGTTTCATGACTGCTCCTTTATCTTCAGAGAGAAGCAAATGCAGAGCTTTTTAGGCAAATGGGAATAAAGATGGCTGGAATTCATTCAACATTCCCAAAATTCGAAGCACTTTACGTGTATTAACTCACAACAACCTTCTGGATTGGTGGCTACTACCACCTTTTTACTTATGGAAAGAAGGAAAGCCAAAAAAAAAAAAAAGAAATGTACCTTGCCATTATATAAGAGAGTGATGGTACAACTCTTGGAATACGGAATTGGCGTGCACAATTCAGACCTTTTATCATTGTGCTGCTATAAGCCCAGCAAGCTGTTTGTATGTTTGTTTGTTTATTTGTTTTAATGTAGGGAAACTATGACAATTGGAGACAGCACCTCTTTGGTACCCGAAAAAGAAGTCCCTGCTTTAGGTCAGGTTTTCTAAAAGTTGAGCATGAAATGGGTAGCTTGCATTAGTTTCCTATTGCCACTGTAACAAATTACCATAAACTTGGTAACTTAAAATTACACTAATTATCTCACAGCTGTGGAGGTCAAAAGTCTGACACCGGTCTCCCTAAGGTAAAATCAAGATTTTGGACTGGGTGGTGTTCCTTTCTTGAGGCTCTAGACGAGAAGGTTTTGTTTTTGTTTTTTCCATTCCCAGCTCATAGACTGCATTCCTTGGCTCATAGTACATTTATTCCATCTTTAAAGTCAGCAACAAGACATCTCTCTAAATATTCCTCTGTAATTACAGCTCCCTCTGACTTCTGTTTCTCTCTTCTACTTTTAGGGACTCCTGTGATTACACTGGGTCCACTGAGAGCTGACTAGCATTCTTAATTCCATTTCCAACTTTTCCCCTTTGCCACATATCCTAATGTATTCATAGATTCTGGGGGCTAGAATCTGGATGTCTTTGAGGGCCATCATTCTGCCTATCACAAGATTCTTATGTGATTTATTAAGAGATTCTCTCAGTAGAACAAGGAGGAGACAAGCAGGATAGGGCTGGAAAACAAAGCTAAGAGAGCATGTGATCTCACCTGGAGACTAGCATCAGCCTGAACCCAATTTGGACAATTGTCCAAAGATAATTACCAGGATAGGGGCAGTTTGAGTCATCATGAGGCAACACTCATAGCAAATGGAGATTGGGTGCCATTTGAACTAAAGAGGCTCTGTGCAGAGTGACAATGGTATCTACCATAGACCCCATTATGGGTCAAATTGTCTTAAGGACATTGTCACATTGCATTGGGGCCCACACTGACGACCCCATCTTAACTTCATTATTCCTGTTGAACTGTGTCTACCCATACATTCTCCTTCCCAAAAATGTTGAACTCTTAACCCTTAGAATGTGACCTTTCCTAACCAATGTGGGTGGTGTCCTTATAAGAAGGGAAACACAGACACACAGATGGGCATGCACCAGGGGAAGATGACATGAAGACACATAGAGGAGGTGCCATGTGAAGATGGAGGACTGGAATGATACATCTGTAAACTGAGGGACACCTGAGGTTACTAGAACTATGTATAAGGCAAGGGACAGCTCCTTCAGAGAGAGCATAGCCCTGCCAACATCTTCATACTTCTAGCCTCCAGAACCATGAGACAATGAACTTCTATCATTTTAAGCCACTCGGTTTGTGGCACATTGCTACAACAGCCCTTGGAAAATAATATAAGCCCTATATCACAAAACCTGGAAAAGAGAAAGGAGTCACTTTCCTCAGAATTTATTCTAAGCAGTTTTCTTCCACATTGTCAAGTAGCAATATTTAGGACTTCGTTTAGCTAAGAAGTCATTAACTTGAGCTCTTCCTTTGGACTTGAGAGAATAAAGTAGTGCCTTTCTTGACCCTATGACTTAGAGGCAAATTCTGTGAATTCTACTTCTGGAATCTCACTCTTCCCTGCAAGTGCTCTGATAATAGCCCCATAGAGCTTTATTTAATCAGTTGCAAAGTGTTCTTGCCTTCGAACCAGTAAGTTCTTTGTAGACTGGTATTATCCATATTCATATCCATGAAACCTAACATGTAGTTTAATATAACAGAAACTTTGAAGGAATTATTGAATCCCTTTTCTACCCTTGAGAATGCCCAACGGACATTAGTAGTACTTTTTTTGTGCTCAAAGAGCCTAAGACAACACAGTAAGCCAGGAGATAATGGATTGGGTGAGCAGTAGAATGACATGAGTTCTATAGAGCCAGCTCTTTGCTCTGTGAGCAATCTCTTGGCATTATAATTGAAGAATTATGAAACTGAAGCATGATTAGAAGTAACTTTGGTCCAAAAAATTCAGGGCTACAATAAAATTTTAACATAGTTTGAAGGAAAAAATTCAGCCAAATAAACTACTTGGCATTTGTTAGAGAAAACAAATTTCTCCAAGGCTGTGAAATTACATGATTATATGGTGCTAGGAGATACTGAATTCTACCACTCTTGACCCAGGCCTTGCAGGATAAACAAAGCCTATGTTTTATGCTGACCTAATACTACTTTAAAATTATAATTGAATTACTTAAATGTCTTCTACCACTGTGCCAAAAGTAGAACCATGGGACTCGTAAGAAAAAAGCCCTTGTAATGAAAAGACTGAGGTGCCATAATTTCTATTCCAATCCAGGCAGCCAACAAAATGCACCATTGCCAAGGCCAGCTTTTTTCTACTGACCTTTAAATAGATTTCATTTATATAAGAGGAATGTGTAACAATATTAGTGTGGAGAAACTGAAATATATATATTCAGCTCTATAATCTAATGATGTGCTTTCAGGCCCATCAGGTCAATTTCACCTAAGCCTTCCACACTCATTTTATTGCCTTTCACCATAGATCAAAATACAAAGGATACACATTAGAATTATCTTAGAGAACGCTTACATATTCAGGGGAAAAAACACGAGCAAGGTTAAAAGGGAACAACATTATTATTGAAATATTACAGTCAGAAAACAGATTTCACTGCCACTCTTCAAATAAAGAAACATAGCGTTAACCTATTCACTCATCCATTTTTTGCTTCAGAGTCACTGCCCAGATACATAGAAGGGGACCTATCCTCTCCTCCTCCAAGGCAGGACCTTGTTTTCCTTTCAGCCTATACCTTTTAAAAAAAAAAAAATTAATCTTTATTTATTTTTGAGAAAGAGACAGAATGTGATTAAGGGAGGAGCAGAGAGAGAGAGGGAGACACAGAATCCGAAGCAGGCTCCAGGCCCTGAGCTTTCAGCAAAGAGCCCAATGTGGGGCTTGAACTCACGAACCATGAGATCATGACCTGAGCCAAAGTCAGAAGCTTACCCAGCTGACCCACCCAGATGCCCCTCAGCCTATCCCTTCTGTCTTGCCTCAGGACTCACAGCTGCACCATACCCTTCTGCACCCTGTGTTTTGTTTAAACAAACATTTCTTCAAGTGTCTTATCACCATCAACCTCTCAGAGCTGAAGTTCTTAAGATTTCTTATATAAAGTGGCCAAGCGCTACAGATAATTATTTGATGCATGTTTATGTGTGTATAAAAACACGTAAATATTTTGCATTGTTCTAAAAACTCTTTCAACTACAATTATCACCTATAAAAATATCTTCAATTACCTGGCATTTGATGATCAGGGTTTCTTTCCACTAAATTTTTAATTGTAAGTATAAGCAAGGATTTTTAGTTATTGACATTGGTGCTAACTCCTTCCTTCAGTGACATTTTGATTGAACAAAGGTAGAAAACTTTATAAGCCTATTACCTCTGAGGTTTATAAAGACTGGTAACTCTCAAGTGCATAGTAAAACTATAATAATCTGTCAAATAATTCAGACCTAGACCAGTTTCTAATATTAACTTGACATTGAGCACCCCTTTGGAGTTACAAAATACCATATCACAATGAACTCTGTGGTTACCTTTCTGAGTAATATGGGTTCAGTTGTTATGTTTAATTATAAAGGTGAATAGTG
This sequence comes from Panthera pardus, assembly GCF_024362965.1. Classification (NCBI taxonomy): domain Eukaryota; kingdom Metazoa; phylum Chordata; class Mammalia; order Carnivora; family Felidae; genus Panthera; species Panthera pardus. Next base: position 89,409,757 of record NW_026526765.1, read on the forward strand.
ACCTATTTTTTTTTAATTTAAGAATTGATTTCCTTACTGGTTTCCTAGTCTTGTCAATGTGGGGATCTTGAGGATTTTCTGAAAGCAAATCTGCACTAGATGATGAGGCGTAGAATGATTCCAAAGAAACAAGCCCTACAGAGGGCAATCTGGCAATAACATCAGAATTATAAATGTACAACCCTTTGACGCCGTAATCCCTCGATCAAATAGTTCTGAAAATCTATGTCACAGGAACACTAGCACATGTGAGAAATGACACAGACACACCTGCAAACTTATACACTTCCGTATTGTTTAGTAATTTTAATGATGGGAATTCATATAAACGTACAGCGTTATTGGAGTGACCACATTATGAGAGATTGATAAAATGGAGTAAGACACAACTTTTAAAAAGAAAATTCTCTATATACTGACATGGGAATATCACCCAAATATATTGTTAAATTAAACAAAGGTACAGAACAGTATGTATAGAAGGCTATCCTCTGTGTGGAAAGGGTGGGTTTAAGATAATATATTTGTATTTGCTACAGATACATCAAGAACATCAAGAAAGCAGTAACAGTTGTTACCCATGTGTTGGGAGGAAGGGTTGCTTGAAACTGGATGATGGAGGATGTGAGTAGGGACATTGTAACCATATTTGGTTTTGTGTTTTGTCATTTCTGAATCAAACATTATCTATTCATAAATTTTAGAAATCTGGGTGAAAATAGTTTTTAAAATCAGCAAATTAAAATAACTTCCATCTAACAGGACCCACTAGGGTGATTGCATATGTTATTTTACTGCCTAGCACCTGAGCCCTCAGGCTGTGTTAGTTCCTACTGTCTCGTGTGCCTGGAAAGCCTCCAGTGAGATTTTCTGGAGAAATCATGCTGCCATGATCCAGAAGATAATTTCCTCCAACATGAATCGTCCTCTGAGGGGACTTTCCTCCACCCTACTAGTGATTTCTCCTTTTCTCTCAATCTACGACAGCTACAATCTGCTAAAGGCAGACATACTCACCTTCCCCCTTTCTTCAAATCACTGTTAAAACCTTGACAGTTGACTTGTTTAAACCTTCATGAATACCAATAAATCTCTTTCTGAAGAAATATCCATATATTGTCTTATTCTCCTACTGCAATGTCACCAATAGGATACTTACTTTCCTCAGTTATGGGTATTTAAACAACTATTTATGAAGTAAAAACAAGTCCAACACTGCTAGGTGTTATGAGGAACCCAAGACTAAAGTGTGTTCCTGCCATAATAAAGTTACAATCCAGCCACCTTGAGCCCTTTAACTTACTAAGTTTTTTCCTTTCATATTGAATCAGACCCTGTGCCAAGCAGAAACTTTTTAGTTTTATTTCTTAAACTTTAAATTCCTTCTACCTCTACAAGTTCTCCAACTTGATAATAACCCCAGCTGTCTTTTATAGATCTAATTCTCTGTGCCAGTCATGGGGCTCATTCTTTTTAAATATAGAAAGTACAAGTTTCACTGACTGCCAGTTTAGTGAACCAAAAATGTAACTTTTTTTCCCCATGACTGAACTTCTATTTCAAAACCCATTCTACTAGCAGCAGAGATGGAATCCTAATTTCCAAATGAACTAAGTCCATTCACAATTTTTTTCCGATCACATCTTCAGAGTTATATTGCTGTTGGGGTAGCGGGCAGTTGGAAATAAACTCATGTAGTGTCCAGTCTCTTGTAGGAGGAAGTATTTTGTCCTCAGTCATTTCCCATTCAGGAAGACCCCTCCTGAGCTCTTTATTGTCTCATCTGACCAATGATCATCACCCTTCTTCACTGATGTGTCTTGGTCCTACTTGATTCCCTGGCACCCACTGTTTTATTCCCCACCCATGGAATTCAACAGCCCCCCCAGATTCAGTGCTGCCAAAGTACCATCTGCTCCAATGCTGATCACAAAGGAAAACAGCTCCACACTGTGCAGGAGTGGATGTTGACTAGTCCCAGAGTCCTCTATCTAGAAATAGCACATAACCATGTCTATTCTGTCACTCTCCCACCATGTCAATGTCCCCTATAAATATGGTATCACCAAATGTATCTGAGGGAACCATCTTTCTTTGAAGGGCAAGACTGGTCATGCCCTCCCTCATAAGTAATCTTAGAATTTCCTTCTCACTTATGTCAATACTCCCCTTTCCAACCCAGGGTTTGCTTGGGACTCTGTGAAAGAAAAATCCGATTCAACAGATATCCCCTTCAAATCTCTTTGGTGCTTAAATAACAAGAACTACCTCTTTTGTTTTGACATTGTGCTACATTCTCCCTGAAAAGAAAAACACATCAGCTAATTCATCACAATTTTATCCCTGATGCACAAATAGTAACTCATTTACTGTTCTCAGCAGCTCTATAATGAGTGTTTGATGAATTTTATCTTACAGAAAGTGAGGCTTGTTGAGGCACCTGGGTGGTTCAGTCAGGCGACTGACTTCAGCTCAGGTCATGATCTCACTGTTCGTGAGTTCAAGCCCCGAGTCTGGCTCTGTGCTGGCAGCTCAGAGCCTGGAGCCTGTTTCAGATTCTGTTTCTCCCTCTCTCTCTGTCCCTCCCCTGTTAGCACTCAGTCTGTCTCTGTCTCTCTCTCTCTCAAAGATAAATAAACGTTAAAAAAAAATTAAAGAAAGTGAGGCTTGTTTTCCCAAGGTCATGAAGTCAGCAAATGAGCAGAGTAGGAATTGAACCAAGAACTTTCTGTTCCCAAAGTTTATATTTTGATTTTTTTTTAAAGGAGGCTTCATGCCCAGTGCAGAGCCCAACACAGAATGCAACATGTGGGGCTTGAACTCATGACCTTAAGATCAAGACCTGAGCTGAGATTAAGAGTCAGATGTTTCACCAATTGAGCCACCCAGGTGTGCCCCCCCCCCCAAGTTTATACTTTTAACCATCATCGTTTCTAGAAAAAAGGTTTTAACTTCTTCTGGAAAGTCATACTTTTCTAGTTTAAATGATTCTGCACTAGGGTAGTGGGAACAAAGTAGCTAAACTTGTTGGCATATTTGGCCACTTAACGACCTCTTTTTTTGGTTTCTGTAGTGTATAGATGTTACAGTTTTTCACTTTAGTCAGATCCAATCAGTGCTATTACTTTTCAAATTTTGTTAGTTTTGCTTCTTTTACATTCAGTGTTTTTTAAAATTATTTATATTTAAGACATTCAGTGTTTTATTTATAGATTCTGCTTTGCGGAATCTAGTTTTACTCTCTCCTCAAACAGCCTACCTCCTCCTTAGGTTGGCTCTCCCCTGAGGCATTGACATGAGCTTTATTATCTTTTTTCCCTTTTGTCAACAGTGTCCCTGACTCAAGTTGCTGCCCAATGCTTCAGCACATTTTGGTGATTTTCTACTGTTCATTCTGGTCCTTCCAATTCTAAGGAGTTTCCTTTCTTCAAGGAACTTCCAAGGAAAATGTGCAGGCAGAAATCGTATATGGGCACCATTGCACCTGCACAGTCCAGTGAATATCTCTAGTGCCTTTGATCCCCATGCCCATAGACTAGGCAAATGAATCACCCAAAGGAGAATGGTTTACTTTTACCTACTGTGCACCCCACCATGACTTTGGAAGGGAAAGAAGATTTAAAAAATGAAACAAAAAAAATTCTGGGGGAAAATCTGGGAGGGGATTGAGAAGAGGTAAAGGAAACAGAAAGGAAACAAAGACTCAAACAAAGAGGGGAAAACTGCTTGGAAAGCAGATGACTGGGGTACAGTTTCACAACAAGGGGAATGTAATCAAATCTCTGTGAGAGCATGGATTTTAGAACACTATAGAGTAGTCAAGACAGATGTATTTCATAGGCCCATCAACAGAAATATTGCACCACACAAATTCCCAATAGGTACATAGGGTAATATCCAGATGATTGATAAATGCTTCTGGAGGTGTTGGGTCAAAGGATATCATGGCTCTAGGTTCAGGGTTGCTCTTCAAGAGCAAAGCACAGTTAATTTCTGGGGACTTGGAAAGTAGTAGTCAGCCTGGGTTGAAGAAAACCCTAGGTGGAGGCATTTTAGGTGATTGCTTCAGTCCTCGTTACTATCAAACCAGGCATCATCTAAGTTACACGCTGGGATGGAGTTCAAAGCAACAAATATTTATGTGCACCTACTAGGTATCACTTGCTGTTCTGCATCCTAGGGATAGATTAGTGTATTAGACATGATCTTGGCCCTCGTGAAACCTAAGGATTTACTTATGAATTTTAACCTGGATAAAATAAGACTTTAGATGGTGGCACAGACAGTAGAAGTCTTAGATTTTGAGGTTAACTAGTGCATTCTGTTTATAGTTGCACAAATGGCAATTTACCACTCACATGACAGATTTTGATCATTCTTCTTTCTTTTAGTCAATCAACAGTAAGTCTTGTGTACTAAACACTGTGTGAAATGTAATTTACCTCAATTTCTTCAACTATTAGAATCATCTTTATGGGAAAAAATATGGATTCTCTTGAAACATTTTTTATAGTGAGGCTAGAGAGTGCCTTTGAAATACAGAATCTCAGCACACACTGCAGATTCTTACAAACAAAGAAATCTGGAAAATCGTTGTGTAAAAATACAAAGATAAATTATATTATAGAGCTTACTCTCAGAGATTTTACATTCTCTCAATGCTCTTTGATTAGATCTTCCTCTAACACTTTAAGGGGTAAAATGTGAAATGTCATTTTTTTTTAGGTGAATCTGAAATTGACACTGCAGGAAAATCCATAAGCGTAGTTGCTAAAAATATTCAGAGTAATGGATTTCCAAGAGGACTAACTGCAAATGCAGTATTTATTTTTTAATGAAAATTCAGTATTCTTTTTAGAAAAAAAAATTATTACATTAGAGTCACATGGTTTAGTTACACGCATATAATTTTGAAGCTGGAAGGGACCAGGAAGATAATCCCCTCACTTAAAAATTCATGGGAAAATTGGACCCAGAGAGGCTTAGTGAGCTTCCCAAATTCATAAAAGCAGTAAAAAGAAAGAAAACTTGAGTCTGCCATGTAATTATAAAAAAACACGATTTCTACTTTATCATACTCCTCCTTCCTCAACTGCTCAGAGAAAAAAAACAAAGGGGTGTCCACAAACTTTAAGCCCTACAAATGTGGAGCTAGGCTGGCAACTTTAGCTCATCACCGTATCCCCAAAAAGTAGTATAGTGCCTGGAATGCTGCAGGTGAGGGGGATCATCTCCTTTCACCCATTAAACTGAGGTTAGGAGTTCAATATAACAGTATTATAAATGGTATCTGGTTACCTTTCCTTCACAGCTTTTCAGCATAATGAAGCCTAGCACCAACTTCTTTCCCCTCTTCCCTGCCCCTTCTTGAAGCCCAAGTACCCAAGTATTTCTACTGGGTTCTGTGGAAGCGGTCTGGGTAACTACTGCCCAAGTGTTCCCCTAGGCAGCACCAACATCAGTTGGGAACTCATTAGAAATGGAGAATATCTGGACACCCCAGACCTACTGAATCAGAATCTACATTTAACAAGATCCCAGGATGACTGATGTGCTCATTAAAGTTTGAGAAGCACTAGCATAGGGTCCATATAAAATGCATATTAGATATACATTTTACTTCCTGTAAAGATGTAATAGCAAGGGAGTAAATTATATGTTAGGAGAGAAATAGAAGATTGCTAACCTCCTTTTGGGGAGACAGAATTTTGTTTCCAAGCTGCAATTACATTTTTCTTATAAATGGTTTTTGTCCTGTATTTAATTCGTTCAGTAATAATAAGAACTTTAAGTCCTAGAAAGATTTTATTATATTGTTACTTTGAACTGACATGATTTTGGCAGAAACAAAGGCAGTACAGGGCATTTCTTGAGGACTAACGACAAGTTAAAAGAAATGGCTGGTTTGAGAGAAGACTGAAAGCAATTAATCCAACTGGTTATTAATTCTTAAGACATAGTTCATATTGAAGTCACTATTGTTTCATCCACAGAGCACTGGGAAGAGAAAGCAACAAAGGAACAGTTCTATAGATCTTGCCTCTTGCTCTAGGCAGTTTCATTTGTTGTTTGCTAATGTTTTCAGGAGGCCCTCATAAGAGAACCACTGCTTTGTTCATTAACCTTTCAAATTGCTTAATGTTTGCAGCACATTGTGCAGTAAGATCTATTGCTGTTACCTCAACATTTCATTTAGTTCCTCTGTCACCCCTACCACGGGTAGGAAATGTACTGTCAGTTCCAAACTCATTATGTAAATACTACACCTAGGCACTATTACTCTGACTTCCATTAGCTCTACTCCACCATTATCCTGGCCTCCTGTGAATCAGAAGTGTCAAATTACATATGTAGATTTGTGGAAGTTTGAATTTTGGTGCGAGACTGAGTGGTCTCCCACAGACTCAGCAGAAAATCAATTGGATTTGAATCAAACACTGCATTCTGCATTTTCAAATATTACTGTTCAAATACATCTTCTCAAGAAAAATCTTATAGCATATGAGCCTTAAGAATTAGCTTAGGAAATCTTTTTATGTTTACAAAGCCAGGAAACAGCTCCCCTCAAAACACCTGCAGACCTATGTATCTGTTGAAACTTCTCTCTGAAGATGGTTACTTCTAGGCTAAACAACGGATAAGACACTGGACTAAAGAAAAAATGTTAAGACAAAACCAAGCAATCTCAAGGCTACCTTCTATGCATCAGACTTCATGTGCATACATCAGGTTCTACTTTATACTTCATGCAGCATGCCCTAAAAGCTATCTGCCTCCTTGTGCAATGAAAAATTATTTGAGGGGCGCCTGGGTGGCTCAGTCGGTTAAGCGTCCGACTTCAGCTCAGGTCACGATCTCGCGGTCCGTGAGTTCGAGCCCCACAGTCAAGCTCTGGGCTGATGGCCCAGAGCCTGGAGCCTGCTTCCAATTCTGTGCCTCCCTCTCTCTCTGCCCCTCCCCCATTCATACTCTGTCTCTGTCTCTGTCTCAAAAGTAAATAAACGTTAAAAAAAAAATTAAAAAAAAAAAGAAAAATTATTTGAATTTCCTCACAATTCTCATTTTCACATACTTTGTAAATTGAGAAAATATCCTGTCTGTAAGTTCATATGTTAAATCACTCTTTTATTCAAAACACAAGATCTTAAAACACAAAAGATCATTTTTCATAATGAAAATATAAGTAGGACTTACTTAGTTCATTCACCAGTCTTCCCAACTGATTTGGTTTAGTCATAGGAGTACTGCAGAGATGATCTCAGAGTGCTTGGTGAAGTACTTTTCCCATTCCCCAACTCCTCATGCTGAAACCCACTGATGCCACCTGCAGCTGGTTCTAACACTTTTATTAATGTTGGCTAAAATCTAAACATTGTCCATCAATGAATAACCATGGTCTGAATGGAAGTTAATCTTTTGAGAACTCCCTCCTCATCAACATGACTATTTCAATCATTGCCTGTGCACTGAGTAAATACATCTAGCAAGTTGGTTTATCTTTAAATATATACAGATGTAATTTTGATTAATAGGATGACAATGCACTTAGGTGTTCTGTAATTTTGTCATTACCTTTTAATCTAAGTTAATGGATACTTAGTTCAGCTCTTAAGGATAGAAATTGTTCATTTAAAAAAAATTAAACTGATTTCATGATTTAAACTGTGGGTAAAAATACTCCAGGGAATGAGTAAATATTATGTTGAAATGTATGTGTGTCTTCTTTTGCTGCACAATAAATCCCTCAGGCACCACTGACTACCCAGGGGTTGGCTGCATCAACCTGTTTATGACTCCCTCTTTGACCTGAAATAGGTCATAGTAAGTCAGATGTGTGAACTAGGGGATGAGTCTTAATTTTTAAAATTTTCATATGATTCGTCAATTTTCAGGCAGTAAGGTGAAGGGCAATAAATAAAACAGAAACTCATTATAGATTATATTAAGACCTTATAGAAAGCATATGTATTGTTCACATAGGAGATTTGTGGGAATTAACTTTACATCCACGTTTAAGAAAGATGGTGAATAGTGAAAGGCAATACATATATATATAGAGAGAGAGAGAGAGACCACAGCAACGTCAGGTACACAACATCTACCACACATTTAAAACACTGTCCCCAACTACCTTAAAAAGCCTTTGATTTGTGGGTACTTTTTACCAGCTCAAGAGATTTCTCTAACATTTATTATATTCTGACATCCAGAGCTATTGATCCAAACATATTTTATCACTAAAACCAGCTGATATATTTAAGCATCTGAAGATTTTTTTTTAGTGCATTTTTTATCTATGAGGTCTCTCCCAAGACCCGTGACTGTAAGTGCTATATAAGGCAGCAATTTCTTGACGTTCATTTAAAGCATGGAGTTAGAATATCATATTCTGATTTAATTGACTCTTATTTCACAGTCATAAACTCTTATGGACTCCTACAAATCCTGTTATTGGAACTGACCTAAGGTGATAAGTGTATTAGAGAAAATATTTGAGGTGATGTGTATTTTCGCCAAACTGACTTTTGTTTGAATAAATGACCTGGTCAAATTAGGTTAATTGTTTCACTAATGAACTCATCGATTTGTTTGGTTAAATGAACAGTAAATTTACACATGGTCATCAGTTTAAGTCTCATGACACTTTTTATACTTTTCTTCCAAATACTCATTCAGACTCCTATGGTTTAAAATGTAAAGCAGGGTGGGGGAGGGGCCGGGGACCTGGGTGGCTCAGTCAGTTAAGTGTCTGACTCCTGATGTCAGTTCAGGTCATGATCTTGCAGTTCATGGGTTTCAGCCCCACATCAGACTCTGAGTTGACAAAGCAGAGTCTGCTTGGGAGTCTCTCTATCCCTTTCTCTCTCCCCTTCCCCACTCCCCTGCTCTCGCCCTCTCTCTCTCTCTCTCTCTCTCTCTCTCTCTCTCACACACACACACACACACACACACACACACACACACGCACACACTCCCTCAAATAAACTTTAAAATATAAAAAATAAAATAAAGTAAAATCTAACTGGGATTTGGGAGCCATAATGACCTGAGGAAAGAATGCCAAGAACAGCATTCTGAAGTTTTGGGTTAACCAACACTTTAACATAGCTATCCTCATAATATGGGTGAATTAACAATATCATTTAGGGCATCACTAGTGACTATTGGTCATTTAAGCTGAATATGTTAACTATTAAACAAGAGAGTAAAACAAAGAAACCAAGTCAAAAGCTCAAAAAAATTTTAAAAGGGTAAATCAACCAATCACTTTATTCATGTCAGTTTCCAAATAGCTAATGGGGATATTTTGATGTGTTGTTTATTAGCAATATAACTTATCAAATTGCAGTTTAGAGAAAGAGATGGTGGCGGGTGAGAAGGTAACTGATTTGTGAATTTGTACATCTATCTCTCTTCAGGATGCATCTAGGTAATACTCCTGACTGATTAGGAAGAAAAATCACATGAAAAAATTTTGATTTACCATTATTGATCAAAAGGAGATTCCCTGGTGGAGAAAGACTAAACTGAAAATCTCTTGCCTCCTTTTAATTTGCTCAGCTTTGTAATCAGTAACCAGTCATGTCCACAAAACTGTATGGGACATTTGACTACACTAAGAATAAACGGATTAAAATAACTACTCAGTCATCTTTCTGTGTTATCCTCAACCACTACTGCAAGTACTAAAACAAACTTCTTTGGTGTATGATACAGTAGAAAAATAGAAAACATTCGATTCCAACCTAGTGTTTGGACATTATATATAACACATTGAGTTTCTAGTATATCAGGCACTCCTTTAAGATAGGTCTAGTCTAGGTCTTTGTTCTCAGTTGCCAATTAATGAGGCTCCAGTAACAGAATTATTCCTACAATAAGGGCAAAAAATCCAAACCAAAGTGCATTATTTGGAATATGATGTGTCTAGCTGGGAGGCCTTCAGTGATCCATCCATTCAACAGTTATTACGCTTCATCTATTTGCTGATTACTTTGTGAATGCTTGACCCAGTAGAGAATGAGAGCACCTGCTCTTACGTAACTTGTTTCCTAGTGAGGCATAAAGAGAAAATAGAAGTGCCTGGGTGGCTCAGTAGGTTAAGCATCCAACTTCGGCTCAGGTCATGATCTCATCGTCTGAGTTCCAGCCCCACATCGGGCTCTGCACTCTGTCTCTCTCTCTTTCTGCCCCTCCTTTGCTCCTTTCTTTCTGCCCTTCCTTGCTCACACACACACACTTCTCTCTCTCTCAAAAGTAAACATTAAAAAAATTAAATGGAAAAATTAAAAGAGAGAGAAAATACATAACCACAATTATAAAAAAAAAAACCTGTTAATTCATGCTATGAGGGGAATAAACCAAGAAAAAAAATATATATAAAGTCACCTATATTGGCATCAGGTGGATACTACTAGAAGTCTGTGACCTAGTTTATAGAGGAAACACAGTGCTTATAATGAGTTTGAACTCTGACAAGGAATATGCAAGCCAAGGAGTCACAAAGTTACTTTTGACACATAAGGTAAATCTACAAACAAATGTAGATGGTGAAACTTAATAGCTCTGTAGAATATGTTGCAGGGGTCACAACTCTCCTTTAATGAACCATTAACACTTACAGATCTGCATTAAAATGATGTTGAGATTAGGGCATAGCAAGAGGAGTAAGAATTTTAATGATCTGGGTGATGTTTTAGTTCTGCTACAGGCTTCACTATTTTATGAACCTCTGATCCATATGTAATGAATAGGTTACAGTGACAGCAGAAGAGAAGAAGAGCCTCCTGGGACACACACACACTCAAACTCAAACAGTGGTATGTGAATAGATACTGCATGGTATTTCTCTGAGACCTGTATCGTCTTCACTTACTGATTTATAATGAAAAGACAAGGGATACTTTATTCGAAGCATTCATTTGTTCATTTAATCACTTATTGGGCTAACATTTATCAAGTATGTATTCTAGTTCTTCCCAAACCTACCTTGGTATACACTAAGCAGGCTGTCACTTGATTAGTCCAAGGAATTATAACACGGTCAAGCTATCCATGTGTATTCCTCATGACAGGCCTGCTATGGATTCCTACAGGGCAGAGGGGTACATGGTACAAGACTTCAGGTAATTTACTGACAACTTCCTTAGGGGACCACACAGTTATGATGAGTAGTTTGCTGCATTATTGTATTTTATAGACATGAGCTAAGACCATTTGCATACTTAGGAAAAATGCCCATCATGAATGCTAATTAGGGATTGTGTACATTCAGCCTAAGATCACTTTATTCATTGTACATGCGATATTGAAAACCAGTATTTGGATAAGACTTAACACAGAGACACCAGAAAGAAGTCACCTATTATAGTTAGCATTGGTTAGACCCTTATCTTAAGACTATGTCCAGGTTTTATTTATTTATTTTTTTTAACTAAGGAGAATGTAGATTGGGGACAGGATAGCAGAAAAATTAAGTTTAAAAATTAGATATAAGAGGAAGTATTATCAAATTAGAGCACTTATGCTAAAGATTAAAAAGCTATAATTCAGTATGTAAATGGGTACAAAGCCACTAGATAAGGGATACTGGACAAATGTGCTCTCTATATGCCCAGAATGAGTGGTATAGGGAGGAATGAGGAAGAAAGAAACAAATGAACAAAAACAAATTGAATTTACTTGTACTTAAGCATTGGGTTAGATGTTTCTAAAACGATTTTCTTCCAAATGAACAAATCTAAGAAACTTATAGAATACTCTTTCCCAAAACATTTACTAATGTTTTAGCATCACAGAAGGAGCTACTTCTAGTAGTCATTCCAAAATATTTCTACTTGAGGCCCAGAGCTGTAACTTAATGATCTTAAAATAGCAATTGCTGTACCTCTACTGGATTTGAACGATGTGCCATGCATTGTTCCCAAGCTTTACATTCTACATCATATCGCCACTATGAATTAACTATTGTTAAACCTGTTTACTGGTCAAATAATTTGGGCATGAACATTCAAGCCTCTTACCCAAGGCCACTCAGATACAGAAGGGCCCAAACTGAAAGCCACTGAACACCACACCTTTTCCAATGATTTCTGCAGAACATGAGGCTTGTAGAAGTGCCTTTGCCTGGGAGCTACATCAGGAAGGCAGGGAGTGCATACACACTTTGTCATGTTATATATACAGCTCATTAGAATGCAGGAATCCAGTTGTTTCTGAAACTATAACACCTAAAAAATAAAGTTGCACTGACCAGCTAAAGTTTGAGTCACTATTCAAAATCTAGGAATAACTTTATCCAAAGCAAAGCCTTTATTTAGGATGAATAGGCAGCGAAATATGTATGCTGATAAAGTTACTTGCAAATGCTAAATCACTAGGTGCAGAGAATTTCAATTACTCTGGCCCAATAGGGGCTAACAATAGTTGAATCATTAAGAAAGGGTTTATGTACCTGCAAGTAATAAAATACTGTTTTCTCTCTGAGATTGAGGTCTCTGAGGCAAATTCTAACTTACTCATACAAAATAAATGTGGTAAATAAGATAGAACTTATTAAAGGTATTGTCTATTGTTCCAAATATTTAAGAACTTGAAATATCTAAAAAGATAAATTTGAAATTAATGGTGCATGAGGATGGGACTTTTAAATGTCAGCCTTGCAACAAAGGTGAGTGGGATGAGATAATCGAAGTTTATTCAACTTTAGGAATGTACTACCTTAAAATGCTTTTGTTCTTGCTAAATCATCTTATACCTTCACGGAAAATATTAAGTCAATTGTTCATTGATAGAAAACTTTCTGTGTATGGATAAGTGAGGTGGAGGCCTGAGGAAAGTATTAAAAACTAGATTAGCTGCAGCAAATATTCACTATATTGCCTCATTGTCCATTAATGTTGTCTAAAGAAATGTCCTAAAACCTGACCTCTCCACAAATGCTCCCCTACACTAAGAAAGAAAGAAAGAAAGAAAGAAAGAAAGAAAGAAAGAAAGAAAGAAAGAAAGAAAGAAAATAAAAATAAAATAAAATAAAATAAAGTAAAATAAAATAAAATAAAATTAACATTTATTATTGAGAGAGAGAGATTATGAGCAGGGGAGGGGCAGAGAGAGGGAGAATCCAAAGTAGGTTTCAGGCTTTGAACTGTCAGCACAGAGCCGGATGAGGGGCTTAAACTCACCAGCCACGAGATCATGACCTGAGCGGATGTCTGATACTTAATCAACTGAGCCACCCAGGAACCCTGCTCTCTTACATTTTAATAGACTCACATCTTGCATTTTCTTTCCATGTCTTCATAAATACACTCTCTCATGATGTTCCTTCCCTTCCCAGATATATTTAGGTTGCTTTACTCTCTTTTATCTCTACTATGCCGAGAGGTTCTTTCTGATATCAGGTCAGAATCATTCAAGTGACTGGAACACAAATGTCTCACCTCAGGGGGGAGAATAGTAGCCCTCCACAGTGTGACACCTGAGTCTCACACAGCAACTGTGGGTTAGTGACACTGCGCTTGAAGAAAGTGCCATCCACTGCCACCTCCAGGGCGTCATTGGCACGTAGAATTCTGCAAAATTCTTGAATAACTGTTTTTTTTTTTTTTTTTTTTTTTTTTTTTTCCTTTAGGTCCTTATTCTGTTAAGTCACCTTTTGACTTCTGGTGCCTGACCTATGTTACGTAATCGGAGATACCGTCACTGGCATTGATTTAGGGGTGTTACCAGAAGTGCTTTGCCCTCTATTATGTCCATGCTCATGTTTGCATTTGTGTGTTTTTGTATAGGTCATAGAATTAAGGCTGATTCATAGGCATAGAATTACGGATTCTATATGTATAGGCATAGAATTAAGGACATTTTCGAACTGGGAAAAATTGTAGAATTCAGAGTATTTCACATGGCAACAGGTAGACTATATGAATCTATAATTGCTGTATATCCGTGTTCCTACCTTCTCTGCTCCCCACCCCCCAACTATCATGCTAACAATTATGAAGATCCTTTCATACTCTTCTCCCTACACTTTCAAAGTACCTAGGTGTCTAGCAAATACACTGCCTTTAGGAGACCCATAGCCCTCCACTCTGTTTTTCTCCATGCCCCAATCCTCTCCCCAACATTCACCATAATGACCATTACTGCTACCACAGCCACACACATACAGGTATACACAAACACCCACACCATAACTTCCTATTGGAGATAGGCCCCTTTGCTCTGAAATGATGTCTCACACATCTCCACAATGACATTTCACTTCCTTACAGCCTTTCTTAGGTCAGCAACCCAATTAAATGAAATAATTCTTATGTACTGATGAGTTATTTTAAAAGGAATATTGGCATTTTAAAAGCAGCTTTTGTATAGCTATATTATGTTTTAAGGAGTGCATCTTCACTTATAGAATCTCAGGCAAAAGGATACATTATACAGCAGGTATTTGGGAGACAAGGGATCCTCATATCCTAGAATATCTTCCAAGGACACATGTTAAAATAATCCCTTTTATGAACTGGCACTTTATTTTTATTTATTTATTTATTTTTGGTTGCCTGGCCTAAGGAAGATAATACAGTGAGATGGAAAAATCCACTGGACCTAGGGCATTCAAAGGATTGGGATCCAAACTCAGTGTTGCCACTAAGTGATATAGTAGAAATGTCAAATTAAACTCATGAGGAAATGGAGTTGGTTGGCATTAAATAGGATTCTATAATGTTATGTTCTTAGAATGGAGTTCATCCAGTATTTGTAATGTGAAACCAGGGAATGGAGGAAAAAATGCATATTGGAGGGGAGCAATTTCAGTAAGGGAATGGAGAACACAGCTACTTTTACAAATGGAAGACAAATCAAAATCTCTGTACTTTCACAGTATCTGTAAATTTCAAATGCGTATGTTTATTATTTGTCAAATGAGTTCTCAAGAAAACAAGCTAGAAGAAGCCATTAATGAATTAATAGAATTAATAGCCATTAATAGAAGCTTTAAGAATCAAGTTCAGAGTAATTCAATCTTTACTGTTTCTCAGTCTAAGTTGATATTGCCCACAAGTGAATCCATTTTCTAAATGGATGGGCCTTAAAAAACTGCCAATTAATCTTCAAAGGCCAACAGCTCTGCAGCTCACAAAAATAAGTGTCTTATTTAAGGACACTTAGTTATGTTTACATGTAGACCACAGATATAATGCTTTACAACAATTTGTCAGCATTCCTATGCTGTGTCCTCAGTCAAAATTTTGAAGCAAAGGAATGATTAAATGAACATTTAATGAGAATTCAAGTTCATCAAGATAAAGTCACTGTCAGCATACAAAGCATCCTTCTGCCATTCATCACCTATACACAGTCTCCCAACCTTTAAGATAATAAAAATAAATAAAAGATGTGCTGTAATCTAAGCAAAATTTTTCATTTTTCATTTCAAAAGTAAGACTTTAGATAAGAAATAACTTGGTCCAGATACCACATGGCAAAAAAAGAAAAAATAGAGAGATTTTAATCTATTGCTATGGAAAAGACATAAAGGGGAAAATACGATGAATAAGTGATTATTTATTTACTACCTTCAGAGTCTTTCCAGACCAGAGAAAATTTTGATGACAAAATCTTCTATAGGAGGGTGAGGAACAAGTTCTAATCTTCTTTAGTCCAAAGGGACAATGCAGTGAGACTGTACTCAAACTAATGAGAAAATTAAATTTTCAGGATCATCAATATGACAACTTCTAGCAGAGAGTTTAATTGCAAAGATGGATTTTTGACTTGAATGAACTAAAACTTTTAGATAAGGAGAAAAAATTGGTAATACCTCATTTCCCAGTCCTAACTTTTTCCAAGGTTCCTCCAAGGCCAACTTAGCAATCAATCTCCTCTGACCTTCTTCAACTGTTCCCTTCCATGATTTTTATGTGATTATTTATCTTGCATAGCCTTGTTCTTTGCGATGTGTTACTCTAAATACTACTGCAGTCTTAGCCTATCCAAAAATATACCCATTCTAATAGCTAAGACTTCCAGCAAGTCTGAGAAAGAGATGCACGGAAAGGAGGCCAACTGTTATTACAGTCAGGGTTCACGTATGCTCGATTCCAGGCACCAGCAGCCGGCTTTGCTCAGGTCATGATCTCATAGTTCATGGGTTCAAGCCTTGCATCAGGCTCTGTGCTGACAGCTCAGAGCCTAGAGCCTGCTTCATATTCTGTGTGTCTCTCTCTTTCTGCCCCTCCCCTGCATGTGCTCTCTCAAAAATAAACATTAAAAATTTTTTAAGAGTATTAAAAATTATGCAAGACACCCATTATAGTCTAAGAGTTATTTCCAATTTAAAGAGAACTGAGATAAGAAAATTTAGTCTCCCTTTCCCCAGTACACAAGTAGAAAATGTTAAAATCAGAATAGTAACCAATTTCTGTCTTCAACCCTATCTCTTATACTGCACTTCCTCCCCTTCTTGTGCTCTACATCAGAACATGCTACCTCCTCTGCTTACTAGGTTAAAGCTAACTATCTTTTTTTTTTTTAATGTTTATTCATTTTTGAGACAGAGACAGAGCATGAATGGGGGAAGGTCAGAGAGAGAGGGAGACACAGAATCTGTTAACAGGCTCCAGGCTCTGAGCTGTCAGCACAGAGCCCGATGCGGGGCTCGAACTCACGGACTGTGAGATCATGACCTAAGCCGAAGTCGGACGCCCAACCGACTGAGCCACCCAGGCGCCCCTAAAGCTAACTATCTTTAACACAAGACTGATTGTCTGCTCCTTCCATCACTATTTGGAGTTAGGAGAGAGGATAAAAGCCCAAGGAAACAAGTAGAGGGTGTTATTCTATATAGCTCAAGGATCTCCAATAATCTCTACCACTTACAGAGCCAACTCTAAATTCTGGAATTATTCCAAGCCTCAAGACTTCCCACCTTCCTCCACTTCATTCATCCAATCTACCTGGGGACTCTCCAGTTTCTTCAAGCTCCTCAAAACTCTTGTGTCATGTTTAATTGTACTCAAAACTCTTATTTCTCTCTTTAAAATTCTGTTTCCTCTGTTCCCACTTTTCCATTGATTCAGATTCTACTTTACCTTTAGGGCCAACTCCAGCTTTAGTCTTTCTTAAATCATTGTCCATTCTTCTAGATTACCCTGCCCTGCTTTTTCCTTGTCCTTCTGAAAAAGGCCTTGGAAACTATGATATTTTTCATCATTCTCTAAATTGCTTTGTGTATTTTATCTTCCCAATGAAATAACAAGAAGTGAATAAAACGGTAGACTAATTGTTCTCAATGAATGCTATTTCAATGGTTTAATGTAAATGGTTGCATTATTTAAAACTTAGATATATCTGAAACATCATGCTTAAAAAAAAAAATCACTCTCCAGCCAAGAGTCTTATACTAGGTGTCAGGACCAGGGGTATTTTTCAGTAAAAGCCTTTCCTGGCCACATTATAGAACCTCATGTTTGCATGGGATGAGTTCCATACAAAATTCTGGGATTTATTTTCAAAAAGAGACCAACCTTCTGTATTTTCACAGTATTACCCCCAGCTACTATTAGAAGTTACTACAAACTTCTTGATTATACATAAAACCTGCATTTACACTTCTTACCTTTAGAAACCTCAACTTGAGAAAGAAGAAACTTTTTTTTTAATGTAACGTATAAATGGAGAGAAACCTTGATCTTTTTATTGTGCTCCTCTATGTACTTGATGAATACACCACTTCAGAAGATACTCCAAAGAGCAACCTCATTACTATCAGCCTAGACCTTCTACAGATACAAGCAGAGAGTCTAGAGCCAACTAACCTTCTTTAGAAGAGAGCCTAATTGAAGAGCCACAGTGAGTCATTATGTCAGATCTAGCCTAGATTCATATAATGAGTACAAACTCATAGACAAAGATCCTTCTAACCTGTTGGCAAGACTCTCTTTACATTTTAATTTCACTTCAGTTAACTAACAGAAGCTTCAAGACCAGTACTTCTCTTCCCCTTCTTTTTCTTTCCACCCAGCCAGTAGATCTTAGGCCTGCTCTCCAATGCACTACATGAGCACTTTGGGCTGGCTCAAATGTTATCTCCTCTTTCACTTCTAACCTTTTCCACTTTGCCACAAAGACACAATAGAAAAGCATAAATCAACTTGGGTTTTACAACCAGAGTTCTCTTAACTCTTTACCGACAGAAGCTCTAGTTCCCATAGGCCAACCTCTTAACCATCCCAACAAAGATGTCACTGTGCATGAAGCATCTTGCAAAATGCCTGGCCCCAGAAGAACGTGTAGGTGCTTTAACAGGGAGCAGTTACACTCATTTTCAATTATTTTGGATCTGCTTCAGTGATAATAACAAAGCCTGTTACATAATAGACACTTGGCCCAGGCTGGTTAAATTGACATTATGGCTAGTATTCTGGAAGAAAATTTCTCTTCAAGGTGTCACTTAAGATGAAACATCTTGTGGGGCACCTGTGTTGTTCAGTAGGCTAATCACCTGACTTCGGCTCAGGTTACAATCTGATGGTTCCTGGGTTTGAGACCTATGTAGGTCTCTGTACTGACAGCTCAGAGCCTGGAACCTGCTTCAGATTCTGGGTCTCCCTCTCTCTCTGCCTCTCCCCTGCTTATGCTCTGTCTCTCTCTATCTCTCTCAAAAATAAACATTAAAAAAATTTTTTTAAAGAAAACAAAAGTTTTTACGTAACTTTTGATAGAACTCTGAAATGGCTGCTAAAATGATGTCATAGGTCTATAAACTTGAGTTTCTTTGGGCTGTAATACTTGTTCATACTTAAATGGTGGCGATGATTTAATCAATGTGTCTAAAATATATTAGAGCAGCAATATACTCTCATGGATCTGGTTAACATTCTTATAGTCATTTAATTCACGCCACAGGAGTTCAGTGGAGAGGTCTTTGGCAGTAAGTTATCCAAATGCCAGGAATCGTTGAGCTAGAACATTAAGGTCAAACTTGGAATCCTGTGCTACTTCTCCCAGCCTATATTTTGTTAACCAAGATTTTTTTCCCCATAAAAATCTAGTATTTGTTATCAAAAGAAAAGAATGCAATATGGCTGCTCAGTATTAATGAGATACTAGATTAAATGGCAATGTTTAAGTAAATATGGATACCAGTCTTCTTAGAGCTGGCTTTTCCATTCTACCTCCTAAAATACAGCAATATTGAAGCAGTTCTGATATAGAACAGTTTGTTAGGATGATGTGTTCACACACACAGGCTCCAGTGTTCTGCAGTAAGTTATAACCAGGTGAGACCTGGCGGGTATGAAAATTGAGGGCCATCAGAGCCTGCTGGCACTCTCCCAACAGCTCTGTCTTTTTCATTTTCTCTTCGTATCAAAGGTGTTTCACCTCCTGCCCTGTTCCACAAAAAGAAAACTGCCACAAGTCACTTAAAAAGTTGTTACTCTCTCAAAGGCCTTTAGGTCTTTCTGTTTGTACCCATAACAATGACACAACATTACCTCAACCCCAAGCTGAGACATGCTTTCAAACTTGAATTGAACATCACAGTGAGGCTACTGGGGTGGGAAGAAGAGAATTAAATTTTTGACTTGAGTCTTAAACTATGAAAAGCTGATCCATAAATCAGCTTTCAAATGTACAAGTTTTATTTAAAAATTCTTGTATAATTCTCTCCATAACCCTAAGTACCTCTTTCAGAAAGAGAATCAAAAGCCAGCTTGCTCTTCCAGCATTTACCTAGTGAATTCCTAACAGCCACCTTCAAATTGGGTATGAATCACCATGTGATCTTGAGACAACATTTATTTGTGTTCTAAACATTAAAGATACTGCTTCATGCTGCAAGAAAATATTGGGTAGTTTAAAACTGGAGTATATTATAAACACAGGATTTTTCTTTTAGTGTTCTGAAGAAAAAAGTTGCTTATTTACATCAAGACATCAAATTATTTTCAAAGATTTTTCTCAGACTATTTTAAAATCAAAATCAGGAGACGTCTGGGTGGCTCAATCGGTTAAGCTTCAGACTCTTGGTTTCAGCTCTGGTCACGATCTCAATATTCAGGCGATCTCAAGGTTCCTGAGATAGAGCCCCCTGTTGGACTCTGCACTGGCAGCATGGAGCCTGCTTGGGATTCTCTCTGCCCCTTCCCCACTCGCATTCTCTCTCTCTCTCTCTCTCTCTCTCTCTCAAAATAAGTGAACATTTAAAAAAAGGAAAGTCAGGCATTTAGTTCTAGTTTGCAAAGATATGTATCACTTTTATCAGTCTGAAGTCATTGATAACATAGGAGATATCACTGAATGGATTCAAATTTTCCTATTTCCTATTGCTAGGAAATGTGCTTCTTATTCCCTCAGCTTGAAGAGGAGAGTAACATATCTTTCACTCTTATCTTCAAGACACAGGTCACAGGAGGATTAGATTAAATTTAAAGCTGTAAGTTTTGTCAAACTTTATTTTCAAATACCCACCAAGCAGAACATCTAAAATTAAATTCTAAGTGGCATTTATGAAGAAGGAGTAAATTTTCTCTCTTCCTTGGCATAATTAAAGTACGGGAATCGTTTTTTATAGTACTTTTCCAAAGCACTAAATGAACATGTCCACTCTTTGGATCTTCCCTTTAGCTAAATATATGACTGTTATTAAAAACAGATTCTAATCCTTATACCTTTATTACTTATATGTCCATATGAGGCGATTGATAGATGAGTCCGTATACAGTCTTCATAAAATCCTTCCTGAGAACATTTTTATTGAATTCCCAAATGTTATAACACTAGAAAAGACTATTAAATCAAAAATTTATTAATATAACAGAATTTTCTGTATCCTAGAAAAAGGGTTCATTTGATCCAATTTATTCCAAATTAATATAAATGTGTGAAAGTGTCCAGTGAAAGTATTTGGGAGAAGTACCCAAGATTTAGTTAAATATTATATAATCTGTTGTAGTTCATGCAAAATGCTACTTATAGTCTTGTTTATTTTTTAGATTTTTCCACTTAGGCCTTTTGATTTCGTCTTTTTTTCTGTAGTAGTCTCAATATAACGTCTAAATAATTGCTTATTATTAGAGGTTCATATTAAAATTAGATCACATTCCTATCACTGGAGTCTCACTATGTAACTTTTTGATAATATAAGACACTGGCTAGAAACCAGTGTTAAATTGGATCACACATAAAAGGTTGCTCAGTTACTAAAATACATTGAAGACCTCATTATAAGCTTATTTCCCTTGAAAGCAATCCTCTGTCACCTATCTTTGGTAACATGGCTACATAGCAAGATCCTCTTTTTTATACAATGTCTTCCAGAGCCTCATGACCAAGATTATCAGATTTAATACTTAAAAACGGAATAAAGAGTCAACAGTGAGAGATGAGAAAACCATCTAGTATGGATAAACATCAGAATGCTCAGCATGCTTCTGTGGGGCAAAGGAAGCCTCAGAAGATACTTTGATAAAGTTCAGGTATAAGGATGATATGGGCTGGTAACCTCTAATAAAATGACTAAAGTTGTATTTTCATGAACTATTGAAATCCTTTTATATATGTATTGACTTTCTAAAGACAGAGCTAATAAGTGCTAATTTCCCCCAGGGTTACTTTTCAGTAACTGAAAGTGTATTTTACCACTGATGTCTAAATTGGTGTAACCTTTTATTGCTATTAAAATGTTTTATTATAGAGCTAGAAGAGAAAAGTCTTCCAAAGTCTCTTCTCCAAGTTCATGACCACATGTCACCTGCACATTATAGGTAGAAGAACCAAATGCATAACATCAGGATTGACTTCAACTGTTGATATCCCCACATCTATTCATGGCATGTCTTTGCCCATTTGAACTGCTCTAACAAAGTTACCATAGACCAGGTAGCTTATTAGTAACTAAGATTTCTCATGATTCTAGGAAATCCAAGATCAAGGCACTAGCAGACTTGGCCTCTGGTAGGGGTGAACATCTTGGTTCTTAGAGGACTGTGTCCTCACATGCCAGAAGGGGCAAATCGACTCTCTAGGGTCTGTTTTTAAGGACACTTACCACATTAATGAGGCTTTTCCCCTTATGACCCAAACACCTTCCAGAGACCCCACCTATTTATACCATCACCCCTGGGAGTTAAAATTTAATGTGAATGGAGAGAGTGCAAAAACATTCAGTCTAGAGCATGGTCTAACTTTAAAACTCAGGAATTTATCCTTTACCTAATCCATATTTTCTTGCTCTGTCAGCATTAAGATGGATTTTTGACTAAATACATAATTCTTTAATTTTGTCAATAAAGCTATGTAAAGCAGATACCTCTGAAAAAGCAAATACATTGATCTATAGCCATACTAAAGTGAAAATGGCTGAAAGCACATTCCTTCTAGAAGGTAGGTTTTGCAATGGACAGAGTTTGAGGGTAGTGTATGCTTAAAGTGAAGCTGTGATTCTGTAAATAGGAGGCAGGAGCCACGGAAGAAGGACAGTGAACATTTACATGGCACAAATATTTTTAGGCACAACATATTAATAAAAGCTATACTCCATGCCTTTTGCCTTTCAGGAACTGGCATACCACTATGTTCTAAGGTGCACATAAGGAGTAAGGAGTGTCTTGAATTAGTAAATACGTTTGAAGAACTCTTCAAGTTAGGTACAACTGAGGACACAGAAACAAAAGGATGCTTTCTGTTCTGCCCTCTGATCTTGAGGATTTTAAAATCTTGTTAGAGAAGACCTGAATGACTCACATTATTCTAAGTAAGTAACAATAGAAGATAACATTAGGTCACTCTGCTCTATTCAGGGAACAGTGTTACTAGCTTTCTGCCTCCATGAATTCCTAACTGCCTCTGAAACAGCGATCAAACAGTGGCCCCCAAATGCTAACTATATACAATGTATTTGAGAGGAACAATTGTTGGTGAAATGGTGAAACTCAAGCGCCCCTCTATTTTCTCTTTTAGTAGCACTGCTGTTTTAGATTTTTCACTCTTCTCGATGACTGCTATTTCAGCTTAAGATTTTTTCACCACTTTCTTAGGGCTCCTATGATTCATTAATTTGCTTTACTTTATATACCTTGTGTCTTAGGTAACCCGTCATGCCAGGTCTGTATTTCCAGTTGCCTCCGCAGTATCTCTAATGGCAGCTTTGTCATATGAAACACAATGGGAATATATAGACCACACTAAACCAAGCTAGATCCAGAGTCAGGGATTGTAGATCCTGATTCTGTATTCATTACCAAGTATCTGCACGTAAAAATTTAACTTCAAGTTTCTAGATTTCTTTCTTTATAAGGGGTATTATTTAACTTGACAACTTAAGGTATTTCTAATTTTAGAACTTCACATTTTTCTGCATCAAATTTAACATCTTTCTTCTAAAATGTACTTGACTTTCCAAATATTCCCTTTCTCCTATGACGATTCCATTCACTTCTCTAGCATCATCTTGGACCTGGATCCATTCCCTTATCCTGTAATTCCTATACAGAATCATAAGGTTTACTATTTCTCTGTTCACATGTGTTGATTTTACCTCACAGTATGTAACCCCATTTCTAGTTTTACAGCCTACCTGGGGCATTTGGTAAAAAAAATTAACACACAACTGAACCCAAATCCATGACACCATGATGTACTAGGAAATCCAGTTTTCCAGGAATGTGAATTTAACAAAAAGATCAAAAGTGAGCAGAACTGTATTGGGATAAATATGCTGTATGTCTATGTATTAGTATAGCTGAAGATTAATTTTTAAGATTTAAAGACAGAAACAGATGGGGATTTTTTTCCCCTGTAAATTCACAGACCTTTATACAGTAACAACAGAGAAAGAAAAAACAAAACAAAAAAAAATCAAATGCTGATGTAGGTCCTCCTGAAGCCCAATGGCAAGAAAAGAGAGGCTCCCTTATCAAGAAAACTAGTTTTCTGAATCTACTGTGTTATGAATCTAACTAGAAGTTATATAGGTTAGGACTCCAAATAGAGTTTGATAGTAGGAGGGGGATGAAATATTTCTAATACCTTGTGGTATTAGAACAGTCTGCATGTTTATGGGGTCCCGCCAGGTAAAATCTTAATTCTTGTTGTGGGTGGCATGTATTCAGCCACCTGGCAACTGAGATACATGTAACTCAATCCTTGTAACAGATACCATGAAAACCTGTTAGACACTTCTATTTCAAATGTAGCATTTCCAACAAAATTTTTATTTTTTTCAACTTTCAAGAACAGAATGAGAGTTTTCAGCTACAGTCATCACTTGTATATTAGTCTACCAAAATTTAAATTGCTGTATTATAATCAAGCTGCATCAGTAAGCTTTGTATCTAGTGACTACAGACTACCAATTCAAGTTAAGTCTAGAGACCAAATAAAGTCTAATTATAAAGGTACATTTACTTAACAAGTTTCTGACACCATTAAGGATATTATTAGAAGCTCTTACCAAATTTTTTTCATTTTAGATTCAGAAACATTTGCCCTCCTAATTTCAAATTTATCAAGTCATTTGAGTCACTTGCAGAACTGGAATCACTGTTAGGAACAGTTTGAAAAGATTGCCAAAAAGGAAAAAAAAGAAAAGAAAAAGAACAGCTATGGCTAAATGTCCCAAATGATCATCTCACTGGTGATACATACACATACCTAAGCCATGTGAACCTTAGGCTCAAATCAATTGAGAGACTTAATTTAAAAAATTCAAAACCATGTGTCCCAAAAGATTTAAATGAAACTAAAAATAAGTGAGTTTTTGCTTAAACAATTACCATATAATCCTTTCCCCACCAGGAAAAAAAAAAAAAGATAAACCAGTCCATTCATTTGTTCACAAAATGGAAATCACTTGGTTCAAAGAATAAAAACTCCCAACTACAGTCAGCTATCATTCCAATGAAAGAAAATTAAAACCTAACGTACTATCCCTATTACTTAGTAATCAAGGAACAAACTTCCTTGGCATTAGTGAATTACTACTACACAGCATTAATTTCATGCTTGTCTACTCTTGTAAGCTGTGAATGGTTACACCGAGTTTGGGAGCAGAAAAGAGTTAGAATAGGGTCAGGAAGCTCCTTGAAAAAACTGAGAAAATAATAAATAATTCAGAGCATTTAATGCAATTAAGCAAGACTTTTAATGCCAACAGGGTTTGAAAACATCATGATTATGTCTGGGGTCTCATCTTTATGGACACAAGACTGTTAAAGTCTACAGCACTTTCATAACCCTTCTTTAAAACATTTTTTAGTGTTTATTTTTGAGAGAGAGAGCGAGCACATGCAAGCAAGAGAGGGACAGGGAGGGAGGGAGACACAGAATCCAAAGCAGGCTCCAGGCTCCAAGCTGTCAGCACAGGGCCCAACACAGGACTCAAATCCACGAACTGTGAGATCATGACCTGAGCCAAAGTCTGATGCTTAACTGACTGAGTCACCCAGGCACCCTTGCATAACCCTTCTTTAAAAAAACTATTGAAAAGTGACTGAATGAGATGTCTCAAGTTCAATTTGTAGGGTTAGGGATTTATTAAAGGCAATTTATTTCTGATCATGTTAATTCCCCCAGCCAAAGCTTTTAAAATTTATTTTACACTCAACTGGTTAAAACTGAGGAACATGGACAAGTGGAGAAAGATACAAACCTGTAAGGAAATCTTGGGTGTTCCTTAAAATTTTTTTTTGTGCCTTAAAATTTTTTTTTGATTGTTTCCCTCTGATTTCACTTCATCTATAATGACCTTCCCTAACTTTTTATTTACATTCATTGGCTTAGTCCATAATGTAGCACTGATGATCCAGGAAGGTTTTATGCTCTAATAAACTGCTTGCAGAGGTGCCAGCACTTACTGAAATCATTTTAACTTTGTGTCTGTATGCCCTTGAGGATTTTGCCGTTTGTGTTCATGTCCCATATGTGATCGGAAAAACTAGCAGAACCGCATCTCTGTGCAGGGGAGTGTTCAGCAGGTTGTTATCCTGATTTTGCTGTTGACTACTTGTACACCATTCTTAAAATCTGTTCTTCATTCTCTACGAAAATGACCTTGTCCTCAGCTCCTGATGGGACTCCAAAACACACCATCATCTTTACATTTGGTGATCGTTATGAGCGCACTTGAAACCACCCGAAAATAGAACACCATGAGATTCTGTGTGTTTGTGCGTGCATGCGTCCATCTCTTCTTAACTTTCCACCTCCCTAAATTCAAGAAGGAAAGGAGAGGGATCTGGACATTAGTTCAATCAAACATGATGACCGATTCTGGGGTGACAAGGATGTGTGTTTACATATAAAATAAAGTACAATTCCGTCCGTTGCATACTCCATGCACGTACATACCTCAGACATGTTGTGGGCTTGGTTCTAGACTACAATGAAGTAAAGGCCATAACAAATTTAGTCAACTGAATTTTTTGGCTTCCCAGTGCATGTACAATAGCTACGCTTATGATATACTGTAGTCTATTAAGTACACAATAACATTAGATCTAAAAAATGTACATACTTCAATTAAATATCTCAATACAAAATACTTTTGCCTAAAAAGTGCTCATCACCTTCGCTTTCAGCAAGCCATAGTCTTCTTGCTGTTGGTGGAGGGTCTTGTCTCCATGTTGATAGCTGCTGACCGATCAAGGTGGTGTTTGCTGACAGCTGGCTTGGCAGTGGCAATTTCTTAAAATGAGGTTTGTCGCATCAATTAGCTCTTCCTTTCACAAAGGATTTCTTTGTAGCATGTCATGCTGATGGCATTTTACTCACAGAATTTCTTTCAACATTGGAGTGCATCCTCTCCACACTGCTGATAATTTATCCTCTAAGTTCACCAGGAGCAGATTCCATCTCAAGAAATCACTTTCTTTGTCTACAACTAGCAAATCCTCATCCATTAAAGTTTTATCATGGGATCACAGCAATTCAATCACATCTTCAGGACCCACTTATTATTCTAGTTCTCTAATTATTTCCACCACATCTGCATTTACTTCCTACACTCAAGTCTGGAACCCCTCAATGTCACCCGTGACAGTTGAAACCAACTTCTTCCAAACTCCTGGTCATGCAGATATTTTGACTTCTTCCCATGAATCAATGAATTATAAATGTTCTTATGGCATCTAGAATGGTGAACCCTTACCAGAATGTTTTCGATTTACTTTGGTCGGATCACAGAGATCATGTTCCACGGCAGCTGTGTCCTTATGAAAAGTATTTCTTAAATAACAAGACATCAAAGTTGAAATTACCCCCTGATCCATAGGCTGCAGAATGACCGTTATGTTAGCAGCATGAAAACATTCATCTCTTTGTACATCTCCGTCAGAGCTCTTGGGTGACGAGGTGCATTGTCAATAAGCAGCAGCAGTATTTTTTCAAGGAATCTTTTTCTGAGCAGGTCTCAAGAGTGGGCTTAAAATAACCAGTGAACTATGTGGCAAACAGATGTGCTATCATTCTCATGCTTTGCTGTTCCATTTGTAAGCACAGGAAGAGTAGATGTAGCATAATTTTTAGGGGCCCTGGGATTTTCAGGATGTTAAGTGAACACTGGATTCTACTTAAAGCACCAGTTACATTAGCCCCTCAACAGACAGTCACCCTACCCTCTGAAGCTTTGAAACCAGGTATTGACTTCTGCCTAGTTAATAAAGCTCTAGAAGACATCTTCTTCCAATGTATGGCAGTTTCATTTTACACTGAAAACCTATTGCTTGGTGTAGCCACCTTCATTATTTATCTGGGATAACTTTCTATTTCCCATTTTACCTTTGTTACAGAAACGACATCTTTCTTTAAACGTCATGAACAACTTCTGGTAGCTTCAAACTTGTCTTCTGCAGCTTCCTCACCTCTCTCAGCCTTCATAGAGTTGAATGGAGTTAGGGCCTTGCTCTGGAGTTAGGGCCTTGCTCTGGAGTTAGGGCCTTGCTTTCCTTTAAGAGAATGTCATGTCTGGTTTGATCTTCCATCCAAATCACTACCATAGCAACATATAAGAAGTAAGATTGTTTAGCTTTCTTATTCACATGTTTTCTGGAGTAACGGTTTATTTCAACAACTTCTTTGCACTCACAACTTGGGTATTTGGTCCAAGAGGCCTAGGTTTCAGTCTGTCTTGCCTTTCAACATGCCTTCCTCCCAAAGCTTAATCACTTCTAGCTTTTGATTTAGAGTGAGATATGTGGGACTCTTCCTTTCACTTGAACACCCTTAGATGCCATTTTAGGGTATTAATTGGCCTAATTACAATATTATTTTGTCTCAGGGAATAGGGAGGCCCAGGGAAAGGGAAAGAGATGGGGAAGACAGCTAGTGAGTGGAACCATCAGAACATACACTACAATTAAATTCATTATCTTTTTAATTTTTTTAATGTTCATTTATTATTGAGAGACAGAGAGAGACAGACCATGAGCATGGGAGGAGCAGAGAGAGAGGGATACCCAGAATCCAAAGCAGGCTCCAGATTGAGAGCTGTCAACACAGAGCCCGACACGGAGCTCCAACCCACAAACCACAAGATACTGACCTGAGCCAAAGTCAGACACTTAACGGACTGAGCCACCCAGGTACCCCTTAAGTTCATTATCTTATAGAGACATGTCTCATGGCACCCTAGAGAAATTAAAGTATTAACAAACATCACTAACCACACATCACCTTAACAAATATAATAAAAAAGTTTCAAATACTATAAACATTACCAAAATGTGACAGAGATGAGAAAATACTTTTGGAAAGAGCACACGTTACACTATGCTCGATGTTTAACTTGCTCGATGCAGAGGACACTTGCTTGATGCAGAGTCGCCACAAACCGTCGATGTGGAAAAACACACAAAACCAGTATTTTGCAAAGTGTAATAAAATGAAGTATGCTTGTGTATATATTATATTTAGGAAAAAAAAGTCAATGTAAGCTATTTTGTCTGCTTCTGTAGATCAGGTAGAGACGGCAGGGAGAGAGTTGGGATTACAGAGCCTTGTTCAAGACCATAGGTTTGCCAAATTCCTGGCATTGAACCGAGCTGCATCGGGGTCAAAACCTGTGTTTGGCAAATAAAGTTTTTAACTATACTTAAAAAAAACCATGAAATACATAAAAGCCTGGAAGTCAGTAAAACATATTTTGTTTATTAATGCTTTCTATAGAATGCTGGAAATTTTACACCAATTCAATAATTTGTTGAAACAATCTGGTAACCCTTTCAGTTCCAAGCAAGTGCCTCACATAAAGTTCCTATGCTTCTGTAAGCTAGAATTTATACAGAACAGAATGGAACACAAGGCCAGGTCAGAATTGCTAGGGAACCTAGCAAAAAGGGAAGCCTGAGAACGTCTTCTTCCAGGAGCAGAGAAGGGTGATCAATGCAGAGACTGACAATCAGGTTAGGGATAAGCAGGGATGCTGGTCAGAGGGCAGGTGATTTACAGTGAATACCAAGACTGTTACTCACAGTTAGATCTCCTATGTCACTTATGAAGGGGTACAGAAGGCCTGGCCAGGTGGAAATGCCCAGAGTAAGGTTGAAAGCTGAACTGATTTAGTCATACACAATGGTTCTTAAGCTTGGCATCTTTGCCCTGAAGAAGTTTGTATGAAAATTAACTATTCTCCCTATCTCTCAAGTGAAAAACTGTCATATGTCCATGTATTCATTAAATTTAATTGGCAAATGAGCTTAAATATAGCCTCTTTTGAGCTCTCTAGGAACTCCCAGCTCCTGCTTTTTAGGTATTTCAATCATCACCTTGCATAAAAAGGTGACTTGAAAAAAATTGCAAGACCCTAGATACAGAATTCTCTCAGCCTTAAAGCCAGCCTCGGGCAAACAAAGTCCTCCAATGTTCTTGATGTAGCACAGAGCAATTTAGAGATTTAACCTACGCCTTCAAATCTAAAGCAAAAAATGTATAACTTTCCTGGATTCTTATACCTTACACATGCATGGGTTGGAGAAGCTGTCTAAAAATATATTCTTAGCCATATGCTTCAGATGCTTTTAATTTTAAGAAAAAAAACCCACATTTTAATATTTCATGCTAGTTAAAAGGCACTATGTTCTCCAATACAAACCCCATATCTAACAGCATGCTAATTACCAAAGCCTTGATTATTAAAGTTATGAAAACAAAAGCATTTGTAGTATGTACCCCTAGAGTATAAGCTTCCTACTTATAATTCCAACAAACCATTTCATCCTTAGCTTAAGCTTCACTATCACACACATCACAGTGTATATGTGGATACATTTTATCATTCCCATTTTAGTATATATGCTGTCAAAGTGAGCCCTATACTGATGCATTTTAAAGAATGTTATAGACCTATCAGTTAAGCTGGAAAAAAAATCACCTAAAAATCAGTTAACCTTTCCCACATGTATTTGTTTAAATGTTTTTTCTGTAATTCTTCTGTAGAAACATGTCATATTATTTAATACTTCTATTTAAAGTAGTAGTTGCTTTTTACAGCACAACACTTCACAATCTCAGATTCCAGAATTTCTACAAAGTTCAGATGTATGCTTTTTTTATAATCTTAGAACATTAAAAACTTCTCTTTCATTTAACTACCCAAAATAAAGTTCTGCAATCATTTCTCATGTGAAAAGTTCTAAGTTCTGAACTAAGTTCAGAGAAGTTAGTTTATTACACATTTCCATACTCCATCTCCAGAGATTCACCATCAATTGATTCTGGGGTAAGATACAGATATTGTTTTCCAAGTTCCCCGGAAGGATCTATTCTGCAGCCAAGGTTGAGAAACTCAGTGTTGTTTAGAAACCTGGTGGAGGGAATTATATTCTAAGCTTTTAAATTTTAATAGGTAAAAATCGAATTGCCTTCTTGCTAAAAATTCAGGGCAAAGCCACGAAAATTCTTAGTAAATAGCTCTCAGTTATCACCAATGAAGCTGTATTTTTAACCACAACCCCTGTTCTGACTCAGGAGGTTGGAACACAAACAAGTTAAAAAGCAATATTGCATAATATTTGGCAAAGAATATTGTGAGCCACAGTGGCTCAGTATAGATTTATTAAATTGAATATTGAAGGAGAGAGACAAATTCTGTTAAGTGATCCCACAGGTAGTAACAATCTCAAGAGTTTGGCTAGGGTACCGACTAAATGGTCTTTAGGGGTGAAGCAAAGTTCTATGAGATTAAGGGCAAAGGCACAAGCTCTTACTGGAGGTGGCAGAGTAAGACAAAACCATGGGAACACATCAACACAAACAGTGGACAGCTGATGTTTTATACAACTAGTCTCTATTCCTACTCTAGCACTTCTGCAATTATGGTCCATGGACCACATCAAGCCAAACACTCAAGAACTTGTTAAAATACAAATTAGTGGAACTTCTTGCAAACCCATTACACATCAGAAACTATGACAATGGGGCCCAGCAATGTTTTAACAAGCTTTCCTATTCATCCTGACATATACACAGGTTGGAGAATCATTGCCCTATTTTTTTCATAAGAATTCTTTTAATATAAGCTCCCCAGTTTTCTTGTAGGAAACCATCCTTCTTGCAAATTAAGTCTACATC
This sequence comes from Panthera pardus, assembly GCF_024362965.1. Classification (NCBI taxonomy): domain Eukaryota; kingdom Metazoa; phylum Chordata; class Mammalia; order Carnivora; family Felidae; genus Panthera; species Panthera pardus. The sequence goes on from NW_026526765.1 coordinate 89,441,323, forward strand.
TTCTGAAAGTGGGGATCCCACCTCATTCCTTACCTCAGGAGTGTATGGGTAAACCAGCAGCCCCAAAGTTGCTTTATTCTAGGTCTCAACATTGAAATAACAATCAGCAACACCTATCAGTAAGGAGGCTGAAAAGGAAGACCAACTCTTAACGCAGAAGCAAGGGATGGAGAAGTTCCTGGAACATCATTTGAGGCTCATGACTAAGTTAGTCTACCCTTCTCAATAGGAGGTAATAAATTCCCTTTTATTAAAAAAGTTTGAACTGGGAGCCTGTTACTTGCAGTTAGAGTAAGTGTGACTAACACACAGAAGCCAATATAGAAAGCAGATTAATGATTGACCCAGAAAATACAAGTCACAGAAGGGTATCAGTACAGCCTTTATGTGCTAAGGGTTCAGGCCAAACAGATGCAGAGTCAGAAACTGGCTCCAGGTCAGAGCAGGGTTTGGGGCTACAGTTGCAGTCTGAATATATAAGTATTTAGGTATTTGGTGCATGTGTGTGTCAGCCTGGCTTAAATGGTTCCAAGTAGGAAGCAGTAACTATTGTGCCTTCCCATATAGCTTGCCTGTGTTTTCCTGGGATGCTATACCAAGAAATGGAGTCCTGGCCTGATCAAGAACGTGGTTTCTTTTTTTTCTTTTTTTTTTTAATGACTAACTCCTTATGTGGTAGGAACATCATTTCTGTGTATCCCTTGCTTGTGAGAACCTTTACACTAAATACAAAATAACTGACATTTTTGGTACACTGCAATTGCATTCAACCCAATCACACACAATCAGGATACTCTTCACATTCACAAGACTATGGCTTTCAATTTTTTGATCAAAACATGATTCAGCCTCTGTCAGGTGGTTACCATAGGACTGCTGAAATCACAGAAGCATTTTTTTTAGTCCTCAAAATTGCAGTTGTCTATAAAAAAGTTTCTGAAGAATTATTGGCTTCAGCGATGCTCACCAAGAAGTGCTATTTCGAGTCCTTCAAGAGCATCCACCATCTTTACTGGGCTGTTTTCACCACATCCCAGCAGTGCCACCTTCTGCAATCACTGAGGTCATCGTTACACAGGGTCATTACCAAGCGGTTTTTTTTTTTTTTTCCCGAGAAATGTGCTTTCCACTTAGAGATTGACAAGGGTTTTATGTAGTTATTGTTAATATTTTAGCCCCCTGTTATTTTTATTTGGATAGATTCCAGATACGCTGTACAGCTGACTCTTAAAAAACACTAAGGTTAGAGACACTGAACCTACACTTAGTTGAAAAATCTGTGTGTAGGGACTCCTGGGTGGCTTACTTAGTTAAGTGGCTGACTTTGGCTCAGGTCATGATCTCATGGTTTGGGAGTTTGAGCCCCGTGTTAGTCTCTCTCCTCTCAGCACAGGGCCCACCTCAGATGCTCTGTACCCTTCTCTCTGCACCTCCCCCACTTGCACACCCACTCGTTTTCCCTCAAAAATAAACTTTAAAAAAATTAGGGAAAAAAAGAAAAATATGTGTATAACATTTGACTCCCCCAAAACTCAAATACCAACAGCCTGCTGTTAATTGGAAGACTTACTGATAATAGTTAATATTTTGTATATTATACACTATATTCTTACAGTAAAGCTACAAAAGATGTTAAGATAATCATAAGGAAAATAAAATACATTTATAGTACTGTATTTGAGAAAAATCTGTGCTTAAGTGGGTTTGCATAGTTCAGACTTGTGTTATTCGAGGTCAACTATATTTTTAAGGAAGAATAGGCCAGATTTAGAAATACAGAAGCTTCCCTTTTGGCCCCTTCTGTTTTAACAGCTTACCACTTTTACAGACTCTTAACTACACACAGAACTGAAGAGACTGCTCTGGACGCCATATACTTGTGATTGTTAATATTTGCAGATAATTTATATGTGCCAGATACTCTCACTTTTGTACACATTACCTCATTTCTGTTCATGGTAATCCCATAAGCTAGGTAATATCTTCATTTCACAGACAAAGAAACAGAAATGTAGAGAGGCTAACTAACTTGTTCATGCATATAGTGAGTTAGGATTTGAACTCTGGCTGTCTGACTTGAGAACTCATGCTTTTGACATTATTACTTAATAGAATTACATAGACTACATAGGCTTTTCTCAATATATAAACTTTTTATACATAGAAATGTAACTTGACTGTAAACCACATGAGGCAAGAGACTATGACCTGTTTCTCTTTTCTGGACCATGGTAAGTCCAATCAGTATTTATCACATAGAAGGCAATCGGTAATTATTTATGAGCAAATGTTATGAACAGGGTTTAGGTTACTACCAAGTACAGAGTTGATGTCGGAGGATAGGCCCAAATGTGATTGGATAATTCTAAGGCATACAACTTTATAATTTCTGAAAGATGATTCAATACATATGGAAGATTCTACAATATTCCATTTTGAAATTTGCTTAATAAGCTACTTTGACAATACATTGAAGGCTATTGTTTTTTCTGATAATCTAACCTCTTGGCAACATTGAGAAGGTGCTGAATTCTAACTTGGGAGTTCTTTAGCCTGAACATCTATTCATTGTAGAAATCTTATCTAATGCACTCCTGTTGACAGGTAATCATTCAGCTTCTATAGAACATTTTGAGTGACAGAGAACCCATTACAACCTAAGGCAATTCACTCCATGTTTGAGCAACCTTAATTGTTTACAAAGTTCTTTCTTGTAGTTGGCTGAAATCTCCTTTCTTGCAACTTCTTCCCATTGTTCTTAGTTTTGTCCTCTAGAGCTACTCTGAATGACTGTCAAGACAGGTCTATATGACAGTCCTTCAAATATTTAAAGGCAGCAATAATGACTCCCTAGATCTTTTGTGCTCCAGGCTAAAAATCCCCAATTCCATCAAACATTTCTCATGATGCATACATAGTTTTAGCATTCTCCTAGCTGGTTTGCCTCTAAAAACCATCCTCTGACAGAGGAGGATTTACCACGATGCTAAGGGCTTTAGGCTACACCTGTACAGGCTGCTTCCACAGTCTTCGGGGATCACGGAGCAGTATGTTTACATAGGATTATGTTTTCTAAAACTAGCTAAGGTAAGATACTTAAATCCTAGTTGGTTAAGACTAACTTCTCCTACTTTAGGTGAAAATGTCCAGTGGCTTTGGAAAATGCCACAGGTGTTTTTGGATTTTGCTAGTTGGAGATATCTTTCAGAGGTTTAGTGGGATATACATGTGTGTTTTTCTATGCCAACTCCTAGCATCCTAACTTGAGAAAATTGAAGACAACCTGGTTCATGAATATCATCAGTTCAGAGGGTATTTAAAATTAGTCAGTGTTTAATAAAACTTGAAATGACCTGGAATCTTGCAGCTCATATATGAGTAAGACTTAAGAATAGATTATCTAAAGTTGCCAATAATCCTAAACATTTAGACCACATTACCAGTGACTTGTGAAGCTGATAACCAAAGAAGAAAAAAAAAACTTCCTAAGTAATCAATAACAACATTTCAATAAACCATGCTAGAAGGCTGAATTAATTCGTCTACAAACTGCTTTTTATATAGAGAGGTGAGCTAGGCTGTATGGTCAACACATTGTAGAAATGTGTGAGGTAGTTAATGCAATTTTATTTTTTAAACTTACTTTAGAGAGAGACAGCATGTGAGCAGGGTAGAAGGAGGGGGGCAAGAGAGAGATATAGGGAGGGAGGGGAGGGAGAGGGAGAGAAGGAGAGAGAAGGAGAGAATGAATCTTAACCAAGCTCCACGCTCAGCACAGAGCTCAATGTGGGATTCAGTATCACGACTCTGAGATCATGACCTGAACTGAAATCTAACGTCAGATGCTCAACTGGTTGAGCCACCCAGGTGCCCTTGAAATTTTATTTTTAAGTTTTGTTAAATTTGTGGCATTTGTCAGCTTACCATTTGGGATTTCTCGTTTTTATATTTAGCTTGAATTTTTAATCTGTAATTTTTAAAAGGCTCAAAATTGTCTAAGTTTTATTCTCTACAGAACCTGGATCCACTCTACTCTCAGAAGTCTGAACAGAAATACTGCATTGGGACTTGTACTGATTCAATCTGGATTCCATCAGCTTTTCTGGCAGTCTTGCCACACTGATCACAAAATTGCTAAATCAGAATTTTGGACTTGAGTATAACCTCAAAGGTCATCTAAACCCAATGGTCATTCTGTGTTCAAATCCCTGTTGATTCCCCTGCCAGGCAGGCCATAGTCTAATGCTTCCTGCGACAGCAAAGTCATTAGGTCCTGTGGAATCCATTATATCTTTGAACACCTCTAAATTTCAGAAACTTTGAACAATGCCTCTTGTTGAACATGGTGCAAAGTTAAATCTCTCTACATTTTATCCAAACCTCATTTTTTTCAGATTTTATTTAATTTGAGAGAGAGAGTGCACACGCATTTCCTGCAGGGGCTAAGAAAGAGGGAGAGCGACATTCCAAGCAAGGTCAGCACTGCCAGCATGATGCAGGGCTCACCCACAAACTGTGAAACCACGACCTGAGCCAAAATCCAGAGCTGGGGACTTAACTGACTGAGTCATTCAGGAGCCTCTCAATCTTATTTTTAAAACAATTTTATTGAGATATAATGCACTCACCAAAGTTAGCACTTCAAGTGTACAATTCATTTTTTAAGCAAAGTTACAGGGTTGTGTAACCATGACTACTGTATTATTCTGTAACATGTCTGTACCCCATGAAAGAAACTGTGTTCCCATCAGTAGTGAATCCTATTTCCTCTACCTGCATCCCCACTAAGCCCTAAGCCATCAATGAACTCCTTTCTGTTCGTATTAATTTACCTAATCCAGAAAATTCATACAAATAGAGTCACAGAATATGTAGTCTTTTCTGACTAGCTGCTTTCAGTTAGCATCATGTTTGCAAGGTTCATCTTCTCATTTAGTATTTTTAAACTTTTTTCTTAAACTTGTATCAAGGACTTTACATTCATCTCCATTTAATTTTATCTTTTTAGTTACTGATAGTGCTCCGACTTATCAAAATTAATTTTAAGTTGCCAACATACCCTTCAAATAATTCTTCTTTTACTAATGATGGTTTATCCTGTGTCAGCCTTATTACTGGTGGAAGAGAAAATTACACTAATTGTCACTTATACAGCCCTTACTTTACACTGAACAAGGGTTATGTACCCTCTTGTTTATATTGTAACCGTTTTTTAAGGTATTATTATTCCCATCTCATAAATAAAATTAAAAAACAGACTTACCTACCTAAGTCACTTGCCTATGTTCATGCAGCCAGGAAGTTGCTGAACTGAGGTTCAAACCCAGGTCTGTCAGACCCTGGAGCCCATACTTTAAACCCATAGACTTCATGATCTCCCATGACTCTCTTTAATTCTCAGTAACAATATGCACAAGTATTACTATATACCATTCTCTGTCAATCTATTATTTCATGCTGTGTGGTCCTCTGAAAACCAATAAAATAGGTAATGTGATCTCTGTTATACAGTTAAAGTACCATAAGTTCAAAGGGGTTAGACAATCTAAGTTTACTTAGCTCGTGAGTCATGAAGTTATTGCAGGCATCCAAGTGTACTAATGCCAAAGCCTTTGCCATTTCCCTAAAATTACTCCACCATTTGAGTTTTATAATAGGTCAATTCTCTAGTAATGTCCCAGGAAAGATCATTAGTTGGTAAGTCATCTGGAGCACTCATTCTGGTGCTACATTTGAGTTCTTGAAGCTTACTGTTAAAAATAGCTATCAACATTGCCATGTGTTTATACCCATGTATACATATAAATATGACTCGTGTATGTATGTATGTATACATATATGTATGTACCTATTCCATATTCAGATACATTCAGATACCTTAATACGTGTTTGGGTATATAGTATAAATTAACCTAGTTATTTGGTCTACAACTGAGTGATTAAATAAAATCTCACTGCTGACAGATTTCTGTTCCAAAGATGCCAGTACTTGGATGAAAAATTCAGCATATCATATTCAATCTGTTTCTTTGCTTCAGTCTGGGAAGTTTTTCATTTTCAAAAGTACATCTCTAGGAAATCCTTTTGATGGTAAAGGTGGGACTCGGAGTGGATCGTGGTTTTCCATGTTGACGTCATTTGTTCATATGCCCATTTTATTATCAAGTTTAATATGAACAAAGTCCAATATGAAAAAGGATAGTGGGATTATATAAAAGCAACATGAAGTCCAAGGTGGGTGGATAGGAGATAGGACTTGGCTCAAGCTATCAGTCAGCCCCATAAAGCCTAGTGTATTTGTGGATTTATTTAGGCCATCTTTTAAGGGTTACATAACATTACTTTTCAAATGTTACAACCACAAATTATATAGTTATAGTACAGAAAAATGCTCAAAGTCTACAAACTTCTAGCTATTAGGATTAAAAATAGTGATAGCTATACCCACAACGGTTCATTTTAAGAGATTTTTAAATTATGTTAGCATCATTATCAATTATTTCTGGAATGAGTCTTAGAGGAAAAATTCTTCTATGCAAGTTATTTTTTTAAATCTCACACTTCACAAAATTGACACCATTGTTTTGTCAAGTTACTATCCGTCACCTTTGGCTTTTTTGAAATATGGTAATTGTCCCCCATATGGCCATATTGGATTTAAGCCCTTTGTTTTGTGAGATATCCCAAAGTAAGTGTACAGATACAAATGATACACAATTTTTTTTTGCAGTTTTCCATTATATATTATAAAACCCTACAAACACTGACAGAATGATACAAATTCAGCAGTAGTGGATAAAATATTTATCTTTGATCACTGTGCCAAAGACAATCAAGTTATCAAAATTTATAAAGGGCATTAGAGACCAAAGCAATTTAACATGTTCCTTTCATCTTCTATCTGTATCTCTTGTGAAAAATAAAGCTGTCTTTTTTATCTTCCATTATATAAAAGATGCTGTCTATAGTGTTGGCCTCATGTCTTTCAAAGTCTGTTTTCGAAAATTCCAGAATTAAATGTAGAGCTAGGTTTAAATTTTATTAGTCTGTTGAAACTTAATACAGTATGAAGAAGCCAACAAAATACTTATGCAATAGAGTGTTGCCTAGTGACAACTTTATATGTGTGCCTTTTGCCTTCTGGAAGCTATTTTCAAGGTTGTTCTAAATCTGTGGAATGTTTTATGAAATCGCTAATTTCCTAGACCTACAAGGAGTAGTTCAAAATGTCTACCATTATATTTGTTGTTGTTAAAAATGATTAATAAAAGTCATTTTTAAATATCATGTTATATCATCTTTGTAAAAATACTGGTTTCTTCTCAATTCTCTCAGAAGTTCTCCTAAGCCTTACTACAAAACAAAAAACAAGGAGTCTTTTATGTAATATCCTGGCCTTCTTGATACATAGAATACTGTGGAGATAACTGAATGGCTGAAGATACTAAACCAGTAATGAAGGTTGGATAAACTTAATGCCCTCCAGCTTATATTTCTCTCTGCCCCTAGAGCAATAGGATTCTCATAATTTTAGCCTTTACCTTAAATGACTTTGGAGTATGGAAGGATATACATTTTTATATATTTAATGTATACTGACTTTTATTTGTGTTAATTCAAATGGGCCCATAGGATTTCTTTTTTTTTTCAATATATGAAATTTATTGTCAAATTGGTTTCCATACAACACCCAGTGCTCATCCCAAAAGGTGCCCTCCTCAATACCCATCACCCGCCCTCCCCTCCCTCCCACTCCCCATCAACCCTCAGTTTGTTCTCAGTTTTTAACAGTCTCCTATGCTTTGGCTCTCTCCCACTCTAACCTCTTTTTTTTTTTCTCCTTCCCCTCCCCCATGGGTTTCTGTTAAGTTTCTCAGGATCCACATAAGAGTGAACACATATGGTATCTGTCTTTCTCTGTATGGCTTATTTCACTTAGCATCACACTCTCCAGTTCCATCCACGTTGCTACAAAAGGCCATATTTCATTCTTTCTCATTGCCATGTAGGATTCCATTGTGTATATAAACCACAATTTCTTTATCCACTCATCAGTTGATGGGCATTTAGGCTCTTTCCATAATTTGGCTATTGTTGAGAGTGCTGCTATAAACATTGGGGTACAAGTGCCCCTATGCATCAGTACTCCTGTATCCCTTGGGTAAATTCCTAGCAGTGCTATTGCTGGGTCATAGGGTAGGTCTATTTTTAATTTTCTGAGGAACCTCCACACTGCTTTCCAGAGCGGCTGCACCAATTTGCATTCCCACCAACAGTGCAAGAGGGTTCCCGTTTCTCCACATCCTCTCCAGCATCTAGAGTCTCCTGATTTGTTCATTTTGGCCACTCTGACTGGCGTGAGGTGATATCTGAGTGTGGTTTTGATTTGTAGTTCCCTGATAAGGAGCAACGTTGAGCATCTTTTCATGTGCCTGTTGGCCATCCGGATGTCTTCTTTAGAGAAGTGTCTATTCATGTTTTCTGCCCATTTCTTCACTGGGTTATTTGTTTTTCCGGTGTGGAGTTTGGTGAGCTCTTTATAGATTTTGGATACTAGCCCTTTGTCCGATATGTCATTTGCAAATCTCTTTTCCCATTCCGTTGGTTGCCTTTTAGTTTTGTTGGTTGTTTCCTTTGCTGTGCAGAAGCTTTTTATCTTCATAAGGTCCCAGTAATTCACTTTTGCTTTTAATTCCCTTGCCTTTGGGGATGTGTCGAGTAAGAGATTGCTACGGCTGAGGTCAGAGAGGTCTTTTCCTGCTTTCTCCTCTAAGGTTTTGATGGTTTCCTGTCTCACATTCACGTCCTTTATCCATTTTGAGTTTAGTTTTGTGAATGGTGTGAGAAAGTGGTCTAGTTTCAACCTTCTGCATGTTGCTGTCCAGTTCTCCCAGCACCATTTGTTAAAGAGACTGTCTTTTTTCCATTGGATGTTCTTTCCTGCTTTGTCAAAGATGAGTTGGCCATACGTTTGTGGGTCTAGTTCTGGGGTTTCTATTCTATTCCATTGGTCTATGTGTCTGTTTTTGTGCCAATACCATGCTGCCTTGATGATGACAGCTTTGTAGTAGAGGCTAAAGTCTGGGATTGTGATGCCTCCTGCTTTGGTCTTCTTCTTCAAAATTACTTTGGCTATTCGGGGGCTTTTGTGGTTCCATATGAATTTTAGGATTGCTTGTTCTAGTTTCGAGAAGAATGCTGGTGCAATTTTGATTGGGATTGCATTGAATGTGTAGATAGCTTTGGGTAGTATTGACATTTTGACAATATTTATTCTTCCAATCCATGAGCAGGGAATGTCTTTCCATTTCTTTAAATCTTCTTCAATTACCTTCATAAGCTTTCTATAGTTTTCAGCATACAGATCTTTTACATCTTTGGTTAGATTTATTCCTAGGTATTTTATGCTTCTTGGTGCAATTGTGAATGGGATCAGTTTCTTCGTTTGTCTTTCTGTTGCTTCATTGTTAGTGTATAAGAATGCAACTGATTTCTGTACATTGATGTTGTATCCTGCAACTTTGCTGAATTCATGTATCAGTTCTAGCAGACTTTTGGTGGAGTCTATCGGATTTTCCATGTATAATATCATGTCATCTGCAAAAAGCGAAAGCTTGACTTCATCTTTGCCAATTTGGATGCCTTTGATTTCCTTTTGTTGTCTGATTGCTGATGCTAGAACTTCCAGCACTATATTAAACAACAGCGGTGAGAGTGGGCATCCCTGTCGTGTTCCTGATCTCAGGGAAAAAGCTCTCAGTTTTTCCCCGTTGAGGATGATGTTAGCTGTGAGCTTTTCATAAATGGCTTTTATGATCTTTAAGTATGTTCCTTCTATCCCGACTTTCTCAAGGGTTTTTATTAAGAAAGGGTGCTGGATTTTGTCAAAGGCCTTTTCTGCATCAATTGACAGGATAATATGGTTCTTCTCTTTTTTTTTAATTAATGTGATGTGTCACGTTGATTGATTTGTGAATGTTGAACCAGCCCTGCATCCCAGGAATGAATCCCACTTGATCATGGTGAATAATTCTTTTTATATGCTGTTGAATTCGATATGCTAGTATCTTATTGAGAATTTTTGCATCCATATTCATCAGGGATATTGGCCTGTAGTTCTCTTTTTTTACTGGGTCTCTCCATAGGATTTCTTTGCAATGATTTTGGAAGGAAATTTACACAAGCTTCAAAATCACATAATGCCACTAAATCATCTGTCAATCATTTCCTTTACAGGGATATTGGTTTTGGTTTCTGGTTAACTGAAATACATGTGTTCTCATGTGAAAAGAATGCGTGGGAAAGAATTACGACTGTGCATGTGAACAATAAGGTCCTATCATCCCAGAGTTTAACACAGCCCAGGAAAACGCTGTTATCCATTTACTACCATGCACGCCCTCAGAATGAACTGACGGGGGCAGTATTTACCAAGAAAATTCAGTAGGACAGTATTTTGGCAACAAACATGGGAACCTTTTAACATTATTTAACACACCAATACTTCTTGTATGCCAGCTGCCACCACCATTATATATATAGGTGCACACAGTGCACAATGCAGAACTACTAATGGGCTCAAAATTTCACATATCATGGGTTATATTATAGATTATGTGCATAGATAAGATCAAGGTGTTTTTTTCTTTTTTTTTTTTTTTCTTTTTTTTTGTCCAAACAAGTGTCATCCAACAGATTTGGCTCAAGTTTGGCAAACTATTTGTTTTTCTAGCAAACACAGTCTGTGGAAATTCCCTCACAGGAAGGATGTTGGTTTTCATACAGTCACAATTATTTCTCCTTTCAATTATGTTAAGGTGCAAAGATAGCATAGACATACATCTCTAGGCTGCCTTTTCATCCAAAAGCCTTCTTCTGTTTCAGGTTTCTTCTAGCCCTTAGTAAGGAAAGAATTTCCCTTAATAGAAAATAAATCCTTAGACTTGTGCTACAAGCAGTCAGCAATTTATGTCTAAGTGTTATCTGATTACAATGTATCAAACACAGTTTATCATTTGGAAATAACTGTATGTGAATTAATGTGATGGTGAGGTTAGTGTATGAGCATCTAACTTCCTCCATGTGATACAGCATCCAATAAAACAGAATGATTAAGAACATCTGCACAACTGGGATTTCTGATTATCCTGCCAAAAACTAAACAAAGAACAAACCACATTATGTAAGTATGTATCTGCTCCTTCTGTAACAGTAGCCACACCACCCTAATTTGCCTGTTCCAGAAAGTTTGTAATTTTTAAACCACTTCTCTTTACCCAAGATAACCCTATTTGCAGAAAAAAAATCCCTGGTCTCCTACTTCTACTACTAAACTATTTTATTCTTCAATCTAAAAGACAACCCTTGGGCAGAATTTCAGTTAGATGAGGTATTGTTTCAAAGACAGAATTTAAGGAGGTAAAGATTTTGGGTGGGAGATCTCAATAGCTTTGTTTTATATACAGAGTAAATTCAATGAAAATACTTCCCAATCTGGTACAATCATTTCAGAGACCAAGAATTGAAACCTGGAAATGAAGACTTGATTGTCCAAGGTCACTAAGTTGAAGAGCAGAGCCTAGGACCCAGGTTTTCAAAAGCCTACTGCAGGCTTCCTCCACCAGAAACGCAGTGCATTGATCCCAAAATGAATCCTGTCTCATGATGTTTTCGGTCTCTCAGGAAGCTCAACTGCTCAAAGACCACGTTCGTGACAAAACACATAGAAAGCAGTTGTCTACTGTGGCAGACTAAAGATGCCCAAATTTGCATGTACAGTTAGCATGACATTTCTTCTACCAATCAGGGAAGAATGAAGAAAAAGTAAAGATGGTGATGAAGTCAAAAACCAGAGGGGGATAAAGAGGAGGCTCCATGAAAAATGAGTGGAAGACAGAGGTGTAGAGATAGTGGGGTGGGGGACCAGAGATAGGGAACTGGATTTCTATGTTTGCTGATACCTAAGAGGTTTCTGTAAGTTGCCAGGAACTCACTTTTCTCAACCTCCATTTAGTGGGGCTTTTTTTCCCCCTTTCTCCCCTTTCTCTCTCTGTAGGAGAGCTCTTAATTCCATTTCAGCCCAATATCTGTCCATTTTTATTGATTTTGCTCACTTTGAAGATGTTAAAAATGTTTATACTTATATCACTTTATTTCTTAGTTCAGAAACCACTTAAGAATTACCATAGCCCTGCAATGAGTATGAAATGAAAGATTTAATTGAATTGCAAAAGAATTTACCTTAAAATGAAGAGCCTCCAAAATGGCAAATTTAGAGGTTTGCATAATACTCCTAAGACATTTTTATTCAAGTACTAATGACAATTGTCAGTCATACATACAGTCTCCTTAAACCACCCAAGACATACCCTCTTTCTCCAGCACCTTTTCTCAGTAACTAATTTTTTTATGATAATCTTGTTTGGCCTCATGGATACTTTAAGACAACTAAGTGCTCTTATGTTACTTTACATAACACTGTAAGGCAAATCAACCAGGTTACATATTAGCAAAGATCAAGGGTACAAGAGGCATTATAAATATTTCTATACACTTGGTCATCAAGCATGTTGATTTCAAGGACAATGGTGAAGAATCAATCCCATATTCAATTCTAAACTATGGATAGGTGATGCTTTGGGATAACTGTTTTTAGGAAAGAAAAGAAAAAAAAAAAAAAGAAAAGAGCAAGAAAGAAAAAGAAAAAGGAGATTCCCTTTTCACCTGTGATCAAAGGTGCTCTTTCCACTGTTCTCCTTGTCCAGCTTTCCGTGTTTTTTTTCAATTTTCTTTTTTTTTTTTTTAAATTTACATCCAAATTAGTTAGCATATAGTGCAACAATGATTTCCGGAGTAGACTCCTTAGTGCCCCTTACCCATTTAACCCATTGCCCCTCCCACAACCCTCAGTTTGTTCTCCATAGTTATGTCTCTTCTGTTTTGTCCCCCTCCCTGTGTTTTTATTATTTTTGCTTCCCTTCTCTTATGTTCATCTGTTTTGTATCTTAAAGCCCTCATATGAGTCAAGTCCTATGATATTTGTCTTAATCTTACTAATTTCACTTAGCAGAATACCCTCCAGTTCCATCTACGTAGTTGCAAATGGCAAGATTTCATTCTTTTTGATTGCTGAGTAGTACTCCATTGTATATATATACCACATCTTCTTTATCCATTCATCCATTGGTGGAAATTTGGGCTCTTTCCATACTTTGGCTATTGTTGATAGTGCTGTTATAAACATGGGGGTGCATGTGTCCCTTCGAAACAGCACACCTGTATCCCTTGGATAAATGCCTAGCAGTGCAATTGCTGGGTCATAGGGAAGTTCTATTTTTAGTTTTTTGAGGAGCCTCCATACTGTTTTCCAGAGTGGTTTAACCAGCTTGCATTCCCATCTGTGTCTTCTTCAATGAGGTTAATGAATTTAAGAAGCTCTCTGACACAGCGTATCAGGTTATAGTGATCATCTATGAGCATTTGGATTCTCATCCTCTATAAACTACAACAACCCAACAATGCAGGAGGAAGAGCACTTTGTTCTGACTACAAAGGAGCATAGAATATTAGCAAATTGTTTTAATTATAGCACGTGTATTCATGTGGGTATTTTCATGCCATCACTCCTTCAAAAATGTTTCTAAACAAAATTTAAAAGTTCACTTGGAACCAAAGTACATCTTTCTCTTCATAGAATTCTTTGTGGAGGGGAGGGGGGAGAATTCTTTGTATCCTCTGGTGCTTTAGTTCTCTGCTGTGTGAACCATCTTTAAGGTTTAAAGCAACTATGTAAACCTAGAAAGAGGATAATCTCAAAAAATGGACCAATAAATTTTAAATTAAGTTCATATTGGTAAGTCTTCATAATGAAAAATAAAAATTTTATTGACTTAAATCTGACTATGGTGGGCAGGCTGCTTGAAACTCAGTTTTGAGTTAATGCTGAAAATATTTTTTAAAAATATTCACAACAGGGAAGAGTAGAAACAAATGTAGTCTTTAGTCAAAATACACAAGTTTCTCCATTATTAAGAACCTTGATTGTGCTAAGGTTTTTTAAAAAATACTTCTAGGAGTGGGCAAAGAAAAAAACACCAAAGTAGGTAGATTAAAATATTTCTAGTTAATTCTGTGAATTGGTATATGAACATCTACTGTATTAGTGCCATCTCCAAGGTTACATGTTTATATTATATAGACAATGAAAACATCTGTCATGTTTGTGTATACATATATTTAACATGTTTAGATTATATATTAAAATTATATAATTTAAATTATTGAATTAGGTCAGATTTATAGTAATCTAAAGCCATCATGTACCAAACCTAGAAATGCTCCATTTTCACATGGAGTCAATGTTCTAGGGACCTCTGTAGACTACACTTCTCCATCATCCTCTAGAAGACCACCAGTCCCTGACCTCTTTCCATACACAACTCTCAATCCCGAGCGTGGCCTGAAACAACCCATCCCCAAGGAATGTGTGGCTTCTTGTCTTTATTTCTACTCTCATGGTTCTTCCATCTAGCCATAGAGGTTCACCTTAATACCAAGATGATAAGGAGCCATCTATTACGGGACTAAAGTCAACTCTTATCTAAGGCTGAAGACTGAGGTACTTACATGAAAACTAGCTTTGTGAGGACTATAGGTCACTGAACAATGACCTATCCTTTTCCATGTAATATAAGTTCAAGCTTTATGTTAAGAACATTTTTTTTATCTCAACCACATTAGTAATAAACCATAGTACAAAATGACTCAATCTGCCAACATGTCAGTTTTACTTTTTTGGGAGGATATGAGATCTGAATTTCTTTTTTATGTGATGCTGTCTCTTTTCCAGTTATTGAAACAGCATTTGCCTTTGTACAAATTCCATAATGACTTAAACTGTGCTCACAAACATCTGTTCCTTTAGAGGAAAGCGGACTCATTCACACATTTCTGTTGAAATAAAGGTAGTAATCTGATGACCTGTTGATGAGTCAATAGTCCACCCGGAAAAAGTACTGGTAGTTTGACAAAGTGAACAGTAAGATTCCATTTACACAGCAGGACTCACAGGAAATTAGGGAGTAGAATATGACTTAGCAAACATTCCTATTTTGACAATAGCCATCATTTTTGTCCTTTGCATCTTACAGTCTTTATAATGGTGAGAAATTTGTCTAGTGAGTAGTTCATAGCAAAGATGCAGAAAAACAATGGAAAAAACAAATTCTTTCCTACTACGTAATTTTAGGTTACTATATTATGCTGTAGGCTGGAAATACAAAAATCATCTTATTAAACCACATCATAAATGACCCATGTATAACAGTTCATTTTTCACTAGCAAGGTGAAGGGGTGTGGGGCCAAATAAATCAAAATGAACAAGGCAATAGTTGTTCCTCCCACGATAACCATTTTAAATGTGGAAGCAATGAAGGAAACAATTTAAATAAGAAGTACTTTATTGGCCAACTCATGTTTATATTTAGAAAGAAAAACTTCATGCCTCTAGGACATACTGAGCCTATTATTTTTATATGAAATGTAAATTTTAGAAGAATCCAAAATTAGATTATGAAGCAGATAGATTATGCGTACTAATAATTGTACTCAATAGGAGTATAAGGAAAATTTAAACTTTTAAAAATAACTTCTGACATGAACCCCAATGCTTATAAGGATTAACATTAGAAAGCAACATCTTTTAGATTCATAAGGGCATAGATTTCACAGTAATATAATTGCCATTACAGTGAATTATTTAGAATACACATTGCTGGAAATGGACAACATATTCCTAGGCAGTGAGGTTCGAAATTCAAATAGCTCTCCTTTAAGTATGAATAGATACTATTGGATCATTAGTGATTTTCAGGGATATTGATTTTTGTAATGGTACAAACCAAGTAGATTATGAAGCAACATTTGGCCTTTCAATAGAAAAAGAATTTCTAAATCTCATGCTAAATCAGAGGGTTTATAAGCAACTTTTGTTTTTTGTATATTTAGACAAAATGATCAAGTATCAAAACTGTATTATTAACTGCATATTTTAGTTAACAGCATTAGTTAGTTAATTGTAATTAACTATATTACAAACAGCAACCAACTCTACCTCCATTATAATGTCTATTACTTCTACTTAAATAACACACTCCTATTTACTTTGGCCAAACACAAATTCTCTCTCCCAGACAGGAGTAAATGTTTAGTAATGAAAAACTGAGCAACCAGGGGCGCCTGGGTGGCTCAATCAGTAAAGCATCAGACCCTTCATTTCACCTCAGGTCATGATCTCATGGTTTGTGAGTTGAGCCCCTCATCAGGCTCTGTGCTGACAGCATGGAGCTTGCTTGGGATTGTCTGTCTACCCCCTTGCTGCCATTACCCCTACTCACTCATTCATTCATTCTCTCTCTCTCTGTGTCTCCAAATAAATAAATAAATAAATTTAAAATAAAAAAATTAAAAACATTGAGCAGCAGCCATATGGGAATGTGAGGCGACAAATGGGAAAGTCTGTGATGCTTAAGGAATTTAGATGCAGGGGTGATGAGAACTTAGAGACTGTATGACACCTTCCATAGAAACTTGGAAAGTATCTCTAGATCCTTTCAAGTACTAAT
Organism: Panthera pardus; assembly: GCF_024362965.1. NCBI lineage: Eukaryota > Metazoa > Chordata > Mammalia > Carnivora > Felidae > Panthera > Panthera pardus. The sequence goes on from NW_026526765.1 coordinate 89,457,946, forward strand.
TAGAAATAAAAAGTGTTGTCCTAGGTCTTTAAAGAAAAAAATAAGCAAAAGTTTATAAGTAGTGAATGTTGTCAGAGGATTTTTTTTTTTTACTCTTGGATCATGGCCTATACTACCATTTTGATGAGCTACAGGTAAAGGTGAAATACTCTTTAAAATTGAGGAGATTAGGTAATTCCAGAGGCTTATTGACTATTTATAGAGGCCTGTTCATGACATTTTTTTGGTTAAAATGATCAACATTCCCATACCTTTGGGGTAAAGTTAACAATTCTTCAGGTGAATATACAGGACTTTCTTCACCTTAACCCCTAACTTGCAGCATCTCTATCTGCCCCTTACTCTTCTATATCCAGCCCATTACAACATAAGCCACACACACACACACACACACACACACACACACACACACACACAGCAACCATCTCGACCACACAACTATGGTTCCCAGTGTGGGCATGGTTTTAATTTTGTCTCTGGGCCCTTATCTATACAGTTTTTATCTCACATTTTCCTTGTCAAGTCTCATTTTTTCTAGTCTCATTTTAGTTTACACCCATCTAAGAAATCCTTTCCTGAATGCCTTTCCCAGCTTAATCTGGATTTGGTAGGAATCCTTTTATGGAGCTCCAAAAGCTTTTTGATTTTAACTTGATTGTTGGGCTCAGCATACACTACTGTAAGTGTCCATCTACTAACTGGAATGTCCTTCTCAACTCTTTGAAGGAAGAGATTATGTCCTATTAGTTTTTGTCTTTATAGTCTCTCCATCTAGGATGGAGATGATATGTGCTGTGGAATTGAACTAAACTTTTAGTGGAAATGTTAAAAGGTCATAGATAAGATAGAAACTGTTAACATTAGTTGGAAAATGTGATTTCATATGTTATATTAACCTAATTATTGTATGCTGGGACAAGGTATCTTTGTGTATCTGGAAGATTTTTTATAATTTTATAGATATATTTTAAATACAGGGATATTGATTTTTGTAATGGTACAAACCAAGTAGATTATGAAGCAACATTTGCCCCTTCAATAGGAACAGAATTCTAAATCTCATGCTAAATCAGAGGGTTTATAAGCAACTTTTGTTTTCTGTATATTTAGACAAAATGAGAAGAGAAGATTCTAGAAGCACATGCTCTTTTGACTATTTGAATACAACTTTTCATACTCTAAACATGTTTCCATGGTTCTGAACTATAAACGTGTGGACATATAAATGTCAATACATCTACATCACGAAAAAAAAAAGTATATAGCTAAGAATCTGAAGATTGAACCAGGTGAAAAGCATTTGTTTGACTTTCAAAAATAGAGGACTAGCTAGGATATCCCTGTGGAATAATATTACGAACAACTCAGATTGTGTACAAATGATGATTTTCTAAAATATCTTGGAAAACAGGCACCAGGGCAAAATCTATTAGTAAAATGTTTCTCTTCTGAAAACATGTAACCTAGAATATTCCTGTCTTAATTTGCTAAGGGGGTGGGTATAGACACCATGTAGACTAGACTTTTCAAACAGGGGTCAGCAAACCAGGCTTTATTTGAAAATGAGGTAAATTTCCTAAAAATGCAGCTTTTTAGCCCCACTCCAAACTTACTAAATTAGAATCTCAGAAGCTAGCTTCTGGCTTCATGTATGGTATAGAGGGACCCCATGCTTGGTTTAATGCTCTGCTGCCACCATCTTGAAATTCTTGCTGACTTTTAAGGTAATGGCTTCACATTTTCATTGTACTGTGCCCTGCTAATGATGTAGCTGGTCCTGGGAAAGAACACTCAGAAATCTACATTTTAAACACCCACTGCAGGTGATTTTGATTCAAGCATCTGCATACCACACTGTAATACACACTGTAGACTGAAAATGATTGACTTTCAAGGTAAAAAAGCAAAGAAATGTCACTCTGAACATAATTATCAACTGGGAAGGGCCTATGAACATAGAACCAACAGAAAGAAACCATGGGAGATAGCAACCACACCCTCTTATAGTTCATAAAAGCCCAGAAGGGAGACTCAGAAAAGCCCAACTTTGTATTTTTACTGAAGAACATTTCCAAAGTTTTGAGACAGATGGGATTGTACATTTAGTGAGAAGTTCTGAAGGGAAAACAGAGCAATTCGATTCTAAGTCATTACAAGCTTAATGTGAGGGCCTGACCATATTTATTAATGGAAAACCAAAGAAAATCTTCATGGCTCAACAAGGGAGTGTCCTGATCTCAGACCTTTAAGGTTGAGAAGGTGGATACAAAAGATGAAGAAAATGGGAACGAAGTATGTATACCAAGACCTGAAACATTTCAAAGCTCTTAGGACAAAACCAGGGCTTTTAAACAGATTAAGCAGAAAAGAAAGGAATTCAAACAGAATAAAAATCCGACATAGGTAATTTTGCACAAGAATCTGTTAAGATTATCAATAAATCCTAAAGTTTCCCCTCACCAGAACCGAGGCCCATATCTTCCCCTAAAGTCCGGCACAAACTGGAGACACTCAATTTAGACCAGTTTCATCCTGTTAGGGTAACAGCACCCCTAGAGACACAGTGACAAATATAGACGAGGCCCTTCACAGATGTTAACTTAGAACTCTGTTCTTCTTAAAATCTGAAATTGCTACCTTAGGCCACCCAGATAGAAAAATCGCATTCAGCTGGAATGTTCAATAGCACCAAAAACATTCCAGGTGCTACTCTATCACTTCTACACTGAATGCTCTCAAACACAGATCAGTCTCATCAAGCTCACCTCCGCAGTTTGTTTGAACACCTGTGGTACACATTTTTAGTTGAAGCTTCACTGGTTATTAAATGGTCTTGATCCTTGCAGAGTAGCCTTTCTTGGCTATGGTGCTGAAATACACATTTGCTCAAAACAATCCACACCCCTCAGGAAAAGTTTGCAATTTATGACAAAAGATACAATGTTAAGCAACAAAACAGAGGGAGTAGATTTATTCATATGCTGTTTTGCTCTTTTCTCCCTCCATTAAGGAAAATAATTTTCAAGCTGGCAAGTCTAGAACAAACATCATTAGGAGAGAATTGAAGTGCAAGATAGGTGCAGAGATAATAAGGGAGTGCTTTACAGCTTTAAATTAATTCAAGCCTTCAGGCCCAGATAAATTATATCCCAGGATATTTAAATGACTTGCAGATGTGATCAAGGAACTTCTGTTGCTAAACTCTAAGAAATCAAAGGAAAAAGAAGTCCCCAGAAGTCTAAAGACGGGCAAATATTATTTCAGTTTCTTATAGGTGGGTGTGGGTGTGGGTGTGGGTGTGGGGGAAGGCAAAGGAAATGAATTCTAAAAATTATAATGAAAGCCCTGGTCAAATTCATGAACCAAGCAGTCTATGCATAGCTCCCTTGAACACAGAGAACTTGTCTGCATTGTTCAACATTGGATCCTTAGGATTCTCGAACAGGGTGTGTGCTTAGCAGACACTTAAATATTTATTGAACATTAACTGACCATTTAGAAAGGAAGGTTGTGTATGAAATCAACACACAGACCACAGAGAAATAAACAAGTTCCTTAACTCTCAGCCTCATTATTATACTAAGCAAGAAGGTCAAGTTACACTCTATAAACAACCCCAAAATCTTAGAGTCTTAAATCAAGATGACTTACTTTTTGCTCGTATTTCACATCCTTATTGTAGCCTGTGGAGTCCACTCCCCGCCATGTTCACTCCTGAACTCAAACCACCTCCTGAAGAACTATCATTTATCGAGGCAGAGAAAGAAACCTGTGTGGGAATGGCAAACCCATTCCACCTGGAGTTTCCACCTGGCATTGATGCATGCCTCCACACACATTTGATTGACCTAACGAGTTATGTAGCCATGCCTATTTTCAGAGTGGAGAAAGTATAAACCTACTTTGTGCCAGGAGGAGAACCAGAAATATCAGTCAGAGTGGCTAAAATGAACAAATCAGGAGACTATAGATGCTAGTGAGGATGTGGAGAAACGGGAACCCTCTTGCACCGTTGGTGGGAATGCAAACTGGTGCAGCCGCTCTGGAAAGCAGTGTGGAGGTTCCTCAGAAAATTAAAAAATAGATTTACCCTATGACCCGGCAAAAACACTGCTGGGAATTTATCCAAGGGATACAGGAGTGCTGATGCATAGGGGCACTTGTACCCCAATGTTTATAGCAGCACTTTCAACAATAGCCAAATTACAGAAAGACCCTAAATGTCCATCAACTGATGAATGGATAAAGAAATTGTGGTTTATATACACAATGCAATACTACTTGGAAATAAGAAAGAATGAAATATGGCCTTTTGTAGCAACATTGATGGAGCTGGAGAATGTTATGCTAAGTGAAATAAGTCATACAGAAAAAGACAGATACCGTATGTTTTCACTCATATGTGGATCCTGGGAAACTTAACAGAAGACCATGCAGGAGGGGGAAAAAAAGAGTTACAGAGAGGGAAGGAGGCAAACCATAAAAGACTCTTAAAAAACTAAGAATAAACTGAGAGTTGATGGGGGGTGAGAAGGAGGGGAAAGTGGGTGATGGGCATTGAGGAGGGCACCTGTTGGGATGAACGCTGGGTGTTGTATGGGAAACCAATTTGACAATAAATTTCATATTAAAAAAAAAAAAACAAAGTACCAGTGGCCATAGTTATCTGTACAATGGAAATTATAATATCTATTATAATAATATTGGAGTATAATTATATCTAGTATAATGTATCTATTATAATTATATATTTCTATATATCTATATATGTTATAATTATGTGTTATATAATATCTATTGTATTATATAGTATTAATATATTAATTAATTAATTTTATTTATTAAATTAATTTATTAATATAAAATCCATAGCAGGATTATAATATAGCTATCTGTTATAATGCCTATCTTGTATTTTTTTTACAAGAAATATCATATTACTTGCTTTTCTAAATCTAATGCTGAGCCACCGGTGGCCAATCTGGTGAGTAATTTAATAGTAATTCTGTTTTGGGTGGGGCTAGGAGAAAAGCAGAATTTTACTCCTTAAGGTTGTAAAAATATCCAAATAGCTTTCATCCTGCCTAGAAAGTAAAAGAAGTCACAGCTAAGAAACAATGTCTGATCCCATGTGATCCATTAGAAAATGGGCTTTTCTTGCTCTTTGTTTGCTTAACTTGGGCACAGTTTGTTTGCAGTTAGTATGGGATTATTGTCAGGCCCAAAGCTTCGATCAATTGTCTAGCCTCCATGGTTGCACCTTGCAGCTACCCCTTCTGAAGTCCTGTACCCTTCGTAGCTTAGTACATAGGATCTTAATTCTCAACATTGTGCACATACACATTCTTCTACAATCTTAAGGAAACTTTTTTTTACTGTTTATTTTTGAGAGAGATTAGGGGGGAAGCATAGAGAGAGAGGAGCAAGGGAATCCCAAGCAGTCTCCCTGCTGTCAGAGGAGAGCCCCCGTGGGGCTCAAACTCACAAACCATGAGATCATGACCTGAGCCAACATCAAAGGTGGAAAGCTTATTGACTGATCCATCCCGGTGCCCCAGGAATCTTTTATTTTGATAGCTCTGTCCATTTCTGTATACTTACTCCATACTTCTTACCACTTTCCAAAGACTGATCTCTCTCCTATTCTACTCTGGCTTAATTTTTTAAATGGACTTCTGTTTTCAGAAACAAGAGATGGAGAGAAAAGGTTGTGATTTAACAACATCTGCTTTAACCCTTGCAAATGAATACTCCTGAGGCAAGACAACAAAAACCTGGCTGAATCCTTGTTAAGAGGAAGAAATACAATGGAAGCAAAATAGAAGTTAGGGACAAACAGATAATCTTTAATACTATTTCAAGGAAGTATCTTCAATTTGGTGATTAAATGAAAATATAAGTAGAATCAAATACTGTCTAATGTCTCATTAACTGTATTTCCATGTTTAGAACGGTTACTCAACTGGTTATTTGAAGGAAAATATAGTCAAAGTGTCTCTGCTATATGGATTGGGGGAAATAAGCACTGTGTTTGTAGGACATGGAATGTAGACTCTTATACTTAATTCTGCTCCTTCCTTTTACACATGAGGAATACTAATACATGAAAACTTTTCTTTAGCAGAATTTACATTGTTCCCTTTGATGAGTGTTACACAATTATATTCCTGGGTTTTGTTTTTTTTTTGTTTTATCCTTTTAATGTTATCAAAAATAAACCAGTGGGTATCTAAATTATTCCTAGTAATCTATAAGTTGACAATTTTTTTTTAAAGTTTATTTATTTTTAAGAGAGAAAGAGACAGAACTCAAGTAGTGGAAGGGCTGGGAGAGAGGAAGACACAGAATTTGAAGCAAGCTCCAGGCTCCAAGCTGTCAGCACAGAACCTGAAGTGGGGCTCAAACCCACGAACCATGAGATCATGGCCTGAGCCAGAGTCAGACGCTCAACCGACTGAGCCACCCAGGCACTCCTTATAAGTTAATAATTCTTATGTGCCTCCTTCAGTTTTCTTCAAGTAATTGGAAATCACTTGACCAATAAAAGTGCCAAAATTCTATATTGCCTTTTTTGTTTTTTGGCATTCCACTGGTTTTTTATAACTTATGGTACTGTACAATATCAACAACATTTAGAGTGGATAGTGGGTAATATCTTTATTTGTCAAACTGAAAACTAAACTAAAAAATTAAGAAAGGGGAGATAGGGAAGAACTTGGTGAGAAATAGTACTACCTGAAAAATGGCTCAATCTTAGGCAGATAAGTCTTAGGAAAGATTATTTTGGGCATCAGGTAACTGAGTCCCATGGCTGTGAGCCCTTGCAAAGGACTCCAGTTGAAACACCACAGCACTATAGCAGTGGAATCTTTCAGGCTTTCTGTAAAGAGAGCAGGGGATTTATATCATCTTGTTTGCTTTGAACTGACACCCTAGAGTTCTTTTGAATTAAATTGAGAGAACCATCCAGCAATATAAAGTCTTGTCAATCACTTAGGAAGCCTTAACTGAATTATTGGAGTGATACCATTGTGTTTTCAAATTTATTATACTTATTAACTCCGTAGAGAAACTTGAAATCAAGATTGACCTCAATTTATTATCAAACTAAAGGGTGACAAGCAATTTCAGTGTTAATAGTCTAAGGAATAAGGGCCAAGAACCTATAAACCCCAGAGCCTGACCATAGCTTTCAACCTTGTACTTTATGTCCACTTTCTGACACTTATGAAAATGTCACCAACTCACCAAGTATAATCAGAACCAATAAATAGTGAACAAATTTGATTCCTTTTTAAGTGTTATTTTGTTATTACCTTTAATAGTTTGAGAGTCACTGGTGTCATTTATATTAAACGTAGACATTAAAAGTAGAAAAAAATGAATTTTTCCCTGATTTTAAGTTGACCTTTTGTGTTTTCCAGACTAAAGCCTCCTTTTGTTTTACTTCATGCTATTAATATAGAATCTCCCTATAAACCAAATTTTAATATAGAACTGGAATAGCAAGTTATGTTCAGTGACTCTCACTACAGCATTGTTTGAAAAATAAAAATATGGAATCTATGAATGCAAATTTTAAATACATTATACTCTATCTATACCATAAAAATTAAGTAACTTTCTTAAAAGTGATGTAGGAGAAGAGATCTTAATTCGGAAAGATGTTCATAAATGTAAAAATAAAAAGTTACGGTAGGTATGGTATGATCCCATTTATGTTACTGAAATACTTGCACTTATTTTTAAATGCATAGATGAATTCTAGAAAGATAAATTAGAAATTGTAAACAGTTGTTATTTCCTGGGAGTGGGATTGGGGACCTTGTTGGGAAAAAGGATTTTTAATCCCACCTTCCATCTTATTCTATGGTTGAAATTTTGGGAACAGTATATATTTATTGTACAATAAAATTTATGTTTGTCATTCCTATATTTTCTCGTGGTTTCCATCAGGTATTAATATATAGTGTATAAATCCCATAAGCAACATAGCCTTGTTTTTAAACAATTAGGAGATGTTTATCACAATACATTTCAATATTAATCTTTTAAATAATTTGTTCCAACAAGATATCCACAACCTAATATGAAGAAATTGGAGTAAGAAGAAAGCAAGAAGAAAATGGATTCAAACTAGAGGCTCGTACATAAATAATCCTGTTAAAGGGCTTGCTCACATTGTTAGAGATGGGCTGTTGATAAGCTCTGTGCTTTCACAAGTTCAAAGAAAATGGGTAAAAGTTATCAGGTTTAAGAATCATGTTAATTTTATCCTGTGATAAGGCCTAAGAACAATTTCTACTCCACTTATAAGCCAGGAAAGAGTCTAAGTAAGAGAAGGGAAAATCAAAATGATTGAGTCCCAAATCAATGAGGTTTTTCTCTAGAGTGTATCAATTATGGAAAACTTTTTAAATAACTTTTTAAAAAATAAAAATAAATGATTTTGTTTCCTGACATATTTGATCATGCAGTCAGAGGTGTGTGCAGCTAAAGACTTGTTAATTCTAAAGTCAGGGAAATTAGTTTAAAAAGAACAATCATAGAACCGTGAGCTACAAGAAATGAAGGAACCTATGTTGCCCTGGTGAAATGAACTTTATTTTTATGCAGGCATTTAGGTCTTTTCACCTTTATGGCAGGGTATTTTAGAAAAAGAAGGAGAGCATGCACATGAGAGAGATAGAGAAGAAAGAAACATAAAAGGGAGAATTCGACTTACTAAATACCAAGCCCTATTATGAAGTTAAAACATTATTTTAGAAATCTAGCAATAAAGCCAAAGAGATAAGAGAGTATGATTATGATACAAGTAGCATTTCATATCATAGAAAAATGGGTTATTCAACATTGGTGTTAGGATAACTAGGTATACTTCTACAGAAAAAAAAAAAGTTTTTATGGCTATCTCCCTAATTCCTTAAAAAAATTTCCAGATGAAGGGCACCTGGGGTGGCTCAGTCAGTTGAGCATCCGACTTCAGGTCAGGTCATGATCTCACGGTTTGTGGCTTTAAGCCCGGCATCCAGCTCTTTGCCAACAGCTCAGGGCCTGGAGCCTGCTTCAGATTCTGTGTCTCCCTCTCTCTCTGCCCCTCCCCCACTCAGGCTCTGTCTTTCTCCAAAATAAATAAACTCAAAAAAAATTTTTTTTTAATTTCAGATAAAATTTTTAAGTAAAGAACGTAAAAAGAACATAAAACAGCAAAAATAACAAGTGTTAATTGTTAAAATTAATTTGGCACGTGAAGTACTTTCTAAATATAACACAAAAGGGGCACCTGGGTGACTCAGTTAAGTGGCCGACTTCGGCTCAGGTCATGATCTCACGGAGGTCTGTGAGTTCGAGCCCTGCATCGGGCTCTGTGCTGACAACTCAGAGCCTGGAGCCTGCTTCAGATTCTGTGTCTCCCTCTGTCTCTGCCCCTCCCCCACTCACACTCTGTGTCTCTCTCTCTCTCTCTCTCTCTCAAAAATAAATAAACATTAAAAAAAATTTTAATATAACACAAAGCTATAACACAAAGTCCTAAAAATTGTTAACGTGGTAGTTAATACAATAAAATTAAAAAAGAATGCTGTTTGGCAAAAGACAATAACATCAAAAGACAACACCCCCCCCCCCAAAAAAAAACCCAGAAAACAAAGACCAAAACCTTAGAAAAAATACTTACATTTAACAGTTAATATAAAGAAGCTCCTATAAATCAACAAGACCAAAAACACAATTAAAAAAAAAAAAGGCTAATAAATGGACAGTTCACAGAAAAATAATAAAATAGTTTCTAAGCATATAAAAAGATGTTTAATCATCCTTATTTTAGGAAGAAGGCAAATGAAAGCTACATTAAAATTCTAATGTTCATATACCTTGTCATCAAATATCTAAAAGTTCAATAACAGAAGGAAATAGGAAATCTTAGATGTCATTGGTGGAGTCTGAACTGGCACAATAATTTAGAGAGGGAAATTCAGTAAAATATATATCAAAGTTTAAAGCACATGTTCTTTTTTTTCCAGCAATTCCACTTCTAGAAATTTATCTAACGTATTCTTGCACTTGAGTGAAATTATACCACTACAACGATACTCAATGTTATAATATAAGACATCCATAACAACATAAGTGGCTATGAATAAGGGCTCAGTTAAATAAATTATGTTATATCCACACAAAGAAACACTGTGCAGCTAATAAAAATAATATGGGAAATTTATATGTAACTCACATAGAAAACAAAAATTGTTATCATATAGAGACATACAGATAGATAAAGATACAGCAAGGAAGCAAGGTGCAAAAGAAAATCTATAATACACTACTACTTGAAGAATAAGAAATGACATGCAAATAAATGTTTGCATATGAAAACTATCTCTGCAATTGGTGGGATTTAGCCTCTAGAAAAGGAACAGGTGGCTGGGGGTAGGATGAAAGAGAACTCTTTTTCTTCCCTATACCCTTGTGGACATTTTGCATTTGCTGTCATGGGGACGCTCTACTTTTCAGAAATTTTTCATTCATTACTTAATGTTTAAAAGAAAGAAAATGAGTTCTAAGGAGATGAATTTGTGTCTTACTGCCAAATGTCAGATATGAATATGAAGACAAGTACAAAAGGCTTTGTGCAAAATTAATTCTACATTTGGAACTCATTTCTCGTTTGACAGAGATTGCATAAGAGTCCAGATAGGTACTTGTTGTTGAAACAAGAGTTTTTTTTTCCTATGATTTCCTTGTATTCCTCTCACAACTCTTTTTCCTTTAGCAGCCTTTATAGATGGTGGCTAGAAATGCCCAGAGGAAGCCAGCCAAGCTGGCTCTTATTTGGACAAGTGATGGGAGATCTGAGAGCCTGCAGCATATTCAGGGCTGGGAATCCCAAAGGTGAAAGTGCTGGTTTGTAATTGAGAAGCTCAGATAAACCCCAAGGGTCATCACAATTGATCGCCTTTCAGCCAAGGACCTACCAAGCCATCTAAGTGATTTAAATGCATGACAGAGGAACCCTCTTCCTTTAACTGTAGCATTGCCCTCCCTGTAGATATGTGGGGTTTCCAAGGCTCTAACACTCCTAGTGTCTAAGGGCCTTCAACTTGAATGGCAAGAGAGGAGAGAATGAAATTTGATATGTGCAAATGAGCTACAGGGCCGGGCAAGTTTGACTTATGACCTTTCCCCATTTTCTGAAGTCTTAATGTCTTTGATGGTCTGTGAAAGCTGGTACCTACACGTTCTTTTCTGGCAATGTCATAGCCCACTTCATTTTATGGGGAGAGTCTAAAGTGGAAGCTGTGTAACAGATTTCTTTTCTCCCCTCAGTATACTAGGGTCTAAATGTAAGACCCTAGAGGATGTAAAGCAGTGGCAAATTCATACACACAGTGGTCTCTTCAACTCAACAGCGATGCTAATTTGTGTTTCACACAGTTTGGTATATCTACACAACCATTCTTTGAGCCAGATAGATGTCAATGTGCAATGCACAAGGTTGCAACAGGTTACTCAGCTATGTCTACTACTCCTTTTATGGTTTGCCTCTAGGAAAAGAATGCAGTATGTCTTTTGACATAGATGTTTTCCCCTGCAGGAATCAGGACTCACCTTGGCAATAGCTCAAAGTATGCCTGTTGGCTTTCAGAGCCTTTCAGGTCCACTTTTGGGCCTCAAGCTATGTAACTTTCCTAAAAACTGCCTTCAGATCCATGAATTGAATTTTTCCCAACTCTCTTCTCCCGCCTTTCTTTATGGTTCTGAATGGTAGCAGAAGTATATGCCACCCCAGAACATGCCATAGGAATTACTTTGAACACTGTAAAAAATGTAAGCATGGGGCGCCTGGGTGGCTCAGTCGGTTAAGCATCCGACATCGACTCAGGTCATGATCTCATGGTTCGAGATTTTGAGCCCTGTGTCAGACTGTGCTGACAGCTCAGAGACTGGAGCCTGCTTCAGATTTTGTCTCCCTCTCTCTCTGCCCCTCTCCTGCTCACACTCTGTCTTCCTATCTCTCAAAAATAAATAAACATTTAAAAAAATGTTTTATTAAAAAAGCCCACAAGTATAAGAAGAGTGTTCAGACCTGCTTTTTTCTTCCTAAGAGCAGGAGATAGAACACCCATGTACAAGATGTCCTCTTTATACTAGGAGGATAGAAACATCCTTTATCACCAAAGATGCGGACTCAAGGCTGACAGAATTCTATATAAACAAATCTTAAAATACTCATCTCCCATTAGCCTCCCCATATATTTTAGTTCCTTTTCTACAATTGCCTCTCTTTCTTCAAAAGAAGAAAACATTAGATAAAAATATTTAGATTTTGCCAATTCTTCAGTTCTTGATTTCCTTGTGAGGGCTTCTGTGTCATGTTAAATTTATATAAAATTCTGTATGTTTTTCTCCTGTTAATCTATCTTATGTCAATTTAATTCTCAGGCCCAGCCCGGGACCTAAGAGCATAGAAGTGAAGTTTTGCCTCCTGTACAGTTTCTTCCTCTATCCTATCAAAATGTAATGGCTTTACCACCCATTTCTTCATTGTCAAATTTGTGTGAAAAAACCATGTACCCTAATGCATAGCTAAAATTCTAATATATGTGCTAATGTTATACCTTCTTATACAACATATTTGCATTTAAAGAGAGTTGTCTGGAGATTTAATGATTTAACCCAAAGGGATTAAAATGTCTTTCTTACATTTGTATAGTACTTGGTAGATTATTTCAAAGAGCTTTTCACAAACAAGATTTCTTATGAACCTCTAAGTCACCCTGAGGCTGAGAGGGTAAGCGTTTCAATTTGCATGCACACTGTTGATAACTTTAGGCTCTGAGAAGTTGAGTAGCTGCTTCAGAGCCACACGTAAATGGCAAGATATTGACTGAGGTCTCACAACTCTGATTTCAGCATGTTTTGCACCACATCCGATACCTCAAGAAAAAAGTGGAAGCTATAAAGACACATATACTAGGCACCAATAACAACATGCAAGTGCCCAGTGGCTCCAAGGGCCAGTTAGCATTCGAGGGATGAAGGTGTATTTACTGAACCTCTGGCCATAAGGACACACATGGCAAAGAGAAGATGTTAGGACTTTTGGTCAAACAATGGATGAAACCACTTGACTGGATGACACAATGTCACAGTGATTTTATTTTATTTTTTCAGCTTCATGAATAAACCACACCAGGATGAGGTTGAAGGTTCTGTCAAAATTGCTTATTTCTGGGGGTGCCTAGGTGGCTCAGTCAGATGAGCAGCCAACTCTTGATTTCCATTCAGGTCATGATCTCACGGTTAGTGGGATGGAGCCCCGTACAGGGCTGTGGGCTGACAGCCTGGAGCCTGCTTGGGATTCTCTCTGCCTCTCTCTTTGCCCCCCCCCCCATTTGTTCTCATAATAAATAAACGTTTTTTAAAATGCATATTTCTGGTCCATCACTCCTATTAACTAAACCAGAAGTAGAATTTCAGATGCGCAAGTTATTTTGAGAAAACTTATTCCTTCTTTCTGAGTATAGATGTAGGTCATTTCTATGCTAAAACTCTCCAGTGTTTACCATGGTATCATAGACTTCTCTAGCATGCCAGTCAAGGCTTCCTACAGTTTTATCCTGGCCAGTCTTCCACATTTAGTTCCTTATTATCCATTTTCACTTTGATCCCTGGACGTACCTTGCAGCTTCCCCAGGGCTTTTCCAACCGTAATTTGCCCTCACTGCCATTGCAGGATGCTCCACATAACTTTTGTGATCAGTTGAGATTTCCTCCTTCCTCTGAACTCACAACACCCTTTTCAGTGTTAGTTCTATGAATTTCGACAAATGCATGTAGTCCGTAGCCACCACAATCAAGGTATAGAAGTTTCATCCCTCAGAAATACCCTTAGTCCCCTCTGCAGGAATCACTTCCTCCCTTGTCCAGACCCTGGCTCATCAGTTCTCTGTCCCTATAGTTTTGCCTGTTCAGAAGTTACATAAACGGAATCACATAGTATTTAGTCTTGAGTCTGGCTTCATATACTTCACATAATACATTTGATATTTCTTCATGTAATATACATTGTAAATGACCAGTTTATTACTTTTGCTTGCTGAATATTATTCTACTGTCTGAAGATACAATTTCTTAATACATTCATCAATTGAAGGTCGTTGGGATTATTTCCACCTTTTGGATGTTATGAATACAGCCAAATGTAAACATTGATATAAAGATTTTTGTGTAAACTTAAGCTTTTCTTTCTCTTAGATAAATACCTGGCAGTGGGATTTAAGGGTTGTATGGCAAGTATAAGTTCTAACTTTATAAAAAAGCCCCCAAATTATTTTTCAAACTGTTTTGTATTCTTATATCAGTGTTTGAGGGTTCCAGTTGCTCTATATTTTTGCAACCACTTATAATTGTCTGGTTTTATTTTTTCATTTTAGGCATTCTGATAGCTGTATGTTGGTATCTCATTGTGATTTTAATTTGCATTTCCTTAATGGCTAATGGTGCTGAATGTCTTTTCTTTTATCTATTTGTCATATATATATATATCTTCCGTGGTCTAGTGTCTATTCAAATCTTTATGCATAGTTTTTATCGGTTGTTTATTTTCTTATTAAGTTTTGAGACTACCTTAAATATTTTGGATATAAGTCCTTAACTAGATACATGTTTTGCAAATATTTTTTCAAGTCTGTGGCTTGTGCTTTTCTTTATTTAACAGGTTTTTTCACAGAGCAAAAGATTTTAAATTTTTATCAAGTTCAGTTTATATATAGTTTTATGTACTATGCTTTTGGTATCATATCTAAAGAATATTTGCTACATGCAAGGCCATAAATCTTTTCTCCTCTGTTTTCCTTTAGTTTTAGAATTTTTGTTTTTACATTCGGGTCATTGATCCATTTTGAGTTAATTCTGTGCATGAGTCAAGGTTGGAAAGACTGGCCTTTTTCATTGAATTGTCTTGATGACTTTGTTGAAAGTCAACTGACCATATATGTATGGTTCTATTTCTAGACTATATATTTTATTCCATTGATCTATCTATAGGTGATAGCTTTTTTTTTTTTTTTTTTTTTGGTAACTCTTTATGGCTTTGTAAAAAAAAGTCATTTTCTACCTAGCATCAAATTTACTTAATATTCCAGTCTTTGCTCCTTTACTAAATTATGAACTGAAGGAAAACTCTGAGTCTGATACATCTTTACATATCTTTACATCTTCTTGGCTCTTTTACTAAACTGGGAACTAAAAGAAGGTTCTGGATGTTTATACATCTTTGCATCTTTGAGATTGCTTACCCAAAGGCTTATACAAACAGGATAATCAAGATATGTTGAATATATGATTTCAAATCACATTTTTTACTATATACCCACCATCATAGTTTTGTTTGCTGGAGAACAAACTTAAGTCAGCAACTTTGATAGAAAAATAGATGATAATGCTCTGGATATAGTCAAAGCATAAATTATTGTCCTGAAAAATCAGGTTGAATTTGAAGGTACTAGAAAGGAATAAAGAACAAGAAATTTTCCCTTTTATTCCTAGAAGGATTCTTACCCTTTACATGAAGTAAAGATACTCAAATCATTAGACATCAGACAAAAAGTGTTTTATTCTATATTGTGAGAGCCAAATCTCAGAGCCACCAGATTCACATAGGATCTATGTTGCTGAAGGGAATAAAACAGGGCTTGCTAGAAGAAACTCATGGGAATTATTTAGAAATATGAAATATTTTCGAATGAAAGTGAAACCCTTTTGGGAATAGAAAAAAATAGCATACAAATGTTAAATGTGTGAAGGTTCTTGATTCATGTGTGTATGTATAGAGAGCTAATAACAAAAGTTCTTACATTGTAGTAGTAAACATTTAGGGCTTTCACATTCTGAAACAATTTATTTAGAAGATGAGGCAAATGGTACTTTCACTATCAGTATCACCTGAACAGTAGGCCTTGGTTTCTAGCATAGTTATTTGCTGGAAGCTACTTTAATCTTATATAGCAGGCTAAAGAGCAAGTGACCTTTTCAGGAATGAGGGGGGCACTAACAATATCAAATGAGTTGTGTCTTTTTTGTGTGACAGGACAGATGTTAGGCTGTGTTGGCATTTGCACAAATGCACAAATAATGTCAACCGTGGTTGTTAATTTATAGAAGAATTCCTATTACCCAGTGCCTCAGTATGATAAATCTTATTATCACTCTTGTTCTCACATACTTTTGTCAACATTTGCCAAGACATAGGCAGGAAGATTTTGTTCTGGTAAAAAGGTCACCTCATGCTAACTGATAGTGTACTGGCATTGTAAAAATGATTTAGAGTGTCCAGACATCACCAAACCAACTGTCAGTTTCAGACAAGGGAGTTAAATAAGTCTGAAGCTTATAATCAAGGAGAGAAAAGAGGAAAAAGGAGAGGGGAGTGTTTCAGAAATCTTTGGGTATCATGTAATATGGACATGGCTTAGGATATTTTATCTCTGCAATTTCTTTCAAATCCATTTTATCATGTCCTGCCTCATTTTGAAATCTTTTTGTCTCTGTTTGTCAGCTGCCGGTAATGAGAATGAAAAGTGCATGCATTCTGAAAGCCCTATTTGACATCATGTTCCTATACCCATGAATAGCACCAATGGGGGCTCCATAATATCAACCTAAGAAGACAATTACAAAAGTTAAAATAACATTTTTATTACAAAATACATGTACAACTGTCTTATTATAATGGAAAGATTTAAAAATAACATAAAAGAATGAAGCCCCAATGCTTCACAATTGTAGCCTTTGGACATCTTCATTGATTTCTCATCTGTTATTTTCCTTTTCTTTTGTTGCTCGCATATTGTAAATAAAATTCTAGACACCATATCATTTCTTTCATAAATACTTTAATATGTCTCTCTAATGGAGAATTTTTAAAAATATTATTGGTGTACCATCATCATACCTAACAAAATTAGCAATAATTATTTTGTATCAGCCACTATCCAGTCCATGTTCCAACCTTCCCAGTTGTCTCAAAAGCATCTTCTTATAGTTGATTTACTTGAACATGAATCCCAACAAGTCCCATATGGTTAGATTCAGAAATTCAGGTTTTATTTTATTTTCTTTGGTAAAAACACATAAATGTTTCTATGTGCTTCTTATTGTATTACATTGGAGACACATAATATCTGATTTTCCTACTGTTGATGATATTCAGATTGATAAAAACTTCAGCTTCATCCATTATAAAGTTGCCATCAATCATTTACCAAATGGTTTTAGCAGGCATTGATGATTGCTATCTAGATCAATTATCGTATGAGGGTTTTTAAAAGGGAGATCTTCTAATTTTATTATCCCTTATCTATTTATTAATTATATTTCTTCTATACATATCTATTAATATGATCAATATATAACACTTATTTTCTCACATACTTTTATTATATTTTTACATTGTCAGAAAACAAAAGACTACTATTCAAAATAGTGGCAATAATTTTGTAGTAGAAATCAAGAAGGAAACATGCAGGCTTTTAGTTGTCTTTACTGGAAAACAACAACAACAGCCACTACATTTCCTGGAGCACATAACTATACTATCAAAAAGATGAATAACCACCTAGGATGTAAGTACAAAAATGTGTAATATTAGAAAATTACACGAGAATACAATGATATAATGCAATATTAGATACTGAAACAAAATTTGTTTGTTAAAATTTTGATTAAATTTCATTAATGTAAACTTCCACTGGAATATAATTACATGAAGACAAAGATATTTGTCTGTTCCATTCAGGGCTGGATTTGCAAGACCTAGAAAGATGTTTGATAATATAGGCTCTTGGTAAATATTTACCGAATCCATACTGAATTAATGAGTGATATCATTTCAAAAAGTGAGTAGTTAAAAGTAATTACATCAAAGGAGAATAGAATGAAGAGGAAAATCCACTCTGGTTATTTGTGGGCAACAGTTAATAGTTGACCATTGTGAGTTAAGAACTTATATTAGAAATCTGTGTGTGCTAGCATATGCAACACTTAATGGCTTTAAACTATTTACTTACTTCCCTTGCTAATAAAGCACAAACACATCTGGCTCAAAGAATCAGTAGCATAATTTTTATTTCTCCCATCAATAGCCTCTAGACCTATTTTTCTAGTCAGACACAATTTCAAAATAAGTGTCCTCCATTCTTAACAAATACTTACCGAATGGATGAATACAAAATTCACTTATTTACCGCAGTTGCTGATAAAATATGTACCCAAGTTTCCTCTATAGAAAAGGAGTGTCTTAAGATTTCTTGCTATTTTACTTGATTATACCATTACTATGATAAGGGTAAATATATTCAAAAGTCCCTTCTGAAGTTAAAAGGAAATCTAAAGCACAATCTTAAAAAATCTAGTGATGCCACATGTGTTTTATAAAGAAAGAAAAATGCCCTTGATATAGAAATGGTGTTCTACTGATTCCCCTCCAGCTTCTCTGTTACCTCTTTCTTTCTCTTCTTACCTGCCTCTTTTCACCTCTTGTATGTAAGGGATAATAATCACTGTTTATCCTTTAGTGAATTCATTGAATTTTACAGTGTCAACAAAGAGTTAAAGTTTTCTCTCTCTCTCTCTCTCTCTCTCTCTCTCTCTTTCTCATAGACACACACAAACATACATGCACTCACACAAACTCTATCACCAGTTCTGACCATTTTCCTGTGCTTTGGGTCTGCATTTCCAGTTACACAAGAATTCAAACACATCCAAAGCCAAGTACCAAATAAGAATTCCAAAACAATTCTACTGGTATTCTATAGAAATTACTATTTCTGCCAATGATACCATTTTCTTAGTCTCTCAAGCTTAAAACCTTGTTATCACCCTTATCTCCTTAATACATTTGCCATCCACCTACAATTAATCACTAAATCCCATTGGTTTGACTTCCTTAATCTCTTCAATTGGTCTCCTCTGTTCCATTCCCATGGTCCCTTCTCTCATTACCTCTCAGTTGAATTATCATAATAGCCTCTTAATTGGTCTTCAGTCTTTCTCTACTCTAATTTTGTCTCCTGCTACAGATTAATCTTCCTAATGCACAACTCTAAGTACATCACCTTGCTGCTCACAAAACCCAGCAGCTTTCTGTTACCTAGAGGATTTGATATAAACTATTTTGTTTGGCATATATGACCTTTGTCTGAATCTTCCTTAACATATGCCCTAATGTCCGGCCCGATTGAGTTATTTCCTACTTCCCAAATGAATTCTAGGATTACCTGCCTCTGTTTCTTTCATTATGTTTCTCTCCATCTGGAATATCCCTATTCCACAGTCCTTTTCTTGTAATTGTCCATAAAAATACCCTCAAGACACCGCACAAATGCCCCAGCCCTCCAGGACACTTTCTTATTCATGGTTTTATCATGTTGCATTCTATTTTCTAAATGTCCACAATACTTTGTCAATTCTTCTCATAGAACAATTACCACCTGTGACTTTACATTGTGATGATTTGTATAGTTATTGGATACCCCCTTTAGGAAAGAAGACAATTTTTTAAATCTATTCACATTGTTTTCTCCTAACTCACAAAACATGGCATAATATTGTGCACACTGTAAAGCTTTATAAATATATGCTCAATGAACTTTAAAAGGTGTTTGCAGTAATTTCGAAAAATTAGCCCTACCACTTCTGTGTTGACAGAAAGAGCCATATTAATATGGCTACCATGCTGACATCAGCCAAGTGTTACCCAGCAATGGCTCAGAGAAGGGCACCAAAGTTAAAATGTATGGTGATGTTGACTATGAAAAATTAAAAGATAAGAAGCATGCTTTCTGCTTCCTTCATGCACATCACATAGAAGCTAATGTAATGGTAATCATACTGTGACTAATTCATTCTTAAAAAGTAATTTATGTAATCTATAGTATTTGTTTCCAAAATTTCTCAAATAATAACAAAAGATTCATTATTTTTAAATAAACTGATCAAAGTCCTCAAATATCCAAATTTGGGTTTCAATCCTCTACGGAGAATCACTAAAGTTATAACAAAACAAGCTAATTTTAGCAATTAAATTGCTGTAAATAACTTCCTGGTAGTAAGTAAACACAAAGCCAAATCTCTGATATTTTTCTGTCTATTATTTCTTTGTCTTCTGTTATCCTGCTACACATGAGGACTGTTGTGCATAATAACTGCCCCTGCAGCACTACCAGACCCCTCTTTATCAAAACCAATCTATGTTCTATCCACTGTACTCATAAAGCAAATAAGTACTTTTGAAATTTTATTTTATTAATTTTTAAATAAACTTTACTCCCAATGTGGGGCTTGAACTCATGACCCTAAGATCAAGAGTTCCATGCTCTACCAACTGAGCCAGCCAGGCACCCCTACTTTAGATATTTTAGATTTTCAGAAGGCAGAAGTTCACACTAAACTTGTTTCTGAATAATAGAGTTAAGTAGATATCACACATCATCTCTATGATTTCAAGTTACAATGACTTACTCAATAATTAATAGCAAGCTCTAATTCATAGCTTCCCACCATCCCAATGAGAGTTGGAGTGATAGGAAGCCTTGAAAATTAAAACAAACAAACAAACAACAACAAACCCTATAGTTGTTTGGTGCCACCAAATGAATAAAAGTTATCAGGGAAAGCATCTCAGTTATTTGTGATGGTTCTATAAATACTCTTGATGTGCTCAAGACATACTGCAGGGGCACCTGGGTAGCTCAGTCAGTTAAATGTCCAACTTTTGATCTCAGCCCAGGTCTTGATCTCAGGGTGGTGAGTTCAAGCTCTATGTGGGGCCCCCTACTGGGTGTGCAGCCTACTTAAAACAAAATAATGGGGGCACCTGGATGGCTCAGTTGGTTGAGTGTCTGACTTTGGCTCAGGTCATGATCTCATAGTTTGTGGGTTCCAGCCCCACATAGGGCTTGCTGCTACCAGTGTCCAGCCAGCTTTGGATCCTCTGTCACCCTCCCTCTCTGCCCCTCCCCCACTTGTCTTCTCTCTCTCAAAAATAAATAAAACTTTAAAAGAAAAAAAAAGAATAACGTACCTCAATTATAAAGCTGTGGTAGGTAAAATTGCAGGTCTGTGGTGAGAAAGTTGAGCTCTCTCTCCTCCACTGGATATCTTGAGAAAGGAAGGGTAATTAGATTAAACAAACATCAATGAAGTGTGATTTACGGAAATAGAACAGGAAGCATCCTGCTCTATTGTTGTCTTAAGAGAGTTAGTTTTCCTTTCTGGCTCATCCCAACTAATTGGAAGTACATGGGCAAAACATTTAGTTTCTGTGGGCCTCAGTTTCTTCTTACATGATACAAGGAAGCTGAACTTTATGAGCATTATGGGCTGTCCCTGCTTTCTTTCTATTAGGGAGAAACAGGCAGTGAACTTGTGATTAATAATATAATTTCAGATAATAAGTGCTATGTAGAAAATAAATGGCACCAAAAGAGTGACTAGGAGTAAGGAAGGTAACATTTAAGCTGAACTGAGGCATATGAAAATGTGGGGGGAAATGTAGGGAAAACAGGCAGTGCAAAGCCCCAAGGCAGGAAAAAGGCCACAATAAAACCTGGGGTAGTAATAGGAAATGACATTGGGGAGGAGTGTTTATGGTAAAGATTTTGAATTTGAGTTTAATACTACTGATAAAGGAAGCCATGGAAGAATTTGATGCTAGAACGTGACCTAATCAAAGCTTTAAAACCTGAGAAGCTATGTGGGGAATGGACTGTAGGGAAGCAAGAGTGGAAATAGGTAAGGCAGAAGGATTAGGGAGGTGCTATGGACCAGGGCTTCCACAGTGAGCCAATGGTGAGAAAAAATTAGAGCTAAAACTATGTTTACGGGAAAGCAAACAAAAGAGTTGTTAATGGATTGGATGTGGGGTATGAGGAAAAAAGACGAGCAAGGATGCCTAGTTATTGATGTGGCCAAATACATGGTTTTATCCACAGTGATAAATTAATATATAGCCATGTTGGTAATTTGCAACACTTCAGCTGTATTTGTGGTTGGATTTCAGTGGAGATGTCAAGGTTGAAAATGGAGATTTGGGACACCTCAGCTTATAGATGACACTTAAAACCATGGGACTGGATAAAATCTTAAATGCTCCCACATTCACCTTTTTATTATCTAGCTGCAGAAAAATTGGATCAGGTACATTGAGTAATTCTTATTAAATTACTTGCTATGGTATTTTGAAGTTCTTTGTGCTGATTTAATGAACTGATACAGATGATGAGAGAAGCTATGAAGTGTGCTTCTGAAAATACATGGTTTTAGTTGTAGCTTAATTTAAGACTTCACTGTTGATATTTTATAACCATGCAGTATTTCCCAGGCATATCTTCACTTAATGTTTTCTTTCTCAGACTGAAAGGGAAGACACAAGTTTTATCATCTAAATTTATTTTGATTGTATCCCATTACTGTTTAGTTTCTGATCTATCCTAAGCCAATTGATTCCAACTAAGAACAAAGTATTCTTTAATTTTAAATCCATTTAATTAATTGTTTTAATTCCAAACCTAACAGAGTTGCAGGAAAAATCTTGGTTTAAAGTTTACCTTTAATGAAGAAAACAGAAGATTGCAGGAACTGGAAACATAAGCTTCTATTGTTAGCAGTAAGTTCTTTCTCTGTTATAATAGAATTTTCAAGTTGCACCCTTATTTCCCCCTTTTTGTTAGGATTCTAAGATAAACACTTAAGTATGTTTTACATAAATGGAACAAAAGACAGAGGCTTAATTCCCTAATATATAAAAGGTCTTTATATATCAATAAGTAAATAAATAATGATGCATATCCCAACAACAACAAAAATTATGCATAGAATTAAGGCGCCTGGGTGGCTCAGTCGGTAAGTGTCCAACTTTGGCTCAGGTCATGATCTCACAGTTCGTGGGTTTGTGGGTTCAAGCCCCGCATCGGGCTCTGTGCTGACAGCTCAGAGCGTGGAGCCTGCTTTGGATTCTATGTCTCCTTCTCTCTCTGCTCCTCCCATGATCATGCTCTGTCTCACTATCTCTCAAAAATAAATACTAAAAAAATTAAAAAAAAAAAAGAATTAGGAAGGTCACAGAAAAAAGATGCTTAACCTCAATTTAGGCCCACTGTACTAGAATTTTTTCCCCCAAATGTTTCTTATTTTAGAATGATAACTTCTAACTTTGAGAAATCTGCCACATAATTCTGTAACCACTGATCATACATTTCACTTTCCTGGGCTCCCTAAATTATTTCTCTGAGTCTATGTTGTCCTCCTAATTCACCTCTGGATTTAATCCTAATCAGCAGAATCACTTTAGACCTAAACTGAAGGAAAGTAAGGCAGTGGAAGCAGGAAGTATTGCTAGTCTTAATTATCAGTCACCAGTTCTGAATTTTGGCTTTTGTTGATACATCTGCTAAATCTTCTTTTTGATAACTGATATTTTTCTACTTTCTAATTAATCTACTTTTTGAAATTTGTTTTCTATAGCTATTCTTAGAGTCCCTTTTGTATCTCTCTATATATTGAAATGCCTAAACTTTTCTTGAAGTTTCCTAAAAGGAAAACCAATTTTAAGATTACCACTGAACATTAATTAATATGTAAAATTTTCCTTGAAAGGTGGAATAGAAATATTTTTGAAAATTCATACCAAGGAAAAAATTCCTGAAATGACATTTTAGAGTTGAAAATTGGCAGTTACATTTAATACAGATATTGCTTCTAATGGGTAACAGGAAAATCTTCCTTAGGTCCTAAAACATTTCTTCAAAGAATTTCTTAAATTGCCCTTAAATATCCAGAAGCTAGGCATCAGAAGCTCAAAACTAAGAACTAATTTATTTTTTCTTCAAAAGGGAAAGAAAAGATGGATCCTAGTGAGCCTGGCAGTCAGGCCAAGTCCAGTTGGAAGAAGGAAGTGAGGCAGTATCTTGGTAGAAGGCAAGGAGTTAAATGAAGCAATTCCTTCTCTCTCCTCTTAACAAAGACACTTACTTAATTTTTTTAAATTTTTTAGTTAAATTCTCCTTTGGTACCATTCAACTCTATCATAGTATCAGATCCAGTTTTGGTTATTTGTAACTTTTAAAAAATATGTATTTATTTAAATTCAAGTTAGTTAACCTACAGGGTAATATTGGTTTCAGGAGTAGAACCCAGTGATTCATCACTTACATGTAATACCCAGTGCTCATCCCAACAAGTGCCCTCCTTAATGCCCATCACCCATTTTCCCCACCCACCCCCACCTTCCCTCCAGCAACCCTCAGTTTGTTCTCTGCATTTAAGAGTCTCTTATGGTTTGCCTCCCTCTCTGCTTGTATCTTATTTTTCCTTCCCTTTTCCTATGTTCATCTGTGTTGTTTCTTAAATTTCACATATGAGTGAAATCATATGATATTTGTCTTTCTCTGATTGACTTATTATCCAAAGGATACAAAAATGCTTATTTGAAGGGGCACATACACCCCAATGTTTATAGCAGCACTACCAACAATAGCCAAATTATGGCAAAGCCAAAATATCCATCGACTGATGAATGAAAAAAGATGTGCTATATATACATACAATGGAATATGACTTGGTGATCAAAAAGAATGAAATCTTGCCATTTGCAACAACATGGATAGAACCAGAGTGCGATTACGCTAAGCTATTTCTAACTTTTTACCTATGTGGTGACTCACATATATCATTATTGACTTACTAACAGGATTTAACACTCTAGAATACACAGAGCAACCAATGGGCAAAAACATGTGGTAATAACAAAAGGTTTTAACAACAGCTGCTGCGATGTTAGGTCCAAGGATGGTTCTCATGTGAACAACAACAGTAAAATCTGTCAGACCACATACTGCTCTTCTTTTACACCAGAGTAACCAACCTCTAACACAGCTGCTCAACCATTACCTCGGACCTACTTACTGACGGTGACGTAGCCCGGACTGGCATCAGGATTCTGAATTGGCCACCACACATGCAGTAGAGGCAGCTGGATTCCACAGTCCTTAGGTGGGTGCTACACCTTTAAAGCAGAAGCCACCTTTCCATCAAGCCAACATTTACCTAACTGAGAAATCCAGACACTGGCAGCAACTCTTGGAGATGTTGTTTTCCTAAAAGGAGATGGAGACAGTTTGGCTTTAAAAGACCTACCCTATGTCTCTTCCCCTGAAACCCAGAGCCCAGACTAAGTGCCAAATTGGGTTCCCTGCTGGGCAGCAAACATTTTTGCCATTAAACTCTCAATCTCAAATTTCAATCTGTCCCTTGTCTTTATGTTTCTTTTTTTTTTCTTTTTTTTTTTTTTATTTATTTTTGGGACAGAGAGAGACAGAGCATGAACGGGGGAGGGGCAGAGAGAGAGGGAGACACAGAATCGGAAACAGGCTCCAGGCTCCAAGCCATCAGCCCAGAGCCTGACGCGGGGCTCGAACTCACGGACCGCGAGATCGTGACCTGGCTGAAGTCGGATGCTTAACTGACTGCGCCACCCAGGCGCCCCTGTCTTTATGTTTCATGTTTGTTTGTTTGTTTGTTTTTCCTTTCAGGGTCATAAATTAGTGACAAAATTAGTTTGGTTGATAATTATAGTTTAAAAAATAGACTTTGCAAACTAGGGGTTGAAAAAGCATATCTTGACATAACAAACTTAAAAGCAACAAAAGCAGTTCTTTTAGTTTGAAAAGAAATTATTTTTGGAGTTAAGAAACTGTATTAAATTGAATCTTTCCCAACCCACTCTCAGATAATAACCCATCAGAAACAGCATTAGAAAAAAATATAAAAGAATGTTGATGGAGTATGTGGGCTAAGAAGACTTGGGTAAAATGTATCCATTTGATGCAAAACAGAAATAACTGTTAATTTGAACTATTTTTTTTTTTTTTAATAAAAAGCCAACTCTTCCATCAAAGTGCACTCTACAGCAAGGATGCAAAAATGGACTTCTTTGAAATACTTGAGAAATTAAAGAGACAACTCTGATTTTAATCAAAGCATGAAACTTTTTCTTATAACTTATAGATATCATGCACTTCTGTACCCCAAATTTATATTCTTAGAAAGATACTCATTGAGGAAGATGGTCTAAGATAGTGACATTGGAAGACCCTGAACTCACCTCCTCCCACAGACACACTGAATCTATACCTACATATAGGAGTTTCTCCTGCAGAAGAACTGAAGGTTGACTGAACATTTCCTGTACAACAAATGATAGAGGGAGCACACAGAGAAGGGACATAATGGAGATGGAGACATAATAATGGAAATCCCCTCCCAGACATACAACCTGACACCTTTCAGTAAGAAGGGATATCACTGAGGGGCTTGCATAAGACTCATACACTCTGGGGAACAAGGAAAAAACAGCACTGTAAAGGGCAACTAAAATATAAGTGAAGGAAATGCATTTACTAACCATAGATCATCTGCTGAATGGGTGGGGAACTGCTGGAACTCTTTCCGGGGTTGGAGGCACTGGAGAGTGCCATTTTTTAAATTTCCCCTTCCACCTTGGTGGGATACATAGGAACAGGGTCCAGGGGCTCTAGCCACCCTTTTAAGACTGTTATCAGTGCACGCTAGGCCTCTGACCGACACCAGCTCCAGCCATCCCACCAAGGTTGTCCTGGCTTGGCTAGCTCCAGTCCCCCACTGTCCATACACAAGGCAGCACTGTCATGGCATGCCCCATGAGAACCACCCCCCAGCCTATGCCCACTCCAGCTCCAGCCATGCTACCAAGGTGACCCTGACACAGAACACTCTGGAATCCCCCAGATCAAGCCTGTGTGAGCTCCAGCCATCTGCTAGGGAGATCCTGGTGTGGAGTACCACAGGAACCCCTGGCCCACACCCACTCCAGTTCCAACAATCCTGCCAAGATGGTCCTGGCACAGCACATCTTAGGACCCCCGGATCATGCCTGCACTGGATCCAACTGATCAGCCAAGGCAACCATAGTGAATGGTACCAGGGGACCCTCTAGCCCATGCCCACTTTAGCTCCAGCCATCCCTCCAGGGCAGGCCCAGTGTGGCACTCACTGGGACTCTGCCAGCCTGCACTTGCTCCAGCTAC
The DNA here is from genome assembly GCF_024362965.1 of Panthera pardus. Lineage (NCBI taxonomy): Eukaryota > Metazoa > Chordata > Mammalia > Carnivora > Felidae > Panthera > Panthera pardus. The sequence continues at coordinate 89,485,071 of NW_026526765.1, forward strand.
AGCCGGTCCTTCAGGGCAGTTCTAAAAAGGAAAAAAAAAGTTTTTACACCACGGCAACAATACAAAAAAGAAACTTAGCTCATTTCCCCAAGGAAACTTCTTGGAAAGAACATATTAATTTGATTATGTGAATTTAAACATAGTCTAAGTGTTTTAGTGTATAACCTGTAGGGATTGTGTGTGTGTGTGTGTGTGTGTGTGTGTGTATAAGCATCCCGCTAATCCTAGGACGTGTTTTTTGAAGATCAAAACAATGTCTAACACATGGCTAGAAGAAGGTATTTATTGCATGAAAAAAAGTTATAATTATATGACAACTTAAATATTTAGCTAATTGTTAAAAATATATTTTTTAAATCTAAGGTCATGGGCATCTTTTCACATTCTGGAGTATAATCTATACAAAACAAGTCTTAAAAATCTCAGTGTTTATAGACACTTAAAAAACCATGCAGTCCCCAAACTCCCATATTTTGATCCATTCCACAAAATGTTTCACTAAGGTTGTCCAGATTCCGCTTCAACAAGTCCAGTAAAAATTCAAAATATGGATGCCTATATCCAGCAATACGGTGCTTACTTCACTTTCAGTCTCTGAAAATATAGTCAATTCTCATTATTTGTGGATTCAGTACTTTAAAATTTGGCTATGCACAAAAATTTATTTGTAACCTCAAAATCAATACTCATAGCTTTTTCACAGCCATGCATGCCACAAAGTGGCAAACATTTCTTAATTACAGGACATGCTCCTTCCCAGCTGAGGAGCAAAATGATGCTCTGACTTGTTTGAAATCTCATTCTGTAAACAAATGTTCTTTTGGGGATCTATTTAGTGCCATGTTTGAGGGCATGTTTTTTCTGCATTTTTGTGGGGTTTTTTTTGTTAGTGATTTTGTTTAAAATAGCCTCCAAACATAATGCCATGTGTGTGTGGGGGGGGGGGGGCAGTTTCTGTATTTCTGTGGTTTTTTTTTTTGTTGTTGTTGTTGATGATTTGCTTAAAATACCCCTAGCTTAATGAAGTGCTGTCTGGTATTCATAAGCACAGGAAGACTGTATTGTTCCTTATAGGAGAAAATACAACTGTTAGGTAAGCTTTGTTTAGGCAAGAGTTAGAGTGCTGCTGGCTATGAATTCAATGTTAATGACTTAACAATATATACTAAATAAGGTACCTTTAAACAGAAACATACATAAAACAAAGTTATGTATTGATTGTTTGGCTAAAAGTTGTAAACAAGGGCTTATAGGAACCTAACCCTGTATTTCTCACGGTAGCAAAGATTCAATATTCAATATTCAGATTTTGTGGCAACGTTATAGAACATAACTATTGTGAATCATGAGAATTGGCTGCACAAACAAGCATACCACAAATGCCCAATACAGGAGTGAGTACTGAACTTTCCTTTCCTTTATGTATCTTAGCAGTCTCAAATGACAATTTTGAACTTCACATCTTTCTCACTGTAGAAGGAATGCATTTTATGGTGTCATTTTTAATTTCTAATGACAAAAAAGGTAAATAATTACAAATCATATTAACTATGATTATTATGCCTATCAACAAGACTTCCATTGTGTTTTTTTTTTCTGTCAAGAATTCTCTTTTGCAAAAATAGCCATAAATTATAATCCAATGAAGTGAATTTCAAATCACCCCCCCACACAAGTGACCAAGAAACAGCAAAACCATATTAACCCTGGGTAGAAAATGAATAGTGACATGATAAAGAAGTGTGATAGGAAGAAAACTTTTAAATCTTCCAGGAAATTCACAATTCCTAATGTTTTTCTAGCATTAGAATTCCATGGCAGTTTTTCAGAAATACCCTTGGCAACTTTCAGTATTTCAAATGTGTGGGCAGGTCTTGACTGAGAATGAAAAGATTAGTTAAGGTGTTGGTGGTATAGAAGTCAGAGAGTTGCATTAAGGAGGAGAATTAAAACTTTTGGATTAGCCTTCACTTAGACTAATAGTCTATTTTCTTCTTTGCCATGAGGCTATGGAATAGTCAGAAGAGAAGCAAAGATACAGCAGAGATATTTACCATGCATTAAATTTTCACACTTCCTAACATCTCCCAGCCTCCTTGTAGTGAAGCAAGGTTATGTAACTAGTTCTGGCCAATGATGTTTGAACAGAAGTGACATTCTCTTCTGGTAGAAGCCTAGAAGTAGGTCTGTTCCCCTCCACTTCCTTCATACTCTTTTCCCCTGCTACAGCAGACCCGAGAGGGCAACATCTCTGTTATCCTGGGTCACTGAAGAAGAAGCAGACCTCTCCCACCCAACTTGATGAGTAATCATCACGAGGAATAAATGTTTTGTTAAACAATTTTGACTTTGGGATTACTTTATTACATTACTGTTGTTTTCAAAGTTCCTCTTTATTCATTTTATCCTAAATGTACACGTGAAGTATTCTGGGTAAGAGACAAATTTTTTCGTAAATTCCTCACATTAAATGCTAATTCACTGGGCCATACTTGCCCTACTCCTTACCTTTAGAGTAGTACAATGAAAGACATGCCAGTTGTCTTACGTGAGGGGACAAACATCCATAGGAGAGATGAGAAAAATTTATTTTTCTCTGCTTATAAAAAGGAAGAAGGCAACTACCCCCCTCCCCTTTTGTAAATAAATCTCTCCAGGAGCCAGATAGCCCTTGTATGTTTCAACTTGAAAGAACATCTACCTAGAGCAGTCTGTAAGGTTTGGAGCTTCATCCCTTTCTGACATGTGAATCCCTACTGAGAGAGCCCTCCAGTTTACTAGACACTGGGTTTTAAAGTAGGGACCTAGTCAAGGCTCTAATCGGTTGGTCTTCTTGGAAGATAGAAGAAGTTTTATTATCCTTTCAAATTAGAAAAATTAACTAGACAAATGACTACAGAACTAATTTTCATGGTATGTGAAGATGGTTTCTACATTCTAAAAGAAGTGAAAACAAACATTCTCTGATTTTATCATTTTTAAATTTCTGTGGTCCAAGAGCTAAAGGAGGCAGCACATTGAGAACTCCAGGGAAGTTTTCTGTCCCCACACTTATCATGGTCTAGCCTCACCTGAATAATAAAAGAGTTAAAAGTTAGACAAATTTAGGGGTACCTGGGTGGCTCAGTCAGTTAAGCATCCAACTCTTGATTTCAGCTTTGGTCATGATCCTGGGGTCATGGGATGGAGTGCCAAGTCAAGCTCCAAACTGAGCATGGAGCCTGCTTGAGATTCTCAATCTCTCTCTCTCTCTCTCTCTCTCTCTCTCTCCCTCTCTCTCTCTTTTTCTCTCTCTCTCTCTCCTCCTCCACCACCTCCTCCTCCTCTGCCCCTCTCCCCAGCTCGTGCTCTCTCTCTTTCAATTAAAAAAAAGCATTAGACTAATTTGGCTAAAGAACAGTTTATATAAATGAAAATAGAAAAGATGAGCCTGAAGAGGAAGCCTGCATATATACTTTTGAGAACTAAGAATGTCAGTCATGGATTTGGTATTATATTCATCCAAAAGCATTATAATGACTTTCAAGGCCTTGTTATCCAAAGATATCTGTACATCCATCGGGATATTTCTAACAATTATCCAATATATTCAAATGTGAGGGAGACTCAAAGCAGTAGTAAGTCTATAGGAAAAAGAAAAAAAAAAGGAACTTCCTTTGAATAAATTCTGAAAAAGCCATAGTCTTTAGAAGAAGCTGGGGACTCTGACTCTTTGAAATCTGATACGAATTTAGTATAATAACTTAAAGTAACTTAACCAATGGACCTGGCCCAGAATGTGCCTAAAGGGGACAACCATTTCCCCAAGCTTGGCTTCTGCTGTCACCTCCACCCTACTTTTTTCTCATGATGATCTCCAGCAGGTGTCTGACTATAAATTGGACTTGGTACCAAAAGGACCAAGAGAAACTTCAAATTTTTTCCTTTAAAGGTTGAAATAAAATGTTCAAACTGAGGCTATGTTATTATTCTATTAGGTGAAGTTAAATGGAGATCTAAATATCAGTTTTAAAATATTTCTCAATGTAAATTGTAATCCAAATTTCAAAAGGGATGTGAGATTTTCTTGAGGGATGGGGGCTTTACAAATATAAATCTTTGGTATATCATGTGTCAGATTCCTCCTTCTGTAAATAGAAAGTCTAGTGGAACCCAACATAAAATAACACGAACTTTATCCATAGCGTTAATATTTTCTTCTTGAATTTAGCTCATCAACACAGAGCCACAGGGGTCTGCCTTTGAAAATCTAACATTCTGCCTTGAGATTAGACTTGCTGATGAAAAAAGAAAGTTTCTCTCTCATAAAATCCATATCCTCAAAATATTGAGGTAAAAATGGAAGTGATCCAAGATGGTAGTGGAGAAAGAGCCTGAACTCACCTCCTCCCAGGAACACACTAAATCTACAGCTACATATGGAATAATTCCTGCTGAAAAAGAAGCCAAAACTAGTTGACTAGCTCCTTCCACAAAAAGGGATAAAAGAATCACAGTGGGATGAATAGGAGAGGCAGAGGCATTTTCTCACCGAAAACTTGACCCCCCAGTGCAGCAAACCACAACAGGGAGGGATCTCACAGTCCTAGCACTTTTTTCTGTGGAATGAGAGGTTTGTCCCCCACATCAGGCAATCCAATCTTTGGGATCTGCCCTGGAGAGATGAGCCTCTAAAAATATCTGGCTTTAGAAACCAACAGGGCCTATATCCAGGGGGCCCAGGGGGCTGTGGGAATCTGAGAGATTCCTTTTGAGTGGCCTACAAGTGGACTCACTCATCCTGGGATCCAGCACAAAGGCAGTAGTTTGGATTATATGTAGAGGAGATTCATTTGCTACCCTTAGGTCATTTGCTGAGGAGCTTTTTTTAGGGACAGAGGTGTGACAGAGGTGTGCTGGCTCAGGCAAGCACACATGGACACAGCCACAGTAAAGCCATGAGTGGGCCTTGCCGCCAGTGCCCTGTGCCCTTTCTAGGCCTTGCTAAAACCATGGAAGTGACCTGCCTAAGTACTCTTCTTTTCAATCATTAAACTGGGTGCGATCAGTCCATAGTGCTCTTCCCCTGCCTCTCTACAACTGTGGACATGCCTCACTCTCAACATTCTCTTGCAGCCTTGCTAGAGCTGGCAGATAAGCTGTCCACAAGGGAACACCATTTGATCTCCTGGCTTTGGTGGACAGAGATGTTTGCATCTGGAACAAGTGGAAAGATAGTTCTGGGCAGGTGACCATACCCAGGGCAGTACACGGACAGCACAGTGAAACACATCCCCAGTCTGTCTGTAATAAAGGCCCATTTTCTTATTCTGTAACTTCAACCTGAGGGGCAGGCTTTAGATATGTCACATATCTATAGGCATAGAGACACTCCAGGAACATAGGCTGGGAGAGATGCCCTCCCTTGGCCTCACCACACCTCACTAATATCTCCCAGAAATAAACATGTATACTTGTCTGAAGCTCCAAGTTTTGCAACTGTCACCCAGGGACACCTCAAGATCTCCTGGTCTGGAGGTCAGCAAGTTTACAATTGTTAACCCACAAGACTGTATATATTTGCGGACTTTAAAAGCTGCTGCCTGAGGAGCTGGATCCAGTCAGCCAGATGGGATACTTTGAAGGAAATCAAAGATACTTTGAAAGAATTCAAAGGAATGCTTATAAAGAAAGCTCACTGAAATTGGGAGAAAAATGGATCAACACAGTGAGAATATCAACAAAGAGACAGGAAATGTAAGAGAGTACCAAACAGAAGTCACAGAGATTAAGGATACAATAATTGGACCGAAAAGTATACTACAAGGGTTCAACAGCAGACTGGAAAAACAGAAGAACAGATCATCATCTAGAAGGTAAAGTAATGGAACTTACCCATTCAAAAGACCATCAAAAAGAATTTTAAAAATGAAGATAAGGTACCTCTAGACAACATTAAGCAGAATAATAGTTGTATTATAGAGGTTGAGAAAGAGAGGAGAGAGAGAAAAAATGGCTGAAAACTTATTCAAAGAAGCAATGGCTGAAAACTTCCCTAATGTAGGGTAGGAAACACAACCAGATCTTAGAAGCCCAGAGAGCTGCAAATAAGATGAATCCAAGGAGTCATGAGAAGACATATTATAATTAAAATGTCACAAGTTAAAAATAAAGAGAGCATCTCAAGAGCAGCAAGAGAAAAAACAAATTGTTGTGTACAAAGGAAACACCATGGGGCTCTGAGCAGATTTCTCAGCCAAAATTTCTCAAGCCAGAAAGGAATGGCATGACAATTCAAAGTGCTTAAAGGGAAAACCTTTCAACCAAGAATACTCTACTAAGCAAGTCTATCGTTCAGATTTGAAATAGATAAAGAGTTTTCCAGACAAGTAAAAGCTAAATGAGTTCATCACTATTAAACTGGCCTTACAAGAAATATTAAAGGGACTTCTTTAAGCTGAAAAAAAAAAAAAAACGGCACTAATTAATAACAAGAAAGCATAAGAAAGTAAAAATCTCACTGGAAAAGGTACATGTATTGTAAAGGTAATGGATTAATCAATTATAAAGTGAATATGAAGTTTAAAAGACTGAAGTAGTAAAAATAACTATAATTAGAATAAGTAGTAAAAGATGTAAAATATGTAACACATAAAACATGTTAAGGGGGATAAAAAAGTGGGGTTTTAGAATCTGTTGAAATTTAACTTGCTACAACTTAAAATGGATGCCTATGCACATATGTTCTTATATGTGAACCACAAAACAAAAACTTACAGTAGATATCCAAAAGATAAGGATAAAGGAATCTAAACACAGCACTAAGAAAATCATCAAACCACAAGAGAGAAGAAGAAAGGAACAAAGGGGAACTACAAAAACAACCAGAAAATAATTAACGAGATGGCAATAAATACATGCCATAATAAAAACAATAAATAATTATTTTAAGCGTAAATAAACTAAACTCTCCAATCAAAAGACATAGAAGGCTGAATGGATTAAAAAAAAAAAAAAGACCCATCTATATACTGTCTATAATAGACTTAGTTCACATCTAAAAACACATATAGACTGACAGTGAAGGGAGAGAAAAAGATATATTCCATGCAGGTGGAAATAAAAAGAAAAAAGCTGGTGTTATCATATCAGACAAAACAGACTTTAAAACAAAGACTTTAATAAAAGACAAAGAAAGGCATTACATAGTGTTAAAAAGGTTAATCCAACAAGAGGATATATATGATATAACATTTGTAAATGTTTATGCACCCAACATACAAGCACCTAAATACATAAAGCATATTAACATTTCTAAAGGGAGAAATAAAGAGCAATACAATAATAGTAATGGAGTTTAATACTCAATTTACATCAATGGATAGATCATCTAGATAGAAAATCAATAAGGAAACATCAGCCTTAAACAACACATAAGACTAGGTGGACTTAATAGATATATGTAGAACATTCCATCCCAAAGCACTAGATAGAATACACATTCTTTGCAAGTGTATATGGAACATCCTCCAGGATAGATCACATCGTCATTCACAAAACAAGATTCAATAAATTTAAGAACACTGAAATCATATTAAGTATCTTTCCTGACAACAATGGTATATAACTAGAAATCAATTACAAGAAAACTGGAACAATCACAAATATGTGGCAATTACACAACACCTACTGAGCAACCAAGAGTCAATAAAGAAATAATAGGAAATTATGGGAAATAATAAGGATCAGAGCATAAATAAATGAAATAGAAACTAAAAAAAAATAGACAAGATCAATGAAACTAAAGAGCTGGTGTTTTGAAAAGATAAACAAAATTGAAAAACCTTTTGCTAGGCTATACAAGGGGAAAAAAAGAAGGCTCAAATAAATAAAATCAGAAATGAGGGGTGCCTGGATGGCTGAGTCAGTTAAACATCTGACTCTTGATTTTAGCTTAGGTCATGATCTCACGGTTCGTGAGATCAAGCCCCTCATCTGGCTCTGTGCTGACAGTGTGGAGCCTGCTTGGGATTCTCTCTCTCCCTCTCTGTTTCTCTCTCCCTCTTTCTCCCTCTCTCTCTGGCCTTCAAAAATAAATACACATTAAAAAAATGAAATCAGAAATGAAAATGAATAAGTCACAAATGATATGACAAAAATACAAAGGATCATGAGACTACTGTGAACAATTATATACTAACAAATGAAAAAACATAGAAGAAATTCCTAGAAAGATACTATTTTCCAAGACTGAATCATTAAGAAATAAACAATCTGAATATACAGATTACTACTAAGGACATTGAATCAGTATTCAAAAACCTCCCAAGAATCAAAAGTCTAGGACCAGATAGATTCACTGATGAATTCTATCAAATATTTCAAAGATTTAATAACTATCCTTTTCCAAATCTCCCAAAACACTGAAGAAGAGAGAATTCTGCTAACTTCATTTTATGGGGCCAACATAACCCTGATACTAAAACCAGACAAGGACACTACACACACACACACACACACACACACACACACACACAGGCCTATATTCATACAACATAGATGCAAAAAGTCAACAAAATACAAGCAAACCAAATTCAATAATACATTAAAAGGATTATACACCATGATCAAGCAGAGTTTATTCCAGGGATGCAAAGATACTTCAACATTTGCAGATAAATCATTGTGATATACCACATTAACAAACTGAAAGATAAAAATCATATTATCTTAGTAGATGCAGAAAAGGCATTTAACAAAATTCAACATCCATTTATAATAAAACTCTCAAACAAAATACTATAGAGGAAACTTGCCTCAGCATAATAAGGCCATACTGAGAAACTCCTGGGTAACATCATACTCAAGAGTGGAATGCTGAAAGCTTTTCCTTTAAGATCAGGAACAAAAGAAGGATGACCACTTTTACCATTTTGATTCACCATACTGTTAGAAGCCAGAGCAATTAGGTAAGAAAAGGAAATAAAAGGCATCCAAATTGGAAAGGAAGAAGTACAAGTGTCACTATTTGCAAATGGCATGATACTATATATAGAAAGCCCTAAAGACTTCAAACAATATATATATATGCGTGTGTGTGTGTGTGTGTGTGTGTGTGTGTATGTATGTATATTAGAACTAATAAATAAATTCAGTAAAGTTGCAGGATTCAAAACCAATATACAGAAATCTGTTGTCTACTGATCCACTAATAGTAAACTATCAGAAAGAAATTATGAAAACAATCCTGTTTACGATTGCATCCAATAAAATGCCTAGGAACAAATTTAACCAAGGAGGTGAAAGACCTAAAATGAACACTCTACATTGATTAAAAATTGAAGAAGACACAAAATAAATGGAAAGATATTCTATATTTATACACTGGAAGAATTACCATACTTAAAAATTCCATACTACCCGGGGCGCCTGGGTGGCTCAGTCCGTTAAGCGTCCGACTTCGGCTCAGGTCACGATCTCGCGGTCCGTGAGTTCAAGCCCCGCGTCGGGCTCTGGGCTGATGGCTCAGAGCCTGGAGCCTGCTTCCGATTCTGTGTCTCCCTCTCTCTCTGCCCCTCCCCCGTTCATGCTCTGTCTCTCTCTGTCTCAAAAATAATAAAATAAACATTAAAAAAAATTTAAAAAAAAAAATAAATAAATAAAAATGTCCATACTACCCAAATCAATCTATAGATTAAATGCAATCCCTGTCAAAATTCCATGGTATTTTTTACAGAACTAGATCAAATAATTCTAAAATTTTTATGGAACTGCAAAAGACATGAAATAGTTAATGCAATCCTGAGAAAGAAGAACAAAGTTGGAGATATCATGCTCCCTGATTTCAAACTATCATACAAAGCTATACTAATCAAAATAGTATTACATTGCATTAAAGCAGACACACAGATCGGTGGAACAGAATAAAGAACCCAGGGGGAGAAAAAAATACATATATGGCCAATTAATTTACAACAAAGGAGCCAAAACTATGCAATGGGGAAAGGACAGTCTTTTCAAATGGTTTTGAGAAAACTGGACAACCATATAAAAAAAAAAATGAAACTAAGCCATGATCTTATACCATACACAAAAATCAACACAAAATGAATTAAAGGCATGACTATAAGAACTGAAACCATTATACTCCTAGAAGAAAACTTTGGCAGTAAGCTCCTGGACATAGCCTTTTAATTTTTGGATTTGAGTCTAAAAGCAGAGGCAACAAAAGCAAAAATAAACAAGTGGGAATACGTGAAACTAAAACGCAGCAGAAAGAGCGAAGGAAACCATCAACAAAATAAAAAGGCAACCTACTGAATAAGAGAAAATATTTCCAAATCATATATCTGATAAAAGGTTAATACCCAAAACACATAAAGAATTCAAACAACTTAATAACAGCAAGCAAACAAGCAATTTGATTTAAAAATGGGTAGAGGATCTAAACAGACATTTTTTTTTTTTCCCCAAAGACATACAGATGGTCAACAAGCACATGTAGAGATAGGCAAATCAAAACCACAATGAGATATTACCTCACATCAGTTAGAATGGTTATTATCAAAAAGACAAGAAATCACAAGCATTAGGAAGTGGAGCAAAGGAAATCCTTGTACACTGTTGGTTAATGTAAATTGCTGCAGCTACCATGATAAACAGCATGAAAGTTCTTTAAAAAATTAAAAGTAAAAGTATCAAATGATTCAGCTTTGTTACTTTTCAGTATTTACCAGAATGAAACGAGAACACTAACTTGAAAAGATATATGCACCCCTATGTTAATCGCAGCACTATTTACAATAGCCAAGATTCTGAAAGAACCTAAGTGTCCATCAATGGATGAGTGGATAAAGAAGATATCACACACACCCATACACACACACACACACACACACACACACACACACACACACACAGGAATACTATTTAGCCATGTAAAAGAAGAAAATTTTGCCATTTGTGACAACATGGTTGGACCTTGAGAGTATTATGCTAAGTGAATTAAGTCAGAGAAAGGCAAATACGGTATGATTTCACTTTTCAATGGAATCTAATAAAAACAGCAAACAAAGAAAACAAAATTTATAGACAGAGAACAGATTGGTTTGGTTATCAGAGGGGAAAGAAATTGGGGGGTGAAAGAAAGGGTGAAGAGGTAAATTGTATGGTGATGGATGGTAACTAGACTTACTATGGTGATCACAAATATCAAATATGTATACAAATATCAAATTATTATATCATATAACTGAAATTAATATAATGTTATATACCAATTTTACCCCAGTAAAAAATAGAGGTAAATAAATCGTGACTGTATTTGTTACATTAGTTGTTCATATGACTATGGCGTTCACATGGTATTTGTTTTTAGTTGTAATTCACCTGTAATTTAGTTTGACATCTGGGAGTCAATATCTGAAGCATTCCTAGTTATAATTCTCTAGCTCTTAATACCATGTAATTAAAGTGTTTATAGGCATTGTGAATTTAATTGACATGTAAAAATATGTTTATAGATGATAAGCACATAATTTTCATATCAAACATCGAAAGTAAGTGTGAAACTTTTTTCCTTGTAATTCTTTTGACAGAGACTTTTTCAATGGTTTAACTTATTTTTTTCTCATAATTATGTTATTGAGTAGTTTTGGCTCAAAATTAGAGAATTTATTTTAGCCTTGACAAGGATCCAAATGCTACATGACATGTTGAAAATTGAATTAAAGACAAACTTAAATAATTTAGAAGACAAAAACAGAGAGATGAGTAAGAGTTGGAGGGTACAGGGACACAAAAAATTAATTACAAAAGAAATACTTATTTTGGAGGGGAAAATAAGTGCTTCTACAGCATTCTTCCACTCCTCCCCAACCCTGTTTAGTGACTTAGAGTTTCTGTGGCATGAACTAGACCTGAATTTAAATGTCCGTAGGTCTGTCACTTTATAGGTACATGTCCTTGGACACACTTGGATTCTCTCTTAGCCACAGTTTTTTAATATGTAAAAAAATCTTCTCTGTCTCACTCCTTAACCATTAACTTGCTAGGAAATCTTTGTTAAATTGCACGGGCTCTACCTTCAAATATATCCTTGTTGCTCCAAATCCTCATTATACCTCATCTGATTATTGTAATATGCTTCTCCTTTGTCTCCTGCTTCCAATCTCGCTCTTTCTGTCCTTAATGCAGAAGCCACCGTGAACCTGTGAAAATTTAGGTCAGATTGTATCATTTTGCTCCTCTAAACATTCCAGTGACTCCCCTTCTCATTCAGAGTAAAAGCCAAGGTTCTTACAAAGGCTTACAAGATCTGACCTGCTCTGCTCCGCAGTGACCTCTCTCTAACTAGGCTCTCTCACTGCTATGCTCTTGCCACTCTTTTTTTGCTATTCTTTGAATCCAACAGGCACCTGCCTTAAGAATACTCTTCCCCCAGATACCTCATGTTTTTGCTTAAATATTAACTCATCAGTGAGGCTTTCTTTGACCATTTTAAAATTACCACTTACCCCTCCCTGCCCTACTCACTTTCACTCTTTCTCACTTTAATTTTTCCAATGGCACTCCACCTTCTAACATACTATAACATTTGCTTATTATGCTTATTGCTTACCATCTTTCTTCCCTCTTTAGGATGTAAACTTAACAAAGGAGGGATTTTGCTGCTTTGTTCACTGATGTATATCAAGCTCCTAGAACAGTGTGTTGAAGCTGGTAGGTGCTCAATGAATATTTGTTAAATGAATGAATGAATAAGTGTCTATGCCAATAAGTGTTGTTTTGAAGATTAAATGGTTTGATAGTCCTTCTATATTCTTGCCGAGATATTTCTAAACTTTTCTGTTTATAAAATGCCATCAGTTATCCCCATATTCTCAATTGGATAAGAAATAAACATTAAAAAAACACCATGTAACAATAGTTTTAAAAAGATTACAATGAGCTATACATTTTTTATTCATTAATATATTTGTTTGCTTTGAGGCCTAGAGCCCTATGCCACTGACACATTCATAGTGTTATTAGATGTAGCTTAGCTAATCCTACGGCTAGGCTAATAGAACATCCTGAAAAGATTAAGCTTCTGTGGAAACAGTAAATACACACACACACACACACACACACAGTCAAAAACAATAGTCAGTTTTAAAATCAAGTGAATGAAGATCAACAATAACACTAAGAGGTGACAAAAATATACTGAGATCTAATTAATGTTTCCACTGCAGTTAACACAGTACCTGCTTAGTTAACTGCATGATGAGCAGGAAAAAAAAAAAAAAGGACTATCAATACCTCGTGCTGTGGTGAAACATACATCATATAATGTGTGAAGCACCTATTCCTCAACAAACAGTTGATTTTGAATATCAAAACCAGGGGTACTGCACTTTATAGTGTGGTGTCAAACTCTTTCATGTTTTTAAATTTGATTTTCTCAGATTATAACAAGCAAAGCACACTTTTTACATTAAGTTAATCTCTCCAATAAATTTCCCTCTTGAGAAGGTCTGTGCAGATTATTATGCATAGGCCAATATTTTGTCATTCTCATTTATAACTCAGTCTTCTGTGATTCTCTGATTCACACAAATAAAGAGACAAAATTGAATGTTTAAACCTAATGTCTAGTCTCTGAACCCAGACAGTCATCATGTCGGTGTAGACCCCTCATGAAACACAGTCTGAAACGGCCCCCTAATTGTCTCTACCATATACTAAGTGTAATTACAATCTTTCAGTAAGTTTCAGGACATAGTCTCTCTTCTCTAGGAAACTCTCAATATACTGATGAGATAAAAAATTGATTAATTTTCTTACTCTCTTGAAATGATTGTTATATATGTGTGTGTATAGGCTAAAAGTCTGAAGTAACTGCCTAAATTATCCTTGAGGGCAACTCAAAGATATATTTAAATGGATATATATTGAGTTCTATGAACATAGAAATTAAATGAAACCTTGAACAAATGTTGCCAAAAATTGTTTCTAAATCTGCCAACTCTTGCTTCCATCCTTTTAACAGTCATTTTTGTGACTCATAGGCTACATTTTAACAGCTAAATTTTAGCCTTTTTAAATTCTCTTAACATGTTATTTTGGTTTGCTGCTTGGGAAGTTTTTCACGTTTTCAAATTGATGATTGATTTTGATGGGGTTTTGGGGTAATGAGGGGTTTGGAGCCGATGGCCAAAAAAGAATTCTTGAAGACGTCTTTGGTGCAAAAAGGTGATTTTATTAAAGCATGGGGACAGAACCCATAGGCAGAAAGAAATACACTGGGGTTGTGACAGGTAACTGATTATATGCCCCCAGGTTGGGAGGGGATTAGGGAGAGCATAAGTCCCTAAAGAATTTTGGAAGCAAGGTTTCCAGGACTTTTGAGGGGCTAGCTTTTGTTGGGAAAATGGCATTTATTACTGTTTAGTAAAAACTCAGTCATGAGACCCTTCAGATGTATATAAGGGGGCCATAAACTTGGGGTATGATTACCAGCATATATCCTGGGGGAGTTGAGATAAAGGAAGTTTCCAGAAGGAATTTTTATATGTTAAAGAAGATTTACAGGATTGGGGAGGGGGTGGTCAGGATAATGTTAAGCCAAGGTTCCCTTTTGCCCCTAGCAAAGTGTCAACATCGAGGCAGCTGAGCTCCTAGAGGGAGGTCACTCTGCCTGTTTCAAGGACTTGTCAATGGGCTATAGGCAGTAAGGGAATTTAGTTTTTCATTTGCCTTTGTTTTCCATACCACCATGGCAAGCACCTAAACCTCTTTCCTTGGTTTTTGGGTAGGCAGGAGTATCCAAGGAATATCACACATATTCTACCTGGGTTGTGGGGCTGGTGCTATTAGCCTGTACTTTGCCCTCAGCTTGCCTTATGCTTTCTCCTCAATTTGACTCCAGGGTGTTGAGGTCCGAAGTTTTGTCTTAGTGAAGAATATTCTTAACAATGTGATATTTTGGAGTCTATCATGATTACTTACAAACTTTACAAAAGAGGTTGTCATAGCAACCAGAGCTTAGTAGCTCAGTGTTCCAGATTTTCAGATTTGTTTTTCATACTTAAGTAATATCATCTCTCTGCAGTGCTTTAGACCACTTGTAAAATAAATGAAATGTTTACCAGGAGCATTAAAAAGAAATGCTTAAGGAATTTCCTATAAATAAATGTTTCTGTGCAATTTGCAAATGTATGTCTCTATATAAATGTATGTGTGTGTATATGTGTTTTATCTATAATACGTATGTAAATATATGCTTTGTGTGACCCATCCTCTTCCCCACATATCTATGACCTCAAATTCTGCTCACCCTTCAAGACTCAAACTCCACAAAATTGTCTCAGATACACCAGGTATTCAGCTTTCCCATTCTCTCATAGCCCTTTTGAACCTCTGGTCCTACACTTATCCTATCCTAATTGTACTCAATTAAACTATGTAAGCATCTATCTTTTTTAATTTTTTTAATGTTTATTTATTTTTGAGTGTGAGAGGGAGACAGAGTGCAAGCAGGCAAAGAGCAGAGAGAAAGGGAGACAGAGAATCCCAGGGGTCTCCAGGCTCTGAGCTGTCAGCACACAGCCTGACGTGGGGCTTAAACTCGTGAACCACAAGATCACAACCTTAGCTGAAGTCAGACATTTAATTGACTGAGCCACCCAGGCACCCCTGTAAGCATCTATCATCTTTATCTCTGGGTTTCTGCACTCCTGAAAGATAGGAAATACCATCTTACTTCTTGCCATGTTTCTCTCAAAGACCACTACAGTAACTTAAAATGTAGGAATTAAATAGATATTGAGCAAAATATATGTCTTTGTCAAGCAACTCTTTGGGCAGGGCGCATAGAGTTCTGCTTGATGGAGTACTGAGATTCTATGTACATATGCAAATAGCACTGCCTTCAACTTTAGAGTTCACATTCATCTTATTAAATATTAAAATGAGCTCTCTGTAGAGTACTACCTCTTACTGTCACTTGATTAACTGCACTATAAAGTTATTTTATAATGCCAGAGAAAGTGCTAAGTATTCAACACATCAAAAGACTTTAGCACGGGTCTTAGAATGTAGAGGCCTTAAGATCTTAAAACCAGAATTAAATTAACTGTTGAGATAGAGAAGCCAAAATACTTTTCACATTGGCTGGCCTCGTGAAGAATTTTCTATTTTCATTCTTTTTCGAGCCACAATGTAAAGATCCAGTTTTTGTATTTTGTACAATATAATAGAATTGCTAAATAATTTAATAAAGTGCATAGATAGTACAAATCTATTATGGAAATAAGAAAATTAGGGGGCAACAAGAAACATTATTTTCCTGCATTTCATTTCCAAGTATCTCTTATAGTGAATATTCTGTCCTTCCATTTTTAATGTTCTAACTCTGACTGACTCTCATATTCCTATTCTCACATTACTGCTTCCTGGTTATTCTTCTTTCCCCATTTCTTTTCTTACTAGGCTGTCAGGAAGGTAGTTACAAATTAATATTAGTCTTGTCACCTACAGGTTCAGAATTGTAAAGTATTGCGGCCCACCATCATTCCTAGACTTTCAGTTGTCACATCAACCCTCCCCACCTATCCTGCCCGACCATGACCTTTCCTCTACCACAAGTATCTGTCTAGTCTCATCTTAGGGTACTCAGGCGAGGGGCTCTTCACACTTGCAGAAGAAGTCTTACTTATTTTCATATCTTCAACTATGTTCATATTTTTCTGTATACTTGGAACGTTCTTCAGTTTAATTCACTTCCACAAACATTAACTGAGTACCTACCTAATGTTTACCAGAGACTGTGCTATGTCCTAGGGACACAAAAATGTAAATATGGAGCAGTTGCCTTTAAGGATAGTTCATTCTTTTAATCTCCCTTTGTCAATACTTTGGTCTTTCCTGTACATGCTACTTACAATACTTCTGAGAAAAAAATTTCTGATTTAACTGACCTGATGCTGCTCATTCTTTTACTCCATATATTCTCTTACTCCATATTCCATAGTTCTTCTTCAGTTGTGTTATGTCATCTGTAACTTCCCAGGTTTTTCTCTGGAAAATGCTTTGAAAATTCTAGAACTTGTAATAATATTCATGTGGGATCCAAGGAATTTAACAAAAATCCCCTACCCCTGGACAAGCAGAGCAAGACTAACTCCATTTTGTGCTACACCCACCATCTCATGTATAACCCCCACATGACCTCCTTATTGCTTAAGACACTCCCCCACCCTAGTCAAGCCGCTGAGCACACCCTTACTGGAAACCGGCTCATATAGGAATGCGGAACCCCTAACCGCCAAAGAATGTAAACCCTGTCTTTTGCCGGCCAAACTTGTGCGCCAATTCCGACCAGAGTGATAGGCTAGTTCAAACTATCGGGTAAATTGTAATTCAATTGGCCACCTGCGTGTAGACCGACATGACTGTGCAACTTTCTGTGTGTGTTACAATCTTATTGGCCACTAGCCCCTATAAAACTGCTACGCCTCTTAACCTAGGGGTCCAAGTCCCTGTTCCGCTGTGTCGGGTATACTTGGGCCCAAGCTCGAGCTTGCAAATAAACCCTCGTGCGTTTGCATCGGTATTGGCTCCTTGGTGGTCTCTCAGATTTGAAATAGGGGGCATTACATTCATATTTCCTATATTATTTAATAGGTCACTTAATAGGTATATTTAAAGCATCTTTATGCTCTGAAACTTTTACATATAAAAACTTTATACCCTGCGGAGTTCTGGAAGAGACTAATCTATAGTAAAAATAATCAGAAGAGTTGTTGCTTCTGAGATAATGGGGACAGTGATTGACAGGGAGGGGGCACAACAAATGGAACTTTCTGTGCTTAAAGTTTGCATTACACAGGAGTATATATTCATCTAAATTCATAAAGTAGCCACTAAGATTTTGTCCTTTTTGCTGTATATAAATTTTACTTTTTTATGTCTTTGTTTTGTATTTATTTCTTAGCAGTTTTATGCCTTTCCTTCATAGGGTGAAGTCCTGAACAAAGGAGGTTCTGTCCTCTTGGAACTTGGGGGCAAGCACAGTGGTACACGGAAGCATTCTGATGAAGCTCGCTGAAGCCTCTCTTTTTGGGTTCTTATACAGGCTTCATTACACAGGTATGATTGATTAACTCATTAGCTAGAGTGATTGATTCAACCTCTAGCCCTCTCCTCTCTCAAGAAAGCAGGGAATAGGACTGAAAATTCCAACCCTCTCATTTAAGGTTGTTTCTCCTGGCAACCAGATTGCATTCTTAGGTGCTTTCCAAAAGTCACCTTCTTTAACATAAACCCAGTTGTGATGGAAAGGGACTTGTTATGAATAACAACACACCCATTTCTATGGCTCCAGCATTTTCTGGAACTGAGGGCAAGAGACCAAATATTATAACAAAAGATGCTCCATTGCTCTTATCAGGAAAGTCTAAGGGTTTGGGGAGCTGTGAGCCAGGAACTGTGGATGAAGGCCAAATATGTAGAAGGAACATACTGTGGCTATCTGAATGACCAAATATTTATAATTTACTTTCTCTGATGATCAGAAAGGTTTTTTTGGAGGACATGCGGGGGGGGGGGGGGGCGGGAATTAGATTTAGAAGGTGTCTTAGTCCCTTTTAAGCTACTATAACAGAGTACCATAGACCCGGTGGTTTATAAATAATAGAGACTTATTTCTCACAGTTTCGTTAGCTAGGAAGTCCAAGATCAAGGTGCTGGTAGATAGTGTCTGGTGAAGGCCTGTTTACAGATGGCTGTTTTGCTGTGTCCTCACATGGCACAAAGGGGCAAGAGAGCTCTTTGGGGCCTCTTTTAAAAGGGAAATAACCTCATTCAGGAATGCTCCAATATCATGATCTAATCACATCCCATAGGTCCCACCTGAAAATACCATCACTGGAGATTAGGTTTCAACACAAATTTTGGGGGGGGACACACACATTCAGTCTATAGCTGGAAGTACTTTTTTTTTTTTTCCTGTGGTAACAGAAATATTTATAATTCCCTTTCTAAAATCCACAGAATTTTTTCAGACAATTCACATTAAATCCCATAAGGGAAAAAATTGCAAGCCAGATTCTTGCTATAAACTCATCCTACAGATGAGGAGAATAAAGGCAAAAAAAATGTAGATAAAATTAAATTTTCTTACAACTTGCAGCCCACTGATAAACACCTGAGACAAGCAGAGTGACATTCCTCAGGAACTCACAACTGCCTTAACATTAATGCTTTGCTAGAGGCAAAAAACAACCTTAGCTTGACAACAGCCAAATCTCTAGGATCCTGTAAATCTTCTTTAACATATGAAAAGCCCTTTAGAAACTCCCTTTATCTCTACCTCTCCATTTAAGAGTATATAATCAATCACTCCTCACAATCACAGAACAGCTCTTTCTACCCATGGTTCCTGTCCCTGTGCTTTAATAAAAATTTCCTTTCTTGCACGCAAAATGTCTCAAGAATTCGTTCTTGACCATTCGCTCCTGGCCCACAACACATCACTACTGGGTGCATGAGAAAGTATTTTTTGTAGTGTAAATGAGAGCAATGTCCCCCAAAGCTCAGGCTGTTAGGGTAAAAACATTTGAGAATTCTAGATTATCTTATTTTTTTAATTGGTAATAAAATAATGATACCCAGGTTAAACAGTTTCAGTTCTGCTACACTGCATGCATACAACGCATTTAATTTGTAGTGGTGGGAAAATCTATGGTTTCCATTACATATATGGAGGGAAGAAACTCCATGAGTGTTCTTGTAGCTGAAAAGGGAAACTATGCCCATTGAACCATCAGAAATTGCCATCTTCTAGATCAAAATCTGGAAAAATTGGTAATTTTATATGGTTCAACTTAATGTATACTGTCTGGGGAACATGAGATGGGTTTTGGTAGTTAGCATGAGAGCTTGAGCATGGATAGAGATTTCTCACTAAGTTTATGGATAGTGAGAAAAGCTCTTAGAAGGTAAGGTATGGGAAATTTTTTTGATAATATTAATTAGAACAAATCAGGGTTAAGATATTTAACAGATCATCTTCTGTTACTAGGCATCAGGAGACAATTTCCTAGACTGGCTCCTCATATACTTGGAAATGCTATTAAATCCAATTAGTATTCATCCTATCTCCATATATCTAAATATATCTGTTAAAAGCTTAATATTTACCAAGCATAGTATAAGTTTTGAAATCCACCAAAGAAAACACACAAAGGTTATTCTAAAGGATATAGAGCTCTATTAAGATACTGAATAATTACTCAACAGTTATCAGGTATCTGCCTTTTGTCATATCTGATAAATTCGGGATAGGGCAGTAAATTTTAGTAGGAATAATCTGAAAAATTCAAATTTGAGATGACTTTGCAAGGAATACTACGTAGAGTTGTACTGTTTTCCAATGTACAAAGTAGAATGAAGACGACTAGACAAGGGAGCAAAAGTGCTCTGGTATGATGCTGTGTCCATTTAGAAGAGATTCAATTTTCTAATTTTTACATAGGTGTCCAATGGGTAAGTGAGGTCCAACAAAATGAGAGATAAGGTGGAAATGCCTAGTTGGTAGTTACTCAAAACTGCATCTCAAAAAATTATTTTAAAAGCCAAAAGCTATTTACCTCCATCATTCTGGCCCAAGTCCACATTCGGGGATGCAGAAGAGATTTTTACTTATTATTTCAGTTTTTGAGTGGTACCCATATTTGTAATTGTAGACACAATTCATTTTAAATTAGAAGAGTCCTTAGAAAGTCATCAAGTTGACATGGAATTCTACAATGGGACAGAGATATAGGGAAGTAATCTTTTTCAAGATCCTATGGAGTATACAAGTATTTCATTGAGGGCAGGCTAAGTTTTTCTGTAGTAATAATCCTAATTCCAGAGCTTTAAAATAATGAAAATTTCTTGCTCAATCTATACATTGGACAAGTGGCTGTACTCACTAGTCTCTCAGGGATCCAGGCTGATAGAGGCTGTATTCCTGCAGTACAAGGAAGGGGTACAATGTCTTCTGTAAGCTTCCATGAAGAAGTAACACATCACTTCTGATCATATTTTCATTTGTCAAAGCAAAGGAGACAGAGTTCGATCCTGGCATGCACATAGAAGAACTGGCAGACTTGTGAAAAACCCTATTGCCTATTACACCAGGTTAGGAAAAGACCCAAACAGTTTGTACCCATATTCAAATATGAGTTCAGGAAGTCTGTCCAAAATCAAGTATAAATTATTTGAATTATATGTTCACTAAAAAATCTTCACGGTATCAATGTTAAATACATAGAAAGAGGCTATCTTCCTTTTGATCTATAACATTTTAATAGCTGGAAGAACAAAATATTATTTCATAATGGATAATTTTTTAAAAAAATTTTGATAGAGTATAAATCATGTAAAATATTCCACTATTTACTATAGAAAAATTATTTATTTTCTATTCAAAAGAAGAAAAAAAAAATAACCCACAACACTATTTCTCCTCTTTCCATAACAGTTTATTCTGGTTATAATCTAAAGACCTTCATTTATTGGATACACTAAAATAAAAGGCTTATTACATTTTGACATTTGGTTTCCTCTTTTCAGTACACAGACCTTCCTTGACTTATGACGTGGTTACATCTTGCTAAACCCAACCTAAGTAGAAAATATCATTTAGTTGAAAATGCATTTAATAAACCTAACTTGCATAAATAGCTTAGCCTAGCCTACCTTAAACAAGGTACGCTTGCATTAGCCTACACTGGGCAGAATCATTTAGCACAAAGCCTTTTTTTCTAATAAATAAATAAAATGAATATCTCAGGTAGTTTATTGAAAACTGTATTGAAAGTGAAAAACAGAATATTTGTTAACCCTGTTGTTTACCCTGGTGATCCTGTGGCTGACAGGAAATAGTGGCTCTCTGCTGCTGTGCAGCATCACAGGAGAGGATCCTACTGCTTAATGCTAGCCTGGGAAAAGATCAAAATTCAAAACTCAAGTATTCTAGTTTCTACTGAATTTATATCAGCTTTCACCATTACAGTTAGAACACCTTAAGTCAAACCATCATAAGTTGAGAGCTGTCTGTACTACACAGACTAGCTGCAGCAGGCACTGTCTTTCACACACCAAAAGCCACTTTCTTTTCCCTTTCCAGTAGAAAACAGATTTGTTTCAGTGCCCACTCTTCCCATAGAAGACCTGGGAGAAATCTTAATTGCTCAAATCTAATCACTGTGGTACCAGCCATTCCCCTTGCTAGTGTAGTATTTAGAAATGAATATATGACCCTTGTGACCAATGAGGAGTGGATTTCTAGGCAATTTTTCTTCACACTTAAAAATAAGTTCAAACAGGGGTGCCTGGGTGGCTCCATGAGTTAAACAACTGACTCTTGATTTCGCCTCAGGTCATGATCTTATGGTTCACTTCCTGGAATCCAGCCACATTCTGGGCTCAGCACTGACAGCATGGAGCCTGCTTGGGATTCTTTCTCTCTCTCTCTCTGCCCCTGCCCTGCTTGTGCTCGCTCTCTCCCACTTGAAATTAAAAACTTGAAACAGTAATTTTTCTTGCTGGATATTGCCAAATCTGTGTGGGATGCTTAGAACTATAGCAGCCATCATATGACAAACAAAGCAAGACGTTACGAACAACAGGTTGAGTAATATAGAAGGCCTTTAAGTCCACTGGGCTCTATTCTTTGTTAGGTAAAACTATGCATTCCCTAATTCGTTACATCAGTGTTTCTCAAAATACTAGTCTCAAACAAGATCCACAGCTTTTGCCTTTTCATCAAAGTTTGTCTACAAAGAGTATCAGATGGACTAAACAGTGTGGGCAGTGACGTAGCTCAGTTACATTTTGGCACAAACTCCTTTCATTGAGTCTGCAGTAACTGGATTACTTCAATATACATTTGGTTGGAGAAACCAATTCAGCAAGTCTTTGGGGAAAAACTTTTTCATCCAGAAAACATGGAGACATACACTATTTTGGCGTGCAGATTAGGCCTGGGATTTGCTCTTTTTAAGTAGTTTTATCATTCTTGGTTTCTACTCAATAAATGTTCATTGACCACTCACTAAATTATACATGCAGGATACATGAATAAATAAGTCTCCCTGGTCTCAGAAATATACGCTGGTATGAGAGACAGGGAAGGAAATCAGTAATTACACTACATGCTGAGCTGATTGGAAAGCTGTTTACGAAGTGTTGGAGACTTATGTGTAATGTGTTTGGGATATTGGGGAGGAATCATCAGGATAAAGCTTTACAGAAAATGTGACACCTGAGCTAACAAGATTTGGAGGAGGTACATAAAACTGGAGCTGTATAGCTACGATGATAATGAAACTGTAGGGAAATGACTGAATGACATACCAAGGAGCTGGCATTTTACTGATGGTGACAGCTTACTGTAAGATCAGACTTGCATTTTACTAACATGCTCTCAGGCATTTTTGGACACGGTAAGATTAAACTATCAGCTGGATACTTAGTGAGAACTGTAGCTGGAGTAACTGAAAATACCAACCGCAACTGCAGAAAGGCTGTGGGATCAACTAGAACAACTTAAATAATGTGTTTCCTCTACCTCACCCGTTTTTCAGTTAAACAGTCCACATTAGGCACTTAGAGAAATTTGCCTAAATAAGACCGATTTCCATTTCTAATCTTTGAAACTAAATAGATGTAACAGGAAGTGAGGCAGTCTCTTGAAGAAAATATACAATCAAGCCTGGTTTTGAATCCAAGCATCTTAAGTCCTAAACCTGTATTAACTGCGTTTGTTCTGCCTCTGTAGCAAAAGTGTTTTTTTTTGTTTTTTTTTTTTTTTTCTGCTTTGGGGTGGCCAAAGCTTAATTATGGAAGCAATAATAGTTTTCTTAAAAGCAAATGGCTGGGTTCTGGCCCCTTGCAAAATCCCTAATCAGGTATTCTGGAGTCAAGGAAGCATCCCTGTGGGGTACTTTACTTTGCCTAGCTTAGTTTCAGACATGCGTGTATGAGTCCTTCCAGTTTAAGTTTTCCAAAAGAATCTGGATTTTTATGAGAATCTTGTAGTTTTAAGTGTTGGCGTGAATTTTGAAAAGCCAGTATAGGGGAAAAAGAAGAAAAAAACCAAAAACATTCTGTGGTGGTTTTTCAAAAAAAAAGCCAAGCCAGTACTTTAAAATATGGTAGATAGAAGCATATTCGTATATGAAATGGTCATGGTTATGTGTCAACTTGACTGAGCCATGTGTCCAGGTATTTGGTCAAACATTATTCTGGATATGTGTGGTGTTTTTGGAGATTAACATTTAAATTGAAGAAGTTTCATTAAAGCTTGATTATTCTCCATAATGTGGGTTAGCCTCATCCAATCAGTAGGAGACCTTAATAAAAAAAAAAAAAAAAAAAAAAAAAAAGACAGGGGTACCTGGGTGGCTCAGTTGGTTGATCATCTGACTTTGGCTTAGGTCGTGATCTCACAGTTCTTGAGTGTAAGCCCTGCATCAGGCTTGTTGCTATCAGTGCAGAGCCTGCTTCACATCTTGTGGGGCTCCACCTTACAACCCTAAGATCAAGAGTCTCATGCCCTGAGCCAGCCAGCTACCCCCTGGAAGAGGAAATTCTGCCAAGATACATTTGGACTGGAAAAGTAACTTTTCTCTGGATCTCCAGCCTTCAGCGCTACCCACCAGAGTTTGGACCTGTCAAGCCTCCACAATCACATGACCCAGTTTCTTAAAAAAAATCTTTCTACATACATATGCCATTTGGTGTTTTCTGAGTATACTACTACTCAGTATAGCTGCTGAATGAAGCCTTTTTATGACGGGGCAATCTGTGCTCCTCTCCTAGGATGGGCAAAGTAGGTTTTTCCCTCATTCATGTAAAATCCTCAAATACTGTAACTTAGGAAGACAAATATAATAAATCAGATGTTATCTACCTAGACTTTGCTGTCCAATCAATAGTAAGTAAAGTCTGATTTATATTTTACATCAGAAAAAAATCATTTAGGACTTGCCAGAAATTAAAATGTTTTTATATAGTTATTGAATCTCAAAATACAAGATATACACTATTCCTAGATCCTCCAAAAAAATGAAGACAGCTAAATTTGTAATTTAATGGCGCAGATCTGAACCAAGAATTTGAAATCATTTTATGAACCTTAAACTTCCTACTTTCCCAAAGATAGAAAGCCGTAATGTTACAGAAACGCAGGAAGACATCTGATTCATTAATGGATAATCAAAAAAAAACAAAAGGACAATGACATGCAAGTACAGGGAATAAGCCAGGCAAAGTCATAAAGATTTAATTGTATCTATATTTAAATGGTTGTTATGGGGGCGCCTGGGTGGCGCAGTCGGTTAAGCGTCCGACTTCAGCCAGGTCACGATCTCATGGTCCGTGAGTTCGAGCCCCGCGTCAGGCTCTGGGCTGATGGCTCGGAGCCTGGAGCCTGTTTCCGATTCTGTGTCTCCCTCTCTCTCTGCCCCTCCCCCGTTCATGCTCTGTCTCTCTCTGTCCCAAAATAAATAAAAAAAAAATAAAATAAAAAAAAAAAAATAAATGCTTGTTATGTAGCTATTGAAGGGTGTAAAGATAGGCCCTGTCACATAAACTGAGAAGTGTGTTTTTAGAGCTCCAGCAAATTAGTAGTTTAACATTAGGGGTATATAGGAACTCTAATGTTATGGTGAGGCAGCTCTTTTGTTCCATGAAGAAATGTAGAACCACCCACAGCAATTTTTTAAGAATCCACAGAGACTTTCTTGTAATTATTCTAGTTTTTAAACACTGCTTTAAAACCTATAGCCTCCCAACCTGGGTGGCTCAGTTGGTTAGGCGACCGCCTTCAGCTCAGGTCATGATCTCACAGTTTGTGAGTTTGAGCCCCGTATTGGGCTCTGTGCTGACAGCTCCCAGCCTGGAGCCTACATCAGATTCTGTGTCTTGCCCTCTCTCTACCCCTCCCCTGCTCATGCTCTGTGTCTCTCTCTCAATAATAAGTAAACGTTAAAAAAAAAAAAAACCAAAAAAACAACAAAAAAACAAACATAGCCCCCCAATCACCAAAAAGTCTAGAGCTCAAATACACCACTAGTTTACAACCTCTATTTTATGGCATTCTAATACAAGTGGTATTCCAAAAGTGACCAAACTAGGATTAAAACATTCAGCAACTACCTTTTTCCTGCCCCAGTTCAAAGCTCTAGGAACTACGTCATTATATTTTAAGTAGCTAACAGCATTTTACCATCCATAACATAAATTTGATTCACGGATACAATTACTCTTCAGAGGCATCTTTTAGTCCATGTCTACTAAAGTTCAAGAATAAACTTGGGAGTATTTCTATGTTTTATCTTGCATGCTATTACATTTCATTTCAAATATTCTACTTTTATTCAGTCTAAACAAAACTAGTATTGGTCAATAGCAAATTTATCAAGGCAAAAAATTTAGTTTTAGATCACAAGTCTGGAGGGAAAAAAGCTCTTGGACTTCACTCTATACACTATTGGTTTTCCTCATGATTAAGTAATTGTCACTCATGAAGAAAAACTTTACTGCTTCAAGTAAAGACTAAATGTACACTTCTTCCTCTTTTTCAATTAAAAAAAATTATTCTGGGACAACAAAGTCAAGTTTGCATTTTATATAACATAAATTACCAACAAGGTCCTGACCTAGTAATCAAAAATTAAATCTCAAAATTTAAAACCAAGAAAGAGGCTAAATTTACACATATTTTGAGCAAACAAATACTAGTACATTTCCTAAATAAAACGTCAGCACAATTATTACATTCCAGGTTTCAGAGAAGAGGCATTAAGGATTCATGCCATAAGTTTATTTACAAACATATTGAGTATGTTGAATTCAAGAGTTTGATCCATTTTTCAAAGAGACTGCACCTCTTAAAATGCTCCTTTTCACACCTGCAAATAAAAAATATATATATTGGTATTTAAAACGTCTCACCTATTAAAACAGAAACCATGTACTTTCATACACATATTGTCTGTCCATCAGTTTGGTACATCAGAAAGCGTTTACAGTATCATGACTTTATTCATACTGATTTGCTTCATCATATGCACCAAAATCTTTCCATTATGCATCACTTGGATAAAGAACTTCCCTTGTATATAATGAAGAATAGAGTCTTTTCTTTCCAAAGGATAGTTTTGGAATTTATTCCAATCATTCCACAGATCTTCCCAAAATGTTGCTTTGAGGCAAATTCTGATTACAATTATGTTAAATAAATCTTTTCTTCTCACGCAAAGAATCTGTTAATCTTCTAGCACGTAAGACTGATTGGGGTATGCACAAACAGATGTTGCCCTAACGTTAATTAGTCTATCAGAACTCTACCTGGTTAAGTGTGTGAACTGAAACAAGACTAGCTAAAAATCCTGGTTCACCATCACCAGTTAATGGATATGAGGCAACTTAACATCTTTGTGTCTTAGGCCAGGTGAAGTCACCCAACCTCACAGGCTTGCTAGGTGTAACTAGATGACATTAATGTAAAGTGTGACTGACAAACAGTAGTATCCAATACACATTGGCTTTCAGGCAAAGAAACATTTATTGCTTCACCAACGTGTCTCCACCAAGGCCACATCTACACTAACTTCAGAAATCGGCCCTACACACTGTGTGGGTGTGATGGGGGTGGGGGGAGGGGGGAGGGGGAGGGGGGTATAAGGAAAAACAATGTTTTAAGATTAGAAATCCATTAATTACCTGTTTAATGGATTAATTAAAACATCCTTATTTCTTAAGCAGCTGGTGTCTTACTATAAAAAAAGGTGCAGCAAATCCAGATCCAAAGTACATAGTCATCATAACAAGTAACCGCCACTTGTTTTCCACTGAAAATGGCAAATTCTGTTGGGGAAAAAAGAGAACAACCAACAAAAATGAAACTGAATCATCTGATTTTATAGATTATAGAAGTACACAGGGGATGCTAGGTATATGTTTTTACATAATCAGGTTATGTATGCCATATATCATATCGTATTTCAAACATTATGTTTTACATCCTATGACCTTCATGTAGGACAACACTGTAAGGTTTAAAAAAAAAAAAAAAAAAGCACTGGCTTTACTGAGCACAGGCAGTGGTCTTAATGTGGTCTTAATAACTCTGGTGTATCACACTGGTTAAGTTTTCCCTTTTACTTTAGAAAAGCCGAAAAACTTATTCTTCAGGGGACCTGTTTTAGAAAAAGAATGCACTGTTCTGGTTTGCTATTTGTTAGAAACTAGTCACCTTGTAAAGGCACACGGCAAAGTTAACTGAATTACGAAGATCGACTTTTTCATAACCAAGCGGCGCTACCATCGAAAACCCTTCTTCCGCCCTTTCCTACTAGGCCTCGATCACTGGAGGTAGTTACTGCTAACTACTCGACTTAGGCTATTGATACTTGACGCTAAACCCAACTTCAACTAAAGAGATTTAATACTTCTAATTTAGTTAACTAGCTTAGACTCGACCCACAACCACAGGCCCCCATATCCTCCTTTGTTTCCGACGACCTTCACTCCGAGTCCGGTGACCTCTAGTTCGGCTTTAAGCCACAAATATCTGCAGCATTGGCCTCAGGGACCCTCCAGATCTCGGAGGGCGCGGAGGGGAGCGCTAGGGCCAAGTGGGGCCTAAGGCTCTTCCTACTCATTCCTTTACCCGCCGAAGGCGTGCAACCGGGGTCCTGCGCTTTGCCCCTGGTTCCTGGGGGAAGTGGAACGCTACCCGACGTCCCAGCTCACCTCTCCTGCTTACCGTCTCCCTCTCCACGGTCCTTGGGAGGCCTTGGAGTTCAGCAAATCGCAGCTAAGTGCCCCCTCCCCCAACGAAACGGGGCCCCTAACACACTAACCTTCCCTGGGCCCTCCTCATAATGGCTTCTACGGACCACAGAGGTTGTGAACCTCCGGATGCTCTGTCCCAACATAGCGCTGCTGGAAGTTCTGCGAAAAGCGCAGAGCCCCTAGACGATAGAAACGACAGCACCAAACCAAGTCCTCTTCTTTTCACGACCTTGTTCTCCGGTGTGTAAGACCCGGAAGGGAAGATGGGAAATGGGGAGCGGCCACAGAAAATGAGACAAGATGGTGGGGTCTGAGGATTGTGGGAATTGTAGTTCAGAATGCGGCATCGCCTTGTCGGCTCTGAAGGACTATGGGAAACGTAGTCCGACGCGAGAGCCGGATTGCTTGTGGGGGTCGGGTAGAGGTACTGGCTGTGTGTGTTAGGGAGGCCGGGAGGGTAAGAGCCCGAGGCGTTTCTACGTGCAATTTAGTCAAACCTGATTTCTTGTCGAGTTCTGATCAGGATTTTGGGGGCCGGATTCCAGAACAATTGTACTGAATTGAGTGACGCAGTCTCACCGAGTTTATGGAACACAAAAATAAACCTTTACCTCTTCTTTTTTGGGGATTTTTGTTTGTTTGTTTTCTTTTAATGCTAGGAGCCTGTGATTTGCAGTACTCTGCCAGCGCTGAGAAAGGTGTATACCGTGATCTTATACGAGGAAACAAAGCATAAACTGAAGTAACGAAACACTATGTAGTACGAAATATGTCGAAGAGAAAATTGAGATGAATTGCTAAGGGAAGGATTCCTGAAAAATATAGGTTATTAAATAGAACAGAATTAGAGACAGGGCAGAGCAAACTCAAGGCCGATGTGAGTATGGCATGTTCAGAGAGTGAAAGAGAAAAGCAGCTTCTTATATCTGGAGTTAGCCTGGCCTGAGGATTGGTGTTCTGCTGAACATAAACAATTTCACAGAACATCAGCATCAGACAAAGTTACTCTGTGTCAGTGATGGATCAAGGAAAGAGTAAGATCACTCCATTTTCATATCTGAACATAGACAAAACATAATATTGTCCAAGTAACAAAAATGACCAAACATCACCATATCCAGTCTAACATGATGAGTTCTGTCTCTTCACCAATTACCACCTTAACCTTGGATTAGTCTTTCTTTTTGCTAAGTGAGATTTGGTAAGATAGACGTAGTCACAGAAAACAAGCCCAAATCTTGTTAAGTCTTGACATCTTTTTACTGAGATGCCAATAGCTCTTCATGGTATTTGGTTTCCCTTGATGCAGTGAGTAATAACCCAGCTTGTTCAATTGTAAGTGTGTTTCTGGTGGTCTTTGACTAGTGGGATTGGGAAGTGATATATAAGGCTGGGAAAGTGGTATTAGGTTAAATTGTGAAGAGCCCTGCTAACCTAAGTTTTATGTTATTCATCTGTGGGAGAGCATATATTGCCCTAGATGGCTCATTAATACAGCAGCAGTAAACAAAGTCTTGCTTTGAAAACTGGGTATAAAATATATACATTAACATATACTTTACTTATCTTCTGTAAGAGAAAAGTGATGCTTCCCCACCTCCAACCGCCCCCTGCCCCCACAAAAAAAACTCCACTTTAAAAAATTAATAAGTTTATTTCTACAAGTAACTTCTGATTAAGTAGAGACGCATGTAATGCATTATAACTGGTGTTCTCCTCCTAATAGAGGATGTAAGACATTAACATTTTTTAAATGTCCTGTTCAGGGCTTTTATATATTAAAGGATTCTTATCTGACTATAATTGGGAAATGTTTTCACATTTAGTATTTCTGAATTGTCCCTTTCAGTCTAATGAATGTAATATCCCCTGTATATTTGGTTCACTGTTAGTTCTAATTCGCACTGTTTGAGTCTCCCCTGCATATCTGGCTTTCGTCTAACTCCAAAGGGAACTCCAGGATAGATTCTAGCAAATGGCCTCAGAACTGTCAGCCTCCTCATGGGCCCTGTGCCAAAATAAAGATAGCTGCAAATCCTTTCATCAGGATATAGAGCCTGCCTTCTCATCCCAAATCTGGGTGGACTCTGACTATTTTGACCAAGAGAATTTGTTATAAGTGATACTGTACCAGTGTCCTGCCCAGGTCTTATGATATTGACAGTGTCCTTTCCTGTCTTTTGGAACACTTGCCCTGGGAACTCTGAACATTCGTGTAAGAAGTTTGACTACTTTTATGGAGAGGCCTCCTGGAGAGTCCCCAGAAGTCGACCAAAAGTAGGTGAAAGGGGTCAGCTCAGGTGTCAGGCATGGGAGTGAGTTATCCTGGATCCTCCAGCTCAGTCCAGCTGCCTGCTGAATATCATCAGTGAGTGTCCCCAGTCAATGCGATTTGAGGAAGAGTTGCCCAGTAGAGCTCTGCCCAAAATGCTGATCTACAAATTTGTGAGATAAAATAAAATGATTGTTCTTCCAAGCCATTAAATTTGTGATAGTTTGGAGGTACCTGGGTGGCTCAGTCAGTTAAACTTCTGACTCTTGATTTTGGCTCAGGTCATGATCTCACCATTTGTGGGATTGAGCCCCATGTCAGGCTCTGTGCTGACAGTGCAGAGTCTGCTTGGGCTTCTCTCTCTCTCCCCATCTCTCTCTGCCTTTCCCCTGCTCATGCGTGTGTGCGTGCTCTCTCTCTCACTCTCAAAATAAATAAATATTAGAAAAATTTAAATTTGTTAAGTTAAATTTAAATTTAAATAGTTTGTTAAGCAATAGTGAATTACCAGGACAGACACCTAGAAGTAAGACAGCCATTTTATTTAAGGAAATCACCTGCCATTGGAAGAACACACTTTCTTATCATCAATCTATATTTAGGAATCAGTTATGTTACATAAAACATTTATCTTTGCTTAATACATACCTTTCTGTCAGATGATGCTTCTATGATAATTCTCTAGGGGTAACGGAAATGACTGTGCTGAACATATCAAAACATGGAACGTCTGGGAAGCAGAGTGGCTCCATTTGATGGTGATATAGCAGCTGGCATAATACAGCTGTGTATACAGCACTGATACAGCAGTGGCTCCCCTGAAGGGAGTGCTAAATACCCTCAGAAAGTCACGGTGCAGCTTTTTGATGCTCTTGGTAACTAGAAGGTAAATGGAATGGGATTGAAAGTTGATGAGATCACCTATTCCTTGCATGATTACTCACCTTTTTGTTAATGGCTAGATATTACCCACAGAACACATTCTTGATAGTTATTTAAAAATATTTTCTAAAGAATGTTTTTGTCATAAAGCCAAACTGAACTCTAGGGAAAGTTTCTTATTAGTTTCCATATCATTTTTCTTCATTGCTAATTAGTGACCAATTAATAAATTAGTTAAATAGCTAAGATACTCTGAGTTTCGGGGTTTTAAGCTAATCTCAATCTCTTAAAATTTGCTACGGAGGGAAGAAAAAGTTTTAAGAAATTTGTTAGTCTTCTTTTTTGAACAGGCATTGTGGTAAATTAAAGATGGCCACAATTTCTTTGTAACTCTTACCTTTGAGAGGTGGGTTCTAACTCCCCCCACCTCTTGACCTTAGTGACCTGCTTGACCAATAGAATGCAATAGAGTAACATTCAGATATTTCTGAAGCTGACTTATCAAAAGCTTTGAAGTTTCCATTCAGGCAACTTGGAATGTTTTCTTGAGAGGAGACAGCCACCATGTAAGAAGTCTAGCTACCCTGAGTGTACCAGGACTGTAAGGGAACCCAAGCGAACCCTTTGGAGAAGCCTCCTGGGGGCAGGGGGAGGAAATGAGGGGGGAAAATAGGCCAGATCAGCTTCCAGCTGTTCCTGCCATATCCTAGCCTGGGCACCAGATATATGAGTGAAGAAGCCTTCAGGTGACTCCAGCCACAGTTATGATTTGCCTATGATTTTATGAGCTATGTTAAACAAGAACTGCCCAGCTGAGCCCATCAACCTCCAGAACTGAAGAGAAAAAAATAAAATATTGTTTTAAGCTGCTAAGTTTGGGGTAGTTTGTTATATAGGAGTACAAAACCTGGAACAGGTATCATGCACTATTTATTGGTCTAACAATCTAAATTTAGTCATTATAGTTGGCAAGAAAAATGTGAATTATCTTAGAGAAACTTTTGATTCAGTATGATACTCTTGCTATAAAATGAATTTCAAGAGAAATGAGACATTTCACATATTGGTACAAAATAGAAAACATCTTTAGGGACATGAAGTTTACTCCAAAGTTATATTTTAAAAATAAAATCCAATTATTTTAAGTACTGAGTAGGGTGTATATCATAGAGTAAGCAGTGTACTTTCTAGACCCAGAGGAGTCTTTGGAGACTGAAGTTACATTATATAGAACAGTATTTCTAAAAATTAAAGTACAATATTTGTCATTTCTCTCAACAGCTACTATATAAGATTTTTAAGAACTAGGTTAGAGTTTATTTAGAAAGGGATTCTTTAGTAAAGAAATTATGTTTCTATCCTACATTGAAAAACTCAAGTTAACATGTTTCTTTTGGTCTTAAATTTTTAGAATATCTCATACTACAGAATTAAAATCAGAACTCTGTGTTAACTTGTATTTGAAATTTTACATTTGTAGGGGAAAATAACACCTGGTTTTAGGAAAAGACAAAATGTAATTCCACTGTAGCAATCAGGGTTGGAAAATATTCTGCCAGCCTTTTGAATGATTTAGTGATGACCAACTGGAAGAAAAAGTTATGCCAAAAAAATGCTTACTTGATCAAGCTGTGTATTTTACTCTTCCTCTTGTTTCATTACTTTTGAATACCATTATTTCCTTAAAAGCATTTCATGTTTCTTATTCCAATGTTATTTCTTAATCTCAATGTAGGTTTAAGGACGATTCACTTTTTTGACAGATCAACTCCTAATATAATTATTTGTCATTCAGTGTTGGCAGGTAGAGGTAGATACATTTCTATAAGATGAATACAGAAACTAACACTTCTCAATTTGAAAGTCACTGATTCTAACTATATTTATGTCCCATCTCCATCTTGACTTAACTTGCAGTGGTATTTATCATTGTTTTGAACAGGTTTCTTTAAATTTACCATGGCGTTTCCCCGTTGTCTCCATAACTGGGATACTAAGTGATTAAATGGTTTATTTATTTAGTTTAGAGACACACATAATTTAAGTGAGGAAGGGAATTTTGAAAATCAATTTGATGCATCATTCTAAAAGGAAATGCTTTTTTTTGTTAGAGTAGAAGAAAAACAGGAAATAAATGGGAATAGAATGAACTTTGGTGCATTACATGTGATGATTGTGAAGGATTGTGCCAATAAGGATCCCATCTTTTTTTTTTTTTTTTCAGATTTATTTATTTTTGAGAGAGGGAGAAAGCACGAGTGGAGGAGGGGCAGAGAGAGAGGGAGAGAGAGAGAATCCAAAGCAGACACACCACTGACAGCACTGAGCCCTATGTGGGGCTTGAACGCACTAACCGTGAGATCATGACCTGAGCTGAAGTTGGATACTTAACCAACTGAGCCACCTAGGTGCCCCCCAACCGTTTTTTTTTTTTTAAAGATTTATGGAAATCTTTATTTATAACCAGGTCCATTACTGCTAGTCAATGCATGTTAAGCTGCTGCTATATTTTGACCAGAAATTAGATCAAAGGCACCCCTTTTTCTCTGGACCATGGATTGGCAACTATATGGTTAATACAGTCCATCAAGATGTGCTTGTTTATGCTATAACAGTTTCTGTATTTGGCTTTTCACTTTGAACTAACAATTAAGAAAACTGGGAATTTCTTGAGAATATTTATGCAGTTTGAGAAAATTATTACTGGACTCACCAAACATTATTTTAATCATTTCAACTAATTATAAAATTATTCCATAGGGTAGGTTAGGTTTAATTTGCAGTTCTCTCCATATCTGTCAATTAAACTAGACCCTCACCGAACAGCATTCTAAAACTGCTTCATCGAACGTGAGTTGTGCTCAGCATCTTCTTACCACTTTGTACTAAGAGATTTTATAAATATCAGACTTATGAATCTTATTGCTGGGTTTACTGTGGAGGTTGTTTCTCTCCCCACCCCCTCCTTGTAGGATGTGTTTCAATACATTTCACATTGTCATTTTTAAGGCCCCATAGGACAAATTTTTCTCTGGTCTGAAAACTAGAATAAACATGCCTCTCCTGGGTAGCTGATTTGCTTCTGCCTTATGAGCACTGTGAATAACAAACTTGATTGTAATTTCCTCCTTGTACTGGTTCCTAGAATGTTAGAGCCAAAAGTGTGACCTATCTTTAGTGGAGACGATGGATCTATTCCACGTATCTCATTCCCGGCTCCATCTACTTTTCTAAATTTATTTACCTTTGTTTCACTTTCCTCCCCAATTTTAAATTTATTTTATCTTGTTATATGGTATGTGTCTTTGTTCTGTACCTCAGATGTTTTCTGGAACAATATTAGCATGTAAATAAACTAAAACATCATAAATTTTTTCTCACATAGCGAGTTGTTGCAGTATTAATCAGTTTTCTCTTTTTTGCTTTATGGAGCCTGGGCTAAGTAAGGTAATTAAAGCTAGCTAATATACCAAATGATACCCCAATTTTAATGGCTTAATACAGTGAAGATTTATTTCTCACTATGTCACAGTCAGAATCAGATGGTCAGCATGCCATCTTCCACGTGGTGATTCAAGTGTCATCATCCTCTTGTGCCTCCACTCAGTCCTCTGGGTTGACCCTGCTTGCCACCATGCTAAGAAAGAGAAAGTAGTGACTCACACAGGGTTGTGAGGGACCAGCTCAAGCGTGCACCACTTGTGCCAAATTCTATTATCTGAATCAGTCATATACTACCATCCAGATGCAGAGAGTCTGAGGAATTGAGACTTTTGTGTGTCCTAGAGGAAATTGGAAATGGTTTGGTTGAACAGATAGCATCTCCTCCACAGAGACCTAGTTTCTTGCTGAAATCTTATACAGTGCCTCTATAAGAATTCAATTTCCACTTGTTATATATACTCTCGGAACTTTGCTAAAGTGGTTCCGAATTGTCATAATTCTTGTATAATTTCTTGGTCTTGCACATTTCCCCAGAGTTGCACACTCCAGGCAATGTATTATAACCTGGAATCAGACTGACATGGATTCAAATGCACAATCTACCCTAACTATTTAGCTTTGGGCAAGTTGCATGACCTTCCCGTATCTTTCAAATGGGGACAATAATGTTCCTTACTTTATACGGTTACTGGAAGGGTTAATGGACATATTTGCTGCTTCGAAGTGTTATATTCCCCATAACAACTCCCTTTTGGGATCCCCTCCATATGTCACTTTTTAATTAATTTTCTGTCTTTCTCAGTGGATTGACCATTGAAGTAAGTAGTTCTGAAATATAAAGAAGTCTAATGCTCTACTTGCATGTAAGCTCTCAGGGCACCAAGTTTTGTTTTCTTCTGATCACCCATGTGTCTATGTCTCCATAGAGACACTCCTTGAAATGTTTGCTGAAACCAATGAATAAATTATGTAGCAGTTTTTGAATTTAAATACAAATACTATATTTTGAGGGTGAGATTATGATTTAGCTTTTAAAATCCACTTTATTGAGCCACTAATTATGTGCAATAAAACATATCTATTTAGAGTGTACTGTTCAATGAATTTGACAACTGTATATACTTGTTAACCAATGCCATAATTAAGATATAGAATATTTCATAGAATAGAAACCCCAGAACTAGACCCACAAACGTATGGCCAACTCATCTTTGACAAAGCAGGAAAGAACATCCAATGGAAAAAAAGACAGTCTCTTTAACAAATGGTGCTGGGAGAACTGGACAGCAACATGCAGAAGGTTGAAACTAGACCACTTTCTCACACCATTCACAAAAATAAATTCAAAATGGATAAAGGACGTGAATGTGAGACAGGAAACCATCAAAACCCTAGAGGAGAAAGCAGGAAAAGACCTCTCTGACCTCAGCCGTAGCAATCTCTTACTCGACACATCCCCAGAGGCAAGGGAATTAAAAGCAAAAATGAATTACTGGGACCTTATGAAGATAAAAACTTCTGCACAGCAAAGGAAACAACCAACAAAACTAAAAGGCAACCAACGGAATGGGAAAAGATATTTGCAAATGACATATCGGACAAAGGGCTAGTATCCAAAATCTATAAAGAGCTCACCAAACTCCACACCTGAAAAACAACCCAGTGAAGAAATGGGCAGAAAACATGAATAGACACTTCTCTAAAGAAGACATCCGGATGGCCAACAGGCACATGAAAAGATGTTCAACGTCACTCCTTATCAGGGAAATACAAATCAAAACCACACTCAGATATCACCTCACGCCAGTCAGAGTGGCCAAAATGAACAAATCAGGAGACTCTAGATGCTGGAGAGGATGTGGAGAAACGGGAACCCTCTTGCACTGTTGGTGGGAATGCAAATTGGTGCAGCCGCTCTGGAAAGCAGTGTGGAGGTTCCTCAGAAAATTAAAAATAGACCTACCCTATGACCCAGCAATAGCACTGCTAGGAATTTACCCAAGGGATACAGGAGTACTGATGCATAGGGGCACTTGTACCCCAATGTTTATAGCAGCACTCTCAACAATAGCCAAATTATGGAAAGAGCCTAAATGTCCATCAACTGATGAATGGATAAAGAAATTGTGGTTTATATACACAATGGAATACTATGTGGCAATGAGAAAGAATGAAATATGGCCTTTTAGCAACGTGGATGGAACTGGAGAGTGTGATGCTAAGTGAAATAAGCCATACAGAGAAAGACAAATACCATATGTTTTCACTCTTATGTGGATCCTGAGAAACTTAACAGAAGACCATGGGGGAGGGGAAGGAAAAAAAAAAAAAAAGGTTAGAGTGGGAGAGAGCCAAAGCATAAGAGACTGTTAAAAACTGAGAACAAACTGAGGGTTGATGGGGGGTGGGAGGGAGGGCAGGGTGGGTGATGGGTATTGAGGAGGGCACCTTTTGGGATGAGCACTGGGTGTTGTATGGAAACCAATTTGACAATAAACTTCATATAGTGAACAACAAAAAAAAAAAGATATAGAATATTTCAATCACTCATAATTTCCTTTTAGCAATAAAATATTACTTTCAAAAGGATTGATTTGTTAATTGCCTCTGAGCACCTTAAACTTGGATGCCTGGGTATTCTTAATTAAAGCCAAATTGTGTTCTATTGCAAAGTTTTTCAACAGGGGACCATTTACAGTCTGGGCTAGATAATTCTTTGTTGAAGTAATGTCCTGAACATTATAGAATGCTTGGCTACATTTTGGGCATCTACCCACTAGATGCTAGTAGCACTACCCAAGTTATGACAACCAAATTTGTCTCCAGATGTTACCAAATGTCCTCTCTGTTGACAACAGTTGTTCTGGATTGAAAACCACTGCCCTATTCCATCTCTTCACAGCAACTTGAGTCAACAGAACATACACCTAGTCTGAGCCAATGTTTCTGCACTTGCTGGGATCCATCTGGAGAATTGCAATGACTCACCCTTCTCAACAAGGGAAGGGCCAACTGCCTTAGTGTCCTGCAGTCTGCTGGCAGAGTGCCCGCTCCCTTTTCCATCATCAGTGTTTGCTATCCACTGCGCGTAGTGTTGAACATTTATAAACTTCCATTGATCCTCCCCTCTGTTCCACAATGCATCAAGGGCAGATGGGAAGTGATATTAAAACTTGCTTCTGTTTTATTCCTATCTTATGAATCTGTGTTCTCTGGTAGCCACTCATTTAGAAGGTAATGAACCTATCCTTAGTTCCACCTTTAAAATAGACAATTAGTTTTTAATTACGTGAACACGTGTGCTTAGCGCTTTATCTGGCAATAGCAATGCTCAATACATAGCAGCTATTATTATAACTTCCACACCGCTGTTTGTGCTGCTGTTATTTTTCCCTCTTGTCTTCATGCTGAGATCAATCCTACCCTCCTCATAGTTACTGCACTTTCTCTGCTTGTATCATCAGCTTTTGTATTAAGGCCACAAAATTTGTGCTCACATGCCCCAAAGATACCTTCTCAAGCTGCCTAGGCCACCACGGCACCCCTACCCTCCTGGCCTCTTGAGTCACTGGTCACACATTTCTCAGCTTTTCATGCAAGATTTTAAAAAATCAGTTCCTTAGGAAATTCCATCACCTTTTGACTGGAAAGGAACTTCTTTTCTGACTAATGTCACTAGAAAGACCATCCTATGAAGGAAAAACCCCAGACATTCTATTTCTTACAGTCTCCTATTTTTCTTACTGAGCTTGTCTGGAAAAGCTATGGAGCTCAGTACTAGTACTGAGCACTTTTTGACTAACAAAGGAAGACACAGGATTGGATTAAAAACACGTTCTACAGGGGCGCCTGGGTGGCTCAATCAGCTAAGCCTCTGACTTTGGCTCAGGTCATGGTCTCCTGGTTCTTGGGTTCGAGCCCCGCGTCGGGCTCTGTGCTGACAGCTCAGAGCCTGGAGCCTGCTTCAGATTCTGTGTTTCCCTCTCTCTCTGCCCCTCCCCAGCTCACATTCTCTCTCTCTCAAAAATAAATAAACATTAAAAGTATATATATACAGTTTATTAAAGATAAATAGCTTAATTGTTAAGAAGAGAATATAAACTTAAAATGTGAGACAAAACACCTCCCTTACCGGATTAGCTCAGAATATTGTTCATTTTATTGTGAGAACCCGAACCACACAAGAAATCTTGAATGTGAGGACTATCAAAGAAGTGTAAGTTGTTATTATTATATTCTGTATTATTTGCATATGTATAGGTTATAATAAACTTTTCCAAGTTTATATTTAAATTTATATATTTATATATAAATTTTACATATATCTTTATATCTATATAAATAAATTATATGTACATTTATTATATATATAAATTATATTTAAATTTATATATTCCAAGTCATTGCTGAAGAAGTCTGAATTTGGTATTCTTATAGCACAGCCATCAGCATTAATAAGACTTTTGACGCTTAGTATCCAGGGATGCAAGATCCCAAATCCCTAATTACTCAACCTGTTGTGTCACCTGTATTTTCCAAAGTCTTTTCAGTAACTCAAAAGCTGAAATTGGAGGTTCCCCCCCCCCCCCCGCCCCGGCTTTTTCTTTGCATTCCTGCTGTAGAAATTCTATCCTGAAGGGAGGAAATGGTAGGAGAGGGTAGAGC
Source organism: Panthera pardus (assembly GCF_024362965.1). NCBI lineage: Eukaryota > Metazoa > Chordata > Mammalia > Carnivora > Felidae > Panthera > Panthera pardus. Next base: position 89,525,149 of record NW_026526765.1, read on the forward strand.
TAGAGGTAATTTATGGTTAATAAAAAACAGGTGATGAATTAAAAGTTATTTTCCGAGGACACAGGTTTTTACTATCTGAAGTAAAATAACTGATTTGAATTATATCCACCTCTCAGAGCAGTCTTGTGCATATATTGGGAAGTTAGACAAAACCCGACTACAGGGAAATAAAAAAAATCCCAGTACTTTCTGATCATTCTCAAAAAGAAAGCAAAGTCTTTGATTCTAAAATTAGAGACAAAGGCTTAGATACACATTAAGAACAGAAGTAAGAATTTGACTTAAATTCACAATCCAAGACCTTTCCAGAAGACAACATTTCTAGGGAAAGGTGTGTGTGTGGCGGGGATTGATTCCTGGAAGCAGGAAAGAATTAGAGATTGGTTAGAGCAACATGCAAGATGAAAAATGATAATATATACATAACTGCATAATTTTGTTCAGGATAAGATTTCTCTCTCTCTCTTGCTGTCTCTCTCATGTGAGTCATGGAAACTTGGTGGAAAATATACAGATTCGATGTGATTACTTCGCAACTTTAAATAACTTGGAATTCCAGGAAAGGAATGACAGATACAGGAGTTAAAGATTAAGGATGCCAAATTAATGTATATCAGGAAAATAATATGCTGGATTCCAAAGTTTAAATCATAAAGATTAAAGAGGACTGACAAGGTGGTTTAATAATGATAATGGAGAAAATGTTCTCCATTTGGTATCTCTTAGATACCAAACTGGTCATCTTTTTGAAAGCAATGCCCTAAACCTGCTATACTTAACCTGACTTTTCTCAATGCTGCCATCATTGGAGGATTTTAATACAGCCCCTTGCCCTGCCCCATGAAGTCATAATAGCGCCACAGACAGTCTGTGTAAAACCAAATGTGTTATGTTGGTGAAACTCCAGCCTGTACCACCAATCTACTCTTCCTCCCAATTTTCTTTTCGTGGGTGTCATTTCCACTCTCTGGTCATCCCAATGTAGAATATGAAAATTGTATTTGAACTTCTTTTTTTTTTTTTTTCTCTCTCTCTCTTTTCAAGGTACTCATCATTTAATGGAGAAGGATGGAAAGAAAACAAAAAGCATAGAATGTTTTAAATATCTAGAAAGAGGAGGGGTCTAGACACAAGGCTGAATACTCTTCCTCATGCACACAGAGCTGCTCAGTGTTGCAGTGCTGACCATTTTAAGTGGGTATCTCAGGGCAGACAATAGCTGGTTATTTCTGAGTCCAAGTGAAAGGATGAAAGGAAAATATTCCCTCTATATTGCTCTAAGAAAACTAAAAACTTTACACTTGATTTCCTAGCTTCTCATTTCAAGGTCACACCTGGTTGTGTATGAGCACAGTACCTACATTAAACATGCCCCATAAGTAGAAAAATGGCATCCTTAGTATTTCTGTTTTTGATTTCTACTCCAGTTCATGCCACGCTGTGACTCTTCTCTTCTGCACATTCCTTTCCAAGGCTCAAGAAACACACTCTTTCTGGGAAATATAGCCTTTTATGAGATCTAAAATTAGTATCTTTTTAAAATATAAGAGTTAGCATTATATTGGAGTGCTAATGTTCTCTGAAAACTTTCCAAAGTAGTAAGAATCAAAGTTTAAGTAAAAGAAATGATGCTTTTACAGATAATTTCCAACAAATGAAGGAGGAAGATTCTCTGTGTTTGTTCTGTTTAATTAGGACAGACTGTTCTGGACAAAATTTAAAATATTCAGGTGATTTCTGTACCATGTACATTTTACGAAGTCATGGAAGTTTCTAGACAAAAAGTTTCTTTCCTGGGCATATGTGCAACTATAAAATTTATATATTATATTTTAGATTACATCTTTTTTAGTTATGTGAAATTAGCATATTCAATAATAATTTTTAAACAACGGTTTCACTTCTTCCATATTGGCTAGAAAGGTATGGTCAAATTGAAAATACAAGAAAACATGATACATTTTATTACTTTTTCACAAAATTTTATTGTTTCTGGCAATAAATTATTTTTATCCCTTTCAAACATATTACTGTGTAAATATAATTTTACAGAGTAATTTAAGGCTTCCATGCTAAAATTTTACAATTTTAGCTTTTTTTTGTACAAGTGATTCTCTTTGTGCATGTAGTACACATAATGTTACATACAGTAGTCTAATGGCATGTGACCTTATTAATGAGGCAATTAAAATTATAAATAATGTAAGGAAAATTTGGATAGCCCAGAAAAAACAAATGCAAAAAATTCACAATCAATTTTTCAAGAAAATGCTATCTCATGTCTTTAATAATGGGTAGTGTATTAAGATTTGCTTATAGTATTCAATATGATTTTAAGGAAATAGTGGAAAATTTTTCAAATATCAAAAAGTAACAACAATGAAATAAAGTATTTAGGTCAAATCTTTCCTTGTGAAATATATAGATAACTGAGTCAAGGAAACAGACTGTGGCACAAGCCTTAATGCTCCATTTCACTTCACTTTGGTGCCTGCAGCAATGAGCATATTATAAATTTTCAAAACATAATTTACAAAATAATGAACAAAAATTAAATCTAAAATTTATTTTGAAAGGGGAAGTGATCAAACAATAAGAAACAGTTAATTTTTCTTAAATAGGATACAATAGTTTTAGATAGTTACTAATTACTAGCTAATAGTAAAATGGGAGTATATAGAAGGTTGCTAGCATTACCTAAAATTTTGTAACAGTGTATAGTTTTTCTCTGAATAACAGTTGGTCTGTAGAAAACCAAAACTACAGTTTCTAAGTTCATTGATTTTCAGTTGATAAGAAAAAAAGGATGATGTTGCTTAATCTTGTTTGCTCCTTCTTGGGTTTTATTGGCAAAATCTGTAATGTGTTTTGTGTACTTAAAAATAAGATAGGCTGACAGGTGCTTCAGTAGTGAAACAAAAAGAACAGAGTACGAAATTTTATGATCTAATTTAGTCTCCTATTTTATTTACTTAAAACAAACATTTCATTACTCAAGTATGTGTAACTTTTGTTTTTAAAGGGAAAATGGATTAAGTAATTAAAATATGAATGGACTACAGAAAAAATTACCAAATTGTGTAATTTAAAAAATCAATTTCATTATATTTATAAATGTGTACTGTTTTTAGGCACATAGGAAGAACAGAGAGGTGATTTAACTGCTTCTTTGAAGTTTATTCTTTTGCAGCCAGAAGATAGAAGAGGATGTTTTGGAACATTTTTACTAATCAATGTCAATACGTTTAGCCATTTGAAATAAAATGCCTATTTTATATGGTATAGTACACAGAACATGTCAGAACTAATAAACGTAAAAGAAGGAAGGGAAATGGCTAACATTACCAATTTTCATGCTTTGCATATGGTTGCCTAAACCATGTCCTTTGCATCCACTGCTTGGTGAAAGTTTCCTTATCCTCAAGAAATACTGTGGTATCCTGAGAGAGCCTTCCTTGGTCCTCTCAGTCTCTATACCAAGTCACTCATTTCATTCCAGATGAGCTTGTTTATTAATATATTCAAAACATTTTAACTCATGTAATGTTGGTACAATGCTAGATATTGGGTAGAGTGCTCAATTACCAGGAATACAGACCTCGGCCCTAAGGTAGGTTAGAGTCTAGTAGGGGACACAAAATATAGATGATTATAACAATGTTCAATAAGTGATAAAGTAAACATAACATCCTTCCAGTATCACTGAAAGAAAGAACACCAAGCTCAGGCAATGGATGAGATGAAAGGAATGATCCTAGTTGGAAAGATTTTGACACAATCAAGATTAACATTTTCAATACAAAAAACAGTTCTAAATCAATCCTTTAATAAAGTACCTATTTTTGTCTCTATAAATGTTCTCTACTAGTTGGTTAACTATTTTGCTAATTCACTCATTGAATCATTCATTCATTAAATTTGACAGTTATTTCTGGAATGAGGCACAAAGTTTTTTTATATCAGACATAGGCCTGAGCTGTTTTAAAACAAACATTAAGTATAAGTAAGGGAATAAAGTATACTTGCTGTCTTTAAAGTTAGTGTTGCAACTTTGTATCTTAAATTGATGATTGAGCTATATTTATCTACAATTTGATTAGTTTCCTGGAAAAAAATTTGTAATTTCTATATCTCAAAGTAGTTCATAAGTATACCAGAGGTAATTTTCCAAACAGACATTTTAGAATGCCTGCAATTAGAGTTACAAGTGACTGTCTGCATTTTCTTGTCTTAATGGCAATAAACTGCTCATTATTTAAAAGAAAAAAAGTGTGTCAACTGTTCCTGTTTAGAATACTGCCTTTTCTCTGGAAGTTGATAAAACACTCTACTTTCCACTGACAGTGCAGGAAATGTGAGGGAAGATGCCAACCTTCAAAGACTGACATAAGAATCCACACTGAATTTTGATGGATTTGTTTTAATATTATTATCCTTAAAATTGTAATTTTCACAGGTAAAATGCTTTACTTTTATATTTGTCCATCAAAGGTTTATATCCATTCATATTATTATTATTATTTTAATATTTTATTTTTAAGTAATCTCTATACCCAACATGGGGCTTGAACTCACAATGCTGAGATCAAGAGTTGTATGCTCTATAAACTAAGTGAACCAGGCGTCCCTGCATTCATATTATTAATACAAATGGAGACATGGTATTTCACCAGTTCATCCAATTTCTTTTATCCATAATATTATAAGATAAAGAGTAACATTAGTAAATTTGTCTTACTATACCCATGCCTTATATTTACAGAATAAAATAGTAAGGTTGAAACAAATATCAAATTGTTTAATGGGAGTCTTAGCTTTTTCTTTCTGAATCTATTTAGAACAGGGTTTAGTCAATGCTTTTGGTCAAGTATTTTCTATAGCCACATTAAATAAGAGAAACTGATACACATCATTTTTTTCTTTTTAAAAATTATTTTTAATGTTTATTCTTGAGAGAGAGAGAGAGAGAGAGAGCAGGAGAGGCAGAGAGAGAGGGAGATACAGAATCTGAAGCAGGCTCTGGTCTCTGAGCTGTCAGCACAAAGCCAGACGTGGGGCTCGAACTCACAGACTGCAAAATCATGACCTGAGATGAGGTTGGACACTTAACCAACTGAGCCACCCAGGTGCTCTTTTTCTTTCTTTTTTAAGAAGACTTTTAAGAACCTTGAAATGCATGTAGGTGAGAAAATAGAAATGAAAAGATTTTCAGCTAGGCTTTCCTGAATAAGTTATTCTGCTAAAAATGGTTTCACTTTTCTGTTAGGCCATTAAACTTTTTTATGATAGTATCAACACTGGCTATTCCTTGGTCATTTCAGACATGTGAGAAGTCAAGGGTAACTGATGCAGAGCTTGTATATTAGTGGTAACTGTTCTTAAAAAAAAAAATAAAAAACAACAACAACAAAAAAAACAGCAACAGGGGCTCCTGGGTGGCTCACTCAGTTGAGGGTTGGACTTGGGATCAGGTCATGATCTGATGGTTTGTGATTTCAAGCCCCATGTCGGGCTTTGTGCTGACAGTGTGGAGTCTGCCTCTCTATTTCCCTCTCTCTCTGCCCCATCCCAGAGCTCGTGCTCTCTTTCTCTCTCTCAGTAATAAACAAACATTAAAAAGTTTTTAAAAAGTAAGTCTGGGTGGTTCAGTCAGTTAAGCGGCTGACTTCTGCTCAGATCACAGTCTCATGGTTTGTGAATTTGAGCCCTGCATAGGGCTCTTCACTGACAGTGTGGAGCCTGCTTGGGATTCTGTGTCTCCTTCCCTCTCTGCCTCTCCTTCGCTCATGCTCTGTCTCTCTGTCTCTCTCTCTCAAAAATAAATAAACATTAAAAATAATAATTACAAAACAGTTGGTGTTAATAAAAATATCACTGTGAAATTGAGAAAAAAAAAGTTTCCATTGTTCAAAGAAAACTGACCTTTCCAGATCACTGCTTAAAATTACCCTGCTAGTAAGTGGCAGAGTCTGCAGGAGTTTTGAACCCAGTTTAACTCCAGAGCCTGGGCTTTTACATAAAAACCTATGGAACTTGCAATTCTCTATGTAGAGAAGTGTTAATACTCCTTTCATTGTTTTATTGTAATAATTTCACTTTATCCCTTTATCCACCCTTTGGTGCTGATTCAAGGACTCCACTGCTTTCACGTTCACATTCCGGTATAATTTTATGTCAGAAACTTGTGGGTATTAGGAATACAATTCTTTTGCCCAGAAATCTGAGAAAATTTGGCCGCTGGACACTCCATTAGGCTAACACGAATTGTCTCTCACTTTAATATGTTATTTATATAGTAAGTAAAGATCAATACCCTTGGGTATTATTAGCACTCCGCTGATACATGAATGAGAAGTGGCAGGAGTCCACAATCTGGCAGAGTTCTACAATGACCACTCTCTAATGCCTGTCATTTAGAGTTCTTAGTGAAGATCCACCTCTTACAGCTAGGTACCTCACATTCATCAGCCTTAGGGTGCAGGGAGGGGTGGAGGTTGGGTCACCACTCCAGTTACTCCATTGCCTTTTTGATCACAGTCTTGTCCATTGGGCCAAAGTTTTTCGATGCAGAAATGTCCATTGGGCCAAAGTTTTTCGATGAAGAAATGTTCCGTGAGCTACGGATTTTATCTAAAAATGTTTTCTCCTCAAAAAACAGAAACCTGCCTTTCTTGTTCTTCCTGGTTTTGTCCTATTGGGGTACGAGGGATCAATCAGCATTCAAATATTTTCTATTACCTTGCTTTCTAGGGAATTCCTCCTTTGATTCAATATTCCAATGTTACAACTGCCCTCTTTCTCTGCTTCAGTCCATAAATTCCTTCAAATCTTTGTCTTCACACAGTTTCTCTACTTCCTCCTGTCACATGTGTTGCATCTCACTCCAGTCTGGCTTCATCTCTACCACCCCACTGAATCTGATCTTTCTTGTCAGCATCACCAGTGTCCTACACTTTGTTTATTCCTCTGTTCATTTTCCTCTGGTCATTTATCATTTTATTTGAAAGTAGTTCAAGATCAATGGCTCAGTTGGTTAAGCAACCAGCTCCTGGTTTCAGCTTAGGTCATGATCTTGCAGTACATGAGATGGAGCCCCATATTGGGCTCTGTGCTGACAGCATGGATCTTACTTGGGATTGTCTCCTTCCTCTCTCTCTGCCCCGCCCCCCACTCACATGAGCACACTCTCTCTCAAAATAAACTTTTTTTTTTCAAAAAGAAAATAGTACAAGATACATTTTATCTTTCCCTTTGTCCCAAGATCTTTTTTTTTTTTTTTTTTTTTTTTGGTCTTAAAAATAATGTTACTGGCTATTGAGTGAAGAATGACTTGGATAGGGCAAAAATGAATTCTGGGAGACCAGTGGGAAGGCTGTTAGTGATAGCAGAATTTGATGACATATAATAGTAGATTGGACTGGGATACTCTCAATGGAGATAAAGATAAATGAATAAGAGAACAATACTTAGAAGGCAAAAATGGAAACTGACAAATTTTGGTTCAGTTTTGGATATATTGAAATTGAAGCACTCTTGAGACACCCAAATAGAGAAATTGAGTAAACATTGCCCATAGTGGATATGGACCTCAGAGAAGAATTCTGAGGTAAAACTAATTTGGAGCATCATCAATTTAGAGTTGATTTGAGGCCATGGGCTTAGAGGTGATCACTTAAGGTCAGAAGAGTAAATTGAAAGAGAGGTCTTAGAAAGAAGCATGTTATAGCCTGTAATGTATTCTAGCTCTTCATTCACTTAAAAGAAGGGCTATAGAGTAAGTCTAGGTATATAGGAAGTGACAAGATAATAACCCTTGGAGTTGTTCTTTTCATTCTTTATCCCATGTGATACATTTTTCTTTCAGTTTGTGATGAGACTTAATGTAGCTGAAGGCACACAAGCAGTAGATTTTGTCACACCTGTCACTCTACTTTTAATAATGCATTTCAGTCCTAGTGAAGTCTTGTATGATGTATAAAGTCAATATACAGTATAGTAGTGCTATATTTGATTATGATGATGAAGTTTCATATAAATATCTTTTTCCTATTTTAAGAGAAAAGTTTTGCTACAGCTATGAAATTCATTGATTGCTTTGCTGTTGCTTGGGAATATCACACCCATTCTTTTTATTTAGCTGCCTTTAAAATACTTTAGTTATAATAGTTGAGGTTGCAGTAAATAATAGTGTTTCCTTGTATCCAAATCAAGCAGATTCAAAAACAATTTTTTTAATATTTATTTATTTTTGAGAAAGAGAGAGAAAGAGAGAAAGTAAGAGAGATCATGAGCAGGAGAGGGCAGAGAAATGGAGACACAAAACTAGAAGCAGGCTCCAGGCTCTGAGCTGTCAGCACAGAGTCCCACAGGGGGCTCGAACTCATGAACTGTGAAATCATGACCTGAGCCGAAGTTGGAGGCTTAACCAACTAAGTCCCCTGGGTGCCCCAAACAGATTTTTTTTAAAAAAATCTCAGTTAATATATAAATCTAAAGTGAAAAACTAAATAACAAATGTGTATCACACTTATATATGGAAAAAGTAATATATGCATATAAAAAGCATGCTAGCATTAATACACTTATATTAAGAGAATTAAACATTGGAAAGTATTGGGGTGCCTGGGTGGCTCAGTCAGTTAAGCTTCCAACTCTTGATTTTGGCTCAGGTCATGATATCAGAGTTCATGAGATCACCCCAAGTTGTGCTTTGTACTGGTGGCATAGAGCCTGCTTGGCATTCTCTCTCTCTTCCTCTATCTCTGCTCCTTCCCTGATTGCACCCTCTCTCTCTCTCTCTCTCAAAATAAATTAAAAAACTTAAAAAAAATGAAAAGTATTCATTTGTCATAAAAGCTGTTATATGCATTGGTATCTTCTGACTAGTCTAGTAATGCTAATTCAAGTGGATTATTAAGCTATATATCTTCCTTTGCAATATTCTGTTTTTATGCGGACAAAAGAAGTGTGTAAAAAAAGCAAATAAACAAGAAGTATCTTAATAACCTTAAATATAAGAAACTACTTAATTACCCTGAAATTATTCTTCTGCTTGAGTGTCATCTTTCACTAACATACATTAATAACTTTTGTGAACAAAAGGAAAGTAAGCTATTGAATTTAAGTCTTTGATATTTAAGTACAAAAAAGAAAGGGGTCGCTATTGGTCCTTTGAAATCAGTTTATATTTTCAAAGCATTCTCAACAACCAGATTTTCCAACTTAGTTTTTTGAGTAAATGATAAATAAATTATAAGGTAATCGATGATGAAAGATCTATACTTTGGAGTTCATTGTGGTGAAATTCAAATGCTATACTATTTCTGGACAATATTTTATTTATGATAGATATAGTCTGGAATGAAGAATTTCCCTGGAAATCTAAAAATATATTGGGAAATCTAATTTTTAAAAATGTGCTAGAAATTCATTTATTTCCTACCGTCAATAAATCTGTATTCAGCTAAAGTTACTTTATTCAACATGTGTAAATTTCAAAACGTCTATTTCTATTCCTATTTCAAAATGTCCAGCTTTCCTATTATTGATAAAACACTTGTATAACCCAAATTTAAATTTTATAAAAACATAAAAGACAAATGCTATTGTTTTCCAAATGATGCGATTTATTACATTTTTTCTTCTAATGACTTCATTTTTTCAGATTATCTCTTTAATGAATAATACTTAAACCTGAACTACCACACTGAAAAATTTGTTGTTACTGCAAACGCCGTGACTCTAGTACCATGTTGAATTGGTCTCCAACCCCACCTCCACCCTTATTCCTACTCAGGAAATTGCTTAGGGACTGGGCAGTTCAAGAATCATTTTGCTGGGGCACCTGGGTGGCTCAGTTGGTTGACCATCCGACTTCAGCTCAGGTCATGATATCAGGGTTCAGTTCGTGAGTTCAAGCCCCACTTTGGACTTGCTACTGTCAGCATAGAGTCCGTTTCAGGTCTTCTGTCCCCTTCTCTCTGCCCTTCTCCATTTGCACTCTCTCAAAAATAAATATTAAAAAAAAATTAAAAAAGAATGATTTTGCTGACATAGGTTCCTGAGGATAATTTTCCCCCGGAACACCTCAAATCTTTATTTTCTGAGTATGTTCTCTTCCTAGAAATGTATACTCCTACAGCAAATATGTATTTATTTCAGCTGTGTTACAAAAATAGACTAAAAATCAAACTTATTTAGTTTATTGTATGGTATTTTTTTCCTTTTGGTTTTATCTGAGATTATTTTCTCATTAATCTTGAGCTCAGAGATATTTGGTTATAGTAGAAACTAACTTTGACACTTTAGTAGAAGGTTTACTTTCTTCAGGATAGAACTAGATGAACATGGTAATTTAGTTGAACTGAGGCAGAAATCATGGCATTGTTGTTCAAAAATGACTACCTGAAATCAATAAAAAAAAAAAAAATCCCTCTCAGTCTGAGTTTCTAAACTCTATATGTCCCGGCTAGATTACAGTTTTGTTTAGCTTTGTAAACTACACTTCTCCCTACCACCCACAAGCATTCCCATGTCCCTGTTTCTCTTAATTCATACTCCATTGTCTACACAAACAATTTATGCAACAATTAAATAAAGTGGTCTTATTCATTTTGCAGTATTTTTAACTAGTTAGAAATTGGGAGATCTTGACTTCTAAACAAAGAGTTTAGGAATGGTGTTGTACATTAACATTCACTACTTCAAAGAATTTCTGATGGAAGTAGCTTTTATTCTTAAGCCTGAATCTTTTGTAAAATATAAGAAATGAGAAACTCAAAAAGGTAACTGTATGGTCAAATCTATGTGTCCAGTTTTCCATTTATAACTAGGGGGAAATTCATGTCTTTATTAATGGAATATTCCAAATATAAAGGAGACAGTATAGCAAAATGAACAGGGTGAATTAATGATGTCTGCTAGTGCCTTTTCTTTCTCTAAGAATTTCCTTCCAGCCTTTGCACATTCTTATAATTGCTTATTTACTTTTTATTACTGATTTTCAGATTTTTCATAGATTTCATGTAACAATTCTTTGTCACTCATAGTAATAGCAAATATATTCTCCTAGTCTGTGATTTTCTTTCATTTTTTTAAAATTTATTTTGAAATAATTGTAGTTTCACAGGAAGTTGCAAAAATAATATAGAGACGTCTCATGTACCCTTTACTTAATTTCCTGACATAACTGTAATACAATATCAAAACCTGGGAAGTGACAATGGTACAATGTTATGTGTGGTTTGATACCATTTATGAGCCATGTAGATGTAACCACTGTCACAAACAAGTGGTTTGTGTGTAACCACTGTCACAAACAAGAAGCAGAACTAGTCTGTTCACACAAACATCTCCATCATGCCATCTCTTTATAGTCACACCTCCCTCTTCTTCTCCATCATCCCATAACCCTGACAACTACTAATCTATTAATCATCCGTATAATTTTCATATGTTGAGAAAGTTATAAAAATAACAACCTACAATATGAGACTTTTTGAGATTAATTTTTGTCACTCAACATAATCTTGTACATACACCACCATGTTTTCTGCAAATAGAGGCAGTTTCATTTCTTCCTCTCCCATCTATTTGCCTTGTATTTTTTTCTTACTTTGTCACTGGCTTGAATTTCTCATACTATGTTTAGTGGCAATGGTGAGAGTAGCTATCATGCCTTTTTTCTGATATTAGGGAGTAAGTATTAAGTCTTCATTATTATGTATGATTCTAGCAGCGAATTAATTTGTACCTGTTCTTTTTTACTTGAAGTTCTCCTCCCATCCCGGGTTTCTGAGACTTCTTTTTTTTTTTTTTAAGTCATGAATGGATATTTCAATTTGTAAACTCTGTTTTCTGCATCAGTTGATATGATCATGTGAGTTTCTTCTTCAGTTTGTTAATGCAGTGAATTACATTATTTGATTTCCAAATATTGAGCCAGTCTTGTACCTTGTCCATTTGATTATGGTGCATAATTCTTTTTATATACTGTAAAATTCTGTTTTTACATGTGTACGTGCATGTGTGTGTGCATGTGTGTGTGCATGTGTGTTGTTTTTGTCTGGGTTTGGTATCAGGATAACACTAACTTCATAAAAGGTAAGGTGAGAGTGTAGATTATTGATTTGAAAATTTACTATTTCTAATGCAAATGCACAGTGATATAAAATTCTCTCTTAGCCTTGCTTTAGCTGGGTGCCACAAATTTTTATTTTTAACACATAACATTAATTATTAAATATAAATTACATTTATCAACATTTTAATCAATTTCTATGTTCTCCTTAGTTTATTATGTTAATGTCTCTGACTCTGTCTTTTCTTGATTTTCTTTTCTTGTTGGTGAAGTACATATTTAAAAGTTATCTGAGTGCTTACTATCTTGTAGATACAGGAAAGGAGTAATTTAGGAATGTAAGCAAATCAAAACCATAGAGCAAATAACCCATGAACATCTATTTAAATTTTCTTAAGTGTAAGTTTGATAGTCAATAATTTTACTTGAAGGTTTAAATAACAGTCTTGTGCCTTTTTTTAGATACATGTGATTACTTTTTAAATATCTTTAATGTCTTCATAATGCATAATTTGGGAAATGTGTCATTTTGCATAATTATAGTTTTGCCATGCTATCACTTCAGATAAAAAAATGGGGAATGGACTTAATTATAGCCATTGTCTCTGAAAAACTGTGCATCATTGACATTCAAATTGTAAGTAAAAATTCATTAGATTTATTGAGCCTTGTTCCTACTTAACCATATTGTCAAGCCTGCACATAGATGATCTCAGCTTAATGAATTAGAAAAACATCGGGACTGGTGAAAAGAAAAAAAAAAAAGTATAAAAGGAATGATGTTTTTAGAATTGGTCCAACTCCTTTCTGAATCAGATAAGCAATTTTCTTTTATGTTCACAAACAGCAGGGCTTATATTGCTTTTGTCCTTATCCAAAATAATAGGTACTAGATTTTCATCTTTGCTAACTTTTATTGTGCTGTGTTTATGCCAAAACAAGATAGGAAGCAAGTAGTTCATTCAGTCTAAATATATTTATGTTTTTTTTTAAACTCAATTTTTGTGTTTAGATGCCACATCAGTTTCTTCAATTAAATTCAACAAGTGTTTACCTTCTTATTATGTATAAAAAAACTCTGAAAGACACTGTCTGGGGTATAAAGACACAACCCTACCCCCCAGCCATTTTTAGTCATCTCGAATATTTCTAGTTGCTCAAGAAAAAAGGAAATAAACATGGCTTCTTGGTTACCATATACAATTTAAGCATTGACAAGAAATTACATTGATTCTGAAGGAGGGACAATCAGTATTCCATAGTTTTTCCTAAATGGAAATTAGCCTACCTGCCAACAAAATATTTTTCTGCTACTCGGCTACTAGGTGAGAATGATACAATGGTTTCTAGAATGATTGTTCACAGGACAAAGATTCTTACATTCTTTTGATAGGCAATAACTGTAAACAGATGGTGCTCTGTGCAGAGAGATTGTTTCTTACAAATGTCAAGCCTTCAGGCTCCATGCTTTCCCATGTATGAAGCCAACTCTTATAAAGGAGATGCCTTTCACACTTCAGAATGCTGACTGATCGGTAAATGCATACATTTTAGAATATCTTGCAATGATTACGTGTTTAACCTTGTCTCAAGCAGTGTAAGAGCATTCATATAGATTTGCCATAGGAGCCTAAACAAAAACAATAAAGAATAATGTTTCAGAGTGGTTGTCTTTTATTTTGTTTATGGTTCTTACTTCTTTTGAGGTAAGACAAGACTGCAAAACAAATGTCATTCCCAAAATACGTTACCTGCGTTGGTAAGAAAAATCAGACATTTTCAAAAAAATAAGATTGACATTCAATGTTTTGCCCAATATTTTGTGTAGTATACTGTGGTACTGAGCCTGGAATATAACGTGAGGCTTGGCTTTTCAACTGAAACCTGAAAATCATTTCTTTAAAAGAAACTCATCTACAGATCACTTAAAAATCAGAATGCTGCACACCATAGTTCACAGATGAGAGCTTCTATTTTTATGTGACATAATACCTTTATCTTTACCCGGCAGACCTAATTTTATGGTCATGACAACCTTTAAAATGCACATACTTGTGTGTGCTCACACACACACACACACACACACACACTCACACATTCACAAAAAATACAGTACTCCTGACACTTTCATCAGCTTAATGGATATATATGGGGGATTTCACATGGCAGATGTTTGAGAAAAGAAATTCTAACTGGAGAAAAAATGATGGACATAGTCTCAGGTTATTCTGATCATGTAAATTGTTTAACTCAGTTAATTCTGAACCTAATCTTAAGCATGAGGTCTGTGAAAGGGAACAGTTTGTTGGAAGGATGTCTTAGAGAATCATTCTAAAATATCCAGTTTCTATTCTATAGAAACTGGGGACATGTTGGAGATTAAACAGACTAGACTAACCTATTGAATCATATTAGGCTATCTACTCTTAACCAATTACCTCCATAATTTCAGTGGCTTCACAAATAAACACTTTCTTCCTGCTTGTATCATACTCCAGTGTGGGTCAGTGGGAGACTTTACTTCATATCGTCATTCAGAGATCTAGGCTCCTTCCATCAACTCCTAGGACCTCAGTGTCCTCAGTATCATTTTTGGGACAGGACTAAAAGAGCACTTTTCTTCTGCCCACGTTGTCTTAGAACGGATCTACATGGTCCCAGCTAATCTCAGAGAATGTAGAATAGGTAGTCTGGAAGAAATTGGGAAAGTAGGAAGAGATATGTTGAAGGTGGAGAGGCCATTTAAAAGGTCCAGCATAGCACAGTTAGTTTTGCCCTAGTTAGGGCTAGGGCCAAAACTCTCAACTCATATTTCTACACACAACATTTAAAAGTGACCACATTTTGGGGCATTTGGTTGGCTAGCTCAGTTGGTGGAGTATGTGACTCTTAATCTCAAGGTTGTAAATTCAAGTTGGGCATAGAGATTACTTAAAAATAAAATCTTAGGGGCGCCTGGGTGGCTCAGTCGGTTAAGCGTCCGACTTCAGCTCAGGTCACGATCTCGCGGTCCCTGAGTTCGAGCCCCGCGTTGGGCTCTGGGCTGATGGCTCAGAGCCTGGCACCTGCTTCCGATTCTGTGTCTCCCTCTCTCTCTGCCCCTCCCCCGTTCATGCTCTGTCTCTCTCTGTCTCAAAAATAAATAACGTTAAAAAAAATCTTTAAAAAAAATAAAAATAAATAAAAATAAAATCTTTAAAAAAATAAATAAAAGTGACCACATTTCTAATACAGCATTAATGTGAAATATTGTTTAAAATAGGGTTTGTGAAAATTATAAAGTAAGGCACTTTTTGTATTAGTGAGAATATATATATTTGTAGCCTAAGTTTACCTCTATTAACCTCAGAAGATAATGACAGAGAAGAGAAAAGGCTAAAAATAATAAGCAGTCACTAGGGACACAAATGAAATTTTCAATAAGAACCATCTGTCAAGCCAGGGGGCTCTGAGTACAGAAAATAAATAATAGAGCTATGCCATGTAGAGGTGTGGAGATGAGAATCCTTGCCCCTGCAGGGCAGTCCAATAGCTGGGATGGATAGTCTATTTTAATTTTATCACAACTACATGCATTTAAAAGAATGAAAACACTGAACAAGAAACAGGTTTACAGACGGCTTTTATCTCCCAGTGGGGTGAGGAGCACTGCAGTGTGGAATTATTTGCCTACCAGCTCAAGAAGTTGTTTGGTTCAGTCCTACCACTGATACCAGTTTCCATCCTTGGAAAAGTCTAAGAAAGCCTTAAACCAGAGTTGAGGTTCTTTACTACCCACACAGCTAACTTTGCCTTTGGCTAATGTTGTAGACACAAAGAATTATGTGAGGTCTTCCACTCTTGCCTTTTATCTAAGAACCTAAGAACTGGAGGTGGTTATTGACAGTAGTATTGTCTGAAATTATTCACTTAATTATTTATTCACTGTGTGATTTGGACATAGACGTTTACTGTAAGAAATAGAAGCTCAAACAACAGAGTAGCTGAAGGAACAAACGTCAGTAAAATTTTCATTAAATATTTAAGTCTAAAATATCAGAGTAGTCCTTACTTTGCTTGGAAGCTGCCTTAATAGTCTAGAATTTCTGGGAAACTCCCACCAACTCTTTCAGTCTGCATTAGTGAAATGGATGGTTTGCAAAAACTTGCCAGTAAGCTTCTGTGAAACTCAGATCTGTGCATGCAGCTGACTGCACTTAACTAAAGGAATCTGGATTCTCCTCTTCTGCTCTCAAAATCTTGTGCCAGAGCCTCCCTTTGGAAAATTTTAACCTAGAACCAAATAGTGATGTGGATTTTGTGAAATGTACACCCTGACTTCTCTCTGAGACACAGAAAAAAAGATCTTACAAGGGGGTAAGTAGCGATGCCAGATTGACCACAGGTGACCCAGCATTCTGGCTCTTAGATCCACTCATTTCCAACTGGGCTTCTGATATGCTCTGAAGTTTGCCCTTTGCGTTGTTGATCTAATCCATGGATCTCTGGGTTACTGAAGAAATCATACAACACTTCCCAACTCACAGATAAAGGAAATTCTCTGGACATGAAGAGAAATGTGAAAGCTGAGTTTTGGGAACTTCTAAGTTTGGAATGACAGTCTTCATGAAAGGGAAAAAAAATATATATATATGGTAGTAACTCAAAGGAGGTAGTAGGTTACTTGGCTAAACTCCGGTTTTATATATGAGGCAGAATAAGTATCCAGGTTGGTTCTTTCTATAGCACCAACATACTTGCTGAGTGCCTACCATGTAATCATTTTAATACATACTTGCTGAGTGCCTAACATGTAATATTACTTTTCAAGAGTTAGAAATACAGTGGAGAATCTGTAAACATAGTTCCTATATTCAAAGTGCAGAAGACAGGCACTATGGTAATTATGAACGGAAAGACCAATTATTCTTTATATAGTATTTTGTTTGTTTGTTTTCTCTACTAGATTGTGAACTACTTTAAGGCAGTAACGCCATTTACCCATACATGATGGGCCTGGAGAGAAGATTTTCACATTCCTCCTGATATCCTGGGCACCAATTGCATAATAGATTCCTATGATATGCTGAATTAAGTTATTCTACTTGACCTTCCCCTAACACACGTCTCAGTCTTTATTGTTGTTGTTGTTGTTGTTGTTGTTGCTGTTGTTTCAGAACAAACTTTCAACCCACAGTTATCTTAGGATTCCTTTTTTTAAAAAAATTTTAACAGCTTCTTAATAAAATATGTCCCATCTGGTTTTATTAACTTCATGTAAAGAGCATAGTGCTTTGCATTTATTAAGTCTAATGGCTCCTGTTTGTTAATTTATTGGAATGATGTTTTATTTCCTTTTCACACAATTCTAAAGCTGTTACGTATTATTTTCCTTCTTCCCCTCTCAACATTGAGAACATTTGTATTTTATGTGATTTTATTCATGGTTCACATTGCTATCTGTGGAGTCTGTTAATGTAACATCAATAATATGAATTTCAATTGACTTTCATTCCCTGACAGCAATGCTAGAGTGACTCTAAGGAAATAAGAAGCAGTATAATAAAAGGAACAAGAGAGTTGAGGGGCCCCTTGCTGGCACGGTTGGTTGAGTGTGCAACTCTTGATCTCAGGGTTGTGAGTTCAAGCCCCACATTGGGTGCAGAGATTACTTAAAATAATAAAATCTTTTTAAAAAGAAAAAAAAAAACCACAAGCAAAAGAATAAGAGAGCAGAAAATAAAAATTTCCTCTGAAAAGCATGACAATAATCCATTTTTTTGGCCTTTTTATACAAGTGAAAATAATTTATACATAATTAAACACATTAAAATATATATTTATACTTGGTAAAAATACTTAAGCAGTAATTTTTCTAATATAGTGTTTTTGTTTGCTTGAACTGTTTTCACTAAGGGGAAATAAATATTCAGCCCTCCTTGTACATGCTCATATATGGCAGTTATATTTTGGCAATTTCACTGTTGAATATCACAGATATCAATGTGAAACGGTTTCAGTATATATATTGCTTAAACGATATTGTTATATAAAAGAGCCAAAGATGGTCATCATGTACCCCTAGGTTATTTATTTCTTTACTACAGGTTGAGATACGTTGGCTCAAAACTGTACTAGTAGGAAACTTACATTTTTACACATCCAATTATTTTTATAATAGTCAAAACAAATAGAGTTTTAGCCATTTAGAGCCTGCCTTCTTTTCATACTTTGATAAATTTAATCTACTTCGGCTGGCCATTGGTAGGATAGGGCCTTGTGGTTATAAGATCTCAAGCTGCTATGGGCCTTTGGAGTCCTCTGACCCAGACACTCTCAACCATGCTGTTGAGTAGCATATATAACTAACATATTAGTTTCCTCTGTCATATCTGTCTCCCACAAGTGTTCCCTTGTCCTTCTTGCCATATGCCTCTGGATAATCTCATGCTGTGAGGGACTTCTCTCTTATGCAACTCTGTCCAAGTACAGCCCAATAAGCCTTGTGTGTGCTACATTATATCTTTTTTTCTTATCAGTCCCCAAATCCTTCCATCCCTTACAGTATTTATAACTACAATACTTAAATTTAAATATAAAGATTGTGCAGCCAACTCAGTCATCCTGGTAACTTTATTTTATATTAATTTTTATTATTTTTAATTTTATATTTTTTAAATTTGCATCCAAGTTCGTTAGCATATAGTGCAATAATATCCCCTGCATATAATACCCAGTGCTCATCCCAAAAACTGTCTTCCTTAATGCCCCTCACCCATTCAGCCAATCCCCCCACCCACAACCCCTCCAGCAACCCTAAGTTTGTTCTCTATATGTAAGAGTCTCTTATGTTTTGTACGCCTCCCTGTTTTTATATCATTTTTGCTTCCCTTCCCTTATGTTCATCTGTTTTGTACCTTAAATTCCACATATGCGTGAAGTCATATGGTATTTGTCTTTCTCTGACTAATTTTGCTTAGCATAATATCCTCCAGTTCCACTCATGTAGTTGCAAATGGCAAGATTTCATTCTTTTTGATTGCTGAGTAATACTCCGTTGTATATATATATATATCACATCTTCTTTATCCATTCATCCATAGATGGACATTAGGGTTTTTTCCATACTTGGGCTATTGTCAATAGCACTGCTATAAACATTGGGGTGCATGAGCCCTTTTGAAACAGTACACCTGTATCCCTTGGATAAATACCTAATAGTGCAATTGCTGGGTTGTAGGGTAGTTCTATTTTTAATTTTTTGAGGAACCTCCATACTGTTTTCCAGAGTGGCTGCACCAGTTTGCATTCCCACCAGCAGTGGAAAAGGATTCCTGTTTCTCTGCATCCTCACCAACATCTGTTGTTGCCTGAGTTGTTAATTTTAGCCATTCTGACAGGTGTGAGGTGGTATCTCATTGTGGTTTCGATTTGCATTTCCCTCATGATGAGTGATATTGAGCATTTTTTCATGGATCTGTTTGCCATCTGGATGTCTTCTTTGGAAAAGTATTCATCTTTTGCCCATTTCTTCACTGGATTCTTTGTTTTTTGGGTGTTGAGTTTGATAAGTTCTTTATAGATTTTGGATACTAACCCTTTATCTGATATGTCACTTGCAAATATCTTCTCCCATTCTGTCGGTTGCCTTTCAGTTTTGCTGATTGTTTCCTTCGCTGTGCAGAAGCTTTTTATTTTGATGAGGCCCCAGCAGTTCATTTTTGCTTTTGTTTCCCTTGCCTCCGGAGACGTGTTGAGTAAGAAGCTGCTGTGGCCGAGGTCAAAGGTTTTTGCCTATTTTCTCCTCTAGGATTTTGATGGCTTCCTGTCTTATGTTTAGGTCTTTCATCCATTTTGAGTTTATTTTTGTGTATAGTGTAAGAAAGTGATCCAGGTTCATTTTTCTGCATGTGGTTGTTCGGTTTTCCCAACACCACTTGCTGAACAGACTGTCTTTATTCCATTGGATAGTCTTTCCTGCTTTGTCAAAGATTAGTTGGCCATATGTTTGTGGGTCCATTTCTGGGTTCTCAATTCTGTTCCAGTGATATGAATGTCTGTTTTTGTGCCAGTACCATATTGTCTTGATAATTACAGTTTTGTAATACAGCTTGAAGTCCAGGACTGTGATGCCTCCTGCTTTGGTTTTCTTTTTCAAGATTGCTTTGGCTATTCGGGGTCTTTTCTGGTTCCATACAAATTTTAGGATTGTGTGTTCTAGCTCTGTGAAGAATGCTGGTGCTATTTTGGTAGGTATTATATTGAATATGTAGATTGCTTTGGGTAGTATTGACATTTAAAAAATACTTGTTCTTCCAATCCAGGAGCATGGAATATTTTCCATTTTTTTTTTGTTTTCTTCAATTTCTTTCATAACCTTTCTATAGTTTTCAGTGTATAGATTTTTCACCTCTTTGGTTAGATTTATTCCTAGGTGTTTTAAGGTTTGTGGTGCAATTGTAGATGGGATCGGTTCCTTGATTTCTCTTCCTGCTGCTTCATTATTAGTGTATAGAAATGCAACCGATTTCTGTGCATTGATTTTATATCCTGTGACTTTGTTGAATTCATGGATCAGTTCTAGCAGTTTTTTGGTAGAATCTTTTGGGTTCCCATAGAATATCATGTTGTCTGTGAAGAATGCAAGTTTGGACATCATTTATTTCTTTGTGCTGTCTGATTGCTGAGGCTAGGACTTCCAATACTATGTTGAATAACAGTGGCGAGAGTGGACATCCCTGTCGTGTTCCTGACCTTACAGGGAAACCTCTCAGGTTTTCCCCACTGAGGATGATACTGGCAGTGGGATTTTCATATATGGTTTTTATGATCTTGAGGTATGATCCTTCTCTCCCTACTTTCTTTAAGGTTTTTATCAAGAAAGAATGCTGTATTTTGTCAAATGCTTTCTCTGCATCCTTTGAAAGGATCATTGTCCTTTCTTTTAGTAATCTGATAATTTTATTTTAACGGAAATTAGAGTTAAAATCCCTGTTATTAAAACAAACACATAGTGTTTTTTCAAATTAAATGATTTATAATCAGCTTTTTACTGAAAAATAAATACAGAAGAATCCTTTTCATATGACATGATCCATAATTGCTTGAGTAACCAAAAGCTTGACTCTTTTATTAAAATAATACACACATAATTAAACATTTTGGCTTAAAGCATGTAAATGTACTTTATTCACTTATATTTAGATATAGAGTTGAGACATCTTCTTGAGTACATTTCTACTGATTGTAGTTCATTTTGTATTTCTTATGCCACAGTCTTAAAACATCATCATTAATTTTCAGTTTCTGTTTCATTCTAGTGGAGTGAGAACTTATGAGGAAATCCATGGGTAGAATCCTTCTGGATGTTTATAAGTTTTATTCTCAACCTTCTATAGTTGCCTCAGCTACAACTAATTAATATAAAATCAATTTCATTTTGTGGTTTCCTTTCACTGAGTTTTCCCAAATACTATAATTCGTCTTAGATATAATGACTCTGGGTTTTCAAACTCCTGCTCCATTGGTCTGTACAATATTTAAATAAATTACTTAATAAGTAATTATACCTGGATAAAAAGATTTGGAAATTATCATAGCTGACTCACAGTTTGCCAATTTAAATGGTAGAATTTGGTAATTTAAATGGTCAAAGTAAAATTAGAGATAACCTGTTGCCTTAGCAGTAATACTTGTCAATAAGCATTCAGTTAGCAGGTTTGATACAGTGAATTGAGATTAGCCTTTTACTTATGAACACCATCAAAGACTGAATTATATCTCTTTAAAATTCATAATTTGAAGCTATAACCCTTAACGTGAGTATGTTTGGAGATAGAGCCTTTGAAAGAAGTATTTGAATTTAAAGTTAAATGAGATCATTAAGTGGGGGAGAGAAATCCAATAGGGCTGGTGTCACTAAAAGAAAAGGAAGCGATGGAGTGCTTGGCTGGCTCAGTTGGTAGAGCATGTGACTCTAGACCTCAGAGTTGTGAGTTGGAGCCTCACATTGTGTGTAGAGATTATTGTAAAAGAGAGGGAGAGAGAGAGAGAGAGAGACACTAGGAGTTCATGTACATGGGCAGCTGTCTGTAAGTCAGAAAGAGAGGCTCACTAGGAACCAATTCTGCTGGCACCTTGATCTTGGACTTCCAGGCCCCAGAACTGTGACAAAATAACTTTCTGTTGTTTAAGGCATTCAAATGGTGGTATTTTGTTATGGCTGCCTTAGAAGACAAAAACAGACACTGAGAATAAATATGAATTACATGGGAATGGAGGTTCTTGTTAATTAGTTGAGTTCAAATAAGAGAGTTTCTATTGCATTAGTAAATATCTTAATATGGTTTACTGATTGTCAGTGCTCACAGCCACCCCTTTTTAGCCATGACATTTTCATTCTTGGATTTTTATTCTTGTCTTTCAGAATGTCTTCAAGTCATATGGTCAGGAAATATATCTGGGAAATATTATCTGTTACCTGCTCATTTGCATATCCAATATTTTTCTGCTGCCTTCACACAAGAATTGACAGTCTTCCTGGAAATAGAATTCATGGATAACTTCTTCAAAGTTTGATAAATATTGTCTCACAGTCCCCTGGCATTTAGTGTTGTGGAGCAATCTGGGCCAATTTTATCTTATTTCTCTGTACGTTATTATTTTTTTCCCCAGATGGCTGTAGGATTCTTTCTTTACCTTTTAACTGTGACAATTCCACTAGCTATGTTTTGATATTGGGTTTTTTTTATTGATTTCCTGAAATATAGCAGTTACTCTCAGATTTCAGAATGTTTTATTAAATGGAAAAAGTATCTCATTCTTTAGATTATTAATTTTCTTCCATCCATTATCATGTGCTTTGATTAAAATTGATGATTTGTTTTCCTTATAGCTTATTTTTTCTCATTTTAATTATTTTATTCATTATTTTTATGTTTTAGAAGGATTTCTCATATTTTTCAGTATCATTAATTTGATTTTCTGTAGTATCTAATATGCTTTCCACTTCCTGATATGTAAAATTCAGAAACCATAATTTAGAAATCAATAAAATGTGTGCAGTTCTTCTTTTTTGTAACTTTCCATTTTATTGGTAATTTATTCTTGACTTAAATGTGCAGTGCCTCTGTGTGAACAAAAGGAAATTGTCTAAAATTTTTTGTTGTTTTTGTGGTTTATTTACTTCAAAAAAAAAAGCAACTCAAAATCTTTACAGAAGTAAAGACTGCATTCTTTGAAACTCAGAATTTCTCCATAGTCTGTGATGTGTCTGTTTTCACTTATTCCTACAGGGAACAATATATCCCAGCTCTGCCACTCACTTGCTTAGTCATCTTTGACAAATTATATTAACTCTTTGTGCCTAAATGCCCTTATCTAGAAAACAGGATTGGTAATGATAGTGTTCATCTTACAGAATTAATTTAAAAAGTTAAGTTTATCAATATATTTTTTATTAATCTTCCTAGCTAAGGAGAGTGCTGGGCATACAGTAGAGATCCAATGACCACTACACTTGAAATGAAAGAACGAGTTGGCTTCCAGGAGACAACCTTATTCTCTCTGTCCATTGCTCGTTCTAACTTGCTCTGGAGGGGTAGTTCTTTTCCACCAGGGCAGGTCCTGTGACTGTTCTGGTCACTCCGTGATAGTTAAAACAATTCTCTGGAAATTTTAATCACAAAATCTCATTGTCAGATCTAAGATGTTTATAAATGCATTGAGAGTTATAGCTTCTCCCTTCTACCTTTCGAGCCCGCTTCAGGCTTGATGTCCACAGTGGGTAAGGTAGTATTGTTAGCCTCTTTTGTATGTTCTGAGCTTTGTGGTCTTCCTCTTCCCTCCTTGCTCAGGGACTCATTTCTGATCCTGCCAGCTTGGGACTATGAAGGGTGAGTGAGGAGAACAAACATGCAGGAAAGAAAAGATCTGAGCCAACTAGTTGGTTCTAGCATGACTTGCTATTGGAGATTTCTCAGCATACAAATATTGAAAGTATTCAGTATTCAGTTGCTGTAGTCATCAAAACAGCAATGATGTGTGAAAAATGCAGGGGTGTCAGAGGGTAGTGATCTCACTAAGGCGGAGAGGCTATAAATGCCCAACAAAAGCAGAGCATTAAACGGACACTATAAGAGTTTTGAGAATAGTTTAGGTACCCTCAGGGACTTCTATGTTTATTTTGGGAGACTGTGAAATAGCTATATATTTACACCCATTCAGCTGACCCAGCTCCCCCAAGTGAGTCGTTAATATTACTATTACTTATTTTGTTCCATGTAGCTAATAAGGCTCTTCAGAAACATGGGTTATATGTGTATTTCAATAACTTCTGAATAATACACAGAGTAGACAAGGGTATGCTAAAAAGTCAAATACCACCACAATTCAGGTTGAATCAGATTCTAGCTAATTTCAGGTTAGATGTTTTAGGAAGTTGTATTAATTTTCAGAATTTCAAGCTACTGCTTAGTAATTTTGGTGTTACTGAAGGAGGTAAGTATTACTATAAATTCCAGGTTTTCCTAATTTTCAAAATATGATCGCCTAAGAAATTGCTTAGTGGTTGCTAAAATTTTAAATTCTAAACACAGACACAAATGTTTCTCTGCACTTCTTTTTTTATTTAAAAAAATTTTTTAATGTTTATTTATTTTTGACAGAGGAGAGAGAGAGACAGACAGACAGAACATGAGTGGGGCAGAGGCAGAGAGAGAGGGAGACAGAGAATCTGAAGCAGACTCCAGGCTCCAAGCTGTCAGCACAGAGTCCCACATGGGGCTCAAATTCCAGACCGCGAGATCATGACCTGAGCCAAAGTTGGACACTCAACCGACTGAGCCACCCAGGCGCCCCTCTCTGCACTTCTTAAGAAGCATAACATCATTTTTAAAAACTACTAAGGAAGGTATTTGTATTCTTCTAAATTATTTTTTTCAGGATTTGAAAATTATATATCATATTGTTACAATAAGAAATTTTACTAAATTTAAGAAGGTCATAGTACATAGGTCAATTCTTCTGGCATTTAAATTAATTATTTGGTTTTTAAAATCTCTGTTATTTCTCCACATGGGTTGCTCTCTTCTGACATAATACTCATCAAAATCATACCAATCAACTAAAGAGAGATTTATGTTCTCTTGATGATAAATTTCCCTTGACTGTATTAGCCAGAGATACATTTTCCTTCTTAGTTTCAGTAATGTGATTGGAGTCTCCAATTTTGTGAGACATTTTATTTTGAAATGTTTATTACAGACTGCTTTGGTAGTATAGATGTTTCCACGTGTATCTTAGCCCTATATTACCATATGTGAGCATGTTCTAGTTTCCACAGTGTCTCTTAGCATTGGGCATTGTGGACAGCTACAATATCAGCAACACTATTCAAGACTAAACATTAAAAGTCTGCAAGTAAAAGTTTAGATTTTTTCATTTATTAGAAGAAAGGCAATGAAATAGGGAAATAAACAAAGGACAGGAATTAGAATTTCGTAGAAGGATAAAAATCCAAATGACCATTAATCATATATAAAAGGATACCAAACCCACTGAGAGCTTTGAGGAATAAGACTGAAAGTCACAATGAGAGATTACTTCCCACTCATCATGCAGGCAAAGCTGAAACAGATCAACAGAACCACCTCCGGCAGTGATGGACAAAATGGTACTTTCTGACTGATCTTGCTGTGGGAAAGGTGAGCTTGAATGCCTTCTTGACAACATATCAAGAATAAAAAAAAATACACATACCTTTTGACCCAGCAATTCCACTTCTGGAAATGTATCCGACAGAAAAAAAAGAACAATAATACTTCAAGATTGATTATTACGGTATCTCTGTAGTGGGAAAAACTGGAAATAAAGTAAATGCTCATTAATAGGGAAATGACTAAATATATTTTAATATATCACTTGAAATTATCCCGCCATCGTTCTATGACATTGGCTTGGAAAATAATGTCAAAATTACATGAAGGAAATCTCCCTAGGGCCAGACCTGAGGCTATAAAGATTATCCCTAGCCATTCCGCATTACTGAGCTCTCTCACCTTCCCCTAACCCCTTCTAGCATTTGTCGGTATCATCCAGGGTTTGGTGACTCGTAGCTGTTTTAATGTATATGTCTTGTCTCCTTCAGCTCTGATGTTTTATGTTTTCACTTTACAATGTTCGGGCTTACTCTGTGCATAGTAGGCAGACAGGACATCTTTTTTGATAGATCAGTTGTTTTCCTGAGTGAAGGCTGTTAATAAATGATGGGCTCCTAGGCCTTGGTGTTTGTTAGTAAAACCATTTCCTATTCATGTCCATTGTGCACTCAGGGATATAGCTATTCTATTCAATTATTCAATCATTTTGCTAAAAACTTGGAGAGTCTATTTGTTACAGATCATAATAAAAATGTAAAGCCATTGCCATTAATAAATAACATAACATACGTGTCTGTTTTCCAGCAGCAAGCAGACTTTAACTGAGTATTCATGTTGTTCAAGATTAAGTAAATCACCACAGACAAGGAAAATTACGCCATAGCTTATGTGATCAGATCAAAACAACAGTCATTTTCTCCACCAGTGATTCCTATTAAATGAATTGTATGCTAACAGTTTCCAATAATGAGTTGGGTTTAATAAATTATGTACTCTTCATAACTTTTTAATGTACATTCTTCCAAGACTGGCCTGTCCCCAGAAGGGAATTTATCAAACGGCTTCTGCACATCAGAAATAAAAGCAAAATGAATGAAATTGGAGTGGCTGAAGCATAACTAGTGGTAATGGGATTGGTTTTGCTTCACTTTCTCTGTCACCCACCAGACATGAAAAATCTCCCATGGGTGGTTCAGTGTTATCTTTTCTTCCTGTTTTCCCCATAAGTATCAGATGCTGGTTACAGACAACAGGATAGTGTTGGTGATTGATCTGTGTACTGCTCTGTTGCACCAAAAACTATTTCTAAAATATAGTATGTAAAATGAGGCTGCTGAGAACATCCAAACACACACACACACACACACACACACACACACACACATCTCTAAAGATATACAGAAGAGACCAGAGCTTAGTCAACAATTCTTTTTAATCTTTAATGTTCATAGGATAGGAAGGAAACATTAAAGCAGATACAAATCAAAAGTGATATTAAAGATACTTTTTAGATTTTGACAAACCACCCAGAGAAAGTAAATTCCAATAGCTGGGACTCACTTAACAAATAAACATAACATTCACTTTTGCATTCTAAACCAAATGTTGAAAGCCACCTGTTTTTATTACTCATTTTATCAAATGCCCATTCTGATTGAACAGACTTCTTTCTATTAAAAAATAAACTTGATCTTTGGGAAGATGCCATATATTAATCCCACCTATTTTGTATCATTCCCCAGCATGTAAAGAGAATATCCCTAGTTTTATTGGAGTAGGAAGAAGGCTTTTTTATATACTATACATGAGTGGCAAATATATCTTTCAAAGCATCATACTCTTTTTTTAAGTAAGCTCTACTGCCCAACGTCGGGATTGAACTCATGACACCAAGATCAAGAGTCGCATGCTCCACTGACTGAGCCAGACAGGAGGGCCTTCAAAGCAAGATACTCTTAGGGTAGAATATTTTTTGGTGCAATAGGTGGTATAGCAGGTTATTTTTTTGCTTACTACCCCACATGATTAAGCCAACACTGACTTAAAAAAATGTTACCATATCAGAACTGTTAAAGCAAAATTAGAGACAACACTATGTGTATGCCAGACCCATTTCTTCTTCCTCGTGAGCACATGGCTTGACTGCATTTCCCAGCTGAATTGGTGGGATTACATGACAGAGGTCCAAGTATTGGAATGTGTCTTTGTTTCTCATTACCTCTTTCTTTCCGCAATATGTTCCTGCATGTAAAAGAGGTAGAACCACATGGGGCTATGGTAGGCTGCATGGAGCACGGGCTTCTGCTGACTGAAATTTGACTATAAGGTGAGCAAGAAATGGATTTCTATTTTGTCTTAAGCCACTGAGATCTTGGATGTTTGTTATTGCAGCTAGCTTTTCTGAGTAATATATTATGTAGCATATATTATGTTTCAGAGGTAACCCAAAGCCCAACTTAAAATGACCTAAGCAATAAGGATATTTACAATATCACAAAACAGGAAGTCTAGAGTTGATTACATTTCAGTGTGATAAATTCAGTGACTCAGTCAAATCATGAAGAAGAATCCAGAGTTTTCCATTTTTCACTCTGCAGCTTCTTAGCCTGGCTCACCTTTTAGGCACAAAACAGCTCCTGCAGTTGCAGATATCACAAAGAGATGATAATGGCCAGAAGGGGTAAAAGGATATTTCTCCTGTAGTCTCTTTTTTAAGAACAAAGAAACCTTGCCCACAAGCCACCCAACAGACTTTCTCTTATGTCTCATTTCCCAGAATTGGGTCGCACGTTTTTCTCTAAACCAATCACTTGAAAGGGGAATGGTGTAGCCTAATCAAGACGCAGCCCTTGGGAACTTAAGTCTTTTCTGAAAGACACGGTCAGTAATACCTGAATGAAATCAGGATTCTTTTAGCAAAGAAGAAAAGAAGGATGGATTTTAGGCATCCAACAGTATATATTCAGATTCAGATCTTTTAAGGTTTGAGTCAAATATTACAGATATTCTCAATCTATTTTGGTTAGATAGGTAATATAACAATGTATTAGTTTAAGGGAAGAGCTTGAATAATAAAAAAAAACAGAACTTACCATCTATGCAGTTCATATATTCAAAGTGAGGTGGTATTCAGTTTCTATAGTACCAAAGGTACACATTTAATCTTATCAGAGGGTGCTATTGTTAGCAACTTTGACGTTGTGTAAAGATATGAGAGCTAGGCTTTTTTATTTATTTATTTTTTTTTGAGAGAGGGAGGGTGAGCAAGGGGCAGAGAAAGAGAGAATCCCCAGAAGAGCAGAGAGAGGGAGAGACAGAGAAAGGGAGAGAGGGAAGTGGGTCTCACTCAAAGCGGGGTTCATGTTTACTTGAAGTGGGACTCGAATTCACCCCAAGCAGGGCTCATGCTTACCCGATGTGGGACTCAAACTCATGAACTCTGAGATATGACTTGAGCCGAAGTCAGATGCTTAACAACTGAGCCACCCAGGCACCCCAATAGCTAAGCATATTTAAAAATTGTAGATAGATGTGGGAAACATGAAAACTCTATTTGTTCAAATCATCTTATTTAGAAAGCAGAGGGATGAATGCATTTACTCAGTTTCGGTTATGACGACACAAACAACATGGTGTATATTAATCATAGGAAGTAAATGAAACTGGAGATCAAGAAGGCAATTTAGAGGTGTTGAGTCCAGTTCTACACATCACATACCAGGGAACTGTATTCTGTAGTGATGAAGCGACTTGTACCAGGTCATATAAAAAGTCAGTCCTTGGCAATACAGGTACCACAATAGAAATTTACCTACATTCAGTCTAGGGTTTTTCTAAGGCAGGATCGTACTCTTAATGCACAAGCATCAGTTAGGAAAGTGGCACTTAAAATAAAAAAGGAATGCATTACATATGTGCAAAGCAGCATACTACACAATTCTTAAAATAATAATGATAGTTAAATGTACTGAGATTTCCCTGAGCTCTGCACTAAATTTTCTACATTGCATTAGTTTATATATTTGCCACAACAACCCTATGATGTAGATATTATTAATGCCCCATTTTTTTAAATATAAGACTATCTTTCAGAGAAGATAAGTGTATTTTATAATCTAAGATTCATCTCTCATTTTTTGTCATGTGGACTTTTGAGTTAACAGCTACTGGGGTAATTTGAAACAAGAGAAAGTCTAATCAGGCAGAAGTCCCCTGACTATTTTTATTTTTGTGTAGAAAAGGAGCCAGAGAGACAGGCAGCCCAGCAGCTCAATCCAATTTTTTAGTTTTCTAATATATTTTAAAATATATATTATTTATTTTTTTAAGTAAGCTCTATGCCCAACATGATGGTTAAACTCACAACCCTGAGATTAAGAGTCATACACTGTACCAACTGAGCTAGTAAGGCACACCCCCAAGCCAGTCTTAATAACAGATATTTTTTGATAGTGTCACAAGAAGCACCTTTTACCAATACAAAATTACAGTCTTTAAATATTACTCCTTTCAACCCTGAACTCACCAATAGAAGCCAGTTGGAGGAAACACTTCTAGAGGATTCAGGATTAATTAGTGTGGGCTTGCAATCTTTGATATTTGTTTGGGAAGGTCCTCTTTCATTGTTTCTTTATATACTCTTGGATTTTTTTTTTAAAAATCAGCATCCATAAAGAATCTAGGATTGAGTTTTATCTCCCATGTTTAATTTCAATACTGATCAGCAGGACAACACCCAGTATGTGTCCAACAAAGGCCAAGATTATATGCATTTCAAAGCAAAACAATAGGGAAGGAGGGCACCCATTTGGTGGCTCATTCTGAGAAACAAGACCAATGTCTAGCTGTTCTGAAGCTCCACTTAACACATCAATCACTTGATTTAATCATGTCAAGTTTCACTAGGTTTGTTTAATGGATGAGCACTGCTTTCCTCACCTTTCTTATCTTTTGTGACTGATAGAAAAGAACACATCAAACTTTTTGTCCTCCTGGTTCTATCTTTCGCATACCAGTAAAAGGGTTAGATTGATAGCTTAATGGAATTTTAGAGCTGTTTAATTTTCCCAGGTGGTCCAGAATGTATGCCTCAGTGGAAATGTAAACAATCTTGAATTTCTCCCATGCTGGTACAATATATTCTAAGGAATGTTTTAATTTCGATTTATAAGGGAAAATCTTTTTTTAATGAAATGGTCTTGAACAAGACTCATTCCAAAAATGTTCAGTTTTGTGCTAGGAGTAGCAATCATTATTTTTCTACAAGAATGACTCTATTCTAGAATCTTTAGGGATATCATTTGGAAAGATGAGTCATAGTATCCCAGCCTGCCCTCACAAGAGGCTGCATGATTGGTAGAATTACAACTTTGGTTATTAAATCTCAACAAATAAAATCCAATTTTTATTTGTCCACCAAATATAGGTATATGTAAGTATGTTTGCAAAAGTGTGTATGTGTGAACAATAGCTACTCAATGGCCTGTTTGGTTTAATCATTTGTATGTGCATGGCTACACAAAAGGATCATTACAGATGTAAAAGGAGAAAAAATTAGGAAAATTTAGAATCACTATTATATATATTAATACTTAATAAGCAGTATATATTGATTCTCTGAAAATCTTAGTGAGAGGACAATGGTGTTTCTAGGAGAAGGATGCAAAATAGAAAATGTCTTTTCCACAGAAGGAACATTTATAGATGCTTATATTTTTGGCTTCCTGAGTGACTGTGGGTATAAAACACTAACAACAAAGTCTTTGGTATTATGTTTCAAATGACAATTATAGTGCTTTAATATCCATTGTTCATAAAATTCTTAGTTGAAAATGAGAAAAACCAGAATTAATATGTTGGCTTCTTCATGGACTAGTTTATATTTCATGTTTATTTTTAGTCAGTTTAGATAAGCAACATTTAATTGGATTTGTGTTGACTTACATGCATCAAATCTCGACTTGTGCCTATTTAAATTTGTGTATATGTGCGTGCATGTGTGTGTGTGCGTGCGCAGTGTCAAAAATAACTTTTTTTTACAAACATATAATCATATAGATTCTTGTATCGTGAAAAATCACTAAACTGTAAGAATTAATCAGATCATAGCATGGAAAATTAATATTTGATTATAGAGCGTGGGTTAGTAAGAGGCTTCAGGAAGCTACGCTGTTGATTTCTTTTGTCTCCAAATCATCTAAGACAGAGATGATTCATCTTTCAAGATTTCCAGAGAAGAGTGGATTCCATAAGCTTCTTAGATAACCTTTTCCTGTATTAACCCTAGAAATGAGAAGTTTTTTTTTCCTTATTTTATTTAATTTCTATGAGATGTAGATAAAATGTTTGCTTTCTTTTCTGATCTCACTGGAAATGAAGAAGACTGGTCACAAAATACTGTCTTGTTTGTCACTGTGTCATTGTCATAATAACTGGCATGTAGTAGGTGCTTGACAAATATTTGTTGAAAATATAAATGGAAAAATAAAGCCCTTATTTAAGTTAATTTTCAGTATTTTCTTCTTGAAGCCAAATAATCCCAATTCTTGTACAAATTCACAATACTGCATTGGCAATTCAGAGGTTCCACAGGTTTTTATAAGAGATAATTTTAAAGCAAAAACCTCACGTGAACTCATTTTTTTGGTGGCAAATTTCAATCTGAAGTGGCACGAGCATATTTATAGCCTTTCTCTATTTCAGTTGCTGCATATATTCCTATATGTTGTTGCAGAAATATTAATGTAATGCTGCCTCCCACCCTACTGGGGTGTTATACATAACAAAAGGTATATGTACTGTCCCTCCACACCTCTCTGAAATTCTATACATACTCCTATAGCCTCAAAATATTTGAGTAAGAAACAGTGGAATTGAATTACCATTATATAATCTTTTTAATCATTTTAGACATTTGTTCATAAGTTTCCTATAGAATGCTCGGCCAAGATGTCAAACAATCAATACACACAGATCAACATTAATGTCTTTTGTTTTTCTTATAATAAAGCTACATGTCAGACTTTTTCTAAGGTTTCCACATCTCTGCTCTTCAACCCAGAGGAACCACTTATAAGAAGGGGCAATTCAGCTCCTATGAACCTCCAGTTTTGACCTCTCTTTTCAGAGCGCTAACAAGGATGCCAATTAGTGTCAGTTGTGATAGCCAAGTTTTAAGATTTTGACACAGTATTATTTTTAAAGATATGGAGTATCTCACCTACTCATCTCACATAGAATTGTGATGAGGAATCCGTAATGGTTTTGTATTCACCTCCAATCTATACAAAGCAAACTAATGATCTTAAACTCAGAAATCTCTTAAGTTCTGTATTTGATGCCTTGATTTATTTTCTTGGTCACTATATACTTTCTAAATGCTGGTATACTGCCCTAATATGTATTTATTATTGTAATATTTGGAAAAACACATTCATGAACTTAAAACAAAATTGTTTTAATGTAAACAGGATGGTAAAAACCAAAGGCTATATTAAAAAATGTACTACAAAATTAGAGTAGGAAAAAAGTAATGCAACTATAAGTTCAGTGAAAGTTTCTATGTATTTGAATTAAGCCAGCCTTAAATGTATACAAAACAGTTCTAAGGTAACTTCTGTAAGAAATACACACGTTTTCACCCCCTCCGCCAAACACACACATATATGCAGAGAGAAATAATTTAAGAAGTATATAAATTTCTTCACTTTTTTAACTGTGTGATCTTGGATAAGTCCCTTGAAATCTTTAGCTTTTTCATTTGTAAAATGAGATGATAACAGTACCTGCCTCTTTGAGTTGCTGTAATAGTCAATGTTTAGTAGGCACATAACAAGCATTAAATGATGGGAAATACGGTAATAATGCTAATATTAGTTACCTGCATTTCCACTGTACTTGTAATTATAATAAAATCAAGATCTTCTCTGAGGATAATTTTTGGATGATTAACTTTTATACTGCTCAGTCTACATCTCTGATTCTTTGGATATATGTCTTCAATAGAAGAATTTGAGTTGAAGCACACCTGGTGTCTGAGGAGATTTCGAAGGATAGAATAGTTCAGGTGGGAAAAAGGAGAAAACCAAGCAACAAATCTGTCCACTAAAGAAAAGCTTACCCACTAAATGTTACCTACTCTAACTATGCTGTTATTGCCTCATAATAAGAATGTTATTAATGCTAAAAATTGCTGTTATATTCTTACTCTTATTATTAATAGATTTTCATGAATGATATTTCCTAACATTTGAATGTTCACAGTTTTAAAGCATAATTGGAATAGTTTTCAAAAATTTTCTTGACCCATAAAACTTGTTTGGTTTATATATTAACATTGATCTGATCAATTGTGTAAAAGAATGTAAACATTTGCTTAAGTGGAGTTATTTCCTTGTCAAGAGATTCTCATCATAGTCATCTTATCCAAATTAGAAACACAGTACATATCAATTTCTTGTTACTCTGTTGTCCTGTTACTTTTGTACATGGCCCTTTTTTAGGTTGCCTTTTTAAAAAAGCCAACAACTATACAAAACATATCATGTATGA
The DNA here is from genome assembly GCF_024362965.1 of Panthera pardus. Taxonomy (NCBI): domain Eukaryota; kingdom Metazoa; phylum Chordata; class Mammalia; order Carnivora; family Felidae; genus Panthera; species Panthera pardus. The sequence goes on from NW_026526765.1 coordinate 89,559,415, forward strand.
CATGAAATATATTTTAATATATAAAGCATAGCATATTTTAGCAAAACTCTGAAAGTTGAAATTATGGATTGAAATTAATGTTACAAATATTGCAATGGGGATGAAAGTTTTATTATGTTCTATTACTCTTAATAATAGCAATTTAGGTGGAGATGCTGGATCTCCAATTTTAATGAATACACGCACACACACACACGCGCGCCTCTAGGTGGTTTGTTTTTCTGATCATGGAAGATTAGCACATTCTTCCCTTTTGAGCAAAGCTATGAAACATCTGAGTTATATCTTCTCTTGGACATATGGAGCAGATGGGGGCTGTACGCATAATGGTTGGACAGGCTTTATTGTAAAATAGACTCGATTATGACCCTTGGCTCATTTCTTACTAATTTAGGCACATTATTTAACTGTGTAAAGTCTTAGTGCCTTTACATCCAAAATGGGGGCAATAATCTTTCATCAGAGACTTGTTATGAAAATAAAATCAATCAATGCTGTCATATCCAAAGTTCTTGGTGTGGGTCCCAAGGAATTTAACAAAAATCCCCTACCCCTGGACAAGCAGAGCAAGACTAACTCCATTTTGTGCTACACCCACCATCTCATGTATAACCCCCACATGACCTACTTATTGCTTAAGACACTCCCCCACCCTAGTCAAGTCGCTGAGCACACCCTTACTGGAAACAGGCTCATATAGGAATGCGGAACCCCTAACCGCCAAAGAATGTAAACCCTGCCGTTTGCCTGCCAAACTTGCACGCCAATTCTGACCAGAATGATAGGCTAGTTCAAACAGTTACTATAGGGTAAATTGTAATTCAATTGGCTACCTGCGTGTGGACTGACATGACTATGCAACTTTCTGTGTGTGTTACAATCTCAGTGGCCACTGGCCCCTATAAAACTGCTACGCCTCTTAACCTAGGGGTCCAAGTCCCTGTTCCGCTGTGTCGGGTATACTTGGGCCCAAGCTCGAGCTTGCAAATAAACCCTCGTGTGTTTGCATCGGTATTGGCTCCTTGGTGGTCTCTTGGATTTGAAATCGGGGGCATTACACTTGGCAGAAACTAAGGAATACATATATATTTTAGCTTAAATCTTGAATAGTCAGACAGCTGATAGACATAGGAAAAAATAATGAATGTACACTAAGAAACACTTAGAGCCTAGGTTTAGATATAAGACAAGGAAGCTAAGAGACAAAACTCCAGTGAAGGCTTTTTTGAGAATATCAAAGCCCCTAAGCCTGCCAGGTTGGTCAGATTACTTACTGCCCCCTACCGGGCAAAGTGTACTACATCTGGCCATGTTGAGAAGCAACAAATCCAGGACAGTTTGCCATTAGTCCCTAGTGAATAGTCCCAGGACCACAATCTATCTTTTCTGACCCATATCTTCAGACCAAATGATTTCAGTCTCTTGAACTGAAGACATTAGGATAAAGATATCTATATCCCATCTCCCTTTCCTCCACCCCGTGCTTAACTGTTCTTTATATCCTATTATTATCATAATTTGCTCCACCTCTACATAGATTATGTTCTTCTCTCACTACTAAACAAACTTTTATGAAAGTATGATATTTGAATTGATTTCTGAAGAAAAAATAGAAAATAGATATTCAGGAATTTCCAGGGTAATGGAGAGGAGTCTTTTTCTTTTGTGAGCCCTGAAATGCGATGCTGAAAATTTTCAGCAAAATATACACATTGTTGCTAATTCTCAGGAGAGGGAACAATGAAGATGGGCTATGGTCCTAATTCTAAATGGCTAGGTGGCCACTTATGGTAATGATAACCATTCTGACAGTGGGTTTTAGTTCCAGCCACCAGCTAGAGGCAATGGATAGCAGTTTTGATCTTTGTCCTTGAACACGGTTTATGGCTCCAGGAGGAGTGCTTCCTTGGATGTCACATTAACAAAAACAACATTGAGCAGAGTCATTTACATGCTATTTTGCTTTGGGAAAGGAATATACTGGACATTTTCATTAGTGCAAAGTACAGCATTATGTTTAACCCTCTTTCTCTCAATATTTAGGAGGATCATTTGGCACATTTTGCATTTTCCATGCCAATTATCAATTTCTTCTTCTTTTGTGTGTCTCTGGTAAATACATCATCATACATTCATACTGTTAACCTGATACGTGCTCTCTTATAGCCATAGACCCAAAATAAGTATTTTGGACTTGTTTTTTATAAATTGAAACTTTGCCCCAATAATTAGGAAAAGATGTCAGTGATTTAGGGAGATATTTATAATTATGAATTTAACATTCAAAGATATGACTCTTTCCTTCTGAGTAGAGCTGACAGTCAATAGTAAACAAAATTTCTCTTTAATAAGAATCCCTTTGCAGAAGACTGATAAGAATTCCCATTTGAAAAGAATGGGTAGACACTGAAAATAACAATGAGCAACTTGGTGCTTCAAGTCATATAATATCCATTTAACAACATAATATTTCTGCCAAAGTTACTGTCTGCTTAAGTGTGTCAGAACAAGAAACACCTCAATGCAGCTTCCAAAATCAGAACGCCATGACTCCAGGATTACTCTTTAAATGATGCCAGGGTAAATTAAATTAATAATATAGAGAAAATGCATAAGAACTATTAGTGAGTTGGGATTTCTCTGAAGTTTGGAAGGCTTAACTTGTTCAGATTATTTAATACTCTAAACTTTGGCCTAATATAAATTACTCTTATTTCCTTTCCTCATAATAACTATATATAAAATTACCCTATTGGCATGTAGACTTTTAATGAGTTGGTTTTTTTTGTTTTTTGTTTTTTTGTTTTTTGTTTTACTCTAAGAGACCCGGTGAATTGATTCAGTTTTAAAATAGTAGTGTTTTCTCTGTGCTGATTTGTAGTATTTTCTCTGTGCTGATTTATATAAATTAAAAAAAATCCCCAAATTAAAAATATTTTGTAGATCAGTTTGAATGTAAATTGTGAAAATCCTGATTTAAATACCTTTGACTAACAAACCTTATTCAAGGGGTACCTGTGTGGCTCAGTTGCTTAAGCAACTATAACTTTAAATTTTTGGTGTCTTACAATTTAAAGCTTCTTTTTCATAGTTATAGCTACTATAGTTATAGCTACTTCACATGAAAATAAAAAAAAAAACATGAAGACAGTGAGGTGGACCCAATTGTGTAACAGACATTAATACATAACAGGCACAGTCAAGGGGAAGGCTGAGAGGTTGAGAGTTAGGCAGCAGATGTGAATCCAGGAGTCATAACCCTTTTGATAATCAGGAGAGGTGTATCAGTCTGAGAATTCATGGTGAGCTTAGCTCTAACCTAGAGTAGGCAGGTTTATAAAGGTTTCTTTGTCTTAGAATTAGCTGCCTTTGTTCTTGATCTTAAGATGTAGTTCAGCTTTTTAAGTGAGTTTCATTTCATGATAAAAGCCATTAATCCTTTGGGAAAGTAAGAATTCTTTCTGAGACATGTGGCCATAGCCCTAATAGTCGACTAGATATATGAAACATATCTTTCATTGTCATATGTGACAGCCTTTGAGCACCAATGATAGTTCTGACCAGGATTTTTTGTTACTCTTCTCATTTTAATAACATGCAACTGACATAGGTGCACTGTCCTTGCTTCAGCTTATAGCATCCTTTCTTGGATTTTTGCATAAAGAGATTATAGGGGTAAACATATGAATAAAGAAGTGAAAGCTATCCAAAATTTACAGACTGGTGATAAACTTTGACTTTCTTTTGCTGGTCCCACCCAGGTTGAATTGAGTTAAACTGTCAAAATTGAAATGAATATTAATCACAAATTTAGCCTATATTTTATTTATTTCAGAGACTATCACATTAGGACCAGAATAAGGACTTTAAATTTGTCAGTAGTAAATTAGACATTAAACATTTTTTTGAATGTTTATTTATTTTTGAGAGACAGAGAGAGACAGCATGAGTGGGATAGGGCAGAGAGAGAGAGAGGGAGACCTAGAATATGAAGCAGGCTCCAAGCTCTGAGCTGTCAGCACAGAGCCCCACGCGGGGCTCAAACTCACAATCCGTGAGATCATGACCTAAGCTGAAGTCGGACGCTCAACTGACTGAGCCACCCAGGCGCCCCTAAATTAGACATTTTAAAGTTATAGCTGATTTCTCTTATCCCTCCCCCAAGTAAATAATGAGGGAAAATATCTGCATATGTATTTATTTAAACTTGCGAGAGATTTGTAATGTTAATTAATTAATTAGTACTTAAAAAAATTTAAGTTTATTTGTTTATTTTGAAAGAGAGACAGAGAGAGGGAAAGAGAGGAAGAGGAGGAGGGGCAGAGAAAGAGGGAGAGAGAATCCCAAGTAGACTCTGTGTTGTCAGCACAGATCCTGACACAGGGCTCGATCCCATGAACTATGAGAGCACAACCTGAGCTGATAGACAGTAGGACACTTAACTGATTGAGCCACCCAGGCACCCCTAATTAATTGGTACTTTTGCTCTCCATTTGTCCTTCAGTATTCTAAGAATTAGCTTGAGTATAGCAAAATATTAGCTAATCCTTTGATATTAGATGAGATCTGGCAAGTGCAGGGCTGTATGACGATAGACTAGCTAATACTGACAGCCAATATTCCATGGTTTTCCTCTGCAGGTGAGATGCTGAGCTAGACTTGTCTAGAAAGTCGTTTCTTATTATGTAAGAAACTTATTGGGTAAACTTGCTATATGAATTCTCTTCGGTCCAGAGAAATTGATCTCTATGTAAAACAAGTAAACATTGCTCTGATTAATCTCAAGAGCTAAACCAACCACAGATAGGTGTTTTACTTTGTACCTTGCTTGGAAAGAAAGAGCAATCACATAAAACCCAGAAATTCTAAGCAGTAATTTTACTGCATAGAATGTGAATAGTTTGTTTTTCATATTAGTGCAAATTAATGATATATAGAAATTCAGATGGATTTGTTACTTCAGAAAGAAACCCATTCTGCTTTCTATTTTTTTTCTTTCCTTTTCTTTTCCTCTTTCTTTCTTTCTTTCTTTCTTTCTTTCTTTCTTTCTTTCTTTCTTCTTTCTTTCCTTCTTTCATTAACCTTGTTTCAAACTGTATTCCCAGGTTTCTTCAGCTTAATTAGCTGCAAAGAATGAATTGTGTATAACCAAAATCGAAAAGAGCTGCAGTGTCCAAGAGACTTGGGCTTAAAAATATTAGACATATAGGGGGCGCCTGGGTGGCGCAGTCGGTTAAGCGTCCGACTTCAGCCGGGGCTCGAACTCACGGTCACGATCTCGCGGTCCGTGAGTTCGAGCCCCGCGTCAGGCTCTGGGCTGATGGCTCGGAGCCTGGAGCCTGTTTCCGATTCTGTGTCTCCCTCTCTCTCTGCCCCTCCCCCCTTCATGCTCTGTCTCTCTCTGTCCCAAAAATAAATAAAAAACGTTGAAAAAAAAATTAAAAAAAAAATATTAGACATATAGATTTTATCAGATCCATGAACAAAAGTTTTAAAAAGCAGTCAAACTATACAACAGCAGCTTCCCGTAACTTCTTCAAGTCACTTCAGAAAGTGCCTCTATTCATTTGCTTCATTCTTGGAAGCTTCATCCAAGTTTTCCACAAGATCTGGAACGTCATCATCGCCCTCCTCTCCGGTAGCAAGCGGTACCTTTCCATCCACACACTGTGTGGGCAGAGCTTCAGCCAGTCTTAAACTAGTCAGACCGTCTGCACCGAGTTGGTTCAAGAAACTGGGTAGCATTTCTGTCAGCTGCTTTTTCTCAGCGTGACCTGTAATGGTGAAAGTTTTTGCTGCCAGGGATGCCTGAACTTTAGGGTTCTTAAAGTGGACCCCTCCCTGTTCCTTGGTTTGTGAACATATTCACTTCTTCAATACCAGAGATATCTTTTACCCCCAACTTCTTTAAAGAGAACTGAAGTTTTTTGTTTTTTGTTTTTTTTTTTTTTTTTAATCATCTGCTGTAGCTGTTCTAAGAGCCACCTTCTCTGCGCCAGCAGCTCTTTCCCACCAATGCGCGCTTGTGCTTGCAGTTCCACGAGTTTCTTCCGGCTCATGATAGTTTCTTTCATCTTGTTGGAGAGGAAATGGGACTGCTTGGGGGACTAGGGTTGGTGCTCAGGGGGTCTCGGTGGACCAGTTGAGATTAGGTGCACACATGCAGGGAAGCAAGATAGCAGCTATTTTTTTTTTCTTCCATATAATTGTATGATCTATAAACAACAGCAGATTCTATATATTTTTCTGCTCTTCAAAAAAAGATATTGAAGAAAATGAGTCTCAATCTTAATTTCTAAATTAAAAATCCTTGACAAAATTTTAAGGTGTGATATCTTCCTTTTCTATCAGTTCTTTTTATCAAATTTTTGTCGATATTAATGTATATATTTATATAACCCTCCATTGATTAATCAATTATCTTTGGTAGAAGGTCTCCTAATTAACCTCTTAATTAGTTTAACAGATGAATTAATTTTTCCATATAACGTGCTGTCTAATGCCCTTGGCGTGCTGAAGGTTTACTGCTCATGGGGTGTGTTCTGTTTTGCCAAGGAATGGTTTACTCCTACCAGTTGAAGACTTATTCCCATAGGTTTATACTTGTTACTGCAATCACAAATGTTTAGATAAATATAATAAAGTGATCACATATATATGGAAAGAGATCGTTACCTGAATAAAATAAAAATTGAATGCTTTGGCATGGCTTGACTTATGTAAATTGCTAAAAATTGTGGTGACTGTAAAGACTGAAAAAACAAAAATTGGAAAGGTTTCACACATTTTGCTTTACAAATGTCTTCAAATTCTGTCTTTACCTTGAAGATACTGAAACTGAAAATGGGAGATGAAGCATTAGACACAGTACATTACTGGTCAATAATCCAATTAATCTGTGGCCAATATCAAATTAGTGATTGGGTGTTCATGTTTTAAGTAAAAATATTATGTACGATGTTTTTCATCCATTTATTACCTTTATGTATTTGCATCCTACATTTTAGGATTTGTTGCTGAAATTAACTCTTTTAATTAACTGCCTTACTATGACTTTTGGACAGTAGGACTTATGATTTATTTATCTATTTGTATTTTTTTTCCATATAGAATTAAGGTCCCTGGTCAAAGCCATCATCAAGGTTTTATGTATAATGATGCTACATATTATAACAATACGTTCAGTTCAGTATATAATTCTTTTAGTCATAATTATAAGATTAATCAACTTGAAATAACATTCACTTAATTTTTTCTAGAATTTCTATTCTTTATCATCACAGAAGTGGAAATACTCTTAATCATATTTAGATAAGTAAAAAGCTTGTCCTTTCTCCTTGTAGTAAAATTCTAGAGATCTGTTTCTTAGGTCTCTTGCTGCATTAGACCATTGAGCTGATTGGATATCATTTTTATATCAACATTACAATAACAGTAAAAGAAGCTAAGCTTCATTGTCTGAAATAACTTACAATTTAGATTTTAAATTTGAGTCTAAATCAACAGCATTTTTATTTCATTTTTCTGCTTTCCAAGTTGCCAAAAATATGTGTTCATTATCACATGGCCTTTCTGCGTTTGTCTTTGGGCCATCACTCTTCCTTATCTCTTGACTGGACTGTGTTCTGATCGGAATCTGGGCAAAGCCTGTTGCATCTGTCTTGTGCTGACTCCTAATCTGCCTGTACATTGTTTGGTCATTTGGTTCTACTGTCCAAGAAGAGTCAGGTGATTTTCATTTCAATCATTTTGTAAGTACAGAATGACTTTCCATTGAAACCTGAGGTATAAAACGATTCTATTAGACAGTCATAGAAAGATATGTTCTGCATTATAGAATTAAACCTGCCTTCTGGCCATGGCATCTTGAAGTTTTACTGTTTAACCTTTCATGTTCACTGTTGTGTAGACCATAAGAACACACCCACATTTCGCTATTGGTGTCTGGTAAACTTATAGTTGAAAATTTAAATTAAATTTTATCTATCTCATCTTTTGTATTTATATCCATATATTTGTAATTATTATTGTTCTTTTGTACATATTTATGTTCATATATATGTGTATACATGTAGAGTGTATATATATATATATGTGTATATATACGTTTGTGTGTTCATGTGTGTGTGTGTATATATATATATATATATATATTCTCTATATGTAGCATGGCAAGGATATGACTAAGTGGCCACTTCCCACAGAAAGCAAAATCAGTAGTGTGATAAACAAAAGACAGTATGTATTTTTCCTGTAAACATGATCTGAATTTGTTATTTTATAGAAACATCAAAATGAGAAACAACTCCTGAATGTACTATGAAATTCTCATAATGATCCTAGAAAAAAAAAGTTCTGTGTATGTGCAAATGATGGTTTATCATAATAGAGCAATATTCATGTAGTTCATCAGTCTGTGGTGGCAGTTTTCAGGCTGCCTTCTTTTGCTTCTGGTTTTATTTTTATCTTTTTCTTTCTGGAGATAGATAGAAACAGATACATAAGTCCAGAATGAAAAATGCCTTTATTCTATAAAGCTCAAACAAAATCACACAATCATGAATCTCAAAACAATCCCAGATTAAACCTAGGGATTTACTATAAAGAGAATTACATTAAAAAGAATTCTAATGAAATTCTAAGAAAAACCTATCTGAGAAAGATAAAGCTATTTTCCATTGCTTAAAATGTTTTTCTACCTCTTTTAAATTATTTTAAAAGGTCTTATAACTTCTTAATATATGATAAAATTCTGCATTAACTTCTTTATCTGATACAATTCTTGGTATATACTTGCCCTCCTGAAAACTTACATTATGACACAAAATCAGAAGTTCCTGATGTTTACCTTTAGAGTATTTGTTTTTGAAGGAGTAATATGAAGTTTTTGTTAGGAAAGATAAACTTAATATATTTTTATAATCATTGTTATTAGAGAAATTTATAGTTAGCTATTTCTGAATGGGAAATGGTGCAGGTTTTAAATCAGCGTCCAGCTGCTTCTTGCTTCTGAAACCATGAACTCCTCTGCCTCATAGTTTCAGAATGATATATTCTGAATGACATATTCATAATGAATAATACTGTTCATTTTAGCCTCACCTTCAGCTCCAAATCCTTATGAAAATCCATGCCCTCCCCCATATAGCTTACAGGCTGTCAAGCTGAGCTATTCCCTGGGCTCCATCTGGTCATTCCAAGGGCAACAGTGCTTTCCTAAACTGATGTGGAAGAGATGACCCTTCTTCAACCGTCATTGACCTGGTTGTGCTCTACTTCAGGGTGTACCTCTTGAGACTGACTTTGCTTTCAGTCTTTTACACTGGCTTCTGTTTTGATTATTAAATGTTCAAATGTTACCCTCTGTCACTGAGCCCTTTTCTCTCTATACACTCTCTCTAGAGGGCCTCACTGAGTTTCATGGGTATAAATAATATCTATGTGTTGATAATTCTTAAGTGTGTAGATATAATGCTGAACTTGCTGGAACTCCATGTTCACCTATCTATTATACTATGTGATATATCCACATAGGTAACCACTCAGCATCTCAAACTTAACATGATCCAAATAGAACCCTTGATTTTCATTCCAAGTCTGCTTTTCTCTTACTCTTGCTTGTTTCAGTAATAGACACTACCATTCAATTATTTGCTCAAGCCAGATTTCTACAGCTGGTCTATCTAATTTAGTAGCCACCACTTGCATGTGATTATTTAAACTAAAATTAAGTAAAAGTAAAAATTGCATTTCACACTTATACTAGTCACATTTTAAGTGTTCAGCGGTCATATATGGGTATTGGTTACCATATTAGCACAGACATAAAAAAATTTCTTTTACTGCAGAAAATTTTATTTAACAGTACTGGTCTAAAGATATGATTATATCTGTCTCTCCCTCACCATACATCTCAGGTCCTATCTGCTCAATCAAAATAATGTGCGGGACGCCTGGGTGGCTCAGTTGGTTGAGCGTCAGACTTCGGCTCAGGTCATGATCTCGCAGTTCGTGAGTTCGAGCCTTGTGTCAGGCTCCGTGCTGACAGCTCAGAGCCTGGAGCCTGGTTCAGATTCTGTCTCTTGCTCTCTCTCTGCCTCTCCTCTGCTCATGCTCTGTCTCTCTCTGTCTCAAAAATAAATAAAACATCAAAAAATTTTGAAAATAATGTGCTTTATTCAAGAAATAAAAGGGTATGCTAAATTTATTCATAATTACCCCAAATTTGTCCACTTAATTTATCTCTGGAATTACATTAATCAGAGTTGTCACTGTCTTTCTGCAGGGGTCTTCCAAGTTGTCCTCTTATCAACTGCTTCTTTGCAGAGCAGCCAATAGGATTTATTTATTTATTTATTTATTTATTTATTTATTTATTTTTAAGAGAAACAGAGAGAGCACATATGTGCAAACGCATGAGCGCAAGCTGGAGATGGGCAGAGAGAGAGGGAGACAGAAAATCTCAAGCGGAACTCTGCATGGGGCTCTAACCCACCAGCTATGAGATAATGACCTGAGCTGAAATCAAGATCTGGATGTTTAACCAACTGAGCCACCCAGGTGCCCCAGCCAACAGCATCTATTTAAAACATAAATTAGGTAATCTTATCTTCTTGCTTTAAACACAAACCTTCATATCAGATAAAGGGTTAGTATCTAAAATCTATAAAGAACTTATCAAACTCAACACCCAAAAAACAAATAATCCAGTGAAGAAATGGGCAAAAGACATGAATAGACACTTTTCCGAAGAAGACATCCAGAGGGCCAACCAACACATGAAAAAATGCTCAACATCACTCATCATCAGGGGAATACAAATCAAAACCACAATGAGATACCACCTCACGCCTGTCAGAATGGCTAACATTAACAACTCAGGCAACAACAGATGTTGGCAAGGATGCAGAGAAAGAAGATCTCTTTTTCACTGCTGGTGGGAATGCAAGCTGGTGCAGCCACTCTGGAAAACAGTATGGAGGTTCCTTAAAAAATTAAAAATAGAACTACCCTATGGCCCAGCAATTGCACTAGTAGGTATTTACCCAAGGGATACAGGTGAGCTGTTTTGAAGGGGCACATGCACCCCGATGTTTATAGCAGTACTATTGACAATAGCCAAAGTATGGAAAGAGCCCAAATGTCCATCGATGGATGAATGGATAAAGAAGATGTGGCATATATATGCAACAGAGTATTACCTGGCAATCAGAATGAATGAAATCTTGCCATATGCAACTGCACAGATGGAACTGGAGGGGATTATGCTAAGTGAAATTAGTCAGTCAGAGAAAGACAAATATCATATGTGGACTTCACTCATATGTAGACTTTAAGAGACAAAACAGATGACCATAAGGGAAGGGAAGCAAAAATAATATAAAAACAGGGAGGGGGACAAAACATAAAAGACTTAAATATAGAGAACAGAGAATTACTGGAGGGTTGTGGGGGGGATGGGCTAAATGCATAAGGGACATTAAGGAATCTACTCCTGTAATCATTGTTGCACCATATATATGCTAACTAACTTTGATGTAAATTAAACAATAAATAAGTTTAAAAAAATCCCAAATCCTTTGATGGCCTATCATTGCTCATAGAACAAAATCCACCCTTCTTACCCTGATATACAAGTTCCTTATGACCCAGCTTCTACCTATTTCCTGGCCTCATTTCACATGTTTCTTTTCATTTGCTATGCTTAATCACACTTATTTATTTTCCCAACAGGATAGACCAATCTCATTCTATTTTAAGTATTTTTTCAGGCCATCCTCTCCATTTAAGATGCTTTGCTTTCTGGTCATAATATAGCTAACTCCATCTGGGCATTGATATCTTACCTTGGAACTACCCACACTCACCAATCAAAATAAGAGTAGTATCTGCACCCTCTTTATTTTTTTTTTCAATATATGAAATTTATTGTCAAATTGGTTTCCATACAACACCCAGTGCTCATCCCAAAAGGTGCCCTCCTCAATACCCATCACCCACCCTCCCCTCCCTCCCACCCCCATCAACCCTCAGTTTGTTCTCAGTTTTTAACAGTCTCTTATGCTTTGGCTCTCTCCCACTCTAACCTCTTTTTTTTTTTCCTTCCCCTCCCCTATGGATTTCTGTTAAGTTTCTCAGGATCCACATAAGAGTGAAAACATATGGTATCTGTCTTTCTCTGTATGGCTTATTTCACTTAGCATCACACTCTCCAGTTCCATCCACGTTGCTACAAAGGGCCATATTTCGTTCTTTCTCATTGCCACGTAGTATTCCATTGTGTATATAAACCACAATTTCTTTATCCATTCATCAGCTGATGGACATTTAGGCTCTTTCCATAATTTGGTTATTGTTGAGAGTGCTGCTATAAACATTGGGGTACAAGTGCCCTATGCCTCAGTACTCCTGTATCCCTTGGGTAAATTCCTAGCAGTGCTATTGCTGGGTCATAGGGTAGGTCTATTTTTAATTTTCTGAGGAACCTCCACACTGCTTTCCAGAGCGGCTGCACCAATTTGCATTCCCACCAACAGTGCAAGAGGGTTCCCGTTTCTCCACATCCTCTCCAGCATCTAGAGTCTCCTGATTTGTTCATTTTGGCCACTCTGACTGGCGTGAGGTGATATCTGAGTGTGGTTTTGACTTGTATTTCCCTGATAAGGAGCGACGTTGAGGATCTTTTCATGTGCCTGTTGGCCATCCAGATGTCTTCTTTAGAGAAGTGTCTATTCATGTTTTCTGCCCATTTCTTCACTGGGTTATTTGTTTTTCGGGTGTGGAGTTTGGTGAGCTCTTTATAGATTTTGGATACTAGCCCTTTGTCCGATATGTCATTTGCAAATCTCTTTTCCCATTCCGTTGGTTGCCTTTTAGTTTTGTTGGTTGTTTCCTTTGCTGTGCAGAAGCTTTTTATCTTCATAAGGTCCCAGTAATTCACTTTTGCTTTTAATTCCCTTGCCTTTGGGGATGTGTCGAGTAAGAGATTGCTACGGCTGAGGTCAGAGAGGTCTTTTCCTGCTTTCTCCTCTAAGGTTTTGATGGTTTCCTGTCTCACATTCACGTCCTTTATCCATTTTGAGTTTAGTTTTGTGAATGGTGTGAGAAAGTGGTCTAGTTTCAACCTTCTGCATGTTGCTGTCCAGTTCTCCCAGCACCATTTGTTAAAGAGACTGTCTTTTTTCCATTGGATGTTCTTTCCTGCTTTGTCAAAGATGAGTTGGCCATACGTTTGTGGGTCTAGTTCTGGGGTTTCTGTTCTACTCCATTGGTCTATGTGTCTGTTTCTGTGCCAATACCATGCTGCCTTGATGATGACAGCTTTGTAGTAGAGGCTAAAGTCTGGGATTGTGATGCCTCCTGCTTTGGTCTTCTTCTTCAAAATTACTTTGGCTATTCGGGGCCTTTTGTGGTTCCATAGGAATTTTAGGATTGCTTGTTCTAGTTTCGAGAAGAATGCTGGTGCAATTTTGATTGGGATTGTATTGAATGTGTAGATAGCTTTGGGTAGTATTGACATTTTGACAATATTTATTCTTCCAATCCATGAGCAGGGAATGTCTTTCCATTTCTTTATATCTTCTTCAATTACCTTCATAAGCTTTCTATAGTTTTCAGCATACAGATCTTGTACATCTTTGGTTAGATTTATTCCTAGGTATTTTATGCTTCTTGGTGCAATTGTGAATGGGATCAGTTTCTTTGTCTTTCTGTTGCTTCATTGTTAGTGTATAAGAATGCAACTGATTTCTGCACATTGATTTTGTATCCTGCAACTTTGCTGAATTCATGTATCAGTTCTAGCAGACTTTTGGTGGAGTCTATCGGATTTTCCATGTATAATATCATGTCATCTGCAAAAAGTGAAAGCTTGACTTCATCTTTGCCAATTTGGATGCCTTTGATTTCCTTTTGTTGTCTGATTGCTGATGCTAGAACTTCCAACACTATATTAAACAACAGCGGTGAGAGTGGGCATCCCTGTCGTGTTCCTGATCTCAGGGAAAAAGCTCTCAGTTTTTCTCCATTGAGGATGATGTTAGCTGTGGGCTTTTCATAAATGGCTTTTATGATGTTTAAGTATGTTCCTTCTATCCCGACTTTCTCAAGGGTTTTTATTAAGAAAGGGTGCTGAATTTTGTCAAAGGCCTTTTCTGCATCGATTGAAAGGATCATATGGTTCTTCTCTTTTCTTTTATTAATGTGATGTATCACGTTGATTGATTTGCGAATGTTGAACCAGCCCTGCATCCCAGGAATGAATCCCACTTGATCATGGTGAATAATTCTTTTTATATGCTGTTGAATTCGATTTGCTAGTATCTTACTGAGAATTTTTGCATCCCTATTCATCAGGGATATTGGCCTGTAGTTCTCTTTTTTTACCGGGTCTCTGTCTGGTTTAGGAATCAAAGGAATACTGGCTTCATAGAATGAGTCTGGAAGTTTTCCTTCCCTTTCTATTTCTTGGAATAGCTTGAGAAGGATAGGTATTATATCTGCTTTAAACATCTGGTAGAACTCCCCTGGGAAGCCATCTGGTCCTGGACTCTTATTTGTTGAGAGATTTTTGATAACTGATTCAATTTCTTCGCTGGTTATGGGTCTGTTCAAGCTTTCTATTTCCTCCTGATTGAGTTTTGGAAGAGTGTGGGTGTTTAGGAATTTGTCCATTTCTTCCAGGTTGTCAAATTTGTTGGCATATATTTTTTCATAGTATTCCCTGATAATTGTTTGTATCTCTGAGCGATTGGTTGTAATAATTCCATTTTCATTCATGATTTTATCTATTTGGGTCATCTCCCTTTTCTTTTTGAGAAGCCTGGCTAGAGGTTTGGCAATTTTGTTTATTTTTTCAAAAAACCAACTCTTGGTTTCGTTGATCTGCTCTACAGTTTTTTTAGAGTCTATATTGTTTATTTCTGCTCTGATCTTTATTATTTCTCTTCTTCTTCTGGGTTTAGGCTGCCTTTGCTGTTCTGCTTCTATTTCCTTTAGGTGTGCTGTTAGATTTTGTATTTGGGAATTTTCTTGTTTCTTGAGATAGGCCTGGATTGCAATGTATTTTCCTCTCAGGACTGTCTTCGCTGCATCCCAAAGCGTTTGGATTGTTGTATTTTCATTTTCGTTTGTTTCCATATTTTTTTAAATTTCTTCTCTAATTGCCTGGTTGACCCACTCATTCTTTAGTAGGGTGTTCTTTAACCTCCATGCTTTTGGAGGTTTTCCAGACTTTTTCCTGTGGTTGATTTCAAGCTTCATAGCATTGTGGTCTGAAAGTATGCATGGTATAATTTCAATTCTTGTAAACTTATGAAGGGCTGTTTTGTGACCCAGTATATGATCTATCTTGGAGAATGTTCCATGTGCACTCGAGAAGAAAGTATATTCTGTTGCTTTGGGATGCAGAGTTCTAAATATATCTGTCAAGTCCATCTGATCCAGTGTATCATCAGGGCCCTTGTTTCTTTATTGACTGTGTGTCTAGATGATCTATCCATTTTGGTAAGTGGAGTGTTAAAGTTCCCTGCAATTACCACATTCTTGTCAATAAGGTTGCTTATGTTTATGAGTAATTGTTTTATATATTTGGGGGCTCCCATATTCGGCGCATGGACATTTATAACTGTTAGCTCTTCCTGATGGATAGACCCTGTGATTTTTATATAATGCCCTTCTTCATCTCTTGTTACAGCCTTTCATTTAAAGTCTAGTTTGTCTGAGATAAGTATAGCTACTCCAGCTTTCTTTTGGCTTCCAGTAGCATGATAAATATTTCTCCATCCCCTCACTCTCAATCTAAAGGTGTCCTCAGATCTAAAATGAGTCTCTTGTAGACAGCAAATAGATGGGTCTTGTTTTTTTATCCATTCTGATACCCTATGTCTTTTGGTTGGCGCATTTAGTCCATTTACGTTCAGTGTTATTATAGAAAGATACAGGTTTAGAGTCATTGTGATGTCTGTATGTTTTATGCTTGTAGCGATGTCTCTGGTACTTTGTCTCACAGGATTCCCCTTAGGATCTCTTGTAGGGCTGGTTTAGTGGTGACAAATTCCTTCAGTTTTTGTTTGTTTGGGAAGACCTTTATCTCTCCTTGTATTCTAAATGACAGACTTGCTGGATAAAGGATTCTCGGCTGCATATTGTTTCTGTTCATCACATTGAAGATCTCCTGCCATGCCTTTCTGGCCTGCCAAGTTTCAAAAGAGAGATCAGTCATGAGTCTTATAGCCCTTTACATATTAGGGCACGTTTACCCCTTGCTGCTTTCAGAATTTTCTCTTTATCCTTGTATTTTGCCAGTTTCACTATGATATGTCGTGTAGAAGATCGATTCAAGTTACGTCTAAAGGGAGTTCTCTGTGCCTCTTGGATTTCAATGCCTTTTTCCTTCCCAAGTTCAGGGAAGTTCTCAGCTATAATTTCTTCAAGTACCCCTTCAGCACCTTTCCCTCTCTCTTCCTCCTCTGGGATACCAATTATGCGTATATTATTTCTTTTTAGTGTATCACTTAGTTCTCTAATTTTCCCCTCATACTCCTGGATTTTTTTATCTCTCTTTTTCTCAGCTTCCTCTTTTTCCATAATTTTATCTTCTAGTTCACCTATTCTCTCCTCTGCCTCTTCAATACGAGCCGTGGTCATTTCCATTTTATTTTGCATCTCGTTTAAAGCGGTTTTCAGCTCCTCGTGACTGTTCCTTAGTCCCTTGATCTCTGTAGCAAGAGATTCTCTGCTGTCCTCTATACTGTTTTCAAGCCCAGCGATTAATTTTATGACTATTATTCTAAATTCACTTTCTGTTATATTATTTAAATCCTTTTTGATCAGTTCATTAGCTGTTGTTATTTCCTGGAGATTCTTTTGAGGGGAATTCTTCCGTTTGGTCATTTTGGATAGTCCCTGGAGTGGTGCGGACCTGCAGGGTACTTCCCCTGTGCTGTGGTGTATAACTGGAGTTGGTGGGCAGGCCACAGTCAGACCTGATGTCTGACCCCAGCCCACCGCGGGGCCACAGTCAGACTGGTGTGTGCCTTCTCTTCCACTCTCCTAGGGGTGGGGTTCACTGTGGGGTGGCGTGGCCCATCTGGGCTACTTGCACACTGCCAGGCTTGTGGTGCTGAGGAACTGGCGTATTAGCTGGGGTGGGTAGGCAAGGCGCACGGGGGCAGGAGGGGCAGGCTTAGCTCGCTTCTCCTTCGGTGATCCACTTCAGGAGGGGCTCTGTGGCAGTGGGAGGGAGTCAGACCGGCTGCCGGGGGGTGGCTCCGCAGAAGCACAGCCTTGGGTGTTTGTGCTGACCAAGCAAGTTCCCTGGCAGGAACTGGTTCCCTTTGGGATTTTGGCTGGGAGATGGGCGAAGGAGATGGCACTGGTGAGCGCCTTTGTTCCCCGCCAAACTGAGGTCTGTCGTTCCGGGGCTCAGCAACTCTCCCTCCCTTTGTCCTCCAGCCTTCCCGCTTTATGAACAGAGCTGTTAACTTACGACCTCCCACATGCTAAGTCCCGCTTGCTGTTGGAACACACTCCGTCCAGCCCCTCCGCTTTTGCAAGCCAGACTCAGGGGCTCTGCTTGGCCGGCAGGCTGCCCCTCCACCCCGGCTCCCTCCCGCCAGGCCATGGAGCACGCACCACCTTGCTGCCCTTCCTACCCTCTTCCGTGGGCCTCTCGTCTGCGCTTGGCTCCGGAGACTCTGTTCTGCTAATCCTCTGCGGTTTTCTGGGTTATTTACGCAGGTGTAGGTGGAATCTAAGTGATCAGCAGGACTCGCGGTGAGCCCAGCGTCCTCCTATGCCGCCATCTTCCCAGAGGTCTCTACACCCTCTTTAGATCTGAGACATGTACAATGATTTCAGGAGTAGATTCCTTAATGCCCCTTTCACATTTAGCCCATCCCCCCTCCCACTTCTTAATTATCCGCCTAGCTTTCACTATCAATTCCCTTTTCGCTTATGTATTATTATTCAGTCCTCTCTTCCTCTAATAAGAGCCTAATTTCTTTGAGAAACAGAATATTACTTATCTGATTTACCATTTTATCTCTAGTTTCAAAGTTGTGCCTGGCACACAGAGGAGGATTAAAAGAGGTATTTTCTATATAAATGTATGTAAAATGGAAGAAGAAAAGATAATTTTGACTTTTAAGATATTCCCATCTCTTTTAATTTTATTCACGATCCATGAAATTAAAATAAGATGTGCACAAGAGTAGAGATTTTTAATCTCCCCGCTTATGATCAGAGGATGTAATAATAGTTGATAGAATTGAGATGAGACTTTTGGAAAAAAATTGTATATTAATTTGCTGAAAATTTCCTGAGTCACAGGGCACTGTTCTGGTTTCCCCCTACAAATTAAAAAAAAAAAAAAAAAAAAAAAAAGAAAAGAAAAAGAATGTCCCTAAGATTCACCATAACATTAGTGAAAAACATCCTTACTAAGTTTTTTTTTTAATTTTTTTTTAATGTTTATTTCTGAGACAGAGACAGAGCATGAATAGGGGAGGGGCAGAGAGAGGGATACACAGAATATGAAGCAGGCTTCAGGCTCTGAACTGTTAGCACAGAGCCTGACACGGGGCTGGAACTCACAAACCTGAGACTGACACCTGAGCCAAAATGGGACCCTTAACCAACTAACCCACTCAGGCACACAGAGTTTTTTTTTATTTTTAAATCTAAAATTTGACATCACATAAAAGGAACTTCAAAATTGACAGAAAGTTCTCAGTGATGAGATTCAATATTATCTCATTTTTAATTTTGGAAAACATAATTTATACTTATTGAACATAAAAAGAAGTAAATCTAAAATTTATGGGGCACCTGGGTGGCTCAGTTAGTTAAGCATCTGACTTTAGCTCAGGTCATGATCTTACTGTGTGTTCAAGCCCTGTGTCTGGCTCATGCTGAAAGCTCAGAGCTAGGAACCTGCTTCATTTTCTGTGTCTCACTTTCTCTCTGCCCCTTCCCCGCTCACACTCTGTCTCTTTCTCAAAAATAAACATTTAAAAAAATTTTTTAAATAAATATAAAATTTAGCTTCATGCCTTTAATGAAATGTAAATTCTTAACAGTTTTTTTATGCTTTCCTCTTACCTAATAAAATTTATATAAATTGTTGGTAAATGCATAATTTTTCCTTTTTAATATTTCCAGTTAGAAAATTTCAGATGCTCTTCACTATCCTTTTTGCATCAAAATTTTGAAGCACATTATATTCACATTTCATAAAATGGCATGAAATGAAAACACAGTTACTGAAGGATACAAAAATATCTTAATCTCTTGGGAAATAAATTTCAATTCTGGGGGCATCATCTTTAGATCATTTAGGTTTCTTGTTATACAGTCCTCTGACTACCCATTAGAATCAGCTGGGTGTTTGTGAAAATGGAGAGTCCTGAAAGTCATACATATAAAATTAAATGGGACATAGATGGGACATAGAAATTCCCACTGAAAACAACAACAACAACAAACAACAACAACAAAAAAACGTACAGGGATTCACTTTAAATATTGTAAAGTTTGAGAATCAATAATCAGTGTTTGTAATGAAATTTAATAGAATTGTCCAAACCAGACTTTAATGGTCTTTGTATAAATAGTCCTCCATTGTTTAAAGTATAGTTTGATTCAGAATGAATAGGAGCAGTTTTATCTGAATGATAGTATGCAATATTATGTGACAGGGTGCCCTCTCTTGAGCTCAAAGGCTCTGCTATTACCTGCTCATCTTTGGACTTGAAAGTCTTTTATCATCAAGCTTTTAGGCTTGCTAAAGTCAAGATTGGGTTAAAATTAAAATGCCTATTTAAGAAAATAATAATTTATATTACTAACTTGCCATGAATTCTTTTATTAGTCTAATTTCAGGAACATAGCAGGCCCCGAATTATTTAAACAGAAATAGTTGAGTTTTATTTGTGGAGAAAATTCAGAGCACAAGGAAATTTGGCTAAGCACAGTCTGAGTAATCAATCAATCAATCAATCAATCAATTCAGTTTACAAATGATTCTTGGTAATTGTGTTAGATGTAATGGGAAAGCACAGGGATAAGCTTTATGTCCCACCATGGCACTTAAAATACATTAAAGACATAAGTGATGTGCCAATATATTCCATCCTATTAAGTAAAAACTGTTATAAGAAATGTATGAAGAGTACAAAGGAGGCAGTGATTCTTAAGGTGAGGATATACAGCTCATGAGGTTCCTTGGAGGACCTAATATTTAAACTTGAACTTCAAAGTAGAAAGAATTTGAGTATTAGGAAACTCCAGAGGAATATGATACCACTGGGTCTAGATTTTTAAGTTGCTGAGTGTCTACTAAGGGAGAGAAAAAGCCTAGAATAAAGAATAAAATGAATACCGTTAACACAATACACATTTTTTTCATATCGAGTTTTAACAAAAATTCAATGATGACATGAGGCCTTTTCCTATTTATCAGTAAAAAAAATGAGAAATTTATGGTTCTAATCTACTCAAAAGCTCTCCCACAGAGTAACTGAACTCAGGCAGACACTTCCATAGTAGGGAGGCAGACATTCTGGGGCCTTTAAAGGTTGATAGTACCTCTTCCTTGTTCCATGTCATAAAATTTTATTATTTTGGCTTCTTTACTAAAAATAATGCCCTTTCTAGAGCCCGGCCATCACAGATATTAGATATTAGAACCTGGCACTTATGTCAGAAAGAATATTCAAATTGTCCATGACAATATACCAACCACAAGGACTTTTCCAAAGATGTTCGTATACTATTCACCAATGCCAATGACAAAATGGAAAATTACAAACTCCAGCTGTTGTACACCTATACTTCATGAAATGGCAGCAT
This sequence comes from Panthera pardus, assembly GCF_024362965.1. Taxonomy (NCBI): domain Eukaryota; kingdom Metazoa; phylum Chordata; class Mammalia; order Carnivora; family Felidae; genus Panthera; species Panthera pardus. The sequence goes on from NW_026526765.1 coordinate 89,580,265, forward strand.
GCAGAGGTTGTTAGAATAAGAACATCATCAAGCATAACTCTGAAAATATTTCTCTAAAATTAGAATAACCAATAAAATCTGAGTAGAAAGTGAGACTGGAACTTAATCTAATGTTTTTCAAGTTTATTTTTGTTGTTGTTGTTTTATTATCTAAAAATGAACAAAACTGACTTTGATAGAGTTGAGATTGGAAATATACAGGTTTATGGGTAGAATTCAGAAAATAGTTAAAGTAACAAAGCACAGAAAAAAGTAACTAATACAGTAATTTGCCTTTCCCTGAGGAGGCATATATTTAGTGATTTTAATTTAAAATGTATTATTTATGCAGGATTTTTTTATAGTAGAAAATTTCATTTGTATAGTTAAGTATATGAAAAATCAGGTAAACAGACATTGTATATGAGCGACCATTAACTGACATTACAAGTACAAACATATTCAAAAGACTGACTTTGTAGGCCATAACATAAAGAAGGAAATGGGAAATCTATTTCATGACTTGGAAAAAATGCACGAAGCAGTAGTTTATAATATCCAAAATGCAAAAAGAAAGAAAGAAAAAAAGAAAATGTAAACAGCGTCAACACTGGAGTAAATGTACTAATTTTGAGGCAGAGGAGAGGATAACAAAATGGCCCCACAATGTGAAACATCTGGTCATTGAATCAAAAATGGACTTTAATTGGAAACAGACAGATGGCATAAACGCTATTAGCACAGAGAAAGCTGTTGCATAGACATGGAGATCTAGGATATTGACTTTGGCAGTACTGTCTTTCTTTGCATTGCCAATGTTACCCAAACTAAATAGAAAATCAGGAAAGGTTGACCTCCTTGCTTAACAGTTCATCAGGCCTATTCCTGCTCTTTTAAATAGATTATTACATGCTCTCATGTAATTGAACAAACAGGTAAAATGTCTCTTTTTGTTGATATTATGCACACATACATATACTGTAATAAAGAGTATTGTCACAGTGGCATTTAGCTTTCTTTTGGCAATATTAGCTCAAAATAAGTTTTCTAAGTGTTTTTATTATAAGAGGCTAAAAATTTTATCATTCTTAGAGCTGAAAATAAGAATTCAGGAATTATTATCTAGGTCTTTTCTATAGAGCTTATCAAACCAAGATTAGAAATTCAAACACAGTGAGGTAAACAGGTGATATAAATATTCTCATCTCTCTTTGGTTGATCAGATGTGACTTACAGAGTTGTTAGATATTTAATCACTACATTCAAGTCTAATCTACAAATCCATTTTAAATAGGCTTTGTCACAGAGCATTTAGTAAAAAAGTGCCAGTGATAAGTGTTTTTAATAAAACTCATTTTGGGAGTACCTTATTTATGCACTGGCTTTATCTTCTAGCTTTCCTGCACATGGAAGAAAGCATTATTCATTTAAATCAGTGACTCAGACTCCAATTCTGATTTATTTGAGAATCTGATGAAAATGAAGTATATTCCTCCTTGAAAAATGCACATGCACACAGAATTTTTCGAATACTTTCAAGAAGCTTATCCTTTGAAATCCCATACTTGGGGTCCATGGAACTTAGGTAGCAAATCTCTGGTTTCCAGAAATTTATAATATAACAAAATAAGTGAAATAGGTGAAGAGGATTAAGAGTACACTTATGGTAAGCACTGACTAATGTATAGAATTGTCCAATTACTATATTGTATACCTGAAACTAATATAACACTGTAGATTATCCTGGAATTAAAATTAAAAAAAAAAAACCAGACATTAAGAAATCTAAAAAGCAGAGTCTTGGGGTGCCTGGGTGGCGCAGTCAGTTAAGCGTCCGACTTCAGCCGGGTCACAATCTCGCGGTCTGTGAGTTCGAGCCCCGTGTCGGGCTCTGGGCTGATGGCTCGGAGCCTGGAGCCTGTTTCAGATTCTGTGTCTCCCTCTCTCTCTGCCCCTCCCCCATTCATGCTCTGTCTCTCTCTGTCCCAAAAATAAATAAAAAACGTTGAAAAAAAAATTAAAAAAAAAAAAAAAGCAGAGTCTTAAATATTACCTTGATAGAATTATGATCCAGTGAATGTAAAAAAAAACAACTTGATGGATAAAGATATTTTAATCTGTTAGCATCTTGCTTATGATCATACTCTTTCAAATGCTTTAGGAAACATGCTTTTTCTAATGCTTTTACAATATGGGTATAGCCTCATAATTCCATTGTTTACATATGATTTCCTTCCTTTTTTTTTCTTTTTTTTTTTTTTTTAACATTTATTCTCTTTGAGAGACAGGGCACGAGTGGGGGAAGGGCAGAGAGAGAGAGAAAGAGACACAAAACCTGAAGCAGGCTCCAGGCTCTGAGCTGCTCAGGTATAGAGCCTGACACGGGCTTAAACTTACTAACCACAAGATCATGACCTGAGCTGAAGTTGGACACTTAACAGACTGAGCCACCCAGATGCCCCATATGATTTTCTTCCTTTAAGTTGAATCAAATTTTATTTATTCCAATACAGAGCCTTTGAACTGTATCTTGATAAAAATAATAATAGGCAAAATTTAATGGGAACTGTGTTAAGCCCCCTACAAAATTTCAACTTAATTTTCCAAAAATCCTAGGAGGTAATGAGGATGATTAAAAACAACAAGAAAATAACATAATAAAATTTGCCTTCCATTAATTTCTCCCAATTCTGTTCTTTGGAATTACCTCGAACAATTTTTTCTATTTTACATCACAGATATTTGTTTTTATTTGTTTGTTTGTTTTCAGCCTCTTAGAACAAAAAAGAGAAAACAGGGAAACTTATAATCATTTTAGATTAAATCTTTCAGTTTACAAATGATAAAATTGAGACTAAAAATAACTAAGACAAGACATGTAGTACTTCTCTCAACAGTATTTTATTAGGATGCCCTATGTGCCATTAACCTTATTTTAAAGAATATTCTCTAGATAGTTCCTTACATATCCCTCCTCCCAATTGCTCTTCTCAAGACTCTTCATTAGTGTGGCACAAGAAATCTGTCACAAGGCTCCATTTGGAGCTCGAGCAGCAAGAAGTCAAATTTGTGATTGCTCTGAAATGGCCAGTTTTATTCAACAAATTAAAAAAAAATAAGCAGCTATACTTTGAGGATTTTTATTTAGATACCTGTCAAATGATCAGTTTTGTAAATTTAGTTTTCCCTTTAATAGAATTTGTAAAATGTCAGACAGATCTAAAAAGGACTGAGTAAGTAAAATTAGAAAAATAAAACCACTCAATAATAGTTGGTCATATTTAATGAAAACTTACAGTGTGTCAGGAACAGGATTGATTGCGTTAAAAGGGCTACTGAAATCTTCCCAGACACCTCATGCAATAGACACTATCCTGTACTGTTATTAGTTTACATTTCATAGATAAAGAAACAGACATGAAAGCCACATAGTGTGAAGTGTGAGAACTAAGAATTAATCTCTGAAAAATCTCTGGGGCTCTTAAATTTAGCTATTACGTTGTAGTACCTCATTCAGTTGATGATAATAGCATAGCTATGTCAGTTATTCTATATTTCATTATGAAATTAAAACTTAAAAATTCTAGATAAACATAGAGGGAGGAGCTAAGATGGCAGAACAGCATTGAAGTTTTTTGTGTGTCTTGTGTCCATGAAATACAGCCAGACCAACACTAAACCATTCTGTACACCTAGAAAACTCATCTGCAGATTAACAGAACAATCTGCACAACCTGAACCATAGAATTCAGCAGGTATGCGGTGTGAAGAGGTGAATTTGGGGAGAGAGAAACCGCAGAGGGCAGGGAGCCACTTTTGTGTGTGGAGAGAGGACGGAGATGGGGGCTGGGGGGAGAATACAGGAAAAGCACCCCTCTCCAAAGGCAGCTGGAGAGAAAGTGGAAAGTTGGAAACAGCCACAAGGACTGAACTAAAAAGGGAGAAAGGAGAAAGGAGAGGGCTTAAATTCCATTAAGACTGTAAACAGGGGGAGCACAGAGTCTGTAACTCCGCAGCTCGATACCTGGCGGTGCTCTGGTGGGAAGGACGAATCCACAGGAGCAGAGTGGGGTCCGGGAGGTCCTTGGGCTACACGGAGAGAAGTGGTTCCACTGCTGGAAGGACATTTGGTAGAGTCTGTGAGGCTGCCTGGGGCTAGCAGACCCCAGAGAAAGGCCACATTCGCTGGTGTTGGAACAAGGTCATTGGGGGTGAAGCCTGGTGTCAGATGTGTGTGTGATTTTCCATAATCCCTGAGGTGCTACTGCTATACTGTCTTGTGAACTTTTTCTGGGGTGGGCTGGCACCTGGCCACAGTCTCTGGGCATCAGCAGCAGCACGGTCCCGCAAGAGTTCCTGGGTGTGGCTAGCACCCAGCCATTGCTCGGTGAGACACTCCATAGGGGGTGGAGCTGGTCAAAGCCACAGTCCCTCAGAAGTGGGGGGCCAGGGAAGACAGCCGCATCTGAGACAAAACTCGGGAGGGAGGTGCTGCCTGGGGCTTGGTCACTGACAGTGAGGAAGCAGAGAATGGACAGAAGCTGAAGACGAAGGACGGTTGCATGAATGCTGATCATTGAGAACAGAGTTCCAATACTAGAGACTGCGTAGCTGGGTGATGCCATTTTCACCACTCCCGTGCATGCACATACGCACCTACAAGCGCCACAACAATCCACCCCAGTAGGCTACATCACCATCTGGTGGAGAATGGAGCTGCTACACTAAGCCCCACACAACTGGGCTAACCTCCCTCTTCAAGAACACAGGTCTCACCGCCTGCTTAGTTTATGGACTAGAAAGCACTTCATAGTTTGACTTCTAGGGGAAAACTAAGTAATTTCAGTCATATTTCAATCTGTTAGCTGGACCATCTATTCAATTTTCTTTTTCTTTTTTTCTCTTTTTCTTTTTTTTTTCTTTTCCTTGAATACAGAAAGAGAAAAAATTCATTTTTATGTTCAATTTTTATTAAAAATATTCTTCTTTAAGTTTTTTCTACTGTATTTTTTACTTTTGCGTAACTTTTTTCAAATTCTATTTTACTTCCATTATGTCATTTTAGTCTACTTCAGTGTATTCATTTTTTTCAAATTTTCAAATGATTTCCTTTTTTTCCTTCCTTTTTTCTCTAATCTATCAAGCCACTTTCAACACCCAGACCAAAACACACATAGGATCTAGCATCATTTACTCAATTGTGTGTGTGTATTAATTTTTTTTAGTTTTAATTTTTTTAATTTTATTTTTTTAATTTTAATTTTTTCTACCTCATTAATTTCCTTTCTCCCTTCAAAATGACAAAACAAAGGAATTCACCCCAAAAGAAAGAGCAGGAAGAAACAACAGCCAGGGACTTAACCAACACAGATACAAGCAAGCTGTCTGAACCAGAATTTAGAATCACGATAATAAGAATACTAGCTGGAGTCTAAAATAGATTAGAATCCCTCTCTGCGGAGATAAAAGAAGTAAAAGCTAGTCAGGATGAAATAAAAAATGCTATAACTGATTTGCAACCTCAAATGGATGCTACGGTGGCAAGGATGAATGAGGCAGAAAAGAGAATCAGAGATATAGAGGACAAACTTATGGAGAATAATGAAGCAGAAAAAAAAGAGGGAGATTTAGGCAAAAGAGCAAGATTTAAGAATTACAGAAATCAGTGACTCATTAAAAAGGAACAACATGAGAATCATAGGGGTCACAGAGGAGGAAGAGAGAGAAATAGGGGTAGAAGAGTTATGTGAGCAAATCATAGCGGGAAACTTTCTTAACCTGTGGAGAGACACAGACATCAAAATCCAGGAAGCACAGAGGACTCCCATTAGATTCGACAAAAACTGACCAATAGCAAGGTGTATCATAGTCAAATTCACAAAATAATCAGGCAAGGAGAGAATCATGAAAGCAGCAAGTGAAAAAAAGTCCTTAACCTACAAAGGAAGACAGATCAGGTTTGCAGAAGACATATCCACAGAAACTTGGCACGTCAGAAAGGAGTGGCAGGATATATTCAATGTTCTGAATCAGAAAAATATGTTGCCAAGAATTCTTTATCCAGCAAGGTTTTCAATCAACTAGAAGGAGAGATAAAACGTTTCCCAGACAAACAAAAATTAAAGGAGTTTGTGACCACTAAACCACCCCTGCAAGAAATTTTAAGGGGGATTCTCTGAGGGGAGAAAAGAATAAATAAATAAATAAATAAATAAATAAATAAATAAAGTCCAAAAGCAACAAAGATTAGAAAGGACCAGAGAACACCACCAGAAACTAACTCTACAAGCAACATAATGTCAATAAATTCATATCTTTCAGTACTTACTCTAAACGTCAATGGACTGAATGCTCCAATCAAAAGACATAGGGTAACAGAATGGATAAGAAAACAAGATCCATCTATATGCTGTTTACAAGAGACCCACTTTAGACCTAAAGACACCTTCAGATTGAAAGTAAGGGGATGGAGAACCATCTATCATGCTAATGGTCAACTAAAGAAAGCCGGAGTAGCCATCCTTACATCAGACAATCTAGACTTTAAAATAAAGACTGTATGACGAGATGAAGAAGAGCATTATATCATAATCAAAGGGTCTGTCCACCAAGAAGTCCTAATAATTGTAAACATTTATGTGACAAATGTGGGAACACCCAAAATATAAATCAATTAATCACAAGCATAAAGAAACTCATTGATAGTAATACCATAATAGTGTGAGACTTCAACACCTCACTCACAGCAATAGGCAGATCATCTAATCTAAAAATCAACAAGGAAACAATGGCTTTGAATGACACACTGGACTAGAAGGACTTGACAGATATATTCAGAACATCTCATCCTAAAGGAGCAGAATATACATTCTTCTCCAGTGCACATGGAATGTTCTCCGGAATAGAACACATACTGGGACACAAATCAGTCCTCAGCAAGGACAAAAAGATCGAGATCATACCATATGTATTTTCAGACCACAACGTTATGAAACTCAAAATCAACTACAAGAAAAAATTTGGAAAGGTAACAAATACTTGGAGACTAAAGAACATCCTACTAAAGAATGAATGGGGCAACCAAGAAATTAAAGAGGAAATTAAAAAGTATATGGAAATAAATGAAAATGATAACACCATAATCCAAACCTTTGGGACGCAGCAAAGGCGGTCATAAGAAGAAAGTATATAGCAATCCAGGCCTTCCTAAAGAAGGAAGAAAGATCTCAGATACACAACCTAACCTTATGCCTTTAAGAGCTGGAAAAAGAACAGCAAATAAAACCCAAAACCAGCAGAAGACAGGAAATAATAAAGATTAGAGCAGAAATTAATGCTATCGAAACAAACAAACAAAAAAAACCCAGTAGAACAGATCAATGAAACCAGAAGCTGGCTCTTTGAAAGAATTACCAAAAATGATAAGCTACTAGCCAGTTTGGTCAAAAAGAAAAAGGGAAGGACCCGAATAAATAAAATCAAGAATTAAAGAGGAAAGGTCACAACCAACACAGCAGAAATAAAAACAATAATAAGAGAGTATTATGAGCAATTATATACCAATAAAATGGGCAATCTGGAAGAAATGGACAAAATCCTAGAAACATATATACTACTGAAACTGAAACAGGAAGAAATAGAAAATTTGAACAGACCCATAACCAGTAAAGAAATAAAATTAATAATCACATATCTCCCAAAAAGCAAGAGTCCAGGGCCAGATGGCTTTCCAAGGGAATTCTACCAAACATTTAAGGAAGAGTTGACACCTATCCTCTTGAAGGTGTTTCAATAAATGGAAATGGAAGGAAAATTTCCAAACTCTTTCTATGAAGCCAACATTACCTTGATTCCAAAACCAGACAGAGACCCCACTAAAAAGAAGAACTATAGACCAATTTCCTTGATAAACATGGATGCAAAACTCCTCAACAAGATATTAGCCAACCGGATCCAACAATACACTAAAAAAAGTATTCACCATGACCAAGGGGGTTTATTGCTGGGATGCAGGGCTGGTTCAATATCTGCAAAACAATTAACATGATTCATCACATCAATAAAAGAAAGGACAAGAACCATATGATCCTCTCAATAGATGCAGAGAAAGCATTTAACAAAATACAGTATCCTTTCTTGATAAAAACCCTCAAGAAAGTAGGGATAGAAGGATCAAACCTCTAAATCATAAAAGCCATATATAAATGACCCAACACTAATATCATCCTCAATGGGGAAAAACAGAGCTTTCCCCCTAAGGTCAGGAACAAGACAGGGATGTCCACTCGCACCACTGTTATTCAACATAGTACTGGAAGTCTTAGCCTCTGCAATCAGACAACACAAAGAAATAAAAGGCATCCAAATTGGCCAGGAGGAGGTCAAACTTTCACTCCTCACAGATGACATGATACTCTATATGGAAAACCCAAAAGATTCTACCAAAAAACTGCTAGAATTGATTCATGAATTCAGCAAAGTTGTAGGATAAAAAATCAATGCACAGAAATCTGTTGCATTCCTATTCACCAACAATGAAGTGACAGAAAGAGAAATCAAGGAATCGATCCCATTTACAGTTGCACCAAAACCCATAAAATACCTAGGAATAAATCTAACCAAAGAGGTTAAAAATCTATGCACTGAAAACTATAGAAAGCTGATGAAAGAAACTGAAGAAGACACAAAGAAATGGCAAAAGATTCCTTGCTCCTGGATAGGAAGAACAAATATTGTTAAAATGCTGATACTACCCAAAGCAATCTACATGTTCCATGCAATCCCTGTGAAAATAACACCAGAATTCTTCACAGGGCTAGAACAAATAATCCTAAAATTTGTATGAAACTAGCAAAGACCCTGAATAGCAAAAGCAATCTTGAAAAAGAAAACCAAAGCAGGAGGTATCACAATCCCAGACTTCAAGCTATACTACAAAGCAGTAATTATCAAGACAGTATGGTACTGGCACAAGAACAGACACTCAGATCCATGGAACAGAATCGAGAACCCAGAAATGGACCCACAGACGTATGGCCAACTTTGACAAAGCAGGAAAGTGCATCCAATGGAATAAAGACAGTCTCTTCAGCAAGTGGTGCTGGGTAAACTGGACAGCAATATGCAGAAGAATGAACCTGGACCACTTTCTTACACCAAACAGAAAAATAAACTCAAAATGGATGAAAGACCTCAATGTAAGACAGGAAGCCATCAAAATCCTCGAGGAGAAAGCAGGCAAAACCTCTGTGATCTTGGCCGCAGCAATTTCTTAGCATGTCTCCAGAGGCAAGGGAAACAAAAGTAAAAATGAACTACTAGGACCTCATCAAAATAAAAAGCTTTTGCACAGCAAAGGAAACAATCAGAAAAACTAAACGGCAACCGACAGAATGGGAGAAGATATTTGCAAACGACATATCAGATAAACGGCTAGCATCTAAAATCTATAAATAACTTATTAAGCTCAACACCCCAAATACAAATAATCCAGTGAAGAAATGGGCAAAAGGATGAATAGATACTTTTCCAAAGAAGACATCCAGATGGCGAACAGATCCATGAAAAAAATGCTCAATATCACTCATCATGAGGGAAGTACTAATCAAAACCACAATGAGACACCACCTCACACCTGTCATAATGGCTAACATCAACAACTCAGGCAACAACAGATGTTGGTGAGAATGCAGAGAAAGAAGATCTCTTTTGCATTGCTGGTGGCAATGCAAGCTGGTGCAGCCACTCTGGAAAACAGTATGGAGGTTCCTTGAGAAATTAAAAATAGAACTACCCTATGGCCCAGCAATTGCACTAGTAGGTATTTTTCCAAGGGATACAGGTGTGCTGTTTCGAAGGGACACATGCACCCCCATGTTTATAGCAGCACTATCAACAATAGCCAAAGTATGGAAAGAGCCCAAATGTCCATTGATGGATGAATGGATAAAAAGTGGTATATATTTATACAATGGAGTATTACTTGGCAATCAAAATGAATGAAATCTTGCCATTTGCATGTACATGGATGGAACTGGAGGGTACTATGCTAAGCGAAACTAGTCAGTCAGAGAAAGATAAATCTCATATGACTTCACTCATATGAGGACTTTAAGAGACAAAAGAGATGAACGTAAGGGAAGAGAAACAAAAATAATACACAAACAGGGAGGGGGACAAAACATAAGAGACTCTTAAATACGGAGAACAAATGGAGGGTTACTGGAGGGGTGGTGGGAGGGGGGATGGGCTAAATGGGTAAGGGGCACTAAGGAATCTACTCCTGAAATCATTGTTGCAGTATATGCTAACTAATTTGGATATAAACTTAAAAAATTAAATTAAAAAAATAAACATAAAAATTATAAAAATTTTAAAAACTTTAAATGCAGAAGCACATATGACAAAAAATATCTACCTTCCAGATATTAGCCAACATTAACTTAGTTATATTTTTCTAGGTTATTATCCTAGATAAAATAAATTATAAATTTTGGTTGGTGTCAAAAACTGAAGTTCAAAGGTAATTGCCAGATATAACTTCTGCCACTAAAAAGGATATTTTCCCCTTCTGAAATATTTCAGCAGAGTAGGTTACATGTATCCAGGTTAACAGCTGCATTTCCACTGTTTATACAAGGTAGTAAAATTGATTAGCTAACACGATATTATAAAACTTCATAATCAACACATCTCCTAACAGTTTTTAACTTTGAGTAGATTATTATGTTACATGAACCACAAAGTATAAAGGCTGAACATACTGCAAACTGCGTTTTACTGCTTTGATCCAATAAAATGCACATAAGTTAATCTAGCATCTATTTAATGATATGCGTAATTGCCGTTGTGCTACATGGTAATTAAAACTGAATGGACAACAGATGATTTAATTTTCCATAGCCAAGCTAAAATTATATAGCTCTTTCATTATTTCTTCAGTATTTTCATGACTGGTAGTACCGATAATTTTATCTGATACCACGTAGAACTTGATCCTCATCAGTCACACATATAAATTCTAACCTCATAGCCCTCCCCGCCACCCCACTCCCCCCGCCACCGCCCGCAACGCCCAAGGTCTTAATATGACTCCTCCACTGTTAAGAGTTCTATTAATACAATTAATCTTTCCTCTCTCCCTGTCTCTGCAGAATACACACCAAGATTAAGACTTTAAGATCTGTTTCCCTTCTCTGCAATCTTCCCCCACCCAAGAAGTAAATAAAGCAGTTTTGGGAAGAATGACTATGGAATAAGGCAGATCTGGCTTTGAGTTTAATCTCTGCTTCCTTTTGGATGAAATTGAACAATACATCTAAGCTCCTGAACCTCAGTTCATCTGTAAAATATGAGATAAAGCTGTTACCTACTTGAAAGCGGTATTATGTGAATTGCATAGCCAATGGATATAAAGAATATGACCCAGGTTGTGATGCTTAGTTTTTGCTCAATATTTGTAACGGATGGTATTATCCTTGCCTCAGCCCAGTTCCCTGATCTTCAGCTATCATAGCTCTGGAAAGCTGGAGGCTCTGTGGATCTGATGCTCGAATAGCCAGCTTGCTTGGCTAGGCTGGCCCCAGATCGTGGCAATCCCCAGACTCTAAGAATATTGTCTGGGTGCTTAGACCTCTGGATAAGGGAAGTTATAGGGGAGCAAAAATAACTTTTACGTAAGGGGAAGGAAAGCTGGTGAAGGACAGTTTTAAGTTCTAAAGAGCAATGTCACCAAATAACTGGAAACGTTGGTCAAAGTAGATTAAGTTACAGGGAGCAGAAACCGTAGGCATGCATGGGGGTGACTGCATGAACATTCCAGCTCCCAACAACACACAGAAATAATACCATGGTAACTGCAGCTAGGTTATTTCCAGAATCATTACTTTTACTAGAAAAATGCTCCTCTAAAATAAATTAGTTTTAGACTTCAAATAAGCCATAGAAGTGGTCATAATATTTCAAGGACAAGAAAAAATTACTACCTACTTGGGTCTCTGAAGGAGAGAAATATGTTCATTCTGTAATACTTTTATACCAAGGCATGCCATACAAATGACCAGGATTGATGATACAGTGGAACTCATTCACACTTAAGTATATTTAATAAATCAGCAGATATAATGAGTTAACTCAAGCCATTTCTCACTTTCACCAGTGGTAAAGGATTAGAAAGCAGAGTGGCCCTGTAGATGTCCTGACTTGGATGTGAGGGTAGATATCATCAAAGAGAGAGAGGGAAGCAAGTGCAAAAACAGATTACTGGCACTCTAAGAAGTAACTTTGGAGGTGTCCAGATTTTTTTCCAGGCTATGCTTCTTATCTTAAAGGCAAATAAAATGAAGAGTTATGTTTTCCTGTCCATGATGTAGTTTAGGCAAACATTGCTCATATTTATGCTGTAGTGGAGAAATGATATAAAGAGAGTCGGAGATGGTAATGATAGTGATAATATTTGTCTGGATTTTACAATGCTCTAGGTACAGGGAAATTCTGTCTCATGATTAGTAGAAATAAATAACATACAATGCAAGAAGCTTTTATAACTTTACTTGTTTTCCTACAAGTGAGTAAAAAACAATAAAACAAAGTGCAATTTAATTATCAAGGCATGATAGACTGTAACTTAATTCTGTATTAAAAAGCTACTGTTATAAATCAGTATAATTGAAACCATACGTGTGCTAATTCTTAATTGATGATTGAATGCATTTGTTGTCAGACAGCCCAAGCAGAATAATTACATCCTGTCACTCTAGCTCTCAGGAAATTGAGGACCCATATCAAGGGAGAAAGCTCTAATTCAGGGATTTTGTAAGTTGTACTATCAAATTTCTAAGAGTACAATTGGGAACATATTCTAGGTGCATATGGATTTTCTTATTAATTCTAACTGAAAAGTAACAACCCATATTTAGTCAACTGGAGCCAGTTTGTTTCATTGGAAAAATATCCTTAATTATGAAATCAAACTGTTCTGGCTTAGATGGTCTTGAAATGTTAGATCTCTTTTATTTGGTAGGATAACATTTAATGAACATGAATAAGTTATTTTAGGAATAAGAGACTTCAAATATATTGACTTATCAAATCTAGAATAAGAGATATGTCATCTACTCTCAGTGTACTAAATGCCATTTATTTCAGCTATGGTTTTGGTATGACGGATATGTTTGTCTAGAAAAACACTGGACCAGGAAATGTAATTAAAATTATTATTAAAATCATAAATGGTTGTACACATCCATTAATTCATTGCTTCATTTCAAAAATAGTTCGTGACAATATTCTAGGCCCATTTTAGGTAGTAGTGATCCAAATTTACATAAAATATGGAATCCATTTTTAAGGATCTCATAGTCTACATTGTTAAATGGATGGGCAAATACTCCCTAGGGAAGATGATAAACATATCATGATGTGTGTACATAAGGTATAATAACTGATAAAAAGAGTTAGTAATGATTATTCAGAAGGGAGGTTGGGCAGGTGAGGGAAACTTCAGCAGACACAGTGGCATAAACATTTCAGACATACAAAGTACCTAATGGAAAACCCAACACCTAGGCATTGAGTGCGTCCTTGTGAAACATAGCAACACCAGTAAGTAATAGCAATAAAATGCAAGGGTAGAGTGGACAGGAAAATACTAAGAGACATGCATCTAGAGAAGTAAGCAGTGTGTGTACCAGAGCATGCCAAAAAATGCACTGCAAATTTGGATGTGGGAGCCTTTGAAATAATTTAAGCAGGCAAGTAACAGAATTATATTTAAGAAATATATGAATTTTTATTTTTATTTTATTTTATTTTTTATTTATTTATTTTTTTTTTAAGAGAGAATGTATTTTTATTGTATAGCACATTTTTTTTTAAGTTCTAAATTTTAAAACCTTTATTTGAACTTTTTTGTAGTCTGCTAAGAAAACATTACACCTGGAATAGTGTTATCATCCTAGATTCCCTAAAATATACCCCAAATTAAATGGTTACATTTTCAGAAATGCTTGTGGGGATTCATCTAAGATTTGTCTAAAACAGCATCTTTGACTTTATTTCCATGTAGTCACAGTTGTGCTCTTTGGCAGAAAGGACATTGCTTTCTTTTTTTTTTATTTTTCTTTTTTTTTTTTTTTTCTTTTTTTTTTTTATTTTTTTAAATTTTTTAATATATGAAATTTACTGTCAAATTGGTTTCCATACAACACCCAGTGCTCATCCCAAAAGGTGCCCTCCTCAATACCCATCACCCACCCTGTCCTCCCTCCCACCCTGCCCTCCCTCCCACCCCCCATCAACCCTCAGTTTGTTCTCAGTTTTTAACAGTCTCTAATGCTTTGGCTCTCTCCCACTCTAACCTCTTTTTTTTTTTTTTTCCTTCCCCTCCCCCATGGGTTTCTGTTATGTTTCTCAGGATCCACATAAGAGTGAAACCATATGGTATCTGTCTTTCTCTGTATGGCTTATTTCACTTAGCATCACACTCTCCAGTTCCATCCATGTTGCTACAAAAGGCCATATTTCATTTTTTCTCATTGCCACATAGTATTCCATTGTGTATATAAACCACAGTTTCTTTATCCATTCATCAGTTGATGGACATTTAGGCTCTTTCCATAATTTGGCTATTGTTGAGAGTGCCGCTATAAACATTGGGGTACAGGTGCCCCTATGCATCAGTACTCCTGTATCCCTTGGATAAATTCCTAGCAGTGCTATTGCTGGGTCATAGGGTAGGTCTATTTTTAATTTTCTGAGGAACCTCCACACTGCTTTCCAGAGCGGCTGCACCAATTTGCATTCCCACCAACAGTGCAAGAGGGTTCCTGTTTCTCCACATCCTCTCCAGCATCTATAGTCTCCTGATTTCTTCATTTTGGCCACTCTGACTGGCGTGAGGTGGTATCTGAGTGTGGTTTTGATTTGTATTTCCCTGATAAGGAGCGACGTTGAACATCTTTTCATGTGCCTGTTGGCCATCCGGATGTCTTCTTTAGAGAAGTGTCTATTCATGTTTTCTGCCCATTTCTTCACTGGGTTATTTGTTTTTCGGGTGTGGAGTTTGATGAGCTCTTTATAGATTTTGGATACTAGCCCTTTGTCCGATGTGTCATTTGCAAATATCTTTTCCCATTCCGTTGGTTGCCTTTTAGTTTTGTTGGTTGTTTCCTTTGCTGTGCAGAAGCTTTTTATCTTCATAAGGTCCCAGTAATTCACTTTTGCTTTTAATTCCCTTGCCTTTGGGGATGTGTCGAGTAAGAGATTGCTACGGCTGAGGTCAGAGAGGTCTTTTCCTGCTTTCTCCTCTAAGGTTTTGATGGTTTCCTGTCTCACATTCAGGTCCTTTATCCATTTTGAGTTTATTTTTGTGAATGGTGTGAGAAAGTGGTCTAGTTTCAACCTTCTGCATGTTGCTGTCCAGTTCTCCCAGCACCATTTGTTAAAGAGACTGTCTTTTTTCCATTGGATGTTCTTTCCTGCTTTGTCAAAGATGAGTTGGCCATACGTTTGTGGGTCTAGTTCTGGGGTTTCTATTCTATTCCATTGGTCTATGTGTCTGTTTTTATGCCAATACCATGCTGTCTTGATGATGACAGCTTTGTAGTAGAGGCTAAAGTCTGGGATTGTGATGCCTCCTGCTTTGGTCTTCTTCTTCAAAATTACTTTGGCTATTCGGGGCCTTTTGTGGTTCCATATGAATTTTAGGATTGCTTGTTCTAGTTTCGAGAAGAATGCTGGTGCAATTTTGATTGGGATTGCATTGAATGTGTAGATAGCTTTGGGTAGTATTGACATTTTGACAATATTTATTCTTCCAATCCATGAGCAGGGAATGTCTTTCCATTTCTTTATATCTTCTTCAATTACCTGCATAAGCTTTCTATAGTTTTCAGCATACAGATCTTTTACATCTTTGGTTAGATTTATTCCTAGGTATTTTATGCTTCTTGGTGCAATTGTGAATGGGATCAGTTTCTTCATTTGTCTTTCTGTTGCTTCATTGTTAGTGTATAAGAATGCAACTGATTTCTGCACATTGATTTTGTATCCTGCAACTTTGCTGAATTCATGTATCAGTTCTAGCAGACTTTTGGTGGAGTCTATCGGATTTTCCATGTATAATATCATGTCATCTGCAAAAAGCGAAAGCTTGACTTCATCTTTGCCAATTTTGATGCCTTTGATTTCCTTTTGTTGTCTGATTGCTGATGCTAGAACTTCCAGCACTATATTAAACAGCAGCGGTGACAGTGGGCATCCCTGTCGTGTTCCTGATCTCAGGGAAAAAGCTCTCAGTTTTTCCCCGTTGAGGATGATGTTAGCTGTGGGCTTTTCATAAATGGCCTTTATGATCTTTAAGTATGTTCCTTCTATCCCGACTTTCTCAAGGGTTTTTATTAAGAAAGGGTGCTGGATTTTGTCAAAGGCCTTTTCTGCATCGATTGACAGGATCATATGGTTCTTCTCTTTTTTTTTGTTAATGTGATGTATCACGTTGATCGATTTGCGAATGTTGAACCAGCCCTGCATCCCAGGAATGAATCCCACTTGATCATGGTGAATAATTCTTTTTATATGCTGTTGAATTCGATTTGCTAGTATCTTATTAAGAATTTTTGCATCCATATTCATCAGGGATATTGGCCTGTAGTTCTCTTTTTTTACTGGGTCTCTGTCTGGTTTAGGAATCAAAGTAATACTGGCTTCATAGAATGAGTCTGGAAGTTTTCCTTCCCTTTCTATTTCTTGGAATAGCTTGAGAAGGATAGGTATTATCTCTGCTTTAAATGTCTGGTAGAACTCCCCTGGGAAGCCATCTGGTCCTGGACTCTTATTTGTTGGGAGATTTTTGATAACCGATTCAATTTCTTCGCTGGTTATGGGTCTGTTCAAGCTTTCTATTTCCTCCTGATTGAGTTTTGGAAGAGTGTGGGTGTTTAGAAATTTGTCCATTTCTTCCAGGTTGTCCAATTTGCTGGCATATAATTTTTCATAGTATTCCCTGATAATTGTTTGTATCTCTGAGGGATTGGTTGTAATCATTCCATTTTCATTCATGATTTTATCTATTTGGGTCATCTCCCTTTTCTTTTTGAGAAGCCTGGCTAGAGGTTTGTCAATTTTGTTTATTTTTTCAAAAAACCAACTCTTGGTTTCGTTGATCTGCTCTACAGTTTTTTTAGATTCTATATTGTGTATTTCTGCTCTGATCTTTATGATTTCTCTTCTTCTGCTGGGTTTAGACTGCCTTTGCTGTTCTGCTTCTATTTCCTTTAGGTGTGCTGTTAGATTTTGTATTTGGGATTTTTCTTGTTTCTTGAGATAGGCCTGGATTGCAATGTATTTTCCTCTCAGGACTGCCTTCGCTGCGTCCCAAAGCGTTTGGATTGTTGTATTTTCATTTTCGTTTGTTTCCATATATGTTTTAATTTCTTCTCTAATTGCCTGGTTGACCCACTCATTCGTTAGTAGGGTGTTCTTTAACCTCCATGCTTTTGGAGGTTTTCCAGACTTTTTCCTGTGGTTGATTTCAAGCTTCATAGCATTGTGGTCTGAAAGTATGCATGGTATAATTTCAATTCTTGTAAACTTATGAAGGGCTGTTTTGTGACCCAGTAATATATGAATTTTTAAATTATTTTTAAGAGACTACTGTGGAAGCAGATGTTGATATTCTCCATTCCTGAGGGATTGGACAGGCTGGCGCCAACTGGTTAGGGGTCAATAGCTAGGAGTTGGGTCCCTATGATCCATAGTTTATATTATCTAAGACAGCACAAGATAGGGTAAGCTGGTGAGCTTTTGAATAGTCATGTTTCACAAAGAAAGTGCTTGAGGGAGCACCATTTTGTATTTAAACCTGTACTTTCCAATCCTTCTAGAATATGTGCAAATCTCTCCTTAAAGCTCTGTCTCAAATTTTGACCCTAATAGTATAGGCCTATTCTCCTTTCACATCTAAAATTCTCAGTTCCAGTTAAAACCCTGACTCCAAGATTTCACCCTCCATTTACTACTTAATGTTTTGCAATTTGACTTGCATCCTCACAATCCATTAAAATAGTTCTTGCTGAGCAACTTGCTCTGTGTAACTGATAGGCAATTTTTTATTCCTCCTCTCACTGGGGCACTCTATAGCTTTGAAGACCCAAAATTCTACCTTGGTGCTGGTGTCATTAGTCTATCCTGTTTCCACTCCTGTCACTCTGGGTCTCATTTTTTCCCCTAAATCCTCTTCTTCCATCCACTTCTTAAATACTGGTTCTCTTTCAGATACCTTCTTTAACCTCTCTCTTAAGATCCTTATTCTTATAGTCAATATTTTACTAGACGCCAAACTTTTTTTTCTGAAAACTTCCTATAGAACTGATGACAGATTTTATTGTGTAAACATGCTTTTATTATAGCAGTGGTAACACTTGACTCAACTCATTTGTTTACGCCTACTTCTCCATACCATAACAAGAAAAATTTAAGGGCGAGGATTCTATACAGTTAATCTGTTTATTCCTTTCATTTTACCCACAGTATCTGCGATAGAGCCAATATTTATTATATACCAGACTTTATGCTAAGTGTTTTTTTATATTATCTCATTTACATTACAGGTACTAAAACATAGATAATATTATTCCCAGTTTACATATAAGGAAGCTGCCATTTGAAGAGTTAGGTAAAATTTTCAAGATCATATAGCTAGTAAGTAGCAAAACAAAGTAGCAAAATAAAGTCAAAGTGATTCTAAAATCCAATGCTAAATGCCTTATACATATGTTATCATGCTTTTTGTGTATGTTATCAGTCATTAAATCAAAAGTAGCAAATTGGTTGCATATCTTGTGCCTACTTTAATTGATTAGTGTGGTCCACTGGTAGTGCTATACAGAGGATTTTGAGCTTGAATCTGTACTCACTGGGAGAGAGTACCATAACTGCTCAACATTGTCTATGAAAAATATCCAGTGGGTAATGGCAGGATGTTTGCATTCATTGCATAATTTCTATACAGCCTTCCTACTTACGAAGGATTGGTGATTCAATAATAAATACATTTATGTTTGTTGAACGAGTAGATCTTAACACATTTGGTAGTAGTTCTCCAAATAGCATAATATGGTTCCCTATGATTTATGGGCCCCCTAGTTGGCAGAGAAAAATAAAGAAAAGTATCACTTTCCTTGTTGATTATTTCTTCCTCTTCCATTCACTTCTTCTCTGCTCTCTTCCCTCCTCTCCACTCTCATTTCCCCTCCCTCCCTTTCCCCCTCTCTCTTTTTCCTTCTCTCTCTCCACAAATTTATAAAAATTCATTAAATTTCTAGGTTTCAAAGAAATAAAAACATTTCCAAAAAGTTGGCAACATTCTGCTTTAATTGCCTTAGATGTTTTTTCAGAGATGCACTGATACATTTTTATCAAATTAATATTCCAGATACTGAATTATGTTACTGACAGTATCAAAGTTTAATTAAGATTTTGGATATTGACAATATTAAAAAAATGACACATTTTCAATTTTGAACAACACTAAAGAAAAACATCAATTTTTGGTCATTATTTTTATTTTTTTAAATATTTATTTTTGACAGAGAGAGCGAGCATGTGAGTGGGGGAAGGGCAGAGTGAGAGGGGGACAGAGAATATGAAGTAGGCTCTGTGCTGACAGCAGAGAGTCTGACATGGGGCTCAAATTCACAAACTACAAGATCACGACCTGAGCCGAAGTTGGACACCCAACAAACTGAGCCATCCAGGCATCCCTGGTCATTGTTTTAAAAATACAGTAGTCTCCCTTATCTGCAGTTATCTACTTTCAACCACCATCCTGAAGCAGATAATCTCCTTCTGATGTATTTGTGTTTCTATCTGGAGGCCTCTTTCCTTCAATTTTTCCACAACTAAATTCTATCCATGTTTTTAGGACTTTTCATAAGCAACCGTCTCTACAAAGCATTTAATAATTTCCCTCAAAATTCCCAGAGCATGCCAATTTTTGGCACTATTCACCTAAGTAAAAAAAGTTATAAATGATTTCATTTTCACATTTTATGTCCTCTGCTGCAATTTTAAGTCTCTTGGGGATAGTTAGTGTGTTTTATCAGTAATTATATTCTTCATAATACCTTGCATATAGTTGGTGTTGAATAAATACTTGTTGAATAATTACTTAAAAGTTGTCATCTTTTAGATGTATAAACTCCTAATAAGCTTTCTTTTTCAGCTCAATTGATTATATGAAATGAATATGTTGATTGGGTACTTTTATAACCTATAATTATAATTAAATCAAATTTCAGTTAAACACTTTTTTTGTTACCTAACTTATCCCCTTTGACCCTGCTTTAAAATAATGTCTTTATCCAGAAGTCTTAATGAAGTTATTAACACTGAATAACCAATTAGATTATACTTTATGTAATAAATCTTCTGTTTTGTGTTCAGCTTAAGGAAGCAGATTCCTGGGCTGCTAAAAGAATTAAAATTTTACCTGGGAATGTTTCTTAATGCCAGACATAGGTTCATATATATAGAGGCTTATTGTGTTAATACCAAAACTCTCCATATTATTGTAACTTATTATATATAGGTAAATCTTATAAAGAGCAACACTTTAAAGCAATAACTCTAAAAGACTATAAAAAACAATGCTGATTGAAAAATTCAATTGTTTCCCATGCTAATGGAAAAATATGTAATGTTAAAGTGAAAATAACTTACTTAAAATACTTTACTGTAAAAAGTATTTTAAAAGTTAAAATACTTTTACTTATTAAAATATTTTAATCTGTTAAATAAAATTAACAGATAATTTGAAACAAAATTTGGTTCCAAAATCATACTCGTTTTCAGTTATAATCTTATTTTTATCAGTAATGCTTTCTATACTGGAGAAAGTATTACTATTTAGGGTAGCAAAGATAGTTACAAAAATGAAAATAATGTAAATATTATAGAATTCTAAAACTCAATTATAAACTATGAAGTATAAAATATTTTTTTGAGTTTTATTTATTTATTTTGAGAGAGGGAGAGCACACGTGCACACACACGAGTGGGGGAAGGGCAGAGAGAGGAGAGAGAGAATCCCAAGCAGGCTCTGCACTGTCAGCACAGAGCCTGAGACGGGGCTCGAACTCATGAACCATGAGATCATGGCCTAAGCCAAAATCAAGTCAGACGCTAAGCCCAATGAGCCACCCAGGCACCCCTGAAATATAAAAGTTTTGACTCTCTGGATTAGAATAGGGTTTAAAAATAATTTTTAATCAGAATTAATAAATAAAACTCAGAGATCAGAATATCAGAATATCTGATATCTGATGTCAGAATCCTGACATCAATTTCTCACCCATATATATGGCAAACATTACTAATCAATCATGCTATTTTTTTTTTTTTTTTTTGCTCTTAGTGGGACTTCACAACCTCAAAAGAACATTGCTATTACTTAATTGCTCTGAATGAGAAGAAGAGAGGACACCGGTTACTCTAGACATAACTCAGTCTCAAAATAATCTTTCATATACCTATGTTTCATATTTCTTTTCCTTTTACCTAATTCTTTGCTGTGTACCTTTCCCAGGTGTGGTGATATGAGCTGAACTCGTAAACTCAGTTTATAAAAAATAACTCATGATGCTGACTACACCCACACAAATCATGCCGTCCTGTGCTACTGAGACAGATAAGATGGTGAGGCTCACAGGCTACATCTCTATATATAGATCTCTCTCTCTCTCTCTTCCTACATATATAAATCTTTGAGGTGATTTACCTTAAAAGCTCATTTTGGCAAATGGTAAAAATGGGTGTACAGGTGCCAGCTTTCTGAAATTGCTGTTAAGTGGCAGAGATGAAAATAAGGTGCAAGTTTTTTGGTCTAAGGAATGAAACAGCTTGGATCTGGTTAGGGTTTTATCCCAAAGGACCACCATTTGGTTCATTAGCTTATCTAATCATAGAACTTATTTAGGGGAGTGGAAGAGGTCTTTGTTCTTTCTAGAAAGACTTTTTCTATAATCCAGGCTTGAAATATCATTTTCCCTCAACAGCTTGATAATATCTTACTTTTCTTAACTTAATTCTTTGTCATCCAAACCATACTGGCACAAAAAGAGATTTTTCTTGACCCTGGCCTTGGTATCTCTAATCCTATTTTAATTTTGTCCAGGTTTTTATACATTCTGCTTTGCACTGTGTTGTGTCTCCTGATTAGTTTCTGCAGCTGGTCTTTGCTTAGTCTTTTCACTCATAAACCTTCATTAGAGTAATTACTTTATTTTATTTATTAAAGTTTATTTATTTGGGGGGGGGCACCGCTGAGGGGCAGAGACAGAGGGAGAGAGACAGAATCCCAAGCAGCTCCACACTGTCAGCGCAGAGACTGGCACAGGGCTTGATCTCATGACTCTCATGAACCGTGAGATCATGACCTAAACCAAAATCAAGGGTTGGACGCTTAACTGACTGAGCCACTCAGGCGTGCCTAAACTAATTTTAAACACAAATGTCATTGAAGCCATTTCCCATTATTACTATAAAAAAGTCAAATCTCTCCATTTAAGTTAGGCCTCTATAATTTGACTTTATCATCTTTTTTACTCCTTAACTTAAAATATTTCCTACTCCAGACTAATCTTACTCTTTCCAGAAGGCACCATGCTTATTGTCAAGTTCTTACTGTATACTCATAGTGTTTTCCTGCATTCCTTCCATCCCACCCTTTGCTGAAGTAGCTGTTTATTTTTTATTTATTATTTATTTATTTGTGTTTAGAGAGACAGAGAGAGAGACAGAGTGAGTGGGGGAGGGGCAGAGAGCGAGGGAGAGAGAATCCCAAGCAGGCTCCCTGCTCTCAGTGCATAGCCGGATGTGGGGCTATAGCTCACCAATCATCAGATCATGACCTGAACCAAAATCAAGAATCAGACACTTAATCCACTGAGCCACCCAGATGCCTGAGGTACCTATTTAAATTTCTAATGAGCCCCATACAAGGACAATATTCCTCATTCTCTGATATCTAGGAAAAGGTGTGTGTGTGTGTGTGTGCACGTGCGTGTGTGCGCGCGCGCATGTTGTTTTTTTTATCAATCATAATTTGTTAATTTTATTTATTATAAAGCACAGTGTTACAGTGTGGGCTTTGGAAACACACAGATGTGGATTTGAATCCTAGCACCATTGCTTACCATCTGTGTGAGCTTGTACTCTGAGACAATCTTCTCACTTGTGAACTGGGGAGGACGGCACTTAGTTCTAGTCTTTGTTTTCAGAATAAAATGAAGTTGGTGTCAAATATCTACCACAGTGTTGGCCAGAGGAAGCCTGCATAAATGGTAGCTGCAAATTCTCTCTGAATGTATTATTACCCAGTTAAATTACTGCTGTGTGAATATCATGTTTCTCTAACTGGCTTGTTATTACCTCAAGGATGGGGACGCTATCTTTTGTGTATCTGCTCAGATCTATGATCTTTGATAGTGGAAAGAATATTAAAACTGTTTTCAGATGATCTAGTCGTATCCCTTATGTAAGTGAGTAAATAGCTTAACTTTTCAACCTATTTCTTCATCAGTCAAATGGAAACAATAATATCTTGTGGACTATATTAAAAGAATTAAGAAATACTATATTCACAAACAGTTTTTAAAATTATATACTTGCATGTAACTTAAAGGAATGTTGTGACAGTTAATGATTCATATTTTAATAGTTAATAATAATAGAAAATAAATATTTTAAGAATATTGAATAAAAGGAAGGAACCCATTGTTCAAGATTATATTGCCACTTTAGGGGTCAAACAAATGATACACCAGGAAAATATCAGGACCTGTTTTTAGCTAGCTGAGATCCACTTAACACGGTAGCTGTATGCAAATAATTCAGAATGGTAGTAATCTCAAAGACTGTTAGTAACTGATTTGAAGTCACAAAACAATGGATATGTATATCAGCCTTATATAGAGAACATAATGGGGCAATTCTCTACAGAACTTTTTCCTTTAAGTCCAGTATAATGATTGATGCCCTTCTTGTGGATGATCCTTTACTGCTATAAGTGTGTTAAGAAATTTTTCAGAAATGATGAATGCCTCACTTTAAGCATTCTGTACTGTACTTTTCTGATGAATCTTGGACCGAGTGGTGGCTGGTAAATAATAGATATAGAAGAACCATAAAGGGTATTAAATATGGCCCAGGCCAATAGTTTGGTTTATGCTATAATTCTGAAGATAGAACAGGCTAAAATTTTAGCACTTTTGAATAGGAAAATAATGCTTAAGACAATCAAAAAGGAAATGGTGTGGAGATTCTGCCTTTTCACAAATATTTTTTGATGTCATTAGGTGCTAGGAATTCAGTGAGGGCTACAAAGAGTTCTTAGTCTCACAGTATTATTATTCTAGTTAAGGAAATGCAAAAGAAACAATCGGATCAACAAATATATATTACTATGTTAAAAGGTCTGGAAAAAAAAAATAAGGCAAAGGAAGGAGATCAAGAATGTTGACAGCAAGAGTCTGGGCTTTTTTAGCTTGGGTTTTCAGGGAAGGCCTCTCAGAGAAGGTGACATTTGAAAACCACTTGTACTGAAGTGAGGGAACTAGCCGTGTTAGACCTGGGAAAAGAGCATGAAGATGAAGGGGTCAGAAATTTCAAAGTCCTGAAGTGAGATTTTGGCATATTTTTTTTGTTTTTGTTTTTTAGTGTTTATTTTTTAGAGAGACTCAGAGATCAAGCAGGGGAGGGGCTGGCAGAGAGGGGGACAGAGAGTCTGAAGCAGGCTCCAGGTTCTAAGCTGTCAGCACAGAGCTGGACACGGGGCTCGAATTCACGAACCATGAGATCATGATGTGAGCCAAAGTGCAATGTTTAACCGTGTGAGCCACTCAGGCGCCCCTTGGCATATTTTTTTTTTTGAAGAATATGTCATACTCATTAAATTGTTTCTCCTCGAAAAGCATACTGTATCTGTTTCCTACAATGTACCTCACTGCTTCACCAAGAGTGTGGTGTAAAAGATATGATTCAGAATATATTTTGAGAGTCAGGCCAAATGTCAGATAGGTTGTATCTGGGGTATGAAAGAAGCTAAGGATTACTAGTGGGTTGTCAGTCCCAGCAACTGATTGAATGGCAGCATCATTGACTAGATGTTGAAGGAGGCTCCTGTTCAGTTTAAGATGTGTCTTGAATCCAAGCAGAGATATGCAGTATGCAGCAAAGCATAGGAGTCTTGGTTCACTAATGATTTTAGGAGCCTTTTAAATCTCTAATCTTTTAAAAATAAGTAAACTTAGTTGAGAAACTTCATTGCTGCAATCTGATTTTCAGTAAGATTTTCTGGATGATGCCTTCTGCCAATTTAGCAACAAAAAGAAAAAGAGTCAGAGAGTGAATTATTGAAGACAATAGCTTTAAAGTATTGTGCCTGAAGAAGCATGCCTGGAAATATATTCAAAGCTTTTAGCAAACACTTTTTTAGAAATAATTTACTCTACTGAAGTGGATCCAATCCTGCGTTTATGTTGTACCTGCCTTTACAAGTAAATTGCAGAATATCCTGTTAGATTTTAAATTGCCTCACCTTCTCTAATTTCTTGAATTTTTGTAATTCAATAACTAGTCCTCAAAAAGAAATAGAATTATCAGTGTATCAGTCAAGATTCAGGTGAAGACAAAAACCAGTTTATTTAGTTTAAGCAAAAAGAGATTTAAATATAAGGAACTGGATGCTCACACAGTTGTTGAAAGGGCTGGAGATACAGGTTTTAAACTAAGCTTACAGGAATTACTCCCAGAAGAGCATTGCAATAAAAAAAAATGTATAGTATTTCCTATGGTACAGGAATTATTTTACATTTTTACACATATTAACTACATCAGTCCTCACTAAGTATTTTCATCTAGTGACTTGTTCAATATCGCCTAGCTAGTAAATAGCAGATCTGGCATTTGAATCGAGGCGATGTGCTTCCTAACTTCATGCTCCTAACCACTGTGCTCTGTTGCCTCTTGTAAGTAGTGACTCAGCATATGTAAGTGTTTATCTCTGCCAAGATCAAGAATTTAAGGAATTAGGAAGTGGCTACCCAAACAGCTGGGGCTAGGGCCATACCCTTTCAATCCCACCGGTGCCAGCAAAACAAATGTCCTGTGACTCTTAAAACCAGGTTCCAAACCCTGGGATTTCTCATACCGCAGCTAGGAGAAACAGAGGTGGGACCTGAAGGCATTTCAATTACCGGAGGCGCGAGTCTGCTTGTGGAAAGCTTGATGTCTTGTAGAACCAAAATTAAGTGCGATGTAGGCTTCAGCTTTCCAACCTGTCGATTTCCATACGACTGCAAGAGCCACGAGTGAATTTATCTGCACTGCAAGCCACATCCAGGCATGATACTGTGTGGATAAGGTAAGCCAAAAACGGAGGCACTGTTCAGGAGCAAAGAGGAAACTTTCCGTGTGCAAATGTGCTACAGTCACAAATGGTTCTACATTTTCGTTGAGGCCAGAACAATTATGACACTCGGACGTGTCACATTTTCAAACTGTCGTGACACAGTATGCACAAACTTGTCATGCTCCAAGTATTTCAGGGGTCTACCAGCCTACTTCTCCCTTTGGCTCCTTCCTCCAACATCAGGGAAAGAAAGGCAGTGTTAGATGATGGATCGAACTGTAGCAATAGACGTAGCTTTTTGATTCTTATTTTCCTGGTTGTGTTATGTATAAAATAAACCGCTACCCTCATATGTTACCCTTTCTTCCCCCGAAATAATTCTGACTTCTTCTGGTTTACAATAAAGGAACATAGATCTGACTATAGGAAAGAGTCTTCATCGAATGAGATCTATTGCAGCTTCTGTATTGCGATTGTAAGAAAATACCAAGAAATTATAATTAAGGAAAACCAAGTAAAGTTGATACAAACTGTTTTAAGGTTGTGATTACAGTCCTTGTGTGATTTTAATATTAAAGGACCTGAGCTCTGGGCTTGGAAATTTTCCATCTGGCTCCTCCACTTACCTGCTGTGCAATTTTAAACGTTACTTTTTTGTAAAGTCTGTTTCCTCAATCACAGAAGGAGAATAACACAAGCCACTCCATAAGATTATAGGAAATCTAGGTGAGGAATAAATATATATTTTTAAAATAGTGAATAGTGAGTCAGAATGGAACTGCTTTGATCAAATTCTTGCTTCAAAGCTTGTGTGCCCTATGATCTTGAGCAAGCCATAAAACTTTCTAAACCTATGTTTTCTCATTTGTCTCCCATCCAAGTACTAACCAGGCCCGACCCTGTGTTTTCTCATTTGTCAAATGCGTAAGTTCAAAGTAGAAACTTCACGGGGTTCTTGTAAGAGTAAGTGAAACAATATAAGAGGTGTGCTGGATCTGAAGATTTCCAGGTATAAAATGCTCATTAAATGTTAATAATTAATTGACTTCAGTGAAGATACACACACTTGTGTCACTTCTGTGGAGTTCCAATGTTTATAATCATGCATGATCCGAATAAAATACTTGTTGGAATCCCCCAAACTCAGGAGCTGCCTCCTCACTGACGCTGGGTTCCTGAACCATGGCTGTGTGTGTAATTTATTTATTTATTTTCCTGGTAGGCTTAAATTGGACCTAATTCCAACTCACTTGTTTGCGTCTCTTAAGTTACATTTGGTAATAACTGTTAGTAAAACAAAATTAGGGCAAAGGCATTTGTAGAATCATTTATATTGAAAGAGCTTAACAGTGAAGATTGGAAGAAAATGCAATTCTTCAAGCAGAAGAGACAAGAAAAATACAAAAGTGAAGAAATGTCGCTTTAAGAAAAACATATTCTTGGTGTTTGGTTTCTAAAAGCAGAAGCCATAAAGGAAGATGCTTTTTGAAATTATATTGCTAATTAGTCCAGAATAGTCTTAGAAGCTTGACTTCAGCCTGATTGCTGCAGCAACTATTTGGAATGCTGAACAGAATTTTCCTGGCTTACCCACTTCAGAGCAAAGATGTGCCCTCAAGAATATGAGATAATACTCCAGTTTCAAAAATTCCTAAATCAAAATCAGGACTAACCATTTCTTATACTTCCACTGTTGGGAAGCTGGGAAGAAGGCAAATCACTATTGATAAGTTTGTCAGGCCTCAATATCTTGAATTTTTAACATTATGCATACTCTGGAACTATTACTCTAAAACACACACACACACACACACACACACACACACTGACATTTGATAAGTGAGCTTAATATTCACAGAACCAAATTTTGACTCATTGCTGCAGAAAAGGTATTAGTATTACATAGATGTCAGCTTTCTGCTATTTATATTCATTTAAAAATTAAAAAATAAAGCATAGCAGATGTGTTAGAGACTGAAATAGATAATGGTGTGCATCAAACTCTAGAGAATATTATCAATATAGTATTAATCTTATTCAGTTATTTGTACTGGTAGATTCCGCCATTAGTTAGAAAGTTCTGAATCAATCAATTAAATTGCCTTTATGACTTCATTTTCATACAAGTACTTGGAAGCTATGAAAGCCGGGACTAAGAAATCTGAATAATGTCAAAGTACTGTGGCAACTAATTCAATTCCAGAAGTCCTTAAGTTGTTCATTAATGCTGTAGCTGGATACTAGAATATTTAATGTATCACTTTTTATGGAAAAGAAATTTCCCTCTCTGTGGAACCACAGCACAGATAATACTGAATTGTTTTAAAGGACAAAAAAGAGATTCTGGATAAGTTATGGTGAGTGAAATTCTCTCTCTCTCCCTTTAACTTAAAGGAGAGAGGGTGCTAACAGACTCAAAATGAGTGGATTGACACATTCAATCTCCCGGACAAAAGTCAGTAGTTTTATTTCTATTCCCTTGTTCTAGATCAGAACGATGAACCTGCCCTTTACTCATGGATATTGATGAGAAAGAACTTCTTGGTTGGGAAATCCCAGTTGTTTGTGAGATTTTTGAACATTTCTCATGCTAACATGAGAGGGATATATATTCATGTTTAGACATATTTCCTACCTGCACAATGGTAAGAGAGGAAACATCCATTATCTATGGTGTTTCTAATTTAAAGTTAGATCTGCAGAGTGAAGCCTATTAACCTAGGGTAGGCCTTTCCATCTTAAAGGAGATAATAGATCATTGTAAACTCTTTTTGTTTGAAATTAACTTGTGATTTATCTTAATCCCATTTAAAAATTGTAATCAAATAGTCACTAAACCACCTTCTTTTGTTGAGGACAATGACATAATTTTAGGTGTTTATGAGTTTAAGACTATTAATTTTTTTTTAATTAATGGCTTCTTTTTGAGAGAGAGAGTGAGAGAGACAGAGTGTGAGAGAGGGAGGTACAGAGAGAGGGGGAGACACAGAATCTGAAGCAGGCTTTAGGCTCTGAGCTGTCAGCACAGAGCCCGACATGGGGTTTGAACTCATGGACTATGAGATCGTGACGTGAGCTGAAGATGGACACTTAACCGACTGAGCCACCCAGGCGCCCCATGAGTTTAAGACTATTAATTGATTTTTTATAAATGAACATACCCTCTACATTCCCTAACACCCCTCCAAGCCCATAACACAAAGAATTAAACTAGATTGAGTGTGTTAAATTGTGGAAAAATTATCTGAAAATGATCTGGACCCCTCCCTTCTTATCTATCTGGAAATAATTTGCCATAGAGAAGCACACATGATCTTATAACAACATAATCACTATCAAATTTTCACTTAAAACCCTTCAAAAGAGTCGCATTGCATTTAGAATAAAATTCAATTTCCTTACCAGGTACTAAAGGTAGGTAGTGCCTTCATGATCTATCTCAGCTTAGTTTTTCAGGTCTTGTCAGCAGTGTCCCATTTGTTCAATATTCTCTAGCGACACTGTCTTCCTAGCCTTAAACACGTGACTCTCCATGCCCCAGGACCTTTGCACATGCCATCCAATCAATTTTTTCCCATTCCTCACATGCTTATGTCCTTCTTATCCTTCAGGTCTCAGTTGAAATACCAGCCTTTTTAGTGAAACCCATCTGTCTCAGCCTCTTTTTTTGTTTGTTTACTTTGTGCTACCATCACAATTTATAAGTATTTTACTAAATTGTCTCATGATTTTTAAGTTATCCATTTCTAGTCTTCCATAAACTAGAAGCATCAAGAATTCAGGAAGAAAGCTGCCAATCTTGGTCACTGAGAACAGTGTTTGGTGCACAAGAGTCACCAAATAAAACCAGGTTTGTCCTTCCTAGTCCTATGCTTGTTATGTTACTTTTCATCATTATAAGTAATTCTCTCTGCAGGGATCCAGTTTGGAAACTTTGGCGGTGCTATCAGTGGTTGGCGATAGTAAATGGAATGACAAGATGTCTGAATGGTTTCAAGCATGGGTGTCTAACAAGATTCACCGGGATCCACTAATAGCACGTGTTTAACTGCAGAGGGCAGTGCTGTCTAAAGTGCTGTACGGAAGTCCCTTGACTCAAAACCAATGCTGTTTATTTCACATTCAGTGTTCTTTGATGGATGCTCTCAGATTCCTTCATTACTGTTTTAGCGATGTGTTATGCAATTACACTTTAGAAACGACATTTCTTATAAGAAATACCAGAGTTTTCGCCATGGATGCATCAGAGTGTTTCTTAAATTAACTGAATAGCCCTTTGGAAATGATTTTTTGAAAAATAGTAGATACTTTCATTTGGTTCTAACTTCTGACTTCACTTCCTTTAATCTCTTCTTTAAAAAAAAATGCTTTTGGGATTTAATCAGAACTAGCAGTAAGTAATGCAACTTCCAAGCAGCCTCACTAATTTTTAGAAGGCTAAAATAGATTTCAAGTCTAAAAGTGCTTATTCTCATGCTCTTGCCTATAAATTTTCTGCCCTCTCATCTTCCTCATCCCAGCCACATTGCACACTCTGCCAGATTAATCTCCAAAGCATACCTCTGACCCTGTCACTCTTTTCCAAACAACATCTAAAGGTGCCTGATTGCTTAGTTAGTATTGCTTAGTCTTTAAGACTTTCCACATGTTGCCTGAAATCATCTGTCCAATCTTATTCTAAACCCTTCCCTAGCTAGTTGCAAAGTCTCCAGACCTACCCAGCAATGCCCTTCCCCCATGTGTTTGCTGATATCTTAGCAGCTAGCCAAACCTGCGTCAGGGAGGGGTCCTCTAAAAATCTGGCAGACAACTGGAAGGCCTGGGTTGCTGCCATTTCCTGGGCCTCAGATTTACTCTATGAATATTGGAAAAATCTGCTTTTTTAAATATTTCCTTATTTTTGGGAGAGAGGGAGAGAGAGCGAGAGAGCGAGAGCATGTGTGCATGAGCGGGGGAGGGACAGAGAGAGAGAGAGAGAGAGAGAGAGAGAGAGAAGGGGACAGAGGGTCCAAAACAGGCTCCTCGCTGACAGCCCAATTTGAGGCTCGAACTCACAAACCAAGAGATCACAACCGGAGCCCAAGTCAGATGCTTAAATGACTGAACCACCCAGGCCCCCCGGGGAAAAATCTGCTTTTATTTTCATGATCTATATTTTTGCATAAATTCCCTGATATGAGGAGAGAGGTCTGAGATGCTAAATGTGGGAAAGATTGGGATTAGCTGTTACAAAAATGACTTGTCTTTGGTACCCTTTTCAATGCTTGACCCTCATTATTTTGGTCACTGTTTTCTATTTCTCCCACCCCTTTCAAAAATACATGTGCATGTGTGTATGTATATATCTCTATCTGTGTATGTCATGAAATTTTGTATGTAACATTTATTCATGTGAAAGATCCAGAAGATATGTTACTTTTTTCAGGGTGTATCTGTATTAGAGCTCCAGTGAAATTGGGAAAAGCAATCACTTTATTTACAAATAACAGAACACAGAATGTTAATTACAAACCGAAAAGGTTTTTTTTTTTCTTTCCCTCATCCTTTTCTCTTCTCCCTCCTTAATTTAGACAGAAAATATTTTTTCCTTTCTGATGAATCAAAGTGGTCACATACATGAAAGAAAGCACAGAGTAGCACAGGAGCACTTTAAATATATTATGTTTGTATTCTGTCTATCTATCTATCTATGAATCTACAATCCATATGTATACCAGAAAGACAGTATGTTTGTTTGACTAAAAATTAATGAAATGTAAACAGCAAAATCTTTCTTCTGTCTGTGAACTCTACCTACTTTCCTCTCACTGCAAATAGATTACCGTGGTTATAGCTCTCTTCTCTACCCTTCCAAATGATTTTATGCATATTCGAGTAAATATAAATATATTTGTAATTTTTTCTCTTTTTATACACATGGTACTGTACTTGTACTTTCCATTTAACAGTATATCTTAGATATCTTTTCATATGAAAAGCTTTCTCATTCTTTATAGCTGAGTAGTATGCCATAAAAATATGGATGTAACGTAATTTATTTAATAAGTTTCTGTTTATGGGCATTTAAGTGTTTTCAGTCTTTTATTAGAAATAGTAACAAGCAATACTGCAATGAAGCACAATTTTCAAACATTATTTAATCTGTTTGCAGCTGTTATCTGTAGACTACATTTTCTCTCCTAAATCCTACACCATTGTATTAGTTTTCTATCACAGCTGTAACAAATTACCATACATTTATCATCTTAAAACCAATTACATCAACAAACTCTTTTACCTTGTACTATAACATATTTATAGATTCTGGAGATGAAGGCATGAACTTCTTTGAGCAGCCATTCTACCAACCACATTAGCTTAGACCTTAGTATGTGTAGGGTTGGATAGATTTTTAAATATATATTAACCAATTGAGCCACCCAGGAGCCCCTAGATTTTTAGATTTGCCTTTCAATGTTTGATGTTTTTTTTTTATTCATGGTCAAATTTATTACTTTTTACTTTTGGGTTAGTTGCCATCTGAGTTACTGTTGGACTCAACCCTTAATTTTTCTGCCTTGGTTTATTCCAGAATATTAATTACCTCATTTTCATTTTTAAGATTTTATCCACTTAGAAGTTCCGTTACAAGAGATATGATACAGATCTACATGTTTAAAAATCCAGATGGCTAGTTAATTGTCCCTATGTAACATTTTCTAATTGAGAGATTCTCATGACATCCATGAGTGTTTAATGAACCCCTAAAATTTCAGCAAACCTTTCCATGTATATGCATTTTTCTCAAAGGGATGGGAGACTTAAAAAATAATTTTCTCATTGAAGAAAGAATACAAGGACCAGATTTAGGAAGCTGGGTTCCTGACTTTTGCACACTGTGAGCTGAATCTGTGAGTCTGAGAATTCTCACCTCTAAAATGGGAGAGGTGTGATTGCATGATTCCTAAAATTCTTTTCAGTTTCGGAAATATTCACTACACCAAACTAATTAATTTTAGTGTAATCATTTAGAGCTTCAGAAGAGATATTTCCTTAAACCAAATAAACCTAATGGAGAAATGGTATAAAAGATCCTGTATATTGGAAAGTTCATAGGACTGTCTAGTTACAAACCAAAATTTTTACTGTGTTAGATTTTAATAATTGAAACCTTCAGTTTCAGTCAGAATTTCTACAAATAGCAAATTGCATTGTTAACAGTTGTTATTGAATTGGCAAAACACACACACACACACACACAAAATCCAGCCAAAAACCTGGCATGCTTTATTATTTTTATTTTTGATTTTCAAACCTTTTTAATATGTTGACCATCTATATTATATTATAAAGTTATCACAGGCAGCACTTTTAATTGTATAAATTGTATCTTGCTATTTCCAAAGGAAAAGAAGTATACTGACAGTGGTCGGCAGCCTGACATGAGCTGGTCCCTTTAATAGTTAACCTATTTCAGATTATCCTCATGGTAGCAAAACAGATTAAAGTTAAGCCATTTGGATAAAAGAGAGATGTGTTCTATATCCTAAGGATTGCAGCTGTTTAATTTTAACAGCTTTGTGGATGTGATTTTATAGAAAATTTTTACCTTTCTTAGATTTCATATAGTGTTGGATTGAAAGACAAGTTAGAAAAGAATAAAAGTTAGGGGCACCTGGGTGGCTCAGTTGGTTAAGCATCCAGCTCTTGATTTTGGCTCTGGTCATGATCTCATGGTTTTTGAGTTTGAACCCCATGTCAGGCTCTGTCTGCACTGACGGTGTGGAGCCTGCTTGGGATTCTCTCTCTCTGTCTCCCTCTCTGTCTTCCTCTCTGTCCCTTCCCTGCTCATTCTGTCTCTTTCTGTCTCCCTCTCAAAATAAATAAAACAAGAAAAAAAAAGTTAATGAAGTTTCTGATTTTCAGTACAGTAGTCTACTTAGTGCATTGTTAATACTTATAATGCGTTCAAACTGTGCCAGGTCATACCAGTCATAAACCACATAAACATTTATTTAAGCCATGAATAAAAAAGTCTATCTTATAAACTAAGAGAAGCAGCAACATAGTATAAATCTACACATACTTTTTATAGTAACTCTTTTATTTTCTGTAATTTTACGTTATTGTAATGTGTCATTATCATGGATGAATTGATTGTGGGTGCTCATAAGTTTGTGGAAGTCTATAATGGAAAAAGAAAATTGTAAACTAAAAAAAAAAATTAGGGGCACCTGGGTGGTTCAGTTGATAAGCGTCTGACTCTTGGTTTCTGCTCAGGTTATGATCTCATGGTTCATGAGATAGAGCCCCTCATTGGGCTCTGTGCTCCAAGCATGGAGCCTGCTTGGGATCCTCCCTCCTCTTCTCCCTCTACCTGCCTCTCTCCCCAATCATGTGTGTGCTCTATCTCTCAAATAAATAAATAAATATTAAAAAAAATTACTGTCACAGTTAATTGGCTATGATTTCTACCAAAGAGGTAACAGAATAGGATAATTAAGACATAAAGAATGTATCTGGAGGGGTTTGATTCTTGATAAGACAGAATAAATATACTCTATTGGGTCTTTCCCACTGAACATAGCCATATAATCTGGAGAGATACATGATACTGGTATATGAGGTCTCTGAAGCATAACACAGACGTCCTCAAAGGATAACATTCAAATGTCCACAATACAACCCCAAATTACTCATCTTATGAGAAAAATCTCAACTCACATAAGAAAAGATAAAACACATGCCTTTGTCTAGAAGATATAGATGTTAGAATTACCTGACCAAGACATTAAGCAGCTATTAAATAAATGCTGCAACAAGTAATTGTGAAAATACTGAAATAAATAGAAAGCTAGAAACTATCAGCAAATCAATAGAAGATATAAATAGAGAAATTTAAGGAACATAATTACCATAAAAAATAAAAATTATATTCATTAACATAATGGGAATGACAAAGGAAAAAAATCAGTGTATTTGAAAATCGATTACTGTGTTATTCCACTCAGGATTTTATGAAAAGTATGATAGGCTGGTGGTATAAACAAGAGATGTTTATTTCTCACAGTGCCAGAGGCTGGAACATACAAGATCAAGGTGCTGGCAGATTTTGTTCTTTCTGTGGGCCTTCTTCCTGGCATGCACATGATGGAGAGAGGAACTTTGATGTCTCCTCACCTTCTTAAAGAGACCACTAATTCTATCACTATATTGCTTCATCTAAACCTAATGATCTCCCAAAGGCTAAGTACAATGATGTGGATAGATTAAATGTAAAACTACAGACCAAGATATACTATGCAAATATTAATCAAAAGAAAATTGGTGTGATATTAATATCAGAAAATTAGACTACAGAGCAAAATAAATAACAACAGACATTAAATTATGAAAAAAGACCAATTCACCAAGAATAAAAAAAATAAGCAAAAGGAGAAATAGATAAATATACAGTTATAGTTGGAGACTTCAATACTGCTCTCTTAAGAATAGACAGTACTCATATTCAGAATATTATAAAGGATATTGAAGAACTGAACAATGCCATCAATCAACTGTATCTATTGATTATTTACTGAGCATTCTATCTCCAAACAATAGAATACATATTCTTTTCAAAGGTACATAGAACATTCACCATGATAGAGCATACCCTTGGTCATAAAAGAAACTTTCACAGATTTAAGAGAACTAAAATATGTAAAGTATATACTCTGATTTATAATGAAATTAAACTAGAAATCAGCAAATAAATAAATAATAAATAAATAATTAGTAACAGAATAATGCCCCAAACTTGGATTAAAAATGTACTTCTTAATAATTTATGGGTTAAAGGAAAAGTATCAGAGAAATTAGAATATACTTTAAACTGGACAAAAATGAGGATATAAGATACCAAAATTTGTAGGATGTAGCTATAGCGGTGCTTAGAGAGAAATATATAGCATTAAATGCTTGTATTAGAAATATCTGAATCTATAATCTGAGCTTCTATCTTAAACTAGAGAAAGAGCAAAATAAGACTAATGCAAACAGAAGAAAATAATAATTATAAATAAGAATAGAAATCAATGAAATTGAAAACAGAAAAAATAGAAAAATTCAGTGAAACCAAATGCTTGCTTTGAAAAGATAAATGAAATGGATAAACCTCTGGCAAGGTTTATCAAAGTAAAAGTAAAAGAGAATAGTAAAGATACAAATTATCAATATTAGAAATAAAAGAGGAGAGATAACTACAGACCCTCCAGATATTAAAAGGATTTATGTGCAGAATTTTTATAATATTATTATAATAACTCTCTGCACATAAATTCAGTAGCTTTGATTAAATGAGTAAATTTTTTGAAAGTTATAAACTACCAGAATTCACCAAAGACGAAGTAGATAACCTAAATAGTCAAATGACTATTAGATGAATTGAATCTATATTTTAAAATCTCCCTCCAAAAGAACTTTTCAGGCCCACCTGATTTTACTGTTGAATTTTACCAACATCTATAGAGGAAATACCACCAATTTTACAGAAAAAAGAAGAAAAGAGAACCCTATAATTTCCCAACAAATTTTACGTGTCAAACATAACTCTGATAACAAAACTAGACAGAGAATAACGAACAAAACTATTCTTCATGAATATAGATGCAAAAATTCTCCACAAAATATTACCAAATTGAGTCCAACAATAATATATAAAAGAAATAATATCCCAAAGCAAATGAGTATGTTTCTCAAAAAACAAAACAAAACAAAACAAAACAAAACAACAAGGCTGGTTAAATATTCAATAATCAGTTAATGTAATCTCCCAATTAGTAATCTAAAGGAGAAACTTCACATAATAATTTTGACAAAATTCAACATTCACTCATGACAAAAAACATCTGTAATCTAGGAAAAGAAGATTTCATTCACCCTTTATAGGGTGTCTACAAAAGTCACAGATGACCTCATATGTAATGGTGCAAACTTTGGCTCTTGGCCTAAGGCTAAGGTAAGGATGTATACTGTTGGTATTACTATAATTACTGTTGAATTATAGAAATTCTAGCCAGTACATGAAGGCAATAAAAATAATAAAAGTTTATATAGATTGGAAGGAAACAAAATTATCTTTATTTGCAGATGATATGATTGTCTACATACAAAATATCAGGGAATCACTAAAACAAAACGAAATCTCCTAGAACTAACACGTAATTTTAGCAAGACCACAGAATACAAGGTCAATACACAAAAATCAATTTTATTTCATTACTCTAGCAACAAACAATTTAAAACCAATTTTTTTCAAATACCATTTATAATACTCCCCAGATAAAAACTTTGATATAAACTTACCAAAATATATACTGAATTTGTATGCTATAAACTACAAAAGGCTGATAAAAGCAATCAAAGAATGCCTAGATAAATATACAAACTGTCTGCATGGGTTGGAAGATTCAGTACACTAAAGAGATGAATTTGGCCTAAATTGACCTATAGATCTAACACAATTCAATCTCCAACAGGATGTTTTCATAGAGACAGAAAAGGTGATTTTAAGCTCTATGTGGAAAGGCTAAGGGATTAAAATAGCTAAATCAATTTTAAAAACAAAGAATAAGACCAGAGGAATCATATAATAATGATAACACTGGGCTGCCTGACTCAGTGGGTTAAGCCTCTGACTTCAGCGCAGGTCATTATCTCACAATTTGTGAGTTCAAACCCAGCAATGGGCTCTGTGCTGACAGCTCAGAGCCTGGAGCCTGCTTTTGATTCTGTGTCTTCCTCTCTCTCTGTCTGTTCCCCGTTCTCTCTCTGTCTCTCAAAAATAAATAAATATTAAAAAAGAAAAAGATAACACTATAATGTTACCTTAAGCAACACAGATCATGGGAAAGAACACAGAAGTCAGAAAGAGACCCACAATTATGGCAAATTGATTTTTGGCAAAAATAAAAAAAGCAAGTCAACAGAGAAAGGAGTCTTTTTAAAAAATGGTGTCAGAACAAATAGACATTCATATGCAAAAAAAGGACCTCAATTTAAATTTCACACCATATACAAAAATTAACTCAAAATTGATCATAGACCAAATGTAAACCAAAACACAATAAAACTTAGAAAAAAAACCACTGGAGTAAAATCTCTGTGGTTTGCATTTGGCGAGGAAATCTTTTTTGTGTATGTGTGCATTGGCAAAGATATATATATATATATATATATATATATATATATATATATACACACACACATATATAATCAGCAATTAATAAATTAAATATTATTTAATATTCCTTTAATTTATATATTACTTAGAATATTTATTCATATAATTTAATATATTAATATAGCATTAAATATTAATATGTAACTATATTAAATGTTAGCAACATATTAAATGTATTAAATATTAAGATATAATATTTATTAAAAATATTAGCAAAACAAAACTTTTGTCTTGAAAGACAAACTTAGCAAAATAAAATATAAGCCATAGATTAAAATATTTATAATCACATATGTAACAAAGCACTTACATGGACAATATACAAAGCAAAGAATTCTCAAAATTCAATAATAAAAATGCAGCAATTGAATCTAAAAATGAGTAAAAAATTTGAATACAGCGCTTATGAAAATTGTACAAGCATATAATATGAAAAATGTTGAACATAAGTCATCATTAAGAACTGCATGTAAGACTAGTGAGATGCCACTACACAGGTATCTGAGTTGCTACAGGAAAAATTATTGGCAATACCAAGGGCTAGGCAGTTCCAGAACAACTGGAACCCTCATATATTACTGGTGAAAATATGGAATAGTGTAGTTTCTCCAGAAAACAGTTTTGCAGGATTTTATAAAGTTAAACTTACCCTATTTTCCAGCAATCTTACCCCTGAGTACTCACTGTGCGGATAGAAGCTTACACTCTCTGAACAATCTTTACATGAATGTTTCTAGTAGCTGTAATCATAACTACCAAAAACAACTTAAATGTCTTTCAACCAGTGAAAGGATAAACCAATTTTGTGAAATAGTTGTCAGCAATTAGAAGGAATGAACTATCGATAGATGCACCAACTTGGATGAATTTCAAAAGCATAAGTGAATAAAAGCTCATTTCAAACAATTACACATGGTAGGATGACATTTATATAACATCCTTAGAAAAATTTTCACAGTAGCCAAGAATACAGAAACAACTCAAATTGTCCATTGACAGATGAAGAAGATGTGATATATGTATGTGTGTGTGTGTGTGTATTATTATATATTATACATTACACGCACAACAGAGTATTATTCAGCCTTAAAAAAGAAGGAAATCTTGCCCTTTGTGACAACATGGATAGCCCCAGAGGACATTATGCTAAGTGAGATAAACCAGTCACAGAAAGACAAATACTGTATAATTTCATTTATATGAGGAATCTGAAATAGACAAGGGCATAAGGGTGCCTGGGTGGCTCAGTCGGTTAATTGTCTGACTTCGGGTTCAGGTCATGATTTCGTGGTTCATGGGTTTGAGCCCCACATTGGGCTCTGTGCTGACAGCTCTGAGCCTGGAGCCTGCTTCAGATTTGGTGTCTCCCTCTCTCTCTTCTTCTCCCCTGCTTTCTCTCTGCCTGTCTCTTTCTCTCTTTCAAAAATAAACAAACATACATACATACATACATACATACATACATACATACATAGACAAGCTCATTGAAGCAGACAATACTGATTACCAGGGGCCAGGTGATGGTAGACATGGGGAGTTATTGTTCAATGGGTATAAAGTCAGTTATACTAAATGAGTAAGTTGTAGAGATTTTCTGCGAAGTGCAGTCAGTGCCTATAGTAAACAATGTAATATTGTGCACTTCAGAATTTAAGAGGGCAGATTTCATGTTAAGTGTTTTTACCATGACCAGACAAACAAACAAACAAAAAACCACAAACAGACAGAGGATACTTTGGGGGGTGTTAGATATATCTATTACCTTGCTTGTGGTGATGCTATCATGTGTTTACATATGTCCAAAATAATCAAATTGTACACACTAAATATGTGTAGTTCTTTGTGTCACAATTACGCCTCAGTAAAGCTGCTTAAAAAATATACCCACAATAAGCTAACATTTTAAACCAAAAAAGAAGATAAAGCTATCATGCCAGAGAATAGATCAGTCAAAATTGAAGGAGGGAGTCACCACAGAAGGAGCCTGAGAAATTTGGAAGTTGCATCTTGACTGCGGTGGAGGTTACACAAATCAATGCATGTGTTAAAATTCACTGAATTGTACACCAAATTATACACCAAGAATTATACACTAGGATCATGAATAATCCTAGAAGTGTCTCTACAATTAAAAGGCATTAAAATTAAGAGCTGATACATTTGCACAGGGTAGAGTGTGAAGTTTCTCCCTTGGCTTGCATAAAACTGCCCAAGTAAGCATTACTACATTTTAAAGAATCACATATTCCTGAAATTAGATTTGATGTGACTCTTTGAAGTGTACATTCTTACAGGACTCCTAGTTTGTGAGGTAGCAGAGGAAGGATGGAAGCTCCTTGTAAAAATGAATTTTTAAGTTAATGTGTATATAGAATAATACATGCAAAAGAATTCCATGGCTCTCTTAAGACTTCTAAATCTACACACTGAATGCTGTTTAAAGTCTCAAGAGTTCATGTGCTGGACCCTGAAATGTAACAGATAAGCATCTGTACCATTGAGATGAATGTCTCTCTCTGGATTCCAAGTAAAGGAAAATATTTTTCTTTAGTTTCAGTATGAAAAGAGAGTGAATAGAAACATCCATTTCTTTTCTTCTCATTCACACAATCTTTTTATGTTATGCATTTTGTGTTATGAGTTAGGTATTGCTCCTCCAGAGAAGACTAGAAAATTTTATTTTGCTGTCAACCAAAGAGCTTTTCTGAGACACCTGCTTGCATGTAAGCACATCCTATCCCCTCCAGGTTATGTGCAGAATCCTTGTAAAGGCTGAAAGGAAAATATTTCTTTTAATTTTTTTATGTTTATTTATTCAGAGCATGAGTGGAGGAGGAGCAGAGTGAGAGGGAGACACAGAATCTAAAGCAGGCTCCAGGCTTTGAGCTGCCAGAGCCTGACACAGGGCTCGAACCCACAAACTGTGAGATCATGACCTGAGCCGAAGTTGGAGGCTTAACCGACTGTCCACCCAGGCACCCAGAAAAACCTTTACTATAAACGTATTTTGTACAAACATTTGTTCACCTTCTTTAGAGTTTTTGTCTGTTGCCGTGTTTAGGTGACATAAACTTTTTTTTTTTTTTTTTTTTTTTTTTTTTTTTTTTTTAAACGCACTGATTATTTTTCAAGGGCTAAGTATTTCAAACAGATGCTAGTTCACTTCAGGTACATTCAAGACAGTCTGCAGACAGATCTTTTTTGATAGCCCCAGAATGCACAGTCCAGACACATGAGAGACTTCAATCATGTACTCTTAACCTCGAGTAATATTATTTTGACTTTTGGATAATTCTGCATTGTCAGCTCGATTTTAACTGCTTCTTCATATTGTCAGTATCATAACTGTTTTCCTCTTTCACTCTCTTTCAGACACGTTTCCCCGTTATTTTAACCCATCTTTTCTTTCTGAGAAGATAGGAGATTTCTCTCTAAATTCAGCAGTACTCTATCTTCGTTGCTGGGTTGTGAGGAACCGACTTCCTGTACTACTTAAAAACTGGGAATACTTTTTTTTAATGTAGCAGCTGAACTCAAAATGAGATGAGTTCCTTCTTTTGAAAATGGAAGTTACATTGAATACGAACACTTACAAAAAAGTTTTGGCCTTGAAAACCCTAAGGCAAAACTGAAATCTTTATTTGAAACTTTAGTAGGGATTTGGCAGGCTTTTCCTCCTCTAACACAGAGAGCACTAAACTCTCCAGCAGGCATCTCTAAAAGACCACAAATTTGCTAGAAATTTATCAGACTCCTTAAAGAATATTGCCTTTGAGGAAAAGGTCTCCATTATTTGAATGTGCTCTGCGAATCCAGTCATCAATTCCATCAATTCAGAGACCGCTAAAGCTTTTCAGATGGAGGCTCTGAATGAAGTTGGTAAGACTTTAATTCAGTTTTGATTTTTTTTTCCTAAAGTTCAATATTTGCTGTCCATTGATCAATGAATGACTTTGAAATTTCTTGGTATTACTCTGACAAGTCCTAAGGCAGACTGTAATTTCCTGTGAAATATAGTTGTCTTGAGGTGGAAGTAAAAATAATAAGCTCAATATGAAAATAGGAATACAGGAGTTGCTACAGGGGTTTTTCCTTTGTATTTTCCCCTTCCCCATGCTCCTTTCCATTCCCAAAATGAATCATTTCTCTACCTTTTAAGGGACTTTTGTTTTCCCGTTCCTGTTTTGCATTATTTTCATCTTATGGATATAGATCAAAATCCTACTGTGGGTAGCAAAGAACACAAGTGCTGTTGTGCTTGAACCATTTAAAATGTTCCTGCCAGCACACTGGAGTGGTAAATACCTGAAGAGATGTGAACTCAGGGGACAAATGGGAGTTGAGAAATACATATGAAAAGAATAGTAATATGTGTAAATAAAAAATAGGAAAAAGAGAGAGGGAGGAAAAAAATCTGTTGTTAGCAAAATGTTTAGGTATTTGACAATTACAATTGATTTAACAAACATGAAAAAAAGATGAGGCAAGGTGTGCCTAAGATGTCACCTAATACTGAGAACTTAATCACCGCAGTTTCCCCCTCAAGATCAGGGTCTGTATGGCACTTCATTTCAGTTAGAATGGGGAACACATTACATGGCTGTTTGTCCACTTTCCCTAATAAACTCAATCACCACATATCAATCCAGTAGCAAAATTCTTCTAATAACACAAACAGATACTAAAGTAGTCCTTCCTGAAGTCTCATTATTATTAGAAGGAGTGAGAGAGTATGGGCTAGTTTTCGTTTGATAAAATATTTCTTTTGCTTTGTTTGTTTGTTTGCCCCACGTAAAATCTCCTATTATCTATACTATGGAACTTGTCTATATGGTTAGTCCTGGTACACTTTTATTCCAATATCAAAAGCTGAAGAGTCAGACATAACATTCCCTGCCCCTTGCCAGTAAGGGTGTTGGCATGTGATTTAAGTTCCATCAGTCAGATGTGCCAACTCAAGACACAGAAGGTTGAGCTGTTCAAGCAATTATCAGGCAAAGTCAGATTATGCTTGTTGGAAGTTGTACAATAATGACCTGCAGCAGCACTGTCCAGAATATCTTTCTGCTAAAGATGAAGATCTCATTTACTGCTTCTTCCCTCTTCAGAATTGTCTTGATGCTTCTCTGTTTTCCAAACTTGGCCCTTCACATTCCATCCAATAAATTCATTTTTTTTTTAAACCTGAGATCCAGAGTCACATTCTATTACTTGCTATCAAGAACCTTATCTAAATGTCCATCAACTGATGAATGGGTGGAGAAATTGTGGTTTATATACTCAATGGAATACTACGTGGCAATGAGAAAGAATGAAATATGGCCTTTTGTAGCAACGTGGATGGAACTGGAGAGTGTTATGCTCAGTGAAATAAGTCATACAGAGGAAGACAGATACCTTATGTTTTCACTCTTATGTGGATCCTGAGAAGCTTAACAGAAGACCATGGGGGAGGGAAGGAAAAAAAAAAGGTTAGAGAGGGAGGGAGTCAAAACATAAGAGACTCTTAAAAACTGAGAACAAACTGGGGGTTGGCGGGATGGGGGAGAGGGGAAAGTGGGTGATGGGCATTGAGGAGGGCACCTGTTGGGATGAGCACTGGGTGTTGTATGGAAACCAACTTGACAATAAATTTCATATATAAAAAAAGAACCTTATCTGATTCAGTAGAATAAATCTTTTCTAGGAAGGGTGAGGCTAGCTGTTAAAAATCTACTCTATCCAGTTTGTTTTAAAGGTCTACCTAAATATAGAAAGAACTGACAGGAGATTACCCCTCTGCTGATGATTTCTAGTTGGCTCTTATCTTTTGTTTATTATATAACTGGTCTTTGTCTGTTTAAATAACTATCAGTAGGTAGGTTTATTTTCTTTGGCTTAAAGATGGAGGAGGAAAAATGGTCTTTTCTAGGCAGTGCAGAGAAGATTTTGTGTCTCAATACATTTGTTTCTGAGAAATTAAAAAAAAAGAATGTAATGTGAACTCACATAACCATATTTTAAGTTTGTGATACTTATAGAACTTAAAAATATACACATATTATGTTAAATATAATTTATGTTAAATATACTTTTGTTAAAATATTTATATGCAGTTAATACACATAAATATGCAAAGTAAAAATTAAAATACCATTTTGAGTGACTCACTTTTTAAAATCTCCCTTTCAGGGAACTTAGAGTTTCTATAAGAGGTACGATGCTTTTGTTCCAGGGATTTTGAAACT
This sequence comes from Panthera pardus, assembly GCF_024362965.1. Lineage (NCBI taxonomy): Eukaryota > Metazoa > Chordata > Mammalia > Carnivora > Felidae > Panthera > Panthera pardus. The sequence goes on from NW_026526765.1 coordinate 89,625,080, forward strand.
GCAAAGTGTCTAAATTTCAAGCGAGGAATGGATTTGTGCCCTCAGAAGTGGTCTCTCCTTTTCAAGATAGAAAATTGAATTTAATGCTAAAGGGCTAAAGCACTTTCCTTTAGGAGATCAGGATATGCCACTGTAAAAAGGGTAGAGAGCTCTCTTTTAATCCTATTAATCCAAGTAAATTCACTTTATCTACTAGGTCAGTTAAATATAACAATCCATTTTCAGATCCATTACAGAATCATCTAAATGTGGGATATTCAACTTAGGAAATTTGACTTCAGACATAATATTTTTTGTGGGTTTTGTGTGCATGATTTGTACACTCTCAATACTTATGCTATGTGTCATTCCTGACCTCAGCTTCCAAAAACATACATCTTTAACACATACACCCAATCATTTTAGAGTTCCCCTCTCTAGAGAGAAGTAACTGCTTTTAAACACACTACAACCATGAAAACTGAGGAAATTAAAAAATAACTACAATAATTTTGTTTTACCAAATTAAAAATAATATGTGGGGATTCTTTGTTGGTTAATTTTCTTGTGTATAGGGTAATAATAAGTTACACATTTGCGTAAAGATATACTGCCAAAAGAATGCCACAGTGCTATATGTATTTTAGGCATCATAAAAGATCTTAATCTCATTTTAATCCTTGTCAATAGAAAGAATTTATTATTTTTTAAAAGTATTTTCATTATGATATGTATTTATTTTATTTTATTTTCTAAGTTTTAAAATAATATTTCTCATGTATTAGTTACCAATTGCCACATAACAAAATACCCCCTCCAAATTTAGCAGCTTAAAATAACCAACACAAACTATCAAAAGGAGAAATAAATAAAACAATTCCATTTACAATAGCATCAAAAATAATAAAATACTTGGTAATAAATTTAACCAAAGTGCTTTAAGATCTTTTACTGAAAACATGAAGATATTGATGAAGGAAATTGAATAAGACACAAATAAATAAAAATATATTGTGTTCATAGATCAGAAGAATTAATATTAGTAAAATGTCCATATGGCAAAACCAATCTCCAGATTCAATGGAATCCCTATCAAAATTATAATAGCATTTTTCACAGAAAAAAAAAACAATTTTAAAATTTGTGTGGAATCACAAAAGACTCTGAATAGGCAAAGTGATCTTGAGAAATAACAAAGCTGGAGGCATCACAATTTCTGATTTCAAACTAAATTACAAAAGTAGTAATCAAAACAATTTGGTATTGATATAAAACCAGGATTACATAAACAGATGTGACAGAATAGAGATCATAGAAACAAACCCATGCATATATTATCAATAAATTTATGACAAAGGAGTCTAGGATATACAATAGGGAAAAGAATGTCTATTCAAACATAGTATTGGAAAATTGGGCAATCAAATGGGCAAGGATGAAACTGGACCTCCTTCTTACGCCATACAAAAATAAACTCAAAATGCATTAAAGATTTATATGTCAGGCATGAAACCATTAAACTTCTAGAAGAAAAAATAAGGGTAGTCTCCTTGACTCTGGTCTTGGCATAGGTCTTTTGGATTTGACACCAAAAGCACAGGCAACAATAGCGAAATAAACAACTAGGGCTATATCAAAAGCTCTGCACAGCAAAGGAAGCCATCAACAAAATGAAAAGAAAACCTATGGAGTGGGAGAAAATATTTGCAAACCACATATCCAATAAGGAGTTAATAACCAGAACATACAAGGAACCCACACAACTCAGCAAAAAAAAAAAAAAAAAATTAAATAAATAAATAAATAAATAAATAAATAAAAAATAACAAAACCCAAACAACTCAATTAAAAACTGGGAAAAGGATCTGAATAGATATTTTTCCAAAGAAGACATACAAATGGCCAACAAATACATGAAGAGGTGTTCAACATCACTAAAGTGTTATCACCTCACACCTGTTAGTATGTCTATTATCAAAGAGAGAAGCAATAAGAAATCCTGGTGAAGATGTGAAAAAAGAAAACCCTATTGGAGGAAAACTGGTATGGTCACTAGGGAAAGCATATAAACGATTCTCAAGAAGTTAAAAATGGAACTACTATATGATCTAGCAATCTTATTTCTGAGTATATATCCAAAGGACGTGAGACCATAGTGATATCTGTGCTCCCATGTTACTCACAGCATTATTCAAACTAGCGAACATATGGAAACAATCTTAGTGACTCTTGATGAATGGATAAAGAACATGTAGTACTTATATTTACACAATAGAATATTATTCAACTTTTGAAATGAAGGAAATCCTTCCATTTTTGACAACGTTGATGAGCCTAGAAAGCCTTATGCTAACTGAAGCAAGCCAGATAGAAAGAGAAATACTGCATAGTATCAGTTATATGTGGAATCAATAAAAGTCAGACTTACAGAAACAGAGAATATAAAAGTGATTTTCAGAGGTGCATGGGTGGGGAAAGTAAGGAAAAGTTGGTAAAAAGGTACAGATTAATAGTTATAAAATGAATAAAATCTGAGGACCTAATGTATAACTGTAACTATAATGTATAACTATAGTTGATAACATTGTATTGTATAATTGAAATTTTTTAAGAGGGTAGAACTTAAATGTTCTCACAATACATACATACATACGTACGTACACATAAGTGAGATGATGGATATATCAACTAACTCGATGGGGAGGAATCTTTTCAACATACATACATATATCAAATTATTATGTTGTACATTTTAAACATCATTTTATTTGTCAATTATACCTCAGCGAAAAATAAGTTAAAAATGAAATAAAATCTTAAAAACACAAATAATAAGAAACATTAATTATCTCACAGTTTCTTTGGGTCAGGAATTGGGGCACTGCTTAAGTGAATCTTCTACTTCAGGTTCTTTTATACTCAAAATTGAAATTATATATCTTATTGATGGAATGATTAATAACAAATGATGCTTATGTTTCATGGTACCATTAATATTATTGTTCTGATTTTGTGGTAGTCTTTGGAAGTAGGATAATGACCATATTGGCTTTTTAGTTTAGATCTTAAGGTGATAAAACAATTTAATTTCAAACATTTAATTGAGGTTTATTTTCTATTCTACTGAGATCAACAAATAAATTATAGTAGAGTGACATACAGGTAAAAGCACATCAGAATATTAAAAAACGCTATGATTTGATACAGATAAGGAAAGAAGCTTGGGGATTAAATGTTAAGTGATAATCATTTTTCTGTCCCTATATTTTATGATCTCTCAGCAGCAATTGTTACAATTGATCTCTTAACTCAAAATCCTGTTAGTAATCCTTTAATGTTAAGGGCTGCACCTTTTTTATCCTGTTTTAAGAGTTCTTCCCCTTATGTTATATCTCTGAATTGTAGTGTTCCAGGGTTTGGTCCTGGGCCTCTTTCTATTTCAAATATCTGTGGAGCTGAACTTATTATATTCTATCTTATTTCACCCCTTTATTTTAGCACACAATACATAGGAGAAAAATACACGAATGCACAGCTTGAAGAGTTTTCATATTGAACACATCTGTGTAACTAGCCCTTGGATCAAGAAATAAAATATTACCAACACTTCAGAATCCATCTCTGTACCTTTTTTTGATCACAGTACTCTCTTAAAAGTTTGCTTGCTTCTATGTTTCATACAGTGGAATGATACAATATATTCTCTTTGGCAGTAGATTCTTTAAGCCAATGCTGTTTTAAAGATTCATCCATTTGTTATTATTGCTGTATAATGTTCCATTGTGTGAAAACACCACAATTTACTTATTAATACATCTATTAATAAATATGGTAGTTTTCCATCTTCATTTATTACTAATATTGTTGCTATTGATGGCCTAGTGCATGTCTTTTAGTAGACTTATGTATGTATTCTGATGGGGGTTAAGAGTGGAATTATAGTGTAAGCCTTCTTGTGTTCTACCACTTAGTAGTTGTAAGACTTAATACAAGCTACTTGTATAAAGTACTTGTATCAAGTGCCCTCTGAGTTTCAATTTCTTAATTCCTAAATCAGAATCAAATAATACTTAATTTATAGGGTTGTTATGAAGATTAAGAGTGAAATCTTTAAACTGACTAAATGAATAAGTGACTAAATTTTTTAAGAGCAAAATCTTCAAAGTCACGAAAAGAGCTTGACTCTTAGTAGATACTTAATACATATTAGCTATTTTATTTCCTTTTTTTAGTGAATAGCATAAATTTCTATTCAATTGTCTAGCCCCCAACCTATTGTAGCATTCTTGATTTACTCCTTTCTCTCATGAATTCAAGTCCAGTCCATCATCAAGTCCCATGATGGCTTTCTATAAACATATCCTGAATCTACCTTACCAGGTCTTCCCATTCCCACTCTTTCAACTTTAGTTCACACCACTGTCATCTCTCACTTGATACTTTCCAAACTGTTCCCATCGTTTCACGGTTTCACTTTTGATTAATCCATTATCAACAGTAATCAGAATAATTTTATATATTATGTATACATATATATATGCTTTTGTATATAATGTAATATCATTCTCTTTATTCAGAGTGAACAAATATAAATTAACAAAAATTCAAATGGCTTAAATTTATAGTTTATTATATGTTGTAAGACTTTACGATCTGGCCTTTTTTTCTCTCTGACTTCATTTCCTATCACTGTCCTTCTACTTTACCACACTCTAGCCATACTGGTTTTTGTGTTCTTAAGTTTGTCATTCAGATTTCTGCTGAAATATCCTCTTATTACCTTGGTGTCTGAGTACTTTTCCTGACTTCTCTCTCAGTTTGCCTCCACCAAATACCTTTCCCTTGAATATCATCCCTTTATATTTCATTCATTCCACTCATTTCTTTCTACAATAATATTGGTCAGTTTTTGGTCACTTGTTTATTTTCTTTCTCCTCTCTAGAATAAAAATGTTCCACAAGAGCAGAGACTTTGTCTTGCTTATTAGCTCTTTAACAATGCCTGGTAAATCATCCAGTTTCAATAAATACTTGAAATAAATGAGAGAATGAAATGAACTATCCTTCCGACTTCTTTTTGAAGTTTATTGCATGTATTGAAGTAAATATTTCAGGATGCACTATATCAATAAATATGTAAAGATACTTCACTTATAAAAATCCTAACTATATGGCTATAATTATTATAAGAGTCAATTTTATTAATAGGTTAAAAAGATCACTTGAATGGTTAAAATGGACATCTACTGGATTAATTTTTCCTTTCCTTGATGAAGTGAAAATAAATCACTGATAAGTAATGAAAATGAAAATGAAATTGCCATTGTTTTCTTTCCTGATGCTGTTATATTTTACCTTTAGAAAGACAAAACATGAGCCAGGATGATGTTTTCCATCAAAGAGAAAATAGTAGTGGTTAGGGATGAGATAGTTCCTCATAGGAAGAGTGTGAATATTGATTTGATATTTATCAAATTATTATTATTTATTATTTTTATTATTTTTTATTATTTTATTTTATTTTACTTTATTATTTATTTTATTTTAAAAGTATTTATTTTACTTTATTAAGATAAAATAAAATAATAAAATAAAAAGTATTTATTTTACTTTATTATTAATTATTATTAATTATGGGACCCTTTTTATTTGTAATAGGCAAACATACATTTGCATCTATTGTTACTTCTTTTCTAACTATGACCTGTCAATAAATAACACCAATGTTGTAAGTCTCTAGAAATAGAGGTTAAAAGTTTCCTCTCTATCTTTGGAGGTATTTTCCATTTATGAATCAAAGACTTAGTGTTTATGATAAATACAAGACATTCCTCATTTTGATGCTGGGAAGTGGAATAGTTGAACTTCTCTAAGATAATTGATAAAACTTGAGGAAAACAGAGCTCTAGTTTGAAGCTTTAATTTTTTTAACTAAGAATTCTGTTTTCAGGTGCTGAGGATTAAGGAAGGCACTTGTTGTGATGAACACCAAGTGATCTCTGGAATTATTGAATTACTATATTTTATATCTGAAACTAATATCACATTATATGTTAACTAGAATTTAAATATAAAACTTAAAAGATTCTATTTTCAATATCTAAAAATGATTTATTTATCTCTATCATTTTCTCAATGGAAATTATTCCTTTAATTAATTCACAAAAATGTATTGACCTTTAAAATACTACATTAAAGATCATTCCATGTTTATGACAATATCCCCCTGATTTAAGCTTAAGTAAAACAAAGAAAAGCAAAACTAACTTAGACAATGTTCTTTCTCTTTCACTGTTTTTGCTTTCACATGCAGTATTCCTACTGACAGCTGGGTGAAAAAAGGTGCATTATAGAAACATTAACATGCCAAGTTTCCTTACAGGCCGTGGCTGCCAAGCAGATAAATGTGTAGTGTGAATTAACAAGCATGCTGCACCTGGGTTTTCTCAGTGGTATTAAAAATAATTCTTCCCACAGCATAGCTATGGTAGCACTGATGCCTTAAGACCTAATATTAATAAGATTTGTATACCCTGAAGCTAAATAAGGAAGATTTGGAAACCAGGGAATGTAATGTTATTCACCCTAACTTATGAAGTAACATATGAGACTTTTTAGATTTTAAGAGAAGTTATGGAAAGAAAGTTCAAAAAGCAGTTACACAGAGGGGTGCCTGGGTGGCTCAGTCGGTTGAGCGTCCGACTTCGGCTCAGGTCATGGTATCACTATTACTGAGTTGGAGCCTCGCGTAGGGCTCTGTGCTGACAGCTCAGAGCCTGTTTCGGATTCTGTGTCTCCCTCTCTCTCTGCCCCTCCCCCACTCATGATCTCTCTCTCTCTCTCTCTCTCTCTCTCTCTCTGTCAAAAATAAATAAACCTTAAAAAATTAAAAAGAAAACAGTTACACAGAGTCAACAAATCCATTTTGTTAGATCTGGATAATATAAAAATAAAGTGAGTACTTTTACTGAGTGCTTACTATATATCAGAAGCTCTGATAAGTGCTTAGATCATTAATTAGTTGGGCTCCCTATTTAGTCCTTTAACCTACTTTTTTCCTGCTTTTTGCCCCCTCCAGTACTCTACTTTTATTTATTCCTTAGTGCTTATTACACACTACCTCATCAGACGCTTTACTTATTATTTTTTATTTTCATATTGTCTCTTTCCATCACAATGAATGCTCCTCAAAGATAAATTTTAGCAGTCAGGATATGCTAGAGTATACTGCAGTAACAACCCCAAACTTCAATGACTGAATGCAATAAAATTTATTTTTTACCTATGTAATGTGTATCAGTAATCTACAGAAGGTTTTATACAATGTAGTCACTCGGGAATCCAGAAGACTCTGTCTCCAAATATGCTTTCATGATCACAAAACCTGGGAAGAGCAAGTATAATTGCTCACAGAGGCTTAAAGCTTCCAAAGTGACATACGTCACTTTTACTTATGTTTTATTAGGCAAAGAATGTCAGATGGCTATGTCTGAATTCAACAGTGCTCGGAAGGGGCTTACATTTTAGTGCACAGAATATAAGTTACCATATATCTTCCAATGATTGCTGCATCCCAAGGGGTGAGAAGAACACTTACTGGAGCATGGAAGATCCTGAATAAATACTACGGCTAGTATTATTATCATTACTTTACAAACAAGGAAAGTGAGGCACATGGAGGTAAAGCAACTTGCCAAATTCTAGGAAGAGTAGTGTATGAACTAGACAGTATGAATTCAGAAACGATACTCATTTTTAAAGTATTTTTTTAATGTTTATTTATTTTTGAGAGAAAGAGCGCAAGTGGGGAAGGGGCAGAGAGAGAGGGAGACACAGAATCCAAAGCAGGCTCCAGACTCTGAGCTATCAGCACAGAGCCGGATGTGGGGCTCGAACTCACAAACTGTGAGATCATGACCTGAGCCGAAGTCGGACACTTAAGTGACTGAGCCACTTTAACTACTATATTGATAAGTTGATAAAAGAGACATTACTGTTGACAGTTAATACTCTAATTTCATTGAGAAATCGTGGCATAAACTCAGATAAGTTAGACTTCATCTGGCATACTCCCTCCACCTCCAAAAAGGGCTTTTGATGTTGACAATTTGGAGAAGAGAAGGAAGACACTTTAGTATAAGGTGCTAATGTGGAGGTACATGTTGTTTTGTGGTCAACAGTACTGGATATTTATTTTCCCAAAATTAATTATTCACAAGATATATATTTTTCATCATTAGATACAGAAATGTAAGTTTCTGCTGTGGAATTCTCAGAATGTACTCAATAATTTAGAAACCTGGGAAGTATAAGACTTTTCTGTATATCTTACATCTAAAAAAACAGACATAGGTAAACATGGTGATGTTTTGCATTTTGTTGAGAAAATTCTTTAAAGAAAATATGTGAATTAACTAATCAAAAAGCCTGGCAGTTAGGATGGAAAACAGAATTCCCATGTATTTATAAGCCAAAAATATAAAGGAGTCTCAGTGTTGAATAAGAAGCTTCTTGTTTGCGGGCAAAAGTGTTAGTTTCATAGCAGAAATTGCTAGTGTACCTTAGAGAAAGTAGTGTCTAATTTCATGTGTATTTTACCCAGAGGAAAGTAAATTATACCAAAATATTATAGACCGTACTGGCTTCCAAGAATGAATGTATGCATATGATAACTAACATGGAACAAGTTTGCTAAAGTCATTTTTGACCCAGAAAATGTCCATTAGGCACATGCCATATAGCAAAGAACTAAATGAAGGTGTGAAGACAAACTACAATATCAGGTGGGTATGTTTTAAGTCATCCTACTCTGTCTAGTGTCTTTAAAACTGCTTTGGGTTTTCCTAATGAATTAGGTTTGGAGAATATATATTTTGGTGAATTTTGCTTGGCAGTATGTCCACATAGAATGTTACCTAATATAAATCATTGTTATGAATTTTTGTAACTATATTTAAAGACCATTTGTCTTTATTTTGTTTGTTAGTTTATTGCACCGTTGCAAAACTTTGGAAGGCATTCCTCTCTATTTCTCTTTATCATGTAATTGTATTTTTCCATTTAAGTATAAACTGACCATTTGCTTGCAGAGATGTGTCTATATGTAATTGCCAACATTGTACCCACATTCTCATGTGTCTAATCTAATGTAATATGGTATTTGAAAATTAATATTGTATATACGTCATGTATTATATATAAACATTATATAAATTACATTTTCTAGGTGTGCCTGGGTGGCTCAGTCAGGTGTCTGACTCTTGGTTTTGGCTCAGGTCATGATCTCATGGTTTATGGGATGGAGCCCTGCATGGGGCTCTGCGCTGACAGTGTGGAGCCTGCTCGAGATTCTCTCTCTCTCCCCCTCTCTCTCTGTCCCTCCCCATCTCGAGAGAGTGCACTCTCACTCTCTAAAAAAAAAAAAAAAAACTCAAAATAAACAACAAAAAAAATCAATATTCCACTTTCCTACCTTTATTCGATGGCATTCACTTTAATTAGAATGATCCCAGCATTTTAAAAGTTATTTCAATTGTTTTTACCTATTACCTAAGGCAATAAAATACCTAGGAAACATTCACTAACAAATAAAATGTAGGATTGATTTTTTTTTGCCTTTCTTTTTCTTAATACATATATCTTTAAAATATTTTTCCTATCTTAACACTTTTAAAGTTAATTGCCATTTGCAACAATGTGGATGGAACTAGAGTGTATTAAGCTAAGTGAAATAAATCAAGATAAATATCATATGATTTCACTCATATATGGAATTTAAGAAACACAACAGATGAACACGGGGGAAGGGAAGGAAAAATAAGATAGAAAGACAAAGGGAGGCAAACTATAAGAGACTCTTAAATACAGAGAACAATCTGAGGGGTGCTGGAGGGGTGTTGGGTGGGGGATGAGCTAAATGGGTGATGGGCATTAAGGAGGGCACTTGGGATGAGCACTGGGTATTATATGTAAGTGATAAATCACTGGGTTCTACTCCTGAACCAATACTAACTGTATGTTAACTAACTTGAATTTAAATAAAATTAAAAAAAAAATTAAACATTAATTTAATTTCACCAAGATACAAAATATAAGAAATCTAATATTACAAGGTAAGAATGTGATGATTTTACAGAATTAATGTCTCCAACTATTTCCCTGGTTTAGATTGTGAATGCATAAATAATGGCAGTTTGCTCAATTCCTACCCCTAAAACTTGAAGAGGGAATAGTAACAACTAACATTCATTGAACACTTCTGTGTGCAAGAAATTTTGCTAAGTGCTGTCAAAAGGTAAACTGAGGCATATTAAAAACTTTAAAAGTCTATTTGAGCCAACATTCATTTTCAATCAGGCAGCACATGCCAGAACTGGTTAGGAGTAAGTACTCCACCCACAGGAGCTGGAGGAAAGACTTCCATGGCGAAAAGGCGGAAGCAAAGCAAGATTATTTGGTTGGTTGTAACTTAAGTGCTTGCATTACTTGGAAAAGCCTAGTTGGCTGTTTGTAATCGCGTACTTATGTTTTGATATTTTAACCTTGAGGCATTTACAGGAGTAGGTTTTGGGATTTGCTAACATAGACTGTTAAGGCATTAAAACTACCTCAGTCTAATGGCCTCCTTAAAATTAATTTAACAATGCTACACATACATTATTTTGTTTAAACATCAGAACATCCACCAAAATATATGCAGGATTATTATCCTTATTTTAAAGATAATGAAACTCGGGCCTAGGGAGATGAAGTGGCTTGCCCAAGGTCATTTAGTCAGGAGATACAGAAGTCTTCTATAAACCCAGGCAGTGTGATGCCAGATTGGCATTTAACTTCTCCACAATATTACCTCACACTCACTCTCTGAAGGTGCAAGAGTTCCTGCTAGGAAATGGGTAATATCAAGATCACCTCCTCCCACATCAACCATGCCTAGGGAGGTATTAAATCCCATGTTACAGGCAAGAACAAGCTGAGAATAGTTACAAGAAATTGCTCAGGGTCTGACCAATAGTAAGTAGCAGGACCAGGACTCCAATCCTTGTTGTCTGGGACCGATCATAGTGAAACTGGTACAGGAGTACACCAAATTGTAAATGTGGTTTTCTTGAATTAGTTTTGAGGGTAGAAACAAACACGCACTTTAAATTGTTTTTTCTTAAATGAATTGCACTTAGTTAATCAAAGAGTACCAAAAAAAAAAAAAAAAAGGTACTGGAAGCTCATTTAACATTTTCCCATTACCTACAAATGAGTTGGTAAATTTGGTATTTTGTTGTAAAAGATATTGGAATTGTGGGGAACTTCACCTTGTACATATTTTCTTTAGATGTTAGAGTTATTTTTATTTTCAAATTGCATATATGCTAAAGAAAAGTTATCATCTTAACAGAAAACTTTATATAACTTCCCATGCTCAAAACACTTAATTCTTGAGTCCTATAGTTTTGACAATTACCGAAAATAAATTGTATACGTATATGTAATTTTTAAAAATAATTAGTGTTCAGTACAATAACCTGTTGTACAATTTTAATTAGAATTCATTAAATCTCTCTTTTTTGGGGGGTTTATTCTTAAGGGGTACTACTTTAAGTGAGGCAAATACTGAATACTATTAAGGAAGGCAAAATCTCCCTCATAAAATAAACATATTCTCTGTTGAGTGAAATGAGACAAGGATATGAAAACAAACAAACAAATTGAAAGCATCCAGACAGACCCAGGACATATCTGAAAGATGAACTTGTTGAAAACTTTCTACACTGTAATATTTTTTTCTCAATTGCCAACTTCTTCAATTTGAGTTAGTGTGAACTACTAAGGCATTAATGTAAACAGCTAAAACATCATAAATTTTGTATAACCATAAGTGATAAGTAAATAGTGGTAATTAGGGTAAAAGTCATTGTTTATGTGTACATAGTTTAGGTCATTTGTGAAATATTGCTTACAACTTGTGAGCATTTTGCATCTTTTACTTTGAAAAAGCTGAACTATTATTAATCACTTATTTTCCATCCTTTCTCTTTCCTTTCTCTCACTTTCCTTCTTCCCCTTCCTGACATGTAGGTTTACATTATATTATGCCTACTCTACTGTGTGCCCAGACATGATGTCAATGGCAGTGTTCTTTCAAGAGCTGGCTCCACCACCTATGGGCTGTGCAGTCCTAGGACAGTTTTACTTAATGTTTTCCTCTTATTAAAGCAAGGATACTAAAACTATTTACTTCATAATGTTGTTGTGAGATGTAAATGTGTTATTAAATGTGAAACTCTCGCTTTAGGTGCCTGGCATATAATGGGCTGTCAACAAAGGTTTTTATAGTGAATGGTAATTTTATTTTATTTTATTTTATTTTATTTTATTTTATTTTATTTTATTTTATTTTATTTTATTCATTTATTTTTAAACTTTTATTTACTATTAAGAGACAGAGCGTGAACAGGGGAGGGGCAGAGAGAGAGGGAGACACAGAAACGGAAGCAGGCTCCAGGCTCTGAGCTGTCAGCACAGAGCCCAATGCGGGGCTTGAACTCACAAACCACAAGATCATGACTTGAGCTGAAGCCAGACGCTTAACCGACTGAGCCACCCAGGCACCCCAGTGAATGGTAATTTTAAATGTGTTTGTAATATCCAACTTCTGAGAAGATATGGAACAGGAAAACTATATTATAAAAAAGGTCATTTATAGGCTTTTGTCTCTCATTAATAAGCCCACAGAATATTTTAACAAAACCAAATCCTAAGCAAAAGCAATCAAATTCTGTAACATATAAAAAGGAAAAAAACATCATAAACAAGGAGGTTTATCTCAGGGAGATATGGGTTTTTTTCCAGCTTTGCTGAGATCTAATTGACATATACTACTGTGTAAGTTTAAGGTGTACAGTGTGGCAATACATCTATATTGGGAAATGATTACAACAATAATGGTTACCACATTTATCACCTCACATAGAAATCATTTATTTGTGTGTACAATTACAACTATTAAGATCTATTCTCTTAGCAACTTTCAAGTGTATAATACAGTATTGATAAATGCAGTCCCCGGCTGTACATTAGGTCATCAGAATTCATTCTTCTTATACCTGGACCCTTCACTCATTTCCCTTACTCCCTTGTTCCTGGAAACCACCAATACACTCACTGTTTCTTTTTCTTTTCTTTTCTTTTCTTTTCTTTTCTTTTCTTTTCTCTTCTCTTTTCTTTTCTTTTTTTTAAGTTTATTTACTTTTGAGGGGGGATGGGGGGAGAAGCAGAGAGAGAGAGTGAGAGGGAGAGAGACAATCCCAAGCAGGCTCCGCACTGTCAGCAAGAAGCCCCTTAGGACTTCATCTCACGAATTGTAAGATAATAACTTGAGACTAAATTAAGAGTCAGTTGTTTAACCTACTGAATCACCCGGCGACCCCTACTCACTGTTTCTATGTGTTCAATTTCTTCTAATTCTCATCACATAAGTGAGATTAAATAGTGGTCATCTTTCTCCAACTTATTTCCCTTAGTACGATGTTCTAAAGTTTCATCTATGTTCTTTCAAGAGAAAACTTAGTTGTTTTCATGTCTTGGCTATGGTAAGTAATGTTACCACAAACATATATCCTTTGACTATATACCCAGCAGTGGGAGCGCTGAATCATATGGTAGTTCTGTCTTCATTTTGTTTTTGTTTTTGTTTTTGAGGAGCCTCCATACTGTTTTCCACTGTCACAGCTATACATATTTACATTCCCAGCAATACCGCACAAGAGTTCTCTTTTCTCCACATCCTCTCCGACACCTATTATCTCTTATCTTTTTAATAATAGCCATTCTAACAGGTATGAAGTGATAGCGCATTGCGGTTTTGATTTCCTTGACGACTGTGATGTTGAACACCTTTTCATGTATCTACTGGCCATTTGTAGGTCTTTAGAGAAATGTTTATTCAAATTTTTTGTCTATTTTAAAATCAGATTGTTCAGTTTTTTGTGCTATTGAATTGTATGAGTTCTTTATATATTCTGGATACTAACCCTTTATCAGATAGATGGTTTGCAAATATTTTCTCCTATTTCATATATTGCCTTTTAATTTAGTGAAATCACCTCTGGGCAAGTGGGGTTGCAGGCTGTCTTTCCTGGGAGTGTAGTACCACTGGTTGGATTCTGTATCTGGTCAGTTCTGGGGATTGTGCTCCTCAATTACTCCCATTTGAGTGGGGCCCCAAGCTGTGCTTCCCAACCAAATGGTGCTATAGGACTCTACAGGCAGGGTTCTGCTGTTGGGTGAGGTTGCAGCATACACTTTCTGGTTGGGCAAGGCCTCCAGCTCTACCCCATAGTTGGGTAGGCTAGGGATTGTGCTTAACAGTTAGGCAGAGTCACTGTCCCAACTTCCTGGTCAGGTGGGGCCCCACACTAGTCTCTGTGATTGGCTGGGGTCACAGACTACGCTCTCTACCTGGGAAAGGCTTCCAGCCATGTTCAACAGTTGAGACAGACTATATGCTGGGTTCCACTGATAAGACGAGTTGTAGGCTGGGCTCCATGGCTGAGTGGTCCCATAGGCTGGACTCCAAGTATCCACTCAGGGTCAATGTTCAGGTTCCTAGATATTTGGGTCCAGAGGCTATGCTCAACAGTTGAGTAGGAAAGTGGCTTGGCTCTTTGCCCAGGCAAGTCATAGGTGTACTCTGTGGCTGTTGGGCATCTGTGGCCTTGCTTCCTAGAGGGGTATGACCAGAGGCTATACTAAGCAATTGGGTGGGACTACAAGTTTTCTTCCTGGCTGGGTAGTGCCATCGAGTGAGTTTCAAGGCCTCTATGGTACACTGGTTGGGATTCCAAATCGGGCTGAACTGCCAACCAAACTCCCTGGTCAAACAAGGGTACTGACTTGGTTCTGTAGAAAGGCAGAACTGTTGGCTGGGATCTCTGCTCAGGGGTGCTGCTGTAAGGATGATGGCAGTCAACCAAGATCTGAACACTGTTTGCTATAAGCTGCACCTCCCTTATCTCTGTCTGATCCCCCTGGTTGAGCTCTGCAGGAATTTCCAAGAGGTAAGACGCCAGTGAACCTCCCAGGAAGTTCTCCAGGACACTGGAGAAGCTGGATGTCCACACTGGGTTTTCTTTTCCACTAGGGGAACAATAATGATGGCACAGTGTGGCACTGGGTTGCCCTGGGGAAGGGGCAGTATAATCAAGATGAAACCACTCCTATTACCTTCTAGTTAAGTCTTTCTTGGTATCTTGGTTGTCCAGGAGAGTTCTGGGTTCTGAGATTTTCACAATGCAGTCTTGTTTATGGATAGCTGCTAGTTGGTCTTGTGAGAGGGACTGAAGCTGGAAATGACCTATATCACCGTTTTGATAACATCCACTTTTGAAGAATGCATGTTGAATTTAGCATTTGACTATCAATTAATGTAAGTGAACAAATTAACAGAGTGAAGGAGAAAGCTATGATTATCTCAGTAGATACAGAATGAGCTTTTAATATAAATCAATACTCACTTAAAAAAACTCTTATCAAATTATATATACAGTAAAACCTTGGTATGTGAGCATAATTCATTCTGGAAACATGCTTGTAATCCAAAGCACTTGTATATCAAAGTGAATTTCAAGAACCATTGGCTCAGTCGTAGTCATGTGACATTTTGCAAGATATTGCTCATTTATAAAGTTAAAATTTATAAGAAATGTTTGTTCATCTTGTGGAACATTCACAGAACAAGTTATTCACAATCCAAAGTTTTGCTGTAATAGGAAACTTCCTTAATTTAATAAAGAATGTCTACAAAAATTCTGTGCCAAATATTACATTGAATAATAAAATATTGACATCTTGTCCATGGAGTCTGGGAGGAGGCAAGGATGTTTGTTATCAGCACTTCTTCACAATAGTGTACAGTAGGTCTTACCAAGTATAACAGGTCAAAACACTGAGGTATAAAGAAGAAAAATGGTTATTATTTTCAGATGATATTATTGTGTTCATAGAAAAATCAAATCAGACAAATTAGAGGTATGCATCATGGCTATAGAGTAGTAAATTAAATACTGTAAAGAGGTAAAATTTTCACAATTTATCCATAGTTCCACACAACGTTAATCAAATTTCCAGCAAGTATTTTTTTGTATGCAAATTGACCAGGTGATATAGAGATGAAGGATTTAGAATGATTAAAAACATCTTGAAAAAAAGCAAATACATTTGAATAATTTATATTAACAGATTTTATGAATTATTATAAATAATTAAGATATTGTGGTATTAGTGAAAGGATAGATGAACAGGTGAAACTATAAGAAATTCAGAAATAGGTACACGCATTTAGAATCATATAAATCATAGAACTGACACTGTGGCACAGGGAAAACTAATATTCTTTTCAATAAATTGTTCCGAATCAAATGAATATCTTCATTAAAAATAAAAGAGTTTAATCTGTACCTCACATCATATGCATGAATATAGTTCAGATAGAGTGTAAATTAAATGTGGTTCAGAGGGTCAATATTTCTATGTGTTAAGATTGTACACACATGCAGATATTTTTAAATGAATATCAAATAAACAAAAGGAAAGCCTTCCAGCTATATGTAGAAGGGTACTAAAGGAATATACATGTGTTTTCTATAATGAGGCTTCTGTGTTCATTAAACTGGATACCTAGGCTACATTTGAATATTGGCAATTATCGCATTTAGTCATGGACTTATTCATATTTAAGGCAAATAATTGTTTTTCTTATTAAGGCTTTGATTGAAATAACATATTGAAAGATTAAGAAACATTTGAAGATTCCTTATGGCTGATCTATGGTTACGGAATTATGTATAAAATTTCTAAATTTCTAGTATTCATCTTCTACTAAACATGAAAAAAATCCATGCAGTGAATCATTTTGACATCATTTCTTTGATATATTTTGACTTTCTTTGGGAAACATGGTTGATTTAAGGAAAAATTTAGATGGAGTTTTCCCCCTATATTGAGTCTTTCTAAAAGCAACACAAAATGATAATAATAAAAATATTTATCCCCAATATTTGCTTTCCTATTGATTTTAACTTATTTTTAACATTAATCCTTTTTTTTAAATTCTGTGCAATTTTTCTTAAAAATGGCTTTCATAGTCTCTTATGTATTTCAATTTAGCAAAAAGTATGATTTATTACTCTTGCATTGAGGCTTTTTAGTGTATTATGTGGCTGTTCTTTCAAAGGAAAATATTCCTTTGTGCATTCCTCTAGCAAACAGGTAGTGTGGCGTCTCCAATGTCAAAGTGACAATCTTCCAATCACAATCATTTCCCAAATAGTATTCAGTGGAAAAATAACATCTGTAGATTAACTCAAACCATCATGATAAAATGAAGCAGGTGCTCATATTAGCATTTCTAAAGCTAGAGAAATCCATCTGCAGAAACTTGATTTACAGTAATTTTAACCTGATTTATTCTTCATTATAAGTAAGTGCACTACCCAAGAGATATGTGAATCATAGTACTTAGTGAGATAAACATATTTAGAAGATTATGATCTTGCAGAAAATCTGTTGTTACTCTCCTTGAACAAGAGTCTTTAGAAATCATTTGCTCTTTTGCTTTATTTAACTGTAATGATATATATAATGAAAAGTAATAATTTTTCTTTCCATAGCTAAAAAAAGATAATATAGATCTATAACCAAATAAATTTTTACGATACGAAAAAATGCTTTTTACCTAGTGATGTGAAATTTAGGACTACTCTCTTAACAACTTTCAAATATACCATACAGCAGTGTTAACTATTTTTATAATGTTGTATATTACATCACTAGCATGAACATATATATTAAAATAATATAGGAAATAATTTAGAAGGCTGCCAATAAAAGATTAAACAATTACTGTTCCTTGACAGAATAAAGTATTATGCAATTGTTAAAGGGACATTCAACCTATATGTATAATAATAATTATGGATTGATGGCCACAATACATTATTAATTTTTAAAAACAGTAAACATTAGAACAGCATGGATAATTTAAAATCATGCACACATAGACTTGGAAAATTACCCAGAAGTACACATTTCTAAGTATTTATCAGTATTAATTTCTAAAGGTAGGAGTGTCTTTCATCTCTCACTTTATATACCTCTCAATATTTGAATATTTTCTTATTGATTTTGTATTATCTTTACTTTTTGAATATATAAAATATTTTTAATTAAGGAGGGTACTGATTATTACTGCTTAAGGAGCTCTTCCTTAATAGGTTGTATTCTTCCTAGATAGTAATCATGAATTGCATAGGAAAATGATTACTCATGTGCTAGAGACAGTCCTCTTAAACATTATAACCTACATATAGAAACAATATTTTTACATGGAATATTTAATTTTGATCATGTATGAAAATACCTAAAACTGAAAGTATATAAAACTTAAATATATTTTGAATATATATGTTTCTTAGAAAACACAGTTTTACCAATACCTGAAATGAATGCTATCAATTAAACAGAACAACTGATTACAAAATGTTGAGAACCTGATTGTGAATTCTTTGACATGAGATACATAAAACATCTCTATCATGTCCAACAAGCCAATGGAAATTAATTGATTTCCAAGGCATTTATAGAACAGAGGTGACAAGTTAGAAGAACAGTAGTAGTAATAAAGTATTCTGGCCTCTGATGTGCTATCTGTTTGGATGGAACTATATCTATATCAGTGTTTTTCTTAGAACATTCAGAATGTGTATTTCTCCCAAGAATGTCAGGACAATGAGTTGACCTTGCTCTCTCCTGGATAGTTTTTCTCTTTATTTGTTTCAAGCTACTTTTTGTAGGCCTGTAACAAATAAAGAATAGTATCTATACAATAAATACATCTCATCAGAGATAGCCTTAGAAATGTAAGGAGATTCAAATCTGATAAAGATATATTGTTTATCATACTCTGCCATTTTCATCCTATCCCATACCACCTCTAATATTAGCTGGCCTCCAAAAATGTTAGTGAAATCAAGTTACATAAATAACATGAGTGTTCAACTAAAGAGAAAATAAGAAGAGGTTTCAAATATGGGATAAAAATATATGGTGGAAATTAGGAAAAGTGATTCCACTTAATATAGGTATTTTGGAGCATTTCAGTTAAATATATATATATATATATATATATATATATATATATATCCCTTAGCTCTTTTCTAGATACATACATCTAGAAGATAATGTGCACATTATCTTTATGAGCTCCTGATAAACCACTAGATGACTGATTTCTGCCATACTGCAAATCATCTGTCCTTGATCCAACTTTTATCACGATCATGGTTGAACTCCAACCAATTAAATCTTTAGCCACATTATTTGCAACCCTGAGCTAAGTCCACAGTCCTTCTCTTTGCTCTGCAGGCCCTACACATTTGGCCAGATGACTTTTCATTTTCTGGTTAACTCCCTACTTTCTCTGGATTCTGACTTTCCCACCTTTCCTTCTCTAGTTCTCATGTAAGTTGAGTACATAGTATGGTATAATCTTTCCCCATATCTCTGATTTCTGGCTTCTGGTTTTCATTATTTATTTTTTTAACTAATATTCACTATAAGTAAACAGATCAGAACAAGGTAGGTAGATGCAACAAAAATTACTAATATGAGAAAATGTACGAAGTTACCAGAAATCAACTCAAATTTTCATATCTCTCCTTAAGTAAGGTTCTCAGGCCTCAGACACTGAGACAAGGAGTTAGTGTAAGTGATTAATTAAGGAAATGCTTCCAGGAGAAATCCTCAAAGAAATGGAAAAGGCAAGAAAGAAAAGTGGAGGAAATCAAAAAAGGGTATAATTTCACATAAAATCTCAGCTTTTAGTCTGGTCCCACAAGGAACTTTGGAATGAAACTTATGCTTCAGGGTTTGTCTTGATTTGAGGCAAGGCCCTTAGGCTTTCAGTCAACTGTACCAGTTGACTATTCGCTAAGACCACCCTGTAGGACCATTGAAAAAACCTTCCCAGGCACCTCTAGCTCTTTGAGTAGGAAGGGCAAAATGATCCAGTAGCTCAAGGGCAGGGCTTTGAAACAGGTGTGTTAAAAGCTATGCACAAGGGGGATGCCTGGGTGGCTCAGTTGGTTAAGTGACTGACATTGGCTCAGGTCATGATCTCTTGGTTCATGAGTTCAAGCCCCATGGCTCAGGGCCTGCAGCCTGCTTCAGATTCTGTGTGTGTCTCTCTCTGTTCCTCCCCCATTCGCACTGTCTCTCTCTCTCTCTCTCTCTCAAAAATAAATAAAAATTTTAAAAAATATATTTAAAAAAAAGCTATGCACAAGGAAGAGGCAAGGTAGGATTATTGAAAGGATCAAAGAAATCCTAAGGGATGTGCCCACATCAGAGAGTTTGCTATATAGTCTTTACTAAAACTTGTATTTGGGTTTGACTTGCTTTTGTCAAACTGCCTTTCTTGATTGCCTTATAATTTCTCCATGATAATTTGTTTTGTTTCCTTTGCCTTTCTTCAAATTGTTCCCCTGAGGTGAAAGTCTTTTTGAATATGTTCATCAAGTCTCCCTTTTCTCCTAAATAACAATGAGAAAAATTGTTTTCAGAAAGGTGACAAAAATGAGAGAAATGTCTAATTATCAAGGTCTCTAGCCAATTGGAGGCTACTTTCTTTCAGTGCTCGGGAGGGGCCACTTTTGCTGGCCTGGAGTATTTCAGAAATCTGGGGTCCAGTAGTTCTAAGTATTTCCATCGAAGCAGTCTCCATACAGATTTTGAGGGTTCACATATTTTCTGCCAGGTCTCTGACTTTAGTAAAGGAAACCTGTAAATTCTGTCTTACACATAAAGTTTGATAGATTTCTGATCACACTTCAGTGAATTTATTTTTCAGAGTGGAGCTTAAACATAAGTAACAAATATAACAAGCAGTTAGAAATATTCTTAAGAGTAAAATTTGTATACATCAAGACCTAGACCAAAGTCATTTTACCTAATGTACTTCTTATCAATGCTTCAATGTTAAGTATTGGTGCTTCTAGCTTAAGAATTAATGAAGAATTTAATTTTAACCTCCAGATGATTTAATATTAGTGGTCTTCTGACTGTCACTCCCATACCAATTTGCTTTCTGAATTTGCTCTAGAATATGTTCGCGTTGCTTCTGTCTTAATTGATTATTTTGCTTTATCTTTTACTAATTTATATTTAGTTCCCTGCAGAAAAATCAAATTTATTTCTTACATTTTATTTATTTTATATTTCTTTTTAAATTAAAAAAAAAAACATAAAAGTAAAAAAAAAAAAAAGATGTTTATACTGAATATATAACATAGACCTGTTTCCCAACAGGAATAAATGTTTATATGCTGACCATGAGTTATTTCTTGTTTGTAGCTCTTGTGTTGTATTTCAGCAGAAAGTCTGGATCCAGCTTCACTGTAAGTCTGCAGCTCATTTCTTGTAATCTTTATATGGGAGTATACTGAACTTCTTGCTTTTGTGATTTTACCAGTTTAGGAAACACAACTGGATTCCCTTGCTAATTATGCTTGTATTTTAAAGGAGATATACTTTCTCTAAATGTTTTATAAAACTATCCTTTTGAACACAACATTTTTAACAATTAAAATTACTTTTTGGCCGCCTGGGTGGCTCATTCAGTTAAATATCCAACTTCAACTCAGGTCATGATCTCACAATTTGTGAATTCGAGCCCTGCGTGAAGCTCTGCACTGATAGCTTAGAGCCTGGAGCCTGCTTTGGATTCTGTGTCTCCCTGTCTTTCTCTCCCACCCTTGCTTGTGCTCTGTCCTTCTCTCAAAATAAACATTAAAAAAAAATAAAATTTCATTTTATTTACTAATTTTTTTTCTAAGTTTGTAAAATCTCCTTTGAAAAAGTTCTGGGCAAGATTTCATTACGGCAATGCTAAATAGAGATCAGAGGTCTTCAACATGGAGTTGAGAAAATGAGATGGGAAGGAAAAATCCAGAGATAGTACAAAGTACATAAAGACCTGAGGGTCAGAACTTAAATATATTGGTTCCCAGAGCACTGAAGGATGTAAGTGGTGTAGATAAGATTTATGTGGTTTCTGGAGGTAGTTATTTACTCCTTGACTAAGCACACCTTTCAGAAGAGCCAATTCCCATGAAAATAAGAGGAGGAAAATAGAATTCTACAAAGCGAAGCTATTAATACTTACAGCTGTTTGTCTTAAGACTTTTGTTTTTCCTAATGGATTTACACATATCATAAAATGTTTAATATTAGCTCACAATTTTAAAGTGAATTAAATAAAATCACAAGAGATATTAATGGTACTTAAACAGTCAGCCAGACCATACTGTAAACAAATATGATAAAATTTATGCTCATATATTACTCTCCATTGTCATTTGAAAGATTAAATGTTTGATACTTAAGACTATTTGCAGAAAACTCTTCCAGCATGTCAGACAACATAAATTTAGCTTCTATAAATTAAAGGGAATCCAAGATGTCATAGTTAAATGTCAATAGATTTCTGTATTTAAGACTTCTGACCAACAGATGAAAGGGTAGAAATTAATGTAGGACCCAAGCAAGGAAGACATGATACCTTTAGATTCAAATCAAAGATTCTGTGCTTAACATATAAATGAGGTGGGAGACAATAACAGGATAAACTAGGAAGAAAGATATTGGTCTTATGCTCTAGGACAGGAATTGGAAGCCTATGGATTTGGGCCCAAACTGGCCTGGCACTCATTTTTAGAACTAAAGTTTTCTCAGAACACTGTCCCATGAATTCTTATGAATTTTCTATGGCTGTTTTCATGCTAAAATCATATGACCTGCAGAGCCTAAAAGATATCCTATGTGGCCTGTCTTTAGAAAAAAAAATTGACAATCCCTCTATTAGGTAATAATGTTTTTAATATACTAATGGTACATTAATGGTAAGTTATTAATGAGCAAAGGCAAGAAAAGTCATATAAATGGTTTTTAAGAACACTAGAGTGCAACTGTTCTTTAATCCTCAATTTTGTAAAGGCAGAGATTGTGATTTCTATCCCTGGAGAAATTTGGAAAAGGATTTTTTTTCTTCTACTTCTTCTTTTTTAATGTTGATTATTTTATTTTGAGAGAGAGAGAGGGAGAGAGAGTGCTAGTGTGAGGGGGGAAGGGCGGAGAGAGAGAGAGAGAGAGAGAGAGAGAGAGAGGGAGAGAGAGAATCCCAAGCAGGCTCCATGCTGTCAGCACAAAGCCTTACACCGGGCTCAATCTGGCAAACTGTGAGATCATGACCTGAGCTGAAATCAAGAGTCAGATGTTTACCTGACTGAGTCACCCATGTGCCCCTGGGAAAAGTATTTTCTAAATCAGTTTTTCTCAAAAAGTGTTTTATACACACACATCACTTAGGAATTCATTCAACTTCAGTTACTTAAACAAATGCAATTTTATTTTTCTTTGTATTATATTAGGCTTCCAAATAGTTATTAGAAGCACTTGGTGATACAACTCTGATGTTTGGACTGATTTTTGGTGATTTTATTGGCTTTTTCCTCTTGCTTTTATTTCATGGCTTTTAGGTAGCCTCTAATGCTCCAGACGCCTTCCATGATGGGAAAACTTAGGTAAAACAGATAGAGTCAGTTGTGGCAAATCTCCAACCAAGGATGAATGGTTATACATGTGTCAAATAGCCTCTATTATCCATAAAATATTCTAAGAGTTTGAGAATTTACTTTTTTTTTCAAATTATGGTAAAATGTGCATAACATAAAATTTACCATTTTAAGCATTTTAAATTAATTAATTAATATTAGAGAGAGAGAGAGAAAGTACGAGTAGGGGAGAGTGGCAGAGGGGGAGAGAGCGAGAATCTCAAGCAAGCTCTACGCTCAGTGCAGAGCCCGATGTGGGGCTCGATCCCACCACCCTGGGATCATAACCTGAGCTGAAAACAAGAGTCGATTGCTGAACTGACTGAGCCATCCAGGTGCCCCTATTTTGAGCACTTTTTTGTAAACTGTAGAGTTCAGTTGAACTAAATATATTCACATTGTTGTACAACCATCACCACCATCCATCTTCTCTTTTTATAACTTTACATTTTGCACAATCTTTAAATTATTTTATTTAGCTTACTTAAAGCCCTTGTGAAATTTAATGGAATACAATTCAATCAATTCAGTCTGGGGTGACTTCTTTTAAGAAACATGCTTTTTCTCCCCCCTTTATTAAATTTTTCCTTTGTGTCAGCAAACTTTTGAAATGATGTATCTAAATATCCTGCATAGTTTTTGCTAAGTTTACTCCAAGATAGATACTATGTTTTGCACCACTATGAACGGAATTTTTCCATTGTGTGGTTTTAAATTTGGTCATTGTTGGTCTACAGCTTTGCTACTCAATATTGGGCCACAGAGTGGTACAAGTTGGAGAAGTGTTTACTTTTTGATGACCAAACAAGAAGTTTGTGAC
The DNA here is from genome assembly GCF_024362965.1 of Panthera pardus. Lineage (NCBI taxonomy): Eukaryota > Metazoa > Chordata > Mammalia > Carnivora > Felidae > Panthera > Panthera pardus. Next base: position 89,649,539 of record NW_026526765.1, read on the forward strand.
AGAATGTAAATTAACTAAGGACACAGTTTAGTTTAGCTGACTTTATCAAGACAGCCCTGATAAGAGAAGCTGTGGACTCATTTATGTTTTATATTTCGAAGGGAACACTCTATCTTGTTATAGGCTAGTAAGAAAAAGGTTGCAGATGAATTGTTTTGAGCACTGGACTATATAAAAAACTATTAATTTATTTTAATTTGTTTGTAACAAATATTCATGCTGAATTCTTTTAAAAACTGTTTGGATAGCTCTCTTTAAAACCCTATTGCAAGTCTGAAACAATTATATTAACCACAAAATGGGTAATTAAAAAATGCTTATTTTGAGACAAACAGAGAGCGAGAAAGAGAGAGAGCACAGATGCACAAGAAGGGGAGGAACAGAAAGGCAGAAAGATGGGGAGAGAGAATGCCAGGCACTTCCATGCTCTCAACACTGTGCCAGAATCAGGGTTGGGCTAGAACTCACCAATGAGTGAGTGAGATCTCACCATGTGAGATCATGACCTGAACTGAAAGTAAGAGTCAAAGGCTTAACTGACTGAGCCACCCAAGCTGCCCTTAGTTAAACTATTTTAAATGTCATGTTAAGAAAGTATTCTTCCTTTAAGTGTTTAAACTCAAGTATCACGATGAAGACAAATAATTACACATTATGTATTAAAGTCCTATGCCATTTATATCTCCAACTTTGGAGTAGTTAAATTCTTGGAGCTATCTCTCATCTGTAAGATTGTGTAGTGGGTTGAATGGTAGCCCCCAAAAGATACGTCCTTGTCTTATTTCCTAGAATCTGTGAATGCTAAATTATTTGGACAAATGATCACTGCAGATTTAATTAAGGATCTTGGATAAAGTCATCCTAAATTACCTAGGTGGGCTCTAAACCCAATGTCTTTATAACAGTGTCTTTATAAAAGACAGTAAAGGAAAAATCACAATACACAGAAAAGGCAATGTGAAGACAGAGGCAACGATAATAGAGATGTGGCCCAAACCAAAGAAGTCAATAAATGTTTACAGCCACCATAAACTGGAAGAGGATCCCCTAGGGCCATGCCATGCCAATTCCATGATTCTGCCATGCATAATTTTGACAACAAATTTTCGTTCTTTAAGCCACCCAATCGTGATAAATTTTGTTGCGGTGGACCCAAGAAACTAATACAGATAGAGAAAATAATAAATAACTCATAGATTTTTGGAAATTAAAGAAAAAATACACGGCAATCTTGGCTTATGGTGAACACTCAATCATTTTAGGTATTAAAATTATCCTTTTAAACCAATCATAATATTTTAATTCTCTTTCTCTTTTGTTTTAAAGATATAGGTTAAATTTTCAAACCATTTCCTATTTAGAAATTATATCAAATTTGTATATTCTCTTTAAGAATTATAATAACATTTTCATAATATATCCCAACTTTATTTAGAGCAATTATTTAGTTTCAATTCTAAGATTAAATTAGTTTAATGCTCACTGCCTCTATACCATACCTTCTCTTATCTCAAACTCTTATCTTTTTTCCTTTATTGAAGTATATCTGCTATACAAAAACTTGCACACATTTAATATATACATACTTAGACATAAACATCCCATGATACCATTACCACAACCATTACCCCTAAAAACTTCCTTGTGTTCTTCTGTAAATTGGTTTTGTTTTTGTTTTTGTTTTTGGTAAGAACACTTAATACAAGACCTACTCTTTTAACATATTGTAAAGTGCACAATACTGTATTGTTAACTATAGGTACTATGCCATACAGTAGATTTCAAGAACTTACTTAACTTGCGTAACAGAAACTTTCTACCCATTGTAAAACAATTCCCCATTTCCTCATCTCCCCAGCCCCTGAAAACCATTATTCCCTGCTTCTAAGCATTTGTTTATTTTAGATATTTCATGTAAGTAAAAACATGCAATATTTGTCTTTCTGTCACTGGCTTATTTCACTGAGGATAATGTCCTCCAGGTTCATCCATGTTGTCACAAGTGGCAGGATTTCCTTCTTTTTTTAACACTGAATTACATTCCACTGTGTTTAAATACCTCATATTCTTTATCCATTCATCATCAATAGACATTTAGGTGTTTCCATATCTTGGCTATTCTGAACAATGATGTAATGATCATGGGAATGTAGATACATTTTGAGATCCCGATTTCAATTCTTTTGGATTATATACTCAAAAGTGGGATTGCTGGGTCACATGAAAGTTTGATTTTTAATGTTTTGAGGATCCTCCATACTATTTTCATACTGTAGAATGGCTGTACTATTCTACATTCCCACCAAAAGTGTATAAGGGTTCCAATTTCTCTACTTCTTTGAAACACTATTTGTGTTGTTTTTTTGTTTGTTTGTTTGATTGATTGTTTATAGTAGCCATTCAGATAGGTAGGAAGTGATCTTCTTTTTGATTTTGATCTTCTTTTCCCTGTTGATTAGTGATGTTGAGCATCCTTCCATAAACTTGTTGGCCATTTGTATGTCTTACTTAGACATATATCTATTCAATTCCTTTGCCCACTTTTTAATTGGGCCATTTGTTTTTGTGTTACTAAATGAAACTCTTAATTTTCCATGATGACTCTTCTTGATGGTGTTTTTAAGTCTTGATTTATTAAGGACAACTTTCTGGGCTTCTTCAATGAGTGATAATTTGACAATGAATATGTTTTTGGCTTTGCAAAATTTTTTACTCAAAATTTTGTCGAGGTAATACAATATTTTTTTTCTTAAAATATTGTTGCAAAAAATATTGAGGGGTGCCTGGGTAGTTCAGTTGTTTGAGTGTCTGACTCTTGATTTTGGTTCAGGTCATGATCCCAAAGTTGTGCGATCAACTTTCATGTCCAGCTTTGCACTGAGCATGGAGCCTGCTTTAGAGTCTCTCTGTCTCCCTCTGCCCCTCTCCCATGCTTATGCTCTCTCAAATAATAAATAATAATAATAATAATAATAATAAATAATATTGAAAGCCTTTGTAGGTAAACTTTATTATTTTTTCCAGCTGAATTCTTTGCTGTTCTATTTTTCCTGATGAATTTAAGCCTGCTATTGTCTTTTTTAGGTAATGTTTTTTTTTTTTGTTTTTTTTTCAATCTAAAAAATCCAAAGTTATTTTGTTTAATTTTTATTTATTTTTTTATAATAGCTCCAGACTGTTTTTATTCTATTATCTATTATTGTTTCTTAATTTAAAATTACTGTGAAAATTGCTGTTTCATCTTTTCTACTCTTCAAAAACATTGATTATTTGCATTTTAGATTTCCATTCTCTATTCTTAATACCAAGTCTTTTCTGTGATTATTTTCACTTCTTATTTGTCTTCTTCCACATATTGAGGTTCCTCAAGGCTTTCATTCACTCATTTCATATGATTTTTTTTAACAATATCAGTTCTACTTTCAAGGGCTTGTAAGTATTTTTTAATGTCCTCATGGTTTTAAAAACTGTACTTGTAATCTATTGAGTCTTTCTTTATATGTCTGCTTTGTTTTTCAGCTAGTTTCATTTTTAGCTAAGTGCTGTCATATTTCAGACCTTGTTTTATGTGTCTGATATTTATTTCCATTTTCTGAAAAAAATATTTTCATGCATTTTCTTCCTGTCTTTTTGTTATGTACTTTTTGACTCATACTACAGTATCTGTGTAGTAGTAAGTTTGGCCTCACAAAATAGAATGTCTGGCTTTTGCTCTTAACTTCTGAGTGATAATCTCTGGGCCCTTGGAACATTATGCTTAACAACTTGGAATGTCTTTGTTTGTCTGAGGGCCTTAGATGACTGGATAGTCATAAAATCTTAGGATAGGGGCTGACCTCCCCAAGGGAACTGGCTTGGGATCATTTGGTCTAAGTTGACCTGGAGACAGAGATCAACAATATAGGCCACTCATTCATTATCTATGTGAAAGAAGTCTCAATAAAAGCTCTGGACATTAAAACTTGGTAAACTAACAAATTTTCTATGTTCTCTCTGTATGATCACACATCAATTTCAGGGAAGTAATGACTCCTGACTCCATGGGGGAAAGATAATGGCAGGTCTGCATTTGGTACTTCTCCTGGACTCCTCATATGCTTCTTTCCTTGGCTCATGTTTAACTGTATCTTTTCCTTGTAATAAACTATAACCATGAGTATAATAGCTTTTGTTGTGTTCTGTAAATTCATCTAGAGAATTACTGAAACTGAGGCTGACTTTGGGACTCATCCAAACTTGCAGTTGGTGTTAAAAGTGAGGGCAGTCTTGTGAACTATGCCTTCCAAGTTTGTAGTTGGCCCAAACTCTTTGAAGTATTTGTCCATAGACTTTGAGGTAATGATTTCTTTATTAGTCAGAGAAAATTTTAATCCAGGTCTGGAATTTTTATCATAAATGGGATAAAGCATCCTTAAATATTTTCTATTTTGAGCTGAAAACCTTATTCCTCATTCAGTGAAATGATCATCAGAGAGTATCAGGGAAGGGCATTACAAACATGCCTATTATTTTAGCACATTGAGTGTGTGTGTTTGTGTGTGTGTGTGTGTGTGTGTGTGTGTGTATGTGTGTGTGTGTGAATGAAACTACCATGCCATGTACTGACACCTGTTGAGTTAGGCTTTTTCCAGGTGTTGATACATTGCTGTATATTCAGCTCAAATTTGGTAAGCATCTGCCTGGAACATTAATTAGTGAAAACACAGCATAAACTTAGAAATCCATCCCTTCAGATCACTCACGTACAGTGATACACTGCTATCATGCATTGCAACTCTCTGTGGCCCAGGTCAATAGGCCCAGTTTCTCCAGGCAACTGTCCCTGCACGGAGAATCAAACGTGCAGAGATATTACAGTTTCAGATACCTGAGCTCATAAACCTGGCTGCAATTGTTGTTTTGAATGTAAACATCTCTAGTGATGACAAAAGGGATGACAAATGGAGCTTGTGTATTCCTGTTGTTTTTACTGTCCATTCCTCATTCTAGTCCCCTTGTTGGATGGCCCCAACATCTCTTCATGGGATGATATCTGAGAATAATCAAGAGTGCTATTAAGTAGGTAAAAGAGGACTAGATGATGGGGCACCTGGGTGGCTCAGTCAGTTAAGCCTCTGACTCTTGATTTTGGCTCAGGTCATTATCTCACAGTCATGAGATTGAGCTCCATGTCGGGTTCCACACCAGGTGTGGGGTCTGCTTAAGCGTCTCTCTCTCTCCCTCTCCCTCTGCCTTACCCTCCTTTCTCTCTCTCTCTCTCTCTTTCTCTCTCTCTCTCTCTCAAAAAAAAAAAAAAAAAAAAAAAAGGACTACATTAATGAATAGCTTAAAGGCTGAGCTTAGCGTGTAAAGTGGCGAGAGTACCAAGTGAAGGAGTCAAGGGATCTATACTCCAGTCATATATTTGTCTTCATTTTAATTTCTACCCTTGGTCAAGTTAGTTAACCTCTATTAGTAGGTTTTCTTCATTTCTAAAACAAGACCAATAATGTGTACTTTCTCTAGTAAAAATAAGCTGATATACTTTGCAATAATTTGAAAAATAAGGCGCATCAGATGGATGGCAGGAGCTATTATTTTTTCACACATGAAAAGCATTATTTCTAAACTGGTTAGTAATATGATGAGTTTGGCACCCATGCAAGAAGAAATGAAGTGGGAATGTAATGAGTGAATTGGGGTGGTGCATTAAGTGGCCACCCCAAAAAGAGAAGATGGGGGCAATCTTAGGGATATTTCAAGTAATGAATCAATGGAACATGAAAACTAATGGGATGTGAATTGAAGGAAAATAGTCTAAACCAATCTCAGAGTTTCTAATTTTGTGAATCAGAAGAATGCTTATATGATTCACATATACAATGACTTTTGAAAAGAAAACCAGAGAAGGCCAAAAAAATAAAAAAGCAGAGGCAAAGAGAAAGAAAACAGGAAAATAATAGAAGATATGTATATATTTTCTTAATATTGTTTACATCTACAATTAAAGAAAAAATAATATCTTTCAAAGCCCTAGATTTGTACATATATTCCTTAAGTCATTTTCTCTTTTCTTTGTTAAGGACTGTTCAAGTCTATATAATTTGTTTAAAAAGTGAGTTCTGTAATGCTTCAGGATATAAGAAAAGATTGGAACTCTGCTTTAAAAAGCCACATTTAAAGATTACTATCAAGGTGTTTTCATTTCAAACTAAAAGTGCCCTTTTATCTAAACAATAGCAGATTAGATATGCATGGAATAGACATACTTATCTCATGCTTTTCTTCCCATTTTGAAAGGGCTGAAATAAAACACCATTAAAAAATGTAATTGTTTTCTTTTAAGAAATCATTGCATAAGGAAAAATAAAAATGTAAGACCTTTGAAATAATATATAAAATGTTGTTAGGGATATTTCTTTTTTATTATAATTACCATTCTTTGAATTGTTTGTTATTCTCATTCATTGTTGTGGGCAGAGACTGTGGTGAGAAAAGACACTAACAGAACCTACTTAAAGGGTAATGGAAAAAAATTACCTATTATTACAAAGTAGTCTTACTCCTTGAAACATGTAACCCCCATTATCCTAATGGAATAATGTTAACACATTGAATATAGTAGGCTCCTTTTGCTGCAAATAGAATGTTTCATTTTCTGTCTTTAAAGTACTACTAATCAAGTAAAATGACCTTGCCAGGTCTGAAAATTAAGGTACAAAAAAGTTGGAAAGCTAGTTTTCCCATTAAATGCGTTATTGATAAGCTTGGTATTTTTCTTAGTGTCCTCAAAATCTTAAAATGATCTAGCCTCGTTATGTCTCAAATGGTGCTTCCAACATGAGCTGCAGCTGAACCTTAGCCTTCCACAGTAAGTTAGGGTGAGAAAATGAAGGTCACCAAAATTTTTCTAATATGTTTTGTTATTGCATTATGCAACTAAATAACTTATTAAAGTAGCCAGTAAGTAATAAGCATAACTGATTCATATTTATCTTCATCAGCTTATATAGTATATATATACCCACACACTCTCTTTTCTGCTCAAAAGACGAACACATATACATACTCTGCTAAAACTATACATGAAACATGGAATTTGACGTAGTTTTCTTCCTCCACTTTCTTGTAAAAGATTCTCACTTCTTAGATCTTGTAACTCTTAGACTGTAGTGGTTCCCTTCTTTTTTACCTCTCCTAGTAAATCAGTTGTCTCCTGTTTTAACCCTCCCATCCTTGTTGGAGAACACTGTGCTTTTCCTAGGGTAAGTTCTTTTCTCTCTGTCTGTATCTGGAACTTCTCTCCTGATGTTACGTCTTGTATTTTCAGCTACTTTGTAGATATTTCACACTGAACCTGACAAGTTCTCTTGAGACCAGCTTTTATTTACAAATAGTCTCTCTATTAATAGCACTAATATATATTCTTTTCATCAGACCTCCTTAATTCCTTACTATCTCTCCATATTGAATCAGTCCACAATCACCATCAATTTTTTTCTGTATTGTTAATTTTCCCCATTTCTATCCTTCAACTCTGTCCTTCTCTAGGCTCTCATTACTGTTTCTGAAAATTTATTCATCCTCAACAGAATTTGTTTATGGATCTATAGGAAACAGAAAGATAAAGAAATTTTGAACCTTGTCAACACAGTTGATAATCTAGAAGGATGGACAAGATATGCCAAAGTGATAATAAAGAACAATATCATTTATACCCTAAGTTAAGGAAGACCTACACTACGGAGTGGGTGACTGGGGAAGATTTCACTGAAAAGATAGTATTTGAAGTAGAATGTGGGTAGATTGAGGCCATAGCAATTCTAGGTGAAAGCAATTGAATAATCCAAGGTGGAAAAACAGGAAGGCCCAATCTGGATGGGGCATAACAAACGTGTATGACAGCAGTGAAACATCGGGATGGGAGCATAACTATGGACAGCTCTCTGTGATGGCCAAATACACTAGGATTTTAGTCTATGAGAGTCAAGAGCCATTAGGTGTGATTGATAAATGTTAATTTGGAGTTAGATGACTTATCTTCAAGGTTTGATTCTACTGTATTATGCGTAAATAACCTGGACTAAGATATTTCACTATTCTATACAACTGCTTTCTCCTTTCAAAGTGAAAATAACCATATTAATCTTGCTTATGTCACAGTGCCTATTAAATATTTGAAAGGAAGATATTTTAAAAATTACAAAATGCCATGGGTATATCTAACATGAAGTTTGTGATGCTCTTGAGTGTGGCCATTTAAGCATAGGGACAGATACTTTGACAGATACTCCTTAAAACTGGTATAATCTTTGTCTTGGTAAGAAGTGAAAAACTATGCTCCTTATTTTTTTCCTTTTCTTGTAATATGATCTGACTTAGTGAGCATTTCCCCTCAATTATGTTCTATACATGTCCAGTCAATGAATGAATTTGAAGACTATGAGAATGAGGACTATAAGCAATTCTGTAGATAGCCATCTTCTATATGAACAAAAATATTTAAAATATTATTTAAGTAAACATTATGTTATATTCTACTAATATCGTGGGTATCTTTAAAATATGTAATGTATACATATGATTCTTTAAACATAAAACTCTATCAGTGAAAATCTTATTTTTCTTCTGTCCACAAAAATTCTCCTTCCTTCTGCCCTAATAGCTAGCTATTTCTAAAAATCTTTCTGTGTATTATTTCACTTTATTTGTGAAATTTCCAGTGAAGATGAATATATTCAGTCCTATCTTCTTTTTTATTTGTATAAAAAACAGCACACTATATATTGTTCTGCTCTTTGCTTTTGTCATTTATGATATATCATAGAGATATATGTCATGTCATTATATATGTCATTATCAGTACATATAGATATATGTCATTATCATTACATATGGAGATTTCTCATGATAACAGTTCCATGGCATTCTAGTTTTGATAATTTTCCATTGTTTATTTAAATAGTCACCTCTGGAGGGAAATTTGGGTTGTTACTAGCTTTTCGCTATTATAAACAATGCTTCATTGAATATCTTGTTCATTCGTTTCATAAATATGCTGGTTTATTCATAGGTAATCTGTAAGTTCTTTTATAATACTGCTCTCTGTTATTAAATTACCCTTTCTGGAGTTGTACCATTTATCATTACCTCCAGCAATGTGGAACAGTGGTTGTTTTCCCTACAGCCACTACAACAGTGTGTGCTGTTAACTTTGGATTTTTGCCCATCCCATAGATAAGAAATGAGAATACTGTTAGTTTTAATTAGCATTTCTTTTTTTTTTTTAATTAGGATCAACAACTTTATATCCATTTAAGGACCATTGGTAGTTCTCTACTATGAGATTTCAATTCATTGTATTTGATAATTTTTTTTTGTTTGTTTGTTTTGTTTTGTTTGTTTCTTGATTTCCAGGAATTTTACATATTAAAAGGATTATCCCCATTTTCTACAACAGATACTACCAAGCTTTTGTTTGTTTGTTTTTTGTCTTTTGACTTTGTTCTTCTTCTTCTTCTTCTTCTTCTTCTTCTTCTTTTTTCTTTTTGCCAGGCAGACTTTTAAATGTAATTAAAATTACCCATCTTTTCTTTTATGGAATCTGGATTTTTAAGTCTCAACTCCAAATTTATGAAGGCATTTTACCATGTTTTCTTATAATCCTTAATAGTTTCAGATTTTACATTTAATTTTTATTCTGTTTTTAGTTTATTGTGTTAGAAATGTGGTTTATGGATGAAATTTTATTTTTCTCTAAATGACTCATTTCCAAATACGATTTACTTAAAAAAAGAAAACAAGAAAAGAAAGAAAAATCTTTACTGCATCTATTAGAATGCTGCCTTTCTCATTACGATTTCCCACTTTGTGTCCACTGTTAGACTTTGCAAATCATTCCAGTGGTTTCTTTATCTTTTTATACATTAGTAGAGTAAACCTACATTTTTTGAATAATTACCATATATATGTATATATGTAATTTTCTGTACCATTACAATACTGTACCATTTGTTTTTAATTAAAAGGGGGAATTATTTTCATTATTTCTATGAGAAATTTATCCCTAAGTGTTGCAACAGTTATAAAATCCTTCCTTGTTACTCTGATCCCCACTATCCCCAATCTCCCCACACATAGTTTCTATTTTGATTGAATTTCAGTTGCTTGCTCAGATTCAGACCTTTTATGGTCAAGACTTTGGCAAGGAGAATGACAAGCTTTGATAGATGTGTTTTGCTGAGGCTGTCATCTGGCAATGGGACATTTAATGGTTGAATGACAGAGAAGCAGAATACTACTTACAAGGCAGGCATAATTTTGCAGGCTGCCATCTATCTATGAGTTAAAGAAGTCAATAGAAATAGCTGAAGGAAAGACAAATGGAATTTCTTTGCAATAATTTGAAAATAAAAAAATGCTTTATTCCCTTAAAAACAATATTGAAAGAGCAACTGACTCATTTTTCCCCATTTTATGTTTTATCTGACTCTGAAAATTAGAACACTGTGTTTTCATATCAATCACATCATTACTACCATTGATTAAGCAATATGCAATAATACTGTGATTTAAGTTCACATGAACAATCTAGGCTTTTTTAATATGAAAAAAAGTAAAATTTTCCATTTTCTTACCAAGTAACACATGTTAGTGAAGTTACAATGTTCAATATGATGTCACAGATAAATTAGGGAAATAGAAACTATTCAAGCATAAATCTGACATTTATCTAATTATAGCAGAAACAGGCATATAAAAAGTTAGCTAAAAGTAAAGGCTGCTCAGAATAAGTGACAAATGGATGAAGAGAAATTAAAGTCTCTATTAATTCAAATAAGGGAGATGACTTTCCATGGGAAGAGGGGTAGCAACGCTTTTTGAAGGCATGGGCTTTGAAACTGACTTTGAAGGGCAAATCATATTCAATAAATAAGGAAGAAGGAGAACTTGAGAAGCCTCAAGTGTTTGGGCCAGTGAACTGAAAAATACCATAGTTCTTCTGGCTCAGTGTAAGAGTATTCTCATTGCTCTTGGTGATTAACAGTGTAGCCTTGTGAGTTATTTAAGCATTTTGATTAAAGGTTGAACCCTAACTATTTTTCATCTTCCTTTGAGAAATTGCGCATTATAGTGTGTTTTAGAACTTCCATTTCAGTATACAGTGAAGTTTGTCTTTATTATGCTAAATTCTGGCAGCATGAGGCATCACCTGCCTGTGATGAATCTGGGTCCATCCATCTTAGGTCCTATTTAAATGAAGCATATTTTCTACAATTGCTGTTCAGGATGTTATATTTTCTTGAATGATGAGGAATGACTTGTGATCTAAATGCTTGAGATACCATATGTTTATTCTCATACTTACACTCGAATAATGTCATTTTTTCTATTTATTTATTTATTTATTTATTTAATTTATTTATTTTAATATATGAAATTTATTGTCAAATTGGTTTCCATACAACACCCAGTGCTCATCCCAAAAGATGCCCTCTTCAGTACCCATCACCTACCTCTCCGCCCTCCCACCCCCCATCAACCCTCAGTTTGTTCTCAGTTTTTAAGAGTCTCTTATGCTTTGGCTCTCTCCCACTCTAACCTCTCTTTTTTTTTTTCCTTCCCCTCCCCCATGGGTTTCTGTTAAGTTTCTCAGGATCCACATAAGAGTAAAAACATATGGTATCTGTCTTTCTCTGTATGGCTTATTTCACTTAGCATCACACTCTCCAGTTCCATCCATGTTGCTACAAAGGGCCATATTTCGTTGTTTTTCATTGCCACGTAGTACTCCATTGTGTATATAAATCAGTTTCTTTATCCATTCATCAGTTGATGGACATTTAGGCTCTTTCCATAATTTGGATATTGTTGAGAGTGCTGCTATAAACATTGGGGTACAAGTGCCCCTATGCATCAGTACTCCTGTATCTCATGGGTAAATTCCTAGCAGTGCTACTTCTGGGTCACAGGGTAGGTCTATTTTTAATTTTCTGAGGAACCTCCACACTGTTTTCCAGAGCGGCTGCACCAATTTGCATTCCCACCAACAGTGCAAAGGGTTCCCGTTTCTCCACATCCTCTCCAGCATCTATAGTCTCCTGATTTGTTCATTTTGGCCACTCTGACTGGCATGAGGTGATATCTGAGTGTGGTTTTGATTTGTATTTCCCTGATGAAGAGCATCTTTTCATGTGCCTGTTGGCCATCTGGATGTCTTCTTTAGAGAAGTGTCTATTCATGTTTTCTGCCCATTTCTTCACTGGATTATTTGTTTTTCGGGTGTGGAGTTTGGTGAGCTCTTTATAGATTTTGGGTATTAGCCCTTTGTCCAATATGTCATTTGCAAATATCTTTTCCCATTCTGTTGGTTGCCTTTTAGTTTTGTTGATTGTTTCCTTTGCTGTACAGAAGCTTTTTATCTTCATAAGGTCCCAGTAATTCATTTTTGCTTTTAATTCCCTTGCCTTTGGGGATGTGTGGAGTAAGAAATCGCTACGGCTGAGGTCAGAGAGGTCTTTTCGTGCTTTTTCCTCTAGGGTTTTGATGGTTTCCTGTCTCACATTCAGGTCCTTTATCCATTTTGAGTTTATTTTTGTGAATGGTGTGAGAAAGTGGTCTAGTTTCAACCTTCTGCATGTTGCTATCCAGTTCTCCCAGCACCATTTGTTAAAGAGACTGTCTTTTTTCCATTGGATGTTCTTTCCTGCTTTGTCAAAGATGAGTTGGCCATACGTTTGTGGGTCTAGTTCTGGGGTTTCTATTCTATTCCATTGGTCTATGTGTCTGTTTTTGTGCCAGTACTATGCTGTCTTGATGACTGCAGCTTTTTAGTAGAAGCTAAAGTCTGGGATTGTGATGCCTCCTGCTTTGGTCTTCTTCTTCAAAATTACTTTGGCTATTCGGGGCCTTTTGTGGTTCCATATGAATTTTAGGATTGCTTGTTTTAGTTTCGAGAAGAATGCTGGTGCAATTTTGATTGGGATTGCATTGAATGTGTAGATAGCTTTGGGTAGTATTGACATTTTAACAATATTTATTCTTCCAACCCATGAGCACGGAATGTTTTTCCATTTCTTTATATCTTCTTCAATTACCTTCATAAGCTTTCTATAGTTTTCAGCATACAGATCTTTTACATCTTTGGTTAGAATTATCCCTAGGTATTTTATGCTTCTTGGTGCAATTGTGAATGGGATCAGTTTCTTTATTTGTCTTTCTGTTTCTGCATTATTAGTGTATAAGAATGCAACTGATTTCTGCACATTGATTTTGTATTCTGCAACTTTGCTGAATTCATGTATCAGTTCTAGCATATTTTTGGTGGAGTCTATCGGATTTTCCATGTATAATATCATGTCATCTGCAAAAAGCGAAAGCTTGACTTCATCTTTACCAATTTTGATGCCTTTGATTTCCTTTTGTTGTCTGACTGCTGATGTGAGCACTTCCAACACTATGTTAAACAACAGCAGTGAGAGTGGACATCCCTGTCGTGTTCCTGATCTCAGGGGGAAAGCTCTCAGTTGTTCCCCATTGAGGATGATGTTAGCTGTGGGCTTTTCATAAATGGCTTTTATGATGTTTAAGTATGTTCCTTCCATCCCGATTTTCTTGAGGGTTTTTATTAAGAAAGGATGCTGAATTTTGTCAAATGTTTTTTTCTGCATTGATTGACAGGATCATATGGTTCTTATCTTTTCTTTTATTAATGTGATGTATCACATTAATTGATTTGCCAATGTTGAACCAGCCCTGCATCCCAAGAATGAATCCCACTTGATCATGGTGAATAATTCCTTTTATAAGCTATTGAATTCAATTTGCTAGTATCTTACTGAGAATTTTTGCATCCCTATTCATCAGGGATATTGGCCTATAGTTCTCTTTTTTTACTGGGTCTCTGTCTGGCTTAGGAATCAAAGTAATACTGGCTTCATAGAATGAGTCTGGAAGTTTTCCTTCCCTTTCTATTTCTTGGAATAGCTTGACAAGGATAGGTATTATCTCTGCTTTAAACGTCTGGTAGAATTCCCCAGGGAAGCCATCTGGTCCTGGACTCATTTTTTGGGAGGTTTTTGATAACTGATTCAATTTCTTCGCTGGGTCTGTTCAAGCTTTCTATTTCCTTCTGATTGAGTTTTGGAAGTGTGTGGGTGTTTAGGAATTTGTCCATTTCTTCCAGGTTGTCCAATTTGTTGGCATATAATTTGTAATAGTATTCCCTGATAATTGCTTGTATTTCTGAGCGATTGGTTGTAATAATTCCATTTTCATTCATGATTTTATCTATTTGGGTCATCTCCCTTTTCTTTTTGAGAAGCCTGGCTAGAGGTTTATCAATTTTGTTTATTTTTTCAAAAAACCAACTCTTGGTTTCATTGATCTGCTCTACAGTTTTTTTTAGATTCTATATTGTTTATTTCTGCTCTGATCTTTCTTATTTCTCTTCTTCTCCTGGGTTTGGGGTGTCTTTTCTGCTCTGCTTCTATTTCCTTTAGGTGTGCTGTTAGATTTTGTATTTGGGATTTTTCTGGTTTCTTGAGATAGGCCTGGATTGCAATGTATTTTCCTTTCAGGACTGCCTGTGCTGCATCCCAAAGTGTTTGGATTGTATTTTCATTTTCATTTGTTTCCATATATATTTTTAAATTTCTTCTCTAATTGCCTGGTTTACCCACTCATTCTTTAGTAGGGTGTTCTTTAACCTCCATGCTTTTGGAGGTTTTCCAGACTTTTTCCTGTGGTTGATTTCAAGCTTCATAGCATTGTGGTCTGAAAGTATGCATGGTATGATCTCAATTGTTGTATACTTTTGAAGGGCTGTTTTGTGACCCAGAATGTGATCTATCTTGGAGAATGTTCCATGTGCACTTGAGAAGAAAGTATATTCTGTTTCTTTGGGATACAGAGTTCTAAATATATCTATCAACTCCATCTGATCCAATGTGTCATTCAGGGCCCTTGTTTCTTTAATGACCATGTGTCTAGATGATCTATCCATTGTTGTAAGTGGGGGTATTAAAGTCCCCTGAAATTACCACATTCTTGTCAGTAAGGTTGCTTATGTTTATGAGTAATTGTTTTATATATTTGGGGGCTCTGGTATTCGGCGCATAGGCATTTATAATTGTTAGTTCCTTTTGATGGATAGACCCTGTAATTATTATATGATGCCCTTCTTCATCTCTTGTTACAGCCTTTAATTTAAAGTCTAGTTTGTCTGATATAAGTATGGCTACTCCAGCTTTCTTTTGACTTCCAGTTGCATGATAAATAGTTCTCCATCTCCTCACTTTCAATCTGAAACTGTCCTCAGGACTTTTCAGGTCCTGAAAGTGTCTAAAATGAGTCTCTTGTAGACAGCAAATAGATGGGTTTTGTGTTTTTTTATCCATTCTGATACCCTATGTCTTTTGGTTGGTGCATTTAGTCCATTTACATGCAGTGTTATTATAGAAAGTTATGGGTTTAGAGCACTGTGAAGTCTGTAGGTTTCATGCTTGTAGCGATGTCTCTGGTACTTTGTCTCACAGGATCCCCCTCGGGATCTCTTGTAGGACTGGTTTAGTGGTGAGGAATTCCTTCAGTTTTTGTTTGTTTGGGACGATCTTTATCTCTCCTTCTATTCTAAATGACAGACTTGCTGGATAGAGGATTCTCGGCTGCATATTTTTTCTGTTCATCACATTGAAGATTTCCTGACATTGCTTTCTGGCCTGCCAAGTTTCAGTAGAGAGATCAGTCACTAGTCTTATTGGTCTCCCTTCATATGTTAGAGCACGTTTATCCCTAGCTGCTTTCAGAATTTTCTCTTTATCCTTGTATTTGCCAGTTTACTATGATATGTCGTGCAGAATATCGATTCAAGTTATGTCTTAAGGGATTTCTCTGTGCCTCTTGGATTTCAATGCCTTTTTCGTTCCCCAGATCAGGGAAGTTCTCAGCTATTATTTTTTCAAGTACCCCTTCAGCACCTTTCCCTCTCTCTTCCTCCTCTGGAATACCAATTATGCATAGATTATTTCTCTTTAGTGCGTCACTTAGTTCTCTAATTTTCCCCTCATACTCCTGGATTTTTTTTATCTCTCTTCTTCTCAGCTTCTTCTTTTTCCATAATTTTATCTTCTAGTTCACCTATTCTCTCCTCTGCCTCTTCAAACTGAGCTGTGGTCATCTCCATTTTATTTTTCATCTCATTAATAGCATTTTTTAGCTCCTCCTGGCTGTTCCTTAGTCCCTTGATTTCTGTAGCAATAGATTCTCTGCTGTCCTTTATACTGTTTTCAAGCCCAATGATTAATTTTATGACTATTACTCTAAATTCACTTTGTTTAAATCCTTTTTGATCAGTTCGTTAGCTGTCATTATTTCCTGGAGGATTTTTTGAGGGGAATTCTTCCGTTTTGTCATTTTGGATAGTCCCTGGAGTGGTGAGGACCTGCCGGGCACTTCCCCTGTGCTGTGGTGTATAACTGGAGTTGGTGGGCGGGGCCGCAGTCAGACCTGATGTTTGCCCCCAGCCCACCCCTGGGGCCATAGTCAGACTGGTGTGTACTTTCTCTTCCCTTCTCCTAGGGGCGGGATTCACTGTGGGGTGGCGTGGCCTGTCTGGGCTACTTGCACATTGCCAGGCTTGTGGTGCTGGGGATCTGGCATATTAGCTGGTGTGGATAGCCAAGGTGCACAGGGGTGTGAGGGGCAGGCTCAGCTAGCTTTTTATTTGGTGATCCACTTCGGGAGGGGCCCTGAGGCACTGGGAGGGTGTCAGACCTCCCACCGCCATGGAGGGATGGAAACTCAGAAGCACACCGTTGGGTGTTTGTGTGGTGCAAGCAAGTTCCCTGACAGGAACTGGTTCCCTTTGGGATTTTGGCTGGGGTATGGGTGAGGGAGATGGCACTGGCGAGTGCCTTTGTTCCCCGCCATGCTGTTACCTTATAACCTTCCAGATGTTAAGTCCTGCTTGCTGTCAGAACACACTACATCTTGCCCCTCTGCTTTTGCAAGCCAGACTCAGGGGCTCTGCTTTGCCGGCGTGCTGCTCCTCCTCCCGGGCTCCCTCCTGCCAGTCCGTGTAGCGCGCACCGCCTATCCACCCTTCCTACCCTCTTCCATGGGCCTCTTGTCTACACTTGGCTTCAGAGAATCCATTCTGCTTGTCTTCTGGTGGTTTTCTGGGTTATTTAGGCAGGTGTGGGTGGAATCTAAGTGATCTGCAGGACGCGGTGAGCCCAGCGTCCTCCTATGCCACCATCTTCCATTCAGCAGTCTGAATAATGTCATTTTTAAAGGCAGGTCTTATCAAGAACCTATTGTTATTGATGTATTTTTTTCACATAAGATTAAATAATTTATTTTTTGAGAATTTAAATAAAGATAAACCATGTATATTTCTCTCAAAAAGTTTATTTAATAGGGGGAGCTGGGTGGCTCAGTTGGTTAAGTGTCTGACTCTGAATTTTGGCTCAGGTCATAATCTCACAGTTGGTGAGATCAAGCCCTACATTGGGCTCTGTGCTGACAGCACAAAGCCTGCTTGGTATTCTTTCTCTTCCTCTCAGTCTGCTCCTCCCCTGCTCTCTCTCTCTCTCTCTTTCTCTCAAAATACATAAACATTGTAAAAAGTTGTTGAATAGCATATTCCACTGTTTCATAGCATGCAGTATCACAACAGCAAAAATAGCAACAACAACACATAACAATAAAACGCTTATACAGTTCTTCCTATTTGCGAGGTACTTTTCAAGTGCCTAGATGTATAAATTTATATAATAATTATAACAACCTTATTTACTTCTACTTCACAAAAGAAAACTGAGGCACAGAGTTTTTAACTTGCCAAAGGCCAGGCAATGAGTAAATGGTAGCATTGGGGTTTGAACCCAGATTATTTCTCTCTAGAGGCTATTTATAACCACACAAAAATTTCAATGTGTTTTAGCTCTACAGCACATTTGTGTTTATCATACAGTCCTATGTTTATGAAATGATATTATAAATTCTGTTAATTTGAATTATAAGTTTCTTTTGATGACTAGACACTTTAAAATGCATTTTTTCTGCTTTCGGTTTTATAAGTGTCGGTTTATTGATTAGTAACATCTCGTGTTTGTTTTCAGTTGGTTTTAGAATTCATATTTTTGCCTTTTATTAAATTTGAGGAAAATTAAAAATTTGTCCATGCTTCAACCATATATTCTTTAGTTTGTAGCTTTACAATTCCAAAGGAATGAAACAATAATAAATCTTGGGTAAACAGTACAGGAGAAAATAGATTTTGCAACTGTTTATTTTAGGTAATTACTTAATCAATAGTAATCAAACAAAGAAGCTACTTAGAGAAATAATCTTTTTTTAGATATTTTAATGATTTTGAACACAAGAGATAATATGTATGCAATAATTCTCCCTGAGATCCAGTTAATAGAAGATTTTATAAAATCTTTAAATTGTTACAGTAATTTTTCTTCATTTTGCAAAATATCACTGATATCTTCTTCATTGAACATTTATTGCCAGTGTGGTCTTTGGTACTGTATGAGTAATTTTCAACTTACTCCTTTAAAAAACAAAACTGGTAATATTCCCAGGAAAGATGGCTAAGGGAAAACATCTCCAATTCTGGCTAATTTCAAAGGGAAGAATGATTAAGGGTCTGATCAAATATCCTTATTTTGGTAAACTTAATTAGGAAGGAGGAGGTAATTTAAACTTGACTCTACATATTATAGTGTGATTTATTTTGTGGGAGAGCAAAGGGCATTTCAGAGTAGATGACTGTTGGAAAATATCTTTCTCATTTTAGGATATATTGTTCTATCCTATCCTGGGATAGAACCCAACAGGTATATTAGCCAATAAAAAACCTAGTCTTCAACTGAATCTGGAGAGGAGAATGAGACAGGAGATCCTATATCACTCAGCATCTGGTCCCTTCCCAATATTTACCTTGCTCTTATGATAAAAACTTTGAGTGGGTTAATTAGAATTTAAATTACTAAGGTTGGGGAAAAAAACTAAAGAAGGAAGGGGAAGGATCCAGGCAAAACCACTTTATGTTGGAGATCTTTCTAAGAAGACGAGTAGAGAATTACGCAGAAAAGTTTGTAAAAAGCATTGCTTTTCAGGGTGCTGCAGAGCCAATGAAAGAAACCCAAGGGAGAATAAGAATGTGCAGAGGAGAGTCAAGAAGTTTAGAGGAGAAATGTGCGAAGGGCTTCATTTACTAAGCGAGTGTCTTTGGATTAAGAAAAGTTTTAAGAACAGCTTTAATTTTTCCCTAGTTACACATTAATTAAAAATTTTCCCCTGTCTTCAGTAAATCAATTCCTACATAACTTCTTCAGAGTATTGCCCTCATGGAGAGTGGAAAAAGATGGTTTAAATAGAAAAGAAAAAAAAAAACAGTCCATTCCATCTCTATTTTTATATTCCTAAATGAGGTCAGGAAGCTAGAATTATTTAACTGAATGGGTTATTTTCTGTCATCCAGGCATGAAGTAATGATCCATCTACAGACTATAGGATATACAGTTTATAGCACGGTTAACTTTTGGTGAAAAGCATATAAACTTTAGGGCCACTTTCTGAGTGTGGAAGAAGGAAGTTCCCAGCAGAGGGAGGTGCTGAATCCATATAATGGGAGTTGATGTTATTATATCCCAACAAAGAAGGTAGCCATAAAAAACTAGGGAGTTTTTGGATTGCATACATAATTGCTCCTGGAGTATTTTTCCTTTTGAGGCTATGCCTGATACTTGAGGCATGTGATGGGAAAGAAAATTCACGTAGCAAGTTTTTTCTTCTTGCTCAACATGGAGACTACTAAGGCCCAATACATGCACCAAACATTTATCCCTGGACAGTGTTTGTTTGGAAACTATCCAGAATGATAAGCCACTAGAATGCATATGGAGAGATTGTCATTAGATGGTTGTGATCTTGACTATATTCTTAAGGGTGATTAATTCTCTTTGTTGGTGACCAACAGTCACCAATCCTTTATATTCACTCCTACTTTGGGTAAAATACTTTTCAAAATTTGTATTCTCTGTCAAAAATCTACTCCCATTGTGAAATAGTTTTTGATAGTGGATTATTACATGACAGCTTCTATAACTGCTACTCTGATTAGGTTCTTCAGTGAGAGTTTCATCAATACTTAATAAAGATATTAGAACTATAATGGCCATACTAAAGGGGCAGTATATCCCATGTGGAATTTCTAGTTCATTGGGCCAAGAATTATTACTGCACTAAATTTACTCTTCAGGTTTAGATGTTTGGACAAAAGCTTCAATCAATTATTGATCTCTACTTTGGCATAGGAGATGAGAGTAGAAAATAGATTATGTTTCCCTAAAGCAGATAAACTAAAAGACAAACTTTCAGAAGCTTATCACTTGATTATTATTGCAGTTTACAATATGTTTAGACAAAAATATCTGTATCTAACTTAACCACCATTTTAGAAGCTTTAAGCTTCTGTTACAGAAGTTAGGCATTACTGATTTATGTGTAAATGTTATACATGTGTCCGGAAATAAAGATAAAAGGTCTTTATAGAATTCCACAGATTTCCTCAAATTAGGAAGTGGAGGGCTGGGGGTGAGGGCAAGCCATAGCCATCAAAGAGATGGAGTTCAGCATTGAGAGTCTTTGTCTCTTGATTATTCAGATACATTCATATATGTCTTTACCAAGTGGTAAACCAAAAACAAACAAACAAACAAAAACCAGACTCTAAATTATAGAGAAGAAACTGATTGTTACCAGAGGGGAGGTGGGTGAGGGGAGGAGTAAATAGTTGATGGGGATTAAGGGGTGCACTTGTTGTGACAAACAACAGGTGATGTGTAGAAGTATTAAATCTCTATATTGCACACCTGAAACTAATATTATACTGTATGATAACTAACTGGAATTTAAAAGAAAACCTTTTAAAAATAGCATAAAAAAGTAATCTTCAAACTGATGATAGTGACTGAAGGATAGGAAAACAAACAAACAAACAAACAAACAAACCCTGGTAGATTGTAAAGAATCAAAATTGGGAAGCACATGTTCATAAAGTATCTATTTTTTATTTGCTTTTTAATTTTTTTAAGTTTATTTTGAGAGAGAGAACACGAGTGGGGTAGGGATAAAGAGAGGGAGAAAGAATTCCAAGCAGGATCTGTGCTGCCAGCTCAGAGTCCCCCACATGAGCCCCCCACTCACACACTTTGAGATCACTACCTGAACCAAGGATGCTTAACCAACTAAGCCACCCAGGAACCCCAGCTATCTACTTTTTAATTGGATGATGCATTCTGGGATGTTGTTTTATAAGTTGTTTATACATTTTGGGTACTAACCCTTTATCAGCTGTGTCATTTGCAAGTATATTCTCCTATTCCATACACTGCCTTTTAGTTTTGTGATTGTTTCCTTCATGGTGCAGAAGTTTTTACTTTCATGAAGTCACAACAGTTTATGTTTGCTTTTGTTTTCCTTTCCTCAGGAGACATATCTAGTAAGACATAGCTACAGCTGATGTCAAAGACGTTACTGCTGGTGTTCTCATCTAGGATTTTTATGGTTTCAGGTCTCACATTTAGGTCTTCAATCCATTTTGAATTTAATTTTGTGTATGGTATAAGGAAGTGGTCCAGTTTCATTCTTTTGCATGTTGTTGTCCAGTTTTCCCAACACCATTTGTTAAAGAAACATTCTTTTTCTCATTTGATATTCTTTCCTGCTTTGTTGAAGATTAATTGACCATATAGTTCTGAGTTCATTTCTGGATTTTCAACTCTGTGCTATTCATTTATGTATTTATTTTGTGCTAGTACCTTACTGTTTTGATCACTACAGCTTTGTAATATAACTTGAAGTCTGGAATTGTGATGCCTCCAGATTTGCTTTTCTTTTCAAGATTGCTTTGGCTTTTTGGGGTCATTTGTGGTGCCATACAAATTTAAAGATTGTTTGTTCTAGCTCTGTGAAAAATGCTAGTGGTATTTTGATAGGGATTGCATTATATGTGTAGATTGCTTTGGATTTTGTAGACATTTTAACAATATTGGTTCTTCCAATCCATGAGCATGGAATGTTTTTCCATTTCTTTGTGTCTTCTTCAATTTCTTATGTCAGTGTTTTAGAGTTTCAGAGTATAGGTCTTTCACCTCTTTGGTTAGATATCTTGTTATTTTTGGTGCAAATGTAAATGGGATTTATTCCTTAAATTCTCTCTCTGCTGATTCATTTTAAGTCTATAGAAATGCAATGGATTTCTGATTTTTTATCCTGTGACTTTACTGAATTTGTGTATCAGTTCTAGTAGTATTTTGGTGGAGTCTTTAAGGTTTTCTATATATTGTATATTGTATAATGTCATTTGCAAATAATGAAAGTTTTACTTCTTCCATGCCAATTTATATGTTTTGTATTACTTTTTGTTGTCTAACTGCTATGGCTAGGACTTCCAGTACTATGATAAATAAAAGTGGTGAGAATGAACATCCTTGTCTTATTCCTTACCTTAGAGGAAAGGCTCTCAATTTTTCCCCATGAGGATGATATTAGTTGTGGGTTTTTCATATACAGTCTTTATCATGTTGAGGTATGTTCCCACTAAACCTACTTTGTTGAAGTAGGTGAATGGATGATGTACTTTGTAAAATGCTTTTTATAGAGTGATGATTTATGATAAATCTGGTAGACTTGCTGTAATCTCTCATTCTCTTGTAGATAATTCCCTTTGTGACCAGATAATATGCATTTTTTGAACTTGTCTGTGTAATATTGTTTCTACAGTTTAGTATATTGTGAAACTAAGTAAATATAAGAAGATCAAATATGCTAAAAATATGAGGGCTTTTGTTATTGTGCATTACAATAATGCCAACAATGGCACTTAAATTTTATATCTTCCCAATGGACATCTGTTTACATAACATTGGTAATATTTTCAGGCCCTTGTTATTAGTAGTAAAGCCACAATCCTTTTTTTCTGACAAGAAAGGAAGTAAATGGAAGTACATAATAGCCTGGATAGCAGGTGTGGAAAAGCTTTCATTATTTTTTTTTATAGAAGAAATGTTAATGTGAAATTGTTATTTTTCTAACTGTCCTGAAACAATTATAATGCTAATTAGTATTTCAACTTCCATAAAAATTAGACAGGAATTTATGAAGAGTAAAAATTCATTCCATTTTAAATCAGCTACTTTGATACACTACTCCACAGAAATCTTATATTATGATTTTCAGATGTGCCACTTTTTATTGAAAAGTTGCAGAAGCACAATCCCCTGGTAACATATCAACTGTGCACCTGAAGACTTTTCAAATAATGTACAGAACATACATAAAACTGTTAAGCAAATAATGGATTTTGTGCGAGGCATGTTCCCAGGTGGTATTTTGCAAATATAGCTTGTCTTGTACTGTTATATCAGGTGAACCCAAGAACAGAGGGCAAAATTGCTATCAAGAGTAAATGATTGGAATCCAATTTTTCTGTTAACTGAACTGAACCCATATGCACATTCTAATATTCCTCAGGTTTGATAGGCATATTCTATTAGCAATTTTCTACTCACCACATACTGTAATTGGGTATTTAATTATTTGCATGAAATAAATCATCAGTTGAAACGTACTGTATTAAAAACACAAAAATAAGCCCTTTTTTTACACACACCAGCGCTTTGAAAAACTGGCTTGCCAAACTCAAGATGGCAAAATTAATAAAACGAGTAGCTAAGCATCTTATTTGCAATTGTACTCTTGGAAGTATTTTTAAAGCATAATTGAGAAAAAAGCATATTTATTGACTTTCCAATAAGGAAATGTTTACTTTCTTTTATCTCATAATTATAGAACCAAATTGCCTGGTCACATTTGAAACAAAGAAAATTTGAGTCAATTTGTTATAGATAACTAATAAATTATATGATTGCTGTTTTTTCACAGAGCATTTTTAAAAAATCATTAAAGTAATTGGAAAATATGTAGGCACTTAATCAATATGTAACAATTTGCAGAAAACTCTTAGTATGAAGTGTTGAAGGCTCAGGGGTGATTTGATAGTTGTCTATGAAAAGCTTATCTCTGATAAGTAAAAAAAAAAAAAAAAAAACTAGGCAGGAGGTGAGCTCCTTGAGAGACTGATTTATAGAGTAGAAAGATTTTTTTCCATTGTATACTTTCAGGGTATGAATTCTTAAAGATTAAGAGAACTATTCTGCTGTAGATCCAGAGGCACTTTCTTTCTGAGGTAGTTAAAAATAGGAAAATTGTTTTCAAAGGTTACAATGTAGTCTTCATAGAAATTGGGCGAAGATACCTGATATTTTAAGTTCCTGTTATGGATAAGATTTAAATATATGATATACATTTTAGGATAGAAATGCAGTAAGTCCTCATTTCTTTGTTCAAAAGATTTTCCCCAGGAAAAGAAATGGGGAGGGATACAGTCCAAATGCTCTCTGGTGGTAAATGAACTATTTTGTTTGTCCTGATTTCTGTCTTTTAGGAATAATATCTCACACACAAGTCCCTGTTCAGTTTATGGAGGGAGGCCAATGCCTGGGAAGGCAAAGAAAATGTGGCATATTCCCCTCTCCTTCATACTTGCCCAACTGGGGGCACTTCCTCAGGCTCACATGTAGCCCCTGAATGACAGGTGTATTCATTCTATTCAGCAATTCTATTCATTCTAACGGAAGGTGATTTTTTTTTTCTCTCTCTCTCTTTCTAACTTTCTCTTTTCTGTTTCCACCTTTCTCATTTTTTTTCTCTGTCTCTGAGACTCTACATAACTTGTTTGTTTCCAGTAGGCAAGGTGACAATGGGTGATTGGTTCTATATGATTTGATATGAATGCTTTCTCAGTACTAACCTGCTTTAGTCCCAGGGAATCCACTCATTTCCTTCTTCCCAAGAGACTGAGTTTCCTACATATCACACTGGTGCATCCCCCTTCACTCTACCAAGATTTGGATTTGATTTCTGTGTCTTCTTCAATTAGCTTTGCCTGTCCACAAAACAAAGAATCATTTTCTTATCCTTATTTTATATTCTCATTTATGTCTGAGGAGTCTTCACACACTTGCTTTTATTAAAGGAGCAATTATATTATCTTTAAGATGAAGCACTAAGGTATTTATTAGTTTTAGTTCAATTTCCATAAATTAATGATAAGGTATTTTGTGCAGAATTAAAAGTTATTCCAGGAAATAGGGTCTTATATTATAGACAAAGCCATTACTGCCTACATCACCTTATTTTAAGTCAAGTGTTTTTGTTTAAGAGTGTGTTGAGTACTGAACAAAGGGAATAGAAATCTATTTAAAGGACTCTCTTTTAAAGTCATAGATTTCATTAGAAAAAGAGGCACTCTCTTTTAAGTCTATAGAATTCCTAGTGATCTTCGCTTATACCATCAAACATTGCAAAGTGTTATTTATTTTTTTCATAACTTTTGAAAACTATGCATTGTGAAGTTTATATTATATGATTATCAATGTTTAGTTTTTTCTACAGGGTAGATTAGATTATTTAAATGTTAATGAATGAATTATGATACAAGACTAAAAATTGAATGATATAATTTCTTATCTTTTATAATCTTGATTATTTTTCGCTTTGTATTCGAATCCCTTATCTACTTCTCTTTTTTTTTTTTATAATGTAAGTGTTAAAATGAGCCTGGTGATTACTATATTAAAATACATGAACTATAAATTATTCTCCTTTTGTATTAGAAAACCATGGCTAGGCTGCAGTAGCATCTTGAGGTGCCTACGTATTTTCTTGTAGGAAATTTGTTTGGACCTTAAGGATAGGATCTGCCTGCCTCTACCCAAGGAATCAAAGACACATTTTTAGAGACTAGTGCTGTCCAATAGAATTTCCTGCAATGTTGGATATACTCTATTTCTACGCTGGCCAGTACCATAGCCACCTAGGTATACGAGGCTAATGAGCACTTGAAATGTAGCTAGTGAACCTGAGGAATTGTTTTGAATTTTATTTCATTTTAATTAATACCAATTTAAGTTTAGATAGCTACATAATGGATATCGTATTGAAAAATGCAGTCTAGAACTTCCTATGTCGCTTAGTAGCCCTGAACTTAATTTCTCTCATTTGTAGAATAAAAATAATCGCCCCTGACTGTCTAACAGAATTTTTATAAAATCAAATGAAAGAAGGAAAAGGATTCAAAGAGTGGTGAAAGGCCCTGGGTGGACTCTGACACTGCACTGCTTACACATGGATTCTGATTCTACTATATGCCTTGTGCAAGATATTACCCCTGTCTTTCAGTTTTATCTTGTGTAAAATGGGAATAATAGTATCTAACCCATTGATTGTTGAGGTGATTAACCAAAACAATACATGAAAGGCTTTAGAATAGTGCTAGCAAGTAGTTAACTTCCTAGATAAATGGCAGCTATTGTTCTTGTTATTAACTATACAAACATGCAAAGAACATGCTCTAATGTTTAGAAGAAACTCAAATTGCTCTCCATTCAACCCCCTGCCCCCGAAAAGGAAACTTTACAGGATTCAAGGAAAAATTTAGTCCTTTAGGACACATGGTGAATGAAACTTTGATTCAGTTGCAAAAAAGAGAAACATCTCCTTTAAAATTACCTTCTTTTTTGTTCTACTATGTGATGGTTGTGTATGTTGCGTCTGGATGAAATCACTTGAGGTAAAATTTTGAAGAAAGGAAACCTGCTATGGCTTAAAAGAAAGAGGGTGACAAAAAGGGATATTGAATATTGTCGGTATCGTAATACTGTTCATAAGGGAAGAAACCAGAAAAAAAGAATTTGAAGCTGACTCTCTATTTTAGAAACACTTAGCATATAGCCTTGTGTTGGGTGTCTGGCTAGGTCTTGAGACATGGAATTCTGAGATCCACAATCCTGACATTATATGAATCTGTTTTCCTTCAGAATCATGGACAATAACAGCTAAAGTAGGTGGAGCATCTATATCATTTTGATTTTTTTTTTACAGTTTTTATTTAAATTCCAGTGATTCAACACTGACATACAACACCCTGTGCTCATCACAACAAGCATACTCCTTAATCCTCATCATCTATTTTACCCATTCCTCACCCACCTCCCCTGTGGGAACCATCAGTTTGTTCTCTATAGTTAAGAGTCTGCTTCTTGTAAACCATTTTGATGTTGCTGCCTGAAAAAAGCTGCTCCAATAATGGATCTTTTTCTGGAACATGCTCTATATGTCCTCTTTTTGAAACATATTTTAAGGTTAGCAAGCAAATTCTCCTAAGTGTAAGTCCTCCAGAAAGAAGAAAAAAATGCTTATTTATAATTTGGTGTATAATATTCTGACAGCTGACTTAGAATAAAACTGATGGTGGCCAGACCTCTGATGGAGCCAGAGGAGTGTCTAACATGGAGGGATAGTGTGGAAGACAGATAGGACAGTACTGAAGAAAAACATTTTTTGCCTAAGGCTGCTATTATATTTAATTTTTTTCCATGATCATCTGGACCATCTACATTTTGGATAATTTGTTTATTATACACTGAAAGTCATTTTTGGTATGTAATAAATTTTTTCAATTACTATCAATTTAGATGGAGAATGATATAGTAGACTTTCATGAGAAAGACTTGGACTCACACCTAAGGTTTACATGAGTCAGAAAAATAACCACTTTAAAAAATACGACTATATCTGATTTTAACTGATATTTCCATGTTGAATTCCTAATTGAAAGTGGTTTTTGTAAAATAGATATGTGCTGGGTCCTAAATAAATGAAATATGCTTTTATTTGAAAATACAGACTTCAGCTTTTAGAGCATATTTTTGCATTTTAAAATCCGATATTTCAAACATCTTTAAATTTAAAAACATAGTTTTTTTTGTTTTTGTTTTTTTTTTTTTTTTTAGTTGGAAGACACTGATTTTCTCTGTTTGAGGTGAAGATCTAAAAAAAAAAGTAATATATTGTCACTTTTAAAGTATAAGTCTAATATGTAAGTGATGAATTACTAAATTCTACTCCTGAAACGAATATTACGCTATATGTTAACTAACTATAATTTAATAAAGATTAAAAAACAAATGGATAAGAACATGCCTGAGGCCAGGGCTCAAGATAGTCAGCCAAGGTCTAACAGAAATCTGAGTCTGAGATATGCAAACGGCCACGAATCCTGTGCAGTACTGATTGCCATACTGATTGGCCAATACTGAAAACTCAGGGATACCAGGACAGTAGTTCTGAGCCTTTGGGGGTTCTTGATAGGTGGGGAAGTATCTGAGAATAAATTAAGGAATGAGTTCAATTAATACTAAACTTACTTAAATGCAGTGTAGAAAAAAAAAGTGTAAGTCTAAGAAAAGCTATAGTGTTATTTTTCTTTGAATTGTTGAGCCAAATGGAAAACATCATTTAGTTATTAACAGTACATAGGAGGCTAGAGAAAATTCATCATAGAGGTAGGTTTATCAAGCTAAAGAACATAAAGTATAGAGAAAGCACTAAATGTTGACACATATCTCTCTCTTCTTCATTCAATAAATAAGTTTTTACTATTTATTTACTTATTTGTTTGTTTTTTGAAGTTCCTAGAACCTTATTCATTCACAAAGTATTTGCTGGATTAGCGCATTAATTAACAAAAGGAATGAGGTATGGGTTTAGGCTACATAATCATGCTTAATATTCAGGTACAAGTTTTAAATGAACAAGGCCACAGGTTCAAATCTATGTTTTACAAAGATACACATAGTGTCACTAGAAAGGGTGGATTATACTTTACTTTTTAAAATGCTAATTTATGCAGGTACTGTGCTAGTTCCTGTTTCCAGCAAAAAGATTAAAAAAAATCAAAATATAAAATAAACATAAAAATAACAAATGCAATAACTATAAAATAAATTGTATAAGAAATAAAAATCTTATAAATGCCTAACAAATATACTTGAGACAATTATGAAAATAGAAACAAGGAATGTTTTATTTGGTTTGGGTTAGTAAATTTGTCATCTATAGGTAACATTTAAGTTGATCCTTGAAAAGTGATAGAATTTTGAAAGGCAGTGAGAATGGAAAGCCATGCTAAGTGGAGGACAAATGTGATGAGAAGCAAAGGTAGGTAAGGTGAGACAGGTTTATGAAAGCATGAAAAGCAAACAATAGTGGGTGAATTTATCCCTTAGATTAGTGGTTTGCAAACTGTGCACTAAAGAACCCTTCCATGGAGCCATTTCAATAGCTATGTAAGCTCTTACCAAATCAGAATTACACATATATTTTGCATGGTGTATTTTTATGTAAAATTTCATTTAAGCAAAAGATTTTACAGCTAAAAACTCTTCAGAAACTATTGCAAAGTGACAGATGATTATGCATTTTTCAACAGAATGACAAGATAATTGGTTTATTTAAAAAATAATTTGGCACATATACTTTTACACTCCCCCCATATATATTTATATATTAGAGCTTATAAAATGTACCCACCTTAGGTTTGGCCCACAGACGCTATAAATTTCTTTGGGGATATTTGCTAGTCTTCTAGGTGGATGCTTGTATTCAAGATTGTGCTTTGATGTGAAAGTGACATCACTCAGCAAAGAAGCTGCTAAAATCTACTTGTTACTGCATATAAGTGATTCAGAGCATATATACCAAAAGAAAAATTTTCAGTGCCCTGTGTTTTATCTGCATGATGCCAAAACCCCAAATAGTGGCAGACGTTTGTAAATTTTCCAGTTTTCATTTGAATGCCTTGGTATCATACAGATATTACCTCAAAAGACACATCTTTAAGGATAGATTTATAGTGTGCTTCATAAAGGAAAAGATAAAAGAGACCACTTATTTTGAACATTGGTAAATGTACATGTATTCCTACTTAATTATTTGGGTTCTGAACCTCATAATGAACATCTGGTGCTGGAATTCTATAATTTCTAAAGCTGATAAACTGGTACAGTGGGATAACTTCATGCCACTCCATGTATCCCCTCTATAGAGAGGGTACATTTCTATGGAATTCACTAAAGCAGTTGTGTTTGTACATGGACAGAATTAATCCTGACTGCAAATGCTAATACAACAAGGTGTTTGGCTTTGTAGTCTGTCAAAAGCACTCAGTGCTGTTAGTCATGGTTGTTAATTTTATCATAAAATATCTGCCTGAACACATCAGTGTTCTTAAGATTCTGAAGCCTTATTATTATAGGAAATAAAGGATTTGAAATTTTTTTTATCAGTTTCTAGATAGAGTGATTATAAGTTTTGCAACTCTTTAAGCAATTGCTCTAATTTTGGAAGAAATTTTGAAATGCTTCAGAATGCAACAAAGCCTTTTTTTTTTTCTAATGAGACATCATAAGCACAACTTTATTTCATGCCTGAAAGCCATAAGAATCATGTGAATTCCTGAAACTCATTTTCCTATGACTCACTCTGTGACTACAACTTGGAGACTGCAAATACTATTATCCAATTAATTCTGAGTTACTAAGTACAGCAGCAAGATGTAAATGACAAAATATTGAAGTGAGAACTACTTAATTTTTTAAATGATACAGAGAAGCACAAGTAAAATAAATGTGCATATGTTTCAGGCATTCAATATTCTTTTATTCATTGAACAAATATTTATTAAGTGCATGCTGTGCCAACACTGTTTGAAGCCCTGGGTATTATACAGATTTGAATAAAAGCCAGACTAAATGTAAGGGGTTCACGGGTGAATAGCATAGAAAAATACCTGCCTGGTGTTTTTCACACCAGGCACAAATGCTGGAGAAACTCCCTTAAAGGAATGCCACCTAATATTTAAAGTGTGCCACATTCACTGACGCTCTCCATTCCTCTCATAACACATAATTCATTGATGTCCATGGGACCTGAAAGTTAGCGTAATTTGGGATGCTTTTCTGCTTTCACTACCATTAGTGTTACATGCCTACCAAGAGAACTGGCTAGTCTTCCCAATCATGTTTATGCAAACTGAACTTACTGTCAATTTAATTGTTAAAAAATACACATAGCTTATATAATAAAGTGACACAGATTAAATATATTAATAATAATAAAACATATGCCCATGTACCCATAATTAGCTTAATAAATAGGCCAATACTAATAATTTGCAACCCTGTCCCTTTTTATAATTCCATAACTAAATTAATATTACATAAGTAGAAAACAGGGAATAAAAGAAAAATTGTCACATGAGCACTGTGAGAATGTTTTGAAAATAATGGGTAAGTCACTAAAACTCACTGTAGGTTTTAGATTTTATTGATTTTGGTATGAGCGAAAAGCCTGCGAAAGTTGAGGAAAAAAAATCATAAAAATCATGAAATACATATATCTTCAGGATTTTTTACCTTTATTTAAAAAATTTTTTTAAATGTTTATTTATTTTTGAGACAGAAAGAGACAGAGTGCAAGCTGGGGAGGGTCAGAGAGAGAGGGAAACACAGAATCTGAAACAGGCTCCAAGCTCTGAGCTGTCAGCAGAGAGCCTGACTCAGGGCTCAAACTCACAAATGGTGAGATCATGACCTGAGCTGAAGTCGGACCCCAACCAACTGAGCTACCCAGGCGCCCCTTTTACTTTTAATTTCTTCTCATTCTACTTGAGCAAGATTAAAATTTGAATTGTCTAAGAAAGATGATGTAAATTTTAATCAGCAGCTTCATAGCCTGAGAAGTTTCACCTAATATCATAATATTGGCACACAAAAGTACATTAATATGTCATAAGTTAAAACAAAATCCTTCTCATATGAATGTACTTCTTTTCAATTACTTGCTTTCAAAGCCATTTTTTTGTTTACCTGAAAACTACCCCATTTAAGGATGACATATTAAAGAGTTTCAACTTTAATTACAATATAATGAGAAGTTTGGAAGAAGGTATCTATAAGGTATCTATAAGGACACCTTCCTTATTCAAGTGTTCATTAATGCCACCCTCTCAGTCAGGTCTAATCAAGTGATCCTATCTCAACCAGTCTTCTTCAGTCCTCTTTATTCTTTAATTATGCTTTATTTTCCTTTATGGTACTATTACTACCAGTCACTACATTTTATTTACATATAAATTCCATCTTCTTCACAAAAATAGGTGTTTCACAAGGGCAGGGGCTTTGTCTTGTTTACCACTTTATCTTCAATGCATAGGATGGAAGAGACACAGAGTTGCTGTTCAACAAATATGTGCTGAAGGTTCATTTCAAGACTCAGGGGTGGCTTGACACTGATCTCATGCTAGGGGAATTAATATGGATCTGGAATACTAGTGCTGAGGCTTCAGGGACAATGGTGATGCTCTAGGAAAAGGGATGAGAAAGAACAATCCTGCCAGAGCAAGCAGCTCGTGCAAAATGTTGCATCTGTGAAACCATGTGGCAAATGTTTAAGGATTTCACAATGATGCATGGATGGATTCTTATGAGATACTACTACAAAACAGGTTGGGGAAGAAATGTTTGGGCCAACTCATAAAGGACTAAAGGTTTTGCATTTCATCTTGTAAGTGATGGAGTCAGTGTTGTATTTCAAGCCTGAAAATGACATATTCATTTTGAAATTGCACTCAATTTAAAAGGTGGCATGGGCTTTAATATGAAGAAACAAATCATGAATATACTAGAGTCAGGATGTCAACCAGGTCAACATCCAGACAATAAATTGAGGATTTGCTGAATTTGTATGCAAGCAAGTAGATTTTGATGGCTAACACCAATCATGTACAAGAATACCTGGGACAGTTGAATTGAGTTTCAGGAAATGTGGGTAATTTAAAAAATTTGGAAAACATTTCACCTAAAATGAGAATCTGCATTTGGAGGAGAGATTGTCTTTTATCCCTAAATATGTTCCATTTTGAAGAGGGGAAAGAAATGCAGGATAGTGGAGGACCTGGAGGGAAGTGAGAACATTCTGATATATTATTATGCTGGTACTCAGTCTCTTCTACTAGCTCTGCTGATTCACATGGAACTATATGGAGCCACTCAAAGAGATGGAAAAACTTAAAAGCAGACGATATTTCGGTTACTTGACAATAATCTTGGCCAAACAAGATTGGTCTTACTTATTAGATGAATGATGCAGACAGCTGTTTCTTTATGACAGACAGCTAAACATATTTTGTCCATATTAGCATTATCAATATGAATCTGCATAGATTTTTTTTAAATTATCACTTATTGTCAAATTGGCTAACATACAGTGGATACAGCGTGCTCTTGTTTTTTGGGGTAGAT
The DNA here is from genome assembly GCF_024362965.1 of Panthera pardus. Lineage (NCBI taxonomy): Eukaryota > Metazoa > Chordata > Mammalia > Carnivora > Felidae > Panthera > Panthera pardus. The sequence goes on from NW_026526765.1 coordinate 89,682,799, forward strand.
TCTCGCATTTCATCACTTATGTACAACACCCAGTGCTCATCCTAACAAGTGCCCTCCTCGATTTTTATATTATTTAGTGCTTATATTAACGTATATCTTGATATCTCCTCTGTGCATCTATTATAATTACAGAAAAAGGAAGAATCAGAAATGGAAATAAAATTTTTCTTTCAATCAGTTATTCCATAATTTGTTTCCTCTTAGAATCACAAAGAAATGAGATCAGCTAAGCCAAATCAACTGATGGGTATAGAAAAAAACAAAGCACTTAAAAATAATCTTGAATAAGTTATTATTCTAATCTTGTGTTTAACTACCACATAGCTAAGAAGGACTTTTTTTTTTCTTTTTTTTTTTTTTTTTTAATGTTTATTTATTTTTGAGCATGAACGGGGGAGGGGCAGAGAGAGAGGGAAACACAGAATCGGAAGCAGGCTCCAGGCTCTGAGCCATCAGCCCAGAGCCTGACGCGGGGCTCGAACTCACGGACCGTGAGATCGTGACCTGAGCTGAAGTCGGATGCTTAACCGACTGAGCCACCCAGGCGCCCCATGGGACTTTTTAGGAATACAGAGAAATTTCTGAATAATAACTCTTTAATTTAGAGATAATTCATATTTGAACGTTTCAGTTTTAACAACTTAAAGTTAGAAACAAATATACTTTTACATTTTAGAGAAAGGGATTTTAAAATATTAAGCTTTTGGGGTATGTATTAAATATTAATTAAAATATTTCTACAGCAGATAAGATATATTCAAAAGATTTGGCTTATAATGAAGAAATATACCAAAAGTTTGGCTGCAATATAATTTTTTAAATTGGAGATTTTAAAATGTATTCTAACTTCAGAATTTTATTAATCTATTTTCAAAACTTTTTCTTGTTATAGCAAATCAAACTGCATCCTAGATGAGTGTAGGAAATACTATCTTCTCAAACAGAGAAAAAAGGGATGAAAAATAATTTAGTTAAGCAGGCTCCACTATCTCTACTTCTGATTGCAGCAGAACATTGTTATGATATGAAAATACAAGGTGATTTATCTTCTTCCTAGCAAAATACTTAAAAGTTCACAATGTATGTGAAAAACAGTTTAGCTATTCATAGTCAAGTGGACTGAATCAGTGGATCAATATTTTGGGTTCCTGTTTATGTTCTTGGCCTTTTTTTTTTTAAGTTTATTTATTTTTTTAATGTTTATTTATTTATTTTTGAGAGAGAAAAAGACAGCAAGTGAGGGAAGGGAAGAGAGAGAGGGAGACAGAGAATCCCAAGCAGGCCCTGCGCTGACAGCACAGAGCCCATCACAGGGTTTGAACTCACGAACTGTGAGATAATGACCTGAGCTGAAATCAAAAATTGGATGCTTAACCATCTGATCCACCCAGGTGCCCTGTGGTCCTTCTATATTTGCAGACTTTTTGGCCATGGTAGATTCTCTATTATCTATAACTAGGGGTTTGAAGAAGTCAAATGCTGATGATGTCACCCAGGGCTGCTTGTCAGGGTGAGGATGAGAAGTAACATATTGATGTAGAGGGATGGATGCCTGAATGATAATCACGTGCCCCTTTCAATTGCTAGTTCCTAAGTAACCTTTAGGGTTTTGTTTGCTGTAGTTTGTAGTTATCTATTCCTTTTCTTTTATGTTCTTATTTTCAGACTCATTTTATTATTTATTACTATCTTTACTTGAAAAAAAAAGAATAAAATTTAAAATAGGTTCTTTTAATTTAATCATTGTTCATGGCTCTTAATGAGAACATATTTGGCACAGTGGTGATGAGGGATAGAAGCAAATAAATGTTCACCTTTAGCCCAGAAGGTTGACCTCTAGCCTGCATAGTTTGAAAAGTATGAAACGTGCTGGTTGTTGCACTCTTTTAATTTTTTTTTAATGTTTATTTTTATTTTTGAGAGAGAGAGAGTGAACAGGGGAGGGGCAGAAAGAGAGGGAGACAGAGGATCTGAGGTGGGTTCTGTGCTGACAGCACTTGTGGGCTTGAACCCACAAGCCATGAGATCATGACTGAGCTGAAGTCAGACGCTCAACCGAATGAGCCACCCAGTCACCCCATGTCGCTGCATTCTTAAAGGGTCTTATGACTATCTGTAAATCTCACCAACAGTTAATATCAAACTGAATAATGAGCACCAGAGAAATCTTGCAAAAGTAGTTTTACGAATAGAATTTCAATGACGTTTATGATCTAATACTCCCTGCATGTCAACCTCCCCCTTGAGCACTAAGCATATAACCACCATCTTTATACAGCAAAAAGTGCAGCTATTTCTGCCCAAGGGTCCTGTCCCTGTGCTACTTAAACTTACAAAGTTGCATCATAAAACGTCTCAAGAATTCTTTCTTGAATATCGTGCTCAATGATCCCGCAACAGTTGGGGGTTCAAACTACTGGATAAGTTATTTTTTGAAAATTTATGTTTCCACTAGTCTTAGTAAAACCTCTTCTTGGATAATCCTATTCATTTTTTAAGGTTTTTAATATTTGTATTTCTTTCCATAAGCAATTTCAATTATAGCTTTCAAATATTAATTTCTCATATTTGATAATCCTATATAATCATACGGTGTTAATTACCAACTATCTGGATATGGGCCTCGAGTCTGTAGCTTCAGCTTCAATATCTCTTCCATGCTGTAGAATCACACACCCAACTGCCTTCTGGACAACTACACCTATAAATCCAAAAGGCAACTCTAACTCAATATGTTCAAAACTGAGCTGACCATCTCTCTCTCTTACATGTTTCATATCTACTGGCAACACCATTTATCCCAAATCCCCAGAAACAATTCTAGGAGGCAACCTTGATTCTTGCCTTCTGTCTCACTGGTCATATTCAATCAACCATCTAGTCTTATCAATTGTACTGCCTTCTACTGTCTGATATTTTAATTTATCAATTTTTCTCCTTTTTCATCATACTACTTTATTTAGGATGTTATTATTTCTTATCTGAATTACTACAAAAGCTTCTGAATTACCATACTTGCTCCTTTCCAACCCATTCTGCACACCGTACAATATATACTGCACTCCGAAGCAGACAGATATTTCTAAAAACCAGATTTTACAGTTTCTTTTACCTGCTCAACAACAGAGGAAGTAATGTATTGCTATTGGGAATGGGGCCCGTGGAGCTAGACACCAGGGTTTGAACTTTGGATCTGCCTTTTACTAATGTGTGATTTGGGGCAAGTTCATTAACTTCTGTGTTTATATTTTCTTCTCTGTAAATCTATATGCTAGCAATAGTACCAAACTGATGGGGTGTTATGAGAAGTAAATGACATAATACTTGTGAAGAATTTATTATAGAAGGTAGCATATTGTAACCATATGATACTGTTGATGATGGTGATTAATATTATTGTTATTACCTTTCTCTGGATGTGCTTGGTCTTAAAAATTGCTAAAATCTAAACTCAGTATTGTTAAAAAGGTTTTCTATGATCTTTTTTTTCTAGCTTGATCCATACTATTTTCTCACCCCTCCTACCTTCTATTTCTGGTGATACTAAGAGATTAGTTATCTGTTATTTTGTTACTCAAGCTATCATTTAAAGCTCTTCAAATATTAGACAAATGGTTTTTAATTATTAATTTAATTTGGTTTTTAAGCTTTAAACCAAGACCTTCATGCATGAGGCATTTACATCACTGCAATATATTTTTCAGCTTGTGTCATCTTCCATTTTCTTAGTTTTGGGGTTATTTTTCTTAATTTTAATAATGATTCATTAGTAACATATCCCACGATCACATTGCAAATGGTCTTTTTTGTGCAGTTTTTCCTCTAAATTACTATATAGCTAATTGAACATTTCATTTGGTTTGATTCATTATACCTAAACACTTTCTGCTCTCGTTGCAAGATGTTACTTACTGACTGCCTACTAGATGTTATAAAGTAGATTGAACATACGATTTATTATTTTCACTGGACATTTGGGAGTAGAAAAGGAGTGTTATTAATATTATGTGGAGACAAAAGATATAAAATGGTACTCTTCTGTACAAACTTAAGTGTATGGTCACTCTCTGTTTCTCACAGTAAAACCACAAATTAGGTTTTATTTATAACTTCCATTTTATAGGTAAGTAAACTTGTCTGATGAGTGACAGAACTGAGGCTGGAATCTAGAATCATTCTTTGATGTCCATATTCTTTGTACTACATAGGTTGCCTTAATTTAGTTTTTTTGGCTTTTGATGTCTTCACTCAATCAGCTAACTTAGCTCTAAGCCTTTCAAAAAGGAAAAGAATTCAATTAAATTCTTGAAGGAGAAGAGGAATGGTACTCACTGATAGAAACATTTTTGTTGATGTGAAAATAGTGAAGTATCTTGAAAAACATGACTATTCTATCAAGATTGGATAACCCTGTCCTCTACAAAACTTTTTTTAAAAAAGTCATTTTAGTAACTGTTTGGGTCAAAGCAATGTTTTATAGATTTTCCTTGATCATTTGCCAATTTATTAAAAAAAAAACAGAGCCGAAGTTCCATCTCATTCTTATGCAAATAAATCTGTTAATACATATGCCTATGCTCAAATATTAACATATATGTATATACTTATGACATATCCAAAGCAATCATATTGTTCCCGTGTTACTGCGGAATTACTATTTTTTGCTCTCAGTCCTCTATAAAACAAATTATGTTTCAGTTTCAGAAAGAAATGCAGTTTTAGTGTGTATTAATCTAAGTAAGAGGCAACTATGGCATCTTATAAATATTAACAGTTTATTCTGAATTTGTAAGTTTGACTTTATTGTGATTTTTAAACTGCTTGTGACTTATAAATTATATATCCATCCACTCTCATGCTGGGTAATATTTTCAAAGTTTCAAAACTGAAATATGCTTTCTAGGGGGCATCTGTTTTGAGAAAATGAATACAAGAGAGTTATTATCCTTTGGATTTTTAAAACATATTGGCTCATCCTTATGATTATTCATCATAACTCCAAAGGAGAAAAATAAAACTTAAATCACTTTCTATCTGTAGTTTAAGAACAAAAAGGAAGCAGGCAACAGCTAGCAAGCGGGTGGTGGTGGCATGATCACTGAGTAGAGCACTAATTCTTTCACCTTGTCAGAATGAGAACAACTGCTTTAAGCAACCAGCCACTAAATTCCTTAAGGGAGAAGAGAGATAACTGGAATCTTCCATGTGATAGAACGAGGGGCGGGGGGGGGGGGGGGGGAAACCAGCCCAAGCCATGTTTATGGCTCCAACATTAAATTTGCCTTTGTAATGACTTGATTAAAATGCAGTCCTCAGATCTGGGTCATGTGTATCATCTGAATAGATACATTTATGTTTTCAAATCAAACATTACTGCTGTACTGCATGATTTAGTGTCATTTAGGATAAGCCAACATGTTTTAAATCATATAATGATTTAGATTTAGATACAAAAAGAACAAGATTATTAAGAGACCCAAGCAATTGAGCTCCAGAAAATGAATTTGCGGCAAAATTTGTTAGTGTAAATACTGTGTTGACACAATTTGACACCACAATGAAGGTTTTATTTTAAGATCTTAGCATTTGTCTGCTAATAAAAGAACAAGAGTGTTTGCTGTATTCTATAGGCACTTGTGTGGATGGTAACTTCAGAAAGGTTGGAGAAATTTTATTTTAGATATATTGAGATTAGACGTAACCAAAGTGGCTAATCAGCTAATTAATGGTGTTTTAAAAATACAAACTATTGAGAAAACTAAGAGAAGGCAGAATGAACCAAGAGAGCAAGAGACATGCTGAGAGAAGGTAAAAAAATGTATGTATATATTTTCATACATATATATATATATATATATATATATATATATATATATGTATATATATATATATATGAATGAAAGTAAATGTGATTGAAATAAACTCTGCCTTTGAAATCTGAAGTCATAAAACTGATTAACTAGAAGACCAGTGATTAATTTCATTGGAAACACTACTTACCTTATGAAAGGATTAACCCAAGGTCTCTTTCATAACATCTTAAATGTTTTGCAAGGTATTATCTACTTATCAGAGTCTTGGAACAGAGAAATCTGTAGCTGAAGCATTAGAAGTGAAGGCTAATGAAATGTTAATGAGAGAAAAAATTTTAAAAAATATGTAATTCTGAAAGTAAAAGTCAGCCAGTAAAGTAAGATCTTCTATTCTTAAATTTGTATGTAACCTTAGGATTTCCCCAATGAACTATATAGTATCATTGACTGTGTCTCTTTTTAGTTCCAAATAGGAACATTACATTCTACCTATCAGCCTCAGTTACAAAGATTGCCTGGGAATTAACATGAAGTGAGGAATAAGAATTCAGAATTTTGTAGAGGAAAATGGATATCAATTAGGGAGAATCAGGACATTTAATATGTTTTGGAATTGGAACAATGTACACTACATTGCCTCCTGTTAAAGTAAGAAATTTTACAAAGAATTGACTTGAGGCAGTATATACCCCCCCACCCCCCACCCAAACATGCTGGAATGGATGTGAAACTTGTAGAATTTACATGCACTTTGATGCATTCAGACAGGTAAGGCTGGCTCTGAGACACAATCTTATCTTAAATTATACTGTTGATGAATATTCAATCCCAAAGTTAAGTTGTTTTAAAAGTCATAATTTTCTTCTCCATCTCTATTCCTTATCTAGATACAACTCCTGCCCTTCCCACTTTCTCTCTTGCCTTCCCCATGTAAATATCATATGTTCAGCACATATTTTAATCTATCTTTGTTTGTGGAACAGAGAGGGTAGTAGCATACCTGATTTTGCCACATTCACTCAAGTAGTTTTATGCCAGTGTTTTTATTTTAACAATAAATAAAGGCATCATTTATAACCTCTGGCATATCAATTGCACAGATCTTCTAACAGCGATGTTGAGTATGAAGTGATAGATTAAAAATGAAAACATATTAATTACTGAGATAAGAGTGGAACATATAGAAATGGGAAAATATTTGTGAAGGAATAGTAGGGTATACTTATTGGTACATTGTACTCAAACAGTGGAAATGAAACCATATCCATCTTTTATCATCTCTTCAATTTTAATATTCATCATTTTTTACTGAGTAATACATTATATTTAAGTGCTCATGACATTTGGACTACCAAGTAAATATTTTCTGCTTGTAACTGTGACTCTATTTAGAAATAAAAATGAAATAATTTGCAGGAGCATAATTTCTCTGTTTGCATTGATTTGCATGAGTAAGTATAACATTGTTTATGCAAAACAAATGAAGGTAAGAACAAAGAAAGCTAAATAAATATGCATTTAGTTTTCATTTCAAAAATTTTTAAATATACACATCTGTAGATGTCTAAGAAACACAATTAAGCAATTAATCATTGCATAAACAGACTAAAAAGTTATGAAAACATTAGCAGAGGGTGCAATTATTATTTGAATCTTTTATTTATTTACTTTTCTTTTCTTCAAAATAGCATAATTGAATGGCTTGTGAATGTACTTGTGAATGTGTCATTGAGTTAATTAATGGTTAGAAATACCTGAATTAGCAGTTAATCAGAATATGGCCTAAAGCAAGGCTTCCAAAATCCAGCTAAGTATCATAACCTCCAGGGAAGTTTTTTGTTTTTTGTTTTTTTTTTAATTTTTTTTTTTTTATACATTTATTTAATTTTGAGAGAGAGAGACAGAGCACTAGTCGGGGAGGGATAGAGAGAGAGGGAGACACAGAATCTGAAGGAGGCTCCAAGCTCCGAGCTGTCAGGACAGAGCCCGATGTGGGGCTTGAACTCACAAACTGTGAGATCGTGACCTGAGCCGAAGTCGGACGCTTAACCGACTGAGCCACCCAGGCGCCCCTTGTTTTTTGTTTGTTTGTTTGTTTTTTAAATACAGATGCTCAGACTTTATTTTTGCAGATTTTGTTTTTTTACTTTTTTATTTTTATTTTTTTAATTTTTAAAATATGTTTACTTACTTTTGAGAGAGAGAGAACAAGCATAAGCAGGGGAGGAGCAAAGAGAGGGAAACACAGAATCTGAAACAGGCTCCAGGCTCTGAGCTATCACCATAGAGCCCAAAGTAGGGCTTGAACCCATGAACAGTGAGATCATGACCTGAGCTGAAGTCGGATGCTCAACCAACTGAGATTTTCATTCTTTTTGGAGATTTTGATTCAGTAAAATGTGGGAACTGAATATTCTTAAATGGAATCTTACACATTCCGTTTCCAATAATCTTTTCTATTCTTTCTCTGTCACATTTCTCTGCCTACCAGTATCATCCTTTCTCTCTCTTTCTTTCTCTCTATATTATACATACATGTATAATATATATTTAATTTAGCTCTATTGCCGTATTCTCAAAGGTCTGTAGATTCTCCAGGTTTTTAATCTTTGTGATTAAATTTTCGTGATAACTCATTGTAAGATTCCATTTATATGAAATGTTCAGAAAAAGCAAATTCATGGGGGCAGAAAATAGATTAGTGGTTGCCAGGGGTTGAAGGAAGAGGGAAAATGGGAGTGACTACTAATGGGTATAGGATTTCTTTTTGGGGTGATGAAAATGTTCTAAAACAGTGGTGAGGGTTGCAGAACCCTACAAATGTACTAACAACCACTGAATGGTATGCTTAAAAAGATGTGATTTATTATATATTAATTATATATCTCAATTTTAAAAAGTGATGAAGCAAAAACACTTTTTGACAATAACGTAAAATCTGATATTCGCATGTTCTGGAGTATTCATGTTACTGCTAAATAACATCTTTTGTCTGCATTTGTTAGTGTCAAGTTGTAGTACTTTATATTCAGAAGTAGAAGAAACATGAAATGAATGTATAAAGTATATACTTGGACAACTAAAAGCCAAATACGGTGCACAGTTTTGCAGCTAGAGGAAAACAGTGGGAGAATTGAACCCTGTCAGTCCCTATGTCCCACAGACAGGCCCAGGCAAAGACCATGCAACAGAGAGTTGGCACCATGCTCATGTTGTGAGCAGCATTTGGTTTCCACAAAGCAAAATCCTTGAAGTTAGGTTGGGGCTGTCCATGCCATCCATATCTAGCTAGTGTCTCATTCATGTGGGACCATTTCCTGTACAGAAATATTCCTTTCTTGTTGCTGTGATAGATTGTCTCACCTTTGGATCCATCGCAACCCTTTTGTATCTCACTTATATGGTTTTTAAAAAAATGTATTTCAGAAGAAAAGCACAGTGAAAACTATGAGGAGGCGTTAAAAATAATCTCAGATCATCTCTGCTTATCTTGTCATTGATTACCCAGGGATTTTTCTTGAGAATTTTATTACATGACTTTAAAGGGAATCTTCATGTGAAACACAATGTATAAAATGACTAATTCTAGGGTTTTCCACATACTCCTCAACCCTATTAATACATTTATTCTTCTGAATTATTTTTGGGTAAAGAATTTTAATTGAAAAGTGATTTTTATGTTAGTAAGGTTTTCATTTTGTAAAAAGTAGACTTTACACACAGTATGGAAAGGCAAGAATTAAATTATAAGCAAGTACTATTAATAAAACATTAATCAAAAAATGTATTCAAAACCCTTTAGAAAGAAGAGTTATTTTGGTTTTTTTAATTTTTTTTAATGTTTTATTTATTCTTGAGAGAGAGAGAGAGAGAGAGAGAGAGACAGAGACAGAGCATGAGCAAGGAAGGGGAAGAGAGAGAGAGAGGGACACAGAATCCGAAGCAGACTCCAGGCTCCAAGCTGTCAACACAGTGCCTGACGTGGGGCTCGAACTCACGAGCCGTGAGATCATGACCTGAGCCAAAGTAATATGCTCAACGGAATGAGCCACCCAGGAGCCCCGAAAGAGTCATTTTATATATGACATTACCATGTCACATTCCAGCCATATTAAAAAGTAAAAGTCCCAGGAATGGAGGAATCACAATATTACAATAAGAATATTTTTTCCTGGGGTGCCTAGGGATACAGTCCATTAAGTGTCCAACTCTTGATTTTGGCTCAGGTCATGATCTCGCAATCGTGAGATTGAGCTCTGAGAGCTCAGCTCTGAGCTGTGTGTGGGGCCTGCTTAAGTCTCTGTCTCTCCCTCTTCTTCTGCCCCTCCACTTGCTCACACTTCCGCTTTGTCCACCTGCCCCCCCCCCCAACCCCAGCCAAAAAGTAATTTTTCCTTGACTTGCTGGTTAATGATTAAAACCAGTTTACTTGTTAGCTTACTGTGTATCTGGACTTGTGCTAAATGCATGATATGTGTTATATGGATTCTATTTACCTATGAATTCCATTTTACAGTAGAGGAAATTGAAGCTTAGAGAATTGAAACAGCTTGAACATGTTTAACAAAAACAAAACTAAGAGCAACCAAAACTGATAAATGACAGGACCTAAAGGAGCTTGGAAACACACATTTTTTTAAATGTTTGTTTGTTTGTTTGTTTGTTTGTTTAGAGAGTACAAGCAGCTGGAGGGGCAGAGAGAGAGAGAGAGAGAGAGAATCTCAAGCAGCCTCTGGGCTGTCAGCTTGGGATTCTCTCTTTCCCTCTCTCAAAAGGATGACAGATGACTTCCCTTTTAAAACTGGATAATTGAAGATGTCTATGCTGATCAGCTAACATAAAGCTAATAAGTTTATTTGGGGAAAACTTTGTGGAAAAAGAGAATTTCCACTCACGACTGAGGTTTTCAATATGCTACCAAGTTGTACACAATTGGCTCATTTATTCTCTTTTGGAGGGCTGTTAAGTTTTGCTGAAATTATAGTCACTTTAATTCAAGAGGAAACAGAAGATTAATCTCCCTTTTGTTTCAAAACCAGAGAATTTGATTTTAAATATTTTACCTTTTAATTGATTTCCAATTATCCTCAGTTTTATTTTACCATTTTCATATGCAGGGTATACAGTTCTGCTTTTACGGTTTCCTTCTTCCTTTATTTCCTTTGGTTTCTTGGCAATGGAATGATAAATTAATGTTTACTGCAACACATTATCTATGTTAACATATCAGCACTACCCATGGATCCGTTTTCCTTTTCATCACGATAAGAAATGTGCTGCTTGATGATAAAATATATCCCAGACAAGCATTTTGAGGTATTGTTTTCTTGTTGGTATTCTCCGTAGGCATTCTTTCCAAGGGAAGAAAATTTGTCTTCCATTGGCAAATTGTTATTCTGCTCATTACCTTGATCTCATTATAATGTCTTCATCTTAGCAATGCACGATTTCTGTGCACAATGTGTCTTGCTGTATTTATGTGGGTTTTAGTACTGAGATGCTGCCTTTGACATGACAGAGGTTTGTGTCCTGATTGGTAGATAAGAAATCTTCTGTGAACAGAGTGATCAACAGAATCACTATGGATCAACAGAAATAGCTATCTGTGATTAGGTAGGTAAGATCAGTGATCTATATATTGAGTCAACATCTATCATGTGCTCCTTGAGTACAGACCAGGATAAAAATGATTTGGAGAATTTGTAAGGAAAACTAAAAAGCTAATTTGAACTAGTTTATAACCCATAATCTAGTCGTATTCGCCATACACAGAACTTCTGATTCTATGGAAATGCGGCTGTGCAGTGAGAGAGCTAGAAATTCTTTCCAAAAATTACCTTAGGTATTGCTCTCGTTTCAAACATGAACGTATTCAGATCACCTCCCTAAGGGGATAAAAATCCCCTTTCAGGAAAGACCCCCACAATTTATGTTTCCACTGATAGTATATCTAACTTTGGAAGACTTCCCTTGTAACTAGACACTGAAATAAACTCGTTATGTGCCGTGTATTATTTCCCTCAATAAATCTACCAGTCTCACATTAAAAATAGGAACTACAGACTTCATGGTGTTATGTAATCTAGGCTTGTCTGGCCTCAGAGGTAGAGTTCTTAATCACTGTATTCAACTCATGAAATGCTTCACATGTTACATAAATGTATTTTTCATTCATCAGACAAAATAAATTCCACAACTTATAAACAAATTCTTTTCTTTTTCTCCTTTCAAGCTTTTTTTGCTTTTCCATTTAGGTAGTATGATTTGGTTTTAAATCTCTGAGGAAAACATGTAAGTGAATCAATTGTAAAAAAATTCTCTCCATAATTTCTTCTTGGAATAGATCTTGCTTCAATTCACCCTCTTTCTTATGAATATACCTTGCTTGTGGATGCAATTCTTCCTATGCCACTTTTAAAATGCACTGTATTATATTTCAGAAGTTTGGTGTTGTTTTTGTTATTCTATTTTAAAGTAGATTCAGGCATTTTATCTTCCCAATACAGAATTCTTTATTATTATATTTCAATTTTTTTGCTTCTTCTTTTTAGGGTACTGCTGTCTTTGTGACTGATTAACTACTGTATTTACAGATAGGATAATTTTATTGTGACTTTATATGAGATCATTAACTAATAAGCAGACCCTTGCATATTTCTAGGTTTCAAGAAACAAGAATGGAAATGAACTTTTTTCCAATCAGCAATTACTCAAATTCACATGGAACTTAAATGTCTTTAATAACATTTTAAAAATGTTTTATTAATTTTTGAGAGAGACAGACAGAGACAGAGTATGAGCAGAGGAGGGGCAGAGAGAGAGGGAGACACAGAATCTGAAGCAGGCTTCAGGCTCCCAGCTGTCAGCACAAAGCCTGATGCAGGGCTCAAATTCACAAACTGTGGAATTATGACCTAAGCCGAAGTCAGATGTTTAACTGCCTGAACCACACAGGAGCCCCTTAAATGTCTTTAATAATTTTATAACAGGTCTAAATAACACTTTCAACCAAACTGTGACTCAACATTTTTTTGTTCTCCATTTATATGTAAAGAAAAAGCAGGGTGCCATTTTGATTCACTGATGACAGGACAGAAAATATAAGCAGTCGAGAGTTGGGGTAGTTTTGGGAAACTGGAATAAAGGGTTGAAAGAAGATTTGAAACAACATATCAACAACTCTGTGGGAAGAATTAATCCAAAATATATGAAAATGCTATTCTAATGATTAGAATAATCTAATAATCATCTAATCTAAATGACTACCTTTGGGAGCATTTGTCCTATGCCTATAAATAAGTAGATGCTTTTCTTTTGAGGAGGAGATTTAAATTAACTCTGTTAAAGTTACTAGCAGAGAGAGAGAGAGAGAGGGAGAATTGTTAGACTTTTAGAAGACTGGGGTTTAAAAAGTGTATTGATTGTTGCTAAGTATATGATTTCCAACAGAATCCAGAATATATTTTTGATGCATGATATAAATGTGTTAAAAATGTGATAGAATTGTGCAAATTAACCTAAGTAATAAATGAATATGGATTTCTAGTATTCAAGAACTTTTTGACAAAAAAAAATATTCTTCCTGTAGATCTGAGTAAAATACCAAGAGAAATCAAAATACCAATTTATTCAGGATTTATTTCTTTCACCTGAATATGTGACAGTGATGTTTTGAAAGTTAATACAGAATTATGCAAAATATGCAACTGACACACAGATTTCAACAAGGGTAAATGAGGGTAATCACCAAGCTTTTTCACATTACTGAGAATTGTCAAAATGCTGTGACAGTGCACTTTGCAATGAGTTAGGCGATTCGCACATTACTTTGTACACATCTTGACTATTGTGAATCTAACAGAGGGCGTTAATAAGGATGGATTTTACTATCTGTTTTTTTGGCTGGATGAAATAAGATTCTGGCACTTTTGAATTTTCATATGGAGTCTATCTTTGCATGGCTCCCATAGGACTCTCTGTCAAGAGGGATTCAGTCTCTTTGTCAGTTGTAGAAGAGAGTTAGTGACATTAAATAGAAATTGTCTTCACTCTTTTCGACAAAATATCTGAACCAGAAGAGCTCTACCTCATTTCGATTACCACACTTCACCCTTAAATAAAATATGTGTAAACTAGGATAAGGCGTGAAACACTATCATGGGATTATAGCATCTCAATCCAAGAAGGTTGTACAAAGACTAGTATTTAAATTGTCATTTTGTTTGGCCTTCTGGCAAGTTTTGCCCTCCTTTAGGTAATACTACCCTCAAGTACACCGTACTTACACCATAATAGGATTTTGAGTGATGAGATGTACGCTTCTCTTTTGTAAAGTGGAAAAAGGGCTATAGCAAGTACTGATGTGGGAAAGGACAAAAGCCCGGCACCTTGCTTTTAGAAAGAGGACGTAAGGGATTTGAGGATCTAGAATTGATTTTGGTAAAACCATCTGTTGTTTACATTAACCACCAGGACACATGTACCTCTGTTTGAAGTCCACTGAGTTCAATAGTTTTAAAAGAAATACTCAGCCTTTTTTTTGGAGTTAAAAAAAAAAAAAGTTCAATCTCTAATTGTTCTCTGCTTTGAAGCCTGTTTCACAAGGACATAGGATAGCATCTGGGGGTATAAGGTGGAGAACGATAAATGGTTATATGCCTGGGTAGTTTTTGGGAACTATTCTTCCCTTTCCTTCCTTCCTTCATTCCTGTGTCTGCATGTACAATGACTGTTATTTAATGGTCTCTCTATGCCCTGCCCACTCGAATGCTGTGCACTCTCCAAGTCTCTGACACTAAAGTCTGAAGACAGTGTAACTTGTGATCTGTTTTATATTCTTTAGGCAAGATTTGGACGGATGGAGTTTTAAGCCATATTCAGTATCACTGAGTCTAAAGTTGAAATTAAGACCTCCTCAATCTTACAAACCAAATTATGTACTCATTCTCTTTCATTCCATCACTATTTATTAGGCATCCATTCTATCCCAGACACTGTGCTCAGTTTTAAGAAAAATAAGATGTGATCTCATTGTGGAATGAACTCATAGACTTTGGACTTTCAGAACATAATAAGCAAGATTTTGTAATACTATTTGAAAAGAGTTGTAAATAAGATGTACACCAAGTATCTTTGGAGATGTACACCAGAAAGAAAATGACAAATTCTCTCCTGGAGGAATTGGGAAGGCTTTAGCAAGAAGATGACATTTGAGCAGTGAAGGTACTTAAAACACAGTTGTTAGAAAAGATCAATTTCAGCTAGAGGCAGAAGACACTCTGCTGCTATATAAGGGACAATGTATTCCACCAGCTCTGTTTTCTATGTATAACATTTCTAAGAAAACTTAGAAATATCAGAACTGAAATAGAGGCTGAACTTAACAGTTACTGAAAAGACTGAGAGTTTTGAAATGACCAGCATCTGCTTCTAAGGAAATATTCAGGGATTTTATCTGCCTACTTTAAAAGTATAGTGGCACATCAGGGTTATCTCATTTTAAGATCCAAAATAATGGACGATAGTTTTTGTTACTCTTTTAGTTTTATCATTGCCTTCTGCAATAAATAGATTTTAAAATTACTATCAGTACTTTTGGACGGCTACAACTGAGTTCCAAAAACTGGATGGCTTACAAACAATAGAAATTTATTTCTCACAGTGCTGGAGGACGGGAAGTCCATGATTAACGTGCTGGCAGATTCAGTGTATGGTGAGGATTTGCTTTCTGATTCACAGATGGATGTCTTTTTGCTATAACCTCACATGGTAGAAGGGGTGCAGGAACCTCGCTAGGGTCTCTTTTAGAAAGGCACAGCTACCATTCCTAGGGCTCCACTGTCATGACCTAATCACCTCCCAAGGTGCACCATCAAACACCATCACAATGGGTATTAAGCTTCAATATATGAATTTTAGGGACACAACCAACATGCAGTCGATGGCAACATCTGCCTAGGGATTCTTCCATCTGGCACTATTAACATTTTTTCAAAGTTTTCCTTTAAATTCCAGTTAACTAACAAACAGCATAATATTAGCTTCAGGTGAACAATATAGGGATTCAACAATTCCATACAACACCTATGGCACTATTAACATTTGAAGCTAGCTTAATCTTTTGTTGTGCAGGGGCTGTTCTGTGTTTTGTAGTCTGGTTAGCAGCATCTCTAGCCTTTGCTTTCTAGAAGTCAGTAGAACCTCCTGGTTTGTGACAACCAAATATATTTCCAGACATTACCAACTGTCTGTGGGGGGTGGCAAGATCACCTCAGTTGAGAATTACTGATTTAACTTAATCCCAATGTTTTTAAGACCACTTTATCTTTCTTTTTTAAATCAGATTTTGACCCAGAATCTCTCTTGTCATATAGCGTAATATTATTAATACTGTCATTATTATTTTGTGTCTGGATGGTTACTAACAACGTAATTTTCTAAGCAGGGAGAAGTGTTAACTTTCATCACATCTAGGATTTTCTTAGGCAATTGAGCCTGGCTTGGATAATTCACTGAGTGATACAAATCACCTGTTTACTCCCTCAGAGGACTAGATACATTAGATGATTTTAAATAGAATCATAGGAAGAGCACAGGCTCAAGGTGTATTGCTACCCCTGTCTTGCTACCCCTGGGTCATGTCTCGTGTATAACGTTTCCACGATACAACAGAACACAGCTTGAAATTCTTTTGTGAGCTTATAGGTTATAACATATTTCCCCAGTTAGTGGTGGGGAGGGGCAGATGAACAGTAAAAAAACTGCCTGGTAGGAAGAACCGATCCCACTTCAGTCTGAACGAGCTGTGAATGCCTCCTACTCCCATCTAATAGAGGCAGCAAATCATAAGAAAATGGAAAAAATAGTTATTGTTCAGAGAATTCTTTGAGATGCTTCCCAATTTAAAACTAGGGGCAGTCAGGCCAGGATACAATACTAAGAACAGAAATAAAACCGCATATTTACCACTTCAGCGCTACTTCTTGATATAAGGGAAAAAAATCTCTTTGCTTACCCTCCGCACTCTCGAGGTTTCTTCATTAAATTGTCAAAAGTTCCATTGAACACCACAGAAATTGAGTTTCCTGTTTTCAGAGCAAAAGGGAGAACGTTGAATGAATGGTGAATGAACACTGTGCGTTAAAGAAAACTAAGTTCAGCAATCACGTTATGAAATGCAGGATACTCATAGAGAAAGAATCATCCTAAAGTCTGTGTCATTTTTCTAGTTTAGTATTTTATGTATGTGCGAACACATGGAAAACATTTTGAACCAGTTCTCTTCTTAAAGAGAAACCTGTGAAAATTGCACAACTTAGCTAATCAAAATGAGCAATAGCCCAGTTGCCAAAGAATGCTAGTTTGAAATTCCGTTCTAGAATCTCCTCTTTAGCATCTATTAAACACAGCTCCATTGGTACAAAATTAAAAAAAAAATCTGTACAAATACTTTCTGGTTTTCAAAGAGCTTCTAATTTACACTGAAAAACTAAATATTTATATAGAGTATTAGTGGTAAGAAAATCAGTGGAGATGTATATTTTTTAAATATTCCAACATTTAAATTAATGATAAATACCATATAGTTACAGAGGGAGGCTTTTCTGCAACTGTTTGGAGGACAAAATCTAGTTGCATTTATATAATGATGAAATTCTAGGCATGAGGTCCATTTTTTGTACAAAGTCTAGAGTAAAAACCAGGATGATATGGGTGCTAATCTACAGATCTATTTTTATTTTATTTTGCTTTTTACTAAAGCAGGCAGGCACATTTTTAATGAGTTATATAGTGCTGTAAAATCTCTCCCCACTTTCCTTCCATATGCATATTCCATTCTCCAGAAAAAAATTTGCAATTCATAGTTATTTTTTCTTGAATTTAACTCATAGTTCTATATACTATACTAATTTTTCTATTGTTTAATTTATAGATTTTGGTCATAGTTTATTGACTTATAATAGTTTAGTGTGCTAGGTCTCATGTGACACCCAATTAGTTCAATTAGATGTAGATGGAAATTGCTAGATAGGTTTCTAATGAAGCTTCCTAAAAAGGGGAGTGAATCAGCTGGCAGGCACTGCTTACAATTCCCTCTAAATCTTTTCTTCTTCTGGGAAGAAGGAAATAGTGACTAATTGCAGCACCTTTCTTGTGATCATGAAATCACACCAAGAAAAGGAGAGGTTGTCAGCAGAAATACAGCCCATAGTAGTCCTCAATGACATCCATGTTCTAATCCCAGGAATGTGTGACTATGTTGCTTTACGTGGCAAAAAGGACTGCAGGTGTGATTAAGGATATGGATACATGATTCTTTAAAAACAAAGACCTTTCCAAGCTGTGGTCAGAAAGAGACATGATAATTTAAGAAGGGTTAGAGATAAACCTACTTTTTTAAAAACAAAAAGAAACTCTATTTATGAAGAATATCTGACTTTCTTAAAGATGTAAGCATTTTTTTTTCACAGTTATGGTTCTAGAGAGCTGGTGATTCCAGTGTCCAAGAAGTATATTTAAAAAAAATAAGTATATATCAAAATTAATTGCAAAAACAAACCCACACCAACCACACACAGCTGAATGAATGAATGAATGAATGAATGAATAAAGCCAGCTTTTAGTTGTCTTGGAATGTACTGCCATGGATTTCAGGTGTTCTTTGAAAAAGGCTCACCACTTCTTTGGAAATAGAGATGGTGTCAGTCACAGAAGGAAATGTCTTTTAACAAGCAAGCTGCTTGTGATGATTAGATTTATATGTCAGCTTGACCACAGGGGGCCTGGATATCTGGTCAAATATTATTCTGGGTGTTTCTGTGAGGGTATTTTGTACGAGCTTAACATTTATGTATGTATGTTTTGTTTCAAGTTTCTATTTAAATGCTAGTTAATTAACATGCAGTGTAATATTAGTTCCAGAAGTAGAATTTAGTGATTCATCACTTATATATAATACTCAATGGATGGGCTTAACATTTAAATTGGGGGCGCCTGGGTGGCTCAGTCGATTAAGCGGCCGACTTCGGCTCAGGTCATGATCTCAAGGTCCGTGAGTTCGAGCCCCGCATCGGGCTCTGTGCTGACCCCCCCCCCCCCCCCCCCCCGACGGGAGCCTGGAGCCTGTTTAAGATTCTGTGTCTCCCTCTCTCTGACCCTACCCCATTCATGCTCTGTCTCTCTCTGTCTCAAAAATAAATAAATGTTAAAAAAAATTAAAAAATAAATTGGTAGACTGAGCAAAGCAATTTGTCGTCCGTCATCCAATGAATTGAAGGCCTAAATAGACAAAAAAGGCCGGTCCTCCCCTACGTAAGAAAAATTCTTACTGCCTTGCTACCTTTGGGCTGTGACATCAGGATTTTCCCTTCTTTGGATATGAACTGAAACACAGGCTCTTTCTGGTTCTTGAGCTTGCCAGTGTTTGGACTATAGACGTTAGTTTTGAGTCCTGTTCCCTCCGCTCCAGTGTCGGTTCTTGAGTTCTGCCAAGAAATAATTTAGAGCCAAACTCTTAAGCAAGCTAGTGTTTAACAGGGGTCAAAGCTAAAGTACACCCTAAAGGTGGGAAAGGAGACAAGCCCAGAAGCGGCATCTGTACTGGGGTAAGGGGGGTCTTACCTGAATCTGGGTTGAAGAGTCTCACTATGGGCGGTCTTTGTTCTCCAATCACCTGGGAGTCTCCTC
The DNA here is from genome assembly GCF_024362965.1 of Panthera pardus. Lineage (NCBI taxonomy): Eukaryota > Metazoa > Chordata > Mammalia > Carnivora > Felidae > Panthera > Panthera pardus. Next base: position 89,702,298 of record NW_026526765.1, read on the forward strand.
CTACAAGTCAGTAGAGGGTAGTCTATGACCAAGTATGGTCCTTAGGGGACCAGTCAGGGCAGCCATCCCCCTCAAGGCAGGTCAAAACCGTGATGTAAATGTATTGTAATGAAGCTAAAGGTTACTTTAGGGCAGTGGTTATGGGGAAGAGTGCACACGTGTGCCCCAGGGTTTTTACCACCAATTGTGGGAAACTTTCCGTTTGCAGCCCTGCAGGTGGTTAGAGGTTTCTATCTTTTAGATAGCTTTTTGAGTTTTATCTTTTTCAGTGGTTGTTAGTCCCATTCTTTAATCTAGCTAACTGCCTACTCTGTCAGAACTACTAGAACTATACCATTGGCTCTCTTGAGTCTTTAGCTTACCATTGCAGATCTTGGGACTTGTCATCCCCTATAATTGCAAGAGTCAATTCCTTATAATAAATGTCTTTTCCTGTCTCTTTCACTCTTCTCTTTTCCACACACACACACACACACACACACACACACACACACACACACACTGGTTTTGTTTCTCTAATAAACAACTTGATTAAAACTACTTGCTTCTTAGAAAATACAATAAGATTACAAGGCCCAGCTGGTTGAGTAAATGGTTCACCACCAATTTCACAGGGAGTTTACAGGCTGATGAGATCAGCAGTTGTTGGCCTATAGCGCACAAAATAAGAGCATTCACTGAAAGTGGGAAAAGAATATTGAGGGGAAGGATGTTTCCCTCAGTTCCCACTCAGCCTTTTAGCTTACTAACAGTAAAGAATGTGTTCTGCAACATCTCAGGGAAAACATTTGAAACGATTGTAAAAAAAGTCTACCTAGTATTACTTCTCAGAAAGACTGTCTCTGAAAAGAAAGAGGAACCCACACAACGTTTCACTGGAGAGGAGGAGGAAGTGTTCTGTCTCCCATCCACTTTGGCTCCTATATCAGACATCATCCAGGAGACTGTTCTACCAAAGCTCCACCCCACTCCTACCCACACCCCAGTCATGTCTGTCATAGGATGGTAACTGAGATGTGGAAAGATACTTGAAGCACATCTCAAAGTAAATGGAACCATGCAACACTTGTACAGTCAGATGGAGGAAAAGTAAACCTGCTCAAAAATATCATTGTAAGTCACATTTGCATTGACATCATTTTTATAAAATAGTATCTCACTGTGGGAAGTCTAATTTGACTTTTATCTGCTTTATTCACAAACTTATTCCTCCAAATACAAATAACTGTTGAAATTCAGGCAGTGAGTTGGCTGTCTCTGTGTCTTCAAGACTGGCTTTAAATCTCAGGACATACCCAAAAGAGAAGTATTTACCATTGAACTGGTGGAACTTGGTTCCCTTTTTGCTCCACCAATAAAACAAACCAAAAGCCAAGGCATTTAGGTGGTCTCTAGAAACTGAGGATGGCAAGGAAACCAATTCTTCCCTAATGCCTCAGTAAGGAATGCAATCCCACTGACAGTTTAATTTTAGTTTAGTAAGACTCATGTTGGATGTCTGACCTATGGAACTATAAGATAGTAAATTTGTGTTTTTAAGCCACTTAATTTGTAGTAGTTTATTATGACAAAAGAGAAAGTTAATGTAGAAGCCAATTGTCAGAATACAGAAGAAAAATAGAAGGAACCTAGGACAATAATGATCGCCTGTAGCAAAGGATGACTACATTTAAACATTGTGTGTTTGAGAGAGAGAAAATGAAATCTCCATCTTCTATATGCCATTGTTTTGTAAGTCTCATTATTAAGATCCATTTTTTCACTAATAAAATGAGGCGTTCTCTTCTACATTCATTTCTCTTCCCTCATCCTCTAAATTAATAGTTTAATTTTTGCTGAAGTGAATATTCAGTGTTTATATTATTAAAACAATATAAGTAATTATTTTTGAGCCAAGAAATCTACTATTATATCTTTTCCTCCTTTGAAGAATATTTTATTTTCCAGAATTGTGGGTGTATGTGTGTGTTTCTAAATAGTTAAAGCTATCAGCTTAGCTATTAATTCTGTTTTTCTATTCTTGAGCATCTCCTGGAAGCTTTCATTTGCCTTTGCCATCCAGAATGGTTATACTATGGGCTTGCTGGCCACCCTCTATTTTGAGAAATACTTTTGCCTCTTTTCTGTGTTGGATCCTCTGATTCTTGGATTCTTGGATTAATTTTCTTGGTTTACTTGTTTTGATGGAATATATAGTTTAATAGATTTCTGAGAAATCTACATGGAAAGTACATTTTTAATGGATTACACATGTCTGAACCATTTTAATTCTTATTGCACACTTGACTGATATTTAGAATAGGTAGACATTATAAAGTATTTTTTTTCCTCAGGATTTTGTTCCATGTATAATAATTTTGTCATTATAATCATTATAATCATTTTGTTCCATAATTATATAACTTTTAATATTTGTATTGAAAAGTCCCATACTAACAGCATGAGCCATTTCTCTGGAAGCTGTTATGTTCTCTCAGTATCAGGTTTCTGAAAATTCCCAGTGTTTCATCTTGTGGTGAAACTTTTCCCAATAATTGTGCTGGGTTCTTGGGGTTTTTTTCCATCTGTAGACTCATTTTCTTCAGTACTGGAATATGTTCTTATATTATTTCTTCAGAATGCTTTTTATCTTTTGCATTCCTAGTTCAGGGATTCCTATTAGATGCTAATTTTCTTGAACTTTTATTTCCTTTCCTCTTATTTTCTTTCTTTTGCATTTTTTTCTACTTACCATATTTCTTGAATTTTATTTTCCAACAGTTTGGCACTTCTGTTGATTTTTTCTTTATGGTTTCTTTAGAAAACTTTTTAATGTTTATTTTTCGGAGAGAGAGAGAGAGAGAGCACATGGGGAGAGGGCTGAGAGGGAGACACAGCATCCAAAGCAGGCTCCAGACTCTGAGCTGTCAGCACAGAGCCTGATGCAGGGCCTGAACCCATGAGATCATGACTTGAGCTGAAGTTGGACGCTTAACTGACTGAGCCACCCAGGCACCCTTCTAATCATATTTTTAGCATCTTGCTATGATTCATGAATTAATGCATGTGTTTACTCTCTGTATATATTATCTCTAAGCTGTTTCTTCTGTTTGTCTTTTGTCTTGGTTTGTAATAGTGGAAGTTTGGTAAATTTTTGACAATGTTTTCTAGTTTCACTCATATTTAAATCAGTAATTAAGGAAAATTTAGAAGTTTTATGGTCCTGCTCAGTCTTGTCTACAGATTGGTTTTACTGGAATGGTTCTTCCAGTGGAAGACCCTTAAATGTCGCTTTATGTAAGTCTTTTCTCTGGTGTGTTCCAGGTTCCTCAGGAAAAAGTCTTTTAACCTCTTGCCTTGGGGCAATTAATATGCCCACTTGATTTATAACTAATCCTTTATTTTCAGTCCATCACAGCATTTACTCTCTTTTCTGTGCCTATTTTTCTCAAGTCCAGATCTTTTCTGGTTCTCTTTTTTTCTAGAGAATTATTTTCCCACTTCCTTCAAACATAAGAGAGCAGTATTTGCCTGGTTGAGACAGGAGGGAGGATCTTCACTCTACGCGCTCTTTCTTTAGATTTGTCATCTCTGCTTTACTGCAGACTCCTGTGGCAACTAGTGCTTCCAATTATGAAGCTTTCTGGGGATTTGCAGAGCAAATGAGCTTGAGTCTTGTCGACATCTTCATTCACCTTTCTGTCCACTATAAATTCAGTTTTTACTTTTTAATCTTTCATTCCTTTTAAAAAATCTTTATTTATCTATTGAGAGAGAGAGAGAGAGAGAGAGAGAGAGAGAGAGAGAGAGAGAGAGAAATCAAGGGAGGGGCAGAGAGAGAGACAGAGAATCCCTAGCAGGGTTGGAACTCAGGAACCAGAGCTAAAATCAAGGGTCAGATGCTTAACTGACTGAGCCACTCTGGCCCCCCATAATCTTTCATTCTTTATATGTGGTGTTTTGCATTATAGATATCTACTAATTTCTTTGAAGATGAAGTTGGTGGATCCCATTCTAACTTGAATTGTATTTTGTTACTTTGATTTGCATTTTTAAATATCTAAGCATAAAATAGAGTTTTTGCCTTTATCTTAAAGCTGAAATTCCATTTTAGATATTTAATGATATAACAACATTTCTAAATGAGTGGCATGATTTTTTTAAAATAAAGTATTTTTTTAGCAAATAACTTAAAAGTTACCTGCTATACAGAAGCAAAACAATAGTTTAATTAATTTTAGTTGTTTAATTTTAATTGGTTAACATCAGAACCTGACAGTTTTAATCATATAATTTGTTTAAAAAGTCTATTCAAAAATTAAAGGGCAGGTAAATTTAGACATCATTTAGGCAAAACCACTCACTTAGAAATGATAGTTCTCAAAATATTAAGTTCACAGTCTTTGTGGCTGTGGCAGTATGAACAAGGCCACTGATCACAGAAATCTCAATATTGTGTTTGTCTCCACTGTATAGCTTTATATTTTGCTTGTATTTTATGGTAACATAAAGGGAACAGATGAGTGAGTGAACAAGTAGAGGTCAGAAATATAAGAAAAAAACCAAAGCATGAGGAAGGAAACAATAATACATTTAAAATTTTTTTAAATGTTTATTTATTTTTGAGAGACAGAGAATGAGTGGGGGAGAAGCAGACAGAGAGGGAGACACAGAATCCAAAGCAGGCTCCAGGCTCTGAGCTGTCAGCACACAGCCTGACGTGGTGGTTGAACCCACAAACTATGAGATCATGACCTGAGCCGAAGTTGGACACTTAACCGACTGAGCCACCCAAGTGCCCCAACAATAATACATTTTAGAGTCAGATGTGTATGATGAGACAAAGAAATACAGAAAGATCCTGAGATCTACCATTAACAAACTAGTCACTAATGTACTTTCACATTTCTATTTCCATGTTTTACTGTATACCATTATCTAAATTTGAAATGCTTGAATAGAAGTTTGGGAGGTTGTGCGTGTGTGTTGATACTTGAACCTAATTTAGAAACCAAATTATGTTTTATACTATTTGTATAGTATTTCTATTTGTATTAATTCCTTAGGTGGATTACAAACTGGTTTTATATCCCAACATATAACAAAATGCCTATATATGGAAGCTATTTCATAAGTCTTTGAATTGAAGTGAATGTCATGATTAAGCCCACAGCAAATCCCCAATAATCTTAACTTATAAGGTCATCATTTTCTATGCCATTTTTGAAAACAGTTGCACCATTTTAAATTTGTTTTCATTCAAAACCTAAGTATAAAGGAAATGTCTTATGTGTTGGCAGTATTATTTTAATTCTTGTTTCTCTCTCAGCACTTCTCAAAATGTCTTCCACATAGAAAATTCAATGTGCCTGGGGTGATTGAACAAATTGCAAAGAGATGCACTTATGTAGAGGGCAAAAGAGTACGAAAAATGTATACTGACAATGAAATCAAAAGACAGAAATATATCTCTATTTTCTTGGTGAATCATCACAAAAGATGTAATCAAAACCAAAGTATTTTATGCTCTTGTAATTTATAAACACTGAGATGTCAATCTACCTTGTGTAGCAGGTATTCCTGTGTGTGAGTGTGAGTGGAAAGCACAGGGAGGCTAATACTTATTCAAAAATCACCTGGCACTAAGTGACACATTTATTAATAATAATATTATTATAATTATTAATATTCTTATTATCATATAATTATATTAGTGGTGATGATGAGGGTAGATATGGCTGCCAAGTATTTATAAGTATGTTTTCATAAATACAGTTACACAAGGGAATATCATATCTAAATACTAGTCCTGTGCACTTGATGAATGTGAATGGCCTAGTCACTTTTCCCTACTCTTAAGCAATACTATTAATTTCAGAACCTGGGGATAGGGACTGTGTGAAAGAAAACATTTCTTTTTGGAGCAATTCCTTTTAGCATTATATATAACACAAAGGTTATAAGGAAGCCGTGTGGTGATATGGGGATAAGAAATAAATACCATACTTGCTAACTCTAATAATTTAACAATGGAATAAAAAGAATATTTAATTATCACAGGGAATTATTTATTATTATTAACTTCTTTAGGTGAGGCTGAAAAGAAGAGCAAAATAAAGGGAATTTCGGTTTCAGACTAGGTGAGTCTAGAACAATTATATATAAAGATAGATTTAAAATACTCAGAGTTTAAGGGTACCTGGGTGGCTCAGTCCATGAAGCATCTGACTTCAGATCCAGTCATGATCTCACACTTCATGAGTTTGAGCCCAGCATCAGGCTCTACGCTACGAGTGAGAGTAGAGAGCCTGCTTGGGATTTTCCCTCTTTCTCTTCCCCTCACCCGCTCATACTGTCTCTCATTCTCAAAAATTGATAAATATTTTTAAAAAATGCTCAAAGTTTAAATAACATAAATAGCTGATGAGTTCCTATGATGAGCATCATCATAGAGGAAATCTTTACCCTGTGATTTATCTCATTATGAATATGTTTAAAAAATTTTTTAAATGTTTATTTACTTTTGATAGAGAGAGACTGTGTGATAGGGGGAGGGGCAGAGAGAGGGAGACACAGAATCCAAAGGGGGCTCCAGGCTCTGAGATGTCAGTACAGAGCCTCACGTTGGACTGCAACCGACCAGCTGTGAGATCATGACCTGAGCCAAAGTCTGACACTTAACTGACTGAACCACCCAGGCACCCCTGATTATGAATACCAAATTGGCTGAAATTCATTATATCCCATATATATCTTTCATTATTATTGATATCAAGCACATAAAGCACATGAGATCTTATGCATATGGTTCTTTCTCTTTAAGATTTAGACTGAAAATTTTACTCAACTTCTAGGTTATTAGTTGCTGAAGTTTTTAACTTCTCTGTTTTAGAAGTAAACATGATACAAATTAAATTTTCTTATGTGGTAAATTGTTCCTCTTAGGAACATTTTGCTTTGTCCCATGCTTCATTTCATCAAAAGTACTTTAAAACTACTTGTGGAGATAGAAAATTAGTATGTAACATGTCAGCATTTTAATTTCTAAGTCCTGACAAATCAATTGAATTTAAAACAGTAAAATGAACCCAACAAACAGCAGTGTGACTGGTATCACTTCTTCCCATAATCAAAGTTATTGAGAAATATTTATCAACATGAATCCCCTTAGTCCCAGGTGCCTATATGATATGGTGTTTGCCTTTAATAAGTGCAATATATTTTTTTCTAGACTCCAAGTTCTCATTCAACTGGGCTATATTTTCATCATCATTGTCATAATAATTATAAATATTAAGCACTAAATGCATGTGAATCATGCTGCTAAGGTTCTTACATGTGTATTACCTCACTTAATACGGGTAATGATGCTATGAGGTAGTTATTACCTCTATCATCCAGGTAGGGAGAGTAAGGTACATGGAGAAGGTTAGACATCATCCAGGGTCTACAGAGAGTAGTACTAGAACAAGACTCAAATTTGGATAGTAGGATCAGGAACAATTGCCCTCTTGAAGGTCTTCAGAAATGGATGTATTTTAACTTCAAAATGAAAAAAAAAAAGGATTGGATTAGACATTGAAGTAGAGCTGAAAATAATAATCTGTAATCACAAAATATTTGTTAGAATTGTAATGGGACACTGAAATCTTATTAAGGTGCTCACTTGTACTTCCTTTTTAAAAAATCTATTTTATCTCAATTTATCTCACCTTAAATACATCTGAGTAGACTTAAGGGTGTTAGGAAATGTAGTCTTTTGCAGAACTTCTGTAAGTTAAAATTAAATATTCAAAATGAAAATAGAATGATAAACATAGTGTTTTATTTATAATATATTATTTATGAGAATTAAAAGGCCAATATAGAAATTTGCATATCTAGGGTCTCCCGGGTGGCTCAGTCGGTTAAGCGTCTGATTTCGCTCAGGTCACGATCTCATGGTTTGTGGGTTCGAGCCCTGTGTTGGGCTCTCTGCTGGCAGCTCAGAGCCTGGAGCCTGTTTCAGATCTGTTCTCCCTCTCTCTCTCTCTGTCCCTCCCCTGCTCGCACTCTGTCTTTCTCCCTCAAAAATAAAGAAACATAAAAAAAAATTTGCATATCTAATTTTTCATGGATATTGGTTTTTCTCAAATGATAAGTAATTTTGGAGAATGTTACCTTTTTAAGTTACTTTAAAATTCATTCAAGGGTTTACTGACACAAATTGTAATAACATAACATTAAACTACTATGAATCAGAGTTAAATATGAAAGTGTTTTTTAAACTTGAGTAGATATAAATCCATTTTGAAAATAATGTTTATATTTAAATAAAGAGCAGATGTAAATGACTTGACATGAACTGACAATTTGTTGTTACAATTTACTATTCCACAAAAAGTTCAAATGACTCCCTGAGGTAAATTTTCTATGTGTAATGGTGGTTCAATTTAATTGTTTACTAACAGATATGAATTCACACATGAAGTTCAGTTTTTTAATTTTTTTTTTAATTTTTAAATTTTTATTTATTTTTAATTTTTAATGCTTTTTAATTTTATTTTAGAGAGAGAGAGAGAGAGTCAGCGTGCAAGCGGGAGAGGGGCAGAAAGAGAGGGAGACACAGAAACCGAAGGAGGCTCCAGGCTCTGAGCTGTTAGCACAGAGCCTGATGCGGGGTTTGAACTCATGAACTGTGAAATCATGACCTGAGCTGAGGTCAGATGCCCAACCAACTGAGCCACCTAGCTGCCGCAATTTTTTAATTTATAATGTTAAAGTTAAAATCCACAGATCAGTGTGTGTGTGTGTGTGTGTGTGTGTGTGTGTGAGATTGTAGTCCATGATTTTCCTAATCAACTTAAAAAAAAGTGTTCATATTAATCTTTCACTGACATATATTGATGAGGGAGCATAAGGCAAGCTGAGGGCAAAGTATAAGTTAACACACACCCCCAGCCCCAGTGGAATATGTGTAATATTCCTCGGACACTCCTGGCTACTCAATAACAAAGGAAAAGGTGTAAGTGCTTGCCATGGTAATGTGGGAAACGAAGGCAATTGAAAAATTAAATCCCTTTACTGCCTAAAGCCCACTGACAAGTTCTTGAAACAGGCACAGTGACCTCCCTCTAGGAGGTCAGCTGCCTCGATGATGACACTTTGTTAGGGGCAAAAGGGAATCTTGACTTAACATTATCCTGACCCCCCCCCCCCCCCAGGATCTTGTAAGTCTACTTTAACATATAAAAAATTCCTTTGGAAACTTCTTTTATCTCAACAACCCCAAGATATATGCTGGCAATCATACTCCAAGCTTATGGCCCCCTGATATACATCTGAAGGTTCTCATAAATGAGGTTTTACAAACGGTAATAAGTGGCATTTTCATTACAGCTGCTGGCCCCTCAAGGGTCTGGTAACTTTGCTTCCAAAATTCCTTAGAGACTGTATCCCTAACTCCCTCCCAACCTGAAGAATATAATCAGTTAGCCGTCACAACCCCAGTGCAGATCTTTCTGCCCACAGGTCTTGTACCCAGGCTTTAATAAAATAACCTTTTTGCACCAAAGATGTCTTCAAGAATTCTTTCTTTACTGTCAGCTCTGAACCCCACCATCACCCCAAAACATCTCAATGGTAATGTGGGAAACAAAGGCAAATGAAAAATTAAATTCCATTACTGCCTACAGCCCATTGACAAGTCCTTGAAACAGGCAGAGTGATCTCCCTCTAGGGATTCAGGTGCCTCAATCATGACACTTTACTAGGGGCAAAAGGGAATCTTGACTTAACATTATCCTGATCCCCAAGGATCCTGTAAGTCTCCTTAAATACATAAAAATTTCTTTGCAAACCTCTGTTATCTTTAACCCCCAAATATATGCTGGCAATTATACTCAAGTGTATGGCCCCTGATATACATCTGAAGGGTCTCATGACTGAGATTTTACTAAACCATAATAAATGATGTTTTCCCAACAACGGCTAGCCCCTCAAATTCTGGAAACCTTGCTTCCCAAATTCCTTACAGACTTTCGCTGTCCCTACTCCCTCCCAACCTGAGAGTATATAATCAGTCACTCTTCACAACTCTAGTGCAGCTTTTTCTGCCCACAGGTCCTATCCCCGGGCTTTAATAAAATCACCTTTTTTGCACCAAAGATATCTTCACGAATTCTTTCTTGGCTGTCAGCTATGAACCTCACCATCACCCCCAAGCCCCATCATATATCACTATATTTTATGTAAATTTTTGAACTTTCACTAGGCATCACCCGATACTTTCTATTCATCTCTCATAAATTTGTAAACAGGCTGTTCTTCTACCATGTTCTTATTTCTCTCACCTTTCTTGATGGATGCTGCACATTAAGTTACTTTAGACATCTTCAAAACGCTTTGAAATCGAGTTAACTGAGCCATTTAAAAATGATATTATTTATATCAACGTGCCAGTTATGAATTTAGTCTCTCAGCTTTAAATCCACATTGGATTGCCTTTTCTGTGACTCTGGAGCTGGATCCTGGAACTACTCCTTTTTTGCCAGCCATCTTGAGACGAAGCTTTGTCAGTTGTGTGCATTAGAGGGACATGGGAAAGCAAAGAGATTTCCCTTCTGGAGCTATGTGGGTTACTATAGGCAGGATCCTAGAGTGCATATGGTTTCTGAAGTGACCTGAACTTGCAGCAGTGACCTGAACTTGCAGCTTCTGTAGGACTAGGCTTCTGGAGGATCTTGCTGAATACAGTCAGGTAGAGTGGTACCTTCTCTGAATGGCCTGCCCCAGAACCCACTCAGGCAGCTTGGTAGTGTTTAGGAGGAAGACCTTCCTCTGCCCTGTGGTCCTTCTAGCAGAACTTAAAATCAAATTGACATGAAACAAATTAACATGAAAAAAAAAACATTTAATAGGTTACCTATGGGGAATCCACATAGATATGAAATTCCAAAGGTCACACGTGTCTCATATGAGCTAAGGAGAGGGGTATGAGGCTGAAGACACAAAGGGGAGAGAGCTCATTAGCTAGAAGATGAAAGGAGATGTTTGGAAAAACAAGATTGCTCTATTATGAAAATAAATTCCTTAAGTAAAAGGGAGTCTCTGTTAATAGCTCTGTTTCTATTATAGGATCTCCATTCCAATGTAAGTTTAGGCAGTTGTGGGGGAGACAGAGAGATTTTCCTGTATCTTCTGGATCTTGATTACTTTTAACTCAAAATAATCTTTATGCCAAAGTGTCCCATCTTGGGGCAGCCTGCCCTGAGTCCCTGCTGTAGCCTCACTGAATGTCTCCACTACCCAGAGTAACAGCTATTTACTTTCCAAGGAGATCTGGAACTCAGCCCTTTTAAATGACCAGCATGGGGAGGGAACTCTTCTATGGGTGTTCCTTTCCTAGGGTGCTCTGTCTGAGCCCTAGGGGTAGTAGCTCTCTTCTACATCTTTTATTCTTATGTTCTTTAGATTTTTTTTACTCCTTTCTAGCCAATCCTCTTTTCTCTAAAATTCTATTATAATTGGCAATTCTTTATATTGAACTTTCCCTGTTCAAATTACTGTATAGTTTGTCTTCTGGTTAGACTCTTATTATTAATATAATCAATAATAAACTATTATATATAATATACATCTTCAGTAAGACTGAAGATTCCTCAGTGTATATTGTTGAAGAGGTGTCTATGTATAAGATATGCCTACAATGATGAGGGACCATGAGGCAGGCTGAGGGGCGAAGCATAAGCTAGCAACACTCCCAACCTCCACCCAGGTGGAATCTGTGTGATATTCCTTGGACACTCCCAGCTACCCAAAAACAAAGGAAAGGAGTTTAAGTGCTTGTCATGGTGATGTGGGAAACTAAGGCAAATGAAAAATTAAATTCCCTTACTGCCTACAGCCCACTGACAAGTCCTTGACGGGCAAAGTGAGCTCCCTCTAGGGGCTCAGCTGTCTTGATGATAACACTTCACTAGGGCAAAAGAGAACCTTGGCTTAACATTGTTTCAACCTCGAGGATCCTGTAAGTCTATTTCCTTTATCTCAACTGCCCCACAATATATGCTAGAAATCCTGTTTAAGCTTATGTCCCATTCCCAACCCCCCACCCCAAATGCATCTGAGAGGTCTCATGACTGAGGTTTTATTAAACGGTGCTAAATGGTGTTTCCCTAGCAACAGCTAGCTCCTCAACGTGCTGGAAACCTTGCTTCCAAAATACCTTAGAGACTTACTCTATCCCTGTCCCCTTCCAACCTGAGGGTATATAATGAGTTACCCATCACAACCCCAGGACAGCACTTCCTGCCATGGGTCCCATCCCCATGCTTTAATAAAATCACCTTTTTGCACCAAAGATGTCTACAAGAATTCTTTCTTGGCCATTGGCTCTATACCACCCCACAAACCCCCACCCCCAAAAAACTTCTTCAGATGATACCTATGGAGTAGATAGAAGACCAGGAACTCACCAAGGCCATCCTTTATTTAAAATACAACTTCCTTATAATAACTTAGTTTACTGTGACCTTGAAACATAGCTAATAAGGCCCTGGAAAGCATTTAATTAATGGAGGTAACTCACCTAGGCAAATAAATTAATCCAAATAATCACAACAAGATAGTTTTAAACATATCAACCTGGCAAGTTCCTTGTCAATTTTATTTTCATATTGAAATAAATAAATTTAATGCATGAATGTGTAAGAGTACTTATTCCTAGGCAATTTTATATCCCTGTTATTAGCAAGTGATGCATGAGTCCAGGCAGACTTAAAAGGTTTAAAACAGAAAGGTACTTAAAAGGTACTTTACTTCAGATATCTCCACTCTAAAAATGCCTATTAAGGTAGGAGTCAATGGAATCCTAAGTAGAACAAAGTAAACACTAATCAAGGAGTGATTTCATCATCTAGGCATTCTTAGCAGCTAGCACAGGTCCTCATGCATTTTGGGTACTTAATAAAATGTGTTAAATGGATGGGTGGATTTAGCTATATGTGTCTAGGATTTTCCTTTTCTTTTTATAAAGTAAAATGTTAAAAGAAGAAGAGTTTAAAACTATATTATGTATCTATTATAGAAACTAATTTTTGCTTATGAAGTATAGCCCTAATTGTAGGTAGTCAGATAGTAGCTGTTTTCACTCTTTACTGGCAACATGAAGAGAGTGGAAAAGATAGAAGCTTTGTTTTTTAAACTTTGGAAATTGTTCATAGGTTTTATAACATTGGAAAGTCGCTATTATCAGTACTAGTCACCTCTTGACTTGCTATCAGTAGGTCAAATTTTTACCATGTGTTTATTTTACATTTTCTTTCTATATAAACTGTTGCATGCTAGTGGCTACTAGGAAAATTCTTGTCTTCTAAGGAGTCAGTATAGTGGGGTGAAAAGAATTACCATGAGGTAAAATATATGGGTTCTTGTTCCCAGTCCTCTGCATTCCCCATCGAGCCCCATCCCACACCACTCCATCTCTGGTTTCTAGGACAAAGTAAGATGAATATCAAAGTCTTAATTTCTCCATTGAAGATGGGGAATTTGCTTTGTCTTATACCCCTTATGTTGTTTTGAGGACCCAAGAAGGTAGTATAATAATGTTTTAAAAATTAACTAATAATATGTATAAGTTTATACACATTGAATCTATGTGTATCCAGAGGATTAATGCCTCAAAGTACCTTGGGTGATTCTGATGTGAGTGATGCTACTTTGAGAGTTATTGCTCTAGTGTATGTCATTTTCAGGAGGGTGATGCTGGTTATAGCACGATAAGGCCATGCTATAAGGCATGGATAAAAGTAGGCTTCCACAAAGATAGTACAGGTATAATGATTAGTATTTTCATAGGAGCCTTTCTGGCAGTAGTGGGTGCTATGGAAGTATATTAACATTATGATGTAGTAGACAAAAGCACAGGTTTGAAATCAATCCAGCATAAGTTAGGATCCGCAATCTGTCCATTACTAACTGAAACACTTTAGTCAAGGTATTTAATTTTCACTGATCTCATTTTTTCTCTTTAAAATGGGATAATAATGCTTAGAGTTGTGAGATATAAAGCGAACATCTCAAGCACTTATCACACAGTATATGGGGCATACTAATTCCCCTATTAACAATATCTCATTATATAATTAATCAGTCACTTTGCCCACAGATGACAAGTTGGACTGATTGTATATGCCAAAATTGGAATTTTTGTACAACTGCTTTAGGCACCTCTTCATTTTTCTAAAACCTTTGGATGCAGATCAGATCAGAATTGAGGTAAGGTGTTAAAATAACACAGAGTAGATGCACTTGGAATTCTGTTGAATTGACATGGTCAGTAGTTCTTAATTTTATGTGCATAAAAATTACTTGGGGTGCTTCTTAGAAATATAGATTCTTATATTGAATCTATGTGTATCCAGGGGATTAATGCCTCAAAGTACCTTGGGTGATTCTGATCTGAGTGATACCACTTTGAGAGTTATTGCTCTAGTGTATGTCATTTTCAGGAGGGTGATGCTGGTTATAACACGATTACATTTTCATTGTTTCATTCCAGCATAATCTATGATTTCTACTTTTTCTTCTAAAAGATTTCCCTTTGTTATATTAAGACAAATATTTTGGATCCACATGATAAGATACAGTTGAAATTGCTGCAGTGTAAAAAAAAATTCCAAATGTCATAATATAATAATAAGATTGAGACTTAGAGTTCAAAAAGACTTAAAGAAATAAAACCATGAAATATATATTTGCTTTATAAGTATTTCTGTACACTTTGAATTGCTGTATTTTGTGATGTTGATTTGTTTTCCACTTGCATTTCCGACAGTTTTTAGAGGGTGGTCATGAAAACAGAAAACAGAAAAAGAATTAGTTTTCCTTGCTTTCCATAGATAACATAAAGTCCCTGAGGACATTTGTAGTATTTGTTTTATTTGCTCAATCTTTGAGTTGTTTGCATAAGATATTCTGGAAATTTAGAGATTTGCTAACAATCGTACTAATTTCATTGATTTCATTCTGGTTCAAGTTGTCTGTTTTGATACTTGTGTTAATTAAGTTTTTTTTTTCTTTCAAATAGTAAAAGTCTTACCAAACTTAAAAAAAGGAAATTATTCATTTAAATGTGTTTATATAAGCACAACAACCTAATACTCATACTTAGAAGACTTTAGGATTAAGCTAAAGGATTTGTTGAGCAATTGAGATTAATATCATTTATCATCAACTTTATTATTGCACTAATAATAGTGATAATTTTGATGGTTAACATGGCTGAACCCTGATAATTTACCACTTACACTTCATTACAATTTGTGAAATTTTTATTTTATTTATTTTATTTTATTTTATTTTATTTTATTTTATTTTATTTTATTTTATTTTACTTTATGGATGAGGAAACAGGTTGAGAGTAGGATGCCCAAGTTTCCATAGGTTGTAAGTGGGATTTAAGATAGTTTATCTGATTCTGGAATTTGAAAATTTAAGTGATACACTAATAATTTGCTTTAAGAAACAAGAATAAGTTCTAAGTGTTAAGAAAAGAGAACATAAAATTTCAAGGATGAAATAAACTATTTTCTTTCATTTGGAAGGAAGTGGGAAATAAAAACATGAACTTAGTTCCCTTTAAATATCTAATTAATTTTCCTAGTAAATTCACAAATACATTCCAATTAACTTTATTTGAAAATTCACTGTTGCTAGGATAGAAATTGACAAAAGGTATCAATAGACACAGGCAAATAAGAGGAGATTCTTTAAAGTAACATCTGCAGGAAAATTGCTTCCACCTATAGCAGAGAACAGGGCAGCATCAACGCAACAAAGTTTGGCTTTCTTAGTCTGTGCAACTTCCTCAGAGGTCACACCTTGACAGGATGCCTCTATTTAGGGATTTTTACCCTAAAAATCCTTTCAGGTCATCTGAAAAACTAATCCTGGGTTTTCCTCAAGTATTTTTTCTCTTGCACATACTTCTGACTGTATGTATAGAAATGGTTGGGTCTGCTGACTTGCCAGGATTATGGGCAAGACTTAAAGCAACTGTCAAAATGGTCCTCAGGTAAGTGCATATTCACTCTGAGGATATACATATTCATGTCAATATACATATCTATCACAACTGTAAGTTTTGAAATAAGTAAGGACCTTTCACAGCATATTCCTGTGTGAAGCCTTTGAATAGGGCAGAATTAGTCTTCGATTTCCCATACTAAGAAGAACCACATCTCAGGACCTTATTGAAATTCCATTTTCATGCACCTAAAATTATCTAAATGTTTGGCGAAATGAATGTAAAAATTACAGTTTATTCAGACATTGACTATTTAGATAGTTTGAATTTTATTAAACTTTAAACAAAATTAAGAAAAATCATTTTTTAGTTTATAAAGAAAATTTGAGAACACATAAAAAATTGATGTTTTTAATGGTAAGTTATAATGTATTTTCCTGAATACATCAGTGTTATGTTTAAATTTTGGGGAAGAGAGCTCAGGCAGAACAAAAAAATTAAACTATTTGTTTTTATATTGAGCGTGGCTGTATTTATGTATTTTCTCAATAAATAAATGAAGGAAGGAAGGTATATTGGCAGGAAGGAATGATAAAGGAAAGAAGAAAGAGTGGGAGGAAGGGAAGAAGGAAGGGTGGAGGGAGGGAGGAAGGGAGAGGGAAGCAAGATAAAGATCAGAAGGTGGAGACTGGATAGAAAAAAGAGTAGAGTCAGAAGGGAGTTTATATATGAGTAAATGGCATGACTAAGAAACAAGCATTGAAATAAAAATAACAGCATTTAAACGTGAGAAATGATGAAGAACTTGCTTCCATAAAGGTAATGTTGAAGTAAAATATATCTAAGAAGAAATATTTTAGAGTAATAATTACATCCTAGGTATTGCAGTGGAAGTGTAAAGGTAAATGTAACGAGTTTTTTTTTTTTTCCTTTTTTTTTGGTTTTGTTTTTATGTTGTATTTTTGTTGTTGTTGTTGTTCTTGTTTCTCTTTTTAATAAAAAGAAATAATATAAAACCAAGGGCTGACGTTTGAGTGGGTTACCGGTTGACATTAAAAATTTACCAAAAAAATGGGGCGCCTGGGAGTCTCACTCTGTTGAGTGTCCAACTCTTGGTTTTGGCTCACATCATAATCCCATGGGTTCATGAGATCAAGCCCCACCTCGGGCTCTGCACTGACCCTGCTGAGTTGGCTTGGGGTACTCTTTCTCGTTCTTTCTCTCCCCTTCCCTGCTCATGCTCTTTCTCTCTCAAAATAAATAAATAGACTTAAAAAAATTACCAAAAGTGACAAAGAAACTAAAGGGTAAATGAAAAAATAGAGATGCAGTTGTCAAAATTATCATTCCATTAAAGAGACTAAATGCCCTCATCCTTCTTGTACTGAAAATAGTATACATTAAGGAAAATGATGAAGTTATTTAAATACTTGGTTAAATTCACTTTTTAATAAGTTGATCAATATTTTTGAGTTGTACTTATATACCAGGCACTGTGTTAAATTGACTTTCAATAGTTGTTCAATTATATTAAATCAGATTTTTATATACCCTTAAGTCCTTCCTCAGTTATTCCTCCATTGAAGTGTTTCCTCTACATTATATGTAATTGTAAAATATCACTTGTGAGAAAACTTGGACCATTAAATTTTTATTTTCATCCTTTAGTAACCAACCATGGGGTTTTATATATCACCTACACAATGACAGGGCCAATTACAGTGTAAAAAAGCTTGAGTTGTTTTGTAAAACACTTTCTAATTTTCTGTTTTGATAATAGCATTACAGTCATAGCAAGAAGACTCTTAATGTAAAATGAAATTTACCTGAAGAATGTAAATGCTGTCTTTATCAGGTGAATATCTTAAGTTGTTATCTTTCAACAAGAAAATTGACAAATCTCATTATCCATTATAATAAATACAATCTCTCTCTCCTTTTTTGAGGATTGGTAAAATTGACATTACAATTTCACAATAAATACTTCAAAACTAGAAATAAAAGTCACAATTTTTGCTTATTTTACATTAGAAAGTAAATATTCTCAAAAAGCTCTCTTTTTGAAGTTTGATAATAAAAATGTATGTGATTACTATCTCATACTATTTTAAATGAATATGTATGAATATGAACATGTAAATGCAAATGTCCATCCTTAAATGATGGAAATTGGGATATGATAAAAAATTCTATTTGTTTACTTTATATACTAAAAGTCTTTTGACTTTAAGGTGTAAATATGGAATTTCCATTACTATGTCAAAACAGAAAAAAGAAAACACAAATAAGACTTTGTTGCTGACCAAAAATTATAGATAATTTTTAAATATTAAATTAAATTTTATATTAAATTAAATATTAAAGATAATATTTGTGCTTCTCTTTTTCTATATAGACATAGAGTAATAAGTAAAAAATATGGTTTCTGTTTCTAAACATGAACTGAATAGGAAGGATTCATTATTAATACAGGATACTAGGATGAGTTTCCAGAAGATCAGTCCATTCATTTATTCATTCTTTCACGCAGTAAGTATTTACTGAGCACCTACTATACAAAACTCTCAGACTCTGTGGAATGAGACACGTAGGAGAGAAACAATATTTCCCCCCACTGAATTTCTGGTGAGAACTGGAATATTTTCAATTGACATTAAGTCAAATGTAAAGATACAAGCAAAGAGAAAAAAGCTTTAAGAAAACATGACTTCAGTATAGGGAAAAAAAGATAGATATATTTAATATAATACAAAAATACTCAAAAGTAAAATAAAATTTGAAAAAATCCTTGAAAAGGAAATATGCATATATATATATATATATATCTACAATAAAACAGCAACTAGATATTACTTTTACATAAATTATTGAATATCTGTAATCTAACCCTAGACTAAACTAAAATGACCTATTTTAGAAAATCAATTAGCTTTGAGAAACATTTAAAAAATCTGCCTTTTGCAAGACTATGAAATGCAAATCTCTTGACTATTCTGTACTTTATTCATTATGGTTATGAATGTTAAATGGATAAAACAACTGAAATATAACATCAAAATAAAATTATAATAAAAAGTTATTTAGGAGTAAATGAGTAGCTCAGTCAGTTGAGTGTCTGGCTTCAGCTCAGGTCATGATATCAGGGCTCATGAGTTCTAGCCCTACATTGGGCTCTCTGCTGTCAGCACAGATTCTGCTTCGGAGCCTTTGTTCCCCTCTCCTTCTGCCCCTTCACCTGCTCTCCTTCTCTCTCTCAAAAATAAACATTAAAAAAAACCCCACATATTTATCAAAGTAGTCCCTAGATAATTTTCCAAGGATATCTTTGGGGAATATATTTTAATTATCCAGGAAACTAAATGGTGTTTGAATTTACAAAGGAATTTGAATATCTTAATGATATTTTATTACGATAATTTTAAATTATCATTAGTTTCCAATGATGTATTAAACATCTGGCAAATTTCCAACAGCAGTATTTGTGGATTTGAATGGAAGAATTTAATGGCTAGTTCTTTCCAGTCATATTAATAAGCAAGGAAAATTGCTGATAATATTTTTACTGTGATGAGTGCTATTGATCATGAAGATAACTGAATCAATTGGCTGGTGATAGTGTGAATTTCCATCAGGAAACAGATATACTCTGTGGGTTCTTGACATCTCCAAATCTATATAGGAAGTTGAAATGAGAAGCCAGGGCTTATTAGTGAAGTAATCAAAGTCGGAGCTAAATTGTTTTCAGAAGTGTGTTAAGAGCAGACTTTGATGATACACTGCAATGTTCCTATGAACTTAATGCTGATTACCTAATATGTTGATTTTACCTGCCACAAAGACAACCGGAACATTACAACCATATTTGGTAGGGATAATATGTGTTAAGAAACATTCTAGAACCACAACATCTTAAATGAGACAATAATAGCAGCAAGAAAAGTAACTATAAGGCTACATAAATAAGTCGACTATTCCTATTGATTGATTTAATCTTCTTATTTTATTTTAGTTACCACAACTGCAGAGGCTTGAACTACTTATGTTTCTTAGTTAATTTTTATTATCATCATTGATCCTTGCAAGATCCTTTTCTATTTTTTTATTCCTATTTGTCCCCACACCCCAATACAATTTTCTTTTTACTTATTCCTACTTCCCATGAGTAATCTACTTTTTTAAATGTACAACTTTCTGTTTGCACATATCCTTTCCAAATGTTTATTGTTGCTTGGGTGTATGTATTTTAAATTTATGTAAATTTACACAATTTATATTGGTTACATATTTTATTTCTTTTTCTTACCTTCTCTTTTAATGATCAACTTAAAAACTTAAACTTTAAATGATAAACTTTAATGATAAACCTTTTAAACTTCTATTTTTCTGGGTCTATTAATCTGTGGGTTCCAGTTGCTACAAATTACTTCACAGTGTACAGATCCATCCTATTTTACCCACTCACCATTCCACTGAATGGCATTAGAGAATTGTATGTGTATTTCTTTTAAAGTTTCTGGTTCATATGGTCTACGTATTTTTAAGCTGCATAAATAATATCAGACAATTTTCCAGAATGGCCACATCAATCTATCTTCTACCAGGTATTGTGGACATAAAGGAATCATCATGAATCACTGATGGAATGAGACTGCCAGTAGAATGTGGGTTTGCAGTTCTATAAATTCACTGCTCATAAACTGTGCTATTCTTTTTGACTTCCAGGAGCTCCTTGTATACTGTAGATATTACTCCCTTGGTTGATATTAGATACTACAAATATCTTCTTTAATTTTAATTCTTGGGTAGTAATTTTTTTAAGATACCTTATTTGAAAAGAAAACTTTAGTTTTTATATAATCAAATTGTCTCAGTTTTTTGATTTATAGTTTAACTCTTAAAGTATTTTTAAAGGAAACCCTTCCCTGCCTTAGATTATAAAGTTATTGTCCTCTATTTCTATTTATCTTAAAATTTTATCGATCCAGTTCTACCTTTGTAGTGTTAAGCAAGACTAAAATTTTGTTTTACTACATGGAGTGAGCAACTTTTCCAGAGTAAATCAACTAGATAATCTGTCCTCTCCCCATTGATGTATCAGTCCAACTTTATTACATATTAAGATGTCATTTGTGTATGGATATTTCATTCAGTGTGTCTGTTCTTGTACCAGAATAGTGCTGGTTTTATTTCTATAGTCTTGTAATGTATCTTAATATCTGGTAGGTCAAAGTTGTACCTTTTATTACTCTTTATTAAGGTCGACTTAGCCATTTGTGACCATTTATCGCTCCATATCAATTTCAGAATAAGATTATTCACTTTATCAGTTGAATATTTTAATATAGATTTCAATGACTTTGCAATGTAATCCTGATTTCTTTAAAATTTTTTTAAATGTTTATTTATTTTTGGGGGGGGGAAGGGCAGAGAGAGGGAGACACATAACTTGAAACAGGCTCTAGGCTCTGTGTTGTCAGCACAGAGCCCTACGTGGTTGTTGAACTCACAAACCACAAGATCATGACCTGAGCCAAAGTCGAATGCTTAACTGACTGAGCCACCCAGGTGCCCCTGTAATCCTGATTTCTTTTCTTTATTTCTTTTTTTTTATTAAAAAAATTTTTTTTTAATGTTCATTTACTTTTGAGGCGTGGGGAGGGGGGGAAGGTGCAGAGAGAGAGGTAGACACAGATTTCAAACCAGGTTCCAGGCTCCAAGCTGTCAGCACAAAGCCCAATGCCAGGCTCAAACTCACGGACTTATGGACCTGAGCCTAAGTCCGCCACTCAACCACTGAGCCACCCAGGTGGCTATAATCTTGATTTCTAATAAAAAATCCCTATAATCTTGATTTCTAATAAAAATAGCTAACATGCAAGAGAGAGTGAGTACCTGCTCTCTTAGATCAAAAATCAAATAAAACTTTAGAATTCTTATAATTGATATAAATTGCAAAGCTCTGAGAAGTCTAATAAGATTATACAAGATGTTTGACTTAATGATAGACCGAAATATATAAGTACATGTCATCCTGAAAGAAATAATTTTTTGTTTTCATATTGAAAAAGAGTCAGAAGATTGACTATCCTGAGGACACTTGAAAGTTTTGTGAAATGGATGGATGCTCTCAAGTTTGTTACTGGAGTAATAAATTGAGTCAGAATTTCAGGAGAACCTCTGTAAGCACTTAAAATATTTTAAATGTTCAGGGCACCTGGGTGGATCAATTGGCTAAGCATCCAACTTTGGCTCAGGTCATTATCTTGCAGTTCATGAGTTCCACCCCCATGTTGGGCTCTGTGCTGACAGCTCAGAGCCTGGGGCCTGCTTCAGAGTCTGTCTCCCTCTCTCTCTGCCCCTCCCCCACTCACACTCTGTCTCACTCTTTTGAAAATAAATAAACATTAAAAGAAATTGAAAAAAAAAAAAAAACGTCCTACTTGGGATGAAGACCATGTGATGACTGAGGTTATAAAGATGGGGAAACAGAAGGAAAAAATCAGAATTTTGGGTACTTTTTGCTGTTTTCTGAGTCTTGGAAGAGGGAACAGAGGTAGAAATGGAAGGAAATAATTCTGTCCTAAGAGTTGCTCTCTACTTGTGACCTGAAATCAAAACTGACTGAGAGTTCCACAATTTCTAGTTTCCAGGGTTAAAAAGACTAAATTGCAATGGTTATTATGGTGGTTTTGAAGCTACAACTTTAACAGGAAGTAATCTAGTGACCTGCTTTTGCCAAGTACTTTCTTTTGAGTGTTAACCACTAAACAAGAATAGGAGCCTACAACAAAAGGCCTATTATTCCAAATTGCTTTAAGATCAGCAGCAGGCAAAGCCAAATTGCTTTAAGACCTTTAAACTAAAGTCCATGGTATGGACAGCATGAAGAAACCAGTAGAAAAAGAATAGAGAATTTAGTACTTCAGACTTAAAGATTTTACCTAGACAAGATCTTTGACCATGATTACATATAATTTACCCGAAACATATAATTCTTTCCTGTTGAAGATTATAAATCCTCACTCTGGGGAACTCAGGCTTTCCCCAATGAAATAGATACGGCCAGAAATGATATACGTCTTCATAGGGCAGAGTCACTATATGATTCATAATCTCTCTTTTTCCTCTATTTCAAGAACTACAATGCTCTAAGAAAGAGCTTTAGTCCTGGAATGAAATTCAATGTGGGCTGTGACTATCTTATAGAATTGTGATTGAAAATATATAAACCTTTGTTACTGTCAAATCTGACATTTTGGGATTCTTTATTAGCACAACATATCCTAATCCAATTATACATAAAGTCTGATTCTCATAGGATGCCAAAAGAATGTTCCAAAGGATAGTAATTGACCCCCTGCCTCAATTATTATATATGGGTCTTCATTATGGAAATAAATACATACTGTTCAAAAACAGAGTTAGCAGAAAGGGAGATATGAAGAGCTGGGAGTGGAGAAAATTTGATAGAAGGCACAAGGTGGAGTTATTCCCATAATTTTTGAAAAACAGGATAGATACTAGGGAAATGAACTAGAATCCATATGTCCCAGGAATAGTCTGTCTTAGTGCCATGGGAAGGAGTCTGGCCTCAGTGCAAACACAAAGGTGAATTTCAAAGAGCAGCATCTAGAGTTTGTGGTCAATTATGCTATTTGTAGTAGGAGGTCTAGGAGTAAAAATCAAGGTAGGTATAAAGCATGACATATTATGGTTATTGGGTTAAAATCAGGTGAACAGCCTTATTTTATTCTTCACTCCTCGAATCATTTTACTTTTTTTTTTCATTTTGTTTCTTTTTAATAATCTCTGTCCTAATTCAAAAATGGCCTTCCCCCAAAGCTACACTTTTACCTTCCTTCATTTTTTTTTCATTTCAAATTTTCTTTCCTTTCCTTTCCTTTTCTTATTTTCTTTTTTCTTAAGAACAAGTTTCCTAGGATTGGATTGGCAGACAGAAGTTTTTGATGGTGGTCACTTAGTCCATGTCAGCAGGCCCTTGAACTCTTGGCAGAGGCAAGTTTTTGCCAGTCACTGTGGGAAAGAGACACTAACAATGACACACTGAACTGAATTCACTTCTGTACAAATCAGTCAGTTGTTTCTGACCATTTCACCACACCTATGAATTCTCCTCTACTCCATCTCCACAGTTCAATAAATCTTGGGCAGTAAAGGTTAATCTTTGCAGAAAGTACCTAACTTGATTCTGTTTTGTATACATTAGATTTTTCTTTTTTACTAGAAGGCTGTAAATAATCTTAAACCTTCTTATATGTTTAATATGAGATAATATAAAGGCATACCAATCATAAAATCCATATAAAGAAAGATTATTGATATTTCTTTGTTTTCCCTCTCTCCTACCTATAGACTTTTCCATTAAACTGGATTTTATAGGATGTAAGTGAATACCATGACGTTTAAGCTATGAAGGTTAAGTCTCATTATAATTTAGTCAAAGAGTCTTATTTTTAATATCTTGGACAATAAAACATAAAATTCTATAGTTTAATAGACAAGCCCTTTACTGCTGATAGAAACCCTTATATGTATTATGTGCAAGCTGATCTAATAAAAGGTACAACTTGAATTCCATTGAACAAATTGTTTTTAAATTAACTAGTGCTCTGGACTGAATATTTGTGTGCTCCCAAATTCATATGCTGAAAATCCAAACCCCAATATGATGATATTTGGAGGTGGAACCTTTGGGAGGTAATTACAGTTAGGTGAAGTCATGAGAATAGGGTCCTCATGATGGGATTAACGCCCTTATAAATAGAGAGGAAGACGCAGCATTTCTGCATGCACCAAAGAAAAATCATGTGAGGACATAAACAAAAAGAGGGCTCTCCCCAATAACTTGACCATGTTGGCACCTTGATCTGGAACTTCTAGCCTCTAGAACTATCTGAAATAAATCTTGTTTAAGCCATTCAGTCTATGGTAATTTGTTACAGTAGCCCAAACTCAGATGACTGGTTAAATTAACATCTAACACCCTTAACACAACCTTAAAAATAAACAACCAACATAGAATTTAATTTGCTCTTTAATCTCTCCTTCCCTGCCTGGCTATCCTTCCTCAGTAAAGCAAATTATAATTCTTTGAAGCAAATAACAACTATTTTATATATTCTAGATCTAACTGGATCCTCATGGTGGGTTCTGGTCTCACTCAGGACGTGCTTTGAAGCAAAACAGATTTCATCACATTTCAAAGAGAGCTCACTGAACTTTCAACAACTTTTGTGTCTACTTGGAGAAGAAAAATTGTTTTGCATGCCATATCACATAACCTCACCTTCCATCTAAACATTTCAAATTTTTCCCAAATTCCACTTTTCTTCCAGATGCCTCACTTGCTTGTCTTCTGCTACCTAACCTCTTAAATTTTCTCAACTATCCCAAACACTGGGTGAAATAAAGCTCTTCAGTGAGGCGAACCTACTCTTCTCATGAAAAAATTCAGGATCCGCTTATTAAGCTAACAACCTATAGACTCTCATAAGTAGGATTGCTAGATTTAGCAAGTAAAAATGGAAGATGCCTAGTTCAATTTGTGTGTCGGATAAATAATAAAAAAATACAATATTAGGGACATATACTTAACTAAGCCTCCTGATGTTATCTGGCAGATCTGACTCCCACTTCCTACAGGTTAGCTAATGAAAATGAAATGTCTTGGATTGCAATCTTAACTCTTACATGTGTAAACTGTATAATAAACTGAATCTCAATAGACTCATCTATAGAATGGGGATTAGGATAAGATTTATTCATAACATTGTTCTCAGTAATAGAGGAGATAATGCAAGTAAAATATTTTGCATCGTACCTGATATATCATAAAATTCAGTATACATTAGCCATTATTATAGAAGGTAAGAGTAACATTAGGCAGTTTGCTCATTTAATACCAGATATTGGAAATGGCCTAAATGAGCTATTATTTATTTTTATTTTTGTCAACATATTCCCCTTTAACCTGGGTTTGTAGAATATAATTATTTGCTCAAATGATTTCAGGAGTTACTGGGAGTCCAGTGATATTTCTTGAGATTCTGTTAGGCATAATGATAATTTTTTTCAGTATGTGGCCACCTGATACCACAGTAGGGCCACAGTTTTATTAGGTAGGGGGCAGGGATATGGACGGGACTGGTCCTCAAAGTGACATTATATTTACATAATAGTGACTATAAATATTTGGCATTAAAGAAATGAAAAATTAAATGATGTTCAATGGAGTTACATGCTTATTTAATTTATTTTAAGATATGAAGCCAATGAGCCAATGTTAAAATTAAAATACACAGATCTCAACATTTCAAAGAATTGTCTTCTGAGCATTTGCTCAATATTTTTCTCATCGAAACAATTGTATAGACTCATTATATTAATGATTATTATAGCTAAAACTTATACAGCAGTTTTTATGTGTCAATTGATTTACATGGATTATCTTATTTAGTCTTAGCAATATACTTATAAGGAAAGAAGTTACAATTATCTTCCCCATTTTTACAAGACTAGAAAAGTAAGACTCAGAGGTTAATTAACTCAGAAAAGGGAATCTAAATGGAAGACATTTGGCTCAGCCATGAACCCATGCATTTTTAGCTTTTATCTACTACACCAAGTTTCCTCTATATTTATCCTAAGGAGGATTTTAGATAATCTCACAACCTTGTTTAACCA
Organism: Panthera pardus; assembly: GCF_024362965.1. NCBI lineage: Eukaryota > Metazoa > Chordata > Mammalia > Carnivora > Felidae > Panthera > Panthera pardus. The sequence goes on from NW_026526765.1 coordinate 89,728,987, forward strand.
TTAATAGATAAAGAAAATTTTAACTGACTTCACTCCATTCATTTTATTATTTCAAAGTACTAACTTTTGGAGGACCAGCAACTGTGTCTTATTATTTTTTTTACTTAATTTTTTTTTTATTTTAGTGAGAGAGAATATGAAAGGGGAAGAGGGGCAGAGGAAAAGAGAGAGAGAATCTTAAGCAGGCTCCATGCTCAGTGGGGAGCCCGACTTGGGGCTGGATCATGACATGAGCTGAAATCAAGAGTCAGTTGTCCACTGGCTGAGTGACCCTGGTGTCCTGGCCAGCAACTGTATCTTAAACTTTATGGGTCTTAGCTAATGGCTCATGTGAGAGAAGCAGATAGAATAGATCCTAGTTCATTCTTTAATTTGTATAAGGGAAGGACTAGGGCTGTCATTAAATTAAACACTTCCAAGAGTTCAGGATTGGGTAACTAAGTCAAGTGGCCTCTATATACCTGGCACTGGAGCAGGATTTGGCCACATAATTCAAATCACTTGAAAATAGTCTTTGTTCAGAGGACCTTTGACATTCAGAGAGGTCAGGATTTCTCTTTGCTTTTTTGTGTGTTTTGCTTGTTTGTGTTTAGTAGCAATAACTGACATATCATACAGTTGGATGATGAATATTTATAAAAGTAAAAGGAGATATTCCTTTTTCTGCTAAAATTTCTAAGCATCATGCATAGTCATTATTATGAATAGTCATTACGTATCTTTGATTTATGAGAAGTAAACAGAACCAGTTTATTTTAGATGTAAGAAGAAAAAGGAGGGAAAAATGTATTCCTAGATACTGAATGTCCATTTATTTCATAAATAAGGTTTGTTATAGGTGAGTGAACATCCACCTGGTGTATTTGGGAAGGAAATGGTATGTAGGTTTTATTACATTGCAGTTTTCTCTGTGTTTAGACATAATTGCCCTAAACCATTTTCCCCTGCAGTAAAGTACACATTGTACTGTCCTTCTATCCCTGGCAGGGCAAATGCAATGAAAAGTCTGAGGTTTTGAATGGACTTTAATTAATACTATTACTGCATAGGCATACCTAGAAGATATTGCAGGTTTGGTTCCAGAGCAGTGAAATAAAGTAAATATTACATTGAAGCAAGTCAAATTAACTTTTTTTGTTTCCCAGGGCATATAAAACTTATGTTTACACTTTAATCTATTAAGTGTGCAATAGCATTATGTGTAAAAAATGTACATACCTTAATTAAACATACTTTTTGCTAAAAAGAAAGCTAACCATCATCTCAGCTTTCAGTATGTCATGATTACTGATCACAGATCACAATAACAAATATAATAATAAGGGTGATAAAGTTTGAAATGCTGTGAGAATCACCAAAATGTGACACAGAGACACAATATGAGCAAATGCTGTTGAAAAAATGGTGCGGAAACACTTGCTTAAGAGGGGTTACCACAAACATTCAATTTGTAAAAATTCAAATATGTGCAAAGCACAGTAAAGCTAGATATGCTTGTATATCTTTAGTTACATTATATTCTAAATAAATTTTCTATGTCAGTCTACAAAAAGATATTAAATGTAGTCCTTTATTAGGTAGATGAAGACCAAACTACATGGCATTAGTTTGATGCTTGTAAAGAGATAATATGAACTTATATGAAACTAAATATCATCATTTAAAAATCACAAACTTGTATAAAATAATTTTAAATATATATATTACATAAGGAAATACAAGGATAATATTGTGTCACAGTAAAAATATTCTTTGTTTGCCTACAAAACAAAATGCACATTTTTTTTCTTTTTTTATTAAAAATTTTTTTAACGTTTATTTATTATTGAGAGACATAGAGACACAGAGCATGAGCAGCGGAGGGGCAGAGAGAATCTGAAGCAGGCTCCAGGCTCTGAGCTGTCAGCACAGAGCCTGATGAGGGGCTTGAACTCACAAACTGAGAGATCATGACCTGAGCTGAAGTTGGACGCTGAACCGACTGAGCCACCAAGGTACCCCTATTTTTCTTTCTTTAATTGATATAGTGAATAACAATCATGTCTTTATCATGAAACTATTTTAGAATTATGGAAAATAAACTAAAATACTAAAAGTGTGATGTTCTATATCAAGAAAAATAAAATTATTACTTCACATATAAATTAGATTTTAAGACTAAATCACTGCTTTCTCTTTGTCACTTAAGTATCATACCCTAAAGTCCTTCAGAAATACTTTGTTAATGTAATTGAAAGTGGGAGTTCTAGAAGTGCCTGGGTGGCTCAGTCGGTTAAGCATCTGACTTTGGCTCAGGTCATGATCTCAGGGCTCATGAGTTCCACCCCCGTGTTGGGCTCTGTGCTGACAGCTCAGAGTCTGGAGACTGCTTCAGATTCTGTGTCTCCCTCTCTCTCTCTGCCCCTCCCCTGCTCATGCTCTCTCTTTCTCTCAAAAATATATAAACATTAAAAAAAGTTTTTAAAAAGAAAATGGGAGTTATAGCTCTGAATCTTCTGAATGTCTCTTCTAATATTTAAAATATATTCATTTCATTAAATTTATTAATAAGAACAAAATATTTTACTAATATAATTAGATATGTTGATATCAGGGGTTGAAATTTTATTCCCCCAATCCCACCAAAAAAAAAAGATATGTAGATATGTAGAAGTTTAACCCCATGTTTCCCATTATGCAATCTTATTTGGATATAAGGTTGTCACAGGTGTTTAGTTAAGATGGGGTCATACTAGAGAATAGTGGGCCCCAACTCCAGTATGACTGGTGTCCTTAAAAGAAGAATGCTATCTGAAGATAGAGATGAAGGCGGAACACTATGCTATAAGGAAGGCAGAGATTGGAGTTAAGCAGCTGCAAAACCGAGAGCAAAGACTGCAGGCGAGGCATCAGAGGTTGAGTAGAGGCAGGGAAGGATTTCTCTGAAGGTTTCAGAGGGAACTCAGATTTGCTAGCATCTTGATTTTGGACTTCTAAACTCCATGGCTGTGAAACAATGCATTTCTGTTGTGTGAAGTCACCTGTTTGTGGTACTTTTTATGACTAGGTTCAAATACCAATTCTTTAATCTAGATAAAAATAATTATTTTCCCGTCTCTTAAAAAGATATTTTATAATTTGTAAGAACTTATCATTAAATAATTGTCACATTGTCTGTAATTTCCTTGAATAAAAATGTATAGGGCATAATGGATTGTGTGCTCACGTGAGGATCAGGAAACCAAATCCATGGAGTTAACTTTCTTTGTTAATTTGTGGTAAGACATTTTATTCTATCTGGGATGCAGTCTCTCCATCCTCCAAATAAGGAGAGTATATCTCTCTGTGTAGCTTAAATAAGTTGATATGAATATTAAATAAAGCCATATTTACTAGAGTTTTTGAAAATTAGCAGAATGCACCAGATATATCAGTTTTCAGTTACAGTGCTTTTTAAGTATTCTTGCTTTGGGGACTGAATTCATTAACTATTAGTCAAAACAGATTCAGAACCATTTATGATCATTTGTACTCCTTTAATTATGGGTCTTGATAATTAGTTATATTTCCTTAACTTTCTACTACTAAGACATTTCTTTCTCAAAAATGTAAAAAAAAAGAAAAAAAAAAGAAGTTTCAAATCTTGCCATATAAAGCTCAGAACTCTCTCCTTAATTCTGAAATTCTAAATGTGTATATCTCACAGATTTCTCAACAAAACATGTCCAAATTAGAGCTTATAAGTTTTTTTCTCAAACATGCCTTACCCTTCTCATTTCAGACTGCCTCAGCTATCTATCAGATGCTCAGACACCTGGCTTTCAATCCAGGGCTTGCCTGGTGTATCTCCTTAATATTGCTCTAATCCATCTGCTTATTGCTACTGCCATAATTTTAACTTTGAGCTTATCATATTTTGGCAATTTTCCTCCACAACATCTAATAACATTTCCAATCTATCCTCCACATTGCCGTGAGAGGTCTGTTAAACTGCCAGTTTGGTTATACTGACTACTGACACTTTCCATTCTTTTGGCTTTATTTCTGGTTTTAGGCACAGTTATTGGCAGTTGCATGCATACCTATCCTTAGGTGCTAACAGTGCCTCTACACGTGTTCTCTGCCAAGTCATTTATTTCTTTGATCTGAAATTTTTCTAAAGGTCTTTTTGGGGACACCTGCTGGGTACTTCTATGTATACAACCAAAAATTGAGAAAATGTAAATGCAAATTGGGGCATTCTTAGCCAATGAGGGGAGCAAGGTGATAAATGGCTGCTGATGGAGATGAATAAATTCGCCTTTACACACACACACACACACACACACACTCACATGCACACATTCAATAATCCTTCAGTCCAGCCAATCAGAGAAGGCCATTCAGCTTTCAAATGGTGATTCATCTTGCACAAGGCTCCATGGTGCTGAAGCAACTTTTCTCATGGTGTCCCTCTGATAAGATGAGATATTCTTCATTGTTATTCTATCTACACACACATTCAGCCCATGATCTGTCTTTGGGGATGACCCAAACTCTCCATATTCCAAAGCCTGGGTTATGGCTGTGAATATGGGTGATTTTTCAAAAAAGTATGTATTTTTATATTTTATTATAAGTATTTTATATGTTTTTATATTCATATTGTCCATCAAGAATTATTCTCTTATTCTCACTTAATTTTTCTTATCTCAAAAATCTGTTTTCCTCAATTGGTCTCAGTAAATTTTGTTTAGAAACAAAAGCCTGGAAGACCCACCGCAAATCTTCCACAAGGCAAGCAGAGCAGAGCCTACAAGGGAAGAAATAACAAAAATACGGAAAGGAATCATAAATGAATATCTCAAAAATTATCTTGCCACAAGAATATTCCCTTAGAAAGGGCACTTCTCTATTGAATTATTTGCTATTTGAAAAATTCATCTTAGAGATGCAGAGTATGGTCTGGAAGGCAGATATCATTAGGAAGATGAATGAGTATAATCTTTTCTCTCTCCACCTTAAATCATTGGAAAGCAAAAAGTGATGCATCAGTTTAGAAGTATAAGCCAAAAATGACCTCTGAAATTTACTTCTTTGCATAGGAGAATTGCCTACAAAGTCAAGTTACTAGTAAGTTTAGAATCGTAAGATTAAATTTAGAATGCTTAAAGTCAGTTTTAGCATTTGCTTTTGGCATTTAACTTATTTCCTTAATTCAAATCCAACAACCCATCTAACACATTAAACTAATTGGTTTTCCCCCCAATATACTTATATAATTCTTCTATATAGTTTCTCATTAACTTTTAAAATAGAAATCTGATTTGTAGGTTAAGTGAATTCAATTCTGACTTTAATATTATTATATGTTTCTTTTCTGGTACACACTGTTTAAAAATACCATATCCTGAAATATATCTGGATATATTGCTCTCCCTAATCAAAAATGTTTATAAGAGTTGTTCCATTCGTCACTGAAATGAAACTTTCTCCATGCCAATCTTCTTCCACCTAAAAGACATAATTTTTAATGGTCTTTTCTTTTCAATCCATTGTGTTTTGAACATTACTCAGAACACATGAAAGAAAACACATCAGGGTTAACGTCTTCTCTAGGTTTAATATTTCAGATCCATTCAGCTTCCCTCAAAAGACCATGCCTTTATTTTAACAATATGTTTTCCTGTTTCATGCAAATCATTGAAAAAAAACAACACATCTTGTTTAAATTTTAGGTATATGCAAATTACACCAAAAGTTTATCCCCTCCCTTTCTTATTTAACATTTTTTGAATGTCCCGCTGTTTTCAAGGTACTGAGGTATATTATGTTTGAGAAACAATGCTAAATCAGACATTGGACCATTGAAATAATACAGATAAAATAATATAGATGTTTAGAGACCTGATAGACGTGAACTATGTCAGAGAAGTTTATTTTTGAATTATATCATTGGGAAGTGAAAAAAGGACATTTTATGTGTGAGGAACCTAATGAACAAAGGCCAAGAAGATGGAAAGAAGCATGTATGAAACAGTACGTTTTGAACAAGCAGGAGCTTTGTAAAAGTGGTAGTGAAATTTAAAAAATGTTAAGTTTATGGGGCACCTGGCCAGCTCAGTTAGAAAAGGACCCAACTCTTGATCTCAGGGTTGTGAGTTTGAGCTCCACACTGGGTGTAGAGATTAACTTAAATATAGAATTTAAAAATATATATATATTTATATATATAGTAGATTTAGACTACGTAATTATCCAAAGCCAATTTGAGGATATGTAGAAGAAAGTGGGGATTATTGAAAGTTTTTCAGCAAAATGGTAATTAAGAGTATTAATTAGTTAACTATAAGATGAATTGAAGTAAGAAGACTCTATAAGGCAAATAAGTTCTTTATCTAACATTCATTTAATACCAACTATCTACAAAGTGCTGCTAAGCACTACCAAATTGAGGTAATAGAATAAAAGCCTTTATTTTAAAACTTGCAAACCATTGGGGAGACAAGTCACCCATTAAAAATAAAAGCATATGGAGTACCTAGGTGGCTCAGTCAGCTAAACATATAACTTTGGCTCAGGTCATGATATCAAGGTTTGAGAGTTTGAGTCTCATGTCGGGCTCTCTGCTGTCAGCACAGAGCTCACTTCAGAACTTCTGTCTCCCTCTCTCTCTGCACTCCCCTGCTGGCACACTGTTCTCTCTCTTTCTCTCTCAAAAATAAACATTAAAAGAAATTTAAAAAAATAAAAAAAATATGGAAGTCAATAGAAATTGGAAATGTTACATCTTTGCTTTGGTGCTCCCAGTAATCAATGAAATTGGAAGTATGGTTTTGTGATAAAGAGCATAAATCCTATTGTCAGACAGGCTGGGTGTGACACCATCTCCCAACTATGTGACTTTAGGCCATTTAATCTCTCTGTGACTAAGTATTTCATCTATTAAATGGGGAAAATAGTAGTAAAACCTATTTCCTAGGTTATATGTGAGAATTAATGAGATAAGTATGTAAAACATTTAGTAAAATGTCTGGCATATTTTAAACACTAAAGAAATGATGGCAGAAATGAAATCAGAATTGGCTCTCGTGGTAATGCCTGGGAGCTGGGAATGCTGAGAAAGAGCATTTACCTCAGAATTATTTGAGGGTAGGATTCAGCTGTAAAGGAGACTTAATGAAGACATTTGATCTATAACTAACATGAATCAACTTAAGACACATAGACAAAGAAGAGAAGACTTTATCAGAGTCCTACTTAATTCTGCAAGATATAAGACACTATTGCATTTGTTAAAAATATGGAATGCCATGATTACACTTATATCTGGAAAAAAAAGATCCTCTGTGATGGAGAATTCAAATAAATATTAGATGAGGAGCCATTAAGGTCAATGGGGCTGAAACTGCAATGATTCAGGTATAGGGATGATGGAAGTCTGAAATAGGGCAATTGCAGTGGGTTGGGAAAATGGGGCTTAGTCAGAAGTGATCTTCCAGAGATAGAATTTTTAGAACATGATAAGTGATTAATTGTGAAACTTGAGCCAAGGAAGGAGGAGTAAGGAATAACTCCAAAGCTTTCAGTCAGTAGTGAATTGAAACACAGATGTAGAGTATACATGTGGCAGAGCATATTGAGAAAGAAAGATGAGCATTTCAGGGTTGAATGTACAAAGAATAAAATTCTGCCAGAGCATGAAAATGGATTGCCTGAAGAAAGGTGAGAACTAAATATATAAACCTTTTGTTAGTGATCCACATAAAATCAATAGCTTAAGCCAAGATATTTGCTGATATTTTTTATGTAAACCCCGAAGATAAAAGAGACCTTCTCCAAATTAATAGTTTGAATATTTCTGTTAAAAATAGGAGTTAAACTTTTTTTCTTTTCCTTCTCTTTTATTAGTAACATCTTATTTTAGTTCATTGCAACTACCTTTCCCTTCACTTTGAGGTTTAAAAGTAATATATAGAAGCAATACACTAGTAGAAATACTATAAAAAAGGAGCGCCTGGGGCTCAGTCAGTAAAGCATCCAGCTCTTACTTTGGCCAGGTCATGAGTTTGTGGGATTGAGCCCCACATCTGGTTCTGTGCTGAAAACACGAAGCCTGCTTGAGATTCCCTCTTCCTCTCTCTCTGCCTACCCCCTCTCTCAAAATAAACAAATAAACATTACAAAAAAAATACTAGGGGCACCTGGGTGGCTCAGTTGGTTGAAAGTCTGACTCTTGATCTCGGCTCAGATAATGATCTCATGGCTTATGGGATCAAGCCCTGCACTGGGCTACGCACTGACAGCATAGAGCCTGCTTGGGATGCTCTTTCTCCCTCTTTCTCTGTGCCCCCCTCTTTCAAAATAAACAAATAAACTTAAAAGAATACTATAAAAAGAATACATAATAACTTACAATTTCAACCCACACAAACTGCCTAGTATTTTGATTTATAGCCTTTGAGACGTTTTCCTTTGCAAATAAACATAGCTTTAGAAAATACATTTTCACACCCTTGTATTTTCAATAATCTTCAAATCATCCTGGGATGGATTCTTTGCCTCAAGTCTCTACCAAAAGTAACTTCCTTACTCATTTAAGCTGAACTTGCCTGTTTTACAGACGATATTATCAACCATCATTCATGTAAGATATTATAATAAACTTCTTTTCCCACTGGCTTGGGAAGCCATCTTTTGGTCCTGAGAGGAGGTAGTCCATGGACAAAGATGACTTGTGAAAAGAGAAAAAAATAACCATAGAAAAATCATGGTGGAAAAGAACCCCAGTGCTCAGGCTACTCTGTCTAAAGTTGGTTCTAATTTTAGACTCCCTGTTAAGTTGATATTATAAATTTCCTTACCACTTATATTATATTTAATTGGGGTTTATATTACTTGCAGCCAAATATATCCTGCCAGACGTATACAAATATATCCTACCCGACGTTTTACGTGTATTATCAGATATTCTGTTACATTTACCTATTTATGAAAAAGGTCACGTCACTCTTTATTAGCTTATTCTGGCCTATGTAGAATGTTTTCCATAATTATCATGTTAGTATAATCCAAGGTTTCTCAACCTCAGTATAATTGATATTTGGAGATAAATATTTTTTTTTTCTGTGTGTGGGGGGTTGTCTAGCGCATTACAAGATATTTAGCAGCATTTACTAGTAGTGCCCACACATACACACACATACACATTGGTCCCAGGCCTGACAACATTGAAAAATGCCTCTCTCTATACACTATCAAATGCTCCCCAGGTGGAGGGAAAAATCACCCTAGTTAAAAACCACTGATCTAACCATATATTAGTTCTGCTTTTAAGACTATAAATTCAATTCAGTACCATTTATTAAGCTCATACCACATGTCTGCCCTGAGTCTAGAGGCTAGTGTTGTAGAGACATAAGTAAGACATGGTTCTTGTCCTCAGGGTTCTACCTATCCATTCAATGTATCTTTACAGTAATTGGCTTCAGGCTTCTGCCAAATACATAGAAATCTGAAAAGAGTGGTGCTCCCAACAAGAAGAAGAAACTGGATAATGTATAAAATAATATTTTTCTTGAAGCCAACAGAGAGCCATGGTCACAGAGAAAAACTGTATTTCTTGCATTAGAAAGAAAAGTGGAGCACAAGCACTAGTTCACCTGTGGCAGGGGATAGACAGGGCCTCGATACAAGAAGGTAAGAGCTTTACCACAGCTTTAATGTATTGCTAAAGTCTGAGTGGAAGCCACATGCAAATATATAACACTCGGAGCAGCATATGCTTACAACCTCCCCAGGTATGCATGAGAAATATTGACAGCAGGGTAGGACAGCAGAGAAATCCTTCCTTAGCAGTTTAGGCTTGGAGAAGGAAAGCTCCCACAGCTGCAAGAAATGCACAACTATCCATCAACTCTGTTCTTCCACAAAGAACAAAGCCTTAAGCCACAAGGGGAAGGACCCAGACAATTAGAAATCTATCAAAGGCAGAATAACTTAGAAATCTCTATACCTTAGCAACAGAATAACAGGAACTATGTAAAAATTAGGCTGAACCAGGAAAAGAGATAACTCTCCCAGTCTTTCCTCATTATAGGAGTGAGGGACAGTAACAAAAAATAATATTTACTTGGGAGGGATAAAACTCAAGGAGAGACCCTCTCTAAGACACAGGAGCATAGGAAAGGCATAAAGCTGAGAGTAGAGCTGAAACATTGAGAAAACACTCCTGACAAACCATCCAAATAACCTAAGCACAAGATAGTACCAGAAGGATTTGAAACTGATAGGCACTAAAAGAATCTATAGCAAAAACAATATCCAAATCATGCACAATTCCTGACAATACTGATTCATTTCCTACACTAACAACATAGCAGAAAAAATGGCATGGCTGTCCCAGTCACACTCTTTCCTTCAATTTCTGTCATCCTACACACTGTGTCTGACATGCAATTAAAAATTATGATATACACAGAAAAGTAATGAAATGAATAGCCAAACAAACAAGAAACAAAGGATTCAACAGAAGTTTCAGAAAGAACTCAAATGTTAAAACTATAGGCTAAGGAATTAAAAAAGAAAAAGCTCGTTAATCATTATCTTAATAGAAAAGGTGGACAGCATGTATGTAGAGACAAGAAATTTCAGCAGAGACAAGAAAACAATAAGAATGAATCAAATGTTAGAGTTAAAGAAAAATTCAGTTAGAGAAATGAAGTATGACGTTGATGGACCCACAATTAGACATAATACAGACAAAAAATAACTAATGAAACTGTAAAGAGGTCAATAATAATTATGCAAATTGAAGCAGAAACAGAAGAGAAAAAAACACAACAGAACATCATGAGATGTAGAATAATATGAAATGTGAACATATACTTAATTGGAATCACAAAAGAATAGAGAAATGACAAAGGAAATATTTGAAAAAAATAATGGCTAAGATTTTAAAAAATATTAAGAAGATATTAAACAGAAGAGTCAAGCTCACAGAACTTCAAACAGAATGAAAACCAAAACCAAAATGAAAACCAAACAGAAAACAACAATCAGAAAAATCTACACATAGACACTTTATACCCAAACTGATATTGTAAGGGGTGAGATTTAATTGGAAATATTCAGTACAATGCAGAGATAAAGAGAAAAATCATAAAGAGCATTAGATGAAAAGTAGACACATTAGGTATAAAGGAACAAAGCAAATCATTGCAGCAAATCACTTGGCAAAACCTATGCAAGACAGAAGACAAGTGTTTAGGTTTTTTTGTTTTGTTTCTGTTTGTTTGTTTTTAATGAAATTACACATACGCTTACCATATGGCCCTGGAAAAGGTAGGTGATTTTAGCCCTATGAACTTTGTCATGTCACACTCCTGAATGCTACCTTGCATGGCATAAGGGACTTTCAGATGTAATTAAGCTTAGTTATAGCTTAACTTTAAAATAGAGAAATTATTGGGGTGCCTAGCTGGCTCAGTTGATAGAGATGTGATTCTTGTTCTTAGGGTCATGAGTTCAAGGCCCAAGTTGGGTGTAGAGCTTACTTAAAAAAATAAAAATAAAAACAAAATAGAGAGATTATTTTGGATTATCCAGGTGGGCCAATGTACTCACATGCATTCTTAAAACAGAGCTTTCTCTTGGCTGAGGGCAGAAGAAGTTAAAGACATTCAAAGCATGAGAAGGATGCTGCCTTTGTTGGCTTGAAAATGAAGGGGGCCACATGAAAAACTGAGAACAAACTGAATTCTCCCAACATCCTGAAAGTCCTCAGAAATTGTATTCTTTGGGAGTTTATAAGTGCAGTCCTGCTGACACCTTGATTTCAACCTTATGAGACCCGAAATAGAGAAATCAGATGAAATACCCTGTGCCTGGAATTCCGACCTGTGGAAACTATGAGATAGGTTGTCTAAAGCCACTGAATTCATAGTAATTTGCGATAGCAGCAATGAAAAACTGATATACCAGGTATTTTCCCAAGAAAATTGGAAAAATCTTCACACAAAAATGTATACACAGATGTTTATTCCAGCTTTATTTTTAACTACCCAAATCTCAGAACAACCTTAATGACCTTCAGCTAATAAATAAACAAGCAGAGTTTCCCTTACGTACTAATAACACTTATAATTTGATATTTATCTTCAACATTAGAAATATCTTCCTATCTAGTACCACTTGGTTCTGGCTTACAGATGGCAATGTCATGAGCTATAATAAAAAGTACTATTGAAATATAAGATTATCTGACCTTACCATCTCTTTCTATGTATGTAAGTCATTTACCCTCCCATAGAAAACAATGCATTTTGGGGGGTTTATTTCCATTTTTAAATTCATATTCATTGCTATCCAGTATCTTATATTCTGCTAGCTGAGAGTAAATAGATTATTAGATGATTTATCTCAGTATTTTCTCCAGGGTTTCAGATGGTGAGTCTATGATTATCAGTGTTATTCCTCTCCTTTTTTTAAATGTTATATGAACTATATTTTATGTACCAATTTTCAAAGAGTTGTCTTTTTCAGTATTTTCTAAAAAGTAATATAACTTCTTAAAAATGACATCCACTAAAACCCATTTAATAAAATTCAATATCCTCTCATGGTAAAAATTATCAGAAAATTAGGAATAGATGGGAACTTCTTCGACATGATAAAGGGCATTCATGAAAAATCCAGAAAACATCACACTCAAAGATGAAAGACTAAAAACTTCCTGGTAATATTGGGGACATAACAAGGATGCTGATTTCACCACTTTATTCAATATTTTACCAGAAAGTCTGACCAGTATAATCAGGCAAAGAAAAGGAGTAAAAAACACCCAAATTAGAAAGAAAAAAAAAGTAAAATTAACTCTATTTGCACATGATATGATCCTATATATAGAAAATCTCAAAGAATGCACACACACATACACAAAAGGGAGCTAAGGAACAAATTCAGCAAAGTGCTGGTTAGGAAATCAGCACACAAATATCAGTTGTATTATGTATACTAGGATGAGTAATCTGAAAAGGAAATTAAGAAAACCATTCCATTTATGATAGAATCTGAAAAAGTAAAGTACTCGGGAATATATTTAACCACACGAGTGAGACAGTTGTACACTGAAATTTATAAGCTATTGGCAATATACAGTAAAAAAAAAGACCAAAACAATGGAGAGATACTGTGTGTTCACAGATTGTAAGACTTAATGTTGTTCAGATGTCAATGTAATCTCAATTTGATTCCAACAGTCTTTCTGCAGAAATGTAAAATCCCATTCTCAAATTCATATGTAGTTGCAAGGGACCCTGAATAACAAAAGCAATCTTGAAAAAGAACAATGCTCAAGGACTTAAACTTTTAGTTTTTAAAACTTACTACAAAACTTCAGTAATGAAAACAATGTGGTTCTGGCATAAGGATAAACGTATAGTATGATGAGACAGAAATGAAAAACCATAAGTAAACCTGTATCTCTATAGTCAATTAATTTTCAATAAAGATGCTAAGACCATTCAATGGCAAAAGGATAAGAATACTCTCAACAAATGGTATTTGGAAAAATGGATTCCCATATGCAAAATAAAGAAGTTGAACCCCTACTTCATACAATATACAAAAATTAACCCCAAATGGAATACACCACAAATACAAGAGATAGAATCAGAAACTTCTTAGAAGAAAGCAAGTAGGTAAATCTTCATTACTTTGAATCTGGCAGTTAATTCTTAGGTATGACACCAAAAGCCAAGCAACAAAAGAAAGAATGAATAAATTAGATTTCATCAAAACTAAAAACTTTTGAGCAGCAAAAGACATCAAAAGAATAAAATGACCATCACAGAATAGGAGAAAGTATTTGCAAACATATATTGTGTAAGAATCTAGGACTCAGAATATAAAAAGAACTCTCACAACAAAAAGACAAACTGTCCAATTAAAAAATGTGCAAAGAACTCTAACAAAAATTTCTCTAAAGAAGCCATACAAATGGCCATCAAGCAATTGAAAAGATGTTCAACATCATTACTACTTAGATGCACATCAAAACCACATGAAACAGCAAATTACCAACTAGTATAGCTATGATTAAAATACACACACACACACACACACACACACACACACACACAGGCCTTGGCAAGGATGTGAAGACATTGGAACATTTGTATATTGCTGGTAGGAGTGTAAAATGGTTCAGCCAGTATGCAAAACAGTTGGGTGATTCCTCAAACATTAAATATAGAAACACTGTATAATCCTGAATTTTCCACAACTAGACATACACCCCCAAGAATCAGAAGCAGGTAATCAAGTACATACATATTCATCCAGTTCATAGCAGCCACAAGGTGGAAGCAACCCAAAAGCCCAGCAACCGATGATGAATAACCAAATTGCAGTGCATACATATAATGGAATATTATTCAAGTATAAAAAGAAATAAAGTACCGATACATGAAACAACATGATGAACCTCCAAAACATTATGGCAAGTGAAAGAAGCCAAACAGAAAAGGTCACACATTGTATGATTTCATTTATACAAAATATGTGAAATAGATAATTCTATAGAAACAGATTGCAGATTGCTGGGTTCCAGGGCCTAGGAGAGACAGAATAAAGGGAAACTGTTTAATACATAAGGTGCTTACTTTGGAGTAATCTAAATGTCTAGGAACTAGATAGAAGTGTTGGTTATATAACACTGTGAACATACTAATAGAAACTGAATTGTTCACCTTAAAATGGTTTATGTTATGTGAATTTTACCTTAATGTACTACTTTAAAAAATAACAGTTTCAAACTGCAGATACTCATTTTTCCAAGAAGCTTATCAGTGGGCAAAAATGACTTGCATACATGGAGAATTACATATAGTCACTCTGTTAAGAAATGGGCGAGGTATCTGAGTTCAGACTGCTCATGCTACCCTGTGGACAATCTACAAGATTGCTTTCCTTTCTTCCTTCTTTGGGCATGGGGGGTGGTAAGCACATGAGGGGCTCGTAATAAGCTTAAACAAAGTTTGGCTAGGAAAAAGATCATGTCTGAGGTCTTGGCTTTGGTATCTGCAAAGTGATAATCATGTAATCAATAGAGTTGCTTATAATTTCATAATGTTTTTCTCTTACAGAGTTTTTGTCACTGCAATTTCTATCTTTATTTTTTTAATTTTTTTCTAATGTTTATTTATTGTTGAAGGAGAGAGAGAGACAGAGCACGAGCAGGGGAGGAACAGAGAGAGAGGGAGACACAGAATTCGAAGCAGGCTCCAGGCTCTGAGCCATCAAGCACAGAGCCTGATGCGGGGCTCAAACCCACAAACCGTGAGATTGCAATTTCTATCTTTAAATTGCTTGATTTTTCCCTTGAATAATAAATTCTATTTATTTGGACTCTTTTCTTAGTGGTTTAGATTGCTACTTCTTCCCCCTAATATTTGCTTCTCTGTAGTGTTTGATCATCAATCAACTTTTCTTCGTTGGTAAAATTATAATCAAGAAGACTGAATGTTCCTAGATTATTTTCTATTTAAATATTATAAATACTATAAGGACGTTAAATATCATGCCAAGGTAATAACTGGCTTTCTGCTTTCTGACTATCTGAGTAATTCAATTAGCTAACCAACATCTGATTCTGACATAAAGCCACTCTGATAAATTGACTGAACAAAACATTATCTATTTTCCTCTCTACATTTAGAATCATCAATTACAATTCCTACCACATCACCATTTCTTATTGATTCTTCCCTATTAAGTTTAATACTCTGTATTAGATTCCCTTTGATCACTCATCTTAGATGTCTGTGTATTTTCATGACATACAATGGGGTTACACCATGTCTCTCTTTTCCATGCTTATCTCTTCTAAATAATCTATGCTGGCTTGAACCTTAAAGTCTATCCCATTATGCTCTGGTTATGATTTAGTCATAATTAAAGTTTGAAGTTAATATTTAAAACTTGTTGACATATGTAATGAAAATCAATCATGAATCCTTCTGCAGGAAGACATAGATAGAAAAGACATTTATGCCAAGGAAAAGAGGAGAAATTAAGCTTTGAGAATACTCCTTGGTATTTGAATTACTAGGGAAATGATTTCTTTTCCATGTCTGTGATTTCAAATGTGTTCTTTGGGTTGCCTGTAGATTTTAGATGTATTTTATCAAAGAGTTATTGACACTCAAAATTTCCTTACCCTACCTCACTCCAAACTGTATTTTTCTCCTGACCTATTGCTTTTGGCATTTTATTTTCTTCCATTTTCTTTTGGAGATTGTCACATACAATCATACTGCCACTTCATGTTGAGTGTATTGACAGAGATGGTAAGATTTCCTTGACTGTGTGGATGTGTACATGTTTAACCTGTATGCACCCGCCAAGTTTTTATGCTACAGAATGTGCATAGTTTGCTATATTAAGAAAATGACAAGTTGATGTTTGCGAAGACTGACTATTCCCTCTGCATTCTTTCACTATATTAAACCATTATTGACACTTTAAAATGTCGGAGTGTTTTTTTTTCCTTTTTCTCTTAACATAATCTCAAGGGATATTGTGTTCAAGAAAATCAGTACTGTTAAACTTCTAGATGTTCTGCATCTGCTCTGTAATATTTCTTTGTGGTGAAAAATTTTGCCTTCTCTAATGCAGTTGGTAGTAATGGTTCAGTCCATTATCTATTGACTTTTAATTTTTACTTTGGTCAAAACCAAAGTAATTTTTATTTAGTTCAAAAATTTAAAGCAGTTTTAGGTAATATTGACATAGTTTCTTTTTATTTAAGAATTTATTTAAGGTTTTAGGTGAGGAAAGAATTTTTAATAGAATTTTATCTCATGGACATGTGGAACTTGACACTGTTATAAAACCATACACATGTTATTTGTACATGATACATATATGTGTATGTGTGTATATATGTACACATAAAATGCAATCTAAATAAACCACAGGGTGTATAAAATACATACTACAGTAATAAATTATAATATGCTCAGTATGAATTTATACGGTGAATATGACTACCTAAATTAATCAAAAGTCTTGATAATGAAAAATTTCATTATTTCAAAAAGTGTTTGAATGAATTAGCTATACAATAATACAAAGGACTTACTCATTTTTCTCTTATTGAAGTTTTCATTTACTTCTCACTTTTCATCCAGATTTCCCCAAGCCTTTGACAGCAAATGATGAATTGCCAAAATTTTCTTACAAGGTACATATAAATTTTATCTATTTTAAAGAGAAACTAAAGTTTCTAGCATACTTATACCAAATATAAAGGAAGACATTTTTGACAGGGTTTTGAATAGAGGTCACTGTGTCTTACTCTCCCCTAAGGATGGTCAGAGTTTTAAAATATATATGTGAGAAGCAGACTGAAGCCTTCAGTCACACACACACACACACACACACACACACACACACACACACTCTCCACAGTTGGAACTTTAGGTTTTTCTCCCCCATTATGCACTTGTTTTTATGCATTGATATACTGCTTCTTTAAATGATTAGTCTTATGGAAGTAGAAAGTTCAAGAGACAAGTAAAAGTCACTTTTAAAAGTAGTTAAAAAGGCTGATTTACTGGGTGAGAAGAAAGCTTACCATGCTACAACTGTGTCCTTTAAATTTGTAAGATAGTTGTTTGGTGTATCAGTATGGTGTGTCCAGGGTCAGAAAGATCTGAGTTTAGATTCTGGCTCCTAGCTGGTTACTAGCTGTATAAATTGTCCTAAGTCACTGACCTTCTATGAGACTTAGCATCCTTATTGAGAACTAAAAATAGAATATCATTTACAATGTATTTAACACCCTGGCATGGTACTTACTAAATAAGTATTATTACTATTTTGCGGTGGTAGAAAGTGCTAATGCCTAGTCTAGGAATATAAGTGACAAGCCTAAATGTTAATTAGTTAGATGAAATTTGGAACTTTCTTATTTTTTTCAGTTTTTCTTACTGTGGCTAAAATACATATAACATAATACTTACTATCTCAACCATTTTTATGTGCACAGTTCACTGGTATTAAACACATTCATATCATTGTGCACCCCTCACCATCATCTACCTCCATAATGTTTCATCTTGCAAAACTGAAACTCTATACCCATTAAACAGTATCTCACCATGACTCCCTCTCTTCAATCCTGACAACTACCATTCTACCTTCTCCTCCTCCTCCTCCTCCTCCTCCTCCTTCTTCTTCTTCTACTTTTTTTTAAATCTTCCCTTTCCCCCAAACCACAGCCTTAGGTAACTACTTCTACTCCTTGTTACTATAAATTTGGCTTTTTTTAAAGATTCCAAATGTGATATAGCACAATATTTGGGTCCATCCATGTTGTCACAAAGAGCAGGATTGACTTCTTTTTAATGCTGGGTAATATTCCATTGTATACATACATACCACCTATTCTTTTTCTATTCATCTGTTGGTGGACACTTAGGTTGTTCCCATATCATGGCTGCTGTGAATAATTCTGCAATGAATATAGGGGATCAGATAGCTTTTTGATATAGCAATTTAATTTCCTTTGAATATCTACCCAGCAGTGGGATTCCTGGGTCATATAATAATTCTATTTTTAATTTTTTGAGGAAATTTCTTACTGTTTTCCATAATGGTTATACCAATTTCAATTCCCTCTAACAATGTACAAAGATTCCATTTTCTCCACATTCTCACCAGTACTTGTTATCTTTTGACTTTTTATTATAGCTATCCCTAAAGGTATGAGGTGGTACCTCATTATGATTTTGTTTTGCATTTCCTTTATGATCAGTGATATTGAGCATCTTTTCATAAACCTGTTGGTCATCCGTATGTTTTCTTTGAAAAATGTCTGTTTAGGTCCTTTGCCCATTTTAAAAATCAGGTTATTTGTGTTTGTTTTGGTTTTGTTTTGTTTTTTGTTTTTTTGCTATTGAGCTCTATGAGTTCCTTACATATTTTCTGTATTAAACTCTTAGCAGATATATGATTTGCAAACATTTTCTCCAATTCTAAGGTTACCTTTCCATTTTGTTGTTTCCTTTGCTGTGCAGAATTTTAGTTCGATGTAGTCCCACTCGTTTATTTTTGCTCTTGCTACTTGTGCTTTCAGTGTCGTATCTAAAAACTTCATTGCCAACACCAAAGTCAAGATTTCTCTCTACGCTTTCTTCTATAATTTTTATGGTTTTGGGTCTTATGTTTAAGTCTTTAATCCAATTTGAATTGATTTTTATACATGGTATAAGGCAAGGGTCCAATTTCATTCTTTTGATATCTAGTTATCCCAGCACCCTTTATTGAAGAGACTCTCATTAATCACACAAAACTCTAAACAAATTGAGAATAGAAGGAAATTACCTTGACATAATAATGGAACTTTCAGATAATCACAGAAAGCTTTATAGGAAGGGAAAAAATAGGGAGTTTCCTATGAAGAACCAAATGGTTGGATATGTGCAATAAAGTCCACTACAGTAGTAGAAGTTTTTTAAAGAGTAGGAAATTTAACTCTTATTTTCCAGCACTTAGCACACTACTTTGGCAAGAAATAATAGGTACTTATTAAAATTGTTAAATGAATTAAACTGAAGTGGCACAGGATCCTACTTATAAAATATTTAAGAATTTTTTTGGAAATGAATGAGCTCTTAGTGCTACCTCTAGTTGTATCCTATACCCAATTTGAGGTGCAGTAAGAAAAGACATAGGGACTGTTTAAGCAGAGGAATTTAATCAGAAAGAGGAGGAGGAATGAGGGAATTTCTCTGGAAGGCACAGCAAAATAAGGGTCAAGTTGCCATAGAATTACTAAGAGGTTCCCTAACAGCAAAAACAGATCAGAGGACTTTGAGCCCAAATGTTTTGTGGTCCAAAGAGATATGCCAAGTTTACAAAGGAGTATCAGAAATGACTAAACACTTATAACAACAAGAAGAAAAGAACTGGACATACTCAATGTTGGCATGACTAAAGCTCTATGAAATCAAGTGCAACATTATCATAAGCACGTTTTAAACCAGGTGATGTGCATCTACACCTGGACTTCTGAAGTATAAATCAAGTCAGTTGGACATAATGATTATCCACTATGTAGCAGGACTTATGCTAGCATCTGGATGAATACAAATACTTATATATACTTATGCTAGCATCTGTATATATATATACATATATATACGTATAAATATACGTATATATATGTATATACACACACACACATAACACAGCAATATTGGGTTCTCTATTCTTAAAAAATTAAAAGTCTAGCAGAAAAGAGAGATACATTGTTTAAATGGAACATGCTGTTTCATGAATGCTGTACTACGGGATTTGAGTCTTTGCAAAAAGAGGATTTTGAAAGTCTATTTGTTTTCAAATAATAGGAAAGCTAATTGGGTCAGATCTAGAGACTCCAGAATTAGACACTCCTATTTTGTTTTCAGAAAGGAAGAATGAGAAACAAATTACCGATGAAAGTAATGTAATATGGTGAGTTAATGTTTCAGCCTTTGTCGGTATAATGATCAGTCTCCTTCGCAACGTGCCCATAACAGCATTCTATTTTTCACTGGATAGGCATGTGAAGAGTGCAGGAGAGTGCCTCACTCAGCATCAATGATACGAAGAATCATTTTGTGATGGGCTGGTAACCTTCTAATGGAGAATCAAATGAACCTTGTCTTTTTAAAAAATGAAGATGTAATAATTGTCCTAAAGCCCTTCTGAGAGTAATCTCATTATAGCCAATATCTCTTCAGATTGAATGACATGAGAACAAAGTTGGAAAGACAACTTTATGCACAGGGATTTACTCAGAATTCTTGACTTTAAAGGACATGAATAAACTTCCTCAATTCTGTCCTGGCTTCAAGCCATCACAAAAGAAATTCTGAGTAAGTCAGCGCAAATAAAAGCCCACATTTTCTGGAACCTCTTCATTTAATTTTGTCTAATAAATGTGATTAATTTAAAGCATAATCTAATGCAACCTAACTTTTAGAAATGTGTAACTGTTTTCATATAATCATAGTCACTAATATGGGAACAAAGATTAGACTCTGGTTTGGGATCTGAAAATAAGAAATGAGTTCATTTCACAGGTATTTAGTCTTTATTTAGTTTTTTTTGCACATGTGAAAAGTCATCTTTTCTCCTTTAACAGGGTAATGAACTATCTTTATAGGTAATGAATAATAAGAGTAGGAAAATAAAATAAGAAAAATGTATTTTTTTAACAAGAGAGAGAACAAACAGAACAAGAATTCTGTTGGAGGTAAATACTTCCACTAGCCATCAGGCAAAGGCATAGCTGATCCACACATGTTTCTTTATGTTAGTAGCACATATTCTCACATTTTGTTATGTAGTGCATGCAGCCTAAGAAAACTGTTTTACGCCACCTTCTTCAAGTTACTAAGCTCCACCAGGACTGACTCCTTGAAGTGTTAGACTCTTGTATGGTTTGGGTCAATGCTAAAAGAAGGACAGGGCATTTTCAGGTTGGATTGCAGGGCTATGTACGGTGTGTCTCCATTTCCTGCAGTAGGCAGCATCGGCATCACAATTTTTTTCTTTATTTCATATGCAGGAGTGAGTGTTTCCTTCTTTTTTGCTATGATACAAGTTGCTCTATCATTTGAAGGAGGATCACAGACACTCCCATTTGAAATAATGTAATAAATGTATGAAATCCATGGGTACTTAGGTTTTACTTTTTGTCACATGTTATAATTTTCCCTTTTACAACTTGAATGTTCCCAAACATGAAGGCTCTTAAAATCGTCTAATACAAATTTGGACTGATAATTTTGCTTTAGCACCTGTGTACTCTCGAGCACTGTAGACACTGATCACAGAGAGATGAACTTAAATCTGTCCATTTCATTTGTGGGGCCAAAAAGGTGAAACAAATCTAGAATTCCTGGTAAAAGTTATTTCTCTGAAAGAAGCAATTTCTCGAAAGCAAAGACAATTATGTTTCAGAACAATATCAACCATACTCTTTTAATAAAACAGAAGGCAAATTTTTATAATTGAAATGTTGAACAACAACATTTTTATTCCTCCCCAATAGTTGTTCACAATGCATGTAAGTGAAGAGTACTGCTGAAAAAATTTTGCGGTGAAGCGGATAAAGTTTAAAATGAATAAGGATATATTTATATGTGCTATGAAAGAGAGACTTTCTGTTTTTCAAGTACTCTGAATCCTCACACAAAATGTACTCCTTGCACATTATGTTCATTCAGATTTATGTATTTGTTATTTCTTAATTTAAAAATCAAATAAAGGCTTCTTTCATGACTGCCTCAAGTTAAATCCATTATTATTGTGAAAAAGTTGAATATATACATGCATAAATATAAAATGTGAATAGAAACGCATATGAACTGCAACTGGAAGTAATATTTTTGCTTGATGCCAGAAATTTTCAGCTTATCAGTTAGAAAAAATCTGTAACACACATTTCTGTCTGAAGCATGGAATATATTATAATTTCATTGTTACTAATCTTACATAAGAGAGATATCAATCACATAGGCATGGACAAAATATTCTAGTCCTGATTGTCTTAAACATTATGTGAAATTTTCTGCCAAATACTTAAAAGCAAGGCTGTGGGATGCATGTTCTCTGACAGGACCTCACAGTGCCCAGAACAGCAAGGAGAGAAGGAAGCAGCCTGTGCTTCTGAGCCTCTAGGGAGCCTTAAGAAAGTTCAGGGAAGTGGCAGCTCTCTGCTGTGTTTACATTGCATTCTTTCTTGAGTGTTTTGGGATTAATCATGTTTAAAGTATGTTCACATCCTTGCTTTATTTTTACCTTATTATCAAACTCCAACTTACAGCCTTGGAGAAGAATCAATGTCCCTGTTCCTTCCAAGTAACAAACGAAGAAATTCAGTTCAAGGATGTTCAGCAACATGTTTCGGGTTACAGTGCAAAATAGGACAGACACTTCTCTGGAGCGTTGTAATAAATTTGTGAATTTGATCATTATTAACAGGTCCTGGAAAGTGCACAGTATACCTGGAACCACAGATGAGGTTGTGGGTAGAGAAAGAGAGAGAATGCTTGGGCCTGGGATTCTGCTTTTACTGGAATCCAAGTTATGGGCCTAAGTTTTCACAGGCTCACTATTTACTGGTAAATTTAAAACATTAAGAGTGGGAATTTAAAACTCTGGAAGAGAAAAATACAAGTAACCCAAATTGTCATTTATCCAAATCAACCAAGATCTCTAAAACACAGGAGACTCGAGTGGGAGGGTGATTTAGCCCTTTACCTAGTCCTGTGGCTGGTAATGTGTTTATTCAAGATCGTCGTCTTTGAAGTCAATGCCTCTTTGAAATGAATGCCTCAGTAATCAAATCTTCAGTCAGTTGTTTACCTTACAAAAAAAGATAAACCAACTGTCAGGGCTTACACTACAGCAAGTCAAAGAATTCCTTAATATTTTTAAGAAAAGACTTCAGGGGCACTGGGTGGTTCAGTTAATTGAGCATCTGACTCTTGATTTGGTTCAGGTCATGATCCCAGGGTTGTGGGACCAAGCACTGCATCAGACTCCATGCTGGTGTGGAGCCTGCTTGGGAACCTCTCTCCCTCTGCCCCTCACCCCAACTCACAAGCGCTCTCTATAAAATAAAAACAACAAAAAAAAGACCCTTATTTTTAGAACAGTTTTAAATTTACAGAAAAACAGAGAGAAAATAACATGAAGAGTTCCATTTAGCCTGTTTCCAATATCTGTTGTTATTAATATCTTACATTAGTGTAGTACAATTGTTATACTTAATGAACCGAAATTGACACATTATTAATAATGAAATTTCATACTTTATTCAAGTTCCCTTAGTTTTTTCCTAATACTCTTTTTTTCTATTCCAGGATCACATCCAAAATACCACGTTGCATTTAGTTATAATACATTTCTTTCGGCTTCTCTTGCCTTTGATTGTTTTGTCGATCTTCCTTGTTTTCGATGACCTTGACAGTTTTGATGAGTAAAGTATTTTGTAAGATTCTCTCCTATCAGAAGTTCTCTGATTTTTTTTTTTTTTCACGACTACAGGGGGGATGGGTTTTTGGGAGGAAGACCACAGAGGCAAAGGGTCATCCTCATCACTTCATACCAAGGTTGCACACTGTCAATATGATTTACTACTGATATTAACCTTGGTTATCCAGCTGAGGTAGTGTTTGAAGTAGTATAGATTTCTTAACTGTTTAGTTAGTCTTGTCCGCTCAGCCCCCCTCTTCCCATACCGTACTCTGAAAAGAAGTCATTAGGAACAGGCTATACCTAGGAAGTAGTGACTTGATTCCCCTCTTTGAAAGCAGAATATTTACATAAATTATTTGGAATTCTCTGCAAGAGATATTTGTTTCTTTCCCCATTTACTAATTCAATCATTTATATCAGTATAAACTCATGAATATTTATTTTATATTTTGAGTTATAATGTAGTTTTTGTTGTTCAAACTGTTGCAATGTTCGCATCAGGAGTATTTCAGTTGGCTCCTGTGTCCCTCTGACTTTACCCCATCAATGTAGATTTTTATTTTTTTAGGCATTTTCATACTTTCTGGTACTAAGAAAATTTCCAGTCTTATGTATATTTCCTGCCCAGTCTTAGAATCTTCCATTTCTCTAAGGAGTTTTGGCTCCTTTTTTTGGAAAATGGAATTATTTCTGAATGCAAGGTATACTCATTGCCCTGGAGAGTATTATTTCTAGTCCTGTTCAGCTTGTGAAACAAAGAAATATATTTATTCACATTAACTCATGCATATGCACATATCTAAAAATTTTATGGATAACCATCTATATTTATAACAAGCATCACATGAGTTCATACTGATGTCTTCAACTCTAGTTCACTACCACGTGGATTGTTCCAGGCTTCTCCCCTTGCTTGTCCTACTACAATGGTGACAAACTTTCCACTACCCACCATTTAACTTTTCAATTCTGATATACATGTATAAAAGTTTTAAGATTGTTAACCCATACTCACATATAAAGAAATTTATCAACTAGAGAATAGTGCTTATGCAGTGTCTTTTGACTCTCATCTTGCAGGCTCCACTTATTTCCAAATTTACCCCTCTTTACTTTCAGTGAGATGTCTTAAGCATTGGTAATACAGGTTAGATTGTCACACTCTGCATTCCATTCTGGAATCTTCCACTTACTAAGTTTTTTTGTTTTGTTTGGTTTGGTTTGATTTGGTTTGGTTGTTTTCTTTTGTTTTTGAAAGAGTAAGAGGGAGTGGGAAGAGTGGCAGAGACAGAGAGAGAGAGAGACAGACAGACTCTTAAGCAGACTCCACACTCAACTTAGTGCCTGACGTGGGGTTTGATCCAACGACCCTGGGATCATGACCTAAGCCAAAATCAAGAGCCAGAGGCTCAATCAATCGAGCCATCCAGACACCTTCCCCCCACCTTTTTTTAAATTTGCATACATACGGTTCATTTTTTGAGATATAAAGATATGGATTTTGACAAATGCATAGTATTATGTATTTAACATTGCAGCATCGCACTAAATAGATTCACTGACCTGAAAAAGCTCCTGTGCTTTACTCATTCTACCCTCCCCCACACCTTGAAATCTTGGAAACCACTGTTCTTTTGGCCATTTCTCTATTTTGCTTTTTTTCAGAATGCATGTTAATGAAATCATATACTATGTAGTATTTCCAGGCTGGCCTTTTCATTTAATGATATGCATTTATGAATAATTCATGTCTTACATGACTTGGTATCCATTTCTTTTTACTGTTAAATAGTATTCCACTACATGGATATATTACTGTTTATCTATTCACTTATTAAAGGTCATCTTGACTGCTTTCAATTTTTTGTGATTATGAATAAATATGCTATGAACATTTGCTTGTTTTTTTTGTGTGGATCTAAGTATTCATATCATTGGGGTGAAAATCTAGGAGTTTTATTCCTAGATTTTGTAATACTGTATTTAGTTTTGTAAGAAACTGCCAACTACCTTCTGAATCTGATGCATCATTTTGCATTCTCATTATAATAAATGAGGTGTTTGGTCCTTCAATTTCACCGGTAATTACTAGGTTTGGGGATATTAGCTTTATATTTGTTTTTTATCCATTCTGAAAATATATTTATTAACAGAAGGGTACAGTACATTTCCATCTTTACATCTTTATAATTATTAATTTCCTTTCTGCTTTTTGTGTGCTTATTTTTATTTACTTACTCAGGTTTTTGTTACGTCTCATTTTGAAATATTTTGCATTGATTGAAGTCTTTTTTCTCCCTCTACAATATATAATTTAATATATTATTTTACTGATTATCTTTGACATTTTAAGATACATATCTAATGAAGTCTAGTACTAATAAATCTGTCTATATGCACCTCTCTCTGTTTTTCTGTTTTTGTTTCCTATCTATTAACTATATTGTTTCATTTTTAAATTCTATAAACTGGAAATTACTTTAATTATTTCATACAATCAATGTTTGTTTAGCTTTAGATATATGTTACTATATTCTTTACTCTGTGGCTTTTCAAATTTCATGCTTTCCTACTGTGATCACTTTTCTTCATTTCAGGAACTGTGACATTTAGAAGTTCCTTGGGTGAGGTTTGTTGATTTTAAATTTTCTTAGATTTTGGCATGTCTGAAAAGGTTTTTATTTCAGCTTCATTCAGGAAATAAACTTTGCTGGCTATATAATTTCTACCTGGCAACTATTTTGTCCCAACACACTGAAGACACTATTCCAATCCGTTCTGGCTGCTTTAATTTCAACGAATTTTTGTTTTTGGAAAGTCGTAGTCTAAATTAAATTTATAACTAGGTAATCTTTTCCTATGACTTCTTTTTAAGTTCTTAGTACCTTTGATTTCCTGAAGTTAGCCTACAATGTGTCCAGATGTAGGTCACTTTTAATTTTCCCTGCTTGTCAATCTATTAGCCTTCCTGAATCTGAAGATTTATGTTTTTCATACTTTCTGAAAAATTATCAATTACTATTTTTTTAATATGGCATATGCCTTCATTTATTTATTTTCTCTTTTTGGAACTTCAATTACATACTTGATCTTCTCAATTTATTCTCTACTTTCCTAACCTTTGTTTCATATATTCTTTCTCATTTTTATGTAATGAATTTTAAAAATGTTATACCTTCTAAATACTGAATCCTCTCTGTATTATATCTATTGTGCTCTATAAATGCTGTTTAAAATTTCTAACATAATGTTTTTATTGTGACATTTGACTTCTAAACAACATTTGTCATTTTTATAGTCTGATTTCTACTCACTTTTGTTCCCTCTTTTTAAATATTTTTAAGCATATTGGGAGAAGAAGGTGTTAAACCCATGGATATGCAATTTTATTTTGCTACTGAATATTCCTACCATTATTACTTAATTTTTTGACGTATCTGGATAATTTCAAACTATCCAACTTACTATATTCTACGCTACTGTATTACTTACCATTCACCTGGTTATAAGTGATAAAAACCTGAATCAAACTAGCTTCAGCAAACAAATTTAAAAATATGAAAACTAACTTAAAAAAAAAAACAATGAGGTGACCTGGGTGGCTCAGTCAGTTAAGTGGCTAACTTTGGCTAAGGTCATGATCTCATGGTCCGTGAGTTCGAGCCCCACATCGGGCTCTGTGCTGACAGCTCAGAGCCTGGAACCTGCTTTGGATTCTGTGTCTTCCTCTCTCTCTGCCCCTTGCCCTCTTGCATCTGTCTCTTTCTCAAAAATAAGTAAACATTAAACAAAATTAAAACAAAAACGGTGAATTCAGGGTATCACTAAGTCTCAAGGATGACAGAATTCTGAGCAATTCATACAGTAGTCACTGAAGCCAACGGGTTGAGGTGCTGTGATTGGCTAATCTTGGATCCTATGCTCTTGCCCTTTAAGTGGAATATATTACCAGAAAAAGTAGACTAGAATGACAAAGCCTACCTTTCTGATATAGTTGTGCCACAAAACTGGAACCATCCTTACATTGTATATATTCTCTGTTATACCTCAATCGTTCATCAAGACTGCCCGTTCTATCTGCTGAAATTCCCGTTTGGTACTTTATCTCTAGCCATATTTATTTCCAGTATATCTTCTTCATTTTATTAAAAGAGGTCCTCTGTCCTCAGTGTATCCTTCATATTGCAAACAGAATGAATTTTCTAAATTGTGTTATTCTTTAAACACTTAGATTGGCTTTCCAAACTAAACTCGGGCCTGGATTAATGGCCCTTAATGACCTGGCTTCCACCTTCTTCTCCATCTTATATCTAATTATCGTCCAACATTATCATCATCACATGATCTCCATTGCGCAACTCTATTTTTCTGTATCTGCCATCTTCTCTTTAAATTTTAGTATTCCATAGTTTTGAACTCTATTTCTTCTTCCCTCTTCTACCACTTTCTCACCTCATTACTAACATTATCATGTGTTTTTTATATGAGTCAATGTCCTAGTTTTGGAGGTATGAAGAGATGGAAATATCCAGTCTTAAAATATGTATCTCTTAATAGAAGCATGCATTTCATTTTTGTGATTACTATTTTTTCTTTCTATCTTTTTGTGGGGTTTTTTTGTTGTCTATTTTCTCCCCATCCTCATATTTATTTCTCTTTGAAATTCATCTGCATTTCATGTACATCCATGCTGATTCATAGTTGATTCATTGCTTCTTACTGACACAGCTGATACCAGAATTGCAAAAAATTTTCAGTCTCTGTCAAAGTTGAGATTCAGAGGTATAAAGTTTCCAAAGATTGTATTTCATCAGCAGTGGCCTTTTTAAATTTCTTATTTGTCATTTATATCAATGCTAGATATATGGCTTATAATCAGTTATGTTAAATCTTTCCACTATTACATGGGTATGTTCTCTCTGGTGCTACAATGCAGGGATCTTAAGATATCTCTTTGGCATTTGGCAGAAAGTAATTTCCTATTGAGAGCTATCTAAGTCTCTTTTTATTATCCTGAAGTCTTTTGTTTCTCATGCTATCCA
Source organism: Panthera pardus (assembly GCF_024362965.1). NCBI lineage: Eukaryota > Metazoa > Chordata > Mammalia > Carnivora > Felidae > Panthera > Panthera pardus. The sequence continues at coordinate 89,758,023 of NW_026526765.1, forward strand.
AATTTCTTCAGAAGAAGCAGCTGCTGCTTTAAAAACTGTATCTTTCGGTATCACTGTGGTCTTCCATTTAGTTAAATAACTTGTCTTAAATATGAACTGTGTAATAACAATTTCATATGCCCTGGTTTTCCAGTATAAGCTTCTATAACAACTTCTAGTACCTTGGCAATTGGAATTAGTTACATTTGTAAGATGTCCAATTTTCCTGTTAGATTTCAAGTTTCATAAGAATCAAGAAGTGTGGCTATTGTGTTTACTCTTTCATTCCCAGAAGCTAGGACAATGCTTGGCACATCATTCATGCCTTCTCTACTTTTTGAATAAATGAGTTGGTGAATAAAAAGTGCAGCATGAGGAAGAAAACAAGTGCTGATATAAGAACAAAAGATAAAATTACGATAATTGTTTTGTTCCAAATAGCCAATACAAACCTACTATTATTAAAGGTTAGTAAATAGCTAAATACAATAAACATATAAGGATTAATAGAATTTTATACATCAGCAATAACTACCTTGAAGACTTAATGATTTGTATAAAAGAAAATTTTCATATGTGTTTTGAGTGATGTCTGGAGTCTTCATATATAAAAACTTCAAGTTTTTTAATAGATTTAATATAGTAGTGCCTCTGTATACTTAGGGGCAACCCATTATTATTCTGGCTTACCTAAATTTTTACTCTGGGTTAAAATGCTAAAATACAGTGGAACAAATATTTTACACTAAAAAATACAAATTGTCTTCTTGTCACTGTAAAGAATGTAATTTTGTTTGAAAGTATACTTGCTTGTTAGGGAAAATAAATAATGTCAAATGATAGTGGAAAAAATCAAGTTAGTGTTAAACATAAGCATTTCCAACAAGAAACTGTATCTAGATGATGACATATAAGTATCACTTATATAAGGTGTATCCCTCAATTTGTTTTTAGAATCAGATTATCCTTCATGAATAATTTAAACCTATATTACTGGAATAGTGATGTAAAATCATTATGTTGTTCAAGTATTAAATGGAAAGGCTAAAGTTGATCCATTATTTAGCTTAATAGGTCTGCTGTTAGCTGGTTTGAAATGATGAAATTGCTTTGATAACATCAAATAAATAAACTGTTTTTCTATTGCATTATTTTTATTTCAAAATATTTCATAATCATATACGTTGGAAACAATAATGTGCATTTATCTTATGAAGTATCATCATCAAAATAAAAAATTCAAGGTACAATGGGTTTTAAATTGATAATATTGTAAAACAGAGCACAATAGTTTTTTTCAAAAGTTACACTGAAAAATAAGGTAATTCAGAGTAGTTTCACCATATTTATGTTGAATAAATGGTAATTTTATTATCTAAAATAATCTAATTTTGAAATAGCTCCTTTAATGATTGATATATAAATTAATTGATGAATTCTTCATGAATCATTGTTCTTGTGTAAATATGTTTTAATGAATATATGAAACAATAAATTCAGTGTTTGCTTCCATTGTGGGGATTCTATACATAAGGGAAAGTGAACAGAAAGAAAACACTTGCTAACCCACTCTTGAAATATGTCTCATTAATTTAAGAAGAAATTTAAGTTCAATAGTAGCCTCTAAATCCAGATTTATTCTGTAAATTCCAATACAAGAGCAAAAAATGTTTTCTCTGTGATCAGGATTATTATTAACATAGTAGAAGAAAATTACTGCTCCTATATGTTTCTATTTTTCCTTTGCATAATAGATTTCAAGACAATAACTTTAGCATTAACATTTACAGAAAATATTGAATGCAACTTTAGAATTATAAATTCTTTAATACGATTTCTACAGAAGTAAAATTATTATAAAATTTTGTATATAATTTTAATATCAATAAGATAATGGTGTCACATCACTATCTTAAGCAATATACAGTATAATTAATCTTACCAATGAAAAATAAAAACAGGTTGAGATGGAACTCTGGGTCTGAAATCAAGAAATATCCACTGTTCATCAGAGATTAATTGTATGCACTGACTCATTTTTGAAACATATATTCTACCTAGGAGGACATTAACAGTGGTTGCTGTTCATAGAACCCTTGGATGATGTTGTAAAATGAATGAGGGACAATCAAATAGTGGGTCATACAGTAAGTGTCCCTGTTATAAGCCTATCTACAGAGCATCCAGTCTCCTATCTATCATCTACCACCAACACCACAATCTTTCAATAAAGATTTGGAGACTTTCTATTTAATTGAGCAACCAAGGACTTTTGAATATATACTCTAGAGTTCGGGTTTACATGTGCACTCATATACAGAAACATACACTTATAGTAAATAAAGGTTCATCCATTCACTCATTTTTCTATTCAACGTATACTAATTGAACTCTTACTCATACCTGGGTCCATGCTAAGTGCTGAGCTCATGGAGGTCAAATGTGTATCCAAAGTAAGTTTGCCACTATGAAGCTCATAAGGAATTCAGATATCAAACCAATAATTTCCTAAACATTGGATTTATTATGTTACTTTTTGGAGAAAGTAGCAAGTTTCACCTCTACTAATTACATAAACAATTAGCTATGTGACAATTGTGGAATATACCACAGAAGAAATAAGACTGGGCATACCTCAGGTTTAAGGATAATTATAAATGTGCATGTTATAGTTTGACTTTGCATGAAAAGAAATTGTTTAAGGAAGACAATATAGAGCTTGTTAGATAATATCTTCCAAAACAACAAGTCAAAACTCTCAGTAAGTGTTGGAAAAAATAGAATCTCATTTACAATTCACTTTTAATCTTGGACCATGTTAGTTTAAACCAAATGTTGACTTTTTTCACATTCATCATGTGATTAGGGCTATTGTATCCTAGATGTATGATAATCATTGGATGACTTTAGACAAAATAATTTTTGATTTGTTTCCTGAAAGTAAACTCTCTCCTTCAAAGAGTTGGGAATGTGGTGATGGAGATTTCAAATAGAATCTACAGTTTGTTTTTGATTCAAACTTCAGTTTCCATTAAGAACAATCTGATCATCTATACTTTTAATATACTGAGGACTGGTACAGACCCTGACCTGCTCAGTGAGAAGGAAATGAATTTGATTCCCAGGTCTATTGAATAGTCAAGGTTCAAAAGCACAAGATAATGAGTTTGGAAATATCAAGATGTTGGTGAGAGAACATATTTGCATTGCTCTTAAGCAGAAGTACACTCAACTGGAAATACAACTAAGGCAGGCCAAGAGTTTTGCAATCTCTCATGCCTTCTGAGGCTTAGATGGCTAAGGAATATATGGGGACATTACAAACTCTATTAAAGTATCCTTAAAAAATAAGCCCTTAGATTTATTATGTAAAAAAAGTAAATGAATTTATTAATTAATTAAATTTATACTTTAATAAATGACCTGTTTTGATTCATGTAAGTGGGTAAATAATATAGTGTCAAAAATTTCCATTACTGATGTTAGATTCTATGCTGGCATTTTTGGAATTCTGAGGGACAAAAATTTATTAATTTAATAAAACAATAATTTATCTATGTTATAACTGTGCTTACTGTTCATGTACTTTAATAACATGTTGGATAGGAAGCTGGATGTTTATATATATATATATATATATATGTATATATATATATATATATATACATATATATGTATTAGTATTGCTTGTATATAAAAAGTAATAGGTAGATGGAGTAATAAATAAAATACTGGTATTAAAAATAATTATTTCTTTACATAAAAAATATCCATGAATAGATCTGGCATAGTAGCTCCACAAAATTATCAGGACCAAATCTCTTTTATCTTTGTGTTCTGCCTGAAGTGTGTGGCTTTCATTCTGGATATTACTTCATTGTTCAGATCACTATCGAGCTCCATGCTGACATATACCCATCTACTTACTAAGCAGAAAAGTGGTGGAACACAATATCGGTAAACCAGTTAATTCTTATCCCTGTAGGATACTTCTCAGAAATTCCATACAACAATTGCCCTCATAACTCTCTGGGCAGAAATGTTAAGCAGAAATTGGTAACATGACTACAAGATGGTAAGGCATGCTGGGAAATGAAATGTAGTTTTTTATTCACTTGAGTGCATTGTCTAAGATACTCTTCTAAAAGAAAAAAAAAGAAGTAATAAATTTGAGTAGGCAACTAGCAGTCTTTGTTGTTACTATAATTTACAATCTTTTCTTCTTCCCTTCTCTACCTTTCTCCCCCATACTCTTCTTTCTCAACATGTGAGAAAATAGAGATGAAAACATCCAAGTGACTGGCTCAATATTATGTACCTTACTTACTCCAAGTTTTCTGTCTTTTTAACTATGCCATTTCATTTGAAATAAAACATAGGGGTATTTGAGGTTAAAAATAAACATCTGCATTTCTTTAATCCATTTGACTTTATTTTTGTCCAAGGTATAAGTGTCCAATTTCATGATCTGCATGTGGATATCCACTTTTCTCAGCACCATTTATTGTTATTTATTCCCTGTTGGATATATTGACATCTTTGTCAAAGATCAGTTCGCTTTCTATGCATGTGTTTATTTCTTTGCTCTCTATTCTGCTTCTTGGTCTATGAGTCTGTTTCATACAAATACCATATTGTTTTGATTATTGTAGCTTCATAATATAATTTGAAATCAGGAACTGTGATACTTCCAGCTTTCTTCTAGCTAGAGACTGCTTTTGTTTTTATGAGTCTTTTGGTTTTAATACAAATTTTAGTTGAAAAATGTTGTTGGAATTTTGACAAGGATTGTATTGAATCTGTAGATTGCTTTGGTGATTTATATACTTTGGTGGCATGAACATTTTAACAATATTAATTCTACCAATACATTAACTTGGGATACCTTTCCATTTGTTTGTGTCTTCCTCATTTGCTTTCATCGACGTCTTATAGTTTTCAGTGCATGGATCTTTCACCTCCCTGGTTAAATTTATTCATCAGTATGTTATTCTTTTTGATGCTATTATAAATGGGTTTCTTTTCTTTCCTTTCCTTTTCTTTTCTTTTCTTTCTTTCTTTTTTCTTTTGGATACTTCATTTCGTATAGAAATACAACTGATTATCATATGTTGATTTTGCATACTGCATCGTCACTGTTTTGTTGTTGTTGTTGTTTAGTTTTAACAGTTTTTGGGTGAAGCCTTTAGGATTTTCTATGTACAAAATCATCCACAAACAGAGACAACTTAATGTCTTCATTTCCAAGTGGGATGACTTTTATTTCTTTTTTTTCCTGATTTCTCTAGTGAGTATTTCCTGTACTGTGTTGAATACAAGTGGTAAGAGTTGTGTACCCTTGTATTGTTCCTGTTCTTAGATGAAAAACTTTAGCTTTTCACTACCAAGTATGATGTTAGCAGTGGCCTTGTCACAAATGACCTTTATTATGTTGAGGTATATTTATTCCATACCTAATTTGTTGAGAGTTTTTGTCACGAAAGCATATCGAATTTTGTTAAATACTTTTTCTACAACTATTGAGAAGATCATATGGTTTTTCTCCTTTATTTTGTTAACATAATGTATCACATTTACTGATTTTCAGATGTTGAAACATCCTTGTATCCTAGAAGTAAATGACATTTGATCAGGGCATATGATATTTCTAATGTGCCACTGAATTCAGTTTTCTAGAATTGTGGTTGAAGATTTTTGTATATATGTTTATCAGGGACATAAGCCTGTAATTTTTTTTTCTTGCCATGTCATTGTCTGGTTTTGGTATCAGGGTAATGTTTACCTTGTAAAATGAGTTTGGAAAACTTCTTCTTTTTTTTTGTTTTGTTTTGAACTTGTTTGAGAAGGATTAGTATTAATTTTTCTTTGAATGTTTGGTAGAATTCATTAGTGAAGCCATCTGGTCCTGGACTTTTGTTTATTGGGAGTTTTTGATTACTGATTTAATCTCCTTTGTAATAATCAGTCTGGTCAGATTATATATATATATATATATATATATATATATATATATATAATATAAATATTATTTAATTATATATTACTTAATTACATATATATATACACACACACATATACACACACACACACACACACACATAGTTTTATTTATTTTTTTAAAGAGAGAGAGCAAGCAGGGGAGGATTGGAGATAGAGAATCCCAAGCAGGCTCAGCACTGGCAGTACAGAGCCTGATGCAGTGCTCAAACTAATGAACTGCGAGATTATGACCTGAGCCAAAATCAAGAGTCATATACTTAACTGACTGAACCACCCAGGACCCCAAAGATATTTTTTACTTCCTTTTTGACTTTATCTTTTACTCATTCATTGAGTAAACACTCATTCAGGAGAGTGTTATTTAATAACTACATATTTGTGTATTTTTCGGTTTTCTTCCTGTTATTTATTTCTTGTTTTATACCTTTGTGGTCAGAAAAAAAATACTTAATATGATTTCAATATTATTATATTTTTTAAGGCTTGTTTATTGGCCAAACATATGATCTATCCTGGAAAATGTCCCATGTCCCCTTGAAAGGAATGGGTATTAATTATCTATATATCCATTTCCTTGTGTAAGCATTCTGAAATACCATCTCTAGAAAATTAGCTAATATTTATTCCTCAATAGTAACATACATATTTGGAATAACTTGCCAAATGATAAAACTTCAACTGTGGGAGGATATGGGAAGAATAAAACCTGCAGAGGTAAAAGTTTCCAGTTTTGATAAACTAAGATTTTGTGGGCTAAGAAAAATAACACAATTTCTTCCCTGGATGATAAGTACACAGGCTTAGTCTTATCAGACTACAAAATTAGTGATCAGTCCACAGGATTATCCTCATTTCTGACATCAACCGCAGAGTAGAGGTCATCACTTCTGATACCAATTCCACGTTCGAGGTTCCCAAGATCATTCTAAGGTTTGATAATTTGCTAGGACTCACAAAACTCATCAAGAGCTATTAAGTTTCAGTTTATTGCAGTGAACGGATACAGATTAAAATCAGCCAAGGCAAGAGATGCATGGAACAGAGTCTAGCAAAGTTTTGCTTCCAGCTGTCCTCTTCTTACAGAGTCATGGACAGTGCTAACTTTCCTCACAATGCAGCATGACCATGTGCATGGAGTATGTGCAACCAGACCAGCTTACTCAAACCTTGGTGTTCAGAGTTCATTGGAGCTCAATCATGTAGATATGGTTGATTGCCCAAGTGGCAACTTTAGTCTCTATTTCCCCTAAAGTTGGATCAGGTACAACATCAATCAAAGCCCCACCTCAAATTACATTTTAGGCTACCTAGTATGGCCTGAAACTTTTGGGAGAAGAAAGATAGTCTCATGTAGCACACATAAAATCTAAAGCTGAAAGCAAAGCGAGACCTCTGGGAAACGTTAAATACTTTGTGTACACATACACAAACTTCACTTGGAAAAGGAAATAATAATTCTTGCTCCTTTCTTATACATGTGAATACTTATTATATTTGAGACATAGAACAGTTTCACATTACTTCTGCCTATATTTTGTTTAGAGAAAAAAGACCGAGACAATAGTATAAAATTTCATTTGTGTTTTATTTTTGAGCAGAAAAAAAGTAGGAATGGGATTTATACTAATGTCAGTCTTGTACTTGGGAAGAAAATTAAACACTTTAAAATATACTAAATTAAAGCTAGGGTGATACACAGTTCAATTTTTGAGGTTGGAATTTTAGCTTTAAATTTATAGTGTATGGAATGAAACAGACTGTAAAAAGCATGTGCCATATACAGCAAATAAGAAAAATGTTATGAAGTTTAGACTCACAGTGAGTAACTATAGTTCTGTTGGTTACAAATGTGACAGGAAATAGAATATATTGCCAACCAGATTTTAGTTTTTCCACTCCATAGTTCTCCATCTTGCAAACTGAGAAATATAGTTTGCCATTTTTGATTTAACCATAGTTGATGGAACTAAGGAATAGCTCCTTTCCCCCACAGCAAAAGAAATGATTTGTTTAATGTTTTTTCCTCTGTTTGATTGAGTGGATTTCAGGAATGAATGGTAATTTGTATAATGCATTAAAAAAAAAATATAGCTCCTAACACTAACAAGGAACAGAAGAAATAATATTTGCAATTGTTTCAGAAATGTATAAACTACCCAAGCAATAATTTGCAATATTTTCTTCTTGATTAATAAATAAGACATTTATTTCACAAAATACATTCAAACTCAGCTGCAATTTTCAGCAGCAAAAATGACTTAGAAGCTGTTGATTTGTTGAGAAATTACCATGTTACAATAATGGAGAAAAATGGTGTATTGAATATGAGAGAGTATACAAAAACTTCACAGTCTTTACAAACCAAAAAGCCAATTGAGAAAAAAAAAGTACCTACCAAGTGATTGCTTGACACATAACACCAAATATTGGGGTGTACAGATTAGTTTTTCTGTTAAATTTCCTTATAGCATACAAAATTAGGATAAATCCTTGGTATAATATTTTAAATGTACAGCATAATATAGTCAAGTTTGATATATTGATACTTTTAACTTGATTTTATTTCTTTAGAGATACATCACGTTTGCAGAAAAAAACAGAAAATATCTATAAGTAAAAAAAAATCAGCATCCAGGGATAATCGGTTTCATCAATTAAACCTTTAAATGTTTATATTTATGTGTGTGTATGTATATAATAGAATATAATTTTAATTTTGTTCGACAAAACATTTTTGTTACTATTATGTAATATGACAACTTTCTATATTATTAAATACATTTCTGTATTGAATTTTCATGTCTCCATATTAGCACTATGTACTTAATCTCTGACTTAAAAATGTATTGTGGGGCACCTGGTGGCTCAGTCAATTAAGCTTCTGACTCTTGATTTTAGCTCAGGTCAAGATCTCAATGGTTTGTGGGATCCAGCCCTTTGTTGGGCCCTGTGCTGACAGCACATAGCCTGCTTGGGATTCTCTCTCTCTCTCCCTCTCTCTCTCTGCCCCTCCCCACTCCCTCTCTCAAAATTAATACATTAAAAAACAATTAAACATTTTAAAAATGTACTGTAAAGTTAGTTGCTATTATGAATAATCCTTCAATAATATTTACCTATTACATTATCTTTGTTTTCTTCTGATAGTAAATCATTGATGTACTATTCTCAATAATTTATTGGGTGTTTATATATTTATATATTGCTCATTTAAATTTGTATCCATACCATATATATTAAAGATTTTGATACTACTTCTTGCTTACTGCAAATGCATTTTTCTCAATTTCCCTTTGTTTTTAATCTTTTGTTTATGGTGACTTTTCCTACATTAAAATTTTCCTATTTTCATTGAGATACATTTGCCAATATCTTGTTTATGGTGCAGTGATTGTTTTCATGATTATAAAGAACTTACTTTTATGTTTCTATTAAAAATTTTACATTTATCTAATTATTTTGCATAGAAAGCTAATTTTTTTATTGAAGAAATTAATTTTGAAAAGTCAAGTTTCTTTTTCGTTTAAGATATAAATTAGATATAGGAGGGACAGAAGGTAATGTAGTAGTATTACTGGCCTTTTCATTGCTCCTTACAGAAAGAGCAACTTGCAAAAGTTATACCTTCACTGGGAAAGGTTTCCTGCAGACAATTTGTCCACTTCTGATACAGCTTTTCTGGCCCTGAGTTTCCTTCCTATGTCCTCTGCCTCACTCCTTGCTTAATTTATTCTCATTTTTCCTTTCTCCAAACAATTCTCTTTGTTAAGTCTTTTATTTGAAAAATTCCTTCCCAGTTTTGGTTAACTATATAATTTGCAATATTTCTCACAGGCGCAATCTCGGCTCTTTATTTTACTCTTTAATTTTTTTATTTACATTTATTTATTTCTGAGAGACAGAGAGAGACAGAGCACAAGCAGGGGAGGGGCCGAGAGAGAATGAGACATAGAATCGGAATCAGGCTCCAGACCCTAAGCTGTCAGCACAGAGCCTGACGTGAGGCTCAAACCCATGAACTGTGAGGACATGACCTGGGCCGAAGTCGGACGCCCAACATACTGAGCCACCCAGGCACCCCCTTTTTCTATTCTTTTTTTCATCTCTTTATTTTAATCTTAAGTACACCCCCAACTTCTCCAGAATGGGTGTTGATAGTCACTTCTGTTCAATTGCAGTTTGTGCTTGTGGGTATGATGAATGCATTCTAATTCTAAATGAGCCTTCCTACTCATAACAAGTGAGGGTCAGTTACAGTTTTTCTGAGATTATCTCTTAAGAATGCGTATCTTCAAAGAAATTAAAAAAAAAAAAAAACTTACTAGGTTTGGCCACATCCTAAGAAAGAAAATGGATGAGGAGCACATGTCTGTCTCTCATTTCATTATTTTAGGGCTTGATCATAATGTAAAGGACCCATCAGATGTTATTTTTTAAGGTATTACAGAATTTTACATGAAAATGGTAAAATATTAATATAGCAAAAGAACTTCTAATAAAATACAAATGTTCCTGACCTAATCTCCCCACACAGCTCTGCTATCAGAGCATTCATATGAAATCATTTTAGTGTTTGGTTCTCTGTCCCTAATACTAAATAAATGGCTTAGACTCTCTTCTGACTCTTCTACTTCATGCATGCCCTTGAGACTGCCTTTCAACTGGAGATGGCAGATTACCTTCACCACTCCCCCCTCAACATCTGATATTTCTAAACTGTAGTGCTATTATTTTATGTTCTGTGATTAAGTTCCTTTGTAACTTCAAATTTTTATTATTCTCTTAAATTTTGACAGTCACTATGTCTTCACTCTGTAAATGAAAGTTATTACCATTCCTTTACTTTTTCCTCCCATGTCTCTAAATTATCAATTTCTTCTCATAAAATGGATACATTTGGGGGCTCCTGGGTGGCTCAGTCGGTTGAGCGGCCGACTTCGGCTCAGGTCATGATTTCGCGGTCTGTGAGTTCGACCCCGCGTCGGGCTCTGTGCTGACAGCTCAGAGCCTGGAGCCTGTTTCGGATTTTGTGTCTCCCTCTCTCTGACCCTCCCCTGTTCATGCTCTGTCTCTCCCTGTCTCAAAAACAAATAAAAGGTTAAAAAAAAATTTAGGAAAAAAAAATAAAATGGATACATTTGATATTTTGTAATTTGTCTATAGGTTGATTCTAACAGATGAATATATCAAATTAATTTATAACATGCAATAATATCCAATAGTGACTAAGGTTTATTTTTTCCTTCACTATCAAGCTAATATCACAAAGTCCATGTCACTTAACAAGCATTTTTTAAGAATAAAAGTTGCAGAGGGGGAGGAGCCAAGATGGCGGAACAGCATGAAAGTTTTTTTGTGTCTCGCATCCATGAAATACAGCCAGATCAACACTAAACCATCCTGCACACCTAGAAAACTGATTTGAGGACTAACACAACAATTTGCACAACCTGAACCACAGAACTCAGCAGGTACGTGGCACGGAGAGGTGAACTCAGGGAGAAAGAAGCTGCGGAGGGCAAGGAGCTGTGGAGAGAGGACAGAGACAGGGGCTGGGAGGAGAATATGGGAAAGCACCCCCAAAAAGCAGCTGGAGAGAAAGTGGAAAAGTGAAAACAGCCACAGGGACTGAACTAAAAGGGGAGAAAGTAGAGGGTTTAAATTCCATTAAGACTCTATAAACGGGAAACACAGAGTCTGAAACTCCACAGCTAGCTACCTGGTGGTGCTCTGGTGAGAAGGGTGAATCCCCAGGAGGAGAGTGAAGTCCGGGTGTCTTTGGGCCATATGGGGAGAGGCGGTTCCCCTGCTGGGAGGACATCTGGTAGAGGCTGTGTGCCCCCCCACACCCGCCCACACACAGGAAAAGACTGCAGTGGGCCGGGGAGAGCAACCACATTCCCTGGTGTTGTAACAAGGTTGTTGGGGTTGAAGACTGGTGCCAGACGTTTGCTGTGATTTTTCATATTCCCTGAAACGCTGCTATTACACGATCGTGTGAACTTTCTCTGGGGTGGGCTGGCACCCAGTCGCAGTCTCTGGGCATCAGCAGTAGCGCGATCCCACCCACAAGCATTCCTGGGTGCCACCGGTACCTGGCCATTGTTTGGTGAGACCCTCCTGCAGAGCGGCAGAATAGGTCAAAGATGCAGTCCCTCAGAAATAAGGTGTCAGGAAACACAGCTGCATCTGAGATAAAGCTCAGGAGGGAGGTGCTGCCAGGGGCTTGGTCATGGCTGTGCACGTGCATACACACCTAGAAGAGCCACAACAACCCATCCCAGTAAGCTAAGCAGCGCCATCTAGTGGAGAATGGAGCTGTTACACTAAGCCCCAACCAACTGGGCCAACCTCACTCTTCAGGAACATAAATCCCTCCGCCTGCTTATTTTATGGACTATAAAGTGCTTCATAGCTTGACTTCTAGGGGAAAACAAAATAATTTCAATCATATTTCAGTCTGCTCACTGGTCCATCTATTCAATTTTCTTTTTCTTTTTTTCCCTGTTTTTCACTTCTTTTCTTTTTCTTGAATACAGAAAGAAAAAAATATTTTTTCAATTTCTATTACAAATATATTTCTTTATTTTTTCTACTGTATTTTTTACTTTTGTGTATTTTTTTTTCAAATTCTATTTTACTTCCGTGGTGCCATTTTATTCTATTTCAGTGTGTTCATTTTTTCAAATTTTCAAACGATTTCCTTTTTTTTCTTTCCCCTTTTTTCTCTAATCTATCAGGCCCCTTTCAACACCCAGACAAAAACACAACTAACATCTAGCATCATTTATTTCATTTTGTGTGTGTGTTTTAATTTTTTAATTTTAATTTTTTTACCTCATTAATTACTTTTCTCCCTTCAAAATGACAAAATGAAGGAATTCACCCCAAAAGAAAGAACAGGAAGAAACAACACCAGGTATTTAACCAACACAGATACAAGCAAGATGTCTGCATGAGAATTTAGAGTCACAATAATATAAATACTAGCTGGAATCAAAAATATATTAGAATCCCTTTCTGTGGAGATAAAAGAAGTAAAAGCTAATCAGGATGAAATAAAAAATGCTATAACTGAGCTGCAATCTCAAATGGATGCCATGGGGGCAAGGAAAGATGAGGCAGAGAAGAGAATCAGCTACAAAGAGGACAAAGTTATGGAGAAAAATGAAGCAGAAAAAACGAGGGAGATTAAGGCAAAAGAGAATGATTTAAGAATTAAGGAAATCAGTGACTCACTAAAAAGGAACAACATCAGAATCATAGGGGGTCCCAGAAGAGGAAGAGAAAAAAACAGGGGTAGAAGGGTTAGGTGAGCAAATCGTAGTAGAAAACTTCCCTAACCTGGGGAAAGACACAGACATCAAAATCCAGGAAGCACAGAGGACTCCCATCAGAGTCAACAAAAACCGACCATCAACAAATCATATCATAGTCAAATTCACAAAATACTCAGGCAAGGAGAGAATCATGAAAGCAGCAAGGGAAAACAGTTGTTAATCAAAAAGGGAAGACAGATCAGGTTTGTAGCAGACCTATCCACAGAAACTTGGCAGGCCAGAAAGTAGTGGTGGGTTATATTCAATGTGCTGAATCATAAAAATATGCAGCCAAGAATTCTTTATCCAGCAAGGCTGTCATTCAAAATAGAAGAAGAGATTAAAAATTTCCCATTAAAACAAAAATTAAAGGAGTTTGTGACCACTAAACCACCCCTGCAAGAAATTTTAAGAGGGACTCTCTGGGGGGAGAAAAGACTAAATAAATAAATAAATAAATAAATAAATAAATAAATAAATATCAAAAGCAACAACGACTAGAAAGGACCAGAGAACACCACCAGAAACTCCAACTCTACAAGCAACATAATGGCAATAAATTCATATCTTTCAGTTCTCACTCAAAACGTCAATGGACTGAATGCTCCAATCAAAAGACATAGGGTAACAGAATGGATAAGAAAACAAGATCCATCTATATGCTGTTTACAAGAGACCCACTTTAGACCTAAAGACACCTTCAGATTGAAAGTAAGGAGATGGAGAGCCATCTATCATGGTAATGGCCGACAAAAGAGAGCAAAGTAGCCATACTTATATCAGACAATCTAGACTTTAAAATAAAGACATTAACAAGAGATGAAGAAGGGCATTATATCATAATTAAGGGCTCTATCCATCAAGAACATTTAGATCAATCCACCTAACAATTGTAAACATTTATGCTCCAAATGTGACAACACCCAAATATATAAATCAGTCAATCACAAACATAAACTCATTGATAATAATAATATAATAGTAGGGGACTTCAACACCCCACTTATAGCAATGGGCAGATCATCTAATCATAAAATCGACGAGCAAATGGTGACTTTGAATGACACACTGGACCAGATGGACTTAACAGATATATTCAGAACATTTCACCCTAAAGCAGTGGAATATACATTCTTCTGCAGTGCACATGGAACATTCTCCAGAAGAGACCACATACGGGGACACAAATCAGCCCTCAACAAGTACAGAGATATCGAGATCATACCGTGCATATTTTCAGACCACAGTACTATGAAACTCGAAATCAACCACAAGAAAAAATGTAGAAAGATAAATAGTTGGAGACTAAAGAACATCCTACTAAAGAACGAATGGGCTAACCAAGAAGTTAAAGAGGAAATTAAAAAGTACACCGAAGCCAATGAAAATGATAACACCACAGCCCAAAACCTCTGGGACGCAGCAAAGGCGGTCATAAGAGGAAAGTATATAGCAATCCAGTCCCTCATAAAGAAGGAAGAAAGTTCTCAGGAACATCACCTAAACTTACTCCTTAAAGAGCTGGGAAAAGAATAGGAAATAAAACCGAAAACCAGCAGGAGACAGGAAATAATAAAGATTAGAACAATAATTAATGCTATTGAACCCAAAAATAAGACAAAAAAACAGAACAGATCAATGAAACCAGAAGCTGGTTCTTTGAAAGAATTAACAAAATTGATAAACTTCTAGCCAGTTTGATCAAAAAGAAAAAAGGAAAGGGCTCAAATAAATAAAATCAAGAATGAAAGAGGACAGGTCACAACCAACACAGCAGAAATAAAAACAATAATAAGAGAGTATTATGAGCAATTATATGTCAATAAAATGGGCAATCTGGAAGAAATGGACAAATTCCTAGAAACATATACATTACCAAAACTGAAACAGGAAGAAATAGAAAATTTGAACAGGCCTGTAACCAGTAAAGAAATCGACTTTGTAATAAAAATCTCCCAAAAAAGAAGAGTCTAGGGCCAGATGGCTTTCCAGAGGAATTCTACCAAACATGTAAGGAAGAGTTAACACCTATTCTCTTGAAGTTGTTCCAAAAAATAGAAATGGAAGGAAAACTTCCAAACGCTTTCTATGAAGCCAGCATTACCTTGATTCCAAAAACAAAGACCCCACTAAAAAGAACTACAGACCAATTTCCCTGATGCACATGGATGCAAGAATAAAAGTTACATAAATAATCTTTTTTAAACTGAATATCTGTCAAAGTCATGCCACATTTTAGTTTTCATCTTTATTTTGTTCCTTTATAAATAAGATATATTATATTTTTCTTTCAACATTTTTTTCTTGATGTGTTAAATTCCATTCTTATTGTGCATGGGATGTATCCTTAAAATTAATTTTTCTAACTGGGTTTTATTGGAATATAGAACAGCATTTTTTTATGCCTTCTTTGTAGTTTATCACCATAACTGATTAAATGTCCTTATTATTTATAATAATTTCCTTTCTCTAAACTACACTGGTAGAATTTCATAGATTTTCCAGGAAGAGAAAGACATCATCTTATAAATAATGGTAATTTTCATCCTCTTTCCTTTTAGTTTTATATCTTAATGCATTTTCTCATCTTTTAACCCTTCCCTAAATAAGATCAAGTTTCTTGAGTGTGGATAATGTATCTGTCTGTTCATCTTGATATCCTCAGCAAGATAATAATGTTATTGAATAAGTTAATGTATGTGTTTAAATAAAAGTGGTGTGTGTGAATTCCTTACATTCTTCCTGATGTTATAAAGCCTTTTTCAATGTTTTACCCAGTTAGACTTCACAATTATCATGCATAAGTTACTTCTTACATTCTATTGCCTCCTTTTTTTTGAATTAAAGTGTCCATATTCATTATTGACACTTTTTTCACTTCTTTAAACCTATTTATTCATAAAAGTTTTATAATAGCCCTATGAGGCAGGTTTTATTATCATCCCTGGTTTTCAGATGAGTTAATTGAGCACAAGTTAATTTGTCAAATATCACACATCTAATAAGAGGTAGATTTAATATTTGAAATCTGGCAAGCAGGCTACACAATTTATATACATAACTTTTATACCATACTGGCTTATATTTACCTTTCTAAAATAAAATATAACTGAAATTTTGATATTTTATTTGATCTTCATTCAGAAAATATTCATTCAGAAAGTTTTTTTTTTTTTTAATTATACTAATGGTTGTTGTGTCATTTCATTGGGACATTTTTTAAAAAGCAGATTTAATGAGATAATTTATGTGCTGTAAAGTTCACAAATTTTATGTCTAAAGTTTGTTAAATTTCAGTAAATATATATAGTTGTGCTATCACCACAGGTATCACCAGTTCAGTTTTAGAACATTTCTCTTATTCAGTGTTCCTCATGCTCATTTTCAGTACATCTTGCCTCCACTGCTGGGCCCAGGCAACTACCAAAATGCCTTCGTTTGCATTGTTTTGCCTGTTCAGTCCATTTTGCATACATATAATCATACAATTTGTAGCCTTTGGGTTTGGCTCATCTCATTTAGCTTCACTTTTGCAGATACACCCATATTAATTATATTCAATAGTATTTTCAGAGATTGGCCTCAGCAAAGAGGAGCTCTGCTGACCCATTTCTCAATGAAACTGGTAAGAATTTTACATATACAATTTATAAATTAACGTATACATATATATATATGTATATATATGTGTGTGTGTATATATATATATATATATATATATATATATATATATATATAGTTGACCGTGGTGATGGTTACCTATGTCTCTGAATATATTTCATATCACTGACATTTACACATTAAATAAATAAATTTTATCATATGTGAGTTACAATTCAACAAAGCTGTTTAAAAAAGTAACAATTTGAAGATGGCAGCGTGGTAGGAGGCCCCTGGGCTTGTCTCATCCCTTGAACACATCCCTTGATAACTATCAAATCATTCTGAACACCCAAGAAATCATCCTGAGGACTGATAGAACAAGCTGTACAACTAGAAAGAGAGAAGAGGCCAACAAGGAAGGTAGGAAGTACAGAGATGTGGTTTTGGGGAGAAAGGATCGTGGGTGCTGTTGAGGGGGGAGAGCCCTGGTCAAGGAGGAAGGAAAGAAAGAAAGAACAGCATACAAGGATACAAAGAGAACACTTCCCAAAAGCCGTTGGCTGGGAAAATGAGAGGGGCTGATTTTTGTGAGTTTTGGCACTAGTGGGTCTCAAAGCCTGGAGTTTTAGAGGTCAGTGGGATTCGCTGGGAAACAGACTTGAGGCTGCTGCCCTACTCCTGGAAAGAAGGCAGGCAAACTACAAGGGTGCAGGTGGTATGATCTGAGGGTTGCCTAAGGCACACAGAAAGAGACGTTTGGCTCTTCTTAAAGTGTATCTGCGAGAAGTGGCATTCACAGAGATGCCTTTCTGGGGACAAAAGAGCTGGTGAGCACTGTTTTCCTCCCCTGTCCCTCAGTGAAGGCATAGAGACACCTGCTGAGGGCCGTTCATCTAGCAACTGGCTGTTTAGCCTTCTTTGTTCCAAATCCCACACCCCTGCACTCTGTTGTAACTGCCCTTCTCAGTCAAACCTGCATTGGTCCCAGAGTAGTGATGCTTCCCCAGGAGACAAGTGCAAGCCCTAACCACAGCACATCCCTAAAGTTTGAAGTTTTGAAAGTCAGCAAGCTTGGCTGGGCTAGAGCTCAAAGTACACTGCACTTCTCCAGGCAGGCAAGCAAACTGGACACAGTGCAAGCAGCAATCTGAAAAACACCTAGGACACACAAGGGGAATTTATTTGCTCTTCTGGGGGTACTTCCCTGAGAGCAGCAAGCATGGAGACCTCTCTGTGGGGAGAAAAGGAGCTGGCTGGTGCCATTTCCCTCCCCCATATGTCAGCATGAACCAACTTTAGTAAAGAGCACAGTGCTGACACAGGCTGCTAACCTGTTTCGACCAAGTCCCACCACCCTACACTATGCCCTGTACTGCTTTTCTCAGGCATATGTACATAAGTACCAGTGCAGCAGGCTCCTTCCCCATAAGACAAGGACAAACCCTTGCACTCACCACTTCTACCCACAATACAGTTCTGCAAGGCTCTATGGAAGACGTATCAGTTCTGGTGGAAGTAGTATAAGGTCTCGTTTAACAAGCTGACCAGAGCACACCTAGTTAAAACTCTGGCCAAGGTAAAAACACTCCTCACTGCAGCCAAGGAAAACCTCTGCAGATGACTCCGCTGAGGGATAGAACAGCCAAATGCACATGACAGCAGAATGCACATGGCACACATCAGATACACCACTGAAGCATCAAGCCCTGGACATTATATGACCTTTTTTTTATAAAGCCATTACTCTCAGGAGCAGGAAACATACCATGTTTCCTTAACACACAGAAGGGATTTAGACAAAATGCCAAGATTGAGAAATTCATCCTGAAAGAAAGGACAGGAATAGGGTATGGCCAGAGATCTAATTGAAACAAATATAAGTAATATGTCTGATGGAGAATTTAAAGTAACAATAATAAGGATATTTGCTGGACTTGACAAAAACATGGAGGACATCAGGGAGGGAGACCCTTACTACAGAGATAAAAGATTAAAAAAAACAGAAATGAAAACTGCAACAACTGAGATTAAGAAACAGATTGGTGTAATGACCACAAGTATGGAAGAAGATGAGAAATGAATAAGTGATATAGAAGATAGAATAATGGAAAATAATGAAGCTGAACAAAAAAAGAGAAGGAATTATGGATCATGAGAATAGACTTTGGGAACTCAATGACTCCATCTAACATAATAGTATTTGAATCATAGGAGTCCCAGAAGATGAAAAGATAGAAAAGAGAGCAGAAGGTTTACTTGAGAAAATAATACATGAAAACTTCCCTAATCTGGAGAAGGAAAGAGACATGCAAATCCAGGAGGAACAGAGAACTCCCATCAAAATTAACAAAAGCAAGCCAACATCAAGACATATTATAGATAAAATGGCAAAATATAGCGCTAAAGAAAAAAATCCTAAAAGTGGCAAGACAAAAGAAGTCCCTAACTTACAAAGGAAGACCCATAAGTCTAGCTGCGTATCTCTCCACAGAAACTTGGCATGTCAGAAGGGAGTGGCATGATATATTCAACTTGTTGAATGAGAAAACATCTCTAGCCAAAAATACTTCATCCAGCAAGGCTATCATTCAGAATAGAAGGGGAGATAAAGAGTTTCCAGACAAACAAAAACTAAAGGAGTTCGTGACCACTAAATCAGCCTTGCAAGAAATATTAAGGGGGACTCTTTGAGTGGGAAAGAGAGTCCAAAGTGACAAAGACTAGAAAGGAACACAGAAAATCTCCAGAAACAATGACAAAACAAGTCATAAAATCCTCAAAGTACACTGCACTTCTCCAGGCAGGCAAACATACATACCTATCAATATTAACTGCCTATTCACAGGCAGTGAATACATACCTATCAATAGTTATTCTGAATGTAAATGGACTAACTGCTTTAATCAAAATACACAGAGTATATTTTGAATGAATTAAAAAAAAAGTAACACCCATCTATATGCTGCCTACAAGAGATTCATTTTAGACCTAAAGACACTTGCAGACTGACAATGAGGACATGGAGAAACATTTATCATGAAAATAGATATCAAAATAAAGCTGGAGTAGCAATACTTCTATCAGACAAACTTGATTTTAAACCAAAGGTGGTAACAAGAGATGAAGAAGGGCACTATGTTATCATAAAGGGGACTGTCCAACCAGAAGATCTAACAATTATAAATATTTATGCTCCCAATGTAGAACAGATCAATGAAACCAGGAGCTGGATCTTTGAAAAAACATATTACAATTGATAAACCCGTAGCCAAATTTATCAAAAAGAAATGGGAGAGGACCCAAATAAATAAAATCATGAATGAAAGAGGAGAAATAATAACCAAAAGCACAGAAGTACAAACAATTAGAGAATATTACAAAAATTATATGTCAACAAATTAGACAACTTGGAATAATGGACAAATTCCTATAAAATATAGCTACCTATAACATATAAACTACCAAAACTGAAACAGGGAAAAAATAGAAAACAGGAATAGATCAATAACCAACAAAGAAATTGAATCAGTAATCCAAAATCTCCCAAGAAACAAATTCCATGGCCAGATGATTACACAGGAGAATTCTACCAAATATTTCAGGAAGGATTAATGCCTATTCTTTTCAAACTATTCCAAAGAAAGGAAATGGAAGGAAAACTTCTCAGTTCATTCTATGAGGCCAGCATTACCCTAATCCCCAAACCAGACAAAGACGCCACTAGGGATGCTTGGGTGGCTTAGTCAGTGAAGCGTCTGACTTTGGCCCATGTCATGATCTCATGGTTCACAAGTTTGAGCCCCACATCAGGTTCTGTACTGACAGCTCAGAGCCTGGATCCTGCTTTGGAATATGTGTCTCCCTCTTTCTCTGCCTCTCCCCCCATTCTTTCTCTCCCTGTCCTCTCACTTTCTCAAAAATAAATAAACATTATTTTTTTTAAATAAGAGAAATACAGGCCAATATCCCTGATGAACATGGATGCAAAAATTCTCAACAAAATACTAGCAAAACAAATCCAACACTACATTAAAAAAATCATTCACCATGATCAAGTGGGATTTATTCTTGGGCTGCAAAGGAGGTTCGATATTTGCAAATCAATGTGATACACTACATTAATAAAAGAAAGGATAAGAACCATATGATCCTTTCAATAGATGCGGGAAAAGGATTTGACAAAGTACAACACACATTCATGATAAAAATGCTCACCAAAGTGGGTTCAGAGGGAAGATACTTCAACACCATAAAGCCTATATACGAAAAACCTACATCTAATATCATCATAAATGAGGAAAAACTGAGAGCTTGAAACAGGGATGTCCACTCTCACTACTGTTATTTAATACAGTATTGGAGGTCTTAGCCTCAGCAATCAGACCACAAAAAGAAAAAAAAAAGGCATCCAAATTGGCAAGGAAGAAGTTGAAATTTCACTATTTGCAAACGACTTGCTATTTTATATAGAAAACCCAAAATACTCCACTAAAAAATTGCTAGAGCTGATACACAAATTCAGTAAAGTCACAGAATACAAATTCTATGTACAGAAATCAAATGCATTTCTATACGCCAAAAATGAAGCCCCAGAAAGAGAAATCAAGGAATAGATTCCATTTACAATTGTTCCAAAAACCATTAGAATCCTATTAATAAATCTAACCAAAGAGGTGAGAGATCCATACTCTGAAAACTATGAAACACTGATGAAAGAAATTAAGGATGACACAAAGAAATGGAAAAAAAAAACCCCAAAACATTCCATGCTCAAGGATTAGAAGAACAAATATTGTTAAAATGTCTACACTACCCAAAGTAACCTACACATTTATTGCAATATATGTGTACCTACTACAATACCACCAGCATTTTTCACAGGGCTAGAACAAACAAACTTAAAATTTATATGGAACCACAAAAGACGTTGAATAGCCAAAGCAATCTTGAAAAAGAAAAGCAAAGCTGGAAACATCACAATCCAGACTTCAAGTTATATTGCAAAGCTGTAGTGATGAAGAGAGCATGCTATTGGCACAAAAAGCAGACACATAGACCAATGGAACAGAATAGAAAAGCCAGAAATGAACCCATAAATTAATCTTTGAAAACAGGAAATAATGTCCAATGGACAAAAGACAGTCTTTTTAACAAATGGTGTTGGAAAAGCTGGGCAGCAATATGCAAAAGAATGAAACTGGATCACTTTCTTACACCATACACAAAAATAAATTAAAAATAGATTAAAAACCTAAATGTGAGACAGGAAACCATCAAAAACCTAGAGAACACAGACAGTAACCCCTTTGACCTCAGCCATAGCAACTTCTTACTGGATATGTCTTCCAAGACAAGGGAAACAAAA
Organism: Panthera pardus; assembly: GCF_024362965.1. Classification (NCBI taxonomy): domain Eukaryota; kingdom Metazoa; phylum Chordata; class Mammalia; order Carnivora; family Felidae; genus Panthera; species Panthera pardus. The sequence goes on from NW_026526765.1 coordinate 89,780,289, forward strand.
GCAAGCATGAGCTACTGGGACTTCATCAAGATACAAAGCTTCTGCACAGCAAATGCAACAATCAACAAAACAAAAAGGCAACTGACAGAATAGGAGAAGATACTTGCAAATGACATATCTGATAAAGGGTTAGTATTCAAAATCTATAAAACGTTATAAACTCAACACCTCAAAAACAATCTAGTTAAGAAATAGGCGGACAACATGGATAGACATTTTTCCAAAGAAAACATCCAGATTGCTAACAGACACATAAAAAGAATCCCAACATCAGTCATCATCAGGGAAATACAAATCAAAACTTCTACAGTGAGATGTCACCTCACACTAGTCAGAATGACTAAAATTAACAACACAGAAAACAACATTTTTTCGTGCTTGTTTCTATTTCAAGATGGACATGAATAATGCTTTTATGAACATAGGTTCAAGTCCTTTAATGGATATAATTTTTCATTTTTTTAGTAAATACCTAAAGATATGATTTCTGGGACATGTAATATGTGTATGTTTAACATTTTAACAGATTGCAAAACTGTTTTCTAAAGCACTTATATTTACCGTCATAGTATAAGTCTTCTAGTTTTTCCATATTCTCAAGAAAACTTGGTATAATCAGTCTTATTTTTAATTTTAGCTGATCTAGTGGTTGTGTAATTATGTATGATTGCTGTTTTCATTTGCATTTCTTAATATTAATGATATCGGTCAACTTCTCATGTGCATATCAGGCACTTTTATATCATCTTTGTCTTTTCAAATATTTTTTCCATTTAAAAACATAGGTTCATTTTTTTCTTATTGTTGAATTTTATGATTCCTTTCTATTTTCTGGACACAAGATCTTTATCATATTTATGTTTTGCATCTTTTCCCAATCTGTGGCTTATATTCATTTTCTTAATGGCAACACAGAGCAAAAGTTTTTAATTATGATGATTCAGAGGGACTTTGGAGGTAAGAAGGTGAATACACAGGCTATAAAATAATATTAAAATGAAAACCTGAATTTTAAAAACCAATCCCAATAATTAAATAAGTAGATACTTTGAAGTAGTATACATATATTAATAAGAGACTGATATTAAAATCCCCAAATCTGTGAATTTTTAGTGTTTAAGAGAGCATGGTACTGAAATTTCTCTCCATAGCTACTTGCTTAATAATTGTTCAACTGCTAAAAGGATATGTATAGCACAGACAGAATTTGAAAAATTCTGAAATTCAAGAATACTTCATCAACATTTATTTTCTGGAAACATCTCTACTTAGGTTGGATGACCTGAAATGGAAAGAATATTGGAAAATATATTATTCTTAAAATATTGAAATGTCAATCTGTTAGTTACTAAGCATCAGTCTTAACCCATCATCTTCATTGAAAGAATATTATAAGTTTCAAAAGAGAGATAAAATAGATGAATGGATGGTGGTCATTTAAATGAACACACAACATCTGAAGCAGTTAATACGTCTATTGAATCCTTTGAATGAGATTGGCATGAAAGTAAAATCAAGTATATGATCGAGTCTATTTTTCATATTTTCTAAAACTACTATTCAATGGCTTTTCCTCTTTAAATTCCACCTCCATTCATGATTTTGTATATGGTTAGTTCTGGTGTTACTCATTTGTGCCCGTTTTTCAAAAGTCACAAAGAGGTGTCAGAGGGTTGAAAAAGCAAATGAGGCAATGGTTCTTCAAGAAGGGTGAAAGGAAACCAAGTGATGCAATTTTGCTTAGCAAGTAGGATTTCATTTGCAAAACAGTATTATGGAAATAATATTATATTCTCCAAATGAGCAAAAAGTCATGACTTTTTTTTTTAATTTTTTTTAACGTTTATTTATTTTTGAGACAAAGAGAGACAGAGCATGAACGGGGGAGGGCCAGAGAGAGGGAGACACAGAATCTGAAACAGGCTCCAGGCTCTGAGCGCTCAGCACAGAGCCCGAAGCAAGGCTCGAACTCACAGACCGTGAGATCATGACCTGAGCTGAAGTCGGACGCTTAACCGACTGAGCCACCCAGGCGCCCCATGACTTTTAAGTCATATACATAAAACTCTTTCATAGTATTGATTTTCCATAAGCCGATGCTGTGAAATATAAAGGTCATTAATTATATACTAATGTTTGATAATTTGAATAAGAATACCCTATTAATGCTGAGAAGTTGCATAATTATATCAACACTGATTATTTAAATGTGATTTCTTATGGAAGTAGATGATGAAGTAAGGCTGAAAGTTATCATTCATTCATCATGTCCTAAACATTGATAACAATATAAACTGAATTTATGTATTAATGTACCCTTGCTACTGATGTATTCTCCGAAGAGATAATCCCCTCTAAGGCAAGGGGAAGGTAGCTTCTGACCATATTCACTCATCATCTTTCTTTTCTTTCTCATGGGAAGTTTATGATGAAATTATTAAAATTTTCTAGTATTTATTAGGTATCATTCTTCAAGTAAAAAGTCTATTGTGCTTATGCTATGTGATACTCTTCGTACCTATTCTAGGCAGCTAATCTATTGTGTAATGTTTATCTCTGTAACTTAATACAATTTATCTAGCTATTGAGGCTATTTTATATTTGATAGATTTGTAATTAATACCATTTAGTAACTTATTTCATCAATAAATGATTTTTTATACTTTAGAGTTTAAAACTATTTCATTTTTAAAAATTTTTTAACATTTATTTATTTTTGAGAGACAGAGAGAGACAGAGCACAAGTGAGGGATGGGCAGAGAGAGAAGGAGACACAGAGTCGAAGTAGGCTCCAGGCTCTGAGCCATCATCACAAAGCCTGATGTGGCTCGAACTTGCAAACTAGGAGATCATGACCTGAGCCAAAGTCGGACGCCTAACCGATTGAGCCACCCAGGCGCTCCTAAGACTATTTATTTCAAAATTAATTACATAACTCTGGGATTTTCTCTAGAGGTTGTTAGCTGCTTATGTGGAGAGTGGAACAATGTGAACCAAATATATTTCATTTTTTAACTCAAGCCTTTGACAGAAATGCTGAAAATCCAGCTACCAGCACCTTTCACAAAGCTATTGCTTGTTGATTGTTGGTGGTCATCTCTTAAATAACTTCTTTAATGAAATTTTAAAATACAAAATAGAAAGAATGTGAATACAGTATAGAAAGACTGATTTGATCTTTAATAAGTCTAGCAAAAATAGAATATGACATGTTCTTGTTTCTTACTTTGGTGATATTCTACTTTGGTGATATCACTACGTGTAATATTGAGAGCCCCTTCAGATGAAAAATGATCCCTGAAAAATGGTAAATTGGTAGACCTGTATACTTCTTATTACTTAATGTGTTCTGGAAAAAATATTTTTTATTTGTCCTGGGTCACTTGTATCATTTAAATATATCCTCAGTATACAGAAATAAAAACTAATCTTTCTTATCTGAGATGGTTTCAGGAGCAATATTAGATCTCTAGACTGTAATGGTTTTAAGATATTAAATGCTGACTGTGCCCTTTAAAAATACATTTCCCACTACTTTTTTTTTGTTCGTTTCAAAAACTAAATTTTAAATTCCAGATATAATGAAATACACATATAAAAATAGGTGTTTCATGCCTTTCTTTGTCCTTGTGAGACATTACAAGGCTAATGCATTTGATTTTTCCTCTAGTGCACAGTAGTATGGGAATAATTAAATAGAATGCCTGTCATTTGTTTCTTTCTCTGAATATAAAATTAGAAGTGGAGTCTTGGCAGATAGTCCAAATAGGAGAATTAACCTTTACAACTTAGATAATTTTGTCAGTGTGTTCTATTGATATTGTACATAAAATATAATGAGGTGCTAAAATTTTAATCATCTCTTGATCATATCTAGTGATAAATCATATATTGGACATTCAATTTAATATTTTTAAAAATTTTAATTCTCTGTGGTATAAGTGTTTTTGTGTTTTGTTTTGGTTTTTGCTAATTTAGATTAGTTTATATTTAAGTTCAGATTATTTACATTTTAATTTCCTGAATTTATTAAGCATAATGTTTTCCTTTTCTTGATTTAACGTACCATACTACTATATATTCTTTTGACAGTGAGAGAGATCGAAGAAATCTGTCTGGCGAAGAAGAAACCTAAATAATCACTTCCTTTGACTTTGGAGCATTATGTTAGTAGATGCTGATCTTTGTAGCTTTAACATTACTATAAATTACTATAAATCATAGTACCAATGGATGCTGATAGGTGTTTATGAAAGTGATGTTAATACAGCATATTTGAGAAATTGAAAAACAACCAAACAAAATAGAATACTCTGAGCTTTAATATGCTAATTTGTTAAGATTTTCTTTGCAATGAATTTTGAAGAGATTTATTTTCAAAACTTAAAAATTCCTTTCGAGATGGATCTTTCATTGAAATTACTTGGGGAAATCCAGTGTTATAGAATTGCCTGCTATTTTGAAATATGCTATCAAGAGCAACCATGAGAACAAAGAAGTAAAAGGAAAAAGAGGTGCAGTCTCAAGTTTCCTTCCTTAATAAAGTAACATAATTTTTGAGTCTATAAAGAAAGCCTTGAGAGTTTTTAAAGCATCCGGGTTTGTTAACTACTAAGACTGATGATGATGATTATATTATTTTTATCAAGCGTGCCAAAACAATGATAGGCATTTAACACTGAGAGCTGTTTAATTGTGGATCTGTTTTCAATGACCTGCTTTTTTGAAAGAAAACCCAGGGTTCAGGGTATTAGGTAGTAAGAAATTTATTTGTGCTTTTTAATCTTGCTATCTTTGCACCCTTTAGGACTCTACCTCTTAGGGATTGATCACTTTCAGAAGTCTAAGCTTGTAAAATCTTTAAAGCTATCTGTAACAGATGGCAATAAAAGACTGCCATTTCAAGTAAACAGACACTCTTCATTTAATTCCAATTGATCTTCTCCTCTCTTACTTTATTCTTGGGTATTTTTTATGAGCTTTATGGCTGTAAATTCTTAGGCCACTTAATTTGTCTTTAAGAAGAGCCACGTTAAAAGCATGTTTGCCAACTTAGTCAAATAATCTATCATTTTCTTAGATATCTGATTATGTTGAATTGATGTGTGGATTAGAAACATCAATCTATCCTTAAGTTTCTATATGTCACACTCTTAAGCTCTGTCCTTACTTGGTTATATCACTGATGACTTTACCACTGGCAATACTCTAGTATAGTCCTGACATACAGTGGGATTTGAAATCAATTCTAGGAAAAGATTGTTTTACTAAAGTAATCCATGGAAAATAATAGAATTTAAACCTGAGCTGTATTTCAAAGTGTTATTTTCCAAAAAGGAGAGAATTTATATTTACATATCCCACTCAACAAGTAAAATTATTAATTATATATTTTTTCAGAGCTGTGAGGTCTGTAATTTATGATGGACTTATTAAATTTCACAAATATTTATTATATGGTATTAGAAAAGAGCCCAAATTTCAAATTGTTCATTTGATAGGATTGCAAACTCTCCCCACCAAAAAACAAAAACAAAAACAAAAACACAAAAACAGACTTTACTAACTATGCCCAGAAAACCTAAATTGGTAGGACAGAAATAAATAGGTAGAAAAGAAACCTAAATTGCTTTATTAAGCACACAGATAATAGAGGAATTTCATTATTTAATAATAAAACATAGCTTTGGTAGAAATTGTTCAGATTTAGGGAAAGTATTTCTTCAACTTTAAGGGCTATAATCCATATATTGATTTTAGAAGTTGTTTTTCTCCTCAAAATTTAAAGCTTATTATAATCCATACTTTGGAATTTAACTAAACATCTTTTCTTTCTAGGAAAATATTCCTGTTCCATGTGTACTAGACTACAGAGTGAACCTCGCCAACCCCCTGGGAGAGCTTAATTCCTAACTGGCATAGCAAAGTGAAGGCTATTGGATCCTTAGGCTTCCTCCAATTACACACTAATTAATAGCAAAAATGATATCGGAATCTAAGTCTGTCCGACTTCAATGAAAACTCTATAATATACATTTCCTTTTTTTTAAATTTTTTTTAACGTTTATTTATTTTTGAGACAGAGAGAGACAGAGCATGAACAGGGGAGAGGCAGAGAGAGAGAGGGAGACACAGAATCGGCAGCAGGCTCCAGGCTCTGAGCCATCGGCCCAGAGCCCGAGGCGGGGCTCGAACTCCCAAACTGTGAGATCGTGACCTGAGCTAAAGTCAGATGCTTAACCGACTGAGCCACCCAGGCGCCCTCTATAATATATATTTCTAAACAACATACTAGAGATTTTTGGGGATGAAAAGTTGAAAGCAGTATCTTTTTTAAAGGGCATAGTTAAGTGAGGCAGAGAAGGATGGATATTCCTGGGCATCTCTCTAAGCATACACCATAATATATGTAGCCTATGCTAAGTCTAGCATAGTGGCAGTATATAGCAAAGAAAGGAAGAAAACACTTCATATTGCTCTCAGGTGCCATTTGCTCTGCCCAGGTCACTGCCTCTTTGTTTTATTTTGTTTCATCTTTGAATCATGAGATTTGCAGATGAAGTTTTTCTGAAGGAAGCAAAGGTTGCCAAACAACAAGAAGCAAGAGTGATGATAGTTCATGCTACAAATTGCAAAGAAACTTGATATAAATTTCTCCATCATTTAGCTTCAGTTCCAGATGTCATAGTTGTGGTTTAGAAAGAACATTCAGTGGCATCGTCAAGTATGCCTGGCAAAAAGCTGTTGTCCGATAGCATAATGACATCTGTGATCTGGTGAATTTGCCATGATCTAAGGGCTGCCTTTTGGCATTACAGGCTCAAAATCTGGATTTTACAGTACATAGAAACCAAATCTATTTTTCAGAGGCTAACTCTTCTTACTCAAGTTTATGAAATTGCTTTGTAAAATTAATAATGTAATGTATAACTTTCATAGACTTGGGACTATTTCTATCTTGATGTTAGCTCATTTTCTTTCTATAAAGAAATTCTTTCTATAAAGAGGAAATCAAAAAGTAATCAAATGATTTATTAACTTACAGTGAAAAATGACTATCAAATAACAGGCATACTCCAGGTCTATATAATAGATGACAAAATATTATTTCCTATAGGGAAGTGATGGAGAGCTATGCAATAATCAGAGATTTTGAGCATGATATTAGAAAAATGAGAGAAAATATATGATTAAATCTTAAAAATGCTAAAAATAGACTGCTTTATTTATCTTATGCTATGAATGGTCTTGCTAATGGGGCTATATACCTTCCACTTTTACAATCCCCTCTGTTTCTTCACAAGAAAACTGATTTTAACAATTGGGCCAGAATATGTGAGCTCTGTTAGATGATCAACTTCTCCACAGAAAGCTGAGAGAATAGGTGCATTGACATTGCCTTTGGTGATGGTTTGGTTTTCCATGATTCATGAAAACCTTTTCGTTGGCTACCCATATGAATGATTAAAACAGTATCAGATTTGTATTTCCCTAATGATTAGTAATGTTGAACATCTTTGCATATATCTGTTGGCCATTTGTATGTCTTCTTTATAAAACAAAATCTATTCAGGTCCTTTGCCCATTTTTCATTTAGGTTATTTTTTATTTATTTGTTCTTGAGTTGTAGGAGTTCTTTTTATATTTTGGATATTAACTCCTTATTGGGCAAATGGTTTACAAATATTTTTTTTCCATTTTGTAGGTTGTCTTTCATTTTGCTAATTGTCGCCTTTGCTGTACAGAAACAAGTTTGATTCGTCCCACTGTTTATTTTTGTAATAACTCCACACCTGTTAAGATGGCTATTATCAAAAAGTCAGAAGAGAACAAGTCTTGGTAAGGATGTGGAAATAAAGAAACCCTCCCGCACTGTTGGTGGGAATGTAAATTGGTATAGCCATTATGGAAAACAGTATGAATATTCCTCAAAAAAATAGAACTACCACGTGATCCAGAAATCCCACTTCCAGGTATATACTCAAAGAAATAAAATCACTGTCCTGAAGAGTTATCTGTACCAGCAATGTTCATTGCAACATTATTCACAGTAGCCAAGATTTGGAAACAAACTAAGTGCCCATCAGCAGATGAATGGATAAAGAAAATGTGGTTTACACACACACATACAATGGAATACTATTTAGTCTTTAAAAATAAGGAAGTCCTGCCATTTGCAACAACATGAATGAACCTGGAGGACATTGTGCTAAGTGAAATAAACTAGACACAGAAAGAGAACAGTTGCATTATTCACTAATATGTGGAATCTAAAAATATCCAAAATGAACTCATAGTAACAGAGACTAAAACTATGGTTACCAGGGGCTTAAGGGTTTGGGAAAATAGGAAGATAAGTTGTTCCAAGGGTAACAAATATTCAGTTATGCGATGAGTAAGTTATGGAAAACTAATGAACAGCAGGGTGACTATAGTTAATAATGTATTGTATACTTGATGTAAAAGAATACATCTCAAGTGTTCTTACTGAAAAAAAGGCGGGGAACAATGTGAGGGGATGAATATGTTATAAGCTTGATCATTCTAATCCTTTCACAAATTATACGTACATCAAACATTACATTGTATACTTTAAATATAAGCAATTTTTATTTGTCAATTATATGTCAGTAATGTAGGGGAAAAAAATCAAAAGAACCCGGGACTAGCTAAAAGCAGGGCCTGAAAGAAAACAAACATACAAACAAAACAGTGCTTTCTTTAGATGTTTTCTTCTATTCAGTTAAGATATGGTCAAGGTTATTTTACAGGTCAGAAATTCAATTTGCCTCTTTTTTTTTAAAAGTTTATGTGTTTATTTTAAGAGAGAGTGCAAGCAAGCAGGGGAAGAAAGGGAGACAGAAAGGGAGAGAGAAAGGGAGAGAGAGAATCTCAACCCGGCTGCACATGGTCAGTGCAGAGCCTGATGTGGGGCTCAGTCCCACACACAGTGAGATCATGACCTAAGCCAAAATCAAGAGTCAGATGCTTAACCCCAACTGAGCCACCCAGGAGCCCCAATTTTCCTCTTTAAGACATAAAATACTTAACACATTTTAAACTAACAGATCCCTTGAGTCTGTGAATTTTGGACTTAATTCACACATACACACATGCACATATGTGCACACATATTTGTTTTATTTAAAAAAAAATCTTTCAGAAGGCTTTGAATCTCCCAAAGGCCATGTATTTCTGTAGCCTCCATATCATTTGGTATAGTATTGAATACATAGCTAAAAATATCTGTTTACTCATCCACTCAACAAATATTTATTATCTTCTATGTTCAGGCATTGTACCATATGCTAGAAACATAAAGGAAAAACACATGGACAGTGATCTCACAAAGCTTCTTATGTAGTAAGATTATTCAAATTTGCTGTGAATATCATATGTGATTTTTTCATTCACTACTGAAAAAAAATGAGTCAAAAACTGTTGCCAAGTTATCAGGGAAAACATTGGAATTGCATGCTTCAAATGAAATTGCATTAAAGCTATTGAATTAATCTGTATATTGTATACTTTAAGTTCACAGGCCTGCATGTAAAGCTTACATTTTGTATTCTGTTTATAGAGACAGCAGTAGTTTCTAATGTTCATTTAACCTTTTCATTTTGGACACCCTGGCAATTTTCCTAACATTTCACCTTCAAATATGTATTTCCTTGAGTTATAGTTCAAATATGTTCATATGCATTTTAATCAGGACTACCGATGCACATATATTAAAGATTGTATCAGTCTTGGGTCCTAGACACTTGAGGCTTATCATATGACATGCATTTAGCATTTATACTTCCTTTTGAGGATTTGGTTGATTTCAATTCATGCATTCCTTGAAAGATCCTAAACTATATAGAGCAAATCAAGTTAAGAATATATTTGAAGTAGCAGTCCTTATGGGAAATCCTATTGAAGAAGAATTAAAATGCTTGGAGGATGACAAACTGAAGACAGCAAGCAGTTACTAAACAGGGAATATTCCCAAGATACATTAAAACATGGAAATGCTGAAATTTTCCCTACCAATATTTCTGTGTTAATTTATGGAAAAAACACAACTTTCTCCTTGGTGGAAGAGGTCTTCAATTTGGACATTTTATCTTAATAGTGTTAAATTTCTGCCAAATTCTGTATGTGTATATTTGTGTGTATGTGTGTGAGTGTTTTCATACTTGGTTTAAATTGATCAATTTTTCATAAAGGATGATTGCATAATTGTCACTGCATTTTATTGAAGCAAAAAAAATAAACAGATTGTGATTTACTTTTTCTTGTAGTCTACTCATTGCCTTTTTATCTGACAATATATTTGAATGCAGAGCTTAATGAATTAACAACGTTAAAAACAAAACAACAAAATGGTTTAATGATAATCTGATAATGGTTTACTGATAATCTGAGGTTTACTGACCTCATTTGGGTTTCTGAGTGGCAATTGTCTTGTATGCCAATTCACAATTTTGTCTTTTAGAAAGCATTGTCTTGGCCTGATTGAAAATAAGTAAATGGTGTCAGTTGGCAAGGAAGATGAAGGTAATAATAATAAAGTCATATATAGAATATATGTGAAAATATATAACATTACATTTTTTTTTTTGTTTTTAAGTCTTGTCACTTAAAAGGCATGCATTTTACTTATACTAACATTCTAAACTGGTAGTTTTCTCTAACAGATCTTTTTAATTCTGTATCCTAGCCAATATGTTATGAATAACTCAGCTGCTGGCTTATCAACTTACATTCTTTTGCCTATTGTATTTCAACTTTACTTACTAAACACAATGGCACTGACCATTAGTAAGTTAAAGTATCCCGCTAGAAGATGATAGGTGATCTATTATAATAAATATACTGGGGTGTCCAGGTGGCTCAGTTGGTTAAGCATCCGACATCCGATTTCAGCTTGGGTCATGATCTCATGGTCTGTGAGTTTGAGCCCCTTGTTGGGCTCTGTGTTGACAGCTCAGAACCTGCAGCCTGCTTCAGATTCTGTCTCCCTCTCTCTCTGCCCCTCCCCCCTTCACACTCTATCAAAAATGAATAAATGTTAAAAAATTTTAATAAGGATACTAAGAGCTGAAATGGGCAGATGTCATTAAAATGTTAAGCAAAATGTTTCCTGTGTAAAATTTTGGTAGCTAAAAAGAATATTAGAATACGAAACTACTAATGTTACTTTTCAAATTTGGAAGCTGGAAAATATTGAACTCTTCAGTATAACATCAACTTGATTTGAGGTGGTGCTCACACATTGAATGCACAGGACAAAACACCAAAGCACAATAACATTAAATGATTAAATGTAAATATGAGAATTACTAGATGTTTTTAAATTATTTATATAATTAATTTTACTTATCTAGAGCTCTTTGTACAACTAGAGATAGCTTTAATGAGAAATATTACTTTTTCAATAATTAGTCCACATTGTAAGACCTTGAATGTGCAGCAAGCTTAATTCTACGAATATCCCTAAAGGCAAATGAGCTCGACTAAAAAAGAGGAATTTCTTAGGATGTACATTTGAAAACAAGACCTTCTGAAATTAAAACATATTTTAGATTTATATTTCTTTAATTCTCTGGGGATGGGAAGGAATAATCAAAATATACAATAGAGAACATTTTAATCTTCTAATGCCATTCTTTTTATGGCATTAGTGAAATTAGTAAATTATGTAAGTTTTATCCCAGGATCAGCTTGATTTCTTGTCCTTTTCCTTCTTCTTGCTTAATTTCTCCTCCTCCAACTCTTCCTCCTCTGAGAGAGAGAGAGAGAGAGAGAGAAAGAGAGAGAGAGAGAGAGGGAGGGAGGGAGAGAGACTGCATTTGTGAGTGGGAAGAGGCAGAAGGAAAGAGAGAGACTCTTAAGTAGGTTCCATGCCCAGGGCAGAGCCTGACACGGGACTGGATCCCACAACCATGAGATCATGGCCTGAGCTGCAATCAAGAGTTGGATGCTTCATGGACTGAGCCACCCAGGTGCCCCTCAATTTCTTAATGTAGGGGCATGTAATTGTTCATAGATACCACACCACCTAGGTATATTTTGCCAGTTCACTACTTGATAAGTGACACCATCAAGAAATGAAATGGTGAATTTTAAAAATTATAAAGGCTAGAAAATTTTTGCTCTGAGGATCAAACATTTCATAACATTTTGCACCACTTCATGATTTAGTCAGTTACTAAATATACATCAATCCATTTCTCATAAAGTAGGGGGTTCATATTTTTGTGTCTTTGAACTTAAATATACATTTATATTTGTATCTATATAAAAATGATACTATGAGCTCCTAATATGTATGGAGAGGTTTCAAAACATTCTATTTCAGGAAAATATATATATCTAGAAAAGCCTTCAATCTTATTTCTTCTAGCAAGGGTCTTCTAGTAAGGGTCACTAGAGAATGTGTCACATGAAGAGTGATGAATACCTGGCATCTACTTATTTGAGAAACAATGCAAAATTAGCATGATTCTACTAGTTAGGATAACTGTTATCTCCCTTGCCTGATTAAAATTCAACATTTTGCAGATTGGTTTATTTTTTAATTTATTCAATGTTCAAGGAACTCTCACCAAATTATTAAAATTTTCTTTCTTTCTTGAGTTGTTGTTGTCTATTTTAGGATAAGAAAAAAATTAAAATATTCTTAACTCCTTTAAAACATGAATTAGTAGTTAGAAAATGTATTATTCCAAATTTAACAGAATATAAGGGATTATATAAATTTAGAAACATTTTGCTTCTTGATCAGACTGGAGTTAATTGAATAAAGTCTTCCTGACATATTTGTTTTTGGTTCTTTAAATCATGATGCTACATACTTTGTAGTGTAGTCATTGTCTGAGTAAGTTCATTGTTTTTTAATTAAAACAGAATTTACAGTTGTAATTGGAACTTTATTAAACAATGATTCACAAAAATAACCTGGTGCTACAAAAGGAAGACTAAAACAAATTTGATTTGGTGATCAGTTTGTCACTATTTGGCATTAAGCTGGTTCTGCCATTTTAATTTCATAGTGTGCAAATGGTTCAATAAAAATTGTTTACCCTCTTTCCAAAGCGATTAACTTTTTATTAAAAGTGAAAAACTAGTGTACCATTAATTAAATAATGCCATTTTAAAATTCTTATCTAGGGAAGACACTGTCCTTGCTGATGATTAGACTTAACTAAGGAATGGTTTTTCTTTCAACATGAATATTCCTTTAACAATACTTCACTTTCTTTTGCTTGCCTTTTCATACCTTATCACACCAAACAAAAATTTCCTAAAGAGTAAACAATCAATTTATCTGGTTTTTATTTACCTAAGAAATTTTATTTCCTGGTTGGACTTTAATTGCTTCTAAATCTGCTATGTATTGTTACATAATAGCATGTAAAAAGGTTTTAAAAGTCTGTATTCTTATATATGCATATATAATTATTGGAATACTCTTTATTAACCGAGGCCTAAATATTTCTTCTGACATGTTTTCTTTATCTTACTCTCCAACTTGTTAATTTTCTCATCTTTATCCTCAGCTTCCTTCCTCCTGTCTTCTACTTTCCTTTTTATTTTTCACCTTTACTGTTTTCCTTCAAATCTCCCTAGTTATACAGCACAGCATGGTGGCAGGTTAAATATAAAATATGGGGGGAGGGGAGAGATGAAAAATGGAAAATGAACATTATATTTTCTATTTTGGTGTTCTCATATCTTTTCCCCACAACTTTGTGTTGATTCCATCTTTAAAATTAAATGCAGGGGCACCTGGGTGGCTCAGTCAGTTGAGCGTCCAACTTCAGCTCAGGTTGTGATCTCACGGTTCGTGGGTTCCAGGCCCTTGCAGGGCTCTGTGCTGACACTCAGAGCCTGGAGCCTGCTTTAGATGCTGTGTCTCCCTCTCTCTCTGCCCCTCCCCTGCTTATGCTCTGTCTCTCAAAAATAAATAAACATTAAAAAATTTTAAAATTAAATGCATTAAAAGTATTTAAACTTTCAGATCCTCAAATCCTAAGTGATTTATTTATTTTATAATTCTCCATCTACTAAAGATGTAAAGAAAATGAGTGTTTAAATAACAGCTAAATAAATAGAGTTGATAGTTCTTTTGCTGTAGGGCACATCTTCAAAGAAAAATAGTGCATGATGATAACACATAACATTTTAGAACCAGGGAAGGTGATCTAGAGGAATGACATTGCTTTCACCTGGAGCTCTTCATATGACGCATATGACATACCCTGCTTTCCAGATGGCTGATCAATGGTAGATTATGCTTAAGATAATGGCCTAAAAATCATTTTCTGGAAACTATTGGAGACTATCACAATTAACTAAAGTTGGGAAAACAATGGAGTATTTACCCCTTTTCTCATAGCTTTATAAGACTCTAGAATACCAAGTAAATTTTCCATTAAAATAAACACTTGTGTTATATTTGACATTTCTTTACTTGAATTATGCTAATAACATACTCCGGTCCTCTCTTTTTTTCCATGTACTTTTGTGGGTACTAAGCCAAAACCATACTCTTGTTAAAAAAAAAAAACTGGGGTGCCTGGGTGGCTCAGTCGGTTGAGCGTCCGACTTCGCCTCAGGTCAGGATCTTGCGGTCGGCGAGTTCGAGCCCCGCATCGGGCTCTGGGCTGATGGCTCAGAGCCTGGAGCCTGCTTCCGATTCTGTGTCTCGCTCTCTCTCTGCCCCTCCCCCGTTCATGCTCTGTCTCTCTCTGTCTCAAAAATAAATAAACGTTAAAAAAATTTAAAAAAAACCCAAAAAACTGAAGTGATAACCTGAGAAATTCTTTGTACATTTTTGAAAGACATAGTAGAATGAATTATATTTTGGAAGTTCCCATCACTAGGATTTTTCCTAAGATTATGATTTTCTATTGCAGTCAGTATTAACTAACAATTGCTAGACTTTTATATCAAATAAATGTAAATGGATTTAGAGAGATTTTTGCACATAGGTTTTGTGACAGAGTTTTATTCTAAATGTCTTTGATTCCATTACTGTTATTAATTTTATACACAATAATTCAACATACATTTAGTCTCCAAAAAGATGACTCCTCTGTACAGAGATGGTTGAAAATACACCTGAAGTGGTTTTATTAGGAATTAGTACTCCAACCTAATAGCCATGTCACATCCAGCATCACTTATCAAGACAATCTCGTCACAAAGGTTTGTTTAAAAATCATGCCTTAGCTCATGATGTACACAAAATTAATGTCCAAAAGAGGCTCAACTGCTCCTTAATACAACTAATTCTTTCTACTGATAAACCATTCTTTATGTAAATTATTTTTATTTAAGGACCTATTGGTGAGCAATCTGAATTGCTATAAAAGAGAATATAGATAATAAACACAAGAAAATATGAAAAAAGAAGGGATGCCTATTATTTTATATAACGTGGCTTTCTGCAACTGGTTAAATTATTAGAAATACAAATTTGTAACAACTTTTTTTTGTTTTTAGTATTTATTTATTTTTATTTTGAGAGAGAGAGAGAGTGCGTGCATGTGAGCAGGGAAGGGGCAGAGAGACAGAGAGGAAAAGAGAGACTCTCAAGTAGTCTCCACACAGTCAGCACAGAGCTCTAACTTGGGGCTCCATCTCATGAACTGTGAGATCATTCCCTGAGCTGAAATCAGGAGTCGAACACTTAATTGGCTGAGCCAATTAGGCACCACAACAACTTTTGGTTGAGTAATTTTCATTGTATTTTAAATCATATTTTGTACATTTCTACATTTGTGATAATTTCACAAGATATAGGGCAAACCAGAAACAGATTTGGGGCACTTAAGTGCACTTAAGTGCACACATATTAAGGGGTACTTAAGTGCACACATATTAAGGAAACCAAGCAGGTACCAGTTTTTATTACAAACATATTCTTCTGGGGAATGCACTAACTGTTCCTCAATTTTAATGATTTTTCCTAGGGAACATGTGACAAGATAAGTCCATGGTATATTTTCTGGATTACTCGTGCAGACACTTAGAATTCAATGACACAGCTTAATGCTGATCTCTTGGCTCCGGTTCTTTCTATTTTCCTTAACTTGATGTTTTTCAGCAACAATCCAATAACCTAATACATGATTTGGCACTGATTAAAGTAAACCATGATTCTCTAGAATATCAACTCGTTTTACAATGTTCTGCTTTTCACATCAAATGATGACCATAATTTCTCTTATAACTAGATTTTTGAGCAGGCAAATGTGTTCTATTTATATATAGACATAATGTTTAATATATATAACACATACATAATTTTATACTAGCTATTGAATAAAATGCTTTATGTGTATATGATTATTATTTGTATCATATTCTTGAAAAAAACTGGGAAATACAACTTAATGACATCTTTCAAAAAATGTTTGCACCCATCTTCTGAGTTTAAAAGGTTTGTTCTCCGTCATGTATTTTACATAGTCTAGTCTGAAAACATGGAGACAACATGCAACAAAAAATTCCATTTCTTATTATCAGTGGCACAAAATCAAACTTATAACAGGAAAAAATTATTTTTGTTCATATAAACAGCAACAATATTATATGACTGTAAAACAGTAAGAGCTATAAGTACATGGGGCTGAATCAAATCAACTTAGAATCAAAATAATGGAATCTCCTTATGTGAAATGTTATGAAATGGTTCTTTGCCAATGAAAATATGTCTAAGGATATATCAAAACAAAATAATCACACTAGAATTAAGAATAATACCATTAATTTCGTACAGTAGAAACTTCCTATTTGTATAGAGAAGATATGAGTTTTTGCAGTAGGATCCTTTTGATATCATGTCAATGTTATTCAGTGAAACGTTCAGTCAACTGATTATGTTCGTATGTATTTGAATCTTCCTTCTTTTTAAAAAAGGAGTAAAAACAGTCAACATAACAACACAACAAAACCTAAGTGTTGATCAACAATTTCCCTACCAGAACCTTTGCTTGGTTCTGCAGACACAGTTACATTATAAGAAAAACAGATCAAGCTTGTAGCAATTTTGCCTGCAGCACTAATGCAATTATATACACTTTGGTTCCATAAGGCAAAATATAAGAACTGGAAATTTCTTTCTTGAAGCTTATTTTCAAAGTCAAATTATTTTTTATAAATCCTTCTCTCATTAGACGAAGATAGAACTATACATTTCCTAGGTAGAAAGGAAAGTGGAGCTGTGCATGGTGTGTGGGCATGCATGTGTGTATATGTTTAATTTTAATGTCTGTGTAGCATGTAAACTTACTAATGGTTGCGGCCTTTTTCTCATCATCATTTTCATATCCATATTACTTACAAAAGTGCCTAGCGTATAGATGATACTCAACACATATTTTTTTGAAATGAGCGAATGGGTGTGAATAAATTGATCCATTGGATTTTCCTCTCATGTGCAATAAGAAATATGACAACCATGTCATTCCATTTTTGTGGTTGACATTCTCTTTTTTTCTTCTTTTATCTCATTGTGGTATTTTTCTCTTTAGGAATTTATGCATTTCACTGGAATGTGTCTAAGGGCATGCCTTTTTTTAAAAAAAGTTTATTTTATTTAGAGAGAAAGAGCGAGGACAGGGGACACAGAGAGAGAGAGAGAGAGAGAGAGAGAGAGTCTCAAGCAGGCTCTGTGGTGTCAGTGCAGTTCCTGACACAGGGCTTGATCCGACGAACTGTGCGATCATGACTGTGAGATCAAGAGTCTGATGCTTAACCGCCTAACCAACTAACTCACCCAGGTGCCCCAGGGCATGCCTTTTTAATTTTTAATTATGTATGTCACTCAGTGGGCACTTTCCAGCTTTCCTTATTTTTTAATTTTTATTTTAATTCCAGTTAACATACAGTGTAATATTAGTTTCAGGTGTACAATACAGTGATTCAACAATTTTGTACATCACCAGGGCTTATCACAAGTATACTCCTTAATCTCCAACACCTATTTAACCCAACCTCCCACCTACCTTCCCTCTGGTAACCATCAGTGTGCTCTCTATAATTAATAGTATTTTTCTTGGTTTGTTTCTCTGTGTCTTCCCTTTGCTCATTTGTTTTGTTTCTTCATTCCACATAAGTGAAATCATATGGTATTTGTCTTTCTATGACTTATTTTGCTTAGCATTATACTCTCTAACTCCATCCATGTCATTGCAAATGATAAGACTTCATTCTCTTTTATAGCTGAGTGAAATTTATATAAACCACATCTTCCTCGTTCATGGGCTGCTTCCAGATCTAGACTATTGTAAATAATGCTACTATAAACATAGGGGTTCATGTATCCCTTTGAAGTAGTGTTTTTGTATACTTTGGGTAAATAAATAGTAATGTGATTAATGGATCGTAATGTAGTTCTATTTTTAACTTCTTGAGGAACCTCCATGCTATTTTCCATAGTGGTTGCACCAGTTTGCATTCCTATCAACAGTGCATGAGGGTTCCTTTTTCTCCACATCTTTGCCAACACCTGTTATTTCTGGTGTTGTTGAGTTTAGCCATTTGACAAATGTGAGGTGATATCTCATTGTAGTTTTGATTTGCATTTCCCTTGTGGTAAATGAGGATGAACATTTTTTCATGTGTCTCTTGGCTATCTAGATGTCTTCTTTGGAAAAATGCCTGTTCATGTCCTCTGCCCATTTTTTTCATTGGGTTATTTGTTTTTTGGGTGTTGAGTTTTATAGGTTCCTTATACATTTTGGATACTAACCCTTTATCAGATATGTCACTTGCAAATATCTTCTCCCATTCTGTAGGTTGCCTTTTAGTTTTGTTGATTGTTTCCTTTGCTGTGTGGAAGCTTTTTATCTTGATGTGGTCCAAAAGATTATTTTTACTTTTGTTTCCCTTGCCTCAAGAGACATATCTAGTAAGAATTTGCTATGCCAAGGTCAAAGAGGTCCCTGCCTGTGTTCTCCTTTAGGAATTTTGGTGTTTCCTGCCTCACATTTAGGTTTTTCATTTATTCCAAGTTTATATTTGTGTATTGTGTAAGAAAGTGGTCCCGTTTCTTTTACATGTTGCTGTCCAGCTTTCCCAACACCATTTGTTGAAAAGACTGCTTTTTTCCAACTGAATATTCTTTCCTACTTTGTTGAAGATTAGTAGGATATATAGTTGTGGGTTGATTTCTGTGTTTTCTATTCTGTTCTATTGATCTATGTGTCCATTTTTTTGTGTGTTAGTACCATACTGTTTTGATTACCAAAGCTTTGTAATAGAACTTGAAGTCCAGAATTGGGATGCCTCCCACTTTGTTTTAC
Source organism: Panthera pardus (assembly GCF_024362965.1). Taxonomy (NCBI): domain Eukaryota; kingdom Metazoa; phylum Chordata; class Mammalia; order Carnivora; family Felidae; genus Panthera; species Panthera pardus. The sequence continues at coordinate 89,799,590 of NW_026526765.1, forward strand.
TCTTTAGGTTGCTTTGGCTATTCAGGGTCTCTGTGATTCCATACAAATTTTAGAATTGTTGTTCTTGCTCTGTGGAAAATAATGGTGTTATCTTGCATTTAAATTTTTTTTAACGTTTATTTATTTTTGAGACAGAGAGAGACAGAGCATGAACGGGGGAGGGCCAGAGAGAGGGAGACACAGAATCTGAAACAGGCTCCAGGCTCTGAGCTGTCAGCACAGAGCTCGACGCGGGGCTCGAACTCACGGACCGCAAGATCATGACCTGAGCCGAAGTCGGCCGCCCAACCGACTGAGCCACCCAGGCGCCCCTATCTTGCATTTAATATGTAGATTGCTTTGGGTAGTGTAGACATTGTAATAATAATTGTTCTTCCAATCCATGAACATGGAATGTTTTTTCTATTTATATGTGTCATCTTCAATTTCTTTCATCAGTATTTTATGGTTTCAGAGTAGAGGTCTTTTACCTCTTTGGTTAGGTTTATTCCTAACCGGGTTTATTCCTGGTTAGGTATCTTCTTATTTTTGGTGCTATTGTATTTTTCCAAGTTTCTTATGCACACAGAATTTTTCAATTAATTTTTGCTTTTAAAAACAATTTCAGGGCGCCTGGGTGGCTCAGTCAGTTAAGCGGCCGACTTCGGCTCAGGTCACGATCTCATGGTCCTTGAGTTCGAGCCCCGCGTGGGCTCTGTGTTGACAGCTCAGAGCCTGGAGCCTGCTTCAGATTCTGTGTCTCCCTCTCTCTCTCTGCTCCTCCCCCATTCATGCTCTGTCTCTCTCTGTCTCAAAAATAAATAAACATTTAAAAAAATAAATAAAAAATAAAAAAAAATTCTATGTTTCCTCTCTATCCTCTACTTGTAAACTTTATAATGGATAGACATCAAACTTCTGAATTTATCATTCCTCTTCTATAACATTGTCATCAATTAAATAAAAATCTAAACACAGAATTAGAGCTTTAAGTTATGCAGAATCCATTAGATTGACACTGAAATGTTTTGCATAGCCAAAGGCAAACGCTAACAAACAATTTTTAAAAAGTACCTACAAATTAAGTAAAGTTTGTAGATTTCTGTTAGTACACAGGTATTACTTATGGTAAAAAGGTGATTAAGGTATTACTTAAACCTAAAGATATGGGTTTAATCCCTGTCACACTTTAAGTTTTAGATTTCTGGCAATAATGACTAAAAATAGTGTTTAGGTGTCTCATCAGAGTTTTAGGTTAGAGCCCTGAACAGTGCTTGTTTCGTCATTGTAAGTTCCCAACCAGCTGAAAAGGAAACCCATAATTTGCTCAGGAATTAAGAGAAATTCCTATGGGAAGACAAAATTAAGTTTTGGAAAACTTAGTACTAATCATAAAAGTAATTTATAACTTCTAGTTACAAAAAAATTAGTCTCAAGTTTGTAATGGGAAACCTGGTGATTATAGTTAGTAATACTGTATTATATATTTCAAAGTGCCTAAGAGAACAGATCTTAAAAGTTCCCATCAGAAGACAAAAATATTATAACCATGTGATAAATGTTAACAAGACTTACTGTACTGGTTCTTCCTCAATATATACATATGTCATATAATTATGTGGTATGCTTGAAACTAATATAATATATATCAATTATATCTCAATAAAAAATAAAATGATGAAATAAGTATAAAACCTAATGTTGCTTTATTTTGTGTATTAGGTTTAAAAATAATTGCTTTATACTCTGCATTTTACATGCCTATAATATTTATGACATTTGGCTTATTAGTGTATAAAGTAAATTAGACTTATGATTCTAATTGAAATGTACAATATATAATTGATTTGGATCTGTGAATTAAATTTAACTTTTGAATTAAATTTTACTTATCTTATTAATAAGTGCACATTTGAAAATCCTTAAGAGTCACTGTCTTAAGTTTGCTTTTTGGAATTATAAGAAATAATTACTTCTATAAGGTTTTATATAATAATCAGCAAAGATGAAGTAAAATCTATTATATTTTAGAACCAGCTTAAAATATGAAAAAGATAATTTAACTGAATTATAAAATACTTCAAATTTATCATTTTAGATATTTTATATGAAATAAATATAAGTTGACTACAGAAAAATTGACTTTTGCACTGGTGATTTAATAGTCAAATACTATTTTTAATTTTTTTTAATGTTTATTTATTTTTGACAGATAGAGCATGAGTGGAGGAGGGGCAGAGAGAGAGAGGGAGACACAGAATCTGAACCAGGCTCCAGGCTCTGAGCTGTCAGCACAGGGCCCGACTCAGGTTTCGAACTCAGAGAGTGCGAGATCATGACCTGAGCTGAAGTCAGATGCTCAACAGACTAAGCCACCCAGGCACCCCAGTCAAATACTATTTTTAAAACCACAGTTACTTCTTTGTATTCTTTCTTGTACACAAAAGCCAAATTTAAAAATGCAAAAAAACCCACGTCATAATAACATTTATCATTTGGTCTTTTTCATACTTCATTGTTTAAGAATCACTTGTATTTTGTTTTAATTTTCTATTTTAGTCTTCAGAGATATCCACTTAGCTATTCAGGCTTTTAGTTGTTTTTTGTTTGTTTGTTTGTTTTGTTTTTTAATATTATCAATCACATTCTTTAGCATGTATGTTAAAACTGTAGGTTCCCATTTTATTTAAAAACTGTTCTTGCATAATCCAGTTGATATGACTTGTATAAGTAAACTTTTCTTCCCTTTCCATTAATTAAATTTCCTCTCCAACTGGTCTTTGCTGTCCGGACCTTATCTGCTAGTTTACACTTCTGTCCTCGAGTCCAGAACAATGGCTGACCAGCACAGAGTAGACAGCCAATACACATTTGTTAAATGAATATTTGTGCTTTCCAAGTATATTATATATGAAATATTCTGCAATTTTTTCTAAACAATAGTTATCCATATTTATATATTCTTTAATATATAAATACATTTTATATATTTATAAACTAATTTTGAATTGATGAACAGTTGTAACTTCAGTCTGTTTCCTCAGTTCTGTTTGAAGATTTCTTCTTTCCTTCACAATGAATACAGATTCTTAGAAAAAAATCTCTTTTCGCACTGAGTGGCCAGTGCAATGGGTAAATTTGTTGCTTGTAAGTTTTATCTTTTCTGTTGTACAAAAAAACTGCTCTCTGAGTTAAGTGGTCTTTGTGTATTGTGTAACCAGAAGTCTTGGTGTGTGTTCCTGTTTTTCTTTTATGTCCTTAATTTTCACACTGATGGACATCTCTGGTAGTTATTAATTATATTAGGTAAGTACTCTTCACTAAGTACAATGTTATCTTTATTGAACAGTAAGTATTCTTGGGTGTTATGAGATTTGCACATATAAAAGTGAGTGTATACTTAATATGTTGAATGATAGAACTGCATATTAGAGGTACTATAACAGACAGACCAATATGATAATTTTGAGATTAAATTCAGAATTTTGTTTGCATTTCAAAATTTAGCCACACAAAAAAACGTTCAAGTGAAAAAGCTTTCAACAATGCTTATATCAATACCCCTTGCCAAACTAACAGGATGATAAAATATAAGAGTATAAGATATATATTATAAAATATCATGTAAGAACATATAAATGCAGTATTCAGATTAAGGGATCTAATAGCTTAGTTATAGGTGTACAGATGGAATGTTGTGTACGTTTTGGTGTGATATTTTCTAGTTAATTGTGGAAAGCTAAAACACAGAATATAATAACAAGACCCCTGAGTATTGTTAGATACATTATAAGAGGAATGAGATGAGGGGGTTTACCAGATGTTTATTCTGGCAATTATCTTATTCATTATGAGTTAAGGTAGTTATTATTAGACATTTTAATACTTAACATGTGTAAGAAGCATTTTGTATTAACATAAAGGGCAAAAATATGATCAGAAGACTAAAACACAGGTGACAAATTTGCACAACACAATGAATAATTTTAATAAGATTAATTCTCTAACAATGGGTACCAGACAGTAAATTGTAAGTAGCACTGGGTATCTAAATTTATGTCATCATTATCATTATTATTATCATTTATAAGTTAATTTAAAAATATTTGAAGAAATGAAAATCTTCAATTTAAAATTCCTTCTGTTATATTCTCTGCCATCTCAATGGATTCAGGTTTTGAATGTGTCACATAGCTAAAGAAAAACATGGCATGTTCTCTTTGGTCAAAACAGTTCAGGTGTGCATGTGCCTTATGTGTACCATTGCTTGTATATTAATTGAACATCTGAGATTTATACTCTATTCTATCTCTATTCTGTCATTCCCTTTCAATATCTATTTTAGTTTCCAGCTTCTCAGTTTGGCTCTCTGGTCTCCTTTGTGTTCATGACAAATGAGCCAATCTAAACATAAATTTCACTTTACCCCCAACTAATTGTCTGGCTTTTTCTATTTTACTAGATCCTTTGTCTGTCTGCATCTAACCTTTTGGCCTATCTATCACTCACTTTCTATTTGATATGTTATCACTCTTCTTTGCCCCCATTAGTCAAATAATTCAATCAATGTGTTTACAAAACCAACCCTGTGACAGGACACAACTTTTTCATCTTGCTGAAAGGAGTATGATTCATTTGTTCAGATGTTACTAGGAATCAATGCATTGCTCAATTCTCCTTAATATATCCCATTCATGAATTTACAAGTATTTATTGAGAACACTCTATCATCCAGTCACTGTTCTATATACTGAAGATACAGCAGTGTATGAGACATAGAAATCACATTCTACTTGTGAGGATAAGAAAGAAAAAATACTGTTACCTGTATCTTCTGAAGAACAAAAAGTTTTCTGTAAGGACTGAAATGGAAGGGTGACTTTCAATACATGACTATAAAATTTCATTATAAGTTTTGTGTTCTCCATTTGAAGGAATTATTGGCATTTATTTAACCATTCCTATGAAACTGACAAGAAGTTAATGCATCAAAATATTAATAATGGTAGATTATAAACAATTTTTTTATTTGCCAACTGATATTTTCAGCATTTCCAGATATTCTTCAATGATTGCATGCTGCTTTTAAAATAAAAACAAATATATTTTTACTCTTTAAAATGTTTTTTTAAATTTATTTTGAGAGAGAGAGAAAGAAAGAGAAGGGAGGAGAAGTAGAGAGAGAGGAGAGAGAAAATCCTAAACAAGCTCTGTGCTTTCAGCACAGAGCCCATAGTGGGACTCGATGTCACCAAACAGTGAGATCATGACCTGAGCTGAAATCAAGAGTCAAATGCTTAACCATCTGATCTATCCAGGTGCCCCAAATTTACTCTTACTTTTAAATGGAAATATAAACATTATACTTGTCCTATTAAAGTCTGTATGGTTTTTGAGTAACATGGTCCATACAGGCGTCCTTGGGGATATTGTAAGTTCTACTCCAAACCACTGCAATAAAGTGATTATCACAACAAAATAAATCGAAAGAATTTCTTGATTTCCCAGTGCATATAAAAGTTATGTTCACACTATACTATACTCCATTAAGTATACTATTAGCTATATTAAACATAGCATTATATTGTAAAAAAACACAACATATACACCTAAATTGAAAAATACTTTATTGCTAAAAAATGCTAACCATCATCTGAGCTTTTGGTGAGTTATAATCACTGATAATAGATCACCATAACAAATATAACAATAATGAAAAAGTCTGAAATTTCATGAGAATTACCAAAATGTGGGACAGACATGAAGTGAGCAAATGCTGTTGGAAAATGACATTGAAAGCCTTACTTCAAGCAGACTTGCCACAACCTCAATTTGTAAAAATTTAGTATCTGTGAAGCATAACAAAGCAAAGGACAATAAAACAAGCTATGCCTTTATGTTAATAGAAGTATGGATGTGGTACCATGTGAATTTTGATAATAACTCATTAGTGTTGAAGACAAATGACCTAAAAGGATGATCACAGTGGGGGAAGATAGAGTTGCTTGTGACTTTTACTTATGTTCTTATTTATTTTACAGCTGCTATATTTAAAGGCTTATTTTAGCGTTCACTGGCTGCACTCTTTCAAAGTTTACCAATATATAAGATTTCTTTCGGTAACAAGGGGGATTGCAGTGAATAGTTTAACTCCAATTTCACTAGAATGGTTTTTTTTAATTTCATTTTTAATTTTTTAAAAATTTATGTCCAAGTTAGTTAGCATATACTGCAGCAATGAATTCAGGAGTAGATTCCTTAATGCCCTTTACTCATTTAGCCCATCCCCCCTCCTACAACCCCTCCAGTAACCCTCTGTTTGTTCTTCATATTTGAGAGTCTCTTTTGTTTTGTCCCCCTCCCTGTTTTTATATTATTTTTGTTTTCTTTCCCTTATGTTCATCTGTTTTGTCTCTTAAAGTCCTCATATGAGTGAAATCATATGATTTTTGTCTTTCCATGACTGACTAATTTCGCTTAGCATAATACCCTCCAATTCCATCCATGTACTGGCAAATGGCAAGGTTTCATTCTTTTTGACCACCGAGTAATACTCCATTGTATATATATATATATATATATCCATGCTATTTTCCATAGTGGTTGCACCAGTTTGCATTCCTATCAACAGTGCATGAGGGTTCCTTTTTCTCCACATCTTTGCCAACACCTGTTATTTCTGGTGTTGTTGAGTTTAGCCATTTGACAAATGTGAGGTGATATCTCATTGTAGTTTTGATTTGCATTTCCCTTGTGGTAAATGAGGATGAACATTTTTTCATGTGTCTCTTGGTATATATACCATTCTTCTTTATCTATTCATCCATTGATGGACATTGTGGCTCTTTCCATACTTTGACTATTGCTGATAATGCTACTATAAACAATGGGGTGCATATGTCCCTTCGAAACAGCATACCTGTATCCCTTGGATAAATGCCTATTAGTGCAATTGCTGGGTCGTAGGGTAGTTCTATTTTTAGTTTTTTGAGGAACCTCCATACTGTTTTCCAGAGTGGCTGCACCAGCTTGAACTCCCACCAACAATGCAAAAGAGATCCTCTTTATCTGCATCCTCGCCAACATCTGTTGTTGCCTGAGTTGTTGATGTTAGCCATTTTCACAGGTGTAAGGTGGTATCTCATTGTGGTTTTGATTTGTACTTCCTTGATGATGAGTGATGTTGAGCATTTTTCATGTGTCAGTTGACCATCTGGATGTCTTCTTTGGAAAAGTGTCTATTCATGTCTTTTACCCATTTCTTCACTGTATTATTTGTTTTTTGGGTGCTGAGTTTGATAACTTCTTTATAGATTTTGAATACTAATCCTTTATCTGATATGTCATTTGCAAATATCTTCTCCCATTCTGTCGGTTGCCTTTTAGTTTTGCTGATTGTTTCCTTCACTGTGCAGAAGCTTTTTCTTTTGATGAAGTCCCAGTAGTTCATATTTGTTTCTGTTTCCCTTGCCTCTGGAGACATGTTGAGTAAGAAGTGGCTGTGGCCAAGATCAAAGAGGTTTTTTCCTGTTTTATCCTTGAGGATATTGATGGTTTCCTGTCTTACATTTAGGTCTTTCATCCATTTTGGTTTATTTTTGTGTACAGTGTAAGAAAGTACTCCAGGTTCATTTTTCTGCATGTTGCTGCCCAGTTTTCCCAGCACCACTTGCTGAAGAGACTGTCTTTATTCCGCTGAATATTCTTTCCTGCTTTGTCAAAAATTAGTTGGCCATATGTTTGTGGGTCCATTTCTGGGTTCTCTATTATGTTCCATTGATCTGAGTGTCTCTTCTTGTGGCAGTACCATACTGTCTTGATGATTACAGCTTTGTAGTATAGCTTGAATCTGGGATTGTGATGTCTCCTGCTTTGGTCTTGTTTTTCAAGATTGATTGCTTTTGCTATTCGGGGTCTTTTCTGGTTCCATACAAATTTTAGGATTATTTGTTCTATCTCTGTGAAGAATGCTGGTGTTATTTTGACAGGGATTGCATTGAATATGTAGATTGTTTTGGGTAGTATCAACATTTTAACAAAATTTGTTCTTCCTATCCAGGAGCATGGAATCTTTTTCCGTTTGTGTGTGTGTGTGTGTGTGTGTGTGTGTGTGTGTCTGTCTTCTTCAATTTATTTCATAAGCTTTCTATAGTTTTCAGTGTATAGATTTTTCACCTCTTTGTTTATGTTTATTCCTAGGCATTTTATTGTTTTTGGTAAAATTGTCAATGGGATCAATTTCTTGATTTCTCTTTCTATTGCTTCATTGTTAGTGTATAGGAATGCAACAGATTTCTGTGCATTGATTTTATATCCTGCAACTTTGCCAAATTCATGAATCAGTTCTAGCAATTTTTTGGTGGAATATTTAGGGTTTTCCATATAGAGTATCATGTCATCTGTGAAGAGCGAAACTTTGACCTCCTCCTGGCTTATTTGGATGCCTTTTATTTCTTTGTGTTCTCTGACTGCAGAGGCTAAGACTTCCAATACTATGTTGAATAACAGTGGTGAGAGTGGGCATTCCTGTCGTGTTCCTGGCCTTAGGGGGAAAGGTCTCAGTTTTTCCCCATTGAGGATGATATTAGCATTGGGTCATTCATATATGGTTTTTATGATCTTGAGGTATGATCCTTCTATCCCTACTTTCCTGAGGGTTTTTTATCAAGAACGGATGCTGTATTTTGTTAAATGCTCTCTCTGCATCTATTGAGAGGATCATATGGTTCTTGTCCTTTCTTTTATTGATGTGATGAATCACGTTAATTGTTTTGTGGACATTGAACCAGCCCTGCATCCCAGGTATAAATTCCACTTGGTCGTGGTGAATAATTTTTTTAATGTATTGTTGGACTCGGTTGGCTAATATCTTGTTGAAGAGTTTTGCATCCATGTTCATCAGGGAAATTGGTCTATAGTTCTCCTTTTTAGTGGGGTCTCTGTCTGGTTTTGGAATCAAGGTAATGCTGGCCTCATAGAAAGAGTTTGGAAGTTTTCCTTCCGTTTCTATTTTTTGGACCATCTTCAAAAGAATAGGTGTTAACTCTTCCTTAAATGTTTCGTAAAATTCCCCTGGAAAGTCATGTGGCCCTGGACTCTTGTTTTTTGGTAGATTTTGATTACTAATTCGATTTCCTGACTGGTTATGGGTCTGTTCAAATTTTCTATTTCTTCCTGTTTCAGTTTTGGTAGTGTATATGTTTCTAGGAATTTGTCCATTTCTTCCAGATTGCCCATTTTATTGGCATATAATTATTCATAATATTCTCTTATTATTATTTTTATTTCTGCTGTGTTGGTTGTGACCTCTCCTCTTTCATTCTTGATTTTATTTGTTTGGGTCCTTTCCTTTTTCTTTTTGATAAAACTGGCTAGTGGTTTATCAATTTTGTTAATTCTTTCAAAGTACCAGCTTCTGTTTTCACTGATCTGTTCTATGCCAGAAGCCAAGCTATCTAAACATCTGATGGCAGGGCCCAGGTGGTGGAAAGATTGAGACTGCATGGTGGCCCACCAAAAGTGAAGCTTCTTGTACTCCTGCTTTTATGTAATTTGGACTTACCTTTGGTCAGGGCAGCCCTTCTACCAATGAAAGTACCTGGGGATTTGTCGGTTGGGGAATTGCCCACAACAGGCCTCTCAGGAAAAAAAACATTGGGGAAAGAAATAAGATTCCGCAGGGAAATTATGCAGCCCTACATCCAGCCCTTACCAACCCCTATAAAGACTCCTCTACCTAAAGGAAAGATAGCCCCAGATATTTCCCAGCCAAGGAGGGGGACAAATGGGTTCAAAATCCCCACTCCGGCAACAAAGGAATGTATCTATGGATACAAGTTACTCCAACCCTTAGGCCCACATGGCCCCCAGGTGGCACTCCAGATGATAACTGGATCTGGTGGGTTAAGGTACAGAATGGTTCATTAATTCCTAGGTATACATTGTCTGCCTGGGAACACATAAGGCGTGGGTTCCCAGGGCCCTCTTGGCTCCCTCCTGGCACCCCAGACCAAAGCGAATACTTTTGTTCCTTGTACCGAAAATGGTTCAAACAAACAAATAAGAAGTCATGCCCCTGTAAAAGTTCCACTTCAAGTGTTGAGAGTTAGATGACCTTGAAAGGGCAGGAGGGGATGTTACAAGAAAATAACCATGCTGTTTCTTAATGGGTGATTACACAAAGGAATATTTTTAGAATTAGGTAATGCCAGAAAACATAGATGACACATGCTATAAGGAATTTGCTAACAAATATAATGCCATGCTTGCCACAATAAAGCGGCCGGTCTAACACATTGCTGTTGTCTGTGTCCATTTGTTATTTTCAATGATGCTGTTCATCCTTCGGGAAACCCTGGACCTGCTGGGGCTGGACCTCCGCAGATCTACTGTTTTTTTGGTTTCGATAGCATTAATTTCTGCTCTAATGTTTATTATTTCTTGGCTTCTGCTGATTTGGGGATTTATTTGCTGTTCTTTTCCCAGCCCTTTAAGGCGTAAGGTTAGGTTGTATATCTGAGATCTTTCGTCCTTCTATAGGAAAGCCTGGATTGCTAAAAACTTTCCTCTTATGACTGCCTTTGCTGCTTCCCAGAGGTTTTGGGTTGTGGTATTACAATTTTCATTGGCTTCCATATACTTTTTAGTTTCCTCTTTAACTTCTTGGCTGGCCCGTTCATTCTTTAGTAAGATGTTCTTTGGTCTCCAAGTATTTGTTACCTTTCCAAATTTTTTCTTGTGGTTCATTTTGAGTTTCATAGTGTTGTGGTCTGAAAATATGCATGTCATGATCTCAATCTTTCTGTACTTGCTGAGGGTTGATTTGTGTCCCAGTACGTGGTCTATTCTGGAGAACATTCCATGTGCATTGGAGAAGAATATATATTCTGCTGTTTTAGGATGAAATGTTCTGAATATATCTGTTAAGTCCATCTGGTCCAGTGTGTCATTCAAAGCCATTGTTCCTTGGTTGATTTTTAATTAGATGATCTGCCCATTGTAGTGAGTGGGATGTTGAAGTCTCCCACTATTATGATATTACTGTCAATGAGTTTCTTTATGTTTATGATTAATTGATTTATATATTTGGGTGTTTCCACATTTGGCACATAAATGTTTATAATTCTTAGGTCTTCTTGATGGATAGACCCCTTAATTATGATATAATGCCCTTCTTCATCACTTGATACAGTCTTTATATTACCGTCTACATTGTGTGATATGAGTATGGTTACTCTGGCTTTCTTTTGTTGACCATTAGCATGATAGATGGTTCTCCATCTCCTTACTTTCAATCTGAAAGTTTCTTTAGGTCTCAAGAGGGTCTCTTATAAACAGCATATAGATGGATCTTGTTTTCTTATCCATTCTGTTACCCTATGTCTTTTGATTGGCGCATTCATTCCATTGATGTTTAGAGTAAGTACTGAAAGATATCAATTTATTGCCATTATGTTGCTTGTTGAGTTGGAGTTTCTGGTGGTGTTCTCTGGTCATTTCTAATCTTTGTTGCTTTTGGTATCGAATTATTTATTTATTTATTTATTTATTTATTTATTTATTATTTTCATCTTTTCTCCCCTTAAAATTTCTTGCAGGGGTGGTTTAGTGGTCACAAACTCCTTTAAATTTTGTTTTTATCGGAAATTTTTAATCTCTTCTTCTATTTTGAATGACAGCCTTGCTGGATAAAGAATTCTTGGCTGCATATTTTTCTGATTCAGCACATTGAATATAACCCGCCACTCCTTTCTGGCCTGCCAATTTTCTGTGGATAGATCTGCTGCAAACCTTTTCTGTCTTCTCTTTTTGGTTAACGACTGTTTTTCCCTTGCTGCTTTCATGATTCTCTCCTTGCCTGAGTATTTTGTGAATTTGACTATGATATGCCTTGTTGATGGTCAGTTTTTGTTGACTCTAATGGGAGTCCTCTGTGCTTCCTGGATTTTGATGTCTGTGTCTTTCCCCAGGTTAGGAAAGTTTTCCGCTATGATTTGCTCACATAACCCTTCTACCCCTATTTCTCTCTTCCTCTTCTGGGACTCCTATGATTCTGATGTTGTTCCTTTTAAATGATGTCACTGATTTCCTTAATTCTTAAATCATTCTCTTTTGCCTTAATCTCCCTTTTTTTTTTTCTGCTTCACTATTCTCCATAAATTTGTCCTCTATATTGCTGATTCTCTCTTCAGCCTCATCCATCCTTGTTGCTGCAGCATCCATATGTGATTGCAGCTCAGCTGTAGCATTTTTTATTTCATCCGGGCTAACTTATACTTCTTTTATCTCCACAGAGAGGGATTATAATCTATTTTTGGCTCCAGCTAGTATTGTTATTATCATGATTCTAAATTCTGGTTCAGACAGCTTGCTTTTATCTGTGTTTTTAAATCCCTGGCTGTCATTTCTTCTTGCTCTTTCTTTTGGGGTGAATTCCTTGTTTTGGTCATTTTGAAGGGGGAAAAGGAACGAATGAAGTTGAAAAAATTGAAATTACAAAAAACTAAAATTAAAAAATATTAAAATTAAAAAATTAAAAACAAACTCACACAAAATGAAATAAATTATGCTAGATCCTTGTTTATTTTTGGTCTGGGTGCTTGATAGATTAGAAAAAAAAGGTGGAAAAAGAGGAAATTGTTTGAAAATTTTGAAAAATGAATACAGTGAAGTAAATTAAAATAAAATGATGAAAGTAAAATAGATTTGAAAAAAATTACACAAAAGTAAAAAATATAGTAGAAAAATTAAATAAAAGTATTTTTAATAAAAATTGAAAATGAAAATGAATTTTTTCTCTTTCTGTATCAAGAGAAAGAAAAGAAAAAAAAAAGACAATTGAATAGATGGACCAGCTAACAGACTGAAATACAACTGAAATTACTTTGTTTTCCCCTAGAAGTCAAACTATGAAGCACTTTATAGTCCATAAAGTAAGCAGGTGTTGAGACTTGTGTTCTTGAAGAGCGAGGTTGGCCCAGTTGGGCAGGGCTTAGTGTGACAATTCTGTTCTCCACTAGATGGCACTGCTAGCCTACTGGGGTGGATTGTTGTGGTGCTTGTAGGTGTGTATGTGAATACGCAGGAGCAGTGAAAATGGCATCGCCGAGCTACCCAGTCTCTGATATTGGAACTCTGTTCTCCCCAATCAGCAATTGTGCACCCATCCTTCGTCTTCGGTTTCTGTCCACTCCCTGTTTCCACACTGTCAGTGACCAAGCCCCAGGCAGCACCTCTTTCCTGAGTTTTGTCTCAGATGCCACTGCCTTCCCCGGCCCCCCACTCCTGAGGGACTGCAGCTTTGACCCAGTCCTCCCCTCTGCAAAGGGTATTACTGAGCAATGGCCAGGTGCTGGCTGCACCCAGGAACGCTTGTGGGATCGTGCTGCTACCAATGCCCAGAGACTGCAGCCAGGTGTCAGCCCGCCCCAGAAAAATTTTGTGAGACAGTGTATCAGCAGCACCTCAGGGATTATGGAAAATCACAACACACATTTGGCATCAGTCTTCACCCCCAACGACCTTGTTCCAGCACCAGCGGATGTGGCCATTCTCTGGGGTCTGCTGCACCCAGGTGGCCTCACAGCCTTTACCAAATGTCCTTCCAGCAGTGGAACCACTTCTCCCTATATGGCCAGAGAACCTCCCGGACCCCACTCTGCTCCTGGGAATTCGCCCTTCCCACCAGAACACTGCCAGGTATCGATCTGCGGAGTTTCAGACTCTGGGCTCCCTTTGTTTACCGTTTTAATGGAATTTAAACCCTCTCCTTTCTCCTTTCTCCCTTTTTAGTTCAGTCCCTTCAGGTGTTTCCAGTTTTCTACTTTCTCTCCAGCTGCTTTTGGGGAAGGGTGCTTTTCCCGTATCCCCCCCCCCCATCTCTCCCCCTCCATCTCCGTCCTCTCTCTGCATGCAAAAGTGGCTCCCTGCCCTCTGCGGCTTCTCTTTCCCCATGTTCACCTTTCCATGCCATGTACCTGCTGAATTCTGTGGTTCAGGTTGTGCAGATTGTTGTGTTAATCCTTAGATCAGTCTTATAGGTGTGCAGGATGGTTTATTGTTTGTCTGGCTGTATTTCATGGATGTGAGACACACAAAAAACTTCCATGCTGTTCTGCCATCTTGGCTGCTCCTCCCCCTCACTAATATAGTTTTGAATACTCCTTTTCACTTCAGTAATATTTTATTAAAAATTATCACAAGCTTTATTATAATTCTTTCCTGAAGCTGTTTTTGTTGCCTTTCTCTTAATAGCCATCAAACTTCTTCCCAAAACACAATATAAATGATAAAGTCTCTGTGAATTATAGAGCTGTGCCTTGCTTATATGTTATTTTCAGTAAACTTTATTGGGATAACAAGAGTACAAAATTATTGTTTATTAAGTGTTTAAGTATGTTATAGTTAACTATAAGTAACTTATAAGTAACTATAATTTACTATATAGAATTGTTTTTAAGCATTATGTATCTATTTGATATATTTTATATATTTGTTAGAGTACATTTATGGAATAGAAGAATAATTTAAAAATTATTAATTTTTTAGACGAGTTGTTTTTGGTTGTTTTCATTTTAAAATGTTTGCTTGTTTTTATTTTAGATACTGTTTATGTCTATGATAAATTGTTTTATTTATTTATCTCATGTATTGATTTATTTATTTATTTTAGAGGAAGAATGAGTGAGCACAAGCAGGGGAGAGGGGCAGAGAGAATTTCAAGCAGGCTCCACACTCAGCGTGGTGCTTGATGCAGGGCTGGATCCCATAACCCAGGGATCATGACCTGAGCTAAAATCAAGAGTTGGATGCCCAACCAGCTGAGCCACCCAGGTACCCCAATCTATGATAAATTTATGCATGCATATTTTATATAAGGCCTATAATTCTGATTTTATTTCTATTCTAAGGCCATGTGATACATTTTGGTGTAGGGTGCTTTAAGGAAGAATATTTAGAGAGCGACTTTGTGGGGCATCTGGGTGGCTCAGCTGGTTGAACCTCTGACTTTGGCTCAGGTCATGATCTCACGATTCATGGGGTCAAGACCTGTGTCAAGCTCTGTGCTGACATCTTGTAATCTGGAGCCTACTTTGGATTCTGTGTATCTCTCTCTTTGCCTCTCCCCTCCTCGCTCTCTTTCTGTCACTGTCAAAAATAAATAAACACTAAAAAAAAACAACCCACAGACTTTGTGAAAATGGAGACTATCTCTACAATCCTCATTTTTCATATGGCTCAAGTGTCTGTGTGTATGCATGGCAGGTGTGTTAAAGTAAACGTGATTTTAATTATATAGGTTTCTTAAGTGTTCAGACAAGCAGATGAGGTTGATTATTTAACTTCTCACTATAAAAATAAATATAAAACACCTTAGGTACTAAGATAAAATAATAATTTAGTAAAAGAACATAGAGTTTTGACTTATATAATAGAAAAATTATTCTTTACAGATCAAATAATTCATTTGCTGTCATTAGTGAATTTCTATTTTTATAAATGATAGAGATAAGAAATAAATGTTAAACTCTTTTGAACACCAAAATATCAACCCACTGGAATAAACTCAAAACATCTGCACAATTAACAAATTGTTCATGTGCAAGTGATATTAAACTTACGGGAAACCAAAATATTCTTTTATAATATAGATTGTCATTCATTTGAAATAATCTCTGAAGACATTAATATGATATTAAAATCTAAATCAATAGCTGAGAGCTTTTTAGGGAGACTATTGAAGGCAAAATAGTGCCCAATATCATATTTTTATAGTAAATATCACCCTTCTAAGACTTTGCCTCTCTAGTTGTCTCAAATTTAAAAAGTTAGTATGCACAAATGAAACCTAATTAAAATGATTGAAGCTGTGAAATGACTTCTACAAAAGAAAAATAATCACACTATTAAATATAAAATTAAAAAGAAGTTAAAAACTATAAGGACTCCATATGGATATTAAAACAAATTTCATAATATTAATTATATACATATATGCCAGGAAGCTTAAGAAGACATTTTTCTTTTTCTTTTTTTAAATTAAATCAGTATGATTTAGAAAGAGGGCTTTATAGTTGCTGCTTATTCTTACTACAGTGTCATTAATTCTTCAAGACATAATCAGTGGACTTCTGATCTCTCTCCTAAATGTTATCCTCAAGACTAACAATGATCCCTAATTTATCCAATCCAGTGTGTTTACTTTAAGTAGTATCCGATCTGAGCACATGATACACTTACTTTATTTTCAAATTCAGAGGAACCAAAAAAACTCTAGGTCTTTGAATTGATTTTATATGCTTGTAGCAGTCTCTAAGATAATCAGGGTACATAGTAACTACTTAGTGGTACTGTGACACCATTTGTGACAGGTGAACAATTTCCTGAATAAGTTTACTAGAATTCAATGAAAAAGATTCATAAAGCACCATGGTAATACTAGGCAAAATGTCATACTGCTTACAATTTACCTGAGAGGTGCATCCAAATACTTCTGCTTTTTCCTTGAACCATTCAAGGCCTCTAGTTACAATGTGCCCTTGATCACAGTGAGGACCTTCTTAGAAGCAAATGGCTGAAAACAAAAGAGAGAGAGAGAGGGAGAAAACACTATTATAATAGATGCAAAATAAACTCAAAGATCTTATATTACTGGTATCATTTTATATGTCAATGACTATATGAACATTTTTTTTTGGTTTCATTGTTCTGTTATTTAACAAAGTATCTGGTACAAAATAGGTGCTCTAAATATGTTACTTTCTTAGGTTAGCTTCTCTTAATCAAGATTTCCTAGAAAATAGAAACTTAAGAATGAGTTAAACGCTGATTGTTTATTTGGAAGTTCTGATCCCAATTTAGCAGAGGTGACGGACAAAATAAAGCAAGGAAGGAAGGTAAGCAATCGAACTGATGGGTTGCCATATTGACCATTTGATCTCTTTGTTTTTAAATGTATAAAATAATACATTTAATTTCATTGATTTGACCCTTAGAATAATAAAATCTTCAATTTCTATCTTACAAGATTATTATGAGGCTCCAATAAGCATTGGGATTTCTTTGAAAAGTGAGAGATATTGGTAGTAGGGGAACCCTAGGCTAATCTTGTCCCTTGAACACAGCTAAACCAACACCAAATCATTTTGAACCCCAGGAAATTAATATGAGGATTAAGAGAATAATCTGCATAATTTGAGTGAGAGAACATAGCAGGTATGTGGTGCAGAGTAGGGACCTGGGGGAGGGAAAAGCCAAGGTGCCACAGAGGGGTCAGACCCCTCTACATGTAGAGGAGAGAGACGGAGGGGGAAAGCAGAGCCTTGGGTTCTTGTAAGAAAAGCACTCCTCCAAAGACATTGACGGGGGAATAGTGAGGAATTGACTATGGTAAGTTTTTGCAAACAGTGGAGCTGAAATTCTGAGTTTTCGGAAGTCTGTGCCATTTGCTGGAGTAGACCCAGGGGGGTGCTGCTCCTGGGGAGAAGGAGGCAAAGCCCAGGCATGGAGACTGGACAGTGTGGTGTGGATATCCCCCGGGTCAGACTAAGACAGAAACTACACTTTTCCTGAGTGGATCTGGAAGAACATACAGTATATTGCTTCTTGAAGGACAAAAGACCTGGCTGGCACCTTTGAGTGGCTGTTAATAGCAAGGGAGAGAATCATGCACAGAGGGCAGATAGAGCGGTTGCCGCTTTTCCCTGAGCTTCACAATAAACTCTAGGCACCTGTGTGGCCTGCAACTGCTTTTCTGGACAGAATGGCACCACATGCAGCTCTGCCAGACTATCCTCTGGAGGAGGGGACCAGTTCTGCCTTGTCCTGTCCTATAAGATTTGTAGTTTTGAATCCCAGTCATGCACCAGAGAGAAAACAGAAGAGATCTGTGGCACCAGACATGTTGATGGCCTGCACACAGAAGGGTTAAGGTCAGGGATCTGACAGAAGCCTGGGACACAGGAGGGGAGGTTGCTTGTTTGTCTCTGAGAGAACTACCTGAATAGTGGTTGCTTCCAGCTCTTCTACCCAGGGATGAGAGAGCAGTGTGATGATATCTTCCCCTGCTCACTAGCAACGTAAATTTTAGCCAGTAACAAAAAGCCCCTAACAGAAGCTGGAACTGCTTACACCAAACCCAACCCCACTGCACTCTGCAGGACCATATTTACTAGGGTAGGTCTGACTATGAGCCAGCATAGCGGGCCTCTCCCCCAGGGGACCAACACCGGTCCCCCAACATGTAGCAAGTCATTGAGTGCTCCAGAGCATCAGCTTCAGTTTTGGTGGAAATAGAACCAGGCTGGCTTCTAATTACTTTTCTTTTTTCTTTTTTCTTTTCTTTTCTTTTCTTTTTTCTTTTCTTTTCTTTTCTTTCCTTCCTTACTTTCTCTCTCTCTTCCTCTCTCTCTTTTTGGAATCAGACGTATAGTTTTTTTGTTCATGCCTTTCTTTCGTTTCATCATTTTCTGGATGAGGCTTTTTTTCCCTTTCTTTTACTCAGAATCAGGCTGAATTTTTGTTTGTTTGTTTGTTTGTTTTGCTCCTTTGCCTTTTCTCTTTCTTTGGGGGTCAGAATTTTTTCTTCTTTTAAAAAAATTTTTTTAATGTTTGTTTTTGAAAGAGAGAGAGAGAAACACGGAGTATGAGTGGGAGAAGGGCAGAGAGAGAGAGGGAGACCCTGAATCCAAAGTGGGCTCCATGCTCTGAGCTGTCAGCACAGAGCCCGATGCGGGGCTCGAACTCACGAGTTGTGAGATCATGACCTGAGCCAAAGTCGGACGCTTAATCAACTGAGCTACCCAGGTGCCCACAGACTTTTTTCTTTTTAATTTTTTTCTTTTTTTCCTCTCAGGCTTATTTTAACAAACAAAGCACACCTACTTAAAATCCAAACTTACTCACTGCAAGCAAGGAAGAGCTCTGTAGAGGACTGACCTGGGGAAAGAGCCACCAAATGGCAAGAGCAAAGTGCACACAACACAAACCAGAAACACTTCCTGAAGCGCCCAGCCCTGGACAATATATGACCCACTCTTAATATAGCATTACTCTCAGGAGCAGGAAACATAACAAGCTTTCACACCACGAAAAGACAGAAACCTAGACAAAATGACAAGACAGAAGAATACGTCCCCAAGAAAGATCAAGAAGAAACCATAGCCATAGATCTGCTCAAAACAGATAATAAGTAATATATCTGAACCAAGAATTTAGAACCACAGTCATAAGAATACTGGCTGGACTTGAAAAAAAGCATAGAAAACAGCAGAGGAACTACTGCTGCAGAGATAAAAGACCTAAAAGGTAGTGAGGCTGAAATAAAAAAAGCAATAGCTGATATGCAAAACTGACTGGATATAGTCACAATGAGAAGTCAAGAAGCAGAGGATCGAATAGGTGATATAGAAAATAAAATTATAGAAAAAATGAAGTTAAAAATGAGAGAGAAAGAAAGCTATTAGATTACAAATATAGACTTAGGGAAATCAGCAATTCTATGAAGCACAATAATATCCATATTATAGGAGCCCCAGAAGAAGAAGAGTGGGAAAAAGGGAAAGAAGGTTTATTTGAACAAATTATAGCTGGAAACTTCTCTAATTTGGGGAAGAGAACAGGCATCCAAGTCTAAGAGTCACAGAGAACTCCCGTCAAAATGAATAACAATAGGTCAACACCAAGACATATTATAGTGAAATGTGCAAAATACAAAGATAAAGAGACAATTCCAAAAGCAGCTAGGGACAAAAGGTCCTTAGCCTACAAGGGTAGACATACAAGGTTAGTAATGGACCTGTCCACAGAAACTTGGCAGGAAAGAAGGGAGCGGCATGATATATTTAAGGAGATAAATGGAAAAATATGCAACCAAGAATAATTTATCCAGCAAGGTTGTACTTCATAGTGGAAGGAGAGACAAAGAGTTTCCAAGACAAGCAAAAACTAAAGGAGTTCATAACCACTAAACCAGCTGTACAAGAAATATTAAAGGGGACACTTTCAGTGGGAAAGAGAGACCAAGAGCAATAAAGACTAAAAGGAACAGAGACAATCTACAGGAATAGTGACTTTACAGGTAATGCAATGGCTCTAAATTCATATCTATCAATAATTACTCTGAAGGTAAATGGGCTGGATAACTCCAATCAAAAGACATAGGGTATCATAATTGATCAATAAAAATAGGACCCATAAATATGCTGCTTATAAGACACTCATTTTAGACCAAAGACACCTCCAGACTGAAAGCGAGGGGAAGAGAACCATTTATCATACTAATGGACATCAAAAGAAAGATGAAGTAGCAATCAGAAAAACTAGGTAAATTTAAACCAAAAATTGTAATAAGAGAGGAAGAAGAGCACTATATCATCATAAAAGGGGTCTGTACAACAAGAAGATCTAACAAATATAAATATTTATACCCCCAACTTATGAGAAGCCAAATATAAAAATCAATTAAGAAAAAAAATAAAGGAATTCTGATAATGATACAATAAGAGTAGGAGACTTTAACATGCCACTCACAGCAATAAACAGATGATCTAAGCAGAAGATTAACAAGGAAATAATGGCTTTGAATGACATACTGCACCAAAAGGACTTAACATATATTTGGAGTATTTCACCCTAAAGCAGTAGAATACACATTCTTTTCTAGTGCACAAGAAACATTCTCCAGAATAGATCACATGCCGGGTTACAGATCTGGCCTCAATCAGCACAAAAAGTCTGAGATAATTCTGAGTCTATTTTCAGATCAGAATGCTATGAAACTTAAAGTCAACCACAAGAAAAAATTTGGAAAGACCACCAATACATGGAGATTAAAGAACATCCTACTAAAAAATGAATGACTTAAGCAGGAAATTAAAGAAGAAATAAAAAATATATGGAAGTAAATGAAAGTGAAAGCACACAGTCCAAAACCTTTGTAATGCAGCAAAGGCAGTCATAAGAGGAAAGTATATAGTATTTCAGGCCTTCCTCAAGAAGGAAGAAAGGTCTCAGCTATACAAGGCAATCTTACACCTAAAAAAGCTGAAAAAGGCAGCAAATAAAGCCCAAAAAGAAGTAGAAGAAGAGAAATAAAGAGTAGAACAGAAATAAACAATATTGAAATTAACACAAATAGAACAGATCAATGAAACTAGTAGCTGGTTCTTTGAAAAAATTAACAAAATTGATAAACCCCTAGACAGACTTACCAAAAAGAAAAAGGAAAAGACCCAAATAAATAAACCACAAATGCAAGAGAAGAGATCACAACCAACACTGCAGAAATACAAAAAGAAAAAATTGTAAGAGAATACTATGTTCAATTATATGCCAAAAATTGGGCGTTCTGGAAGAAATAGATAAATTCCTAGAAACATACAATTTACCAAAACTGAAACAGTAAGAAATAAAAAATTTGAACAGACTCATAACCAGCAGGGAAATTGAGTCAGTAATCAAAAAAGTCTCAACAAACAAAAGTCCAGGGAAGGATGACTTCACAAGAGAATTCTACCAAACATTTAAAGAACAATACCTATTTTACTGTGTTCCAAAAATATAGAAATGGAAAGAAAACTTCCAAACAGATTCTAAGAGGCCAGCATTACCTTGATTCCAAAACCAGACAAGGACCCCACTAAGACAGAGTATCACAGGGGCACCTGAGTGGTTGTGTTAGTTGAGCGACTGACTTTAGCTTGGGTCATGATCTCACAGTTGGTGTGTCCAAGCCTTGCATTGGGCACACTGCTGTCAGTGCAGAGCTTGCTTTGGATCATTTGTCCCCTTCTTTCTACCCTTCTTCCAGCCCTGTCTCTCAAAATAAATAAACATTTAAAAAAATAAAGGAGAATTACAGACCAATATCTCTGATGAACTTGGATTAACTTGATACAAAAATTCTCAACAAGATACTAAGAAATCTAATCTAACAGTCCACTTAAAGAATTTAATATAATCAAGTGGGATTTATTCTTAGGATGCAGGGGTGGTTCAATACCCATAAGTCAAACAATGTGATACACCAATTAATAAAACAAAAATAAAAAATATAAGAACCACATGATCCTCTCAATAGATGAAGAAAAGCATTTGAAAAAAATACAGCATCTATTCTTTAAAAAACCCTCAAGAAAGTAGGCATAGAAGGAACATGCCTCAATATCATAAAGGCTGTATATGAAAAACTCACAGCTAACATCATCCTCAATAGGGAAAAATTGAGAGGTTTTCCCCTAAGGTCAGGAACATGACAGCGATGTCTACTCTTACCATTGTTGTTCAACATAATACTGGAAGTCCTAGTCTCAAAAGTTGGACAATAAAATTGGCAAGGAAAAAGTCAAACTTTCACTCTTTGCAGAGGACATGATACAGTAGGTGGAAAACCCAAAAGACTTCACCAAAAAATTGCTAGAACTGATACATGAATTCAGCAAGGTTGCAGAATCTAAAATCAGCATATGGAAATCTGTTGCATTTCTATACACCAATAATGAAGCAGCAGAAAAGAGAAAAGAAGGAATAAGTCCCATTTATAATTGCATCAAAAGCAATAAGATACCTAGGGAAAAAAACCTAACCAAAGAGATAAAAGATCTGTATGCTGAAAACTATAGAAAGTTTATGAAAGGAATTGAAGAAGATACAAAGAAATTGAAAAACATTCCATGCTCATGGATTGGAAGAAAAAATAGAACAAGTGTTAAAAGGTCTATACTACCCAAAGAAATCTACACAGTCAACGCAATCCCTATCAAAATAACACCAACATTCTTCACAGAGCTAAGAGAAACAATCCTAAACTTTATATGGAACCAGAAAAGACTCCAAATAGCCAATGTAATGTTGGAAAAGAAGACCAAAGCTGGAGGCATCACAGTTCCAGATTTCAAGATATATTACAAAGCTGTAATCATCCAGACTGTATGCTACTAGCACAAAAACAGATGCATAGATCAATGGAACAGAATAGAGAATCAGAAATGGACCCACAAATGTATGGCCAACTAATCTTCAACAACGCAGTAAAGAGTATGCAATGGAAAAAGACAATATCTTCAGCAAATGTTACTGGGAAAAATGGACAATGACATGCAGAAGAATGAACCTGGACCACTTTCTAACATCATAGACAAAAATAAACTCAAAATGGATGAAAGACCTAAATGTTGAGATAGAAAACCGTCAAAATCCTAGAGGAGAAAATAGGCAACAATCTCTTTGATCTTGGCCACAGGAGCTTCTTATTAGACGTGTCTCCAGAGGCAAGGGAAAGAAAAACAAAAATGAATAGTTGGGACCTCATCAAGATAAAAAGTTCCTCTACAGTGAAGAAAACAATAAAAAAACCCCTAAAAGGCGGCCTATGGAATGGAAGAATATATTTGCAAATGACATATCAGATAAAGGGTTAGTATCCCAAATAAATAAAGAACTTACAAAATTCAACATCCAAAAAACAAATAATCCAGTGAAGAAATGGGCAGAATATATGAATAGACACTTTTCCAAAGAAGACATCCAGATGGCTAAGTGACACATGAAAAGATGCTCAACATCACTCATCATGAGGGAAATACTAATCAAAAGCACAATGAGATATACCTCACACCTGACAGAATGGCTAAAATGAAAAACTCTGGAAACAACAGATGTTGTTGAGGATGTGGAGAAAGGGCAACCCTCTTACACTGTTGGTGGGAATGCAAACTGGTGCAGCTACTCCGGAAAGAAGTGTGGAGTTGCCTCAGAAATGTAAAGACAGAGCTCCTTTAAGACATAGCAATTGCACTAGTGAGTATCCAAAAACACAAAATACTGATTCAAAGGGGCACGTTCACCCCTATGCTTATAGCAACATTATCAACAATAGCCAAATTATGGAAAGACCCTAAATGTCCATTGGCTGAACAATGGTCCATTGACTGAAGACATCGTATATGCACACAATGGAATATTACTCAGTAACCAAATGAAATCTTGCCATTTGCAATAAGGTGGATGGAACTAGAGTGTATTATGTTAAGTAAAATATATTAGAGAAAGACAAATACCATATAGCTTCACCTGTATGTGGAAATTAAGAAACAAAAAAGATAAAAATTGGGGAAAAGAAGGAAAAATAAAATTAGACAAAAAGAGAGAGGGAAGGCGTGCCTGGGTGGATCAGTTGGTTAAGTGTCCAACTGCTCAGGTGATGGTCTTGCGGTTCGTGTGTTCAAGCCCCACGTCAGACTCTGTGTTGACAGCCGGATTTTGGAGCCTGCTAAAGATTCTATGTCTCCCTCTCTCTCTTTCCCTCCCCTGCTCGTGCTCTGTCTCTCTCTTTCTCTCAAAAATAAATAAACATTAAAAAAAAAACAGAGGGAAGCAAATCATAAGAGACTCTTAACTATAATGAACAAAATGAGGGTTGCTGGAAGGGAGGTCAGCAGGGGTATGGATTAAATGGGTGATGAGTATTAAGGAGGACACTTGTTGTGATGAGTACTGGGTGTTATATGTAAGTGATGAATCACCAAATTATACTCCTGAAGCCAATACTACACTATATGTTAACTAACTTGGATTTAAATAAAATCTTGGAAAGAAAATTTTAAAAATGATGAGATATTATACAAGTATAACAATTGTGATGTTTTATTTTATTATTTTTTAAAAAATATTTTAAATGTTTAGTTATTTTTGAAAGGGAGAGAGACAGAGTGCGAGCAGGGGAGGGGCAGGGTGGGAGGGAGGTATAGAATCCCAAGCAGGCTCCAGGCTCTGAGGTGTCAGCACAGAGCCCGACTTGGAGCTTGAACTAATGAACCTTGACATCATGACCTGAGCTAAAGTTGGACACTTAACCAAATGAGCCACCCAGGTGCCCCAAATGTGACGTTTTATTAAGAATAAAAAATAATTAATATTTTTAAAGACTTATAATCTACCATTGCTTTTATATACATTACTTCATTTAACCAATTCAAGAATCCTGCAAGATAATTACCTATTTTAAAATAGTTTTACTGGAATGAATTGCACTTACACATTTCCTAGGGATTCTATCACAGAAAGTAAAAATTTCCACTAGTCGTGAGTTCATTTACATCAAATTCCATAACTTCAGTGGCACATACTAGATTTTTCTAGTCACTATTTCTCTATTTCTCATTGATATGAAGTACTTTTTTACAAAACTTAAATAACCATTTGTTTGTAACCATTCATTTCATTAGCTCAGATACTAATATAGTTTTGGCTGACAAATCTATATTCAACCGGAGCTAAACTGATATTTCTAGGAAGTAGGTGCTAGGACCTTTGAAATAAGTATTATTTTGCTGTTTCTTAATAAATACAATTGAGGGGCGCCTGGGTGGCTCGGTCAGTTAAGGGTCCGACTTTGGCTCAGGTCATGATCTCACGGTCCATGAGTTCGAGCCCTGCGTCGCGCTCTGTGCTGACAGCTCGGAGCCTGTTTCGGATTCCGTGTCTCCCTGTCTCTCTGCCCCTCCCCTGTTCATGCTCTGCCTCTCTCTGTCTCAAAAATAAATAAACGTTAAAAAATAAATAAATAAATAAATAAATAAATAAATAAATACAATTGAAATGATTGTTCTTCAATTGACAAGATCATTTACCTAGCAGCCCTTTCAATTCTGCAGTCCATAATTAATTTACTCCTGCTGGCTTGACAAAGTCAGGAAAGTAACAGAGCAGTTTGTACGGAAAATACTGATTGGTGGTAATATTAGTAAACCAAAAGTTGCATTACTATTTCAAGTTTTATTTTCTTCAGCATCATGCTTACCTTAAAAGATGGTGTGATTAGGTATGCGTGAGCATGCATGTATATGTGCGTGTGCATGCGTGAACACTGTTCTTTTTTATGGTGTAGTTAAGGAAGTAGTAGAACCATTTGTTTTTCAAACCTTAAAATCCAATGCTGAAAGTTTTTGAGTCACTTTTACTTGTTTTTCAAACATATCATCCAATGAATGCAGAAAAAAATATTTTCAACCAGAGAAAGAAGAAATGTTTCCTTTATGGTTTCATTTATGCTAAGCTTAGCAAAGTATCTTAGAATGACTTCTTCAAGTTAATTTTGTGTTCCTTTCATGAGGAGAACTTTCAAAATGGAAAGGAATTACTTTCATATTTAAGGATGGCTATACAAATGATTGAACCTATAGCAATGAATTAATGAAGTATAGTTTTAAGACTGTTTCTTTCCATTCACTTTCAAAGACTCTGTGAAGTCACCACACCAGCATTCCATTTTAAAAGGGGCTCAGAATGTGGCAAAGCATACAAATAGTCAAGTTTGAGAAAGAACAGTCCCTCTGGGCAAGAAGGCCACTGCTGTGAGATGAAGCTTCAAGTCAAGTCAAACATCCAAAGCCAAGTGGGAAATCTCATTTTAGGCACACACATCGTCTAAGGAAAAAAAAAAAAACGTGCAGGAATTAAAATAAAGTGCTCTGGACAAGACCTATTTGTTTTCAATATAATCAATGTTCAAGATTAAATAAATCCTAAAAGTATTAGCTCAATGCAAAACACTGGAAAACAAAGCATCAGTCAGTCTTGTAAGGTGGCAGGAAGAAAGGTACTAACCTTAATTGATGGACTACAGTTCTAGACTTTACCAGGCACTCAGGATATAGACAATGTTTGGGCTTCTAAGATACATAGTTAGAAATAGAATGAGTATCTTATGGTCTGGCTCTCTCAAACTGAGAATAAACTGAGGGTTGATGGGGGGTTGGAGGGAGGGGAAGGTGGGTGATGGGCATTGAGGAGGGCACCTGTTGGGATGAGCACTGGTTGTTGTACGGAAACCAATTTGACAATAAATTTCATATTAAAAAATAAAATAAAATAAAAAGAAATAGAATGAGTAATAAACTAATCTCAATTATTCCTTAGGGCAAAATACATGACATTTTGCATCTTAGATGGACAGTGTTATTTGTGTAAGGATTAAGATATTGTCCAGAAACCAGAAGATATCAGTGAACATCTATATGTATCTACTCTGAGATAGATGAAAAACTATCCCTGAACTCTCCTGACTGGTAGAATGATACAATTGTCCAGAGAGATCAGGAAAAGGATCTGCCAGCCTTTGGAGTCACTGAATAATAATTTCTTATAGTTGGGATGAGGCACAACCTGTACACTAAGAGTCATAAAGATTTACCAGTTACCTGAAGAATTTCATGCAACACTTCAATGATTTTTCAGAATATTTGGACAGAGAGAAGAACTAAACAGACTGAAGCTCTTTTTTCTTTGCTACCTAGAGACTTCACTGTCAGTTAACAGTAAATCCTACCAGTGAAATTAAGAAATAAGTGGCATTTTCAAAAACTTTTTAAAATATGCCTTGTAAAAAAGGATGTTCTAGGCAACTCTAAAGACATTTATAGTATAATTGGGTGACAGTATAACAAAGGACAAAATATAATCAATATTCTCTAAATATAAGTAAGTTCAAGTTTACATATTACACACAAACTGAGAATCAACACCATTTCAATATCACTTCGACTAGTGGATTTCAAAATTGGATATTTATGAGAATCAATTAGGAATGTTTTTAGAATAGGCATTCCAGAGTCATCTCACAGAGCTTATGATTAATTAGGTTTATGTTGGGATCCATAAATCGACATTATGCTAAATTCTTTTGATTACTAGCCAAGTTTTGGAATCACAGTCCACTGAGACTCAGGGCTATTTTAGTTTAAATAAAATTAATCATGGAAAATTTTAAATAAAAACATCATTGAAAGCCATTAGTGCTTATTGGTTACTAGATTCAATATTAAGTACCTCTGTTTCAAATTTTAAAAAATGTTTTTAATGTTTATTTACTTTTGAGAGAGAGAGAGAGAGAGAGAGAGAGAGAGAAAGAGAGAGAGGAAGGGCCAGAGAGAGGGGGAGACACAGAAGCCAAAACAGGCTCCAGGCTCCGAGCTGTCAGCACAGAACCTGACGCGGGGCTTGAGCTCACGAACCGCAACATCATGACCTGAGCCAAAGTTGGACACTTAACTGACGGAGACACCCAGGGGCCCCAAGTATCTCTGTTTCTATTCAATAGAGAATCTGTGTTCAGGTTTCACATGAAAAATTGGGTGAGAGATGGTTTCTGAAAGAACACTACAAAAGAACAGTCTCCTCAGCACACTACTTACCCATACAAGTTCACATGAACACACTCACATATCACTAAGTACTCCACCTTGATGTAGAGAAAATTTAGAATAAAGATGCAGGGTGACCAGGAGAAACAGAGAGACACAAACACAGACACACAGACACACACAGACACACACAGACACACATGTGCATGCATGCATGCATGCACACACTGATGTGCAGAGAGATGCAGGGAGGGAGCAGAATGGAGGGAGGAAGGGAAGAGGGAGAAAGAATTTCTTATTGAAAATATGACAGTTAGAAATATGTGAACAGACAGCTTGGAATAGAAAAAGAAGATAAAATGGTAACCAGAATACAAGAATACAGAATACTATGTTACTGGAAAAATGCGATTATTGAAGAATGCTAAATAATCTTTAAAACATCCTGATAGACTTCAGTACCAAGTATCAAGTTACCAAAATCTTATGCAGCAGCATGTTTGAAAAATACGTCCTGTGTTAAACAGGTTATAGTTTCTTGAGAAATTTTTATGTAAAGAATTCAAGGGATGCCTGGATGGCTCAGTTGGTTAAGTGTCTGACTCTTGATTTTGGCTCAGGTCATGGTCCCAAGGTCATGGGATCAAGCCTTGCATTAGGCTCTGCACTGACAGTGTGGAACCTGCTTGGGATTCTCTCTTTCCCCCTCTCTCTGCCCCTTCCCTGCTCTCTTTCTCTGAAAATAATAAATAAACATTAAAAAAAAGAATTCAAGTTATTTTTCAGATAATTCAGTAAATAATTCAGTAAATATAAAGTTTCCTCTTCCCACAGCCAGCCCATCATTTCTAAATCTTTTTCTTAAAGAGAGGCTGAGTGAATTTTTCTTATGTATATTTCTGAAATTTTATATAAGTTAATATATGTTTTTCACCTAAATAGTATCATTTTGGTAAAACTTACTTTTTTATTTTAATAGTATATGTCAAACACTTGCCATTTCACAATGTATACTTTTATCTTGATTTTTTTTTTTTAATTTTTTTTTTCAACGCTTTTTATTTATTTTTGGGACAGAGAGAGACAGAGCATGAACGGGGGAGGGGCAGAGAGAGAGGGAGACACAGAATCGGAAACAGGCTCCAGGCTCCGAGCCATCAGCCCAGAGCCATCAGCCCAGAGCCTGACGCGGGGCTCGAACTCACAGACCGCGAGATCGTGACCTGGCTGAAGTCGGACGCTTAACCGACTGCGCCACCCAGGCGCCCCATCTTGATTTTTTTTTTAAAGAACTATATGGTATGTTGTTGTATGGATAAGTATAATTTATTTAACTAGGCCTTTCCTGCATTTAGATTCATTTTAATCTTTTGCTGCCATAATGGAATACAATGAAATATTCTTATAGACACACTTTCACATATGTGGAACTTTAATATTTTGATGAATTCCTAGGCATGGAATTGCTGGTTTAAAGAGTATGTAGGTTTAGGGGCACCTGGGTGGCTCAGTTGGTTAAGTGTCTGACTTCGGCTCAGGTCATGATCTCACAGATCGTGGGTTCGAGCCTCACAATGAGCTCCGTGCTGACAGCTCGGAGCCTGGAGCCTGCTTCAGATTCTGTGTCTCCCTCTCTCTCTCTGGCCCTTCCCCTCTCAAGCTCTGTCTCTCTCACTCTCACTCTCAAAGATAAATAAACATTACAAAAATTTAAAGACTGTGTAGGTTTTTAATTTTGATAGATGTTGCAAGTTACCCTCCAAAGAAGTAGGACCAATATATACCCCCTTGGTACCACTGAGAGTACACACAAGAGTATGCGAAAATCCTGTTTCCCCATCTGATGGCCAAATTACTTTCAACCCCTGGAATCATGAAAGGACTTGACATTATGCTTCAAAGATTCCTAGCTACAAGTTGAGATAGCACTGGATGGAAGAACTAGTCATAAAAACCAACTCTCAGAATAAATACCAAGTGGAATTAAACCAAAGTTATAGAGCACTAGAAAAACTTTTGATAAACAAAGGATGGTAATGAGAATTGTTTGTGTAGTAACCATCACTAAAGATTTAAGGCATATAAAATGTCTGCCATTTTGTATTTGTGGCAATCCTATATGATACAACTGCCTGATGGTTTTGTTTTAAAGAGTACAGGCTATTTAAGTGTATTTATAGATGTATAGATAAACTGTTCCCCATCTCCCTTTTCCTCCACAACCCTTAAATCCTTTGCGTGAACTTTGCTTGTAGTTTTTATTTGGTGGTGGAGGAACAAAAAAATGAGGGCGTATTTTATTGTGACAAAATTGAAAATTTCTTTAGTTAGTATCATTTGTTTTGTGAGTCTTCAACACAAATGAAGGATGCATACTTGGCTTTAAGTGATTCCCTTGGCAATTCTCGTAAGATTTAGAGTGTGGAGTGCGTGTGTGTATGTGTGTGTGTGTGAGAGAGAAAGAGATTGATTTAAGGTTTCAGGGTAGTTCCAAAACTCTGGTTGGGAAACCCTACAATCTAATACAATAAATGCTTATTGCTATAAAATATGAATGGTGGCAGCAATGTACTATAAAACAATTATAATTATTCAATGTTAGGTATATGAAATTGAAATGTAAAGATTCATAAAAATATATTTTATCATAATACAAAATTTGTCCTAATTTTGGATAATTTAATTCTCATCATTTGTACTATTTTTAAAAAGTGAAAAATCTCTCTAAAATGTTATAGGATAATTAGTCAAAATTATTTACATACCCATATTCCTAAAATTTGTAATGATAGCTGTCCTTTAAAACAGTAGATTTTGCAGAATGTTCTCAGAAAAAAAGATACTAAAAGGTGATTCTGAGTTGTTGAAATCTAAATAACCCTATTTTTATAAATCAGTCTCTAAATCTTTTCTACACTGAGAAAGGCTTGCCACTTTATTAATGGATAATACCTGAGAATAATGTATAAAATTATTTTGGAAATTTCCCTTTTCTAGCTGCCTGATGAGCTGTTAAGACCGTTTTTCTGCAATTGATGTTATATTCAGTACTTGAAGAAGTCGTTGAAATGTTAGTTTCTAGTTATATATTACTATGGTAGTGCTTTCATTTTATCCGCACTTTTATTGGATATATTAAATGTCTGCGGTAGTTCTAGTTCAGTTACTGAAAAATGATAAAGTTTCTCATAATACCTTTTATGGCTTTAAAAATCCTACAAATGGTGTAATTCTTGCTTGTCCTTTGATATAGCTGAAACAGTTAAATGGACCAACTGTAACAAGAAGAAATATTTATAATGAATTCTTTTCAAAAGCCTCATTTTTCTTTCACTGATGTCAAATAACAGAAATACAATGTAAAATTAAAGGTTCAAAGTTTTAGATTTTAAGAGCTCAAATTAATCATACTGAAAACGTCATTAATAATTCTCACAATTACACAATATAAATATCCAGGAAAGACAAAGCAAGTAACTTTAAGCCATGCCCCATAAAAGTTGATAACAGTATGATTAAGGTCAGTACACTTAATTCAAGGAAGCCATCAAAATGAAGTACATGTTCTCTTAAAAATATCAGAAGTAATCATTTGGCGAATAATCCTCAGAATGTCACTCTTTTGTGATGTATGGAAGTTGCTCTAATTTAAATTCCGTAGTGCTTACAAGTAATTAGCCTTTAGCACCAAAAATTTCTTGAAAATTCTACATAATCATTAAAACTATTTCTCATTGTCTATCTACAGATGATATTCTAATTTTCTTTCAATAATTTAAACTTTTATAGTTTCCTGCAAGAAATTAATTTTCCTTTCATTACTGAAAGCTTCCTGGTTCAGTGATTTCAAAACATATTATTATAGTGAAAACAACTTCAAAATTAAACTAAAATAACCTATAGTAAGCAAAATCAGCAGCACATCATTTGTCTGGGCCAACCAGGGTTGGATATTTAAGTTAATGAATCCACCAGGGAGGTAAGTCAGTTTGTACTGAAAAAAAGTTCATAATATTCACATGTGCACAAGTTCAGGATTCTTCTACAGCAGTAAGGATAAAGGAATTTTTAAAATATAAATGTAAGGTGATTTCCAATGCATGGACCAAGAATCTTTTTAATACTAGGTTTCATGTTTTTGTTTAAATAAGTTGTTGCCTAGGAACACAGGTTCTTAGAATTTTATATTTGTTTTGAGTTAATGATTGATAATAAAATCACTCACAAATATTGGCTATAAAAAATAAAATGATAGTTGTGTTGACCTAGATTGCCTTCCACCTATAACTTATGTTTTTCAAAAGCAGTTCTGAAGAATGTTATTTATTGTGAATATATACACATATATATGTGTGTGTGTGTGTATGTATATATATGTATATATATATATGTGTGTGTGTATATATATATATATATATATATATATATATGTATATATATATATATATATATGCTTTCTGATGATAAGGTACCTTTGGTAAATAGATTTAATAAACAACTTCATAGGAGTGAAAGTCGAGATTAGTGCTAATATGACTAATCTCGACTTTCACTCCTATGAAGTTGTTTATTAAATCTATTTACCAAAGGTACCTTATCATCAGAAAGTCCTGGTGAGATATACCAATTACTAGGTTTCACTCATAATGGTATTCTCAAGGGATAGGGCTAGGAATCTCTATTTTTAAAAAAATGGCAGGGGTGCATGGGTGGCTCAGTTAGTTAAGCATTTGACTGGCTCAGGTCATGGACTCACAGTTTATGAGTTTGAGCCCTGCGATGGGTGTCAGAGCAGAGCCCAATTTGGATACTCTGTCACCTTTTCTCTCTGCCCCTTCCTCACTCCTGCTCTCTCTCTCTCTCAAAAATAAATGAACAATGAAAAAATATGGCAGTAGCTGACTCTGGTCAATTTTGGTAAATACATTTTAAAAATCTAACTCTTCTAGTTTTTTTCCCCCTTAATATCTACAGTGTAAGGAGTGATTTTATTGTGTTCCCTTTAACATTGTTTTAATATTGGACTTCATAAAATTATGTAGGATATTAGCTTTTTATACAATATTTTAACACATATGTATGAAAGCAAATATACTATTACTTTATCTGTTAGGGTATTCTATTGTGCTTTGCTCTAAATTTGACTTTTTTTCCCATTTATCTGGAAGTGATTCATTACACTAATATATTATTTTTAACTAAAATGTATACATACCAATATCATTTAATTTCAACATTTCCCCATAGTCTTACTTGCCATATATATATATATATATATATATATATATATATATGTGTGTGTGTGTGTGTGTGTGTGTGTGTTTGTGTGTGTGTGTGTGCATGTATATACCATAAACCTCTTCCATGACTTTGCTTATGTCATGGCCCATTATTTCACCCTGTCCCTTTCTTCTAGTTAACCAATTCTTATTCTTCAAACCTCAGTTTGCCCCATATTTGTTGTCTTTGTCTGTCGCTAACATTCATTCACAAAAATTTATTGCATGCTTTCTATGGGTGAGGCACCTGCTAAGGATGGACACCATGGATTCATAAATTTCTGCCAAAAGAGTTTACAGTTTAAGTAATCTTAATGCCTTTATCTTTCTGGGCATTTTTGGCCCTTATGTGTTATAAACCAGAACAGTACTTCCAATATTTCATTTCAAAGTACAAGGGGATAAATTGACAAAGATGTTTTGGCATTAGAAAATGAGCTTTGAGGTTCTTTTACCACTGGCTATGTGTTACTCAAGACTTTAAGCAGTTGATAATGTTAGCATTCTTGTAACATATCCATACCATGTTAATGTGCCATGGCCTATCTGTTGGGATATGCTGATTAAAAATTTATCCTGTAACAATCTGCACATTTTTTTCTCAATATATTCCATTTTAGTGACAGTTTTCTCGGTTTCATTATCTATTTTACTATTTTAAAGATTTTATCTTTAAGTAGTCTCTATGCCCAACATGGGGCTCAAACTTACAACCCCAAGATCAAGAGTTCATGGTCTACTGATTGAGCCAGCCAGGTGTCCTTATTTTACTATTTATTTTAATAGAAGTTTCCAAATATAATCCAATATTTTATTTTATTTTTTTATTTTATTTTCCTTTTTTAAATTTAAATTTTAGTTAACATACAGTGCAATATTGGCTTTAGGAGTAGAATTCAGTGATTCATCACTTACATACAATAACCAGTGCTTATCACAATGAGTGCCCTCCTTAGTACACATCACCCATCTAGCCCCTCTCCCACCAACCTCCCTCCATCAACCCATAGTTTGTTCTGTATCATTAAGAGTCTTTTGTGTGGTGCCTGGGTGGCTCAGTCAGTTAAGCTTCTGACTCTTGATCTCACTGGCTCCTTCATGATCTTTTGATGGTAATATCAAGCCCCGCATCAGGCTCGACACTGACAGCATGAAGACTTTTTGGGATTCTCTCTCTCTCCTCTGTCTCTCCCTATACCCCACTTACATGCTCTTTCTCTCACTCTCTGAAAAAAAAAAGATGGGGTGCCTGGCTGGCTCAGTTGGCTGAGCGTCCAACTTCGACTGAGGTCATGATCTCGCAGTTTGTGGGTTGGAGACCTCTGTCAGGCTCTGTGCTGACAGCTTGCTCAGAGCCTGTAGCCTGCTCCGGATTCTGTCTCCCTTTCTCTCTGCCCCTCTCCCAGTCACACTCTGTTTCTGTTTCTCTCAAAAATAAATAAACACTAAAACATTTTTTAAGAAGTCTCTTGTGGTTTGTTTTCTTCTGTTTTGTTTCTTAAACTCCACATATGAGTGAAATCATGGTATTTGTCTTTCTCTGACTTATTTCACTTACCATAGTGTAGTCTAGCTCCATCTATCTCATTGCAAATGGCAAGATTTCATTCTTTTTGATGGATGAGTAATATTTCACTGTGTATGTGTGTATGTGTCACACATGCATGCACACATATATATACACTACATTTTCTTTATCCATTCATCAGTCAATGGACATTTGGGCTCTCTCCATAGTTTGCCCATTGTAGCTAATGCTGCTATAAACATTGGGGTTCATGTACCCCTTTGAATATGTTTTTTTATATCCTTTGGGTAAATACCTAGCAGTGCAATTGCTGGGTCATAGGATAATTCGGTTATTAGTTTCGTGCGGAACCTCCATATTGTTCTCTAGGGTGGCTGCATCAGTTTGCATTCCCAATAAGAGTGTGAGTGGGTCTGCCTTTCTCTGCATACTCGCAAACACCTGTTGCATCTTGTTGCTAATTTTAGACATTTTGACAGTTGTGAGGTGGTATCTCATCATGAATATTTTCTTAATGAATAATAGTTTTTATTATATCATTTTGCTATGGTTCTCCTTGGCAGCTGTCATATTTTTTTTCTTTTCCCATTTCCTTCTCTTTAGCACCTTCCTTATTCTCTTTCCTTATAATTTCCTGTGTCTTATTTGCTATAGGTGGATAACCCAGAAAACCAAAAATATTAAGAATTGTATATTATAAAGAATTGTAAGGTTCAATAAAATCCTGAATAAAACCATGAGGAATAAAATATTTGACTTTCACGACAAGATATTTTATCATTCACTCTAAGATTGTCAAGATATTTCAAATGAAATTACACTTCACAGCTGCATGCTGGCCTGACAGACATTTCACTAGAATCCAGACTTTTAAGGTATATCTTACTCATTTTCTCAGTCTTTAACAAAAATTGCTGTATAGAATATTTATGAACATATATTATAACCTCAGCACCCCCAAATAGAAGGTTCTTAGGGGATTACAAATATCTCCAGAGAAGGAAAGAGGGAAATGCCAGTATATAAATCACTATAGCAATAGTTCTGTATTATTAAACCACTTTCTCTAGTCTTCATGATAAAAGTCATTGTGAATTTTAGAAAAGGTTCTTTTTTACATGGTTCAGTCAAGCAGAGAGGTCTCAACTGTATTGTTAATCAGAATGAGTGGAAATAACCAATGTTAAAGGAATTATCCATTGGAGGCAAATGAACTCTTTGAGAAAATAATGGTGCCATCTGGTAAATTAGCTCTTCTTCAATTTCAAATACTACTATAAAAGTTGTATATCTTTCAAACATTTTATTTCCATAGAATATTTATTCACTTTTCCATTATCAGATTATGAACAAGGCAATATAAGATACTACTAAAAGCTGGGATTAGTGGGACCCAACAGAATCTATTTTCTTCCATCACCATAACATCATTTTATCAAAACCACAGGCCTATAGCACATGCTGAGAAAATGGCCACAAATCTGCTGCTCACCTCACCAACAAATTGACTTTTTGCCAACTGACTATTACAACATTCACTTAGGATTCTCCCCCTCTCTCTTGGAAGTTATGTACCTTCAAAAATGTATGAATTGGCAGGTTGTTTTTTTTAATGTTGATTTCCAGGGCAAGATAATATAGTGAGCTTATGTTCCAATAATATCTCTTCCTCAAAACACATAGAAACAATAAATAAAATTAAAAAGGATAAAATTGAAAATTCTAGCCAGACTAAAATAACAGGAAAAAGAAATCTTTGTGGACCACGTACAGGACAAAAATCATAGCAGCACCTGTAGTTATAACTGAAGCTGAAACTGTGCCTGAGTTCCTCATCTGGAAGTAGATAGCAGTGACTGTGCTTTCCTCCAAAGTAAATGAGAGACTGTGGTTGGCAAGAAAAAAAGATTGTTGAGTCGGAGTTTTTAAATCAAGGAACTGTGGTGTCTACTCCTGTCAAAAAGATGAAAGAGAAAGAAGGAAAGAAAGAAAGAAAGAAAGAAAGAAAGAAAGAAAGAAAGAAACCATTGAACAAAATCAATTACTTCCAGTCTTGAAATCTTGAAATTGCAGTTTCTCAAAAAAACTACAGATCTA
The DNA here is from genome assembly GCF_024362965.1 of Panthera pardus. NCBI lineage: Eukaryota > Metazoa > Chordata > Mammalia > Carnivora > Felidae > Panthera > Panthera pardus. Next base: position 89,836,612 of record NW_026526765.1, read on the forward strand.
GAAAGATAGTAAGATACAGACGCATCCTCTCATAAAGGAATTGAGATAAACTTTTAGCTGGATCATTCACATAGTCAATATTGCTGCAAACATATCATAAACCATTATAAGTTCTGTTTTGTATAGGTGACTAATGTTTCAAGTAGAAGAAAGCAAAAAAAGCTAGATCAGGATAAAGGAGTGCACAGGGAGAGGAAAAAAAGGACAGACAACAGTAAGACTATCACCCCAATTAAATGAGCATGAAAATCTACATTCTAAAATACAGCAATAAATCTAGTCTTTGGAATCATAACCACTAAAATTAGTAATTAAAACAAGGATTTTCTCCAGATTATAGTAATTTACCTAATAAAGATGCTCAAATGATGAATGAGACATAACTTCTCATACAAAAGAGACAAGATATTTTGAAATCAAACAAATGTAAAAATAAAACAAGTGGTTATTTGCTTAAAAGAAAAAATAATTCAAATATTTTAAGAAAATAAAATGGATGAAGTAACTTTTACTTGGACTCAAAGAGGAATTAGTAAATTAGAAGCTAATAACATTGAGCATTTTATTCAGAATCTCCTGTTGAAAGACAGAAAAGATATTTTAAGAGACATGGAAAATAGATTAAGAAGTTCCACCATGTATCCAAAAGCATTATAAAATGAGATAAGGAAGTGAATGAAAGAAACACAATATGTCAGGAGATATTGAAAAGAATGTTCCAGAATTAAAGAATGTCAAGTGTTTGTAGAATGCAAGTATACTTGGAATTGTGATCAGGATGCATATGCATTTAAAACAGATATTCTGGCATAAAACTGATGAATGTCATGCAAAATTACATGTCTCAATAGCTTTCAGAGAGAAAAAGTGTAACCACAATTAGAATAGTGACATTCTTGTCATCAAGACCAATGGACATGAAAGGCAAATGAAAAAAAAAGAAAGCACAACAAAACAAAAACACTGCTAATATAGATTTTTAAACACAGGCAACTGTATCTCCTCCTGCTTAGTTTATGAACGAACTATAAACTGCTTCATAGCTTGACTTCTATGGGAAATGAGATGTCATTTTAATCCTATTAATTCTGTTTGCTAGTCCATTTATTCAACTTTTTTTCTTCTTCTTTTCTTATTCTTATTCTTGAATACAGAAAGAAAACATTTATTTTTATTTCCCATTTCTATTAAAAAGAATTTTCTTTATTTTTCTACTATATTTGTTACATTTTTTGTAAAATTTTAAAATTCTATTTTACTTTCATCATTGCATTTTATTCTCTTATTGTATTCATATTTTTTAAATTTTCAAACGTTTTCCTTTTTTCCCTTTTTTTCTTGTTTCTTTCTTTTCTTTTCTTACCTTTCCCTTTTTTCTCTAATCTATCAAGCTTCTTTCAACAACAAGACCAAAACACACCTAGGATCTAACATCCTTTATTTGATTTCTTTGTGTTATTTTTAATTTTAAGGGTTTTTTTGCTTTATTGATACCTTTTTTACCTTTAAAATGACAAAACAAAGGAACTCACCCCAAAAGAAAGAACAGGAAGAAACGTCAGCCAGGGTCTTAAGCAACACAGATGCAAGCAAGATGTCTGAACCAGAATTTAGAATCATGATAATAAGAATACTAGCTGGGGTTGAAAACAGATTAGAATCTCTTTCTGTGGAGGTAAAAGAAGTAAAAACTAGTCAGGATGAAATAAAAAAGGCTGTAAGTTGCAATCTCGAATGCATGCTATGGCAGCAAATATGGATGAGGCAGAGCAATAAACCAGCAGTATAGAGGACAAACTTATGGAGAATAATAAAGCAGAAAAAAAGAGGGAGTCTAAGGCCAAAGAGCACAAAATAAAATTTAGAGAACTCAGTGACTCATTAAAAAGGAATAACATCAGAATCACAGGGGTCCCAGATGATGAACAGAGAGAAAAAGAGGTGTAAAATTTATGTGAACAAATCACAGTGCAAAACTTCGCTAACCTGTGGAAAGACACGGATATCTGAATCCAGGAAGCACAGGGGGACTCCCACTAGATTCAACAAAAACCGACCATCAACAAGGCATATCATAGTCAAATTCACAAAATATTCAGGCAAGGAAAGAATCATGAAAGCAGCAAGGGAAAAAAAATCGTTAACCTACAAGGGAAGCAGATCAGGTTTGCAGCAGACCTGTCCATAGAAACTTGGCAGGCCATAAAGGAGTGGCAGGATATACTCAGTGTGCTGAATTGCAAAAAATATGTAGCCAAGAATTCTTTATCCCACAAGGCTGTCATTCAAAATAGAAGGAGAAATAAAAAGATTCCCAGATAAACAAAAATTAGAGTTTTTGACCAGTAAACCAGCCCTGCAAGAAATTTTAAGGGGGACTCTCTGAGGGGGTAATAGATGAAACAAAACAAAACACCAAAAGACCAGAAGCAACAAAGACTAGAAAGGACCAGAAAACACTACCAGAAACTCCGCCTCTACAGACAACATAATGGCAATAAATTCTTATCTTTTAGTACTCACTTTAAATGTTAATGGTCTAAACTAGCTCCAATCAAAACACAGAGGGTAACTGAATGGATAAGAAAACAAGATCCATCTATGTGCTGTTTACACAAAATGCATTTTATACCTAAAGCTCTAAAGATTGAAACTAAAGGGTTGGAGAACCATCTCTCCCCTTAGTTTTACCTTCAGATTGAAACTAAGGGGATGAGGAACCATCTATCATGCTAATGGTTGACAAAAGAAAGCTGGAGTAACCACACTTATATCAGATAATCTAGATTTTAAAATAAAGACAGTATCAGGGCATGAAGAAGGGCATTATATCATAATTAAGGGGTCTATCCACCAAGAAGACCTAACAATTTTAAACATTTATGCTCCAAATGTGACAGCACCCAAAAATATAAATCAATTAATCACAAACATAAAGAAACTCATTGATAATAATACTATAATAGTAGGGGACTTCAACACCCTACTTACAGCAATGGACCGATCATCTAAACAGAAAATCAACAAGGCTTTGAATGACACACTGGACGGGATGCACTCAACAGATATATTCTGAACATTTCACCCTAAAGAAGCAGAATGCACATTATTCTTGAGTGTACATGGTACATTCTCCAGAATATATCACAAACTGGGACACAAATCAGTCCTCAACAAGAACAAAAAGATTGAGATCATACCATATTTTTAGAACACAATGCTATGAAACTAGAAATCAACCACAAGAAAAAAATTGGAAAGGTAACAAATACTTGGAGACTAAAGAACACCCTACTAAAGAATGAATGGGCTAACCAAGAAGTTAAAGAGGAAATTAAAAAGTACATGGAAGCCAATGAAATGATAACATCACAGCCCAAAACCTCTGGGATACAGCAAAGGCAGTCATAAAAGGAAAGTTTATAGCAATCCAGGCCTTCCTAAAGAAGGAAGAAAGGTCTCAGATACACAACCTAACCTTATACCTCAAAGAGTTGGAAAAAGAAGAGCAAATAAAATTCAAAACCAGCAGAAGATGAAATAATAAAGATTAGACCAGAAATCAATGCTATCGAAACAAAAAAACAATAGAGCAGATCAATGAAACCAGGAGCTGGTTCTTTTAAGAATTAACAAAATTGATAACCAGTTTTATCAAAAATAAAAATGAAAGGACCCAAATAAATAAAATCAAGAATGAAAGATCACAACAAACACAGCAGAAATACGAACGGTAACAAGAGAATATTATGAGCAATTATATGCCAATAAAATGGCCAATCTTGAAGAAATGGACAAATTTCTAATATAAACTACCAAAACTTGGGAAGAAATAGAAAATTTAAACAGATCCATAACCAGTAAATAAATCGAATTAGCAATCAAAAATCTGCCAAAAAACAAGAGTGCAGGGTTGGATGGCTTTCCAGGGAAATTCTACCAAACATTTAAGGAAGAGTTAACACCTACTCTCTGGAAGCTGTTCCAAAAAATAGAAATGGAAGGAAAACTTCCAAACTCTTTCTATGAAGCCAGCATTACCTTGATTCCAAAACCAGACAGAGACCCCAGCAAAAAAGAGAACTATAGACCAATTTCCCTGATGAACATGGGTGCAAAACTCCTCAACAAGATATTAGCCAACTGGTTCCAATAATACATTAAAATAATTATTCACCACATTCAAGTGGGATTTATAGCTGGGTTGCAGGGCTGGTTCAATATCTGCAAAACAATCAATGTGATATATCACATCAATAAAAGAAAGGACAAGAACCATATGATCCTCTCAATAGATGTAGAGAAACATTTGACAAAATACAGCATCTTTTCTTGATAAAAACCTTCAAGAAAGTAGGGATAAAGGATCATACCTCAAGATCATACAAGCCATATATGAAAGACCCACTGCTAATATAATCTTCAATGGGGAGAAACTGAGAGCTTTCCCCCTAAAGTCAGGAACACGACAGGGATGTCCACTCTCGCCACTGTTATTCAACATAATATTGGAAGTCTTAGCCTCAGGAAACATACAGTACAAAGGAATAAAAGGCATCCAAATCAGCCAGAAGGAGGTCAAACTTTCTCTCTTCGCAGATGACCTGATACTCTATACGGAAAACCCAAAAGATTCCACCAAAAAACTTCCAGAACTGATCCATGAATTCAGGAAAGTCACAGGATATAAAATCAATGCACAGAAATTGGTTACATTCCTATATACCAATAATTAAGTAGCAAAAAGAGAAATCAAGGAAACTATCCCATTTACAATTGCACCAAAAACCATAAAATACCTAGGAATAAACATAACCAAAGAGATGAAAAATCTATACACTGAAAACTATAGAAAGCTTATGAAAGAAATTGAAGAAGACAAAAAAAAATGGAAAAAGATTCCATGCTCCTGGATAGGAAGAATAAATATTGTTAAAATGCCAATACTACCCAAAGCAATCTACGTATTCAATGCAATCCCTATCAAAGTAACACAAGCATTCTTCACAGAGCTAGAACAAATAATCTTAAAATTGTATGGAACCAGAAAAGACCCCAAATAGCCAAAGCAATCTTGGAAAAGAAAACCAAAACAGGGGGCATCACAATCCCAGACTTCAAGCTATACTACAAAGCTGTAATCATCAAGACAGTATGGTACTGGCACAAGAACAGACACTAAGATCAATGGAACAGAATAGAGAACCCAGAAATGGACCTACAAACATATGGCCAACTAATGTTTGACAAAGCAGGAAAGAATATCCAATGGAATAAAGACAGTCTCTTCAGCAAGTGGTGCTGGGAAAACTGGACAGCAACATGCAGAAGAATGAACCTGGACCACTTTCTTACACCATACACAAAAATACACTCAAAATGGATGTAAGACCTAAATGTAAGACAGGAAACCATCCAAATCCTCGAGGAGAAAGCAGGCAAAAACCTCTTTGACCTTGGCCACAGCAACTTTTTATTCAACATGTCTCCGGATGCAAGGGTAACAGAAGCAAAAATGAGCTCCTGGGATCTCATCAAAATAAAAAGCTTCTGCACAGTGAAGGAAACAATCAGCAAAATTAAAAGTCAACTGACAGAACAGGAAAAGATATTTGCAAATGACATATCAGATAAAGGTTTAGTGTCCAAAGTCTATAAATAACTGATGAAACTCAACATCCAAAAACAAATAATCCAGTGAAGAAATGGGTAAAAGACATGAATAGACACTTTTCCAAAGAAGACATCCAGATGGTCAACTGACACATGAAAAATGCTCAACATCACTCATCATCAAGGAAGTACAAATGAAAACCACAATGAGATACCACCTTACACCTGTCAGAATGGCTAATGTTAACAATGCAGGCAACAACAGATGTTGGCGAGGATGAAGAGAAAGAGGATCTCTTTTGCATTGTTGGTGGGAATGAAAACTGGTGCAGCCACTCTGGAAAACTGTTTGGAGTTTCCTCAAAAAATTAAAAATACAACTACTCTACAACCTAGCAATTGCACTACTTGGTATCTATCCAAGGGATACCGGTGTGCTGTTTTGAAGATACGTGCATGCCAATGTTTATAGCAGCACTGTCAACAATAGCGAAAGTATTGAAAGAACCCAAATATCTATCGACGTGTGAATGGATAAAGAAGAATGTGGTGTGTATATATATATAATAATGGAGTATTACTTGGCAATCAAAAAGAATGAAATCTTGCCATTTGCAACTACATGGATGAAACTAGAGGGTATTATCCAAGTGAAATTAATCAGAGAAAGACAAATATCATATGACTTCACTCATATGAGGAATTTAAGATATAATACAGATGAACATAAGGAAAAGGAAGCAAAAATAATATAAAAACAGGGAGGAGGACAAAAAATAAACGACTCTTAACTATAGAGAACAGAGGGTTGCTAGAGGGTTTGTGGAGTGGAAATGGGATAAATGGGTAAGGGGCATTAAGGAATCTACTCCTGAAATCATTGTTGCAGTATATGCTAACTAACTTGGATGTAAATTAAACAGTAAATAAATTAAAAAATAAAATATAATAAAATTAAATTAAATTAAAATAATAAATTTATCATGTGTGCCTTGGTTTCCCCCCCCTTTTTTTTTTATTTGTGAGTTAACCCAGCCATTAATATTAAGCTCCTTCAAGCCAATACCGTCATTTCTAGGTAGGAATTTTACCTAATGAATAGGACTTAATGTTAGGAAACCCATTCGGCTATCTTATCTAAACTGTGTCCTCAATACCAGATGTAATCACATTATTTTATTTCTCAATTCTTCCATACCTCCAATAGAAAATGGAATATTATTTTATTAGGATCCTTCAAAGACTCCTAAAAATAGGCACAAATTAAATTCACCAATATTGGAAATATTATAATATACTATACCTTAAAAAATTTTAGCATAATGCTGCTTAAAACACAACAAAGCTCAAAGAAAACTAATAGAACAAGATGTTATTAATCAAATGAAATATTAACAATGAAAGCAATGAAATAGGCATAACCTCTAAATACTAGTATCTATTGAATTTTCCCCTAAGCCTCATGAACCTTAAGAGATAGCTTTTCTTTTATTCTTGCAATCCAGAAGAGGACAATGGTATATAGAGTATTTAAGTAATTTGCCCAGTCACCCAGCTAATCAGTGACTGAGCTTGGATATCAACTCCAAAATTTTTACCAAATAGTAACCAAGCAAACTGTAGCCATATGAAAATTATATAAGCCATAATTTAAGAGAAAATGATTAATATAGATAAAACAGAATGACACATTTTAATAAAATTAATGCCCCCGAAAGAAGATATACTTTTCATCATAAACTTGTACACAGTAAGTGATATTGCCTTGAAATATAGAAAGAAAAACTGTCATTAAAAATTAATTATGCAAAAAATATCGACAAAATTAACAAGTTTACTGTGTGTGTGCATGTGTGTGGATGTGAAATATACATTATTTTGAGTATTGTAGGGAATGCCAATAAAATTGATCATGTATTGTATGTAAACAGTGTAAGTGAATTTTAAATAGTTGATATCAAATATACAATAATTTCTCACATGGTTCAGTTAAATTAGATTGAATTATAATAAGGAAGTAAACAACATACAAACATGTTAAGCAACTTAAAGACATATTCCTAAATTATTTATAGAGACATTAAAATCCTAAAAAAAATTATAAGGTAGGTCTTTAACTCAAGAAGTTAGGAAAAGAACAACAAAATAGATTTTACTTAAGGAGAAGAAAGAAAACAATTAAGATCAGAAAAAAAGTATAAATTAAACAAAACTAGTAGTTGATTTTAACCTTCAAAGATAGACATTTACCAAAACGTATAAAAAATAAAGCAATGAGACATAATTTCAATAGTAAGAACAAAAGGAATGTGGACTGATCAAAGGAAGAAGATACATTTTTTTAAAAGCCCATGAACAACTTCAAGCTACTAAATCTAAAAATATAGAAGAAATAGTTGTTTTTTGTAGAATGCTATAAATTGCCAAATGACTCAAAAGAGAAATAGAAAACATAATAAAATCACAAATTATTAATTGAGTTGGGACAAAAAATTCTTAAAAAAGAATAAACTGATTTTTACAGGCATTTATCAAACTTTCAAGCAACAGACGGAAACTTCTTCAAAAACTAGAAAAAAGATGAAGATCTATATAACTCATTTTATGCTGCTAATCTAATCTTGTTATCCAAATAGGGTGGACTTTTTACTAAATGGTGTTGAACAATTATTTATCCATTTGAATAAAGAATAATCTAGATTCTTATACCTCAGGACATATATAATGATTAATTCTAAGTGAATTAATAATTGGAAACTGGAAAAGAGAAGTATAACTATAGAATTTTCAGAAGAAAATATGTTGTTTTTTGAAAAGAGAAGAAACACACTTTGAACACTCTCATCCACTCACATCAAAAAGGAAAAAATTAGGGCGCCTGGCTGCCTCAGTTGGCAGAACAGGTGGCTCTTCATCTTGGGGTTGTGGATTCCAGCTCCATGTTGAGCATAGAGTTTACTTTAAAAAAAAAAAAAAAAGAAAAGAAAAGACTAGTAGATTTCACTAAATTAAACTTTGTGCATAACAAATGACACCATAATAAAGCAAAATGATAAATAATATGAGTTTATTTGCAAAACTCAAAACTGATGAAACAGCAGTGTCCATAATATAAGCCCTAAAAATTAAAAAGAATACAAAAGAATAATGAGAAAGGGGAGAAATAAATAATTCACAGAAAATAAAGTAATCTCTTTATCCATACCCATAATATGGACAAAAATTAAAACCTCTATATGAATGGTTTAGACAAATAGAAAATAAGAAAAGCCATTTTAACAAATTAAGAGACTAATTCAATAATATTTAAGGTGTTCACATCCCAAGGATCAGACATGGCACTTCTAGATATGTATCCAAGTAATACTTTTGCCTGTGTATAAAGGCAGATGGGTACAATAATGTACATAGCTATGGGGATATTTTCTAATAGCAATAAACTGGAAAAATTGTTCTTCATACAGTGGAATTGTTTTAAGTTTATTTATTTATGTTTGAGAGAGAGAAAGGGAGAGAGAAAGAGAGATCATGCCAGCGGAGGAAGATCAGAGAGAGAGAGAGAAAGAGAAAGAATCCCATGCACATTCCATGCTGTCAATGCAAAGCCCGTCACAGGGCTCAGTCTCACAAACTGTGATATCACGACCTGAGTTGAGATAAAGAGTCTGTGGCTCAATTAACTAAGCCACGTAAGTACCCCTGGAATTCTATACAATAGACAAAACGAATGAAATATCAACATGGATATAAATATTACATATTAAAATTTTGATATTCTATCAACAAATGCGCAGTTGTATGTATATGATATGGCAGTCTGGTAGACTTCATTATCATTTGCAATTATTACCTTTTCTGAAAAGAATTATAATGCCCCATACACTGACTTTGGGTTTGCCACATGATCTGAACACATGTGGCTTACGCCACAAGCAGATGCTCTAAGGAGTTTTGTAAGTCTCCACCAACTTTCTTGCTCTTCTGTCTCTGCTTCCTGCCTGGTGTATCACTAATTGGTACTCCTTGGTCAGCTTGGGTTCTGGACTTAACAGTCCTGAGGACTAGAGAAATAAACCTGTTTTGTTTTGTTTTGTTTTGTTTTGTTTTGTTTTTTCTTAAAGCATATGAGTTTTTGTTTTTGTTTTTTTAAATTAATTTACTTATTTTGAGAAAGAGAAAGAAAGCACGAGTGGGAAGGGGCAGAGGAAAGGGAGAGAGAGAATCCCAAGCAGGCTCCACACTCTTAGTGCAGAGCATGGCACGGGTCTGGAAATCACTAACGGTGAGCCGAAATCAAGAGTCTGCGTGAGTAACCGACTGAGCCATCCATGCGCCCCAACCTCTGTTGTTTTGTAACCTACTGAGATATGGGTTTTTTTCTTTCTTCTTCTCATCCTCTCCTTTTCATTTCTCTTTTCTTCCTTCCCCTCCCCCTTCTTCCTCTCTTCTCCCTGTATTATAAAAAGTTAAAATTTATCAAAACTTACACTTAAAGACCTTACAAGGCACCATTTGCAGTTGAGAGAAATGTAAACAAATGTAAAGATGCAACATTAAGTCATAACTGCATAAAATTAGCTCTAGTAAACACTGTACTACTTTTGTAATCATTTTGTAGCCACCTCCTGTCACTATGGTGGTGAGATGAAGTTTTGCGAGTATTGCTTAAAATGCCAGGATACTAATCATCTCCATGTGAGCAGTTCATCTTTAGAGTAAATTGAATATTGCAGAAAAAAAAAACAACTCTTGTGGTTCGAGTGTACGTTTTCATCATGTTTACTGCAATACCATAAATCTTGAATACTACCATGGGACCTATACAAAGTGCCACTAGTGATGCTGGAAGCACTCCCAAGAAGCAGAGAAAAGTCATGACATTACAAGAAAAAGTTAAATTCTTGATATGTTCCACAGATTGAGGTCTGTAGCTGCAGTTGCCTGCCATTTCAAAATAAATGAAACTAGTCTTAAGGACCATTGTAAAAAAAGAAAAGAACATTTGTGAAGTTGTTGCTTCAGCTACACCAGCAGGTATGAAATCCTTGCACTTTATGTGAAGTACCTTTTTATCTCATATTGAAAATGCAGCTTTTATTTGGGTGCAGAGTTGCTACAAGAAAGGCCTATCTACAGATTCCAATATGATTTGAGAAAAGACAAAGTCATTATACAACTTAAAGCAAAACGAAGGTGAAAGATCCAAGGCTGGAGAATTTAATGTCAGCAAAGGATGGTTTGATAATTTTAGAAAAAGGTTTGGCTTAAAATATATTAAAATAAGCCATTTCTGCTGTAAAGAGGTAGCAGATGAGTTCCCAGATGCCTTTAGGAAAACCATCGAGGAGCAAGGATATTTGCCTGAACAGGTTTATAAAGCCGATAAAAGTGACTTATTGTGGGAAAAAAAAAATGCCACAACGAACATTTATTAGTAATGAACAGAAGCAAGCATCAGGATTTAAGGCAGGGAGGGATAGGCTAACTGTACAGTTTTGTACAAATGCAGTCATGTTTATGATCAGGACTGTCTCTATCTATAAAGCTACTAAACCCTGAGCACTGAAGGTCTAAAACAAACACAAGCTACTACTCTTTTGGTTGTACATCAAGAAGGCCTGGACAACAAGAACCTTTTCTCTGGTTTGTTTCATCAATACATTTTCCCTGAAGTCAGGAAGTACCTTTCCATTAAGAGACTGCTTTCAAAGTTATTTTGAAATTCTGGCCACCCCAAATCCCATGAGTTCAACACTGAAGGCATCAATATGGTCTATACGTCCCCAAACACAACATCTGTAATTCAGTCTCTATATCAGAGAGTCATAAGACCTTTATGGCTCATTATACATGGTACACATGGTACTCTATACAAGATTGTCAACACTATGGAGGAGAACCCCAATAAAGAGAACATTATGAAAATCTGGAAGGATTACACTATTAAAGATGCCATTGTTGTTATAGAAAAAGACATGAAAGCTCTCAGTCCCAAAACTCCATAGTTTGCTGGAGTAAACTATGCCCAAATATCATGCATGACTTCTTAGGATTTATGTTGGAGCCAATCAAGAAACTCATAAAATATGGCATAAAAGGAAGGGGTTGTGTGTGTGTGTGTGTGTGTGTGTGTGTGTGAAGGGTTTCAAGATGTAGACCTTGGAGAAATTGAAGAACTAATGGACACCACACAGGGAATTAACAGAAGACAACTTGATGGAGATGAATAATTCCAAAACAGTGCCAGACGGTGAAGAAGTTTGACAAGAAGCAGTGCCAAAGAACAAACTGACATTAGATAATCTGGTAGAAGGGTTCTGGTTATTCAGGACTGCTTTTGACTTCCTTTACCTCATGGACCCTTCAGTGAAATGGGCACTGAAGCTAAAGTGAATGGTGGAAGAAGGATTAGTACCATATACAAACATTTTTAGAGAAATAAAGAAATGAAGAAGTCAGATATACATTATGGTATATCTCTGTAAAGTGCACTGAGTATGCTTGCCTCTCTTATCTCCTCTCCTCTTCCACTTCCTCCACATCTTCTGTCTCTGTGCCCCTGAGACAGCAAGACCAACTCTCCTTTCTCATCTTCCTCAGCCCACTCAAGCTGGAGATGATGAAAATGACCTTTGTGATGATCAATTTCCACTTGACGAACAGTAAGCAATCATCATGCCATGCAGTTAATAAACTCATCTGTTGTGTATGTGCGTGTGGGTCTTCGGGTGAGAATCTAATAACTTTATGGCAAGAACTGTGTGAGACGTTTTTGTGTCACCACCACCGTCACCATCGACATCATCTTCAGTATAATCATCATTGCCTGAGTGGTCATTGTGTAGAACATCATGTGTAAAACTTGTATGGAATTGGGTAGCCTACCCCTCCATAGGCATAAGGAGAGTGATATTTAATATAAAATTAATGTTAGTTTTCTGTCTTATAATTTTACTTTTAAAGAAGTACATACTGTATTGTATGCCTTTCTCTCATAATTGGAGAAACTATGTATCAGTCTATCATCACAGGTAAGTGGTTTTTAAAGAAAATATAACAATGTTCCAGTACTGTCTTGTGAATATTACTATAATACTGTATGCCATAAAAATTTTATGTTCATTCATTAGTGTATAGGCTAGGCTACTGTGAAGCAACTCTATCCATTGCACTAAGATACCATAAAGCAATCATATTATCTTTTCATTTTTGATGTTTAGAGTTAGCTATATGTATAGTAGCATCTACAGTGTTTTATATCATATAAGACAATATTGATGTAGTTACTGACAAATGGTTCCTAATGTAAACAGATGATGTAAATTTACGATATCAATAAATACAGTACAACACTGTAAATGCATTTTCTCTTCTTTATGATTTACTAATATAATTCTTATGTCTAGATACTTTATTGTAAGCATAGAGTATATAATACCATATAACAAAAACATATGTGTTAATTAACTGTGTGTTAGTAGTAAGGCTTCCAGCCAACAGTACACTGTTAGTATTTAAGTTTGGGGGAAGTAAAAAATGACACAGGGATTTTCAACTGCTGGAGGGGAGGAGGTGGTTGGCAACCCAACTCCTGTATTGTTCAGGGGTCAACTGTACATCCAGAGATAACCTCATCTCTGTGTTTTAGTCATATTGTTTTAATTTTCAACATTAATTCTATTAAAGATTATTGGATACTCCCTAGTTGCATTAGTTTAGATAAATTTTTTGAAAATGGTCATTTCATAAAGGTCATATTTGGATTTCCTTACTTGTAAATATCTGTTGATGCTGGTTTAGCCTATCAATAACCAATGTTGTGGCTAGACCAGCCTTTGTGGTCTTGTTATAATTCCAAGATAGCCTTCAGCAATAACCATCAGAACACTTTGAAAAAAAAAATGCTTATTGCTCACAGATCTCGGAAAGCACTTGGCTCATGTGGGGCTATGCAGAGAGGTAGTGGTGGTGGGCGGGGAAAGCTCATAGGCATGGGATTATGTTTTTACGGAGGTCCAGGGTGGAGGCCTAAGTTTTCTGGGCTCACTTTACATTGGTGAATTTAAAACGTACAGCAGGAATTTAAAGCCAGGGAAGAGAAAAACAAGTGGCACAAATGGTCAGTTATTGAAATTAACCATAGTAATAATAATAACAATACAAATTTGAAAATTAAAAAAAAAGTCAACCAGATCTCTAAAACAAAAGTGCCTCAGTGAGGGTAGGTAGCCTGGCTCTGGCTGGCAAATAGCCATCTTTGAAGTGGATGGGTGGGCAAGCAAAACCTAAGTCAAGCACTAGCATTAAAAAAAGGAGAAAAGGGGCGCCTGGGTGGCTCAGTTGGTTAAGTGGCCGACTTCGGCTCAGGTCATGATCTCGCGGTCCGTGAGTTTGAGCCCCGCGTCGGGCTCTGTGCTGACAGCTCAGAGCCTGGAGCCTGTTTCAGATTCTGTGTCTCCCTCTCTCTGACCCTCCCCTGTTCATGCTCTGTCTCTCCCTGTCTCAAAAATAAAAATAAAACGTTAAAAAAAAATTTTTAAAAAAAGGAGAAAAAAAAAACCCAACAATTGTGAGGATTTACACTACCATGTCAAAGTTTATTTTAAGTCTAATTGAATAATTTAATTATTTTTAGATTCTCTGGTTTTATCCTGCTGAGCTTTAATGTTTGTCTTCCTGAAGCACTGAGTTTTATATTCTGTTAATTAGCTGCCTTGTTTCACAACTTAAAATAGATCTGGTATAGACCAGACCAGAGCAAAAAACTTTAAACGTCATAACATTCTGCCCACTATAAGATGATCTTTCTCAGCTAATGATTTTGAGTCTTTAGTCCTCTTCTTTCTCTAAGTATTTGCTACACTTTTGTTTATAAATTAGCATTGTAGAAGAGGTTATCTAGTCATATTTTTTTTCTTAAGGTAGCAATTTTTTTTTCTAATGTGAAAATTTTTTATATATAAAACTGTAACATTATGACATAAAAAATGTAGCTGAAAAAGTTCCTTTAAAGACTTTGCATTCCTGCAAATCATTGATATTTGCATTTGCTCTATTTGTTGTTCATTATATAAGATGGTTGTATTTTAAATGGAAAATGATGTCTCTATAAAAATATTTTAAGTTTTAGTTTTAATTTTCAGTCTGTCATTTTCCCAATGTAGAATTTTTGCCTTTCCATAGTCAGTGAAAGCACATTTTGTTATTAATTCCATTTTGCATTTATATTGCAGATTTAACATTTTTTACATTGATACGAGCGATAACTCATTAGCAAACTATAAGCCTCAAATGAAATCATGTTAAAAATTAAAAGATATTTAGCAGATAATAAGAATTCATTAGTTTCTATTTTTAAGCATTTTACTAACAATACTTATAAAACAAAGTGTTCTGTTAACTTTATGGAAGTGAGAGAAGAGTCAAGTATAAATCTTAATTATATTGACTTTATTTTTATATTAATCATCTTTTTCTCTCTTTTCTTTTCTTAATGTTTTGATCATTTCTAAAGAGAAACACTAAAAGATGCACTAACTTAATGTAAGTTAACAGCAAGGATAATATGAAATTTCCAGTATTTCCAATAAAACTAGAGATATAGTTGGCAAACTGTAGTCCCTGGATACATGGAGTCGTTGATTCCTTTTCAAGAGATCTGTGAGGTCAAAACTATTTTCATAATAATACTGGGATGTTTGCCTTTTTTCTTTTGTTGGCATTTTCACGGACACTAAAAAGGTAATGAGGGGTAAAACTACTGTCCTTTTAGGATGGATCACTACAGTGGCAGCAGACTGAACTGGTAGATAGCACCGTTCACGCTCATACGTACAAAATGTTCAAAAATGGCAGTTTTATTTAAGAATGACCTTGAAGAAGCAATAAAAATATTAGTTTTACTATATCCTGACTCTTAATTCCATAGCTCTTTAATATTGTTTGTGTCAAAATGAGAAATACACATAAAGCCATGCAAAGCACTTCAGTATTTAAGTCTGTGCTTATTTACAGGATTTCAGTTGTGTGCCAAAGACAACTTATGCTAGCCCACAAGAGCAGACTGTACACATTTTTGTCTGCTGTATGCTCACAAACATAGAGGTCCATGAAATAACCTATGATAGGAGAATTCATACCACAGAAAGTGGCAAACACTACACATCATTATGGCCTTAATTAAAAAGACAACACCAACTCTTAGCAAGGATAGAGCAACTGAAACTCTTATCCTTTCCTGATGGGAATGTAAAAAAGTGCAACCATGTTGAAAAACAGTTTGTCAATTTCTCATATGGGTCTTAAAAAGGCCCCAGCAATTATACCCAAAAGGAATGAAAACAAGCTTTCATAGAAAGAATTGTTCAAGAATGTTTTTACCAGCTTTGTTCACGATAGTTAAAAACTTGAAACACTGAATTTGTCCATTGTGAAAAATAAGCTTTGGTATATTCATGTACTCATTAATACTACTGAGCAATAAAACAAAATGCATTACTGACAGACTCAACAAAAGAAATGAATTTCAAAAGTATTGTAGTTGAGTGCGTAATGTATGATTCTATATGAAGTTCAAAAATAGGCAAAATTAATCTACAGTGATGGAAACAAAGCAGCAGATGCCCACAGGTAGGAGGACAACCACCTTCAATCAGAATGTCCTACTTTTACATAGTTTATTTGTGAATATTTACTTAAGATTTCACTTAAAAGAAGTATTTTACAACAAATGCAGTTGTGAAAACTATGACAGAAACATGCAATCAAAATGTTGTAAACAGAGATGTGACACAAACAGACCTCAGAGTTAAGGCAAGAATAGCGAAGATTCTGCTTTTAGAGGCAGAAATTACATTGCATCCCTCCTTACTCAAAACTTGCATTTCCTGGGGGCACCTGAGTGGCCCAATCATCTAATGGTCCCACTTCAACTCAGGTCATGATCTCAGGTTTGTGAGTTGGAGACCCACATCAAACTCTGTGCTGACAGCATGGAGCACGCATTGGATCCTCTGTCCCCTTCTTTCTCTGCACCTACCCCACTTGTGCTCTCTCATGCACTGTCTCTCTCTCAAAAATAAATAAACATTAAAAAAACAACTGCATTTCTTAAACATGTTGGGTTGAGCTATTGTTGAACATTAAGAATAAAATGTTAAGAGGCACCTGGGTGACTCATTGGGTTAAGTGTCTGGCTTCAACTCAGGTCATGATTTCCCAGTTCGTGAGTTCAAGCCCCATGTTGGGCTCTGTGCTGACAGTGCAGAGCCTGGAGCTTGCTTTGGAGTCTGTGTCTCCCTCTTTCTCTGCCCCTACCCTGCTTGTGTTCTGTCTATCTCTCTCTCAAAAATAAATATTTTAAAAAATTAAAAAAATAAAATGCAAAACTCCTCCCTACAGACAGAAGCAGATGACAACTGATTTTATTTATTTGACATATGTAAGAATATAGTTAATATAAGGGCTGAAAATGTAAAATGGGATTTGAAATACATACATAGTCAATTATACCATGTTTCATTTCAGCATCATTGTAGTAACCATTTTATTGAGCAACCCACTTGATTAGAATGGTAACAGAATGTGTTTTATCCACTTGATATTTTAAACAGATATCATGTATTAAAAATAATACTGGGAATAGTACTTTGAAAGTATTTTAATGTGATTTAATGTTTTCCTTTATGTGATAAAATTCAAAATGGAGTTTATTTTACAACTATGTTGTATACCTAGCTAAACTTGACATACATTGTGACCACCAATGTATCCTCTTTTTGTAAGGTTATTTTGCTCTGAATTTACATGTTAATTTTTTCTGCAATTCCTTTTGCTTCTTGCTTTAATGAAAGCCATGCATCATTGCATTAAGTGAAGTAAGGCACTGGATAAAATAGAACATTGCTATTAACCTCTAACACTAGTGTGTAGGGAGGCAGAGACAAGTTTAATAACTCAGAGATAAAATACTCACAGTGCAATTACCGAAGGCTGCTTTACCCTGACACATTAACATAGGGTAATAAACTTGAGTCTATTTTCAAAGAGGAATGAAATCATCATCAATAATCAATTTTATCCGTTTTATGGCTAGTGAAGTGATTGGTCCTTTAAAATGGGGTCATCACCTGATGTCTGACTTTCGTAAAATGATGCAGTGTTTTATTTTATTGCTATATAAAGCAGATTTAGATGTCTGCCCAACGTTGCATGGAATTTAGAATATGCAAACTTAAATTAAGCATTTAGCTTTTGAAAAAGTCACCTGCTATGTGTTTAAGTCCATCGCATTCCAAACATTATTTTTTGTTATATATTTACATGTAAATTTATAGGTTAAGTGAAGGTCAGCAGTAAAACACTTATACTCTAGATTGTGTATAAAAGGTGATATGCTAGAATCCAATTTTAATTGTTCAATATATCCATGTTTTATATAAGCTTAAAATGTATTTTTGACAAAATTAGTTTTGCTGTTAAGAAGATATGAAAATTTGTTTGACTATTTATACCTCCTTGGTCCATATAATTTTCACTGTTCCTCTGTAAAGAATTTAAAATATGTTTGAAATATATATGAATTCAAGTAAGGTAATAATATCAGATACTACTACCAAGGTTTAATTTTAATAATGATAATTGAATATGACTTTTACAGAAATGCTGAAAGCCTCTAAGAAAAACATTTGAGAACCATAAAATGTTTTTTTCTATCTCAAAATGCATTTAAAATGATGAATATTTTCAGAAATCATTTAGGAAAGCAGAGATTCTAACCTTAAATAAAATTAAGCAGTAGGCCTAAAGAAACTTATGACTTAAATTTGAATTCATAAGCAAACTTTTATTGAGTTCCTCCTATGGATGCATAGCCCTGAAGCTAGAAGGCTAAAACTATGAACTGTCTGTTTAGGTCATGAGCATGACGACGTTGCCAATTAATTATTGCATTCTTCTCAGGAGTTAAAAAAAAATAAAGCTATATCAAGACATTCTCATTTGCATTTTAAACCCTTTTATGATTGTTTAAGGTTTCATTATTATTATATATTACTTAATGCAATGTCAAATTAAAAAAAAAAAAAAAAGAAGAAAAATGTTCTGCAATTACACACCAAAGTAGCCATTCCAAAAGTCTTGAAGTTTCCAACAGTTTGTTATGCTTTGCCCAATCATAGGGCCTTCAAACAGGTTTAAGGAACTACTTGACATGGGGTGCCTGGGTGGCTCAGTTGGTAATCCGTCCAACTTCCGTTCATGTCATGATCTCCTGGCTCTTGAGTTAGAGCCCTGCATTCAGCTTTCTGCAGTCAGCATGGAGCCTGCTTCAGATCCTCTATTCCCCTCTCTCCCAGCCTCTCCCTGACTTGGTGTGCACATGTATGCTCTCTGTCTGTCTGTCTGTCTGTCTGTCTTTCTCAAAAATAAATAAACATTAGAGGCACCTTGGTGGCTCAGTCAGTTAAGCGTCTGACTTCGGCTCAGGTCATACTCTCACGGTTTGTAGGTTTGAGCCCCACGTTGGGCTCTGTGCTGACAGCTCGGAGCCTGGAGCCTGCTTTGGATTCTGTGTCTTCCTTTCTCTCTGCCCCTCCTCTGCTCATGACCTGTCTGTCTCTGTTTCTCAAAAATAAGTAAACATTAAAAATAAATAGACATTAAAAAAAGACTTAGAAGAAAAAGGGACAATTTGACATAGGTATAAGTTCACATAAAAACACAGAAACATGTTTTCTTGATGGGAATACAATGGACCTTAACAAAACTTATAATAAATGTAGAAAACATGCTCTAGGAAGTAAGTTTTAGGAAGACAATGAGATTTGATATAAAGTTAGGGAGGTTCCCCATGGCCAGATATTAAATTTTAAGCCCATTCCAGAAATCTTATAAAGAACAAGCACATGTGAAGCCAGAAGAACCATAGTAAAATGAAATCTATCAGAGAAACATTGCTGACCTCCACGCTGCTTAGCTTTGCTCACCCATGAGGGTAGGGGACTATTAGGAAGGCTGTTAGATTCAAGCGCAAGGTGGATTGAAAAATAGGTTTTAGCTGTTTTATATTATAATGGCCCAAAGGTGAAGGCATGTTCCAAAACTGTGCTTGTCGTTTTGAAGTATGTATGCCACAGGGAAGAGAGTATACAAAAAAAGAAAGCAAATTTCATTAGGTCAGGAATTCCACTGATAAATCAAAAAAGGGCCAAAAGTCACACTGCAAAATTGTGGAAGAGTCATGAAAAGCAAACCCCTTCTAATTTCATGCTAGAAAGGCTAAAGTACATTTTATGTGGAGCTTGGCAGTGATCTGAAAAAAATTCCCAAATGGCAAAGGTGTTAGGTGATTTCAATGATGTTTTTTAAACTCTGTGCTTGGAATATGCTATCAAAGATGAGAACTAATAAGGCAAATGACCTTTTCTTGTTCTTATTTTTTCCTAATATTTTTTGTAATGTTGTTAAGCAGAGACCTATATGGATGGTTTTGTAATGTATTAGAGGATTAGATGAGATTGTGTAAACTAAACTTTCCTAAATCAACAAGTGACATGAAAATTAATTAAAAGCATGAAAATATAATGGTCTATCAAAAACTGCAGTTAGTTAATTTTAATGAGCTGATACTAGAGCTATTATTGGTAGTGTTTGCTCAATTAATTTAAAGATTAAGGAGAATAAGACCAAATGTAATGTCTGATTACAAATACCCTCAGAAGCCGTTGTTTATTAAATATGTGGCTTCATAAATAATTTTTCATAAGCTTAGTCAACCTTTCAAATCAAAAAGCCATAACTGATCCAAATTTTATTACTATTTTTTGGTCATTGGAATTGTTCATTTTAATGAATATGTATTCTTGGCATTACCATATTATCAAAGAATGTAAATATTTACTCCAAAAGATCATGTAGTCTCTTCTTAAAGTATGCAGTAGCTGTGACTTTCTTTTCTTTTTTATTATTATAATGTTTGCCTTTGTTTTTATAATAATATCTTCCATCATTATGGCTAAGGTTTGTCTATTTATTCTCCTTTAAGAATACATGATCTCCTAAGCCATATATAAATCTTAATAGCAGCTCAGTATCATCCTTCTTTAAGTACTTGGAATAGTGGTCATCTAAGAATTTCATACTTGTTTTTTATTAATGATTTATTTTTATCATCAAATACTAAAACTATAACTATTACAAATTAATTGCATTTAATAAAACCACATTTTAATATCCTATCTTTTAAAAATTTATTATTCTATGGTAGCCTGAAACTATCAATTTGAAAATAATAAGTATCTTAAAAACAGATATTCAGATGGCTAACAGACACATGAAAATATGCTGAACATCACTCATCATCAGGAAAATACAAATAAAAATCACAGCGAGGTATCACCTCACACCTGTAAGAATGGCTAAAATTAGCAACTCAGGAAACGTCCGGATGTTGGTGAGAATATGAAAAAAGGGGAACTCTTTTGTGGTGTTGGTGGGAATGCAAACTGGTGCAGCCACTCTGGAAAACAGTGTGGAGGTTCCTCAAAAAGTTAAAAATAGAACTACCCTAGGGCCCAGCAATTGCACTACTAGGTACGTATCCAAGGGATACAAAAATGCGGATTCGAAGGGGCACATGCACCCTAATGTTTATAGAAGTGGTACCAACAATAGCCAAATTATGGAAAGAGCCCAAATGTCCATCCACTGATGAATGGATAAAGAAGAGTTTGTATAAATATATGTGGAATACTGTTCAGCAGTCAAAAAGAATGAAATCTTGCCATTTGCAACAATGTAGATGGAACTAGAGGGTATTATGCGAAGCAAAAGAAGTCAGAGAAATACAAATATATGATTTCACTCATATGTGGAATTTAAGAAACAAAACAGATGAACATTGGGGAAAGGAAGGAAATAAGATAAAAACACAGAGGGAGGCAAACCATAAGAGACTCTTAAATACAAGAAAAAAAAACTGAGGGTGACTGGAGGGGAGGTGGCAGGGAAGGGCTAAATGGGTGATGGGCATTTAGGAGGGCACTTGTGTGTTTTATCTAAGTGATGCATCACTGGGTTCTACTCTTGAAAGCAATACTACACTGTATATTAACTAAATTGAATTTAGATTTTTAAAAAATGGAAAAAAAGCCAAAAAACCATTTTCTTCTATTTGTATGGAGATGTTACTAGTTTAATTTCTATTTATTGACACATTTCAGTGTAATAGGTCTGCATGCATACTTTTTTATAACTTTGAAATAGCTAGACTGTATTATGTTCACACTGCATGGTGACAAAATGCAGAACAGTAACTACTGATATATAATACTGCATAAATAATGTATATCTTCAACATTTAGAAAATGTAATGTTCCTTTCCCCATTACTTGGTGTAATATTAATCCAATTAAAATTTGAATTGAGCATCAATTGCTTCCATTAATAAGTGTAGCCATGTGAGAGTCTCAGAAAAATTATCTCAAAGATGGCATTTATTGGTGCTATCTTTATCCATTTACTGGGGGAAAGCTCATACCATAGCCATGTCTTTGATGGACCAGTGACATCTTCACTCTGTAACCTGATCTCCTTGACCACCTCCCATAAAGCATATACAATGCTAACATGCCCCAAAATGACCTCTTCCTTTTTTAAAGTTTATTTATTTACTTTGAGAGAGAAAGAGACAGAGAAAGAGTGAGTAGGGGAGGGGCAGAGAAAGGGAGAGACAGAATCTCAGGCAGGCTCTGTGCTAACAGAGTTCGAGATTTGTAACTCTCACTGTTTAACTGTGGGTTCGAGAGATGGACCCTTAACCGACCGAGCCACCCAGGTGCCCCTAAATTACCTCTTGATAGGTACACTAACTTGATAGGTACACACCCACCAACTCCTCCTCCAACCTCTCTCTCAATGGCAACTCCACTTGGTCAGTTGCCTGGGTGAAAAACCTTGAGATGAGCCTTTATACCAGTCCATCAGCAAATTATATTAGCTCTACCTTCAAAATATACCCGGTATTTGACTATTTTTCTCCACCTCCATCATCCTGGTGCATATTTTCTAACCTTTCATTGCAATAGCTTTAATACTAGTTTTCCTGACTATACCCCCACCCTCTGCTCTTCCTCCCCCCAACAGTCTTGGCCATTCTCAACCTTGAAGCCATAGTGATTCTAATAAAGCATCCATGTGACTCCTCTTCTAACAATCCATAATGGCTTTCCATTTCATTCATTCAAAAGTTGAAGTTCCTGCTTACCTTAAGTAAAGTAAGCCAAAGTCTTAACTACCAGTCTGTATTCCTCCTCATCTCCCCACTTCATCTCCATTAGTTGTTTACTTATTTTAGTCATACTTCTTTCCACTTCCTATTTCTTATTCTATAATGCTCTTTCTCCAATATCCCTCATTTACTTTGGATGACCATGTCTAATTTAAACTTTTCTTGCTTCTGTATCTATTTCCCTGCTTTCTCTCTCTCTCTCTCTCTCTCTCTTTCTCAAATATATATGTGTGTGTGTGTGTGTGTGTGTGTGTGTGTGTGTGTGTGTATTGAGTGTTTACTTATTTTTGAGAGAGAGAGCATGTGTGTGAGCAGGGGAGGGGCAGAGAGAGAGAAGGAAACCGAGGATCTGAAGCAGGCTTTGTATTGACAGCAGAGAGCCTGATGTGGGACTCAAACTCAAGAACTATGAGATCATGTCCTGAGCTGACAGACGCTTAACCGACTGAGCCACCGAGATGCTGTCCTATTGTATTTTTTTTATTGTAAAAATTCACACTTATTTAACATATATTTTACTTATTTATCTTGTTGATTACCTTCTCCTCTAGTGTTTAAGCTTTAAGGACTCGGAGTTTTGTCTAATTTGTCACTGTTCTGTCTCCAGAACCTGGGAATTGTATCTGAGACATTGTAGGTGCTCAACAAATATATCTGAATGGGAAAATACATGAAGTCACTTAAAGCCTTTGTGTTATAATTTGTGGACATATGTGGGAAGTGAAGCAAAATGAAAACTGATTTGGGAGTACTGTTACTTTTCTCCTTAAAGGCACATGAAAATATCTTCTAAGAAGTCTTCATTGTGTTTTAGAAATTTGATCTGTTTCAGGAAGAGGTGTGGCTAGTAAATGTCTCCCGGCTACTGGATTTATAAAAAATTGATGTGAATTGCAAAGAAAGCCACAAATGCAAACAGAAGGCTCTTAAATAACTGCTATTGGTAGTTTGAGTACCTGCTAAGAATGGCCAGCTGAATTCAAAACAGGCCTTGGAAAATGCTATCAATCCTCCCTTGACTTCCACCATTAGTTGTTCCAGGGGTCACGGGCATACAGTCATGTCACATGTGGTTCATAAGATACTCTCCCTGTCCAGTGATTTAGTAAATCTCAGATGACTGTACCACATAATGCACCTATAATATGGGGTTTATATGTAAGCGGTTTTCAAGCAGTCATGGAACAGAGTGCTTGCTATCCTTCCTAGCTTTTGTTATTCCCTAAAACAGGCTGTACATAGATGCTCTGTGTGCACCATGGCCACAGTTCCAGTGAGGAAGGGACTACCAGAGCCAGCAGCCTGGGTGTAATACCAAAAGCACACCACAGCAGAACAAAGCCCACCGCTAATACCGCACATTCTCCAGGGCCATCCAGATTTGTCTCTTATTAGTCCTATCCCTTGGCTCTTAAAGGGCTCATTAAATCTAAGTATCTCCATCAATTCTGATTAATTTCAGATCACAATGGATTTCATAGTAGTACCTGGGAGTAGCATAGTTGTGGAAGGTTATTTAGGGAAGTTGGCCAAATTCTTAGTAGAAAGAGAGAATGACTCAAAATTTGTTACATCCTCTTGAAGGTGAGAAAAGCTGTTTATCCATTTTCCAAAATGATGAGTTCCATAGGGATGGAGAGGTTGCCAGGTGGTTATCAAATGTGACCTGTAGGCAGGGGGGAGACACTGGTGTCCAGAGGCAGATACTCTGAGGCAAAGTCAGTATCCATGTTCATTTCTGATCAAATATTATATTCATGTCTGGATATGAGCATCCACTTAGGTGAAAGTAGTGTTGTATAAACTACCATTCATCCTCAGATACCAGAATACGGACATACAAGAAAAGCACAGTATTATGCAAATGAGGGGGGGGATTATTTTCTTTCTTATCACCTAAGGTAAAGTAGTAGTAAAGTGCTGGGTGAGGGGCACCTGGGTGGCTCAGTCAGTTAAATGTCTGACTTCAGTTCAGATCATGATCTCACAGCTTGTGAGTTTAAGCCCCGCACCGGGCTTTGTGCTGAGAGCTTAGAGCCTGGAGTCTGCTTCAGATTCTGTATCTCCCTCTCTCTCTGTTCCTCCCACACTCATGCGCTGTCTCTCAAAAATGAATAAATGTTAAAAAAATTAAAAAAACAAAAAGTGGTAAGTGAAAGGAGAAGGCTGACTTTGTAGGAATGCAATGCAGTATTCATGCATGCCTTTTCTTTTTCCTGTTCTTTTCTTTCTTTTCATTTTTTATCCCACCTCCCATTTGAGGAGGAAACAGCAATGAGCTAGTTTCCCTTCCCAAAGTGAAAATGGAAACCCCAAAAGAATAGCTTTTCTGAAGTATGGCAATGCCTGAATTGCAGCCCCATGGACCTGTATGGGGCTGGTGATCCCAGAGACTGGTGATCATAGACAGGTGAGATGACTGGCCAGAAAACAGCCTTTATTTTCCCCCCACCTTTTTACTCTGGTATGCCCAGGTTGTGAATTTCCCATAGAAGCAGTGGATATCTAGGGAAACAGTGGAGTTAGACCCGTAACTGCTGCTGTTTCATATCTATACCCAAGTAAGTTGAGGTTTTTCACCAAAACAGTTGTAGTTTAGGTTATAAGGAATTGATCGAACACCCAGAAGTTGAAAACCTTCCACTGTGTCCAATGGATATTTGTTATTTATTTTGTTAAAAGGTTGGATGAACATGTGTCCAAATATAATATACTTAATAGCATTAAGTCAGCCAAGGTTTATTTTATGGCAACATATCATATTATACTGGTATCTGTAACGAAAAAAATACATGTCAAATAGCAAATCCATTTGGTTCTTACTGATAATTCCATTGTCAATACAACTCTAATAATGTTCAATTTGAACTCAAACATCTTTCTTTAGAATTTGCCAGTGAGTAATATGTTTTTGATTTACTAAATTATGTTAAATTTTATAATCCAAAGTGCAGTTCATTTCCAGCAACGTTTTTACTTAAAAAAAAAAAAAAAAGACAACTTCACAAAAGAACGATAAGCAGAGTTGTAATTTACCAATGTGAGCAATAGGCTCAATTTGGCTTGGATGTGATAGATGTATTATCATTTGCTTAGCATTTTTCTCATATGCATTTTCAGAAAAATGAGAAAGGTGCCTGCATTTATAAACACATAAGCCAAGATCCAATTTTCTGGCCAAATATAGCTTGATCTACAAAACAGATGATCACCATTGGGGGCAAATGTCCTCTCTTGATTTGGCAGAATGTGTGACGTTGAGGAAAAGCCTCAATGGCAGGCCAAATTTATCAGAGCATGCTAAATTTGTGTCCTTTTTGATTACTTCCTAAAATGTTATATTTTAAATTTCTTTAATGTCTTTATTTCAGATTATTCTTTGTAGAATAAATACTAAGAAACCCATGAGAGAAAATATAAAAAATATTTTTCATTTATAGCAGAATAATAATAGCATGAATATATGTTTACTCATACAGATGGAGGCAAACATTTGTTTTAAATTTTTAATGTGCAAAAAATGTGTAATGCAGACAGATGACTAAATATCACCATTTATTGATTTCTGATGGATTAACTGATTTTAAACACTTATATTAAATAACCTCACCCTACCATTATTCTTACTAGGTATTTATAATGTTTCTGCATTTTTTCTAAGATGTGACAAGCACTCATTTATACAAATCTTTATTCATATGCCTGAGGTTTTTTTTTTAAATATTCCTAAAAGTGAAAATATAGAGACAAGTTATTTTAATTTTTCAAGGCTTCTGATTTATAATAGCTAATCACCTTCTTTAAAAATTGTAATTTACACTGTCACCAGTAGCACAGGTGATAATCTTTCTGTATTGAAAGATGTTATTTTTCAGTACTTAGAATTGGATAGGTATAAAATTAACTCTCATTGCTATTATAATTTGCAACTCTTTGTTTATTAGTTAGGTTGAACTCATTTTCATTTGCATTGCTTTTGTGAAATTATCTCTTCCTATTTCAAATGTTAAAGCATTTGTATTTTGTTATATTCAACAGCTTTCTAAATTTACCTTTTGTAATTACCTTATTGTTGGGTTGTTATATACAGAAACATTTTTTTATTAGATCAAATAGAAAAATGATTTTTTGTGTGTGTGATTGATTTCACTATTTTTGTTGTTAGTTCACTTAGAAAATCTTTCTTTTGGCTGCACCCTGCCCATAAAAAATAAAAGAAAAAAACCTGCGTTCTCCACTATGCTCTGAATACCCAGAATTTGATATTTCCTGGCCAAATGGCAGTTGGATTGCTCAACAAGTCTGTACTGTAAATCTTGAACTGCCTTTCAAGTCCAAGACCAAAGGCTTAAGAATCAGGAGACCTAATGGTGTAAGTCCTAGTGTGAGGGCAGTGGAAGATAGATCCTTCTCAAGTTGTCAGGCAGAAAGAGACATTTTCCCTTCCTGTGCTTTTTTGTTCTAGTCAGACCCTCAACTGATTGGGTAATGTTCAACCACACTGGGGAAAGCAGTCTCTTCTACTCAGTCTATTGATTCAAATGCTAATCTCATCTGGAAACACCCTCACAGAAACACTCACAAACAATGTTTAGCCAAATATCTGGACACTCTGTTATCCAGTCAAGTTGACACATAATATTAACTATTGGTTAATATTAATCATTGGTTAGTGTGCATTAACCACTGCACCAGTGCATTAAATATTTCAACTCCTGTGGCTTACCGGAAATATAAACAGAAAAGCATAGAGAATTATTATTCCACTGTCCACTATGCCACTAGGGCCATATCAAAAGAGACCAGGACATGGATTTATCATTATAAATATTCTTACATATGTTAAGGGAATAAAGTGTCATAACATTATGTAACCATCTAGATTATTTACATTAAAAATTATATGATGTAAGGAAATAAGAACTTTGGCTTGACTTTCTCTTTTTAGCTGACTGATTAACACTTGAGTTTTCCTTTTCATGTATAAGGCAAAATGTGGCATGATTTAATTCAGTCTTCGAATATAGACCCTTCCAAATCACATTACTAATGTTTGTAAGAATTTTACAACTTCTTAATTCCTGAAGAATTAAAGTATATTTAGAGAAGTCATACTCTTTATTTTTTTTAATTTTTTTAAAATGTTTATTTAGTTTTTGACAGAGCATGAGCGGGGGAGGGGCAGAGAGCGAGGGAGACCGAATCAGAAGCAGGCTCCAGGCTCTGAGCTGTCAGCACAGAGCCTGTCGCGGGGCTCAAACTCACAGACCGCGAGATCATGACCGGAGCCAAAGTCAGACACTCAACCTAGTGAGTCACCTAGGCGTCCCCAAGAGAAATCATACTCTTTAAATTTTTTTTAAAAAAAATTTTAATGTTTATTTTACATCTGAGAAAGTGACAGAGCATAAGCAGTAGAGGGGCAGAGAGAGGGAGCCAGAATCCAAAGCAGGCTCCAGCCTCTGAGCTGTCAGGACAGAGCCTGATGCGGGGCTCAAACTCATGGACTCCATGACCTGAGCTGAAGTCAGGCACTTAACTGACTGAGCCACCCAGATGCCTGAGAAATCATACTCTCTAAAATATACTTAGAGAAATTAAAGAATATACTGTCTCACAAAATATATATTCCTAAAACATTCAGGCTATCTTTGAAGCACAAAACTTAATCTCCCCACCTCTTTCCAATGACAGCCCGTGAATATTATTCGTTATTTTAAAATCAGGGTTTTCCGTTGTTACTATAGTCTTTTGTATGTGTTTCACTATGTGGTTTTTATTAAACCTTGAACCCTTAACATTCTGTTCTGGGCATTTGTGTTCACAGATTGCATATCTGAGACAATTATTTCTCATGCCAATAAAAGCTAGTTGAGGGTACCAGCTATTTTACCAATAACTCAGTATTATGAAATACAATAAAACATCATTTGCAGGAAAGGACTTCTCACCTTTTGAGCTAGTTTCTAAAAAGACAGACTATCTTCAAAGAACTTTATAGTTTATCAGAATGTACTATCTTTGTATTTTTAATCATTAAAAAAAAAAAAATACCAGCAAGGCAGTCTGGGAGTTTTCTCTATAAAAGAACTCAAAATAGAGACTTTTGTTTTTTTAAAAAATGATTTCCTAATCCTCAGTAAAGAATTTTCAAATGTTTCTTAGCTTCAAGAACCTACTGTACTATTTTATAGAGAATCTCTTAAGAATGAGATACAGTGTCTGAAGCAGTTGCTGGAAGGATCCAACTCATTAATTGCAACTATGTTGTCTGCTTGCACATGATAGCTGGTTACTGTGTCGACAGCTACTAGAAATGATGAGGGGAAAGATTCAAGCTTCTAACAGTTCTGTAAGTAATTCAGAACATATTGCTCTGCTGTACAGATGTTTAATACTGATGTCAACTTTGCATCTGAGAAAGTAAATGATGTGTAGAAAGGTTTGTTTGGAAAAATAGTTACAAGTTTTCATTATGTGCCAGGGGGGAAATGCTGTAGTAAAATAATTCTTTGATTTTATTGCAGTGGTATAAATATACGTATGTGTTGAGGTCTTCTCTATTTTATCCAACTATTTCAAAGACTAAGAGAATGAGCTGGTCCCAGATTATCATATTCAATTGCTACAAAAATGCAACCCAAGTTTACTACACTGTACACTTGGAAGGGTGGAAAAATATGCCATCCCCAAATGTCTCTTTGGCATAAGGATTTTTGAGCTAAAGGCACTTAACAAACAATAGATGTAGGAAGGGCATTCTAATCTCCCCTTTTCTTCCTGAAAACAGGAGATAAAAACTCCCATGTATAAGATGCACTCCCTGTACCAGAGAAAAGGAATATTCTTCCATTGGGAGTTAAAGCTGAGAGAATTAGAATTTTGTACAAATAGACATTGTTAAAATAATTCTTATCTTCCTTTAGCCTCTGTACATATTTTATTTAGTTTTTCACAGTCTCCTCTCTTTGTTTAACCTAATATGAAAGTATGTAGACTTCGTCACTTTTTTGAGCCTTCATTTCCTTATAAGGGTGCTTGTGTCACAAAAAAATATACATTTGTATGTTTTTCTCCTATTAATCTGTCAAATGTTAGTTTAACTCTCAGGCACAGGTAAAAAAAAACTCTAAGAAGATAAAGGCATAATTTTACCTTCTCTATGACATCATTAAGAAAAATCATATTTAGTATATTTTGTAGCAAATTTACTTAGGATTAAAAAACAGCATATCAAATCAGCTTCAACACTTTGGTAAATTTGAAAATGAGATTTATATATGTATTTATACATGTACCGAGGAAGCAAAAGATGCATGTATCCTTAGAGCATTTCAGAAACTGAGCTGCACGGAAACACTAAGAGGAAAGACATGCTCGGAGAGCAAAACAGTTGAAATATTCTTTACCTTAAGTGGAATAAATCCAGTGGGTTTCTAAAAAGACAGAGTATCTTCAAAGAAATATATTGTGGAGTTCAAGAAAGTTTTGGCTATTTATACTAGGTCCACAGTGTTGACTGCAGACAACATACTTTAACATGTCAGCACGTCATTATTTTCTTTTTCCATGTCCTCAGAGAGACTGTAATACCT
This sequence comes from Panthera pardus, assembly GCF_024362965.1. Taxonomy (NCBI): domain Eukaryota; kingdom Metazoa; phylum Chordata; class Mammalia; order Carnivora; family Felidae; genus Panthera; species Panthera pardus. The sequence continues at coordinate 89,867,107 of NW_026526765.1, forward strand.
GATTTAAATGCTTATTTAAATAATGTATCATTTTCAACCTATTCTTTTGTTTTCTTAAGCTTCATCTCCGCTCCTGCTGCAGTCTATCCTGTCTGGTTTCACAGGCTTCCAGTGGTTTGCCTGACCAGGGAGCCCCCTTGTTTACACCTTAAATTCCTAGTTCCATTTACAGAATTTAGAAAAGCCACTGTGAAGTTGGAATGATGTAGTAACTAACTCCGAAATGTGCTGCATAATCAAGGTACTAGAACCGCCTCTTTATTCCAGCCAAGCCAGGATTCCAAAAAATAATTCAAGAGTCTCCAGTGTATACATTATTAGGTGTTCTGAGAGAAGTGCTGAGTCGTGGATCACAGAAGGTGATAAGGGCAGGGAAGTGGAAACAGTGGTGCTTCCTGGCAAACTAACATATCACTTCGCTTCAGATCCTAACCTCAACAAGGAATTGTGGAATTGTGTATGTGTGTCACTATAGGTCTCTGTGTTTTAAAAATCAAAACTGTTCCTCAAATATTCTAGTACATAAACATTATACAAAGAAAGTCGTTTACAATGATCTGGTGTTTATTTCACTAATATTATCCAGGCTTTTTCTTGCTGAGTAATGCATTCTATTCTCTATCATTACCATCTCTATCAGACAAATGCTTATTGATGATTGTTAAAATATTACACAAGAAGAAATATATACTAACAAAAACTAAAATTTGAATAAAAATAGTATAAGTAGCAAATATTTAAAACATTCTAAAATTACCAGTGGACTCCTTGTGACAAGCTAAGTGTTGAACAATGATACATAGAAACAATATTTTATAAAACACTTGATTTTCTAACATTTGTAAATCTTTTAAATCCACTCAATTAATTTTACATTCATAAATAAACAATTTTACAAAGTTCTTTTTCTATTGTACTGTGTCCCTGTTGAAGTTTTTAATCTAGTGTCTAATGTAGAGTCGTAATGAGGACCCTAATACAGAATACAGGAATCTCGGCAAAGTGACCAATGCATTAGCCTAATTCAGGATTACATCACATTCCCAAAGAAGAAGCCACTTAAGAAAACTTTATAACAGTGCAGATGAGATGAGGTCTAATAAGGATCAAGCGTTCTAAAGATGATAAAGTCTAATCTTCCTAAAGACGGGCAACTGTGAAAGAGTTTATAGTACATTTATTTATTTACTTATCTATATTTAAATTCAATTTAGTTAACATATAGTGTAGTATTGGTTTCAGAAATAGAATTTAGTGATTCACCACTTACATATAACACCCAGTGCTCATCACAAGTGTCCTCCCTAATGCCCATCGCCATTTAGCCCCTACCCCCACCCACCTTTCCTCCAGTAACCCTCAGTTTGTTCTCTGTATTTAAGAGTCTTTTATGGCTTTCTTCCCTCTCTGTTTTTTGTCTTGTTTTAGTTTTCCTTCCCTTTCCCCTATGTTCACCTGTTTTGTTTCTTAAATTCCACATGAGTGAAATCACATATTTGTCTTTCTCTGACTGACTTATTTTGCTTAGCATAATACAATCTAGTTCCATCCACATAGTTGCAAATGGCAAGGTTTTATTCTTTTTGATGGCTGATAAATATTGGGGTGCATGTGCCCCTTTTGAGTCAGCATTTTTGTATCCTTTGTATAAATACCTAGTAGTGCAATTGCTGGATCCTAGGGTGGTTCTATTTTTAACTTTTTGAGGAATTTCCGTTCTGTTTTCCAGAGTGGCTATACCAGTTTATATTCCCACCAACACTACCAACATGTTCCCCTTTCTCCACATCCTCGCCAACATTTATTGTTTCCTGAGTTGTTCATGTTAGCCATTCTGACAGGTGTGAGGTGGTATCTCATTGTGGTTTTGGTTTATATTTTCTTGCTGATGAGTGATGTTGGGGTTTTTCTAGTACTTTATGATTAAACTATCAAAAATACATGAAAGTCAAAAATACAGCTTTAAAGAAAGTTTATCGTGGGAAAAGCATTTTCCAGGGAAGTTGACAGAGTAGGAGAATGCTAGGCTCACCTTGTCCCACAGATACTCCCAGAAAACATCCACATCAGTACAAATAACCTGGAAAATAACCTGAAGACTGGCAGAAAAGACTCTCCACAGTTATAGGTGGAGAAAGGGCCACATCAAAGAAGGTAGTAAGGGTGGAGACACAGTGGAGAGCCAAACTGACCCCTGGCAGGCACAGAGAAGGAAGACGAAGAGACCCCATGTGGGGCACCCAAACTGGGAAGACAAATCCACATAACATCTGGCTTTGAAAATCAAAGGGACCTAACTTCATGATTTTTTATAATCAGTGGGGCTTAACATCTGGAAGTTTTAAAAAATTGGCAGGCTCAGCTCTGACAGAGCCATAGGAAACTGAGTCCCTGCCCTTAAAGACACAGTACAATCAACAGCCCTGCTGAGATACAACATAGAAGCAGCAGTTTGAAAAATGCTTGGAGTATATAGGAGGTAGACTGTTTACTAATCTCAGAGTATGTGCTGGAGGGACAGGGATTTTTGGGAGACTTCTCCAAGAATAAAAGAGCTGGCAGTTGCCATTTCCCTCCCCTCTACCCAAGCCTAGATACATGTTCAGCTGCAGGAACCAGTGCAGAGCAAACAGTCTCCCCCCTACCTTGCTAACACTGTGCACCCCACCCCAGGGTTCTGTCTCAGACCTGTCCCCGTCCCCACCCTTTCCTGGCCTCAACAGTTTTCCAAAGCTGCTGAAAGTCCCCTATCAGAATGGACCAGTGTAGATCTTCTGGAACCATGCACCCTGCCCCTGTGACCTCCCGTATACCTGCCTTGCCAACATGCTCTTGGTAGGGGTCCATTCAAAGCAGCACCACAAGTGTGGTGGTGTGCAAGCAGCCCTGACAGGGGATAGCACCACCTCAAAATGACTCCAGCCCTGGGAAGAAGGAAAGAAAACCACAGTTACCAGTTCAACATTGGTCCCAGAAGTGGGCTGGGGCAGATAGTTGGTCGGACTATAGACTTTGACCGCCAATGAAAGCTTCTCAGAAATCAAAACAAGGAAGTGTCCTGCAGCTCAGTGCGATTACAGCTCTAGCAAATGTCTGGTCTGACAACTCAAGCCCAGTGTGGCTCCAGAGTGGCCCACTAACAACACAGGGAACAAACCCTGCCCACAACAAATAAAGAAAACCATTTCAGATGACTGGACTGAAAGCAAACATGGCTTAGCCACAATGATAGGGTGCACATAGGAGATACCCTTGAAGTGCCAGGTGAACAGAGGACTTCACACTATAGGGCACTATAGGACCTCTTTTTCATAAGGCCAGTACTTTTAAGAGCAGGAGATATAGCAGGCCTTCCTAACACTCAGAAACAGACATAGAGCATTAGACAAAATGATGAGACAGAGGAAGATGTCTCAAATGAAAGAACAGAACAAAATCAAAGCAAGAGAGCCAAACAAAATGGAGATAAGTAATATGCCTGATAGAGAATTTAAAGTAATGTCATAACGATAGTCACTGGACTTGAGAGAAGAGTGGAGGACCTCAGTGAGACCCTCAACAAAGAAAAAGAAAACAGAAAACAGAACAAATCATAGACAACTAACACAATAACTAAAATTATAAATAGATAAATAGTGGACTAGTGGAAACAGAAGAATGGGTCAGTGACCTGTAAGACAGAGTAATGGAAAGCAATCAAGCTGAACAGGAGTGGGAAACATAAATAAATAAATAAATAAATAAATAAATAAATAAATAAATAAATAAAGATTAAGGAAACACAGCAGCACCATCAAGTATAATAACATTTGCATTACAGTGTCTCAGAATGAGAAGTGAGACAAAGGGGAAAAGAAAATGTATTTTGAATAAATAATAGCTAAAAACTTTCTAAATCTGGGGAAGGAAACAGAAAGTCAGACCCAGGAGGCACAGAGATCCTCCAAAAAAATCAACCCAAGGAGGTCCACACCAAGACACATTGTAATTAAAATGGCAAAAACTAGTGATAAAGAATTTTTAAAGCAGCAAGAGAAAAGAAAACAGTTACATACAAGAGAAACTCCAAAAGGCTATCAGCCGGTTTTTCAGCAGAAATTTTACAGGTCAGAAGGCAGTGGCACGGTATATTCAAAGTGCTGAAAGAATAAAACCTGCAACCAAAAATATCTAGTGAGGATATTATTCTGAATTGAAGAGATAAAGAGTTTCTGAGACAAACAAAATTGAAAAGAATTCATCATCACTAAGACAGCCTTATAAGAAATATTAAAGGGGATTCTTTGAGTGGAAAGAATATAAGCAGGAGTTAGAATAGTAGGAGGCACCAAAGCAGTAAAATTAAGAATACTATAAAAAGCAGTCAAGAGATTTATAAAATAGAAGGATGTAAAGTATGACACCATATACCTAAAATGTGGGAGGAGAGAAATAAAAATTTAGTGCTTTTATAATGAGTTCAAACTTAAGTGACCATCAACTTAATATAGACTGCTATATGCATAAGATGTTATATATAAACCTAATGGTAACCACAAATCAACACCTGGTAATAGATATGTAAAATAAACAGAAAGGAACTGAAGTATATCAAAGAAAGCCAGAAAACCATGAGAGGAAAACAAGAAAAGAAAAGAACAGAGAAGAACTATAAAATAAGTGACAAAATGGCAATAAGTACACAGTTATCAATAACCACTTTGAATGTAAATGGCCTAAAAACTCCAGTCAAAAAATGTAGAGTGATAGACTGGATAAAAAAGCAAGACCCAGTGGTATCTGGGTGACATAGTTGGTTAAGTGTACCACTTAGGCTTGGGTTATGATCTCGCGGTTTGTGGGTTCAAGCCCCGTGCGGGCTCTGTGCTGACACTGTGGAGGATCCTGCTTTGGATTCTCTCTCTTTCTCTCTCTCTCTCTCTTTCTGCCCCTTGTTGATTTGTGCTTTCTCTCTCTCTCAAAATAAATGAATAAACATAAAAAAAAAGCAAGACCCATCTATACACTGCCTACAAGAGACTCATTTCAGACCTAAAGACACATGCAGATTAAAAGTGAAGGGACGGAAAAGTATTTAGAATGCAAAGGAAGTGCAAAGAAAGCCAGGGTAGTAACATTTATATTGGACAAAATATAATTTAAAGCAGAGTATAGCAAGAGACAAAGAAGAACACTACAAAATCATAAAAGGAATGTTCTAACAAGAAGATACAGCAATTGCAAATATTTATGCACCTAACTTGGAACACGCAAATACATAATGAGCTAATAACAAACATAACGGAAGTAACTGATAATAACACAATAAGAGTAGGGGACTTTAACAATGCACTTACATTAATGGATAGATATATTATCCAAAAAGAAAATCAACAAGAAAACAATGGGTTTTCATGACACATTGGAACTATATGTTGAACATATACATTCAGAACATTTCATCCTATAACAGTAGAATACACATTCTTTTCAAGCACGCATGGAACATTCTCCAGAATGCATCACATGTTAGGCCACAAAAACAAGTCTCAACAAATTCAAAAAGAATTAGGTTATACCATGCATCTTTTCTGACACAATGCTATGAAATTATAAATCAACCACAAGAAAAACTCTGCAAAGAGTACAAATACATGGAGGTTAAATAACATGCTACTAAATAATGAATGGGCAAACCAAGAAATCCAAACAATAAACGGAGACAGATGAAAATAAAAAACACAATGGCCCAAAATCTTTGGGATGCAGAAAAAATGGTTCTAACAGGGAAATTTATAGCAATACAGGTCTCCCTTAAGAAGCAAGAAAAATTTCAAATAACAACTTAACCTTAAATCTAAAGGAGCTAGAAAAAGAAAAATAAACAGGGACACGTGGGTGGCTCAGTCAGTTAAGCGTCCAACTCTTGATTGCAGCTCAGCTCATGATCTCACAGTCTGTGGGTTTGAGCCTTGCATTAGGCTCTGTGCTGCCAGTGTTGAGCCTGCTTGAGATTCTCTGTCTCCACCCCTCCCCCCACCCGTGGTTTTTCTCTCTCTCTCAAAAATAAATACATAATCACCACCAATGAAATGTTCTCAGGAGACAAAATAAGCAAAGTATCCTGTGGCTCAGTGCTATCATAGCTCTAGCAAATGTCTGGTCTGACTCAACTCAAGCCCAGTGTGTCCTCTTGAGGGGTCTACCAACACCACAGGGACCAAACGCTGCCCACGACCAATAAAGAGAGCCATTTCAGCTGACTGGACTGAAGGCACACATGGATGAACCATGACAGGAGGGTGCACGCAACATATAGGAGACACCCCTGAAGTGCCAGGTTCTAGTGAACAGGGCACATTGCACTGCAGGGCACTACAGGACCTATTCTTCACGTGGCCACTAGTGCTTCAGGAGGTAAACTTTGTTTTATAGCAGTTTTTAATTTCTGTCATATACATGACATAAATACTCTGGCTATGACTCATTTCAAACTATCAATGTGGTGACATTGAACAGAGTTGGGAAAAGAAGCATACAACTGGCTCTTGTGAGCTAGTGGTAGCCAACTCTAGCATATCTCAAGTTTAAGTATATATTTTATTTATTTTGAGAGAGGGTGAGTGGGGGGGCAGGGGCCAAGAGAGAAGGAAAAAGAGAATTCCAAGCAGTCTCAATGCTGTAGTGCAGAGTCCAATGGAGCGCTCAGTCTCACAAACCTCAAGGCCATGACCTGAGCGAAAATCAAGAGTCAGACACTTAACTGACTGAGCCATGCAGGAGCCTTCTACTTTTTTTTTTAAAGAAAATTCTGTATTGTACTTTTTGTTCCTCTCTCCTGTAAACTATTAACATGCAAATAAAGTGTACTTCATAGAATATTCATAGAAGATTAATATCTTTTTATTAATTAGTGTGAAATGTCAAGTTTTATGAATATTGTCAAAATAAGTTTCCATGTTAGTAAAAGTATATAAAATGATGGTTCTATATAGTCATAGAAATACAGAAATTGATTCTAAAAGAAAATATACAAAACTCCAAAACTGAAAGTAGGCAACATCAAGGCTACAATATTTGTTGATCTTTTGTACCCAGCACTATACAAGATATAACCAGGTAGAAACCCTTATTTGTTGCTTTAATATGTCAGAAATTTATCATAAACTTACACCATGTAACCACCTCAAAAATATTTGATGAAAATGTTCTCATTTTACAGGTGATGGAACTGAAGCATAGCAGTGTTCCTAATTTGTCCAAGATTATAAAATAATCAGTTGTAACCTGAAACCAAATTTCAATGGTGTTAAAATCTATTCTTTTCCCACTGTGTTTGTATGATTAGTTGCCCTCAATAAATACTTTTGAAGGTTGTATAAAGCTGCACATATTTAGAGATGGAAGAAAACACACTAAACATTCTTTATAAACTTAAAATACAGAAGAGAAGAGACACATGTGGACAGAAAACTGAACTTTATCTTGGTGGCTTGGGTTTCTCAAGCTTAAATAATATATTTAGAACCCAATGATGGACAATCTAGTCTGAGAGAACAAAATCTTTGGACAATGGGAAACATGGAATTTTAAGGAGAGAAAAGAGTCCATGTTCTATGCAGATAACTGACCGCAGTGTGAAAGGCTTAGTGAGAGGAGTTAGGAGACTATGGCAGTTGTCCAAGAGAGAGACTAATATAAGGCACAACCATGGAAAAGATGAGGTTAGATCAAGAAGTATTTGGAAAGTATAAATGAGAGGGTTTCCCCTGATTTGTTGTAAAGGACAAGACAGAGTTGTAGATAGTATTGTTGTCTTCTCTAGCTGAGAAGTACAAACGCTGGAAGCTGTTATGGTTTTCCTGCCTGACAGCTGTCTTCTTTCTCTAGAGATGGCTGTTGGCTGAGGATAAGAAAAGGCTGACTCTCACTTTAAAGAAGGAAAACTGAAATTCAGTTTATGCTTCTGTACCAGGCCAATGCTTTATTTGAGGACACATTCTAGTCTTTCCCTTTTTTTTCTCTACTTTATTTTCCCCTTATACTCTCCCAAGAAATATTCACATCTGATTTCTTATTCCATACTCTGTTCCAAAGGGACATGACCCAAGACAGGCATTAAGGGTATATTAATTTCATTACTGAGAAGTGAAGGTATTATTTACACATTGATAGCTGTATTTTGTTCCCAACATTTCAGTTGTGATCTTAGTCTCCAATCTTTCCTGCAGGATAGAGCGAGACTTTAGAAGAGAGTTACCCCTGTTAATGGGTTTGTGATTGGGTTTCTCAAACTCTTTGTGTTTTAATTAAAGATGATTAAATACTTTATTATCCACAAATGTAGATACTTAACATGTAAATAAATGAAGTATTCTTGCATGTGTCCCTCTTGTATGATTTAGCTTGAAACGACATGATAGTCTAAGCATTTTTCATATGTCTAATGCAAGAGTTTCCTTATCAGGAATCAACACAAAATAGATAGCCTAGTTGTCTAGTTTCTTCTCCTACCTCTTCCCTCCAAAAATAAGATGACACAGATAATACAGATTATTTTGTTTTTAATGGAAAAGATGTAAGTCTTTCTTAAGCATTCATAGATAGTGACTTTAGAGAGAATATTCTCATACTTCTTTAAATTTTCTGTATTTTGAAAATTTTATTTCATAATACCTCTTTTTTAGTTTTAAAGAAAATAAGATGTTTACAAATACTTATGAGTATGATTAGTGAAAGATTACTGAAAGTATATCTTTAGTTTTCATGGCTTCATTACTGTGTTGAGAGCAGGAATTTTCATATGCTTAATCATTTGCCTTGGCTGCAACTTATCTGTGAATTTGTATTTATTATCTGCATGGAAGGTTTGTAAAACCCACTATGATTGCCTTATGTATAGAACATTAACTTCCTCAAAACATTAAACATCACTAGGACTTGAAAATTTTGTTATGATCTAAGAGGAAGAACCCACTTTTCTTTCTGAATTAATAATGCAAACAATGGAATTAAAAGTGATTGCCATTTTGTCCAGCCCCCATTTGTCACTTAGAAACTTTATGCTATTTTAATGCTAATATCAATGGAGTTCTATATTTTAAAGAAAATTTACATATTACTCAAGTAGAAAATATAATCTTATTTGGTCAGATATTTAGTTAATTTGTTCCAGTAAATAAAATTATATTAATTTTGTATTCTACTATTAACTGAAAAGTAAAATCTCTTGGAAAAGACATTCTTGGCAACAAGATAACCCTGTTTTCTCCATCTGTTAATGGTATTCACTGAGATGTTCATGGGAATCATCTTTTTTTCTCCCTTCTCCTTTACCTTGAAACATGGAATATAGCATACATTGCTAAGTACTAATTATTTTACCTTCAAAAATTATCTTGAATCTATATACCTTCTCTTTATGTTACTGCTAATACTCTAGCTTGAGCCACTATCATTGCTCATCTAAAATGTGAAAACAGAACTCTAAATAATTAGCTTCTTCGGGGAGCCTGGGTGGCTCAGTTGGTTGGGTGTCGACTTTGGCTCAGGTCATGATATCACGGTTCATGGGTTTAAGCCTGGCATTGACCTCTGTGCTGACAACTCAGAGCCTGGAGCCTGCTTCTAATTTTGTGTCTCCCTCTCTCTCTGCCCCTCCCCCTCACACTCTCTGTCTCTCTCTCTCTCTCTCAAAAATAAATAAACATTAAAAAAAATTAAAAGAAAATAATAATTAGCTTCCTCTCTTGCATTTTCTGGTGCCATTTTTCTAGCAGCCAAGGGGTTACTTTTACTAACTTATATTGAGAATTGTTTAGTTTTTTGCTTATGAATTTTCAACTTAAACTACTCATACTACTTTGAATAGTTTGGAAACCTTACTGTCATGGGTTGAATTGTGCCCCCAAAAGATATATCCAACTCCTAACTCCCTGTGCCAGTGAATATGAACTTACTAAGAAATACGTTTTTGTAGATGTAATTAAGCTAAAGATCCACAAATAAGATCATTATGCATTCAGAGTGGAACCTAAATCCAATGATTGGGGTCATAAGAAGAAATTCACGACAAAGGGAAACAGAGAAGAAAATGATAAAATGATAGAGGCAGAGATTAGACAATCAGAAGACAAAGAATACCAAGAATCTCTTCAATAGTCACTAGAAGCTAGGAACAAGGAATGGAATGGATGTTTCCTGGGCACCTTTAGTGAGAGCAAGGTCCTGCAGTCACCTTGATTTCAGACTTCTGTTAATCAGGATTGTCAGAGAAAATTTCTGTTGTTTTAGTCACCAAGTTTGTAGTAATCTGTACCAGCTACCCTAGGAAATGAATACATTCTTATCAGCCTACAAATTTCAGTGAACTCTGGCCCTTGGTATACAAACCCAAACCTCATCTTATACCACTCTCCCTTTTCATTTATTACACTCCAGCCACACTGGCTGTCTCTGTTCTTATAATGCACCAGAATATTTTCACTGGCTATTCACCTTGCCCAGAATGCTCTTTCCCCAAATCTTTTTGTGTACTGTTTGCCATACTTCAGGTCCTAGCTTAAATTTAGTCATCTCCCAAGTAAGAATACCTTCATCAATATAAACGTTTCCTTTTTTTTTCATTTTTAAATGTTTATTTATTTTTGAGAGACAGAGCATGAGTGGGGAAGGGGGAGAGAGAGAGGGAGACACAGAATCCAAAGCAGGTTCCAGGCTCTGAGCTGTCAGCACAGAGCCCCATGTGGCGCTTGAAGACCTGAGCTGAAATCACTTAACTGACTGAGCCACACAGGCACCCCTAAAATTTTGCTTTTTATGTCATCATCAACTGTCATAGCACCTAGTTGATGTCCTTCTAGCAGTTTCAACTTTTGGAATTTTTGTTATTTGTTTATTCGTTATGTTTCTGATCATCCTGTACAATTCTTGAGAGTAGGAAATGTGTATTTTCACACACTACTCTATTTCCAATGCCTGGCAGAGGGCCCAGCATAAAATACCCAACAAATGTATGCTAAATGAGTGAATGGCTGAAAGAATGAAGTTTCTCAGTTATTGAGGAAAGGATTTAATATGTCTTAAGGACAAATGTGCATTTATTTTCGGACATACTAACTGCAAGTGGAAATTTACTTGAAACATTTTATTAAGTTAACAAAGCAGCTTTCATCACTGCTCTCACAATAGCTTTTTCCAGTTCTTAGTTAAAAACATAAACCTAGGAAAACTTCGACTTGAAATATTTATATCTTAGAACTCATATAACTCTTCTGCTGCCAGAAAATTTCCTCTGTCTCACAAAGTTGTGCTGCAATGTCGCATTTCAAAAATAGGTGTTGCAATTTTGCATATTGCATAATTCAATCTGAAATCAACCTTAAGGGATATCAAAAAAATTGAGAATCCAGCTTTATCAATACTTACACATTGCTATTTGTCTTAGAAAATAATAAGCCTCTTAGAAGAATAGTACTTCATCAGGAAGGAAAACTAGAGCCATTTCATGACAATAGATAGTCTTACCTAGTTGTGTTAAATTAACTTATGTCAATCATTTAAAGTTATTTGCTGAGGTATAAACTAAAACATTCTTTGACTTATGTTAATGATAGTTAATGTGAGAATAAGAGGTTTGATAAAAATGTAGTTAAACAATCACAGGAGTAAAACAAATGCTATGCTGAGGGAAAGAGTGTTAAGGCCAAATGTCTACATTTTGTGACATTTCTTTGGGTATATAAAGCCTCTTGTTTGAAAGAGTTAAACTTATTTTTCTTTTTAAATTGAGCTAGATTAATATAAACAATAGGTGTTTAAAGAATCACACAGGGTAAAGCTAAGTAGGTGAAACTTTCATACCTAAGAGACATGTAATTTATAATTTATACATTTTTAATGTCAAAATTTTAAGGTCTTACTGATTTATTTATTTAATATTTTACTCAGATGGACTTGGTGCCATTTCTGTAGAATGATGATGTAAGCAAATGTACTGTTTTGCCTTTTCTCTAGAATCAGCATATTCTCAGAACTAACCATCCCTGTAAATATCACTTGAGACTAAAAAGAAGCAGCACAGAATACAAGGTAGCTTCAACCATCTAAGTGAATTTCATTGTCTGTATAATTATGTATTGTATCATGGGATTTTTTGTGCCATTATCATGGAACTAACTGCAAACTCAAATAGCAATGTGTTTCATTATTCTTTGACCATTTCCTGACCTGGAAACTATTGGTATTTACATTACTTGATGTCTGGTGAAATATATACTGATTTAAAAATTGCATGAGGTGCTAGCCAATCTCCAAGAGGCAAAAGATCTCTACCTCCTGAAATTCATTCCTTTGTGTTGTCCTCTCTTACACAATGTCAGTATTGGCCTGTGTGACCAATAAATATGGTAGAAGGAATTGTATGTTACCTCTCACATTATGGCTTCCCTGTCCCACTTTTCTTTTTTGTTTTTTTTTTTTAATTTTTGTTTTATGTTTATTTATTTTTGATAGACAGAGACAAACAGAGCACAAGAGGAGGAGGGGCAGAGAGAGAAGGAGACACAGAATCTGAAGCCAGCTCCAGGCTCGAGCTGTCAGCACAGAGCCCCACACGGGGGCTCCAACTCACAAACCATGAGATCATGACCTGGGCAAGCCGGAGGCCCAACCGACTGAGCCACTCAGGCGCCCTCCCCCACCCCCCCTTTTCTTTTTATCTCCTTAATCCCTTGCTCTAGGAAGCTTCAAAGTGCAGTCAGCTGCCATGTTCTGGGGAGAGGTCCATGTAGTAAGGTGCTGAGACCTCTTGGTAATAGGCAAGATGCAAATGTAAGCTTGGAAGAAATCCTTTAGCACAGGTTGGGCCTTCAGATGACTGCAGCCTTGAACAACATCTAGACTTCAACTTCATGAGAGACTCTGAACTAAAGCCGTTCAACTAAGCCACTTTAAAATTCCTAAGTCACAGAAATGGTGAGATAATACATATTTGTTATTTTAAGATGATAAATTTTGGGGTAATTTCATACACAATAGATAACAAATACATATACCATGTACATAGCCATCTATACCAGATTTTGTTTAAAAACAAAATTATCATGATTTGGAATAAGAAGCAATTGCAAAAAGTACATGAACTAACTATATAAATGTTGAAGATTTAGAGGAAACACGACCTAACCTCAATTAACTTGATCCAATTAATTTGCCAGTCAAATAGAGTTAAATAAAATGGCTTTTATTATGTTAAAAACTTTAAATATGAGAATGTATGGATAACTATCAAAGGAGATTTCATTAATGCTTAGCTATAAATAGATTTCTAATTATGAACCATAATTTATAATATTCCAATTTTTGAATTAATACCTTTAATTTTAAAACTATGCCTATTAAGAGAAAGAGAAAATATTCCTTAAGATGTTTCACTTATTTTACATTTCAGTTATTCTAAAACATTGTATACAGGACCTAACTTTCCTGCTTATGGGTGTCCAATAGCAATTTGTAAATATTTCAAAAATACAAGTATTATATGTAGGTAAAAACAAGCTGACAAACATATAAAAACTAATAATAATTTGTGTTTTGATTATATCACAAATATTAATATGCTTTTTAAAAGTTTATTTATTTGTTTATTTATTTATTTATTTATTTATTTATTTATTTATTAGAGAGAGAGAATGTGTACATAAGTGAGGCAATGGCAGAGAGAGGGAGAGACAGAATTCCAAGCAAGCTCCATGTTGCCAGGGCAGAGCCTGCTGAGGAGCTTGCACTCAGGAACCATGAGATCATGACCTGAACTGAGATCAAGAGTTGGATGCTTAACCACTGAATTACTCAGGGGCCCCAATATGCTTTTTTACTTAGTTTGGTGTAAGTAAAATTATGCCATAATGTGTAAGTTAAGTAATGATTATGTTTCTATATAAAATAAATATGAGTGTGGTGGGGTGCTATCTTTGTTGCTGGTTTATATAATGAAACTACAGTTTGAAGAAAATGTAATATTTGGGGAAATCCCAGTAAATGCTGTTCATATGAAGGATCATTGCAATATTTTGTAGTAGAAAAAGAATGCATGATGTGTCTCTCCTATTCCTTATCACATTCCAAAGTTGCATTGTTTAATGAGAACTAGGAAAGTTCTGGATAAACAGAAAAAGAAATATAATCAGACAGTTATTTAAAAAGAAGCTCTAGAGTGTAAACTAAAATTTATGAAGTTTTTAAAGTCTCCAGTGTTTTCTGTATCTATACAATACTGATACTAAGTCACTGCAAGAAAAAAAAAATCGGGAAAGAGTACGAGAAGTCAAAGGACGAGTGAAGCACTCAGGCCAAGGAATGACTAAGAAACTATTTCCATCACTAAGTGTGAAGTGACCAGCCTAGGGAGTAGTTAATTAATCCAAAACAAATGACTCTAAGTGTGGGGGGAGGAGCATACCCACAGGGAAAACAGAAGAACACATCAACTTCCTGTTCACTCAGGTGGGAGAGAGCCAGCCTCTTCCTTTGCCCTTTGCCCTTTGCCCCCTCTCCTCCAAGTGTATGCCTTTGGCCACAAATGCAAGAGCAATCCAGAAGTCAAGAAGCCCACTGGCACAGTTTGTGAAGACCCTGTCTCCCAGGGCACAGAGAAGTGTGAAGAATGAAGATTGGATCTGGACGGAGCAACTAGAAATAAGCAGCACATATGCAGTCACTGGTAAAAGTTTGTGATATTCAATAAGCTTTCTTTCTCATTCAATAAGCAGGAAAATTTTCTATTCTTTTGTGAATGGTAACAGTTAATAGCAATGTTTAAAGCATGAGGGTCTCTGTAGTTTGTCTTCAGTAAGTGACAAAATCCAACTGACTACATTCTGCATTCCTTATTAATCGTAACCTTTCCTTTGCACCCCTTTTTTTAGTTTTCTACCATAATACTGTGTGCAATTAAACACAATCCTTTACTGAATATGTTATTATTCTGTTCTTAGTAATTATAGTGAATACCCTGTCATTAGGCAAAAAGGTAGGATGTTAATGATCTAATTTTAACATTATCATTCTAATTATTCAGTATGCTGGTCATGTCACTGATTAATTCTGTCACCCTGCTACGTATGCAATTAATAAAATTATACTGAATAAATACACCAGATGTTGAGTTGTGATGTTGAATATCTACATATTACCGAAGTATTTGAAACACTCCTAAATTCTGAAAAAAAAAAGATTTTTTTTAACTCTTACTTAACTCTACTAGTAAATATTTCAAATATTTTATGTCATTTTCTACTTATGCTAAGTCCAAAAATAATATTTCAAATTATTAGAATTTTATTTTATACTACCACATTCTTTATAACCTTAGTTCCTTTATTTCCTATTAAGATGCCAGTTACTTGAAGGCAAGACCTGTTTTTAGTTTTTTTTATTTGTTTTAGATCTCCACAACCTAAAACAGTTGCCTGGTACATAGTAATATCTTAATAAATATTTTTATGAATGAACATATTACATTTCATGTAACATTTATTTCTCTTCTTAAGAGTTGAAATATCCTGAGTAATTCTAGCTATCATGTTGTAACAAAAACATGATCTTTGATTAGCTACAATGAAATTCAGGGGAGATAGGGATCAAAACATACATAATTATTGAGATATACTTACTATGTATTAACTACTATCTATTAAAAGATTAAAATAATCCCTTAATCATTTCTAAAATCCATGTTTCTGTACAGTATTTGTCACACATATTAATACCTACCTAACATAAAATTTCATTAAACAGCACTGTTTTACTTCATTAACCACATATGCATTCTTGTATTGCTTTTCACATGGTAATTTTTTTTTTAAAGTAAAAGAAGTATCTGGAAGGTATGGATTCCTGGCGTCAATTGTTTAGGGATGAATTTTTTGGCACAACATTGAAAATAAAAACTTCAACTTTTAGCATTTGAGAGAGAAATCCAACTACTCTTGCTTGGGATCATGATTTATCAGGTGCAGACATTTGAGGATTTAGTAAGTAACGCTGGAGTGGTTTCAGGTAGTAAAGATTAAGATGAAAGTTCTCTAACAGGGCAACTCAGAAGTTGAGTGAGCCAGGCACCTGATCCTCTGAAAGTTAATCTAAATCTACACTGCTTTCCCTGCCTTTTGGGCGCCAAAATGAAATGAAAGTCCTGTTTAAATATGCATCCTTACCCCAGCTACGAAAGGACAGGACCCTATGGACAAAATGTTACTCATTTTCTTAGAAGATCACATGACCGAAATAGTTAATAAAAGGTAAGAAATCACACAGGAAAAGAGAAATTTAGGGGAAATGATGGTGCTTTCACTTAACATTCTCCTTATATTGCTGATCTGGGAAAATCAGGGCTTGACTGCATCAAGGAAAGTGCACAAAGAAAATTAATTAATTGATTAGCTTAATTTTTTTCTAATATTCTCATGGAAGTCAAACCTGGAAAGAAAGGAGGAGGATGACCCTCAATGAGTAGCCCACACTGCAGAAATCTATAAACATAGTTATTTTAAAAATTCTCTCTAGATACCTGCTTTTCCTTCTGTTTCTGTCTCTAGCCCTAACCTTCTTCTGATAGATTATTTCCCATTGGATTAAGGATTCGGACATTGAGTTTATAATCTGACTTCTTTATCTCTCAGACTCAGGATCCATATCTGTAAAATTAACAAATTTGATTATCTGGAATTTCTGCCCAAGTGAACCAACCTTGCTCGAAGTGTTTAGTTCATCCAAAGATACAGGAGGATGACCTATCAAGAGTGCTTGGATTAAAAACTGAGGCCAATGGGGGCACCTGGGTGGCTCAGTAGATTGAGCAACTGACTCTTGATTTCAGCTCACCTTGGATCATGGTCCCAAGGGTTGTGAGACTGAGCCCCATGCTGAGCTCCATGCTGAGCATGAAGCCTGCTGAAGATTCTCTCTCTCTCTATCTCTATCCCTCTGCCTGTCTCCCCAGCCCTCTGTCTGTCTCTCTCTAACATAAAAAAAAATAATGAAAATAATTAAAGAACTCCTTCCACAAAAAATTTGTCAATAGTAATTTATTCTAGCAACCAACTTAAGTGTTTCCAGTGAACTTTTAAACTGCCTTTAGTAACCTGGAACTATTGTAATCTCAAAGAATAACTAAACACTGAAGTTTAATTTCTGGTTCGCTGGACATGAGCTCAGCAAAAGATGCTCTTTGAGTATACATAATTACACCTTATGTTCATTATAGATTAAACTGAACATCTGACAGTACTAGCAAAGGAAATGAATAACCCTGAGAGTTTATCTCTTAGTCCTCTTGGTTCAAAATTCAAATTTCTAGAAATACACCTCTTTTCTATTGCATGTATTACTTTTTTTCTGGTAGAACCTAATAATAATTCCACTAATTTTGTTGATGTCAAGACCACTAATAAATATAAGAAAGAAATGAACAAACTAAATAAATCAGTTTTAACTTTTAAATGTTGCTCTGCTCTTAAAGTTTTATTTAAATTTAGTTCCATCCCATTCCATAGAGACCTCTTCTAATACATGAGACCTATGTCTCTGACTTGTTTGGAAATGTGTCTTTTGAACTAATCTTATTTTTCAAGCATTAATTTGGGCAGCTAACAGAAAAATACGTTTCAAGATCTACTATAGCATCCTATCTGAGGCAAATTATTTTCTTCCATACTATGTCTGATGTCTATAATCGGGTTTCTATGAATTTTCTAGAAAAGAAAAAAGTCTTTCACTTATTTGGAGAAATGTAGCATTTGTGGTGATGATAGCATATGTCTTTCTCTTTGGTCTGGTGTGACTCTGTAAAGATAAGGGTCCAAGAAACACTACACTTAAATTAGGATGAGTTTTTGATTTAAAAATTGCAGTATAAAATATCTGGCTCTGTTAAAGTTTGCATATTCAAAACATCATAAAAATAAATAACGGTATATATAGTGGGCAAGATAACACAATGGGAGCTGGGACTCCTGGGTTTTAATATTGGTTTTGCATATAAACAATTATATCACCTCATATATATTTCAAAGCTTTCTGGATTTTTTACTCAGTGTAGCAATAAAAAATTGGGACTGATTCCTCATGAATGGATTTAGTGCCCTTCTAAAAGAATTCTCAGAGAGAATGCCTCTTCCCGCATGTAAGAACATGGAGAAAAGACAGCTGTCTATAAACCAGAAAGATAGCCAAATCTATAGGCACCTTGATATCTGATTTTCCAGACTCCAGAACTGTAAGAAATAACTGTTTGTTGTTCATAAAACAGTCTATGGTATTTTGTTACAGCACTCTGAATGGACTAAGAGAGAAATTATATGCAACTTAATTAAAAAATAGTATGTTAATTGTAGAATTTTTTTTAATTAAGAAGAAAAGGTGAAAATAAAAATCATTACTTGTCCTAAACAGAAAACCACTGCCTCCAGATTGATTTTGGGGATTGCAGTTTATCTGTCTGCATTTCTCTCTTTCTCTCTAAAAGAATGGAATTCTCTCTATATCTCATGGTAACCTAATATATTATAAATTTAACTGTAAATAGTAGACAATAAATCTAACTCTACATCTAAGTGTTTGAAAGTATAATTTTATGATTAGCTCATTGTTAGCATTTAGGTAACATCCACTATTTTTATACACTAAATCGATGCTCTTAATCAATGCTCCGTTGTTGTTGTTGTTGCTGTTGTTTTGAAGTAGTATAAACTTATTTTTTATTTTTTTATTTAATTAAAAAAATTAATATTTATTTGTTTTTAAGACAGAGAAAGAGACAGAGTGTGAGCTGGGGAGGAGGGACACAGAGAGGGAGACACAGAATCTGAAGCAGGCTTCAGGCTCTGAGCTGTCAGTACAGAGCCCCATGTGGGGCTCGAACTCACGAATCACAAAATCATGACCTGAGCTGAAGTAGGCAGCTTAACTGACTGAGGCACCCAGGCGCCCCTGTTTATTGTTTTCTTTTTTAAATTAAATCCAAGTTAGTTAACATAGAGTGTAAAGATGATTTTAGGAATAGAATATAGTAACTCATCACTTACATGTAACACCCTGTCCTCATCCCCAAAACTGCCCTCCTTATTTAATGTCTACTGACCATTTAGCCCATCTCCCACCCAACTCTGACAATATAGTTTTATAGCTAAACATATTCTTATGTCTCATTTTTTTTAATTTGCAAAATCTGGAAGAAAATGTTCATAAGTATTACACCATGTGATATATATTTTTCAAGTACTTTTCAGAAAGGTCCTTCATCAGGGTATTGGAAGAATATTTCATAATATTTTGCTATTTGTACATAGAGGAATATTTTTAATTTCAATCAATATTTTATATTTTTCATTTTGAAATCATTTTATGTTCACAAATGTTTGCAAAGACAGAACAGAGAGGTCCCAACGTACTCTTCAATGGTTTCCCCAATGGTTCCAACTTATATAATTCCCGGATAATATAAAATCTGAGAAAATAATTTTATTATCATTTGTGCATACAGCTTTATGGCTTTTTATAACATATGTAAATTTGTGTAATCATGATCAAAAACAAGATACAGAATTACTCCATCAGAAGATCTCTCTAGTGTTACTCACCTACAGTCATGCCCATTCCCCACCTCTTCCCTATCTAGCAGCCACTAATCTGTTTCTCAACTCTATAATTTTTTTCACTTAGATAATATTCATATAGCATGTGTCCTTTGAGACTGGCTTTTCTCACATGGCATAATTTACTTAAGAGCCATCCAAGTTTTGCATGTATAAAAAATACCTGCCCTGCCTTTTTAAAAATATTCTCAGTAGTATCCTCATTGTATTGATAGCATTTTGATTATTACAGCTTTTGGCTATTACAAATTTGTTATGAAGAATCACACAGAGGTTTTCTATAGATACAAGATTTGACTACAAAGTTTCAGAGTATATGTATTTATTATTCAAACAAGACTTTTCTAATACTTCAATGTAAAAAACTTTCTCTGAAATAGAAACCCAAGAGTACATTTGCTGGATCATATAGTAGTTACATGAGTAGTTTTTTTTTTGTTTGTTTTGTTTTCTTGTTTTTTTTTTTTAATTTTAATTTTAATTTTTAAAAAATTTACATCCAAATTAGTTAGCATATGGTGAAACAATGATTTCAGGAGTACATTCCTTAATACCCTTACCCATTTAGCCCATTCCCCCTTCCCACATCTCCTCCCTCCCATAACCCTCAGTTTGTTCTCCATATTTATGAGTCTCTTCTGTTTTGTCCCCCTCCCCGTTTTTATATTATTTTTGTTTCCTTTCCCTTATGTTCCTCTGTTTTGTCTCTTAAAGTCCTCATATGAGTGAAGTCATATGGTATTTGTCTTTCCATGACTAATTTCACTTAGCATAATACCCTCCAGTTCCAACCACATAGCTGCAAATGGCAAGATTTCATTATTTTTGATTGCTGAGTAATACTCCATTGTATGTGTGTGTATATATATATATATATATATATATATATATATATATATATATATACCACCTTTTCTTTATCCATTCATCCATCAATGGACATTTGGGTTCTTTCCATACTTTGGCTATTTTGATAGTGCTGCTATAAACATGGGGGTGCATGTGTCCCTTCGAAACAGCACACCTGTATCCCTTGGATAAATGCCTAGTAGTGCAATTGCTGGGTCATAAGATAGTTCTATTTCTAGCTTTTTGAGGAACCTCCATACTGTTTTCAAGAGTGGCTGTTTTCAAGCTTGCATTCCCACCAACAATGCAAAAGAGATCCTCTTTCTCTGCATCCTCGCCAACATCTGTTGTTGCCTGAGTTGTTAATGTTAGCCATTCTGACAGGTGTAAGGTGGTATCTGATTGTGGTTTTGATTTGTATTTCCCTGATGATGAGTGATGTGGAGCATTTTTTCATGTGTCAGTTGGCCATCTGGATGTCTTCCTTGGAGAAGTGTCTATTCATGTCTTTTCCCCATTTCTTCACTGGATTATTTGTTTTTTGGGTATTGAGTTTGATAAGTTCTTTACAGATTTTTGGATAATAACCCTTTATCTGATATGTCATTTGCAAATATCTTCTCCATTCTGTCGGTTGCCTTTTAGTTTTACTGATTGTTTCCTTTGCTGTGCAGAAGCGTTTTATTTTGATGAGGTCCCAGTAGTTCATTTTTGCTTTTGTTACCCTTGCCTCTGGAGACATGTTGAGTAAGAAGTGGCTGTGGCCAAAATCAAAGAGGTTTTTGCCTGCTTTCTCCTCAAGGATTTTGATGGCTTCCTGTCTTACATTTAGGTCTTACATCCATTTTGAGTGTATTTTTGTATATGGTGTAAGAAAGTGAGGTCCAGGCTCATTTTTCTGCATGTTGCTGTCCAGTTTTCCCAGCTCCACTTGCTGAAGAGACTGTCTTTATTCCATTGGATGTTCTTTCCTGCTTTGTCAAAGATTAGTTGTCCATACGTTTGTGGGTCCATTTCTGAGTTTTCTATTCTGTTCCATTGATCTTAGTGTCTGTTCTTGTGCCAGTACCATACTGTCTTGATGATTACAGCTTTGTAGTATAGCTTGAATCTGGGACTGTGATGCCTCCTGCTTTGGTTTTCTTTTTCAAGATTGCTTTGGCTATTCAGGGTCTTTTCTGGTTCCATACAAATGTTAAGATTATTTGTTCTAGCTTTGTGAAGAATGCTGGTGTTACTTTGATAGGGATTGCATTGAATATGTAAAAGATTGCTTTGGGTAGTATTGACATTTTAACAACATTTGTTCTTCCTACTCAGGAGCATGGAATCTTTTTCCATTTTTTTTGTCTTCTTCAATTTCTTCCATAAGCTTTCTATAGTTTTCAGTGTATAGATTTTTCACCTCTTTGGTTAGATTTATTCCTAGGTATTTTATGGGTTTCGTTGAAACTGTAAATGGGATCGATCCCTTGATTTCTCTTTCTGTCACTTCATTGTTGGTGTATAGGAATGCAACCGATTTCTGTGCATTGATTTTATATCCTACAACTTTGCCAAATTCATGAATCAGTTCTAGCAGTCTTTTGGTGGAATCTTTTGGGTTTTCCTTATAGGGTATCATGTCATCTGAGAAGAGTGAAAGTTTGACCTCCTCCTGGCCCATTTGAATGCCTTTTATTTCTTTGTGTTGTCTGATTGCAGAGGCTAAGACTTCCAATACTATGTTGAATAACAGTGGTGCGAGTGGACATCCCTGTCTTGTTCCTGACCTTAGGGGGAAAGCTCTGCTTTTCCCCATTGAGGATGATATTAGTGTTGGGTCATTTATATATGGCTTTTATGATTTAGAGGTTTGATCCTTCTATCCCTACTTTCTTGAGGGTTTTTATCAAGAAAGGATACTGTATTTTGTTAAATGCTTTCTCTGCATCTATTGAGAGGATCATATGGTTCTTGTCCTTTCTTTTATTTTATTGGTGTGATGAATCACATTAATTGTTTTGCAGATATTGAGCCAGCCCTGCATCCCAGGTATAAATCCCGCTTGGTTGTGGTGAATAATATTTTTAATGTATTGTTGGATCTGGTTGACTAATATCTTGTTGAGGATTTTTGGATCCATGTTCATCAGGGAAATTGGTCTATAGGACTCCTTTTTCATGGGGTCTCTGTCTGGTTTTGGAATCAAGTTAATGCTGACTTCATAGAAAGAGTTTGGAAGTGTTCCTTCTACATGAGTAGTTTTTAAAGAAAATTCCAAGTTATTTTCCCAGAGTGAATGTACCAGTTTACATTCCCATAAACAATGGGAAGGTATTCCAGTTTCTCTGCATCTTCATCCATTTACTACTGTTGTTGTTATTATTATTATTATTATTATTTTAGCCATTTGTAACAGCGCTGCAGGCAGTCTTAAGGGTTAACTTGTCTCAAGTAACACACTCCTTGCTTACTGACTTAAGGCCCTTAATCTGTAACAGAACTAATTTGCTTTCTTTGAGATTTGCGGACCATTGGCATTAGGAAATGTGAGACCAAAACTTTCCCAGGTCACAGAGGCCAGTAAGTCTGCTCGAAGCCACTTCAACTTTCTGATTAGCCCAGCAATATGTCAGCAAAATGTTTTTTTTTTCAAGATCACACAAATGACTTTACTGACCTCCCTTTGTGCATCTGTAGACCTTGCCCTCCTTTGCAGAAAGAACAGAGTACTCTTGCACAACCACCCCCAGGTACAAAGGAACCAGACTTTCTTGTACAACCACTGAGTACCAAAATAACTCTGTAGCTGGCATCTTCAAGTCTGCGTGAAATGTCATAGACCATTGTACTCTCTTAACTGATTCAACCCCTTTAAAGTCTCTGGGCCAGGCAGAAAACTCAGAGCTGGCTTTGGACAAGAATATTCCTTCTCCCCAGATGGCTGGCCTCCTGAATATAGTTCATATTCCTTGCCAATCAAAACTCATCTCTTGGGGCTCCTGGGTGTCTCAGTCCATTAAGTGTCTGACTCTTGATATCGACTCAGATTCTGATTTCATGGTTCATGGGATTGAACCTCACATTGGGCTCTGTGCTGACAGTGTGGAGCCTGCTTGGGATTCTCTCACTCTTTTTTGTCTGCTCTTCCCTTGCTCTCGCTCTCTCTCTCTCTCTCTCTCTGTCTCTCAAATAAATGAAAAACATTAAAAATAAAATTTATATAGAGAAGCAAAAAAACCAGTATAGCCACTACAATACTGTAGAATAACAATGTTGGAGGACTGACAATTACCAACTTCAAAACTTACTATAAAGCTACAATAATCAAGACAGTGGTATCAGCAAGAGAATAGATAAATTGATTATTGGAACAGAACAGAGCCCATAAATAGACCCACATAAGTATAGTGAACTGATTTATGGCAAAGGACCAAAGGCAATGAAATGGAACAAAGATAGTCTTTTCAGCAGATGGTGCTAAAATAAGTGGATAGCTACATGCAAAAAAAAAAAAAAATTAATATAGACACAACCTTACACCCTTCACAAAAATTAACTCAAAATTGATCATAGACATAACTGTAAAATGCAAAACTATAAAAAACATCCCAGAAGATAGAATAGGAGAAAACCTAGAGGACCTTGATTATGGCAAAGATATTTTAGATACAACAGTAGAAGCATGATCCATGAAACAACAATTTGATAACCTGGACTACATTAAAATTGTAAACTTCTGTTCTGTGAAAGACCATGTCAAGAGAATAAGAAGACAAATTACATCCAGAAAGAAAATATTTGCAAAAGATACATATTATAAAGGTTTGTTATCAAAACTATACAAAAAATTCTTAAAACTCAATACAAGAGGGGCGCCTGGTGACTCAGTCATTTAAGCGGCTGACTTTGGCTCATGATGTCACGGTTTGTGAATTCAAGCTCCGCATCAGGCTCTGTGCAGTTAGCTCAGAGCCTGGAGCCTGCTTAAGATTCTGTGTCTCCCTCTCTCTCTGCTCTTCGCCCACTCACACTGTCTCTTTCTCTTTCTCTCAAAAATAAATAAATATTTTAAAAATTAAAAAGAAAAAAAACCTCAATACAAGAAAATAAACCATTTGACAAATGGACCAAAGATCTTAACTGACACCTTACTAAAGAAGATACACAGTTGGGGCGCCTGGGTGGCTTAGTCGGTTGAGCATCTGACTTCAGCTTAGGTCATGAACTCGGGGTTTGTGGGTTCAAGCCCCACTTTGGGCTCTGTGCTGACAGCTCGGAGCCTGGAGCCTGCTTTGGATTCTGTGTCTCCCTCTCTCTCTGCCCCTCCCTTGTTCATGCTCTGTCTCTCTCTGTTTCTCAAAAATAAATAAATGTTAAAAAAAATTTTAGAAAAGATACACAGTTGACAAAATAAGCATATAAAAGGATGTTCCGCACAAATGTTTTTAGAAATTAGCAAATTAAAACAGCAATGACACTACTACACACCTATTAGAATGTCTAAAATTTGGAACACTGGCAAGGAAAAATGCTTTTGAGGTTGTGGAGTAATTAGAACACTCTTACATTAATTGTGGGACTACAAAATGGTACAGCCTCTTTGGAAGGCAGTTTGGCTGTTCCTTACAAAACAAAACATACTCCTACCATATGATTCAACAGATGTTTTTAGCAGTTTGATTCATAATTTCGCAAACTTGTAAGCAACCAAGATGTTCTTTGGTCGGTGAAGAGATAAATTGTAATACAACCAATCAATGAATGCTATTTGGCAATAAGAAAAAAAATGAACTACCAAGTCATGAAAAGATATGGAGCAAAATTAAATGCATATTTCTAAGTGAAAGAAGTCAATTTAAAAGACTACATATTATATGATTCCAATGATATGACATTCTGGAAAAGATAATAAACTATACAGACAATAAAATGATCAATGATTGTCAAAGGTTGGGAGAGGGGGAAAAGAGAATGAGTAAATGGAGCACAGAGGATATTTAAGTGAAAATATTATTTATGTTTACATAATGATGGAAACATGTCATTATACATTTGCCTAAAGCCACAGAATGTACAACAATGAAAGTGAATCCTAATATAAACTATGGATTTTGGATAATTAAGAAGTGTCATTAATTGTAACAAATGTACCATTCTGGTAAAGGATGTTGATAATGGGTGAGTCTATCCATGTGTGAGGGCAAGGAATATACGCAACCTTATTCTCAGTTTTGCTGTGAACTGAAAACTGCTCTCAAAAAAAGAAAATCTTTATAAAAATGATGTTAATTTTTTTCTGCCCATCAAATTTACAGTTTATTCAAGCCTACCATATTAGGTATTTCTCAAGTACTTGAAAGAGTCAATGTTCTAAATATATGTAATGCAGATTCTAATTGAGATACTGAATAAATTTGAAATTTCAGGTATTTCTCTGAATCATGTCTTGCCCTATTGCATATAGTACATATTCATTGAATATTTCTAATTTGTTAGAACAAACTATAAACTTGATAGAAGTTTTTGGAATAGGAAAGAGTCTTAACTATTTTAAATGTTGCCATTCCTCATTCATGTTGGTTATCTTAGAGATGAGTCTATCATATCGCTTATTAGATTTGAATAATCGAAATTATTTTAGTGTTAGCAGTCCTTATATTGAATGGATGAATGAGTGAATAATTCTATGAAGAATTCATTCTCTATGAATGAAGAATTCTATGCTTCCTAACTTCACTATATACAATTGAAATAGTGGTATTTAGATTTTTTGGGAGGGAAAAAGACCACTTTGGAAGATATAAAGGCTCCAGTTAGATAGTAAAGAATTAATTTGGTTGTGAGGTAGAGATGAAGAAGAAAGAAAGATATTCTAGGCTGGATAAGAGGAATAGGCAAACCTTTGCTTGAGTTGATTGAAATTTAAATGTAAAAAAAATATGAAAAATAATGACAGACTTATTGTGGCATAATTTGAAATAAATATGTGGTTCCTGTTCCATCCTATTTTTTTCTTGCCTCATAGCCCCTAAAAGCCTTGGAATCTTTGACGAATGTCTCTGTAGGCTCCTGAGAGGACTATGGCTGGGTGCTCCTGTATAGCCACAGGGGAACCAACCAAGTGATAATGAGTAGAGTCTAGAAACTTTCAGCTCCACCCCCTTAACCTCCAGGGAGGGGAGAGGGGCTAAAGAAAGAGGAACACCTATGGCCAAGGATTTAAGAAATCATGCCTCAACTACTGGCTTTGAGGGAGATTCTGCATTGTAAATGTATGAAGGTTCTGTGAGGATGGCCCATACAGTGAGGGCATGGAAACTCTAACCTTTCCCTCCATACCTTGACCTATACATCTCTTCCATCTGCCTATTCTTGAGTTGTATCCTTTTATAATAAACTAGTAATCTAAAAAGTAAACCATTTTCCTGAGCTCTGTGTGCTGTTCTAGAAGATGATCAAACCTGAGGAGGGGGTCATGGGAATCTCCCATTTATAGCCAGTCAGATGCACAGGTGACAGTCTTGACTTTCAACTGGCATCTGAAATGAGGTGGTGTAGTCTTGCAGGGCTGAACCTTCAACTTGTGAGATCTGGCACTAACTCCAGGTAGATAATGTCAGAATTAAATTAAAACATGTAAATGTAAGACATCCAACTGGTGTCCACAGAGAGGTGGAGAATTGCTTGATGTGGAAATGTTATCCCCACACTTACAGTGAGAAGTATTAGAGTAGAAGTATGAAGAAGAAACAACAACTTTTCACCTGTGGGTTGGAATCATGAATCATTTTCAAATTCAAGTAGAAAAGTACTGATTTGTTGCAGTGGGCTATCATTTTAAGTTATAGAGTAGTCATTTATAATTTCTGTCAATTCTGCTATAAGCCAGCATTTCAAATATATATATCTATATATATCTATATATCTATATATGTATATCTATATATCTATATATCTTTGGATTTGATGGATTTGAGATATATATATATATATATATATCTTCACCAAATCCATATTACCTTCCGCCTAGACTTCTCCCAATATTCTAAATTTTATCTCATCCTTCTGGCTACCACCTACTGTATTCTTTACACTGATTCTCAAGAGCTTTTGTTATCCTCCCATTGCACTTAGTATAAAACCGGTCATCTCTAACATGGCCTCCCAGATCCTACACGATCAAGTATCTGCTCATGTCCCCAGGTGACATCTCGTGACATCTTCTCACTCTATGATCTAGGAGTCTAGTCATTGTTGACTTTAGAATTCACCAACAATTTCCCTCTAAGTTCCTATACATATAATGATCTACCATTCATTTCATTTACTAGATTTTCTTTCCTCATTCTTCAAGTTTCAGTATGAATGCTGGTTTTTCAAACAAGCCTTTTCTATAGCCCCAATCCAAGATGGGCCCCTTTCTTTCATGGCACTCTGTTCATTTTCTTCATAACAGTTATCGGAGCTCATATTTGCATATTTGTTTGGGTAATTATTTGTTAACTGTTTCTTTCCAGTGAACTTGAAATGTCAGTGAGGCCAAGATCATTATGCTTCATGCAGCATGGAGCACAGAAGTCAAAAACTAATTGATGAATAAAACAACGAATATGTGAAATAGCACTTTATGAGGATTAGCCTGAGATAATTGTGCAGGATGTATTGGAAAAGAGGAATCACCAGGTAAGAAACCAGTTGAAAGGCTCTGGTGAAAGGCCTGGTATGTCCTTAGAGAAGAGAGTAATATGATGGTAGAGAGACTAGAGAAACAAAGAATTTGAGAAATATATAGAAGGGAAATGAGGATTTTTTTTACATTAGATATTAGGGTGCCAGAAAATATCAGTTATTTCTAAATGTTGTAATACTATTTAGGCATTTTAAGGTATTTTATTATTATCTGTAATTTGTTTTTATTTTCTAAGTTCTCATATTTGTACATTTATTTTTTATTCTCTATTCTGCATTTGTCTCTGTGTAGCTTAATCAAAATCAGTGACTTGGCAAATTAGACTGTTATTAATAATCCTACAAGACATCAAAAATATAAATTATATAAGCAGTTGCATTAGAAGTTTTAGAAATACTGATTATGAATCATTTGCTACAAAAGCAATTTGAATATATTGTGCTTTATCTCTAGGAAAGGATAGATTTAAGTTTCCATCCTAGTTTATGCCTAATTTCCTACAATTGTTTTAATAGCATCCACTCTTCAGTCTTCCCATCAAAAGTGAGACTGTCCAGAATTGTGTGTATGTGTGTATATGTATCTGTGTGTGTGTGTGTGTGTGTGTGTAAAATTACTAAATTTTCCTAATTACCTTAAGTACATTTTCAGAAATAGACTGAATAGGTGTGGATTTTAGATAGTAGAATAAATCTAAAGTTTATACCCCACCCCCAGAAGAAACATTGTTAAATTAAGGCCCTTATGTGAAATATAAAATTATTGCTGAATGAAGTTATTTTATATAAATAAAATACATTTATGTTTACATAATTATGAAATATTTGCAGAGGTATGAATGATGCATCATGATATTTAATATAGTAACAATAGTGATATTTGTTTAACAGTATTCTTTTGTGATGGAAACATAAGTTATTTATGTTTTAAGTTTTAAGATTCTTACAAAATATTAAATCTAAATTCTATCTCAGTGCATACTATATTCAAATGTGATGAGTTTCCTCATGAATAAGGTCAACAGGAAAATCTACAGTCAGCCCACAGATGATAGTATTAAGTTACTGTCAGTGTAAGAAGCTAAAATTTGTTTCATGTTGAGCTACTGGCTAACATAATCTGTTTTTAGGTATTTTAATGTCCAGTGGAATAAAATATGCCTAGTATACTATTCCAAACACATCCACCATTTTGATTATATTTCCTCAGAATCATAATGTATGTGGCTTTATTGAAGTCATCATGAATGTTTTATATCAAAGAAGTTTTTTAAAATGTTTGTATTTAGAGAGAGAGAGAGAAAGAGAGAGAGAGAGAGAGAGCAGGTGGAGGAAGGGCAGAGAGTGACGGAGAGAAAGAATCCTAAGCAGACTCCACACTGACAGGGCAGAGCCTGATGCAGGGCTCAAACTCAGGAACTATGAAATCATGACCTGAACCAAATTAAGAGTTGAATGTTTTACTGACTGAGCCACTCAGGCACCCTTCAAATTTTTTGATTTGTGTGCTACCTTCAGCTTTCTCTTTATATAATAAAGCAAAGCATGTCAACATTGTTTCTAACCCAAATCTTCTCCTCTTCTGATAACCAGGTCTGATCTATGTTTCCATAGTAGAATAAGGAGCATGATCTGTTTCTTTGTCTCACCTTGCCTTTCTACCTCTCTTCTCCCATTCACCCAGTTGCTTCTGTTTCCTCCTGGGTTAAAAAGAAGTAATGTTTAGAGGTAAAAGGAGAAAAGCCACTATACTTAGCAGTTTTTTGTGGTCCTCTCTTAACCGCTGAAAGCTATTCAACGCCTTCTGCCACAGTAGGAGTCCAACCAGTGGTTCTTTCTCAGGTTCTTTCTGTAGAATCTTTGGATACCCATCTGCCCCTTCCCTACTCCCTCCACCCACCTTGGGCCCCTGAAGGACACCTGGATCCTGCCTTGTCGGGCCACCTTTCCATGACACAACCTCAGTTCCTTAGCTCCATTATCATACTTCAGGGGTCTCTTCATCCTGACAAGCAGCCATTTTGTGAATGATCTTTGCAAGATGAGACAAGTCTAGCTATACTCAACCGTGTACATTTGAACTTGGAAAACCTTCACTCTTGCCAAATTGTTGGTGAAATGCAGCTCACACTAATGCAGGCTTTTTTTTTTTTTTCACCCAATTGGCTGGGGCGGCTTCATCATCTATAATTCAACTCTAAAAAACCCATGTGTGTTCCGCTCTGATAGTAGTCAGCAAGTTTCTGCAGTTTACAAGAATCTATCTAGAAATAAGATGTATCCTTTCTGACAAGCACCTCCTATGACTCAGAGGAAGCCTTTGCTGTTCTCTTACTTAGTTTGAGGAGGAGAGTGCAATTTGTCTTTCCCCACACAGAGGAATGGAGAAACAACAGAATTGTATTCCCTGTAAAAGACAGGAAATTCCTGTTTAAGACTGCATCTTTTTTTTCCAACAAATCCCTTTCTATTATCCCAAAGTCAATTTCTCTTCTTTTCTTATATAGATCAGTTAAAATTTGGTAATGGGCTTAACTGTTCCAAGCCACATTTTATCACGCTCTAGGAAAAGGATCTACACTACTATTTATCATATTTTCATACTTAACAATCACTCCTTGTCCTTATACAAATGAATGCAGACAAAACACTGAAACGCTCATAAAAATATTCCATTTATCTATTTGTTATACATGCTCCTTATTGATAAGCAATTTGGGGCCTAAATATTTAAAATTAATATTTTCAATGTAGGTAAATGATTCAAAATATAACTTGCTAATACTGAAGAAATCATTACCTTGAATATGTATCTCCACTCTGAATGCTGAATGCCCTTAGGTAAAAACATAAACAGTTTTCTCTAGGTTTCTCCATTCTGACTGAGAGCTGTATTTTGAAAAAAATTTTATTATATTTAATAATGCCTTGATAAGTTATTTCTTTCTATTTGATGTCATCTACAGTCTCCAAAGGAGTAATATACATAGACATAATGTTTTAAAAATATTCTGAGCTATATTAATTTACACAAAAGAACATAGTCATTACAAAATATCTGTAACCTAATAAATTATGTTGTTTTCTTGCATGTGATTTATAGCAATTGATATAATATAGTTGAGATGGTTACATTTTCTGTGTCAACGTGAATAGGCTATAGTATCCAACCGTTTAGTCAAATACTAATCTAGTAGTTGCTGTGAAGGTATTTTTTAGATGTGGCTAACATTTATAATCAGGTGACTAAGTAATAGAGTTTACCCTTAATAATATGGACTGGTCTCAATCAGTTGAAGGCTTAAAGAGTTCTAGCTGAGGCTTCCCAGATTAGAAGGAATTCTGCTTCAAGTCAGTCACATAAAAATCTTGCCTGAGTTTCCAGACTGCCTTTGGATTTTGGACTTGTCAGACCCCACAACTGCATAAGTCATTTCTTAAAATAAATTTCTCTGTATATTTGTATCTATCTATATCTAATTTATATCTCTCTCCTATTAGTTCTATTCTCTGGAGGACATTGTCTGATATGACACTTATATCCATTATAAAAGGCTATTATTCCTTTTATTTATTCCTTTTTTAAATTCTGCAATGATCTGAGGTGATGGAAACAATATGTAGTTCACTAACAGCATGATCATTCTTGTTTTGTTATTGTGGCCCAGTATAAGAGTTTTTTTTCTTTTATATTTTTTTTCTTTTTATGAGGATTTTATGATTCATGTTAAAATCTAGACAAATGTGTGAACTAGAAAATCTATTTTGTATAACACTTATAAAGATATTATTGTATCTGCCAACTGTATACACTAGTGAAAAAGAAAACTTTATGGACATCTTGAAAAGTGAATTCTGTGAAATAAATGTGATTATTGAGATTCAAATGTGCAATACATGATATGGATAAAGATGACCTTTTCTATGTAGTTCAGAATGAAGTAAGAGTACTCATTTTGCCTGAATGAAATTTGAAATCAATGAAAGAAAAAGAAACAATCGTTGCGACTGTCCCATTATGAATTACCCAGTTAGAAGCACTATTTCAGATATAAGGGCTGTGTATGACCTGCTGGAAGACATGTGGGGTCAACTCTGTCAAATATACAACCATTACCTGTGTGAACTGTTGGTGGGAGAATGAATGGGTATAATCTTGGAAATATGTACCACAAGACTTAAAAATGTTCAGACCTTTACCAAGTATGAATTACATTTCTAGAAATGTAGCCTGTGAAAATAGGGGGGAAATAGGAGGTAAAATGTGCTTAATGATGTTTAGTAAATGTAATACTAAAAATGTTGAAGCCACATTAATTCTCACTTTGAAGGAGAATTATTGTATTTAGAGCCAATCTTACTGAACTACAACAACTGCATTGAGGTACCCATTTATGACCATTAGATAGATTTAATAATTTACTTGAACATGAGTTTTTCAGAGTTTTTGGACAATTTATGAAAGAATGCTTCAGATTATCATATAATTAAACTGAATTTATGAATAATTGTGGCTACAGGTACATTTGGCTGGCTACCAAATGACTGAAAGTTAAACTCAACATTTGGTTAAAACTGGAGCTACAGTTAAATATCAGCATCATAGAATAAATTTATTGGCATATAAGAGTTAACTGGATGATATAAGTAAATATAATAAATTATGATACTTAAAATAATTTAAAATAGTCAAAATTTAATGTAATGGAGAAATGATAATTTCTTGATTTTTTAAAGTCTGAAAATATTAAATTGCTACTGTGATTTATTAAAAAGGACATTCATGTTTCTAAAAGGGACTCTTAACTCTAAGCTGATGGGTAGGTGAATAAGAGCAAGGCTTTTACTTTGGTTTTAAATCTACCCATAGACAGAATTGGCAATGGTAATGCTTCCACCAAGTCATTAAGCTTTAATTCTTATTCTCTTCAAAAGCGATTGAATAAGGCAAGGATTTATCTCCTGGACTACAAGTTTTGTTTGAAAGTGATTATGCACATTTACTAATGTAATCCTAAAAAGTAAAGTTTATGCATACCACTTGAAAAGATGATTTAGCACTATAGTCAGGAGTAGACTGTTGCCATCAAGAGTGGGTGTGTGTATACATATATACATATATTTATATATATGTACATACGTTGTTTTTGCATTCACTTGCTTATGTACATTATCACTTTAGAAAAGCTCCAAGTAAAATATTTTCTTGAGTTCCTTGGGATATAAATGTATTTGCATAAATATTTTCAAAGTTATTTTTTTACTTTTTAAATTAATTTATTTGTTTTAAGTTTTGAGAGAGCCAAAGAGGGGCAGAGAGAGATAATCCCAAGCAGGCTCCATGCTGTCAGCACAAAGCCTGACGTGGGGCTCAAACTCCTGAAGGGAAATACGACCTGAGGCAAAACTAAGAGTAAGAAGCTTAACTGACTGAGCTACCCAGAAGTCCTACAAACTTTATTTTTTTGATATTATGAATATTAGTTGCTCAGAAAGATTAGGATTAATGTATAATTTAATATCCACTATTGTGATTTGATTTATATTTTCAACTGTGTAATCATTTTGGTTCAAAGGAGATAAACAATAAATGAGATGACATGTCTATGCTATATTTTTCACATTTTTACACTGACTGGTTATGATGATGGTGACTTACTTGATCATGAATTGTTTGATCATGTACAGTTTGAGGAATGCCAGATATGACATTCAATTAGCCTTCTAAAGGCTAAGACCAAAATGAAGGCCAAATAGGAATTTTTGGCTAATTAACAAAACCAAAGCCAAACATTGATGTTTCCTTAGCCAGAAGTATCACATGGAGGCCAGGGGCATTTGATGGATCAACACTAAGCCTTGGAAAAAGAATGATATTGTCCTTTCACCACTGTGTGCTCTTATATCAACTTTTTTTCCAGAAAATATAGTGTTTATATAATATAAACATATAAAAGTGTTTATATAATATAACATACAAACATATAAAAGAATGGCACACATTCTTTTGCTTGTGTGTCTTAAATAAGTTGTGCCAAATATCTTCTGGTATGCAGTGTTACGTTAAGAAGTGAGTTGGTCTGTTTTCCTGGATGGCCAAATTTCTTTACTTTTTTAAAACTTTGTTTCTAAGGCATAATATAGACTTTTTATTCTTTGAATCAGCATTGACTTATTTTAGAACCCAAACATATAACATAGAAAGTTTGAAAATTTTTGAATTTTAAAATACGAATTTGTACAACATAAAATTTCAAATATACATGCAATATTCAAGTGAACAAAATTAAAATGATAAACTGTAAATTTTCAAACCTTTTTTAAATTAGTACATAATAGTTCTAACAATTTTAGCAGAACTCTTAGTATTCTTTCCTTCTTCCTTCTCCTTCTTCTTTTTCTTCTTGTTTTTCTTGTGGTTGTCATCATCCTCCTTCTCCTTCCTCCTCCTCCTCCTTCTTCCTCCTCATCCTCCCTTCTCCTTCTCCTTCTATCTCTTCTTCTGTTTCTTCTTCTTCTTCTCCTCCTCTTCCCTTTCTTCTCCCCCTCCTCCTCCTTCTTCCCCTTCTTCGCCTTCTCCTTTCTTCTTCTCCTTATTCTTCTCCCCTTTCTTCTCCTTCTTCTCCTTCCCCTTCTTCTTATCCTTCTTCTTTTTGTTTATTTAAAGTTCATGTCTATAGGATAAATCCAAAGCATGCTACAGTTCATTTTACACTTTGGTTCCAAACAACCTTTTAGATCTCATCTCTTGTCATACCTTCGGAGCACTCTTGTACTCTGCCAGGGTCTTTTAATTCTATTAACACCAGACTACTTTCTATTCTCCAGATTAAATATATGCTTTCTGATATATTTGGAATTTCTGATCTCTGATATTTTGGAATTTCCTCTGCTAGAAAGTTGTTCCTTTAGGCTTCATTCCCCTGAAGTATTTGTCAAAACTCTAGTCTTCAGATTCCATTCAGATGTTGATTTTTCCATCCCCATATATGTGGTCCAACACTCTGGTCAGAATTTATTATCTTTTACTCTGTGTTTCCATAGTCTGTTATTTATACCTCTCTTCTAGCTTTGAAATCCTTTGACTGCCTTTTAGTTCACTGATAACTTTTCATTTATTCACCATTTATTCATTAATTCAAAAGATATTTATTGAATGCCTGTTATATTCCAGGTGTTGGTAATACCAGTCAAAAAAAGTATATAGACTCAAAAATGAACAAACAAACGACAATCCCAAAGTTATCTAAGTCCTCATGGCACTTAGGTTCTAATCATGAATAACTTCTGAGTTCTTTGAGTGTTAGTGTCACTTTTTCATCATGAAATAAAATGTCCTTCCTACATAGAACAGGTACTCAAAAGCTATGCCTGCCTGGTCCCCTTTCCCATAGATAACTATTTCTCTGAAGTTAACAAAAAGTTTTGTTAAACATGCCAATGGAGTGTAGAGATTGTCTAACTATTATGAAGGAATCTAAATAATTAAATAATAAATACTACTGTTCTAACAAATAGCCGTTAATCCATGCATGCTAGAAGTCATATATATATATATATATATTTATATTTATATTTATATATATATTTATATTTATGTATTTATTTATTTATCATTTGGATATTTTTTTAACACCTGTTAGTTTTTTTTAATCACTTTTCCTAACCTGGGGAAAGAACCAAATATCCAGATCCAGAGAGTTCCGAATAATGTAAACCCAAAGAGACCCACATCAAGATACGTTATAATTAAAATGTCAAAAGTTAAAGACAAGGAGAGAATCTTAAAAGCAGCAAGGGAAAAACAATTTATACAAGGAAACTCCCATAAGATTATCAGCAGATTTTTTTCAGCAGAAACTTTGCAGGCCAGAAGAGTGTGGCATGATATATTCCAAGTGCTGAAAGAAAAAAACTTCCTAAAATACTCTACCAGGCAAAGTTGTCATTGAGAATTGAAAGAGTGGTACAGAGTTTTCCAGAGAAGCAGAAGCTAAAGGAGTTCACTCAATCAGCCTCACACAAAATGTTAAAAGGATTTTATGTGCTTATATCCAACGTATGCTTCTCTAAGTTAACCATGGCCTCAGGCATGTTATAACATCAGTATACATATTATACATGTAAACATTATCTAGTTTATATTTTTATGATGCAAAAAGGGTCCTGGGTAAGATCAGGGGCCTTTAAGACTTATGGAAGAAAGTAACATATTGGTTATAAAAAGACTTGCCCAATTTCAAAGAAAGATGGATAGCATGTGTAAACCTTTATAGCCAGCTCCTTTATTAGCACTGATTTAGGTAGTAAAAATAGACTGACCAGATAAACCTTGGAAGCAATTCCATCTAATCATATTGTGGAAACCTGTGAAAGTCATCAGTAACTTCAGAGAAGTTCCTTAAACTAACAAAACCCCTGTTCTCTTTGTACCACACCATGCTGAAACCATGCTACATTCTGGCCACACTATTCACTGTGTTTTACTTCTCCTGCCCCTGCATGCTGTTTCTCTCTTTTTGAATTCTTCTTAGCCATTATGAATTCTGAATATTTCATCTGCA
Source organism: Panthera pardus (assembly GCF_024362965.1). Classification (NCBI taxonomy): domain Eukaryota; kingdom Metazoa; phylum Chordata; class Mammalia; order Carnivora; family Felidae; genus Panthera; species Panthera pardus. The sequence goes on from NW_026526765.1 coordinate 89,903,828, forward strand.
GCCTAGACTATACTATGCATACAACCCTCAAGGTACAACCAACACTTAAACTATCTAAACCAACCTCTGTGTATCTAATCTCTCTCTTTATACCACTTTGAATATCCACCTACATGATCAAGAATCAAATCAATTTTGCAGAAGCTAAATTTGTATTCATAACTGATGTCACTATAAAATCCATTGTTCATCTTCGATGTGAGTTAATAACCTTATTTACTCAGGCCCCTGAGTTTGGAATTCACATCTTCATAATCCCTTGCTTGAATGTAATGATCTTCCTATTGTCATCTATGTATAATGTTCCTCTCAACCATTTTCCACATTGCTAGAAATACCTTCCAGTTGCTTTCTTGCTAAAAATCCTTCAATGGCCTCCATTTTCTAGAAAAGAATATATTTATATTCCTTAGTATGAAATGCAATTCCTGGTCTCATCTCCGTCTCTTTCTCTAATCTTGTTTTCTCCATTACTCAGCATTACTATTATTCTCAAGGTACAAGTATAACAGGATAATCTTTCACATCTATTAAGACTCAGTTCAGGTGACACCTACACTATGAAGGTTTTGACAGTCTCCCGTATTGAGGCAAAACTAATACATGGTGAAAAACTATTTAAAAATCTTCAAGTTATATCAGAATAGAATATTAATTGAACTATTTCTCACCTAGACTGAAACTCCCTGTTGTATATGCAAATGTATTCTCTCTCTCTCTCTCTCTCTCTCACTCTCACTCTCTCTCTCTCTCTCTCTCTCACACACACACACACACACGCACACACACACAGAGTTTTAAAAAGTGAGTATAGTACATGATGGCACTATACTATGGTATACCATAGTCTTATGGTACATATTAAAGTTATATTTGTTGAAACAATAAATAAAAGTTTAGAATAGAAGAGCTTTCACATTTCCATATTAAAAGGGTTTAGTAAGAAATTCACTTTGGGAAATGTTTCATATTATACTCAGTGAATAATTAAACCCTGAATTTATGGAACTCCCTTCCTTTGAACATAGATGTATGATATTATATTATATTTGTTTGTCCTTGTGTGTTTTTGAAATTATAAAAAAATGAACCTAGAATTTTAAAAGTACTTATGAAGAAAAAATATGTTTATAGACTGAGGAAATACCTTGGAAATGCATTAATCCATGTTATTGATGGGAGTATAGTAAATTGTATAATGTTAATAACACTAACTTTTCTTTAAGGATAGAACTGGAGTGTTTTTAACCAAATTCTGTATGTTTACTGATTTCATATCCCTTTGAGATTGAAAGCTTAAGAATGATTTGACTTTAATTCTGAGTCTCACAGTGGAAATCATAAATAAATGTCTTGACAGTACCAAATAATGCTAAATTTGAGGGTCAGGTTTAAAATACATGTTTCTGTATTTCCCTTTTATGTGTGTTTTTTATATTTCTGAAGTCTTTTCCCTCCTATGATTTTGTGTGCATATAGAAAAAGACCATAATCTTGAGTACTTATGTTTACTTCAGTATTACTTATACTGTCATCTGCCCTTTCATTGATGTAGTAATCAATTGATCGAATATTTGCCCATTATTTAATATAGTCAGAGCTGAGACATATTCTAAATGCTGAGAACTGGAAATACAACAATGAACAGCATAATGATGATATGAAACCTTATATATAGTAAGGCGGTTAATAGTAACTATTTATGCTAATGTGTGCTTGACTGCACTTGTGATAAATGCTACAAAAGGAAGGAAAGGGAACTCTGAGAGCATAGACCTATCCTAGTCTGCAGAGTCAAGGATGGATTTTTTGATAAAGTTACATTTCAGCTGAGAACTAAGCAGATTTAAATCTAAGAGGTTGGTGAGGTATTTCTAGGGAGTGGCAGGAGGTGTTTAAAGAGTTAACAGAAGTAAAAGATGTCTCCAGAGACATTAATACAAGTCAAATTAGGTATATAATTTTACTGACAATTAAAATTGTTGCTTAAGTTTCATTAATAGGTTAGAGATATTTCGCATTAAGATAAGTCATGCAAGGACAAGATTTATCAGGTAAATTTAATGTAATCTTTGTTTAGTTTTAGATACAGATACTTTGGTATAATCACAAGGTCTCTGGAAAAATTACAAATAATGGATAGGTCAAATAACAACTGAAATGTTATTTAGACCAGACTTATTGAGTTACACAGTCAATCATAATAATGGCTCAGCACAAAGGATATTTTTATTTTATTGAAACATAATCAAATTTAACGTTTACTTTTATCAAAATGTTTATCCTCAATTCTTAAGTTTAGCTTTCTAATACAAACTTATGTGGCTATACAAATTAAAGGTAACTAAAATGGATATTAAATGACAAAAAAACTGTTTCACTTAAAATTGGTTCCAGTAGAAAGAATTCCAAATTTATGAATTGTGTATAACGGGAAAGTAGGTAAAAGCATGAGTGGGGAAAAAAAAAAAAAGATTTGTTGCTTTACCTTCAGTTATTTGGATCTCGTTTGTAAGCTATCTATCTTTATGCCACCCTCCTTAATTTAGTTCTATAATGACGAAATTCACAGAGTATCAAGTGTTTCCCAATGAATATTATACAAAAGTACCTACTGTCTATGGGAAAGAAAACATGAAGAATTAGGGACCCTCAGAGCCATAAGAATGGGGGCAAACCCATTAAAAATGACCGATAACACCTTTCTCCTAGGTTTCTCTTGTGACAGAATATTCATGTGAGAGTATATTTGCTCATTGAATTTTTCAGGAAATAAAGTAAAAGAGCAGAGAAATGAAAAGCAAGTCATTTCTTCCCAAGGAGTATCTATAATGATAGTAGTGAGGTCTCAGTAGTTGAGAGAAACATAAGAAAAATGGAATGAATAAAATATAGGACAAACAGAGGTCTAAAGAAAAGTAAATGAGGTGTGAAAAACAAGAAGAGGGCATGAAACATAGAAACAGAAAAGAACAGGGGCGCCTGGGTGGCGCAGTCGGTTAAGCGTCCGACTTCAGCCAGGTCACGATCTCGCGGTCCGTGAGTTCGAGCCCCGCGTCAGGCTCTGGGCTGATGGCTCGGAGCCTGGAGCCTGTTTCCGATTCTGTGTCTCCCTCTCTCTCTGCCCCTCCCCCGTTCATGCTCTGTCTCTCTCTGTCCCAAAAATAAATTAAAAAAAAAAAAAAAAAGAAACAGAAAAGAACACAAAGGAAAATAAAATTCTTACTTACAATTTAAATAATAATGAATTTTCATCTATTCATAAATCATCAAACTATTTTGATTATTCATATTACTATGTAGCAGTTTCATAGCTAGTGTGGTTTTTGAACTGCTTGGAATCCAAGGCCATCAGTTTTTTTTCTAATATAAAAGGTACACTATATAAAGCAAATGTAGTTATTTTCTATTTGAACACACTATATTACTTAATCATTGAGAAGAGATTATATCATCTGGACTAACTGAAAACCTTTCCCTGGGAAGGGGATATGCCACTGAAATGTCGGCCAACTTAATACCCAAACCCAGTCAAGTGCAGTCAAGACTCATATACAGCCTGGTGAGTATAGGGCAGTAGGTGTTTCTGTGTGTAGCTTCATTTAAGCTTAACCAAGAGAGATAATGGCCATATGAAACAGTAGTCACATAAATGGTTGTAGGAAGTGAGATCTAGTGCAGGCGAAAGATGACTGAGCTATGTATCAACTTAGGACAGTCTGAGGTGATAGAAGTTCACTGGGGCAGACCCATGATGGAATAATTAAGGTAGAATTTTAATTTCAGAGAACTAGGCTGTCAAAGGTGTGTGTGTGTGTAGAGAGAGAGAGAGAGAGGTGAAGGTGGTTTATTACTCATAGCCATAAGTTCTCAGAAATTGCCCACAGAGCACAGGAAACCAGATGTGCTGACAGAAAAGGAGACTGGCAGTTCTGATTTTGTTATATTTCAAGTTGTGGAATTCCAGGCAAAACTCCATTTCCATGTCTAATCAGATGTTACATGTGTGGTTGGAAGGGCCTGGAGTTGCTGGTAATTTGTTTGTTTCAGTCAGAAGTAGAAGTAGGATTTTAGGAGCTAGGACAGAGCAGATTAAGTAAGGAACGGAGATTTAGCTGTGTGAAGATAGAAAGTGGAACTCTGGAGGCTAGGGCTTACAGTAATAAAAATAATAATACATATTGAGCACTCATACCATCCCCTCTGCTGATTAATTTATATGAATTGTTTTTCTTAATTTTCATGAGCATGCTATAGGGTAGGTAGCATTATTGTTCTCATCCAAATCATAAGAAAAACAGAATAAATGTCATGCTGAACATCACATAACTAGTAAGTGGTTAAGACATTATACAAATTATCTTTATTAGACTACAGAGCTTATATCTCCATAAGAACTGAAAAGAAAGTACTGGGGCGCCTGGGTGGCTCAGCCAGTTAAGTGTCCAACTTCAGCTCAGGTTGTGATCTCATGGTCCTGAGTTCTAGCCCCGCGTCGGGGCCTGTGCTGACGGTTCAGAGCCTGGAGCCTGTTTCAGATTCTGTGTCTCCCTCTCTCTGACCCTGCCCCATTCATGCTCTGTCTCTCTCTGTCTCAAAAATAAATAAACATTAAAAAAATTTTTTTTAATTAAAAAAAAAGAAAGTGCTGAGGAAGACCGATTAGAAAACAACAAAAAAATAAATAAAAATAATACCACATTAACAACATCAAGGTCGACAAAATAAACAAATTATTTGGAAACAGCTAAATACACCCAAAGGACACACATAATTGACTACAGTTTTCCCTAAGGGTTTGGGAAAGATACAAAAGACTGTTCCATTTACTTTGGGGTTTTAGTACTTCATAGCAGTTTTTCATGGCTAATATCGTTATCCTCACTTTGCTGATATGGAAACTGAGACTTAAAGATAAGATCCTTGTCCGAGGTCATGAATTTAGTAGGAGGTAGATACAGTATTCAAACCAGACCAGTTTGTTTATTCTGTTTCAGAGCCAGTATTCTGAATGACTATACCATACAAAGTGTAGATATAAAAAATAATGAGGCTCAACATCCAAAGAAAATACACAGAAAAGATCATGTCACTTTCAAAAACAAGAATGTTTTTAGTGAAAAAGGCAAGCAATGTACTGAGAAAAGAAATCATTTTCAACTATATATCTTTTTTCCTCACATGCCATTTCTCATGGCTTATTAAAAAAAAACTACTAAATTTGACATCTATATTTCTGGTACATGATTAATTTTACTTCAATACAATAAATGTGCAAATCATACCTTTGACTTTCCAAATGACATTGTGTGAATTTTGTTTTCAATTATGTTTTCAATTATGAACACAGTCTACCTCCTGAGGTTTCCAGTTAAGATAAAAGGATATGTCACAGTGAGGAACAGTCAACTCATCAAGAGTCATGGTGCGAAGTGGGTTCTACGAATCCCTGCCAGATGGAATTATTTGTAATGATGAACGATCTCAATTTCTGTACAAGTAATTTAAAACTTATTCTCAGTTGTGAATGAATTTTGTATCATATAACAAAAATTAATTGTATCTGTTTTTAAATGTATCTATTTTTAATCGGAACACTTGAGATGGCATTTACTATCATTGGATGCATCACTGTTCCAAAATATTTAATAAAAAACAAACAATAAATGTCTACTAGATGACGAAACAATAAAGCTGAACCATTTGAGTAAAACACAATATATGCAATGCCAGTATCTCTAAAAAGAACTTTGTTTTTTACATAACTAGCTATGTTTGATGGAAAAAATGATTTATGGAGAAAACACAAAACAAGATCAGTTTAGCTTTTTCTACTTTTTCTGCCACTCTGTCTCATTATAGTATCAAAAATAATTGGGCTGAACTGTTTTTTAAGGTATTTTTATTGTCCAGTTACTTGCATTAGGTCAGGGAAGATATCAGACGATGGTAATAGTTATTTAAAAAAAAAACAAAAAACAAAAAACAACAGAGTGGCCAGTACAGTCTAAAGGAAGTAACATAAAAAGGAAAATAATTAGTATGTCAAGTAGATAGGGTATCAAAGGATACTGTCAGAGTAAATAGGAGAAAAAAAAAAGCTTCACCTACAAGAAATTTCATGTGGATAGGTCAGAGGATACAAATAATCACAATTGTAAAAAAAAGGTTTTTCCCCTTTATTTTTTTTTCTTTGATAAATAAGTGAATACATGAGAAAATATTGTATTGCTGTTTATATATACTATGAGAGAACTGGCTTTTTAAAATTGGGACATGACAGCATTGCCTTAATTATTTGCTTTGCTTTAAATAAGTTATTTGGATAAAAATTAATTATTTTTTTCTGGCATTTAACATTTCCTTTAACAAATGGACGAGTACTTTCATTTCCTACATCTAACAAAACATAGGTCATAAAAATGCAAAAAGAGATTATTTGACTAGGTGAATATATGCATGAAAAAAAATCATTGAATAAGTAATTGGTCAGAGTTGATGTGAAGCTTAAGAAAAAGTTAAAAAAAAAAAAAGAAAGAAAAGAAAAAATTCAAAAAGAGAAGGGAAGTTACCCTTTGTCCCTAGCACTCTGGCCAGTGTTCTACTAGAATGCAAAGTCCAGTCTATTGCACTCTTGCCAGTGCTGAAGAGCTCTGAGGGGAGGCTGAGAGCTATTACTGCTATGAAAATGTCTTGTTCCAGCCATCTCCTTCTGCAGGGTACTTTTTAGTATCATTAAAATCAAGTTAAAAAGAACTACGTAAAATGCGGAAATGATGGGGGGGGGGGAAAGTCGGTAAAGGAAATTACAATCCTTTGAGCATTCATATATGCTATAAGGTGGTGATCAGGGAAGATAAAAAAAAAAAAAAAATATATATATATATATATATATATATATATATATATATATATATATATTTACAGAAAAGATAACTTAAAAAACATGGTAGACAATTAATGTTACTATTAACTATTGGCATGTAAAGAAGTTACTGTACTTCAGATACCTAAAAAAAAGAAAATACTGAATTCGATTCTAATCAGAAAATGGAAAAGAAAATATGTTAAATTTAAAAAATCATTTTAGGGGCGCTGGGATGGCTCAGTCGGTTAAGTGTCCGACTTCGGCTCAGCTCATGATCTCACGGTTTGTGAGTTCTAGCTCGGCATTAGGATCTGTGCTGACAGCTCAGAGCCTGGAGCCTGCTTTGGATTCTGTGTCTCCCTCTCTCTCTGCCCCTCCCCCGCTCACCCTCTGTCTCTCTCTGTCTGTCTCTCTCAAAAATAAGTAAATGCTAAACATTCATTTTAGACCTTTCTTCTTTTCCTAAGTACTTAAGGCTATAAATCTATCTGAAAGCTCTGCTTTATCTACAGACCACAAGTTTGATATGTTTTAAAAATTTTTATTTCACTCAAAGTATTTTCGAATTCCCTGTATGCATATATTTTAATTTAGAAGTGTATTGGATAATTTATGCAAGCATTTGGAGAATTTCTTGTGTTTCAACAGCTTCTAATTTAATTTTCTTTTGGTCGGAGAACATAATTTATGTAATTGTAATTCTTTAAAATTAGCATAAATTTCTTTACCACTAACTCTTATTATCTCTTTAATATCTGTAGTATTCATATGAGGTTCTCTTCTTATATATTATCTTCTGGGGATTGCTTAATTTTATAAATCTCTTCAAAGAATAAACTTTTGGCTGTTTATGATTGATTGTCACTTACTTTATTTTATTAACATTTCTGCTGCTATCAACTTATTTTCTTTCTCCTACTTCTTTTAAATTAATTTTCATCCTTCCAGAGCTTGAAGGTTAGTTTAGATTTGCAACTACTCTTCATTTGAAGCTATATTTTTTCTGTAAGCACTTCTTTAATAACAACTTCTAGTGAGTCATATTTTGTATTATTATTCAGCACATAAATTACCAATATCATGAATGAAAGAATGAATAAGGCCATCGATTGGATGCCACAATAATTGAATAAATAATGACAATTTTATACAGACATATTTGATAATTTAGATGAAATGGAAATTGTCCTTTAAAGATACAAACTAATAGAGTCCACCAAAAACAGATAATTTGAGTATCTTCATATTTACTAATGAGATTCAATTTGTAGTTAAAAAAGGTTCCAACATTAGAAAACCCTGGGTCCTAAAAGCCTCAGCGGTTAATTCTACCAAATGCTAAAATCAATTATTCATGAACTTTCAGGAAGTGGAACAGGAAGAAATAATATTTCTCTTATTTTATGAAGCCAGAAATATCATGATAACAAAACCAAAGATATTATGAGGAAAAATAAACAAAACACTATGGAGGACTATTGTCATGGACATTGAAGCAAAAATCCTTTTAAAAATATTAGCAAATTGAATCAGTGATATGTAAAAAGAATAAAATACTACAATCAAATGTCAGTTATTCCAGGAATGCAGGTTTGTTTGACATTGGAAATCAATCACTGTAAACCACCATATTAACTGACAAAACATTTTAAAAAACAATTTGATCATCTTAATAGATGTAGAATACAACATTAGATAAAATTCAACATCATTTATGATAAAAACTTTAGGAACTGGGAATAGAAGCAAACTCCTTCACATAGTAGAGAATATCTACAAAAATGCATACTTAATGGTGATGGTTGAAAGCTATTGTCTAAGATCAGGTAAGTGCAAGGATATCCAATCTCACTTATCTATTCAGCATTGTACTAGAAGTCTTAGCCAATGCAATAAACTTGAGAAACCATCAAAATACATACAGACTGGAAGAGAAGAAGCACAAATTTTTTGAGTTAGCACTTTTTTTTTAAATTATAAATGGATTGCCAAATTATCCATTTCCCCAGTAAGTCCTTCTTCGTATAATGTGTTAGAAGTCTTTGACACTAGATTTTAGTGTATTTTCTTATTCTCTCTTCATCTCCCCTTTCTCCATGATTTTGTATTCTAATTATTTTCTTGCTATTTATTAATTCCAGTGTCCTCTTTAATTTTTGTGTTGTACATCTGTCTCCTTTCTCATGCTGAACATTTGCCTGCTCCTTAAAGCCCATTATACTCTCAATTGCTATCTAATAGTTCTATATTAATATTCTAACTTTTAATGACAGATCCTTGATATAGCACCAAATTGCAAAGAATTGAGTTTCATAATGAGAATTTCTGTTAGCATGAAATATCTCTACAGGAGACATTTGAAATCTCCGAGTTCTTTCAGGGCATTTTACTTTAAAATTAACAACACTTTTAGCTGGTATTTTTTACTACTTGGTGTTTAGTCATTGCCTTCTCCTGGCTAGAGGAAGCATCCTTCTAGATTGAAATTATGTCATGAGGTAAATGAAGTAAGAGGGTTTATTTAAAGAATATTATTCTTATGATGAACCTGGTTTTTGAATTAACATCCTACACTTAGCTCATGTATATACATAGCTAAGTCTTACATAGAAAATTTGTATTACCTATCTAACATTACATTAAAAAAATAAATTTATGGACTGCATATTGCCTGTTGGGTATAGGCACTCATAGAGACAAATAAATTTGCTTTCCCCACTTATCCTTTTTAAAAAACTGTATCTCACATTATCTCTCTTACATTTAGAAATATTATATACATAGTCCATGAATATTCATAAGGTGGAAAGCTCTCCTTTTAACCACTTTACTTAGGCCTGATTTTATTGATATCTGTGTTAGAGGATTTGGTGGACTTAGGAAAAAAAGAAAAAAAGACCTGACTTCTAATTAAGCTCCTCCCAGTTTTCTAATAAAAATATTTATTTTAATAATCATAGTAGCAGCATGATATCAACAACAGCTACCACATATGGGGCATTTACTATATGACTGTGTTGTGTTTTTTTTTAACTTTTAAAAGTTTTTAAAGTGTTTATTTTTTTAATGTTTATTTATTTTTCAGACAGAGAGAGAGAGAGAGAGAGAGCGCCAGGAGGGCCAGAGAGAGAAGCAGGCTGCAGGCTCCCAGCTGTCAGCACAGACCCCGATGTGGGGCTCAAACCCATGAACTGTGAGATCATTACCTGAGCTGCAGCCAGACAATTAACCAACTGAGCCACCCATGCACCCCATGGCTGTGTGAAGTGTTCACAATTACATTCACAACGATCCTATGAGATTGGTAAATTATTATCCTCATGTTTAAATACAGGCATAGGGAGACAAGATACTTTTCCTAACTTCACATAGCTACTATGTTCCATGTCTGTCAGCCTGAACTCAAAATCACTCTAACAGGAAGTTTATTTACTTGCCATTACTTCCATTCCAGTACAGGACATTAAATTGAGGGTTTCAGAAAGAGGATAGTGTGGAAACTGTGCACAATGGTTTCATTCCCTGCTGGACTCAGAAGAATCCAAGAGATGGAAATACGTGTTTATAAATTTAATTTGTAGCATAGTTCTATGGAAAGACACCTCTGTTCCTAAGTCAGATAAATATTGTTAACGTTTTTAAAGTGTCCAACCTCATAAAATCCATGACAGGGGTGCAATCAACTTGCATAATGACTGAAATTTAGTGTGTAAAAAAGACAGATTAGGACTTAGAAATATTGATAATATCTTCATCTAATGTACTATCCCAGGAAATGAAGCTTCAGCACTTATGTGCTCATAAACTTAAGCAATCCATATAAGGCAGTTAAATATTCCAGTTCACCAGGGTCCTTATCAATGGCATAGTCAGAGTTGGTAAGAAATGGAAAGACCTTAGAGTTCATCTCACTTAACAGAAAGGAAGCTGACAGATTAAGCAATTTATGTAAGTCTTACAAGTAAGCTATTGACCCAGCATTAGAAACAGAATGTATGACAACGACTGATGTCTTGCTTACTATCGGCAGACAGCATGTTTGCTGCAGCAGAAACTGGCTTACACCCAGCTTCCATCCCTCTCCCCTGCACTGGCAGCCATTATTCTTGCACATTTTCATTTGAGAAGGTTCTATATCATCACTGATAAGAAATAATTGTCACCCTCAGCAAAAACACAAGAGAGTGCACAGGGTTGATAGTCTCATCCTCAAAATAATTTTTCCCCAAATCAGGGTTAAGTCACATTGATTCACAGGCATGAGCTTCGATCTGATATTGCCATTGATTGCCCTGAACTTGCCTGTGCTTTAGGAAAGGATTTCAATTTCTAGGATCTGTGCTCCACTTTTCACAAGTTGAAAACTTGCTCCAATTGGTGAAATAAAAATGACAACAAGGACTTTCCTCATTTCAATCCCTGATGTGACCTCGAATCTACTACTGTGCTTTCTTAAATAGCCAACTGCATCATCTCACTTCAACTGTGGCAGCTAGTCCTGCTGATATAGTCTCACTCTGTCCTTTAAATTGAAAGCATTGCAGCTGTCCACCATGTTCTTGCCTTTCTAATCCGTCATGGCACTTTTTTAAATGTAGTTTTATTTTACTCAAGTATAAGCATGATTTAAAGAAAAGATGCATATATTAAATATTCCCATAGGACAAGCTATTACTTATTCAATAAACAGTGAATATGTGCACATAAGACATTCAGAAATTACAATTCTAAAATGTACTTAGAAATCATAGTTGTGTGTACCATACTTTCTGGTTAAAGTATCTAGTGGCTATTGTGATGCCTAAGTTAAAAAAAAAAAAAGGTAAAAATTATTTCTAGTACTCTCAATCTGTTAGCCAAACATTTATTTAGTCTGCAATGTAAGCAAGATAATTAGTAAACTTATTTTATAGTTCTATCTCAAATTTCCTTATAATATTGTTTCCAGATTTAGCAAATAAAACTATCAGATTACCTAGTTAAATATGAATTTCAGGTAAGCAGCAAATATTTTTAGTATAGATCTGTCCTAAATATTGCATAGGACATGTTCACACTAAAATTGTTTGTTGTTTATCGGAAATTAAATTTAACCAGGAGATCCATACTTTATCTCTGGCAATCTTAGACTCAAGGCAATTAATGGAATTTGCCATATATGTGGTAATCCTTAACTTTGCACTGGACCATCTCATCATCATCTTCTATAATAATAATTTTTCTAAGTTTATATTTAAAGATGAATTAACTTGAATTGAAAATACATTTTCTTTTGTGGCTTTTGGAAATCAATCTTACTTAACTCTTGTCTTAACTCTTACTTAACAATTGTCTGAGTGAATTGATTGCATTACCCATATTTTCAATTAAATTAAATTAAATTAAATTTTTAAGTTTTATTTATTTATTTTGACAGAGAGAGAGAGAGAGAGAGAACGTGCACAAGTGGGGGAGGGGCAGAGAGAAGGAGAGACAGAATCCCAAGCAAGCTCTACACCATCAGCACAGAGCCTGATGTGGGGCTCAAACCCACAAACTAGGAGATCTTGACCTGAGCCAAAATCAAGAGTTGGACACTTAACCGACTGAGCCACCCAGGTGCCTTGCATTAACCCATCTTTAAAAGAAACCAGGAAGTGGTATTATTATCTCTAAATTGCAAACCATCTGATTCTTTGATTTCTGTTTTTGTTGTTCTGGGTATTTTTTTTTTAATAAATGGAGGTTTGATATTTTTGAACTTCAATATAAGTTCTTGATTACTTAAGAAAATTGCCTAACTAAATTTCTAACAAGGAGGAAAGACCTACTAGCAGCATTCTTTGGAATTTGAGAGGGTGACATCACTTTGAAATTATTCAGAGAACACTATTAAAAAAGGTCTTGCAATTTGCAGTTGCTAGGCTACTGTATAGAAAAGAAGTGTGAATGACACCTGCCTGTGTATGTAGGAGAGAATTAGAGCAATCAAATGGTTTATAAGACAGAAAGATAAAAGCTTTAATTTGCAAGCACAGGATTACCATTAATAATTATTTTTATGAATTAAGAAAACAGGGATGACTATGAAAGTTAGAGTTTTACAATTTTATTGGATAGAAGTGACTTAGGAAATTTGTGAATTAATGCTGATTTGAGGTAAGATTAAGTATAATGTGAAACAATTAAACATTTGTTCTGCTTTGTTTTATCTTCCAAAATAGTATGACAATCTGCATAAACTTTTGTTAGACCCAAACTGCAATACAATTTAAGTGCAGCAAGCTAAAGGGAATATTTAGTAGAGAACAAAATGAATCTTTGATGGGAAAAAATTACAAAGAGAGTGTAGACTAGTCAAAGGATAATCTCTTAGCCTTACTTTCTGCTACACTTGTTTTTGTTTTGTTTTGTTTTGTTTTTGTTTTTTGATAATTTCAGTTTATCTGCTCCAATTCCTACTAATGTTTTATCGCTGTCTTTATAAGGTTACATTGAACACTATTTCCCCAGATATTTATCTGCCATTCTGATAAATCTGGTTATTTCTTCTCAACAATCCATAGCTCAAGTTTTTCAATTACATATTTTGGCAGTAATGTTGTCTTTTTTAATTTTTTTTATTTTTGAGACAGAGAGAGACAGAGCATGAATGGGGGAGGGTCAGAGAGAGAGAGGGAGACACAGAATCTGAAACAGGCTCCAGGCTCTGAGCTGTTAGCACAGAGCTCGACGGGGGGCTCGAACTCACGGACCGTGAGATCATGACCTGAGCCGAAGACGGCTGCTTAACCACCCAGGCGCCCCAGCAGTAATGTTGTCTTTCAAGCAATTCTAAATTTACAGATATTGATGGTGTGTAATATATTCTTGCTCACCTTGTTAGTTCATCTAAAAGCACAGCTACTGTTCAAAATTCAGACATTATGCTAGTCTCACAGAATTATAGTATCTGTAGAAGTTATCTCAAAGGATCTAGCTGGTCACTGGAATTTCGGTTTTTGATTTTCTCTCAAATATAGCTAGCAACTAAAACCAAAGTCATATATATACAATAAATACATAATCCATTAATGCTTTTCAAAAAAGTAATCTGTTATATGTAATTCCAAGAATAAAGAATCCTTATTGCTGTTAATAGTCTTTTAGTTATTGTTAGAGACTAAGTGTTTGCATCCCTCCCAAATTCATATGTTGAAGTTTTAATCCTTAGTGTGGCTATATTTGTAAATAGGGCCTGTGAGGAAGTGATGAATGTTAAATGAGCTCATAAGGTGGGGCCCTAATCCAAAACGGTTAATACCCTTACAAAAAGAGGAATAAACACCAGAGCTCCCTCCATCATGTTGAGAACATAGTGAGAAGGCCATAGTCTGCAAGCGAGGAAGAGACCTCTTGCCATAAGCTGACTGTGCTGGCACCTTGATCTTTGACTTTCCAGCCTCCAGACTGTGAGAAATAAATTTATGTTGTTTAAGCCCCTCATCTATGCTATTTGTTAGGAAGCCCAAGCTGATGAAGACACTTATTACATTTTTTTCTAATAAATATTTTAATAAATATTTTCCTAGAGATTTTCCAAAACATGCCCTGAGTTGCTATTATGGCATAATTATCACAATGCACCCCAAACAAGTTGGTCATAATCTTCCAACCCCCTTACTCTTCCCATTCCTTCCCTTACAAATATACTTCTTATGTTATTATGTGCTTTAAATATAATTAAAGTGTGATTTCTTGAGAACTAAACACTCTATCCCAAGAAACTTCAGCTATAGAGTTACTCAATTCACTCTAATCACATGCCATTTAGAATAGGAATAGTTGTGAATGTTTTAACAAAAGAAACTTTGTAGGCTGCTCACATAATTCTGAGCAAGGTCTGTTGCTGATAAAAACAAAACAAACAAAAACTTGAAACACACAAAATTCAGTGATTTCCTAAAGTTTGTGCATAGAAGAATGGGCAGATTGGAGTAAAGACATGTCACAATCTGCGGCAAGAAATGAAGCTAAATAAGACGTGCCCTAGAATACGGGATCTTGAAAACAGTATAAATCTTTTATTTCCCAAAGCATCTACTCCAGAACCTCTCACAGAGTGGGTGACCAATTTAATTCTTACCCAGTTAACCTAAATGGATCTGTATGCCAATTATAGATTGAGTCAATACTGCAGTAACGGAAAAATGAGGCTCCCAGTGATATTTCTGCTACAACGGCAACCTGAAGTATCTGCTACTGTTGTTTCCACAAGTCAGGTTTTGCCATTGAGCTGATCCCTGTTAAAGAAGCAGAAAACATTAAGACTAGAACCTGGAGAGAGGACATTGTTGTCATCCCTCCACATACCTAACAAAAGATGATCTGTCTTCATGGCTGAACATGGTTAATGTATGCTTTTTTTAAAATTTTTTTTTAATGTTTATGTATTTTTGACGGAGAGAGAGACAGAGCATGAGCAGGGGAGGGGCAGAGAGAGAGGGAGACACAGAATCCGAAGCAGGCTCCAGGCTCTGAGCTGTTAGCACAGAGCCGATGTGGGGCTCAAACTCACAGACTGCGAGATCATGACCTGAGCCAAAGTTGGAGGCTCAACCGACTGAGCCACCCAGGTGCCCCTTAATGTATTCTTTAATTAAGAATTGTGAGTTATTTCAGTTGTAAAGAGATACGCCCCATTATTGACCTTGTGCTGTTACATTGCGAAGTTTCTTCTATTGAATATACCTCTTCAATTAGCAAAAAAGGAAAACAGACTCGTGATTGGGGACCTTTGCGGTGGGTCACTGAATTGCTTGTTGAAACATGTTAGCACTGATAATTGCATTGCTTATATTGGTTCATGAGTAAACAAGGCGAAGTATATCTACAAGGAGCCAATGAGGTTATGTAAAATCATATATTCAATTTCAGACTGGCACCATTAATTAACTGTATTTGCCCAATTTTAACTTCACTTAAATTCTATAAAATTATTACAAGTGTATGATTGCATTTTTCTTATAAACAGCCCTTTCAAGAAAAAAATAAGTAAACTGTGCCTTGTGTCTTCGTATAAATGCATAATAATGATTATTGTATCACAATATAATTAAATTAGATATCATAAAACTTCTTACAAAGGTAAAAATATATCCATGATATTATATAAGGTAGAGCACTACTATAATGGAACTAATAATTCTACTAGTCTAAGAATATTTTTGGTCATATGAGGTTCCCTGGGAGGAGTATGTAATATAGAAATCTAATACAATATGTATTATGCATAAGATAAGAGACATTATTTATCTTTTCCCCACTACAGAAGCTTAGCTTATTTGATTACACAGGAAACCTAAAAAACCTTACTGAATGTTTCAGTGAAAGTATCTTTGTGAACTAATATGAATGCAAAAAAAAGAAATATTCTAAATTATTGTCTTTTGAAGTCAGTTTCTAAACTGATAAATTATGAAATTTTTTTTAAGTTTTTATAAAGTCTCATTACTTTTAAATATATAATACAATTAATGTATCCAGTATTTATATGTAAAATGTTATTTTTATATCATATTTGTCTCATATTTTTTAAAGCTTATTTTATTTTGAGATAGAGAGAGAGAAAGAAGGAGCAGGGGAGGGGCAGAGAGTGAGAGAGAGAATCCCAAGCGGGTTGACACAGGGCTCAATCTCATGAACTGTGAGATCATGACCTCAGCTGAAATCAAGAGTTTGACACTTAACAAACTGAGCCATGCAGGTGCCCCTTGCCTCATATTTTAAATAAAATATAAAATATTACAGAACTAGCTAAAGTGTCTGCCTTATCTCACTCTTTTCTTCTCTGCTTGAACCATTATCCTGAAGTTGTTTATTCTCTCTAAGCATGATTATATTTTTCACTACCTATTTATGTCCCCTAAAATATATAGTACTATTCTGTGTGTTTATAAAATTTACATAATTGCTATCATACTGTAAATATTCTTTTGCAATTTTCTATTTTCTGTCAGCATTATGTTTTTGAGATTAGCCTTCTTGATACTTATAGATGTAGTTTATTCTTGTTAACTGATTTATGGAATAATACTATATGAATATACCAGAGTTTACTTGTTACTTTATTGAAAGACATTTAATTTTTTCCAAGTTTTTGCTATTACAAACAATACTGCAATAAAAGATCTGCACTTGTCTCCTGTATACATGTATGAGAATTGCTCTAAAATCTAGGGTCAGAATTGCTGGGGTAAACAAAATGCACATATTGAACTCTTCTAAATAGTTTTTCTAGGTAGTCATTCCAATTTTATTTCTATGAACAGTGAATGAGGGATTCCATTCCCTTACATCCTTACTTATAACTAATATTAATGGACTTTACATGTTTGTCAGTGTGATGGATGTGAAAAGGAAACTTACTGGTTAGTTTTTCTTTATCCTTATTACTATTGTGCTTGAGTATACATATATATTTCATATATTGATTAGCCATCATAGTTCTGCTTCTGTGACTTGCTTGTATATTCTTTATCCATGTTCCATTGAGTTCACTGTCTTTACTCATTGAACTGTGGAAGTTTTTTGTTTAATTTTTAATAAAGTAATTTAAATAAATTCCATACATGGATCTATTGCAAAACATTCTCCCTAAGTTTTTACAAATTTTAATTTTTAATAAATTTGTATCCTTTTTTTTTTAAATTCAAGTTAGTTAACATACAGTGTAGTCTTGGCTTCAGGAGTCGAACTCAGTGATTCAGAGTGCTCTTGCCAAAAAGTGCCCTCCTTAATGCCCATTGCCCATTTAACACATTCCCCCACCCACCTCCTCTCCAGCAACCCTCCATTGATTCTCTGTATTTAAGAGTCTCTTATGATTTGCCTCCCTCTGTTCTTATCTTATTTTTTCTTCCCTTTCTCTATGTTCACCTGTTGAGTTTCTCAAATTCCACATATGCACAAAAACACACATAGATCAATGGATTAGAATACAGAAGCAGAAATGGACCCACAAATATATGGCCAACTAATCTTCAACAAAGGAGGAAAGAGTATCCAATGGAAAAAAGACAGCCATTTTAGCAAATGGTGCTGGGAGAACTGGACAGTGACATTCAGAAGAATGAGGTTAGATCACTTTCTTACACCATAAACAAAAATAAACTCAAAATGGATGAAAGACCTAAATGTTAAGACAGGAAGCCATCAAAATCCTACAGGAGAAAACAGGCAGCAACCTCTTTGACCTAAGTGTTAATATTTTGAAACAAATCAATATTTTCCTTTCTTATTTATGCATTTAATCCTTGGTTAAGACATCCTCCCTTAGAAAGGGTCAGAAATACATTGTGTTCTATATTCTAGTAAGTTGATAAAGTTGTGTTGTTTACATTTTTATCTTTAATCCATCTGGGCCTTGTTTTCAGAATGAGATGGGGAATCTATTTTCTTCTATCTAGGTGGCAGCCACTTTTACCAGTACAATTTATCAAAGGGTCCATCCTTTCTCCTTGATTTTTAATGTCATATCCATCATATCACACTAAATGTTTACTCCACAAGGAAGTGGCATCATTTTTCTAGTTAAGTTCATTCCTGGTCTGTTAGAGTATGTGGTCTGTATGGTATTGATATTTTGGTTTCATTGAAATGTGTGCTTAGTGATCTAGTACAGTACATGGCAATATGATAAAAGTATTATATTTTTGCTGAAATTACACATATTCTCTAAATACTTGGTGCATGACTTTATATATGCTGATTAGATTAAGCATCCAAGGTGATCTTTAGTATGCTTTCGTCTCTATACTAGATGTAGATTTAGAAACAGTTACATTATTTATCATATTTCTTTATCTGCTTTGCCCTTCATTTTTATACTCTCAATTTATTAAAGTTTATTTTAAATTACATTTAATACATCTCATACTAAATTCAATATTCAAAGAACATTTACTGCTTAACCTAAACTTAATTTTTCACAGTGGCCATGGAGATCCTGAAGGTGCAGGATGTGAAGTGCTGGTAGTAATATCACCATCAAAATTCCTTGAAAACCTTTCAATAAAGGGCACTCAGTTCTGTGTGTGCAACATGAGACTAGAGCCTAAATTCCACATTGAGATACCACCTTACCACAGGCTGAGTGGCTAAAATTAACAACTCAGGAAACAACAGATGCTGGTGAAAATGTGGAGAAACGGGAACCCTCTTGCACTGTTGTTGGGAATACAAACTGATGCAGCCACACTGGGAAACAGTGTGGAAGTTCCTCAAAAAGTTAAAAATAGAACTACCCTATGGCCTAACAATAGCACTACTATGACCTTATCCAAAGGATACAAGAGTGAAGATTCATAGGGACACATGTACCACAAGGTTTATAGCAGTGCTTTCAACAGTAGCTAAATTAGGGAAAGAGCCTAAATGTCCATCAACTGACGAAAGGATGAAGAAGATGTGGTTTATATATACAATGGAATACTAGTTGGCAATGAGAAAGAATGAAATCATGCCAATGTGGATGGAACTGGAGGGTATTATGCTAAGTGAAATAAGTCAGTCAGAGAAAGACAGATACATGTTTTCACTCATATGTGGAACTTGAGAAACTTAACAGAAGACCATGGGGGCTGTGATGGCTTCATTCCCATGTGGGTTATTCCTTTCTCTTACATGCCAGGAAGAGGGTCAGAGAGAATAATTTGAGCTGGGGCATTTATTCCCCATACTTCATATTTTAATATCCTCAATGGGGTGACATATGGGAGGAATACTTCCATATTATCTCCACATTCTATTAACTTTTTCCCCAGGGGAGGGGGACTTACTTAACAAATGTTCCAGCAAGAAGGAATTGAAGATGCCCACTCCAGTAACCTCTCCCTTTCATATCTGTCTACCACAGAAAAGGTTCATTCTACTTTGTTTTATTCTGTCATTATTTCACTGTGGCAGTCTCTGGTCTTTTATGGAAGGACTGTAATTCAGTTGTACAAAGGTGCCAATGCCTGGGCAGGTAAATCTAATTGTGTGGAAGTACTAGCAAACCTATTTGACAGCACTGCTGAGGTCATATTCTCCAAACAGGCCTATCAGTAATGAATATGGAATATTGATCTTTACTTCAATGTGTCCAATGTCTTGTTTCTCTGTTAATTCTGAAATCTGAGGGAAGGAATTATATTTTATTTATTGAATGTCATTTCAATTTCTGGAGTTACATTTTCCTATCTGGGTATAATTCTCATGTAAAGGTAATGCCTCTTTTGAATAATTCCAATAAAACAGGGAAAGAGGTGGTAAATATAGGTTTAATTTCTCCAAATAGAACCGCATTTATCAATTTGATAAGGCATTATAATAGGCTCTGTCTAAATGTGATGAGCAAGGGTAAGTGTCAGTTCCATATAAATCAAACGAGTGTGTACCTCAAGAGAACTGTCTTCAGAAGAAAGGGTTTAAAGATGGAGGGTTGACACATCTAGAAAATACTCATACGGCATAGAGGGAAGACTTTGGCAATTGGATGTAGACCAAAGACAGAATGGAGTCAGGGCACATTGTCTTGGGTTACTGTACATTGTGGGGTCATGATGAGGTTAACCCAGCAAATGAAAAAAAAATTGACCTGGGATAGGATGCCAATGAATTCAACTTTTAAATCATTTTTATTGAGACATAATAGCATATAATAAATAAAAGTTAACTATCTTAAAAGTTTCCTCCTGTCAGTTTACAGTCAATTTCCCTTAACTTCTAGCAACAGGTAAGTATTGACCCATATTGTGTCAATATAGATTAGATTTACAATTTCTAGGATTTCTTTTTTTTTTTAATTTTTAATGTTTATTTATTTTTGAGAGAGATAGAGAGAGAGAGAGAGCATGCACGCATGAGTGGGGGAGGGGCAGACAGACAGGGAGACACAGTATCTGAAGCAGGCTCCAGGCTCCAGGCTCAGAGCTCTCAGCACAGAGCCTGACATGGGGCTCAAACCCACTGCCATGAGAAGATGACCTGAGTTGAAGTGAGACAGTTAATGAACTGAGCCACCTAGGTGCCTGGGGGGCTCCATCTGTTAAGCATCCAACTCTTGATTTCAGCTCAGGTCATTGATCTCATGGTTTTTGAGTTCAAGCCCCATGTCGGGCTCTCGCACTGACAGTATGGAGCCTGCTTGGGATTCTCTTTCTCTCTCTCTCTCTCTCTCAGCCACTCCACTGTGCACTCTCTCTCTCTCTCTCTCTGAAAATAAATTTTATTTAAAAAAATGTTTTATAAAGGGAACCATTCAGTATACACTGTGCCTATCTTTTTTTTCTCTTAATGTATGTATGTGATATTCAGACATATATTTGAGTTATCAAATGTGTATTCCTTTTTTTATGACTTAGCAAAATTCCATTGGGTGGATATACTACAATTTTTTTATCCATTCATCTATTAGTGGATATTAGAGTTGTTTCCAGCTTTTGCATTACAAGTAAGGCTGTTTTGTATATCCATGTATAAAGCTTTGTGTGGATATATTTGTGCTCCTTGGTGAGTATTTACAGTACTAACTTCAGGTCATTTAATTAGTATATGTTTAAATTTTTTTTTTTTTTTAATTTTTTTTTCAACGTTTTTTATTTATTTTTGGGACAGAGAGAGACAGAGCATGAACGGGGGAGGGGCAGAGAGAGAGGGAGACACAGAATCGGAAATAGGCTCCAGGTTCCGAGCCATCAGCCCAGAGCCTGACGCGGGGCTCAAACTCACGGACCGCGAGATCGTGACCTGGCTGAAGTCGGACGCTTAACCGACTGCGCCACCCAGGCGCCCCAAAATTTATAATAATATTCTAGAGGTTTCCTAAAGCAGTTGCAGCATATTATATTCCCACCAGCAGGACATTAGAGTTGCAGTGCTCCTCATCTACCAATGCTTGATTCGATTAGTATTTTTATTTTTTGCCAATAAGTTAAGTTTTGAAGTAGATGCTATTGAAAAATACATAGAAGAGATTTAGATATTTAATTCCGAAACTCGAGGGAGAGGTGATCTGGATCATAAATTTAGAAATGACAAGTATATGAAAAAGAACTAAAATAATGAGAATTGATTAAATGATTCATATCATGCTTATAGAATAGAGGCTCCTGGAGATCAGAAATATTTCATTTAATAGAAGATTAGGAGTCTAACAGGCAGGCAAAGAAAATATAAAGATGGAAAGTAGATCCACAAGCATATGGAAGGATCAAGTGCACAGACAATTTAATTATAAGTGATTAATAGTGTCATATGCATCAGAGAGATCCTGTAAAGGACCAAAATTTCCCCTCTTTAATTTGGCAACTAGGATGTTATTGTACCTTCAACAAAACTGTTTTTGTTTTGGGGTGCTGGGTGGCTCAGTCGGTTGGGCGTCTGACTTCGGCTCAGGTCATGATCTCGCAGTCCATGAATTCAAGCCCCGCCTCAGGCTCTGTGCTGACAGCTCAGATCCTGGAGCCTGCTTCAGATTCTGTGTCTCCCTCTCTCTCTGCCCCTCCCCTGCTCGTGCTCTGTCTCTCCTTGTCTCAAAAATAAATTAAAAAACATTAAAAAAAAAAAAAAAACAAATAAAACCCTGTTTTTGTTTTGCCCTTGAACTGGCAATCAGATCACAGTGGGTAAGGTGTGATTGGGCAGAAATGAAGAGGTTGCAAATAAAAGTGACTGACTTTTCAGCATTTGGCTGAAAAGGGAAAAAAGAGACCCAATGAGTCACAGACATTGAATTGAGATCTAGTCTGTATAAACCTTACTACAATGTCTGGTATACAGAAAGAAACAAGTAACTGTAACCCTACTTGTTTTAAGTGAGGGATTAGGAGAAGAGTGTGATATTTATCTTTCAAGATTGCACCAGATGTCAAAAACCAAGCTGCCTGTAGGCATTGCAGAGTCTGTGACACTCAGAGCAGTTTCTCTTAACACATTCCATAATCCACAAATTTTATGAAGGTAAATGTAGCTTAATAGTGACATGAAGAACATTCATAAAAGATAAAATGAGGGTAGGAGCCCATAAATTTTCATATATGCACGTAATAATCTAGAAACATCTCTTTGGTGACTATGTGGAAGGCTCATGAATTATTAGTACATAAGTCTTGAGAATGTTTTTTCTCTTTGGTTTATAAACTATGTTTTTATTTTATTTTTATTTTTTTAAGTTTATTTATTTTGCGAGAGAGAGAGAGCACAAGCAAAGGAGGAGCAGAAAGAGAGAGAGAGAGGCAGAGAGAGAGGGAGAGAGATTATCCCAAGTAGGCTATGTGCTGTCAGCACAGAGCCTCACAAGGGGCTCAAACCCACGAACCGTGAGATCGTGACCTGAGCCAAAACCAAGAGTCCACACTTAACTGACTGAGGCACCCAGACACCCCTAAAGTTTGTTTTGAGAAACTGTCAGCAGAATCCTCTCTTTCTCCACACATGTTGACTTATTGATTATGTTTTTTTCCTGTTCAGACAGACTCAAAGGACAAGTTTCCAGTTTAAACAACTCATCAGAGCTCACCTAAGATGATGAATACAAATGTTGTTAGCCTGCTAAAAAGATTGCCTTATGTTGAAAGAAAAACATGCAAACTCTTTTGGTTAATTCACAAATATTACTGTTTTTGTTAATATGGTAGAAAGATAGAGAATAGAAACCATGAGGTTTAAAGGCCTCAAAAGAATAGAACTCAAAGACCTTTTCAAAAGTATTTTTCTAACATCATATTATTTAAATGTTAATCTTAGACATAAAAGTGTATCCATTTCTTTTTTAAGATTTTAGAGCTTACTAGGGTCCAATTTGCTAACACTGGTTATCTAGACTTGGAACACTATATATGTGGGTAATTACTATAATTACCAATTAAATTACTCTTCAGATGTAAAGAATAAGGCACTTATTTCTGAAACCAGATCAAAAACTTCAAAAAAATATTTTAAAGGTTTAAACAAAGAGCTATGATGATGGAATAAATCTCATAAAAATGAAAAATTATGGATTGATAAAAATTCACCTTATATTGTTACAAAATGTCTATAAAGTAACAAATCTGAACAGAATATTAATACGCATGTTTCTAAAATATATCTCAGCTTACTAGGGCTGATAGAAATTCTATATGTAGTAAGAAGAGCTGGGAGAATATTTTAACATCTTACCTAATATTTAAACAAAACATACACAAATATATTGTTAATCAAAGAAAAATAATGTGAGACTGAATATATAAACTATTTAATCACGATTCTTCTTTTTTTGTATTTTTCTTTGATAACAATGAATCATAGGCACAAGACTCAAATTATCAGCATACTCATAAAACGACTGCCTTATTTAGATCCGCCTGAACAAAAACTTTTAATAATTGACAATGATGAAGATAATGATGACTATTAAAATAAGCTACATTACATTTCTCCTTTGTGACAGACCCTGTTAAGTCATTATGTTAAGTCATTCATAAGTTATGTTAAGTCATTCATAAGTTTTTACCCATTTACTCCTCATATCAATATTATTAGGTTGATTGTGGTAGCTAAATTATGTAGTCTTTCTTCCATTTTTATTTTTTTTATTTTTTTTTTTAACATTTTTTTTTTATTTATTTTTGGGACAGAGAGAGACAGAGCATGAACGGGGGAGGGGCAGAGAGAGAGGGAGACACAGAATCGGAAACAGGCTCCAGGCTCCGAGCCATCAGCCCAGAGCCTGACGCGGGGCTCGAACTCACGGACCGCGAGATCGTGACCTGGCTGAAGTCGGACGCTTAACCGACTGCGCCACCCAGGCGCCCCTCTTCCATTTTTATAGAACTCATAAATGTTTGCTGGAAACATTGTTGCCCAGAAGAAGAACAGCATTTCCCAGCTTCATTTACAGCTAACGTATGACCAAGTGACAAAATTTTGAACCATGTGATGAAAATAGTATTGTGTGAATCTTTCTTATTCAACAACCAGCATGAGCCTTTGCCCTACTTCTTTGTTTTTTTCCTCTCCCTCCTGTGCAGAGTATATTTATGATGGCTTAATTTGGAGAACTCCTCTTAGCCCATAAAACTTTTCTGTGAATGGAAGCCAGTGTAATACAAGAACAAGAGAAAGAAATATGAGAGCACTTTATGGATCCCACATGCCATAGGTGCCCTAAAGTACTGATTTGCTGACAGTTATATTAGAGATAACATTCTACCTGTTTTAGGCACTTGTTTTTTGGATCGTTATCATAAACCTGATTCATATATATATTCACAAATTGTTATATCTTATATCTCATATTAGCCTTAGATTTCAGAATATGTACAATATAATATATATACACATATATTATTCCAATGTTATTAATGAGGAAATTAAGATTCAAATTAGATAACTTCAAGGTTGCAAAATTACTAAATGATAGCATTTATCAGATGCATAAGAATCATTATTATGGATGTTTCACCTCCTCTTTCCCTTTGGGTTCCAACTTTTTTGGGAAACACAAGGATCAGTATGAAAATGAGACCCAAAGCACTCTATTAAGACTATCCAATTTCTTGATAACTTCCCAAACTCAGACAACTAGGAAAACTGTGTTGGAAGAGACCAGCTTAGACATAGGCCTCCCATTCACTTTCCAACAACCCCCCACCCCCGAATTAAAGTTCAACTGGAACAGGGGCAGAAAATATGAAATAGAATAAAAACAAGGATAATTGGTCCTGTCTTTCAGTGCAATCATTACTTAGATCCCATGTAGAAGTGATGCCCTGTGTCAAACACTTACAGTGTACTGGAACATATTCCCTCGGCCCGATTTCAGTACAGATGTGGTCAACAGTTCTGTGCTGACTGCTATCATCAAACACTAAAGAGTCCTTGCTTTGCTGCCCCTGGACTACACGTAAGGCCCACCCTAGAGGTGTAAGGAGAAAGCCTCCCGGAGGAAGCCCTGAAGGGTGAATGCCATCCTTTCTGTCCTGTATGAAGTACATTCTACACAGTTTTTCAGAGCATTCTCCCTAGGCTGAGGCTCACTTCCCCACACCTGCCACCAGCTTATTGATATAAACTTTATTAGCTTTTCTTCTGTCCCTGTGCTACTGTCCTTACTATCTAGCTTCTGTGTCCTGAGAACACCTCTCAAGGAAACTCCCTGCACTCAAATCTTTGTCAGACTTTATTTGAGGAAAGATCTAAAACCAAAACAGGTCAATAACTCTCACCTTTTTGATTAGCTACATTTCCCTCTTTCCTTAGAAGAGAATAAAAAAAGGAGAAAGAGACAACTTTTTTCTTCCATTCTTCCTTAGTGAACCTTCTTACATATCCTGAGTAGATGGATAAGAGAGAAATTAACTCACTTGGAGTAATGTAAACTGGAATAAGTAAGAGATTTCTCCTGAAATAAGGTCAGCCATTATGTCTGACAATTGTAACGAGAACTTTAAAATCTACTCTCATAGCAACTTATGAATATACAATGAAATACTGTTAACTGTATTCATCATATGGTACATTAATTATACCCCAGAACTTACTCATATGTAACTAGAAGTTTATACCTTGTGACCACCTTTAATCAATTCTCCCATTTCCCCAACCCCTGCCTCTGGGAACCACCAATCTGCTCTCAGTTTTTGTAAGTCTGGCTTTTTCTTTTAGATTCCACATGTAAGTGAGATTATACAGCATTTGTCTTTCTCTTTCTAACTGATTCCAACTAGTATAATGCCCTCAAGGTCCATCCATGTTATCGCAAATGGCATGTTTTTTTTTTTTCCTTTCCTTTCCTTTCCTTTCCTTTCCTTTCCTTTCCTTTCCTTTCCTTTCCTTTCCTTTCCTTTCCTTTTTTCCTTCCTTCTTTCTTTCTTTCTTTCTTTCTATTTTTTAATGTATGAATAGAAAGTCATGTTTTCAATGATTACAATTACTGAAAACATATATAGTAAATTTAATTTCCTTATGGAAAAATCATATACCAGTGAGAATCATTACTCATAATATCAAAAAATCAATGAAAAACAGATCTCAACTCTTGCCTCAAAGGTGCCTACATCTATAATTGCTTTGAATTACATTTTACTCAGCTATTCTCCTTTCCCAGTTTATTTTCAATTTTTACATATTATTTAAAAAAATTAATGTTTATTTTTGAGACAGAGACAGAGTACGAGCAGGGGAGAGTAGAGACAGGGGGAGACAGAATGTGAAGCAGGCTTCAGGCTCTGACCTGTCAACACAGAGCCTGACTCGGGGCTCAAACTCAAGAACCGTCAGATCATGACCTGAGCTGAAGTTGGATGCTCAACCGCCTGAGTCACCCAGGCACTCCTGCATGATTACTTCTATGCAATATTGGCAGCTTGAATCTTGGACATAAGACCTATATGCAAGAAACCAATGCACTATTGTGTGTAACATATACAACTTTATTTTACTAATAAACCAGTAGGAAATGTGCTGTGATGGGTAGAACATGTACTGTTATATCTGTTTTAAAAGATAAATAGTTAACATAATGAGTTATAATTTGGCAAAACCACAAAGCTAGTTAGTTACAAACTCATGTAAAAGCTAGTTAGTTACAAACTCTTTTGACATCTTAACTAGTTTTCTTTCATTTAGATGGAATTGCTAAAACTTGACTGCTACATGAGCCTCCTTTCTAATAGCCCCGTGTTTCCTAGGGAGAAGGTCCAGGTTAATAGCTCTTTCCACTACTAATTTACTCCTCCCTGATGGTGAATTTCTAATAAGGAACTAATGTTAATTGGCTCAACCACTTCTACGCTTCTTATTTTCAGGTCTGTTGGCCCACAGAAAGAGCAAAGCCTAGTCAACACTCCACTAT
Source organism: Panthera pardus (assembly GCF_024362965.1). Taxonomy (NCBI): domain Eukaryota; kingdom Metazoa; phylum Chordata; class Mammalia; order Carnivora; family Felidae; genus Panthera; species Panthera pardus. The sequence continues at coordinate 89,931,532 of NW_026526765.1, forward strand.
ATGGTAAGAATAAGGCCAGTTCTCATCGTATGGGAATATCCTGCAATTGTTCAACTTCTCTAGTGACCAAAAAGCACCTCTGTATGATTAAAAGTCTCATTGACCATGTATTTAAAACCACATTCTGTAATAAATTTTATCCTTAAGTCTAACATTTCGATCTCCCTCTGTTATCTTGATTCTTATTTATTTTTGACCTTGAGAGAAAGATGAGATTTTATTGCCTGCCCCACCAATGAAAATACAATAATTACTTAAACTTAAAGACATCTCAAAAGTTTCATTTTTTAGTGTGTGTAGTAGTTGGTTATAAATGAGTAAATTAAAATGTGCTATTGCTAAATAGTGAAAATATTTTAACTATTCCAGAAAAAAATAATTTGGAAAAGTATAATACCAAGTCAAGTGAATAATCAAATGAATCAAAGATAAACTATGTTTGGGGATACAGCTATATAATTCATACATATTAAATAAGCAGAATGTCAACAACATTAGAATAGTCATAAGAGATAGTAGACTTTATCTAAATCCAATGTAAAATTATAAGTTCATTTGGTGCCAAAAGCTACTAAATTTATTAAAAACAGTATCCTTTTGTCCTCCTGCTTAAAATCTACATTTTACTACCAAAAATGATAGTAATCAGTACATATTTCATTACCATTAAAAGGAAACATTTAATTCCGACTGTGAAATTGGTTCTTAGCTATGTGACTGTGCTGAAGTGTCCCGCATACCACTTATGTTTGAGTTGAATTCACAGCATGAAGCCTATCCTTATGAGAATGGCAAGTAGAAATACACTGTGGCGCAACTTATTTTATAAAGACACTATTATTTCAGTTATATAGGGAATCCTGGGACTTATGAAATATTTGACTTCCAAAAAGAAAATAGCCATTACTCTTCACTCCTCTTAATCTCCATCTGAAGAACAAAGAGAAAACTGAAGTCTCTAATTCTTGGTCTAATTTATCTACTTACACTTTGAAGGATACAGAGTAAAGTTAAATTACTGAAAATATATCATTTCATTGCACTGTTTAGATAACTTGGTGAATAGTTTAAATTCTTTGAAAAATGTTTTTTTTTAATGTTTATTTATTCTTGAGACAGAGACAGAACATGAACAGGGGAAGGGCAGAGAGAGAGGGAGACACAGAATCTGAAACAGGCTCCAGGCTCTGAGCTGTCAGCACAGAGCCCGACGTGGGGCTTGAACTCAAGAACTCTGAGATCATGACCTGAGCCGAAGTCAGACATTTAACCGACTGAGCCAACCAGGCGCTCCTAAATTCTGTGGGACATAATTTAACTCAATGAATATATTCAGAGAAAATAAAAGGGAAAAATTCATTTTGGTGATTAACTTAGGAGCAGCATATATGCACTACACATCACAGGTAAGTCTGTACCCAAATAAAACATATCTCCAAATGGAGGGGGGCATATCGTATCAAGCAGGGCCCCAATATGAAGATGCTAGTTTTGTATGTGTACGTGCATTCCTTGTACATTTTTGTTGTGCTTTATATGTGCATGTTTTCATTGCCTACATGTTAGGAGACAATTCTTCATGGGTTTCTTGTTTTTCTGTGTTTTGGAACCAGAGGCACTAAGTGTCGTTGTCCCAGAATCTCTTTTCCAAAATGTGTAGTGAATACCTTTGGAAGATAGAAGCACTGTATCTCTCAAAGAGCACAGGGTAGGAACACGTATCATTATAAAATGATAAAGGTTCCTAAACTCAGGGTTCTTTTCCTGTAGTGCAACCCACTGAATATGCTGGCATGTTTCTAGGTCCCTATACATCACCCTGGTGGGACATCAAGGTGAGGGAAACTGAATCAAATATGTTAAACTTCAAAAGTGTAATGTGTTGTGGATAAGACAATCCTTCGTCCCTGACATTGGAGTTTCCTGTCTTCTGGCAGCATCTAAAAACCTGACATTTATTTGTTAGCTTGAAAGTAGGATTAAATCTTAGAACCTTCTAAGCTCTTGACAGTTTAGATGATAAGAATGGGAAGGTGACAGAGACATGGCTTTGAAGAAGTACAGTAATCCCATGGGATGATCTGAGGTAAGTCGCTAGCAAGTAGTAAAGGACATTTTCACCAAATTTTATGGTCTGTTGGAAAGTAAAAAGTCCTTCACTTTATTACATGATAATGGGAAAGAATTGGGGAGAGAGTTGCAGGCCAAGTACTGAGAACTGGGTTGAGGACAGTTATCCAAATGGTGTTCTGATGGTTTCTATCTCTCTTCTGGATGGGAAAATTCCCTTGCCAACCTGGGCTGGTAGGAGTTTCTGCTATCTTTCAGATAACAGTTATACAGATGTGAACCCACACTGAGCATGAAAGGGAGAAAATTCATTACTGCTAAAGCTAGTAACAAGATGGATCATTAGAACTCTGGCAGGTTTCCTTGAGAGGTAAAAAGTGGAACACATATTATTTTATTAAGAAGAATGGCAACATCTGGGCCATCTTACAAACTCAATATAATTTGTAATATATTTTGAGGAGACTAGGAACTCACATTTTTATAAATATGTTGGAGTCTTGGGTCGCCTGGGTGGCTTAGTCAATTGACAGCATGAGACTCTTGATTTCCTCTCAGGTCATGCTATCATATTCTTGAGTTCGAGCACCGATTGGGCTCTGTGCTGACAGTGGAGAGACTGCTTGGGATTCTCTCTCTCTCCTTCCCTCTCTGCCCCTCCTACCCCCCTTCTCTCAAAATAGATAAATAAACTTATGTATATATAGTGTCTTTTATGAATCAGTAGCTAGTACCTAGAGGATGGGGACTTTTTTGTCATTGTTCATGTTTCATTGAGATGGGTAACCTTTCACAGATCTGGGCTATACATGGCTACTCAGTAAAAACTTCCCAACTTGCATGTTTCCAAGACCTTGTTGCTACATTTACCATTAAAACACTAGCATCCTGGTTACCCAAATTGTCAACTACACTTAGGGCAGCTGTAATACTTATCTCAGTTTAACACATTGGCTTACAAACTCTGGTCCCCTCTTTTTTTTTTTTTTTTTTTGTAAACTGCTACTGACAATATGCCTCAATTACTTGCGAGCTCAGCTATGTGTGTAAAATAATTTTATTTTATTTCATTAATCCTTGGTATTTTTACTAGATGCCATATCAGAATATATAATCTATTTAATTAACCACATATTCTAAAATATATTTTTTTTAGTAAGCCATTCCTCTGTTCTGTAAAACCAGATTGGTGATCTGGGTTGATGTATGATATTTCTAGTGAATTCCATATCAATGTATGTCTTTTCTTTAGTTTAAAGCTAAATATTTTTCACATATAAAAGCTTAATTTATATGCCATGTCAAAACAAGATATATTTTTAATAACATTTGTTGGTTTGGGTAGACGTATTAGAGTCAAGGAAAGCAAAATGAAATCTAGATTTTGAATAAAAAAATATCCCTCCCTCTGTGAGGAAAAAGATTACCAATGGATAAGCTGCTGTTTGTCTACTCACCTAGATGAGATACTCAGGACTAATTATTGCTGTTGGAATGAGACAATTTGCAGTAACGGTAAATATGATAACCTTTGCAAGGTAAAATTCATCTTGAACCCATGACTTGCCTCCATAATACCTTAGTCATAATTTTTCATGACCCTATTGATCTATCCCTTTAGAAACTGTGGTATAATCTTTTATGCATGAAATAGGTCATCTTTTCCATCTCATTATTAAATCTTTCACAGGGGAGGGCTTTGATGACAACCCAGTATTTTCTGATTCTGAGAAAATTTTAAAAATCTATCCATTCACATGCTTTTCCCAAAATGTCCTGGTCACTTAACAATAATACTTCTAAATCTGAGATATCTTGCCAAATATAATTAGTATAGATCCTTACCTCAAGCTTATCTCGGTTTCAAGGCATTACGAAAAAATGAGACGTACTGCTGAAGACTCTTACATGAATTTCCTCATTCTCTCTTCTGCTTAAAAAAGACACTTAAATTCTACATCAGATTTCTAAATGGCTAGTGCAAGATTATTGGGCAATTAGAAAATTAACTAAGTTTGGTATTCTGAGAATATTAATATCCTATTCATTTAACTTACATGCGTATTCAAGGTTTACTTGGTGTGATCTGCTAGATATCAAATTCAATTAATGAAGGAATCAAAAAAAGACTTAATGACTAAATGATAAAATAACTCTAAGGTCATCTTTATTTTGATTATCACCTGGTGTCCTATAGTTTTAGTCTCCACCCATGTCCAGTTAGAATCCAAAGTACGTTTTTCAAAAGGAGAATTGGTATTTTCCAAAGAGAAATGTCTTTACTCTAAAACCATAGGGCCTCCACATTAAGTTTCCTATTAGAGTGTATCATAATTTCAATTATCAAAATGTCCAAGTGACAGAACTGTTTTCCATGCAGCCTATAAAGTTGGAAATATATATTTTTTTTCCCTTTGCCTTGGATCTGTTTAAAGTCAAAAGATTCTGTATCACCCATATAAACTCGGAGAAGTACAATAAACTATACGAAATTCATCAAGGATTATACTACTTTTTAAATGGTAGAGAGTAGTTTCTAATAACCATCATTTGAAATGATATCTTGACATACTGCAAACTATTAGAATGCATAATTATTATTGAGATGATAGATAAATGTGGGATTTGTCTCATATATTATGAAAAGCATACATCTCATAAGGTGTATAGAAATTCTTGTTTTCAGGCCAATGTAAATGATACCATTAAAGTAGAAAATTAACATTCAGTTGTGAAGATGGTGAGATGGTCAATTTTCTTGATGGATTTGATTGTGATACAGAGCCAGATAATTTATATGTCCCAGGAGGGAAGACAGTCAATATAAACTAAAGTTGTTGTCAGATTAAAGCCATGGTATTTTTGCTCATCGTGAGAATAAAAAAATATTTACCAAATGAATCTCTATATAGCAGATACCAGAATATCCATTTACTTCAGTAAAAAGACCATATTTCGAAGAGTCCCAAGAAAGAGACTATTATCCTTCTGTACATTTTATTTCTGATAAAAATAGATAATTAAATGGTGCTGTGAGAAGAATAAATATTCCTGTGCTTTGCTCGTGTCTGTTCTAACACAATCTGTGATTTTACACTTGAGAAATAAAAGTTTCCAGGAGCTTTCCTTTTGGTCCCTTCCATGATTAGAGTTCTCAATCTGTAAGAATTTGTCAGATATTCTGGGACATTATTCTAGCCATACACTCAGGAACCAGGAGCCATACCTACTGTGTTGTTCATAGATGATTTGGGGTCAAATTTTTAGTTAAGTTATGCTCTTTTGCCATGCCCATCTCCTTCAGTGATATTGTGTAACCTTAAATTCTGATACCTAGGTAAACCAATATGTGTTTGTATGTGTTATTATAGTTAAATACTATAATTTCAAGTGTTTTGTTTGAATTGGTCAGTTACCCTAATCAGAAAATTAGAATGATGGCAGAGAGGGAGGTTGCTGGAATTATTTATCCAGTTGATGGAAAAAGGAGTTGAATATTTTCTGTTTTCATATTGGATATTTCTATGATGATCCTAAAATATTTCCAATTATCAAACATTCCATCCTATTCAAAAATAATCAACTTTGTATTATTAAGAAAGAAACAGAATTTAGTTCCTATTATAACTGCAGCTTTATAGTTTTATTCTTTGAACTCATGATTTTTCTTTATACTCTGACATTTTTAAAACATTCTGTCATATATCGTAATCTGCTATTTACATATCAATTTCCCTATCTTTTCAGTATACAGAAACAGTTAGGTTTAAATTTTCTTGAGGGTTATTAACATCATAAATTCCTGCTACTATCTTATGTAATACCTTAAGAAATTAAGCGCTATATAAAATTTTGTTGCTCTAGAATAATAAAAAGCAGGAAGTGTCCTGATGTATTTAACTCAAAGTACAACCTATATGGTTACTTATAATATTTTCTGAGCCATTAATATTTTCAGGTATTTCACTAACCCCTTGCGTATCTCTTCTTATTTTTCCTCTCAACTTTGTACTAAATAATAGCATTAAGTTACTAAAGTAATAAGAACATTTACACTAAAATACGATTATAATCAATATTTTACATATAAGAAATTCTAGACCGAAAAATTATGCATAATTTTTGTGTTGTACATTTAGTATTAAAGCTGGGATTTTAATGTAGGCAGTCTGAATCTGGAGCCCATCAATTTAAAAATCATAAGATAATTCTAGATATGATACTAAAGCTTAGATCTGATACTAAAAAGAGAGCATAAATAAAATTAAATATCAAACTGTTTATAACTACACATGCAAAGATTCTAAATGGACTAGCAGAATTATAATCAAATGTCATATTATGGGGCATGTAGGTGGCTCAGTAAACTGAGCATCTGACTTTTGATGTCAGCTCAGGTCATGGTCTCATGGTTCATGAGACTGATTGAGATCAAGCCCCATGTTGGGCTCTGCACTGACAGCATTGAGCCTGCTTGAGATTCTCTTTCTCCCTCTCTCTCTGCCCCTTTTCTACTCATGCTCTCTCTTTATCTCTCAAAAATAAACATTTTTTAATTGTCATATTATTACTTTTATTATAATATTCCATTGTAATATTTAACCATCGTGTGTCAATAGGTGCCAGAAAGAAATTTGGTAACGTTGTTAGTAAAAATTGATTCATAGCTGCCAAACTTGAACTTCTACTCAATTATCCAATACCCTTTGACTATATTTATGGGGTTTTTTTTCAGCCATTTCAGAAAACTCTTCACAATATTTTAACATGGTTCCTTCATAGACTTCTTTATTACAAGGTCTTTGAAGGAGCACTTTGATCTGCCATTGCTACCAGTACTTTTCCATAATAAACTGCTGAGAACTCTATTCTTCATGTCTCATAAGATCCTTCATGAAAATGGCCTATGCAACTATGTCTTCAGCCTTTCTCTTGATAAAAGCTAAAATCTATTCCCCTGAAGTTCCTCTGTCCCACTAGAGACTGAAAGCATTCTGTGTTCTCTCTTCCCTTATTCCCTTGTAATTTTTAGATTTATCGCCCTCCCTTTCTTTTTCCAACTACAAGTACAACATCCCTTACAGGCATAAGCGGTCATCATATTCCATAAAATCACAAAGAAGAATCTCTCATATCACAGATCTTGATGTGTGAAAGCAATTTGGGGTATTAAGTATCTTCTTTTGTGAACATGACAGATCTTCTAAACTGGTAAATTTTACTTATCAGTATGAAACTAATGTATCTTATCAACTGATATTAGATGTTGGAATCGCTGTTATACAGGTAGTTTTACTTGGCCATGTGATTTTGAATGGAACGTTCTTTCGTCATGACACTAAGAAGCAACCAATTCTCTGTATATGTCATATTGAAGTCAGAAGTATAGAAAGACAAAAGATTGAGAACCATAGCGTATAATCTACAAGTAGATCTATAATCATGTGTATATGTAATATATACTTTATATAAAATATATTATATAATGAGTTAATATATATTAAATATATATTTTAGAGATCATCTGGTAGACAATTTTAGGGTTATAAGGGTAAATGCATTTTCAAGGATACAGTGGGAAGTAGTTTAGAGCAGAGACTTTAATTTAGACAACCAGTTTATTGGGATTTCCACTTTACTGGCACTTCAAATTCACCAAAATGCTTTTATATATATCACATCTTCTTTGTCCATTCATTAGTCAATGGACATTTGGACTCTCTCCATAGTTTGGCTATTGTTTATAACACTGCTATAAACATTGGAGTGCATTTAACCCTTCAAATCAGAAGGTTCCCATTTCTCCACATCCTTGCCAATACCCATTGTTTCTTATGTTGTTGATTTTAGCCATTCTGGCAGGTATGAGGTGATATCTCATCATGGTTTTGATTTATATTTCCTTGATGATGAGTGATATTACTCAGCCATCAAAAAGAATGAAATACTGCCATTTGCAGTGACATGGATGGAGCTAGAATGTACTATACTAAGTGAAATAAGTCAATCAGAGAAAGACAAATACCATATGATTTCACCCATACGTGGAATACAAGAAACAAAAAGGATGAGTACACGGAAAGGGGAGGGCAGTGGAGAGAAAAGAGGGAAAAAAACAACAAGAGACGCTTAATGATAGAGAACAAATTGAGGGTTCACAGAGGGAGGTGGGTGGGAGATGGTCTAGATAGGTGATGGGTATTAAAAAGGACACTTGTGATGAGCACTGTGTGTTGTATGTAAGCGATGAATCACTGAATTTTACTCCTGAAACCAATATTACATGTTAACTAAAACAGGTTAATTAAAATTTAAATTTAAAAAATGCTTTTAAAATTTATCTTAAATTTCTTGCTTATTCTAGAGATTCACCAAGAATCTGGAATGGATCAACTAAATAGTTATTTCTAGTTTAAAAGTTCAGTGGTGATGTCACTAAGATACCACATGTTATTTTCATTTTATTTTATTTTTTTTTTTTTTGGAGAGAATTCATTAAACAAGATGTCCAAAAAGTCCTACAGTTGATTCTATTGGGTACTTTTTTTCACAGTGCAGTGATTTTTCTTGCCCCCTATAGTTAGAAAAAACCTAAAATGCAACTTTTCTAACATAACAAAAAAGTAATTGCTATGAACCTTACACATAGTTGATGGCATATTTCACAAGTAATACTATACTGGGTTGGTATATTAATTGTTAACATCATCTGTTTCCTAGGAAACCAACATAAATTGAACAGACATACTAAATTCAAACTTGGTAAGATCTACATATTTTATAATTGTTACTTTTTTATATTTTTATACCTTTATTTCAACTTGGTAATTACAGAAAAAAAAATCCAGCTTAAAATGCATGTATCCTCTTTGCTACCCTGCCACCATTATCTATGATCTCTCTGTCTCTCTATCTGCCTATTTATCATCTATTGATAATCCTAATTCTAGAATGTCAGAGTTGAAAGAGAGAGTGGATACAGGATAAAGATTACTTCTCAAGCAACGTCCCAGAAAATGCAGAGATAAGATCAAGATCATAGGTACAGAAGCTTTTTGGAGGTAATATGTGACTTTTAAAGGCAAATGGGAGACTAGATGTACACGTTTAGATTTTTTTTCCCCTAGTGGAGGATAACTGATGGGTCTTGATTATATTTGTGAAGTGAACTTGCTGAGACTGGGGGCCTGGAGGAATGAGTCAAGAGGTAACGGTTTGAACTACAAAACATGAGATGCTGACATATCAGTTAATATTAATTAATATTAGTGTAAACACTTAAATATTTTTTAATTTTGTGTATTTGACATAGTGTGTTAAATTGGGGATTTAAATTTCATGCCCCCTATCCCTCCGACACAATTTTTAACCTGAGTGAAAAACAATGAAATTAAGCTGAACAAGCCTTCAGTTCAACCTTAAGTTGCTTAAGTACTAGAATATCTTGGAAGCATTGAGGGCAAAGAACAACAGAAAAAAAAAAAACTTGAATAACAAGATGTAAAGTAAAATATTAACAGTCACGAGGTTGCCAATATTGGATAACACCATCCTCTTAGATTACTTGTCATGTATAATTTCTCTTCAGTAACAATGTCTTTGGACATGAACTTATGTGATTAAGAAATTGCTGATATTATGTAAATTATAAATCAATAGAGTCATGCTGGAAGATTTAAAGATAGCACAGAGGATATGCAGTTACTTTACTTACAATAAAAAGTGTTATTTGAGCAGAGTAAAGAATAGTTGAGAGGTCCATAGGACTCTTGCTATGCCATAAACTCCATGAGTAAGAGGTGTTTTTTCTTGTCAACAAGTACGTCCCTGCCGACAGGGTCTGGCACATAGTGGATTTCAATAAATATTGACCTAGTGAATGAGGAAATGCTATTTTTCTCTAGGCATTTTTCATAGCTATTATTTTATAAGGTTTAATACTATTAACTTATTAATTTTCATTCTGTTATGGAGAAAATAAACTTGTTCATTGATTTTGAAAACTTTCAGGAAAGGGACCTCTGGAGAATATCAGGAACATCTTAATTCACTGATTTCTGTTTTTTTGTTAGTAAGTACAGCCATCTGGGAACTGGCCTTTAGGGGCATGTTGCTCTTGAACAGGTACACGCATAGAGTATAGTTCTGGGAATCAGTATATGAGGCAACATAGACTGGAGACTGAATTGGGATTTCATTGCAGGGGAGCCAGAGAAATAGCAGCACTTTAAGGAGTGACAAAGTAAACATGGCGGTGTCCATCAATCTACCATATCTGATGCCGCACCATGTGGTTGAAGAATGGTTACCTGCAGTTAGAATACATTTTAGCTGCAAAACAATTAAGCATTTTTCCTGGTGTAATTAAAAGGCTCAGAAAAGTTTAGGATATGTAGAGTGAAGGGAGTCTTTACATCATTACCTTAAAGACAATATTTCATCCATTATTAATTCTTTGATAGTGCTAATAAACATTACATATTATTAAAACTTTGCTATTAGTATTTAGGGGATATGCACAAAATTGTAAAATGACAAAAATAGTTGGGATACTATATAACAGTATTTGTGTCCCCTACTACATTTTAATGCGAACATTTTTTTTAGTGTCATTTCATTGTTAACTCATTTGTATTCATTGTAATAGCACTAATCATAATGAATTCATTTGGAATTAATGTGGGTGTCACACATACTTTCATAAGAATTCTACAGCAATTCAATGTTAATTTAGTGTTCTATTCAAATAAAGTGTAACTGTTTTAAGTCATGTAATAATCCCATTCTGTGAAGCTATAAAAATTATAATGGTATAGATTTTCTCCAGAGAGATGTCATAATCTCAGAAGCAGCATTTCCTAGCTTCCATATGCAACCTAATGGCTATGATCATGGGCTACTAATAACTCTCTCAATGATGTGTGGGGTCCTTCACTGGGCCACAGGTCAGCTACAGAGCAGGAGAAATTATGTCAGACTAAGGATATAGCCTCAGAGTGAACTGTTATTTATGTGGTCTTCTGGCTTTGGTGGATAGATGTGATTTGTATGAATTCACTTGTTACTATAGTTACAATAGTTCAAATGAGCAACATCCTTAACATTTTGTTCAAGTAAAAGAAACAGGCAAATATAGAAACCACCACTGTTGTGAAATGAAACTAAAATTTTTCATCCATTGACTTAACTGTTCATTGTTGAGTGAACAGCAAATGTTTAGAAGAGCTATTTATTGAGAGGATAACAAGATAATAAGGTTAGTTGGTAAAAATAAAGTGGCTTAAATTAATAAATTTAGGAACTAGCATAAAGATTTAGAAGAACAGAGAGAGAGAAAGTGAGCAGATAAGAATGTTATTTATGTACAGAACATTTTGTTATTCTATCAGCTGTGTGAATAGGGTACCTAGAAAGATGCTAGAGTTGGGACAGAGTTAGTTAACTTTCCCTAAAGGCTAAATAACAGATGAGCCATTACCAGTTGCTCAGGTGCCAGAGTCCTCACCTTATAATGTTATTATGGCGATAAAAATCACATGCAATTGAAAAAAACAGTGTTAAGAGGCAGCGTTGCCTCTCTAGTGTCAACAACCCTAATGGGAATTAGCAAAGCTTTGTGCAAAAAAAGATAAAATACAAGACTAGGCACTCAAGAGTTTTTGGAGGTTTGATACATTCTATTACCTCTCCCAATGTTTTATTCACACCCAGTGCCAATAAATCAGTAATTTGCATATCCATATGGTCTCACATATTTTTTCCCAGCACCAGTGCAATATGAGAATTTGAATTTTAAATATGGCAATTCAGTGATAAAGTATGCTTATGAGAACGTGCTATAGCAGTGTAAAAATTGACAACTGATATGGAATAGGTCTACAACACTCACAAAATTTAAAATGGAACTCAATTTATAATAAAGCTAAATTCCGTAAATAAAGTTAATGATACTCATAATCCAACAAGTTTTTTTTCCTCTGACTTTTCCATGAACAATTTCTAACGGTAGAAAGTAGAATATCTGAAGGCACAGAGCACAAAACGTTTGTCAAAATACAGAGAACATAATCAAAAGATCTAAAATTCATATATATCTTGTTGTCTTTACTATACAGATCCATAATAATATTGAAATAGCATCTGGGGAAAATCTTGTTGGTTGCTCTTGGGGAAAATTCTGCTAAATGTAATTTCATGCTGAAAATTCAACTCCCATAGCCGGAAAGATACAGCAAATTTTAAGGGTCTCAGTTATTACTAATCAGTTTCTTTTACTATGTTGAAATAGTTAGAAAATGCCTTTTTTTCATGAAGAGATGTAATCTCATATTCTTACTATTACTAAATTGTACTACTGCAAATTTTACCCAAAGTAATTGTAACAGTGTTTTTTAACAAAAAAATTAATCCAATTCTCAAATTTTATTTTGACTTAATTTTGTAAATGTCATGAAAACAATAAAAATTTTGAGTTGAAGTAGTGACAGGTAATTAAAAATATCTGTTAAATGAATGTAATTATGAGTTATTTTTTTTTTTTTGTATTATGAAAGAAAACAGTAAATTCCTCCCTTACCATGCTCGGAATTTTAATAAGATATTTTCATTTCTGTGTAAAAAAAAATCTCAACCTTAAGCCTGAAAATCTTAACCATAAATACCATTCCCATGCCCAGCAAAAAAATCTACAAATGAATTGGAATGGAAGCTTTCAAAGTTACATTCTGTTGATTACCAAATTTGTATTTAAAAATAAATATTTAAGTGGAAAATCCCCATTTACTACATTTATAGCAAGATCAATACAGGGTTAGCAACACAAGCAGACACTTTGGAGGGATGCAGGAGCTAACAGTGCTTTGTTGTGCTCATTGATTGGATTTTATATTGTATTTGAAGTAAGCTTCCAATATGTATTGGATTGGTTTTTAATTATGATTTATTGGGGTGCTTGGGTGGCTCAGTCAGTTGAATGTCTGACTCTTGGTTTCAGCTCAGGTCATGATCTCACAGTTAGTGAGTTCGAGCCCTGAGTCAGGCTTCACACTAGGCAGGGAGCCTACTTGATATTCTGTCTCTTCTCCTCCCCTCTCCTCTCCTTTCCTCTCCTCTCCTCTCCTCTCCTCTCCTCTCCTCTCCTCTCCTCTCCTCTCTTCTCCTCTCCTTTCCTCTCCTCTCCTATCCCCCCCCACCATGTGCATGCTCTCTCTATATATAAATAAAATAAATTTAAAAATTAAAAAAAATGTGATTGATCAAAATTTCTTCCCTGAATGTGTACTTCCAGGAGATGTACTTAATGAGATTTTCTATTTATCTCATTAAATACAACTAAAGTCCTTAGATATTATATATAAAACAAACATAAGACTCTGAAAGGTGAAGAGAAGACAGATTGTGAAGGAATAACACAGTGGTGAGGTCTCTTGGTTTTCTTTTTGCATCATTTATCCTTAGATGGAGCAGAAGAAGCTGGCAAAAAAAATACCAACAGTGTTGATAAAATTACCCCAACAAAATCTTGATCTCTCTAAAACAACCCAGACTTCAAAGGGTGAGTGTTTACATAAGCTGAAGAACAACTATACCAGGGATTTCAGCTCTGCAGTAAAAATGGACAAACTACGGTACAGTGTAGGGAATATAGTCAATAATATAGTAATAATGTTATATGTTGATAGATGGTTACTACACTTATTATAATGAGCACTAAGTAATGTTTAGAATTGTCCAAACAGTATGTTGTACACCTGAAACTAATATAACATTGTGTATCAGATATACTTCTATAATAAATGAAAACTAAAAAAAAAAAAAAAAAGATATTTCACTGGATTGGGGAAAAAAAGACGAACAAACTATCGATATGTGAAACAATCTGGGTAGTCCTCTAGAGATTTATATTGAGTGTAAAATCCAGTCCCAAAAGGTTACTTACTGTTTGATTCTGTTTATGTAATATTCTTAAATTATTTTAATGTTTATTTTTATTTTTGAGAGAGACAGAGTGCAAAGGGGGAGGGTCAGAGAGAGAGGGAGACACAGAATCCAAAGCAGGCTCCAGGCTCTGAGCTATCACACTGAGCCCAACATGGGGCTTGAACTCACAAGCTGCGAGATCAAGACCTGAGCCGAAGTCGGACGCTTAACCAAGTGAGCCACCCAGGCACCCACATTCTGAATCTGTCTTAATGTATTTCATAATTTTTATTTCTTCATGGTCATATTTCAGACTTTCTATTTTTAGTGACCAAATTCCTGAAAAAATATATATTAATTTAAGTACTGTTATTTTTTTAAAGGTGCAAAAAAAGTTACTACTAACATCAACACTAATATTATTGCATTGTGGAATGGAAACTGGAATCCCACAGCTACAATTTACATTTATATCTAAAACAACTATAATAGATTGTTGACTTATATGAAAACAGAGCATGTGTGTGTGTGTGTGTGTGTGTGTGACAGAGACAGGGGGACAGAGACAGAGATAGGGGAAGGAGAGAGAAGGGGGAAAAAAAGCCCACATGGTTTTATACAATGTCCAGCGCTTGTAAAAAAAAATGTTCCTAAAAATGAGTTGTGATTTGGGAATGCTGACTACCATCAGAGAAGCTAGGCATTCCAGTCTGTTGCTTTGGTTGAACTAGGACTTTCTATGTGGGCTCTGGCATTATCACCTTTACATCAGCAGTAACAAATTTGTTCACTAGGATTAAATTGCCACATAATGCCATCAGAGACCCACGTTACAGAAAAATACGAACTTCTTAAGTACTATGCCTCATAAGTACTATTCATAAAATATTTTCTCTGGCAAACCCAGAACATATTGATGGACAATTTTGTATTAATTTTGTTTGATGAAATCTTATGACGGGATAGAATTTGAACTTTCCTCCTTGAAAGGCTAAGAAATATTGATGCTCCACAGTAAGATAATCCATATTTTATATTTTGGTTTCCATTATCCCCTGACTCAGAAACTGGCAGCTCACTATGGCACAAGTAACTCTGTTTCAGAGCATGGGAAATGTTGGGGCACCTGGGTGGCTCAGTCAGTTAAGTGTCGAACTTCAGCTCAGGTCATAATCTCCTGCCTCGTGTCAGATTCTGTGCTGACAGCTCAGAGCCTGAAGCCTGCTTCAGAGTCTGTCTCCCTCTCTCTCTGCCCTTCCCCCACTCATGCTCTGTCTCTCTGTCTCTCTCAAAAATAAATAAACATTAAAAAATTAAAAAAAAAAGAACATGGGAAATGTTTTGAGTTCCATTTCTGATGGTGGTAATAAATTTAGTTTGATTCCTTCTGTACTGACTTACCTTGGTAATTTTTATAATGAATATATGCATTTACAATAACTATGCAACCAGAATAAACCTGACTTAAACCATAGATGGTTACGACTTATATTATTAAGTTTATTATGTGATTAAACCACACGGATGACACAAAAGACAAACTGGCTTCTTTTTCATGGCCGAATTGATGCCACCTATATGGCTGCATAACTAGGCGGTCCTTGAGGAAATAGTAAAGTAATGACCAGTATCGCCGCATATGTCTGAGGATTTTGTGCTCAACACCAACCTACACAAGGTGACCTGCTAAGAAGCGTGAAATCCAGATTTCTCCCTACTCTCCCAACAATGAACTCTACAACACTAGCCTTGAAGGAAGAAGCCCTTCATCTAATTGTCTTCCCAGAGGACTCACCTTTTTCTAGCTGGCACAAAGGTTTATTCTGTGCTCTTCTGTGCCCTAGTGGTAACCAATACAATTATTTAACAAATACTCACTCAGTTCCATTAGCCTGGCGGCATACACCGAGGATAAAAATAAATGACACAAGATCTGAGAATGTCACCAAGTAATTCATAATCTAATTTAAATGCTGATATATACAAACACATAACTATATTATCAATGTATATGAAAAGGAGGAAGAATCTGATATACCCTGGGCTCTTAAAACGAAAGTAAATTATTTTGATAATATGCATCTTCTGGTATACATAATCATTCTTTATTTTTCTCCTTTCTAATATGATTAATTTTTCCCTATGATATTTTTGTTCGGTTTTATACAATGAAAAATCATATTATTATTGCTATAAAGGCTAACAATTATAAAATGGCAACTTAATATTCAGAAAATTCTTAATATTAGAATATAGAAAGTATTACATTTTCATTATTCTACCTGATCCTCATAAGATCTTGCAAAAATGCACATGTGTGATGGTTGATTTTGTGTGTCAGCTTGACTAACTGGTCACGGGATGTCCAAATATTTACTTAAACATTATTTCTGAGGGTGTCTGTGAGTATGCTTCTGGATGAAGCTAGCATTTGAATTGGCGGAATAATTAAAGCAGATTGCCCTACCCAGTGTGTGGGCTTCATCTAATCCACTGAAGGCCTAAAGAGAACAAAAAGGTGGAGGAAGGGAGAATTTACTTCCTTTGCCTGCGTGTAGGCTGGGATATCCATCTTCTGAACTCAGACTAAAAGTTATATTATCAGTCTCTCATATTCTCTGGCCTTTGGACCCAGACTAGAATTACACCATCAGTTCTCCTGGGTCTCGGGCCTTCAGACTGAGAGTGGAACTACACCATTGATTTTCCTAGATCTTCAGTTCATAGATAGACTGTGCGGCCTCTGAGTCTCCATCATTGTGTGAGCCAAATCCTCATTAACAACTTCTTTTCAAATATATATTTTATATAACATACATTTATAAATATAAATATTTTATATGTATATTGATTATTATATTTATCAATATAAATATATATTAATATATATATCCTATTGATTCTAATTCTCTGTTGAACCCTAACACACAGTGTAAATATTGTTAGAGAATCCACTTATATGAATAATTATTCCTCTTAAAAGTTCAATAGAATCTATGTAGTGTTTTCCCACATAAATATATTATGGATAGACATGAATGACTAATCCAGAAATACAATGTGTTAGGATTTTTTCTTTTAGAAAAACCTTTGGAGAAAACTATTAATTACCCTTATTTGTTTTTTGATTTTTTTTAATGTTTACTTATTATTTTGAGAGACAGAGACAGAGTGCAAGCAGGGGACAGGCAGAGAGAAAGGGAGACACAGAACTGAAGTAGGCCCCAGGCTCTGAGATCTTGGCACAGAGCCAATGTGGGGCTCGAACCCACAGACCACTAGATCATGACCTGAGCCAAAGTGGGATGCTTAACCGACTGAGGCACCCAGGTGCCCCTAATTAACCATATTTGACTAGCAAGTTTCTTTCTCCTTCTCTAGGTTATTCAACATTTTTCTGCAGTTTAAATTGCGTAATTCGTGATTGTAAAGAGAAGTTGGGCATGAAGTTCCAGGATAAATGTGATACATTTTGAAAATTACCAACATTGTTAACTTTTAACTCCTTAAACTTATGTCTGGTCCCAGGCTGGTTTATGTTTATGTACAATAAAGCAGTCTGTTTACAGGCACTGATAAACCATTTTTAGTAACTTTCAGGCTCTCACGGAATGGATCATTGGTACTTGAAAAATAAAAACCATGTGTAGGTAGCCTATATAATAGATACAATGGGAATTTCATTCAAAAGGGTGGCCAAGGATAACAGCTGACAAGCTTATTTCTCAACATCTCCACTTTCAAAATAGCTTTCTATGCCCTTGTTCACATTTTAAATGGAATTTCTGCTCAGATTCATCTCTGAAAGAGACAAACACTTACTGTGCCATTAGTGTATACTGCTCTTGCAATAGAGAGCCAAAGGCCAACAGCACTATTTTCAGCATTTTTGCCTCCACACAAATCATTATTAAATACAAGCTTCACTGATAAGAGCCTTGCCACACTTTTAAAACACATACTTCCATTTTTTAAGTGCACCAATTAAACCAGACTGAATTATAAAATTACCATAACACAAGTCTTTAAAGCTTCAAAAAAATTCAAGGAAACAAAACACAATGAGTCAGAAAGAAATGTTTGGTCTTCTACTTCTAAGGAATTGGTTAAAGTTAATTTTCTTTGCAGTGTTAAGAGTGTCAGAAATAGGGACAGGAGAGGAAATCCACACTGTTACTGAATATGTATTAAGTACATATTATTATTATGTACTTAATATAATTATATTATATATATATAATTATATAATATGTATATAAGTACATAATATGTTTAATACATATTAAGCACGTATGTATGTATATATATTCAATATGTGTATATGTGTGTTAACATATATATGTATATACATGTAATCCTATATATCCTATATGTATAGCATATATATGTAAATATGTTATCCTATATATATAACATATATATAACATATATATGTTAACATACATATATCCATATTGAATATATATGCATACATATGTGCTTAATCTACATACATATTCAGTAAGAGTGTGGATATGTATATATATGATATATATAACATATATGTTAACATACATATACACATATTGAATATATACATACATATGTACTTAATATACATACATATATCCATCCATCCATACATACATACATACATACATATTCCAATATATACTTCAATAACCAGGAGCTAAATTCTCTTTGCAAAACACCAATGTCCATATCTAAAACAATTATTTAACACAAAGACTACTGGTAACATTTATTTCAGAAAGAAATAAGCTCAAGTTTTATTTTCAACAATGAGAATTAAGATTATGGTCATATACAATTTTTATGTTCACAGAGTCTGAATAAAAATTAAATTAAATTACTGCTTCTTTGGTGTATACCCAATACCTAAATGATATTTGAGCATCTGACCATCCAAGTGAAAACTCAAAAAAGTGGCAGTGCTAGCTGACTGCCTCTTTATTAACTTCTGCCTCCTAACAATCAATACATTGGTCTACCACTGACCCATAGTACACAATATTACAGGTAGTAGTCAAAGAAAATAAAATGCAACACTTCCATGTCATGGTCCTATCACAATCATGTCAAAGGCAAGTGCATAATCATTTCAAATGTGTCCCATAAGACATTAATGCACATTCTCACCACTATGCTGAATTGGTATTAGTGCTGTTTCAAAAGACATTTGTCATATTACAACTCTCTTATGAGACACTTATTTCCTAAATAACTGCAATCCCTTTGTTCTGTGTCATTAATTTTCATAGCTTGGTTAGCAATAAACTCTAAAAACAGATTAGGGAAGATACCATCTTCCAAATATAAAATTTTAACTGAGATAAAAGCACACAAAATATAGAAGTTCTTTCTCCTTTCCCCCCCTCTCAAAATTTTGATACTTATTAATGTCAAAGTTTAATTATCTGTCTGAAAGCCAAAGCATATACACATTGAGTATTTACCATAAACACAGCTTACTGGGCTCCAAATGTAGCTATGCATAGTTGAGCTCCCAAAAGATGGAAAGGACCATTTGATCTAATTCTATGATAGATGCTACCTAGAATTGTGAAATGTAAAGCTTGGGGAGACTTAAGAAGTGGTCCTGTAGTTTATAATTCCATTTAAAAGGAATTATAAAACTGAAGATGATCAAAGTACAAGTAAACAGGTAAATGCTATCAAAGAGCTTGCAAATATATATAGCTAGATAATGAGAAAAGCAACCAATGTTAATTTAAAACTTCTACTTCATCAGATACTTCACTTGTATTATCTTTAATGTGCACAAGTTAAAGATAAGGAATCTGACAATCCCAGAGGTAGTAAAGGATGGATATGGATTCAAAGTAGGGTTAGGCTGACTCTAAAATCATATTTGTACTAAACCTTGTGCTCTTTTACAAATTCTTCAGTCAGGACTAATAAAATGAAAAATTGATATAGTGGCTAAAACAACATAAAGATTTTAAGACACTGTAGTGTGATTCCTCCTTACTCATTAAAGTAAATTGTTTATGGGGCAAAGCAGTGGGAGATGTTGGAAAGCTAGTCTGAAACCAGATAACAAAGGACATTGGATTTCTGGGTAATGTCTGTATTTGGCCTTTAAATGTTTTTTCCCCACCATAGATATGTATAAAAATCATTTATTTTAATTTAAATATACAACTATGGACCCTGACTGAGGCATCCTAAGTCAGAATCTCTGCTACCAAAATTTACAAATTATGGGGGAAAAAATAAAGAGATTCCCTGGACAGGCAAAATTATAACTCAAGTCATTAAAAATATATGACCAAAGGATTGGCATGATAAGAGAATAGAGGGCTTGAAGAAGATAATCTGTTGGTAACTGCCTTGAAGTGGAGAAAATAAAATCAGAGACTGGTCAGTAATCAGACATAAAGTCATGTGATCCTTGACCACAATTTGGCTGTGATAATGTAAAAGAGATTTTTAAAGTTTTCACTCATACATATTGTAATTGCTTTTGTTCTCCAAAGGTGGTAGTGATCAGGAAGTTGCAACCAAATATGCAGAATTTGTTCCAGGATTGAACTATCTTCCTGAATCAATTCTAGTGAACCATTCTAAACCACAGAGAAAAAGACCTAAAAATTATTTTTAATTTTTCTTCCTTGAGCAAATATAATGTGCTAATCACCGCCTTTCCTGTTTCTTCACATCTGAAACATTTCTCTTCTACTTTATTTCTCTTGCAGTATTTAGCCCAGGTTGCATTCATTCATTGTCTTTATTAAGCACCTGGCCTATGTTACAGATAGTGGGTAGAAATGCAAACAAAATGTAATCCCACTTCCAGAAACTTGTAGACTAGTACAAGAAAATGCTATTTTTAAATCAACTGTGTGATTAATGCTAGGATAGAAAAATTGGACAAAATATCAAGAAAAGTCTAAGGAGGGAATGCTAAATTTTACTAGCATGGCCACAAAAAGCATCATAGGAGACATATGCTGGAGTTAAACACTGAAATTTGAGAGGCTGCTTTATACGAAATCAAGGATGTGTGGTATACTCCTGCCTAATAGAATATCGAAAAAATCACAAAACTACACAACAAGTTGGTTCAGAAGTTATGAGTATATGTCTAAGACTAGGATATGAGTCGAAATGGACATGGAAGGGGTGAGCAATATATACACCTAAGCCTATATTTAGAGAGGCAGGTATACATACTAGTTGGTGAATGATCCAATGCTTAATCCTGTAAGCAATGGGGAGCAAATGTACGATTTATGATTAGATTTTGTTTGGGGAGGAGCAGTTAGGACACAGGAAATACTCCCAATGACAGATAGCAAACATGCACTTCCAGCAGCAGCGATGACACTGAGAGGTGTTATCTCTAAAATCTTCATTCTCTGAGGTTGTCTGTCACCCAGTTTACAATATTTGCCTCCGATTATAAGAGACAGATACCTAATTTTTGTTGTATGTATTCTTCATCAGTCTCACTTCACTTTAATTTTCAGGGAATAAAATTTGCCTAATTTCTCTGTTGGGCATTTTTTTTTTCTATTTTGCCATCGTATCTTACTTTTCCAATAAGTATATAAAGAAGTGTCAATATTATTATTTTTTGACTAGTTAAGTCATTTTTGGTTTGTAGTCACCCTTCAGAAATGCATACTTTGTAGCATGTTATCTTAAAAGGAGACATGCAAATCAAATGCACTGTCCTCAAAGTGTCTTTTTTTTTTTTTTTTTTTTTTTTTTTTTTTTTTTTAACATCACCCAGTGTCAGCATGCAAATAGGATCAGCAGCTAAGAACAAAGAGTTGTTGTGGTGGCATTCTGGCTATCCCCTGTGACTGGCATTATCAGGACCCTTCCTACCTACTGGAACTTAGACACAGGGCCAAGGTCAGTGAAATATGTCTTCACTGGGCTGCTCTAATGTTTAGCAAATAAATGCCATTAAGGACATCTTTGAAATTCTTTAAAGGATTGGATTAGACTTTTATTTAATTATTCATTCTCATCAGAACTAAACAGCTACATCTGACTATGATTTCATCTACAAAGTAAACATTAAATATTTGTTGAATGCATTCGAATAAGTTAGTTACTTTTGAAAATTCCTTATAAAGAGAAAATGCAAAGGAATGGTGATATTCCAGGGCAATAATCACATCTCCTTGAATGTGATACTTTGTCTACTGTGGAGGTTAATAGTGATCACTAACTTGCTATCTGTTGATGAGAGTCTTTTCTTTTTCATTTATTTTTGAGTAGTTGGTTCATTTTATAGCTAATTTTGCATAATTGCATTAACAGCTACAGTTTTGAAACTGAATCAATTTATAACTAATTGCTAAAACTCTCAATTCTCCTTAAGGCTAATAAAAGGAATTTTACTGTGACACAAAGTTATTTAATAAACTAATAAACGTGGGAAAGAGGGAAATGCACAAGAACCTTATTTCTTGAAAACTCTTTGTTGCATACATTTATCTTGTATAATTACCACTTGGTGTAATTAATATCATCCTGCATACATTTATCTTTTCAGCATAGAGAGGCTATTATTCTCTTACTAGGATGTTTTTCTGCCTATGGCAGTCAATTAAGGGGAGATTTAAGGAAAAACACATATAGAAACAGAATACTTTGCAATGTGATTCTTTGCATTCATATGCAGTTTGAAATGATTTACAAGTGTTCTTGTATTAGGCTCCCATTTGATGATGGTGGAGCACAGATACTAGATATATTTTGAGGGGGAAACTCTAGCTTTTGCACTGTACAGAACTGAGAGTATATAAAAAACTGAATACCTCTAAACCTTTATTCTGAACCTACTAAAACAGAATATTTTTTTCAGTGTCTGGATTATACTCTACTCTGATTAATGTGAAACATTTAAGGAGGATCTGAAAGATTCCATTAACTTTCGGTTACTGGATTGCTGGAAAGATTATTTTCTTTTACCATTCTCTACCTTTTTGCGTTGTTCTTTCTTTCTTTCTTTCTTTCTTTCTTTCTTTCTTTCTTTCTTTCTTTCTTTCTTTCAAAGATTGTTTATTTTGAAAGAGAGATAGAGTTCATGAGCTGGGGAGGGGCACAGAGAAAAGGAGAGAGAAAAATCTCAAGCAGGCTCCATGATGTGGGGCTTGATTCTATGAACCGTGAGATCATAACCTGAGCTGAAACCAAGAATCAGACACTTAACAGGCTGAGCCACCCAGGCAACCTACCCTGTACTTTCTTCTACAACAGACTCCAGACCAAAATTTCTTCTCTCATTTTAGAAAAACAAGTTACAAAAAAAAAAATCAAGATTCAAAGAAATGCTTTCTGGAAGAAATTTATTTTTATTTCCTTCTTTAAATAACATGATCAAAAATTTTATGTCATATGGCTTTCTTCTTTAAGTGTGTGTATTAAGCCCTTAAGGAAAAGTAAGACCAGATGTCTCTGTGCCACCCTGTGCTTTCAAACATATTGAATTTTTGTTATTACTATTCATAGAGTATTGTGTTCAGCTTGTTAGCTGGTGATCTCTTCAGTAGTTTTTCAAGCTATAAATAATTTATCTTAGATTTGTGTGGATAGTAATATAATTAAATAAGTCTATTATTCAATTACTACATCAAATTATTTGAGGTTGTTTTATTGGACAGAACTTAGTAATTTTACTTGATAGGAAAAGTACTTCCATAAAACTCTCAATGAATCGAAGTCACAATTTTGCCATTAAATGACTTTGCTGTATATGTTTGTTTTTGGACCTTATTGATTGAGTTATGTAATGAGTACTTATGCAAATAATCGTCTCAAAAATTTTCAGTCTCACACAAAGGAATACATGGTGCCTTGTAAAAAGGTTCCACCTCCTCTAGTACTCAAAGTCTCATCTTAAATGCAGATCATTAATGAATTTGTGGAAACAAAATAGATATCTCATATATCTCATTCCATCACTACTGTGTAAGTGGCTCTGCATACTATACACCCAGTAACCTGCTCCTAATTTCCATTCAATTAAAGATGCTGTAAGGTCTCTGGATTTATAGGTCTTACTAGTTATCTTCTACTAAATTTCATGTTTGAGGCCCTACTATAATTGCATTTGCAGGTTGCTTTAGTTTCAGAAATATGGTGAATATGGAAACAAAACATATCTCATTATTTCCTTTACTCCAGATATTTTTCTAAGTCACATAAGAAGACTACAGAAATATTAAATTAAGGATATTTTAATTTTCATCCATTAATTTCTGCATACTTCAGCATTCCCTGGATGATACGGATATGAAATGAATCATCACATTCTTCCTTCCATTCCTTTCCTCAAACTTTGAATATAGAATTGACCAGTTAACTAATATATATGTTTAAAAATTGCATCTTAACTTTAATACATGTTTCTTCTCAGTAAAAGACAAACAAGCAAGTCAAACTAAATTACAGTCCTGGCTCATGAATATATGCATACTTATTTAATTAGGTCAGAAAGCAATATGGTCAAGGCAGGATACATTTACATTTTGACCATGTGCTAAAGAAAGTAAAAATAGAGCATTTTAAATGATACAAGTTTTGACAACATTGTATTTCCTTAGACATTGACGTAATTACATTGAAAAGCTTCTAAATAGAGACTTACTACAACTAATATTCAAGAGAAAACCTTCAAATATTTTCTCTTTGAAAATAATAGTCCTAGTATCTAATGCACAGAATAGAAGCGCCAGCCTTTCCCAAGTACCTCCTTATGTTCGTTGATTTCTTTGCCGCTGATGAAACACACATATGAAAGACATGGGAACACATGAGGGCATTCGGAGTTCATAAAACATCAAAGAACTTAAAAAAAAAGAAACATTTTTTCTTCAATTTTAATATATATCCTTATTTCAAAATAAGTTGGATCTATATATTTCTGCTTCTATGCTTTAGCTATCAAATATTATTTGACAAAGTTTAGCTGATCCACACAAGCTTTCTGAGTACTCTTATATCCCTTCAAAAGTTTTATTTGAATCAGAAAATTGTTATTCCCATGGCTAGATGACCTATAAGCCAGAAATTGTTATAGAAGATAAATTTACATCCCACGGGCTTCAGCTCATTTGACCTTAATAAAATACATTTCCAGTAAGATGAGTTTCTCTAGTGAAAGCACAACTAAGTCACTGCTGGCCACACTCACCTTTTAGTTCACAAGGTTTTTACCCTTAGATTCAAGTATAATTACAATACTTACACAAGTAAAAGGATTAAAACACCTTTTAGAATGAGAAAAAACTTCTAAATCTGGGTTTGTTAATTGAGCTCCTATTCTTTCATAAGTGGAGCTATGTCTTTCAATTTAGGTATAATATCTAGGAATGATGTAATCAAGATGGTGACATAGGTAATTACTGACTTCAGTCGCCCTCAGGAGAAGACCAACTAGCACCTATCCACAGACAAGGCATCAATTGTGAAGATCCAAGAACATGGGAGTGAGGTTGAAGCACCTTCCTAGAGCAGAGAATAAGAACGACTGCATTGGAAGAGTAAGAGGAGTGATTACACTCTGATCACATCACTCTTCCTGTTGGCTGACACAGTACCACACCAAGAGGACCCCCTTTGGCATACAGTTTCTCGAGTGGGAAAAAGAGAGACCAAGGTAGACATCCTGCTCCCTCAACATTTTGGGTCATTGTCCAGGAGGCTGCTTAGGTCTGGCCTCATGGGAAATCTGCAAGTCTTGTACCAAAGATTATATCATGATGGAGAAGTGGAGTGGACCTTTTAACAACCAACACTCAGATCTTGGAAGACTAAGTTCCTATTAGAACCAGTACCCAAGTAAAAATCCCAACTAGAGGTTTTGTTCATCTGCAGAGCAAAGACGGTAGCCTCCTCTGACCATGGAACTTGGTGTGCAGTTTGGTCTGATTTGGGATCCCAAATGGTGAGCCTTGCCAGTTCTTGGAGCCTATTTAATTGCCCCATCCAGGCAGGGAAACTGATTCACAGTCCTGCCTGTGGAGGAATGTAAACCTCAGTGGTGTAAACCAGGAATCTTAATTAAGGCACTTAGGAGGCTGGGTAGCCCATCTTCAGCCATGCTTATAGTGACACATGAAGAGAAAGCCCAGCCAGTGGCTCTGCCTATCTGCAGAAAAAAAGCCAGTGACCTCATCTGGCCAGGGAACCTGGTATGCAAGTCTGCCTGATTGGGGGTCTCCAAACAATGAGCCATACTGGCCATGAAACCTGTTCTGCCACCCTGTCTAGGCAGTGAAGCTAATTCATAGCCTTGACTACTGCTGAGTGTAGTTCCCAGTCCCATCTAACTAGAAAGTCTGACAAGAGAATGCAGGCAACTGTATAGCCCATCCCACTGAGCAATCAGATAAGTAAAAGTAAATAAAAGTCATGAGAATTGTAAAGAAAGAACTAAAATTGTCTCTAATTGCAGAATCCATGTTTTGACATACAGAAAATCCTAAACACTCCACTAAAAAATGATAGATCTAATCAATGAATTCAATAGGTTGCTGAGTACAAAATCAGCAGTGAATTTATCTAAAAAAGAAATAAAGAAAACAATCCTATTTACAATAGCATTAAAAGCAATAAAATACTTAAGATGAAATTTAACCAGAGAGGTGAAAGATTTCTACACTGAAAACTAAGACTTTGATGGAAGAAATTAAAATGGACACAAAAAATGGAGATATTCCATGTTCATAGATTGAGGGAATTAATATTGTTAAAATGTTTATACTATTCACAATCATTCACAGATTCAATGCAATGTCTATCAAGATTTTAATGGATTTTTTACAGAAAGAGAAAAATAATTATACAATTTGTATGGAACCACAAAGGACCCCTAGTAACCAAAGCAATCCTGAGAAAGAAGAATAAAGCTGGAGGAATCACATTTCCTGATTTCAAACTATATTACAAAGCTATGGTTCAATACAGTATGGCACTGGCATAAAAAGAGACACATATACCAGTGGAACAGAATTGAATGCCCAAAATAAACCCATGCATATATTGTCAACTAATATTGCACAGAGTGCCAAGATACCCAATGGATAACATATAGTCTCTTATAAATTGTGCTGGGAAAGTGGATATTCACATGCAAAAGAATGTAACTAGATTCTTATCTTACACTCCTCATAAAAATTAACTCAAAATGGATTAAAGACTTAAATGTAACACTTGAAACCATAAAGCTTCTGAAAACAACACAACACAAAAGAAAACAAAGAAAAACAAAACAAAACAAAATATAAGGGAAAACTTCTTGACATGGGTCACAGTAATGATTTTTTGGATCTAATACCTAAAGCACAAGCAACAAAAGCAAAAATATAAAAGTGGGACTACATCAAACTAAAAAGTGTCTGCAAAGCAAAATAAATGATTAATAAAATGAAAAAGTAACTGGGGCACCTAGGTTGCTCAGTCAGTTAAGCATCTGACTCTTGGTTTGGGCTCAGATCATGATCTCACTTCCTAAGATCAAGCCCCGCATCGGGCTGTGCACTGACAATGTGGAGCCTGCTTGGGATGCTCTATCTCACTCTGTCTCTGCCTCTTTCTGTCAAAATAAATAAATAAACAAACTTAAAAAAAATCTTTATTAAAAAAATGAAAAGGTAACCTACAGAATGGGGAAAATATTTGCAAACCACATGTCTGATAAGAGGTTAGTATCCAAAATATATAAGGAACTCATACAACTTAATAGAAAAAAACAGCAATCCAATTAAAAAAGGAAAATATCCTGAATAGGTATTATGCAAGGAAGGTTTTCAAATGGCCAACAGGTACATGAAAAGGTGCTCAACATCACTAATTATCAGGGGAAAATGCAAATCAAAACTATAATATCACCTTACACCTGTCAGAATGTCTAGAATTTTTTTGAAGTACAAATTGAGACTAATAACAACTGATGAGTCTATTCATATCCTAGGGCAGAGCTGTTGTAACAAAGTACCACAAACCGGATCATTTAAAACAGAAAATCATTACCTCACAGTTCTGTAGTCTAGAAGACTAAAATTAAAGTGTGGTCAGGGCCTTGCTGTCTCTCATGGCTCTAGGGGAGCAATCCTTGCTTGGCTCTTCCTAACTTCTGGCTCTCTTGGAAATTCTTAATTTTTTTCCTTGGTTTAGAGATGCATCTCTCCAACCTCTGCCTTAGTCTTTCCTCTGCATGCCTGGCTCTGTTTTCCAATCTTCTCTTCTTATAAGGACATGAGTCATACGGGAGTAGGGCCCACCCTAATGACCTCCAATTAAATCTGTATAAACCACACTTCTAGATAAGGTCACATTCACAATACCAGAGGTTAGGACCTCAACATATTATTTATGGAGACAAAATTAAACCCATAACAGTGTGTATCTGCCTTCTGCTAACAATTTGAAAACACAGGAGGGTGCCTTCCTGTTCTAACACTTCAGTTTTATGAAAATCATGTATGTACGGTTTTATAGAAAGGAAATGCCAGATGTACACTGAAGGAAAAGAGACATCAAATTAGTTTTTTGAGAATAATTTATTCACAAAGGTGATTTGAAGAGATCATTTAGTACTTTATAAATAAGGATAATTATGTCCCAGATAGGTTATGTGACTTGCCTTGAAAGTGACTCCACAGACAAACAATACATTCTGAATACAACAATGACTACACTATTTATAGACACTGTGAGACTGAATTATACTCCAGCAGCAACTGTACTGTAGTTATTGCTCACTTGTCTAGTGTTGCTTTGTTGTCTAGAGTTAGGTGATCCCTTTAAATACAGTGTCTAATTTTAGCATTTAAAAGTGGGCTTGAAGCATAACAAGATTGAAAACCACTACTCTAAAAAATTTCTGCAACAACAGGGGCACCTGGGTGGCTCAATTGGTTAAGCATCTGACTTTGACTCAGGTCATGATCTCACAGTTCATGAGCTCGAGCCCCACCTTGGGATCTGTGCTGATAGCTCAGAGTCTGGAGCCTGCTTCGGATTCTGTGTCTCCCTCTCTCTCTCTGCCCCTTCCCCACTCACACTCTTTCTCTACCTCTTAAAAAATAAATAAATGCTAAAAAAATTTAAAAAAAAAACTTTCTGCAACAATAAAGTGATCCTTATCTCTGCACTTGTCAAATTTTGCTTACCAGCTGTGGAACTACAGTTTCTATTTTAAGTAAATATTTGTAAACCCAATTATGTTTTAAGGGTTCTATATGAAAAGAAAATAATGAATATGGAAACACTTCATGCAGGGTAAAACTTCTGCTTAACATATCATCAATAATTAAAAGCTTGAAGAAAAATTATATAATTCTGGTATCATAAAAGGAAAACAAGCTACATACTATACTGCAGTGCGACTCTTACACTTTTCTCTCAGAAACAGATTGAATGTTTGGCACTTTGCACAGACTATAAGTCAAGACACTTAAGGAGACTTGTTGTTTACATTAACTACACTTACGTAGGTCAATACATAATGGTCTAAAAAGAACTGCAAGCCAGTTTCAGGACTTTTGAATTAGAAGAATGCTGGAGCATTTCTTGAAAATGTGACAAATTACTAAGCTTTTTACCTAAAAGTCGTTATTATTTTTCATGAATTGTAAATGTTGTATGAAGCAGGGTTGAAAACAACTAGACATATCACTTCTGCTGTTTTGTTGTTTTTTTTTTTTTTAAATCAAGGGCTAATAGAACTCCAAATTTTGAAAACATACAAATACAGAAATTCAGTATGAATTTTGAAAATATTTTAAGAGAAGGGTGCCTGAGTGGCTCAGTCAGTTGATTGTGCAACTTTTGATTTCAGCTCAGGTTATGATCTCACAGTTCATGTGATGGAGCTTTGTGTTGGGTTCTGGGCTGACAGCACAGAGCCTGCTTGGGATTCTCTCTCTCCCTTTCTCTCTGCCCCTTTCCTGCTCTCTCTCTCTCTCTCTCTCTCTTTCTCTCTCTCAAAATAAGTAAATAGACTTTATATTTACATATATAAAGAGAAATGCAGAAATTTATTCAAGAGGGACATCAATATATAAGTATTACAAATGCAGTGATAAATTTACCCACATTATTTTTATAGCAAATAGTGGCAGATGAATTAAATATTCAGAACTATTTTGGCAAGCCTTCACTGATGGTTTTGAATTCTGGGGAAAAACTCCATAATGTAGCTAAGCTACTGTTCCTTTGAACAATGAAAGGAAGAACAATTGCCAAGATTTTAAGGGGGGAGGCATATCTGGAAAAAAGAAAGAAGGCAAGGTATGCCATTTTGGAGAGTAAGAAAAAGCTAGAGGGTTTATTATTACTGTTATTATTTAACCCTAATGAGATGTAATTTATATGAAATAAAATACATCTATGTTAAGTCTTTGTTTAATCAGTCTTCAGAAAATACATACTTGTGTAACTACCACAAAATCAGAATATTAAACATTTTCATTGGTTACAAAAAAATCCCTATTTCCAGTCAATCTCCCCTTCCCCATCTCAGAATACCACTGGTTTACTTGTCTGTAAAGATTAGATTTGTCATTTCTATGGTTTCCTATAAATATAATCAGACATTTGTCTACTTCTGACTTCATTTGCTCAGTATAATGTTTTTGCTTGGTGTAATGTTTTTGAGATCACCCACATTGCTGTATTATCAATACGATTTTGAAAAAAAAAATTGCTGTTCCATTATGTGAATATATCACACTTGTTTATATATTCACTTTCTGGTGATGCTTGAGTTGTTTCTAGTGTGAGTCTGTAATAAATAAAGCTTCTACAAGTACTCATGTACAATTTTTTGTGTAAGTATATGTGTTCATTTCTCTTGAGTATTACACAGGAATGGAAATTGCTGAGTCATGTGGCAAGTGTTTAATATTATAAGAAAATATCCAATTGTTTTCCAAAGTAGTTGCATTATTTTAAAATTGTTATTTCCACAGTAATGCACACAATCTCCACTTGCTCCATATCCTTAGAAGTATTATCAATCATTAAATTTAGCTTTTTTAGGGAATATTGAGTGCTACTTGCATAAATAATGCATTATAAAATTGAGTATCATTTCATGCACTTGTTTGACATTCTAATAACTTGGTTAAGTTTTTTGATTGGATTTTTAATTTTTTTATTATATTTTTTGGCTTATTAATGAGTTGTGACAGTTTTTAATATAGCAGTCCTTCACATATATATGCATGGGAATATTCTGGTTTATGTCATGCATTTTTAAGCATATGTTTTGAGGACTTAAATATTAAATTTTTCATTTTATCAATTTTATCCTATTTATCACTTTTTTCTTTTATTGTTCATGCTTTTGTGTCCTATTCAGAACTATGAAACAACCAAACAAAAAAGAAAAAAAAAATAAATTTGTTTATTTAAAGATTGTGACTATTTTCTATTTTTTCACAGAAATTTTAAAAATTTTAGCTCTTAAATTTATGTCTACTATCCATTTCAGCTTTTATTTTTGTATTTAGTATATATGTGTGTATGTGTAAATATACAACACACACATGCCCGTGTATACCATACTTAGATACATGCTTAGGGTATATATATACACTCATATTTATGCATTAACCCATGTATACACACATATTTATAATTATTTCTGTATTATCCATAAAAATATAAGTTAAGCTAGAGTTCATACTGATATCTCTGATAGTAATTCAGTACCACAGTGCTGTCCTTCCTTGTTTATCTTTAACTTCCCTCTTTGAGAATCAGAAACCTGGGAAACCTGCTTGTAACCATCCAACACCCATATACTTATTTGTTCAGCGTAAGAGTACATGTAGAGCAGTTTCATAGGTTTTAAGCATCACTTAAGAAACATTAACAGGGGTGCCTGGGTGGCTCAGTTGTTTAAGCAACTGACTTTGGCTCAGGTCATGATCTCGCAGTTTGTGCGTTCTCGGGCTCTGTGCTGACAGCTCAGAGTCTGGAGCCTACTTCAGATTCTGTGTCTCCCCCTCTCTCTACCCCTCCCCTGCTCACACTCTGTGTCTCTCTGTCTCTCAATAATAAATAAACATTACAAAAATTAAAAAAAATAAATATATTACCCAATGTAATATGTGTTCATTGTTTTAATACGTATTTATACAAATAGTAAAAGAAATATA
Organism: Panthera pardus; assembly: GCF_024362965.1. Taxonomy (NCBI): domain Eukaryota; kingdom Metazoa; phylum Chordata; class Mammalia; order Carnivora; family Felidae; genus Panthera; species Panthera pardus. The sequence goes on from NW_026526765.1 coordinate 89,963,673, forward strand.
TATATATATATATATATATATATATATATATATATAAATAAATATATATATGAGAAAATCTGATCACTGATGAGATATTTCAGGCTAATAAAGTATTATTTTTTCTCTTTGTTGTGATAATGATATAGTGGTTATATTTTTTAAATGAGGCCTTCTTTCTTAACTTATAGAGAGTGTCTATGAGTAGATAACTGTTAGTTCATTATATTATTCTTTCATCTTTTTTATGGATTTTTCTACAGTGAAAGGTAAAATTATATATGACACTCATACAAATATAACATATGTATGGGTTTGTACACAACATATAGACAGATATACTTCATATATTTACATGTTAGGAGAAAGAAATTATAGCAGTTGGACAGTAATCCATTCACTCCCATTAGGAAGCACTCCCAAGGAAACAAAAAAGAAGATGGGTAAGCCAGTATAGACTTCATGTCAATCAGATATCTGGGAAAACATATTAATCATACTTGCTCTAAGAAAGAGCTACTATCTACACAATGTCCCTAGCAATATATAGTTGGCTAAAGGTAGGCTGAACAATTGTCTTAGTTTATCCAAACCGTTTTGGTTTTAGCACTGAAAGTCCATTGTCACCGTATATCCCTCACCAGGATTTTAAAAGTTACAATTTGGGAGGATAGGTACAGAGGTTTGAAGGGAAGTTACAAAACACATGCAATAGCCAAAAAACAAAACAAGACAAAAAAATGAGAGAGAGAGAGAGAGAGAGAGACTCAAAGTAGTTTTAGTATCAAATGGTTAAGACATAGACCTATCTGACCCTTCACAGTCACGATTGCTGTTTTGTGCCATAGCAGCTGTTGTTGGCAATCACCACAGTTGGTAACTTCCAATAATGGATCATCCATTGTGGCATCACTCTGAGCAATGTGACTAAGTGCACAACAGTCCTTTGACTTTGCCTATAATTAAATGTTATGTTATCAAGATAGTACTAGTTCAATCACTTTTAATATTATGACCACGTTTCATAAGAGTTCAGGTAATGAAAATGAGAAATGTTAAAAAAACCAATGTTGGCATGATACAGAAATCACCACAAATGAAGGCTAAATAAATCTGTTACTTTTATAAATGGTCACATGCTACTGGGTTAGGAAGGTATAACCAAGACAGATTGTACTGCACAATATTCAGAAAGTAACTTGAGATTTGTCATGGTATAGAAGCAGATATGGAATTAATTACACACGAATACTGAATCTCACAGGTCTAGGATGATACAGGCATCTACTTCTAAACCAGAACAAGGTTTTTGTCTACCAAACAGACATTCATACTCAATCACACACCAGCTGATTAATTTGGATGTACCACACATTATCCTGGTGTTTCCTTGATTGCTTTATAAATATGACAAAAGTAACATTTCCTGATTCAGTGGTTGAAACTAGAGGAGAAGAAAGGGAAAATCTTGATAAGAGATGTGTTGGCTCCTTCCAACTTGAAACTGATTATGTCAGAGTTTATTAATGACTATACTTTCTGCAGTATATCAGGTGATGTGTTGGACCACAGCAGCAACAAAACTTGCCCCAGCTCTAATGTATTTTGGTTCCAAAAAAATGCATTTCATATCATCTATTCATATGAAGATTTTAATAAAACTATAGAAAACACAAAAAGATTGTTGATGTTGTCTCCAAATACAAACTAGACATTGCCAACAATCTGCATGTTCAATAGACAGTGAAACTATAAATTTTGGCAAATTTTATTCAACTATAGAGCTCTTAATAAAGAATATAAAAAGGTCATACTTACTAAATATACCTTCAAACTTTACAGTCTAAGCTGCAAAAAAGAAGTGTAGTTTGTGTACCTCTGATACTGACAGTTTTGGTTTCCTCAAAACTTACAGACTCATTTATTGAGATTATTTTACATTATAAAAAAATAAGGAGATAAGTTTCTAGACTCGTGGTTGAAAGATTGCTAGCACTGTGGCTGGATATAAAGAAGATGTTACGATGATGGCTTGATATGAAATCCCATTTTCAAAGTGTGGGGCAAAGAATTTTCTTCTCTAATTTGAAAACACACTGAGAATGAGAGTAGAGAAAAAGGATTTCTACAAAACACACATTTATATGCTATTTCTTCAAAACTATTTGATGATCTTTGAAGTGGCCATCACGAGCATAGAAAAAGATGAATTGATTGCACCTGAGTGTATGATGTTAGAGTAGGTCACAACAAAACTCAGACACTAAAAAAAAAAAAAAAAGACTAATTTCTTGGAAAATAAGACTGTTTCAGAACACACACATACTACTAGAAAAGGGCAGCTAAATTAAACCGGATTTTCTCAACTTCTTTATTAAAATTGTAACTTACTTATAATACAACTTCATTTTCAGGAGTTCAAATTACCTCTTTGCCTCAAAATAAATTTCACTGAGAAACAGAGGTTTAGCTTATGAAGATATTCAATATGCTTTGTAGTGTGTGAAAATAATGGGCATTTTAAACAGGAATAACTTATTACTAATAGACACAAAGAACATGATTAACAAATGGCTGATCTACCAAAACAAGCTGGTAGATACAATGTAGGTAGACATTTTCAGAGAGATGGAAAGTGATTCCTCCAATCCTAACCTGCTGCTGCTGCTCAATAAAATCCTAAGTATTCCATTCTCAAATGATTTTGTTGAGAGAGTATTTAGTTTGAAATCATCACATTGGACTGACATCAGGACTCAGTGTACTGTTGGGCTGATAAGAGCAGAGATGTAAGTCAGGGTGCCTGGGAGGCTCAGTTGGTTGAGCGTCTGACTTTGGCCTAGGTCATGATCCCATGCTTCAAACCCTCGAGCCCTGTCTGTGCTGACGACTCAGAGCCTGGAACTGCTTCAGGTTCTGTGTCTCCAACTCTCTCTGCCTCTCCCCCACTCTGTCTCTCTGTCTCCCAAAAATAAACATTTTTTTTTTAATTAAAAATAAAAATTGCTTGTTTTGGAGCAGTTTTAGTTTCTTAGCAAAATGTAGAAAAAGGTACAGATAATTCCCACACACCCCTTGCCCCACACATGCCTAGCCTCTCCTGTTAACATCCCTGCTGGAATGGTATATTTGTCACGAGTGATGAATCTACCTTGACACATCATTATCAACCCAAGTCCATTAGTTTACAATAGGGTTCAGTCTTGCTGTTTTACATCCTTTGGGTTTGGAAAAATGCCTCCTGGCACACACTCACCATTATAGTATACAGAATTGTTTCAGTGCCTTAATAATCTGTACTCCACCTATTTATTCCTCCTTCCACCCAAATACCTGGCAACCACTGGTATTTCCCCCCACCCCACATTCTTATTATTATCATTAATATTCTTTAGTTTCTTATTTTAAAAGTTTTTTTTAGAGGAGTTTTAGATTTACATAAAAATTTCAAAGGGAAGCACGGAAATTTCCCATAAACTCCTTCCCCTGACACATGCATACCGACCACCATTTATCAACATCTCCCACCACAGTGATACATTTTTTATCACATCTGAACCCACACTGACATGTCATAATCACCAAACTCCACAGTTTACCATAAATTTCACTGTTGATGCTATATATCCTGTGGGTTTGGACAAATGTAAAATGACAGTTATTTATTATTATAATATCATACAGAGCATTTTTCCCCCAATGCCCTACAAATGTTCTGTACTCCATCTTTTCATCTCCTTGTACCAACTCCTGGCAACCATTTATTTTTAACTACCTCCATAGTTTTGGCTTTTCTAGAATGTCATATAGTTGGAATTATATAGCATGCAGCCTTTCACACTGGCTTATTTCACTTTGTAGTATGCATTTAAGTTTTGTTCACGTCTTTGCATGGCTTGCCAGCTCATTTCTTTTTACAACTAAATAATCCCCCTCTCAGGCTGTATCGCAGTCTATTTATCCATTCACCTACTGAAGGATATCTTGGTTGCTTCTAAGTTTTAGTAATTAGGAATAAAACAGCTATAAACATCCTTGGGCAGGTTTTTGTGTGGACATGTTTTGAACTCTTTTGGCTAAACACCAGGGAGAGTTACTGCTAGATCATATTGTAACAGTATGCTTAGTTTTATAAGAAACTGATAAACTGTTTTCCACAGTGGCTACACCATTTTGCATTCCTGCTAGCAATGCATGGGAGTTTCTGTTACTCCACAACTTTGCCTGTATTTGGTGTCTTCAGTATTCCACACGCTGGATCTTTACTTTGGCAAAAAAAAAAAAAAAAAAAAAAAAAAAAAAAAGATACTTAATAGTAAAACCAACCAGGATCTATGAATTTGTGATTCAGCGTCCCTGGAGAACACTGAGTAACCTCTAAACACTGCAGAGTATAAAACAGAGATGTTTCATAATTGTTTTTTTTTTTTTTTTTTTTTTTTTTTTTTTTAATTTTTTTTTTTTTTTTTTTCAACTTTTTTTGTTTATTTTTGGGACAGAGAGAGACAGAGCATGAACGGGGGAGGGGCAGAGAGAGAGGGAGACACAGAATCGGAAACAGGCTCCAGGCTCCGAGCCATCAGCCCAGAGCCTGACGCGGGGCTCGAACTCACGGACCGCGAGATCGTGACCTGGCTGAAGTCGGACGCTTAACCGACTGCGCCACCCAGGCGCCCCGAGATGTTTCATAATTGTAATTCTTCCTGCTATGTGAGATACGCCAGTATGCCACACCTATCTCCTGTGCTATTAGAGCTCAAAACATGCCCTGTGCAGGAAGGAAGGACCTGAGGAGCTTCGCTTGTTGCCTCTACTTCTCTATTTCACTTGATTGTCTATGTGCTTGAAATCATTAGAAAATATTAAAAATGCAGAAGAACTCTTATTCATATGGACTTTACAATGCAATCTTGTGTGGTGTTAACTCAATTATCATATAATATCCCTAAAATATAAAAGTAGGTATTTATTATATATTATATACAAATTATATATGTAAATTGTAGACAGCCATATATTTATGTATATGTAATAAATTATACCTTATATTAAATTTTAATTTATGACCTTTTTTACATAGCACACTGAAATTTTCTATCCGCCAAATAAAGGGTGACACAGGAATTATTTAGAATTTTATCAATATCTTATTAAAAAGTTATTGGGGCGCCTGGGTGGCGCAGTCGGTTAAGCGTCCGACTTCAGCCAGGTCACGATCTCGCGGTCTGTGAGTTCGAGCCCCGCGTCAGGCTCTGGGCTGATGGCTCGGAGCCTGGAGCCTGTTTCCGATTCTGTGTCTCCCTCTCTCTCTGCCCCTCCCCCGTTCATGCTCTGTCTCTCTCTGTCCCAAAAATAAATAAAAAAAAAAAAAAGTTATAATAACCATATGATTAGTATATAGCAGTCGGGGCAGTGACTGCTTGTGATAAACATGATATGAAGTTGTAGATAAAGTGAAGCATATTTGATGACTGGAAAATTTTTCAGGTACCTTTGCAGCATGAAACAAATATCCATGTGAGATAATGGCAGGTAAGACAATGTGATAATATTCATGAAAGTTCTCTCAAATTTGGGAAGAAGCCAAGATGGCGGAACAGCATGGAAGTTTTTTGTGTCTCGCGTCCATGAAATACAGCCAGACCAACACTAAACCATCCTACACACCTAGAAAACTGATTGGAAGGTTAACACAACAATCTGCACAACCTGAACCACAGAATCCAGCAGGTACACGACACGAAGAGCTGAAGTCGGGGAGCAAGAAGCCATGAAAGGTAGGGAACCCCTTTTGCGGGTGGAGAGAGGACGGAGACTGAGGAGGGAGGGAGCATATTGGAAAAGCACCCCTCCCCAAAAGCAGCTGGAGAAAAAGTGGAAAACTGGAAACAGCCACAGGAACTAAATTAAAAAGGGAGAAAGGAGAAAGGAGAGGTTTAATTCCATTAAAGCTGTAAACAAGGGGAGCGCAAAGGCTGCAACTCTGCAGCTCCATACCTGGCAGTGCTCTGGTGGGAAAGGTGAATCCGAAGGAACAGAGTGAGGTCTGGGAGGTCTCGGGCCACATGGGGAAAAGAGGTTCCACTGCTGGAAGGACAATTGGTAGAGACTGTTGAAGCCACCTGGTCCCAGCAGACCCCGGAAGGCAGCCACATTTGTTGGTGCTGGGGCAAGGTCATTGAGGGTGAAGCCTGGTGCCAGATGTGTGTTGCAATTTTCCATAATCCCTGAAATGCTGATGCTACACTGTTTTTCGATCTTTTTGGGGGGTGGGCTGGCACCTGGCTGCAGTCTCAGGGCACCAGCAACAGCAGGGTCCAGCGGGCGTTCCTGGGTGCAGCCGACATTCTGCCATTGCCCATTCAACCATTGCTCAGTGAGACCCTCTCGCAAGGGGTGGAAAGGGTCAAAGCCGCAGTCCTTCAGAAGTAAGGGGCTGGGGAAAACAGCTGCATCTGATACAAAACTTTGGAGTGAGGTACTTCCTGGGGCCTGGTCACAGAGATGGAAAGCGGGGAGTGGACGAGAGCTGAAGACAGAGGACAAGTGCGTGATTGCTGATCCGGGAGAACAGAGAGGGTAGCTGGGTGGCGCCATTTTCACCGCTCTCGCGCATGCACATGCGCACCGACAAGCACCGCAACAATTCACCCAGTAGGCTAGCGGAGGCGCCATCAGTGGAGAGGGGAGCTGAACCCCACCCAACTGGGTCAACTTAGTCCTTAAAGGACACAAACCTCACACGCAGCTTAATTTATGGACTATAAAGAGCTACATGGACTGACCTCTAGGGGAAAATGAAGCAATTTCAGTCCTACTTCAATCTGTTAGCAGGTTCATCTATTCTTTTTCTTTTTTTCTCTTTTTCCTTTTTCTCTTTAACAATTCTTTTCTTTTCTTGAATACAGAAAGAGAAAAAACTCATTTTTATTTTCAATTTTTATTAAAAATATGTTTTTAATTTTTATTACTATATTTTTTACTTTTGTGTAAATTTTTTCAAATTCTACTTTACTTCCATTCTTTTATTTTAGTCTACTTCAGTGTACTCACCTTTTCAAATTTTCAAACAATTTCTTTTTTTCTTTTTCTTTTTTTCTTTTTCATTTCTTTTCTTTTTCTTGAAAGCTAAGAGAAAAACTTCATTTTTACTTTCAATTTCTTTTAAAAATATTTTTATTTAATTTTTATTACTATATTTTTTGCTTTTATGTAGTTTTTTTCAAATTCTATCTACCTCCCATCATTTAATTTCAGTCTACTATAGTTATTCATTTTTTCAAATTTTCAAATGATTTATTCTCTTTTTTCTTTTCTTTTTCCTTTTTTATCTTTTTTCTCTTTTTCATTCATTACTTTTTTCTTAAATACAGAAAACGAAAAAAATCATTTATTTTTAATTTTTATTAAAAATATTTTTCTTTAATTTTTTCTACTATATTTTCTACTTTTGTGTATATTTTTTTCAAATTCTATTTTACCCACATCCTCTCATTTTAGTCTACTTTAGTGTGTTCATTTTTTAAAATTCTCAAATGATTTCCTTTTTTTTTCTCCTCCGCCTTTTTTTCTCGTTTCTCTAATCTGTCAAAACACTTTCAACACCCAGACCAAAACACACCTAGGAACTAGCATCATCTATTTGATTTTTGTGTGTGTGTGTGTGTGTCTTTAATTTTTAATTTTAATATTTTTTAACTTTAATTTTTTTTAATTTCAATTTTTCTACCTCATGAATTCCTTTTCTCCCTTCAAAATGACAAAATGAAGGAATTCACCCCAAAAGAAAGAGCACAAAGAAACGATAGCCAGGGATTTAACCAACACAGATACAAGCAAGATGTCTGAACCAGAATTTAGAATCACGATAATAAGAATACTAGCTAGAGTCAAAAATAGATTAGAATCCCTTTCTGCAAAGATAAAAGAAGTGAAAAATAACCAGAATGAAATTAAAAATGCTATAACTGAGCTGCAATCACGGATGGATGCAGTGGCGGCAAGGATGGACGAGGCAGAACAGAGAAACAGCGATATAGACGAAAAACTTATAGAGAATAACAAAGCAGAAAAAAAGAGATATTAAGGCAAAAGAGCACGATTTAAGAATTACAGAAATCAGTGACTCAAAAAAAAGGAACAACATCAGAATCATAGGGGTCCCAGAGGAGGAAGAGAGAGAAATAGGGGTAGAAGGGTTATGTGAACAAACCATAGCAGAAAACTTTCCTAACCTGGGGAAAGACGCAGACATCAAAATCCAGGAAGCACAGAGGACTCCCATTAGAGTCAACAAAAACCAACCATCAACAAGGCATATCATAGTCAAATTCACAAAATACTCAGGCAAGGAGAGAATCATGAAAGCAGCAAGGGAAAAAAGTCCCTAACGTCCAAGGGAAGACAGATCAGGATTGCAGCAGGCCTATCCACAGAAACTTGGCAGACCAGAAAGGAGTGGCAGGATATATTCAATGTGCTGAATCAGAAAAATATGCAAGCAAGAATTCTTTATTCAGCAAGGCTGTCACTCAAAATAGAAGGAGAAATAAAAGTTTCCCAGACAAACAAAAATTAAGGGAGTTTGTGACCACTAAGCCGTCCCTGCAAGAAATTTTAAGGGGAACTCTCTGAGGGGAGAAAAGATGAAAATATATATACCAAAAGCAACAAAAGATTAGAAAGGACCAGAGAACACCACCAGAAACTTCAACACTACAAGCAATAAATTATGGCAATAAATTCATATCTTTCAGTACTCACTCTAAACGTCAATGGACTCAATGCTCCAATCAAAAGACATAGGGTAACAGAATGGATAAGAAAACAAGATCCATCTATATGCTGTTTACAAGAGACCCACTTTAGACCTAAAAACACCTACAGATTGATAATAAGGAGATGGAGAACCATCTATCATGCTAATGGTCAACAAAAGACAGCTGGAGTAGCCATACTTATATCAGACAATCTAGACTTTAAAATAAAGACTGTATCAGGAGATGCAGAAGGGCATTATATTATAATCAAGGGGTCTATAGACCAAGAAGACCTACCAATTGTAAACATTTATGCGCCAAATGCGAAAGCACCCAAATATATAAATCAATTAATCACAAACATAGAGAAACTCATTGATCGTAATACCATAATAGTAGGAGACTTCAACACCCCACACACAACAATGGACAGATCATCTAATCAAAAAATCAATAAGGAAACAATGGCTTTGAATGACACACTGGACCAGATGGACTTAACAGATATATTCAGAACATTTCATCCTAAAGCAGTGGAATATACATTCTTCTCCAGTGCACATGGAACGTTCTCCAGAATAGACCATATACTGGGACACAAATCAGCCCTAAGTAAGTACAAAAAGATCAAGATCATACGATGTATATTTTCAGACCACAATGCTATGAAACTCAAAATCAACCACAAGAAAAAATATGGAAAGGTAACAAATACATGGAGACTGAAGAACATCCTACTAAACAATGAATGGGCTAACCAAGAAGTTAATGAGGAAATTAAAAAGTATATGGAAGTCAATGAAAATGATAGCGCCACAACCCAACACCTCTGGGACACAGCAACGGCAGCCATAAGAGGAAAGTATATAGGAATCCAGGCCTTCCTAAAGAAGGAAGAAAGACCTCACTACACAACCTAACCTTATGCCTTAAGGATCTGGAAAAAGAACAGCAAATAAAACCCAAAACCAGCAGAAGACAGGAAATAATAAGGATTAGAGCAGAAATTAATGCTATCAAAATAAAAAAAAAAAAAAACAGTAGAAAAGATCAATGAAAGCAAAATTCTTTGAAAGAATTAACAAAACTGATAAACCACTAGCCAGTTTGATCAAGAAGAAAAAGGAAAGGACCCAAATAAGTAAAATCAAGAATGAGAGAGGAGAGATCACAACCAAAACAACAGAAATAAAAACATTAATAAGAGAATATTATGAGCAATTATATGCCAATAAAATGGGCAATCTGGACAAATTGGACAAATTCCTAGAAAACATATACACTACCAAAACTGAAACAGGAAGAAATAGAAAATTTGAACAGACCCATAACCAGTAAGGAAATCAAATTAGTAACAAAAAATCTGCCAAAAAACAAGAGTCTAGGACCAGATGGCTTTCCAGGAGCATTCTACCAAACATTTAGGGAAGAGTTAACACCTATTCTCTTGAAGCTGTTCCCAAACATAGAAATGGAAGGAAAACTTACAAACTCTTTCTATGAGGCCAGCATTACCTTGATTCCAAAACCAGACAGAGACCCCACTAAAAAGGAGAACTATAGACCAATTTTCCGATGAACATGGATGCAAAACTCCTCAACAAGACATTAGCCAACTGGATCCAACAATACATTAAAAAAATTATTCACCACGACCAAGTGGGATTTATACCCGGATGCAGGGCTGGTTCAATATCTGGAAAACAATTAACGTGATTCATCTTATCAATAAAAGAAAGGACAAGAACCATATGGCCCTATCAATAGATGCAGAGAAAGCATTTGACAAAATAAAGCAAACTTTCTTGATAAAAACCCTCAAGAAAGTAGGGAAAGAAGGATCATACCTAAAGATCATAAAGACCATATATGAATGAGCAACGCTAATATCATCCTCAATGGGGAAAAACTGAGAGCTTTCCCCTTAAGGTCAGGACATCCCTGTCTTCAGGGATGTCCACTCTCACCACTGTTATTCAAAATAGTATTGGAAGTCTTAGCCTCTGCAATCAGACAACACAAAGAAATACAAGGCTTCCAAATCAGCCAGGAGGAGGTCAAAGTTTCACTCTTCACAGATTACATGATACTCTATATGGAAAACCCTAAAGATTCCACCAAAAAACTGCTAGAACTGATTCATGAATTTGGCAAAGTTGCAGGATATAAAATCAATGCACAGAAATCAGTTGCATTCCTATACACCAACAATAAAGTGGCAGAGAAATCAAGGAATTTATCCAATTTACAGTTGCACCAAAAACCATAAAATACCTAGGAATAAATCTAACCAAAGAGGTGAAAAATGTATACACTGAAAGCTATAGAAAGCTTATGAAAGAAATTGAAGAAGACACAAAGAAATGGAAAAAGATTCCATGCTCCTGGATAGGAAGAAAAATATTGTTAAAATGTCAATACTACCCAAAGCAATCTACATATTCAACTCAATCCCTATCAAAATAACACCAGCATTCTTCACAGAGTTAGAACAAATAATCTATGTATGGAAATCTATGTATGTTGTATGGAACCAGAAAAGACCCGAATAGCCAAAGCAACCTTGAAAAAGAAAACCAAAGCAGGAGGCATCACAGTCCCAGACTTCTAGCTATACTACAAAGCTGTAATCATCAAGACAGTATGGTACTGGCACAAGAACATACACTCAGATCAATGGAATAGAATAGAGAACCCAGAAATGGACCCACAAACGTATAGCCAACTAATCTTTGACAGAGTAGGAAAGAACATCCAATGGAATAAAGACAGTCTCTTCAGCAAGTGGAGCTGGGAAAACTAGACAGTGACATGCAGAAGAATGAACCTGGACCACTTTCTCACACCATACACAAAAATAAACTCAAAATGGATGAAAGACCTCAATGTAAGACAGGAAGCCATCAAAATCCTTGAGGAGAAAGCAGGCAAAACCTCTTTGATCTTGCCCACAGCAAGATCAACACTTCTCTTACTCAACACGTCTCCAGAGGCAAGGGAAACAAAAGCAAAAATGAACTACTGGGACCTCATCAAAATAAAACGCTTCTGCACAGCAAAGGAAACAATCAGCAAAACTAAAAGGCAACCGACAGAATGGGAGAAGATACTTGCAAATGACATATCAGATAAAGGGTTAGTATCCAAAATCTATGAAGAACCTATTAAACTCAACACCCAAAAAACAAATAATCCAGTGAAGAAATGGGCAAAAGACATGAATAGACACTTCTCCAGGAAGACATCCTGGTGGCCAGCCGACACATGAAATAATGCTCCACATCACTCATCATCAGGGAAATACAAATCAAAACCACAATGAGATATCACCTTATACCTGTCAGAATGGCTAACATTAACAACTCAGGCAAAAACAGATGTTCGCAAGGATGTGGAGAGAGAGGATCTCTTTTGCATTGTGGTGGGAATGCAAGCTGGTACAGTTACTCTGGAAAACAGTTTGGAGGTTCCTTAGAAAACTAAAAATAGAACTATCCTATGACCCAGCAACTGCACTACTAGGCATTTATCCACGGGATACAGGTGTGCTGTTTCAAAAGGACATATGCCCCCCCCAATGTTTATAGCAGCACTACCAACAATAGCCAAAGTATGGAAAGAGCCCAAATGTCCATTGATGGATGAATGGCTAAAAGAAGATACATACAATGTATGTATGGAGTACATTGGAGTATTACTCGGCAATCAAAAAGAATGAAATCTTGCCATTTGCAACTACGTGGATGAAACTGGAGGGTATTATGCTAAGTGAAATTAATCACTCAGAGAAAGACAAAAATCATATGACTTCACTCATATGAGGTCTTTAAGAGACAAAACACATGAACACAAGAGAAGGGAAACAAAAATAATATAAAAACAGGGAGGGAGACAAAACAGAAGAGACTCATAAATATGGAGAACAAACTGAATGTTGCTGGAGGGGTTGTGGGAGGAGGGATGGGCTAAATGGGTAAGGAGCATTAAGGAATCTACTCCTGAAATCATTGCTTCACTATATGCTAACTAATTTGGATAGAAATTTTAAAAAATAAAAAATAAAGTTAAAAAATAAAAAAATAAAACAAAAATTTTAAAAAATTAAAAGAAGTTCTCTCAAATTTAGACTCCCTCTGTTTCTCTGAACAAAGATGCAATTGGAAACACACTCAGTTTTGAGATTAGCAGCATAATAAAAATGAAAAACAATGAATATTATTTTTCCTAGTGTAGTGTAAATTCAACACAATGGCTTTTGCATCAAAGTGGGCTCCATTCTGAATCTGCCATTCCGAACTTTGTCCAGTTAATGACTTAACCTGTTCGCCTGAGTGACCCCTTAAATGTGAGATGGAAATAATACCACTACTTATTGTATAAATTTGGTGTGATCTCTAAATTACAGAATGATAATAACTTAGAACACAGGCTAAAACATAGTAGTAAGTTTTGGTATTACCTATGTTTTGTTGATTAAACTCGAGCAGCATCAAAATCCTTCAGTTTGTAAAACTGTAAAAGCCAATGTGTAATTCATGACTCCAGTGGCTGCTGTGATGATGGTGGTATGTGGGGATTGAACTTTCTCTCACTGAGCTTCTGGGTGACCAAGCTGAGCAAAGTTCCCTGATAGCCAGCACTGGATATGTAGTATGAGACAAAAATCAAGGTTTTATACTTGATTAGGCTAAACTAGCCCACAGGAAGTGAAATGTTATTTGGAGAGAGCTAAGACTAAAGTCTTCAGGAGTGGTTATGGTACAGTTTGGAGAAATTCTAATAGGATAGTGCTGCAAAAAGAGGTTGACTAAAAAATGTTTCATAAAAAAGTAGAAAAATAAAATTGTGTGTGTGAGGTATTAAGAAGAGTCCAAGAAAATACTAAAACATTATTTTAGGGGCTCCTGGGTGGCTCAGTCGGTTGAGCATCTGACTTTGGCTCGTGAGGTCATGATCTCATGGCTCTTGAGTTTGAGTCCTGCATCGGGCTCTGTGCTGACAGCTCAGAGCCTAGAGCCTGCTTCAGATTCTGTGTCTCCCTCTCTCTCTGCCACTAACCCACTCACATTCTGTCTCTGTCTCTCTCAAAAATAAATAAACATTAAAAAAAACATTATTTTAAACCAGTCAATAAATGAAGAAGTGCTTAATGAAAAAGGTAGTGATTTTGTAGAATATTGGGAGAAGAGAATTTATATGTAGAACATAAATTCACTAGTCTTATTAAGGGATTAAGAGATTAAAAGAAACACACGAAAAAGAATTCCTCCAGGATAGGCACTTGGAAGATGCCCAGATTTAGAGGGCTTAACTCTCAAAAGACAAAAGGCTTTATTTGAAGAAACAGTAAGTGAAAATGTAAGTATGTGAGTTGTTGTTCCATATAGCTATGACTATATTTTAAGCATGTTTTTAAGTTTATTTATTTTGAGAGAGAGAGATAGGGAGAGAGCACAAGTGGAGGAGGAGCAGATAGAGAGGGAGAGAGAAAGAATCCTAAGCAAGCTCCTCGCTGTCAGTAAGTAGTGTGATGCAGGGCTTGATCTCACAAACCTCGAGATCATGACCTGAGCTGAAATCAAGAGTCAGATGCTTAACTGACTGAGCCTTCCAGGCACTCCAATTATATTTTAATTTCTTGGTTATTAATTAAATTTTCAAATGAATTAGATAATTCTATATAAAGATCAAATTCAGCATTCTGTGCCATTTGTGCCACTTTTTAAAATAAGTATAAAATTTTAGATGACATATAAAGAACAGTGAGTTTTTATTATCATTTTATTCTTGAATATCTACCATCTTATGATTGCATTTCGTTTTTTTTTTAATGTTTATTTTTGAGAGAGAGCGAGAGAGTGAGTATGAGCTGGGGAGGGGCAGAGAGAGAAACATAGAATCTGAAGCAGGCTCCAGGCTCTGAGCTGTCAGCACAGAGCCTGATGCAGGACTCAAACTCACAAACCATGAGATCATGACCTGAGCAAAAGTTGGAGGCCACCCAGGTGCCCCAGTGATTGTATTTCCTAACTGAAATCACAAACATGTAATTTTCATTAAAAATACATTGATATTAGTAATTTTGATCTTAATTGATAAATATCGATAGTGATAGTTCACATTGCTCTTATTTTTCAATGCACATCAATAATCACTTTTTTCCAATAAATAAAACTGGAAAAGCATTACACTCTAGTCCTTCAGTATAACTGACCACTAATGATGGCACAAAATAGAAATGGAAAACACCCGTTCTTTTTTCTTATAGAATCTATAACAAACTAGGAAAGATAAATATAAAGTATATAAA
Source organism: Panthera pardus (assembly GCF_024362965.1). Classification (NCBI taxonomy): domain Eukaryota; kingdom Metazoa; phylum Chordata; class Mammalia; order Carnivora; family Felidae; genus Panthera; species Panthera pardus. The sequence continues at coordinate 89,978,721 of NW_026526765.1, forward strand.
TAAACAAGTATATATATAAAAGTATATAAATAAAAGTATATAAATAAGTATATAAAGTATATAAATAAAAGTATATAAATAAACAAGCAGAGTTAATTAGATAAAGCTGAGAAATTTTCTCAGAAAAGGATTTTGGTTGAATCTTAAGTTTCGTTGTTGTTGTTAATTGTATTTTATACATACACACACACAGAGAAAGTGAGAGAGAGAGAGAGAAAGAAGAGAGAGAGAGAGAGAGAGAAAGAAAGAGAGAGAGGAATATCAGGAGACTTTGGAGTGCACGTACATAAATCTCATTGCACCTGTAACAGAGGAATCTAATCTGTCTTCTCTTTCTAGCATCTCTTAACAACTACATACAATACTTTCTTTCCACGTTATATTGACTCTTTGTTCTCTTACTAGGCTCTAAAATTTGAGGGTGTGGGCTGTTCATAAAAGCTGCATACTACTTGAGCTAGAGCAATTGATGAAGCAGCCTGGAGAGATCATTTTGACTATCACAGACAAAATAGGTCTAGTGTGGAACTGTTTCAAAATGAGAAATCAACTGAAACCAAATACTTGGATGACAAATGTGTAGAGAATTTGAAATGAGCCATTAAGGTACTGCAGCCCATTTTGAATTCATGGGCTAATTATTATAAGATTACCTCTTTTTCTGTCATTTTCCCAAATGGAAACAATCTACTGAGAAGGGAACTGATATTCTATATAACGGCTGCTATGGCAATAAAAGTATCTTTACCTGTTTAGGGGCTCCTGCGGCTCAGTTGGTTGAGCATCTGACTCTTGATTTCAGCTCAGGTCAGGATCCCAGGGTCAAGGGATTAAGCCCGACATCATGCTCTGTGCTGAGCATGGACCCTGCTTGAGAGTCTTTCTCTCTCCCTCTGCCTCTCCCCTGCATGCACTCTCTCTTTCTAAAAAGATTTAAAAAAAAGTATTTTTACCTGCTTAAATAGTCTGAATTTGGAATGGGGAAAGACAAAATTCCTTTACATTTTTTCATTTAATACAGAGAGAGGAGGCAAGTATAACAACAAAAACAGCAATCTTAGACAAGTCTGTAATCTTTTTCAATATGTTATTTTATAACAGCACTGGCATTTTTAGTATGCTGCATTTGCTGAGCAGTAATTTAAGTCTCAAAAGGAATAAAAATACTTTGCAAATTTAAATGCATTTATTCAGGGACCACTCTACCACAAAAATAGCTGTTGCATTTCACCCCAGATTGTTAAAAATCAAAGTGCAAAATAATTTTAAAAGATAGTTAAAAGATGGAGAAAAAAACACTAAAAGTAATAGTTGCTGCATAGAGAAGCTAAGTAGGCAAAACATAGCCATCTGAGAATTAGGTAATTTGATCATGGCTCTAGGATGGAAATTCCTGTACTTCTTCATTAAGTGTAAAATATGTTACATTTTATGCGTTCAGTGGATTAGGCTTTTTAACTTCAGATGAGCTTTCTGCTTGATTTAGCTCCTTAGACATAGATAAAACAGAATGGCAAATAAAAAGCTAATTGTGCACTATATTGTAGAGATGGAAAGAATACATATTTCACAAAAAAAGTTAGTTACAATCTATGTTATGTTATGGAAGCCAATTAGATGACAACTGTTTTATTATTTACTTGTTCATCTCATCCAAACATTCATGGGTTTGGTAAATATATTTGGGTCTCATGAATGTCTAAATTAGGTGAGGTAGGAAGGGAACACAGTGGTGAAAGTGGATATGGCCTCACTCTGGTTTTAAGGATCTTAGGTAGTTTAGAAAGACACTATAGGAAGCATCTTAGACCCTAGGGTAATTTGATACAAAAAGCATCCATGATTATGCTCAGAGATGGTCAGAGATGGCTGTGAGGGGCATGAGATTACTAGATTCTATTTTGATCTCTGTTATGTCCCCCCTCCCCGCAGAAAAAGCGTATCTATTTCACTAGAAGGATACATATTCATCTATTTATTACTACTGTGAGAAAAACTTCTAACTTCTTGAATGTTATTTTGTTTCATTAAAAGTTAACATAAACACACAGAACACGAAAAGCATCTGCTGGGTAATTAGTAAAACATCCCTGGGAGAACTGAGAGAGCAACATAGTGTGGAGGTAGAAGAAACAAGACTAGAAATTCAGAGGTGACACTAGAGAGCCTAGATTTATCTCCCTGATAACTTTATTCTTAAGCAAAATAACTATATAAAATTAAACATTGGGTAGGTACATTGTGCTATTCTGTGAGTTTGCAGCTGAAAAATAGGCATGAAAATAAAAGCCCTGTGGACATTCAGCCCCATTGTTCTCTGATGAAGAACTATATTTACAGATTTAGCATATAAGTAGGTTATTAAAAAAAATTAATGTTTATTCATTTTGGAGAGACAGATACAGACCATGAGTGGGGAAGGGGGCACAGAGAGAGAGGGAGACACAGGATCCCAAAGCAGATTCCAGGCTCTGAGTTTTCAAAACAGAGCCCTAGGCAGGGCTTGGACTCAAAAACCACAAGATCATCACCAAAGCCGAAGTCAAACACTTAACAGACTGAGCCACCCAGGCACCTCTAAGTAGGTTCATTTGAAGACAATTTCTTAAGGATTCTTTATTCTTCCCAAATTGTTACTGTCTTTGTATCTTTTGGGGCTCCGGATCTCATGCTTAGGTCCTTTAGGTTGTCATATTTTTAAAAATCATTTTCTTTATTGCTTTCTAAACGATCGTGTAACAGGGTTCTCACACAGAGAGTCATGACAGTGAGGCTTTTCTTTCCAGGAAGCAACTTTATTTGTTCCAGCACTACTCAGTTGTGTTCATATCCAAAGAGCTGAGTCCCAAATGCTACATGATGTAGTTTTTTTTATACATTTTCTATGTCTTTGTCTCCCATATATGGTAACACACAAACATGCAGTCTGATTAAGTGTGCTTATGTTACAAGGTCAAGAGGGATGTTGTCAAGTGCGGTATGTGTATAGTCAGGTTGCCTTGAAGTTTTGTTTTTGTTTTTGTTTTTTTGTTCCTTGGACCCTACTACAATCTTAGTTTCACTTCTGCTTCACTTTATATACAAAGTTTTTCTGGACATATATTTATTAACTTCACAAATTACATTGATTCTTTGGCCACATTTGTGTTTGCATTTGATCAGAGAATATATCTAGTTTTTGGAATATTTAGTTATTTTTCTTTCTGCCTGCCAGTACACAATTGATCTTGTGATATTTTTTTCATCACATATATTCAACTAAATAACAGAGAATGATAGGTATTTTTCAATTCTCCAGTACTCTGAATTTTTTTTCTGTTATATCGGTCTGCTTCTTTTTTTGCAGTTTTTTAAATGTTTATTTATTATTTTTGAGAGACAACGAGAGACAGAGCACGAGCAGGGGAAGGGCAGAAACAGAGGGAGACACAGACTTCAAAGTAGGCTCCAGGCTCTGAGCTGTCAGCACAGAGGCCGACGTAGGGCTCGAACTCATGAACTATGAGACATTGACCTGAGCCAAAGTAGCAGACCTAACCGACTGAGCCACCCAGGTGCCCCTCAGTTCGCTTCTTAATGAGCAAGATTTGACTTTCCCTCTATAAGAACATGATTAGCAAGTTATCATCGTATTTCTATTAATTTTTATCTTAAATACTTTCATTGCTTTTTTTGTAAAATAAGTCTTTTGTTATTTTATAATGTCAACTATTATATAGCTTCACAATTTTAATATTAAATTAAAGCATACACACTAGATATTACTATGATTTATTTTCTTGTATTTCCTTGATAAATTTTTAATTTTCTTTTTTTCTTTTTATTTTTTATATTAAATATAATTTATTGTCAGATTGGTTTCCATACAACACCCAGTGCTCATCCCAACAGGTGTCCTCCTCAATGCCCATCACCCACTTTGCCCTCTCCCCCACCCCCCATCAACCCTCAGTTTGTTCTCAGCATTTAAGTCTCTTATGGTTTGCCTCCCTGCCTCTCTGTAACTTTCCCCCCCTCTTCTCTCCCCCATGGTTCTCTGTTAAATTTCTCAGGATCCACATATGAGTCAAAACATATGGTGTCTGTGTTTCTCTGCCTATTTCACTTAGCATAATACTCTCCAGTTCCATCCATGTTGCTACAAATGGCCAGATTTCATTCTTTCTCATTGCCACGTAGTATTCCATTGTATACATAAACCACAATTTCTTTATCCATTCGTCAGTTGATGGACATTTAGGTTCTTTCCATAATTTGGCTATTGTTGAAAGTGCTGCTATAAACATTGGGTACAAGTGTCCCTATGCAACAGCACTCCTGTATCCCTTGGGTAAATTCCTAGCAGTGCTATTGCTGGGTCATAGGGTAGGTCTATTTTTAATTTTTTGAGGCACCTCCACACTGTTTTCCAGAGCGGCTGCACCAGTTTGCATTCCCACCAACAGTGCAAGAGGGTTCTGGTTTCTCCACATCCTCTCCAGCATCTATAGTCTCCTGATTTGTTCATTTTAGCCACTCTGACTGGTGTGAGGTAGTATCTCAGTGTGGTTTTGATTTGTATTTCCCCGATGAGGAGCGACGTTGAGCATCTTTTCATGTGCCTGTTGGCCATCTGGATGTCTTCTTTAGAGAAGTATCTATTCATGTCTTCTGCCCATTTCTTTGCTGGATTATTTGTTTTTCGGGTGTGGAGTTTGGTGAGTTCTTTATAGGTTTTGGACACTAGCCCTTTATCCAATTTGTCATTTTTAAATGTCTTTTCCCATTCCATTGGTTGCCTTCTAGTTTTGTTGATTGATTCTTTTGCAGTGCTGAAGCTTTTTATCTTTACGAGGTTCCAGTAGTTCATATTTGCTTTTAATTCCCTTGCCTTTGAAGATGTGTGGAGTAAGCAATTGCTGCAGCTGAGGTCAAAGAGGTTGTTGCCTGTTTCCTCCTCTAGGGTTTTGATGGTTTCCTGTCTCACATTCAGGTCCTTTATCCATTTTGAGTTTATTTTTGTGAAAGGTGGAAGATAGTCGTTTAGTTTTATTCTTCTGCATGTTGCTGTCCAGTTCTCCCAGCAAGCACCATTTGCTAAAGAGATTGTCTTTTTTCCATTGGATACTCTTTCCTGCTTTGTCAAAGATTAGTTGGACATATATCTGTGGGTCCAATTCTGGGCTCTCTATTCTATTCCATTGGTCTATGTTTCTGTTTTTGTGCCAATACCATACTGTCTTGATGATTACAGCTTTGTAGTAGAGGTTAAAGTCTGGGATTGTGATGCCTCCCGCTTGATTTTCTTCTTCAACATTACTTTGGCTATTTGGGGTCTTTTGTGGTTTCATTCAAATCTTCTGATTGCTTGTTTTAGCTTCAAGAAGACTGCTGGCGCAATTTTGGTTGGGATTGCATTGAATGTGTAGATTGCTTTGGGTAGTATTGAGATTTTAACAATACATGAGCATGGAATGCTTTTCCATTTCTTTGTATCTTCTTCAATTTCCTTCATAAGCTTTCTATAATTTTCAGCATACAGATCTTTTACATCTTCAGTTAGACTTATTCCTAGGGATTTTATGATTCTTGGTGCAATTGTCAATGGGATCAGATTCTTTATTTCTCTTTCTGTTGCTTCATTATTGGTGTATAAAAATGCAACAGATTTCTGTACATTGATTTCATAACCTGCAACTTGGCTGAATTCACATATCAGTTCTAGCAGACTTTTGGTGGAGTCTGTCAGGTTTTCCATGTAGAGTATCATGTTGTCTGTGAATAGTGAAAGTTTCACTTCATCTTTGCCAATTTTGATGCTTTTGATTTCATTTTGTTGTCTGATTGCTGATGCTAGGACTTGCAACACTATGTTAAACAACAGCAGGGAGAGTGAACATCCCTGTCGTGTTCCTGATCTCAGGGGGAAGGCTCTCAGTTTTTCCTCATTGAGTATATTAGCTGCGGGCTTTTCATAAATGTCTTTTATGATGTTTAAGTATGTACCTTTTCCCGACTTTCTTGAGGGTTTTATTAAGAAAGGATGCTGTGTTTTGTCAAATGCTTTTTCTGCATCGATTGACAGGATCATATGGTTCTTATCTGTACTTTTATTAATGTGATGGATCATAATGATTGATTTGCGAATAATGAACCAGCCTTGCAGCCCAGGGATGAATCCCACTTGATCATGGTGAATAATTCTTTTTATACACTGTTGAATTTGATTTCTTGTATCTTATTGATAATTTTTGCATTCATCAGGGATATTGGCCTGTAGTTTTCTTTTTTTACTGGGTCTCTGTCTGGTTTAGGAATCAAAGTAATACTGGCTTCATAGAATGAGTCTGGAAGTTTTTGGTCTCTTTTCCTCCCAGACTCCAGGGTTCAAAGTCCTTTGGCTTCAGCACTTCTTTGTTTGAGAGGTATGGATCCCCCTACTTCTCCACCATGTAGCCCTGTCCTTTCTAGAATAAGTTTTAAAAGAGTTTTCCTGGCAGAGAAAGGGACAAAGAGAATTCTAGGTATAAGATAGAAAGGTAGAATCATGGAATATTTGGAAATGTCCTTTTAGTTCTATGTAGCTAGAATGCAGTATATGTGGAGATAAGCTGATCTAAGAGTGAGTGGGGAGGGGAAAAGGGAGAGGAGAGGACGAAGAGGAGACTAATTTTTAATTTTCTACTTTATATTCAAATTTTATTGATTTCTTGAAAACTTAATCTAGTTTTGTTTTTATAATGCTTTTATTTTTCTTTTAATAAGCTATTAATATTCTTGTTTCACTTTCCAGACTTTAGCATTGCTGTAAGAACTCAGATGACATTCTCATATTTCTTTTCCTTGGAAGTTTTTTTAATCTTGTCACATTGTATGGTATTCTCTTTAGCCTTAGAATACAGGAATTCTACAAGAATATGTCCAGGCATTTTCTACATTCAAACTCAACAAACTTTTCAATAGAGAATATCACTTCTCTTCCAGCTACTAAAAAATGTCTTCTGTTATTCATCTCATCAATACGATTTGTCTCCTCTAGAACTTCTATACTTATATGTGGAGCCAACTGGGTCTATGTTCCGGGTCTCTTTTTTGTTTTAGCATTTTTATCCCTTTTATGTTGTTGCTGTGTTATGAGAGAATTCTTGATTTTTGTCATCCAGTATACTTAAAAAGACTGCAAAATAAACTGAAATTTAATTTGATGTCCATCGTTTTAAGATCTAAAAACCTATAAACTGCAATTTAATGACTATACACACTTCCAAGCATTTTAAAAGATAAGAAAAATCTGAACCACATATTATATTCTTTGAAAAAGCATTTATAGAAGATGGTTGTGCTTTTTAAAAAAATTATTGAAGTATAGTTGACATACATAATTATGTTAGTTTTAACTGTACAATATAGTGATTTGACAGCTCTATACATTATGCAATGATGATCTCTATGATAAGTACAGTTACCATCTGTCACCATACATTATTACAATATTAATGACTATATTCTCTATGCTGTACTTTTCCTCCTCATGACCTATTTATTCTATAACTAGAAGTTTGTACCTCTTCATTCCCTTCACCTATTTTCCCAATCTCCCTGGCCATATCCCCTCTGGCAACCACATTTGTTCTCTATATTTATGAGCCTGTTTCTGATTTCGTTTGTTCTGTTTTTTAGGTTTCACACATAAATGAAATTAGATGGTATTTGTCTTTGTCTGACTTATTTTACTTAGCATAATACCCTCCTGGTTCATCTACATTGTCACAAATGGCAAAAATCTTAATTTTTTTATGGCTCAGTAATATTGCATTGTATATAAATATAAATACACACACATCACATCTTTATCCATTCATCTATCAACGGGCACTTAGGTTGATTCCATGTCTTGTCTATTGTAAATACTATAATGAACATAGAGGTACACGTATCACTTCAAATTGGTGTTTTCGTTTTCTTCAGATAAATACCCAGTAGTGGAATTATTGAAGCATATGGTAGTTCTATTTTTTTAAATTTTTTGAGGACCCTCCACACTTTTTTCCACAGTGGTTGAATCATTTTACTTTCTGATCAACAGTGCACAAGTGTTCCCTTTTGTAACATCCTCACCAACACTTGTTTATTTCTTGTCTTTTTGATACTAGACATTCTGACTCATGTGAGGTGATATCTCATTGTGGTTTTGATTTGCATTTCCCTGGTGATTAGTGATGGTGAGCATCTTTTTATATGTCTCTTGGTCATCCATATTTCTTCTTTGGAAAAGTGTCTATTAAAGACCGTTGCCCATTTTTTAATTGGATTATTTGCATTTTTGGTGTTGAGTTGTATGAGACCTTTCTATATTTTGGATGCTAACTCCTAACTGGATGCATGTTTTGCAAATATCTTTTCCAGTACAGTAGTTGGCTTTTCATTTTATATATGGTTTCCTCTGCTGTGCAAAACTTTTTATTTTGGTATACTCCCAATAGGTTATTTTTGACTTGTTTCCTTTGCCTGAGGAGACAAATCTGAAACAATGTTGCTAAGGCAGATGTCCAAGAGACTACTGCCTATATTTTCTTTAAGAAGTTTTATGTTTTTAAGTCTCACATTTAGGTCTTTAATTTATTTGGATTTTATTTTTTTGTGTGGCTTGAGAAAGAGGTCTAGTTTCATTCTTTTGCATATAGCTGTCAAGTGTTCCCAGCACTATTTATTGAGGAAACTTTCTTTTTCCCATTGTTTTTTCTAGCCTCCTTTGTTGTATATTAATTGACCATTTAAGCATGGATTTACTTCTGGTCTCTTTATCCTGTTCCATTGATCTATGTCTATTTGTGTGTTGGTACCATACCATTTTGACTGCTATATCTTTGTAGTATATCTTAAATCTGGGGTTATGATACCTCCGGTTTTGTTCTTTTTAAGATTATTTGGAGTCTTTTGTGGTTCAATAAAAATTTTAAGATTATTTGTTCTAGTTAATTTGTTATAATTAATTTTGCTTCATATCTTGATAATATCAATCTGTTTTCGAATCTCATGTGTGCTACTGGCCTGGAAAACCCAGAAGGAAATCTACCCCTAATTTTGACCACAGGATGATGATGAAGGTCGAAGCAAGTTTATCTCTACTTTGTCAGTCAGTATTGTAGCCCCTCTGGTTCATCAGATTTCCAAGAGAAAGGTTCACTGAATCTTCTTTAGTTCAGTTTATATGAGATTTATCATCCCATAGTAATAGCAAGGGGAGAAAATATTTTAGAATTTTCATTGACTTAGGCATAATAAGGAGTTCTCTCACATTTATGTATGTTTTCCCTTGTTGCTTGATCTGAGTGTCCGTTTTTGTGCCAGTACCATACTGTCTTGATAATTACAGCTTTGTAATATAGCTTCAAGTCTGGAATTGTGATGCTTCCAGCTTTTGTTTTCTTTTTCAACATTGCTTTGGCTTTTCAGGATCTTTTCTGGTTCCGTACAAATTTTAGGATTGTTTGTCCTATCTCTGTGAAGAATGCTGGTGTTATTTTGATAAGGATTTCATTCAATGTGTAGATTGCTTTGGGTAGTATCGACAGTTTAACATTTTTTCTTGCAATCCAGAAGCATGAAATATTTTTCCATTTCTTTGCGTCTTCTTCAATTTCTTTCATAAGCTTTCTATAGTTTTCAGAGTACAGATCTTTTATTTCTTTGGATAGGTTTATTCCTAGTTACCTTATGGTTTTTGGTGTAATTGTAAATGGATTGTTTCCTTGATATCTCGTTCTGCTGCTTCATTATTGGTTTATAGAAATGCAACCAATTTCTCTACTATTGGTTATTCATCCCAATGTACTTCTCTTTCTCCTCCTTCTCCGTTTCCTTCACTTTCTTCTTCTTTTGAATTAGTACTCCCTACCCTTATGAGAAAGTTGGAAGTGCATGTATAAAATTTTGCTAGATCGGATTTCCCTCATAATGGAAGTAAGAGTTATCAGAGTAGTTATGATGAGAAGAGTACTTATTAGATATTGCAATGGGAATTTTCTCTTTTTTCTTATAAATTTAGTTCAAATTAAAAAAAGAAATAATTCCTGCTTAAATAACTAAATCTTATAAAATAATGCTATAACCTTATAAAGAAAAAAAAAAAGAATAAAATTTCATAAGACGGCTGTCAAGCAGAGCTTAGTCTTTCTACTAAAACAAACAAAAGACATATTGGTTACCACAAATGAAATGGAACAAAAGAAGGTACTCTTAAGCTTTGGATATTGTTTAATTTCACAAGACAAATACAGATGGAAACACTAGATTCTCATTCTGTATAACTATTTTTTCAGCTTCTAATATCTTTAAAGGCAAAATTTTAAAGCTGTAATGGTTTTTTCACTGTTGTTGCTCCTGCTGTTATTATTTTGTTTACTGACTTTATTTGACTAGTGTGACGGTCCTTATTAAACCCTCGGTTTCTTGAGCATTCTATTTGAACTCCATTTTACTTAGACTATACTCAGCAGATGCTATTTATCCCTTCTGTACCTAAGTACCCTTGTAGAGAAGATGAAAGGATCACTTTCCTATAAAATTCCATTGTGAGGTAAAAGGTTCTATAAAAATACATTTCAAGAGAACCCTTACAGGATGTTTAAATAGAAGCTATTTTTTCTCCTCTGCATAGTATCCATATAACATCTTGTTATGACTATCCTATATTTTTGAGAAAATTTATTTTATTCTTGAAAAGACAAATGTAATATGAATTATTTTATAAATGTAATTTATAAGTTGGAACCAGAATTTCAAATATTACTTGATACATTTTTTCCTGCCTGTTAAAATAATTAAATTTGCTTTTTTGAAGGAGAAATAACAGCTTTAAAATTCAATAAGAAATTTTAGTTCAAGACAGTGGTCTGAAAATTATACTTAAGGTTGTTTCCTCCTTAAAATACCACAGAAATTACAGTAAATGGTCACAAAATAGAAAGGGAAATAAATTCAGAAAAAACTCTGAGAATATTAGAAAATTACCTTGCCTTTGTCAGGCTGCTATAACAAAAAAATACCATCAACTGAGTAGCTTATAAACAACAACCGTTTATGTCTCATAGTTCTGGAGGCTAAGAAGACCATGGCACCAACAGCTTCATTCTAATAAGGGCCCCCTGCCTCGATTTTTATATTTCCATTATAACCTCAGATGATGGAAGGGACAAAGGATTTCTCTAGATCTCTTTTATAAGGACACTAATACCATTTATAAGGGCCCAGCTCTCATGACCTAATCACCTCCCAAAGGCTTCACTTCCTAATAATATCATCTTGGGGATTAGGTTTCAACATGTTACTCAGGTGGGGTGACACAATCATTGATACCATACCACACCTGAACAAGGCTTTTACAATAAATCTCTATATACTATAAAGTAGATGAGATGGAGGAAACGAATAAACAAAACTAGAGAAAATCACAGAACAATATAGACACAGGAAAATCTCCAACAGGAGTAAAGCCCATTTTGCTTGGGGAGCCCAAGTAAATTTAGAGTTACAAGGCAAAGAAGATTGTGTCTTACCATCTGCTTGGTGAAATGTGGTTTTCTCATTAAAAATAAAGTGATTTTTTTTTCAAAAAAGTGAAGATCCACTAGGGAATAGGAAAGGCTCTAAGTATACAGGTCAATACTTCAGAATACATCTCGTCTTACTTTGGCTTTGGAGGAGGTGATAGCCTATTGGAACCTTTCCATTTATGTGCTTAAGTAAAACCTTTTCTGAAATATGTACATTGGTAGGTCTAAAATTCCAAGGAGAAGACTAATGGGGAAACAGACTAGAAGTACAATTACAATCCCTTTCATGAATCATCCTGACCTCAATTCATCAACAGAGATGCAAATTAAACAATTAGCAGTAAAGAAAAATAAAACAAGATAGAATGTGTAAGATGAACAAATAGAACAGATGACAGTGGAAAAAAGAGAAATCTCGAAAATATGATCAAATCTTTAAACTTCTTAACAATATTTTTAGATTAGAGAAGACAGCACATCCTTAAAGCAAGATCAGATTGTTGCACAAAAGTAAAAGAAAAAAAATCTGTGAAAAGAAGGATTTCTGGATATCAAAAATATTTTATTTTTTATTAAAAAAATTTTTAATGTTTATTTTTGAGAAAGAGACAGAATTCAAGTGAGGGAGGGGCAAAGAGAGAGGGATACACAGAATCCAAAGCAGGCTGCAGGTTTTGAGCTGTCAGCACAAAGCCTGATGTGGGGCTCAAGCAAACGAACTGCCAGAATATGACCTGAGCCAAAGTCAGATGCTTAATTGATTGAGCCACCCAGGAGTCCCAGAAATACTTTAATAAGATATCTGACTTCTGCTCTGCGATACAGACAGCTAAAAGAATGTCGCTCTCACCCTTATAAAGTTAGAGGGACAGATTAACTTTCAGATGCATGATTTTTTTCAAACCAATTGGAGAGCTGAGGTTGCAGAGAATTGACCTAAAATTTAAGGAAAGACAGGCACCTGCTGGGAGAGAGGAGGTGAGATCACATATTTATCTAAGGAAGATATACCAGACATCTGTAAGAATAATTCAACCAAAAGAGTTGATGAGTTGATTTATGTCAAGTGTAGTGTGTTTTGCAGTATAAAATCCTTGGAAGATCACAGAATTTGCAAATATCCTTTTGTATTCAGCTAAATGAATAAAGATAGGTTTCAAATACTACATATTGGATGAATGTATTAATATATGACATTCCAGAAAAGGCAAAACTATAAGGATATAAAATCAATTGGTGGTATGTATGGGGATTTGGGAAGGAGAGGTTGATAGGAAGACACTATATGTGGGATGATGGACATGTTCTGCACAAAAGTGTAGTGGTGAATTTACAACTCTGAATTCGTCAAAGCCCATGGAACCATATACCAGAAAGAGTGATTTTTAATGTACATCTATAAATTTTTAAAAAAATCAGGATGGTAATATAGATGAAGTGTGAGAAAGTAACTGAACTACAACTGAATCACATAACCATACTGATGAGGGAAAAAGAAGCTGTTCTAAATTCACTATGCAAACCAGTGTTTTGCCTCAATATTGTGTGGGTAAATATATACAAAGAAATGTATCCAATAATCTATTCTGGTTGATAGATGTGGTTCTCCCTTTGATATGGCTTAGCAAATATAAAAACACTTTATTTTTATAAAAACATTAAACAAGTAAGTAATATTTTTGTATATGAAAGCAAGGTTCCTCACTATTGGGGAAACACTTATAAATAACTAAATGAGAAATAGAATAAACCTTGTGCTGCTGATTGAATTAAATGTCAGTACAGACATGTGATAGAAGACAGATGACAGATTACACACATATATACATGCATACATAATTATAGATGTGTGTGAATGCAGGAATTAGTATTCTTAGATCTGTATTGAGAGGAAATAGAAGTGGCAGCAATAAGCATACCTGGTGCCCAGGTCTTAGTTTCTAAATATAAGTTTCCAATAAAAAGATCCAGGGCTCCTTGGAGATGTTGTTGACTTTAGGGCTGTGGCAAGAAAAATACAAGATGAGCCTACAGCATCTACTGGTATCAGAAACCTAAGATATGTAATTAAAAATAGATGGGGGCATGTGAAAAGAACACAGGAGCCAACCTGAAAGAGTCCCAATGGACAAAGCTTGAACAACTTGAGTAACAAAATAAGGAAGGACAGAATAGGATTATAACCTCTGAATAAAATAAATGTCCATGAGTCCACACAGCTATAAATAAATAACCAAATAAATGGGAAGAAAAGGACATCACTTCCTTATAGAAGTAAAAATGCAGAAAGAGTAAAGGATATACAAAATCATCATTAGAACAGTACAGCAATAATTACTCCAGGCAAGATAACATTAATGCATGATAATGCATGAACATTTAAGCACAGAGGTTGTATTCATATTCTCAAAACATTATTTAGTAATTACAAAAGGAATAATAGGGACTATACATTGTAGAATCCTGACAGACACACCCTTCACCGAGCTAAGGTAACATCAGTAATATTTATCAACATAATGTAGATCCTAAGAGGGTGTACTGGAAAAGGAACACCACTTCTGTGGTACCTTTTGCCAAAATGTATAACATCAATATACTCATGAACAAATTCCAGAAAAGTCAGATCGAGGGACACTGTAAATATATTGTTCCATGTCTTGAAGTAAAGTAAAAGACTGAGGATACTTCAAAGATTTGAGGAGAATAATAAGATACAACAACTAAACGCAGGAAGAGATTCTGGATTGGTTCCTGGAACAGAAAGGTATTAGTGGGAGAAAAAAAAGATAAAATGTAAACAAATGCCACTGTTTAATTAATAGTACTGCCTTAATTAATTAATAGCAGTTTCTTAGTTTCGGTAATCATCCTGTATCATGCAAAGAAAATATTTATAAGGGAAAATTTGGTGAAAGATATAGTGAAACTGTATTATTTTTCCACCTATCCTGTAGGTCTAAAGTGGTAAGAATCCGTTTTTTTTTTTAATTTTAAGGTATAGTAGGGTAACAGAGAAAATTTTCCCGAACCACAAGCAAAAACCAATGGTATGAAAATTAGCAGAAAAAATTATTAGATATAAAATATAAATCTAAGTAGATCCAATTATCATAAATAATAAAAAACATATTAAATAATAAAGGAAAGATTAGGTACAAATATTCAGAACTCAAATAGTATGAGCCAATTAAATGTGTTCACTAAATGAATCACAAAATGTTGAAACCCCTTTTTCTATCATAGGCAACAGATTTTCAAATCACACGGGCAAAGAAAAGATTGCATAAACTTTAAAAAACAGAAGCACACAAACAGTAAGAGCAAAAATAGGTAATGCCAGACATCTCATCGAAAATATTGCATAGGAGGAGTTAAGATGGTGGGCCTCCGGAGACCCTAGGTTTGCGTCATCCCTTGAACACATTTAGATCAACCTCAAATCGTTCTGAACATCTATGAAATCGGTTTGAGGATTAAGAGAATAATCTGCACAATTAGAGGAAGAGAACGTGACAGGTAGGCGCTTGTGAAGATGTGCCTCCGCCATGTGGAGGGGAGGGAGAAAACAAAGCGGACAGATGGGGAGAGAGAGCAGCCTGATTGGGTTCACACAAGAAAAAAACCTCCCCCAAAACCATTGACGGGGAATCGAGAAGAACTTACTATAGCAAGTTTTTGCCAACAATGGAGCTCAGATTCTGGGGTTTTAGAAGTCTGTGAAATTCCACGGAGTTGAGGGAGGCAGGCAGTGGTGCTGCTGGGGAGGAACCCGAGGAATGGACGGTGTGGTGTGGGGATGCCCTGTGTCCTGCTGGGAGAGAAAGTTCCCGTTCTTGGAGTGCATTTGGATGGAGGTGTATTTCAACAGCAGGGGACAGAGGCTCCTGCAGAAGGCAGATAACCTGGTCGCAGTTTTTCCTTTGCTTCACCATAATCAACTCCAGGCACCTGCGCAGACATGCAACTGCTTTTCTGGCACAGAATGGCGCCAGGCACCGTGCCGCCAGGCTATCTTTCGGAGGAGGGGAGCAGTCTGCCTTACCGGGTCGTTTAAGATTTGCAGTTTTGAATCCCAGCCGCGCACCGGTGATAAAACACAGGACAGCTGTGGCACCAAATGTGTCATTGGCGTGGGCACGCAGGTTGAGGGAAGGAATCCCAGGGACCTGGGACAGAGGAGGGGAGATTGTTCACACTTCTGTGAGGGCTTCCGGAACGGCAGTTGGTGGGCGTGACCTCCCCTCCCTGGGGGATGAGAGACCGCGGGAAGCCAGTTTTCTGCCCCTCCCCCACCCACCAGCACTTTAGATCTTCAGTGAGCGACAAAGTGCCCCCAGCGGAGGCTCCAGCCACACCACACTGTGCCCTGCAGGAGCCTCTTCACTAGGGCAGATTTGACAGTAAACCAGCATAGCAGGCCTCCCTCAACAGAGGACCCACATCACCCCTGCCACCCCACCCCACCCCCCATGCACCAAGTCATAGAGGGCGCCAAAGCATCAGCTTTAGCTCTGGTGGAAATAGGACCAGGTACTTTTTTATTTTCCTTTTTCTTTCTTTCTTTCTTTCTTTCTTTCTTTCTTTCTTTCTTTCTTTCTTTCTTTCTCTCTGTGTTTCTCTCTTTCTTTGTTTCTTCCTCTTTTTGGAATCAGGCATTTTGTTCAGTTTGTTTGTTGACTTTAATCATTTTTCGGATGAGGCTTCTTTTTTCTTTCTTTCTTTTTCTTCATAATCAGGCTTATAGGTTTTTTTTGTTTGTTTGTTTGTCTGTTTGCTTGTTTTTGTTCCTTTATCCTTTTCTCTTTTTTGGGGGGCTAGGCTTTATTTTTTTAATCAGGCTTATTTTTACAACCAAATGAAAGCACAGCTAATTAAAGGTCCAAACACTCCCCCACTGCAAACAAGGAGGAGCTCTGTAGAGGACTGACTTGTGGGAAAGAGCAGGCAAAACACAATGGTGGAGTGCAGGCAGCATACACCAGAAACACTTCCTGAAGCGTCTGGCCCTGGACAGTGTATGACCCGTTCTTTATACAGCATTACTCTCAGGAGCAGGAAACATAACAAGCTTTCATAACCCGCAAAAGTCAGAAACCTAGAAGAATGACAAGACAGAGGAATTCTCCCCATAAGAAAGATTAAGAAGAAATCACAGCCAAGGATGTGCTCAAAGCAGATATAAGCAACATATCTGAATAAGAATTTAGAACAACAGTCATAAGAAAACTAGTTGGGCTTGGATAAAAAGCATAGAGGACGCCAGAGAAATCTTCCTGCAGAGATAAAAGACCTAAAAACTAGTCAGTCTGAAATAAAAAATGCTGTAACTGAGATGCAAAACTGACTGGTATAATTACAATGAGGATGGAAGAAGCAAAGGGATGAATAGGTATTACAGAAGATAAGATTATATAAAATAAAGAAACTGAAAAGAAGAGGGAAAGAAAAAAATTATATCGTAAATACAGACTTAGGGAAATCAGTGATTCAATGAAGTGCAATAATATCTGTAACAGTAGAGCAGGGAAAAGGGACAGAAGGTTTATTTGAACAAATTATGGCTGAGAACATCCCTAATCTGGGGAAGGAAACAAGCATTCAAGCCTGGGAGGCACAGAGAACTCCCCTCAAAAAACAAACAAGCCAAACAGGTCAACACCTAAACACATCATAGTGAAACTTGCAAAATTCAAAGAAAAAGAGAGAATTCTAAAAGTAGCTAAGGACAAAAGGTTCTTAACCTACAAGGGTAGAAAACTAACAGCAGCATACTTGTCCACAGAAACTTGGCAGGCCAGGAGAGAGTGACATGATATACTCCACATTCTAAACAGGAAAAATTTGCAGCCAATTATACTTTATCCAGCAAGGCTATCATTCAAAATAGGAGAGATAAGGAATTTCCTAGACAAACAAAAACTAAAGGAATTTGTGAACACTAAACCTGCTCTGCAAAAGATATTAAAGGTGACCTATTAAGCAGGAAAGAGAGACCAAAAGTAACAAAGACTGCAAAGGAACAGAGATAATCTACAGAAGCAGAGACTTTACAGGTAATACAATGGTACTAAATTCATATCAATCAATAATTACTCTGAATGTATATGGGCTAAATGCTCCAATCAAAAGACATAGGGTGTCAGAATGGATTAAAAACAGGTCTCACTGATATGTTGCTTATAAGAGACTCATTTTAGACCCAAAGAACTTCCAGATTGAAAGTGAGGAGGTTGAGGGGCGCCTGGGTGGCTCAGTCGGTTGAACATCTGACTTCAGCTCAGGTCACGATCTCGCAGTCTGTGAGTTTGAGCCCCGCATCGGGCTCTGGGCTGATGGCTCAGAGCCTGGAGTCTGCTTCCAATTCTGTGTCTCCCTCTCTCTCTGCCCCTCCCCCGTTCATGCTCTGTCTCTCTCTGTCTCAAAAATAAATAAATGCTAAAAAAAATTTAAAAAAAAATAAAGTGAGGAGGTTGAGAATGATTTATTATGCTAAGGATACCAAAAGAAAGATGGAGTGGCCATACTAAAATCAGACAAACCAGACAAATTTAAACCAAAGACTGTAATAAGAGATGAAGAAGGGCACTACATCATCATAAAGGGGTCTATAAGACAAAAAGATATAACAATTATAAATATTTATGCCCCAACTTAGAATACCAAGTATATAAATCAATTAATAACAAACTTAAAGACATTCATTAATAATAACACAACCATAGTAGGGAAATTTCACACCTCACTTACAACAACGAACAGATCATCTAAGCAGAAAATCAACAAGGAAACAATGGCTTTAAATGATACTTTGGACCAGATGGACTTACCAGATAATATTCTGAGTATTTTACCCTAAAGCAGCAGAATGCACATTATTTTCAGGTGCACATAGGACATTCTCCAGAATAGTTCACAAACTGGGTCACAAATCAGGCCTGAATAAGTACAAAAAGTTTGAGATCATACCATGCATATTTTCAGACCACAATGCTATGAAACTTGAAGTCAACAACAAGAAAAAATTAGAAAAACTACCAATACATGGAGATTAAAGAACATCATACTAAATAATGAATAGATTAACCAGGAAATTAAAGAAGAAATAAAAAAAAATGAAAGCAAATGAAAATAAAAACATGAAAGTCCAAAATCTTTGAGATGCATCAAAGGTAGTCTTAAGAAGTATATAGCAATCCAGGTGTTCCTCAGGAAGGAAGAAGTCTCAAATATACAACCTAACTTTACACCTAAAGGAGCTGGAAAAAAGAACAGCAAATAGAGTGCAAAAACAGCAGAAAAAGGGAAATAAGAAATATTAGAATAGAAATAATATAGAATAAAAAAAACCAGAATAGCTCAATGAAGCTAGGTGCTGGTTCTTTAAGGAATTAAAAAAAAAAAAAAAAAATCATACCCCCTAGCCAGGCATATCAAAAAGAAAAGAGAAAGGATCCAAAGAAATAAAATCACAAATGCAAGCAGAGGGATCGTGACCAATACCACAGAAGTTAAAACAATTATGACAATATTTGAAAAATTATATGTGAAAAAAAATAAAAATTATATGTGAACAAATTGGGCAATCTACAAGAATTGAATAAATTCCTAGAAACATATAAACTACCAAAACTGAAACAGGAAAACATAGAAAATTTGAACAGACCATAACCAGCAAAGAAATTGAATCAGTAATGAAAAAATCTCCCAGTAGACAAGAGTCCAGGGCCAGATGGGTTTCCAGGGGAATTCTACCAAACATTTAAAGAAGAATTAATTCCTGTTCCTTTGCAACTGTCTCAAAAAATAAAAATAAAAGGAAAACTTCCAAATTCAAGGCCAGCATTACCTTTCTTCCAAAACCCAACAATAGCCCCACTAAAAAGGAAAATTATAGGCCAATATCCCTCATGAACTTGGATTAAAAAATTCTCAATAAGATACTAGCAAATAGAATCCAACAGTACACTAGAAGAATTATTTACTACAATCAGGTGGGATTTATTCTTGGGCTGCAGAGGTGATTCAATATCTGCAAATCAGTCAACGTGATACACCACAGTAAAAAAAAAAAAAAAAAAAAAAAAAAAAGATAAGAACCAGATGATCCTCTCAATAGATGCAGAAAAAGCATTTGAAAAAATACAGCATTCTTTCTTGATGAAAAACTCTCAAGAAAGTAGTGATAGAGGGATCATACCTCAATATCATAAAGGCCATATACAAAAAATCCACAGCTAATATCATCCTCAGTAGGGGAAAACTGAGAGCCTTTCCCCTAAGGTCAGGAACACAACAAGGATGTCTACTCTCACCATTGTTGTTCAGCATAGTACTGAAGTCCTAACCTCAGTATCAGACAACAAAAAATAACAAATTGGCAAGGAAGAAGTCAAACTTTCACTCTTCATAGATGACACGATACTCTACATAGAAAACCCAAAAGATTCCATGAAAAAATTGCTAGAACTGATACAGGAATTCAGTAAAGTCGCAGGATATAAAGTCAATGTACAAAATTTGGTTGTATTTCTATATCATGATAATAAAGCAGCAGAAAGAGAAATCCAGGAATCAATCCCCTTTAAAATTGCAAAACAAACAAACAAAATATAACTAGGAATAAGCCTAACCAAAGAGATAAAAGATCAGTACGCTTTTGAAAGAAATTGAAGAAGACACAAATAATGGAAAAACATTCCATGCTGATGGATTGGAAGAACAAATATTGTTGCTGTGCCTAAGCTACCCAAAGCAGTCCTTGGGTTGTATTCATTGCAATGCTTATCAAAATAATCCCAATATTTTTCACGAAGCTAGAAGAAGAATCCTAAAATTTGTATGGAACCAGAAAAGACCCCAAAGAGCCAAAGTAATATTGAAAAAGAAAGGCAAAGAGGGAGGCATCACAATTCCAAATTTCAAGCTGCATTACAAAGATGTAATCATCAAGACAGTGTGTATGGTACTGTCACAAAAACAGAGACATAGATCAATGTAACATAATAGAAAACCCAGATGTGGATCCCCAAATATATGGTCAACTAATCTTTGACAGAGCAGGAAAGAATATTCAGTGGAGAAAGGACAGCCTCTTCAACAAACTATGTTGGGAAACCTGGACAGCGGAAAAATGAAACTGGACCACTTTCTTACACCATACACAAAAAAATTCAAAATGGATGAAAGACCTAAATGTGAGATAGGAAACCATCAAAACCCTAGAGGAGAACCCAGGCAACAACCGTTTTCACCTCAGCCATAGCATGTTCTTAAAAGACACATCTCCTGAGGCAAGGTAAACAAAAACAAAAATGAACTATCAGGACTTAATCAAGATAAAAAACTTCTGCAAGTGAAAGAAAAATTAAAAAAAAAAAAAAAAAAAACTAAACTAAAAGTCAGCCCATGGAATGGGAGAAGATATTTGCAAATGACATATAAGATAAAGGGCTATTCTCAAAAATTTATAAAGAACTTATTAAACTCAAAAAAAACAAAATAAATAATCCAGTTAAGAAATGGGCAAAAGATATTAAGAAATTTCTCCAAAGAAGACATTCAAATGGCTAACAGACACATGAAAATACGCTTAACATCACTCATCATCAGGGAAATATAAATCAAAACCACAATGAGATAGCCCCTTACACCTGTCAGAATGTCTAAGTTTAACAAAATAGGAAACAACAGGCATTGACAAGGATGCAGAAAAAGGGGAACCCTCTTATACTGTTGGTGGGTATACAAACTGTTCATCCACTCTGGGATACAGTATGGATATTCCTCAAAAAGTTAAAAATAGAACTACCCCATGATTCAGCAATTGTGTTACTGGTTATTTATATAAAGGATATGAAAATACTGAATCAAAGGGGCACATGAACTTCAGTGTTTATAGCAGCACTATCAAAAATAGCCAAATTATGGAAAGATCCCAAATGTCCATTAACTGATGAATGGGTAAAGAAGATATATATATATATATGTGTATATATATATATATATATATATATATATATGTGTATATATATATATATATATATATGTATACATATATATAATATTACTCAGCCATCAAAAAGAATGAAACCTTGCCATTTGCAACTATGTGGAGAGAGGTAGAGTATATTATGCTAAGCAAAATAAGTCAGAGAAAGACAAATACCAGGTGATTCCACTCATATGTGGAATTTTAGAAACAAAACAATGAACATGGGGGAGGGGAAGGAAAAGTAAAATAAGATAATAATACAGAAGGAGGCAAACCATAAGAGACTCTTAACTATACAGAACAAACTGAGGGTTGCTGGAAGGGAGGTGGGTGAGGGGATGGGTTAAATGGGTGATGGTATTAAGGAGGGCACTTGTGATAAGCCCTGGGTGTTATATGTAAGTGATGAATCACTAAATTCTACTTCTGAAACCAATACTACACTATATGTTAACTAACTTGAATTAAAATAAAAGCTTGAAAGAAAAAAAATAAGAAAATATTGCATAGTATAAAACAAAGGAGAAATTTCTCCATAATTTTGACAGAAATTGAGTTTGAACACAGAATTTTATAACTAGCAAAAATTAAAACCGAAAGACAAAAGGGAAAAAAAAGACACTTTTAGCATACAAGGTCTTGGAGTGACTGTTATCATATCTGTCATTTTCAGAAAGAGATTGCTTGAACATATGCTGAAGGAAAAATGAATCAAGAAAAATATGTGTGAAATTCCCACTAACATTTGAGGAACAAAAAGGCAAGTCCTTTAGAAAGCAATCAGAATTACATAAAACATTAATACTGTGCTATGATAAAGAATCTGGATGTCATCAATGTTATAAGGGTATTTCATGCATTTCTGCCAACCCCAAAAATTTAAAAGTAATTAGACTCCAGAAAAACAAAAGCTGCACAAATATTATAACCCAAATTGAAGCAAAATGAAAATGCACCTCAAGTTTTAGCATAAGAAAATGTAACACATCTATCTATCTATCTATCTATCTATCCATCATCTATCTACTTATGTATTTATTATTTATTTAAAGAAGGCAAGAAGAAACTTTTGGAGGTGATGGATATGTTTATGTCTTTGATTATAGGGATTATTTGTCAAGTGTATACTTAACTCCAAACTAATCAAGTTGTATACATTATGTTCTGCTTTTTGTAATTTAATTACACTTCAATAAAGTGATTTTTTTTTTTTTAATGTAGGCTTCATGCCCAGTGTGAAGTCTAACATGGGACATGAACTCAGGACCCTGAGATCAAGACCTGAGCTAGGCCAGGTCAACTCCAGCTAGTATTCTTATTATCGTGATTCTTTTTTTTTTTAATTTTTTAAAGATTTATTTATTTTTGAGACAGAGACAGATCGTGAGCAGGGGAGGGGCAGAGAGAGAGGGAGACACAGAATCCAAAACAGGCTCCAGGCTCTGAGCTGTCAACACAGAACCCGACGTGGGGCTCAAACTCACAAATCCTGAGATCATGACCTGAGCCAAAGTCATATGCTTAACTGACTGAGTCACCCAGGCGCCGCTCCCTTATAATCATGATTCATAATTCTTGTTCAGACATCTTGCTTGTATCTGTGTTGGTTAACTCCCTGGCTGGCTGTCGTTTCTTCCTGCTCTTTCTTTTGGGGTGAATTCTTTCATTCCATCTTTTTGAAGGGACAATAGGAATTAATGAGATATAAAAAATTAAAATAAAAAAAGTAAAATTAAAAATATTAAAATTAAAAAATTAAACACACACACACACACACAAAATCGAATTAATGATGCTAGATCATATATGTTTTGGTCTGGGTATTGAAAGTGGCTTGATAGATTAGAGAAAAAAGGGGAAAGAAGAAAAAAAAAGAAAATTGTATGAAAATTAAAAAAAATAAATATACTGAAGTAGACTAAAATGAAATGATGGAAGTAAACTAGAATTTGAAAAAATTTACACAAAACTAAAAAACATAGTAGAAAAGAAATTTAAAAAATATTTTTTAATAAAAATTAAAAATACAAGTGAAATTTTTCTCTTTCTGTATTCAAGAAAAAGGAAAGAAACAAAAAAAGAGAAAAAAGAAAAAAAGGAATGATTCGAAAATTTTAAAAAATGAATACACTGAAGTAGACTAAAATAAAATGATGGAAGTAAAATAGAATTTTAATAAATTTCCACAAAAGTAAAAAAATACAGTAAAAAAATTAAAGAAAAATATTTTTAATAAAAGTTGAAAATAAAAATGAATTTTTTCTCTTTCTGTATTCAAGAAAAGAAAAGAAAAAAAGAAAAAAGAAAAAAAAGGAAAGAAAATTGAATAGATTGGCCCAACAGACTGAAATATGACTGAAATTGCTTAATTTTCCCCTAGAAGTCAGACTATGAAGCACTTTATAGTCCATAAACTAAGCAGGCGGTGAGACTTCTGTCCCTAAAGAGCAGAGGTTGGCCCAGTTGGGTGGGTCTTAGTGTAACTGCTCTGTTCTCCACTAGATGGTGCTGCTAGCCGACTGGGGTCGAGTGTTGTGGGGCTTGTAGGTGCCTATTCGCATGCGCGGGAGCAGTGAAAATGGCGTCACCCAGCTACCCAGTCTCTAGTATCGGAACTCTGTTCTCCCTGATCAGCAATCACTCACCCATCCTTCCTCTTCCACTTTTATCCACTCCCTACTTTTACACTGTCCATGACCAAGCCCGAGGTAGGACCTCTCTCACGCGTTTTGTCTCAGACGCGGCTGTTTTCCCCGGCCCTTTACTTCTGAGAGACTGCGGCTTTGACCTGTTTTGCCCCTCTGCAGAGGGTCTCACTGAGCAGTGGCTGTATGCGGCTGCACCCAGGAAAGTTTCCCGGACTGTGCTGCTACCGACACCCAGAGCCAGCGGCCAGGTGCCAGCCCACCACAGGAAAAGTTCGCGAGACAGTTCAGCAGCAGTGTTTCAGGAATTATGGAAAATCACAACACCCATCTGGCACCAGGCTTCACCCTTAATGATCAGCACCAGCAAATGCGGCAATTCTCTGGGGTCTGCTGGGCCCAAGTTGCCTCACAGCCTCTACCAAATGTCCTTCCAGCAATGGAACCGCTTCTCCCAGTGTGGCACGAGTGAGAACCTCCCAGAACCCACTCTGCTCCTGGGGATTCACCCTTCCCACCAGAGCACCATCAGGTATTGATCTGTAGAGCTGCAGACTCTGTGCTCCCCCTGTTTACAGTGTTAATGGAATTTAAACCCTCTCCTTTCTCCCTTTTTAGTTCAGTCCCATGGCTGTTTCCAATTTTCTACTTTGTCTCCACCTGCTTTTGGGGAGGGATGCTTTTCCCATATTCTCCCCCTGGCCCGTCTCTGTCCTGTCTCTGCCCGTAAAAGCACCTCCCTTCCCGAGGCTTCTAGCTCCCCAGGGTCCAAGTACCTGGTGAATTCTGTGGTTCAGGTTGTGCAGATTATTGTGTGAGTCCTCCAATCAGTTTTCTAGGTGTGCAGCATGGTTTAGTGTTGGTCTGGCTGTATTTCATGGACATGAGACACACAAAAAACTTCCATGCTGTTCTGCCATGTTGGCTCCTCCTCAGTCTGAGTAATTTTAATTCTGAGTTAATATTGTAGTGTAATGGTTTGAATTTTCTTTTTCTTTTTTTAACATGTGGATGAATCATTCTATACATAACATTTTACTATAACATTTTATAGATTCAAATTTACTTTGGATGAGTTTGAGTTTTCAGTGGAAAATATAATTTCTATTCACTATGCCATTTATTTTAAATCTGCTTGAGCTATGGTTGTCTTTTGGAAAAAAATATTGATAGGAACAGCTGCAGAACCAATGTTTCATGTAGAACATGAAGAGTGGTATAAAATACAGGAAAAATATGATTTAATTGATAGATGTGAAGAACTAAATGGGATTTAACTATAAAATTTTAAATATATTCTGTGGCAAAGTCTTGTTAGTCTTCAGAGTGACAGTTATTCTATAACATTAAAAGTATTTCCTGAGTTATTTTGCTAATTAACTTAGGTTTTTCTACTTAAAATAATTTAATTTATAATGTTGATAGATAATGTGTGAATTTTATTATTTCACCAGTAACATAAATGAAAAGTTACACATCAAATTTGTTGATCTGTTAAGTAATTACCTAAAATTGAATATCTTTTCCAATTGCAGAAATTAAATAATTAAAAATCAGCATGAAGTAAAGAAAACCTGAGAAAAATCATTAATGTCACAGATTTCTTTATCATACTTGTGGACTTCAACAAGAAAAATCTTCTTGATCTAATTTTTATAAAATTGAATAGACATATGATTTTTAAAAGCAAACTTGTTCATGTAATTGTGAAATATATTTCATTTTCATTTTTTCTCAATTCTCCAAAGGAGGCCTGAAGACAATGAAGTAAGGGCAAACAAATTGCACTGAACAGAACAAAGGCAAGATACAAACAGAAGTTTGATGGGGATATTTTGTTTTCAAATATTCTTTGGTGAGTAGTTCTGTAGAAGCAAATGGCAAAGTGTATGCCCAAAGAACTGGGGGTTTTATAAGTAAAGTATGTTACAATGATTCAAATTATTGTTCTGTCTAAATATAAAAATGGGTTTACATCTGTGATGAATAAGAGAGCATACGGTATAAAATTAGATTCACTTTTTTGTTTCTTCAATTAATACTTATTGACAGCATACTAGATAACTGGATTCTGTAGTAAATGCTGCCTATATCACTATTGAACAGAACTCTGATAGAGTCTATATCCTAGTATGGAGAACACAAAGAGTTAAATACATAAATGATTTGATTATAGGTAAGAGACAAACACATGATGATATATTTCATAGATATTATGAAAAAAAAGAAATACTGTGCTGAAACAGTGAGTAATAAGGGCAAGTGTCTAGGCCGGTGGAGGTGATATTTAATTTGAACCATGGACATTGGAGTCAAGCTAGTCCTGTAAGAAAGGAGGGGATTCAGGTGAGCAGGAAATGAATTCTCGGCAGAGGGAAACACATGCAAAAGCTCTGCAGTGGGAATTCGGTTGGCATTTTTTGTGTACTAAAGGAGGATGAGGGCAAGAAAATAACAGTTTTGTATATTTAAACAAAATATATGAACAGTTGTACAGTGTCTGTGTGTGTTTGCATTATAAATACTGAGAGCGGTTATAATTAGAGTGTTGCCGGTAAGATTTTCCTGACTTTGAAATTCGGTTAATTTTTTCTTACTTTGAATATATCCAACCACACCACCAGTTTTTTTTCTTATCCTCTCTCTCTTTTTTAAAGCTTTTATTAAAGTTTACTTACTTATTTTTTAGAGAGAGAGAGAGAGAGAGAGAGAGTGAGTGCATGAGTGGGGGAGGGGCAGAAAGAGAGGTGAGAGAATCCCAAGCAGGCTCCAGGTGGCCAGGGCAGGGCCTGGTTGTGGGGCTTGAATCTACCAAGCCCAGAGATAATGACCTGAGCTAAACAAGGAGTCACAGGCTCATTGGACTGAGCCACCCAGACACCCCTCTTATCCTCTCCTAATCATGTAATGTATCTGATTCTTGTAATTGCCACTATTTTATAACGATAGGAATACAAGGAACTTTTCATTTTAATCAGGCATCTTTTAAATTTGTTCTACATGTCACTGTAGGGACATAGGTGTGTTATTGAGAGTGACATGGAAAAGGAAAGAAGCCTCAGTATTTTTCACAGCCACAGTAAAGAATTACAGGGCAGCTAAACAAACGTAAAGCCCGGCAAAGTTTTATTAAAGTACACTCCAAGGGAGGAATGGTCCAGTCAAGAGACCTGAAGGCCACAGAAACTGTGGAGTGTGGGCATATAGCAATTTTTGATACATATCATAATTTGCCAACTATGCATGTATTTTCCCAAGATGTATTCAAAATACCTTAATGGGTTAAGATATGGCAGTATTCTTTATATTCTGGAGACATAGGTCAAATAAGACCAGTGGCTGCTTTCTGCGCAAGTGTAACAAGTACAACAAACTTAACTTTCTCTTCTGGGATTTGCCTGGATGTTATAACCACAGACTGGCTGCTAGATGGTCGATGGGGGTGACCCCTGGGCAGTTCTTGGTTAGGGCTCTTGGTCAGGACTGTTCAGGTCTAACCTCCTGTCCATCATGCCTAGTTTCCTGCCCAACAGGTGCTTTTATAGAATAATTACTTGGTGCCTAATACAGTTGACCCTTAAACAACATGGGTTTGAATTGCCTGGGTTCACAGTATGTGATTTTTTTCAATAAATGTGGTCTGGTAAGTACTGTAAATGTATTTTCTCTTCCTTATAGTTTTTTCAATATTTTCTTTCCTTTAGCTCACAGTATTATAAGAATACAGTAAGTAATTCAACTCCAAACTGAAAATGGCGGTATTTATTTTCTGCCTGTGGTAATTTTAATGATTTGGTTCAGATAATAACCAGTAGTTTTCATTGCTGCCTTAATTGTTTCCTTGCTGATGTGAAGGAGGTTCATGTTTACTCACAATGTTTCAGAAAGTGAAAATTTAATTTCATAGTCTTGCAAAGCAAAATATGGTGCCAGTACTGGAAAAAAAATAGACTGAGAGAATGGAGATGAAATAACAAATTTGCATAATTCTGAAAATAGGTTATTTATTTCACAGACATGGATTTTTGGAATATTTAGACATTATTGACAACATCCCTTGGAAACATGTACCATTTGCCAAAATCTATACATATATATCTATGAGTTGTCATTTGACCTATATTATTATTGTTTTCAAATCTTTGGGTAGTATATGTGTTGAGTAATCTACATTTGATATTAGTTATCATTTTTTAAGATTTCAATTCTTGTGGACCTCCCATGAATGAGTGTTTTTCAGAAGGTACATTGTTATTCAGTCTAGATTACACAATCTTGAATGCAGTCTAAACAGAGACTGTAGAGGGTCAAATTTTCCTTTTTATCCTATAGAACTGGAAATAGTAGCTATGTTTTGTATACAAAATCAAAAAGTACATCTAACTGAAATCTGTCATTGCTCTTTATAATCTAAATACATTTCCAGTTTGAAAGATGGAAAAGTATTCTCATGATAGAAGCTGAGAATAGGAATTATGTTAAAATCTACATCGTAAAAATAGTTAATTCTTCAATTAGAGAAACAGAGAACCATAGAATGGAAGAGTTTTCTCAATGCCACAAAATTAGTTAAATCAACTGGGCAAAGACTCAATCCAGAGATTTTGTCATCCCATCATGCTTCTTTACAGACTCTAATCTTTGTCCACCACAAAATTTGGTCATTTTTCACAGGTTATCAAGGTTTGTCATGTTAAAATGCATGTGTATCAGCAAAGTAATTTTTTCCCTAAAATGGTTTCAAGAAACTTTAATAACCTAGCATAAAATTGTTTAATGGTAACCATAGTTAATATCCTTTTTCATCACTGAAATGATGTTTAGGCTTGCAGAAACATGCTTTAAGGCTAGATAATGATTTACACTGAGGTAACTGAGAAATCTGAACCTGTCCCAGTCATCAATTCTAACTTCTAAAGCACTTATGTGTGTCATAAGAGCCTTGATTTATAGTGGCCTTGCAAAGAAACCTGGTTAATAAGGAGTCAGCTAGTCCTTTAGAAAGCATATTTACTCAAGTGCACTTCACTTCCTTGTATTTGTGTGGAAAATATATTGTAACACTACACTTAAATATCTATTGGTTACTACAGAGTGAGCTGAACAAGGAAAGATTAAAAACTTGCTATGAAGCACATTGAAACATTCTGGTGCATAACATAAAATATACTGGGAAGTCATAACGGCAGATCAAACCATTTGGCCTATTGCAATTTGATTTGGAGTGTATTTTTAGAAGAAAAAAGCACCTGTAAGCATATACGGTAGATGCAGCATGCTAGAGTGTAAAACATTTTTGTGATGATGTTATCAACATAAAATGGGAGAAGGTCCCGAGAGACCAAGAAAATGTGAGTACAGCACGCACATGGAAATGTTAACATGAAAGGAAAAGTGGCTCAAATCTTCTATTAACTTCAGAAAAAGTTATGGTAATGGAGCTCATATAAGAATCTGTTTTGATAAGATCACTGGCTGCCCAGGAATTTATCACACATGCAGACCTTGTATTTATCACCGAAAGAGAAGGAAGTGGACTCAGTGTTATAAGAAAGGGTCTGGAGTCAGTAAAGTCCCCTGAAAACCATGATAATTTTTAGAGAATTGAATAAAAAATTAGAGTACAAACAGTAAAGAATTGATAAGTGCCAGAGATATTTTGAAGAAATTTTGATGTACATGCTGACCAATGCAATATAGAGAATGTACAAGTTCTAAATTGATCCTCTTTCTTTAAAAATCCCAAATATTATGGGGCGCCTGGGTGGCGCAGTCGGTTAAGCGTCCGACTTCAGCCAGGTCACGATCTCGCGGTCCGTGAGTTCGAGCCCCGCGTCAGGCTCTGGGCTGATGGCTCGGAGCCTGGAGCCTGTTTCCGATTCTGTGTCTCCCTCTCTCTCTGACCCTCCCCCGTTCATGCTCTGTCTCTCTCTGTCCCAAAATAAAAAAAAAAAAAAAATCCCAAATATTGTTTAGTCGTCATAAAGTTGTTCTTTACTACTATGAGATTCTCAGTAATGTTTTTCTTTTTCCCAATGAATCAGTACGTTCTTGATTTTAAGTGTTTCCTGACACATGTATGATCACTCTCACCATTAATCTGTCTCAATATTCTATACTTGGCCGTGTTTCTAGCCTCATACCACCTTGTAAGTCCAGCTTTCTGCTTTCTGCCAAGTTTCTGCCCCAACACTTAATCCCTAATTGAGGAAAATCCATAAACGTTTATTTAGTTATTTTTTTTTTTTTAACTTTTTTTTTAACTGATCTCTACTCCCAATGTGGGGCTTGATCTCATGACCCTGAGTTCAAGAGTCATGCGCTTTACTGACTGAGCTACTGCCAAAACACACACAGGCATTTAAATAAGCAGCAACACTTATTTCCGGTTTCAGTTGTCATTCACTACTACCTCCCATTCCTTCTTGAGTCCTGGTCAGCAATTTTTCCTCCAGCCAATATTTCAAAATCACATCAAGCTTATTTTTTGCAGGTCTCCTTTTTTGCTTCACATACTCTCTATCTCATTCTGTCTTTCCCACACCCCTGTCCTCTAACAAATTAAGACCATTTTCCAGGAATTCTCTCTATTTTCTTTCTCAAACCAAATGTTCTGAACCCACACTCCTGCTTTTCTCATTTTTGCTAGTGTAGTTATTGAAAACATAACTCTGTATGTGTAGGAGTCATGATTTTCCTATTTCTCAGTGACTTAGTGCTATCAGTAATCACTGATTTCTACTAAGCACAATATAATTTTGCTCTCTCTCTATTATGGATATTATACATACGATTGCATATAGATAGATTTTTTAAATTATTATTTTTATTAAGTGTATTTGTTTATTTTGAGAGAGACAGAGTGAGTGGGGGAGGGACAGAGAGAGGGAGAGAGAGAATCCCAAGCAGCCTCCTTGCTGTGAGCGCACAGCCTGATGTGGGGGACTCAAACCCACAAAACTGTGAGATACCTGAGCTGATACTAAGAGTCAGACACTTAAGTGACTGAGACACCCAGGTGCCCCACTTTTTTCATTCTTCTTTAATTTTACTAGCTCAGTTTTCATTTCTCTATGTTGCCTTTGCATGCCATTCTTATGATACTCACTTTGGTTTTCTCTCTTTCCCTCCCGTCTTTAAAATTATCCTCCATAGTTTAACTCATCCATGTTGACGATTTCCACCAACAGTTAAATTCTGATGATACTCATATTTCATAAGCATGCCAGATTTATCTTCAGGTTTTCAGAAAATTATAGCCAATTGTTCACTAGATACCAGTTGCCTCCAGTTGAACAATCTCATATTGAACCCGAAATATCTAGCCTTCTAGTTTTAGCCGAACAGCCAACATGTTCTTCTTGTATTCTCTTACTAAATGACACCATTCTCTACTAAATTGCTCAGCTGCAATTTATTTGAATTTACTTTTGTTATCTCTACTGTCACACCCAGTTTGTGTTTTGTTGATATCACAACCTAAATATTTTTCAATCTCTTCTTTCTTCTCTCTTTCTGACTCTGATCATCCCCACCCACCTTCCCTTCTTTCTCTCTGTCTCTAGGTTACTCTAACAGCTTCTTACCTAATCTCTAGGACTTTGGTCTTTCCTCCATTTATGTATTTATGTAATGTACTTTAAGTGTTTAGTCATATTTTTCTTCCTCTAAAAACCTGGGCATATTTTGTTGTTTTTGTTGTTTAAATCTTTAGTAACTCTCCATATTCTTCAGAATTGAGGTCACATCCCAGAACTGAAACACCTCATCCCTCCCTTCATCCCCTCTCCTACTTTCAGCCTCATTTCATGCCTGTCATACCTACAAATAGTTATGCAAAAAAAAAAATAAAATAAAGAAAGAAAGAAAGAAAGAAAAAGAAAAACACTTCACTGCTTTCTTGATCCTCTTATTTCTTAAATACTCTGTTCCAATTCCATTTTCCAAAATTGTTATTTCTACTCTTCCACTGTTTTGTTGTTACTTTCTCAAAACCTCTTTCAAAAAAAAAAAGATTTTTAAAATTAGATGTCTTTCTTCTGTTTTCAAATTTTATATTTCGAGAGCATCCAGTACTATATAACAAGGTTACTATTAAACACTGATTTTATTTTCTGTATTCCACACTTGTCTGAACTCAGAAACTACACCTTAGTTAACTTTCATTCCTGGAGCGTGGTATATTTATGGTACATTGTTTGTACCCAGTAAGACTTAATCAAAAGAATGAAGGTCAGAAAATACTTAGGTAAACAATGAAAAGGTAGAAGCATTTAAAAGATAAACAGAAAAAAATTGGGTTTGAAACAAAATTATAACTGGGCTAGAACAGCCTCCATAAACCTTCAATTGCAAAGGGAAAAACTGAAGAACAACAACAACAAAAGAGATTTTATAGTTATCAATCCTACTGTGTATTTTTAATTCAAATTT
The DNA here is from genome assembly GCF_024362965.1 of Panthera pardus. Taxonomy (NCBI): domain Eukaryota; kingdom Metazoa; phylum Chordata; class Mammalia; order Carnivora; family Felidae; genus Panthera; species Panthera pardus. Next base: position 90,011,327 of record NW_026526765.1, read on the forward strand.
CTACTTAAGAGAGAAAGCAGTGAAAATTAGGGGTTTTCATAAAGCATAAAATAATGGATCATTTTATGTGATAAATTCCTATGAATCTTTAAGAGATTGTCGTCCAGTAAACAAAGGTCTAAAATTATTATCTTCTGTTAGTACTTTTATACTAATTTATACAATTCTTCCCAATCTATTTTGTTGTTTGAAATTGTCTATTTCAAATGAGTAACAACTTCTTTCTTGTTTCATTTAAAAAGTATTATATCAGAAATTGTTCACATTCGAACCGTTAATAAGAAGGGATTGAAAATAAAAGTAATTATTGTTAAATAGTTCAACCAGTTTACCAAAAGCTAATTTGACTATTGTCTAGAGTTTAACAGCTTCCAGGATATACTTTTCAAAACTTAAATTACTGAAATTAGTCTTTTTTTATATAGTATCTTCTATGTAATCTTTATTCATATAGTGTCTTATTTTTTCAGATTATTCCATTTGATGCTATAAAATATAAAAGGATAGGAACTCATAGGTTATATTTGGAAGACATTTTTAAGACCATCTATTTATTTTGTAAGCATAAATAGAATATATAATGTAAAATAGAACTGTGTGAGGTCCAAAAGTGATTTGGTTCAAACTACTTTTTTATCTCATTCATTCATTTTTAAAAATCAACATTTATCAAATTTCAGATATTATTTTTGGCATGAGATTCAGTGGAATAAAATACAAAGAAAAAACAAGTAAACAAAAATAAACCCAAAGTAGTTTCTGCCTTCATGGAAGTGTACAATTCAGTTTCTATACAAATGAATTTCCTTATGCAATGTTAAGAAAATACATTCTTAAACAGGAGTATCTGACTGTATGCAGATGACAATGGAAAGTTTACTCACTATTTATGTTCATTATTGTGTTCCTTTGATAAAAAGTTGTAGAGATCCTCAATCTGATTGTGTACCATTTCTGTCAAGTGCCCTTATTTTCAATGTTTAGGAGACATAAAATATAAGCACATTCTTATTATACATGATAGTCCTTTATTTTAATTTTTTAAAAGTTTATTTATTTTTTGAAAGAGAGAGCACAAGCAGGGGATGGAGGGAGAGAGAGATTTTCAAGCAGGATCCGGACTGGCAGTGCGGAGCCTGTTGTGAGGCTCGAACCCATGAACCTTGAGATCATGACCTGAGCCTAAATTAAGAGTCTGACTCTTAACCAACTGAGCCATCCAGGTATGCCAAAATGTTTATTTAGTTATTTTGAGAGAGAGAGAGAATGTGCGCACATATGCCTGTGCCCACAAGCAGGAGGAGGGACAGAGAGAGGGAGAGACAGGGAATCCCACGCAGGCTCTGGGCTATCAGCACAGAGCCTGACGTGGGGTTCAGGAACCGTGAGATCATGACCTGAGCTGAAATCAAGAGTTGGCTGATTAACAAACTGAGCCACCCAGGCACCCCACATGATAGTCCTTTAAATATTTGAAGACAAAACTAGAATTACTCCTTGTAGAATAAGATTTTGGCTCACTTTAACTTTTTATCAAAGTAGTACAATAATAAAGTTAAATAGTGAGATTTTCATCACCACTACAGCACTACTCTAATTTAAATGCAGAGGTTCTATATGTATTTCTCTAAATATCATGTCATTTATTTTATTTAGTATGCCAATCTGCCAAGAGTATTTTGAATCATGGTTGTGTAAATTGTCAGATTATTTATAATTTTGAGCACCTGGGTGGCTCAGTCATTTAAGCGTCCAACTTCGGCTCAGGTCATGATCTCATGGTTTGTGGGTTCAAGCCCCACAAAAGGCTCTGTGCTGGAAGATTCTGTGTCTCTCTCCCCTCGCCTCTCAAAAATAAATAAACATCAAACAAATTTAAAAATAAGTAAACATTAAAAAATTAGTTATAATTTTTTCTGTATTTCTATAAACTAAAAGTTTGAATAGCTTTCTGTTTTATGTTTTAAGATATTACTCTGGATGACAAAAGGCATAGTTCTATAGATTATTCCTTACTTCTTTGTCTTATGGAATCATACACCTCCTTGAAGACTTTATGCAAATGCCACAATTTCAGCCTCTTTTATTTTACACTTTTATTTTATTTTTTACTTTATTTTGCACCTTTTATTTTACATATTGGGGACATCTGAGAAAAAAGTGTATACACACACACACACACACACACACACATAGAGAGAGAGAGAGATATCTATATAATACCTTTAGTTTTATTTTTTCTTTAAAGCCTTATTTTGTATATAATGCCAAAAGAGTATTTGGCCTATCTTACGTCTAATTACCACAAATTGCAAATTATTGAGAGACTAAGTGACTGTAATATTAATGCATTTCCACATCAGCTTTTATGTTATTCATTACTTACCACTCTCTTTCTTCTTCCTTTTGAAAGCTTAACTTTTGGAAGTAAATATATTACATCCCTTTACTATTGGCACCAGAGCCAAACTAAGCCATAGCATTAATAGGAAGATTTCAAATTACAAACAGTGCCAACTCAAAATTCCTACTAAGTAAGCATATGTTATTAATATTATCTAACTCATTAGGTGGTTTTTCTGGCTAATAAATATATTCTTTTATTTCTTCCTGAGAGGAAAATAATACAGGCTGTAAATTTATTGACTATGATTTAAAAAAAAATACTTTTTTCTATTAAAATGAATATCATACAAATTTCTCCTATTTCTGCTGCTTCTAAAAGAAGGAAGTAGTGTCCAATGTAATATTCATTGCCAGGTGCATGCTTGTTCCCATGTCCTTGACTCTGCCTGTGGTGCAGCTGTTTGCTTTCAGGGATTGTGAATGCACCTGTCTTTCCTATGTGTTCAGACTGTGATTCGTTTTGAAATGAGATGAACACACAAAGTTTCATCTTTCTCTATGCTACAGATGAAGTCCTTTGTGTGGCAAACAATTGACTTATCTTTCCATGCATGTTCAATAAGGCAAGATAAGACTTCTACATATCTGCAAAGACCTATTCATATTTTATTTTGCACAAAGAATAGAAATATCCATATTCTCATTGTGTCATGCTCTGGTACTTATAGTATTATTATATTTACATGAATTTGGTTTCAATTATTAGCACATATTTAAAATATTTGGGGTCAAAATTTCATTGAGATGATGGGAAATCACTAGAAAAAGATTTGTAAAGATTGGTATTTGGAGGTTGAGTGACATGTTCAGACAGGAGGAAAATGTGACTGGCAAAATAGTACTTAACAATAACTTTAATCTGATTGCAATTCACTACCTCTTTAGAAATTACTTTTTTCAAGTTTCAATAGAAACATTTCATAAAGTATAAATGGACCTTTTCTGTGTAGAAGGCTCATAAATGACACTACGGATGCTCAAGACGGATAGGTATAATCACATTAATACCTGGGAAGGAAATAGTGAGTTGTCCCATGATGGGATGTGTCACTTTGTTGACACACCATCAAAAGAAGTGAGGGACAATACTGAAGTACAAATGATTGTTCTAATGGGGAAAAATGTACTGATGCAATGGGGAGCAAAGGCAAGAGAGGTTTTCTTTTGTCTGCTGAAAAATGCAGAAATTTTTTTTTGTTTTTCTGTAAATCAGAAAGGAAATTGACTTTATAAATCATGGAAGGGTGATAAAGATCACTAAGATTTGCTAGCATGTCCAATATAAAGATATGTAAATTGACAATGTACGAAAAATAGTACACAATTTGGCATTAATATGGACTATGTAATTTAATTTTTGAAACAAGTAAGTGAAAATTAAATGATAAATTATTAAGTTTCATGGGTTATTAAGTTTCTCCCTAAAATGCCTTTTTCATACACTATTGTTACAACCTCATTTATGAACTTAATAATGAGCATACTGGTTGTTGTCATTGAACCAGAAGAGTGAACAAAAAATAATATTAATGCATACCCTTATCCTTTCTCCAATTTCTTCTTTTCTGAATCTACGATTTTTAAATCTCCTTACTATGCGTCCATGCTGGTTCTCCCAGCCTATGCATAGAAAAATTCTGCCTATTGTGAAAGGATTTTCAAATCCCAACAGGGGTTATTCAGCTCAGTGTCAGACACGCAGAGTTAAGTCCCCATCAAAAAGAAGCAACAAAAGAATACCACTCTCCTTGGGGTACTGGGTAAATGAGTTTCACTGTAAATTCTAGTGCCGCAATCACCCAGAGTAGTGGAAAATAATCACTTACTATTTCCCCTAAGAATGAGGTTATTAGCACATTGTGGCTCCTTGGAAGTTTATTTTTGTTCTCCTATAAATGTTTTATACACTGCTCTACTATAACCTGTAAAATCAAAAATGATATTTAAAGTTGCCAAAAGATTTGATTTCCTTTTTAATATTATTTTTCAGAGAGTAATAGAGCAAAGTCAATTACATGGCATCTTAATAAAATATTAAGCACTAATCAAAAAATGGAAATAGAAGGCATTAACATAAATCTGGCAGAATTCAATTTTCATTTTCACATTAAACATACTAAAATGCTTATTTCCCTTCCTACTGGTTGCCTTAATTATGGGTGCTTTAAAAAAACCTACTCTATGATCTTAGAAAGAAAATGAATGTAATGTTTATTTTTATTTCATTTTACTGTTTTTGATGAAACATTATCCATTAGAATAGTTAATGGAAATTTCGTGGAAGTTGTATATTTCAGGAAGTTTAGTATTTTCAGCAGATATTTGTCCATTTAAGAGAAAATAAAGAGTAATAGAAAGTAAGGAAAAAAGCAATTTTTTCTCAGTTTTAAAGTACTATTGGGGCACCTGTGTAGCTTAGTCAATTAAGCATTCAACTTCGGCTCAGGTCATGATTTCATGGACCGTGAGTTCAGTCTTCATGTCGGGCTCTATGCTGACAGCTCAGAGCCTGGAGCTGCATCAGATTCTCTCCCTCTCTCTCTCTCTCTCTCTCTCTCCCCCTCCCCCACTTTCACTCTGTCTTTCTATCAAAAATAAATACATCTTAAAAACCAATTTTAGGGGCGCCTGGGTAGCTTGGTCGGTTAAGTGTCTGACTTTGGCTCAGGTCATGATCTCACGGCCTGTGAGTTCAAGCCCCGCGTCGGGCTCTGTGCTGACCGCTCAGAGCCTGCAGCCTGTTTCAGATTCTGTGTCTCCTTCTCTCTCTGCCCCTCCCCTGTTCATGCTCTGTCTCTCTCTGTCTTAAAAATAAATAAACGTTAAAAAAAATTAAAAAAAAAAACAATTTTAAAGTACTGTTGACCCTTGAACAACATGGATTTGAGCTGTGTGGGTCTACTTATACATGGATTTTTCTCTTTTTTTATAGACTGTAAAGGTATTTTCCTTATGATTTATTATTATTATTATTATTTTAATTTATTTAGTTTTTAATTTATATCCAAGTTAGTTAGCATATAGTGCAACAATGATTTCAGAAGTAGATTCCATAATGCCCCTTACCCATTTATCCTATCCCCCCTCCCACAACCCCTCCAGCAACCCTGTTTGTTCTCCATATTTATGAATCTCTTATATTTTGTCCCCCTCCCTGTTTTTATATTATTTTTGCTTCCCTTCCCTTATGTTCATCAGTTTTGTATCTTAAAGTCCTCAAATGAGTGAAGTCATATGATATTTGTCTTCCCCTGACTGACTGATTTTGCTTAGCATAATACCCTCTAGCTCCATCCATGTAGTTGTAGCATTTCAGGGATTATGGAAAATCATAACACACATCTGGCACAAGCCTTCGCCCTTAATGACCTTGTTCCAGCACCAGCAAATGTGGTTGTTCTCCAGGGTCCGCTGAGACTTTTGTCTGTAAGGAGGCCTCACAGCTTGTATCAAATGTCCTCCCAGCAGGGGAACCACCACTCCCTGTGTGGCCCTTGGACCTTACTGTCCGCTCCTGAGGATTCGCCCTTCCCACCAGAGCACCACCAGGTATTGAGCTTCGGAGTTTCAGACTCTGCGTCCCCGTTTATAGATTCTTAATGGAATTTAAACCCTCTACTTTCTCCTTTCTCCCTTTTTTGTTCTTTCCCTTGCGTACTCTTTCTTTTTCTCTCCAGCTGCTTTTGGGGGTGGGAAGGATGCTTTCCTGTACTCTCCCCCTGTCTCTGTCCTTTCTCCGCAAGCAAAACAGCTCCCTTCCCTCTGCAGGTCTCTCTCCCCTACTTCACCTCTCCATGCTGCATACCTGCTGAGTTTTGTGGTTCAGGTTGTGCAGATTGTTATGTTAATCCTCAAATCAGTTTTCTAGGTGTGCAAGATGGCTTAGTGTTGATCTGGCTGCATTTCAGGGACAAGAGACACAAAAACACCTTCCATGCTGTTCTGCCATCTTGTCCTCTCCCCCTCCCTATAATTTTTTACATAATATTTTCTTTGCTTACTTTATTGTAAGCTGAGGGCTGATGGGTGGTGGGAGGGAGGGGAGGGTGGGTGATGGATATTGAGGAGGGCACCTATTGGAATGAGCACTGGGTGTTATATGGAAACCAATTTGACAATAAATTTCATATTTAAAAAATAAGAATGGAGTATACAATGCATATAACCTACAAAATCTGTGTCACTTGACTTTTTTTTATGAGTAAGACTTCTAGTCAATAGTAGGCTATCAGTAGTTAAGTTTTGGGGAGTCAAAAGTTACATGTGGGGGCACCTGGGTGACTTGGTCAGTTAAACATCCAACTTCGGCTCTGGTCATGATCTTATGGTTCCTGGTTCAAGGCCTGCATCGGATACTTAATATAAGATCTACTTTAAATACATTTTTAATTGTTGTTGACTATATGTACAATGTAATATTTTTGATATTTCAGTCAAGCTAATAGATTCAGCCTACTATTTTCATCATATAACTCTTTTCAAGAAAATCTATCTAAATTTCCCTTTTCTTCTTGGTTTTTATGTTATGGATCCCCACAAAATGATTGTATTCTCTCAATTCAAACTTACATTTTTTTACTTACTAGAAAAAATCTATTATTACAGCTTCATGCATCTCTCTTCCCAATATACTTCCTGCTAATGTTTGTCTTTGCACTGACAAATTTCCCAGTCTGGGTTAATTTTGCTCCCATCCTTCCCCAACGCCCAACACACACACATATTTAAATGACATGTATTCTTTGAAGCTAGCTCAAATCTTAAGTTTTTGTTAAATATTTATTGTCCACTATAATATATGGAGATATCTTTTCTGAAATATTTTTGTGACAGATTTTAATACAATTCTATGTAGTATAATACTGTGTTGCCTTACTTTGTTGTCTTCCTCCTTCCCTCTCTCCCTCATCCCTTTCTTCTTTCTTTTTTTTTCTTTCCCTAAAATGTATTTTAAAGTTTTTGATAATGCAAAGAAACATAATTATTGGTCTTTCTTGTGTATTTTCTATTCAATAAGTAGCACAAAATTTGTAGATCTTTACCAAGTTCTCATTAAAGAAAATGTGGCATTTAATTTTATCAGAAAATATCAATATTTCTGATTAATTCTATGTAATATGTATGCTGTCTGAGGCTGATTTTTGAACTTTAATGTTTTTTGAAATTTAGATGATTAGAAGTTGGGAGAACTATATTTTATTTTATTTTATTTTATTTTATTTTATTTTATTTTATTTTATTTTATGTTATTGTTTATTGGGAGAATTATACTTTAAAAATTGAAAGCCTTTTATATCTTCTGGTGTAGAGACTTCATTTTACCTTTGGGACCAAAATTATTTAATTTGGGGAGAAACAGAAACAGACTAAAAGGATTTGGATTGACCCTTCAGGCATATGCACACACTTTTCTGAACCGAAGCTATTTGTATTGATGTGGTGGTTTATTGTGATTCTGAAGCACTAAACTCAATTCTCTGCTAACACACTAGCAGGAGAGATATTGCCAGGATAAGATTTGCATGTCTGCATATTATACCTCCCTGAGAGAAATATTTCTATTCAAGCATATTTTTTGAATGTCACATATTTCTGTGTTATTTTTTAATTCTGAGGAGATGTGTGAATGTGTGCTTTTCTAAGTTTGGGCTTGTAAGGTCGTGGGAATCCTACTGGAATGAATTATCATTGCTATACATACTTGTGGCCTATTAAAATGACTGCAAATTCTTTGATACCCCACCGATTAAGAATGGGGATTATTTTCTCCAACCTTGTAGTTGGTCTGGCCAAACAATGTGATGAAATCATATTATGCCCATTCAGGCCTTAAAGAGTACTAGAAGTTTCTGTGTTGGTCTGTAGCAGCCTTGAGTCACCATATTAATCTTACTATGCTGCTGGAGACTACGTGGAAAGACCCTGACTTACATGGAGAAGAAGGGTCTAACTGATACTAGCCTTTGCATTTTCCTGCTAGGATGCCAGGCAAAAGAGTGAAATGATCTTACATTCTCTAGACAAGTATACACTAAGCTTCATACCACAGAGTGACCCCAGTGAAGACCTCACAGAATAGAGAAATTGGCAAGCTAAGCTCTAGAGTGTTTCACAAATCAGATTACATAATAAAATGTTTTTTAAAGCAACTAAATTTTAAGTAGTTTGTTACACAGAAATAGATAACCAGAAATTTGCCTAAGTCAATAGAAAGCCAGTTTCTTCAAGGTTGTTGACCCTAGAATGGCATCAAGTGTGGTGGGTGATGAACAGATAACATGGAAATATAACAGATGTGTTCCTGTTGTATATAGGACACAATATAGTAAGCACTTGGAGGGGGCTGATACATGGAAATCATACTGGTAGAGACTTAACTCTTTGTAAATTAGAATATCAATATACATTTCTATGTATTTGATTTCTGATTTTAGTGTGTTGACATAATTTAGTTAGTGAAAACTGAACATACCAGTTAGCACTAACATAATCGAATATATTTATATTAATTTTATACTTCTCTTGCTATGAATCATATAGGAACAGTGCTGTTCCTATTTAAGCCCTCTTACTCTTAAAATTTTCAGAGATATCCTAAGAAAAAATAATTTTTTTTTATAATCTAGCATGTGTGTACTAGAATAGTTTGAATTTGAAGACTAGGTGGATTGGGACTTTTGTTATGCAAAAGTGATCACTCCAGTTATAAATATATTATACATGTTTTATTATATATGAAATATACATACACAAATATTTTTGCAGTATCTTTATTACCTGTTTATTTATTATATTTCTACTTATGTCTACATCTATCTGTTATAATCTCTTATTCTTCTCTTTTCCATATATATATATATATATATATATATATATATATATATATATAAGCTATTTGTCAGAAACAATTTATGCTATCAATCTTTACTTAAAACCTAGGAGATCATCCTACCAAATGAAAAGAGGAAGAGAGAAATGGCCCAGAAAGAGGTGGTTTGGTCATAATCTCAATTTGTTCAAATCTTCATTTTTTGAGGTTATGAATTATTTTAGACTTAATGTTGCTGTTTGATAGTCTAAGTGCTTTGTCATACTATGTTGAAGGACACTGTTAAGTCTTTCTGTGTCTACATTTTCTGCTTTATCAAACTCTTTTTAGGATGTATTTTCACTGTAGAATAGTTTCTCTTTACTCTTTTTTTTTTTTTAAATATTTTTTTAACGTTTTATTTATTTTTGAGACAGGGAGAGACAGAGCATGAACAGGGGAGGGTCAGAGAGAGGGATACACAGAATCTGAAACAGGCTCCAGGCTCTGAGCTGTCAGCACAGAGCCTGACGCGGGGCTCGAACTCACGGACCGCGAGATCATGACCTGAGCCGAAGTCGGCCACTTAACCGGCTGAGCCACCCAGGCGCCCCTCTCTTTACTCTTAATACATGTTGTGAAACTTCCTTCCATAACATAAAGTCAACATGTGGTCAGTTTTAAAGGACAGAGTTTTCTCAACCCAGATTTGTTTCCTACTTTTAATGTAAGAGATAAAATTCATAATCCTTAGCAACAGTCAACATCTTGTAAAAAACAAAACAAAACAAAACAAAATAAAACAAAAAAAAATAGGCAGAAATTTGGCCATTTCCTGTCTGGGTTTTTCTTCTCTTTTATGTGCCTGAAACTACTATATGCTTTTCTGCTTATAAATCTTAACCCATGACATTCATTATCATTGCCTAGAATACTTCATCTTTTATTTCACACATCTTGAGAATGCTTAAAATATATTTGCATTTGATTGACTTTTTCCAGTTTCTTCAAGAGAAAGGGAAAATTATCTACCTGGTAAAGTGTAGAATTAACCAAAACTCCAATAGTACTTTTGTCTCATACCCAGAGTCATAATAAAATTCCATTGTAGGGTTTGATTTTTGAGGAAAAATATAGTTACCAATTGTATATTACTGTTAGCTACAATTTATTGTGCTTTTGTCCCCACATCAGTTTTGTAATTATTTAATACACTTTCAAACGCTATAACCTCAGTCTTGTTCTCTGAAGTTTGTAATATAAGAATAGGCATATTGTTCAATGCTTAACTGTTAAACTATTATGTTAATAATAATAAAAAATATTTAAATTTAATAAATGATTAACCTATGTAGTACTGTACTAAATAGTTTAGTTTGGTTATATTTTATAATCTTAAAATTAGCTGAATAAGGTAGGGACTATTTTTACTCTCATTTTCCAAATGAGAGCTCTGAGGTTTAGGGATTTTGAATTTATTCATTATCATGGGTGTGAATAATTTGTCATTCTATCCTCAAAAAACATCCTGAAGAATTGCAACTCTTCTTCCATGCCCTCAATTTTTGTAAAGGATATTTCCTTTAGTTATTCATATACCAGCTTTCATCCAACAGTTCTTGTAAAAGATCCCATAGTCAATTTAGTTGGTGAAACTTAAACACATTTAATTTTAGAATTTCTGTCCTAATCCTTTGGTTATTGTTAATAACTCTATTGTATTGTAACATTATATTCCTGGGGTATCAAAACTCATGGAACTCCTACAAAGGAAGGAAGGAAGGAAGGAAGGAAGGAAGGAAGGAAGGAAGGAAGGGAGGAAGGAAAAAAGGAAAGTAGGAAGGGAGAAAGTAAAGAAGGGAGGAAGGAAGGAAGGAGTGAAATACATAAGGAAATACTATACGCTACTGTACTTTTATTCTGTACTTTCCCTAAAGGACGTCTACCTTATTTGCAACATACTATATATATCAACTAGTTAACAATGATAAGTAAAAGAGTTTTCCTACATCATGGATTGTTGAGAAATTAAATTTTAGAGGCTTCAAAATATTAGTAATAATCATAACATTTATTTTCTGAGTATGCTGTTAGCCACATTGCCATGTACTTTATGTGCATTATCTCTTTAAATATAGCGGAAATGTAGGAGTTAGAAAACTGTAATTATTTCCCACTTTATAGCTAAATAAACTGGATATTTGAAATACTAAGGAAAAATTTAAAGTCATACAGTCAGAGAAAATGATAATTATTTTTAAATGCAGGCCTTTCTGATTCCAAAGCCGAGAACCTACTCATTAATTATGCTTTCTATTGAGTTACATAAATTCTATATTATGTGTTACTAGTGAAATGCAAATTATTGATTAATATGTGATGTTAGAACTTAATTCTTAAAAGTAACTGATTTATTAGACTAATGTTAAAATCTATTTTATTACTAATATTAGGTGTCTAAAATGCTTGGCTTTTCATTTTTTGAAAAGTCAGATACAAAGGCAAAAGATCTAGCCTCAGATTCTAAAAATATTATAATAATGTTGAAGAGGAAACTTACAAAATAACATTTCAGTCATTCAATACACATCCACTGAACTGTGATGTGCTAGATACAGCTAAATGATGTGAACAAACCAGAAAAAGCAGTGCCCTCATGGAGCATACATCTGGTTCAGATTGTGTAAAAAATAATGAAATAAATAACAGTGAAAAACACGTAAGTGTTTCCATAGTGATAAATGTTATAAAGTAAATAAACATGATGCATGATTGAAAGTGAATGGGGAAACAAATGTATATTTTAGGTCGGTTGACTTAGGGAGGCCCTTTCTGGAGAGGGGACATTTGACATAAAAGCTGAATTACCATGAGACACGCCATGCACATATGTAGGAAATAAGTGCTATGGATCTGAATTTGAGGAAAGTTTGACCTAGTAAAAGGGCAGGGGAAGGCTGAGAAGTGGAGTAAGACAGTTTCTGAGCCAAAGCAGTAAGAAGAGCTAGGTAAGGGATGAGATTAGACAGGAAGGCAGGGGTTAAATCATACAGGATCTGTCTATCTTGGTAATGAATTTGAATATTATTTGAACAAGGGTTGGAAGCCATGGGAGTGTTTTTAGCTGATGAGTGATATTGTTTTGTAAGTGAGTAAAAGTGGAAACAGAGAAATCAGTGGGTAGTTATTTAGTTATATAGCTTTGATTAAGGTGGTCGAATGAAGATGGAGATAAATGATAGGTTTAGGATATTTTCTTGAAGTATTGATTAGACTTTCTAATGTATCAGATTGGCTTGTGAATGGTACCAACAATTATGAGTATAATCTTAGAAGTCAATATATAATGGTATCATATATTGAATTGGGGAAGACTGGGGAAAAATAGGTTGGATGGAGGTGGGAATGATAATAATTGAGTCTCTTTTGATTTCATTGGCATGTAAGATAATTATCAAAAATTCATGTGAGCAAAACAAGTAAGACATTACATATACAAATGTAGATAATAGGGAAGTATTTTCACTAATGATATTTTTAGGAATAATCAATAATATTGAAATTCTGGTGTGAGGCTGTTTGGGAGAACAAAAAAGCACTAGATTATATAAGGCCTTGAGTGTTTTACCATTTGAAGGTCAAGCTGAGGAGAAATAACCAGATAAAGGGATTGAAAAAAAGCAACCAGTGAAGTAGAATAAGATCAGAGAGATGTAGTGTGATAGAAAGTAAGACAGAAGTGTTTTCAGAAGTGTGTCCCTGTTGCTGAGAAGTGGAGTAAGACACTTGGCTTTGCCAACAAGAAAGCCATTGGCCACTTGACAAGAGCATTTTCAGTCAGGTATAGATGGAGATAGAAATTTGACTAAAACAAATTGAAGAAAATTATAGGTTAGAAAATGAATAAAGTAACTATAGACAACACTTTTGACAGTTCTGCTATAAAATTAAACAAACAAATTAGGCTGTTCCTGAAAGAAGATACTGAATCATGGGTAGGTTTTTTTCCCTAAAATAGTAGATTATACAGAATAAATGATGTGATCACTACATTTCTTACTAGCATTGGAGCTCCATGAAGGCAAGGACTGTATTTGTCTTACTCCATTCTTTTTGTTTTGTTTTGTTTTGTTCAATTCTATGTCTCCACTGGGTAGCCCAATTTTCCTCAACATAATATGCCATACATAAAAATTTGTTCAATAACAATAAATAAATGATAAACTTATAATTATTCACTTTCTTAGAATACTTTCCTCTTATATAAAATATTAGCAGAGGTTTTTTTGTGTTTGTTTTGCTTTGGGAGTGTGTGTGTGTGTGTGTGTGTGTGTGTGTGTGTGTAAGTGTATGTGTGTTTGTGTATATTTTCTTCAGGATCCCAGACCAAAAAATTTGCAATATTCACAATCTTCCTTTCCATTACGGCTTGACAAATATTCTCCCCAACCAAAATATCCTTCGGTTTTCTGATTCCATCAATGAAATATTTCTGTAATAAGCCATTTCTTTCATTCTATTAGATTCTCTAATTCATTAGTTTAGACTTACTACCCATCTATCTTTCTATCTATCTATATTTTAATATTTCACTAAAAGAACTGAAGTTATCATTGGTAGCCAGCCTTCACACTGATTCCAAATTATTCACAGCACGGTATAGCTCCCTCCTACACTGAACTAGGATGATCTGCCTTACCAGAACATTATTGTGGAAATGGCAGTGTTTGACTTCTGAAGGTATGTTGGGCTTTCTCCTCTCCTAGATTACTTTGGGTTAAGGCAGCTGCCATGCTGTGAGGATATCTGGTGGCCTTATAAAATTCAACAGGGTAGGGTACAGGGGCCTCTTGTCAACAATAAGCACTGGCTTTGAAAGAAGATCTTCTAGTACCAGTCAAGTTTAATGATGACTGGAGCCCTAGGAGACATTTTTACTGCAAACTACTGAAAGGTAGTGAGCCAGAACCATTCATCTAAGCCATTCTCAGATATCTTACCCACAGGAGTTCTGTTAGAAAATATATGTTTTGTTTTAAACCATTAAATTTCAGAACAATTGCAGAAATAAATAATGTACACCACCACCAATATCTTGATTTACTGATTTACCGGAATTATCTTTCTAAAACTATGCTTATAACAGAAAATTACAGTAATATCCCTTTGATGAGAGAAGCACAGTGAAACTTTTTGTAGTATAACATGGCAGATATAGATCTTTAGTAAATATTGAATGAATGAAAGAGGCTGGCAGGAATAAAGAAGGTAAGAAAAAGAAAGGGGGAAAAATGTGTGATTGAAATTGGAGCTCAGAGTCAATGAAATGTATTAATTAATAGCCTGGACTCAGGATCTGAATCTCTTGGCTTGAATCCTGATTTTATATGTGGCCATGAACAAATACCCTGACATTAATAATCTCAGTGTCTCTGTTTCATTACTGTGACTTTAAATATATTTGATGTTATTTATTGAAAAAAAATCTTTGTCTTGCATGTAGTTCTTCGTTAAATTTGCATAATAAAAACAAATCACTTAAGTTAAACTTTTAACTTAAAATCACTTTTAAGTTAAACTTAAAAAATCATAAGTTATCAGTTGATTAGAAAAAAATATCGTAGCTGTTTCATATCATCAGGGAAAAGATATTTTCATATTTAAATGAACATCAGAAACAAAGTTTTTGGGTGATATGGCATAGGAAAACTCATTGTTTACCTTAAGCTAATTTTAATTTAGTGCTGAATATAAAATCATACATGAGCAACAAACAGAGAAGCAACACCCAGGGATCCAGTAAGAGTCATACATTCTGTCAGTTTTTCCCTTTTTCTGCCTTGGCCCTTAGAGCTGGAAGAAGTAAACTAAGAGAGGTATAGGCACCAAACATGTCACAGTGGGCCTCAGCAAGGCTTCCTTTGCACTGTCATCCCTAGCATGTCAGAGCCTTCTCCTGTCTTAACTCAGCCCCAGTTCATGTTAAGACCTCCTTCCCCACCAAAAAATTCCTCTTATTGTCCATGTAGAATCCTTATAGGGTGAGGATTAATTACAGTTTCCCATAATCTGTCCTGAAAAGCCCTGCTCTCTCAGCTGTAGTTTGGAACCTTCTCCCTGATCTCCTAAGTATGGAAAGGTTTTTTTTTTATTCACATACCCTATTCTTGCTATATAGTAAAAGAGATCTGTTAGACATCGATAGTTATAGCATATTGCTCTCAAAAAGAGGTGCTATGAAAATAACATTTAGGTGTTATACTTAAAACCTAAACATTTGGATTACATTTGTTGATGTCAGAGCCTACCTTTTATGGTAGACTTTTTACAACATTATGACATACCTTTTATGACATTACCTTGAAGGGAAATTTTGTTTGGATTTCTTTTTGTTTGTTTGTTTGTGTTTTATTTAGAGAGATGGAGGTGGGGGAGAGGGAGAGAGAAAGAATCCTCAGCAAGCTCTGTGCTGTCAGCTGGAAGACCTATGCCGGGCTCGAGGTCACAAACTGTGAAATTGTGACCTGAGCTGAAACCAGTAGTCTCATGTGCAAGTGAATGAGCTACCCATGCAGTCCTCCAATTTCTTTCTTTTATTTTTAATTTTTTTTTAACGTTTATTTATTTTTGAGACAGAGAGAGAGAGAGCATGAACAGGGGAGGGTCAGAGAGAGAGGGAGACAGAATCCGAAACAGGCTCCAGGCTCTGAGCGCTCAGCACAGAGCCTGACGCAGGGCTCGAACTCATGGACCGCGAGATCGTGACCTGAGCCGAAGTTGGCCACTTAACCGACTGAGCCACCCAGGCGCCCCTCCTCCAATTTCTTAATTAACATCCAACTTGAAAACTTTTCCAGCACAACTCATTTTTTTTTTTTTTTTGAGACAGAGAGTGGGGAGAACATGAGTTGGGGTGGGGCAGAGGGAGAAGGAGGGCGAATACTGTATCTTAAGCTGGCTGCATGCTCAGTGTAAAGCCAGACATGGGGCTCAAGCTCCCAATCCTGAGATCATAGCCTGAGCCACCCAGGCTCCTCAGCACAACTCATTCTGAATTGAGAGTATTTGGCAATATAATTGAAATATATTTTTCAGCCAGCCTAAATATAAAATTAAAATTTATGAAACATGAATTTTAAATATTGGCGTAATTAATACAGTGCTTCATAGAACAGATATTCAGGTTTAAAACATTTTGGGGGGAGAGAATCCTGTGTATAAGGTGACTAGTTTATTTAAAATCATAAATATTATTCAGGCATATAATCCCATATTTTTGTAGAAAAAAATGCTTTACTCACATCTATTTAACAGAATTGAGGTTTCAGTAACACTAGAATAGAAGTTTTGACTGGCTCAATTATTTTATAATATATAAACTTGGAAACATTCAGTAAAATATAACTTTATTAATACTTAAAATTGAAAATTTTAACCTATCTCTGAAGTGTTTGTAAGATATATTGGAAGTGAGATTAAAAGACATTTCCATAAATATTTTCTAAAATGAAATAAAAGGTATAGTGAGGTTTGTTGTTGATGTTGTTTTATAAGCCCTGCTCGTGTGATAGATTTTGTCCCATCAAAGTGTGTTGGCTCATTTTATATATGTCTTTCTGAATTACGATTGTTACAGATTATTCTAGTTTTCTTGTAGTTTTTAAGTGCATACATAGTAAGAAAAAAAATATTTTACATGACATGATGATATGATAGACTCAGTTTCTTGGTTCTTTCTCCTTAGACACACAAAACAATAGAGATTAGCATATTTCCCTATGACTGATGGATTCATGGCTTTCAATTTCCTTGAAAAGCAGCTGTAACATTCTGATGAGCTGATTGTGGAAGCTTGTCATTTCAGTGATCCTCTGGAGACAGTCATGGGCAGCAGAATCAAAAACAGGTTTACAATTAATGAAGCAGAAGTATATTGTGAACAAGAACCTGATGAGTTCCTTCAGCAGCTGTCATGAGCAAAGATTTCATATCAAATTGATTAGCCTGGCCCTCATTCAGCTAGTTGAAGATTATATAATGAAATTGTGAGAGAATATTTAAAATGCTGCTGTCTGTAAACTTCAGAGAAATGGTGCCCCCCCCCCCATATGTTCCATTCTTCTAAGCTAGTCTCTAATGTGGGAAGTCACCTTAATGTCACATCTAGTTCTTTAAACAGTCCCCCTCTTTTATTAGAAAAAATGATGGTATTTTATTCAAGGCTTTTTTATTCACAGACTTTATATTCTCCAGGCAGTTTTTCTACCAACTGGCTATTTGTTCAGAGAAAATATTTGAAAATTAATGTCTTTTTTCAGTCACTGACTGGAAGGATTCTTGAATCAAATTAGTTCAATGATAATATCTGTACCTAATTTATTTCATCAAATGCAAAGGGATATATAACAAATATAAACTGAAAAATCTTCCAGGGTTAAACTAACTTACTTAATAGAAACTTGTTGAGCACTTTGGAGAAAACAGTGCAAATGGTAGATTTGGTCATACATTCTATCATTCTTGTAGTCTAGTGAGTGATATATATAAAACAGTTTTTTTTAAACAAACAAACATAATTGAAAAAAAAAATACTTTCAGACTTCTAGTTTCCAGTCAGACATGTAAGGAAGTTGGAAATCATCATTCCTATTCTCACAACAGGAAAAAAAGTGAACAAATTAAAATCAGCAAATTCTTAGATCCACTATACAGTTATTGTAACAGGGCACTTTGCTACCCCCAAACTGGAGAGACAGGAGCGTACAAAGAATCCTAACTTCCTGGAACAGAAGATCCCAAACAGATACCTCCATAGGAACATAACAGGCAGGAAAACTACAATTGACAAATTGCCAGAGGCTCAGGGTAGACAAGTTTGGTGTTAAAAACTCAAGGATGCTTAGTCTTAAGGAGCACTCCTCAAATTTTTGTGAGTTTTACATCTAGGAGCCCTGCCAATTTCTCAGTAATAACTGGAGAAAAATCTTCTTGTGCTTCTGACAGAAGGAATGGAAGAGTAGCCATTCAAAAATATATTTATTTATTTTTGAGAGAGAGACAAAGCATGAGTGGGGCAGAGGCAGAGAGAGAGGGAGACAGAGGATCTGAAGCAGGCTCTGTGCTGTCCCACAGAGCCAGAAGTGGGGCTCGAACCCACAAACTATGAGATCATGACCTGAGCTGAAGTCAGATGCTTAACTGACTGAGCCACCAAGGCAGCCTAGGAAAGTAGCCCCATTTTGAAATATGGTGGAGCATCCTATTCTTCTTAACAAGATCTGCCCTCAAGAAAAACTATTTTACCAATGCCTAACCTACTGGGGTGTTATGAGAGACTGAGTGACCTGACGGAGCAGAAACAACCAAATCCAGCTTGTTCTAGCCTTCCATGTGGGATAAGAGGAATATCTGCTTTTCTATCTTGTGGGGAAATAAACAAAGAAACAAAACCTGAGAAGCACTGATGAGTTCATATGTATACAGGCCTACTCTTAGGCCTAATAGGACTATAGAATGCTTCTCCTCCTCCCACATCTTACTACCACATCAGTAGAGCTCCTGTATAATAACAGCAGAATACAACTGAAAGAACTGAATATGTCACAGCCTTCTTTAAGAAGTCTATAGAGACACTCAGAAACAACAGAGGAGACAAAACCAAGGACACCAGAAGGAATTTTGTCTCTGACACTTATAGCTACAGAAAACTGTAAATACAGCCTTGCCCCCTAGCCAGATAAACATTAATCTCACACAAAGGCCTATCTACCTCAGTTCCTTTTACTTAATACATAATGTCTAGCTTTGTACAAAAAATTCCAAGTTTTATACAAAAACACACAGTTTGAAGACAAAGACAAAAAAAAAACATACCATTTTAATAGACAAAGCAAGTATCAGAACGAGACAGATATGGCAGAAATGTTGGAATTGTCATACAGGGAATCTCAAACACCTATGATTAATATAGGAAGGGCTCTAAAGGAAAAAGTGGACAATATGGAAGAACAGGTGGATAATGTAAGCAGAGAGATGAAAATTCTAATAAAGGATCGAAAGAGATGCTTGAAATCAAAAGCACTGCAGCAGAAATTAAGAATGATTTTGATGGGCTCATCAATAGTTTGGATACTGCCAAGGAAATTATCAATTAGCCTGAAACCTCTAAAAATGAAATGCAAAAACAAGAAAAGAATAAAAAAGATGGAATGGGATAGCCAAGAACTGTGGAACAATCCCAAAAGGTATAACATGCATAATAACACCAGAAGGAGAGAGAGAAATGAAGAGAAGAAATATTTGAAGCAATAATGCCTGAGAATTTTCCAAAATAAGCAATGGATACTGAACAACAGGCAAAAGCAGGTAAGTACCCAAAAATCGGTGATTAGGCATATCATACTTAAAGTACAGGGTAGCAAAGACAAACAGAACAGCTTGAAAGACTGGAGAGAGGGGCTGGGGTGGCTCAATCACTTAACCCCCATATGGGTAAGCACGAGCCCTGTTTCAGGTGAGCCCCACTTCTCTCTCTCTCTCTCTCTCTCTCTCTGCCCCTCACTTATGCCTTCTGTCTCTCTTAAAAAAAATCTCCTCAAGAGGTGAAGGCATTTACAAAAGAAGAAAGGTTAGTGTTAACTCAGTAACTTCTGCTTTGGGGCTTGAATCATAAATAGCCCACAGAGCAAGAAGGAAAACAAAGCAAAACCAAACAACAAAACAGTCACAAAGGGGTGGCGTGGGGTGAGGGAGTGGTGGTTCCTGAATGTCTATTTGATATTACAGAAATATTTAATATTTAGTAAATTTTCTTATCTTATAGTATTTATTCTTTTAATGATGTAGTTAAGTGATGAAATAATACTTTTCCTTTAGTCTTTACTTTTTAAACTATAGCCAAATTTGCTGCAGCAACATTAATAGATCAGAAACAAATCCACACTGACAGACAAAAAATATATGTATCTATACACACACACACACACACACACGCACACATATACACACATAAAATTGGTGAAACTTCTCCATTGTGTAAATGTAAAATCATATTTGATTCTGAAAAGAAAATGGTTCATACTATTTTGGAAGTTGTAAAACTCTATAATTTCCTTTTTTTAAATCTTTTATTTCCTCTTTTTCCCTCTGCAATGTAGTATGACATTTAGAACATCCTAACTGTGGGTTAAAATTAATTAGAATTGCAGAATGTCATTTTACTTCTTTTTTTTCTAAAGTTTATTTATTTATGTTTGAGATAGAGACAGAGAGAACAAGGGAGGGGCACAGAAAGAGGAGAGTAATACTCTCAAGCAAGTTTCTCTCTGTCGGCATGGAGCCTCATGCAGGGCTCGATCTCTTGAGATCATGACCTGAGCCAAAAACAAAGCAAACCAAAGAGTCTGATGCTTCACGGGCTGAGACACCCAGGTGCCCCTAGAATGTGCATTTTACTTTTTGAAGGAAACAGAGGTATTTATTTGATTTCTGGATCAGTTCTGTAAACTCCTTTATAATTATCATATGCATCTCCTTCTAGTTGGAATATTCTGGCATTATAAAGACTGCTATTTGAGAGACAGCATAGAGAGGTGAGAAAAGCTTAGTGTTTGAAATCAGGTAAAACCAAGCTTGAATTCTGTCTGTAATGTTTGTAGTTGAATTCCAAATTGGGCAAATTGCTTAAATTATCAGCCTCAGTATTCTTATCATCAATTGACCTTTAAATGCAAGGATAGAAGGAGATGACATATTCAAATTACTTAGAACAATTCCTCGTACATAATAGGTTCCATGTCTTTAGTATAATGTGTTATTCCATGAGAATTCAGTTTGAAAGAAAAAAAAAGATCTTTTGAAAGATGCCTTACTTGTCTTTTGTGTCTAATGTCTGGTTTCCATTATTCCCAAGAGTAGGTGTTTTTAAGTAAACAATGAATACAAAAGTCATTTGATTTTCAGTATTTATTCTTAGAATCAACTTGGTAATAATAAAAATTTACTAGGCCTAACTATTATCTGTTCAAGTCTGTATGTGAATCTCTTATACAGTCGTCTTCTCCTATCTTTTACCTCTTTATCTCCTATCATTTTTTATCTCCTGCTTGCTCTTTTTTCTTTTTTGTCATTCAGACATATTAGAGGTAGGCTATTCTAAACCAGTTTTAAGACATTCAAGATATCACATGATTTTCAGAAATTTCACTTGGCTTTCTAATTATTCTAACTAGGTGTTGAAACCAGTTAACTTTTCCTCAAACACAAATAGTAGGGAAATAGCCTGGATCCAGTGAGACAAATTGGCAGATAATCTCCTTACCTGATGAGTTTGACAAAACAAACTCAATTATATGTGTGTAAATCCAACTCTCACACACAAGCCTTACACATGGCTAAACGTACAGGGCACCTGTAGAAAATGCAACGGCGTTTTGATTCAAGTGCAATGAAAAAAACAAAGCTAAGAAATCAAAAGCTGTCTAAAGTAGATTTTATGTCCACAAACAGGAATTTTAATTACATATAAAGAACACTTTAAGAACCTCTGCAAGTGTCTGCCATTAGGATTGTCTTCATAAGACAATATGATTCTTGTTATTAGAAAGACATCCAGTGTACTGAAGAATTTAACCCAGTGTTTGTGGACATGAAATGTGAGCCAGACTGCCTAGGGTCCACATCCTGGCTCTATTTACTACTGGGGACCTTGGACTAATTACCGAACATCTCTACATATATTAATTAGAAAAAATATGTAGTGTAAACCATAAAGTAAATGTTCAACATATACTATCTGTTATTATTAAGGAGAAATATTTTTTCTTGCATATTATGTCAATTATTACACAAGCTAATTTTTAAATTGTGTATTTTCGGGGCACCTGGGTGGCTCAGTCGGTTAAGCATATTGACTTTGGCTTAGGTCATGATCTCATGGTTCGTGAGTTAAAGCCCTGCATTGGGCTCTGTACTGACAGCTCAGAGCCTGGAGCCTGCTTCAGATTCTGTGTCTCCTCTCTCTCCGACCCTCCCATGCTTGCGCACTCTCTCTCTCTCTCTCTCTCTCTCAAAAATAAACATTAAAAAATTTTAAAAAATTAAATTACTTGTATATTTTCCTTGACAAATAAACATAAAATCAGTTTGCTTTTATTTTTGGAATTAAATTTTAGTCTAACATTTATTAATTTATATTTGCTGAGTGTCAACTATAATTTTTCCCTCTAAACCACTCTATGAATTTCTATACTTATATTAAGGACTTTTTTTTTCAACTTTTGAGGAATAATTTTTTTTTCTTTACAGAAAATTTTTAAAATTTTTATTTAAAAAATTTTTTAGTGTTTATTTGTTTTTGAGACTGAGAGAGACAGAGTGTGAGTGGGGAAGGGTCAGAGAAAGAGGGAGACACAGAATCCAAAGCAGGCTTCAGGCTCTGAGCTGTCAGCACAGAGCTCAACACGGAGCTCAAACTCATGAGCCAAGAGATCATGACCTGAGCCGAAGTGGGATGCTTAACTGACTGAGCCACCCAAGTCCCCCTTAAATTTTTATTTAAATTTCATATAGTTAACATACAGCACAATATTGGTTTCAGAAGTAGAATTCAACAATGATTCTTCACTTACATATAACACCCAGCACTCCTCACAGCAAGTAACTTTCTTAATACCCATCATCCATTTTGCCCATCACTTCACCCATCTCCCCTCCAGCAACCCTGTTTGTTCTCAATCTTTAAGAGTCCCTTATAGTTTGTTTTCCTCTCTTTTTTTTCTCCCCCCCCCCAAAATGTTCATCTGATTTGTTTCTTAAATTCCACACATGAGTGAAATAATATGGTATTAGTTTTTCTCTGTCTGACTTATTTCACTTAGCATAATACACTCTAGTTCCATCCATGTTGTTGCAAATGACATGATGCCATTCTTTTTGCTGGCTGAGTAATATTCCTGTGTGTGTGTGTGTGTGTGTGTGTGTGTGCGCGCGCGCGCACGTGCGTGTGTAACATCTTCTTTATCCATTCATAAGCTGATAGACATTTGGGCTTTTTCCATAAAAAATTTAGCTATTGTTGATAGTGCTGCTATAAACATTGGGATGCATGTGCCCCTTTCAATCTGTATTTTTGTATCTTTTGGGTAAATACCTAGTAGAGGAATTGCTGGTCTAGGGCAGTTCTATTTTTAACTTTTTGAGGAATCTCCATACTGTTTTCCAAGGTTTTCCATGCAAAACCATGCAAACCAGGTTTTTCCATGCAAACTGGCAAACACCGGTTTGCATTCCCTCCCAGCAGCACTAAAGAGTTCCCTTTTCTCCATATCCTCACCAACACCTATTGTTTCTTGTGTTGTTAATTTTAGCCATTCTTACAGGTGCAAGTTTATATCTCATTGTGGTTTTAATTTTTTTAATGTTTATTTTATTTTTGAGAGACAGAGAGACAGAGTGTGAACGGGGGAGGAGCAGAAAGATAGGGAGACACAGAATCCGAAGCAGGCTCCAGGCTCCGAGCTGTCAGCACAGAGTCCAACACGAGGCTCAAACTCACAAACCAATAGATCATGACCTGAGCCAAAGTCAGATGCTTAACTGACTGAGCCACCCAGTCGCCCCTCTCATTGTGGTTTTGATCTGTGTTTCCCTGATAATGAGTAATGTTGAGTATATTTTCATGTGTCTGTTAGCCATCTGGATATCTTCTTTGGAAAAGGGTCTATTCATGTCTTCTGCCTATTTCTCCACTGGATTATTTTTGGGGGGGGGGGTGTTGAGTTTGATAAGTTCATTATAGGTTTTGGGTCTAACCCTTTATTGGATATGCCATTTGCAAATATCTTCTCCCATTCCACAGGCTGCCTTTTAGTTTTATTTATTGCTTCCTTTGCTGTGCAGAAGCTTTTTATCTTGATGAAATCCCAGTAGTTTATTTTTGCTTTTGCTTTCCTTGCCTCAGGAGACATGTCCCGTAAGTAGGTGCTCTGGGGATACCTGGGTGGCTCCATCAGTTAAACTTCTGACTTAAACTCAGGTCATGACCTCATGGTTCTGTGAATTCAAGCCCTGCATCGGGCTCTGTGCTGGCAGCTCAGAGCCTGGAAACTGCTTTGGATTCTGTGTCTCCATCTCTCTCTGCCCTTCCCCCACTTGTACTCTGTCTCTGTCTCTGTCTCTGTCTCTCTCTCTCTGTCTCTCAACAATAGATAAAAACACTAAAAAAAAAAAAAAAGAGGAAATTGCTCCAGCTGAAGTCAAAGAGGTTGCTGGCTCTGTTCTTCTCCAAGATTTTGATGGTTTCCTGCCTCACATTTAGTTCTTTCATCCATTTTGAATTTATTTTTGTGTATGGTGTAAGAAAGTGGTCCACTTTCATTCTTGTGCATGTCACTGTCCAGTTTTACAACACCATTTGAAGAAACTGTGTTTTTTTTCCATTGAATATCTCTTCTTGCTTTGTTGAAGATTAATTGACCATGTAGTTGTGAGTCCATTTCTGGGTTTTCTATTCGGTTCCATTGATTTATGTTTTTGTGCCAGTACTATATTGTCTTGATGACTACAACTTTTTAATATAGCTTGAAGTCCAGAGTGGTGATTCCTCCAGCTTTGCTTTTCTTTTTCAGGATTACTTTGGTTCTTCAGGGGCTTTTGTGATTCCAATCACATTTTAGGATTGTTTTTTCTAGTTCTGTGAAAAATGCTGGTGGTTTTTTGATAGGGACTGGATTGAATGTGTAGATTGCTTTGGGTAGTATAAACATTTTAACAGTGTTTATTTTTCCATTCCATGAGCATGAAATGTTTTTCTATTTCTTCATATCTTCTTCAGCTTCCTTCATAAATGTTCCATACTTTTCCAAGTACAGTTCTTTTACCTGTTTGGTTAGGTTTATTCCTAGATATATAATGGTTTTTGATGCGGTTGTAAATTGGTTCGATTCCTTGATTTCACTTTTTGCTGCTTTAATATTGGTGTATAGGAATGCAACAGATTTCTTTATGTTGATTTTATATCCTGAGACTTTGCTGAATTCATGTATTAGTTCTGGAAACTTTTTGGTGGACTCTTTCAGGTTTTCTAGATATAGTATCATGTTATCTGTGAAGAGTAAAAGTTTGACATCTTCTTTGTCAATTTGAATGCCTTTTATTTATTTTTATTGTCAGATTGCTGAGGCTAAGACTTCCAGTACTATGTTAAATAGTAATGGTGAAACTGGACATCCCTGTCTTTTTCCTGACTATAGAGGAAAAGTTCTCAGTTTTTCCCCATTGAGCATGATACTAGCTGTCGGTCTTTTGTATATGGCCTTTGTGAAGTTGGGGTATGTTCCATCTGTCCCTACTTTGGTGAAGGTTTTTATCAAGAATGGATGCTGTGTTTTGTCAAGTGGTTTTTATGCATCTAATGAGATCATATAGTTCTTATTCTTTCTTTAGTAATGTGGTATATCATGTTGATTGATTGGTGAATATTGAACCACTGCTGCAGCCTAGAATAAATCCCACTTTATTGTGGTCAGTAATTCTTTCAGTGTAGGGGCACCTGGGTGGCTAGTGGGCTGGGCATCCGACTTCGGCTCAGGTCATGATCTCACGGTTCATGAGTTCGAGTCCCGCATCGGGCTCTGTGCTGATGGCTCAGAGCCTGGAGCCTGCTTTGGATTCTGTGTCTCCCTCTCCCTCTGCCTCTTCCTTGCTCTCTCTCTCTCTCTCAAAAATAAATAAATGTTTAAAAAAATAATTCTTTCAGTGTATTGTTAGACTTTATTTACTAGTATCTTGTTAAGAATTTTTGCATCCATATTCATCATGGATATTGGCCTGTGATTCTCCTTGTTAGTGGGATCTTGGCCCAGAAGCACGTTTTGGAATCACGGTAATTCTGGCCTTGTAGAAAAAGTTTGTAAGTTTTATTTCCATTTCTATTTTTTGGAACAATTTGAGAAGAGTAGGTATTAATTCTTCTTCAGATGTCTGGTAGAATTCCCCTGGGAAGCCATGTAACCCTGGACTTCTGTTTGTTGGGAGATTTTTGATTACTTCAATTTTTTTTTTGCTGATTATGGGTTTGTTCAAATTTTCTATTTCTTCTTGTTTCACTTGTTGTAGTTTGTATGTTTCTAGGAATTTATTTAATTCTTGTATATTGCCCAATTTGTTGGCATATGATTTTTCAAAATATAGTGTTATAATTGTTTGTATTTCTGTGGTGTTGGTTGTGATCTCTCCTCTTTCATTCATGATTTTGTTTATTTGCATCCTTTTACTTTTCTTCTTGATAAGTCTGGCTAATGGTTTATCTATTTTAGTAATTCTTTCAAAGAGCTAGCTTTTATTTTTCTTCATCTGTTCTACAATTTTTTTGTTTCTATATTGTTTATTTCTGCTCTAAAATTTATTATTTCCTTTCTTCTTCTGGCTGTAGACTTTATTTGTTGTTCATTTTCTAGCTGCTTGAGGTTGTGTATTTGAGACCTTGCTTACTTCTTGATTTAGACCTGTATTGCAATATAATTCTGTCTTAGGACTACCTTTGCTGCATCCCAAAGTTGTGGACTGTTGTGTTTTCATTTTCACTTCCTTACATGTATATTTTTTTTATTTCTTCTTTAATTTCCTCATTAACCCATTCATTCTTTAGTAGGACATTCTTCTACCTCCATTCTTCTACCTCTTTCCAATTGTTTTTCTTTTGTTTGACTTCAAGTTTCACAGCACTGTGGTCTAAAAGCATGCATGGTGCCGGCTTGACCTAGAAAAGGTTATGTGACTATGCCAAGGTTTGGAGTTTATGGTAAATGGCAGCACAAGGCCAGTGCCAAGGTCTGCTGCCCTTAGCCAGCATCTTTATTCCTATGTTGGTGAACAGAGCTGCTTTATGGCACTTGCCTGGTCTTTTGACCTTGCATTCCAAGAAGGGAAACTGTTTCTCCCTGTGTGATAGAGGGGATCCTCAGACCATGCTTCCTGCTACCAGGTCTCCTCCCTCCTTCCCCAGCAGAGCACAACTAGGTGGGACCCTGGCAATGGCACAGACCTAAGAAACTTCAGACTCTGCACTCTGCTGTTCACAAAAAAAATTGCAGTATTTAAAGCCTCTCCTTTTTCTCAGTCAATTATTTTGGGGAAGAGTTTTTCCTGTGAAATTCCCTGCATGTGTTTTCCCTCTCTTTTCACTCTTTCTCCCTCTCTCTCTCTCTCTCCCGTCTCTCAGTGGTCAGGCTTCCCTCCCCTCATCAATGCTCTTAGCTCTTTTGTTTCCCAAATCAATTCTCTGCAGTTCCTACCTTCCACAAAGTAGTTGTTTTTTCTGCTTATAGGCATGAAACTTTGTTCTCTCAGTCCTAAGATGATTTCTTGGGTGTTCATAATGATTTCATATTTATCTAAATGTGTTTGAGGCAAGAGGCAAGCTTAGGGTTGCCCTGCTGCTTTACCATATTAAACAATTCCCTCAATCATTAATTTTTAAATGTTTATTTATTTTTGAGATAGACAGAGAGAATGAGTGGGGGAGGAGCACAGAGGGGGACAGAGGATCTGAAGTGGGCTCTGTGCTGACAGCAAACAGCCTAATGTGGAGTTAGAACTCACAAACCATGAGATCATGACTTGAGCTGAAGTCGGATGTTTAATCGATTGAGCCACCCAGGCACCACTCAATAATTAATTTGTTTAAGTTTGTTTGTTTGTTTATTTATTTATTTATTTTGAGAGATAGAAAGAGAGAGAGGGACAGAGGGAAGGAGACAGAGAATCCCAAGCAGGCTCTTCACTGTCAGCACAGAGCCCAACGTGAAGCTTGAACTCATGAACCTGTGAGATCTTGACCTGAGCAGAAATCAAGAGTTATAGGCTTAACCAGTAATTAATTTTTTAACCAAAGTTTGCAATTGCCAAGAAAGAAGCAATATGTAAATTAGAAATTTCCATGTTTTGATTGAAAAATTGGACTTTCATTTTTTGAACTATATATTTTAATTGTATTTGTCTTCTGAATCAAGTATAGAGTTAAAAATTTTGAAATAAGAAGAATATTGAATACTTTTTTAACATATATATGGCATGTACATATATATCACATTTTACTATTAAAAATTACATTTTTAATCCCTAATTGTAAATTGCTGATAGTATTATTTCAACTTTGCAGTGTTTGGATATTTCTATAACATGACAGGAAATATTTATAAAGTATATCTGTATTCCTAAAGATGATCCTCAGAAAATCAACATTTCAGGATAAAGTGAGAATCACAGACATAAATTGTGGGGTACATCACTCTAACCATGCAATCTAGTAATTTGTCACACTGACCATCTCTCCTGATAACCTTTTTTATACTGTTAAGCATGAAATGTCCCTTTCTTGCTTTTCAATTTTTTCTTTTGCCTCTTCTTTATAGTTTTTTTTTTTTAATCCCCCATCTTTGTGTTCTTATTCCTCTCCTTGTGGTCTAGGCTGATGCTTCCTTTTCAGAGGGGACTAATTTCACTGGAAAGTAGAAAAATATTTTTAAAAAGTGACCCCTAAAGGAATTTTCATTTCATATATATGGCCATATTGATGCAGGCTCACTTGGTCTGAGGACCCAGAAGGGATCACAGAGGATCAGACAAGAGGGTTCTTAGCTTTGTGCACATAGAAATCAAATGTGAGCTGACAGGAAGTGAGAGCACAGTTTATTGAAGACATAAGGACTGTGCAGATACAGACAGAGCATCTGGGACACTTGGAAAGGAAAGTTGAGTGAGTCTTGTCTTTGCATGGGGTTTGGGATTTTTACTGAGGATTGTAGTCAGGTAGCATGTCTTCTCAGGCATCCAGGAACAAAGGCAAGTTTTTAGGTGTGCTCCATAAGTCCTCTATGCCCTGGAGCTAGGGGTCTTGGTGAGCTGGTGGTCTTGGAAAACATTCATGAAGACCTTGCCTGCTCGCTTCTTAGAGGTTATCTGTTGTGCTAGAAGACTCAAAAAAAAAATAAATAAAATAAAAACAAAAAGAAAAAGAAAAGCATTAACTCATTGACTTTTATAAGAAAGACATACATTATCTGTTTTATAAGGCATGTGTAAGGTGAGGGCTAGGTCCTAGCAAGACTAGAGACAGAAAAAAAAGCAGACTTTCATGCATGCAGTCTCTTTAGTTTTCCTACTTGAATATTATCTATCCTTTCAGTTGTCAAGGATGTCACCTGGAATATTCCTTCAAGGATGAGAGAACTCCAAAGTTAAACCATGCATTTTATCAAAGATTCCCCTTCTCTGCTAAAATATTATAAAGTGCCATATTTGAAATTTCCAGTTAATACTACCAGAAAAAGTATACTGGAAAACTGAATCTGTAAATTCTTTTTTTTTTAATGGTTTAATTTTATTCATTTATTTTGAGAGAAACAGCATAGGAGCAGGGAAGGAGCAGAGAGAGGGAGAAAGAGAGAGAATCTCAAGCAGTTTCCATGCTGTCAGCGCAGAGCTGGAGGCTGAGCCCAAACCCACGAAGCATGATCATGACCTGGGCCGAAGTCAAGAGTGGGACACTTAATGGATGGAGCCACCCAGTAGCCCCCACTATATATAAAATAATGAAAACCTAACTTGGTACAGAATAATAACT
Organism: Panthera pardus; assembly: GCF_024362965.1. Classification (NCBI taxonomy): domain Eukaryota; kingdom Metazoa; phylum Chordata; class Mammalia; order Carnivora; family Felidae; genus Panthera; species Panthera pardus. Next base: position 90,041,164 of record NW_026526765.1, read on the forward strand.
TAATCTCATAATGAAAGCATCAAAATTAATAAACTAATAAACACTAAAATGTTATTTATGTAATTATATGTAAATTAAAAACTACATGGGCTGCATTTAGCACGTTGTATTCACATACTAAATGGAAAATAGATTTTTCATAATTAAATATGAATACTAATTTATCTTTTAATTACTACATGTTACCAAGCAAATTCCATATCCCCCAATAAATACTTATTAGCTTCTTTAAATATGTTATCCTTTAATTTGCTTACAATTAAAAAAAAGATATTTTCTCCATTCCAGTTGATTATGACTGGTGAGGGTGAACCATGTTTTTGAAAACTGTTATGTGTCAAGTAGTTATAGATATTTTTCATTTAATTGTTGAAGCAGAAAATAGCTTCCATCTAAGTTAAAGATTCCATCCCCTGAGGATTTCAACAAATATGGCAAAGGTCATTAGTTTTATACTTGATTATAATTAAGTATATTTTGACATAGATCTGATTTATTGCTTTGCCAAGAGTGCTAGCTTTACTATAGATTATTTGCTTTAATGGGAATGGATTTTGGTGTCTTCTCTATAAGAAGAATTCTGTTAACTTTGGAAGAGTTAGCAGAAGGTGATTGGGAAAAAATACTAATGCACTCCCAATTATATAATTTTTACTTTACATCTTTATTTTATTATTGTAGGCCTATTTTATATAAAAATAATAGTTAATAACAGTAGAATTTAATTATTGATGTGTGAAATGTATCAAAATGCATTTCATGATAATTTATAGAGAAAATTTGACAGTGCGAACATCCTCATAGTTTAAGATTTGTTTCCTCCTCACAGAGATTAAACTGTCAGTTCCGAGGATGTGGTCCCAAAAGCAGAGAGAGAAGAAAAAAGATATTTGCTTACTGTACTATTATTTGTCTTCTAATATTATATTTTTAATTTTTTACTTTCCAAAAAGACAGGTGGTTATGAATCAAACCCTATAGTTATGTACAAAGTAACATAGAAGTGGAGTTAATAAGTGGAAAACATCTTTTCTACTTCAATTATCTAAATATTTATTTAAAAATTGTGTGTGTGTGTGTGTGTGTGTGTGTGTCTTCTTGGTCTTCAATAAACATCTTTATTTGCCACTTAAACATACAAAAGAAATGCCCTAACTTTATGTAACCTATGTGACACAGGCAAATTATTCCACTTACTTTATAAACATCATGTATGAGTACTACACTCAGGCATGGAGAATAAAAAGAGATTGGAATTTCAACATCTACCATCTTATAGATATGAATATATAGCAGCCTACTCACCCTATTTTTGTAAATGTATTTTAGTGTTTTATAAAATTCATTTGACCTTTTAGAATATTCTTTACTAATCTCCTTTCTTTCCTTCTATATGAATATTTAACAAGAACACTTTTTATCCCCCTTGAAATATTTTCCTTTTTTGAAATGGATATAGTGTTATCTTTTTAAATTGACTTTATATGTTTTGCCAAAGCTATATATCTTGGAAGTTTACATACATTCTACCAATAACTTTGCTAATGATTTCCACACTTATGTTTTAGACTTAGATATTTTATCCTTGGTTTATTGAATAAGTATAAAGATACAATGCATACTACTCAGAGTGTTTATGGGCACTCCATTTTGATAATATTTCATTAATTTTCTGGATTCTCAGACTCATTTAATAAGAGAGATTACCAGAGGAGTAAAGCACCATTTAATAATCTTATGTTTCAAGCATTAAGGTAATAAGAAACAGCCACTCAGGTAAAAGCTTGACTTTTGAATAAAATGGGTCTATCAAATTTGTTTTTCCAGAATGAGACAGAACTAGAACAGAGTATATTAGTTGAAGCTCTATGACTCCAAAATCTTTTCTCAATGTGCCAGCTTAAATTTCTGTTCATTATTGATATTGTAAAGTTATGTCTTCTTCATGAATATTTTAAATCATTTTCAGTGCACATGTCTATATTTAAATTCTGTAGAACATTATAAAATATCTAGTATATTTGTTAAGTTTGTAAAAGCAGTATGAATAAAATTGTTTCAAATATTGGGAACTGATTTATAACTATTTGCTTAGTAAGAGCTTAAGTTCTAAAAAACCTTAAAATAACTATCTAAAATTCATTAAATAATTTGTAATATCACCTGCTATTGAAAGAAAAAAATGAATCATAGTTCAGAGCCACTTTAATTTTGATATGGGCAAGAGAGAAAAGTAAATTTATGTCTATATGAAAATAGATAGTTATTAAAAAGGTACCCCTTCTGTGTTATATTTAATTCCATTCCCTATTACAACATTTATGAAGCACTTACTTTGCAGAAACACTGTTCTAAATATTGTTGGTGAAACTGCAAATCAAAAAGGTCCATCACACTGACTGTTTTCACTGTGAAATCAGAAGTTAACTCCTGAATAAGTAGTCATTTATAAAAATAAATTATTTAATACACAATATGTATAAAGTGCTATAGAAATATAAAATGTGCAATGCATTAATTTCACAGTGGTAGGACTAGGGATTTTAAGGAAAGTTACTAATTGGAAGACTTTTTTTTTCTTTACCTTAAAGAATAAAGGTCATTTTGATGGTTGTGAAAAGGGTAATTCCTGATGATAATGGCAAAGGTGATGGATAGACTTCCACAAGGAGAAATGATCACGAGATAAGAAAAGGTATTATGGTGTAAAAAGTTTTCAAGTATGGCAATGACAAGGTAAAACTTTTCAGAAGGAGACTCTATTGACATTAGAAAGAATATAAGAGTAGAAAGGCAGGCAGAAAGGAGATAATCTATGAGGCTATTGTAAGACCTTCTACCTGCATAAATTCTACACAATGAAGCATTTTTAGAAGGTAATCATAGTTCTAAACCTAATATGACTAAGGAAAATAGTCTAAAATTTTTCTTCTACAAAGTATTATATTAGTCTAAAATTAATCTAACATTGTTATCTGTATCCTAAAAGATAAAGTTTGTTAACTAATAACATTTTTATGAGAACTGATTATCTCTGGACAAAATTATATGTTATGAGTATTTTAAAGCAGTATAATGTGATTATTTATTTGATCATTACATAATCTTCAGCTCAAAATATTAGAGCACATTAAGAAAATTCTTCCCCAGATCTTAAAGTTGTGTACTAAATTAAAGAATTACGGAACTGAAGGCATATTTTAGATATCTATATCCTAGGAATTCATATTCACTGATTATTGGATTCAGTACACAAAGGCAGTTTTTCTTAATGGATAGGTATAATAATTACTATCTTCTATCTGAAGGAAAAGATTGAACTAATTTTCACCTGAAAGAACATCAGAATATTTGAGTCCGTTTTTTCGAAGTTTACCTTTTTTTTTTGAAGTTTGATTCTTTTGTTGCTGAGTAGCACTTTTTCATTTATTTGTTTCAAGTTTTTATTTAAATTCTAGTTAACATATAGTGTAATATTGTTTTCAGAAGTAGAATTTAATGATTCATCACTTACATATAACACCCAGGGCTCATCACAGGTGCCCTCCTTAAGGGGTGCCTGGGTGGCTCAGTTAGTTAAGCGTCCACTTTGGCTCAGGTCAAAGTGGTCTGTGAGTTTGAGCCCAGAGTTGGGCTCTGTGCTGACAGCTCAGAGCCTGGAGCCTGCTTCGGATTCTGTGTCCCCCCGCCCCCATCCCTCCTGCAATCGCACTCTTTCTCTCTCTTAAAAATAAACGTTTAAAAAAATCTTTAAAGTGCCCTCCTTACTATCCATCACCTATTTAACCCATTCCTCTGTCCACCTTCCCTTCAGCAATGTTTTTCTTTATAGTTAAAGAGTCTGCTTTATGGTTTTCCTCTCTCTTTTTCCCCCTATATTCATCTATTTCATTTCTTAAATTCCACATAAGAGTGAAATCATATGGTATTTGTCTTTGATTGACTTATTTTGCTTAGTATAATACACACTAGCTCCATCCACATCCTTGCAAATGGCAAGACGTCATTGTTTTTGATGGCTGAGTAATATTACATTGTGTATGTGTGTATATATATGTGTATGTGTATATATATACATTACCTCTCTTTGATTATTTTATATATATATATATATATATATATATATATATATATATATATATACTATCTCTCTTTTATTCATTCATCAGTCAATGGACATTTGGACTCTTTCCATAATTTGGCTATTGTTGATAATGCTGCTGTAAACATCAGGATGAATGTGCCCCTTTGAATGAGAATTTTTACATCCTTTGGGTAAATACCTAGTAGTGCAATTGCTGAATTGTAGGTTAGTTCTATTTTTTACCTTTTGAGGAACCTCTATACCATTTTCCAGAGTGGGTGCACCAGTTTGCATTCCCACCAACAATGTTCCCTTTCTCTACATCCTTGCTATCTGAGGTTTACCTTTTTTGTTGTTGTTTCCTGGCAGTTATATATAAGGCTGTAAACATCATCACTTTTGGGTAAATTGTACATAAAATTATGAATTGTGACATACGTTAAGAAGAATTTCAAAAAGTATTATATGACAATTGATAATTGAATAGAGCCAAAAGGAAAATATACGATATATTTTAAGTGAAAGAAAATGGTTCAAAGTGTCTGACTCACCCTTTTTCCATCTACAGAAAAATTATGTGTGACATAGCATAAGGACAAACTCATGTTATGGAATATACAAAGAAAAAGTTTTAGCCCATAAGAATAGCTAATGAATGCCAGAAGTAAAGTCAATAACTGATTTAACTCATTCTACTGGAAAGACAATTACTTTAAGAAAAATAGCTTTAAAATACCTCTGATTTCATTTAAGAGAATAACATTAAGTGTGATACCCAGAATTATTTTTTCTGTATAAATTATTCTTTCCCATCACAATTTGCAATCAGTATTAATTGATAATACATGCTGAGGTAGAAGGTAATTTCATAATTTTTTAAAAAGGTTTATTTATTTTTGAGAGAGAGAGAGAGAGAGAGAGAGAGAGCAAGTGCATGAGGAGGGGAGAAGCAGAGATAGAGGGAGACACAGAATCTGAAGCAGGCTCCATGCTCTGAACTGTCAGCACAGAGCTTCATGTGGGGCTTGAACTCACAAACCATGAGATCATGACCTGAGCCAAAGTTTGACGCTTAACCAACTGAGCCACCCAGGTGCCCCTGAAGGTAATTTGAATATATGAGAGAAATGAACCCTGTTGTAATTTGTTCTTGAAGGAAGCTATTTCTACAACCTCTTAAAACTCATTTAAAGTCATGTATATACATAAAGGAGCTGTGTTTTACTTTTCTAACAGGTGTTCATCTTTCTTATCAGAAGTTTATTTTATTATAGTCAATGTCCAGTTTGTCTTTAATGTCATAGATTAATAACCTGTTTCCCCAATTCAGTCTGTAGTTTTGTTATAATATTGAAGTCAAATCAATAAAAATAGATTTATGCCCTTTCTTGTTAGAAGGTTTTATTTCCTTTGGATTAGTTCATTTTTTTAAGAGCAAAATTGAAGACTACAATCCTATGTACATGCTTATTACTATATTTTATTTTCTGATCTGCTACTATGTTTTTTTCACTGTAAAGTACTTACTCTTCCTTCCTGGTTTTATATTGGCAACTGTTAGTTTTTCTTTCTTTCACCTTTACTCTTTTCCTTAATTGGTTTTGTACCAATATACTTAACATATATCCTTATCAGTCTGTTCTAAGAAGCTACATACTCCAATATTGTTAGTGCCCCATAGGTCTTTCTAGAGTCATTTGATGCCAGATGAAATAGGTTACAAAATGTGCATCATTATAAATAGAAACAGCGAAAAAGTCTCTAAAGGTATTATTTTTAGAGAGAAAAAATAACCCACAGAAAGAAAAAAATAATTCGTTTGGACCTTAGAATCTGTGGTTACAAGGAATTGGTATTAGAAGGCAGTTGGTATCCAGAAAGACCAGCAGTAACAGCCAGCTACCAGCAAAGATAGTAAAACAGGTGAGTCGTACACTGCAGAGTCAACAGCTACCACAAGTAGCCTTGCGAGGGTGATTCAGACAAGTGCATGTTAGGAGTGGTCATAGCCTCAGAAGAAATGATTGTGCCTTTGTGTCCTGGAGTTCTAGGACCATCATCAGGGAGACAGACCTTTATTGTGTGGGACCTGGACCCACTCTGGCCTGAGAGACAAGTTAGGCTGAGGGCCACCACAAGTTAGCCTTAAGGGATTGGTGGGTAGACTGTCAGTGGTGGCGAGAGAGGTGATTAGGGTGATATTTAAAATTAGCAATGAGCAGGCAATGACTTCAAAGAATTACTGTTATTGGGGAAAAGAGTAGGACAACAAGCGATATTACTGCAGGTCCACTTCTAACTTCCTACTTTTTTGCCCCATACCAATTATTTGTCTAAATTGTTCCTCATAGACCAATAGTTCATTTTATGTCACAGATCCAGTTACAGAACTCCTTTTTTTTTTGTCCCTACATCAAATTCTCTGCCTTGATTCTTTAAGGATGACATTCTTTGTGGCCCCTCCAAAACTCAATTAGATATTTTAACTCTTCCCCGTATTTCCAATACTTAAGGAGAGATTTTGTCTTACAATCTAAATCAGGGCTAAATCGTAGGTTGCCATAGTTTAGCATAGGGCATCAAAAAGGTCATAAAGAGATATGCTAAAATACTGTGTATTTTAGGTAGGTCCTATTAATAGTTTATCCAAGCAGAGCTTACTGGTTACATCATGCAAAGTGTTAAGACCTCATCCCACCAGGCTGGAGTAAAGGTGAGGAAGGAGAGTAAAATCTTGTCCTCTTAGAAGAGAAAGAAAATGCTGTCCTCTTATTAACTTCAACATCTTAGGGAGGAAGGGAAGTCTCAAAAGAAAATTACTTGTGATCCCAGGGTTTTTTGGTTTTTGTTTTTATTTGTTTGTTTGTTTTTAATTTCTGTCACAATTTTCCTCTCCTTCTGACGCAGAGGCATCCATAAGGACCTAATTAATGTGTCACAAGGGACTGGCTTGCACTGGGCCTGGAATATTTGTCGCTTTCTCTATTCTGCAAAAGGTGTAGACTTCACACCAGACTCATGGTGCTCGTTCAGAGAACCTACTGTCCATCTCTTTTGTCATATTTTGGTTATTACTTCCCCCAACACTTCATTGGAAATATCTTGAGACAAAAACCAAACACTCACATTTATAGAGAAAAGGTGCTTGCTGATTTTGAAGAGATACATGTGGAACTTAACTGATTTTTATAATCTTTATTCCCAATAGCTTTTTTTCTTCACAAAATTACCTATAATGTAGTAACATAATAAAATTATAATCACTAATTTGAACAAACTAAAAAAAAAGCCTGTCATCTGATGTATATAAATTGCTATATTGTAATAATGAATTTTATTTTGATTTATTAGTAGACAAGTTTGGGAAAAAAGGTAACTATTTTATTATTTATAGTCATTGTCCTATATTTTAAACTTTTACTAAGCTCCTATTATGTGTGAAGGAAATAATGGGTGTTAGAAATGCAAACATAATCAGGATAAAGAAATTTATATTCTGTTGGCAGAGAATAAAAATAATGATACTGTATTGATATGTTATAGAACATTATACAAATATTACTATGATAGGGCAAAAGTGAGAGCAAACCCATGTTAAATCACTAAGCACATACTATAAAATTGGGCCTTGGAAAATTAGCAATTTACGGGGTACAATATTGAGAAAAAGGGTGTTCTTGGTAATGTGAACATAGTAACCACATGAAGGCATGAAGGAGCATGGTGAGGCCACTACTGATGACTAAGTTATTATAAGAAGAGGATGTTATTTAAAAAAAATTAATAAATAAAATTGAAAGTAGAAACCTAGTAATGTATTAAACCTGATATGAGGCTAGTATCTAACATCTATGAAGAACTTATCAAACATAATATGCCAAAATAAATAATACAGTTAAGAAATGGGTAGAAGACATGAACGGACATTTTTCCAAAGAAGTAATCCAGATGGCTAACAGACACATGAAAAGATGCTCAACATCACTCATCATCAGAGAAATAAAAATCAAAACCATGATGAGATACCACCTCACACCTGTCAGAATGGCTAAAATTAACAAGACAGGAACAACAGATGTTGGTGAGAATGTGGAGAAAGAAGAACCCTCTTGCACTGCTGGCGGGAATGAAAACTGGTGCAGCCACTTTGGAGATAGTATGGAGGTTCCTCAAAAAGATAAAAATGTAACTACCCTATGACCCAACAACTTCACTAACTAGGTATTTACCCAAAGGATATAAAAATACTGATTTGAAGGCGTACATGCACCCTGATATTTATAGCAGCGCTATCAATAGTAGTCAAACTATGGAAAGAGCCTAAATGTCCTTCTACTGATGAATGGATAAAGAAGAGGTGGCATACATATACAGTGGAATATTACTCAGCCAGCAAAATAATTCAATATTGCCATTTGCAAGGATGTGGATGGAGCTAGAATGTATTATGCTAAGTGAAATAAGTCAGTCAAAGAAAGACAAATACCATATGATTTCACTCATATGTGGAATTTAAGAAAACAGATGAACATAGGGGAAGGGGGAAAAAAGGAAACAAACTATGAGACTCTTAACTATAGAAAACAAACTGTAGGTTTCTGGAGGGTAGGTGGGTGGGATTTGGGCTAAATGGGTGATGGGTATTAAGGAGGGCACTTGTGATGAGCACTGGCTGTTTTATGTAAGTCATGAATCACTAAATTCTACTCCTCAAAACAGTATTGCCCTACATGTTAAGTAACTACAATATAAACAAAAATTTGAAAAAGAAGAACTAAAAAATATTGCCACACATATGGTCACAGCTATTTAACTATAAAAGATGATTTCCTCCTGTATATAAACTAATTAAAATTAACTGTCTTACAAGCTAGGTGTTTTAATTTGTTTTTCCATTTGCATTTATTTATTTATTTAATATAATTTATTATCAAGTTAGTTAACATACAATGTATACGGTGTACTCTTGGTTTCAGGAGTAGATTCCCATGATTCATCACTTACATAACAACACCCAGCTCATCCCAACAAGTGCCCTCCTCAATGCCCAACACCCATTTTCCCCTCCCCCCCCCACATATCAATCATCAGTTTGTTCTCTGTATTTAAGAGTATGTTATGATTTGCCTCCCTCTCTGTTTGAAACTATGTTTTTCCCCTTCCCTTCCTCTATGGTTTATGTTTTGTTTCTTAAATTCCACATATGAGTGAAAACATATATCTGTCTTTCTCTGACTGACTTATTTCACTTAGCATAATACCCTCCAGTTCCATCCACATTGGCATGATTTCATTCCTTCTTATTGCCAAGTAGTATTCCATTGTATATATAAGCCACATCTTCTTTATCCACTCATCAGTTGATGGACATTTGGGATTACTCTATAATTTGGCTATTATTGATAGTGCTCCTATAAACATGTGCCCCTATGAATCAGTAATCCAGTATCCTTTGGACAAATTCCTAGTAGTGCTATTGCTGGGCTGTAGGGTAATTCTATTTTTAATTTTTTGAGGAACCTCCACACTATTTTACAGAGTGGCTGCCCCAGTTTGCTATTCCACAAATAGTGAAAGAGGGTTCCCATTTCTCCACATCCTTGCCAACATCTGTTGTTTCCTAATTTTAGCCACTCTGACCAGCGTGAGGTGGTACCTCAGTGTGGTTTTGATTTGTATTTCCCTGATGATGAGCGATGTTGAGCATCTTTTCATGTAAGAAACTGAAGAAGACACAAAGAAATGGAAAAAATTCCATGCACAAATGCCATAACAAATATTGTTAAAATGTCAATACGACCCAAAGCAATCTACACATTCAATGCAATCCCAATCCAAATTTTACCAGCATTCTTCTCAGAGCTAGAACAAAGAGTCATAAAATTTGTATGGAACCATAAAAAGACTCCAAATAGCCAAAGAAATGTTGAAAAAGAAAACCAAAGCTAGGCATCACAATCCCAGACTTTAGCCTCTACTATGAAGCTATAATCATCAAGACAGTATGGTATTGGCACAAAAACAGACACATAGACCAATGGAATAAAATAGAGAACCCAGAAATGGACCCACAAATGTAGTCCAACTAATCTTTGACAAAGCAGGAAAACGTATCCAATGGAAAAAAAGACAGTTTTTTAGCAAATGGTGCTGGGAGAACTGGACAGCAACATGCAGAAGAATGAGACAAGACTGCTTTCTTACACCATACACAAAAATAAAGTCAAAATGGATGAAAGACCTAAAATGTGAGAAAGGAAACCATCAAAACCCTAGAGGAGAAAACAGGCAACAACCTCTCTGACCTAAGCCACAGCAACTTCTTACTCCACACGACTCCAAAAGCAAGGTAAATAAAAGCAAAAACAAACTATTGGGACCTCATCAAGATAAAAAGCTGCTTCACAGTGCAGGGAACGGTAAAAAAAACTAAAAGGCAAAGGATGGAATGGAAGAAGATATTTGCAAATGGTATATTGGATAAAGGGTTACGATCCAAAGTCTATAAAGAACTTACCAAACTCAACACCTGAAAAACAAATAATCAAGTGAAGAAGTGGACAGAAGACATGAATAGTTTTCTAAAGAAGACATCCAGATGACATTTTGAAATTTTTTACGTGATCTTTTGACTTACGACATTAAGAATATGAAGTTGGACAAAGGCATTAAGGAATTTTTAACTGAGATTTAATTATTATAGAATAATTATTTAAAATATTTTTTTTCTTTTTCTCTTCTGTCTCCTTTTATTGTATCTATTCTCTTCCTCCTGTTATTTTAATTTCTCTTCTCATACTCTATTTTTCTTCATTTTTACAACTGACCCTTGAACAACATAGGGTTTAGGGGCACTTACCCTCACACAATCAAAAATCTGCATATAGGTTTTGACTCCCCAGAAACATAAGTAATAAGCTACTGTTGAATGCATGCCTTACTGATGACATAAACAGTGAATTCATATGTATTTTGTATATTTATTATATACTGTATTCTTAAAATGAAGTAAGCTAGAGAAAATTTTATTAAGGAAATCAAGAAAGAAAATACATATACAGTACACTACTGTATTTATATTAAAAAAACACCAAAAATGTATAAGTAAATCTGTGCACTTTAAAACAGTATTGTTCATAGGTCACCTGTATAGTATATTATATGTGTTATTTTCTGTAACTTGCTAAGCAATTTAGTAATCACAGTCTATATTCTACACTGAGAAAACAAATTTCTTGTTTGGTTTTCTGATAACTTCTGAAAAGATTTTAGATATGAAACACCCAGCAATAACCTTATGCTTAAACTGAGATGTGGTAAAAATCCAAATTAAGCCCTAGGTTTTTTTCAAATTGTTTCAGTCTGGAATTTTTTCATTCATAGCTATGACCTTCAGCTGCTGAGTGATTTCAGTGAATTTGACACTTTTCAAAGGAGATTTTTATATAATATGCATATTATGAGTCAGATCTCACATTAAATGAAAAATATTTCCTTGGAGATTGACTACGTACATTATTTTTCTGTTAGTACCTACTAGCAGGATATCGTTTATTTAGGACAAATTTTACGAAGCTAGATATTAAGGTTTATTTCAAAGCTCTCTGAAATCCATTCTCTACTTACCACAAAATAACTCATCTAAGTAAGCTTGTTTAAAACAAAGGCTTAACTATAATATATAACAGCATTCTTTTCACTTTCATACTTATTAAACATGCATAATGCTCATAATGTGAACAACGAACTGGCAATGATTTTTAAATGCTCATGGTGATAGCTAGCTGAAATGTCTTGCCAGATAAGCTAGAGGTTTGGGCTCTCTTTGGGGAAAATAGGCAATGCTTGTTTCTGTGGTCTGAGTGAGAACTCCCAAAATTCTATGTTAAAACCTAACCTCCAAGGTGATAGTATTAGGAGGTGGGTACTGTAAGGGGAGGTGATTAGGTCATGAGGGCAGAGCCCTCATGAATAGGATTAATACCCTTATGAAAGAGGCCTGAGGGAGGTCCCTTGAACCTCTTTAGCCCTACGAGGATGCAAGATGTCTGTGACCAGTAAGAGAGTTCTCACTCAACCATGCTGACACCCTGATCTTAGGCTTCCAGCCTTTCAACTTGTATCTTGTATCTTGTTATAGCAGCCTGAACAGACTAAGACACTTATAATTGTCCCAAAGCCCTAGGATGTGGAACAAGGATTTCTAAAAAAAGAATTTTTGTATTATTTGATCTCTCCCCCTATTGAGGCCTCAAAATCTCCATTTATTAATTCTTTGCCTAATTTTTTTATTTCCTAATTTATTATTTCTTGCCTGATTTCCTTGGCTATAAACTCCAGTACAATGTTGAGTCATGATAGCAAAAGCATATACCCTGTTGTGTTCCTGATTGTTGGAGGAAAGCTATTGGTCTTTAACCTTTAAGTATAATGTTTGCTGTGGTCATTTCATAGATGTTAGCAGGGTGAATATGCAGTCTTGTATTCTTAGTTTGTTGAGTATTTCTCATCTGAATGGGTATTGAATTATGTCACATGCTTTTTTGTGTTTGTATTGTGATGACCATATGGCTTTGTAGTTTATTCTTTTAATAAACTCAGGTTCAGTAACCATGTTTGGATATGTCTAAAAACCTAAAATTATGTTCCCAAGATTTAGAAATATGGACCCTGGCATTTGAACCCTTTGCCTTACTGCTATCATCTTCACTTTCCACAATATCATGAAGCAAAATGGACAGGTTGTTGTTATATTTTGCCTTTCTAACTAGTGTGATGTTTATTGGTTAACTTGATTGGACCACATGATCCCCAGTTATTTGGTCAAATATTATTCTGGATGTTTCTGCGAAGGTGTTTTAAATAACATTAACATTTTAACCTGTAGAGTAAAGCAGATTGCCCTCCATGATGTAAGTGAACCCTATCCAGTTATTTGAAGGCTTGAATAGAACAAAGCAACCAACTCTTCCCCAAGTAAGAGAGAATTCTCCAGCAGATTGACTTTGGACTTCATCTGAAACATCAGCTCTTCCTGTCTGCAGGGCCTTCTAACTGGAACACCAGCCGTTTCTGGGTCTTCAGCTTGCTGGCCCACCCTAAAGGTTGGACTTGGCAGCCTCTATAATCTTGTGTGCCAATTCCTTAAAATAAATCTCTTTCTAGGAATATGTTTTATTGATTCTATTTTTCTAGAGAACCCTGAAGACAAGTAGCAAGGAATCCCCTGAATCCTATCCTTCCCCTTCTTATCTCGACCTCAAAGATTGATGGCATGCAGGGAGATAAGCATTAGGAGTTTCCAAATGATTTTAACCATTGTACAGTAACCCACAAATTAGAGAACTTCAATAAAATGTTTGCCTTATGTAGTTGAGATGAATGTAGTGTTCAAACACGTAAAACCTAAGTGTCCTTAAACTGTTTCTTTACTTGACAGAATTTTTTTTCCATCTTTTGGTTTATTAACATCAAAACATTAATCACATCAACATTAGAATTCCTGACTGGGGAAAAATTCTGTTTATAAGGGCATTTTCTATATGCAAATTCTTTACTCACCAATCATTATCACTGCTTTCTAAAGTCTTTCATGGAGGTATTAAATATATATACGTACTCTCTTTAGCCTTCTCTAGTAATCGCATACAATATACCAAAAGTTTGCTAGCCTGTTTCATAGTTATATACATTGTTAAAAAAACAAAAGGAATAATTACTATATTATGTAGGCTTTCTTATAAGTTTCAGAAATGGTGAAATAATATAAAAACTATTCCTCAATCATTTGTTATTTGAAATCGAGACTTCATGCGTTTAGTTTTTTCATTTGTTAATTGAACAACTGATGCATAAGCAATCTGTTTGAAGTCTAGTATATGGCTTTGAGAAATAGATGAAGAAGACAGGCTCCCTTCTTCCCACAAGTAGCATAAACAAAAGAAGTTCTGTTAATTGGAGAATAATTTGTGATTAAATAATGAATTAAAATAATATATACATATATACAGACTTTTTTTTAAGTTATGGAATGAAACTACTTAAAAATCACCATGAGTGGAGAAATGTACAATTTTAATCTTTTTTAATTGATGTTTTAAAATTAAATTGGAAAATGATTTTAAATTATACTTATTAAAACAATAAATGAGTACAAAGATTTTCATCATTATTATGTTATTAAATTTTCCAGTCAAATGTATATTCATCTTTTAATAAGTCAAAAACACAGAATTATTTTTTAAAAGAAAGGGCATTATTCCATTTGTATATCTTCTTGCACCCTTTCTGAAGTAACCTTAGAAAATTATTTGGTATATTTCCTCTATAATATGTATACAAATGTACCCAAACATATATGTATATTTAGATTTGATGCCCACCCCCCCTCCACACACATCAATTCACAATTCTTTGAGTGAAGTCACCTTAGGTATATTCATAGGTATTTAAACTCAATGCTTAGCAAGGTCCTAAAAGTTATGTTTGTGATAACATACATACAAACATTACACTTTGCAGAAGTGCAAATGATTAAAAGATGCTTTAAAAATTTTTTTAAATGTTCTGAGGAGGTTTACGTTGATTCTTTCCATTGAAGAAAACTACAGAATCAAATTCAACATGTGAATATGTCAGATAATATGTTTGGGATTGAAACATACCATTAACCAAAAATAGTATATATATAATAAACAAAACATTTCATGTGAGTAATATTATTTATTAGATTTGTCTCAGAAACCTAGTTTTTTGAGGCAGAAACAGATGGTACTATTCCCTTGCCTGAAACTTAGAAATCCAAGACAGGGAGAAAGGGAGGGGGTTGGAAGGGAAGAAGGAGGGAGAAAGAAAGAAAAGGCAAGAAAAATGGAAAAAAAAAAGAGAGGAAGGAGGAAAGAAGGAAGGAGGAAGGAGATAAATATTTAACTGATGCTCTTTTGATGCTAGATCCCTGATAAGTCTCAGTGGTAGCTCACTATGGTCTTTTGCAATAAGATTAAATCCCTTCAAAAACCTACATGAAACAGCCATTGTATAAAATTTTTGTACCACATTTCACATAGATTGCTTTCCCTCCTACATGTTGTTGCCATTTTATCCCCCAGTTGGTGTATACTCACTTCCACCAAATGTAATTTAAAATATATCTTCTACTAGCTTTCAAACTATCTTGACTTTATTTTCTACTCAGTGGCCTTCAGAACCAAGGCAATTTAGATTTTTAAATTCTAAGTAACTTTATTTTTATTTTTTTGTAATGATGTAATTAAATGTGATATTTAATATCTATCCTGTTTTTAAATGAAAATTATTTAGCACATGGAATCAACCATGCATCATGTACATTTTATCCACCTGTGTTTTAGTGTTATTTTGTATTAGAAAATGAAAAAATACTGATATGAAATATGTGCCTAGGCAATTATGTTTCCCGAATTTTTAAGTGATGTTTAGTTTTAAAGTTTTCAAATTGAAAAATAGTAATGTACTAAAATGAATATTTTAAATGTTATTGTGAGAACGTTTAATATGAAATCTACCTTCCCAATAAATGTTTAAGTGTAAAATACAGTATTTTTATCTATAGGCACAGTGTAATTCAGCAGATCTCTAGAATTTATTCATCTTGTATAACTGGAATTTCATATCCTATTTTTAGCAATCCCCCATAACCCTCTTCCCATAGCCCTGGCAACCATGATTTTAATCTCTGCTTCTTTGAGTTTGATTATTTTAGATACTTCTACAAATTGAATTATGTAGTGTTTTTCCTTCTGTGACTGGTTTAGTTTGTTTAAGATAATGTCATCAAGGCTTATCCATGTTGTTGCAGATTGCAGGATTTCCTTTTTTAAGGCTACATAATATTCCATTATATATACATACATACACATATGTATACACATACATGTATATATACGTATATATGTATGTATGTATACACACACATATACATATATGTGTGTGTATACATACATACATATATATGTATGTATACATATATATACATATATATGTATGTGTGTGTATATATATGCACACATATATACATATATGTATATACATATGTGTATACATATATGTATGTGTGTGTATATATATACACACACATACATATATGTATACACACACACACACACACACACACACACACACATACATACCACATTGTAAAAATCCATTCATCTGTCAGTGGATATTTACTTTGTTTCCATGTCATGGATATTTCAAATACTGCCAAAATACACAAATCTACATGTCAGTTCTATGGATTTTTATATTTGCAAACATTTGGGCACACAGCAGAAAGAGCACCCAAAAGCATGCTCTTGCCTCCTCCTGGTCAATTCCCTCCCCAATAAACAACTGCCATTACTCGGATTAGTCTGCTAGTGATCTTCCTATAAATGGAATCATGAATATGTATTCTCATATTTATTGTTTCTTTTCTTTAAAGTCACTCAATTCATCCATATTTTTAATGTTATAGGCTTATGATTTTTTTATTAAATAAAACTATGATAAATATTTTTGTTCACATATTTTTGCTATAAATCTGATTTTGAATAGTTTCATTGGAGGATAATCTATAGGTAAAAGGATATAAAATTTTTTAATGATAAAAAAGTTTTCAGAATGACTATTTCAATTTATACCCCACTAATAATGTATTTTGTGACAGTATATATTTTTATTAGAGTCCTTAAGATATTTCCAGTCCAAGATATTTGAGGTTGTACAGTATGAACAGTACTCATAAAACAGAAACTCCACAAATTTTGTAATTATATCTTACTTTCTTTTATACTTTCCTATTTCATGTTCTGAAATATTCAGTAGTGCTTAGTATTGAATTAGCACATTGAATATGTTTTTGAATGTCTAAAGAAATAAATAATGGAATACAGTACGATTTTTAAGGTTGAGTGCACCTTTAAAAATGAGAGCTGAAATAAGAAGAGTGGATATAACTAAGCTACACTGAAAAGGATGACTGAAGCACATTGTTTAATGGCTTCATATGTTTTTATCATTTGTGACTCCAGGTTTCTCTCTACAGGCAATATTATCTTGTGTGTTTAAATTGTTTCATTATTATGGAGAAATGATTAAAAATTCTGCTGAGCTGTGAAGCAGTTATCTGGGGATAGAAAAAGCAAGAGATTAAAAAATATTACTGAGGGATTATAAATATCTAATAATACTAAACTGGTCTATAATTACCTCTATGGGAGATAATTTTACAGAATAAAATGTTAGTATTAGAATAAACAAAAGACTGCACTACATCAACATGTTCTTTTTAAATATAATTATTTCCTAAGGACAAATCCAAGTCATCTTTTTTTCATTATGACATTTCTGTTTGCAATACATATGACTATGATATGCCTTCTTGATGGTCGGTTTTTGTTGAATCTGATGGGAGTCCTCTGTGCTTCCTGGATTTGGATGTCTGTGTGTCTTTCCCCACGTTAGGAAAGTTTTCCTCAATGATTTGTTCACATAACCTTCTACCCCCTTTTCTCTCTCTTCATCTTCTGGGACCCCTATGATTCTGATGTTCTTTTTTAATGAGTCACCAATTTCTCTAATTCTTAAGTCGTGCTCTTTTGCCTTAGTCCCCCTCTTTTATCTGCTTCATTATTTGTAAGTTTGTCCTCTATATCGCCAATTTGCTGCTCTGCCTCATCCATCATTGCCACTGTGGGAATCATTCAAGACTGCAGCTCAGTTTTAGCATTTTATATTTCATCCTGACTAGCTTTTACTTCTTTTATCTCCGCAGAAAGGGATGCTAATCTATTTTCAACCCAGGCTAGTATTCTTATTATCATGATTCTAAATTCTGTTTCAGACCTCTTGCTTTTATCTTTGTTGATTAAGTCTCTGGCTATGGTTTCTTCCTGCTCTTTCTTTTGGGATGAATTCATTGATTTTGTCATTTTGAAGAAAGAAAAGGAATTAATAAGGTTAAAAAAATTAAAATTAAAAAATTAAAAACAATACACACACACACACCAAAATCAAATGAAAGATGCTGGATCCTGGGTGTGTTTTGGTCTGGTTGTTTAAAGGAGGTTGATAGATTAGAGATAAAAGGGGGAACAAAAAAAATAAAAAGAAGAAAAAAAGGAAAGCATTTGAAAATTTGAAAAATGAATACAATGAAATAGAATAAAATGAAATGATGAAAGTAAAATCGAATTTGAAAAATTTACAAAAAAGTAAAAAAATTGTAGAAAAATATTTTTAATAAAAATTGAAAATAAAAGTGATTTTTTTCTTTCTGTATTCAAGAAAAAGAAAAGACACAAAACAGAAAAAAAAATGAATAGGTGGATGACCAGCAAATAGACTGAAATACAATTGAAATTACATCGTTTTCCCCTAGAAGTTAAACTATGAAGCACTTTATAGTCCATAAACTAAGCAGACACAGAGATTTGTGGTATTCCTGAAGAGCGAGGTTGGCCCAGTTGGTCAGGGATTATTGTAATGGCTCCATTCTCCACTAGATGGCTCTGCATAGCTTACTGGGCTGGATTGTTGTGCTGCTTGTAGGTGTGTATGTGCATGTGCAGGAGGGGTGAAAATGGCATCACCCAGCTATCCAGTCTCTAGTATGGGAATTCTGTTCTCCCCGATCAGCAGTTGTGTGCCCGTCTTTTGTCTCCGGCTTCCTTCTACTCCCTACTTTTACACTGTCTGTGACCAAGCCACCAGGTTGCCAGGCAGCACCTCCCTCCTGAGTTTTAAATCAGATGCAGCTGTGTTTCCCTACCCCTCACTTCTGGGGGGCTGCAGGTTTGACCTGTTTTGACCCTCTGTGGGATGGTCTTACCGAGCAATGGCCAGGTGCTGGCTGCACCTAGGGACATTCGTGGGACTGGCACCAGGCTTCATTCTGGCAACATTCTGGCACCAGGCTTCACCCTAATGACCTTGTTCCAGCACCAGCAAGTATGGTTGTTCTCTGGGGTTTGCCTGTGGGGGGCTGTACAGCCTCTGCTAAATGTCCTCCCAGCAGGGGAACTGCCTCTCCCCATGTGGCCTGAAGACCCCCGGACATCACTCTGCTCCTGGGGGTTCGCTCTTCCCACTGGAACACCACCAGGTATTGAGCTGTGGAGTTTTAGACTCTGTGCTCCCCCTGTTTATAGAGTCTTAATGGAATTTAAACCCTCCCCTTTCTCCTTTCTCCTTTTTTAGTTCAGTCCTTGTGGTGGTTTCCACTTTTTCACTTTGTCTCCAGCTGCTTTTGGGGCGGTGCTTTTATACTACTCTCCCCCCATATGTCCTTGCCCCACAAACAAAAACAGCTTCCTGCCCTCCATGGCTTCTCTTTCTCCCAGTTCACCTCTCCACACTGTGTACCTACTGAGTTCTGTGGTTCAGGTTGTGCAGATTGTTGTGTTAATCCTCAGATCAGTTTTCTAGGTGTGCAGGATGGTTTAGTGTTGATCTGGCTGTATTTCATGGGTGCAAGATGCAAAAAAAACTTCCATGCTGTTCCACCGTCTTGGCTTCTTCTCCTCACTTGTTGAATGATTCATCTATGGTTGAATTCATCTATGGTATAATTAACTAGCATCGTCTTGGAACCTAATGAATTTTAAGACCATTCTATATATTGATAAATTTGATTTAACCTTTTTATGTTGATGTTCTTCAGGTTCATTTGTCCTATATTTACAGTTAGTTTAGTAAGCTGATTTAATATTGTACAATTTTGATAATTTAATTTTCAAGTGGTGAAAAATAAATGATCAAGTGTATTATTATAAGATTGCTCATTCATAATAAATTCTCTGAAGTGAATAAATTATACAAGATGAGGATTAAGAATAGATGAGAATTGGGGTGCCTGGGTGGCTCAGTTGGTTAAGCATCTGCCCCTCCCTTGCTCTTGCTGTCTCTCACAAATAAGCTTAAAAAAAAAAGAATTCATGAGAATTTAGAATGAATAATAAAGCAAGTTAAATTTATGTCAATATGAATATTTAAGGTATATGTTGATCATGGTTAACGTTCTACCTTATATTTCGTATAGACTAGTTAAATTATGTATTTTATAGATAGAAATATATCTTGTATGAGATTAAAATTGGTAATCATTAATTTGGTTTTGTATTATTACCATTAATTTCCTTATGCCCTTTTATTTTGTATTAGCTGAATTAAATTTAGATGTCAGTTTGAGAGTGCTTAATCCAGTATTGTGTCTCCCATTTACTTACTGTAGTTCTTTTTACATGGTAATTTTACCTCAGATTAATATTTCTTTTAACTATTTATTGATAGTCTTTACCATAGACAGTTAAAATATAGCAGTTAAGTGCTTTGAGTATTTGAAAAGCAAATTGTAGATATAGGCTGTCATAGACTCTGGATCTAAAGTTCTCTACTGTCTAGCAAAAGAGCAGGATGCAGGATTGAAAGTGAGAGATGCCTAATGTCCAGAAAAAGACAAGAGCCCCAAATAAGGGTCCTTGCCCATTTTTATTAGGATCAGAAGCCTTACAAACTGAAGGTGGACGTGCACAAAGGGACAATGAATCTGTGATCATTAACTTGTGACATGAGGGAAAGGGGGTCTTGAGGATATTTGTGGTTAGGGGTTTGGGTTAATACCAAACAAAATCCGGGAGTTGGGCAGTCACCTCCCTATTCCTGGCACCTTTGCACCTCCCTATCCTCGAGGTGCCTTTGAATCCCCCTATTCTTGGGGTGCCAATCTGGTTTACCCAAACTTGGGTGTGACATTTTATTACTTTGTATTTCTTTATGCCTTGTTAACCCATTGGTGTAAACCCAGGGGATTCCTAAGCTTATGCCCCACAATAGGCCAACTGTAGGATGCTCCCAATGTAAAAAATGGACTAAAAATGTATATTCCAAATTATTCCAAATTGAAAATTTAGCCTTAGGATAGTCCTGAATATTCAAACATGGTGAATTCGTTTAAAATAATGAAATGCCCTATCTTTATACCTAGAGCCAAACATTTGATAAGGTCGAAAGCATATAGCTCTACTTAATTTCTTATGTTTTATAAGCATTTTGCTTTGGGGCTTCTATTCAGGAGTGGGTAAAAAAAAAAGTCTAGATAGATCAGAATGCATTCTTAATGCATTTTTCCATTTGACTACAAGCAGAAGTACATTTTAAAAATTAAATTAAAATAGTACCCAGAAGCATATTCCATCAAGGTTCTCCTCTCAACTTATAAGGTTATGTGGGTTTGTATTGTATAGAAATTACTGTTTTGCTTTTTACTACATTGTGAAAGAGAAAATCTGATAATTAATTTGGCAGAAAATTAAATTTAAAAAGATAAATATATGAAAAGATACTTTATCTATAACCAATATGCCATTTCTTTCAAATCTGGTGAAACAAATCCTGAACTTTACTTAAATATATTTTAGGTATTATACAACATAAATGAATGTTATGTAGTTTGATACATTGCCCTCCACTGCCTGATAGTGATGATGAGCAATCATTTTTCATTGTAAAATGATTCAAAATAATTTGGACAGACAAAGCCATTAGATTTTTCTAGGTGGTAAGATTGACACAAATGACTAGGTGCAGCTAAAAGTATTGCTTTTCCATGATCTTGCTTTCAGATATACGATAGCAATTTTCTGACCAAATTTTGTAACACAAGGAAATCTTTTTTGTGTCTGTGTGGGCAGGTTTGGTCATATGACCTACTGTTACTGGTAAGATTTCATCAAGTCCCAGCTCTCTGTTGCTTTGGGTTTTCTGATTAAAATTTGCATGAATGTCTAATTATTAGAATTAAAACAAAAAACAAAAAATCAAAATAAACAAGTTACTTGGTCCACTGGATCCTCATACTCTCTCATGCAAAGATAAAGGGAATTTTTACTTTATGTAATTCATAGTTTTGGATGTCATTAAGTCCACTCATAAAGAATCCTTGATGCTGAGTAACAAGCTACTCATTTCACCAGTGATATTTTTGTTGTCATATTTTACAAACAAAAGTATAGGCATCCTATATCATACACCTGAAACTATTATTACACTGTATGTTAACTAACTGGAACTTGGATAAAATATTTAAAAAAATAAATAATAATCAGATAGTACAAATAATACAAAGCTATAAAAAAAAACAAAAATGAAAATATAAATATGCCCTATGCAATAATTGGGGCATATTTACCCTAAAAATTCATTCTCTGTTTCAGCAGAAATTTGAAGTTAATTGATGCCCTCTATTTTATCTGGTAACTCTATGCCCATTTCTAACACTTATTATGACATTAGCAAAGCCTATGTTGTGGATCATTTATTCTTGCAATAAAAATAAAGCATGTACTATGGGTAAAGCTTTGTTATAGGCTTTGGATATATACTTATGAATATAAGAGAAAAAATTCTTTGCTCAAAAAAAGTATGTTCTATTGGGGAAGACTAACATCAAACACTAAATGCCTATATTAAATAGAAGATTATAGAGCTATGAAGAACAAAACACAATAAATGGGAATTGGAAAGTACAGTGAAATTATTAAAATGAGGCAGATTGTTATGGGAGAATCTTTGCATTTATTCCTCTTGGGCATATATCAAGTAATAAACTTGTTAGGTTGAAGTGAATGTTTAAGTTTAAAAGTTTTAGAGCATATCACACCATTTGCTAAATGTACTATATTATAAGCTGAAAATTAATGTGTAAACATTTATTTGTAATGCATCCTTGTCAACATTTGATTTTCTAATTCTTTTTAATTTTGCAATTCTAATATACAAGAAGTTTATAATTTCTAATGATTTTGATAAAATATTTCTTCTATGAAACGCTTGTTGAGGTCTTAGGCACACTTTTTACTTATTTTTTGTTTTATTTTACGGCATTTAAAAATATATATTTTACTGATATGGTTGGCCTTAGGTCTACTATTATGTAATTGGTTTTCTCTGATATTTTCTTCCTTGCTTGTTTTTTGTTAGTTTGTTTCTCTTTCATTCTCCTCTTAAATGAATCAATTAAGTTATCTTTTGGTAGTTTAGAATTGCTTTTGCTTCTAAATTATGAACTCTACAATATATTGGTATCTCGTGTTTTCAGTAGGCAGTATTCTCTACAATGTATTTTCAAATACTCTTTAATTTGGTCCACACCTTTACTCTCTTTAGTTCCCCTTTTCTCTTTATAGAATTGTAAATTCATACTTCAACCTGATATTATTTTCTTTTAACCTGAAAAACTTTTATCATTCCTTGTGGTACAAGTCTGCAGGTTCTAAACAAGAACAAAGAAAGTGCCTGTGTCATCATTTAGTTTTACTTTTAAGAGTTATTATAATATAAGTTATTATATTTTTATCTAGGTGATTATATTTTTCTTGGGCCTTTTTTCTTTTCCAAACTTTAAAGGTGATCTTCCATTATTTGTGGTTTTCACTGTTTCTAATAAAATGTTGGATGATGATAATGATGATATCTCTGATTGTAATTTATTTTTGTTTCTAGCTTTTTAAAAGACATTTTGATTATCTTTGATTTTCAGCAGCTTTTAGTATGTTTTTCCTTTTTTTCCTCTTGATCTTGAATCTGTGGGTAAATATCATTAATTAATTTTGGAAAATCCTCAGACATTATAGCTTTTGAAACTTTTTCTCCCATTCTTTCTTTCTTTTTCTATAAACCCAGTGCCATGTAGATTGGAACCTTGACATCTTTTCATGTTTGTTTGCATCTCCATTTTTCTTTCTTTGTTTTTTCTTTAATTTGTTTATTAAATTAGCTGAATTCTATCAATCCGCATACAAGTCACTTATATTTTCTTTGCCTTATCTACTAATATGCCCAAATGATTTTTAATATGAAATATTATAGGTTTTCTAAAAGTTTCATTTGGTTATTTAAAACTTCTCTTTCTATGCTGAAATTCCCTATGTATTTTTTGATTCACTATGTTATTTATTCATTTTTTTAATTTCCACCATTTCCTGGGTAATCAATCCTGCATGTCATCTTTTACTGTCAGGTTTTATTTTTCTTTGAATATCGTTCACATTACCTGCTAGTTCACATCCACCAGACATTTGGCATGATATAATAGCAGAGTAGAAAATATTTTCTTTTGATAGGGTTTTACACTTGTCTTCAAGATCCCTGGAAGCAGAATTTCTTCCACTTAATAAAATAAAAATTGAACTGAGTCACAGCTGCAATGTGAATTTAGTGTCTGTTCTGTACTGAGTTCCTACGTCATGGGTGGAATGAGGACTTCTTCTAGCCGAACTTGGGATCACAGCACCTTAAGACTAAAAGATTTCTCTGAATTGTCCTTCTCTGCACCAATTCACACATAATAGCAAAATTTCATAGGGGAAGCTTGATGAAATTTGAGACATTAGCCTTTTCTCAAGGACACTAGCTCTAACGGAGGTTCATCTCTTCCTTGCCTTTACAAAGTATCTTCTTATCATTCTTGTACCTTCTTTCCTATGGTAAGTTTGTTTTTCTGTCCACTAGTGTCTTCAGAAATAAAAGGAGGCTCTGCTCTACTCACCTAGAAGGAGCTCAATCCCTTATGTCTGTAAGCTCTGTTTGTATTCAGTTCTTTAATTTTTAAAATTCTGATTACATAAATTACATGGTATTTTCCTACTGTAATGGTAGAATTGTTGGTTTACATAAATATCTGCCTTCTAGCTGGAAACAATTGAGCTTTTGTTTTTTTCCTTCTGGAATGTATGTATACATGTATGCATGTATATAAGGGCAGTATGACATAAGGAGGGAAAAAAAGAGCTGGAAACCACATAGTGGGGACTTTAAAAATTTGGTAAGGTTTCCAGTTCCCTTGATTTTATTTAATAGACAACAGAAATAATCAAAATATTTTTAGGCAACTCTGATAGAAATATACATTAAGATAATATGATAAGGGGTGCCTGGGTGGCGCAGTCGGTTGAGCGTCCGACTTCAGCCAGGTCACGATCTCACCGTCCGTGAGTTTGAGCCCCGCGTCAGGCTCTGGGCTGATGGCTCGGAGCCTGGAGCCTGTTTCTGATTCTGTGCCTCCCTCTCTCTCTGACCCTCCCCCATTCATGCTCTGTCTCTCTCTGTCCCAAAAATAAATAAAAAACGTTGAAAAAAAATAAATGGAAGAAATCTGGCTTTATGAAAATACATTCCATTTGCCCTGGAGTCAAGATTATAAAAAAAAAAAAAAAAAAAAAAAAAGATAATATGATAAGACCAGATAGAGCAATAATTAAATGAAAGGATAATGAAGATGAGAAAGCTTTTCAGGACAATGATTAAAATGTGAATATATATATATATATATATATATATATATTTATTAAATAATATTAATATATATTATTTATGTCTTGTAGGTAAATTCTAGACTTGATTTAATCTATGTTCAACATTAACACATTCATACTCACTACCTTAGTTGCCCTATAGATATTTTACAAATAGTTTAACATATATCTTGTTTTACATATAACTATATAATAGTAAAGATGAGGCCTAGAGGCTAGGAAAGAGCAAAAATTACTTTTGATATATATATTTTTTTATTTTGTTCTGCATAAAAGGAATATTTTCTTTTTTTTTTTTTTTCAACGTTTTTTTTTATTTATTTTTGGGACAGAGAGAGACAGAGCATGAACGGGGGAGGGGCAGAGAGAGAGGGAGACACAGAATCGGAAACAGGCTCCAGGCTCCGAGCTATCAGCCCAGAGCCTGACGCGGGGCTCGAACTCACGGACCGCGAGACCGTGACCTGGCTGAAGTCGGACGCTTAACCGACTGCGCCACCCAGGCGCCCCAAGGAATATTTTCTGAACTAGTTCCCAAGTGTTAATAATTGAAGATAAATTATTTTATGGTAATTCACAATTCTTGCTACTTCTTCTGGTTCAATATTTTTAGTAATTTATTTATCAATATATGGGGAAAAGTTTGGAAGTAACTGAAAACCAAAAATAAGTAACTTTTTTATAACTTCCTCAAGCTCACATATTACCTTTTCTTCCATTTCAGAAACCTTACTGTCTTGTTTTCTATGTTTCGTGAACTTACACAATGAAAAAAGTGTAGTCCTCAGAAAAAGGTTAATATCAGCCATTGACACCGATTTGAATATTTAAGTTCATGTATGGTTTTTGGAATGTTTACATTTTGTGCTTATCTGAAGCAAGAGTTCAAAGTTATTGCTTTCTTTTAAAAGAAAATCACCAGACAATATAATGGTTCAGTTCTCCAACTATCCATGGGATGCATGGACTAGTGTGTAAATCAGGCCATTGTCCTCACACATTTTCTATGCAGTTGATATGAGGTTAAAATGAATCCCAAGGAAAATCTATATAAATAATAGTGAAAGTGCTGTGTTTTCACTCATGGCAAAAAATTAGGAATCATATTATTTTTCTTAAATATGTGTGTGGAACTATATATTTTGCAGCAGTTAGCACTGATGTTCAAGAAATATATAATTTTGTTTTCAAAAGGTTAGTGGGAATTGTACGTTCAGCTCTTGGTATTTTCTTCATTTTGCCTATCACCTGAGGTGAAATGACGGTTGCATGCAGAGTTCTGAAGAAAAAATTAAAAAAGAAAAAAAAAAAAAAGCAAACTTTTGGGACAAGGGCTATGGTATACAAACAACACTGATACATTAGTCCTCATTTTCTAAGTTTGTCTCTTTAAGACACCCTTAAAGAGAGTGTCTTTGTTCCTTTCAAATCAAACTTGAGTGCAGATTTTTTTGAAATGTATTAACCCCAGTGTTCAGGTTTCCTTTGTCTGGATGTTCCAGCCAGCCATCTTGCTCTAAAGCTCTTTCTCTATGTAATAGAAACTTAAGGCTTGCTTTTTAATTTTTTTAATTGAGTATTTTTATTAATAAAGTTTTAAATGTATGCTGGAATACAGTTTTTATTTACTCTTACTTCTGTGTTTTGTATTTTTGTGCTCTGCCTAAAATATCTTGACCTACTAACAAGTTGCAAAAATAGTGTTCTTTATTATGTTCTGAAAGCTTCAACTTACGGAAATTACATTTGGGTTTGTTATCCACAGATCAAGTTTTTATATATTGAATGAAGTCACTGGTCATTTATTCCATATGGAAACTCAGATTTCCTGTTTGCACTTAAATTTAATTCAGTCTTTCTAAAAAATTATATTGACTCTATATGTAGTTCCTTTTCTGTATCCTATTCTTTTCCATTTATCTATTTGCTTGTTTTGTAGTCATATTATGCTGCCTTAATAATTTTTATTTTAAAAATAAGTTTTGAAACCAGGTAGTGCAAGTCCTTTTGTGCTTAAAAAAAAGGTTTTTTTTACAATTTGATTTTATATTATTTTATTTTTACAATATTTTTATTTTTATTTATTTATTTTTAATTTACATCCAAATTAGTTAGCATATAGTGCAGCAATTATTTCAGGAGTAGATTCCTTAATGCCCCTTACCCATTTAGCCCATCCCCCCTCCCACAACCCTTCCAGGAACCCTCTGTTTGTTCTCCATAATTATGAGTCTGTTATGCTTTGTCCCCCTCCCTGTTTTTATATTATTTTTGTTTCCCTTCCCTTATGTTCATCTGTTTTGTCTCTTAAAGTCCTCGTATGAGTCAAGTCATATGATATTTGTCTTTCTATGACTGACTAATTTCACTTACCATAATACCCTCCAGTTCCACCCACGTAGTTGCAAATGGCAAGATTTCATTCTTTTTGATTGCTGAGTAATACTCCATTGTGTAAACATACACCACATCTTTATCCATTCTTCCATCGATGGACATTTGGGCTCTTTCCATACTTTGGCTATAGTTGATAGTGCTGCTATAAACATTGGCATGCATGTGTCCCTTCAAAACAGGACACCAGCATCCCTTGGATAAATACCTAGTAGTGCCGGAAGCCAAGCTATCCAACCAGCCTGATGGCAGGGCCCGGGTGGTGGACGGATAGGGACTGCAGGGCAGCCCACCAACAGTGAACCTTCTTGTACTCCTGCTTTTATATAATTTGGCCTTAATAAAAGTACCTGGGGAATTGTCTGTTGGGGAAATTGCCCTTGACAGGCCCCCTGGGAAAAGAACCACTGGGGAAAGAAGATAAGGTTCTCCAAGGAAATTGTGCAGCCCTACATCTAGCCCTTGCCACCCCCTATAAAGACTCCTCTACCTAAAGGAAAGATAGCCCCATATATTTCCCAAGCAAGGAGCAGACAAATGGGCTTGAAAGCCCCACTTCAGCAACTAAGGAGTGGATCTATCCGCACAAGTTACTCCAACCCCTAGGCCCACTTGGCCCCCAGGAGGCATTCCAGATGATGATTGAACCTAGTCGGTTAAAGTACAGAATGGTTCATTCGTTCCTAGGTGCGTTGTCTCTCTGAGAATGCACAAGGCATGGGTTCCTAAGGCCCTCTTGGCCCCCTCTTGGCCCCTTGGACCCAGTCGAACACTTTCGTTCCTCAAACCACAAATGGTTTGGGAAAACAACTAAGAGGTGGTGTCCCTGTAACTGTTCCACTTGAGGTGTTGAGAGATAGATGACCTTTCATGAAAACAAGAAAGCAAATGCTCTATAGATTATAGATAAATTTAGATATGTGAAGAAAATAATGTAAGAAATTAATCAATAAGCAAAGGGCAGGAGGGAACATTATGAGAAAATAACCATGTTATTCCTTAAAGGGTGATAACACATAGGAATATTTTTAGAATTAACTAATGCCAGAAAACATAGGTGACACACACTACAAGGAAATTTATAACAAATATAATGCCACGTTTGCCACAATAAAGTGGACAGTCCAACACACTGCTGTTGTCTGTGTCCATTTTTATTTCTGTTTTATTTTATTTTCACTTTTTCGCTGACGCTGTTCATTCTTCGGGAACCCCTGGACCTGGTGGAGCTACACTCCGGCATAGTAGTGCAATTGCTGGATCCCAGGGTAGTTCTATTTTTAGTTTTTTGAGGAACCTCCATACTGTTTTTCCAGAGTGGCTGCACCAGCTTGTATTCCCACAAACAATGCGAAAGATCCTCTCTCTCCACATCCTCGCCAACATCTGTTGTACTATGAGTTGTTAATGTTAGCCATTCTGACAGGTGTAAGGTGGTATCTCATTGTGGTTTTGATTTGCATTTCCCTGATGATGGGTGATGTGGAGCATTTTTTCATGTGTCGGTTGGCCATCTGGATGTCTTCTTTGGAGAAGTGTCTATTCATGTCTTTTCCCCATTTCTTCACTGGATTATTTGTTTTTTGGGTGTAGAATTTGATAAGTTCTTTCTAGATTTTGGATACTAACCCTTCATCTAATATGTCATTTGCAAATACCTTCTCCCATTCTGTTGGTTGCCTTTTAGTTTTGCCGATTGTTTCCTTCGCTGTGCAGAAGCTTTTTATTTTGATGAGGTCCCAGTAGTTCATTTTTGCTTTTGTTTCCCTTGTGTCTGGAGATGTGTTGGGTAAGAAGTTGCTGCGGGCAAGATCAAAGAGGTTTTTGCCTGCTTTCTCCTCGAGGATTTTGATGGCTTCCTGTCTTATATTGAGGTCTTTCATCCATTTTGAGTTTATTTTTGTGTTTGGTATAAGGAAGTGGGCCAGATTCATTCTTCTGCATATCGCTGTACAGTTTTCCCAGTACCACATGCTGAAGAGACTGTCTTTATTCTATTGGATATTGTTTCCTGCTTTGTCAAAGATTAGTTGGCCATATGTTTGTGGGTCCATTTCTGGGTTCTCTACTCTGTTCCATTGATCTGAGTGTCTGTTCTTGTGCCAGTACCATACTGTCTTGATGATTACAGCTTTGTAGTATAGTTTGAATCCTGCTTTGGTTTTCTGTTTCAAGCCTGCTTTGGCTATTAGGGGTCTTTTCTTGTTCCACACAAATTTTAGGATTATTTGTTTTAGCTCTGTGAAGAATGCTGGTGTTGTTTTGATTTTGATAGGGATTGCATTGAATATGTAGATTGCTTTGGGTAGTATCAACATTTTAACAATATTTGTTCTTCCTATCCAGGAGCATGGAATCTTTTTCCGTTTTTGTGTGTGTGTGTGTGTGTGTGTGTGTGTGTGTCTTCTTCAATTTCTTTCATAAGCTCTCTATAGGTTTCAGTGTATATATTATTCACCTCTTTGGTTAGATTTATTCCTAGATATTTTATGGTTTTGGTGCAATTGTAAATGGGATCGATTCCTTGATTTCTCTTTCTGTTGCTTCATTGTTGGTGTATAGGAATGGAACTGATTTCTGCGTGTTGATTTTATATCCTGCAGCTTTGCTGAATTCATGAATCATTTCTAGCCGTTTTTTGGTGGAATCTTTAGGGTTTTCCATATAGAGTATCATGTCATCTGTGAAGAGTGAAAGATTGACCTCCATCTGGCCAATTTGGATGACTTGTATTTCTTTGTATTGTCTGATTGCAGAGGCTAAGACTACCAATACTATGTTGAGTAACAGTGATGAGAGTGGACATCCCTGTCTTGTTCCTGACCTTAGGGGAAAAGCTCTTAGTTTTTCCACATTGAGGATGATATTAGCGTTGTGTTGTTCATATATGGCTTTTATGATCTCGAGATATGATCCTTCTATCCCTACATTCTTGAGGGTTTTTATCAAGAAAGGATGCTGCATTTTGTTAAAAGCTTTCTTTGCATCTATTAAGAGGATCATATGGTTCTTGTCCTTTCCTTTATTGATGTGATGAATCACGTTAATTGTTTTGCGGATATTGAACCATCCCTGCATCCCAGGTATAAATCCCACTTAGTCGTGGTTCTTCCAATCTTTGAGCATGATATATTTTCACATTTATGTGTATCATCTTTAATTTCCTTCATCATTGTCTTATAATTTTTAGACTACAGATTTTTCACTTCCTTGATTAAATTTATACCTAAGTATTTTGATTCAATTATAAATAGGATTGTCTATTAGTTTCTCTTTTTAATAGCTGATTGTTATGTATAGAAACCCCAAACAACTAAAGAAATCTTGAGAAAGAAGAACAAAGCTTAAGGTATCATGCTCCCTGAGTTCAAAGTGTACTACAAAGCTCTAGTAATGAAAACATTAGGGTAATGTCAAGGACAGGCACATAGATCAATGGAATAGCTTAGAGTTATAAACCCACACATATATGGTGGTTTAATCTATGACAAAGGAGGCAAGAATACACAATGGGGAAAAGAGTCTCTTCAACAAATACTATTTGCAAAACTGGACAGTTACATGTAAAAGAATGAAACTGGATCACTATCTCATACTATATACAAAAATAATTCAAAATGGATAAAGATTTGAATGTAAGACCTGATACCATAAAGCTCCAAGAAAAAAGCATAGGCAGTAGGGTTTATTTATAATTGTGAAAGTTGGAAGCAATCAAAATGTCCTTCAGTAGATGAATAAACTCTGGTATATCCAGACAACGGAATATTATTCTGAAATAAAAAGAAATGAGCTATAAAACCATACAAAGACATGGAGGAAATTTAAATATGATATCACTAAGTTAAAGAAGACCATCTGAAGGGGCTACATGCTCTATTAACTATATGATATTTTGGAAAAGGCAAAACTGTGGAGACTGTAGAATGATTGGTGGTTGTCAGAAGTTGGGGGAAAGGGACAAATATCTGAAGCACAGACGATTTGTAGAGCAGTGGAAATACTCTGTATGATACTATAATTATATATATATATATATATATGTAAAATTTTATATATATAATTAATATATATATAATTTTATATATAATATATATATATCGTTTATATATATATATAATTTTGTTAGTCTGTAACTTTTCTTTTTGTATCTTAAGCCAATTTTTTTCTTTGCATTTTTTGTAACGATTTGTAGGATTTCCTGTTATTTTGGGGACAGTATTCTTTCTTGTGTATGTGTACTTCAAATATCATCCTATGTTTATGTTTGTATTTCCTCATTTTTTAAATTAAATTTACTGATGATGATAATTTTTTTAATGCAGCTGAATTAGTCAATCTTTCCCTTATTTCCTGTTTAAGAACTCCTTCCCTATCTTGAAGTTTAATATACTTTTTAAGCAGTAAAGAGAGCACAATAAAGCACACATTCACACCTTTTCCTTATCCCTTGATAGACAATAATTAATGCATGTTGGGCTAGGATGTAATCACTAGGCTCAACACACTGCTTTCATTGATTTTCCAATAAGGCTTAAATCTATGAAGAAGAAACTTCTTTCTTTTTCTTCCAGTGGTTAATTTAATTTTCTCCCCTACTGAACCAAATTATTTATTTGCTAGCACAGTCTTTATTTATCATCTCTTCATGTTTCCCATCTATTGCCAATGCAATCACAGCTCATAATAATTAACAGCTGTTTCTTAGTATTTCTAGTTATTACTGTTTCTACCTAGTAGCAATTTTTTTTTTAATTTCAAAAATAATGTGTTCTTCTTTTCTAGTAAAGTCTTTCCTTATAGTATATCATTCCTAAAAAGATAGACCTGAAAATTGAGACAAATTCATTTTAAATTATAATACATGTATACACTTTAATCAATATTAAATATTTCAGAATATATTATAACTTAAAATGTAAATACGTATTTTTATTTGTTGCTGTGTCTTTAGTATTGACCCAGATTTCTGAAATTCCACTGCAAAAATAGGGTTTTTTTTGTTTGTTATGTTATTCTTAGCTATTGGCTACCTTCATTAACATTTACTCTTATGTTTCCTTGTCTGCATTAAGTTCTTTGTTGATTAATAATCTTCCTTAGCCTGACTTTCTGAGATGATGTTCAGGTCTTGACCTAGGAAAAAAATATCTACCTTAATGCTCTCACAGAAAATATAAACAAATAAAATTTCCCTTACACATTAAGTGAAAACTACTTAGCCTGTAAGAGAAGGGAATCTTGAAAATGTACACAGAAGTGCAGTTCCGTACCTTCTTAATTTCTTTTATATTTAACTTCTTGAGGTCATGTAGCTTATCACTGATCAAAACAGGAATTGATTTCCTAAAATAAAGGCAACTTAATAAAACTCCTAATGGAATATCAGTGTAATTTTAGAATATGTTAAGTTTCATTCTTCCAATGTAACTGATTAATATCTATCAGACATAATTCTGTTCAGTTAAGGCCCATCTCTTTATGATTAGTGCTATATATGACTGCATGTATAGAATTCAATTACTATAGTGAGTAAAGCTATTATGTTTTGTGAAGGTACTACATAAGATTTAAAACATCTTCCAAATGGCTTTTAATATTCATCATAGCCTAAAAATACTTGGATTATGTGGCAAAAATGTGTACAGTGTGGGTGTATACCCTACTGTAGACTCAGAGTTATATAGAACAAAGAAAAAAAGTACCATGTATGATTATTTTGTAGCTTTAAAAGACACTGATGATAAATATGGACATCATTTTTAAGAAAAGAGAACAAAGAAATATGATTGTTTTTCTGGCCTCTGCTCCCTTATTTGCCATCCACTCAACATTTATTGAACAGCATAGGTTAAAGGCCAAAATAAATATGCATATATTCATGACAGATATTAGTATCCATTTGGAGTGAGTCATATTGGATCAACCAAATAAATGTCATTGCTGACAGAATGTTAATTGGTCATTCAAAGGGTGGAACATTATGTATTAACCCAGTTTAGTTTGCATCATCACCTATGCCATTGTTGACTGTAAGTATTATGAAAATGGAGGAATTTATTATTCTTGGATTATTGGCTAAGTCAGTCAATGGTGGATGATAAGCCATTAATGAGACAGAGAATGCTATAAATGTAAAAAAATTGGGTCATTGAATCCAGTTCTTAAAAATGTGTGTGTGTATAAATAAGACATTAAAGACTTATCAAGTCTTCAAAAGAGAACACTCTGAGGTGTATATATACACTAAGAGGGCCATTTACATATTAATAATAGTTAAAGTCACATTAAATTAGTTAGCAGAGAATAGTAGTAAAGAGAAGTGACTTGGGAGTACTCCAGCATTTTAACCTAAGAGGATGAGGACCCAGACAAAGAGACAGAGCAAGTGCTTAGTGCAATCGAAGAATCCAGCACAGAAGCATATTTCCAAAAGGAGAAATTATTCTGAGGTTAAACTGGGAATGGAGAAGTGAAAATGGATTTTTCAAATAGTAAATTTTGGGAGACATTGACAGGTGCAGTTTCAATGGAATAGTGCAGATGTATACCAGACTTCTGTAGGCTGAAGACTTAATAAGGGTGACAATAACAAATGAAGACAAATTTTATCAAAAAAGGGGAGTAGAGAAATAGAAATGAGAATTTTTTTAAGATGAAGAAAAGGGATTGATAAAAACCAATGAAAAGCCTAGTTATATATAAATTATTTAAGTATAAATAATTAAACATACAGAAAGGTACACATAACATGACCATGCAGATAGATCAGTGGATTTTACCAACAGAATACAACTATGTAACCAATATTAAGATCAATAGTGAGAACATTCAAGCATGCCAGAGCCATCTTCATTTTTTCACTAAATCCATTAATTACTTTTACCTGAATTAACTGGTATTCTGATGTACAGTGGTGCAGTTTACTTATTTTTTATTATGCTCTATAGTATTGCACCTTGTGAATATAATATGATTTATATCTATTCACCTGTTGGTATGACTTTGTTAGCATCCTTTTTGCAGTTATTTTCAATAGTACAGTCATGTAGCTAAAATATATAATTTCTAAAATTAAAAAAATAAATCATTTACAATAGCAACAAATATAAAGCTGAGCCAAATATAGCAAAACATATGCAAATCTTCCAGAAAACTCTAAAACATTGTTTAGAAAATTTACAGGATGAAAGTCTTAATAACCTGAACCAAAATTAAGAGTTGGCAATGAATTGACTGAGTCACCCAGGTACCCCTAAAATTTTATTTTTAAAGGCAAAGAATCAAGAATACTCAAAATAGCTTTGAATGAGATGTTTTCTGAATTCAGAAATCTCAAGAGCAATCAAGTCAATAGTTGCATACCTATTTCCCCATGTCTTCCACAACTTAACTCTTCTATTAAAGACACACCTATATCTATGTTTGTGAGAATTCACTATGAATTTTTTTTGTGGTTACTTGCTTTTAGGATATGAGAAAATAGAGCACCATTGATTAGTTTGTGAGTTACAAATACTATAATAAACGAGAAGAAATTCTTTTATGTTTTTCAGAAAGACTTGGGTACAGGGGTATTTCATTTCCTCATTTTAGTTAAGATTTTATTTTCTTTCAGTTTGGGAATTTCTATGTTTTAAATGGTAGTCTGACCCCCAAGTAAGTCAGACGTTAAATGTCAGTGATCATTATATTCTACTTCTGATGCACTAATCTTGGAGAAAATACAAAAATACATAAGCCTTGATTCAAAAGCAATAAGAAGACATAGTCCCTATTGTGTGTTGTGACTATTGTAATTAGTGAAATCCCTCCCTCCTGTAAAACACACTGACATTGAAAATTATCTCTGACTTTCTCCTCATACAACAAACACAGAGGTGATTTGTATATATAACCAATGATTGTACTAATAAAGCTTTTGTTATCAGTCAGATATATACCAACAGAGAATGCCTTGTTCATGTGAATTACCCATATCCTGCCAAGAATGGGATGAGTGTGTAATGTTATGCTTAGTACTACTTTACTGCTTCTTTTCTTGTCCAATTATTTTACTTAATTTTTCAGTTGCTTATGTTGTACTGAGTTCAGTTGAACTTTATAAGAAATTTAGAGAAAACTGGGACATGTCATTCTTTTTGTACCAGCAATTAGTCTGATTTAACAAAGGCCATATAAAACATTCAGTAATTAATGAAGTTTGGTTAATATACATTACAAAGAAAATCGGGGAGATCTAAATGTTACATAGGGAACTGAGGTTAACAGAATATAAAGATAAGTTTAAATTTAGATGAAATGAGTAAGTCTAAACTAAGCATTCTATTTTTGGCCTCATTTTACGGACTGATTTGATCTTAGAAATATTTGCAATTACCAAATTTGTGATACATAATGGATCAGCAAGAACACATTTGGCATTCCTTTATGCCTATATATAAGAGGTTTATATTTCATTAAAATTATGCTTTATTATAGATCATTAGTTTTTATAAATTATTATTTCAATGATAATATTGACATAGTTCCTGTTAAAAATGCCTAGTAAAGTTTTAAAATTAAACACTTTGAAGTTATGAAAAATACTTCTCTATAAATAAACACAGGAGAAAATAAATTTCCCTTTTGGAATATTAACAAAGATATTGGAGGTAACAGGGGTATTTTATCATTGTCATCAGTAAGAAAAGGATTAATTGCTGTCATGTTCCCTCTATGCTACCTTGTGGGGTACAAATTACATTTTTCTAACCTCAGAACCTTAATCAAAAACAACGAGATTTGAGCTGGTATTAATCTGCAGCTGCCAGTGGCAGCCTTTCCATAGCAAAAGAGTGCAAGGTCAGCAATGTGAATTTCTGCAAAGAAGGGAACATACTTATCAGGAGACTACACCTGGTAAAGCAAAAATGCAAGGACAGTGTGCAAATCAAGACTGTACTCAAAGAAAAGGCACAGTGAAAGTCATTGCCTCTTGCCTCAGTGTTTAGGACTGAATCATAAAAGCCATATATTAAACACATACACAGAGCCCTCTGGGTCTATGTTTATCCAGAAAGTTCCTGGAAACTTACTTGAAGTTCTATTAAACCTAAACATATAATAAAAAGCACTATGAGCACTGGAATTTTTAAATAATTTTAAGTTACTGAGAAGTGAATGGTAATATAATGATTTATTAGATGAAACTGTTTAGTGTTTAGCTAGTATGCATTACCTCTCCTTTAATCCTCATGAACCCCTTTTCCTCAGAAGCTTCCTATATTCAACTCCATTCTTTCTCTTGATTGTTCAGTTTTAACAAACTTTCACCATTTTTCTGATTCTGGAGTCTGTAAAGCTCCATCCTGCACTCATTAGCTCAGACCCACGTATATATTGTTTCCCTGCCTATTATATGTCTAGCCCCTAACGTCGTGCTGTGACTACTGGCCAGAATACTAAGTCTCAGGATCACAGTAATCACATGGAGCCATGCCCACTGGTGTAGCGACCTATTTTAGGTTCATTTTATAAGTAAAATTTAGTTTCTTCCTTTTTGTCTCAAACATATAGAAGTCTTAAACCTGATTATCTTTTTTTTTAATTTCTACACATATAAGAATCATATTTTTTGTTGATACTCCATATTAATTTTCCTTCCTCTCATTAGCTCATGTGGTTTTTCAACATGCTTTGTAATAACAAATTTTACTCTATTTCTCAATAAAATAACATCAGCTACTCACTCTTTAGTAATTATTTTTCATGGACAAATAGCCGATCATGGCTCACTTATACTAGTGGTGAGTTTCCAAATGTATTTAAGAAGTAATCCCAGAAGATATTTTCTCTAACACATACTTCCTACAGAGTACTACTGAATTTTAACTCTTTTTTGTGCATTACCATTGATGTTCATAGCAATAGAGATCTAAATATCTGTATAAAGCCATTTTAATAAAGTATAAATCAAAGTTAACCATATTATATTGATGTCAGTTGTAATTTTTAAAGACACTGAAAACTTGATTTATTAGATTGAAAAGCTCAAACAGGTAAATTTAATGTTTTGCTAAATCAGCTAATTATGAAATGTACAAAGTGCGTACTTCACTTATACTATAAGTGTACTGGTATGCATTTTCCAAATATCCTTTTTTAATCCTTGCTTCAATTCCCTGAATAATTAATAACATTTTCCTGCAAGACTTCCCCAGCAGTATGTGGTAACTACTAGCATATATTTTGTCAGATTTTATTATACATAGTTATATGCCACCTCCAAAACTTTGAATTGCTATAGGCTAAAACATAATAATTGTTCCTCTTTAACATAATTGACTTCTTGTAGATGCTTTAAAAAATAACTTAAGGGCCAACATGGCAGAGAAGTAGGGAGATCTGTACTTCCCACATCTCCTAAACAAAGAAGGGCTGAAGCCAAAGGACTTTGAATCCCAAGAGTCTAGGAGGAAAAGAGACTGAGTTTATCAGAGAGAAACTAAGACAACGTGAGAGACCATAGGGCTACTTCAAGGAACAAAGCAAAGAACACCTGGTGGAGGGTCCAAAACATCACTACGAGAAGGAAAATAAAATAACCAAAGTCACAACACAGGGAGCAAGTCACACTCTCCAACAAACACCTCCTGAAGGGCCAGGACCTGGATAGTGTATAACCCCCCTTTAATATCACAGTGCTCGCAGGTGCAGAGCACATAGCAAGCTTTTAAAACTCATAAGGGACAGAAAACTAGCCAAAATGATGAAACGGAAGAATTCTCCTCAAAAGAAATTCCAGGAAGATGTGACAGCTAAAGAATTGATCAAAACAGATATAAGCAACATAATTGAACAAGAACTTAGAATAATAGTCCTAAAATTAATCATTGGGCTTAAAAAAAGCATAGAAGACAGCAGAGAATCTATTGCTACAGAGATCAAGGGACTAAAAAATTGTCATGATGAATTAAAAAAATGCTATAAACGAAGTACAAAATAAAACGGAGGTGACCACAGTGCAGATAGAAGATGCAGAAGGGGAGAATAGGTGAATTAGAAGATAAAATTAAGGAAAAAGAGGAAGCAGAGAAAAAAGAGAGATTAAAAAAATCCAGGATCACGAGGGGAGAATAAGAGAACCAAGTGATTCAAGCAAACAGAACAATATCTGTATCATAGGAATTTCGGAAGAAGAAGAGAGAGAGAAAGGGGCTGAAGGTGTGCTTGAACAAATCATAGCTGAGAATGTCCCTGATATGGGGAAGGAAACAGGTATTGAAATCCAAGAGGCACAGAGAACTTCCTTCAGACCTAACTTGAATCCATCTTCTGCCCGACATATCATAGTGAAACTGGCAAAATACAAGGATAAAGAGAGAATTCTGAAAGCACCTAGAGATAAATGGGCCTTAACATACAAGGGTAGACACATAAGGGTAGCAGCAGACCTATCTACTGAAACTTGGCAGGCCAGAAAGAAATGGCAGGAAATCTTCAATGTGATGAACAGGAAAAATATGTAGGCAAGAATCCTCTTTCCAGCAAGCCTGTCATTCAGAATAGAAGGAGAGGTAAAGGTTTTCCCAAACAATCAAAAACTGAAGTAATTCATCACCACTAAACCAGCCCTACAAAAGATTCTAAAGGGGACTCTGTGTGTGAAATGTTGCAAGGACCACAAAGTACCAGAGACCTCACTACAAGCATGAAACCTACAGATAACGCAATGACTCCAAACCCATAATTTTCAATAATAACACTGAATGTAAATGGACTAAATGCTCCAACCAAAAGGCATAGGGTATCAGAATGGATAAAACAAAAACAAAAACAAAAACAAAAACAAAACAAAAACAAGACCCTTCTATTTGCTGCCTACAAGAGACTCATTTTAGACATGAGGACACCTTCAGATTGAAATTGAGGGGATGGATTACTATCTATTATGGTACTGGAAGTCAAAAGAAAGCTAGAATAGCCATACTTATGTCAGACAAAATAGACTTTAAATTAAAGTCTGTAACAAGGGATGAAGAAGGGCATTATATGATAACTACAGAGTCTATTCATCACGAGAAGCTAACAATTATAAATGTCTATGCACTGAATTCAGAAGCAGCCAAATACATAAAACAGTCACAAACATAAGCAATCTTACTGATAAGAATGTGGCAATTGCAGGGACTTTAATGCTCCACTTACAGAAATGGACAGATCATCTAGACAGAGAATCAATAAAGAAACAAGGGCCCTGAGTGATACATTGGACCAGCTGGACTTGATAGATATATTTAGAAATCTACATCCCAAAGCAGCAGAATATACTTTCTTCTTGACTGCACCTGGAACATACTCCAAGATAGATCAAATACTGGGTCACAAAACAGCCCTTCATAAGTATAAAAGAATTGAGATCATACCATGCACACTTTCAAATCACAGTGCTATGAAACTTGAAATCAACCACAGGAAAAAGCCTGGAAAACATCCAAAAGCATGGAGGTTAAAGAACACCCTACTAAAGAATGAATGGGTCAGCCAGGCAATAGAGAAGAAATTAAAATATCTATATCTATATCTATATCTATATCTATATCTATATCTATATCGATATAGATATATAGATATATATATCTATATATATGGAAACAAATGAAAATGAAAATAGAATAATGCAAACCTTTTGGGATGCAGCAAAGGCAGTCCTAAGAGGAAAATACATTGCAATCCAGGCCTACCTCAAGAAACAAGAGAAGTCCCAAATACAAAATCTAACAGCACACCTAAAGGAGCTAGAAGTAGAAGAGCAAAGACACCAAAAACCCAGCAGAAGAAGAGAAATATTAAAGATCAGAGCAGAAATAAACAATATAGAATCCAAAGAAACAGAGCAGATCAATGAAACCAAGAGTTGGTTTTTTGAAAAAATAAACAAAATTGATAAACTTTAGCCCAGCTTCTCAAAAAAAAAAAAAAAAAAAAAAGAGAGAGAGAGAGAGAGAGAGAGAGAGAGGACCCAAATAGATAAAATCATGAATGAAAATGGAATTGTTACAACCAATGCCTCAGAAATACAAGCAATTACCAGGGAATACTATGACAAATTATATGCCAAGAAACTGGACAACCTGGAAGAAATGGACAAATTCATAAACACACACAAACACAACCAAAACTCAAACAGGAGGAAATAGAAAATTTGAACAGTCCTATAACTAGTGAAAAAATTGAAACAGTTATTAAAAATCTCACAGCAAATAAGAGTCCTGCACCAGATGGCTTCCTTGTGCAATTCTACCAGATATTTAAAGCAGAGATAATACCTATCCTTCTCAAGCTGTTCCAAAATTTAGAAATGGAAGGAAAACTTCTGGACTCATTCTATGAAGCCACCATTATTTTGATTCCCAACCAGACAGAAACCCAGCAAAAAAAGAGAACTACAGGTAAATATCCCTGATGAATATGGATGCAAAAATTCTCAACAAGATAGTATCAAATCGAATTCAGCAGCATATAAAAAGAATTATTCACCATAATCAAGTGGGATTCATTCCTGGGCTGCAGGGCTGGTTCAATATTCACAAATCAATCAATGTGATACATCACATTAATAAAAGAAAAGATAAGAACCATATGATCCTGTCAATCAATGCAGAAAAAGTATTTGACAAAATACAGCATCCTTTCTTAATAAAAACCCTCAAGAAAGTCGGGATAGAAGGAACATACTGAAATATCATAAAAGCCATGTATGAAAAGCCCACAGCTAATATCATCCTCAATGGGGAAAAACTGAGAGCTTTCCCCCTGAGATCGGGAACAGGACAGGGATGTCCACTCTCACTGCCATTGTTTAACATAGTGTTAGAAGTCCTAGCATCAGCAATCAGACAACAAAATGAAATCAAAAGCATCAAAATTGGCAAAGATGAAGTCAAACTTTCACTATTCTCAGATGACATGATACTCTACATGGAAAACCTGACAGACTCCACCAAAAGTCTGCTACAACTGATACACGAATTCAGCAAAGTCGCAGGGTATGAAATCAATGTACAAAAATCTGTTGCATTTTTATACACCAATAATGAAGCAACAGAAAGAAACTGATCATATTCACAATTGCACCAAGAACCATAAAATACCTAGGATTAAACCTAACCAAAGATGTAAAAGATCTGCATGTTGAAAACTATAGAAAGCTTATGAAGGAAATTGAAGAAGACACAAAGAAATGGAAAAACATCCCATGCTCATGGATTGGAAGAATAAATATTGTTAAAATGTCAAAAATACCCAAAACAATCTGCACATTCAATGCAATCCAATCAAAATTGCATTAGCATTCTTTTCAAAGCTAGAACAAGCAATCCCAAGATTTGTATGGAACCACAAAAGACCCCAAATACCCAAAGTAATGTTGAAGATGAAAACCAAAGCATCACGACCAAAGGAGGCACAAAGGAGGTGTCACGATCCCAGACTTAGCCTCTACTACAAAGCTGTAATTATCAAGTCAGCATGGTATTGGCACAAAAACAGACACATAGACCAATGGAATAGAATAGAGAACCCAGAATTGGACCCACAAATGTATGGCCAACTAATCTTTGACAAAGCAGGAAAGAACATCCAATGGAAAAAAGACAGTCTCTTTAACAAATGGTGCTGGGAGAACTGGACAGCAACATGCAGAAGAATGAAACTAGACCACTTTCTTACACCATACAAAAAAGAAACCCAAAATGGATGAAGGACCTGAATGTGAGACAGGCAACCATCAAAACCTTAGAGGAGGAAACAGGCAACAACCTCTTTGACCTCAGCTGCAGCAAATTCTTACCCAACACATCTTCAAAGGACAGGGAATTAAAAGCAAAAATGAACTATTGGGACATCATGAGGGTAAAAAGCTTCTGCACTGTAAAGGAAACAATCAACAAAACTAAAAGGCAACCGACAGAACGGGAAAATATATTTGCAAATGACATATCGGATAAAGGGCTAGTATCCAAAACCTATAAAGAACTCACCAACCGTCACACCTGAAAAACAAATAATCCAGTGAAGAAATGGGCAGAAGACATGAATAGACACTTTTCCAAAAAAGACATCCAGATGGCCAACAGACACATGAAAAGATGTTCAACATCACTCCTCATCAGGGAAATACAAATCAAAACCTCACTGAGATACCACCTCATGTCAGTCAGAGTGGCTAAAATGAACAAATCAGGAGACTATAGATGCTGGAGAGGATGTGGAGAAACGGGAACCCTCTTGCACTGTTGGTGGGAATACAAACTGGTGTAGCTGCTTTGGAAGACAGTGTGGAGGTTCCTCAAAAAATTAAAAATAGAACTACCTTATGACCCAGCAATAGCACTGCTAGGAATTTGCCCACTGGATACAGGAGTGGTGATGCATAGGGGCACACGTACCCTAATGTTTATAGCACGACTTTCAACAATAGCCAAATTATGGAAAGAGCCTAAATGTCCATCAACTGACGAATGGATAAAGAAGATGTGGTTTAGATATACAATGGAATACTACTTGGTAATGAGAAAAAATTAAATCTGGCCATTTGCAGCAACATGGATAGAACTGGAGGGTATTATTGTAAGTGAAATTAGTCAGGCAGAGAAATACAGATACCATATATTTTCACTCATATGTGGATCTTAAGAAACTTAACAGAAGACCATAGGGGAGGGGAAGGGAGAAAAAAAGTTACAGAGAGGGAGAGAGACAAACCATAAGAGACTCTTGGATACTGGGAAAAAACTGAGC
Organism: Panthera pardus; assembly: GCF_024362965.1. Taxonomy (NCBI): domain Eukaryota; kingdom Metazoa; phylum Chordata; class Mammalia; order Carnivora; family Felidae; genus Panthera; species Panthera pardus. The sequence continues at coordinate 90,084,754 of NW_026526765.1, forward strand.
ATTTAAGGGTGTTGGGAGAGGGAAAGTGGGTGATGGGCATTGAGGAACGCATTTTTTGGGATGAGCACTGGGTGTTGTATGGAAAATAATTTGACAATACATTTATATTATTAAAAAAACCAAAAAATAAAATGATTTTGCTTCTTATTATTTATCTTTGTATAAATATATCAAGTCAGATCCATAATATTAGGTTGATTATTTTAATATGTCCATAGGTAATGACTTTGGAAATCAATCTGTAATCTGATAGAATAAAGAAACTCTTTGTGGGACTTCTCAAATATGTGCAAAACGTATTCAATGGCATTTTTAAAATTCTTTTTATCTTTTTAATCATCCATCTACCCATCCAATCATCCTCATTTTTTTAGAAGCAGGTATTATAATTTCACTGAAGAAAAATATGAGTAGTAAAAGATAAATAGATAACTTCAGACATAATTACCCAAATAGTATCTAATTTGTCTGCTGCTTTAAGCAGGGAATATATGATCATATTCCTTTTATAGTTAGCAAAATCTTATATAATATAATGCCCATGTAAATTATGCCAAATGTTATACTAAATCATGTATTTATATATTAATAATATACATATGTATATGATAAAATAATAAAGATATGAAGAATAAAATATACAACATTAAAATTTCTAAAGTACAAATCATAGTTTGCAATTAAATATATCAGATCAAAAATTATTTATTAAAATAGTAATCACCTTTTTAAGATCTAGAACAAATAATTTAGAAATAGGCAAAAGACTTAAAGAGACATTTGTCCAAAGAAGATAAGCATGTTTCCATCAAACACATAAAAAGATGCTCATCATTAATCATTTAGTGAATACAAACAAAATCATAAGATAACCCTTAACTTACACAAGAAAGGCAGTAATGGAAAAAAAAATGGGAAATGAGTGTTAACAAGCATGAGAAAAATTAAAAACCTTGGACGTTGCTGATGGGAATGTACAAAGTTTCAGCTACTATGGAGAGAAAGGTTTGGTAAGTCCCTCAGAAATGAAATATAGAATTATATTACCCAGCACTTCTAATTTCAGGTATATATCCAAAGTTATTAAAAACAGAAATGTAAACAGATACTTGTACACCAATGGTCATAGTACATTATTCACGATAGCCAAAAGGTAGAAATAACCCAAATGTCTTTAACAGATGAATGGATAAACAAATTGTGGTATATATAGCTATAAAAAGACTGAAGAACTAAAAATGCATTTTACCATACATATGAACGTTTAAAACATAATGCTAACAGAAATAAGCCAGACATAAAAGGTTATACCTTGTGTGCTTTCATTTATATGAAATTTCCCAAAAAGGAAAATCTGTAGAGACAGAACAAATGCACGGTTGTCTGGGCCTGGGGGTCAGGGGAACGTATAGGAACTACTTAATGGATATAAAGTTTTCTTTTGCAATGATGAAAATATTTTGGAATTAGGTAGGATCATGGTCATACAACATTATGAATGTGTCAAATGCCACATATTGTTCCATTTAAAATTGTTAATTTTATTTGTGTAAATTCTATATCAATGAAAATATAATAATTTAGTGATATATATATATATATATATATATATATATATATATCACATAAAACAAAAATTTAGTAAGGTAGTTATATGACAGAATAAAGTCAAGCTAAGGTCCCATCCATATCTGTGTTTGATTTTTTAATTGATATATACATATTTTAATTTAAAAAACTATTTTCTTTTCATAGCTATTTTCATGTCATAGATATAAGACCAAAAATTTAATGCTGTCATAAATTCAAAGATAAAGATGAGTGTACAAAGATAGCTTTAAAATAAAGACAGTTGGCTACAGGGGCGCCTGGGTGGTGCCCAGTTAAGCATCTGACTTTGGATCAGGTCATGACCTCTGTTTGTGAGTTCGAACCTGCGTCGGGCTCTGTGCTGACAGCTCAGAGCCTGGAGCTTGCTTCAGATTCTGTGTCTCCCCCTCTCTCTGCCCCTCCCCTGCTCATGCTTTGTCTCTCTCTGTCTCTCAAATAAATGTAAAAAAAAATTAAAAAAAGAAAGTTGGCTACAATATACAATACAAACTCTTCCTGTGCCCCTTAAGACATAAATGTGAATAGTCTCTCCAACCAATAAGCCTCAGATTAGTTCTTGGTAGAAATTCCCTTTAACAAATGCTCCTGGAGCCAGAAGATAACAGCATTCCAGTGTAGTAGTATCAGACTTTCTGCTAATGTTTTCCTGAACTTAGCAGAGCACAATGCCCTAAGCAAGCCTTCCTCAAGTCACCCTTTCACAGGCAGCTGGTGCATACCGTTGAAGTTAAACTTGCACCGCAAAACAAAGCAGAAACAGCTTTTACCTTTTTACCTTCCTTAAAGACAACAATAGACCATTATAGCACTCTATGTTGAGGCAAGATTATTCAGTTTCAATAGGCTGGCTCCAAGGCTGCAAATTCAGCTCCAATCCTAACCTCAGACTTGACACTAACAACTTTATTTTTGCATGGAAACTAAAATGTTACAGACATAGCTGAAGTCATCTGTACTTTGTACCATAATATCATGAGAAAGTCAAGGGGATTTGTGATTCTAGTAATACCAGCTGAAAGATTATTATAGAGATTCAGTCATCTAATGGTTCATTTGTGGGATGCCAGTCAGGATTCTTTGATCCTTACTAAGAAATATTACCTATAAAAACATAAACTGAAGGGCACCTGACTGGCTCAGTTGGTTGAGCACCAGGATCTTGACTTCAGCTCAGGTCATGATCTCAGCGTTTGTGAGATCAAGCCCCACAACGGGGTTGTGCTGTCAGTCCAGAGTCTGCTTGGGATTCTCTCTTTTCCTCTCTCTCTGCCCCTTCCCGGCACATGTGCATGCATGTTTTCTGCCTCTCTCCCTAAATAAATAAATAGAAAAAAAGATAAACTGAATTTTCAGTTTTAGAATATCACCTTTTTCAGTTAATAATTGCCCTCTCTTTGACTTATCAGTTGTATATGAGTAAGGCTCCAAAAATAAAATAAAATTCTAATATTGCTGTATGGGAGAAACTGTTGCACTTAAACTCATTAAAATAAATAAGTTTAATAAATCAATGTCCTTTAAGACATGTGAAGACTGGCAGTGCAGGAATATACTAAATACCCGGAAGAGGGGAAGAAACAAATGAGAAAATATAAGCAGAAAACAAAGCAAAACAAAAGGTTTGGGGATGGAAATTTATCAAAGATGAAACTCACTTTTTTCTCCCTTTACATTAAAACAGTTATATAAATGTTATTGGTGGTTTATTTTAATATTTTTTAAATGTTATTAGTATTTTAAAGGCGATATATGCTATGCTGTTCTGCCACAGAACTAGAAATAAATCATTTTCCACAAGTTCAGAGTTCTTCAAATACCCCACTCTTTTCCACTTATATAAAAAGTTTCAATCTGAATTTCTAATTTTTCTTAATACTGTATAGTATCGTGATTATTCCCATCATTGTCTTAATTTTCTTTGTAGCCTTTAAGGTACTTCTAGACAGATGCCATGGTGTTTCCTTTTCTTATTTCTGTATTTGGTCTTTCCTTCTAGAAACATTTTCTAAGTTTCTATTTAAGGTTATCTTTTATAAACCCTAAAAATCTTAACTTTTTGTTAATGTAAGCATTACACTTTTCATGGTAAATGCATTTCTAAGGATTTTATAGTTTCTCATTGTTATTACAAATGGATGTCTTATTTTACAACATCTAATTGGAAATACACACACACACACACACACACACACACACACACACACACAGAGGTGGAGAGAGAGACAAAGAGAAAAGGCATGCTTTCTAATTCTTTGTTAATATTATTGAAGTATAATTAACATACAGTGTTATATTAGTTTCAGGTATGCATTTTTTAAAACTGAAATAAGCTTTCTAATTCTTGTATCCAGTTAGTTTTCTAAATGATTTCTCCTAGTTCTCTTAATTAAAAAAAAATTGACACCTCAACTTCCCATTGTTTGGTGAACAATTTAATCAGTTGTTTTTTATCCTCTACCTTTTTTTTATTGCCTTATAGAAATATTTTCTTTAAAGTTTATGATTCTCTTAAGGCTCTCTTCCATAACTCTAATTTTCCATTACTTACTATTTTTCATAAAAAGATGTATGTGACCAAGCATTTGAGATGAAAGTTGGAATCTGGATTGCTCTGTTTTAAACACTAAAATTCAATGAATGTATTTGCTCTTTAAAAAAATATCAACATATGCACACACACACACACACACACACACACACACACATACAGATGCTATGAGAGTTAAAAGAAATATAGAGAAGAGAGTTTTATAAGTTACCAATGAATATGAAGTATTGTTTAACCAAAACTGTGAACATCAACACATTTAGCTTTAAGATTTACCTAGTATCAAAGGCCTAATAATGAAATCTATGAAGTATTACCTAAGTATAATTTATATGCTATACTGGGATTGAAATTCATGATAGCAATCAATGTGGAAAAAATTATTATACCCATTTTTTATTCCAAAGTTATAATTTACCCTTTGCAACTGTTGCAGTGAAGGGTTTTATCTTTTGCTTCTTTTAAATTATGGGAGGGCTGTACACAAATTAACTCTATGAAGACCAGTCACTTGAAAATTGCCTGGTTGAAAGATTTATTTTCATTCTTAATAACAATATCTGAATCTCAAGTGTGTGTGTGTGTGTGTGTGTGTGTGTGTGTGTGTGTGTGTGTGTGTGTGTGTTATTCCTCAGGGTAATGATGGAGAAAGTGCTGGGGATATTTCCTACTGAAGGGTGATGAGAGATCAGGGGTTGGCTGGCAGTTTTAAACAGCAGAAACCACTCTTACCTGGTCTCCTCAGGGGTGTCAGATACAACATACTCTGCAGTCATTCTCCCTGTCACCACAGGAATTCTGCATTTTATAAGGAGTTTATATTTGAAGATCAAAATAAAGTACAAAAGGGGCACCTGGGTGGCGCAGGCGGTTAAGCGTCCGACTTCAGCCAGGTCACGATCTCACGGTCCGTGAGTTCGAGCCCCGCGTCGGGCTCTGGGCTGATGGCTCGGAGCCTGGAGCCTGTTTCCGATTCTGTGTCTCCCTCTCTCTGCCCCTCCCCCGTTCATGCTCTGTCTCTCTCTGTCCCAAAAATAAAAAAAAAAAAATAAATAAATAAAAAAAAATAAAGTGCAAAATATTTATAGAAAAATGTAGAATCATGTGCAAACAAAAGAAATGATAGTGATAGGAGGTTTTAAACAGTCTTGCCATGACATATATTTTCTATATAATTTGATGTATTGGATAAATGTTAAAAAATGATAAAAAGGAAAGTGACTGAATCTGCACTGAGAAATCATGGCTAGAGGGTAGACAAGGTAAAAATAAAATTCGAATAAATTGTGGAGCATATTGTTTGATGTTATAAAGATGAGATAAAGAATCAAACCACTGCTTCATATTCCTGGTCAGGGAGCTTCGTATCTAATTTTACTCTTTGCCTTTTTGGCTCACTCTAAACCTGTGTTTCTGGAAGGTTACTGGACAAAGGTTATGGTGTGATAATGTAGAGGAACTAAAACATTTGAAGAAGGAAGAAAAAAAAGAATGCTCTACTCAGGTTTTCTTTTTTTTTTTTTTAATTTTTTTTCAACGTTTTTTATTTATTTTTGGGACAGAGAGAGACAGAGCATGAACGGGGGAGGGGCAGAGAGAGAGGGAGACACAGAATCGGAAACAGGCTCCAGGCTCCGAGCCATCAGCCCAGAGCCTGACGTGGGGCTCGAACTCAAGGACCGCGAGATCGTGACCTGGCTGAAGTGGGACGTTTAACCGACTGCGCCATCCAGGCGCCCCTCTACTCAGGTTTTCTTACTAGCAGAATAAAATTCTAGAAACCAGTTCCATCTTGCTGCCATATTACTAAGCTGGATCTTTTATATGTAAAATCTCCACAAAATAGTCTTTGTTAAATGAATACATTTAATAATTACTATTAAATACAAACACATGTAAATATACACACCTTGTGGAATAAGATAACTTGTCTCTTTGAATTATCAAGCAATACTATAAGCCTCTATATTTCTTTTCTGTAAGTTTATTTATTTTGAGAGAGAGAGAGAGAGAGAGAGAGAGAGAGTATGAGCAGGGAGGAGCAGAGAGAGAGAGGGACAGAGAGAATCCCAAGAAGGCTCCACACTGTCTATGCAGAGCCTGACATGGGGTTCAATCTCATGAACTGTGAGATCATGACCTGAGCCGAAATTAAGGGTCTGATGCTTAATCGACTGAGCCACCCAGATGCCCCTAAGCCTCTATATTTCTAATAATAATTTGTATAGTTTGCTTTAGTGTTTTTATTTCATATTTTTTAATGTTTTCAAATACTATTTGACCTATATAGTTTGTTAAATATATTCAATTAATTTTGTTTACTCTTAATAATATTTTTAAAGGAAATAGTCTATATAATAGAGAGTAATCAAACTTCTAATAAGGCAAACCATTAAGTCATGTTGTATATTCTCAATAATAGAAAAGTTGTAAGATTTGAAGGGAAAAAGAGAAATTACCCATATAATAGTTCAGATTAACATTATGGATACACTTTTCATAATGAATTCAATGATTTTCTATTACACAGCATATCCTGTTATAGAAACAGGAAATAATATTTCATGTTAAAACCATGCAAATTAAATTTTCAAACTTAGAAATCAATAATCCTTGCAGTCAGAAATGCAAATAAAAGTTTTGCATGTTTTTTTAATTTCAATCATTGTTAACTGGCAATGCTACTATCTTCACAAAAATATGATTTAGAATGTACTCTTAAGGAAAGGGTAGTTATGGGGGACAGATCTAGGTTTACTGTGTAAAGCAAACCATTGATCTTACACTAGGTTTTAGAGAAGAGTTTGTAGTGGTTGTATTGATTATAGAGCCTGAAACAGGTTGATGAAAGCCTTGGAAGCATGTTCCATGTTGTTACAGAGGCAAGAGTGGGTTGACAGCAGCCTTAAAACTGTTCATTGGAGTGAGTTTAACACTAAATAGCTGTCTTTCAGAATGTAAGGCTGTCACTGATTGGCTGCCCTTAGAAGTATGCACACTTAGTTGTTGATTGATTAGAGAGATTTAAAACCATTTCTCATGTTTAAATCTTACTCTGATTATAGAAATGAAATAGGCTGATTAGACAGGTTTAAGGTCAGTTTTGAAAGTTATTTGGCAAGATGGCTATAAAACAATCAGTCTTTGTCTAAGTGTGTGGAGACTTGTAAAATATTTTCAGTCCCTATTTTGGTCCCCCTTTAACCTAATTCCAGGAGAGAACAGTAAGTTTAATCCACTGCCTTCTTCTTGAAGATGAAGTGTTATGTCAACAAGTGTTCACTTCGTGTGTTGGCCAACATGACTTTATCCTATTTTCTCTTTGATTCTTTTGTTGAATCATCTGTAAGGACAGTGTCCACTCCTAAATTTGAACATCAAAAGTTGAATGGGAAATAAGTCCTGACTACTCCAAAAGTCTACCTATGATAAGCAGATTGTTTTTATTTTGAGCTTAGATTATTCCACCTCACATCTAATGTTAACCCAGCTCCAGCACAAACTACAGTGCCAACATTCATCTGGCCAGAACAAAACCCAAGCCTATTTAATTATCAAAAATAAATAAATAAATAAGGAATTTAAGCTAGTTCTTTATAACTGCAGCACGAGGTCTCCTGTGTATTATGTCAACCAAAATGAAGGATATACTTTTTGAGGACACTGTAAAGTTATTCATTCGCTACAGATGGAACCATTGTCATCAGGTTTCTCTTTCTGCTTTAACTTACACTCCAAAGAAGACTTGTATCCTTTTGTACTTCCTATTAGAGAAGAGCCCATTGAAAATTTTGGAGGAGACATATATCCACAGTGGTCAAATTAATATGTCTGTGTAACAATTGTTAGCTATGATTTGAAAAGAAGCAATCTGATTCCTATACATGACAAACAAACAAAGCACAAAAACCCAGGGGGTGTGTACAGTGTAATTAATTTTAGTGGATGTGTAGGATATTTTCTCTAGATACTGCCGCAATAAAATATCAGTGATGTTATATCCTCCAAAATATCTGTGTTCTCCCTTTGTGGAACAAAGATTTTTTACAATGTTTTTATCGTTTACGAGGAGTATCATTTGCAACAGTGAAGGGACACTAGTTATACTATTCTTTAATGTCTGTAGTGGCAATAACTGTGAGAGTTGAATTATAGAGCAAGCATTTTAATGGTCCCTAATAAAACCTAGATTTAGGCAAGTTATTAGTAGTAATAAGGAGAACCTGATAGGATAAGTAATAAATGTGTAACTTTAAACAACAGGAAAACATATAACTAAAACATAAAGAACAAAATGTTTAATGAAGAATGTGATAATAAGTGATTCCAAGCATTTAGAATAATTATGTCTGACAATTTGAGAAAGAAACAGTCTTATTCATGTTCATGCAGTCATATGCCTGTTCTGAAAATGTTATAGTCCAGGAAAATAAGTATCTAAGAGAATTCTGACTTCTGTAGCACATTTCCTTCTCTTTTCCTGGGGTTAAAATAACTCTTAATCTTAGGCCTAATGTCATTCTACATTTGGGTTTAAATTTAAGATACATAGTTCCAGAGGCTCCTGGGTGGCTCAGTTGGTTAAGCATCGGACTCTTGGTTTAGGCTTAGGTCATGATATCATGGTTTGTAAGTTCGAGCCCCACATCAGGCTCTGCGCTGACAGTACAGAGCATGCTTTGGATTCTCTCTCTCCTTTTAAAATAAATAAATAAACTTAAAAAAAAAGATATATAGTTCCACATTCTGGTAAAACACTAAAAATAATAAATGTGTTTAAAAATTAGTAAAATATATTAAAAATTCACAAATTAAATAAATACAGATGATGTAAGTAAAAAAGAAATAATGGAGGCATAATAGTCAGAATGTTTTACTCTGAACACTTAGTCAACAATGAAGCTCAAGTGAATTTATGAAAACTATGACTTATTTGTGAATTTTTGAATTCATCTGAATTACAAAGTTAAATTTTTAAAAATTGTAATTTATACATGGAATATCTTTTTTTCTTAAGTAATTTGGATAGGACTTTCTTAACACAAATGGGGTCCTGAAAGTGTTTCCTATGAGGAAAAGAAATGCTGTTTCCTTAGCAACAAAAATTATGTTCAGAAAACAGTTTAACATAAAATAAGTTTCTTTCATTTGCTGTCATGCTTATCGGAACTATAAGCTTGAAAAGTTAAATTAGGGACCTTAATTAGAAGTCACTTAAAATAAACTGAATTTTGTTATCCATACAAAATAACTATAGAAAAAAAGTAGCACACTTCTCTGGTGGAATTGCTGACCAGCTCTTTGATAGAGGGTGCATTATTCCTTTTGAAAAATATGATGAACACTTATACTAGTTAATGGCTAACCCATATAATATAAAGTTAACTTTTAAGATAGTATCTTAAAATTGAAAAAGACTAGAAGACCTTTCTTCTAGGACTCTAAAATTTTCTCCTGATCCATGGTTAATTGTGTCAGGAAATTTTCAACTATATGGTCTTTGTCCAGATTTGTATACTGATATTTGGATCAAATATATTAAATATTCAATTGGAAAGAATGTCAAATAGTATCTGTATTTATTATGAAGATAAAACTTAGCTAATTATTCTTTAATATATCTTGAAAGTTTCTTTTTATACTGGAAGTATTTATAAATGATACAAATGTAAAATTATATCAACGCTTATAAATAATGCTTCTTATTTCTCAGGCTATATCTAATACATAAGTCATTAGCACATTTATTGCTTACTATTGGAAGGAATTGTCTTAGGAGTTATAGAACATTGGATTATGACATATTTTTTAAGAAAGGGTAATAAATAACATTAATTTTTATCTTCCACAATTTGGAATTTAGTGAAAAATAAAATGTAAGCCAGACAAGTGGAGGTCATATATCACTCTATTACTGTTAAAGTTAATGAAAAGGTATGTCTTTATGTGAGTGGCCAAGTGGGATAATCATTGTGGTTGTAATTGGACAAATTTATCCACCAATCACTTGCACAGATGGACAAATATAAGGTTCTCTCCAAGAGATGGAGTCCACCCCTCTCAGCTTATGCCTAAGTTTTAGTAAGCAGACACATCTGAAAATGATAATGTAAGGGAATTTAATATGATATGGTTAGTTTCTTCTCCTAAATTCATCTATCAGATATATCACTAATGAGAAAAAGTGAAATTGTTCTTACAAAATAAAAGTATTTCTTCTGGTGAATGGAATTGAAATTCTTTCCCTCTATGCAATCCTAGTGTGAGATCTCTCTCTCCAAACATTTAAAATAAATAATTTAAATGTCGCCCTATGGAACCTATAAATCTATGTGAATAGAATTTCCCATTGACCAAATGAATGAATATCAATATATAAACATTGTTTTTCAAATGCATCCATATGTCATTGTGATTAATGAATACAAAACATCTTTAAATATATTATTAAATTAAAGTTGTAGTAACTTTCAACCTTGTAACTTATTAATCAACAGATACTAAAATATACATCTACCTCCTTAAAGGTTCATGCTACTTTGGGGCATTAAAAAGGGTTTGTCATACTAAAAAAAATATTGGAACATAAAATAACTTGCTTCAACCTGTAACTGTTTTAAAAGTATTGAACTGAATTGTGCCATTCTAGTTTGTCTATGCTTGATTATTCATTTGCAATCTGAAAATCATTTCATAGAAATTTGAAAATTGAACAAAATATAATGGTTCCATAAAATATGTATTCATAATTGATGTTTCACATTTTATAAGCATTATGGCCACCTAGGTATTTTTCTGCTATTGAAACTGTCTTTTATTTGAATTGAGTAAGTGTATCCTATGTTTGTTGACTCTTGAAGATGGAAGGAAATCTAGAAGTAACAGTTCAAATTTCTTATAAGTATAGAGGTAACATAGAGTTATTATTAGGAGCACAGGACTTGGTGTGCCTGGGTGGCTCAGTCGGTTTAGTGTCGGACTTTGGCTCAGGTCATGATCTCATAGCTCGTGAATTCGAGACCCACATCAGGCTCTGTGGGGACAGCTCAGAGCCTGGAGCCTGCTTGGGACTCTGTCTCTGTCTCTTTCTTCCCCTCCCCTGCTCAAGATCCATCTCTCTCTCTCTCTTTCTCAAAAATAAATAAACACTAAAAAAAAAAAAAAAATAAGAGCACAGGATTTGGTAAAGCTAGACAGTCAAGATTTCAATTCCAACTCATCCATTATTGAATTTTCTGTTCTCTCCCCACCTTCAAAGGAGATAATGTTAAAAGGATTGATACATGTAAAAGGTTAATGACAGTGTGTAGCATTTAATAAATACTACTACTATCAGTAAAACTGAGCTCCAAGGAAGTTAAATAGCACCTCCAAATTTCACAAAAACAGTTTCAAATCCAAGTTTTATAATGATAGTATGTTGTGTTTGTAACCACATATTTAAATAATATACTTAAAATTTTCTTTCTACTTTAGAAGTCTAACATCACTACTGAAAATTATCTAGCTCAGAGAGTTAAAAATCATTAACTTTTTTAATGAGATGGCTCTTCTCTTGAAAAAGGATTCTAAGCAAACTAACAAAAATATTTCACAATATATCCTAACTTTTGACAATGTAATTGTATTTGCTGAAATTCATTAAAAATGTTAAGTGACATTGATTTTCTATCATTGAAACCTTTTTCCTATTTCATTTCTGTTGTACTTATAGTATCTCTGATTTTTTTTTCCAACTGAGACTTTAGTTCAAGATATTTGAGAAGTTAGACAGCCTTAGCAAGTAAAATTTTTGGCATGTTACTATATTATTCACTTAGGCTATAGACTCCCAGAGTGAATATCTAGTAAATTCCCCAGCAGACTTTACAGTGCTATCTCATAGCAGGTGTTAAAAAATAGTGTTTATAAATGAATACATTTAAAAAATGACTGCAATAGCAGTAGTGGGATTTGATTTTCTGCATCACAATTAGAAAATTCTCCCCCTCCCCCAAAATTGATTTCTAACAAAGGAAGAGAGGATTTCACAGAAACAAATATGTTTCGCAGGGCAAAGCTATTTAAAAGAGGTTTTAATTTACACCTGGGAGAGGCAAAAAAGAAAACTGCACACTTAAATTCATGGGGTAGCATTAAGTGTTAGTTCCATCATGGCAGAGGAGGTGTCACCATATCTAATGGAATGAATAATAGAGGTATGTTGGAAAATGCTATGTGCTTAAAATAAACACACAAAAATATTTTAGTAAATTGTGATAGGATCTAATGATAAAATCATGAAAATACAAATCCATATGAAAATTCATAAGATGGATGTAGAATTATTTTCGTATGCACAAAGGAAAAGTGAATTGATGTAAATATACAGATAAACTAATGGGCTACTCAAGTCAAGAACAAGTATCATGATTTTCATACATAAATTCTCACAGAAAAGACAGTGATGTGCAGAATGTTAGACTAGGTCATCTCTTGCAAGCCTATTCTCTTAAAGAGAGACTATCTGATAAAAACTTAACTGATTTTGTTAATAGTTTTATCTCTCTGAAGATAGTGAAAGCAATTATCACTTCTCTTAATAGAATTTTGGCTCTATTTGTTCCCTTACTCAATTACTGAGCTCCCTTTCCAGCTTCAGGACTGAATCATGACAGATCCAAGGCAACCTTAGTTGTTTCTTTCCCTTTGTCAGTGACTTTACTAAGTATGGACACATAGCCCATTTCTGGGTAATGGGATATGAGGTGAAGTAAGTAATTAAGCCTCTCTAAAAGTCTTTGCTTGACCTTAAAGAAGACAATACATGATAAATGGAACTTAGTCCTAGCTACAACAAATTCTCCTGATCCTTGGTCAAATGGAAATAAACACACCAGAATTAAAATATAAGAATGTGATATCTACAGCTCCTACAACTTTCTTTTGAAAATAAGGCTAGCTTAAATGATGATAACTCCGATGACCTGAAAGTGATAGAACACAAATATGTAGAGGGTTTAGGTCTTTGGTGATGTAAATTTTTGAATAGTCAATCAATAATCATCTTCCCTTTGCTTGTTTGTTATATAAAGTAAAAAATACACACAACTCCTCTTTTTAAGCTAATTCAATGAATGACAAAGACTTCTCTTATTCGGGAAATACAGCATTTGAAAAAATTAACCATTGAAAAACATCTTTGAAGAAGCAAAGAATATAGAAGTATACTTGGACAAAAATATATTTCAACAAAAATTTTATGATATTTGATTATTGCAAGAACTATGCTGAATGCCAGGCATATAAATATAATATATATATTTCACATATAAATATGTTATATTTACACATGCATATATCATATGTGCAAAAATGTGTGTATATGCATATGTATCTAGATAGATAAGCACTGTTAAACAAGTACTGACAATCAAGTGGAAACGTGTATGCAGAATGTAAATCAAATATAAGATATCTATGCCTTCTTATTAAAAATGAAAATCAAAGCAATCTATAACTTAGACTTGAGGAATTTGAACATAATAATTAGCAAAAAATACATTATTTTGTTTTTGTTAATTTCAACTGTAAGACAAATTTATTTCACCTTTTACAAAGTTACCCACCAGAGTATACACTCTGCAACAAAGTAATAAAATAAATAGTTCCTTTTATTTTTTATAGTATTTTGTCAGAGCAGAAAACTTCTCAGAAAGGTGTCTGATAGAAGGACCAAATAAGACCTCAAATTGTACTTTAAGAAATATATCCCAGGAGTATCCATTTTGAATTCCTAGGGATATATATTATGAATGGAATATATACTGTTAGGTTTTCATTTGTTCAATAACATACTTGTATAAAGTGAGTAAAGAAAAAAAAACAGAATATACCCACACAATGACATTGTATTTAAACCATAAATCTATTTTAATATGTTAATATAATATTTTATTTAATTAATAGAGAAGATAGTAAAAACTGGAGTTGGCAAAATCAATTTTAATAAAATGCTTACCAACAGGATTTTAAAGTGATGATGGTATATGTGTGTGTGTGTGTGCATACATATTTTCATTTTGGAAGTGAAAAAATTGAAAATAGATTTTAAATTTATGTATAGTATTCTGATCTTGACTAATGATTCATGTACTAGATCATAATTACAGAAATAGGTTTCATATATTATAATATGATTTTATTTTGGAAACTTAATTATATTGAGTTGATTTTTTAAGAGGAGTATGGGTAAAAAAAAAAGTTGAAGTCAGATATTTAAAAGCCTAGGGAAAAAACTTTGCACTGATCATTTTCATAGCAATATAAACTAAATTAAAAAAGAACAGCATATTTAAAATAACTAAGTGATAAGGTCAAACATTCTCTTGGATTTAATAACTGTCTTGGAGAAATTTTTAAAATAAGATTCTAAAGTTCTCTTAACTCAGAAATACTTATGATAGATATAATTTGAACTAAATTTTTCTTGTAAGCTTGCAAAAATATTCCAAAGTTTGTAAATCGTGTGTTTATTGAATGATAGTGTGTGCATCTGCTATTGTGTATAAAAATGTTCACTCTAAACTTTACATGAACTGTTCCTTCTCAATCATGATTTATAGAAAAAAAAGCAATAGTTATTGATGTGCAGGTCAATCTTGATATTTGTCACCATGTATATGCATGTATGTGTATGCACACAAATTTTTCTTTCTCTCTCTATATAAAAACATATCATACATATGAAATCTAATATGTGTAAAGGCACACAGTTATACAGTGAAAACAATGTTATATAGACACTCAAAAACCTAGAGATGGATACATTATTTCACAGAATAATAATATTTGTGCATTGTTTTTTCCCACCACCACTCAATAAAAAGGTACTCAACAATTAATTATGGATTTTGAGCAAATGAAAATGGTCATGTACACCAAACTATTTCTAATTCATACATAATATTCTTAATTTATGTTTACTCAGTTTGTGCACTTAACAACCCCTTGCATATTGTTTTGTTTTACATTGCATTGTCTAGTGGTAGGCGTTAGCCATATGTGGCTATTAAACACTTGAGATGTGACTAGTGCAAACTAGTGCTAAAAGTAAAAATGCACACTAGGCTTCAAATATGTAGTGTGAATAAAAAATATAAAATATCTCAGTATTTATATATAATATATGTTTATATATATTTTTTACATATGTTTTGAAATGTTATTTTAACATTGTATTATATAAACTATTAATATCGATGGTTTATTTTTATCTTTTTAATGTGGTTTCATATATAAATATGATTTTTACTTATTACAAGTATGTAAAATTGCATATGTGACTCAGATTGGTGCATCACATTATATTTATATTGAACAGCACTGTTTTAGATAATCTACCATCTAGATTGATGTTAGCAGAGGTATGATAGGCAGAATAATGGCTTTCCCAAAAGTGTCTACATCCTAAATCCCAAAACCTGTGAATATGATAAAGGAACTTTGCAGATGTGATTAAGGTTAAGGACCTTCATAATTCTTGATTATCTGTGAGATCCTAATCTAATAACATGAGTCTATAGAAGGAGGAGGACAGATATAGAGTGTGTGACAGAGATTTGATACAAGAAGGATTTGACTTGCAGCTAGCATTGTGAATAGAGGAAGAAGGCCATGACTCAGAAAATATGGTCGACTCTCGTAGTTGGGATTGGCCCTCAAGCTATAGCTGGCAAAGAAACAGGAACCTCAGTCTTACTCACACAAGACATGAATCTGCCAACAGCCAAGCAAGCAGTGAACAATTTTCCTACTATATGCTCTAGAAAGGAACACAGATTACCAACACTTGATTTAAGCCTTCTGAAAACTGTACCAGGCCTTTGACCTGTAGAGCTATAAGACAATACATATGTGATGTTGTTAAGCTGCTAGGTATGTGGTAATTCATTACAGCAGCTATAGAAATCTAATATAAGAGAAAAGGTGGGCCAAGATTGTTTTAATGACATTTAATAATATTACTACTCAATGTCAGCCTCTTATATCCTGGGTACGAGACTTTTAGCTACTCTTTTACCAACTTCTTTGAAATAAAAACATCATATGTATAGTACTGGCTATTTAAGAAAAAAAAAGGAAGAGGAATAGGAGACAAAAGGTAAAGGGGTGGGAGGAAAGAAAACGGCAGGAAAGGGAGAACAAGAAAGAAAAGAAGGAAAAATGAAGTGAGGAAAGAAAACAGATCAGAAAAAAAAAGAAGGAAAGAAAGAGGGAAGAGGGAGGGGAACTTTTTAAAGCTTTCTTACATTGGGATAAGAATAAAATGCCATCTGAAAATAAAGCTCAGTATTATATGAGGCTTAAAAAATGCTGTTTTCTTTTTTAAGACTCAAACTGCAGTCAAGGAAATTACTTTTTTTTGTACAATTGCATTATCTCTATAGTGTATAGCACCTCCCTATCCGAGCTTTCAGAATGTTTTATATATACCTGGCTAGAGACTGTAAAACTTTCTGTGCCTAATCTGTGCTTTTTATTCATTTTTAAAGTGGTTGCCTTATCTCTCCTATTATATTGTCTACATCTTATAGTAAAGACCTATATTCATTTGCTCCTTGGTTCCTTCACAATACTCATGCAGCTCATTGGAAAAAATGAGGAAAATTCTTTATCAACTCTAAATGCAAATATGGTTATATTTCATTAGCCTGTGAAACACATGTTATTACTAATATAATATATTTCAGCTACCTCCTTAAAAGACCAAATACTTCATTCATCAATCAATAGTAAATTCTTCAAGTATATGAATCCATAGTAACTAAACATCAATTAACAAAGAATCACTTAGAATAATTATGTTTATACTTTTATCTTTGATAATACAACCATAAAATCACAGATCTAGAAAATATACACACAGTGTTTAAGACTGGTAAACCTTAAATTAAAACAAAATTGAGTATAATGGAAGAAGATCTGATTCAGGTCAATAATAACATTACCCAGGACTCCTATTGCCAAATTAAAAAAAAAAAAAAAAAAAGACAGGATATATGGTGGGGTAGAAAGAAGGAAGCAAGCAGAATAGGAGTTGGGATGGGCAGATTATTACTAAGAAAGTGTGTTTTTTTTAAATAGAAGATTAGTATAGAATACAAAAGGAATTAACATTTTATTTTCAAATTTAATTCATCTTGAAGTTTCACAGAGATACCTGCGACTAACTTGTATTTGTTGCCCAGGATTTTCCTGGTTGTAGCACTAAAATTTACCACGAATCCCCACAGTGTCAGACAAACTGGAATGATTCTTCCCACCTACAAACACACACACACACACACACAAATACAAACACATGTGCATGCACACACACACAAATACACTCTCCTATACAGATCATTCATTGTTACCATGACGATTCACATTATCATCCTGATGTTGGTTGATGGTTTTAACGGGAAACTTTCACAAATTTGTGTACTAGGAACTAATTGGTGATTTCTCCCCATCTTCTGCCTCAGAACTTTTTGTATACACACCTCTTTGGTTACCCCATAACTTCTTGATATACTGATATACTGTGTGACTGGTATTTGGCAAGACTGAGACTTGTTGGATCCCAGGATGAGTGTTCTTTATACAAAGCATAGATCCTGGGGATACTTGGATTTAGCTGATATAGATAATCTTATGCTTGACTGCTTCAAAGCCATGTACACAGTATATATAGTACACATCTATTATTTTTACCTGCCTAGCCTTCTTTTATAATTCTTTTGATACTTATCCAAAGGCCTGTGACTCATTCAAGGACAATGTTATTTGTTCTTCCTGAAATTTAGTTATTGTTTTCAAGAGTAGAAGAAAACAGTTGATTTATTCTAGAGCAGATACTTGGGGGACTTTTCTATTCATTATTATTACCTGGACACCCAGAAGTGTCCCAGGTTTTGTTCTTATCAATACTTGGTAATCAAACATTTAGTTCAATTAGATGAGTTTTCTCTTTCAATTATTGCTTTTTAAGGAAAGAAATTACCCTTGATTAGCATCACTTGATGAATGACCAATAAATGATAGATTCAGGAGTTGGATTATAACCTTCATTTATAACCACCTTCAGTTAGTTCCATTCAGGTAAATCACAATTTTCTATATAGTTTGGAAAGTGGTTAATAGGTCACCTATTCTTCAGTTAAATTGTCTTTAGATAAACACAAAAAAAGTAAAATTCATAAGCCATCTTTGTAAATCTTTAATTTCTTCTGATTGCTTACTTAATGCTATTAGTTGGATCATAGTTTCATTTTCTACAAGTGATACTCAGTCATCAATATCTGATATTGTCTTTTACCAATCACATTAAGAACACTGATTTTATTAGCCCAGATCTTTTAGTTGACTTTTATATCAGTGACCATTACATTTGACTCACTGTGACTTCATCAGTGTTCCAATCATTCTATTCCTATCTATTATCATTTTCAACTTGGTTTTATATATTGGATTAGATTTATGTCTCTACTTTGAGCCTCTTCCTTGAACACCAGACCTTTATATCCAACTGCCTGATTCCATTTCTCTGCTTGAATTTCTAACAGATATCCCCAAATTAAAGTGTCCCAAACAGAGCTCTTTTTTTTTTCATTTTTTTTTAATGTTTATATATGTTTGAGAGAAAGAGTGCAAGCTGGGGAGGGCAGAGAGAGAGGGAAACAGAAGCAGGCTCCAGGCTCTGACCTGTCAGCACAAAGCCCAACTCGGGGCTTGAATTCATGAACCATGAGATCATGACTTGAGCCAAAGTCAGGTGCTTAATTGAGCCACCCAGGTACCCCAAAGAACTCTTTTTTTTAGTTTTTATTTAAATTCTGGTTAGTTAACGTACAGTGTAATATAAGTTTCAGGTGTACAATATAGTGATTCAACAGTTCCATACATCACCCAGTGCTCAACACAACAAATGCACTCCTTAATCCCCATCTTGTATTTTATCCATCCCTGACCCACATTCCCTCTGGTAACCATTAGTTTGTTTTCTAGAGTTACGAGTCTGTTTCTTAGTTTGCCATCTTTGAATTTTTAAAGCATAAATCATTAGGCCTCCTGTATTGAAACCCTTCAAGTCTGTCCATTTTAGTCAAAATAAAAGTTAAATTCTTTGCAACTTCCGTGTCCCTAAATGACCTGCCGTATCACATATCTCATTCATCTCATGCCACTGCCTCCTGTCCTGTTCTGCAAAATCACTGGGGCTTCCTTGTTAGCCATCTAACATCCCAATCCCACCTCTGTTGGAAACTTTCACACTGTTCATTTTTCCCTGATTGCTCTTCTCCACACGATACCCATGATTTGCTTCCTTACCTTCTACAAGATTACGTTCCACTGTTTTCTTCTCTACATGTTGCTTTCTCTACAGCCTTAATACTCCCTATCTCCCTTACCTTACTTTTTTTCCATTTCTCTGGTCAGCATTATTTCAATGTCTCATGAAACCAAAACATAGTAAATTACAAATTCAATATGATTTTGGTCATTACTAAAAATGAAAAATATCCATCCATTACAACTATAAAGCCACTAACAATAATAAATTCTAAAATTGAAAGTACTGTTTCCTTTTATTGCCTATCCTTTCCACAAGCATTCATGCTTCATGAAGGGAAGACCTTTGTTTTGTTTTATTTTCCTGTAGTATCTCTAGTGCTACAAACTATGCTTACCATGTAGTAAGCACCCAGTGAGGGTTTCAAATGAAATAAAATCTCTGCTAAGATTATTTTCTCCCTCCTCTACATACCTATTGAGTAAAGGACTCTTTTCAGGAAATAAAACAGCATGATTTACAGCCAACATGAATTCATCAGCAGGTGAAATTATTTCCTAATAGTTTTTGGAAGTCCCTGGCTTACACACTCAGGGAAAAACAAGATATTTGCATTAGCTTTGAGTTTAATAAAGCAATAAAACTGAGCAGGCCGGTGTTTGTACTCACAAGTATTGTGAGCCTTCTCAGATGTTCTTGGCTTTATTTTACTTTCACTCTCTTGGTGACATTGTACATTGACTGGGTTGCCCCTATACTTCTGAGATTGGATAGTACCATACTTTATCCTCCCTCAGTGCCTGTTTTCTATAGGGTTTAGAGTAAAGAAGATGTTTTAACAATTTGTTGTAGAAGTTATCAAAAAGTTTGAAAAAAATAAAGACATTGAATGTGCAGAATAAAGGTGCTGATCACTTCAACCATGATTAACGCACAGAGATATTGACTTATGGAATTGGGAAGAGACGTAATCTAGAATATTCAGTGTGAATAGTAAATGTGAATGTTTCATGCAATGAAGATAGAAAATTACAATTGCAAAAGCTATTGTAGTATGTCTATAAAAAAACAAAGGATGTATTATTGATTCTCATTCCACAGGATAACAGATGTAGGTACTTATATACGTAATTAAAACTATTTTAATAAAGGAATAATGTTTTGCTGTTTTTCATTTAGTTGCTACAACACCAGCACCATGAAAAAGTGGAGGCTGTAGTAAACAGAATAATAATTCCCCAAAGATGCCATGTCCTAATTCCCAGAACCTGTAAATATGTTTTGTTACATGGCAAGGGAAAATTAAGGTTGGAGATGGATTCCTTAGTATAAGGAGATTATAGTGGATTTTCTGGGTGGGCACAATATAATTTAAATGGTCCTTTAAAGTGAAAGAGAAAGGTAGGAGAGGAGATCTGAATCAGAAAGAGATTTGGAGATGTTGTCATTGAACACAAGCAGAGCCCCGAGTCTGGCTTGCAAAAGTGGAGGGGCCGGATGGAGTGTGTTCCAACAGCAAGCGGGACTTGACATCTGGAAGGTTATAATCTAACAGCTCTGCTCAGAGAACGGGAGGGCTGGAAAACAATGGGAGGGAGAGTTGCTGAGCCCCAGGACGACAGAGCATGCTACTGGAATTCAAAAGAAAGCTGGAGTAGCCATACTTATATCAGACAAACTAGACTTTAAATTAAAGGCTGTAACAAGAGATGAACAAGGGCATTATATAATAATTACAGGGTCTATCCATCAGGAAGAGCTAACAATTATAAATGTCTATGCGACAAATACCAGAGCCCCCAAATATATAAAACAATTACTCATAAACATAAGCAACCTTATTGATAAGAATGTGGTAATTGCAGGGGACTTTAACACCCCACTTACAGAAATGGATAGATCATCTAGACACACGGTCAATAAAGAAACAAGGGCCCTGAATGATACATTGGATCAGATGGACTTGACAGATATATTTAGAACTCTGCATCCCAAAGCAACAGAATATACTTTCTTCTCGAGTGCACATGGAACATTCTCCAAGATAGATCATATACTGGGTCACAGAACAGCCCTTCATAAGTATACAAGAATTGAAATCATACCATGCATACTTTCAGACCACAATGCTATGAAGCTTGAAATCAACCACAGGAAAAAGTCTGGAAAACCTCCAAAAGCATGGAGGTTAAAGAACACCCTACTAAAGAATGAGTGGGTCAACCAGGCAATTAGAGAAGAAATTAAAAAATATATGGAAACAAACGAAAATGAAAATACAACAATCCAAACGCTTTGGGACGCAGCGAAGGCAGTCCTGAGAGGAAAATACATTGCAATCCAGGCCTATCTCAAGAAACAAGAAAAATCCCAAATACAAAATCTAACAGCACACCTAAAGGAAATAGAAGCAGAACAGCAAACGCAGCCTAAACCCAGCAGAAGAAGAGAAATCATAAAGATCAGAGCAGAAATAAACAATATAGAATCTAAAAAAACTGTAGAGCAGATCAACGAAACCAGGAGTTGGTTTTTTGAGAGAATAAACAAAATTGACAAACCTCTAGCCAGGCTTCTCAAAAAGAAAAGGGAGATGACCCAAATAGATAAAATCATGAATGAAAATGGAATTATTACAACCAATCCCTCAGAGATACAAACAATTATCAGGGAATACTATGAAAAATTATGTGCCAACAAATTGGACAACTTGGAAGAAATGGACAAATTCCTAAACACCCACACTCTTCCAAAACTCAATCAGGAGGAAATAGAAAGCTTGAACAGACCCATAACCAGCGAAGAAATTGAATCGGTTATCAAAAATCTCCCAACAAATAAGAGTCCAGGACCAGATGGCTTCCCAGGGGAGTTCTACCAGACGTTTAAAGCAGAGATAATACCTATCCTTCTCAAGCTATTCCAAGAAACAGAAAGGGAAGGAAAACTTCCAGACTCATTCTATGAAGCCAGTATTACTTTGATTCCTAAACCAGACGGAGACCCAGTAAAAAAAGAGAACTACAGGCCAATATCCCTGATGAATATGGATGCAAAAATTCCTAATAAGATACTAGCAAATCGAATTCAACAGCATATAAAAAGAATTATTCACCATGATCAAGTGGGATTCATTCCTGGGATGCAGGGCTGGTTCAACATTCGCAAATCAATCAACGTGATACATCACATTAATAAAAGAAAAGATAAGAACCATATGATCCTGTCAATCGATGCAGAAAAGGCCTTTGACAAAATCCAGCACCCTTTCTTAATAAAAACCCTTGAGAAAGTCAGGATAGAAGGAACATACTTAAACATCATAAAAGCCATTTATGAAAAGCCCACAGCTAACATCATCCTCAATGGGGAACAACTGAGAGATTTTCCCTGAGATCAGGAACACGACAGGGATGCCCACTCTCACTGCTGTTGTTTAACATAGTGTTGGAAGTTCTAGCATCAGCAATCAGACAAAAAAGGAAATCAAAGGCATCAAAATTGGCAAAGATGAAGTCAAGCTTTCGCTTTTTGCAGATGACATGATATTATACATGGAAAATCCGATAGACTCCACCAAAAGTCTCCTAGAACTGATACATGAATTTAGCAAAGTTGCAGGATACAAAATCAATGTACAGACATCAGTTGCATTCTTATACACTAACAATGAAGCAACAGAAAGACAAATAAAGAAACTGATCCCATTCACAATTGCACCAAGAAGCATAAAATACCTAAATAAATCTAACCAAAGATGTAAAAGATCTGTATGCTGAAAACTATAGAAAGGTTATGAAGGTAATTGAAGAAGATATAAAGAAATGGAAAGACATTCCCTGCTCATGGATTGGAAGAATAAATATTGTCAAAATGTCAATACTACCCAAAGCTATCTACACATTCAATGCAATCCCAATCAAAATTGCACCAGCATTCTTCTCGAAACTAGAACAAACAATCCTAAAATTCCTATGGAACCACAAAAGGCCCCGAATAGCCAAAGTAATTTTGAAGAAGAAGACCAAAGCAGGAGGCATCACAATCCCAGACTTTAACCTCTACTACAAAGCTGTCATCATCAAGACAGCATGGTATTGGCACAAAAACAGACACATAGACCAATGGAATAGTATAGAAACCCCAGAACTAGACCCACAAATGTATGGCCAACTCATCTTTGACAAAGCAGGAAAGAACATCCAATGGAAAAAAGACAGTCTCTTTAACAAATGGTGCTGGGAGAACTGGACAGCAACATGCAGAAGGTTGAAACTAGACCACTTTCTCACACCATTCACAAAAATAAACTCAAAATGGATAAAGGACCTGAATGTGAGACAGGAAACCATCAAAACCCTAGAGGAGAAAGCAGGAAAAGACCTCTCTGACCTCAGCCGTAGCAATCTCTTACTCGACACATCCCCAAAGGCAAGGGAATTAAAAGCAAAAGTGAATTACTGGGACCTTATGAAGATAAAAAGCTTCTGCACAGCAAAGGAAACAGTCAACAAAACTAAAAGGCAACCAACAGAATGGGAAAGATATTTGCAAATAACATATCGGACAAAGGGCTAGTATCCAAAATCTATAAAGAGCTCACCAAACTCCACACCCAAAAAACAAATAACCCAGTGAAGAAATGGGCAGAAAACATGAATAGACACTTCTCTAAAGAAGACATCCGGATGGCCAACAGGCACATGAAAAGATGTTCATCGTCGCTCCTTATCAGGGAAATACAAATCAAAACCACACTCAGATATCACCTCACGCCAGTCAGAGTGGCCAAAATGAGCAAATCAGGAGACTATAGATGCTGGAGAGGATGTGGAGAAACGGGAACCCTCTTGCACTGTTGGTGGGAATGCAAATTGGTGCAGCCGCTCCGGAAAGCAGTGTGGAGGTTCCTCAGAAAATTAAAAATAGACCTACCCTATGACCCAGCAATAGCACTGCTAGGAATTTACCCAAGGGATACAGGAGTACTGAGGCATAGGGGCACTTGTATCCCAATGTTTATAGCAGCACTCTCAACAATAGCCAAATTATGGAAAGAGCCTAAATGTCCATCAACTGATGAATGGATAAAGAAATTGTGGTTTATATACACAATGGAGTACTACATGGCAATGAGAAAGAACGAAATATGGCCCTTTGTAGCAACGTGGATGGAACTGGAGAGTGTGATGCTAAGTGAAATAAGCCATACAGAGAAAGACAGATACCATATGTTTTCACTCTTATGTGGATCCTGAGGAACTTAACAGAAACCCATGGGGGAGGGGAAGGAAAAAAAAAAGAGGTTAGAGTGGGAGAGAGCCAAAGTATAAGAGACTGTTAAAAACTGAGAACAAACTGAGGGTTGATGGGGGGTGGGAGGGAGGGGAGGGTGGGTGATGGGTATTGAGGAGGGCACCTTTTGGGATGAGCACTGGGTGTTGTATGGAAACCAATTTGACAATAAATTTCATATATTGAAAAAATATATATATATATATATACCTTAAAAAATTAAAAAAAAAACAGACAATGAGATAGAATTTAAGTGTAAGAGGTTTATTTGGGAGTTTATAGAAGAAGGAAGAGGGGGGAACTGAGATAGGAAAGAAACTCCAATAAAGGATGTTTTATTGAGCAAATTAGTGTTGTGGATGACTGTATGTCAATGCTGCTAGGGTACACTGGAAAATAATATGCATATGCCTTGGAGATTCCCCAGTCAAGGATTAAGGGAGCTGTGGTATTTCTCAAACTCCTCATTTCATAACTTCTTCAGAGCTGTTTTTGAATGACTGACCTCCCCAGAAAGTCAGACTTGAGCCTTGCTTGCAAGCCGAGCAAATTCCCATATCCATAAAAAAGATGTGTAAGAGTTTCTTATACTAAGAAGCCTTCAGTCAGAATGTACATGTGAGTGCCAGGTAGATACAGGCAGAGAAAGTACCAGTAGCATTTACTGTTGCATAGTTCAGCATCCATTCATTTCCATCCTTCACTGTCATTGAAAAAGTGATATTGTGTTATAGTTACTCAAAAGAAAAAAAAAACACAGAAAGATTAGTGGGATAAGATATAGTCTCTATTGTTTCAGTACTCAAGGGCCTAACATTTATCTTTCTCCTCTAGTATCCATTCTAGACTTCCTTTTCTGGGTTATTAGTTCTGCTGGTGTAGGTACTTGGCCAGTAGAACAACCAACTTCATTCCTAAGAAAAATAAGCTCTTGGTTTCTGTGAAAACTTACTTTCTTCAAGAGCTTTGGTAAAGGTCTTGTTTCTTATTAGGCTGTGGTTGCTGCAACTGCACATGTATAATTAATACAAGAGAGGGAATCACCAGCAAATCCTTTGTGGTCTGGACTCAGTGTTCTCATTATATCACAACAATCAGATATACTAAGGGCAATCAGGATCAATTACCTTTGCAATAATAGTAACTAATATCTTTGCCTTTATGGAAATCCTAAATTATTCAGGTGACACTTATAGGTGTACTAAACTGTAGCTGTGTTCTCTCAAAGCAGCTTTCCATCCCTCTGGGAAACATTTTACCTCTAACCCTTCAGTCTGAAGATGTATATATGGAAGGTGCAGACTCCCAAGAGGGCCTTCAGGGGTCATGGAGAGAGAGACCACTCCTACTTTAATCCTTTGATCCCTGGGCATGTGTATTCTGCCTGTTGGGAACACAGTATTATTTGGTAGCTGTTAATGCCAAGTATATACCATATATAGAACCATAGACTGACAGGGGTTTATCCCTAGCTGAAACATTAGCTGCGTCAAAGAAGTAATTCTAACATTGAATCAGGTTAGCAGTTTTCAGGTTACTTGCTATGTGATTTGGCCAGAAGATACTTGAATTATCTATCTATTGTTACATATCCTTTGTCAAAAAAATGAGTCCCTTTGTCTCTGGTAAGGTGAGATAATGGTAAATCAGACCCTCTCTGAGCACATAGCAACAGTGGTAGCCAAGGACCTGTGGGCACTTTATAATAGTATCTGGATGTGTGTTGATCTCCATAAGAACATGATGATTCCCTTCTAGGATAGAAAGGATCCCATTTAATCAACTTGCCTAAAGTGGCAAGGTTGGTCTCCTCAAGCTTTAGTAACATACTAAAGGTCTAGTTTCAGTATCTGTTGCTGACTATTCAGTCAGCAGTAGCAATGGCTATACCTGTTGTGGTGACTGGCAGTCAAGACTGTTGGTCCCATGCAGACCCTATATTCTGCCTCCAGATTTCTCTATCCATGGATTCATTGTGCTCTCACTGGCATGATAGAAAAAAAGATGACTGACTTCCACTGAACATGCCATTCTGTCTTCCTGGTTGTTTAGTATCTTTTATGTGAAGGATGCTTTCTGGTGAGCCTTTATGTGAATGGCAGATTCACATACTTTGTACCCACTCTCAGGACTCAATTCACATGCTTCTTCACCATATATCTTTATTCCAATTCCAACCGTTACTTCCCCCATGGTTCTATGTATATTCCTGTATAAGGCCATCTCTTCACATAAAATTGATAACTAGGTAGACTGCTTGAAGATCTGCCCAACGAGGCTCTCCTTTAACCACTGTTTCTCAAGACCACTCCTGTGTTTCTAGTAGCCCTTGATTTCTGCTTTGTTAACATATTTATCCAACTCATTTCTGAACAAAACCCTAATATTTTCTTCTTCTGTCAACTGGCTGTGACAATAATAACTACTCCCAACAAAGCTATGGATGTGAACTTAAGGAGAGGTGTCAGGTCAGTGACAAGTGACGAGTCAATGACAAGTGACAAAGGGGTCTAGACCACTTTTGTGTTCTTTATATCTTTTTAGGCCTGGGTTCAAATGTACCAGTCCCACCTTATAACATGGTAATCAGACAATATCCATTTCATGATGTGTATCTATGGTCATGTACACATTTGATGCACCATAGTCAGGTTTTTCAGTACTTACGGGACTTCTTTATGCTTTGCACTGAAATTTTCCTGTCAGGGATTGCCAGAGACTCAACATAAAAGATTTGATTTTCTCTACAATATGTGATGGTCTCACTCACATACACCATCTCTCATCTACACTACCACTACATATAGGTCACTTTTGTAAATATATGTAACATATAAATCTGTATTTCTTAATATTTTCCCCATAGCCAGTATCACTTGATTCTTCCTTTTCCTGCTTTCTACTTCCCAGGTTCTTCAACTTTATATTTGCATTTTGTCAAAGTTATTGACATTTTTGTTATGTATTATTAATATGTAAAATATATTCAGGGCAGTCAATTTGTGCATTTTATATTTTGTTCTCTAAGTTTAGATTGCCACACCCTTTTGTTTCATTCAAAGGATAATCCTTTTAGTGCAAAGGTGGAATGAATTTTCCATTATCCATTGCTTGGATTTTACCATATTCTCTATCATCATAGAGCTGGGTATTAGAGGATAG
Organism: Panthera pardus; assembly: GCF_024362965.1. NCBI lineage: Eukaryota > Metazoa > Chordata > Mammalia > Carnivora > Felidae > Panthera > Panthera pardus. Next base: position 90,112,686 of record NW_026526765.1, read on the forward strand.
AATGTTTACAGGTTGGGGAAGAAGTAAGCCAGAATTGTTTCCACAACTCTAAAATGAAAGGTTCAGTTAGGAGGATCTCTAATTGTTTTCAGTTCTAATATTATAGGACTTTGAACAGAATTATTCTGTTAAATCTAATTTTATGTTATTCTAGTTAGCTTCTAGCCAATTTAACACAATAAGTTTTTCACCACCCAGAATTCCAAATGTATCCAGAAAATAAATTATATGTTCTTTCTATCTAGCTAGCTAGCTAGCTATATCATCTATCTACCATCTATCTATCTGTAGATATATTGAGCTATAAGTTAACTAGAGCATCTTTATCTTCACAGATAATTCCAGAACTATGGAATCTTTTGTTGTACATAGTCTAAATGATAAGATAGCGTATACTACAAACTGACATATTTTGCTCTTTTAAACGTATTTTGCTCTTTTAAACCTTCCAAGACATCTAATAAATAAGCTGAGCTGTATTCCCAACTGAATTATGTGCTTGATTCAAAATATGTGGAGGTCTTCCAAATACTTTTTCAGTGGAGATAGTGTAGGGTGCCTTGATTTACCCTTCATCTTGCATGGGATATTTCTGTATGCCCTTAGACATTGGACATTTAAAACCTTCAGTAATTTGATAGGCCTCAGTCTTTAGGGGGTTGATCTCCTACCTCCAACATGCTTGTATCTTACCAGAGGATCCAGAACAGTTTCTATATTTTGCTGACCAGTTTTGACTAACATCATAATTAATCAATAGAATTGGCTTGAGAGGAAAAATACTAATCTTGATCTTAAAATTTTATTCCATTAAAAAATGAGGAGTTAATATAAGTGAAAACTTTTTCTACTTTAAAATTTGCTTTTTTTAATAGAAATATTCTTTTCTTCTCAGAGTAATGATGCTTATTTGGTAATAAGTTATTTTTCCCTTTACCCCTTGGAATGTCTTATAGAAACTAAGTTCATGGATACGACTTTAGTATAACTTTTGTACCTGTAGATATTTTGCTGTGCAAATGAGTTTGCAGATGCATGACCAGAAACTCTTGCTTACATCAAGTACAAATCTAATCTTAGTACAAATGGCAGTTGAGGCCATTATGTGCACAAGCTTTTCATTATTTAGAGCATAGTTTCTTTGCCCTGTAAACACTTGACATAAAATATTTGGTTGGAGGTAATATTCTCATCCATCTTGATATATGCAACTTACTGAAGCAGTAAGCATAGGGTACTGACTATTCTTATTAATGGTGGTAAAATATACTCACTTTTCTTCTGATGATGAACTTTCCCCCCAATTATGTATTTATTATAGCTATATTTTTCTGACTATACATAATATCATGCCAATGAAATACAAATTTATATTTTTGCAAAAACTAATTTGTACCATGCCAATTAGAGATAAAAATGATAGGAAATAAAACAAGGAGGGAAGATTATTTTGTACAGGTATATTTTAAAAATTTTGAACAAAACACTACTGACATGATTTGCTTTAAAAAAAACGATAATGAAATACTAAAGTAAATATTAAAGATCACATAGCTCATAAATACTGAAAACTCATAATTAGAATCCTAACTTTATATTGGCATTAGTGCTTATATGGTACATAAACTTATAGAGGTTACTTAGGTTCTAAGCATCTGGGTTGTATTATCTATAGAATGATGGTATTGAGAATGCTTATCTCAAAGGATGGTATTCAGGAAGAAAAGAGAGACTATAATTTTTCATGTGGTATACCATGCAAAAGAAAAGTTTATAAAACTAAGATGTAACAGAATTTATTTGAGTGCTATCCAAATATATAACTCCTTTTCTTGTAATATATTACTTTAAAATATAACATATTTTAAAGATATCCATTTAAATATATATATATATGTATATATATAAATTTTAAAAAGATAGAATTTCTTTATCTTTTTTTTAAATTTAAAGTCAAGTTAGTTAACATACAGTGTAGTACTGGTTTCAAGAGTAGAACCCAATCATTCAACATTTACATATAACATGCAATGCTCATGACAACAGACACCCTTCTTATTGCCCATCACCCATTTAGCCCATCCCACACCCAACACCCTCCAGAAACCCTCAGTTGGTTCTCTGTATTTAAGAGTCTCTTATCATTTGCCTCCCTCTCTGCTTTTATGTTATTTTTCCTTCCCTTCCCTTATGTTCATCTGTTTTGTTTCCTAAATTCCATCTGAGTGAAATCATGTGTTCTACATACTGTTCTCCAGAGTGGCTGTACCAGTTTGAATTTTCACCAACAGTGCAAAAGGGTTCCTGTTTCTCTGCATCCTTGCCAACATCTGTTGTTTCCTGGGTTGTTCATTTCAGCCATTGTCGGAGGTGTGAGGAGACATCTCATTGCGGTTTGATTTGTATTTCCCTGATGATGAGTGCTGTTGACCATCTTATCATGTCTGTTAGTCATGTGAATGTCTGCTTCAGTAAAGTTTATATTTATGTCTTCTGCCCATTTCTTTATCGGATTATTTGTCTTTTGGGTGTTGAGTTTGATAAGTTCTTTATAGATTTGGGATACTAAGCCTTTATCCACTATGTCATTTGCAAACATCTTCTACCATTTTGTCTGTTACCTTTTAGTTGTTGATTGTTTCCTGTGCTGTGCAGAAGCTTTTTATCTTGATGAGGTCACAACAGTTCATTTTGTTTTTATTTTCTTCCCTCCCGAGACATGTGTAATAAGTTGCCGCAGCCTAGGTCAAAGAGATTGCTGCCGGTTTTCTTTTGTAGGATTTTGATGGTTTCCTGTCTTACACTTAGGTCTTTCATCCATCTTGAGTTTATTTTTGTGTATGGTGTAAAAAGTGGTCCAGATTCATTCTTCTGCATGCTGCTGTCCAGTTTTTCCAGCACCATTTGCTGAAGAGAATGTCTTTTTCTCATTGGATTCTCCTTCCTGCTTTGTCAATGATTAGTTGGCCATACGTTTGTGGGTCCATTTCTGGGTTCTCTATTCTGTTCCATTGGTCTATGTGTCTGTTTTTTGTGCCAGTACCACACTGTCTTGGTGATTATAGCTTTATAATACAACTTAAGTCCAGAATTGTGATGCCTCCAGCTTTGCTTTGCTTTTTCAACATTAATTTGGTTATACAGGGCCTTTTCTGGTTTCATACAAATTTTAGGATTATTTGTCATGACTATGTGAAGAATGCTGGTGTTATTTTGGTAAGGATTGCATGAATATGTATATTGCCTTGAGTAGTATAGACATTTTCACATTTGTTCTTCCAGTCTATGAGCATGAAATGTGTTTCCATTTCCTTATCTTCTTCAGTTTCTTTCATAAGTTCTCCATAGTTTTCAACATACAGATCTTTTACCACTCTGGTTAGGTTTATTCCTAGGTATCTTATGGTTTTTGGTGCAAATTGTAAATGGGATCAATTCCTTGATTTGTTTTTTTGCAGCTTCATTATTGGTGGATAGAAATGCAACCGGTTTATGTACATTGATTTTATATCCTGAGACTAAGCTGAATTCACATATCAGTTCTAGCAGATTTTTGGTGGAGTCTTTTGGATTTTCCATGTAGAGTATCTGATTATCTTTATTTTTGCATTGACAGACTTTAATACATTTCCGCCATATTTCATTGTTAATGTAATTTATCTAATTTTTGGTGATTACTCAAATATATTGTCTTCTTTTAAAATATTATTCTGAATAATTAACATGAAGTAATTTCTCTGATGTTTCAAACTAACATGTAAAATGGTCAATGATCATCTACAGTGAATTATTTCAAATACCTAGCTTTATATATACATATGTTCCTCTTATAGTAAAGTAATAAAATTCTTGTTGACCATTTTTCAATACAATAATAATTCGATAGCTGCAAGAGACTTACAAATAATTAAGCACCACCTAAATTTACCACTTTATTCTATCTGCTATCAATTTAAGAATAAGATGAAGAATACAAAAGCAAAATGTTTTAAATTATGTATACATTATTAGGTACTTGTTTCTATTAAGTCTCTGTATAACCTACAAAATCATATATTATGGCTCAGATAGCATTATAATTGTTTTTATAAATTGCATGTGTTTCTGAATTGGTTTTTATTCTGTAAGTGGAAAAAATATTTTTTATTATCTGACAATGAGTTTCATAATTAAATTTGAAAATGCATTTCTGTACAATCAATGAGTTTCAGTTACTTTCCCAGTATTAGAGTATTTCCTTTGATACATATATTGAACTTGAAGTCCTTGATCCCCACTTCTCTTATGACTTCATGACACTATATAATACTGAAGAATAAAACACTTTGAATTTATAGAATATAACAAAATACAGCTGAGAGGATATATATTTTTTAATGATACACTTGTATAGATTTATCATGCACATCTAACATAAGTATAGGGAAACAAACAATTATAAGTGAAATTTTATATTTGTAACATGCCTGTAAGTTGAAAACATAAGCACTATAATTAAGCAAAACTTGTCAGAGTAATACTCAAACTTTTTTCCTTATCTGTAAAGGAAGTAGAGTGTTAATAAATCAGAAGCTGTTCTATGTGCACACATGTTCTATCTTCACCAAAATGGTCAACAGGAATTTAATTACTTTTTATCAGATAAATATCTCTTAAGACATAAATATCTACTATCAGGAAATAACCCAAAACAATTCATTTTGGATCGATCACTGAATATAAGTCAAATATCTAGAGTATCTAAGAAAGGAAAAAAAAAAAAAAGAAGAAAGAAAAAGCAGCTATGCCCTTGACCCCAAAGTGAGAGATTCCACAGTTCACTACCACTATTCTCAAAGTATACCCTCTATTACATTTTATGTAGATAAACTCTTAGTGATTTTCACCTCAAGACTGTTTGTTCATGTCATCTATAGTAACTGTCAGGATAAATTAAAAATTCCAGAACATGACATCTAAATAAAATGGGAGCTATATTTATGCTAGCTATTTCAGCACATCATGTTATAAATTTCTTCACTCAAAATGGAATGTTTTTACTGGTAAGAGACAGATAAATGGCTGTATTCTATGGAAAACATATTAAGTTTTGGCCTTAATCATTCATTCATCATATCATAACATATTATAAAAGATAAATGTATGTGGGGCGCCTGGGTGGCTCAGTCGGTTGGGCGTCCAACTTCGGCTCAGGTCATGATCTCGCGGTCCGTGAGTTCGAGCCCCGCATCGGGCTCTGGGCTGACAGCTCAGAGCCTGGAGCCTGTTTTGGATTCTGTGTCTCCCTCTCTCTCTGACCCTCACCTGCTCATGCTCTGTCTCTATCTGTCTCAAAAATAAATAAATGTTAAAAAAATTTTAAAAAAAAAAGATAAATGTATGTGTCGTCCAAAGAAAATCTGTGATTTTAGCATAGCTTTTAGATAATAAAAATGTTATTTTAATTAAAGTACTTCTCTATTTAGATATTTGAATTAAAAATTTAAAAAATATATGTAAACTCATTTAAAAGTATCAGAATTTCTATGCAGAACATTGTCAGAGTGGTCAAAGGTGTCCTTTAAAAGTCTACAATATGCAATACTTTATTCATAAGTATTTAAGTCAATTGGACTTGATGTAGAGTAAATACTTAGAAAGTTAGTTAAAATACTTCTGCTATTAATAATGGTCATAAAATTAAATTATTAACAATTCTATGTGTTATTTAATCCTTAAAGAGAAGAAAAATGATCTGTAAATTAAGTCATTATGTGTATCATAGCATATATTTAATGTTGGGGTTATGTAGTAGGAGAATTTCAGGGTCTTTCTTGGTTTAATCTATATTAAATAATTAGCTTGTACGAGTAGAAAATAATGTGGTCTTTCTAAAATTCTTTTCCAAAACCAATATAGATCAGATATTATATATTAGGCTTCTGTACTAATTGTTTTACTAGTTTCTCCCTACATAAATTCATCCTCCAGGTTGTTCATTAAGAGATTTAAAAAAGTATTGTTTATTTTTCTCTACGTTAAGCTTTGAATTCTTTGATGGCAGAGATGAGATTTTTGCAATACTTAGTACACTAGTCAGTATATCATACATACTCAAAGGATTTTATTTTATGTGTAAGAGGTGTTGTGTGCCATATTAGAAAGAAAGGGCAAGTATAAGCAATGGTTAATTGTAAGACAATATATTCCATGCAAATAGTAATAAAAAGATACTTGGTATGACTATATTAATATCATACAAAATAAATTTTTTCTTTCTTTTTTAACAATTTTATTTAATTTATTTTTTAAATTTACATTTAAGTTAGCATATAGTGCAACAATAATTTCAGAAGTAGATTCCTTAATGCCCCTTACCCATTTAGCCCATCCCCCTCCTACAACCCCTCCAGTAACCTTCTGTTTGTTCTCCATATTTAAGAGTCTCTTATATTTTTGTCTCTCTCCCTGCTTTTATATTATTTTTGCTTCCCTTCCCTTATGTTCATCTGTTTTGTATCTAAAAGTCATCATATGAGTGAAGTCATATGATATTTGTCTTTCTCTGACTAATTTCACTTAGCATAATACCCTCTAGTTCCACCCACGTAGTTGCAAATGTCAAGATTTCATTCTTTTAGATTGCCAACTAATACTTCATTGTATATATATATACCACATCTTTTTTATCCATTCATTCATCGATGGACATTTGGGCTCTTTCCATCCTTTGGTTATTGTTGATAGTGCTGCTATAAACATTGGGGTGTATGCGCCCCTTCAAAACAGCATACCTGTATCCTTTGGGTAAATAGCTAGTACTGCAATTGCTGGTGCATAGGATAGTTCTATTTTTAATTGTTTTGAGGAACCTCCATATTGTTTTCCAGAGTGGATGCACCAGTTTGCATTCCCACCAGCAGTGCAAAAGAGATCCTTTTTCTCCACATCCTTGCTAACATCTCTTATTACCTGTGTTGTTAGCGTTAACCATTCTGACAGGTGTGAAGTGGTATCTTATTGTGGCTTTGATTTGTATTTCCCTGATGATGAGTGATGTTGAGCATTTTTTCATGTGTCGGTTGGCTATCTGGATATTTTCCTGGAGAAGTGTCTATTCATGTCTTTTGCCCATTTTTTCACTGGATTATTTGTTTTTTGGGTGTTGAGTTTGATACATTCTTTATAGATTTTGTATACTAACCCTTTATCTGATGTGTCATTTGCAAATATCTTCTCCCCTTCCGTCGGTTGCCTTTTATTTTTGCTGATTGTTTCCTTCACTATGGAGAAGTATTTTTTATTTTGATGAGGTACCAATAGTTTATTTTTGTTTTTGTTTCCCTTGTGTCTGGAGACGTGTTGAGTAAGAAGTTGTCGCAGCCAAGATCAAAGAGGTTTTTCCTGCTTTCTCCTCGAGAATTTTGATCGCTTCCTGTCTTAAATTTAGGTCTTTCATCTATTTTGAGTTTATTTTTGTCACACAAAATAGATTTTAGTCAAAAGTGTTACAAAAGACAAAGATGACATTGTAAATTGATTTTCAAAAAAGGGTAAATTCATCAATTTTAAACATTTATGCACCAAATAGCAGTGCTCCAAAGTATATGAAGCAAAAATTGATGGAATTAAAGATAGAAGAAATAGAATGTTATAGAAAAATAGTGGGATAGCTCAATAATGTACTTTCAACAATAGATAGAATATTTGGAATACAAATAAAGAAATTGAGAACTTGGAAAACATTATAAACCATAGGCCTATCAAAAATCTATATAATATTCCTCCCCAAAATAGCAGAATGTACAGAATATAGAAAAGCATATGAAATAATTTCCAGATAGACATATATTAGATTATGAAACAAGTCTTAATTATTTTTAAGATTCCAATCATGGGGCACCTGAGGGACTCGGTTAAGCGTCCGACTTTGGCTCAGGTCATGAGTTCCCATCTCATGAGTTTGAGTCCCACCTCAGGCTCGGTGCTGACAGCTCAGAGCCTAGAGTCTGCTTAGGATTCTGTGTCTCCTTCTCTTTGCCTCTCCCTGGCTCACACTCTGTCTCTCTCTCCTTCAAAAATAAATAAACATTAAAGGGCCAGAAAGCCCTAAAAAAAAAAGTCCAATTATAAAAAAAGTATCTTTCCTGACAACAAGGAACGGAGCTAGAAATCAATAAAAGAATAAATATGGAAAATCCACAAATATTTACAAATTAAACATCACAGTCCAAAAAACCAGTAGGTCAAAGAAAAAAAATTTGATTTCACAAAGGAAATTTGAAAATACATTGTGATTTGGGGCGCCTGGATGGCTGTCAGTTGAACAACCAACTTCGCCTCAGGTCATGCTCTCACAGTTTGTGAGTTCGAGTCCCACGCCGGTCTCTGTGCTGGCAGCTTGGAGCCTGAAACCTGCTTCAGATTCTGTGTCTCCCTCTCTCTCTGCCTCTCCCCCACTCATGCTCTGCCTTCTCTCTGTCTCAAAAATAAATAAACATTAAAAAATTTAAAGAAAGAAAATGCATTGTGATGAAAAACAAAAACATAACATAACAAAACTTGTTGAGTATAGGAAAGGCAGTGCTCAGAGGCAACTTCAAATGACTACATTTATAATGAAGAAAATTTTCAAATCAATTACTTAATGTTTTACTTTAAAGAACCAGTATAGGAAGAGGAAAGCTAGCAGGAAACTGAAAGCTAGCAGGAGGAAAGAAAAAATAAAAAATAAAGGCACAGATAAATAGAAAATAGAAAAATAATAGAGCTAATCAACAAAACCACATGTTGGTTCTTGAAATGATTAATAAAAACTTGACAAAATTTTATATATAGTGAGAAGGAAAAACATAGAGAAGATGCAAATAATTAAACCAAAGGAAAAGTGGGGGCTTTACCACTGACCCTGTAGAAGTGAAAGTTATTATAAGAAAATTCTATGAACAATCTTTTGCCAAAATATTATTAAATTTTTTTTGTTTATTTTTCTGAGATAGAGAGAGAGAGAGAGAGAGAGAGAGAGAGAGAGAGAGATTGAGCAGGGGAGGGGCAGAGATAGAGGGAGACATAGAATCCAAAGTAGGCTCTAGTCTCTGAGCTCTCAGCACAGAGCCTGACGTGGGGCTTAAACTCATGAACCACATGATGACCTGAGCTGAAATCAGACACTTAACCAACTAAGCCACACAGGTGCCCCATCCAGTATATTAAATAACCTAGAGGAAATGGACAAATTCCTAGAAATATACAAAATACCAAAACTGACTCAGTAAGAAATAGGATATCTGGAAGACTATAACAAGTAGAGATTTAATCAGTAATTAACTTCCAACAAGAAAGGTGGAGGACCATGTGACCTCATTGATGAATTCTATCAACATTTAAACAATGAGCACCAATTCTTCAGAAACTCTAAAAATAGAAGAGGAGAGAACACCTTCTAACTCATTCTGTGAAGTCAGCATTACCCTGTTACAAAAGCCTGAAGAAGACATTATAAGCAAAGAAAACTGTAGACCAATATCCCTTATGAATATAGATGCAAAACCCTAAAACAAAATACTAGCCAACCAAATACAGTAGCATATTAAAAGGTTTATATGTCATGACTGAGTGCAATTTATCCCAGGATTACAAGATTGTTTCAGCATAAGACAATCAATGTAATATACCATATCAATAGGTCAAGAAAAAAAAAATTACACCATCAACTCAATTGAGGCAGAAAAAAAATGTCAAAATCCAACACACTGTCATGAAAAAAAAGTCAGAAAACTATGAATAGAAGGGGACTTCTTCAACATGATAAAAGGAATCTGTGAAAAATCCACAGATAATATCATTCTCAATAATTAAATATTGAACTGTTCTTCTAAGAATAAGGAAAGGAATAAGGGGATAAGACAAGGATACTCACTCTCAACAGTGCTGTTCAGCAATGTACTAGAATTTCTAGCCAGAATAATTAGATGGACAGATGGAAGAAAGGAAGGGAAAAGAAAAGACATCTATACTGGTAAGAAAGAAGCAAATCTATCTCTTTCATAAATCGCATGATGCATGATCCTATGTAGAGAAAGTCCCCAAATTAGAAAAAAATATATAATTTTTGTTTAAGTAATTTAAGCAAAGTTATCAGGTACAAAATCAACACAAAAGTCACTTGTATTTTTATATATCAGCAGTAAACAATATGAAAAGGAAATAAAGAAAATAATTCATTTTATAACAGCATACAGAAGAATACCTAGAAATAAATTTAACCAAGGTAGTGAAAATGTGTATCTGACAGCTACAAAACATTACTGAAATAAATGAAAGAAGGCACAAATAAATGGCAGTAAATCCCACATTCATGTATTTGAAAACTTAATATTATTAAGGTGGTGATATTTTCCTAGGCGGATTATAAACTGAATATAATCACTGTGAAAACTCTAACGTCTTAAATTCAGAAATGGAGAAGCTGATACCTAAATTAACATAAATTTCAGGGGCCACAATAACCAAAATGATATTGAAAATGAAGAACAAAATTGGAGAACTCAACTTCCTCATTTAAATTCTTTGTACAAAGCCACAGTAATCAAAATAATGTTTATTGACATAAGGTTAGACATACAGACCATTAGAATTGAGATTCCAGAAATAAGCCCACATCTCAATGAATAATTGATTTAGAAAGGATACGAAGATCATTCAGTGGGGGAAAGAATGATCTCTGAAGCAAGTGGTGATCGGAAAACTATTTTCACATATAAAAAAATGAAGTTGGAGTCTTCTCTTACCCCAAATACAAAAATTAACTCAAAACGGATCAAAGACTGAAATATATGTCCTAAAATTATAAAAGTCTAAGAAGAATTCATAGGGGAGAAGTTCATGACTTTTGATTTCACAATGATTTCTTGGATATGACAATAAAAGTACAACCTGCGAAAGAAAAAAAACTAGATAAATTTCATCAATTAAAGTTTTGTGTATCAAAGGACATTATCAAGAAAGTCTATAAATTATATTCTATAAAAGAGAATTTATAGAATAGGAGACAATATGCAAACCATATATCTGATAAGGATCTACCATCTAAAATATGAAAAATTCTCACAACTGAAAAACAAAAGGACAATTCAATTTAAAAAGTGGGAAAAGTACATGAGTAGACTTTTCTTCAAAGAAGACATACAATTTTCAACAAGCACATGAACAAAATACTTATTATCAGTGGTCATTAGGGAATGAAAATTAAAACCATAATGATCTACTCTTTCATACCCAACTAGGATTAAGATAATAAAATATACACATATGATGGCAAGCCACTCTGTAAAACAGTGTGGAGGTTCCTCAAAAAATTAAAAATAGATCTACCCTATGACCCAGCAATAGCGCTGCTAGGAATTTACCCAAGAGATACAGGAGTGCTTATGCATAGAGGCACTTGTACCCCAATGTTTACAGCAGCACTTTCAACAATAGTCAAATTATGGAAAGAGCCTAAATGTCCATCAATTGATGAACGGATAAAGAAGTTGTGGTTTATATATACAATGGAATACTACGTGACAATGAGAAAGAGTGAAATATGGCCTTTTGTGACAATGTGGATGGAGCTGGAGAGTGTTATGCTAAGTGAAATAAGTCATACAGAGAAAGACAGATACCTTATGTTTTCACTCTTATGTGGATCCTGAGAAACTTAACAGAAGACCATGGGGGAGTGGAAGGAAAAAAAAAGTTAGAGAGGGAGGGAGGCAAACCATAAGAGACTCTTAAAAACTGAGAACAAACCGAGGGTTGACGGGGGGTGGGAGGGAGGGGAGGGTGGGTGAGGGGTATTGAGGAGGGCACCTGTTGGGATGAGCACTGGGTGTTGTATGGAAACCAAGTTGACAATAAATTTCATATTAAAAATAATAAAAAAATAAAATATATACATATGAAATGAAAACTTGGTGAAGATGTGGAAAAAATGAACCCTTCCTACATTAACAGTAGGGATGTCAAATGGTTCATCAGTGTGTAAAACAATGTGGTAGTGCCTCAAAAAGTTAAACACAGAATTACTATGTGATCTAGCAGTTCTACTCCTAGGTATATCATCAAAGGAATGGAAAACAAGTAATCAGATACTTCTATATGACTGTTCATAACAGCAATATTTACAATGGCCAAAATATGGAAATAACTCAAATATCCATTGAGGGATGAATGTGTAAACAAATTGTAGTATATGCATACAATGGAATATTGTTCAACCATAAAAGGGATGCATACAAACACGTGTTATAGCATACATAATCCTTGAAAACATGTTAAATGAAGAAATCAGACACAAAGGATTACATATTGAATGATTCCATTTATATGAATTTTTTAGGATAGGTAAATGCATACATATATAAAGCAAATCAGTGGTTATCAAGGCCTAGAGGTCAAGAATGGAATGTGAATAGTTAATGACTACAGAGTTTCATTTTGGAGTGATAAAAGTTTTTGAGACTAGACAGTGATGATCATTGCACAACACTGTGAATGCTCTAAATGCCATAGAATAGCACACTTTAAAATGGTTAAAATGAGGGGCACCTGGATGGCTCAGTCGGTTAAGCCTCTCACTTCAGCTCAGGTCATGATCTCATGGTCCGTGAGTTCGAGCCGCACCTCAGGCTGACAGCTGACAGTTCAGAGCCTGGAACCTGCCTCAGATTCTGTGTCTCCCTCTCTGTCTGCCCCTCCCCTGCTTGCACTCTCTCTCTCTCTCTTTCAAAAACAAACATTAAAAAAATTTAAATGGTTAAAATAGTAATACTTTCTGGAGATCTGGTGTACATTATTGTACCTATAATTAAGAATAACATTTTGTACAATTAAAATCTTGTTGAAGGTAGAGCTCATGTTAAATGTGCTTACCACAATTAAAAAATTATTAATTTTTATTTTATATGAATATCACTTAAGTTTTTAAAAAATCATTTATTTTTGTCTCTCCCTAACTTATATTTTCATAACTAGTTCACACTATAATGACTATAAGCATTTTGATGTTTTCCTGGGTGATCCGTAAATACTACCAATGGTACTTAGGAGACTTCTCCATTCTTTCTGTGTTTGGTGAGACATATTACAGTGCCTGCTACCATGGATGTTGAAGTGGGGAGAGCCTTCCTCACCCAAATCTTCATTTTACAGGCTTGTACACATGACTCACGTTCAGCCAATTAGGTGGCTTTTCCTTAAAGGCTAAACTTGGAACTAGTGAAATGAAGATAAAAAAATGGATTTTAGAAATCAATTATGGTCATTGGAAGCAGGGTCAATTAGTGATGATGTTCTATAATGTGGAGAAAAATATCTCGGTGGGAATGTTTCTGATCAACTTTAGTGGTTTTGTTATTTCCTTCTTTGCTTTTAAAATTGCACCATTCACGAATTTCATAAAAATTTGATGCTTCCTCCATTCATGTCTATGAGTCTCTTAAATTCTTCAGAAAAATAGTACCATTAAATCTGGGGGAGGGCATGGTGTGTGTGTGTGTGTGTGTGTGTGTGTGTGTGTGTGTGTGTGTGAATATGCACTTTGACTCATACTTGAATTAGCCAGAATAGGTGTCTATTGCTTGAAACTAAAAGCTCAGATATGTTCATGGTTGCTTATTCATAGTTCCTTTATGTTTTTCCTTTATGGACACTCATATTTCCTAGATAGTACATGTAGTGAATCATCATTGAGGCAGTTTATCTCTCTGAACTTTAGGAAGAAAAAGTCTTAATATTTTAAAATCCTTGGCTGAGCCTTGTTATTTGTCATGAAACTCAGAAACATTTTACATGCTTAGCAGTGTTTTGCTTTTAATATTGGTTTTTGGCTTTTTTTAAGTTTATTTATTTATTTTGAAAAAGAGAAAGTGAGTGGGGGAGGGGCAGGGAGGGAGGGAGAGAGAGAATCCCAAGCAGGCTTCATGCCATCAGCAAACAACTTGATGTGGGGCTTGAACTCAGGAACCATGAGATCATGACCTGACCCGAAATCAAGTCAGATGCTTAACCACCTGAGCCACCTAGGTGCCTCTGGTTTGGGCTTTCTGTAGAAGATTTTACACACTTAAGAGTATGATAATAAAACCATACACTTTTCAAATGGATATTCTGCTACTTGATTTTGGATGAATTTTGCAGCATTCCCAGTATTCTTGATGTACTGCAGAAAGAATGAGGTTCTCCTCGGTCACAAGTTTTTTCAATGGATTACAATGGGATTTAAGTTCATTAAAAAATATTTGTATTATATTTTAAAGTAAAAATTCTATAAAAATTGATCTCATGTTGGTAACATTGTATTGGCATCCATGTAGTGCCATATTGCAGAGTATGTCTCATGAGGCACAGAAGATATCCATTGCCAAGAAGCTGACATCTGGTTCATAACTTTTAGTGTTGGTTAGTGGGTCTCTTGGTAAAGCATAAATACACTAAATCAAGTACTAAAGATGTATTGACTTGAAATTCCAAGGGATAAGCACACAACGTCAAAGCTATTTTCTGTGTCATTAATTTTTAGTTATGTATTTTTAAAAATTAACTGTTTTTTAATAATTAACCAAAAATTATTGTTTTTATAACAATATCTAAGTTGAATTATTTTGCACTAATGCTTGCAAAACACATCATGCATTTTTTTTTTACTGTTTTCTTCTGACATCCAGTGCCATCTATTACAATATAACAGGTTCTTCTAATCCAAAACAATTAGAAGCAAGCAGATCTTATAAGTGGAAATCTTCTGTTACGCTCTGAGTCTTACTTAGTCTGTATAACTAAATTATGACATGGTGTTTTATGAAATTCTAAGCAGAAGTGTATTGACGTAAAATGAAAATGCAAGGAACTATCATTAAATATAAATGACAAATGGGGTGCCTGGGTGGCTCAGCGCTTAAGCAATTAAGCGTCTGACTTCCGCTCAAGTCATGATCGATTTTTGAGTTCGAGCCCGGCGTCAGGTTCTATGCTGACAGCTCAGAAGCTGAAGCCTGCTGCAGATTCTTTGTCTCCCTCTCTCTGCCCCTTGTCTGCTCACACTCTGTTTCTCTCTCTCAAAAGTAAATAAGCATTAAACAATTTTTTTAAATGTAAATGACAACCAAAATATCAGTGACAACTTTGGATGCATGTTTCTGTAAGTTATTTTGAAAATTTAAAATACCGCTTTCTGTCCAAATTATGATATCATGATCCCAATGACAGCAATATTGAAAAAAGTGTTTTTACAGATATGGCGTAATTAAACAATTTACGTAGAAAACAAAACCAAAAACCAAAAAATGGGATTTTGTTGTTGTTGTTGTTGTTGTTGTTGCTGCTGCTGCTTCTGGGTTTTTTCATTCTTCTATTACTTACACAAGTAGTTTCTTATTTGTATGATTAAATAATGATTCACCTTTCTAGTGATACCCTGTATGACAGTGATAATTCATTATACTAATAGTATAAATTAGTTTGGAAGAATGGCATTGTTTCCTCTTTTTTCTTTTTAGTTTCTTATTTTTATTTAAAGTCCAGTTAGTTAACATACAGAGTAATATTATTTTCAGGTATACAGTTTAGTGATTTGGCACTTCCATTCAACACCTGGTGCTCATCACAAGAAGTGCACTCCTTAATCCATGTCACCAGTTTCAATCATCCTTACCTCACCACCACCTCCACTCTGTAACTGTCAGTTTGTTCTCTATAGTAAGAGTCTGTTTCTTGGTTTGCCTCTCTCTTTTTTCCCCTATACTCATTTATTTTGTTTCTCAAGGAAAGTTTTCTCCTCTTAAGAAACTGTGAATTACATTTAAGAAAGAAATTATCGAGTATGCCTGTTAACTTATCAGTTATTCAGATAAGAGCATGTTGGCTCAAATTACAAGTTTGTTCAATTTCTTTTAAGTTATCATAGTTTATCATAAACTTGCAAGATACTTTACATTCTAGACATATTGGAATATTTATGGACCGGAAAAAAAATTTCCTAAAGTATTATTCTTAAATTGTAGCCATACTCTTATAGCTTAAGAATGGTTCAGCGGAAAGATGATACTAGATAAGAAATACTTTTAGAACTTGAAGAAATTTACTTGAGGGAAGGCACTGGAGTAATCTCAATTCATGTCTCAATTTCCCAAGTGGTAGTAACAAATGTGTTCCCCAAGTAACGACTTTAAATTGAGTAGTGTATCTTTACCCATGGTACATGGTCACCTGTATCAGAATCTTTTGCAGTGCTATAAAATGCAGACTCTTGGACTGAATAATTCTAATGTATCATTATCTTTAGAGGGGGTTCTATTAATACATTTAAATTAGCACCCCAGTTGAATTTTATGCACATTAAAATTTGACAAATGTTTACCTAATGATTTAGTACCTTCACTATACTATTGAACAGTAATTTAATTCATACTGGTATCAAATTCTATGTCACTGGGACCCAGAACATGTACTTCCTCTGGAATCACTGTCATCAATTTATGTAATATCATATATCTAAGGACAGACATTTTATACATATTATGACTTTGTGGAAGATCAAGAATTTAGGAACAGTGGAACTACAAGGAGTTTGGTCTATTGATTGTTCAATTCCCAATATCCAAAGATGTGTGATAAGGATCAATATGGATCAACACCAATATTCATATATGTCAGAGAGAGTGGCAATGCTCAGAATTAGATGTTGTGGTTCTCTATCTGGTATGGAACTATAAATGGTCAGAACTATGGAGATATGGAACACCATTAAGTAAAACAGAACCCAGGGCATAATTTAATTCTCAGGATATTCAAGGTAGAGTGATATATTGGATATTGTTAAGGCATTTTGAAACTGATAATTTATGATATAAACTAAGCCAGCTGTAAAAAAAAAAAATGATGGAAAAATCTGTCCCTTAAAGATAGCACAGATTCTCAGGAGATGCTTTAGGGAAACTAAATAGGGGAATAACATGAAGGATGGACATAGATTCTACCTGTGAATCTAAGGTTTTTAGCACACTGTCAGATTTAGTCTAATTTGATTAAAGAGTTGTATAGCATTAGAGACTGTTAAAAACTGAGAACAAACTGAGGGTTGATGGGGGGTGGGAGGGAGGGCAGGGTGGGAGGGAGGGCAGGGTGGGTGATGGGTATTGAGGAGGGCACCTTTTGGGATGAGCACTGGGTGTTGTATGGAAACCAATTTGACAGTAAATTTCATATATTAAAAAAATAAAAAAAAATTAAAAAAAATAAAATAAAAAATATTTGCTTCTAAAAAAAAAAAAAAAAAAAGAGTTGTATAGCATTGACAAGCATAAGTGTCTTTAGCTGAGTAAAACCAAGAAGGCAGAAACTGACAGGTGGCTTTGTCCTTAAGGAATTAGTTAGAACTTGGGATATATTTACCAGTAGTGACAGAGTCATGAACAATGGCTATGTATAGTTCAATTCATTTCCTTTTAACAAACCCAGTTGAGTGATTCACTGTGACAGGTACTCTCCAACACAACTGCCCTTATCAAGTTCGCAGGGAGTTACAAGTTATTCTAGATCAGTTATAGGAGCTCTCTTAGTGCTGCGTGTAAAATACATTTATGAATTAACATCAACAAACAGTAGAGCAAAACCCAAACCCAAACAAACAAACAAAACAAAACTTTGACATGCTAACTGGGTTGTATCATAGGAAATCAACAATGTGTTCTGTGTCTTTAATGATCATCTCACCCTAAAATTAGAAAATGATCTTTTCATAAGGTGATGCCTGCTTGTGGGTAAAAACAATATTAGTTTTTTCTATCTGATTACTGAATATGACATATGTCAAAATAAATGGATAGGGATTTTTAGGGTACTTATACACTTGATAATTGAGGAAATTTTTGGAAATATTTTTATAACTATCTGCTATGATTGATATTGTTTTTATTTTTTAATTCAAGGGGTTTCTATTTTCAGAAAAAATAATATACTAGAGAAAGGATAAAGCAAATGCACATTTTTTGTAGAAAATCTTCAGGGCCAAAAAAGTTTTTACTTTTGATAATTTAATTTTACATTTATTATAAGTAAGTCACCATATACAACATACTGACACCACCCATCATAAGTTGACTCAAGATAAGCCCCTTGATTTACAGTGTTTTCTGTCATGTGGATGTATTCAAAATAATACTGTTGTGATTATTGGTATAAGGATATGACAATAATTCGTTAGCAATAGTAAAAGCCATTCCTTGTTAGTTTTTCTCCAATTTTATCGCTGATTGTTTCTCACTAATGCCACTAATGTCACTTTAGTTCAAAGCACCTTCAGCTCTCAGCCCATATATCATCCTCTAGCTGCCTGGCTTCTATCCTTACACCTTACGGTGCGCTTTTCATGGTGTGGTGCAAGTGCTCTTTTGCAAACCGAAAGCAGCTTGTTTCATCAAGTACAATTGCATCATCGCCTTCTAATTCTAACTATTTGCTGGGCCCTGTTTGTATAACTTAACTGCAAACTACCGTACTTGCAGTCACTAAACTCTACTTAGCTCACCTTCTTTTCTTTTACTATCAAGACCCTATATTGTCTCATGGCTTTTGCATCTACTCTTCTCTATATTGAATCCTTCTCTAGCACCTCTTTGAATGATGGACTGACTCTCTTACCACTAAGATTTTGATTGTACTGTTATCAACTCAGAGAGAACCTAATTACTTAATGAGACCCCAATCTCCAATCTCTCTTGCTAATAACTCTTAAAACTCCATGTTATAATCTTCAGAACATTTATGTACTTTTCACTGTGAACTTCTTTATTTTCTGTCTTTCCCCTTTGAATGTACGTATCACAAGAACAGAACTCATGGCTGTCTTTTTTCCACTTCCAGTGCTTAGAAGAGTGCCAGGCACTCAATGGTTTTTGATTAGGACTTATGAAAGAACTCCTCTGGAATTGAGGAAATTATTTTAAGGATCCATAAATGTCCATTTTGTGTTTTTGTGTTAATGGATGTGTATGTCATTATAATTTGGTGAAAAGAAGCTATCTATCCTATTAGAAACTATATTTTCCAAAAAAAAAAAAAAAAAAAAACCGAAAAACAAACAAACAAACAAAAAAACCAAACAAACCCTTTGGATAAATACATTGAGAAAGAAGTAGACATCTTTGTTATGGAAGAAATGATAAAAGTTTAGAGGAAGAATAAAAAGATTCCTAGAAGACACAGTCACATTGAACTCAGAAAATCCTCATTGATTAAGCCTTGAAAATATGCTAGGTTTGAGTATTATAAACACTCTGCTTATAACTTCTCCCTTGATATATCAATTTTAAACTGAATCTATTGTTGGGGCACCTGGGTGGCTCAGTAGGTTAAGTGTGCGACTTTGCCTCAGGTCATGATCTCATGGTTTGTGAGTTCTAGCCCCACATCAGGGTCTCTGCTGTCAGTGTAGAGCCTGCTTCGGATTCTCTGTCTTTCTCTCCTCCTCTGCCACTCACGCTGTCCCTCTCTCTCAAAAATAAATAAACATTGAAAAAAATAATAAAGCAAATCTATTGATTACCGACCACAAAAATGAAAAATTTAGTTTATTCACTGTTTTTACTCTATTGCCAACCCCTTGCCACATTTTTTGGGAATATTTTTAACTCTTTCATTTGTTACTTTGATAATTTTAAAATACTGTTAATCCTATTTTTCCAGTATATCAACTTTGTAGTATAGGCTGCTGTATTTTTGCTGTGTATGCAAGTAAGGAAGATGGCGCTGTATATTCTACTCTCTAAGTCCTGCAACATGGAAATGCTTATATAACATTGCCAGATTCTTTGTCTTCATATAGAAGGCTACATTTAAAACTTGAAGCCTTTACATTATTATCTTTTAACAAAACTGTATCACTTTTATGTAGGCAATTCGTAGTTGTTGAGCTTCTTGGAGTTTTAAAAATAATGTTTTTATTCTTATTTTTTCTGCCTATGTTTTATCTGTTCTTTTTAAAAACTCTTTTTATATGATTTTTTTTATCTGTTAGAAATTATTTATAACTGAGGAATTTTGTCTCTTTCCATTTCTACATGCTTAAAATTTCTCAGCTTTTTTCCTTATGGTCTGCCGAATTTAGGCAATACTTAATATTCCTTATTTTAAGATCTTATTTTATGTTTTTAAAGTCTATTTATTTATTTTGAGGGAAAAAAAGAGAGAAGTGAGAGAGTGCAAACGGGAGAGGGGAAGACAGAAGGAGAGTTTGAGAATCCCAAGCAGGCTCCTCATTATCAGCACATAGCCTGACTGGGGTGGGGATGGGGGGCTTGAACCCACAAAATCAAAAGTGCAATGCATGCTTAACTGAGTTACCCCAGTGCCCCCCGCCTTTTTTTCAGTTTGGTATTTTTTTACTACATTGTTTTATGTTGTAATTAGTGCAACATAGCTTCAAATCTCAGAAAATCTTATTGGAAATTTTTGGCTTTCTTTTCCTATATTATTTTTCCTTCTTTATGAGCCAGTTGGTTTGGTTAGGTGAACTTATCTTGATCTTTTCTGTTATCTGTTGCTGATTTACCTCAAAAGTCATTACCTCTGGTGATGGCTGGCTATTCCTTCAGGTTTAGGAATGTACTTCACTTATATTAATATGAGTCTGGATACTAAACCCTATCAGTAGTAGATCTGTTTATATTATTTTATCCCAGAACAGTGACCTTCTCTGCAAGTTCTTTGCAATGGGTAGGATATATAAAGGGCTCAATTGCCTGTGTAGCAAGCAACAGGCTATCACATTTCACAACTTCTGTTATTTCTTTTATAGTAATTTGAAAGTGTTGTACTAATTGCTCTTTATTCAGTAGCCTTTTAAATCCTCAAAATACCTATTGAATGCGTTACCACTAGTATCCCCATTCTACATATGAAGAAATGTAAGTTATACAGGTTTAACAACTAGTCCAAAGTCACACAGGGGGTTGGTGTTAGAGCCATTTTGTATCCTGACAATTTGATGCCAGTGTTTACTATGGTTTAACATCATCCACTCTACAAAGTTTCCTTAATTTTTCATCAATATTGTTCACTAGTCTTTGTTTGTACTTATTCTAACAATTAGTACTTATGCTGAGATTTTTTACTTTTATTTCATAAGCCTTTACATAATTTTTAGTTTTTCTACTCTACTTTTTTTCCACTGTTTTTTTTTTTTAGGGGAATAATACAGATTATTCTTATTGTATTAATTAAGTAGATTCTCATATTTCTTTAATGAATACAATAGACCATTTTATATGTACTTTTTTTCATTATCCGTTTTCTGCATTAACTCTGTTGTCTCCAGTCTGACAGCCAGTTTGTTCTTTTTGAAACATCTATTTGATATTTTTTCAATTGTCTGGTGGGTACTGGATGAACATTCATGTTAATGAATAAACATTGGATGGATCATAGAGGCAGAATATATTATGATGATATTGTCTTTGCTGTTTTGAGATGTTTTTCTTTAAAATCCCTGTATTGATTTCCTATTGCTGCTTTAATGAATTACTGTCATCTTGATTGTTTAAAACAACAAAAATGTATTCTCTTACAGTTCTGGAAGTTGGAAGTTTGAAATCATTTAACACAGTTCGTATTTTTGTTTCTTTTGCATTCTGTTTATCTAAAGAGAGCAAATTATAGGTTTGTGTTTTTACCTGAATTAGAAAGATTATGAGGGAAAAATGTATGAGAAGAATTGTGTTGAATTTTTTTAGGTTTATTATGTCTAACAGCCATCTGCTTAGAGATTTGTATTGGATAGTAATCATGTCATTTGTGGTTAAAAATGTGATTAAATGAGGTATGCTTTGGACAAAAGTAGAGAGATAAGAAACCAGGTCTCGAATGCCTGAATGGCTCAGTAGATTAAACATCTTACTCTTGGTTTTGGCTCAGGTCATGCGTGATCTCATGGTTCGTGGGTTCCAGCCCTGCATCCAGCTCCACACTGACAGTGAGAAGCCTGTTTGGGATTCTTTCTCTCTCCCTCTCTCTCTGCCCCTCCCCCCGCTCACTCTCTCTCCCTCTTTCTCTCTCTTTCTCTCTCAAAATCAATAAATAAAATTAAAAAAAAAAAGAAACTAGGTCTTAGGATGAAATTATGACACCATTCAGTATTCAGAATAAGAGAAAAACAATTACACAATAGACTGAGTAGGAGTAAAATTAGGCCAGCTGTGGGACATAAACCAAATGAGAACAGGGCTTGAGAGAAGAGAAAGGGGTCAACTGACAACTGTGTCAATCCTTCATGAGAGAAAAGCAAGGTAAGAACGGGAAAATATTGATTGAACTTGGTAAGATAGAAGTTATTAGTGTATTTCTTGACAGGAACACATGTAATGGAATAGTTGGGCAAATAAATTACTACATGAAGTAAGTTTATATCCAGATTTCTAAAAGTATGGTTTAGTCTAAATTTACACCAAATTTGTAAATGTATATTTTGTACAACATATAGATATAGTTAACATATATTTTCAGTTTTTCCATGTTAAAATATATATTGGTGCCATTTTAAATAATTGGATATAAAATTTCAGTCAAGTTGAGAATTGGTCTTATTCTCCACAAGCTACATCAGTGCTTATATAGCATTAGTGGCTTATTGAAAATAAAATAGTTTATTTGTTTTCAAATAAGCTAATTTGTTTATGTTTTCATTGTGGCCTAGCAGGTTTGAGAAAGGTTAATGAATAAAGTAGAGTTCTAATATACTAAATGGCGGGTAATGGTAAGACAGGTAGATAAATGGGAAAGGTATCCTATGTGGGAAGAATAATGTGAATCAAATTTTAGATACTGGATTACAAAAGGCCTGACTAGGAAAAGAAGACTTGTCTATGAGAATTTTTTTTTTTGAAAAGGGAAAATTTTATTTAAAAAATGCTGCTATTAAGGGACAGCATGGGATTCTAGGTTAACCAATTTAGATTTGTATCTTAGAGCATTTATGTGTCACTAATATATATTTTCACCTAGGGTTCTCTGGTAAAAATTTAGGAGAAGATTTATCTTGAATTGTCTATGGCAGATTGCAGTGGATGATAAACATTGGTTTTAATGAGGGCTCTCCTAACAAAGACAAACTTTCCATTCAAATGGTCAAAAAAGGTGACTCTGATGTGTGCTGTACTGCAAAGTAAATGTCTTCGTAAATGTGAATTCAATAATGTGCAGAAATCCCCTATTAAGTGGTTAAAAATACCCATATCTCTTCTCTCATCTATTTGATATCATTTTAATCAGTAAAATAATTTATATTTAGTTTTGCAATCATCTCTCTTAGCTTCCTATATATGAGAATGCAGCTCCATTCAAGATTCTTATTTTAATTTCTTTTCAATGATCATTTAGAGTGTCATATGCCCAGAAGAGCATGCCAAGATTTATACTCTTCTGCCATTGCCATGTTGCTTTATGCAATAAATAAGGAAAATTGGACTTGATTTAGCAATTCAGCTAACCAAAATGGCTGCCCATATTTTACTTAAGTATCAGCAAAATATTCGGCAGACTATTCATTATTATAATGTTAATTTTTTTCCTTGTACTGTAATGCCCCTGGCCTTGACATATTTCTTCAGAGCAGTTGCAGGAAAATTATCTGTATTTGGCAGAAGTCAAGAATTTATGATATGCCTCTTAGCAGTACTACGGCAAATAGCAAAAACTGTTATCCTTAGTGTACTTCTGTAAGGCTATCTTTAAAAACTTACATCTGACCTGAGATTCTGCTTTACAGTGCAATAATGCTTTTGTACTACTTTTCAACTGAAAAAGTATTGCCTAATGCAGATCCAGAAAGATCCAGGATTTCTTCTGAGGGAATTTAAAAGAAGTCATAAATACCAAACTGAATTACCATAACCTTACTAAGGCAAACTGAGTTATGAGATATGAACATCAGCTTCCATTATTATACTGACCTTGGGTAAAATCAGTTCCCATGGTTTAGCAGCAAAAATGTTAATGGGTTATGGTTAAAAATATACAATTTGAAACAGTGAACACTGAGTACTTCTTTATTTCTCAAGATGAAAACTTACTATACTCATGATTCCTCAGAGGAACAGGAAAAAAATGCTGTAAATATAATGACACACTCAATTTTGATTAATAATATTTCTTTGGGACTTGACTGAAGCCATGACTTTTGCCACCTTACTTCTGAAAGTTTATTAGATGTGTAGAATTTCAGAACTAGAAAGATCATCAAAGGTAATAAAATCCTGCCTACATTTTAGAGATTAGGAAAAGTCCATGAGGAGTTAAAATCTATACCAAAGTTTAGAGAGCTAATTTATGGCAGAGCAAGGCTGAGAAATATTCGGTTAATCAAACTTAAATAGCTTTTTTATTGAAAAACTTTTCAGAACCTTATATAGATGAATGAGCATTGTGAATTATCTAGAAGAGAATATAGTGTATGCAGTTTATCACATTGTTAAAGTGAGAACTGTTAATTTGGAAAATATCTGTATATATTTTCATTAAGCCACAAATATTCCATAGTACACAATTTAGACAAATTCTAGAAAACATTGATAGGTAAGGTTGCATATTAATAATTTATTATAATAAAAATTAGCTTATACTTGGCTTAGAAGTTGACACAATTCAGATATATTAATTTTAAATAAAAACATGTTTATTAAATTTACATATATTTATATAAAAATATACTTTTACATAAATGTTGAATATGATAATCACATCTTTATTTTCCTCTCATCTGTTGTCATACCCCTCCTCTAATCAAGCAACCAGTTTTAAATTAATTATATGTCCTAACAGATATATTCTGAAGTTCATTTAATTATATATGGCATTGTGTGCACATAATCACTCATGTGCATTCACAGGAATTGTGTTTGCTTTATAAAATGACAGAATATTATAAACAATACTCTTAATCTTCTCTTCACTCAAAATACATGGTAATCTCTCCAATTCCCCTGGTTAAATTCATTTTTTTTTTCAAATGTTTAAATTCCTTCTCCCAAAGTGTGGTTTTGGTTTATTATCATATTGGTTTATTCAGTTTTTTTGCTTTTGCTGTCATCTTTGGTAATTTATATTTTGTTATCTAACATTTATGAGCATTTCATAGTTGTTTTGTCTTATTTTCATTCTTAATTTCCATCCTTTCTTCCTTTTTTCTGAATTCACATTTGTAACGTTTTGATCTTATGAATTACAACTAAAATTTTATTTTAAGTTAATTTTTAAGACTGTCCTTATTTTTTTTACTTAATTTCAAATGTTATATTTATTTTAATATTTTGCTTTCTTTTTATTTTTCTAGTTTCTGAAGATGCTAGTGGCTTTGAGAAATTCTTTTGTCTATATTTTAACTAAATACCTGAGTAACTGTTAGTGAAAGAAAAAAAGTTTATTATTTTTTAAAATACACAAACTATGTCTGAAGGTTGTAGGCTGCAAGTATGGTTCAGTTTACATTGATGCCAAGTGTCTTTTTTTTTTTTTTCCTAGTGTCTTTTTTAATTCTTTTGCTGTTGGCTCTTATTTGTAACATCCACAGTTATCAATATAATCAAGACCATAAAGCAAAAAAGAGAGAGAAAGAGAGAGAGAGAGAAGAATATGTATACCTTCACAGAGCTTGGGGTGGGGAGGAAATCATACCCATCTTTGTTTGTTAATTGGCTTTCCCAAAAGAGAAGTAAATTGTCTCCCATCTTTACAGCAGAAGGTGGTTTTACAAGTTGGAGCAACATGCCCCAAAGAAGTTAGGCTCTTGCCCTCCCTTAGAGATGGAAGGTAGGAGCACTATCTTCTTTTATGGTTACATTTCAAAAGCATGATTTCCTGGTCCTTGAGAAAGATATTTCTGGATTGTTAAAGTGGCCAAAGGCTTTAAAAAATATTTGTATCTCAAGGGGGCAGAGATAGAGTTTACCATTCTAAGTTTTCTAAAGTAAACGTCCTAAGAAAAGTGATCAGAAGTCTCCAGTAAGGAAGAAGACCGTGGGAAGTTTAGTTAAACTGAGGGTTGTGCTAAGTCTGTTTGTCACAACCAACTTCCATTCAGTTTCTGCGGAGTCTAAAGTTCAAGACATCTTGGTTAGTTGTTTAGTAGCACTTCTCTTATTATGGTCTACGTATAGCTCCTCATGTTCTAGTGATCCATGCCCAAAGGACATTGTATCTTTGTTTGACACATTGACAATGCAATATTTGAACAGGAAGAGGATAACTGAAAAAAAAATCCCCTTAAATAAAGGAAAGAGTAGGGAAATACATAGTGATCAATGATGCCTAGCTCCTGGGACTTCATGATGGAGAGCAAAAATGAGAAATCACTGTCCAGATAAATGTATCTGATAGGTGCCTTTCTTCACCTTCCCACCCCCTGAAAATACAAACTTGTTTTTGCCATCTAGGAACCTCTCTATTATTCACTGTTGTTGGGTGCTGCTTATAATACTGAGATGATCGTTCTTACCTTTTTTTCTCCCTTGGCCATAATGAGATGAACTTTGAGGAGAATGCCTTAAATGTCAGCTTTTGTAATAGGTGATGAAGAGTTGTAGACTGTTGCACTCCAGAAATGCTGTTATTTTTGCAAAATAGTTCCTTTGAAAAGGTATTATGTTTTAAGGATATTTTCTTCCAGTCATTTCCTGTAAAAGTAATGCTAGCTAAGAATTCTGCTTAAACATAGTCTTTAAAATTTCTTGTCTTTTAGCTTACTGGCCTCTTAGTTCTATCTAGGCCTCTTCCCCTTCCCATCATAGCTGTTGCCCTGAGGCAGTTTGAAATGAGAGCCTTAGGTGAAGAGACACCATCCAGAATCCTCCCTTTGCTACTGGCTGCCTAATTTTATCAATCTTATCTCCTGCTGTGTTAGCTATTTCTCTGCTTTGACTAGTCTCAATTTGGGGTACACACTTTGTGTTTTGAAACCCAGCAGGCCCACAAATTATGGGACTCTAAATCACTTAGACTGCAGGCCACATGTGGAGAATTTATCTCTTTGCAAAGCTTTGTTTTCTTCTTTTTCTGCTTTCAACTGCTTTCAGAACTTTGAGTTCATACCTCTTTTTGGAGACTTGACTAAAAGCAGCTAGAAGTAACCATTATATGCTACCATATGAGTGTTCCTACCGTTTGTGCTAACACCACAGCTTTAGTTGACATATATCCTATGTGCAACTCAAGGTATAGTAGGTTGTGTTTTACTTACTGTTTTTTTCTGTCACAGGTTCATGATTAACGTTCTTAAGTTCACACAATAGCTGGATCTATGATCTTGGCATCAGGCTTCATTCAAGCTGGAGTATGTTGGGAAAGGGGGAGTTGCAGGGGTATCTCCTCATTTTTATCAGAACAGAAAAAAGATATTTTTCAGAATCTATCCAAGAGACATCTGCTCCTGTATCATTGGTCAGAACTTTTGGACATGGCCCCCTTAGCAGCAAAGAAGGTGAAAAGAGCATTTCTTGTTTCTTTAGTCAATGTGGTCAAGCAAAAACGGGATCAGGAATGAATACTGGGGAAGTCAAATAAGAAATTACATCACAGATGAGTCCTAAGTTCTCTTAATTTTTAATTTCTTAATAATGAAGGTATAATGCCATTACTTTGCGCTAAATATAGCATTTACTGTTACTTAATATGAAGAATGGTAATTTTTTTTTTTTTAATTTTGCTAAATACTTTTTAGTTCTCTTGAGTTCAATTACCTTTGGGGTTAATAAGTATTCTGCCTCTTACTTTCCAAGACACTCACATAATCACTTAACCACTATTTTGCACACAGCACTGTGATTTTCTTAATGTTTATTTTATTTTTGAGAGAGAGAGAGTGAGCATGAGTGGGGGAGGGGTAGAAACAGTTGGGGATAGAGGATCCAAATGGGGCTCAGTGCTGACAGCAGAAAGCCCAACACGACATTCGAGCTTTAACTCATGAACAATGAGATCATGACCAGAGCTGATTAACACTTCCGTGGACTGAGTCACCCAGGCGCCACTGCACATAGCACTGTGTTAAAACAACAACAACAAAAAAAAAAAAAAAAAAAAAAAAAAACAAAACAGAGTATGGCCTGTAAAATTTTCTTATTTTTGTTATGATTATGCTGCTCCTGGTGGTTGGTGATGGCAGTAGTGATTATAATTTTCCTTATGTCTATGAATGAGTGATATTTTGGGGCTCCTGGGTGACTCAGTCACTTGAGCACCCAACTTCAGCTCAGGTCATGCTCTCACTGTTCGTGGGTTCGAGTCCCATGTGAGGCTTTGCAGACAGCACAGAGCCTGCTTCAGATTCTCTGTTTTCTTCTCTGGCCCTCCCTTGCTTGCATTGTCTCACTCTCAAAATAAAAGCATTAAAAAATTGAAAAAAAAAAAAAAACAACAACAATGAGTGATGATGGGGTTTTGGACTGAAGGGGGTTTGGAGCTGACCTCCAGGAAAGAATTCTTGAAGACATCTTTGGTGCAAAAAAGTGATTTTATTAAGTGAAGACATCTTTGGTGCAAAAAATGTCCCTGCCCAGGACCCATGGGCAGAAAGAGCTGCACTGGGGTTGTGAAAAGTTACTGCTTATATACTGTGGAGACGAAGGAAATAAAGTCAAGAGGAAGTTTCTTAAAGGGATTTCCATATACTAATGAAGACTCACAGACTCCTGGAAGCCTAGCTGTTGTCAAGCTAAGGTTGTTTTTCCCTCTAGCAAAGCATTATCATTAAGACAGTAGGGAGTTCCTGGATATTAGGCTATTGATGACATATTTGTAAATGATGGAGACTCTATCAGTTTAATCATTTTTTTTTTTCTGTCCTATTCTTTGTTCTGGGGCAGCCAGAAGTGCCATATCCCACCTGGAGGTGTCAGTTTGCATTATTCTCCCTCATCAAGTGATATTTTTGCAAAATAAACATATGAAAATTATATGTGCCATAATGAGCAAGTTTCCCTTGTATTTATTAAATCAAATTTAATCATTTTATCTCTCAGCTCCTCTGTGCTCTTATTTTTTTGACTAGATCTCCCCTAGTTTACAATATATTTTTATTTATTTATTTATTGGCTATATATTTCGGTGCATATGGGTATATAAACCTTATATTTTTGACATTTGTAACTTTTATCATTATGTGATATCCCTCTTTATCCCGCTTGATTTTATTCTTAAATTTCAACCAGCTTGATGTGAATATAGCAAATTCTGCTTTTTATTTTCATTTACCTGTTGCCCCTTTGTCTACTCCTTTAAATTTGTATTTACTTTGTTTTTGTTTTAAGAGGTTCATTTGTCTGTTCCTTCCTTCCTTCCTTCCTTCCTTCCTTCCTTCCTTCCTTCCTTCCTTCCT
Organism: Panthera pardus; assembly: GCF_024362965.1. Classification (NCBI taxonomy): domain Eukaryota; kingdom Metazoa; phylum Chordata; class Mammalia; order Carnivora; family Felidae; genus Panthera; species Panthera pardus. The sequence continues at coordinate 90,142,066 of NW_026526765.1, forward strand.
TCTTTCCTTCCTTCCCTTCTTTTCACTTTTCAATAAAATATAGCTGGGTTAGGGTTTTTTACTCTGAAAAAATTCATTTTTTAATGAGTGAAAGAATACAAAATAGTTATTCAACTTTAGTTGTACCAAATGTGCTATTTTACTTCTTAAATCTTACTATATTTCATATAATTTTTTTCTTCTTTCTTTTATTATTTTTTGCTGGATTACTATAGTTGCTATTTATTCAGTTTGGTAATAGAATATGCTATATGCTTGAATTGTGAAGGGGTTCAGAAGTCTCCCCAAAATATGTAACTTTGATATATGGATTATTTTGCACAAATATAATCAAGATACAGCAGATCCAAGAAAAAACTTTCCTTTTCCCTTAACTGTCTGAAATAATTTAGACAGAGGGTCCGGTCCAAGAAGAGAACTATCACTTCAGTGAACTACAAAGAATATGGGCTAGGCATGACAAGCTTTGGGATTGTGCAGCAGTGCTTAGAGATCAAATTCATCTCTGGGTCCCATTGTCTCTGCAAAGTATGGCAAACATTTATTTACCAAACATCTGCTTTACGCATCTTCCCGTGAATTTTCTTCCTTTTAACGCCTCCTCCCTTCTCCTTAGCTCAGAATGGATATAAAGCTCAAATGACTTCCCTGACTACCTGTGGATCGCACATTCTTATGGGACCTTCATATGTATGTAATTAATTTTTTTTCCTATCTGCCCTTTGCTAATTTGGTTATTTAGACCAGCTGAAAAAGCAAGAATAGTAGAGAATAATTTTTTTCATTCCCAATAACTATTAGTTCTTATTCAAAAAGATTTGAATATATTCTGTGTGTCAGGCAGTCTTCTAGAAAGATGAGATAAACAAAATAGAGGAAAAATTAATCTCCTCTATGGGGTTTTTCTATTATTTTTTTTCCAATTTTTTATTTAAATTCCAGTTGGTTACCATACAGTGTAACATTAGTTTCATGCTGAATTAAGTGATTCAACACTTCCATTACAACACCCTGTGCTCATGACAAGTGTACTCCTTAATCCCCATCACATATTTCACCCATCCCCCTGCTTACCTCCCCTCCAGTCACCCTCAGTTTATTCTCTATAGTAAAAAGTCTGTTTCTTGGTTTTCCTCTTTTTGCCCCCTCTATGTTCATTTGTTTTGTTTCCTAAATTCCACAAGTGAGTGTTTAACTTTTTGAGGAACTTCCCTACTGTTTTCCAGAGTGACTACCAGTTTGCATTCTATGGAACTTTATTATAATCAGATACATTTTATATTCTGCTATGGTATTTGTGTTATACCAAAATTCTTATATTGAAATCCTAATGCCTGCTATGAATGTGTTGGGAGGTGTGGGTCCTTTCTTACAACTAAAGTGGAATAACTATTGTGTATTTTTCCATTTATTTTTTTTAAATGTGTTTCATGTCCTTTAATGAGATTAATGTTCTTTTAAAAGAGACCTAAGAGCCCCTTTGTCCTCTTTCATCATGTGAGGACACAGAGAAAAGTTAGCTATCTGAAACCCAGAAAACAGCCTTCACTGGAATTTGATCATGCCAATACCCTGATCTTGAACTTCCAGGCTCCAGAACTGTGAGCAATAAATTTATGTTATTTATAAACCACTAAGCCAGTAGTATTTTGTTACAACACCTGGGACAAACTAAGACATTATCATTATATAAAGTCAAGAAACTATATCTCTTACTAAAATGCTCTATTTTTCAATGTCTTCAAACCCCACAAGATGAGCCATTTTGAGAAGATTTCCTCTCTTGTCTCTACTCCATCATAAATAAAATCTTTGGAATACTTTCTTCCCTTTTATTAACAGTCACCTTCAAATTTTATATTTAACTCTGTTATTAAAGTTTTCCTTTCAGTATGCCCATTCTGTTTCAAGACTTCTCCTATGTCAATTTTTGGTACAATACAGACACTCCATTTTTCTCCTAATATAGTCATTACTCATAACTATTTCTATTTCATGTTTCTTTTTGTTTGTTCCTTGTTTTGTTCATTTGTTATTTGATCCGAGTCCTTTTATGATTAGTGTTTTTGTGGATGAAGTATGCTGTTCCCAGAGTTGCTTAAATCTTCCATTTTTATAAAAGCTTTTCTTTACCTTTGTTGGCATGTGTTGTCTTGGGTTACAGTTATGGGGTTGCAGCCTTTTTCTCTTTGTAAACATTGGTCTCCTTGCTTTCATTGTTGCTTGAATATTCTGAAGTCAGTACTATTATAATTTCCAATTTACATGTGAGGAAATGAGGCCTAAAAAAGACACTATTTTACTCAAGTCATAAACTATGACAGAACCGAATTCCCCACAGACCTTATAACACATGCTTTTAATTGCTGTATTCTATTTCAAGTTTGTGGACTGGAGAAGAAGTAAAGGGCCCTGTAAATTGAGAGGCACATGGGAAAAGCAAATTTCTTTCTGGCTTAGAGCCTTGTCTACCTGTTATTTCTGCTTAGAGTGTCCTTAGATTTATCCATGACCAGTTGCATTGGTATTGTTCAGATCTCAGTTGAAATATTTTTTTCTCAAAGATGCCTTCCTCAACCTGAGGATATAAATAAAGTAGCTATCAAATAATATACATTCATCTGTTTGTTCATATCTATCTATCTATCTATCTATCTATCTATCTATCTATCATCTATCATCACATTAGAATGTAAACCTGGTCTTCCTAGTTCTCTGTTCTATTCCTATTGTAAAGAATATGTGTAGTATTTATCTCTGGTTCTTGGAGTGGAGTTTCTAAAATCTTGAAATTTCTAGATTGAAATCAGTGTTTTGTTATTTATGAGCCTTTTGCATCCCTGTGAGTTCATGCTAATAAATTAACTCCAGGAAGATAATACAGCTTGATTCAACTAGGATAGGGGAGGGCAAGAAAGCTCTACATTCTGGGCCTTTAAGACTTTGCCCTGTCTGTGTCTTCATTTGGCTTGACTGGTTTGTGTCCTTTACAGTAAAACTATTAATAGTAAATATAGGGCTTTCCCGAGATCTGTGAGTTAGACTAGCAGTTGTCAATCCTGAGGGGAATTATGGAAAATTCCCAGATTTATAGTCATTTGGTGAGAAGTGGTGGGCTGGGAACCCCATCTGTGGCTGGCATCTTATGGGGTCTGCCCTAACTCTGGATGGTTAGTGTCAGAATTGAATTGTAGCACACCAATTAATATAAAACAAATCCCCAACACTTTGAGCAAGACCACACACATATAATTTACTCACTTAAAATGTGTTCAATAATTGACTAAAGGAAGACGGTTGGAGTAAAGTAGAGAAGTCTCTTAGCCCATGGATTTATTTTCAACTTATATTCCTGAGTATCATGTCCCCACTACAGCCTGCAATAGACTCTAGATACTCTTTCTTGTGCATAAATTGCATCTTGACTGTAAATCAGAAAAGCAATATTCTGATTGCTGATACCTTTTGTCTGTTGAGATGTTAGTCCATTGCCTCTTTCCTACCTGCTTTCTGCTGTCATCATTAACAATGTTAAACCATACTACATTTTGGATTCTTTTGATCTCCCCTTTATAATTGTACTAAGTAGTAGATCCCCTTCCCTATAATTACCAAATTAGATATACTCACAATGCCCAGTAATCCATATTTTCTTGCATTCCCAAATACTTCAAAAATGTGTTAACACACCTTAAAATTGTAATGTGAGGACTTTTTGAGACACTGTCTTTAAAAATGTCTCTTTCTCTAATTCTCTTTCTTTCTCTCAGAGGCCTGAGAATTAGAGAAAGAGACAGAGACTCTGTCAAAAGACAATTTGTTTCAAAAATATAATTATCATCCCTAATTTACTGTCAAAGTAATATCATCTTTTGTTTTCAGAAAAAATATAACCATTGACAAAGAATTTCAGGCAATAAAATAGAGATTTCTAAGCTTACCTTTTCCGGTAAATATAATTACTTAAAAACAAGAAATGTGATAGAGAACACTAATTCTTCCAGACATTAGTGTGTATTGCCACTGCAGTGAGGAAACCCAAAGGCTTATTATACTGTGTAAAAATTATATTGTTAGGCCAAATTATATACATCAAAGCACCAAATATGGTATAAAGATGAATGTACTTAGAAAAATAATAACAAGTACTGTTTTATCAAATTATATATAAATAGGCCTTTGAGTATGTCTAGCAGAAGTATGAATTTTAGAAAACATACATCTTTTCTTTTTTTAATTTTTTAAAGGTTTATTTATATTTGAGAGAGAGAGAGAGAGAGAGAGAGAGGGAGTGGAGGAGGGGCAGAAAGACAGGGAGACACAGAATCCGAAGCAGGCTCTAGGTTCCAAGCTGCCCCCATGCGGGGTTCGAACTCATGAGCAGTGAGATCACGAACTAAGCCAAAGTCAGATGCTTAACTGACTGAGCCACCCAGCTGCCACTAAAACATACATATTTTCTTAATGTAAACAACCTTTTTCATGGTAGGAATTAAGTGCTAAACTTGAATATAATTCTTCCTTGATTGGTGTCATATTCAACTTTCAGGTTTCGACAGAAAGATATTGTTAATCTTTAAGATAATAACTACTGTTATTTTGCTGCTCAAAGATATTCTTAAATTTAAACCCACTGATTATGTATGACCCTGACCTAGAAAATCTCCCACTGGGACTCAAATAACTCTATTTACATAATAACCATATAATAGCACATTATCTTTTACTTCATTTAAGCAACAACAACAGTGCCATATGTTTTACCATCTGAAATGTCTGACAAAAAAAGTTAGGCTAATTCCAAAATTAATGATAAAGATTGAATAATAAAAAAAGCCAGTATGTGTATCAGAGTGATCAAATCTATTCTGACCATAATAAGGGTAAATAATGATAAATATGAAAAATTGGGATTCTGAAGAGATCCTAGTCTCCCAATATATATTCTTGCTTTATGTGTCGTAATACTTGAAATTCTACTATTAAATCAGATTCCCTCAAGTTCTCTCTTGTTTGTCCTTTGAATAAATGATAATAGTAAATATTTTGAAAATAACTTCATTTTTAATAACATAAATTATAACACTTATATTTAATCTTAAGTATTTTAGAGGGTCTGGGTGGCTCAGTCAGTTAAATGTTCAACTTCAGCCCAGGTCATGATCTCACCGCTTAGGAGTTCAAGCCCCGCATCGGGCTCTGTACTGACATTGCAGAGCCTGGATCCTGCTTCAGATTCTGTGTCTCCCTCTCTCCCTGCTCCTCCCTCATTTGCACTCTGTCTCTCTCAGAAATAAATAAACATTAAAAATATTGTAAATAATTTAGCAATTTTATTAGAGAATGAAAAAAAAGACTATTTCTCAGTGCCTACCTGATTAGCATGTCTTATAATCTCCAAATATGAATTGAATCACAGAATTAATTTAGACCACGGAAGGATTGGAAACACTTTTGGGAACTGACTTCTGAAGGGCTAAAGTATTGTCAGTTAAATTCTGTATTTATGGGAGGTCGACAGAGGGGAGAGAGAGGAGAGAACAACAACAACAACAACAACAACAACAACAACAAAAATGGAGAAAAACATTCAGAAAGAACACCAAGAACCAAAATCATATGTTATTGTCTACGTTATTATGAAGTCGTTCTTTCTCTTCATTAGTATGACTTTGCTATTTCTCTTTTCATTAGCATGACTTTATTTTTCCAGGTATTCTGTCCAGGCAAATGCTTTGATTGTTCATTATAGTAACTTCCAGAAAGTTATGTGAACCTGTCAACAGGCAATTCATTTTGCCCTGATTCTTTCAATCTCTCACCTTAAGATCTTCATCTGGTTGTTTCTACCAATCCTGGGCTACTCTATCATGATGCTTTCCCAATCTTAACAAAGCTCCCTCTCATCTTAAAAATAAAATTGTCTTAAAACAAACTTGTATTCCTGAAAAAATTTTGACCTCACCTTCCCTCTCCCAGACACTGAAAATTTTGAAATATTTTATCCCTTACCACAGTAAGCAAGTTTTGTCCTATCAGCAGTTGCGTTTATAATGTTTGGGAAGGCAGCTTTTGACAATAATATTGAATTGATCTAGGCTAGTCAATTTGAAAAATAGCCTATCACACACATTAAAAAAAAAGTTGAAGAAGAAAAATAGGAAAAAACCCCTATGAGAATAAGCTCAAAATTCAAGAAAAAACAAGGAAAAGAAAATAATCTTGGAACTGGTGAAAGGGATTAACAAATGTAAATGTGAACCTGACTCAGAAAAATTATCAAGATGATGAAACAAGAAGGCAGATGATTAAAAATGTTTCTTGTATAAAAGGAAAATCAATCCATTTAGAAGCATGTGGCTAGAAGGATGGGAGCTTCCCATCCCATAAGGACTGACTTATTTGAAAAGAAAATTGAACCATGTTATTTTGTTGTTGTTGTTAAATTCTCCTGTCAGTTTTAATTGTACTTAAGATGAAAGAAACAGAAATCTTTAATATAACCTGTGTGATCTTGTCCTGTGTATCTTGTTTTGACCTTATTTTTTATCCTTTTTATTGTGACCTTATTTTTTAACTACTATCTACTCAATCATTTGTTATTGATAACAAACTTTTTTTTTCAGTTTCTGAAATTCTCCAGGTACCAATCACAGCATGTAATTTTGTATTGATCCACTTTGATGTTAGTTTAATATGTTTCCCTTAGTAGAAAACAAATTTTACAAAAGCAAATTCTATGATTCATTCATCATTGCATAATTAGTGCCAATTTTGACAGATATTTGATTCTCAAGTCAAGCAAAATAAGTCATACCCAAAGATTATTATATTGGGATTCGTTTTATAGGACTTTCAAGATCTGGAAAAACTGATCAATGGTGAAAATCAGAAAAATATTGCCTTTTTCTGGATGGTGAATCAATTGGAATGGGGCACAAAGAAATATTCTGCATTAATGTAATTATGAAGTTATTGATTACTTGAAAATATTCTTTGTCAAACACCAATTTTATATTTAAGATCTGTGAATTTCACTGTGAGAAAATGTACTTCCAAGTAAGAGGAAGATATGACCCATATTTTTCAAATGGCATATCCTGGAACCATAATATTACTTAGAGCCATTTCAATCCTTCATATATTCATTCATGCATTCAGAAGATACTCATTGATTATGTACTTCAGTTGATTATCTGTGAAGTTAAAGATAGCCTGTGCCTTTGTAGAGAACAGAGCTAAAGGGGTTTGAAGTTCATTTTACTGGCAATATGGGATGGGATATTTCATGAGGATTAGCAAAGGAAAGCCCAAAAAGGCAAAGAACCTATACCTCAATTACAATTCAACATGAGCCCAGAGCACTCTGCTTTTATTTTTCTTCTTCTCATATATGGCTGTTCTAGGAAAGCTTTATGCTTTTGATTAATTGTTTATTTTTAGAATAATTAAATGCACAAAATATGTTTTGGTTTCTCAAAAGTTACTTAAACACTAGATAAGCTGTGGTTTTTTGTTTGTTTGTTTGTTTGTTTGTTTGTTTGTTTTTTTAACAGCACATGTATTTTCAATCTTGGTTCATTAAGTGAAGTACATTTTTTTTTCATCCAACATATTTATTTTTATATACTTCTAATATGTATTCTGTGCTCTGGCCCTAGTGAGATATTGAGATTTGCAATTTCTCTGTCTCACTTTTTAAAATTTATCATCTGCTATAAGGAAGGTAAAGAATATGGAAAGAAAGAAAGAGAGATGCAGGGAAGAAATTGCAGTTTATAGAATTTCCCTGCTTTTGCTTAAAGCTTAAGCTTGTACCTTATTTATGAATTTCAAATTTGGATTGACTATTCTTTCCATGAGCTTTAATCATGTACATGGATAATAATACATAATAATAAACATTATTATATATTGTACATATACATAATAAACATATACACAATATATGTATTATATATTGTATAATACATAATAAACATTGTTATATATTTGCCTACATGTTGCTATCTACAGTATGTTTTACACAGTGATGCATCTCCAGGACTTTGCATATGGCAACACTTGATTATTTATTCATTGAAAGAATTAATATGTGTCACTAAATGTTAAAGATTTCAAAACATGGCCTTATCAATTTATCATTATCTCCATGATATAATTGAAATTGTGGACTGTATTCTTAAGGGCTGTGAATTCATTGTTGTTCTAAATGTCCAATAACATTATGTATGGTTTTGCTAGATTCTACAATGTGAAATGGTTTATAAGCTTACTGCAGAAAGTACATGTGCTAGAATATATTCCAACAAGGAGTCACATTAATAGTAAACTATTTGAAGGCTAAAAACCATGAGTAATGATAAGATTCAAAATTAAGTATTCAAGAATAAGGAATAAAAATCAAAAAATGTCTCTAGAAAAATACACACACCCACATACATATACACAATTTCAATTATCAATTATTCTGTTGAGTGTTAAATTAATTTTATAATATTACATGTATATTAAATATTTTAAAAAATCACTATCTTGCTAAGAACCTAATACTACCCTGAAATCTCTCATAAAGGTCCCAAATTATTAGACTATACTTACAGTCTTATATTTTTGAAGGCAAATATCTTAGACATACTTATAAACATACACTAAAAATGATGGATTGATAGTGACCAAAAAAATTAATGTATGCTACAGTTGATTTTACTCATTTGATAAAATAATTAATGCATAAAAATGCATTTTTTGTTATGTTAGGACTTACCGTTTTTATTTCTTTCTTAAACATTACACATTTTATGAGAAATTATTGAGCTCTTTCCTTGGTATAAACATAATTAAAATATATTTCACTTATTTTAGTGTGGGTCTATGGTATTCTAGTTCTTATTTTTACACATCTTCCTGAACTCCTTTCAAGTAAGTAAACTGTCCTTTGTATCTCATCTGGTTTCATATGTGTTGCCACTGGCCATGTAGTCCTGTTTTCTTGTGAACCCCCATGGTCCAGAAGAAACACTGCTTCAGCACCTGTTTCTGCATTGTGTTTTATTTACCACAACAACATCAAGTGTAGGAAGTTCCGATTCCTTTGATTTTCAGCAACAAAAGCCAGAAGGATCATTAGACTTTGCACTGTTGTTTGAAACAGAATGCAGTACAAGTCTTGTGGCGACTAGCACTGATTGCCTTCTAGACTTGGCATCACGTGTTGGATCAAAGGTGTAACTGAAACTGAGCTAAAGAGAATTCCGACTGAAACTCAAAGAGTGTTAATGAAGGGGATTTGGTCTCAGAATAACCTGATAGAGAAAAGAGAAAAAAAAATTATCGAGGGGTGCCTGGGTGGCTCAGTTGGCTAAGTGTCCGACTTCAGCTCAGGTCATGATCTCGTGGTTCGTGAGTTCAAGCCCCGCGTCCGGCTCTGTGCTAACAGCTCAGAGCCTGGAGGCTGCTTCGGATTCTGTGTCTCCCTCTCTCTCTGCCTCTCCCGTGCTCATGCTCTGTCTCTCTCTGTCTCTCAATAATAAATAAACGTTAAAAAATTAAAAAAAAAAAAATTAACCAAAAAAAGAAGTGAGCTTGTCCTTTGAGGAAGTAGGTTAAACCTGCTGTGATTTTTGGTGCAATGTATGTCTTCTGAAAACAAAGCTGTGTAGAATTTCTTCATGTGTTTGATCTGTATGTGTGAGTATATGTATGTATACATATACTCACATATACATACGTACCTATATTTTACATATTTGTAGGGATTATAGAAAAGTGCATATATAAAATTTTTAAAAAAGTAATTATAGAGGAGGAAGAGTAATTGGTTAAACTAATTATGAATTATATGCAATCTAGCTGTAGAATTATGAGTGCTCTTATGAATTATGTACTACATAACTATCGATGAAAATACAATTTTAGTTCAGAGCAAAGGAATGAAAGTACATTATTAAAGCCTTTTAATGTATATGCTTAGGAACACCTGTGTGGTTCAGTCAGTTAAGCATCCAACTCGATTTCAGCTCAGGTCATGATCTCAAGGTTCATGGTATCTGGCCTTGCATTGGGCTCTGTGCTGATAGAAGGGAGCCTGCTTGGGATTCTCTCTCTCCCTCTCCCTCTGCCCTTTCCTTGCTCATTCTCTCTCTCTTTCTCAAAATAAATAAATAAACATTAAAAAATAAAGTATATGCTTAAAATTGTTGTGATAAACTTGTCAATATATCTGTGATTATTAATATGTCATTTTATATTAACTCATTTCATTTCCTTCCACAAATATGTGAATATTCAACAAGGTAGCAGATACAGTAGGGGGGAAAGAGGGATGAATAAAACATTGAAGTTGATGTTAGGTGGCATATTGTTTAATACTGTTATTGGTCCTTAAAAGAAGAAATATATAAAACCACTCCCATGAAAGCAAAGGAATGAATGCTAAGTGGAAGAATTTTCAAAATTAAGTGATATGGACAAAATTCCAAAATATCCATTAGTTTAAAAAAAAACTAATATTTTTTAGCCTACAGTATGAGTATAGGCTCATGTTAGTAAACATCAGCAGATTTAAGTTGGGACTACATATCCTTTCCCTAGGATATTTCCTACCCTAGATAGGATAAAATGGGTAGGGAAAAAAAGAGAAAAGTGAGAAAACAGACATAAGGGCATTTATAATATTTTTCACTTGTCTATTGTATCACAATAAACAAGTCATTTTTACATGTTATTTGTATTGGGTTTTCCGTAATGGTTAATGTAGCAGAGATGGCATTATAAATTAACTGACGTATCCAAAATCACTGAGCCCGTAAATTGGAGAACTGCTAATCCAAACCATATCTCAACTCCAAGTGTATTGTTCTTTCAATACCAGTTACTGATGGGGCAACCAAAAGAAATAAACGTTTCTTTTATAGTAGAGTAGAATATATATTTACAATGTACTCAAAAAGTGTAGTTTCTATGTATTGTCTAAATTAATCTTGTCTTAATTGGAAAACACTTATCCCTTTCATAGGGGTAACTTAAAACTGTGGTAATAAGACAATTCTTTAACGTGTTCAGCTTTTCAAGTAAAAAGCCTCAAGTCATTAAATTTCCCATTATTTCCAGGATACTTAGTAAATGGTAAGGAATGGGTAAAGGAAATAATAGTCTGTTGTGGCACTGGAAATAATAAGCTGTTAGGTCTCATGGAATCCTCTTGATGGATATCATGTTTTCATAGCAACATCCATTGTATGCTTTGTTGTTGCACAACCAGCCAGCATTTGTGCTAAAGATAGTGGTTTGTGTAAGTTGGGCTTTCTTATTCTGTGCTTACCAGTATCTAGCAGACTTGCTTGCCTGCTTTGTCTTTTCCCCAGCTCCTCTTGGAATTCAGAGCATTCTTCACACATGCAGCCAAGGTCCAATTCTGACTCTCATCTGTTCTTCAGCTAGACAAATGGGTCCCCTCTTAGCTTCTAAAGGGTTCTCTATGGCAAGTGCCTCCTGAAAATTCCCTTGACTAATATCTCAGATGCTCCTTAGACCCACTCATACTAGAACAGAATCAAGGACCACTCTGGAAAGATAAATACTGTCTACTTTCTGTTTAATTATAAATACCACTAGAGTTATTTCACTGTGGTTTGAACTCACAGATTAGAGTGTGGCACAAGTATCCACACTGGTGAGGTCTCCCTAATTATCATTTTTCTCTAAAGCCATACTCCTTTCTAGGCTCAACCTAGAATGGAGAAAGGGGAATGGAGAAAGAAAATGAGAATCTTGTCATTGTTTCTTCTATCCCTTTTCTCAATTTCTCATCTACTCATTTTAACAAAATAAACTCTCAATCCTTCCTCTTATCTGGTTGTCCTTTAAATAGTACTCTGTGATCTAAGTCACAATACCTCCTTCTCAGTAAGATGAATGATATCCTAAAGGAATCTATAATAATAATAATGATATTATTACCACTACCACTATTACTACTACTACTGTCTCTATTCCTATGCCTGGCTTGAAAACCTATCAAAATTCTCTTCTGAAATTTCAGAAACTGAACATAATTTTGTATTTAAATTTTCACTAGTGTTGTAACTATCACTTTTGGTTTTCTGCGTTCCCTTCTCGTCTACTCAAAAACGTATACAGAACTATTGAGTTGAAGATCATAAAACAGAAATGTAAAAAAAAAAAAAAAAAAAGAGAGACTAACATGGCTAATTTTATAGACCTGGATGATTAGCCTCTACAGTTATATAGGTTAACTCTATAGATGACTATGAACTTTCAATATATGGAATAATATACTAGGACATATAGGGTGTAACATGCTATAATTTGACTGCAATATCTGTATGAAAATCTCTAGGAAATAAAGTATACTTCCTTGATTATCATTACCTATTAGTTCTTATAATGGTAATAATATCTATTGTTTTCTATATTTGTTGCTGAATTAGAAAACATACTGACTTCTCCAAAACTCAAATTTCCTTCTTGCTAGTACCATAGTTTTATTACTACAAAGAATCTTCCACCTAAGTTCTCTTTACTTTACTACTATTAATTTATCGTTAAAGTTAAGGATAGGGATTAAAAATACTAATAGGGGCACCCAGATGGCTCAATCAGTTGAGCATCCAACTCTTGATTTCAGCTCAGGTCATGATCTCATAGTTCATGGAATCCAGCCCTGTTTTGAGCTCCACACTGAGCATGGAAGCTGCTTAAGATTGTCTCTCTCTCTCCCTCTGCCCCTCTCCCCCACTCACTGTCTGTCTAAAATAAATCAATAATAATAATAAAAGGAGGAGAAAGTAGAAGAGTTAAAGTTCAGCTAATTATTTCTATACTAAAATCTAATACTTATAAGTCATTCCTTATGGAAAATGGATGTATGATTTCATATGAATTTATATGCTGACTGTAGTAAATGTTTTTTAAATATAAAAAAATTTACTATAGCTGAGTTGAGAGTATCATTATAATGAAAGAGCTGTTGTTTAATTATAGAGGATATACATTTGGAAACTATTACATGGAAAATATGCTTGTGCAAATAATATTCATAAATTATCACTATTTAAAAATACATATTTTGGGGCACCTGGGTGGCTCAGTCGGTTAAGCATGCAACTTTGGCTCAGGTCATAATCTCATGATTTGTGGGCTCAAGCCTCCAGTCGGGCTCTGTACTGACAGCACAGAGCTTGGAACCTGCTTCGGATTCTGTGTCTCCCTCTCTGTCTGTCCCTCCCCACTCACTCTGTCTCTGTCTCTCAAAAATAAACATTGAAAAAAAAATTCTTTTTAAAATACAGATTTTATTATTGTATTTTTAACCTACTTTTTAAAAGTTTATTTATTTTTAATGTTTATTTATTTATTTTGAGAGCGCGTGCGCGCGAGAGAAAGAAAGCGTGAGCAGGGGAAGGGCAGAGAGAGAGGGAAAGAGAGAGAATCCCGAGCATCCTCCATGTTGTCTCGCAACAGGCTCTGCAGAACAAGGGGTTTGAACTCACAAACCATGAGATCATGATGTGAGGTGAAACCAAGCGTCTGACTGTGTCTTTAATCGACTGAGCCACCCAGGTAGCCCATGACCCACTTTTAAAAAGCATCACTTTGCTAAGTGAAATAAGCCATACAGAGAAAGACAGATACCATATGGTTTCACTCTTATGTGGATCCTGAGAAACATAACAAAAACCCATGGGGGAGGGGAAGGAAAAAAAAAAAAAAAGAGGTTAGAGTGGGAGAGAGCCAAAGCATAAGAGACTGTTAAAAACTGAGAACAAACTGAGGGTTGATGGGGGGTGGGAGGGAGGGCAGGGTGGGTGATGGGTATTGAGGAGGGCACCTTTTGGGATGAGCACTGGGTGTTGTATGGAAACAATTTGACAGTAAATTTCATATTTTAAAAAATAAAAAAAATAAAAAAATAAAATAAAAAAATAAAAAGCATCACTTGTCCAGAGTTTATAGGTGATGTAACATTTTATATCATTATGATATAAATATGTATTAATTTATTTTATATATAATATATAAAACATGTATGTTTTATATCTTATATTTATTTTAAATACATTTTATATTATATATGTGTGTGTGTGTATGTATATGTGTGTATACACACACTCACATATATCAGATGCTTACTTCTCCAGGATTTGAAGGTAATATAATATTTTATTTCACTAAGATATATAAATGTATAATCTATTAACTATGATATACATCAACTCAGATACTTGAAATTCTGCCAGGTATCTGTAAAAGGGTGTGTTAATTCAGAAAACCATAAGTGATTAACAAATTTATGAATTCAGAATATATATAAAGTTTCATCAAACTTAGTGCCCACCCTTAAAAACTTAAATATATTGGGAAAGAGGAACATAGATAATTACCATGTGTAGGAGAATAGGAATGCTGTCATAAAAGTAGAAACAAAATGATGCAGTACAGAGAAGGAAAAAAATTAATTTATATTATGATGCTTGTTTACTATGGATATATCATATAGTAGAACCTATGCAGATATGTTCATTTTCATGTGAGATGTCAGTGCATGATATACTTACTGATTTATCATGTCAGGCTTTCTAATACCTTACAACTGATTAAAAGCATAGCACCAACTCTTGATATTTATTCCAAAAATTAAACTGAGGGGGGAACACTAACATGTGTTTTTCAGATCCAAATGATTTCCATACAAAGGTCACCAAAGAACTATAAGATCAATGTGTTTTTTTAAAACTGTTCAGGATTTTCAGACTAGCACGTCAAAGAACACAAATTTATAGGGGTGTTATTGGACAGTAAAGGATTTAAGTTGATCTTAATACATGGAAAATTAATATGTCCTCTCTTCTTTTTTAAGCTCAATTCCAACTGCAGAACTTTAATATTAGGACATGAAGTTAACAGGACTTATTTTGCACATTATATACGCATTCAGCTGGGAGAGTTATTTCTCAAAATCTCCTTTCCTTTCTGAAATACTTTAAATGAAATTTATAAAACTTCCCTGAGAAGATGGTAGTTAATGCTGGGATGAATCTGTGGATAGGTTTTTTAAAAAAGATGTATATATACTCACCAGTACAGATTCCAAACAGCAATCACATTTATTTTAATATGAATTGTAGTATCATATCATACTACTTTTTGAACTAATATAACCATGTATCTCTTTTACAGAATCAGTACAATTTAGAAACATGCCTAATTTAATTCTGAAGTTTCATTACGGAAATCATACACTAAAACACAGAACTTCCTTTCTCCCAGAAAACAAACAGAATTTAAATGTCTCAGTGGTGATAGTTTGCCTTGAATATAAATTTTGAGATAAACTGTATTTTGAATAAGGCTTTTCAAAGAGATAGCAATTCATTTCACTTTTATATACCTATAAATTTTATTATAACAAGTTTGGGAAGGATATCAACACAGTAATTCTTCTGAATTCAAAAAGATTAGAATGAACGTTCTGACTAAATGCAGAACTATCTGCTTTTTGGTTAATTATTAAAAGCAATCGACAACATGTTGCAAAAATAGTCGTAAGCTAAATAGTAATATTGAGTCACCTTAATGAAAGGATTGGAGCTTTGATCTGCATGTAAATTAATATGCTAGAAAATCTTCCATGATAAGAGAAAGCAATCTTCCTCAAGTCACAGGAGGCTGATAATCTTGAAAGACTAGGTGATATCCCAGACTCAACAAGGTCCTGGTTCATTGCTCACTATTCTGCCTTCAAAGAAAGCAGTGCTTTTCGTTTTGTTAGCAATGATCAATGTACATGCACAATAGAAAATAATAGAAATAATGGAAAAGAAATACATTTGAACATAGAATTGTTAAAATTAAGTTTAATTTTTGAAGAGGAACAAATCACATTTTAAGAATAGTTAAATGGTTTATCTGTTTTAAAATCTTATTCTATGATTTGCTAATCATTGAATTTCTCTTAATGCTCATTATTGGGGAGATTTAAAGTAGAGCCAACATATATACAGGGGTAGCTAAATTAAATTCAGGGTGGTTTGAGCCAGATTTATGTTCATGTATCTACAAGATGAATTAACTTTATTAAAACATAAATTCTAAAGTCACTAACAATTAATGGAGTGCTGCTAAAATGTTGTTATAGGTTATTATATTGTTTATCACCCATTTGGAAAAGCATACCCAGAAATAAAGACTTGTGCTTCTTTTATTATGTCTCTTTACTACCCCCTAAAATCATAACAACAACAAAAAACAAAAAACAAGATACCCCTTTCTTGCCTGGATTCTCTATATTTTCCTTCCATATGAGAGTCACTTTTTTTGTGCCTTGTGCTATTTTCATTGCCTCTTTGTCCTCAGTCTATACTTAAAATAGTAGTGTCGTGGTCAATTTTTCTCTAAATTTGTACTGTGTTTGGAGATCACAGTCCCTTCCATTCTTTCACTGTATTCAGTAAGCTTATAAGTTCCAAATATGTATTTCCAGCCTCTTTTCCTTCCTGAGCATTAGACCCATATTTTCACCTATTACCTTTCCATTTCTTTCAAGCATTTCAACACTGGCATGTTCACAAGCAAGCACATTTTCTCATTTCCTGTTCAATATCACTGCTTCCAAATTCTGCTCATCACTGTATGTTTTTGGCCTATAACAGATAACATATGTACTGGAATATAGTTATATAAATTGATGGTTTTAAAGATCTATTGTATAACTTTTCTTTTGCTAACCTTCAAAGTAAACTTTTCCTTTTATTCTGACATTTCAAAATGTCTTTATAGCTTGTCTTTCCTGTGTAATATGATGTGCATTATTCAACTTTGTCTCTAAACTAATCTTAGAATAGCCCCAGACTGACATCTCACCTATAATTTTCTTTATTTCTCTATATAGCTTCAAGTCCAAGTTATCTGAGGCTCTACACAATGTAAGCATCTGTCAAATCACACAGATAATTTTATCAATGTGAATCTCTTCCTATTTAAGAACATATATTTTAAATACATGGGTGCATTAAAGAAGTTCTGGTAGATAATAGATAAATGCTGAGCATATAGTAGATACACAACGTCAGGCCCGATTTAAGGGTTAGAGGAGACTTCACTTCTGGATGGTATAAAAGGAAAGCCATGTGGCAAGCATGTGTATGTATATATACATATACATATGCCATACATATGTATATATGGATATGAGGAATTTGGGGTAATTAATCTACTGCATTATAAGTACCACACAATTAGGTATCATTGTAAAATGATCTACTTGGCACTAAAACCTTTGGTTGCTGCACCCGGGTACACTGTGTGTAACACAAAAAGGAACATATATTCACAGCTGGTTTATGGTATGTATCAAATTCAATAGCACAACCAAAGAGGTGCAGGATATTGATTCCCAACTGACACTTCAATTAATCCCTTAACAGAGGATTTTATAATATTATTAAGCCACCACAGTGAATTCTATAGGTATTAATGTACTCCTCTATGTGCAGCCTGTAGTTAGAATTGTTGTTTTGTGGGAAGCCAGGAAATGCAAACAGTAATTTCTTAGTCACTGAATGAGAGTCTAGCAAAAGATTTTTGAACAGAGAAGGTAATCTGTATGTGGTATATGCATCTATTTTCATTGGATAAATCACAGCCTTCTCCATGATGAAAGGGCTCTAATAAACCTTTCACCAGAGGCTGGCTGGATATTGGCCTTTACCATTGCCAATTAACATCAAGCAGTGGCAGCAGGTGGCCAGATTAGCCTTAATTAAGGGAAATGCGTATTATGGAGCCAATGCACAGTCTCCATTCCTGCTACCACAGAGAGCATGTAAATAAGCCCATTGAGCAAACAGCAGGATGGCTGGAGAAGGAGAATGATTAAGATCCATAGGAAAAGTAATCTTTTTCACCTGTTTATTAAAAGCCTATTTCTTTTGAATTGCCCTTTGGTGGGCCTTTCCATTGCACATGAGTATCTTATATTTTTTGACCGTTTTGAAAGATCCATATAAATAGTTCTCCTACAGTTTACTTATCAACAGTTTTCCAATTTTGTTCTTTCAAAGCCCTGATCATCAAAAAACTCCCTTAGCCCCTGTTTCATGAATTAGTGTAGATTCATTCCTCAGACTACCTCTTCTTCCTCTTGAAGTAGGAAACTAGACATAAGGACCCCAAGTCTGTGCTTTATGACTACTGTCTTTCACAGCCATTCCTGTAATATAGTAGCCATCAAGTTTGGGTGGGGGCCAGCATATCATGCACAACCAACTATAAACTACACTTTCCTATACTACCTGGTCAAAGGGAATTCTCCATGAAGTCATTAGTGTTGGTTGAATTGTGGGCAGCAAAGCAATAAGAGCAAACACTTAGCCAATTGTATTTTATATTTACTTTTGCCTCTGGACCTGCTTAGAGACCATCTCAGATATAAAATTTCCATTTAGAGTGGAACATTGTTGCTCAGGTCTGATTTTATTCACTGGATCAATTTATGATGAGTGGTCTTGTTATATGGTATTCCAAAGTCAGGCATTTAACAGTTACCAGGGTCTAGTAGCTTTCCAAAGACTGTTTTTCAAACAGAGGATGGTTGGTAGCAAAGGAAATCATGGTCTTACTACAAAACATTAGGGGTTTGCACTGTGAGTCTCCACTTGAGATTTGCCAGCTATCTTCATACATCATTCCTAACTGCTGAAAGTACTTCCAATACTTTCCGATCTCAAAGTCATAAAACTGGTAGTGGTTTTGTATTGTGTCAACATAGCTGAGCTGAAACTACATTTTCAAAAAGCACTTTCCTTGTAGAATTTTTTGTTAGATTTTGGCCCCAAGGGAGATTTTTAGGAGATTTGGAAGCAAGCAGTTAAACAGCAGCCCCCATGCTGTGTATGTTGGTGTAGTATGCCAGGGGTCATTGCAACTTGTGTGCATTGTCACTAATCTGCTAATGCACATTGTTGGTGTAGGACAGCAGCTGAGCCCACAGCTTTTCCAGCCTCTGCCAGATATTTTGTTTTTTCCCTTCAATTTCACTGAATCCTTAGCTAGGTGTATATATAGTTTCAGGGCAAAGGATACCATCTTTTTTTATATGACATTTGCATTGTCAAGAATGGTATCAATGAGAAGTGGACATGAGTTACTGGTCTTCATAGTTACCAGTTTGTTCTAATAGATTCCTATTTGTCATCACTTCCCTGCTTCAAGATCAGGTTTTTCCTCTACACATCTACCCAGCAGACCTAAAGTTATCCCTCTCCTCTATAAAACTATCCAAATATGGTAGAGGTTGACTCTTAAATGATTCTCAAATGTGTTCATTTATATTTCATGCTAAGTTGCCAGTGTCAACTGTGCTGAATTGCAATGTGGTCAGGTCCATCTTTGTCTTTTATACATTATTCCTTTGAGTTTTATGTATTCAATAGAGTGTGTAATCCCAGATAACGTGGTGCTTTAATGTCATTAATAGTATTTTTGATAGATTAAAAATGCCTACATTTCCTCTGACTTTTTTCCCTTAGGTAATTGCCAGCTGTATTTCCATTTTGATAATGTTGTGTTTATTTAAATAATGTCAAAATAATTATAATTTTACAATTGAATATTAATATATTAGCTACAATGAAAACTAAAAGAGAAGCCACTGAGTTAACTATTATTTTAAAATTTTTAAAGTTTTGAGGCATCTGAATGGCTCAGTTACTGCTACAGCATGTGACTTTTGACCTTGGAGTTATGATTTTCAGCCCCGTCTTCAATGTATAGATTACTCGAAAATAAAATCTTAAAAAATAAAATTTTGAATGTAGTGTGCTTATTTGAGAATTAGTTTCAAGAAAAAGAATGATATTTGTAGATATTATCTTCGTTATACTGTAATATTTTTCCCTATTTACATTTCTTATATTTATAATTAACTGGGAAAAATGAGTAGCTAGACACTTGAGGATTTTTATACCTCTTTGTGGCTGCATAGCAATCAAAATAGTTTTCAACAGCTTGTGGAAGAGTATTAAATCACAGGTAGATGATAAAATTAATATAAAATGTGCATTTTGTCTGGTCAGTTGAATATTATAATATAAGAAATCAGAATACTTTTTATTTTAAGAAATATTAAAGCTTAAATAAATATGCTTTCATTAATATTTGAAGAAGCAAGATATAGGTAGTTTGGAGAGCACTCTCTGAATTTTTAAAAATTAAGAAAACCTGTAATAAAGATGATTCTAGAAAGCTACTTTCGTTGTATCTTCTGCAGTGTTTTCATTTAAGGGAGAGATACCCATTCTGTAATTCATATAGTGAAGTGTTTAAGAAGGCTTGTAATAAAGATGTTTCTTAGAAGAAAATACAGGCAGTAAGCTGTTTGACATTGGTCTTAGCAGTAATTTTTTTTTTTTTTTTGCTCCAGTCTCCTTAGGCAAAGGCCATAAAATCTAAAATAAACAAATGACATTACACCAAACTCAAACACTTCTGCTCACTGAAGGACACCATCAACAAAATGAAAAGGGAACTTTCTGAATGGTAGAAGGTATTTGCAGATCATGCATCTGAAAAGCGGTTACTATCCAAAATATATAAAGAACTTATGAAAATTAACAACAAAAAAATTCCTGACTGAAACTGGGCAGAGAACTTGAATAGAAATTTCTCCAAAAAAGGCACACACATTGCCATCAGACACATGAAAAGATTTTCAACATCACTAATTAATTCCTAGGGAAATGCAAATCAGAACCACAGTAACTGTCACTTCACACCTGTCAGAACGGCTATTATCAAAAAGACAAAAACTAACAAGTGCTGGCAACACTGATGGTAATGTAAACTTGTGCAACCACTACGGACCCTATGGAGGTTCCTCAAAAAACTAAAAAGAGAACTACCATATTATCGAGCAATTCTACTTCTAGCTACTTACCAAAGGGAACAAAGACATCAGTTCCAAGAGATACATAAAACCCTATGCTCACTGCAGCATTATTTACAAAGGCCAAGATATGGAAGCAGCCTAAGTGTCCATGGATGAATAAATAAAGAAGATGTGGTGTGTACATATACATATCTTCTGCGAAATGCCCACAAAACATACTCACACATTCAGTTTGAAATTTAGGCATAAATGTATTTAATTGTTTCTTTTTTTTATAACCTATTTCATGGGATATGTTATATTGGCTCTTTTTCCCTTGTGTCTAGCCCTAGCCTCATGCCATGTCGCGGCTGATCTCTTCCCATACCCTTCTCTTACTCCACAAACTCTTGCTTATTTCTCGTGTAGAAAATTTTAGCTAGTTCTTTTATAGACTTCCTACCTAATGATTCCCTCAAGGATTTCACCTTTCCCCACAAGACAGTTATAAATGTATTTACTAAACAAAATCCATTTCTCTGCTACAGGGAGTTATGATGACATTTTCTCACACCTATGAATGTGTATGTCTATATTTGCACCACTGCACAAATCCTGACAAACATTAGAAAACACTTATTTGGGTATCTCTGTCAGCCACCACCACCCCCATTTGCCTTTTCCTTCTAGCTGAACAAAATTCTTTAGAGTTATAAGACATTTTGATTAAACTTTGCTCTTCTTGTCAAATCAACAGAGTTTACATCTGTGCTTTGTTGTTCTTTCATTTACCGTTTGCTCCTGCTTAGAATGTAGTTTAAGAGACCAACACTTTTGTATTTAACGATCTGTACATTTTTTCTAATATAAATTTTAAAGAGAACAAATCTGTTTTCCTTTCTAAATATTTAAAATATAATCCTGAACAAACATAAAAAAACTGGAAAAATTTTCAGCTCAGATTTAAATGACGCTATCTCAAAGAGAAAAACAAATAAATCACTCATAGGAGTATCAGACGGTATAGATTGATAGAATATCTCCTGTTTCTTAGAAACAATCTGTGTTAGTTAGTTGTTATGTCTGAGCTACAAATATGCCTTTCTCTACTCTACTTTTTGATATTGGACCTAGAACTATGAACAGAACAGCTATCTGCTGTTTCAGCTGGCTCCATTAGGCTCTGAAAGTAGATGGCACTAGAAGGATACTTTAAGTTAGGAGGAGGAAGGAGGGACTTGATCATTCCTGGGACATTCATGTGGTCTTCTTATCTGTTTCTCTTCTTGTGAACATTACTCTAGTGACACTTCTTCACCCTGGCAGTTCCTTCGGTAGGAACACCTGGATGCAGTGTGCAGTTTTTCTAACAGTAGAAGCACAAGTTTTATTGTGTCCTTTAAGAAGTACTGGCATCAGCCAGCTGGTGCCCCAAGGTTGAGTTTTAATTATTATGGTTATTCGTTTTATCCTGAATGTGCAGATGAAGTGTTCTGGACTGGGCAATAGTTTCTTGTTAATTATAGTAAATAATAAGTATGTTGGCTATGCCTTGCCACAAACCTTACCTAAGGTGAAATGCAACAAAAGCCAGATGGAAAACAAAATTAAAAAAACACCTTACAAAAGAAGCCAGTCACTTCATAGGGAAGGGAAGGAGGATAATGGATTTTCTCCATTTGTATAAGGAGAAAGCTCATTCCTTTCTGGAAAACAAACAAGTAAATAAATAAATAAAGTATATAAGTATAAACAAATTATATGTACATATACACATTTGTATATATACACACACACATACATATACATGTACATGTACACACACAGATACACATGTACATACACATATACATATACATACACATATACATATACATACTGAGAGAGACAAAGACAATTTTTGCTCATTGGATATACGGTGAAAAGGATCCTTGTTTCTTACAATCATCTTGAAATAGATATTTTTCTAAGGATCAGATAAACTCGGTGGATCTCTAACTTTTATGACTTAAAGAAGATTTCAAGTTCTGGATTTCCTGTTTCTTACAATGTAAATATCCAGATATATCACCCTCTAGTCTTACAACTTGAGGCTCAACCTAGCAACCTATACTGTAACCATTTGATCCTCTCAGATAAGGGCATTTGGCTAGAAAAATGACAACATATCTAATTCTTATGTGATATGAAGAATGAAATGCTTCTAAGGTATGTACAAGCAAATATCTAGCTATATTTGTATACATTTCTGTATTTCAGGAGACCAAGATGTTTTAAGGGAACACTGAGAAACCTATGCATACGTACATATGCACATATTGTTGTTGTAATGCATTTTTTTTCTTCCTCTCCTCTGGCTGCATTATGATATTCTCTGCATCACTGGTTTTCAGTTGTTTGACTATAGGAGCTTATGTAAGGTTTTCATTGTGCTTATCTTGTCTAGAGTTATAGAGCTTCTTGAATCTGTGGATAAGGATTTCATTATTTTTCAAGAATTCTTTGACATTACCTTTTAAAATAGTTCTTCTCTATTCATTCTCTTGTTTCCTTCTGAGATTCCAACAATTCCTATTGCCAGTTGTTCGATATTATCCAACATGCATCTTATTTTGTATGTTTTTCCTTACTTTACCCCTTTGTGCATTAGTGTGAAAAATTTCTCTCTGTTTTTCTTTGAGGTCACTGATAGCACTAGGCTACATATAAAAGACAAAGTTAACTACATGCATTGAAATCCTTATTTCAGATACTTTGTTGTTGGTGGTAGAGATAGTTTTTCTGTCTAAATTCTCCACCGTTTATCCAATTTTCATCTTTTCCTCTGGATACTTTAACATAATAATCATTTTAAAGTTCTGGTCTGATATTCCAACTGCTGAATAAGTCTCCTTCTAATTATTAATGCTCTTTATTAAAGAATCACATTTTCCTGTCCCTTCTTAAGTCCTCTCATTAAAAAAAAATATTTCCCATGAGATTTGTATTTTAAAGTACTGCCTAAAGTGGAGTAATATTATTTACTCCAGAGATTGCACATACTTTAGTCTGTTAAGCAGCTATGCCAGGAAATTTATTTGATTCATGAGGACTTGGGCTGACCAAGACTATGTTGTTTGCAAATTTAGTTACTTTAAGTTAACTGCTGATTTCAAAAGTCTTAAGAATAGAGTTCTAGTTTTGCAAAATGAAAATGTCCTAGAGATCAGTTGCACAACAATGTGAATATACTTAACACAGCTGAACTGTACAATTACAAATAGTTAGATGATGAATTTAGTGTTATGAATTTTTATTAGAATTTAAAAAGTCTAAGAGCCCATGGATAGATGAATGGATAAATGGATAAAGAAAATATGAGATACACACATACACAAAGGACTATTATTAAGCTTTAAAAGGGAAGGAAATCCTGTTACTTCAGACAACATGGATGGAACTGGAAGGCATTATGCTAAGGGAAATAAACCACACAGAGAAAGAAAAATACAGCCTGGTATCACTTATATGTGGAACCTACAGAAAAAAAAAAAAAAATCAACTCCCTAGAAACATGGTAGAAAAGTTGCCAAGGGCTGATGGGTGGGGTAAACAGGAAGAGGTTAATAAAATAATAAACTTTTAGTTATAATGTGAATAAGGTCTAAGGATCTAATGTATAAAATGATGATTATAGTTAATAATATACAATATTATTGTATTATCATTACAGTAAAATACAATTTTATTGTATTTGTGTAATTGAAATTTTCTAAGAGAGTAGAACTTAAATGTTCCCATCACAAGAAAAAAAAAAGGTGAATACGTGACACAATGGATGTGTTAATTTGATGGTGGAATCCTTTCACAATGTATATACTAAATGTATATTAAATCATTATGTTGTATATTTAAAATATATTCCAATTTTTTTTTTGTCAATTATACTTCAGTAAAGCTAGAAAAAAAGCCTTGAGACTATGAGCAATTTTGACTTTATTATGGTGTTCACATTCTGAAAGCAATTGTCTCTAAGTGCTGCAAAACATTCTAGGTCTATCTCTTGCTTCTTGTATGTTGCTCTCTTGCTTCAAATGTTTTATGAAGAAAATTTTGGGGCATGGAAAAATAGCTTTGTGTTTATGTTTTTAACAGTATCTAATCTGTACATTAGCCCATTTTTCCACTATAAATCTCCACTGTTCTTTTTCAATTCCAGCAGAATACTGCTGCCTGTGGCAGTCTCAATGTCCTCTCACCTGGGCAGTGTTAGCATGTTCCTCTAGAAGAGAAAGAACCTTTCAATATTTACTCACTTAGCAAGTTTTTTTTCTTCTCTAGAATTTAATTTCCAAAAATCTCTGAATTTATAGTTCTCTGATTTAAAATTAATTAGTCTGTTCATTAATTTTTTTCTAGCTACCATCTTGAAAATGTTAATCAGTTACAACCCCCTGCATGCAAATTAGAACAATATCCAATATTAAAATTTAAAAAATTTTAATCAATAGACTGAAGAAATATACTGAATAATCAATAGACTGAAGAAAACGTTTTGAAATGTTTAGTCTATTTCTCTTAACATAAACTTTCTTTGATCTTTAGGTATAAGTGAAAATATCTTACTACAATGCATATATTATACTAGCATATTATGCTTGTGAAAATTTAAATTTTTTGTATTAAGTTAGACTTTGGGTTTAGGCAACTTAGTGAGTATTACATTAATAAATACTTATAGGTATATAGTTATGTGATTGTATTTATAGTACATTATCCTAGGTAGATTCCTCAACAATGATAATAAAGCAGCTATATATACCATATCAAAAAAATGTTTAATGTCTATTTATTTATGAGAGAGAGAGGTGGGGGAGGGGCAGAGAGAGAGGGAGACAGAGAATCCGAAGCAAGCTCCAGGTTCTGAGCTGTCAGCATACAACCCAACACAGGGTTCGAACTCACAAACTGTGAGATAATGACCTGAGCTGAAGTCATATACTTAAGTGACTGAGCCACCCAGGAGCCCCTATAACATATGTTTTAGCATTTAGAAATTGTATTTAGTACATATATACAAAGTACAATTCATCACAAGTGATTGCTATGCTTCCCTTCTAAAATATTTTTTAAGTATATCTGACAGGCTTAATTTAGAAAATGCTTTAAAGTACACAGTAATCATTCTTAATTAGAAATGCAATGCAAATTCTATATTTGTAAAGAAATGTTGCCTTTATGCTACATTAGTGTTACATCTATTTTCTTCTACATGAACATAAAACATTATATGCATACTAAGCAGCTTTGAGATTCATCAGGGTAAATAATATAATTATTATAAATTAGCAATTTTTTTAACTAGGAATTTTTAATTTTCACCAGTGAAACTTGTTGATGGATCATGCCCTTAACTACATAAAATATTTTGGAAAAATTTGGGGTGTATTCATATATTAATTAGAAATTAATGTATGTTTTTGGGGCAACTGGGTGGCTCATTTGGTTAAGCGTCTTACTTCAGCTCAGGTCATGATCTCATGGTCATGAGTTCAAGCCCCGCATGATTTGGATTCTCTCTCTCTCTCTCTCTCTCTCCGCCCCTCCCAAATTTGCACATATTCTCTCTCTCAAAATAAAAACTTAAGAAAAAGATTAGCTTAAAAAATTATAATTCTAATCAATTATAATTCTAATCAATTGTTTTTTATTTGTGGATAATTGTGTTATAGTGTAGAAGTATATCCTAGCGTGAGATCTTCAAATGACCTCTTATTGTCTCAAAGAAAATTAGACATAGATTCTAAAGTAAAAGAAAATACCCTGTCTAGAATCAGCATACCTCAGGGATACAAAAATAACAAAAATAAGTAATGGTTATATTGACTGAGTACAAATCTCCCATTCAGCATGAGGCAGGGAGAGGGGGAAGAAGAGGGAATACTTGAAAAATACTATATGCTAACTAGAATTAACATGTATCTGTAGAAAACTCCACCCAACAAAAGTGGAATACACATGATTCTTTAACACACATGGAACAAATTCCAGGACAGATAACGTGCTAGTCCATTAAAGTTTTTTTTTTTTTTTAATGTTTATTTATTTTTGAGACAGAAACAGCGTGAGAGTGGGGGAGAGGCAGAGAGAGAGGGAGACACAGAATCTGAAGCAGGCTCCAAGCTCTGAGCTGTCAGCACAGAGCCCAACACGGGGCTCAAACTAAGTAACTATGAAATCATGATCTGGGAC
Organism: Panthera pardus; assembly: GCF_024362965.1. Taxonomy (NCBI): domain Eukaryota; kingdom Metazoa; phylum Chordata; class Mammalia; order Carnivora; family Felidae; genus Panthera; species Panthera pardus. The sequence goes on from NW_026526765.1 coordinate 90,169,184, forward strand.
AAAGTTGGACATTTAAATGACTGAGGCACCCAGGCACCCCAAAAGGTTTCTTAATAGCTGAAAAGAATTCAATTTTGCAATGGTTGTTCTCGAACCACAAATGAAATAAATTAGAAATAATAGGAGGAAATTTTGAAAATTCAGAAATATGTTCATATTAAACATAATTCCAAATAATCAATGGGCTAAAGGAGAAGAAACAAGACAGAAAATGCTCCTAGATAAAAGAAAATAAAAACATTATGTGCTCAAACTTATGTTATATAGCTAAATTGATCTGCCAATTTGGTGCAATTAGAAACTTAGCTGGCTTTTTACAAAATTTGACAAGCTTATTCTATGGAATATTCTATTCATATGGAAATATAAAGAACCCAGAATAGAGGCGGGGGAAATAACCCTGAAAAAGATCTAATTTCTAGGATTTATATTTCTTAATTTTTTAAACTTGTTATAAAGCTACAGTAATCAAAATAGTGTGGTACAGCCATAAATATGTGATTGATGGAATAAAATAGAACAGAAATAAATCCTCACAGTTATGGTAAATTGATTTCCAACAGTGGTTCCAAGACAATTCAATGGAGGGAAAATAGCCCTTTCACAAAAGGTGCTGGGAAACTGGATATCTACATGGAACTGAGGAAGTTCAACCTCTTTCTCACACCATAGTAGAATAACTCCAAATAGATAATAGACCTAAATGTAAAAACTAAAAATGTAAAACTCTTATAAGAAACTTAGGAGTTTACCTTTGAGCCTTTGGATTAGACAAAAATCCTTTAGATGTGACACCAAAAACATAAGTGATAAGAGAGAGAGAGAAAGTACATTAAATGGGCTTCATCAAAGTGAGAAACTATTCTCCAAAGCAGATGATAGAGTGAAATAATATATAAATATGAGATAATATTTGCATGTTGTATATTTAACAAGGGACTTATATCTGAAATACATAACTCTTTAAATGTACTAATCAAAGATAAATAATCCAATTAAGGATGTACATTTCTCCAAAGAATATATATGACTTGCCAGTAAACAGATGAAAAATGCTCAGCATCATTAATCTTTAGGGAAACTAACATTAAAACCATGATAAGATACCACTTCACATCTGCTAGGATAGCTAAAACAACAGGAAAAAAAAAAGAAAAATATTGGTGAGAATGTGGAAAAATAGAAACGTTCATACATTGCTGGTGGGAATGCAAACTTGTGTGGCCACTTTGGAAAACATTTTGGCAGTTTTGTAAAATGTTAAATATAGACCATAAAACCCAGTACTTCACTTTTACTCTTAGATATATATCTAAAAAATTAGAAAACACGTATGCACACAAAAACTCTTACGCAAATGCTTATAGCAGCATTATTCACAATATCCAAAGAGTAGAAACAAACCAAATGTCCATCAACTAATGAATGGATAAATATAGTATATACATAAAATGGAAAAATTTTTGGCAGTAAAAAAGAATAGAATTCTTATATATGCTACAATATAGATGAACCTTGAAAACACTATACTAAATAAAGAAGATAGTCACAAAGGACCTTGTCATACTATACTGTGTAAGAATAGATGCATCTTTAGAAACAGAAATTAGGTAGTGACAACCTAGGGCTGATTGGACTGGGAAAAATGGAGAATGACTGATAATGGGTATGGAGTTTCTTTTTAGGTGATATAAATTCTCTAAAATTGTGGTGATTATCTACAATTCTCTAATTGTACCAACAAACATAGTATATGGGTGAATGGTATTATATGTGAATTATTTTTAAAAATTAAAATATATGTCACAAGCATTTATCTGTAGGTCCAAATTCCAGTCATGGCATTGTTTTATTCTCTGGTTGGTCTCAATCGGCTGACATCAGGGTGTTGACTGGGGATGTAATTTTAGTTAGAGCTTGGGGTCTCTTTTATAACTCATAATTGGCAGAATTCAGCTTCAAGTTGTGAGCTGAGTTCCTGTTTTCCATTTACCTGTTGGTCAGGGATTCTCTCAGCTCCTCGAGGCTGCCAATAGTTGTTTGCAGCTGGACACATGAAGGCAATTCACAGCACACATGATTGATTTTTTCCAGGCTTGTAAGAATACACCTCTATAGTTTTTTCTTCTCCAACTAGCTGGAGAAAACTTTGTTTTAAAGGGCTCATGTGATTTGGCCACGCCTACCTGATAATCTCTTCTTAAGGTCACCCGACTTGAAACCTTAATTACATATGCAAAGTACCTTCATTGGCATACCTAATTAATGTTCAACTGAATAACTATGAGAAGGTGTGTATACACCAAAGGCCTAGGATTTTGGGTTTTCTTAGCTGCCTATCATAATGAGTTTTCTCACACTGAAGAGTCTCTTGTTTATTGATTACTTTTTATTATTGGTTACCCAGAATGACTTTTTCATGTATTTTTTACTCTTAGATATTCAAAATCTCTCTTTCTTCCAATTTTTTACCTACATATTAGTCATTTTATTTTATTTTTTTCAAGTTTTTATTTAAATTCCAGTTAGTCAATATACAGCATAATATTAGTTTTAAGTATAGGATTTAGTGATTCAGCACTTTACATACAATACTCCTTAATCACCATCACTTATTTAACCCATCCCTCTAACCCCCTACCCTGGCAATCATCAGTCTTTTCTCTATAATTAACACCCCCCTTCTCTTTTTTAAGGTTTTTAGTATATACTTTCTTTTTTTTCAGGTGAAGAATTTGGTGATTCATCACTTACATAGGACACCCAATGCTCATCACAAGTGTCCTCCTTAATACCTGCCAACCATTTAACCCACTTACCTCCCCACCAACCCCACCGACCTCCCCTCCAGTAATCATCAGTTTGTTCTCTATTGTTAAGAGTCTGTTTTCTGGTTTGCCCCTCTTTTTATTTTATCCCCCTGAGTTCATCTGTTTTATTTATTTTTTTAAATGTTTATTTATTTATTTTGAGAGAGAGAGCATGAGCAGGGGAGGGATAGAGAGAGACGGGGAGAGAGAATCCCAAGCCCCCTGAGCACTGCCAGCCCAGAGCCCGAAATAGGGCTTCAACCCATGGACCATGAGATCATGACCTAAGTTGATATCAAGAGTCATGTGCTCAACTGACTGAGCCACCCAGGTGCCCCACATATGTTTTATTTCTTAAATTCCACCTATGAGTGAAGTCATATGGTGTTTGTCTTTCTCTGACTGACTAATTCTGCTTAGCATAACGCTCTCTTGCTCCATCCATGTCATTGCAAAATGTTCCACATTTATGAAATCTTGATATTAGACAAGTTCATAGAGACAGAAAATAGATTTGATTTACCAGGGACTTGGGCAATTACTGTTTAATGGACATATTGTTTCTGTTTGGGATCATAAAAAACTTGTGGATATAGTGGTCATGTTTATAGAACATTATGAACTAATGACACTGAATTGTACACTTACAAAATGGTTAAAATGCCAAATTTCACGTTATGTATATTTTACTACAATAAAGAGCCAATTAGAATAAACCCTTTCACAATAAACAAATAAATAAGAAAGTAAACATGAACAATCAGAAAATAATTTTTCCTTTCTTGACTTAGAGATGAATGGAGAGTAAAAACCTGCAAAGGGAATGGGTGAACTCAAACAAGGCCTCTCACGAGTTTACAACTTATACTCAACGGTTTCTATGTGATCCCATTTTCAAAAAATAATAATAATGTGGAAAATAAAGTAATATTGATCTTGGGATGTTCTTTTTTTTAAATTTTTTTAACGTGTATTTATTTCTGAGAAACAGAGCATGAGCAGGAAGGAGCAGAGAGAGAGGGAGGCACAGAATGTGAAGCAGGCTCCAGACTCTGAGCTGTCAGCACAGAGCCCTATGTGGGGCTCAAACTCAGGAACTGTGAGACCATGACCTGAGCTGAAGTCAGATGTTTAACCAGCTGAGTCATCCAGGTGCCCCATAGGGATCTTCTCGTTTATCTCATCAGTGTACTCACCAATAAAATTTTAAAGCTTTGTTTAAAAATTACAAACTAACAAGAAACTAAAGCACCAGAAGGGAGACTTAACAGAAATAGAAGAAAAAAGTATTTGGCCTATCAAGATTTTAGATTTTGAAAGTATCAGGAAATGTATAAGTGGAGCTATTAAAATACTTTTAAGTACATATGTTTGATAAGTTTCAAGGAATAAGATTTAAAACTATGAAAAAATGTTAAAAGAAAAAAATGAAAATAAAAAAGATTGAAAAGTAAATATAGATTTGGTTTCTTAAGTGTTAATTTATGCTCGGCTAAAACAAGAATTAGTGAAATTTAAGAAAACTCCAAAAGAATTTATGAGCACTAAGATCAAGGATGGGTAGACTAGTAACTTAAAAGAGCAGTTAAGAAACATGGAAAAAGGGTTTGAAAATATCTCCTACATATCTAACAAGAGGCTCACAACAAGGTAATAGATATTATGATGGAAAAGTGATATTTGAAGAGATAATGCCTAAGATCTTTTCCAGAATTATTGCAAAACAACTAAATTTAGTTCCAGAATCTCAGTAATTACAAACAAAATAAAAAGAAACCAATGCCTGTCTATACACTGGTAAAACTTTAGAAACTGATATTATAAAATAGTAGGGACATTGTGGTGTCATCTATAAAAACAAAAAACAAAAAAAAACTTCTCACAAGAAATAAAGCTGAAGAGAGTGAAACAAAACACTTAATATGTGAAAGAAGATAAACTTTATAAATGCTAAAATAAGAATAAAATACTCACTGAGTTAATGAATACAAATACAAAAGGAAGTGAATGCTTAAAAGAAAATTTTGGGGGTGCCTGGATGTCTGAGTCGATTAAGCATCCAGCTTCGGCTCAAGTCCTTATCTCACAGTTCGTGGGTTCCGAGACCATTGTCAGGCTCGGAATCTGTGTGAATCTGGAGCCTGCTTCAGATTCTTTGTCTCTCTCTCTCTCTGCCCCTCCCCTGCTTGCACTGTGTGTGTCTGTCTCTCTCTGAAAAATATACTTTATTTTTTTTAAATCTTTTTTTTTTTAACGTTTACTTATTTTTGAGAGAGAGAGAGACAGAGCATGAATGGGGGAGGGTCAGAGAGAGAGGGAGACACAGAATCGGAAGCAGGCTCCAGGCTCTGAGCTGTCAGCACAGAGCCTGATGCAGGGCTAGAACCCACGGACCGTGAGATCATGACCTGAGCCAAAGTTGGACGCTTAACCGGCTGAGCCACCCAGGCGCCCCTCAAAAATATACTTTATTTATTTTTTTTTTTAGTGCTGGGGGCAAAACAGAATTCTTTTATTTTTCTTTTTTTAATTCCAGTTAGTTAGTATACAGTGTTATATTAGTTTCAGGTGTACAATATAGTGATTCATTAATTCCATACATCATCCTGTGCTCATCACGGTAAGTGCCATCCTTAATCTCCATCACTCGCTTAAACCATCCTCCCACCCACTTCCCCTCTGGTAACCATCAGTTTGTTGTCTTTTGTTAAGAGTCTGTTTCTTGGTTTCTCTTTCTCTTTGCTCTTTTGTTTTGTTTCTTAAAGTCCACGTATGAGTGAAGTCATATGGTATTTGTCTTTCACTGACTGATTTCACTTAGCAGAGTGCACTCTAGTTCTATCCATGTCATTACAAATGGCAAGGCTTTATCCCTTTTATGGTTGAATAATATTCCATTGTATATATCTACCACATCTTCTTTAACTATTAATCGATTGATGGACACTTGGGCTGCATCCATATATTTATGTTTTATTTATTATGTAAATAATGCTGCTATAAACATAGGAATGCATGTATCCCTTTGGACTAGTATTTTTATGTTCTTTAGGTAAATACCCAGTAGTGTCACTGCTGGATCATAGGGTAGTTCTATTTTTTTTTTTTTTAATGTTTGTATTTATTTTTTTATTTTTATTTTTTTTTCCAATATATGAAATTTATTGTCAAATTGGTTTCCATACAACACCCAGTGCTCATCCCAAAATGTGCCCTCCTCAATACCCATCCCCCACACTCCCCTCCCTCCCACCCCCCATCAACCCTCAATTTGTTCTCAGTTTTTGACAATCTCTTATGCTTTGGCTCTCTCCCACTCTAACCTCTTTTTTTTTTAATTTTCCTTCCCCTCCCCCATGGGTTTCTGTTAAGTTTCTCAGGATCCACGTAAGAGTGAAACCATAAGGTATCTGTCTTTCTCTGTATGGCTTATTTCACTTAGCATCACACTCTCCAGTTCCATCCACATTGCTACAAAAGGCCATATTTCATTCTTTCTCATTGCCAAATAGTATTCCATTGTGTATATAAACCACAATTTCTTTATCCATTCATCAGTTGATGGACATTTAGGCTCTTTCCATAATTTGGCTATTGTTGAGAGTGCTGCTATACACATTGGGGTACAAGTGTCCCTATGCATCAGTACTCCTGTATCCCTTGGGTAAATTCCTAGCAGTGCTATTGCTGGGTCATAGGGTAGGTCTATTTTTAATTTTCTGAGGAAACTCCACACTGTTCTCCAGAGCGGCTGCACCAATTTGCATTCCCACCAACAGTGCAAGAGGGTTCCCGTTTCTCCACATCCTCTCCAGCATCTAGAGTCTCCTGATTTGTTCATTTTGGCCACTCTGACTGGCGTGAGGTGATATCTGAGTGTGGTTTTGATTTGTATTTCCCTGATAAGGAGCGACGTTGAACATCTTTTCATGTGCCTGTGGGCCATCCGGATGTCTTCTTTAGAGAAGTGTCTATTCATGTTTTCTGCCCATTTCTTCACTGGGTTCTTTGTTTTTCGGGTGTGGAGTTTGGTGAGCTCTTTATAGATTTTGGATACTAGCCCTTTGTCTGATATGTCATTTGCAAATATCTTTTCCCATTCTGTTGGTTGCCTTTTAGTTTTGTTGGTTGTTTCCTTTGCTGTGCAGAAGCTTTTTATCTTCATAAGGTCCCAGTAATTCATTTTTGCTTTTAATTCCCTTGCCTTTGGGGATGTGTCGAGTAAGAGATTGCGACGGCTGAGGTCAGAGAGGTCTTTTCCTGCTTTCTCCTCTACGGTTTTGATGGTTTCCTGTCTCACATTCAGGTCCTTTATCCATTTTGAGTTTATTTTTGTGAATGGTGTGAGAAAGTGGTCTAGTTTCAACCTTCTGCATGTTGCTGTCCAGTTCTCCCAGCACCATTTGTTAAAGAGACTGTCTTTTTTCCATTGGATGTTCTTTCCTGCTTTGTCAAAGATGAGTTGGCCATACGTTTGTGGGTCTAGTTCTGGGGTTTCTATTCTATTCCATTGGTCTATGTGTCTGTTTTTGTGCCAATACCATGCTGTCTTGATGATGACAGCTTTGTAGTAGAGGCTAAAGTCTGGGATTGTGATGCCTCCTGCTTCGGTCTTCTTCTTCAAATTCCTTTGGCTATTCGGGGCCTTTTGTAGTTCCATATGAATTTTATGATTGTTTGTTCTAGTTTCGAGAAGAATGCTGGTGCAATTTTGGACCAGTCAGTCTCTGACTGACTAATTCTGCTTAGCATAACCAATACCTTGGGATTGCATTGAATGTGTAGATAGCTTTAGGTAGTATTGACATTTTGACAATATTTATTCTTCCAATCCATGAGCAGGGAATGTCTTTCCATTTCTTTATATCTTCTTCAATTACCTTCATAACCTTTCTATAGTTTTCAGCATACAGATCTTTTACATCTTTGGTTAGATTTATTCCTAGGTGTTTTATGCTTCTTGGTGCAATTGTGAATGGGATCAATTTCTTTATTTGTCTTTCTGTGGCTTCATTGTTAGTGTATAAGAATGCAACTGATGTCTGTACATTGATTTTGTATCCTGCAACTTTGCTGAATTCATGTATCAGTTCTAGCAGACTTTTGGTGGAGTCCATCGGATTTTCCATGTATAATATCATGTCATCTGCAAAAAGCGAAAGCTTGACTTCATCTTTGCCAATTTTGATGCCTCTGATTTCCTTTTGTTGTCTGATTGCTGATGCTAGAACTTCCAACACTATGTTAAACAACAGTGGTGAGAGTGGGCATCCCTGTCGTGTTCCTGATCTCAGGGAAAAAGCTCTCAGTTTTTCCCCATTGAGGATGATGTTAGCTGTGGGCTTTTCATAAATGGCTTTTATGATGTTTAAGTATGTTCCTTCTATCCCGACTTTCTCAAGGGTTTTTATTAAGAAAGGGTGCTGGATTTTGTCAAAGGCCTTTTCTGCATCGATTGACAGGATCCTATGGTTCTTATCTTTTCTTTTATTAATGTGATGTATCACGTTGATTGATTTGTGAATGTTGAACCAGCCCTGCATCCCAGGAATGAATCCCACTTGATCATGGTGAATAATCTTTTTATATGCTGTTGAATTTGATTTGCTAGTATCTTATTGAGAATTTTTGCCTCCATATTCATCAGGGATATTGGCCTGTAGTTCTCTTTTTTTACTGGGTCTCTGTCTGGTTTAGGAATCAAAGTAATACTGGCTTCATCGAATGAGTCTGGAAGTTTTCCTTCCCTTTCTGTTTCTTGGAATAGCTTGAGAAGGATAGGTATTATCTCTGCTTTAAACGTCTGGTAGAACTCCCCTGGGAAGCCATCTGGTCCTGGACTCTTATTTGTTGGGAGATTTTTGATAACCGATTCAATTTCTTCGCTGGTTATGGGTCTGTTCAAGCTTTCTATTTCCTCCTGATTGAGTTTGGGAAGAGTGTGGGTGTTTAGGAATTTGTCCATTTCTTCCAGGTTGTCCAATTTGTTGGCATATAATTTTTCATAGTATTCCCTGATAATTGTTTGTATCTCTGAGGGATTGGTTGTAATAATTCCATTTTCATTCATGATTTTATCTATTTGGGTCATCTCCCTTTTCTTTTTGAGAAGCTGGCTAGAGGTTTGTCAATTTTGTTTATTTTTTCAAAAAACCAACTCTTGGTTTCGTTGATATGCTCTACAGTTTTTTTAGATTCTATATTGTTTATTTCTGCTCTGATCTTTATGATTTCTCTTCTTCTGCTGGGTTTAGGCTGCGTTTGCTGTTCTGCTTCTATTTCCTTTAGGTGTGCTGTTAGATTTTGTATTGGGGATTTTTCTTGTTTCTTGAGATAGACCTGGATTGCAATGTGCGATGCATTTTCCTCTCAGGACTGCCTTCGTTGCATCCCAAAGCGTTTGGATTGTTGTATTTTCATTTTCGTTTGTTTCCATATATTTTTTAATTTCTTCTCTAATTGCCTGGTTGACCCACTCATTCTTTAGTAGGGTGTTCTTTAACCTCCACGCTTTTGGAGGTTTTCCAGACTTTTTCCTGTGGTTGATTTCAAGCTTCATAGCATTGTGGTCTGAAAGTATGCATGGTATGATTTCAATTCTTGTAAACTTATGAAGGGCTGTTCTGTGACCCAGTATATGATCTATCTTGGAGAATGTTCCATGTGCACTCGAGAAGAAAGTATATTCTGTTGCTTTGGGATGCAGAGTTCTAAATATATCTGTCAAGTCCATCTGATCCAATGTATCATTCAGGGCCCTTGTTTCTTTATTGACCATGTGTCTAGATGATCTATCCATTTCTGTAGGTGGAGTGTTAAAGTCCCCTGCAATTACCACATTCTTATCAATAAGGTTGCTTATGTTTTTGAGTAATTGTTTTATATATTTGTAGGCTCTGGTATTCGGCGCATAGACATTTATAATTGTTAGCACTTCCTGATGGGTAGACCCTGTAATTATTATTTAATGCCCTTCTTCATCTCTTGTTACAGCCTTTATTTAAAGTCTAGTTTGTCTGATATAAGTATGGCTACTCCAGCTTTCTTTTGGCTTCCAGTAGCATGATAAATAGTTCTCCATCCCCTCACTCTCAATCTAAAGGTGTCCTCAGATCTAAAATGAGTCTCTTGTAGACAGCAAATAGATGGGTCTTGTTTTTTTATCCATTCTGATACCCTATGTCTTTTGGTTGGCGCATTTAGTCCATTTACATTCAGTGTTATTATAGAAAGATACGGGTTTAGAGTCATTGTGATGTCTGTATGTTTTATGCTTGTAGTGATGCCTCTGGTACTTTGTCTCACAGGATCCCCCTTAGGATCTCTTATAGGGCTGGTTTCGTGGTGACAAATTCCTTCAGTTTTTGTTTGTTTGGGAAGACCTTTATCTCTCCTTCTATTCTAAATGACAGACTTGCTGGATAAAGGATTCTCGGCGGCATATTTTTTCTGTTTAGACACTGAAGATCTCGTGCCAATCCTTTCTGGCCTGCCAGGTTTCAAAAGAGAGATCAGTCACGAGTCTTATAGGTCTCCCTTTATATGTGAGGGCACGTTTATCCCTTGCTGCTTTCAGAATTTTCTCTTTATCCTTGTATTTTGCCAGTTTCACTATGATATGTCGTCCAGAAGATCGATTCAAGTTACGTCTGAAGGGAGTTCTCTGTGCCTCTTGGATTTCAATGCCTTTTTCCTTCCCCAGTTCAGGGATGTTCTCAGCTATAATTTCTTCAAGTACCCCTTCAGCACCTTTCCCTCTCTCTTCCTCCTCTGGGATACCAATTATGCGTATATTATTTCTTTTTAGTGTATCACTTAGTTCTCTAATTTTCCCCTCATACCCCTGGATTTTTTTATCTCTCTTTTTCTCAGCTTCCTCTTTTTCATAACTTTATCTTCTAGTTCACCTATTCTCTCCTCTGCCTTTTCAAGCTGAGCCGTCGTGGTTTCCATTTTGTTTTGCATTTCGTTTAAAGCGTTTTTCAGCTTTTCGTGACTGTTCCTTAGTCTCTTGATCTCTGTAGCAAGAGATTCTCTGCTGTCCTGTATACTGTTTTCAAGCCCAGCGATTAATTTTATGACTATTATTCTAAATTCACTTTCTGTTGTATTATTTAAATCCTTTTTGATCCGTTCATTAGCTGTTGTTATTTCCTGGAGATTCTTCTGAGGGGAATTCTTCCGTTTGGTCATTTTGGATAGTCCCTGGAGTGGTGAGGACCTACAGGGAACTTCCCCTGTGCTGTGGTGTATAACTGGAGTTGGTGGGCGGGGCGGCAGTCAGACCTGATGTCCACCCCCAACCCACCGCTGGGGCCACAGTCAGACTGGTGTGTGCCTTCTCTTCCCCTCTCCTAGGGGCGGGATTCACTGTGGGGTGGCGTGGCCCGTCTGGGCTACTTGCACACTGCCAGGCTTGTGGTCCTGGGGATCTGGCGTATTAGCTGGGGTGGGTAGGCAAGGTGCACGGGGGCAGGAAGGGCAGGCTTAGCTCGCTTCTCCTTAGGTGATCCACTTCAGGAGGGGCCCTGTGGCAGCTGGAGGGAGTCAGATCCACTGCCGGAGGTTTGGCTCCGCAGAAGCACAGTGTTGGGTGTTTTCGGGAGCCAGCAAGTTCCCTGGCAGGAACTGGTTTCCTTTGGGATTTTGGCTGGGGGATGGGCGAGGGAGATGGCGCTGGCGAGCGCCTTTGTTCCCCACCAAACTGAGCTCTGTCGTCTGGGGTCTCAGCAGCTCTCCCTCCCTTTGTCCTCCAGCCTTCCTGCTCTCTGAGCAGAGCTGTTAACTTATGACCTCCCAGATGCTAAGTCGCGCTTGCTGTCAGAACACACTCCCTCTGGCCCTTCTGCTTTTGCCAGCCAGACTGGGGACTCTGCTTGGCCCGCAGGCTGCCCCTCCCCCCCCCCCCGCCTCCCTCCCACCAGTCCGTGGAGCGCTCACCGCCTTGCCACCCTTCCTACCCTCTTCAGTGGGCCTCTCGTCTGCGCTTGGCTCCGGAGACTCTGTTCTGCTAATCCTCTGGCGGTTTTCTGGGTTATTTAGGCAGGTGTAGGTGGAATCTAAGTGATCAGCAGGACATGAGGTGAGCCCACTGTCCTCCTACGCCGCCATCTTCCTATAAAATCCCAAAAATATACTTTAAAAAAAATTAAAAAAAAGAAAAGAAAAGAAAAATTAGGCTTGGTGTATCTGGGGTCAGGAAAAGAAAGATAAATGTTATACTGAAGGGTACTCTTTTTTTTTTTTTTTGGCAGCAATAATTTTGTTTCTTAAGTTGTATATTGTATACACATTTTAACGTCTCCTTTCTTTAACATACTCTGTCCCTTTAATATTGTGTATTTATAATAAAATATTTACTTGAAGAATATTTTTGCAACCAAAAAATTTATCAGAAATTAAATGGCAGAAATCATACAATCCTTTCTACAGTTTTCAAAAAACAAACTTCTAAACTTACTAGAAAATGTTTTCTAATAAATTAAAAATGTACAGAATGCAAAAAAAATCAAAAGGGTATTTTCAGGTACTGAAGACTTCAAAAATTAAATTACCTGTACCTTATTCTTGAACTAACAATTTAAATATGTAGTTTAGTAAATAAGAAATTAGTCAAAATTAAGTGCTTTAGAGTACCTGGGGTGGCTCAGTTGGTTAAGCATCTGACTTCAGCTCAGGTCATGATCTCACAGCTGGATCTCACAGCTCCTGAGTTCCAGCCCCATGCTGGGCTCTGTGCTGACAGCTCAGAAACTGGAGCCTGCTTCAGATTCCGTGTCACTGTCTCTCTCTGTCCATCTTTCCACTCATGCTCTGTCTCTTTTTCTTTCAAAAATAAACATTAAAAAAATTATTATTAAAACTTAAGCGCTTAAATTGGAGAAAGACAAAAATGCCTACAAACATTTATAAGAAGTAAACATGATATTAAATAATTATTTTTGGTATATATGCCTGTACATTTTTGAAAGTTATGTGTATGATATAATAATAAGTTATTGTTAATCTGTATGATCTTATCAATTGGTCTAAATTCTTTGGGTATCTGAAAATGTCCCCTCATTGCCTATTAAAAAAAAAAAATCAATTCTCAAAGTACAGTTCTTAATTTTGGCTACCTACCAAAACAATAAGTGTTTAGATTTACATCTTAGCAGTTAAATAAACTTTATGTAAAATTGATTTTACTTCTTTTAACTATATACATTTACATTTGTTTATATTTACATTTTCATTTACAGGTAGATATGACAGTTAAGATGATTTTTAAAATAAAAGTTCACATTCTTTTGCCATTCAGATAACCACCTAATAGGCAATTAAGGTTTTTGGTTATAAATAACAGGTAAAATTAGAACGCTACATACGCTGTATTATATAATCTTACATTTTGGAGTTAAAAATAATTTTACCAGTCACCTAATCTAACCTTTTATTTTACTAAGAGTGAAATAAGCTCCAATGGGGTTGTAACTTGCCAAGATCACATATGTGAAAAATATTAAATGAGCAATAATATAAACCTGAATTTCTCTTGTTTCTTTTACTAACTAATTCACGAGAGATTTGAGAATTAAAATACCATTATCAGAATTATATCATGTAGTCTTGTTATGTGCAATTACTAAGTTAATTTATTTCTGCACTTTGAGTTCTATGTGTGTTTTTATATGCCGTTGCTGGTTTGCACAGAGGAATAATTTATAATCCATTCATGTTTACTGTTAGTGGCATTGATAAGAAAGCTGTTATTCTGCAGGGGCTGAATTCCTGGGTGGCTCAGTCAGGTAAGCATCCAACTTCAGCTCAGGTCTTGATCTCATGGTTTATGAGTTCGAGCCCCATATCGGGCTCTGTGTTGGTAGCTCAGGGCCTGGAGCCTACTTCAGATTCTGTGTCTCTTTCTCTCTGCCCCTCCCCCACTCACACTCTGTGTGCCTCTCTCTCAAAGATAAATAAATATTTTTAAAAATTAAAACAAAGAAAGCTGTTATTTTTCAATACGCATGCTTCCTTAAAAGATATTTATAACAAAAAAGAAAACAAGCAAAACTATCATAATTCTTCATTCAATGTTCAAACACTAAATCCTGTTTAGAGTATTTACTGAATTATTATTTGGTACAATATAGTCCCCAGTGTTCATTATTGTAGTAAGATACATAAAAACTTGATGAAGTTGTAAACTTATAGACAAAGACCAACACAAACTGTAGTTTCTATATATCACCCCCAATCATATATCATTGAAAATATATGCATATTTATGAGTTTGAAGAATAACAGCGGTTTACAGTATTATAAATTATTTGTTTAGAATTGGTTTGTAATTCATCTGAGTTCTAATCCTGATTTCTGGCTTACCACTTACTAGAATTTACTTCATACTGTTGGTCTAGAATACATAGAATGAATAAATATTAATAGTATTTGGAAGAGTACCTGAGATATATGAAAAATATTCAACTAATGCTGTTACCATGAATAGTATTATTTTTATTATCACTGCAGTTGTTAAAGTGACATAGTGTCATATGGATATTACTAAGATGTATTAACGTCAATGAACAAAACAACTCAAACAAAGGTGCTGGTGCTGATAAGTTTTGGAAGAAGTACTGAAGGTGAAGGAGGGCATGCATGGAGTCTTGTGAAACTCAGTCAGTTTTACACTGGTGTCCCAGGTACTGAAGTGTGCCTGTGCCTCAGATCCTCCCTCAGGAGTGATTGAGAGGTAGGTGTGAGGGGGGAGGCTTGAGTGACTCACTACTCCTGCACTTGTGTTTCAGCTCTAACCTCTGTCATGTCATGAGACATTTTAAAATACTGTCAGTTTAAGAATCAATTCAAATTGAAAATAATTGTGTAATAACTGATTTTTTTTTAGATTTCCTATGTGGATGGAAATCACATTGTCTTTTGTGCACAGATGCATGGTAATACATAAGTCTTGTTATGATATTCCTCCTATTTTCTTGTTCCCTGTATTAATCTACTAGGGCTTCCATTACAAAGCACCACAAACTGGGTGCCTTAAAAAACAAAATTATAGTATCTCACAGTTCTGGAAGCTAGAATTTCTAGAGCAAGGTGCTGCCAGGGTTGATTCCTTATGAAACTGTGAAGCAGAATCTATTCAATACCTATCCTCTTGCTTCTGTTGGCTTGCTCATAGTCTTTTGCATTCCTTGATTTGTAGAATCATCACCCTGATCTCTGTCTTCATCATCACATGGCATTCTTCCTGAATATGTGTGTGTTTATGTCCAAATTTTACTTTTTATAAGAATACCGGTAATATTGTATTAGGGGTCTGCCCTTCTCCAGTGTGACCTCAATTTTAACTTAATTAATTGCATCTGTAACTGTTTTACTTCCAAGTAACTTCATATTCTGAGGGACTGGGTTTAAGATTTTAATATGTGATTTGGAGAGGGACACCGCTTAAGCAATAACACTCCCCAATAATTAAAGAATTGTCTTCTTTAACTAACTCTCATTTCATCCATCAGCATCTACATTTCCCAAAATGAATGTGCTTGAGAAGAAACAAGTTCATGATCAGTGGGTCTAAATTCAGTCACTGTTTTATTATGTGTTAAAATTGCACATGGAGGTTATTAGTACAAACACTCTATTTCAGAGATACAAAATATAAGAGCAAAAGAAGTTGTGACACTCCAGATCTCAAAGGGTTAATGTACAGTAGGTCAGTGTTCCAAAATAAATGCTCTGATTCCAAATCCCTTGTTTAAAGTCTGTTTAAAACCAATGTTTCCTAAATTTGTCTGACCATGACCTTTCTAGACCATTCATATTAATCCCCTTTCCTTTCCCCTCTATGGCTGTTCTAATGAAGAGAAAAGAAAAATAAAAGTCTGTCTTGCATTCCAAAATTCTTCTGTGTTATGGTGGTCCTGAGCTATGTTCCATAAAAGAAAACGGTTCTCAGTTAAAATGTGTTAGAGAAATATACAAATATTTCTTTCTTTTGTAGGTTGACAAAATACCATAACATATCAAAGAATTCAGAATACCTGACAGTGGAGAAACTATTTTAACCTTACTTAAACCAATTTTCCTAAATTTACATGAAGATAAGTTTCCTTTTCTTGGGTTACTCACATCAGCATCCTGAGGGACGTACTTAAGAAACCTCTCTTAGTACATTTTCCTAATTGTTATCAGCTACTTATAGAATAATTATAAAAACCAGTCGTCAATGAACTAAAACCACTCTTATCTATAACACAGAGTAGAAAAACAAATCCAGATAAAAATGTCATTAGTTTTTCATTTTGTTCAATTTAAACTATCATTGCAAACAATTACTGAAGACATGGCCCATGAATATATGCATAAATATACTAATTTACTCTGCCTGTCTTCAAATTACTCTTCATTTTCGAAGAGAGTAAATTTATACAAAAGTTAAAAATCAGTTTAATAACTGGTTAATTGTCATGGATGCACTAACAAAAAAAAATATAATTGGTTAATTGTTAGCCTGCAGTTCTCTGAGCCATGATTTTTTTAAATTTAATTTATTTTTTAATATACATCCAAATTAGTTAGCATATAGTGAAACAATGATTTCAGGAAGATTCCTTAATGCCCCTTACCCATTTAGCCCATCCCCCCCCCCCACAACCCCTCCAGCCACCCTCATTTTGTTCTCCATATTTATGAGTCTCTTATGCTTTGTCCCCCTCCTGGTTTTTATATTATTTTTGTTTCCCTTCCCTTATGTTCATCTGTTTTGCTTCTTAAAGTCCTCATATGAGGGAAGTCATATATTTGTCTTTCTCTGACTGACTAATTTCACTTAGCATAATACCCTCCAGTTCCATCCATGTAGTTGCAAATGGCAAGATTTCATTCTTTTTGACTGCTAAGTAATATATATATATATATATATATATATATATATATATATGTACAACATCTTCTTTATCCATTCATCCATTGATGGACATTTGGGCTCTTTCCATACTTTGGCTATTGTTGATAGTGCTGCTGTAAACATGGGGGTGCTTGTGTCCCTTTGAAACAGCACACCTGTATCCCATGGATAAAGGCCTAGTAGTGCAATTGCTGGGTCATAGGGTAGTTCTATTTTTTATTTTTAAACAGTCCTCCATATTGTTTTCCTGAGTGGCTGCACCGGCTTGCATTGCCACCAACAATGCAAAAGAGATCCTCTTTCTCTGCATCGTTTCCAACATCTGTTGTTGCCTGAGTGGTTAATGTTAGCCATTCTGACAGATGTAAGGTGGTATCTCATTGTGGTTTTCATTTGTATTTCCCTGATGATGAGTGGTGTTAAGCATTTTTTCATGTGTCGGTTGGCCATCTGGATGTCTTCCTTGGAGAAGTGTCTATTCATGTCTTTTCCCCATTTCTTCACTGGATTATTTTTGTTTTTTGTGTGTTGAGTTTAATAAGTTCTTTATTGTTTTTGGATACTAACCCTTTATCTGATATGTCGTTTGAAAATATCTTCTCCCATTCTGTTGGTTGCCTTTTAGTTTTGCTGATTGTTTCCTTCTCTGTACAGAAGCTTTTTATTTTGATGAGGTCCCAGTGGTTCATTTTTGCTTTTGTTTCCCTTGCCTCTGGAGATGTGTTGAGTAAGAAGTTGCTGCGGGCAAAATCAAAGAGGTTTTTGCCTGCTTTCTCCTCCAGGATTTTGATGGCTTCCTGTCTTACATTGAGGTCTTTCATCCATTTGAGTTTATTCTTGTGTATAGTGTAATAAAGTGGTCCAGGTTCATTCTTCTGCATGTTGCTGTCCAGTTTTCCTAGCTCCACTTGCTGAAGAGACTGTCTTTATTCCATTGGATATTCTTTCTTGCTTTATCAAAGATTAGTTGGCCATATGTTTGTGGGTCCATTTCTGGGTTCTCTATTCTGTTCCATTGATCTTAGTGTCTGTTTTTTGCCAGTACCATACTGTCCTGATGATTAAAGCTTTGTAGTATAGCTTGAAGTCTGGGATTGTGATGACTCTTGCTTTGGTTTTCTTTTTCAAGAATGCTTTGTCTATTCGGGGTCTTTTCTGCTTCCAGAAATGTTTAGGATTATTTGTACTAGCTCTGTGAGGAATATTGGTGTTATTTTGTTAGGGATTGCATTGAATATGTAGATTGCTTTGGGTAATATCAACATTTTAACAATATTTGTTCTTTCTATCCAGGAGCATGGAATTTTTTTTCCTTTTTTTTGTGTGTGTCTTCTTCAATTTCTTTCACAAGTTTTCTATAGTTTTCAGTGCATAGATTTTTAACCTATTTGGTTAGATTTATACCTAGGTTTTTATGGTTTTTTGTGCAACTGTAAATGGGATCGATTCCTTGGTTTCTCTTTCTGTCACTTCATTGTTGGCATATAGGAATGCAACCAATTTCTGTGCATTGAGTCGGGTTTTTAAAAACTGAATCTCACATTGTTGCACAAGACAGACTATGTAAGACTGAACATGGACATTCTACAGTGGTCAGGAACAATTTTGTCCTTCAAAGGAAAGGGTAACATACTGATTCAATAGTCACAGATGTTTTATCAAATATTACCTGTTGAATGCCTTGAAAGTTTTATAAGCAAATGCTGTGGACTACTGTATGTCTCCTGTCAGAACGCATATGTTGAAGCCCTAACCCCAGTATGATAACATTTAGACTTAGTGTCTTTTTGGACATAGTTAGGCTTAGATGAGGTCATGAGGGCAAAATCCCCAGTCTGATGGAGTTAGTTTCTTTTTTTTTTTTTAATTTTTTCAAGGTTTATTTATTTTTGAGACAGAGAGAGACAGAGCATGAACGAGGGAGGGTCAGAGAGAGAGGGAGACACAGAATCTAAAACAGCTCCAGGCTCTGAGCTGTCAGCACAGAGCCCGACGCGGGGCTCAAACTCACAGACCGTGAGATCATGACCTGAGCCGAAGTTGGCCACTTAACCGACTGAGCCACCCAGGCTCCCCGGAATTAGTTTCTTATAAGAAGAGGCATCAAAGAGACATCTTCTCCCCACTACCCACATGCAGAAAAAACAAGAGGTCATGTGAGAACACAGCAAGATGTTGGCTGCCTATAAGCCAGATGAAGAGGTCTTAGAATAAAACCCACTTTGCCAGCACCTTGACTTACACTTCCTAGCCTCCAGAATTGTGGAAAATAAATTTCTGTTGTTTAAAGTACTCATCTATAGTATTTTATTGTGGTAGCTTGAGAAGATGAAGATAGCAGTTTATACTGAATTGAACTTTTTTTCTTTTTTTTTCGTTAATAGTACAAATAGCAAAAACTAGCAAAAACTAATACCAAGTACATAAAAGCCACTTTCCCTGTTTACCCTACCACTTTAAGAATATTTATTGTATGGTTTTAAAAGGAAGTATTTAATATTAAATGTGTTGTATAAGACCCACTTTCTTGCTATTTTCTACATTAATTTTCTTATTAAGAATCACTGAAGTAAATACATGGAAAGTTAGATGGACATTGATAGCTGCCTTTAATAAAAGTTAGTGGTGAAAAATTATCCTGTCTTTGCTATTCTGTGCCACATTCTTTACTGAAGAAGAGATAGAATAAAAATGAGAACAGAAAGGGGTGCCTGGTGGCTCAGTCGGTTAAGCGTCCAATTTCGGCTCAGGTCATGATCTTGTCTTTGGTGAGTTCCAGCCCCGTGTGGGGCTCTGTGCTGACAGCTCAGAGCCCAGAGCCTGCTTCGGATTCTGTGTCTCCCTCTCCCTCTGCCCCTCCCATGCTCACACTCTGACTCTCTCCCTCTTTCAATAATAAATAAACGCTAAAAATTTTTTTTTAAATGAGAGCAAAAAGACTTTTGATTATGAGACAATACATTTGTTATATATACATGCCAATGAAATGGGGAAAAAGTAAAACTTGAATTCCAAGAGAATATTGGTTAGATATATTATTTTGGTAAGCAAGCTACTGTAGAGAGTGAACCAGAATTTTAGAAAATGAGTTCAGAGTTGGTATGGGGAACTTAGTTTATAGAGTCCTATTTCTTTGGTCTTGACCCTCCTCTCCCTATGTGTTATTACCTCCTCTTTTCTGCCTTGAGAAAGTAAGAGAGAGAAGATCCAGCAAATGGCCTCGTAACTCAAAGTAGTAAATCTCTTAGGACTTTTCTTCCTGACTAAGATCACCACAGTGAGACCTGAATTATAGTGAATATAACACAGAACTTAGTGTTTCTACCTAAATATTTATGTTGCACATATTTAACATTATTTTAATACATAATTTATTTAAAACTATGTATTAAGTATCTGCTACGTATCTCCAATTTCAATACAACATTTGTTTCTCCTTTTATCAGGGAGTCGTCATTCTAAATGTCTCATTTCTTCGACTGTTTAACCCTGTGATCCTCTTCCTCCCTATTTCCTTTTCTACAAAGTGTTGATCCTATCCTCATTATGCTGACTTTTATTCTCCTTTTTTGTCTTCATTTCTCTCCTTAGAATTCATTAGTATTATATTCACAGCTTTTCATACATTCCAACCAAAACCCCAACTCTGGAAAGTTCAATTTTGGACTTTATCCTTGAGCCACCTACCTTAATGTTGCTAGAGGGAGGGAAAAATAATTTGTCATCTAGTATTCTTTTTTTTCTTTTCCTTGTCAACCTGTATTCTTGAGGACTAACTTCAGATACCCAGCAATCTCACGATACTTTACTGGTTCATTCACAGCCACCTTTCCCACTCTCATAAATGACTATTTTGTGACTTAATCTGTTTCTCGATGCATCCTATTTCACTGAAAGATATTCCTAAGTTTCCATATGTCCCTACTACTATGCCCACCCACCTATCTATATCTACACTTCTAAAGGTCAGTATTTTCCCTTCCTGATAAGTAAAGCAAACCTCCCCAATTATGCACCACCAGGTCTCATGCACCATTATCTGCTCAAGTGTATAATTTCAAGAGTTGTTCTTATGGCTAACATCATCAGTTCTTTTTCTGCTAATTTTTGCCAGCACACAAAGATAGTTTAATAATTCCCATTTCAAAGAAAAAAGTTATCTCTTACCTATGAATTCTCCTGTAGATAAATCCTAATGAATCTTCTCTCTTTACACTAAATTTCCTATATTTTTATTCATCAATTCTTCTCTATCCATTTTTTTTTTCTTGAACTCATTTCAGTCAGTAACTTCATGATTTTACCCAAACAGCCCTTGGCCAGGTCAATAATTACCTCCATATTGGTAAATCATATGGTTCATACTTAGCCAAATCAACATTTGGTCCTTCTTTGAAACGTTTCTTTTCTTTTTCTTTGGTTTTTGTACACATATTATCTTGGCTCTCTTTTTGTAACATAAATAGTTTCTTTGATGGTTGTTTTCAACTTCCAAAGCTTTAAGTACTAATTTGATCATATTCTATTATATACTCTGTTCATATTACTGTGGCTCTGGGATAACAAAATAATTCAAAGTAAAGTCCATGTTTTTTTCATCTTTTCATCACCAGGCCCTTGCACTGAGGGATTAGTGCATGATCTCTCTCAGTGCTTCTCAGAAAGTGAGTTATTTCCCCTTCTAATTCTTACCTTGAAATCACAAACAAATTGCCTGGTATCAGTAACAAGTAACTTTTTCTGATTTTCATATAAAATAATCATAATGCAACTGATTATGATGTCATAGCAAGACCAATAATTTTAGGTTTTAATTTTCTGTTATATAATGCCATAGAATGCGAGTAATTTTTAACTAAATATGTACAATGCAGCTCATCTATCCAAGTTCACTTATCTCTTACATGGAGGGTAACTGTTTTGGGAATCTAGTCTTTGCACAGAGAACAGAAATACTTTACCACCTATAAAAAATGTAACCCCTGGAAGTTAATCATGCTTGCTTATTGGTGATATAATGTTGGCACTTTGTTAAATGCATTTCACTAAATAATAGATGGTACTTTGTTCAAGGCAGGTATGCCTCTTGTTCCCATGCATTCTCCACACTCCATAAAATCATTTTTTTTATGACTCCAGTGTTCACTAAGCAAAAATATCATAAATATTATCCTTGTTTGACCTTCAACTATCAGAATCAAATTACAATATTCCAAATATTCTACACTCAAGTAAACTACTATATAATATATGAAGAAAATAAATGAGACCGTACGAGTGACTCCATGTCTACACTTGATCTTAGCCAAAAGGCCGAGAAGCGATGACGAGTGACTCCATGTCTAAAGAAATGAAAAACAAGAATTCTGTGTATGCACAGAGATAATTCTTGAAAAAATGGAGAAATGGATAGAGAAACCCTTGGAAAAGTTTAAAGTAGAACTCAAATTTACCGTCCGTATGTTTACATTAGTAATGTACAGTTATTTTCTCTTTTTTGACAATCTAACACAAAGTGCTTGAATGTTGTACTTAACACATCTATACAGAAACATATCTGTAAATAAATGGTTTAGGGTGGTACATGTATTATGTCTATAAAACATATGCCCATCTTGATTTAAATAATAATTTTAGACTATCTTCAAATGGATAGATACTGCTTCTAAATAATTCTGGATAATCAGTCTATTATTGAGACATTTTTAATGGTCTTAGTACTTTTTAAAAGTTTATTTATTTTTATTTTTTTTAAGTTTATTTATTTTTGAGAGAGAGATAGACTGTGAGTGGGAGAAGGGCAGAGAGAGAGGGAGACACCAACTCCAAAGCAGGCTCCAGGCCCAGAGCTGTCAGCACAGAGCCCAAAGTGGGACTCAGACTCACAACCACGAGATTATGACCTAAGCGGAAGTCCGACATTTAACCGAATGAGCCACCCATGCAACCCTTAAGTTTATTTATTTATTTTGAGAGAGAGAGGGAATGAGCAAGTGCAGGGAAGGGGCAGAAAGAGAGATTCCCAAGCAGATTCCATGCTGTCAGTACAGAGACAGACACAGGGCTAGATCTCACAAACCTCAAGACCATAACCTGAGCAGAAATCAAGAGTCCAATGCTTAATCAACTGAGCCACCCAGGTGCCCCTGGCCCTAGTACTCTTTAAAAGCACTGGAAAGGCATTTTGTAATTCCTTCAATTTGGATTTGCCTACTAGTTTCTCACAGTTATATTGGAATTAGGGATTTTGGAGGGAAAGTACCACAGATGCAAAATAATGTTTTCACTGTTTTTAGGAAGAATACATGCTGTCAACACAACTTATTATTGACGATGTTAACCCTGGTCATTTGTTAAGGTAGTGACTGTCAAGACACCACAGGCAGAGAGAACCAAATAATTCAGAGGGCCCAAAATAGGAACATGACATATATGTAAAAGAAAATGCAAGGAAACTGGTATGGATGGAAAGGAGTGAAGGAAAAAGAAAAAAAATTGCAAGGAAATTTTTTTAAGCACAGGGGATAAAACTATAGTTCCAAGTAAGGGCCTTATGAGAAATATTATGGTCTTTAGCTTTTACTTTAGCTTTAATGTAGAAACATTGCTATGTTTTCCAAAGATTACTTTGGCTGCACTTGAGATAAACATAGTTTGCATTAGAGTGACTAGTAGTGGTGGTGCTGATAATCATATTCTTGATATATTTTGGAGCTAGAATCAACAGTATAATGGATTGGATATGCAGTGTGAGAAGAAATTGAAAGGCATCAATCTTTGTGGTCTGGGCAATAGGAAGAATGGAGACCTAGAAGATGATGGGGTGAAAAGGTATAATAGGATAGGTCAGTCCTTTGGTTTTGGGTATGTTTAGACTCAGTTGCCAATTAGACACACAACTGGAGAATTTGTGTATGTGGTTGAATATAAGAGTTACATAAGTCAAGTCCAAATATATAAATTCATAAATTATTATTAATCTGTGTATGATAAGGATTACTAATGGTTGCCAATAAAACTAATTTTCTAGTTTTCCTCCTCTCCCAAAACATAAGGGACAAAGGGTGTATTTGTTGAGACTTCAAGTTAGGTGTCTCTATATGACTTCTGTTAGCCAACAAAATGGGAACAGAAAAGATGTGTGTCACCTTTGATTAGAAACATTCAAGGGTCAGGAAATAATTCTCCAAGTTATCTTCCTATGTGCAAGCATACCTTACAACTTCATTCTAAAATGTTGGCTTCTCATCACAGTGAGCCAAAGTCTCTGAGTATCTCCTATAAACAGAGTCAATCTATCAACCTACATTGTGCATGCTAAATGAGAAATAAAAGTAAAATTTGTAGTATTAGGTCATTTGAATTGGGACTTAATATACCCGATTAGCTAATATAGATGATATTTAAAGAAAATGACTTAAATTTAATGTGATCACCTAGGAATGAAGTAAAGATAAAAAGAAAAGAGGTTCAAGTACAGAATTCTGAGATGCTCCAATGTTGGGAAGATAAAAATGTAAAAATAAATTGAGGTGAAACAACTTAGCAATCAGTTAAGCAAGTGTACCCACAAAATCAATATGTAGTGATATATTGTAGTTCTTTGGGGCTATACAATTTTTCTTTGAATATTGTAGTTTTACAAAATTCAGTGATTCTTTATAAAATGTTAATAACTATTACTGAGATTTTATTCTTTCCAACCTCTTCTGACAAAAATACTAAAAAGGAGTCCTTGAGTTTAACAAAAGATCATTACCAAAGTAGGCAGTCTGTTGGTTCCCATATGCAAACATAGATTCATAATGTGAATTTTGGCAAGTCTAACATAGCAGTACTATTATTCCTAGAAATTTGATGTTGAAGACACAGTAGAAAAAAGATAAGACAAGAAAATAATACAGAACTAGGCAGCATAACTTATAGTTTAAAAGTTATGAATGCCAGAGCCAACATACATGGATTCATATTCCAGCTCTCCTTTTATTATCAGTGTGGCTTGGCACGTTTCTTAACATGTCCGTGTCTCATTTTCTTCATGCAAAATGGAGAGAAACAAAGGTATCAACCTTGTATGGTTGTTTTGAGGATTAAAAAAATATGTAAGTGAAGTGCTTGGGAAAAGGCCATTACTCTCATATTTTTAGGCAATGACACACATTATAGATATCTAAAATTCTAACTGAATCCATATCACTTCTGCCTACATGCCTATACTCATATAGATCAATGTGCCTCAAGAAAGTCACAGATATATACTGAATGGTCACATCTTAAGTCTATTATTACTAACCCTCAGTGAGATCTTAATGTTGCTTACAGGTTACACTTTTGTTTCTTATTTACTTTTCTACACTCCTTGATGAGGTTTTCACCACTTCTTTTCTTCCCTCAAAATTTTAATGACTCTTATACTACCTCGCTCCCAGCTGATCATCACACTCTATTTATCTGAGAAAATATGAACCATCAAATGATACCCCACCCATTTTCACCACAGGAACTACAAAACTACTTTCATCTGGTACCGTATGCTGAACTTTTCTTTTGTTCCTATGAATAAACTGATAATGCATCTAGCTAAGGCCAACCGTTCATTTATATAGTAAAGTCTGTCACATACTCAAGGATATTGTTCCAATAATTATCCTTTCCAATTTTACCAAACTTATTTTATTTGTCTGTCATTTCATCTTGTTTTTATATCTCACTTTACATCTATATCTATATATTATCTATATATTTATATACCTATATATCTATATAGAGATAGGGATAGAGAGATGAGAGTCACTTTGGTAGATTGTTGGAGGAAGAGCATAAATGGAGTGAGTCTAAGAGCTAATTAGAAAAGAAGAATTATAAATGGAAGAATTAGGGGGGAAAAAGCAACTCATCTAAGTAATTTTTCTGCAATATGAAGAAAGTTAGCTTGATAGCTGGAGAGTGATGTGTGATTGAAAAAACTATTTGTTTTAAAGATGGTAATATATAGTCTTAAAGTTTGTCATACACATTATGCATTCACTGCCCATAATAGTAGATATATTGTAAAATAACAAAACTTTTTTGTTTAAGAAATATTTTCCTGCTTAGTCACTTTTGGTTTTAATGGTGCCTCTAAATCCAACAGTCAGAATGAACAATGAAAACATACGATTTTAATCTTGGACTTTTGTTTTAAGTTTATTTATTTATTTTGAGAGAGGGTAAATACAAGTGGGGGAGGGGCAGAGAATGGTAGGAGAGAGAATCCTAAGCATGCTCCACACTGTCAGCGCGAGCCTGATGTGGGACTCGAAATCACTAACCATGAGATCAAGACCGGAGTTGAAATCAAGAGTTAAAGATTTAACCAACTGAATCACCCAGGTGCCCCTAATTTGGACTTTTGATTTTTGTTCTCCCTTATGAAAATATCATGAGTAATTAAAATTCAGTGACATGAAGTTATTTTCTAAAATCATAGAATTCATTAAAAACATCAATTGATGTGTATATTCTCCTTTTAAGTAAAGTGTAGTTTTAGACACTTGAAGGTAGAATAAAAGAATCAACAGATCTCTGATGAGACTGGAGTTAAAGTAGATTGTAGATAGTAGGAGGCTGAATTTAAATTTATACACCTTTAAATGTGGTGATATGAAGATCAATGAAAGCAGCATAGGAAAACTTAAAGGACTCAAGGGACTAAAGGAAGTTAGATTTTGATAAAATAGGAACATGAAGTACAACTAAAAAGAAAATAATCTGGCTATATAGAGGAAAAGAAAACTTTTGCTGGTGAAATACAATATTTTTTTAATAAGATTATTTATGTTTGTAGAATGTACTAAGCAAATTCTTGTCTCTGACTTTCTATTTCTATAGCGCTCTTCTACAGAAGGCTTTCTACTTTCTATAACATTCTTCTATAGATCCTTTAATATCTCATTCCTTCACATCACTTACATCTCTGCTCAAGAATTAGCCATTCTGATGAGCCTATGTTCAAAACTAAAATTCCTCTACCCCTCATCCAAACCCAATCATTCTGTATCCCATGCTGTATTTTAAAATCCTCCTAGCATAAAGCATTTTACAAAAACATAAGTGTGCATACATGTACAAATATGTGTACAAACATGTATGTATTTATACATATTCATATATGTAATACATATATACATAAAATATGTAATCTGTAGTTACATATTGTATATACATAAAGTTGACACACTTAGATAACTTTATAATATAAAAATGGTACTGTGTTAAGAAGGTATGGTCTAATTTTCCAAATTTCCAATTTTTACTGTAATTTTAGAATTGCAGTAAGTTGACTCTTCAATTACAATAAGATGCTCATTTTATGAATTTTTCTTGTATTTTGCTTAATGAAACAAATAAATTACATTTTTTCAATATTATGTTTACATTACCTAAAATAAATAGAAGTTTAAAAAAAGTGATAACAGAACATTTCTATTTCAATTTTATTCCTAATCCTGTGGGCTACCTAGAGTAGATATAGTAAAATAATTTTTTAAAAGTGTTTATTATTGCAGTGAATTTGGACATAAGCCACAGATCCCCATAATTTCAAATATTCTGGAATATTAGGTAATTGATATGATCAAGGTCCTTGGCAATGGCTAGAACTAGGTATTTTCTAAACTAAACCCTTAGCTAGGAAAAAAATTAATTACAACACAATTTACTTAAAATTACATAATATGATTGCTGTTCAGGGGATTATATACACTGTGTTGATGACAAGCACGGCATTAGCAACATGTAAATAATACCTGTTCTACACAAACTGGTAATTTATTCAGAAAATAAATACGGTATACAAATTTTTGTTGCATAAAGATCTTTATATCCGCAAATGTGATGTGATCATGTCAAAGTAATTATGTTAGTGTAATTACTTTTTCAATTTTTCAATTTTACCATAATTATATTTGAGTGCTTTTTAAAGAAATGCATGATTCCATTATAATGATTCCTTAATAGAATCTTGAGATATTCTTCACAGTATCTAAATCATAGATGAGGAGGAAAATAAGAATTTAGGAAAATAAATTACCACATATCAATATAATTTTATATATTAAAGGTTGCTCTTCTGGCAAGTGGGTAGGAGTCAGGACTGTCTTTATACCAAGGCATCTTAATTTTTTCTTTTACCATCAGAGTAAGATATTATTCACATGGGAATTACTAAAGTGTTGACTGTTGTAAATTAAGTAAATTCCATGCCATTACCTCCCTAATATGTGCAAAAGATGAGACTAAGCACAATGATTTTCAACTATGAAAAGAAAAATTATCCACTGTTACTCACACTGGGAAGCATAAACACAGGTGGGGGAAATAGTCTGATAGGTTTGACAGTGATAAGTTTTCTAAAAGTGGCACAGACTTAATGCTATAGGAGGGAAACTTTAGTCTAAGCACAGATGGCTTTCGAACATATAAAAGGGCTTGGAATAGAGCACACAATGAAGGATAAATCACATGCTAGTTCAAGACTTTAGAATTATTTCCATGTTTCCAGAGTGCAAAGTGAGAGGTAGAAAGTGGTACCAGAGGTGAATCTAGAGAAAACTAACCAGGCACAAGGCAGTCATTGGGTGACACTTTTTTTTTGGTGGGGGTGGGGTGGGGGGGGAGGGTGACACTTTTTGAAGCTTAAATTTCATCCACAGGTAATAGGGTGTGCTATTTACTACTTTCAATTTAATGTATTTTACTGGATTTAAAAGAAAAAATACATATTTAATAAAATATTGTGCTTCTTGTTAAAAGTTAAATAAAAGGTATATATAATCACATATATATAATATTAAGTAATTACTTTCATTTTCCAAATTCACACAAATATAATAATCAACAGATTATTCTTTATATGTGTTGTTATTATCCATTCAAATATATACACAATGTTTTCCATAGGTTTAAATAAAAACATATTGTGTGTGTGTGTGTGTGTGTGTGTGTGTGTGTGTGTGTGTGTCTGAGAGAGAGAGATGGAGAGAGAGGCAGGCGACTGTGTCTGTGTGTGTGTTACTTTTTAACGTGGTCTTTTGTAAAAGCTTTTGAACAGACAGATCGCATAACCATCATAAAGATTTATAATAGCCATCCAACAGTTTATGGAAGATAGATAAGGTTTTAACAATTACAGAGGAAGATAAACTTTTTTTTTGAAAATGCAGATAGGAACTATTGTTTCCAAGTGGGATGGAGTAGCTAATGAAGGATCAGTGCTTAGAGAAAAAACAACTAGAACATTTAATAAAATTCAGGCATTTGAGCTGGAGAGTTATGGACATAATGAGAACTCAGATAAAGGAAAAAAATCCAAGTTTATCTGATTTGTGCAGCTCCTTTACTGTCTATGAATATATCAGAATGGTGGCAGAAGGCTAAGACCTTGGGACTATAAAATCCATGCAAAGTAATTGCTAATA
Source organism: Panthera pardus (assembly GCF_024362965.1). Taxonomy (NCBI): domain Eukaryota; kingdom Metazoa; phylum Chordata; class Mammalia; order Carnivora; family Felidae; genus Panthera; species Panthera pardus. The sequence continues at coordinate 90,198,355 of NW_026526765.1, forward strand.
ATAAAGAAACCAAGGAGATTCTCATGAATACCATGGCCACGGCCAGGTTTCCCCTCAGTAACAATTGCTAGATTCTGTGGTTGATGAGGTAGGAGAGTAAAATCTATGCAATTTCCATCTATGAAAGATTAATTGTTTGAGACTTGAACTTCCACTTTAAACAACTAGAAAACTGGGCAACATATCTGCAACCATTGCATTTAGATATTTGATACAGTCAATGCAAGATTGTGATCTCTGAGAGGAGGAAAATCAATGAGATGAGCCCTTACCATTGTTGGCTGGCAAAGGGAGGAGGACCCAAGAAGAATCCAATAATTTTGGTGAGGTGAGGAGATATAAATTTAATTTAAGGGAGAGTGTGGCGGCTAGAATTTGTGAACAGAGTACTGATGAAAAGGAAATATTCAGGAAAAGAGCTCCAAAAATCTGCTTGAAAGTCTTTTCTGTGTTTGAACACTAAACTTGACATACACCAGGTGGAACTTCCAGGGGTCAGGCAAAGAACAACTATCATAGAAAGGACAATTAATAGGAAGCTATAACCGGGAAATTTTTCTGAGCTCTCTCAGGGCTGGAAATCATTCAAATTTACCATCAGATAGGAAAAATGTTGTTGCACATATGAAGCATTTCATAGATACTCCCAAGGATTCCTATCATTTTAGAGGGGTTAAACTAGGCCTAGAGTAGAGACCATTCTAGATTCACTTAAAAAAAAAGGGGGGGCTTGCAAATAAGACTCAAAAAGATCAAGATCTCCAAATAACACAGTAAACACAGTAAATAATGTATGCTATATAGGTAAAGTAAGAGGTTTTTGCTATACTTATTAGAGTATATTAACATTTCTTGGTTGATGCCATTAGGGCTAAGTCCTGTAGTAATAGAGCCAAACAAACCTAATAAAGGCCTTTATCTTGGGGTGGTTCACCTTAAGAATTTGTTCTTTCTCTTTCTGTACTACACCATATTTTACCCATTTTTCACACCTGTTTTTCTCCTTTCAATCTAAATAAAACCAACGTTCTTTTAGAAACGAAAATCCTTACTCCCACAAAAAAATCCACCACAAGTTACATCTCTCTACTTTTTTATAAGCTGCTCTGTTATTTTCAGAATCATAAATATCAATTATAGCAAGGGTAGCGACAGCTGGTGATCTTACTGCTATTGTCTCTATTGCTACTACTGTGGGTTCTCTGGCCCTGTTTTTCTCATCTCTAATCATACAGAACTTTTGATGAATAATAATTAACAGATTGATGAATATATCAAAAGAGGTTAAAGTTAGGGTGGCAGTAGGCAGTGTTTACTCCCACGTTAGCTAATTTTCTCTTGAATTGAGATGCAGCGTGTACAATAAATGCAACTGAAATTATAGTTCTGTTATCTCTCAAGTATAGTGTGACAAATTTGATTTTTGAAAGGTTAGAAAAAATGCATTGATATGATTTGATATTTTAAAAGGTCAAAAATATTATCCTTTTAGTTATTTTTCGTAGCAGCAAATAGATGGTGATTACTTACTATTTAAATTTTGCAAATCAGAGGTTTTTTTTTGGAGAAAAAGTAAAGTGGTGGGAATTGATTTTAAAAGTATTCATATTATATAACATGTTTATTAAAGTTTCCTCATTTGTCCCTTTATAGATGAAATTCAACATTGTGTTGGCTATGAATTAAGAAGCTCTGTATAGTAATGAAGCATACCTACACAGTATGTTTGTTAGGACAGTTAGTGACCTAATCAATTACCTATCCTTATTTTGCTTGCTTAGATGTTTTGTCTAAAATGAAAACCCATTTAGTTTATAATCTTCTCTCAAGGAAATTATATTTTTTGGAAAGTTAAGTTATATATATATTCCACAGAGAAACCACAATCCTTAAAGGAAAAAAAAAATGTTTTTAGCAATATTCTGTATTACTCAAAGAAATCTTATGTTGTAAACATAACCTCAAAGTAGAAAATGTATTATTTCAAATCCCCTTTCATCCACTTACTAGTTGTTTCATACTGAATGAATTAAATGGAGGTAATATTCTGAGTTAGTATTATAAATATTAAAATTAGTGCAATTAAAGGATCTCATTTATAGTGGACACTTTATAAACATGCATTACATTTTTACTGTCATTTTCCAAACCTGGAAATAATTATTTTATAATTATAATCCAATAAAGTATACCTTCTATAAATTTGACCATTTTCAAAACTAGGTATGAAGTACAGTTATGTATAAGTATGTGAATATATAAAATATAGATTAAAACGAATGCTCATATATCAAGAGTACATATACACAAATATATGCACAGATACATTTCTTATTGTACATAGGAAGCTTGAATGCCTTTGTCTAGTACCAAACAGCTCTTGGCTAAAAACACATCCCATCTACTACCAGAAGGCAGTTAAAAAATGAACAGTACTTTTTTGTTGTTGTTGTTTAGACAATAAGAAGGTAATGTACATAATGTACCACAGTAATTTATGGGTCATCAACTTTTTTTTTTATATATTTACAACTATCCTTATGATTCTTTCTAAAATTTCTTGGAATTCATTCTGTCCAAGTTGTAGCTTTTATTTTATTTTATCTTATTTTATTTTATTATCTTAAATTTTATTTTAGAGTGCTCGCTTCGGCAGCACATACACTAAATTTTATTTTAGAGAGAAAGTGTAAGTGGGGGAGGGGCGCAGGGAGAGAGGGAGAGAGAATCTATGCTGAGCATGGAGCCTGATGTGGGGCTCATTCCCAAAACCGTGATATCATGACTTGAGGCAAAGTTAAGAGTCAGATGCTCAATTAACTGAGCCACTCAAGTGCCCTTCCAAGTTGTAGCTTTAATGCAAAGTTTATCTCCCACATAAACTCTTCCTACTGCCTGGATATGAAAAATATGCAAATAACTGACCGAGAAATGGAAGAATTCTTTTTGAGTGACTAGGGAGGGGAAATATTAAATGTGTGAGGTCAGAAATTTCTGTAGAGGGAGGTTAATGAAAAGGAGAAAGGAACAGGAAAAATGATTAACATTTTTATCATATGTATACATTTAAAGATTAATTACTGGAAACAGGCGCCTTACAAAAAACCCATATATTTGTAAGTATTTAATGGATTTTTTAAGACTACTGTAGCTATGGAAAACTGTTCCATTTCCTGGAAACTTTTGAGAAACCACATTTCCAGTTTCAAATTTCCCATGATATGTATATATATATATATATATATATATATATATATATATATATATAGTATAATACTATATAATACTATATATAATATATATATATATACACTATTATATATTGTGATTTAGAGTTTTGTTTCCATTACCTCTCTAAATTTTGATGTATCTCTCATTTCATACTTCATATTCTTTATTTCCTGAAGTAAAAGAGAAGGATAAAGGAGAAAAAAGTATATGCACTTTCATACCAAAACATTTTTATCTTTTCCAGCTATGTTGTCATTTATCCCATTCTGCCTTTCAAGATGCCTTTGTTTCTGGCATTCTAAATAAAAAATAAGTGGTCATTTTTACTCTTTGTTAAATTTTTAAATTTTTTTATTAATTTAAAAAAAATTAGTATAATTTATTGTCAAATTGGTTTCCATACAATACCCAGTGCTCATCCCATCAGGTGTCCTCCTCCCTGCCCATCACCCACTTTCTCTCTTCCCCACCCCCCATTTACCCTTAGTTTGTTCTTTAAAAGCCTCTTATGGATTGCTCCCTCCCCCTCTGTAACCTTTTTTGCCCCTTCCCTTCCCCCATGTTCTTCTGTTAAGCTTCTCAAAATCCACATATGAGTGAAAAGATATGGTATCTGTCTTTCTCTGCCTGGCTTATTTCACTTAACATAATACCCTCCAGTTCCATCCACATTGCTACAAATGGCCAGATTTCATTCTTCCTCATTGCCAAGTAGTATTCCATTGTATATATAAACCACATCTTCTTTATCCATTCATCAGTTGATGGACATTTAGGCTCTTTCCATAATTTGGCTCTTGTTGAAAGTGCTGCTATAAACATTGGGGTACATGTGCCCCTATGCATCAGCATTCCTGTTTCCTTTGGGTAGATTCGACACATCTCCAAAAGCAAGGGTATTAAAAGCAAAAATGAACTACTGGGACCTCATCAAAATAAAAAGCTTCTACACAGCAAAGGAAACAATCAACAAAACTAAAAGGCAACTGATGGAATGGTAAAGATATTTGCAAATGACATATTGGATAAAGGGCTAGTATCCAAAATCTATGAAGAACTCACCAAACTCCACACCTGAAAAACAAATAATCCAGTGAAAAAATGGGCAGAAGACATGAATAGATACTTTTCCAGAGAAGACATCCAGATGGCCAACAGACAAATGAAAAGATGTCAACGTCACATCATCATCAGGGAAATACAAATCAAAAATACAATGAAATATCACCTCATGCCAGTCAGAGTGGCTAAAATGAACAAATCAAGAGACTATAGATGCTAGCGAGGATGTGGAGAAATGGGAACCCTCTTGCACTGCTGGTGGGAATGCAAACTGGTGCAGCCACTCTGGAAAACAGTGTGGAGGTTTCTCAAAAAATTAAAAATAGATCTCCCCTATGACCCAGCAATAGCACTGCTAGGAATCTACCCAATAGATAAAAAGTTTTTTTTAAAGTTCTGTTTATTTTTGAGACAGAGAGAGAGAGACAGAGCATGAGCAGGGAAGGGGCAGAGAGAGAGGGAGACAAAGAATCTGAAGCAGGCTTCAGGCTCTGATCTATCAGCATAGAGCCCAATGTAGGACTTGAACCCACAAATTGTGAGATCATGACTTGAGCCCCAGTTGGATGCTTAACCGACTGAGCCACCCAGGCACCCTGTGGTCATTTTTATTCTAATAATATATAATAAAGTGACCTCCATATAGGTAAATTATTACATCCTAATTTAACAATCCGAGGCATGATGTTAAGTACAAAATGAGTGGTAAAAACCGTGTTACAGAATTTCAGAGAGTAATGTGAACTCTGTTTCTCTCTGTAATGTGAAGTTTTATTTCTAAATGGCAAAAGAAAAAAAAAAGAAATAAAAGAAATAATGTAGCTTAAACTTAACTCTAAAAACAGAGTTTGATCATTTCCTCTATGGTAGTTAGGATTGGGACTGATTTCACCCTAAACTATTCATTTGACCTGCACACTTTCAAAGGAAAGTTTACGTCTTTGTGTATGAGAGTTATACTGCTGAGCTTTAATTAAGAAAAACACTCACCTCTGTAGATTCTACATAGGCTGTATCATTTGAATGTCACTGAAACAGGCATAAGACATTTGATTGTATCCTGGATTTCAGATTTTGCTAGTAGATTTCAATACCTCTCATCCCGACCACAGCCAACCACCTCCCAAGAGATCTTGTTCAAACTACATTAATGTATTACCATCAATGTGTATTTTTCTTGAAACTTCCTTGAAATTGCAGTGTACAGGAAATTAGAATACAGGCCATCTTGCCACATGTCAAACTTTAGCTGAAAGTTTCAAAAGTTGCCTGATAACTCAGGTTTTTTTCTACTTGATTGAGTTGTAGGTAATGATCCAATAATGAAAACAACTTATTTTGACATCTCTATCATTGGCATATGTTTGAAGTAGAGTGATATATTTTACAATTATTTAAGAGGAAACAAATGAAACAATTTTTTTAAAGGAAACAAGTGTTTTAAAAGGAAAAGCTATACATTCTGACCTAAAAATTTATCTAGTATGAAAACGACAAAGACCTTGATACTGTTTATGATTCCATTTTTTTTATATGTGAAAGTAGCATTTACATATAGAAGAACATATAGATATGTGTATACACACAGATACAGATATATAAGGTTCTATACTTAACCCTTTGGGAAAGGCAAGAATGCTTAACAAGATTTACAACTGAAGGGGTCAAATGGAGAGGTATAAGATTTCATAATTTATTTTAAATCTGTCTCTACTATTTCAATTTTCTTACTCCACACACAAATACAAATACTATTATTATTAGAAACGGGTAGAGTTTATCCAAGGCATAAATAAAGGGCATTTTTTAGTCCTTTTTAACCTAACAGTTTGGTTTAAAAAAAAAAAAAAAAAGGTTGCATGTGTTTCAGCAGAAATCTTAGAATCTTTGGTTCCCTGACCTTGACATTAGTAGAAATTATTACATGTCTGAAACAGACATTAATTAAATCAGAAGCACAAATGAAAAAAAATAAATGTTCAAGTACAGATGATTTTGTGAATTCTAGTAGCTTCTCTTTAATTTAATGTTGGTACTTAAAAAAAAAAAAAAGCCTGTATTTCTATGTCCTTTAAATATACTCCTCCTGCTTTACTTCTTGTGCTAGAGCAAAAACCTATCCTAGGAATATATTAATATTTTGAAAGTATTTTTAAATTTTTAAATTAAAGCTTGTATATATATTTTTATATAGTAAAATGTTTCCCAAGGAGTTTATAGATGGATTATTTATACAGGTCTTGTGCGTAAAATGAATGAAAATTAGAAAATAATTATTAAGTTTACCATTTATGAGGTAGTTTCTAGGCTGCTTTTAGAATAATTTTAGATACAAGCTAGTTAAATTACTGAAATAAATCTAATTCTATATTTTGTTCCAGTGATTTTGTCTCCATTCTTTCTGTTAAATGACAATTAGTAGGTTCCTAGCATGAATATATGTTTATGGTATTCTGAAAAAAGTCACAGGATGTGGAGCTATGAGAGGTGATTCCAATTTCATATCTTCCATTTGCTTATCTGTTGCCTCTGGCAATCAGGTTCAATTATCTGGGATGAAGATCTTTGAGAATAGAATATAGGACTACATTCTCCTAAATATTCTATGATTCCAAATGAAATTAAACCCAATTTTAAAATTTTGCTTGAATGAATTTATAATCACAGATACTTGAACATATTGGGACAAGATGTTCTCTATATAATTTTACAAAATAGTCTGAAAAACTGACTTTTCAGCAACTTATATTTTATACAGTCTTGAAGATTGATGAGAATTGCTTGATTATAATTTAAACTAAATTTTCCTCAAAGTAAAGGCCAACTTATAAATGAGAAAGAAAAGAAAGGAATCACACATAGAAAGAACAAGAGGATTAAAATATGAAAGGAGTATAAGGCATTTACAGAGAAATTAAATGTCACTCTCAGCACAACAGTTGTACAGCAAAATTAATTAAAATGTTGACATTAATGATCATTGTAGAAAATCTATTATTTTCCTGAACCATGATTCTCTTTAGTTGTTCCATGAAAGTTGAACATGTTTTAATATCACTTACCAAAATTCTTATTAAGATGCCATGGAATATATTTTTAAATTGGTACTTGAGGAAATAGTAATTAACTTCAGCAAGAATAGTACTGTTTTATCATTACATTTTCATCCATGGGATTCCTGTCACTATTCATGCTACTTCTGTCACTATCTGTACTGACTACTCATTCTGTCATCTTACTAAGATAACTTAGATACTGTCTCCTAAATGAATTTTTTTAAGTTTTTAAAAAATGTTTATTTATTTTTGAGAGAACAAGGGGCAGAGAAAAGGGGAGACAGAGAATCCCAAGCAAGCTCAGCAGTGTCAGCACGGAGCCTGGTTTTCCCAGAAAAACTTACAGCACAAAACAAATAAGCAGACAAACAAACAAAACGAGACCTCTGTGCTTTTAACTGTAGATATTTCACTACAAAGTTAGGCATTATAATATTCTGAGAACTTTCCACCAAGTGCTAACACTGATTAAAAGAGAAATGAGGGTGATGAATTCATCTCACTCTGATAAATGTAATTGTTTTTATTGCCAAATGGTAAGGCATATTTATTTGGCTTCAGATTGGCTAGCAAAATAATAAACCAATGTACTGGATATTTTGAATTCTATTTTCATATTGATAACTTATGTAAAATCATGTTATCACAATTGTTGACTACAAAAAGGTCATCAATAGATTGTTAATTTATTAAATTATTAACTCTTGTGCTGGGTATATTCATCCATAAAATTATTACATAATATAATTCAATTCTGAGCTTTCCTCCAAGTTCATTTATAATTTTCAGATAGTTATATGCTGAAATAGTTTTGTAACTAACTCCATCAAACAACTACTATCTCTTTCTTCCTTAAAAAGTCAATGAATTTCTACCTCAACCTCATGGTCACAATGTTATTTGAATATGAAATTGGAGAAATAGTCCCCCCCCACCAAATGTGAATACCTGCCAAACACATACATCCACAAATAAAAACATGCACCTTTTGTCTATTATTTGTTGTCATTTAGAAGTTTGGGCCAAATATTGAAATAAAATTTTCATAATATGTGGAAGATGATTAATATACCTAGAATACATGATAATCAATTGTAAACCTATTAGAATTAGAGAGCAGCCAGCCATGTTATTGAAAGGTCAGCTTGCAAAGGTAGCTTTACATGGGAGAGTAATATACACATTATATCATAGTTGGGAAAAATGGCCCTAGTGTGTTTTTTAAATACAAGAGATTCACCCTGGGAACAACAGAAATGGATGGAAGATGTTTTTGACTATTACAGTGGTTTGGGAAGAGAAACATTGTTGCCATTTACTGGACATGTCCAAGAGGATTAATTCCTTACAATGTATAAGAGAGTCTGGCAAAATGAAGAATTGTCCTGTTTAAATTGCCAACAATGCTTTCTTGAAAAACATTGCTATATGTAACAGGAACAACAACAATGACAAAAATAAAAACACCTAAAAATAACTTTAAAATAAAAACTGGGACCAGCACAAATCCTGAAAGGTTCACTATTAAATCTAATTGATTATTTAAATAAATTGAAAAGCAAACTGAATCTAGGAGTTACATAATTTAATATTTTAAATGATAGCAAATATTCTTAATTTAAATATATACAAATTCAATCTAATTACATTGGATATCAAATCATTTTTGAAAATTGAAAATGCTTTTCTAAACTTATCTGATAAAATTAATAAGTATCCTGTTTATTTAAAAAAAAAAATTTAATGCTTATTTATTTTTGAGAGAGAGACAGAGCGTGAATGGGGGAGGGACAGCAAGAGAGGGAGACACAGAAATCAAAGCAGTCTCCAGGCTCTGAGTTGTCAGCACAGGTCCCTACACAGGACTCAAACTCATGAACCAGGAGATCATGACCTGAGCCACAGTCAGACGCATATCTGACTAAGCCACCCAGGCGCCCCAGTAAGTATCCAGTTTAAAGTAATATATTAAAAAAAGCAAATTACCAATTTTTAAGTACTAAAATATAGCTAGTTTAAATATAGCACTGGTGTTAAAACAGTATGAATAAACGTCACTTTTCCTACACTAGATGCTATACTAGCGGTCCTCAAATTATAGTTTATTAATAACACTTGATATACATTGTCATAGTCTATTTTCTATATATTAGGCCATGATAAAATATAATTTATTTATCTTTGTGATTAAAAAGTAGTGATAAAAGTAATAATCCTAAAAATAATTGAAAAAATGAATAGGATCACAGACCACTTGATAAATGTTACATGGACTATAGTTTTTCCATCCCCATTTTCACATGTCAAATAAACACAAACTCAAGTTCTCCAACCCGGTCTGGTACTGTGTTGATAAAAGTAATATTTAGAGAAGAAATGTTTTTTATAAATCATATGAAAAATGGGTAAATTTATAGGAGGAAAAAATATTACATTCTCATATCAAAATAAAATATATTCTAGGCACCTGGGTGGCTCAGTCTGTTAAGCATCTGACTCTTGAATTAGACTCAGGGTCGTGATCTCAAAGCAGGTGATGTTGAGCCCCATTGGGCTCCATGTTGACAGTGGGGAGTCTGCTTGGGATTCTGTCTCTCTCCCTCTCTCTGCCCTACTCCCCAAATAAATAAATATTTAAAAACAAAGTAAAATAAAATAAAATATATTTTATATAAGTCAATAATATCTAAAAATAACTTTAATGAATAAATATCTGGAAGAAAATATTAGTTGATTCATGCATTATTGGAAAAATAAAATTCTTAAATTAGAACATATATTTAAGACCAAAATGGGGCGCCTGGGTGGCTCAGTTGGTTAAGCATCCGACTTAGGCTCAGGTCATGATCTCACAGTCCCGTGAGTTCGAGCCCCACGTCAGGCTCTGTGCTGACAGCTCGGATCCTGGAGCCTGCTTCAGATTCTGTGTCTCCCTCTCTCTGACCCTCTCCCATTCATGCTCTGTCTTTCTCTGTCTCAAAAATAAATAAATATTTTAAAAAAGACCAAAATATTTCACAATTATAAAAGTTAATCTACATAATAGAAAAACATTAAATCTAAAGAAATAAAATATTAAATGGAAGATTTTTATAGGAAATGTCACAGAAAAATCACAATATAAATGTATAAGAAAACACAAAGGCCACAATATAAAAGTTGGTAAAATATTAAAAATGGAGAAGTTACAAAGTAATAATGCTAACCAATCTTAATAATATTCAGGAAATTTTCAACTTCACTAATCATACACGAACAATAATTATGACAACGACAGGCTTTCTTATGCTTATGAGGGTAACATAATTTTTCTCATTTTTCCCCATTTTAATACCCTACTAGAAATAGTGTAATTTGTGCAGATGATGAAAGCAATATGGATTAAGTATTTTAAATGTTTATTTTCTCACACTCAATATTTTTAATGCTAGAATTAAAATAGAAAAAAAAAACAATCCACATATATTACTACAAAGTTGATTGTATTAGAATAATTGAAAACAATTTTGAGGAGCTCTTGAGTGACACAGTCTGACTTTGGTTCAGGTGATGATCTTGCAGTTTGTGGGTTTGTGGGTTTGTCAGTTTGAGCACCACATGGGGCACTCTACTGTCAGCATGGAGTCAGCTTGGGATCCTCTGTCCCCTCCTTCTCTCTGCCCCTCCCCAGCTTGCACGCACATGCGCTCTCTCTGTCTCTCAAAAGTAAATATTAAAAAAAAGAAGAAAGAAAACAATATTGACACCACAACTAGTGAAACTAGCTAGATTAATGACATAATTATATAATTGAAAGGATACTGATATTACAGAGATATGTTATTTTGCTATGAAAAAAAAGGAACAAGAAAAATATATATACAACCGCATACTCAAAATTTCTTAGTATGTTTCACTTTAATTTAAAACGTTTAATTTTTTTGGAGTCTTTTTTAGCATCAAGATAATTTGAAAATGATTTTAAGCTAGTCAGAAGTATATTACTGATAGTAATAATTATGCTTTTCTGCCCCACAAAGAGACTTTTTGTTCCAAATACAGAAAACTCAATCCAGTGACTTACACAAAAATACATTCAATTGGCTTGCATAAAACGTCAGTCTTGATTTCAGTGTCATCAGGTGCAAATCTCTTCTATTACATTGCTTCCACCTAAAGATTTGCATGGTGTTCCAAGCAACTTCCAGCTACCTGGTAAGAGAAACACAAATCCTAGGATTTGGTTTCCTTTGCCCTTGTTGATTTGAGTCACCTGCTCATTCCTATACCAGTATTTGTGTCAGTGATAGAGTATGTTGACTGGCCTCATATATTTGCAACATTACAGAGCATTGAATGGAGTTAAGTTCCTAGAAAGCACATGGAATATGGTATGGTTGGCATAAGGACAGGAAATAGATGTTGCAATGAAAAAAAAAAGGGGGGGGGGAATAGCACAAGCCAACTAATTAAAAAACTTTAAATGTCTACTGTACAGGTCTTACTAAGAACTGTAAGAACTGTATTATAACTAATTGCTTCCACAGTCCTTAAAAAATATTTTCCTACCTTGTTAATAATTTTTTTATTATCAACATGAGTGATATTATCAACATGAGAGCTATCAATAAATTTAAATTGTTTTTCTTTTTTAATATTTTTAAGTTCATGTATTTATTTTGAGGGGGGAACGGACTGAGAGAGAGAATCCCAAGCAGGTTCCTTGCTGTCTGCACAGACTCCAACACAGGGCTCAATCCCATGAACTGTGCGATCATGACCTGAGCTGAAATCAAGAGTCAAAAATCAAGCTGAAATCAAGACACAACCAAATGAGTCACCCAGGTCCCTCTGTTTGTTTTTCTTAAATGATTTAGGGCTGTTTTCACTTATTTTGAATGTTATTTAGCACACAAAGCATCATCATATTAGAAATGTCAAACAAGAAGTTATAAATGAAATGGAATTTTTATAAAATTAATATGAAAGAAAATTTTTTTTAACAAAAATCATTTTAACTGAGGTAGCATTTCTTCTTATAAATTCTTAGGTCGGTTCTTAGGCAACAAGAAAATGTTGCATCCTCATAGATGAAATATTCTTCCCTAATTTTGCCTCTTGATTCAGCATCAGTAAAAAAGAATCTGGTTAACAGTATGTTAATCTGGTATAGCAGTACTATTCTCCTCCATAATCTCAAGGTTAAATAATATTAGCTTCACCACAGATTCACTCTCAATAGCTTTGAATGAGAATACAACTCAATGCTCTACACTGATGGCATTTGTTCTTTGTCCCCATACATATCATAATATGATTCCAGTGTTCAAATATCTCTTTGGTACCTTCTCTTATCTTTGTACATAGATGCTTTGCAAATGGTTCTGCCATTTTTTATTGCTGATTTCACTCTTTTTTCTTTTCCTTTGGAACCCTTGAAGAAATCCATCTAACATTTCCCAACACAGTTAAATAATTTTAATATATATCTTT